>NC_069367.1:20412500-22912500 GCF_021730395.1 Mercenaria mercenaria | reverse complement strand
TTGTGACTTAGAAAATCATGGGTAGGACAATACAGTAAATCTCACTTATAAGGAACTCGCATATAAGGAACACTCGGTTATAAGGAACATTTCTCAATTCCCCGATCTAATTCCTTCTTTATTCAATGTAAAAATCCTCGGTTATAGGGAACTCGGTTATAAGGAACACTCGGTTATAAGGAACACTTTTTCTAGTCCCAAAGTACGAAATTCAATGGAAAACCCCTCGGTTATAGAGAACAGACATAAAGAATAAAAATTATTGAAAACTGGAAATAAACAGGAGAATCGCTGGTGACGTCAGACTTTCACGCGCTTTTATGCACATGAATAAACACATATTATTTCATTTCTATGATCTTTAGTTTGTTATTTCACGGATATGATAAAAAGAAAATAAATAATATCATCATTAACTTATATTTACTTGAGATTATGTTTGAGGGCTACATGTATTAGGTATTTCATGCTATCAATAGTGAACGAAAATCAGTCGTGGACACGGTCTTGTCATACTAGCCTAAATAAATGTGTTAATTACGCGTGATTAACAATGACAAACAGTCCAGTTTACCAAATTTTCAATTGTGAAAATTGTAACAGGTGCTAAAATGGACAATAGCAAACTATAGGTATAATTTGCACTTTAGTCCGTATGTATGGCGCCGTTGTCTAGTCGTAATGCACTATATGTCATAAACACCCTACTTTTAAATTTTAATTGGTAGTCATATTCATCATTTTGTATTAATTATTTGAACATTTATTTTATATTAGTATTGATGCCTTTTCAAACATATCTTATAATCATAATGTAGTGCTCTCCTAAAACAAGAAGATAGAAATAGCCGGCAAAAAATAAACAAAAATCACGTCATTCTTACCGACGTACATTTTAGCTTAGTTTAGGTTTAAACGCCGTGTTTCAACACTATTTCAGTCATATACACGCAGTCAGTTTAGGCTGATCACTACCAAATAGAATGTAAGCCTCCGCAGGTCTAGTCACAAGTAGTCCAAATATAAATAGTACTAATCTTTTTTCCTTTCCTAGTGCATTTTCTCGGCAGCAACGTGCTTACTTTTACCCTACCGCGTTTCAGTATGTATCACTTTGCATTCTAATGAAATCGGCATGTTCCTATTGCCTGCTAGATAAAAATGGCGGCGTAAGAATTTAATGTCACGAAAAGAGAAATTGAAAGAAGCGAAAAGTAGTAAAATCAGCGGGTTGTGTTTAACGAACTGTAGTTTTCTTATATAAAAGTTAACACCCCCTTTTCTTTTTCTTTTTCTAAAGTAGCGATCTAGTTCTTTATGGTAATATAAGTCTCTGAAAATCTGATATGCTAGAAAATGTCGAAACACCGTTATGAAGTGAGTGGATTTTATATGAAATAAAGAACAGCTGGATTTAGTGGTGTTCAGCCTTTACCATACCATCTCACTAGGTATGAAGGTATTAAATGCATCCGCTGCTATTTTCTAATAATATAATGCAGTGAAACCATGGTCACGTGACTGAGACACGTGATGAAAACGTTAATATTGCGTAGGTAGACATCAGGAAATACCTACTTTCACTTTCATTTTACAAGGCAGCTTAAAAATCATCTTCTGAAGCATTTAACTGGGCTTAAAATCATCTGCGGACTTTCCCTTTTTACAATCAAGCACAATAAAGCTTATATCGGGCATGAAAATGGCCTTTACTAGGCGGGAAAATTGCACTTTTATATTTGATAGGACTACATTCGAGTGGACCACGGAGGCATACCCGGCAAATTGCCCCCTTCTCCCTATAAGAAATACCAAAGTTTTCAAAATCGTTCTGTTGCAGTCAATTAATGTACGTAGTAAATTTGGGTAAACAATTTTGCCAACTTTCAGTTTGAAAAAATTGGCTACTTTTGGAATTATGTCCCATTCAGACAGACATCCACCCCTGCCAAAAAACGTGTCAGGGGCTTTAGATAAAACCAATTTTTCATTAAATTTAATCATACGGCCTTACTTATCTTATTCTATTATTTGTTGCAAGAAACAGCTAGAAGAACACGAAAAATAATCGATTCTGTCATTCTACCTAAATGGTGACGCTGTTTGCAAACTGAGATGTGGGGAATCACCTTTAAAAATCAGAATTTTGCCAAACTTCGAAAAAATCTCAAATTTGCCCCAAAAAATGAAATAATAATGCCATGTTTGTCTTAAAATGGTGCTTATTGCTCAATTCTGATCAGAAAATCCCAGTTTTACATGGTTGAAGCAATTTTCACGAAGTGCGAATTTTTCATTTTAATAAGAAATACCAAAGTTTTCAAAATCGTTCTGTTGCAGTCATTAATGTAGTAATCAATTGTCAACAATTTTCCCAACTTTCAGTTTGAAAGAATGGCTACTGTTGGAAATTAGCCCCATTCAGACAGACAGTCCACACCTGCAAAAAACGTGTCAGGGGCATAGATAATACCATTTTTCTTTAAAATATAGTATCATACGGCCTTATTATCTTATTTCTATTATTTGTTTGCAAGAAACAGCTAGAAGAACACGAAAATAATCGATTTCTGTCATTCTTCCCTTTAAAATGGTGTCGCTGATGCAACTGAGATGTGGGGAACACCTTAAAAATCAAAATTTTTGCCTACTTCCGAAAAATCTCAAATTTGCCCAAAATATGCAAATAATATGCCATGTTTTTTCTTAAAATGGTGCTTATTGCTCAATTCTGATCAGAAATACCATTTTTTACAGGGGTTGAAAGCAATTTTCACGAAGTGCGAATTTTCATTTTAGGTATAAAGTTATTAATGCATCCGCTGCTATTTTCTATATAAAAATAACAACTACAACAAATTTTATCAAGATTCTAGCCTTTCACTACCTGCGAGCTACCCTTGTCTTGAAGGTCTGTCTTTAGGCAATCAAAATATACCCAAAAAATATGGGTTGACCATAATCAGTGAAACCATGGTCCGTGACTGAGACCGTGATGAAAACGTTAATATTGCTTTGGTAGACATCAGAAATCCCTACTTTCACTTTCATTTTTTACAAGGCAGCTTATAATCATCTTCTGAAGCATATAACGTAGCTTAAAATCATCTGCGGACATTTCCTTTTTACAATCAAGCCAAATAAAGCTTATATCTGGCAGAAAAGGCCTTTACTAGGCGGGAAAATTGCCTATATATTGATATGGACTACATTCGAGGGGACCACGGAGGCATATCCGGCTAATTGCCCTTAGAAAGCTAGACGACATTGCAGCAAATTTTTCCTAACGAGGGAACAATGTTATCTCCGGAAACTGCATGAATTTATGATATTTATGCATGAAACAGACGAATTACTAATGTCACGGTGTATGTCCCGGACAAAGGGTAAAATCCCGGAAATTTTAACTCAGAATCCCGGAAATTCCTGAAAAATTATGGCATGTATGTCAACTCTTATGTCCCACTTTTCTTCTTTAAATTTTGAAAACCACCCAAAAAGAACAATCTGAATGCCCCAGTTATTTTGACTAAGTTGGAATAGGTAAAGGTAAAGGTAATTTTTATTTACCTTTGCTTTGTGAAACAATTAACATAAGCTCCGTAGAGCTTTTTAGCGACCCTTTTTCAAGAACATTTTAAATACACAGAGCTAATTTAATTCTGTTTACTGTAAAGGGGGTAAATAGGGTAATTCAGTCTATAGTTCGGCACGGAATTGGTTGCGTTCCCGAGGTGAACTGAATTAGGAGACTTGCTACATACGAAGAATTAACCTGGTCATCGTGATTTAGAACCCAGCTTATTTGGTATCACTTTAAAGCTTAAACTTTATCTAACATTAATAAAATGGAATCCTCAAAGGAATAAAATAAATCTTGTAGATAAATCGATATAAAATATTTCGGGTTGGGTCAATTTTCATGGATGGGTTTCGGCAAAGGCATTCAATAGTAAAAGTTTAATTTAGAAAAAGTGTGACAATCGATCTACTTTTTGAAAGATTAAAAACCTTTTAAAATAATTATCGTTTAAATGACCGTTATCGGGCCTTTTCCCTTCCAATCAAGGCTACATGTTAGCTTCACCGCCAACGTGCTAAAAACAACGAGATTTTCGGCTATTGTTGCTAAATAAAATTATCATAAAACTGTTATTGATTGCATAATTTTTTAAATTTTCATAATCAAGGTCATCAAAATAGCTGACTGTAAATTAATCTGGGTCATAAAAAGATCGCAGGGCGCGTTCAATATGAGTGTCGATGGGAGCTGGTTTAAATTAAAACAGTGTCCTGCTCGAGGGGCATGAAACCGATTATCGGATAATTAGGAATAAACAATGTGACACGGGGACTTTTTATTGTGTTTATTAATGTAAAATTCAACAATTTATAGACCAAAAGAACTAGATTTTTGGGGAGTTATTTTTGTTTCGTATTTTTAATTTTCAGGACATTTCAACACTGTCGGAAAACCGGGACGAGTAGTGATTTCCGGGACAATCCCGGGGCAAACCGGGACGTATGAATGTTATGGAGTTGAAAACCTATTTCTTATGGTGGTCACCTATTTAATATGATAGCAAATACTTCAAAATTCAAGGGAAATAACTTTGGGAAGTGTTGAGAAAAAACATCAGAAAATAGTTCAGCCTTTAATTTGAAAGTTCAGTGAATTTCAATTGCAGTATGATGGGTGATAAATGTTGCATTTGTTTTATGATAAGGAAATATTTAACAGTATATTTTCAAAAATATAAGATATAGGTGTAATGTGTATGGTTGAAACTTATTCATCAAATGTTTGTGGAGATTGGTTTTTAAAATCAGCCTTTCGCAAAAATCTGAATGAAAATAAAATTTTACTAGAAATTTGTTGATAATGAAAATTAATTAACATATTATTATAAAACCTATTTTTTCCTCAAAATTTGAATGTTTAAAACATGCCAATTTCAAGAATGTCCAGTAATCTTAATTTCTAAAATTTTCAACTTCAAAATTGAGTTATATTGCAGATGCACAGGGGAACATACTGAAATTCAGTATAATATTCATGCATTATTAGTTTACTGTTATAAAAAAAATTTCACAACAAACACATGCTTATTCAACAGCATGTGTTCCTTTAAATGAAAAATAAGTGACCTTAAACATAACCAACACTTGAAATCTTTATTCTACATGCAAATACTTACAGAGAGTAGAAAATGACAAAATACCATGCATGGTAAAATGTGACAGTAAAATCATACATACTTTTATTATGTTACTAAGAAGATGCACAGGGGACAAACTGCAGCAAAATATATAATTTATAGAATATGTTCATAGTAAGTACATTTTTTCTCGACTACCAATATTCACTTGTGAACATTTCTATATGTGGGGAAACTTAAGAGCTTGAGAAGCCAAACAATTGATGTTTCCACTTTTTAACTTGAAAACTGGTTACTTCTGAAAAAATGCAACTATGAATTTTAAATTGTCCAGAGTTTCTTATATAATGGTTTAAAATTTAAAAGAATGTCAAAAAAGGGTGCACAGGGGACATCACTTTTGGCTTTTTGAATGTTGAACGTTCTTAATATGTCAAATTGAAAGCTGCTTTTTTATGAACTGTAACTCCCTTTTAAGGAAAATGAGCCGTGCCACGAAAAAACCAACATAGTGGATTTGTGACCAGCTTTGATCCAGACCAGCCTGCGCATCTGCGCAGTCTGATCAAGAACCATGCTGTTTGCTTTTAAAGCCTCTTGGAAATTTGGAAACTGTTAGCGAACAGCATGGTCCTGACCACACTGTGCAAATGCGCAGGCTGGTTGGATCCATGCTGGTCACAACCAACTACGGTATGTTGGTTTCTCATGGTACGGGTCAAATAAGTATAATCTAATTTTATTTAAAATAAAAAATAAAAGAAATCTGACCTTAACAACTAAAAAGTTGCAAAGGGGACCTTTTGGGTGTATATACATTCATCAAAATGTCTGAGAAAGTTGATCTTTTTAAACAAAAACATACTGTGTCTTCACAGCTGAAAGGGTAAAAGATCTTAGAAAAAAATTAGGACTTAGAAAACTAATGGGTTATGAAATTTTAGTGTTCCACATTAAAATTTTGTACTTTTCACTACTTTTTTTGTGAAGAGGGTTCCATCACAAGATGTGAAATATTGGTGAGAGTAAGATGTTGGTAATGAAAAAAGAGTATTTTGCTTTAAAAGGCAGAGTTTAAGCTTACTGGGCCACTCTCGAGTCCGCTTCTTGGAATAAAACCCGTACTAGTGTCATATGTGAAGTCCTGACCCCACTGGGGCTCGAACCCACGACCCCTGAATTGAGCTGAGCCAACAACTTACATACCACATAATTAAACATTAAAACAATGAAGAACTCGTGCGGACGCATTGGTTGTTTGGGCTAATACGCTGCCTACAAAAGGTGAAGGCCCAGGTTCGATTTCCCGGCAATTTCCCATTGCGGTGTGACCTTTGGGTAAGGCACTTTTCATGATTGCCTCAGTCGGCCAGCTGTAAATGGTACCGCAAATTGGGGGGTAAGGTATAATTGGTTTTAACAATTTGGGGCCCAACTTCAGTTTGAAAGAATGGCTACTGTTGGAAAATTTTGCCCCATTCAGACAGACAGTCCACACTGCAAAAAAGTGTCAGGGGCTGAATAATACCCAAATTTTTCATTAATAAGTATCATTTCGGGCCTACTTATCTTATTTCATTATTTGTTGAAGAAACGCTAGAAGAACACGAAAAAATCGTTTTCTGTCATTTTTACTAAAATGGGGACGCTGAAAGCAAAACTGAGATGGGGGAACACCTTTAAAAATCAGAATTTTGCCCACTTTCCGAAAAAACTTTAAATTTTCCCAAAATTATGCAAATAAATGCCTGTTTGTCTTAAAATGGTGCTTATTGCTTTAATTCTGATCAGAAAATACCAGTTTTACATGGTTGAAGCAATTTTCACGAAGTGCGAATTTTCATTTTAGGTATGAAGGTATTAAATGCATCCCCCTCTATTTTCTATATTTAAAATTACCAACTTACAACATATTTTTATCAAGATTTCTAGGGGCCCTTTTACTACCTGCGAGACTACCCTTGTCTTGAAGGTCTGTCTTTAGGCAATCAAAAAATACCCAAAAAATATGGGGTTGACCATATGCAGTGAACCATGGTCACGTGACTGAGACACGTGATGAAAACGTTAATATTGCGTAGGTAAGACATCAGGAAATACCTACTTTCACTTTCATTTTACAAGGCAGTTAAATCATCTTCTGAAGCATATAACGTAGCTTAAAATCATCTGCGGACATTCCTTTTACAATCAAGCACAAATAAAGCTTATATCTGGCATGAAATGGCCTTTACTATGCGGAAAATTTCACTATATAAAATTTAATATGGACTACATTCGAGTGGACCACGGAGGCATATCCGGCTAATTGCCCCCTTCATGCCTATTAAGAAATACCAAAGTTTCAAAATTTGTTCTGTTGCAGTCAATTAAGTACGTAAGTCAATTGTCAACAATTTGCCCAACTTTCAGTTTGAAAAATGGCTACTGTTGGAATTATGCCCCATTCGACAGACAGTCCACAAACCTGCAAAAACGTGTCAGGGGCATAGATAATACCAATTTTTCATTAATATGTATCATACGGCCTACTTATCTTATTTCTATTATTTGTTTGCAAGAAACAGCTAGAAGAACACGAAAAAAAATCGATTTCTGTCATTCTTACCTAAAATGGTGACGCTGATGCAAAACTGAGATGTGGGGAACACCTTAAAATCGAATTTTGCCCACTTTCCGAAAAAATCTCAAATTTGCCCAAAATATGCAAATAAAATGCCATGTTTGTCTTAAAATGGTGCTTATTGCTCAATTCTGATCAGAAAAACCAGTTTTACATGGTTGAAAGCAATTTTCACGAAGTGCGAATTTTTCATTTTAGGTATGAAGGTATTAAAATGCATCCGTGCTATTTTTTATATAAAATTAACAACTTACAACATATTTTTATCAAGATTTCTAGCCTTTCACTACCTGCGAGACTACCCTTGTCTTGGGAAAGGGCTGTCTTTAGGCAATCAAAATATACCCAAAAAATATGGGGGTTTACCATAATGCAGTGAAAAACCCTGGTCACGTGGGCTGAGACACGTGATGAAAACGTTAATATTGCGTAGGTAGACATCAGGAAATACCTACTTTCACTTTCATTTTACAAGGCCCGCTTATAATCATCTTCTGAAGCAATAACGTAGCTTAAAATCATCTGCGGACATTCCTTTTACAATCAAGCACAAATAAAGCTTATATCTGGCATGAAAATGGCCTTTACTAGGCGGGAAAATTGCACTATATATTGATATGGACTACATTCGAGTGGACCACGGAGGCATATCCCGGGTAATTGCCCCCTTCATGGGCCCAAAGAAATACCAAAGTTTTCAAAATTCGTTCTGTTGCAGTCAATTAATGTACGTAAGCCAATTGTCAACAATGCGATATAGCTTTAAATTTTTGCTTGATTGTAAAAAGGAATGTCCGCAGATGATTTTAAGCTAGTTATTTGCTTCAGAAGATGATTATAAGCTGCCTTGTAAAAAAGAAAGTGAAAGTAGGTATTTCCTGATGTCTACCTAGCAATAATTAACGTTTCATCACGTGTCTCAGTCACGTGGGGCCATGGTTTTCACTGCATTATGGTCAACCCCCCATATTTTTGGGGATATTTTGATTGCCTAAAGACAGACCTTTAAGACAAGGGTAGTCTCGCAGGTAGTGAAAGGCTAGAAATCTTTATAAAAATATGTTTGTAAGTTGTTAATTTTATATAGAAATTTGCAGCGGAAAGCATTTAATACCTTCATACCTAAAATGAAAATTCGCACTTCGTAGAAAATTGCTTCAACCATGTAAAAATGTATTTTCTGATCAGAATTGAGCAATAAGCACCATTTTAAGACAAACATGGCATATTATTTATGCATATTTTGGGCAAATTTGAGATTTTTTCGGAAAATAGGCAAAATTCGATTTTTAAGGTGTTGACACATCTCAGTTTTGCATCAGCGTCACCATTTTAGGTAAGAATGACAAAATCGATTATTTTTCGTGTTCTTCTAGCTGTTTCTTGCAAACAAATAATAGAATAAGATAAAATAAGGCCGTAAGATACTATATTTAATGAAAAATTGTATTATCTATGCCCCTGACACGTTTTTTGCAGGTGTGGACTGTCTGTCTGAATGGGCATAATTCCAACAGTACCATTCTTTCAACTGAAAATTGGCAAAATTGTTAAAACCAATTATACCTTTCCCCCAGCAATTTGCGGTACCCATTACAGCTGGGCCGACTGAGGCAATCATGATAAAGTGCCTACCCAAGGGTTCACACCGCAATAGGAGTTTTCCAGGAATCGAAACCCTGGGGCCTTCACCTCTGTAGGACAGCGTATTAGCCCTATCAACCAATGCGTCCGCACGAGTTCTTCATTGATTTATGTTAAATTATGTGGTATGTAAGTTGTTGGCTCAGCTCAATTCAGGGGTCGTGGGTTCGAGCCCCAGTGGGGTCAGGACTTCACATATGACACTAGTACTGGTTATTCCAAGAAGCGGACTCGAGAGTGGTTCCAGTAAGCTTAAACTCTGCACATTTAAAGCAAAATACTCTTTTTTTCATTACCAACATCTTACTCTCACCAATATTTCACATCTTGTGATGGAACCCTCTTCACAAAAAAAGTAGTGAAAAAGTACAAAATTTTAATGTGGAACACTACAATTTCATAACCCCATTAGTTTTCTAAGTCCTAATGTTTTTCTAAGATCTTTATCCTTTCAGCTGTGAAGACACAGTATGTTTTTTTGTTTAATAGATCAACTTTCTCAGACATTTGATGAATGTATATACACCCAAAAATGTCCCCTTTGCAACTTTTTAGTTGTTAAGTGTCAGATTTCTTTTATTTTTATTTTTAAATAAAATTAGATTATACTTTATTTGAGCCGTACCATGAGAAAACCAACATACCGTAGTTGGTTTGTGACCAGCATGGATCCAGACCAGCCTGCGCATTTGCACAGTGTGGTCAGGATCCATGCTGTTCGCTAACAGTTTCTCTAATTCCAAGAGGCTTTAAAAGCAAACAGCATGGTTCTTGATCAGACTGCGCAGATGCGCAGGCTGGTCTGGATCAAAGCTGGTCACAAATCCACTATGTTGGTTTTTTCGTGGCACGGCTCATTTTCCTTGAAAGGGAGTTACAGTTCATAAAAAAGCAGCTTTCAATTTGACATATTAAGAACTGTTCAACATTCAAAAAGCCAAAAGTGATGTCCCTGTGCACCCTTTTTTGACATTCATTTAATTTACCATTATATAAGAAACTCTGGACAATTTAAAATTCATAGTTTGCATTTTTTCAGAAGTAACCAGTTTTCAAGTTAAAAAGTGGAAACATCAATTGTTTGGCTTCTCAAGCTCTTAAGTTTACCCACATATATGTAAATGTTCACAAGTGAATATTGTGTAGTCGAGAAAAAATGTACTTACTATGAACATATTCTATGAATATATATTTTGCTGCAGTTTGTCCCCTGTGCATCTTCTTAGTAACATAATAAAGTATGTATGAATTTTACTGTCACATTTTTACCATGCATGGTATTTTGTCATTTTCTACTCTCTGTAAGTAGTGCATGTAGAATAAATGATTTCAATGTGTTGGTTATGTTTAAGGTCACTTATTTTCATTTAAAGGAACACATGCTGTTGAATAAGCATGTGTTTGTTGTGAAATTTTTTTTATGAACAGTAAACTAATAATGCATGAATATTATACTGATTTTCAGTATGTGTCCCCTGTGCATCTGCAATATAACTCAATTTTGAGTTGAAAATTTTAGAAATTAAGATTACTGGACATTCTTGAAATTTGGCATGTTTTAAACATTCAAATTTTGAGGAAAAAATAGGTTTTATAATAATATGTTAATTAATTTTCATTAAGCAACAAATTTTCTAGGTAAAATTTTATTTTCATGTCAGATTTGTGCAGAAAGGCTGATTTTAAAAACCAATCTCCACAAACATTTGATTGAATAAGTTTCAAACCATACACATTACACCTATATCTTATATGTTGAAAATATAACTGTTAATATATTTCCTTATCATAAAACACTGCAACATTTATCACCCATCATACTGCAATTGAAATTCACTGAACTTTCAAATTAAAGGCTGAACTATTTTCTGATAGTTTTTTCTCAACACTTTCCCAAAGTTATTTCCTTGAATTTTGAAGTATTTGCTATCATATAAAATAGGTGACCACCATAAGAAATAGGTTTTCAACTCCATACATGTCATACGTCCCGGTTTGCCCGGGATTGTCCCGGAAATCACATACTCGTCCCGGTGTCCCGGACAGTGTTGAAATGTCCCTGAAAATTAAAAATACAGAAAACAAAAATAACTCCCCAAAAATCTAGTTCTTTTGGTCTATAAATTGTTGAATTTTACATTAATAAAACACAATAAACAGTCCCCGGTGTCACATTGTTTATTCCTAATTATCCGATAATCGGTTTCATGCCCTCGAGCAGGACACATGTTAATTAAGCCAGCTCCGATCGACACTCATATTGAACGCGCCCTGCGATCTTTTGATGACCCAGATTAATTTACAGTCAGCTATTTTGATGACCTTGATTATGAATTAACAAAATTATGCAATCAATAACAGTTTTATGATAATTTTATATTAGCAACAATAGCCGAAAATCTCGTTGTTTTTAGCACGTTGGCGGTGAAGCTACATGTAGCCTTGATTGGAAGAAATGGCTGATAACGGTCAATTAAACGATAATTATTTTAAAAGGTTGTAATCTTTCAAAATGTAGATCGATTGTCACACATATTCTAAATTAAACTTTTGACTATTGAATGCCTTTGCCGACCGATCCATGAAAATTGACCCAACCCGAAATATTTTATATCGATTTTATCTACAAGATTTATTTTATTCCTTTGAGGATTCCATTTTATTAATGATTAGATAAACGTTTAAGCTTTAAAGTGATACCAAATAAGCTGGATTCTAAATCACGATGACCAGGTTAATTCTTCGTATGTAGCAAGTCTCCTAATTCAGTTCACCTCGGGAACGCAACCAATTCACGTGCCGAACTATAGACGTGAATTACCCTATTTACCTCCCTTAGAAAGCTAGACGACATTTGCAGCAAATTATTCCTAAGCGAGGGAACAATGTTTATCTCCGGAAACTGCATGTAATTTTATGATATTTATGCATGAAACAGACGAATACTAATGTCACGGTGTATGTCCCGGACAAAGGGTAAAAATCCCGGAAATTTTAACTCAGAATCCCGGAAAGGTCCTGAAAAATTATGGCATGTATGTCAACTCTTATGTCCCACTTTTTCTTCATTATTTTGAAAACCACCCAAATATAGAACAATCTGAATGTCCAGTTATTTTGACTAAGTTGGAATAGGTAAAGGTAAAGGTAATTTTTATTTACCTTTGCTTTGTGAAACAATTAACATAAGCTCCGTAGAGCTTTTTAGCGACCCTTTTTCAAGAACAGTTAAATACACAGAGCTAACTTAATTCTGTTTTACTGTTACAGTAAATAATAATTAATGACACTGATTCTGGTGTGCCTGGTATGTGGCCTATGGGGATGATAAGGTCTGGTATTGGAGGTAAGGGCCAATACACAAGTCTGGACCATTGATAGACTTGCTTTTGTTTATCATAATAAGCTACTGTATAGCTACTGTGCAGTAAATGAATTGCAGGTGATATTTCTCACCTTTGTAGCAAATCAGTTCTCACCTTTATAACCAGTTTGGAAAGCTTGATTGAATTAGGGCTAAATTTAATACACAAAGTGATAAGATAAAACAGTGTTTTTATCATATTTTTGATTTACATCTCATCATTGCTGTTTTTTTTATCAAAAATGTAAAAAATGCATTCAGGCACTTAGCTTTTAGAAATAATAAAGTATGTGTATTTTGAACAATGATATATCTTTATTGCTGGATTTTATTATACATAAAAGAAACGTTATTTAGACAGCACTAGGGGAATTATGCATTTTTAATATATAAAATCCTTCTGTCCATATCCCCTTTTTATCTATTAAAAATGCAACTGACGGCTTCTTTAATTTCTAATAAAATTCAGCAATAACAATTTTTTGCAGGTTTTATTTTGTTACTTTTGATAAAAAGATCATAATCATTGAATAAACAAACTTGTAATTTCTTTTAAATAATTATTTTATTGTTAAGGAGTGAGAATTGCTTTGCTATAAGAGTTATAATTTAACTGGCCAGGACATTACTCAACATGACTGAGCAATCAGTATTAGTATATTATCAGTTAAAATAATTTTGTGTACATTCTGAAAAGAAAAAAGAAAAAAAAACAGCGATGCATAACATAGGAAATAACCAATTTATCTGTAGGCAATAAAATTTATGATTCTCTGGCAATATCAAGTCTACAGGGGTTTTATGGACCCTAATCTGACTGGACCAGACAGGATCTTGTATATTGGGGATTAAAAAGTCTGGTATTTGAGGGGTGGGGGAGAGGGGTCACTTATATTATAGCTACATTAACATTTTTTTCAGAAGGGCTCTCATGTTATTACTGATACATTTTTATTAAATAAAGCATGTGATCCAGATCATTTTACTCAGGAGTTTTAATGTATATATAAGTTACTACAAAATTAATGCTAACTAAAAAAAATCTTTCATCATTATACATTATGTTATCTACGGTGAAACTTTATATAACTAAGAAAATGACCACTGATACTTTCCCATTTATTGATATTGAGTTGAATTAATATTAATTAGAAAATAGTATGTTCCAAGTGGTGATTTTTTATGCCCCCAAAGGGAGGCATATAGTTTTTGAACCGTCTGTCAGTGTGTCGGTCTGTCCGCAATTTTCGTGTCCGGTCCATATTCTTGTCATCGATGGATGGATTTTCAAATAACTTGGCATGAATGTGTACCACAGTAAGACGACGTGCAGTGCGCAAGACCCAGGTCCGTAGCTCAAAGGTCAAGGTCACACAAAGACGTTAAAGGATAGTGCATTGATGGGCGTGTCCGGTCCATATCTTTGTCATCGATGGATGGATTTTCAAATAACTTGGCATGAATGTGTACCACAGTAAGACGACGTGCAGTGCGCAAGACCCAGGTCCGTAGCTCAAAGGTCAAGGTCACACTTAGACGTTAAAGGATAGTGCATTGATAGGCGTGTCCGGTCCATATCTTTGTCATCGATGGATGGATTTTCAAATAACTTGGCATAAATGTGTACCACAGTAAGACGACGTGCAGTGCGCAAGACCCAGGTCCGTAGCTCAAAGGTCAAGGTCACACTTAGACATAAAAGGATAGTGCATTGATGGGCGTGTCCGGTCCATATCTTTGTCATCGATGGATGGATTTTCAAATAACTTGGCATAAATGTGTACCACAGTAAGATGACGTGCAGTGCGCAAGACCCAGGTCCGTAGCTCAAAGGTCAAGATCACACTTAGATGTTAAAGGATAGTGCATTGATGGGCGTGTCCGGTCCATATCTTTGTCATCGATGGATGGATTTTCAAATAACTTGGCATGAATGTGTACCACTGTAAGACGACGTGTCACACGCAAGACCCAGGTCCGTAGCTCAAAGGTCAAGGTCACACTTAGACGTTTAAGATCATTTATCATGATAGTGCATTGATGGGCATGTCCGGTCCATATCTTTGTCATTCATGCATGGATTTTAAAATAACTATGCATGAATGTGTGACACAGTAAGACGATGTGTCGCGCGCAAGACCCAACTCCGTAGGTCAAAGGTCCTAAACTCTAACATCGGCCATAACTATTCATTCAAAGTGCCATCGGGGGCATGTGTCATCCTATGGAGACAGCTCTTGTTTTTCATAAAATAAAATTGTTGTCTGCATTTCAGATATTTCCTCATAGCTGATCACTCCACTGTAACAAACCTATATTATCAACACATATAAATGTATATTTCAGATTGGTACTTGAAAGTCAATGGTTGATCATGATGACCATCTTTAATTTAATGGGGAAAGATTAACCAATATTTGCAGCTGGAGAGGCTATCACCACAGTTCAATGATTTAGGTAAGGATGGACATTCTTACAGATCTATATGAACATGGTGAATGGTTCTTTATAAAAGTATTTGTAAGTTATACTATATAAGTTACAAATCTCATAGACTAGCCACTAGACTGATAATTAAGAATTATTAAAAAAAATTCAAACTTTGTCATTTTTCTTACTTTGATGTAATAGTGTCAGATGCCACTCTAATTTAGTGATTTTATTTTGGAGAAATTACTTTTATGTAATCACAGATTGTAGACTAGCTATATTCACAATTTTAGAAATATTTTTTAAATATATTATAATCTAGGAGCTAGTATACAGATATCAGTGTGTTTACTGGCAAACATGCCATTAGTGCATTATATAGACATGATAATTTGTAGTGTCAGTATTACAGATACTGGTATGTTAAAAGGAAAAGTATGGCAATAGGATTTGGAAAAAAAACTTTGCCCATATTTATCAAAGTTCTTAGACTTAAAAATCATTCTAATGTTAAGATTTAGAGAGTAAAATACTTAAAGTTTGTAAAGCAGTTAAAGTGTTTTCATTATATTATGTATGTATGGTGACAGTTGACATAAAATATTTTTGACAATGCAAAATTTCTCTTATAAGGAAATCTGGAGAACTTTATGAATATTGAAATCTTTGTCTTTGAACTTGGAATACTTACCAAACTGTAGGTACAGTGTATGTAGAAACTGAGTCCTTTATTTGCTTTTATAACATGTTATTGTTTTTTTTTACCTCTGTGCTTTATATCATCTTTGCACTATAGATTTTTTCTTAAAAGTAATCTAAAAAATTAATATACTTCCAGTTAAGACAATGAAATAGAAGAACTTCATGCTAACACTTGCATCAGTGGAAGTACTTCTTATTGGATAGAGAACTTTACAAGGTCAGTAATATTTGTAATGTTTTATATCAATATTTTGTTTTGCCTTTTTTAAACTCATCTTAATGGAGCTGTGAACTGCATAGGTGGATTATCCATCATACACAATGTTTAGCTTGACTACTCAACCTGGCGTAAGCATTGGTTCAAGTTTATTTCTTAAGTTAAATATATTTTAGCTTTCAAAAGATACTGTGTGCACATGTTTGACAAGGGACACTGTCAGCAATATTTTCAGAGTGATGCCCCATTTTTATTTAGAAATTTGATTAACAATTTATCCATAATGATAATTATGTCTCCCCCAGGAGACATATTGTTTTTGCCCTGTCCGTCCGTCCGTCCTTCCATCCATCCGTCCGTCCGTCCGTACGTCACACTTCATTTCCGAGCAATAACTGGAGAACCATTTGACCTAGAACCTTCAAACTTCATAGGGTTGTAGGGCTGCTGGAGTAGACGACCCCTATTATATTTGGGGTCACTCCGTCAAAGGTCAAGGTCACAGGGGCCTGAACATTGAAAACCATTTCCGATCAATAACTAGAGAACCACTTGACCCAGAATGTTGAAACTTCATAGGATGATTGGCCATGGAGAGTAGATGACCCCTATTGATTTTGGGGTCACTCCGTCAAAGGTCAAGGTCACAGGGGCCTGAACATTGAAAACCATTTCCGATCAATAACTAGAGAACCACTTGACCCAGAATAATGAAACTTCATAGGATGATTGGTCATGAAGAGTAGATGACCCCTATTGATTTTGGGGTCACTCTGTCAAAGGTCAAGGTCACAGGGGCCTGAACATGGAAAACCATTTCCGATCAATAACTAAAGAACCACTTGACCCAGAATGTTGAAACTTCATAGGATGATTGTACATGCAAAGTAGATGACCCCTATCAATTTTGGGGTCACTCCATTAAAGGTCAAGGTCACAGGGGCCTGAACATTGAAAACCATTTCCGGTCAGTAACTTAAGAACCACTTGACCTAGAATGTTGAAACGTAATAGGATGATTGGTCATGCAGAGTAGATGACCCCTAACGATTTTGGGGTCACTCTGTGAAAAGTCAAGGTCACAGGGGCCTGAACATGGAAAACCATTTCCGGTCAGTAACTTGAGAACAACTTGACCCAGAATGATGAAACTTCATAGGATGATTGGTCATGCAGAGTAGATGACCCCTAACGATTTTAGGGTCACTCTGTTTAAGGTCAAGGCCACAGGGGCCTGAACATGGAAAACCATTTCCAATCAATAACTTGAGAACCTCTCGACCAAGAATGTTGAAACTTCATAGGATGATTGTTCATGCAGAGTAAATGACCCCTATTGTTTTTGGGGTCACTCCGTTAAAGGTCAAGGTCACAGAGGCCTGAACATTGATAACCAGTTCCGATCAATAACTTGAGAACCACTTGACCCAGAATGTTGAAACTTCATAGGATGATTGAACATGCAGAGTAGATGACCCCTATTGATTTTGGGGTCAGTCTATTAAAGGTCAAGGTCACAGTGGCCTGTTCATGTAAAATCATTTTTTGGAAATAACTTGAGAACCACTTGACCTACAATGTTGAAACTTAATAGGATGATTGGACATGCAGAGTAGATGACCCCTATTAATTTTGAGGTCACTTGATCAAAGGTCAAGGTCACAGGAGCCTGAACAGTGACTTGAGAACCACTAGGCCAAGAGTGTTGAAATTTAGCGGGATGACTGGACATGCCAAGTAGATGATCCCTGTTGCAGCCAACCATCAGTGTCTCTTTGACTTTCGCTCCTGACCCCTATTGACTTCTTGCCTATAGGACTTTGCATTAGGGGAGACATGCGCTTTTTTACAAAAGCATTTTCTAGTTATCTCTGCAATGCATTGCAGTAAGGGCCAATTTACAAGGCTAGACAAATGATAGACTAGCTTCTGTTTTATCATAATCAGCTACTATAAAGCTACTGTTCAGTACACAGATTGCATGTGACAATTTTCATCTTTACAGCAAATCACTTCTTACCTTTACAACAAGTTTAGAACACTTGATTAAATTAGGGCTTAATAGTGATAAGATACAATAGTACTTTCATTTTATGATGAATCAAGTTTTATTACAATGATATTTAATTAAAATGCAATGGAGCACTTCATTAATTTCTAATAAAATCCAGCAGTGATATTTTTTTCTGGTTTTATTTTGTTACTTAGATTAATCATAATAATTGAATAAAAAGTACTTGTCACTTCTCTTATTGTGTTTTAAATACATTTTAATTATTTTTGTTAGATACAGGTGAAGTTTTTCTAAAAGGATGAGAATTGCGTTGCTGTAAGAGTTAAATTTTAATTGGTTGGGACATTACTCAACATGACTGAGAAATTACAATTAGTATATCATCAACTAAAAAGTGTGTATATTCTGAAAAAAGCTGCATTTCAATCAATAAAATGCAAAACACTGGAAATAACCAATTATGTATGTACATATCTCTAAAATTTATGATCCTCTGACATGGACTACATGTCAAATCCACAGGTGTTTTATGAATCCTTATCAAATTGGTTTGGACAGGATCCTGTTTAGTGGGGATTATAAATATATAGGGAGTAAATTTATGCTAGTTGACCTATAAGAAAATGTAGGCTAAAATTGTCCATATAGCTAGTTTGGTCAGAATTTGGTAGAAAATGAGCATTTATATAAGATCTTGTCATCAAACCTATCGAAAACCAAGGTAGGTAACTCCTGGTTGAAATTTTGACTTAAAAGAATTTAGCACAAGAACTTTAGAACACTATCATATCATGTGTTTTCTTGTTTTTTTTCTTGTTGTTGTTTTCTTGTTTTTGTTTTGTTTTGTTTTTTTGCTACATAAAAATGTTGAATGTCAGTGTGACCTTCATATAAAGTAGCATATTATTAAGCAAAAAGCAGACTTGTTAAAAAAATGATTTTAAAAGGAAAATGTTTTGGATAAAACCAAATTTAGCTATTTCAGTATGCAATATATTTGTCATTTGATACTGCAATTAACTTAATTAAGTGACATCATTATAAAATATTTTTCTATCTGTTTTAGGTCAGCCACCAGCTTTTGAAGTTGCTTTCTTGGCACATCATGCTGTCCAGTGGAGTTCATACCATATGCCAGGCCTTTATACATGGTCAAAGAAGATGAATTTGTTATTCAATTTGTGAAATTTGATTTAAGGAGGACTTTCATATATGATGATTATATTCAGCAGATTATCTTCAAGTGTGCACTTCATAGAATCACAGTTTCTAGGAGGTTTTCAGTTTAAAGTTAGATTAATTGAAAAATAAGTAAACCTATCATACTCACCATGGCATCGGCATTGGCATTACACCAGTTTTAAGTTTTTCTTACCAGTCCATATTTTAAAAGGACCTTTTGAAAGTATTGAAACTTACAACAGTAATTTATCATCATTATACCATGTTTTAGGCAAAAGTACATAACTCCATCAAGGATTTGACTGAACTATGGCCCTTTGAAACTTTTGTCACTTGTTTATTATAATAGTCTCTATAGGCAAGAGTTAATAACACTGTAGAGTAATTTGGTTGAATTATGTCCCTTTTGGACTTTGAAATTGGTTCAGTTTTTGTACAAGTCCACATTTTGACATATAGCTTTGAATCTTTCAACACTAAGTCTTACCATTACAATGATATAACTTAAAATAGTTGTTCAACATCATCACCCACATCATATGACACAAGATGCGTGACTCTTGCACCAAAATTTAATAAATTATGCCCTTTTTTGCTTAAAATGTACTTGTATAGTGTTTTGATACACTTTATCTTTATCTCTCATATTACATAATATTTTAAAACAGACTTAGTTATTATGCAATATCTTCATCAGCCATTGGAGCCATTAGTTGGTGTTTAGATCCTATAATTGTAAAACATAAAATAAATGTTGAAAGTTTCATAAAAGATCGTTTCTTTAATATGATTTTCCATATAGATCTAACTCCCATCCAGTTTAAACCCATCCAGTTTGTTAAACACTTCTTGAAAAATATTTTTAAAGAGTCTTAAGAGTTTCATACCCGATAACTATAATTGAGCCGCGCCATGAGAAAATCAACATAGTGGGTTTGCGACTAGCATGGATCCGGACCAGACTGTGCATCCACGCAGTCTTGTCAGGATCCATGCTGTTCACTAACAGTTTCTCCAATTCCAATAGGCTTTAAAAGCGAACAGCATGGATCCTGACCAGAATGTGCGAATGTGCAGGATGTTCCGGATCCATGCTGGTCGCAAACCAACTATGTTGGTTTTCGCATGGCACGGCTCATATTTTTTGATTGACCTACTTAAATAATTATTATGTTAGACTTCATTTACCCGAGGGGTAATATATCGAACGTCATGCTGTAATCTGACGTCATAATTGATGTCATAATTGATGTCATAATGGTCTTTTACCAGTCCATGCGTCAACCGTTGTTTATCGCAGAATATATAGAGCTTTATTTCCTTGTTTATTAGTAATAAAGGCGTACGTCCGGGTGGTTAAATACTGAAGCATCAGAACGATGAACCTTGGTAAATTAGAAAATGAATAAAAAGAAGGCCTCGATTGTTTTCATTCTGACATGCACATGCACACTTCGGAGAAGGAGGGGTATATTGTTTTGCAGATGTTTGTCAGTCGGTCGGTATGCAGTCGGTTTCCGGATAACTCAAAAACTCTTGAGCCTAGGATCATTAAGTTGATAGAGAGATTGGTCATATAAGTCCAACTTACATAAAATATATAGAAAAAAATGAAACTATTCTAAAAAGAAAGATTGGGGCCTCCGTGGCCGAGTGGTTAAGGTCGCTGACTTCAAATCACTTGCCCTTCATCGATGTGGGTTCGAGCCGCACTCGGGGCGTTGAATTCTTCATGTGAGGAAGCCATCCAGCTGGCTTACGGAAGGTCTGTGGTTCTACCCAGGTGCCCGCTCGTGATGACATAATGCACGGAGGGGCACCTGGGGTCTTCCTCCACCATTAAAGCTGGAAAGTCGCCATATGACCTATCATGTGTCGGTGCGACGTTAAATCCAAAAAAAAAAAAAAGACAATTATTTTTATTAAAAAAATCACATTTTTCAAGGAATGTGGCTTTGATGCACACGCCCGATTTGATACGCGCCTGGATACCCAATTATTTATACCCGTTGGTGCAGAAATCATTCCTGAATATAAAAATAAGTGAATGGCCTGATTCAATGGTGAAAGTTTGATTACTCAGCAATTTTGTCTTGATTTATTTTGTTTATATCAAGTACATAATCATATAAAACGAGTTTTATATATAAAAGTAAGAAAAGTGCATTTATTTAGAAATTATCAACAAACAATATATCACTATCTGATCATTTATATGGCATATAATTTTATATATCATAATGGTATATAAGTCTAAAAGCTAAGACCGCCCGTGCGATTATCACAGCTATACCCGAAACCGTGTGATTCTCAAGCCGTTTTTTGTAGAGCCCTTTGTCCAAATGGTTGTTCGGTGTCCGTCCGTATTTCGTTGTCCTGACCATAAGTTTGTCATTGATTGATTGTGGGATTTTAAAATAACTTATCACAATTGTTCACCAATCATTAGACGGCGTGTCGCGTGCAACACCCGTGAAGACATCTTACGGTCAAGGTCACACTGAGTTTAAAGGTCAACTACGGCCATTATTGACTTTGTCTGGACAATAACTTCGTCATTGAATGTGGGATTATAAAATGACCTGGCACAATTGTTCACCATCGTGAGATGGTGTGTTGCATGCAACACCAGCGTCAATATCTTAATGGTCAAGGTCACACTTGGAGTTTAATGGTCAAACATTGCTATAATTGACCTTGTCATTGAATGTGGGATTTTAAAATAATTTGGCACACTTCTTCACCACCATGAGATGGCGTATCGCGCGCAACGCCTGTGTCAATATCTCAAAGGTTAAGGTCAGACTTGAAGTTTAAAGGTCAAATATGGCTATAATTGACCTTGTTCGGACAATAACTTTGTCCTTGAATGTGGGATTATAAAATAACCTGACACAACTGTTTTATTTGGCACAAATGTTTGTCTCGGTGAGACAGAGTTTCATGTGCAACTCCCAGTCCTTTTGACAGCCGGCAGGCTCGACATGTTGCCCTTGGGCATCTCGTTTTCAAAGTATATATGTCTAATACTAAGACCGCCCGTGCGATTATCACGGCTATACCCGAAACCGTGTGATTCTCACGCCGTTTTTTTTAAGGATGTGACTTTGATGCACACGCCCGATTTGATACGCGCCTGAATACCCAATTATTTATACCCGTTTATGCAGAAATCAATCCTGAATTATATTATTTATCATAAAGGTATATTTGTCTAAAACTAAGACCGCTCGTGCGATTATCACGGCTATACCCGAAACCGTGTGATTCTCACGCCGCCGCGTAGTTATCGCAAGATACAGAAACCTTAAAGGCCTAGATTTTGGCAGTGGGCCAAGGGATTTTTGTCTTCACCAGCACAGTTGGGGGCTAATGACCATCACAGTATGGCTCCAATAAACAAGGGTCATTGTTTATTGGAGAGTCAGTCTACCTTACAAGTGTATCTATTAGTGAGAAGGGGAAACAATGTAATTTATTTTAAATTAATGAATAATTGATGACTTTTAAAGTTATACTATTTTTTTTTTGGCATTTCTATGTAAAGAAAAATATTTTTTGATCAAACACAATAATAAAATAATCAAAAACTTATTTTCACAATAATGAAATAATGAGAAACTTACTTAAAGAAACATGCAATTTTTTATTTTTTTCAAATTCTGTCAGGAGAATTGTGATATTTCTGAAAAATGTGGCTTTCACTCATCTAAAACTTGCAGAACACTGTATATAAATAACATTTTTCTAAATTGAAAACAGAATGTGAATTTCAAAGTTAAAAAGCAAAGCATGAAAAAAAGTCCCTTTTGGCAACATACTGAAAATGAAAATTGAGTATAGATGGAACACAATAATTTTATATTCAAATAATGTTGATTACATGAACACATGAAAATCAATTTCCAAATGAAAAATATTGTTTGTCAGCACAAAGAACTCGGGAAGTCTTCACTATACTTGTGTTTTATTATCATTATTATTTTCAATATTATTACTGTATCTTTTATCATCCTATATGTAATATAGTAATAATAATAATGATAATAATATACTAATGATATAATAATTATGATTATTTGAATAATTTCTATTATTATTATTATTATTATTATTATTACATTAAAGTAATAGTTATTATCAGCTAGATAATATCAAAATAATAATTATTATTATTATCATTCCACATTTACTGAAGAAAAATTAATTTTTTTCAACTCTACTGCACACATCTTCATGGTCTAGTTGGGGTCCCTGCTGTGCTAATTGCCCTCTAATCAGTTGCTATTACATAATCGCTGATAAGCAGCAGATAAGATGGGAGTTGTATATTGGATTTGGGGGAGGGACACTTATATAGTAGTGAATCTAGGCCTTTAAGACAACTTTTAATATGAAATACTTTATTACTTTTCCCATTTTTTTTTTCAAAATATGTTGCTTTGATGCTCACTTTAGAGTTGCTACGCACCAGAATATTAAATTAATAAATAAATACCCCGCAAAAAAAATGCCTAGTACCCGCCCAGGCCCTGGATTTTTTAAATAGTTTATCAGCTCGTGGTTATGCATTTCAGTCCAATTTAGATGAAATATATTGAATAACTGAAACTATTTTAAAAAGAAAGGCACATATTTTCATGAAAAAAAACTTTTTTTTTCCAAGGTATGTGGCTTTGATGCTCACCTCCGAATTGATACGCGCCTGAATAACCAATATTTTATACCCGTTGATGCAGAAATCATTCCTGAACAATTTTATGTATCATTTTGGAAAATATGTGTACAACTAAAACCGCCGCCGTGCGATTATCACGGCTATACCCGAAACCGTGTGATTCTCACGCCGCCGAGTATTTATCACAATATACGGGAACCTTTTAAGACAAATTTTAATATGAAATACTTTATTAATTTTCCATTTTTTTAAAATATGTTGCTTTGGTGCTCACACCCGAGTTTCTTCACACCTGAATATTAAAAGAAAAAAATACGCCATTAAATGCTGGAATTATTCTTGAAAAAATTAATACATCGTACTCGTATTTTATATATGTCTTAAACCAGGAAGGTCTAATATGTATCAGTTGTTCCAGCTTAGACTAACAACGTCCGTTCGATTTTAACGGCCACACGCCGAACCGCAAAAATGCTAAGTAACCGCCCTGCCCTGTTTATTTTTATGAATCAACTCGTCTTTAAACATTGATTTTAATGCACTACACGAAAAAATCACGTCGAAATTAATTCCACAGGATGCTGTGTTGCCACGCAGATAATTGCTCAATACAGAATAATTATTTTCTTTAAATAGAAATAAATATATTTTCATCAAAATGATATTACATTTTAGTGTGCACCCTTGCGATGGCCTCAAGCCACGCATCAGAAAATAAAGTTTTAAAAATAGATGCAGAAGTCTTTCTGCATCATTTTGCATTATATAGGTATATCATATATACCTACAATTACGCCGCCTGCATAGACATTTATCGTAGTATACCCCTCACTAGCCGCCCCTGGATTTTTTAAAGTTCGTATCAGTTACTAGCCGCCCCTGGATTATTAAAGATTGTATCAGTTCATAATATTCGGTTTAAAAATAAATGTACGGACACGTGTTAATACTATTCTTAAAAGGTCTGAAACATTTTGTTTATGAAAAAAAAACACTTTCCTTTTTCTTAAAACTATGTTGCTTTGATGCACACACCGAGTTGCTACGCACCTGCATATTAAATATCATTCCTGATAACCTTGTACGTGGTTTTTGTATATATGTCTAAAACTAACAACACCCGTATGATTTTAACATACGCTGTACGTCATATTTCTCTATCAAAAAGGCGTCAATTGTCAAATATAATCCGCCCCTGGTTTCTATAAAGACCTATTAGCTCATCATAAAACATTTCGTTTTATTGCAGTACACAAACATATTTATAATTGATTTCGAAGATAGATAGATTTCTTTATTTCTTTCAAAAAAGAAGAGCGTGCAATGCTATAATTATGTTTCCACGCACATAAATAGTCCGCTTTTACAGAGTATAATTGTTTCCCTTAAATAAACATTTTACCAAAATATTACTATATTTTAGTATGCACGCACGTGTTTTCCCCATCATTGTCCGCCCCTGGATTCCTAATATTCATGTCAGTCCAATTCAGATAAAATATTGAAACTATTCTAAAAAGAAAGACTTAATTATATTTATGAAAAAAAATCCCATTTTTTTTAAAGTATGTGGCTTTGATGCACAACGCCGAATTGATACGCGCCTGAACACCCAATTATTTTATACCCATTGATGCAGAAATCATTCCTGAATAATTTTATGTATCATACTGGTATATATATCTAAAGCTACCCAGTAAACACCTGACGTCGTACCGACGTTGGTTAGACGTTGGATTTTGTTCGCGACGTCGGCGACCTGAATCTAACGTCTAACCAACGTCATATCCACGACGTGTAATAGACGTCAGACTTAGACGTCTAGAAGACGTTGGAATTAGATTGGATAGAAAGTCTGATAAATGTTTAAGAAATAATATATCTCATCCAGTGATTTGTCGTTGAATAAATCATTGTTTGGAGTTCAGATGCGAAGGAATTATATCACGAGGGCGCATCCCGAGTGATATAATAATACGCATCTGAACGACAATGAATTATTCAAGAGCAAATCACTAAATGAGATATACTATTTCGATTCTAACACGTTACCAAGGATTTTTAAGTACACCCTTGACGACATTTGTTAAATTTTTGCCCGTTTTCAATCGGTTTCTTTTCCAGCGCGCCGCTATGCCGTTATGACGTCATGACGTAATAATTGTGAGGTCAGAACAGTGATTTTTTGTATATTAATTCACTGTTTTCAGCCTTCTTTGTTTAATAGAAAAATGAATCGGATCGTGTTAGAATTTTAGTTATAAAACTAACTGGTATAATTTTGCTAGTATTGTTTAAAGATATTTACTTGTTTTCATAAAGGCCTGGACATGCGCTTATTAATAATAGGTCATTCTCACAACAAACATTATATTACTTATGTTACAATATCGCATGAGATTGTCTATTTTCGGAGACGGATTTTTTCACGAACTTTAAACTGTTCAAGATAAAAATGCATTCTATACACATGTATAAATTATTCTAAATTCACATAGATCTTCTTTTTCTACACATGTTGTCTATTAGTCACACATTCGCGAGATAAGCCTGCATCGGTTTACACAGTCTTCCTGTAATTTGATATTTGTTGGAATAGGATAGAGCAAGTTTATAAATACTTTACACAAAGGGAAGGATCCGCAACGTGAGTAACGATTTTTAAAAATTATACTTATTTTAAAAGTTATACTGGTTTATATTCCGTATTTTTTTTTTAAAAAAATGACTTATTTTTGTTTGCTACTTTAAAAAGCAATTGCATTTCATTACATTTTACGAAGTTATAGAATATTTTTTTCATAGAATTTAAAATATTACATATTTGTTTGGCACATATTAATTATGCTCTTAGTAATAGCACTAGTATATTTGTATATGTTAAATAATGAAACTGTCAATTGTTATACATTTCAGGCGGAAATGTTGGCGGAGTTGAAGAATAATACAAAAATGACGAAACTTTAAAGTTTCAAATACTGCATTACTTTTTGGACTTATTGTATTAGACTTACGTCGCCATAATATGAAATAAAGATGATAAAATACATGTGTTGATTAGTTGTTTGATTGCAAATTACGTTGAAAATTTGGTCAGATTTTGGTTGAAAAGTGGATAGATTTAGGTTGGAAAATGGTCGGATTGCGACGTCTAGCCAACGTCAGGATCCGACGTCTAAACGGTTTGCAAATCCAACCAAAACCCAACGTTAATCCGACGTCGGGGTCCAACGTCTATACGACGTGTAACCGACGTCAAATGCCTACTGGGTAAGACCGCCCGTGCGATTATCACGGCTATACCCGGAACCGTGCGATTCTCACGCCGCCGCGTAATTATCGCACGCGTGGTAATATTACCACGCGTGTGATATTCACGCGACACCGGTACTCACATTTCTCACATAAAGATTCATGGTCGACCCGGAGCCCTTTTCAAACGTAGGTCAAATTGTGTTCGCTATACAAATTGTGTTCGTTATACAAACCTCGGTTACAAGGAATTAGTTCGCTATACGGATATAAGGAACCTCGATTATAAGGAACAATTTTTAGAGGCCCCAAGCTGTTCCTTATAAGCGAGGTTTACTGTATTCCTAATATACAGAAAGATGAGCGTCTGCACCCGCATGGCGGTGCTCTTGTGTTAAGATAGTATTACAGGGTTAGTTGTCTACTTAAGACATGTCGATTTGAGAAGAAATTATTTCCCCCATCAGACAAATGTTTGCTCGTCTCACTTGCTAAAAGAGGTTAGGCCACACCAAATTGATTACTTGGTCAATGGATTTCCCGCTCCATTTGAAAATCAGCTTCCGCTCGCTTCAGTTTTTGCAGACTGGTTTCAAAATTTCAGAGAGGGCTTTTTTCACAGTCTAGGTGTCTTTTTCACTGTAAGGCGACAGGAATTCATAAAAATAAATACTTTTAATCATAATTGTCCATTAAAACACCACGAGAACATTTTTCAGGCTCTGTATTGCACCAGTATGCAAAATTGACAGCAGATATGACAGTTAGATTGTGTAAATAAATCTTGGAAAGGTCATAAGGAAGGTCATTATTTAGAACAGTATTGGTAATAAGAACAAAAGTTTTGCTGCGATCCTGAAAATTATACACACATATCAGCAATAAATGGGTAGTAGTTAAATGATGAACACGAGGTATAATACAATTTGAACTACACATCCAGTGTTACATCATTGTCCATTCTAAATTAATTTTCAAAAATACCCGTTTCGAGTGAATTCCAATTTCGGCAATCTTAATACTTTTTGTACACATGGGAATAATTAAGTTCTCTTACCTATAACCTAGTCCAAAGATCCACAATGTGCATACTTTACCTCAAAACCAAAAAAATGGATACAAACGTGATGAAAATTGAACAAGTCTGTGGTGTAGTCTGTTTGTGCATTCCTATGACAAATATAGTAAGGTCAATGGAACTACATACATGTTTTCGAGTTTATTTAGGGTTCAAGCCTTTGACATCCGCACATTCACCTACTCCATATGTTATGTAGAGCTAAACGCATACAATATTTTATGCTAGTCCTGCTGTTTATCTTAATAACTTTTAAGAAATAAAGTATTGTTGACAGAACTTTGATTTTAAGGAATGGTACATTGCTTCTATCAGGTATGTAAAATGAATACAATTTTCCGTAGAAGAAGGGGTACACACACGGAACTTAATTAGGGTAAAGTTATCCTAAAGAGCTTACAAACTCTCAATCCAAGAAACATGCATTTACGGCTTATTTTTCATTTTTTTAAGTATAGTTGAAATACAAGAATATTATGTTACTGTTTATAGATACTTTTTCTGATTTGTTTAATGGATATCACCAGATCTATTTATCAAAAAGAAACTATTCAGAAGTTGATAATGCATTTAATGTTAAGACTTGCAGCATCAAAATATGTCTTTCTCTATCTGTCAAAGTTTAATGTTAAAACAAAGAAAAACATAAACTGCAAAATTTGTCATTAAATTTACAAGTGAATTGGGCCATCAGCTGATGATGGATTTCCTGGCATCTGGTGAAATTGCATTGGAAGTTGAAAGACACTATAATATATAGATCATGGGTACCTCATGTACGGACGTGGTGATTGCAGTGTTTTCCATATATATACTGAGTTCTGTTCTATACTACATGAGAGTAACGTCTTTCGTTTTCTTTATGTAGGGACAAAGAATCCAAGGAGAACCCCTTTGTTTATGCGTCAAGGGCACTTGTTTGCCTAGGATATAAACTTAGCGAACACGTTAGTTCTATGCACTAGAAATATAGTTAAATCGCTAGCTTTTGTTGTATCCACGTGTTGTCTTTTCTCTCAATGTTTGTAAATATTAAATTTAGCGCGTCCTAGTAAAGGAGTCAGGTGTTGAGTAGCTGCCACGTATTTTTGGGACTGTTTGTCATTAAACCTTCAATATCTAAGGGTCTTTTGTTCTTTTATGTATTTCCAAGCCTTTTTGATATGTTGATTCTTGTGACAAGGTTCTTTTTATTTTTTCTTCAAACCGCCTCTCGCCCACTCCAAAAATAGGTGAAATCTAAAGAAAAATATTTTTATTTCTATTTCGCTCGTCTTCTCCCAATTTTTTTTGAAAACAAAAAATGACCAAGAAAATAATTTGGTGTGGCCTTACATTGTATTTTAGTTCACCCGAACACACTGGCTCTAGATGAGCTACAGTGACCGGTGTGTTTGAAAGTGCGTCGTTGACAATCAGAGGTCGCACTGTTAGCCCAATATTAATCAATAAAATCTCAAAGGCGTTTGTGACCTGATTATCTAGAAAAATATGATCTTGACCCTTGACCTACTGACTAAAGCCCGAAATAATGGTCATTTACTTATAATATACAATAATTCTGTGAAGTTGAACATGAATTGGTTAGTTATCATTCGAAAGTAAAATGATTTGCCTGGAGTACGACGATTCAAAACAATTTTGCAAAGCAATATACGCAGTCACCTTCGAAGTTTGCGGAGCGTAATAATTACTCTGTTTTTCAAGCAGGCAGTAGGCAAGCAAATGAAACTGACAGTTTGGACCACCTTGAAATGACAAAAACGTAACGATACAGAAGACTATGCTACTTTAAAATATAGGAGAACAAAAATGTATACAAGAGGCGTATCAGCTAAATCACACGCATGTCAAAGTCTTTTTGTTTGATTAAATGTTTACTTATTATAAGGTTGCAAAGTTACTTCATACATTTATCTAAATACATTATATCCTCGGTGTATTGAATATCCTTTCCGCGCCTATATGTTATATAAAAAAATATTTTTCTTGAATATATAAATAGAACAAAAAATAGTATTAAGTTCTGAAACAGTTAAAAATGATAATAAAAATACTCCAAGTGATTTTACAATCAGATTTAGTCGTTCTTTAATTTTAGATAAAAAATAAAACTTATGTTGTTGGTTTGGATAGTACACTATGACTTACTCTTGGCATAATATTAGTGACGAATACGACAATAAAAGAATTCGATATAATAATGGAAAAGAATGGAAAGATATCATTTTTACAAATGGTTCAGTTACACTGATATTAATAATTACATAAGGGAAACATTAATAAGTAATGATGATTATGAATTTGATAAATCAAACATTGATTCAATAAGTTTGGAATTTGATTTAAGTTGTTTTAAGGTTTTGATTTCAATTAAAGATAATTTTATGTTGGATTTAAGAATGTCAAATTTTCATACATTGCTTGGATTTGAGAAAAAAGCATTGAGAAATACTGAATTGGGAACTACAACACCAAATATAAATAACTCTGTGGATACAATTTACATTCATTGTGATCTTATTGATAATTCACTTGTCGATGGTAATTTTAGTGATATTATCTATGCTTTAAGTACTGCAGATTTAACAAGAGCTTATCCATTTACAAAAGAGCCAAACAGAGTCGGATATTCTGAAATTAATAAATATATTATAAATTCAATAAGAATATATATTACTGACGTGTTTGGTAGAATAATTAATTTCAATGAGGTTGAAACAAGTTTTACATTAATATTAAAAGAAATTAATTAAAATTTAGTTTTATATAATGTACAAGAAAGTTTATGACAAAAATAAAGGAATATTTATTTATGTTGATGCTCGCACGGGAGAAGAAAATATACATGGTAGACCTGGGGTCTCCGAGGACGCAGTCTTTGGCACAGGTATCTTTGACACTTTAACGAAATTGTTTTCAAGTGGAGTTGCATCTTCAATTAGCACAGCTGGAAAAAAGGCTCTGGAAACAGCAGGAAAAGCAACACTTGAAAGTGGAACAAAAAAGGTTGGAATGGAAGTTGGAAATTTAGCTGCTAATAAAATTGTTGAAAAATTTAAAAAGAAACCTGCTCCGGCAGTTGGTGATTTAATTGTTAAGGAATTACAAGAAAAGAATAACAGTTAAAATAATGAGGAGGAGGAGGATATTAATATGAGAATAAATAGAATATTGTCAGGATCGCGGACGCATAAACGTATTAACAGATTAATTTATAAAAAAATAAAATAATATATAATATACATGTTTAGAACAAAACAATATTGTGAAAGATATGAATTAACTCCTCTTCAATTAGATACAGCTTTAATATCTGTCTTGGGAAATAATGTTAAGCTACAAGAAAACGGATATCACTTTACAATTAATGATAGAGGCTCATATTTTGATTGGTTTAATGGTTATTTTGAAGTAAGTTTTAAAGTAAATAAACTTGCTAATGGTAATAATTATGGTGGTGATGATCAAATTACTTTAATTAATAATGCAGCTTCATTAATTGATCAGTTAGTGGTTAAACAAAATGGAAAAATTGTATATGATTGTAATAATTTATACAAGGTAATAAATGTAAAGAATTTAGTTGAACTATCTAAGGATTTTGCAGAAACAACTGGAACAAATGAATTTATTTATTTAGACGTTAACGCTAGTGCTGAAAGCAGAAAAGACCAAGCTACATATAATAGTGGTTTTGCTTCTAGAAAGTTATTAACCCAGGGTGGTGCTGAGGTAAATGCTAAAATTCCACTAAATAATTATTCATTTTTTCAGGGTTTAGAAACTAATATTTTACCCCCAAGTCAAATTCAAATAACACTGCAGCTGACGGATGATGATGAATTAATTTTAGAGTTAATGCTGCTGATGCTGGTAGAGTAATTGTAACAAAATTAATTCTATGGGTTCCACGTTTAATTTTCAATGAATTTGGACTTAATCTAATTTATGAAAAATTCACAAAAGCAAGATGGTCATACCTTCGGGAAATGGTGACACAATCAACTGATACACAACAAAATAATATAACCTTTAGAATAACAGCTGGTGTAACAAAACCACATCATGTATTTGTTTATTTACATCGACCTGATAAAAGTAATTCACAAGAACATAATCCACATTTATTAGATACATTTAAAATTAATGCAGCAAATGATAATTGCATTTTGAGCTCTTGTCGTCTTGAAGTTGGTAATGGTGCTTTTTATCCAGAAACAGAATACACAAGTATATCAAGAATATATGACGATGTAATTAATTATTATTTTAAACAAAATAATAAGACTACCGGAAGTCTGCTAAACAGATCAAACTTTTATAGTTTATTTGGATTTGTTCATTTTAACTTGGAATATAAAAAGGAAGTAATAACAGAAGATCCTAAGCATATTACATTAACAGTTAAGTTAAATATTCCACCAGCAGCTAATATTCGTGTTTACGCAATTGTATTGTATGAAGAAACAGTTGAAATAAATACTATTGGAAATGAACTTGTTATTGTTTAAATAAAATAAAATTAAAATTAAATTAAATTAAAATAAATATAAAGTATATAATGTCATCAAATTATATTGAATATAAGGTTAACCTAACAGATGGGCAAAAGAAAGATTTAGCACAGGCTTATAATAATAAAATTCCATAACTTTTAGATTAAAACATAAACAATTACGTGGAAACTTCCCTTTACTTTTAACAAAAACACAAATTAATCAAATTGAAAAGTCTATTAGAAATAATAAGGGATTAGAAATTACAATTTCAAAAAAACAGATGTCCAGTCAAGGTCAAAATGGTGGATTTTTAGAAGCTTTGAGTGGTTTGTTAGGAAAAACAATTCTTCCAATAGCAGCAAAAATAGCTCCAAAAATATTAGCCCCTCTAGGCATCGGAGCCCTCTCTGGGCTGGCCAGTACCGGTGTTAGTAAGTTACTTGGGAATGGTATGATTTCAGTAGCTAATGATACGAGAAACATGATATCACCATATCTTACACCTAATCAAAGAAAGCAACTGGTAGGATCTGGAGTGATTGAATTAACACAAAAACAAACAAAAAATGGTGGGTTCCTGGGTATGCTGGCTGCTAGTCTAGGGATACCTTTGATTACGGCTTTGTTAAGTGGGAAAGGATTACAGATTGATTCTCAACGGAGGTCGTACAGACGAATTCCAATAGTAAAAAAAAATGTAAACAAACCAATTTCTAACTTTAAAATTGAACAATGGGTAAAACAACTTGGTATTAAAAACTTTAGGGTGTATTTAGTAGAGATAATTTACCAAAAACAAAGACAAAAAACGAGTGTGGAATCATCAATTTAGATGACTCTGGTGGACCAGGAACACATTGGGTCTGTTATGTAAATAACATATATTTTGACCCATTTGGGCTTAAACCGCCGGAAGAGGTAATGAATTTTATTCCAGATGTAAAGTATAACAACATAATATACCAGAAAAAAACAGAGTGTCCTTTGTGGATATTTTTGTTTATTTTTTATTAAGCTACTGCAAGATGGTATAAACATTTACTATTTATTATATAAAGTATTAAATATTAACAATGTAAATCAAAATGAACAAATAGTTACGAACTATTTTAACAAATAATTCGAATGTACCAAAAAGACTCCTATACTACTTTGAAAATGTGTTCAAAATTGTTATATTCTTAACAAACAGTCGTATTTCATTTCACAACTGTGTGTGGAAGTAGCGTAGTAACTAAATCTAAAAATAGACGTGAACATTGTACACGGAAGTGCGAAGTAACAAAATTACTAGAAAAAAATATGGTTCTGGTGGGATTCGAACCCACGCATCTTGAGAAATATAGTCAAAAGTGGGTGTATAGAAGTAGAAATTGAAAACTTTTCAAAAAGGAGGTGATCTAATATCTTAAATATAATTGTTTTTATAAAAAATAGCAAAATTGTCCGCTGTGTGGTATTGTTTTTAAGTGTGTGGTGTATTATGATTTGTTATTTGAAACGTCATAGATTTAGTTAAAATCAGAAACAATACAAAAAACTTAAAAATACTAACGTAGTAAATATCGGCTGGGTTGTCATGACGCCAGACAAAGAGAGAGTTTATCATGCGGAGTGACAATCGATACTAGGTGTCAATCATTTCTCACTAGAGAGAAATCAATATCATTATTGCCAGCGTGGAACATTTCTCGCTAGTGAAATTTTTCGTACTAAAAGAGGTATTCCCAGGTATATTTGCTTGTCCAAACTTTTAATGCTTTCAACACATTTGTCTTCAGTTGAAGTATCTAGGTTTAAATAATTTACTAAATGTTTTCATACAGTACTATGAAAACCTATTTCTTTTACGTTTTGAATTGGCCGACTTTGGATTTTTTAAAAGAAGGTGGCTAATTAAAATTGAAAAAAGTGTTGTCGCACAAACAATTACTATACTACTTCTATCAACTCAAATATGCTATTTTAAAAGTTTTTGTCTCTTTGTTTGTTTGTTCATGCTTAAATTAATATACATGACGTTTCTCGTCCGTTAATTTCTCCCTAATATGTCCAGTTGCGGAATTCGAATCATGTTGTATATTTTATTTAAATAAATATACCCAATCCACATCCAACTCACCAACTTTTACCGTTCATCGAAATTGCAAACATATCTCTTTTTTCCTGAATTTGATTCTTATTGACTTTTTTCTCCCATCATCATAATAATGTTTTCGAAAGTCGAAAAAATAATTAATTTTCAGCCGGAACTAAATTTATCCATGCTGATTCATATTATCCTCAAACCCTATAGTTGCATTTCATTAAAGAGTTGGGTGCATTTAACAGATTAATATTTAAAACAATCCACAGAAACGTTCAGCAGTTTTTACGTGTTTACTGCCAGACTGTGACTCAGACTGACCAGGACTCATTTAAAATACTTTATCATACCTTCCTAACCAACTAGTTAATCTGTTCAACAATATCTGAGAAAATGTTTTTGACAGAATTTCACGACAAATGTTTAGCTAAGACCGGATCTGAATTTATATTATAAGAAAGCTGCCCCTGTGCCTCAGGATTCTTAGAATTTTTAAACAGTTTGTGAAACGATATGGGAAGAAATTGGTTGTGTCCATGTGTACCGCCGTATGAACACATCTGCAGATGTTTTTAAATTGTTCTTGGTACCATTAACATGTTTAGATGTTATGTTCTGCTCAAACCGGGGTTAGAGGGCATGGACGGCACCATGCAATTCCACTGCCGTCCATTAACAGGCTCAATCAAACAGAAGCCCCAAGATTTTCATTTTTGTTATGTTGAGCGACTTGTGAAGTTTTTGATCATGTCATCCATACGCCTTGCTAACGTAAACAGGATAATGTCAACAGAATGCGTGGATTATGTCAACAGGAATATCATGTTTAAAAACTGCTTCGAAAATTAATGTATCGGTCTGATGTTTATGCATCTAATTCAACATTGTTTCCTGTTCTTACATTTTTTGTAAACCAAAAGTTCATATTACTGTAAATACTGTGGTGGCTGATTTATGCCATTTCGTTCTGTCGCAGCGACCCGCTGAACGCCGCCCCGCCGAATGTCGGGGCGCCATAACAACGTTCGGCGGGGCGACATTCGGCTGGGCGACGTTCGTCGGGGCGCAATAACGACGTTCCGCGGGGCGACATTCGGCGGGGCGGCGTTGGGCGGGGCGCCATAACGACGTTTGTCGTTCTGTCGCTGCGACAGAACGAAATGACATAAATTAGCCACCATAAAATACAGTCAACGTTTTCGCCATATAACATACTGATAAGCAAATCTTCTATTCCTAACTTGCTATCATATTTGTTAACATTACAGAATGACCTCAATGAAATGATACTTATTTTACATCCTTAAAACAAGCTACTAATCTGGAACCCGGAAGAATGGACAGCGTGTACGTACTTGAACGAACAATGAGGTACAGAAACTGAAACTAAACATTAAACATAAGCACTTTCGACACTTGAGTCATTACACTGTTAGCAGAAAAGGCAATTTAAGATAAAGAAGATCAAATCTTTGACTTTTAATGTCTAACAAAAGAGGGTTGGACATAATTGTATTCAGTGAGAAGACAAATATGTACAATGAAATAATTTTAACTGGTTTTATTAATTAGGCCTAGAAAAAAATAGTTATCAAATTATACATAAAAACAACTTTAGTCCAAATGTTACTGTGACCTTGACCTTTGTTCTGCATATCCCAAAAACACTGGATGTCATCTTATGGCCAAACATAACTAGTGTAAACCGAAGTGTTCTCCCTTTAACGTTTTTACTTCTGTAACCTTGGCCTTTGCACCACTGATTTCAAAGTCAGTAGGGAGCGGCTACTGATCACAAGCAAGCAGTCAATGTATGAAATTTGACCATCCTAGGCCGAAACCCTCGAGTTATTGATTGGAAATCAGTGTCTACAGACAGACAGACAGACCTTTAGACAACAGATATGAAGCAAAACAATCATGTTTGGGTGGCTGGTATAATAAGGTTAATTAAAAGGTATATTCCACCTTATTGAAAAACCAATGTATGAATTTGTACAATTATTAATCTTTTTCCGGTTATTTCACCTTTACTTCCTGTAAATATCTGGGGTGAAGGTCATTTAACAGCTGATTAAACTGTGCGTTTTGATTGGTAGATACAAAAAAAACACAGGTTTTTGAATGGAATAGATAATATTTTCTTAAGGGGTGTGCAGGTGCTCTAAGCTGTAGTGTTAGACAATATAATTCGTTGCAAGATTCCTGTGGAAATAGCTTACGTCATAAACCTGAATTCCCTCGGTAGTGAAACTGCGGCAGAGTTCGACCTCTACCACTCTGATACGGAGTGATCTCCCGTAAACGACTTACAGTCAGCTCGTCCCCATTTCGATCACCTCGTATCACTTGACGATTTCAAAAATGGTCATTTCGTCCCCCACCCTTTGGCCCATCCTTTTTAGTCTTTTCCTAGATTATGATAAATATAATTGTGATGTAAAATATGTGTTCTGACATAAAAAACATGAAAAATTTACATTAAAAACTACATTTTGTTTTGCTTTATAAATACCCGTCGTATGTAAAATGCACGTTTCGTAGCTTAAAGTGTGCATTGACTAATGCTAATGATACAAAATAGTTTAATTTGTGAAAAAATTCGCGAATATATCTTTAAAACATTTTGTATTACGATAAATACCAAGTTACTGCTGGTGAACATATTAAATATATTCTGTTATTTTTTTTCTTTCTTTGTTTTGTTGGGGTTTAAGATAATGGTACACCGTAAGACTTATAGGTCATATGGCGACTTTTCAACTTTAGATGGCGGAGACACTAGATGTCCCTTCGTGCATTATTTCATCACGGGCGGGCACGTGGGTAAAACCATCGACCTTCCGTAATCCAGCTGGATGACTTCCTCACATAGAGAATTCAACCCCGCGAGCTCGAACTGACATCGGTGTGGGCAAGTGATTGGAAGTCAGCGACCTTACGTTTTTAAATGTAGAATAAAAATTCTGTTCTCTTCTGTTCTGTTCCTTAACCACCCTATTCTGTACAACAGTAATCAACAGCCGGTTAAGACAAGTATATGAAAAAGCAATATGTTTGTCAAAATAGGTTACTAAGGTCCACTATGAAAAACAATTATGAGTTGTACGATATAATTAAATCTTTTTCGTTATCACTTATCAATGGGGGAGTCATTAAACAGCTGATTAAACTGCGTGATGAATACAAAAAACACAGGTTTGATGGAATAGAAATTTATGGTGTGTCCCGGACCATTATTCTTCAGATTTCCTGTGAAATACTTACGATCATAAACCTGAATTCGGTGAACTGGCATGATTCGACCTCGTACCCTTGATACGTGAATTGTATACACTTGTCGTGTCATTTCAACTCGTATCATGACGATTTCAAAATGTATTTGTCCCCCACCCTTCGGCCAGTCCAGATTTTATATGATTAATTAAAAATTTTTCGACAACAGAACATTGAAAAATTTACATTAAAACTAATTTTGTTTGCTTTAATATCCGTGTATTAAAATGAGTCGTAGCTAAATTGATTGACAATGCATATAAAAAAGTTTATATTTGTGAAAAATTCGGAATATATCTTTAAAACATTTTGTAGGTACGATAAATCCAGTTACTGCTGTGAACTATGTATTATTCTGTTATTGTTTTTTTTCTTTGTTGTTGGTTTAAGAAATGGACACCGTAGACTTATAGATATGGCACTTTATTTAGATCGGAAACAATTCCTTACGTATATTCATCAGGGCATGGTTAACATCGACCTTCCGTTATCAGTGAATTGACTTCCTCACATAGAATCAACCGGGTAACTGACGGTTTGGCTGTTCGGAAAGTCAGCACAGTTTTTATGTAGAATACAAATCGTTCTCTCTCTGTCTAACACCTATTCTGACACAGAATCTAAACCCGATGCTAGTTATGATATAAGCAATAGTTGTCAATCTGCTCGTCACATGAAATCAATTATTGACTTAATTACATGTATTATAGGTCAAGGGGCGCGAGTACATGTAGTTTAACAAAACACTTAAAATATTCATCATCCATTACGTTGATAATGGGACTCCTTTTAAGGCCATGCTATTCTTTATTTCTGCTTTGTTTAACGTATCAGAACGCATGCAGGTAGGGTCTTTCTGTTCTTCTTGTAAGTTTTTGTACTTCAATATTATACAACTTATTTCCAGTTCAATTTAATTTCATATACATTCATGTATGTACACAATCATCCAGTCAATTTTATGCGTAACAAAAATTAATTCACGACAATTAAGACGTGCAAAAAAGTCTGTCCCATAAAATAACATACATGTTCCAGAATTGGATTAAAAGATAATACAATTATTATTATTATTGTTAATCGAATTATTCAACATTCACGTTCATTTGGAAACAAATAGCCTTAATTCAACAAACTTCTTTTTATTACAAATAATAAATTGCTAAAATCTATTGTAGCAAGAGAAGATTCTTTAAAGCACAATTGAACGCAGACATACTACCATGAAGTTTTACGTAAGCTTTGTTACAAAATGTTTGTTTCAGGTAGTTCGTTTTAGGTTTAACAATAGAAAGACGCAAACTGTAATGAGCATTATAAGCAAAATGTAATAAATCTGAATGGACAATCTCCTGTTTTACATTTGTATACTAGTAATGAAATATTATAAATGCACCTGTTTTCACAAGATAGAAGTTTTGAATTTCTTATTACATCATCATAGTCGATAGACTTTGATTTTGTAATTTATTTTTATAGCGCGTCTTTGCAAAGATGTAGTTCTATCAGTGTCAGATTTATGACAAAGTCCCCAGACATTGCAACAATATTCCATGTTTGACATAATATATGCATTGTAATACAATAGTTTCATCTCGTCTGTTAAGAAAAATGCAATTCTTCTAAGTAGAGCTTTTATTTTATTTTAGTTTATTAGCCACGGTACTAACATGGGATTGCCAAGACTTATACACCTAGAACTTTCTGACATTTAGCGTTTTCAATGACCGAACCATCTAAAATTAACTCGAGGTTTTTAGTATGTTTTGTTTTGACTCCAGAGCTTAATACCATACATTTTGTTTTTAGAGGATGAAGTGACATTTTATTTATCATACACCAGTTATGGACACTATTGAGGCTATATTGAAGTCCAGAATTTTTGTAATACTTCAGGCGGATTAATGTAAGGTGGAGTCTTCGGCATATAGATCAAAAATCTCTATTCGTTTTAGATACTTGACCACAAAACTTGGTATGTAAATAGAAGGCAATAAGGAGATAAGAAAATCATTTAATTTCGTTGATATGACAAAAAAAAAATGTATTTGCTATGGCAAGAGACACAACAAAAATACATAAAGATATGGCTTCTCTAGTAACGAGAAAAATGCGAGATATTTAAATGAAACTTAGTGTGTTAGGCAGACTGATATTCTTTTATTATATTCCGATTAGCTCTATTCAAGTAACTTTGACGGTACCAACCCGTGCAATGGAAAACCACAACAAAATTTTTCATCATGGCTGAAAATATTTTTAAAAATATAGATCTATATTACTTTCCCAATTTTTCAAACGCTTAGAATGGTACGTTTTGTAAAGTATCATGAATTTATATTTTATACGAGTATAAAGGTTAAAACAATATGTAACATAAAAGCAAATGGACATTCTTTTTGTTTTGTTTCTGTTGTTAAATCGTCACACCGAGATAACTGTAAGTTATTTGTCGACTTTGCAGTTTTTGATGACGGAGGCCCCAGGCGTCCATCCAGGCATTATTTCATCCCGGAAGGGAACCTGGGTAGAACGTAAGCCTGCTTGATGGCCTCCTCACATTAGTAATTCTATGCCTCAAGTGAGGTTTGAACCCACATTGTTGAGAGCCAGGTGATTTGAAGTCAGCGACCTTAACCACTCGGCAACAAAGCCTCCACTAATATACGTGTGGGCGCGCGCGCGCACGTGCGTGTGTATGTGTGTGTACAAACTCGACATTGCAACAGATGTATGGAGGAGGAACCATAATGGCTCAGGTCCTCTATTTATGAAATAAGCTATTCTTCTTCTTCTTCTTCTTCTGAAAGTGATTAAAGTGAAACTGTCAGTGCAAAACCTGTTTAATGTTTGTGTACATCAATAACAAAATATATAGAAAAAGAACACAATCGGGTTTGAATAAAATGCTATGTCGGGGCCTCAATTGATGCAAGCGACTAAAATTTTAGGGGAGGAGCTAACTAAATGTTGACAAATTGTAAGCTTTTTATCCCGTAATTGTTATAAGGAAGTAGGTTGTTCTGGATTGCTTCAGTTTGCGTTTGGCGTGCGTCTTCTTATCGTCTGAAAACAGTATTTGCGTTTACGTTTAATTTGAAAGAATAAAAGTTTCTGAAAATGAATAACCTAACTGCATTGTGTTTGGGATTTTTAATTGTTTGCGTTTTGGGTGAGTAAAATATATTTTTTACGCATGAATTTTAACGATTTTATAGGTTAATTATCAAACTCGGATCTTTAATAAAATGTGTCTACTCTTATTCTTTGATTTCTTAATATTGTCCTTCTTGCTGTGAACATTTCTCTTATTAAACAATCTATGCATTGACTGTCTTCGATAAAAAAAAATATCCAATATATTTCTTAGGAAATTGCTTTTTTATTATAAAGGATGCAATTACGACGCGATCATAGTTTGTATTTTATCAAAATATGCGTACTTTAAAATTTGTTGGATTTTTGGCCTGTGTTATAGATTTCATGACAATGTAATTCGTTTATTCTGTGTGGCAAGTGTGGGTTACATGGTTACCGTACTGATTTCCTTCTATACTTTACATAACCAATATCATTTTCAGTATCAATGTAGATCATTATCAGACTGCACGGTTCGCCATTCAATCGGTATCTTTTTGGCAAGCACTCCTTTTAACAGTTAATGGTACTGTCCAAATTGAATGATGGACAAGTTCATTATAGAAAATTAGCAGGGTAAGGGTTAGAATAATACTGAACGTACAGTTTTGAACTTTAGTCTACGCATAGAACAATATAAAGTTGTTACAATTTTAAAAATTTTGAAATGCGCTATCATGCCCTATCACAACCGAGCATTTAATATGTGTGTGAAATTTAAGCATTTACTAGTAAAAAAATATCAAAATATTCACTTCCTTATTTCTGTAAATTGTTTATATTCATTTTCTAAAAACGCATCTTTCATGCGTATTTTGTGAGTTAATAAAAACAGGCTTTGGTAATGAAGTAAATAAAATTATATTTTTGCGTAAAATTATCAGGATTATTGAAATTTGATATGTTAGTTTAAACACATTTTATTTTCGAAATTCATGAACCATTTACGAGGCTCTTACTTACTTCTTACTTCTTAATACTTACTTAAACAGTAATTACGGACCATAGCACCTTCTTGTATTTCCGAACAAATCGTGCACTTTCAATATTTCAAATTAGTTAAAATATATAATCTTGTATCGGATGATTATATTTCTACATAGTTATTTTGTTGAGTGTTTAACTCGTATTCAAATAAATTGTTAGACTAAGTTTGTTTGATAGTTTGTTTTACCACAAGCTTTTGATATTATGAGACAGAAATACTGTCGATTTCCAGGCAGCAGGCGATATTGAGTAACCTATTTAAGCTACTGGTCTAGTAATGACGATCGCCTTTTCCCGTTTGATAACGTATTTCGGCATTCTCCGTTCGGTTATGATCGAAGGGTGCCGCAACAGCGTTACAAACAATATCGCTGTATCATTATGGGTGCACTACCTTAAAGTTTTAGTACAATTATACACTTTTAATACGTTCTGTTCTTTTCAGTTTCAAGTGCATCAGCCATCAAATGTTACACTTGCCTACTAGGATGCAACGACCCTTTTGATAAGAGTAAGGCTGAAACAGATACCTGCGCAGGATCCTGTCTGAAAACAAAGACGAATGGAAGTAAGAAAATTACACTAAACCATAATAATTGTAAATAAAACAAGACTTTCGGGGAAATAATACATTTGACATTTCTATTTAGAAAGAGCGTAATGAACAAAAATGATATGCCAATTTAAGAATAATAAATTTAATGAAATGATAGCCAATTTGAGCACAGTGATGTCATCGTTATTTCCTTATATAACCGTAACCAAAGTGTGGTATTTATGGCAAAATTTTCCTTGATACCATTGAAAATTGAACTTAAATTTCTTTTACATTCTTTTTTGTACAAACTAAGAATATTGTATTACGACCTACAAAATGTGATTATCTGTGTTGTTATTGATTGATTTACCGTATATAGCAATGCCTTTATAAGGAGATATGATGATGCCACTGTGCCAAATATTGCGGCCGTGTCATTAAATGAATTGTTTGCAAATGGTTATATCTTCTTTGTTTGTAGTTCGATTTTCATACTTTCTCGCCAGTATAATGTGTCAAAAAGCGCCTTTTAATAAGAATTGTAGCCACATTATAACATGTAACGACAAACGCCGTTCTCTTTATGGAATATTTATTGAATTGTTACTGGTTATTAAATACCTTACTATAAAAGGTAAAAGAACCGTTGACGGATTACTAATGGCCCATTGTGCCTGAGGTGTCATAATTATAATGACCCCTCTGACGACAATATACAAACCCAAAGAGACTCTTTCTAATTAAAGGTTGTTTCTTTTGATCATAAATGCTCGATAGTATACGCGTACATGTACTTCTGATAGTACTTTAACAACAAAATTGTTCAAGTATTACATCCCCGAACATATTAATCTTTTCAAAATGATACATGTACTTTCACAACATATAATTTTGTACATTTTATGCAGGTTTTGCACAAAATAAACTAGTATTAATGTACGCGTTCAGGAAGTTTCATAAGCTACTCGGACATTCTTGTTTAAGATATAAGCGTTTAACGAATAGATTATAACTTAGTTATAATTTTCTGTTACAGATGTGATTAAAGTTTGCTCACCTATTAGCCTTGGAGATAAATGTGGAAGCAAGGGCGGAGTCGAAGCGTGTTCGTGCACGAAAGATCTGTGTAACAGTGCGTCAGGAATGAGCTTTCCCCTCGTCGGCCTCTGTCTGTCCCTTTTCACCATGTTTCTGTGGGTGAAATAATGGAAACGAAAACGGACGTGTGCATTATTTTAGCCTTTGTAGTTCATTTCAAATATTAAGTAAGAAGTATTGTACAAAATGTTTAGGTCGTTTATTTCATTTTATTTGAAAGAAGTTCAGTCTATATTCAGTTCTTAGTATGATTGTACTGTTACTTGTATTCATAATTTATATATCCACTCTTCTGTATTAAAAATATACCAGTGTCATACAGCAGTGTTTGTCTTTGTCCCGTTTTCAACTTGGACAACTATCGCTTGGTACTAAATAGTAGATGGCAGTGTCCTTTCAAATGATTTTCTGAAAACTTCTAGTGAAGTCGTATAAAACAGATATTTAAAATGGTCGTGTCTATTCATTGTAGAACGACTTCACTGGTTTTAAGCACAGGCGCTTGGGGTCAGGACCCCCCACCCCCACCCTCTGCCCTTACCAACTGTTTAAAATAGGCAATATATTTTAGCATTTCAACATTTTAACATGCATTGAACATAGGTGAAGATCATAAAACGTGTTTTGTTACGATTTCAGTTTGCTTTAACAATGCACCTTTTTACCATCAATGTTCTTCAAAAATGAAAAAATGTAGCAGCTGTGCAATTCCCACTAGGAAACAATAGTAGATTCAGCTTTTAAATTAGCACTTTCCTATGACTCTCTGGTTTCAATCGACGGATCTGTAACCATTCTGTCAAATAACACCGGTCAGTGCTGACAACTGACATTAGGGTTACGACCAGAAATCAATCACTATCATAAATCAATTTTACCTGTATGGGACGCCCTGTGAACTGATCCCTGCGTTGTACTGCCCATATCGCTTTCGGTTACCCAAATTAAAACGCTTACGACTACATTATACCAAAAGGGCTAACACGAGGACTGTTTATATCTTGCATCATGGCGTTTTCACTAGCTTTCACTTATGTTAACCCATGCTGAACAACATTGATTCTGCCTTTGCGGCTTGTTTCATGACCCTGGGTCAAAGACGAATTTTAGATACACGCGACATAAACGTTTAGGCCCTTTAAGCATATTTTTACTACGTCAGGGGCAATAAATCTGGTGTTACTGAGTGGAATCTGAAATAAAACTCCTGCTGCAAAGTTTCACATGCTGTGTAATATTCCTGTATGGTTTCATGACTCTAGTTCATATTTTTTTTTCATTATCTTGCGACTCAAGCTTTTAAGCCCTTTATGCATATGTTTGACTGTCAACTGCTATAACCGTCTGATCTTACTATAAAATCCCAGATGCACAACTCCACTGAATAACAATCCTATAATGTTTAATGACTCTAGATCAAATACTTTTTGAGATATGCCCAGCACAAAATCGTTCGGACAAGGGCACAAGTCTGTGACCCCCCTCTCCCCCACCCCCCTTAGAAAATGACTTGGGGACACAAAAAAGTATAATGGCATTATTTTGAGCCGGTCACAGTTAAACTGTGAGTCGGCTGAATCATTACCTGACGAAATATTTAAATTTGGCTTTCCAAAATGTTTTCAATTCGTGCAAGATGATTTTTTGGACAAGTACTTCCCACGACCACTCCTCCCATAAAGCACGATCACACCAACCGTTGAACTTCAAAAACATGCACGTATATATATTTTTTTTGCGCAAGGACGCTCCATATCCGGAAACTATGCGATAGCTAATCGTGAAAATTGCTTACTAAGGTTATCGCTTGCTGCGCGATTTAGTTGCGCACAAAATATTGTGATGAACTCCTTAAATTGGTACTTATTCACCGAAATTGACCCTGTTTTTAGAAAAAAACACGCAATTTCCTCTAATTCTTGCTTTCGTATCACTACTCATAAATCACAAGAAACAACTCTCGAATCGTTGTAATTTACTGTTAAGATGCAAACATACCTGGTCAAAAAGTTGATGCATTGGGCTTTGCAGTATCTGCTGAGCAACTGCAAATGAAACATTTCAGACCTTCTTTGGATAAACAGTCTTGTTTCCTTTACAATGCTGAATTTAAATCTGCATTGCCAGCATATAGCTGTTGTAAAAATGGGTTCATAGCATCTGAGATGCTAAATGAACTTTTTATGCCTATTGACTGCAATGTTTGCTCTAATGATGATGATGATGATGATAATATTGTTGTTGCTGATGATGATGGGGATTAAGACGATGATCATGATAATGATAACGAGGATGGCGAGATCTTTTCTGATGATGTCTGTTCAGATTCCCACGATGATATATATGAATGTGTAAATTGTTAAACCAGATATACAGTCCTGCTCTCCTCTACCCGACAATATTTGTCCAACAAGTATTACTGAAGCTATTAATGAGAAACTTGATGGCATTCCGCAGCAGGAATCTTCTGAAGATGTTAAAAACCTATTGAGATAAAAAAATCAATTCATTTTCACATTGGCTTTCAAATTTCGTTTGGATTTGCCTTAAACATAGAATTACCACTTTCGAGACACGAGTTTATGTCAGCCAAAACATATCACAATCTCTTGCGGACAAGTGAATTCATACCTTTAATCTTATAAATACATAGAGTTCAGTAAAATGTTAAATCAGAATTTTGTTTACCGACAAAGGACTATAACTTCGCTTATTTATATCAACATTAACGTCACGTTTGTGGGCTATTGCATTAGTAAAGCTAATAGGTAAGGAGCACAGAGCACCACAATCACAGTCTCAGAGCCACGCATTGGCAAAGTAGGCCCACAACAAAAAGAAGCTATAACGGAAAAATATAATAGACGGGCTGCTTCAAAAAAACAACAAGTAAATTATAATTTTAAGCAAAATATAGAAAAAGGGGGAGGAAGGGCCAATTAGTAAAGCCAATTATAAACATAAAATGGTTCAAAAATCTCTTGTTGATGTTTCGAAATATAATGTTTGAAAACTGTCGAACGAAAGTTATTGTTTTATCCGAAGTAGTTACTTCGTACACTCGTGTATCTGACACATCTTGTTATCGAGGACGTTCAATACCAATACGTGAAAAAAAATGCTAGAGACGAACATACTTATGAAATTGACAAAGATGTCCTTTTTCTTTCAAAATTCATATTTCAAACTTAGGAATTTTGAGTCATTGACTGAACCTTACACACATAGAGAGAAAGAAATAGATTGCTCGAAATAAATTGTTAACTGCCGAAAATCTTTCTGTTAAAAAATGGATAGCTCTTTCCCCAAGAAGAAAATTGTGTAAGTTCTGAAGGTGATGTGTACATCAAAGAACTGTTAAATGAAGTAATATCGAAGTTTGTAAGTGTGTCAGCTGCCCATTTTCGGAAAGATTTTATACATAGTGTTAAGGTCGAAAAAGGTAAAGCACATCACTGGCACAAGACCAGAAATAAATTGCCACTGCACATATCATACCCAACCCCTAGTTATACTGTAAGAACTATGGCTATGAACGGGAAAATATATTTACACCCACCCCTACCCTCAATTTCAATCGTGCATTTCTCACCGATAACGCGTAGTTCGGGAAATGGGTACATTGCATATTGAACAAATGACAATCTATCTTCCATCGTGCACCAGCCACATTGTCTCAATTTTTCGTATCGTAGAGACACTCCACATACTTTATGCCTACGTCGATGTTACAGAACAAACCAACGAACTTCCGGTCTAGACAACACGTACTATGCCCCAACGATAACTTGATATTTACAAACATGACTATAAATAGATTAAAATGGAACATAGGGAATTCAACATTTTTCTAACATGTTACAATCTAAATATTTCTCGGTTTTGTACCAATTACGAATTAGCTCTGTGGTAAAGCATACTGTCCATGTTTAACAGATCTTTTGCCGTGTGGGTTCGAAACTCAGCATCGACAATTAATTTTTATTTCACTTTTGCATAAAAATAAAGATTCCTTCATGAGCTCTGTGACAACACGACAAGAGGTATCTAAAGGCGATATGGCATATCAGAATAGTTTACTATATATAAAAGATGATATTGATTAAATGCATGCACTTTAGCCGTGCAAAAAAATGTAAATACCTGTGTTATATAAAGACATATATACAAATACAAACCATTAAAGAAAGAAACAAAAATACGGAAGCAAAAATGAAAACGAATTGTAAAAACAAACAAAAATCTGAAAAAAATCCTCATGAGGATTCGAACCCACCAAATGATTCGCTTATATCCAATTCTTGTCTGCATTTTACCCAACTGAGCTATATTTAAAATGAAAGAAATACTAACATTTGCTTGTCAAGTAATGTGCAAGCATTATGATTTGTTTTTACGTCAGTTCTCATGAATTAGACTCGTCCTTGCGTTTTGGCGAGAATCACGTTATCATTGGGGATTAGTATTCAAAGCCATACAATAAAACTTGAAATGCTCAATAAAAGTCATCTTAGAAATGATTTTGAATTTGAAATTATTTAGTTATATAAATTTGTATATCATTAATTTATATGATTCACATTGCACATTTATGACTGGCATACATTTCCATTTCAGCCAATCAGAATAACTTTGTTATTTAGACCGGATCCACATTAGGAAATAGGAAAGATCTTCCACAACTTCGCGGAGTCTCTGGATAAGAAATATTGAAACAATTTGATCAGTGCAAGATGGACCTGTTCAATATGCATATTACCGCGTCGTACGTGTGAAGTGCGCGATTAAAATGGGTTTATTATATTTTCCCGTTCATGAAGTTTCTGAAGTTTTCAATGGAAAGTTTTATACCGAAACAAATTCTGCATAGATATGCGAGGCTTATGAAATTCCGATCCTTTCAAAACTTACAAAAAATATATGAGCAACAAATTGGTAACAAGAATTCAATTTGGTGACTAAATCTTCAGCCCAGTTGTGTTTTCTATACATAAAACGTGTGAAGGCACTGTTGGCATGACATGCGAATGTACTACCGAACGTACATTCACTGGAAGTGGACACACAAATAACTTCTCAAGTTGCAAGCAAAAGGAAAGGCAGGGTTAAAAATAAACGACTGTCTAGGGAAGGGCATTGGAAAGAGAAAGATAGACTGCTGAAAATGCTGACGAAGAAGACTATATAAGATGTCCTGTATGTGGTGGGAAATTTAGCAATCCTGATGCGATGTTTGCAAGGGAAATGTCTCTGGTGCTGGAAGATGTCTTCGTCCTTTTTATGAATATTTTATATACCAAGCTTTTTTTTTGTATTTAAAAAGAATATCCTTAAGAAGCATATAACACAACAATTTTATTTTTATTTTTGTAGGGTTTAACGTCGCACCGACACAATTATAGTTCTTTTGGCGACTTTCCAGCTTTTGATGATGAAGGAAGACTCCTCCGTGCATTATTTCATCACGACCGGGCACCTGGGTAGAACCACCGACCTTCCGTAAACCAGCTGGATGGCTTTCTCACAACATGATGAATTCAACGCCCCGGATGAGGCTCGAACCCACATCGGTGAGGGGCAAGTGATTTGAAGTCAGTGACCCTAACCACTCGGCCACGGAGGCCTCTTATAACACAACGACTTTTATAAGTCTATTTGCGAGAGAAAATGAAATCTGTAATATCTGTTATGCTCCTCTAGACTAGTGGAATTTTATTATATCAGTCCTAAATATGATCGAAATGACCAAACTGTGCAGCAACAACTGCTTTTCTTTTTGCCAGACGACGACTGTTGCGCATGTGGGCTGACCGCACCGTACATTTATCTGGCGAAACATTTTTATCGATGGATTTCTTGAGACATTTCGTTTTGTGTGTAGTATTCCGATATTCAATACACATTACGGTTGGTGACCGTCTTTCCATCTGTCTTAAGAAATGAATGGTTATTCTCAGTCAAGAGCAAACAATGATATGAAATTGATTTTTTCTCATCTGATTTTTTGAAGAAAAAATATGATGAGTAATTGTCATCACTTGATCGGCGGCGGCATTGTCTTGTTAAGTTTTATGTTTAGGTCAACTTGTCTCCTAAACTATCAAGGCTAATATATATCTGTCATTGAAATAAATGCTTCTGGTTCTATCTAATCAAACACATGAAAGAAATAAAGGTAATATATTCAGGTGATTTCGTAGCGCATGAACCCAGTCTTGTCTGTGGAAATCCACAGAAGTATACAGTACTCCTTGGTGAACGGACCAGCTTTTGCTTGCTTGTTCACCATCAATAGCTGACTCTGTACAGCAAGAAACATAACTCCATCCTGCTTTTTGCAAGAATTATGGCCCCTTTTGGACCTAGAACATATCAGATTTCTTGGTTTAACTTAAGTTTTATGTTTAGGTCATATTTTCTCCTAAAACTTGCAACACTTGTTCACCATCAAAAGCTGACTCTGTACAGCATCCTGCTTTTTGCAAGAATTATGACCCCCTTTGGACTTAGAAAATAAGATTTCCTGGTTAAGTTTTGTGTTTAGGTCAGCTTTTCTCATAAACAATCAAAGCTGTTGCTTTAAAACTTGCAACATTTGTTCACCATCAGAAGCTGATTCTGTACAGCAAGAAACATAACTCCATCCTGCTTTTTGCAAGAATTATGGTCTCTTTTGGACTTAGAAAATATCAGATTTCTTAGTTAAGTTTTGCGTTTAGGTCAGCTTTTCTCCTTAACAATCAAAGCTATTGCTTTAAAACTTACAGCAGTTATTTGCCATAACAAATTGACTCTGCACAGCAAGTACTGTAACTCTACATTGCTTTTTGCAAGATTTATGACCTCTTTTGGACTTAGAAAATATCAGATTTCTTGGTTAGGTTTTGCGTTTAGGTCAACTTTTCTCCTTAACAGTCAAAGCTATTGCTTTAAAACTTGAAGCAGTTATTTGCCATTAAAAATTGAATCTGCACAGCAAGTACCGTAACTCTTCTTTGCTTTTTACCCCTTTTGGACTTATAAAATCATTGGTAGGACAATATTTCTATTATACAGAGACAAAAAAATCAGATGAGCGTCTGCAGCCGCAAGGCGGTGCTCTTGTTTTAAGGTAGTATTATATGCAGATTGGTAATCCTTCGAGGACACCAGTCGTTTCACCCCCTGGATGTTTCACCCCTAGTTGTTTCACCTCCCAAAACCCTAGTTATTTCACCCCCCCCCCCCCCCCCCCCCCCCCCCCCCCCCATGTGAATATGAAAAGTATGATTGATTTAAGTTAAAGTTTCAGTTTAAATTATATAAAAAGAGGTGAAACGTCTTGATACCTTTGTAGATAGCCATATAGAAGTGCGATTACTTTAGAAACCAGAAACAAGGATACAATTTTGTTTCTCAAAGGTGCATATATTATACTAGGAAGTTCATGAAGTCTGGAAATTCCAGAAAATCATTTTTAACCAATAGCCATCAAGCAGTCGTTTACTTGTTTTTCTATTTTCAGCTTTCACCACCCCGAAAATTCGGTATTAAGTCAACTCGTCCCCCAGTCAAATTGTCCCTGATTTGGTCATTTCGTCCCCATCATGATAAAATTTGGTCGATTTGTTCCCCCTCTTGGTAATTTTGTTCATAAAACAGTAGGGCCTTCATGGTCCTATATCGCTCACCTGAGTAGAGTTGTTTGCTTGAACAAATTTCTTAGCTAAAGCTTTAAAAACAAGAAAATTAGGAGAGTGGGTCAAGATAAGATTATGCAGGATTACTTTTGAAATCTGTAAAAATATATTACAGGTCGTCCAAATCCTTTTGCTGTAGCTTAGAAAATAAAAAAGTAGGTCAGTAGGTCACATTGATGGTCACTGAAAGTCTGTTTAAAGATTGGCATGCAAAACTATATATGTCATCAAAATTTCAAAGCTGTATCTTAAAAAAAACAAGAAAGTAGGTCAGTAGGTCACAATCATGGTCATTGAGTCAGATTTAAGATCGGTGTGAAAAACTGTATATCAAACAAGAAAGTAGGTCAGTAGGTCAAGGTTACAGTCAAGTGACCCCTAATTACTTGGGGTCATAATGTAATTATAATTTAACAGTTTAGGAAATATGATCAGATATTTTTTAAGTATTTATTCCTAATAACTCATAAAAACTATGTGACCTTCGGGGCGGGGCCTCTTTTCACCCCAGGGGAATTATTTCAACAATCTTGTTAGAGAACCACACTAGGCAATACTACGTACTGAATAGCAAAAACCAAGGCCTTGAACTTTCAGTCAAGAAGATTTTAAAAAGTTTTTCCTATGTAAGTCTATGTAAAACATGGGACCCTCAAGGCAGGGCCTCTTTTTACCCCATAATTTGATAATTCTTGGTAAAGGACCACTAGGCAATGCAACATATCAAAAATCAAAAGCCGAGGCTTTGAAATTTCAGACAAGAAGATTCTTAAAAGCTGTTTCCTATGTAAGTCTATGTAAAATTTGGGACCCCCAGGGTAGGGCCTCTTTTTACCCCATAATTTGACCAATCTTGGTAAAGAACCACTAGGCAATGCAACATACCAAAACTCAAAAGCCGAGGCTTTGCATTTTCAGACAAGAATATTTTTTTTCTAATATAAGTCTATGTAAAATTTGGGACCCCCGGGGCGGCGTCTTTTTTCACCCCAGGGGCATAATTTGAACAATCTTGGTACAAAACACAAGGCAACGCTACAAACCAAACATCAAAGGCCTAGGTCATGTGGTTTTAGACAAGAAAATTTTTTAAAGTGTTTTCCTATTAAAGTCTATGTAAAACTTGAGACCCCGGGGCAGGGCCTCTTTTCATCCTAGGGGCATAATTTGAACAATTTTGGTAGGGAACTAAAAAACAATGCTACATACCAAATATCAAAGGCCTGGGTCTTTTGGTTTCAGACAAGAAGATTTTTAAAGTTTCTTCCTAAATAAGTCCATGTAAAACTTGGGACCCATGGACGGGGCCTCTTTTCACCCCAGGGGCATAATTTGAACAATCTTTATAGAGGACCATTAGATGATGTCCCATGCCAAATATTGAGGCTCTATGCCTTGTGGTTTTTGACAAGAAGATTTTCAAATTTTTACCTATATAAGTCTATGTACACCATGTGACCCCCAAGGCGGAGCAATATTTGACCCTAGGGGAATTTTAGAACAATCTTTGTAGAGGACCACTAGATGATGCTACATACCAAATATAAAAGCCCTAAGACCTGTGGTTTTGTACAAAAAGAGTTTTTAAGTGTTTCCTTGAGTTCAACATGGAATTGAATTCTTTAAACAATTGTTGATGAAGACCATCCAATGAACATCCCTTGTTTCATCAAAATTGACCTGATGGTTTAGGAGGAGATGTTGTTTAAAGGAAAGTGTGGACGGACGGACACTGGACGGTGAGTGATCACAATAGCTCACTCTGAGCCTTTGGCTCAGGTGAGCTAAAAAAGTTCTTAAATCAAACAATAACTTATGTATATTGTAGCATTGAATGCACTTATTTGAAAAAAGTACGACACCTGGTATACTCTTCAATGATTCGCACTTATGTATGATCAGAACGTCTATTACAATTAAGTCACTGAATGGAGTCGAATTGGTATCTGGCAAAATTGTTTCCAAACTCACTAAAAAGGACCATAAATTAGTGCGTTGCAAACTACTGCTAAAAATGTACATTATAGTTCCCTATATATTTTCGTGTACATTGATTTCTTTTCAGATAAACGATTAATGAAAACTGACAGAAAAGAATATTTTACAAATAGAAATTTCTTGCAGATGCAATGATTTGCCAGTACATTTCTGTTTCTCAATTTTAGCCAAGAGTGTATGGTTAATGAGGAGGTCTGCTATTACAATTCAAATGTTTTAAGATATATTTTCTTGCATTTATTGTTTAAAATAACCAGTGGATCTAAATTTACGATATCATTAAAAAGTAAGTAATACATAAAATATGCATGCTGACTAGTACTGGGTACACATATGAACAAAGTTTCAGTTTTAATAATTACAGTATAATCTAAATCACAATAACATGACAAATCGCTCCTCACCCGCTCCAAACATTAAACTGATAATCAATTCTTTGCTGAATCATATTCAGAAGCTTTTTTCATCACGGCTGTAAAAGAGAACAGAGATGTGTTGATGGTGCAACTGTTGCAAGTTTAACATCTAAAAATACAAAAGAAAAATATGTAACTGAACTGTTCTAGGAGTTTAATGGTTAAGGTGTTAGCTACTCAAACTGAAAGTCACTGGTTCGAGCCAATCTGGGGTCATCAGAACTGTTTTTTTTCCAGGAAACAGACTCTATAGCGGTTCAATTAAGCTAATAGCTATTATCAAAATACTTCTAAAATCTGCTAAAAGTAATCAACTTAACTATACATTGGGCTTTAATGGGAGGTTTACAAGTAAGACCGCGTGCCCCAAATCACATTTAATCACCTGTCAGCTTTAACTTTTAAATAAGCATTTACCTTGATCTTTAACCTAATAACCCAAAACACAACAGGATCATGCTGTGCAGTTTGATAAACTTAGGTCAATGCGTTCTCCAAATATCATAAGTCTAAAGCTTATTGTGACCTTGACATTAGATTTATTGTCAAAAACAATTGCACGGACCAAAGAAACTCAAACGATCAAATTAATCGGAAACCAGTCTATGTCCCTGTGACCTTCACCTTCAAAAACCAATACGAAATATCAACTGACCATTGACAATTATGATCTTAAGTTTGATGTTTGATGACCTTAGGCCCAAGCGTTCTCCTGCTACTGACCATAAACCAATTCAAGTATCAAGCACCTTCTTATCTTGAACTTTGATTAACTGGCCCAGAAATAATTGGGGTCAAATACTGAACACAGTCTGCCCTAGACCTAAAGCAATCAATATCAGACCATGCATTTCTATGGTCAGTAGCTGATCCTTATCTTTTTCTTTAGTCAAAGTTCAAAATCACAACATACTTGATCATTAAACACTTAGGCCATTATGGTGGAGGCATAAGTGTTTTACTATCAGCACTTGTTTATTTCAGTCTTATGTTAAAACTAATATATTTTCAAAATGAGCAACTGGATGACTGAGCTACAATGTGGACACAAAAAGAACCTTTCAAATTTTGACCTCTTTTTAAGTCTGATCTAGATTTTGGAGTCTAAAAGATGTCATGGCAAACAATTGAATGAAGTATTGAATAGAACCAGTCTGAAGTAAATATCTTGACTTTGGACCTGTTTGTCTGGATCTTGTGACCGACACATTTTAAAGTTCAGCATTTGTGTCATTCATTGTCTTACATCTCTACAGGACTGTAAAAGTATGGCCTAGCTGTGGAATACGATTTATACAAGGCAGTCTGAAGACAGCTATATCCCCCGCCAGTGTTATGTATAATGAAAGGGTTGATGGTACTGGGTGGAACCATTAGAGTTGTGACCTTGACCTTAAGCTGGCAGGGGTGAATTTTGGATTCTGCACATTGTCTTGAAAAGGGAAATATTACAAGTCATATTAAAACCCTTTAAGGGGTTTAGGAGATACAGAGCTGAAACAAAATGGAAGTCTCAAACATCTGACCCAGAATTTTGACCTTGACCTAACATGGCTGACTCATGAGTTCTCCACATTTTCCTGATGAAGTGATCATTTTACCTGTTTCATGAAAGTCTTTCAAGGCGTTTAGAAGATACAGAGCAGACACAAAATGGAAGGCTCAAACCTTTGACCGTGACTTGTGACCTTGACCTTAAACTGACATAGCTGACTTGCAAGTTCTTACATCGTCTTGATGAGGTGATCATTTGAATAAAGGTTCATGAAAATCTTTCACGGGGTTTAGGAGAAAGGACAGATACAATTTGGAAGGCTCAAACCTTTGACCACGAGTTTTGACCTTGACCTTGAGCCAACATTGCTGACTCATTGGTTCTGCACATCGTCTTGATGAGGTAATCATTTGACCAAAGTTATATGAAAATCCTTCAAGAGGTTTAGGAGATACAAAGCGGACAAGAAAACGAAGGTTCAAAGCTTTGACCTTGACGTTGAGCCGACGTGGCTGACTCATGAGTCCTGCACATTGTCTTGATGAAACGATCATTTGATCCAAGTTTCGTGATCCTTCAAGGGGTTTAGGAGATGCAGAGCAGACAAGTAACTGTAAATGTAAGCTCAAACCTTTAACTGACCTTGAGTAGTGACCTTGACCTTGAGCCAACATTGCTGACTCATGGGTTCTGCACATCGTCTTGATGAGGTAATCATTTGACCAAAGTTTCATGAAAATCCTTCAAGAGGTTTAGGAGATACATAGCGGACAAGAAAAGGAAGGTTCAAAGCTTTGACCATGACGTTGAGCCGACATGGCTGACTCATGAGTCCTGCACATCGTCTTGATGAGGTAATCATTTGACCCAAGTTTCATGAAAATCCTTTAAGGGGTTTAGGAGATACAGAGCGGACATGAAATGTTACGGACGGACGGAGACCATTCCTATACACCCGCACCCCCCCACCCCCATCACTCGTGGCGGGATTAAAAAGAGTGTTTCAGAGGTGAGATTTTGACTTAAGGTGTACAACCTAATATTAAATGAGATCTCGTGTTAAACAGTTATATTATAGTGAACCTGTGAAACCTCTAAAGTTGCCATTTTCTTGGTGCAAGAAATTATTTTATTAAAACTTTCTTTAGCTAGATTGTTACGAAAGCTTCAGTTTTATTTGAACCACTCACGAGTCGGCTTCATGGAAAAAACAGTACTTATTTCACATGAGGTGCGGTCATGATTACAGCTAGGCTCCAACTAAGGACTCCCTCCATGGTTGAGCTACCGCCAAATTAACTACTGGACCACCACTCACTTTAACATTTCCTGAACTCTTGTCATTACAACTGTATTTATACATGATGCAAGTATAAGTAACGTTGTTAAAAATATCTTGTTCCGAATTTAATGGATATATGGCAGAGGCAAAAACAGGAGAAGTCTATTTTATTGGACTTAACAGAAATTATAATTTTTTAGATTTTGCCTGTTCTTTGACATATGTGTAATATAAATTAAATACCTTTATGCCTCCATTCCTGACTGTTCTGCCTGCTTAGATGTTTCTGGTGTAATATTGGTCTGTTTGAAAGTTGTACTATGTGACGCAAATGATGAATCAGATATAAATGTATCAGTTTCAGTCGAAGATGGTACTGATGACAGTTGAGATTGATCACTATGTTTGTTCAAACCTGTTACTGTGCAGATACGTTTTCCTGACATTCCTTTTGAGAATTTTATCTTAAGTTTCGAGTCCTCGCCTGTGGCTGAATGTTTAGCGACAAATGGTTCTGATACTTCTCTCTTAATGCCATCTCCTAAAGTATCATAATTATAAAAAGATTATGGTACTTAACAATTAAATATGCTCACATATAAATATTACAGTAAATTATCTCTCATCATTTCTATTATAATTATAAATTGAAAATGTCTTGCTTGATGTTTTTGTAAGGTTTAATGTCACAAAGACACAACTGTACATCATATTGCCAAACTGACTCCTCCTCCTGGGTAGGGTCACAGACAAACCCAACAATTAAGAAGAGGGCGATGATGGCCTAAGATCACTCAGCTTCAACAGGCTAAAGAGTTGGCTACTTTTGAAGAGAACCATAATGTGTTGTAGGTGTTGTAAGTTCTTAGAGGCAGTTGATTTCGTTTTTGTACTGGGTTTAACGTCACACAGACACATTTATAGGTCATATGGCGACTTTGCAGCTTTATATGGAGGAGGAAGAGCACAGTGAGTACATTATTTTATCATGAGCGGGCACCTGGGTAGAACCACTGACCTTCTGTAAGCCAGCTGGATGGCCTTCCTCATATGAAAAATTCAACGCCCTGAGTGAAGCTCCCCTGAGTGAAGCTCGAACCTACATGGGTGAGGGGCTAGTGATTTGAAGTCAGCGACCTTAAACACACAACATATCTCTGTAACATAAATTAAATTAGTGTGACAAATAACAAACTGTTGAAACAATACTAAAATTACGCTTCTTAGTTCTAAAATTTGGTGGTAAAAAGACCAATTAAGCAGAACGAGGATGTTTTGGAAGGTCTCTTTATAAAGATTATCTGTATCAAGTAGTTAAAAAAAAGCTGTTCAAAGGTATTTCTATATATGGCTTTAGTTGTAACACGTTCCCACAAGTTTGGAAAAGGACCTTACAATGATGCTACAGACCTTGTTTAGTGAAGCTCCATTTAGCCCTTCATGAGATATAGTTGTTTTAAGGTATTTCTATTTTTATCTCTAAAAAAAGGAACAAGCGCCCTAATTTGATTAAGATTGGGAAAAGATCATATGCTGATGCTACAAACAAACTTTGATAAAAATCCATCAAGCAGTTTATGAGAAAAAGTCATTTAAAGGTTAATAAATTTTATTTTTAGCTCTTTCTGACAACTTTTAGGGGCCAATCTGAAAAATCTGAACGAACTAGATATAGACAATGCTACTGACAAAGTTCGCTGTATTTTTATTGGAGACATGATCTGAAGAAACATGTGGCCAGATGAATAGACGGACGGCGGATGGTGAGTGATCACAACAGCTCACCCTAAGCACCTTGTTCTCAAGTCTGAGAATCATAGGTCAAACATTCTGAAGTTACATTTGTATTGAATGGAAATTTAGCTGAAAACAAACCAATGGATGACTAGCATCATCCAACAATATGTCCATTATATCACTTTGCTCGGCAGCGAACTTTGACTAACAAACCCCAAAATCAGAAGAGGTCCATGATAATATTCTTTTTTTTAAATACCAGTCATTGTTATCCTAAACCTTGACCAACTGGGTCATTCACTGCTCATGAGCAATGTGACTGCCAAGTCCAAGGGTCATAGATCAAGTCATTCTAAAATTATTGAGCAGAGAAAATATTTTTGCAATGATATTCACTATCACCTTGACCTTTGCCCCCTCTGACTTCAAAATGAAAAGGGTTCATCTAATGCTCAATGACAATGTTCCTGCAATGCTTGAGGTTTGCCGGTCAAATCACTTTCAAAATATTTAGAGAAAATAATGTGTACAAAGTGAACACGACTTCTGACCCTTTAAATAGATAGGGGTCATCCACTACTTATTGGCAATGTACCTACCAAGTTTGAGGACCGAAGTCAAAGTATTCTCAATATACTGAGAGGAAAAGGTTTCTTTGTATTAACAGTCACTGTGTCCTTGACCTATGATTCAATGATTTTAAAGTAAAAATGGATGAATGGTTATTCACATCCCATGGGCAATTTGCAAACCGCATTTGAGGGTTGTAGGTCAAGGCATTCTCAAGATAGTGAGAGAAAAATGTTTTTTGACCATGACCTTTTACCTACTGACCTAAAAGTCAATACGAGTCGTGACATGCCTATAAACAATGTGTTTATCGAGCTCGAGGATCAAAACTCAAAGCATAATCAAGTTACTAAGCCGGAACAATTTTTGAAATAACATTAGTCATTGTGACCTTGACCTTTTGCACATTGACCTAAAATCAATAAGGGTTATGCAAATCTATGAACATTGTGTTAATCAAGCTTGAGGATCAAAGGTAAAACCATTCTTTAGTTATTGAGCATAAATGACATTGCTAAAAGTCGTACATACAGAAAACCTGTGCCATCACATAATATGTCCCTTCTGGCATTTAAATGGTTTTAGGTAACTAGTAGCCCCTGTTCCAGTAACAATGATTTTTTGGAAAAAAAGTCGTGACAGTTTTAGCATTTTAGTAAGATTGCTCTGAAATAAAATATTTCAAAATAAGATCAGAGGTTTAGGAGATATTTTTTTGAAGATTTCTGAACTTTTAGCTGTGACAGTCCACACATCTTTGGAACAGGAGATTCCAATGAACCTGCGTGGCATGTTACAAATCACTTTACAGATATCATTTTAAGATACTAAGAACAGCTGACTACAGATAGTGATTACAACAGCACACACTGGCCACTTTGTGATACAGTGAGCGAAATAACCATCTTACGAGTTGCAGCTGAAGATGCACTTGTACCACTATTTGAGCTCCCAGCATAAGTTAACGGAGGAGCTGAGCAGGAGTAAGGGAGTCTTCCCTCGGTACCGTTTGGTGACTGTCTGCTTTGGTCACTTGTTACATCTGTATCGAACAAAAATAACTTAACTACTTTTATGAAACAACAAATTCTGTTAGTACTCATTGCTCTGATCACTTTTCTCTAGCTTTTATGATTACGAATAATATCTAAAGAATCTGATATTCAAACAAGAGAGCAATAAAGTCCCTGTATCGCTCACATAATATAGTTGTTGACCCGAGATTGAACGATGATCCGTCTTTAAACTTGACCATGCTTTTACAAACATTTTTACCAGTACTTATGTAGGTATGGCAGAAAATATGGTTTCTGGAGTATTAATAGCTTTTTATTTGGTCTGAACTAATTTTCGTCCATAGATACCCATATTCAATAACTGAGACAACTAGAGCTATCACTAAAGGTGATGAATGTACACCCCCCACCCACCCCCCACGCCCTCCAACCCGCATGCACTGACACAGTACATTGCAACTTGACGCACAAAAATTGCATAATTATGTGGACTGTATGTATATAGACTGTATGTATACAGTATAGTAACAAAAACAAAGTCCCATAACTATGCAGAATATCTATCTAAAAGAATGTAACATGCACCATGCACAACTAGGGTTTGTACTGATCACTTGTGTGAAGTTTCATTTAATTTTGTGCAAGGGTTCGTAAGATTAGGCGCGCACAAGATTGCATGTGCAGACTGTATGTACATAGTATATATACAAGAAACAAAGTCCCATAACTCTGCAATTTTTGTTGTTGAAAGAACCTAACATGCCCCATGCACAACTACTGTTGTTACTGATCACTTGTGTGAAGTTTCATTAAATTGCGTCAAGCGGATGAGGGGAGATGGTGCGCACAAGATTGTGTCTATGTATATTGTATAATAACAAAAAAACAAAAGTCCCGTAACTCTGCAATTTTTTTTCTGAAAGAACGTTACTTGCCCAGTGCACAACTACAGTTGTTACTGATCACTTGTGTGAAGTTTTATTAAGGGGATGAGGAAAGATGGTGCGCACAAGATTCTGTCTTCAGACAGACGGACAGACAGACAGACAGACAACCAGTATACCCCACCCCCCTCTTACAACTTTGTTGTCAGGGGGTACAACTATTTTGACCATAGGTTTCATGCGGATCAGGTAGAAAATGTGGCATAAGTTTTAACCCAGAAATCTACATTATCTAAGTAGAAGCAAGCAACCATAGTCTATTAAATTGCAAGAGAGTTGATTCTTAGTGAACAAATGGTGATAAAGAAGAATTAATGTGTATAATGTTTGTTTTAAATTGAAACCTTTTATAGTATTAAAATGGTCCTTGAGTAGAAAATATGGCATAAGTTTTAACAAAGCATACCAGTTTTTTCAGGTTATTTATAATTCTGACAAATTGCAAAGGGAAGTTATGATTCTTGGCCTTTTTACTCAGGTGTACAACACTTAAAACCTATAGCTCTTAAGGTTTCAAGAAAAAGTGGACCTTAACAAAGATTTTCAACAACCTAGCCTAAGTAACCCATTGAGGATCAAGTGACAATACCTCATAGATTTCTCAAAATCAAACAGACTCAAAATTAATATATACATTGACGTCTCAGAAAGAAAAGGCCATTAGGGAAAGCACTACTTTGAGAAAACTGTAAAAAAAACCTGTTTTATATTTTCTCTGAAACAGTTATGACCTTTTGGAAACATCACAGCTAAATATATTAAATGATGACTAGATATGTGTCCACAGTACACTGGTGCCCCAACTTCCTGCCACTGTACATGGTTTAATGACTTCACATGATGTATAACATAGCTATCTACCCTGATTCCCTTAGTCCAACTAAAGACAATAATGAAATTTCAAATGAGTTCTATAAATATTTACCGAGATAAATCCATTTTGATTAAAATCTGGGGACGAGGTAATCATGCATTGGTATATGCATGTAGAAGATAGAGTACAAGCCTATACAACAATATATTAGTAAAGTATTCATATCGATAAAGAGTTATCTATTTCTTACCATGGAAGACATAAATAACGTTTCAAACCAATCAAAGTACTACAGTATTACCAAATACATGAAACGTATGATACTGCATGCATGAATAAGATTACAGTAATCATTTATAAAATGTATATGCAATTCAAATTTGTTATGCTCGTACGTCAGTTTTAATAAAAAATAATGTTTGTTTTCATGCAAGGTTTACGGTCACTGCCGGGGGCACGGCTGTATTGTGTTTCACAAGTACTTTTTTTCCAAACTGATTATGTATAGAATTTCTAAATTGATGATCCTGTTGACCTGTGCTAGTTAACTCTTACTGATGCCTTAAAGTGTATGTAATTAGAACTTAAGTGACATTGTGTAAACATATAAATATGTGTGGTATGTGTATATGTTAATATAGGATTTTCAATTGACATGTATATATTACGATATTCAATGTTGTATATAATTATGTTCAGCTTTTCAATATTGGAGGAAATAAAAGAATCTATCTATCGATCTATCTATCTATCTACCTATAAGTACTTGAGTTAAATCCATTTTGATTACAATCAGGTGAGGTAATCAGATATGAAATAACTCTGGAACCTACGACTGGATCTGAAAGATTCGTCATGGAATCCAAGATTTATTGTTGTTGAAGATATTTTGGAAGTTTTTATCAAATCAAACCATAAATGAAGTCTCTGTATGGCTGCAAAAGTCAAAATAGCAAATTTTGGACTTTTAAGGGGTCATAACTCTAGAACCCATGAGAGAATCTGGCCATTTCAGGAAAAGAATAAAGATCTTGTTGAGATACAAGTTGTGTGCAAGTTTGGTTAAAATCAAATCATAAATGAAGCTGCTATTATGCAGACAAGGTTAAAATAGCAAATTTTGGTCCTTTCAGGGTCCATAACCAATTACGGGATCTGGCCGGTTCAAGAAAGAAACCGAGATCTTATGGTGACACAAGTTTTGTATAAGTTTGATTAAATTCAAATTATAAATGAAGCTACTAATTTGCAGATAAGGTAAAAATTAGCTAACTCTGGCCCTTTCGGGGGTTATCACTCTGGAACCCAGAATGGAATCTGGCCAGTTGAAGAAACGAACCAAGATCTAATAGTGATACAAGTTGTGTGCAAGTTTGGTTAAAATAAAATCATAAATGAAGAAAAGGTCAAAATAGCTATTTTGGCCCTTTCTTGGTTCATAACCCTGGAACCCATTATTGAATCTGGCCAGTTCAAGAAAGGAAACAAGATTTCATGGTGATACAAGCTGTGTGCAAGTTTGTTAAAAATCAAGTCATAAATAAAGCGGCTATTGTTCGGACAATGTCAAAACAGCTAATTTTGGCCCTTTCAGAGGCCATAACTCTGGAACCCATAATGGGATCTGGCCAGTTTAGGAGAAAGGAACCGAGATCTTATGGTGATACAAGCTGTGTGCAAGTTTGGGTAATGAAACCACTATCGTACAGACAAGAAATTGTTGACGCAAGGATGCACAGACTGAGGACAGACAAAGGGTACGTGACCACAAAAGCTCACATTGTCACTATGTGAAAGATGAGTTAAAAACTGGAAGTTAAATGCCCTTCTTTATGCTAAGGGTAGCTAACTGACCAAATATGTGTCATAAGTAGAAGATACAATATTTTATTTTATGCAACCTGATGAAATACTGTGTTTTATCAGTGAGATATAATCCATGTCACTCACTGCATATCACTCACTGTAAGCCGATCTACTTGTACATCATGTATAAATTTTAAATTATTTAAATAAAACAGGATGAAATAATTTGCATTAAACAGGATGAAAATTGTAGTCGCACTTAATTCTTTATAGTATATTTTTCGATTCAAATTATTTTACTTAATGAGAATTCCATAATTTTATGCAGCAAGAAATAAATTTAAAATGGAACTTTTATGTCGTGTGCGTCTTTCTAACGTTACAACACTTCTGACGTCATGTTCGTTCACGTGCATCTTATTCCCACACTGAGATTAAAATTTGCTGCAAATTGCATATCTCAACGTATTTAAGCATAAAATAAAAAGAAACTTTGTTTGTTTTGAGTGAATATGAAATATATCTCACCTCAAAGTGAGAAAATCTTCATATTTTCTCACTTTTCATAACCTCTTTTTATTATCAACAAAACGTCATTTTTGGTTAAAATTAACAGTGTAACACATGAATGTTTCAGGTTATGGTCTTTTGAATGCACTTTTCGAAATTTTATATGTCATGATGTCGTACCACTTAGGACTTTCTATCTCTGAGGCGTCGATAAATACATTCCAAAAGATCTGTATTATTACAGTGAGGGGGAACACGTGACTTACAAAGGCAGATTACACGGAAAAATGGCCGATAATTTCTCCGATTGTTTTAGATATTCTAATATGTCCTATCATATGCCCCTTACCTTCCGATTTCCTCCGATACCTATACTTTGTTCCATTCTCCTACAATTTCCGAGAACACTTGGGAAGTCTGAAACCATTCGCAGTTTTTGGGATGAAGGTACCCACGGACCGACACAATTTAGTCCAGAAAATTCTAATTACTCAAGTAAATGACAATAAAATCACATTAAAAAGTTAACATAGTATCCAGTACATCATAAACATGTAACGAACTGGCAAAAACAATGCTGCCAAAATGAGAATGTCGAAATCTACGAAATGGCGCTGAACACGTATACAGTCTTCACGGGCGCTGTGCACGTACAGGGTCAATGATTCAATTGTATACTATAGAAATACTCAGTTGCCACGAGGCTTCTGTATTTAAACGTGTTTTACATATTTATTGTGTCAAAGAATAAAATAGCATTTTCTGAAAAACAGGATCTACCAAAGTTCATGTACGGCACTGAGGCAGACATGCTCCATATTTGTCCGCATAATTTAATTCAGAATGTGCATGAAAAAAAAACACGCATATGAAAATAAAAAGAAAACTTTTTATAACGTCTTTATATGTGGACTGCATTTTTACCCTATTTATTAAATAACGCAGTATAAAGGCACTTTAGACACTACCTACACATTTTCATGAATCTGAAAATGTGTTGAGTATCATCGTAGTGCGTACGAGCCTTTTGCAGAAGGAAGATATGGACTTACTAAATGCCGTTACAAAGACAAAGATACAAGTTCTTCCGACAGAGCGGAATGACTCCGAAGTGTGGCTTACCCGATACGAAAAGGCAATGCGTATGAAAACATCTAAATCAAGGCATGTTGGAAGGCAAATGCATAGAGACGACCATGATGCAGAACCGTTCTTGGATTTCTGGCAGTTTATGGTATACAGTGTATTTGTCGACCATTTTGTCTAGAAATGGCAACTCGCATTCAACAAAATGAGGGCCGTTTTGCCGCCAAAATCTACTGAAAACCAGCCAGAAGTGCCAGTGCCTATTTACACCGCATATTCACCAGATCTCCATGGAACATTTCAGATATTTAAAAATGAGGTAACAAAGTAGAAACTAAACTGGAATATTGCCAATCAGAAACCACAGACTTCAGACCAATCTTATACCTCCCTGCAAGGTCTTGTATCCGTGTGTAAACACTATTCTGTTTGTGGTGACTATGCCTCCTACATCTGCATTTTTCAAACGCTCATTCAGTGCAATGAACGCGTTAAAAACTAACTTCGTTCAACAATGACGTGTGATAGGATGTTTCACTAGCTGTATATACACTCACAAGGATGTTTGCATTGATGTAGACCACGTCTTCAATGCTTTCCTTTCACGGAAATGCAGAATCTGGACTTTTTCTGACCCAAAGACCTTTTCCCTTTATATACAACACAATTACCGAATATTGTTAAACGCGAGTAACATATTGTAGCAGTTGTTAGAAATAATTAATAAATAAGTATAACAACTCAAATCTGAACCCCATGGTGAAATTTGAATAGCTAAAAGTCAAGATAATTAATGGTACGATTTTGTGCATGGTGTAGTATTTTTAAGTGTGGGAAATCAATTTTTTGTTGGGTTTAACGTTGCAACAACACATTTTAGGTCATATGGCGACTTTCCAGCTTTGATGGTGGAGGAAGACCCCAGGTGCCCCTCCGTGCATTATTTCATCAAGAGCGGGCACCTGGGTAGAAACACCGACCTTCCGTAAGCCATCTGGATGGCTTCCTCACATGAAGAATTCAACGCCCCAAGTGAGGCTCGAATCCACATCGATGAGGGGCAAGTGATTTGAAGTCAGCGACGATAACCGCTCGGCCACGGAGGCCCCGTGGGAAATCAAATGTAAAACTCTACAGAACTGTGGAAATGGTCGCTGAGTTAAAAAGAGACAAATAAAAACTAGGTCAGTTCTGCCTATTTAGCATTGTTATTTCTTAGTGTCTCTAAGTCGTTCTACGGGGGGAAACTGTAAGTGAAATAGGTCAGTACCGGCATCGGACCAAAATTTCAAATTCTGGAAAAAACGTCAAAATAAATGTATAAAATATATTGCCAATAATATGTTACGGAGAGGTGCTCAGATGTGCCCAGAATGTAACACAGGGCGTTTGAATACCAAACAATTTTCCGGGGGGGGGGGGGGGGGGGGGGCATGTCACAGAACTCCTACATTATGTGCCAACACAGTCATCTATGTCGAGAAAGGAATGCTGACAAATCAGTTTCCTAATTCACAACTCGAAGGAATAGTAGATTCACTTTATATGATAAATAGTTTTGTGTATTCAAATGTTTACCAGTAAATTCTTTTACACAGCTATGGCCGAGTGAGTTAATCAGAGTTCTCTGCCAATATTCTCTGTTGTGTGTTAAACAATACAATCATATTTTGTGCTATAATCTACCAAAAGACTTTTGAATCTTTGTGATTTCCGACAAAATATTATTTGGCATCGGTGCGTGAAACAACGGTTACGTATTAAAGCTGAGACGTCACAATATTATTAATAAGAACAATCATATAGTGTGTGTAAATACAGAAACCTCGCGGCAACTTTAGTATTTCTATAAATTAAATATAAAATAGAATAGTTGTTCCTGTACGTGCACAGCACCCGTGAAGACTGTGTACGTGTTCAGCGCCAATTCGTAGATTTCAACATTCTCTTTTTGGCAGCTTTGCTTTTTGCCAGTTCGTTACATGTTTAGGTTAAACAGGGTATTTGGTTAACTTTTCATGTAATTGTATAGTCATTTACTTAAGTAATTTGTATTTTCTGGACAAAACTGTATCCGTCCGTGGATACCGTCATTCCAAAAACTGCGAATGAATTCAAACTTCCCAATTGTCTTGGAAAATATAGGTGAATGGAACAAAGTATGGGTACCGGAGGAAATCGGAAGGTAGGGGGCATATGATAGGATATATTAGAACATCTAAAACAAAGGTTAATCAACAGAAAAACCTTGATTTTCCTGACGAATCGGAGAAATTATTGGCCATTTTTTTCCGTATAAGCTGCCATTTTAAGTCACGTGTCCCCCCACACTATACATGCACTTTTTTTTTGAGAAATGAAAAATATTCTCAGCTCAGATTTTTTCATTCCAACTATGGTAAAAGATTAAATAAAACAATAAAATAATTACTTCTTATTTCACGCAAGCAGCTGCTTACTAAATTATGTACAAATTTTTTTCCAATCTCTTGATATCGCTGCACAACATCTGATGCCGATACTCTCTTCGAAAAGTCAGACTGACAAGTATTGTAGAATTCAAACCTGAAATTACAAGAGGGCTATCATGTCCTTATATTGCTCACCTGAGTATTTGTAATGATTAGATACCTCCTAAGACTTTTGTCAATACATTTATACTAGAGGCCATGTACATTCTGAGCAAATCTGATGAAGACTGCTTATGATATAATCTCTAATATGTTAACAATTTGAAACAGTTTTTCCCACTGACTTGAACAGTACCAGGGTTAGGGTTATACCAGGCAGACTAAGTAGTACCCATTTGCACTGCCTTCCTGTATGAAATAAAGACCGTTTTTACTAATTTAAAGTCGAAAAGGGTCCAACATATCAACAACAAGAGGGCCAAGATGGCCCAAGGTCGCTCACCTTAGAAACACACCATAACAGTGTAAAACATGATTGACCTAGTGATTTCATGGAAACAAATATTCTGACCAATTTTCATTAAGATTGGACCAAAAAATTGGTCTCTTGCGATAAAACAAGTATTTTCTTAGATATGACCTGGTTTTGACCCTAGATGACCCATGTTCAAACTCGACCTAGATTTTATCAAGGCAATCATTCTGACCAAAATTCATGAAGATCAATTGAAAAATACAGCCTCTATCACATACACAAGTTTTTTCTTTGATTTGACCAAGTGACCTAGTTTTTGACCTCAGATGACCCATATTCAAATTCGACCTTGATTTCATTAAGGCAATCATCCTGACCAAATTTCATAAAAATCAATTGAAAAAAAAACAGTCTATCGCATACACAAGATTTTTCTTTAATTTGACCTAGTGACCTAGTGACCTCAGATAACCCATATTCAAAGTCGACCTAGACTTCATCAAGGCAATCACTCTGACCAAATTTCATGAAGATCAATTGGAAAATACCGCCTCTATCGCATACACAAGGTTTTTCTTTGATTTGACCTAGTGACCTAGTTTTTGACTCGAGATGACCGATTTTCGAAGTCGGCCTAGATTTTATCGAGGTAATCATTCTGGCTAAACTTCATGAAGATCAGTTGAAAAATACAGCCTCTATTGCATACACAATGTTTTTCTTTGATTTGACCTAGTGACCTAGTTTTTGATCCCAGATGACTCATTTTCGAACTTGATCTAAATTTCATCAAGATAATAATTCTGACCAAAATTCATGAAGATCAATTGAAAAATACAGCCTCTACCGCATACACAAGGTTTTCCTTTGATTTGACCTAGTGACCCATTTTTTGACCCGAGATGACCCATTTTCAAACTCGGCCTAGATTTCATCAAGGTTATCATTCTGACTAAAATTCATGAAGATCAATAGAAAAATACCCTATCGCATACACAAGGTTTTTCTTTGATTTGACCTAGTGACCTAGTTTTTGACCCAAGATGACCCATTTTCGAACTCGGCCTAGATTTTATCAAGGCAATCATTCTGAACAAAATTCATGAAGATCAATTGAAAAATACAGCCTCTATCGCATACACAAGGTTTTTCTTTGATTTGACCTACTGACCTAGTTTTTGATCTGAAATGACCCATTTTCAAACTCGGCCTAGATTTCATCAAGGGTCTCATTCTGACCAATATTTATGAAGATTAATCGAAAAATACAGCCTCTATCGCATACACAAGGTTTTTCTTTGATTTGACCTAGTGACCTAGTTTTTGACCCGAGCTGACTCATTTTCGAACTCGGCATAGATTTTATCAAGATCATCATTCTGACCAATATTTATGAAGATTTATTGAAAAATACAGCCTCTATCGCATACACAAGGTTTTTCTTTGATTTGACCTAGTGACCTAGTTTTTAACCCGAAATGACCCATTTTCGAACTCGGCCTAGATTTCATCAAGGTTATCATTCTGACCAAGTTTCATGAAGATCATTGAAAAATACAGCCTCTATCGCATACACAAGCTAAATGTTGACGGACAGACAGACGACAGACAGACAGACGCCGGACATCGAGTGATCAGAAAAACTCACCTGAGCATTGCTCAGGTGAGCTAAAAATTGATGGTACCCGAATAATCAGTAATAATCATCTATCTGATAAAGGGAATTCAATCCACACATCTTTTCAAGTTATCAAAATACATGAACACTTTGCACAATTTTAAGTCAGAAAGGGACATAATTCTGTCAAAATTGGTGGGTTGTAACCAAACCTTAGCCTGCATTATCATGTATCTGTCTACTAAAAAAATCAATCCATTCATCCTTTCAAATTTTAAGTACATGTATAAAAGAGGCTCAGATGGGCCTAAGTTGCTCAACAGAAAAGGTCCTTGCCAATCTGACCTTGCTTCTAACTAGGGTTGGTGAAAATCCTTTAAGCAGTTCATGAAAACAAGAAAGTCACTGACCCTAAAGCGTTCACCTGTGTACAAGGTTTCAAGTGTGTCAGTAAAAGTACAAAGTTAGGTTTCTTCTCTGTTAGCCTATATTATTTATATGTCACACACATTTTTGAATCTAAGGCAATAATTTGAATAATTAAGATAGAAATTACAAATACGATATCATATGCAAAATATCAGTGCTCTAGCAAGTATTGATTCAGAGAAGAACTTTCAATGTTTCTTATGTAAAACCGTATAGTATATGTCAGACACAGGGTCATAGCCATTTATTTACCTAAGAGTAATAATTCGGACAAGTATGGTAGAGAGTCAAATCCTCATATCACATGCCAAATATTAAAGCTCTAGAGAAGAAGAGTTTTAAAATCTGATAGATAACAAGAGCTGTCTGTAAGACAGCGCGCTCCACTATTCGGCGATTTGACAGTAAAGTGAATATATGTCTCAATAAGAGACCTCTGCTTTAAAAATGAGATACACCAAGGGGCATAATTCTGTCAAGAACACAAAATAGAGTTATAGGGATTGTTACCACACATGCAGATGATGATTGTAAAGATATATTTTGTGTTTCAACTCAATAGTCATTATCTTATTAAGTATGTCCAGAAAACGAAGTTTGTTAAAACAATTAAAGTATGAAAGAGGCATAATTTGGTCAAAAATACAAATCAGAGTTGTGGGGATTGTAACCACACATGCAGATGATGATGATTAAGATACATTTTAAGTTTCAAGTCTTAATCTTATATCACATTAAAGTTATATCCTGAAAGCGAAGTTTGCAAAAAACTTTAAGTACAAAAGGGGCATAATTCTGTCAAAAATACAATTAGGGTTTTGTAACCACACATGCAGATTATGATTATAAAGAAATATTTTTAATTTCAAGTCATTATCCTTTAAAGTACCAAAGATAATGTTTATAAACAAAGCTTTCGAAAAAAATTAACATGAAAATAATTCCAAGTATAAAAACTTTGTTACCATGACCTTAGGTATAATGGGCCTAGCCCCTGAGCATACATTGTTTGTATGCTGAACAATATTTGTGTGAACAAAGCAATAACAACAAAAGATATGACAGAAAAAAAAGGTCTCCAAAAAACTTTAACCTTAAAAATAATCTAAGTATAACACCTTGGTGACCTTGACCTTAGGGATAATAGGCCCAGCCCCTGTACATACTTTGTTTGTATGCTGTACATTGTTTATGTAAAGTTCCAGTAAGATATAAGCAATAGTAACAAGGCTATGACAGAAAAACAAAGGTTGCCGAAAAACTTTAACCTTTAAAATAACCTATGTATAACACATTGGTGACCTTGACCTTGAGTATGATGGGCTCAGCCCCTACATATACTGTGTTTGTATACTGGACAATGTTTATGTGAAGTTATTGTAAGGTATAAGCAATAGTAACAAAGATATGACAGAAAAACAAAGGTTGCCAAAAAACTTTAACCTTATAATACCTAGGTATAACACCTTGGTGACCTTGACCTTGGGTATAATGGGCCCATACCCTGTACATACTTTGTTTGTATGCTGGACAATGTTCATGTAAAGTTTCAGTAAGATATAAGCAATAGAGACAAAGATATGACAGAAAAAACAAAGATTGCCGACAAACTTTAACCAAGAAAGTTCACGCCAACGCCGACACGCCAACACCGACGACGGGGCGAGTAAAATGGACCCCCTATTCTCCGAACAGTGGAGCTAAAAACGTATTTTTAACCAAAACGACCTTATGTGCAATGAACTGAAACCATTTGAACCACTTTGAAAGAGGGCTACCCAGAGATCATTTGTGTAAAGTTTCATCAAAATCCATTCAGTGCTTTTGAAGGAGATACTGTTTAAAGAAATTGTTATGAAGAGTGACCATGCCCTATGGCAGCCAATTTTTCTTTGATATATCAGAAAAATTTGAACACTATTTGTAGAAAGTCACACAAGAACCATCAGTGTAAAATTATTTTAAAATCGGACTAGCAGTTTCACACAAGAAGATTTTTAAAGTTTCCATTATATACACACATGGAAAAGTGACCACGCTGTGATATTGTTCTAAAAACGGTCTAGCGGTTTCACACAAGACGATTTCCACCATATACATATAGCGAAAAGTGACCCTGCCCTCTGGCGGCCATGTCTTTTGACGAATCAAAATATTTTTGAACAATCTTGGTAGAGGGTCACACAAGGACCATTTGTGTAAAAATTATTTTAGAATCGGGCCAGCATTTTTAAACAAGAAGATTTCTTTTAATTTCAACTATATACATATAGGGAAGTGACCATGCCCATGTTTTTTGTTGAATCGGTATAATTTGAACAATCTTTGTAGAGGGTGACATTATAAAGGACCGTTTTTTTTGTGAAATCATTTCAAAATCGGACAATCGGTTTAGGAGGAGATGTCGTTTGAAATGTTTTCTATTTTTAGCCGTGCAACCAAGCGAAATTGTTTGAACAACTTCGATAGAGGACCATCCAAGGAATATCTATGTCAAGTTTCATCAAAGTCCATTCAGTAGTTTTGGAGGAGGCATCTTATAAACACAATTGTTGACGAAGGACGGTGAGACAAACAAATGAACGGACGCACAACGGACACAGCGTGATCATAAAAGCTCATTATGAGCGTTGTTCAGGTGAGCTAAAAAGTTATTTAATGTTTTTTGTTATATTTTGATATAATGCCCTAAAACTGCATAAGCATTAGAACAAACTTCATGATACAAAGTTGTTTAACATTTCTTCTAATTTTAGCTCTGGTGTCACCCAAGATGGACAAAGCAGAACTATTACAATGATACTACAGGTCAAGTTTGATGAAGATCAACAAAAGCATTTCATGAGAAGAAGACATGTAAAGGTTTTTCTATTTTTAGCCAAGTGCCCCAATTTCAAAACAAAATTCATAGAGGACCTTAAAATGATACTGCAGGCCAAGTCTGATGAAGATCTGCCAGCGGTCCATTAGAAACCATCTAAAGTTTATTTTTTCTATTTTACCTAAGTTGCCCCTAGATGGACAAAACACAACCGCTTAACAAATTTGGAGAAAACCTTATAATATTGTTATAGACAAAGTTTGATGAAGATCCATCAAGCTGTTTATGAAAAGAAGTAATTTGAAGGTCTATTTTAGCTTAATTGGTCCTACAGAGGCCAAGCGTCCCGATTTGGACAAAATTAGTGCTGCCAAACAAAACCAGTGTTAAGAATTTCTGAAGAGGATTATCTAAAACACATCGATTCAAATTTTCATTAGTTTCAACAAGATAGTTTCGAGGCGAAAACGTTGTGGGAAACGTTTAAGACCCTAGACAGACTGGCAGTAATCACCAACACACACATACCTTGAGCATGTTCTACTCTGGTGAGCTACATAATAGCATGCAAATAATCATGGTACAAATTGTTCCTATGACAATTGAGCTTTGATTCATTGGTGATGATTACAAATTAAAACACAGAATTTTTTATATGATGAATATAATTGTTAATAATATTTGATACCAGCAATGATACTTACCCCCTAGTGGTATAGCTTTATTTCTAGATTTATGGTGAGCTAGAAAAGCTCGACAGAACTAGCCAGTCTATCTGATTGTCAATTGATATCTATTAAACAGTTATCATACATACCCACTTTCATCATATTCTTTTATGACCTAAAATGTAAGCATCAAGCATGAAATTTAATTTATGAAATAATGATTGTCAGGAGTTAAACATATCTCAACAAGAAAAAAAACTGTTGAATTTTTATTCTGCATCGAACATTTAATATACAAGTTGAATCCAATACTAGCTTTTAGTAGCATGCTTGTCCTTCAGTTTTGACCTTGACCTTAGGCAAGTACAACTGCAACATGTACTAATGAGACAAACCTTTACTCCATTTTTCATAAAGATCCTAATTGGGGTTAAGACAGTAAGGACTGTACAAGAAATCCAAAGTTATAATAAGGTAAAAATAAGATAAAACTTTGAATTTGGACTGAAACAACAAGAACATAATTATATTCTACATGATGTCTTGATCAAATGAAATTTCACTCCAAGTTACAACATTTTCTGTATATGGGTATTTTTAGTTTAGAATCGAACTGAGATAATGTTCTGATGTGAAAGTTTTCCTGCTATCTTCGGTGGAGGAAAACCATAGGTGCTCCTCCGGGCATTGTTTTAGGCATACCCTGCTGGCACATGAGTAGAACCATCTATCTGCCAAAAGTCAGTTGGATGGCTTTGATCACAAGAAGTATTGTACGCTCCAAATCAGGTTCAAAACCTTCATCTGAGTCTTGGGCAAGTGATCTGAAAACAGCAAGCTCATCCATTCAGGCAAGAAGGTCTCAATAAACCTATTGTTTTGAATACAGTCAAACATGCTTTAAAGACCACCTCTGAACGGAGAACACCTGGCTGTAAAAACCACGTCCCCATAAAGACCAACTTTTGGCTCTCCCACGGGTGGTCTTTATAGACAGGTTTGACTGTATTGTAAAACTTACCTTGAACGAAGTCGCAGGATCTTTTTCAAATTCATCATGGCATTTAATAAGTTTTTCTCCATATGTAACTTTCCGTTTCAATTCAGATTCCCTCTCTGTGCACACATTCATCAGCTCATGAACTACATTGGAAATAGCCTGATCCCCATGTGTCTGTAAACTCTCTACGTTTGCTTTGATACAAGCAATTAAACGTTTGAAGTTTAACCTGCTCTCCTCCTCACCTCTCTAAAATATCAATGTTTTTGTGAAAACAAACATATATATGTTTCCTCTAAATGCTTTTATAAAGTGTTTTTGTTGAGTTTTATGTCATACTAACAAAATTATAGGTCTTATGGTGACTTAACAGTTTTGATAGTAGAGGCAGACCCAAGGAGCCCCTCTAGGTATTATTTCAGGCATGGGCAAGCCCCTTTCCACCGACCTTCCTTGAGCCAAAATAGATGACTTCCTCAAAGGTTTGAAACCCATAGCAGTGAGGAGAAAAGTGATCTGAAGTCAGCGACTTACATGTAGGTTCCTTTCAATGAACTGATTCAAATGTGCATACAGTCATTGTCAAAAAACAAAAAAGTAGGTCAGAAAGTCACATTAATGGTCATTGAAAGTCTTTTTAAAGATCAGCATGCAAAACTATACAGTCATGTCATCCAAAATTCAAAGCTGTATCTTATAAAAGAAACAAGAAAGTAGGTCAGTGGGTCATATTCAAGGTCATTGAAAATCAGTTTCAAAATCGGTGTGCAAAACTGTACATGTCATCCAAATTTTAACACTGTATCTTAAAAAACAAGAAAGTAGGTCAGTTGGTCATATTCATGGTCACTGAAGGTCAGTTTTAAGATCGGTGTGCTAAACTGTACAGTCATGTCATCAAAATTTCAAGGCTTTATCTTAAAAAACGAGACACTAGGTCAGAAGGGCAAGATTAATGTCAAGTGACCCCTAATTACTTGGAGTTATAAGGTAATTATAATTAAACAGACGAGAAAACATGATCAGATATTTTTTGAAGATTTTTTTCCTATATAACTTATGTGAAAACTATGTGACCCCCGGGGCAATGCCTCTTTTCACCCCAGGAGCATAATTTGAACAATCTTATTAGAGAGCCACTAGGCAAATTGCGACAGACTGAATATCAAAACCTAGGCCTTGAACTTTTAGTCAAAAAGATTTTCAAAACAAAATCCTATGTAAGTCTATGTAAAATTTGGAACCCCCAGGGTAGGGCCTCGTTTTACCCCAGAGGCATAATTTGAACAGTCTTGGTAAAGGACCACTAGGCAATGCAAAATACGATAAATCAAAAGCCTAGACCTTGCAGTTTCAGACAAGAAGATTTACAAAAAAATTCCTATATAAGTCTATGTAAAACTCGAGAACCCTCAGGCGGGGCCTCTTTTCACCCCAGGGGTACAATCTTGGTAGGGTACCATGGCGCAATGGTACATACCAAACATCAAAGGCCTGGGTATTGTGGTTTCGGACAACAAGATTTAAGTCTATGTATAACTTGAGACCCCCGGGGCGGGGCTTCTTTTCGTCCCAGGGGCATAATTTGAACAATTTTGGTAGGGAACCAAAAGGCAAATTCCATGGTTTAGCGCAGTACTGGTCTAAGTGACATTTCTTCTCAAAATCACTTTTTTACAGATTTGTATACACTATAAGGTCTAATAAACAGTCTGTGAAAAAAATAGGGTAATTTACCTTTTTTACCCACTTTTACCCTCAAGAAACATATCAGTCTATCTCAAACTGTTGGTCTTCATCACTGCAATAGAAGTCTAACTTGAGTTGGACTTCTATTTCACTGAAAAATTTGTTTTATGGCAAGTCTAACTTGAGTTGGACTTACATTACACTGACAAAATTGTTTGATTTTGCCTATAATGTTATAACTGAACCTGTCAAATTAATTGGAACAAAATGTTGTGATTTCTTTTTAAGTTAAGTACTGCATTAAAGTAAGTGGTGTAGTTAGAGCAAGAAATGCTTGGTCATCTCAATCAAGAATTACAGCCAAAACTTCTAATACCTGTACAAGTATCAGGCAAATTGTCGGCTTAGTAAATCTAGAATTTCAAAACTATTTTGACTGGTTGCTTTCAAAGCATCTTCGAATATTTTTGTTTTATTAAGATTGTGATGCATAACAAAGCTGCACTAAGATTTTCTTGCAAAAATAGACTGGATTTAGTGAACGTATAAACTCTTTCTAAAGAGTTATGAAAAATACTGTCACTCAAGGCACACTACTGCTATGATGGAGTGGCATTTTTGTTAAAACTTGGTTTATAATTTGTTCAGTCTGGATTTAACACAAATTTTTCAACAATATTTTTAATTTGTTTATCAGTTATTTATCAGTATTGTTGATTTCGTTTTCAAGCATTAACATTTGAAGTTCGCAAGTTGCAACAGCACATTTTGACACTCATTTATACATTTATACCTATTTTTCTCTTCCAATCAGCAATTTGCATTTATACAATAATTATGACTGTTCAGTATATTTCTGTACTGAATACAGTATATTCCATATTTAATCATGGTGTAACCATTTTACAAATTTCCTAAGTTAACGACACGATAAAAAATATCTCCTCATGAAATTCAACGTCAATAAATACTTCAATCAACTATTCTTTTTCTTACAAACCAAGTCTGCTATAATTATTCTTCGTGACTGCAATCTTTGATTCTAAAGGATCTTTTTACAGACTGAATTTTCATTATCGGGCTTTAATATTTGGTACGTAACATCACCAAGTGGTCCTCTAACAAGGTTGTTCAAATTATTCCCCTAGGATCAAATACGGCCCCGCCTTGGGGTTACATGGTTTACACAGACTTATATAGGGAAAACGTTGAAAATCTTCTTGTCAAAAAGCACAAGCTAGGCATACAGCCCCAATATTTGGCATGTGACATCATCTGATGGTCCTCTTATAAAAATTGTTCAAATTGTTCACCTGGGGTGAAAAGAGGCCCTGTCCCGGAGGTCCCAAGTTTTACAAGACTTAAACAGGAAAAACTTAAAAGATCTTCTTGTCTGAAACCAAAAGACCTAGGCCTTTGATATTTGGTATGTAGCATTGTGAAGGCTTAGGGCAATACCCCACACGCAATCTTACATGGGGCTATATCTGGGCAAATTAAAACCATACGGATCCCACATGTGACCCATATTGTAAGTATTTGCCCACACTAGATCCATATGGGACCCATTTACAATGTCTCAGCAATGTAAATTACAAATGTATTCATTTTAAGTTTATAAGTGGTGTCAGCAGAATAGAATTCCACATTTTAAGTTTTCTTCGAATATTTGTATATTTGTTTGGGTCTCAGAAAAAACACGTTTCAAAGAAGGGTCCCAACGGGGTCCCATATTGTAAGCATTTGCCCACATTGGACCTATATGGGACCCCTATAGAATAACTCAGTGATGTAATATACCAATACATTCTTTTTAAGTATATAAATGGAGTCACTGGCGTAGAAATTCGTTTTTTATGCTTTCTTTGAATGTTTCTACGTTTTCTTTGGTCTCAAAAGAAACACATTTCCCAGAACGGTCCCATCTGGGTCCCATATTACAAGTATTTGCCCACATCAGACTCATATGGGACCCATGTACAATGCCTCAGTGAAGTGATACATCAACATCTTGATTTTAGACTATAAGTTTTGTCCCTAGCATAAAAAATTGTCGGCTTAGTAAATCTAGAATTTCAAAACTATTTTGACTGGTTGCTTTCAAAGCATCTTCGAATATTTTTGTTTTATTAAGATTGTGATGCATAACAAAGCTGCACTAAGATTTTCTTGCAAAAATAGACTGGATTTAGTGAACGTATAAACTCTTTCTAAAGAGTTATGAAAAATACTGTCACTCAAATCACACTACTGCTATGATGGAGTGGCATTTTTGTTAAAACTTGGTTTATAATTTGTTCAGTCTGGATTTAACACAAATTTTTCAACAATATTTTTAATTTGTTTATCAGTTATTTATCAGTATTGTTGATTTCGTTTTCAAGCATTAACATTTGAAGTTCGCAAGTTGCAACAGCACATTTTGACACTCATTTATACATTTATACCTATTTTTCTCTTCCAATCAGCGATTTGCATTTATACAATAATTATGACTGTTCAGTATATTTCTGTACTGAATACAGTATATTCCATATTTAATCATGGTGTAACCATTTTACAAATTTCCTAAGTTAACGACACGATAAAAAATATCTCCTCATGAAATTCAACATCAATAAATACTTCAATCAACTATTCTTTTTCTTACAAACCAAGTCTGCTATAATTATTCTTCGTGACTGCAATCTTTGATTCTAAAGGATCTTTTTACAGACTGAATTTTCATTATCGGGCTTTAATATTTGGTACGTAACATCACCAAGTGGTCCTCTAACAAGGTTGTTCAAATTATTCCCCTAGGATCAAATACGGCCCCGCCTTGGGGTTACATGGTTTACACAGACTTATATAGGGAAAACGTTGAAAATCTTCTTGTCAAAAAGCACAAGCTAGGCATACAGCCCCAATATTTGGCATGTGACATCATCTGATGGTCCTCTTATAAAAATTGTTCAAATTGTTCACCTGGGTGAAAAGAGGCCCTGTCCCGGAGGTCCCAAGTTTTACAAGACTTAAACAGGAAAAACTTAAAAGATCTTCTTGTCTGAAACCAAAAGACCTAGGCCTTTGATATTTGGTATGTAGCATTGTGAAGGCTTAGGGCAATACCCCACACGCAATCTTACATGGGGCTATATCTGGGCAAATTAAAACCATACGGATCCCACATGTGACCCATATTGTAAGTATTTGCCCACACTAGATCCATATGGGACCCATTTACAATGTCTCAGCAACGTAAATTACAAATGTATTCATTTTAAGTTTATAAGTGGTGTCAGCAGAATAGAATTCCACATTTTAAGTTTTCTTCGAATATTTGTATATTTGTTTGGGTCTCAGAAAAAACACGTTTCAAAGAAGGGTCCCAACGGGGTCCCATATTGTAAGCATTTGCCCACATTGGACCTATATGGACCCTATAGAATAACTCAGTGATGTAATATACCAATACATTCTTTTTAAGTATATAAATGGAGTCACTGGCGTAGAAATTCGTTTTTTATGCTTTCTTTGAATGTTTCTACGTTTTCTTTGGTCTCAAAAGAAACACATTTCCCAGAACGGTCCCATCTGGGTCCCATATTACAAGTATTTGCCCACATCAGACTCATATGGGACCCATGTACAATGCCTCAGTGAAGTGATACATCAACATCTTGATTTTAGACTATAAGTTTTGTCCCTAGCATAAAAATTGTCGGCTTAGTAAATCTAGAATTTCAAAACTATTTTGACTGGTTGCTTTCAAAGCATCTTCGAATATTTTTGTTTTATTAAGATTGTGATGCATAACAAAGCTGCACTAAGATTTTCTTGCAAAAATAGACTGGATTTAGTGAACGTATAAACTCTTTCTAAAGAGTTATGAAAAATACTGTCACTCAATCACACTACTGCTATGATGGAGTGGCATTTTTGTTAAAACTTGGTTTATAATTTGTTCAGTCTGGATTTAACACAAATTTTTCAACAATATTTTTAATTTGTTTATCAGTTATTTATCAGTATTGTTGATTTCGTTTTCAAGCATTAACATTTGAAGTTCGCAAGTTGCAACAGCACATTTTGACACTCATTTATACATTTATACCTATTTTTCTCTTCCAATCAGCGATTTGCATTTATACAATAATTATGACTGTTCAGTATATTTCTGTACTGAATACAGTATATTCCATATTTAATCATGGTGTAACCATTTTACAAATTTCCTAAGTTAACGACACGATAAAAAATATCTCCTCATGAAATTCAACATCAATAAATACTTCAATCAACTATTCTTTTTCTTACAAACCAAGTCTGCTATAATTATTCTTCGTGACTGCAATCTTTGATTCTAAAGGATCTTTTTACAGACTGAATTTTCATTATCGGGCTTTAATATTTGGTACGTAACATCACCAAGTGGTCCTCTAACAAGGTTGTTCAAATTATTCCCCTAGGATCAAATACGGCCCCGCCTTGGGGTTACATGGTTTACACAGACTTATATAGGGAAAACGTTGAAAATCTTCTTGTCAAAAAGCACAAGCTAGGCATACAGCCCCAATATTTGGCATGTGACATCATCTGATGGTCCTCTTATAAAAATTGTTCAAATTGTTCACCTGGGGTGAAAAGAGGCCCTGTCCCGGAGGTCCCAAGTTTTACAAGACTTAAACAGGAAAAACTTAAAAGATCTTCTTGTCTGAAACCAAAAGACCTAGGCCTTTGATATTTGGTATGTAGCATTGTGAAGGCTTAGGGCAATACCCCACACGCAATCTTACATGGGGCTATATCTGGGCAAATTAAAACCATACGGATCCCACATGTGACCCATATTGTAAGTATTTGCCCACACTAGATCCATATGGGACCCATTTACAATGTCTCAGCAACGTAAATTACAAATGTATTCATTTTAAGTTTATAAGTGGTGTCAGCAGAATAGAATTCCACATTTTAAGTTTTCTTCGAATATTTGTATATTTGTTTGGGTCTCAGAAAAAACACGTTTCAAAGAAGGGTCCCAACGGGGTCCCATATTGTAAGCATTTGCCCACATTGGACCTATATGGGACCCCTATAGAATAACTCAGTGATGTAATATACCAATACATTCTTTTTAAGTATATAAATGGAGTCACTGGCGTAGAAATTCGTTTTGTATGCTTTCTTTGAATGTTTCTACGTTTTCTTTGGTCTCAAAAGAAACACATTTCCCAGAACGGTCCCATCTGGGTCCCATATTACAAGTATTTGCCCACATCAGACTCATATGGGACCCATGTACAATGCCTCAGTGAAGTGATACATCAACATCTTGATTTTAGACTATAAGTTTTGTCCCTAGCATAAAAAATTGTCGGCTTAGTAAATCTAGAATTTCAAAACTATTTTGACTGGTTGCTTTCAAAGCATCTTCGAATATTTTGTTTTATTAAGATTGTGATGCATAACAAAGCTGCACTAAGATTTTCTTGCAAAAATAGACTGGATTTAGTGAACGTATAAACTCTTTCTAAAGAGTTATGAAAAATACTGTCACTCAAGGCACACTACTGCTATGATGGAGTGGCATTTTTGTTAAAACTTGGTTTATAATTTGTTCAGTCTGGATTTAACACAAATTTTTCAACAATATTTTTAATTTGTTTATCAGTTATTTATCAGTATTGTTGATTTCGTTTTCAAGCATTAACATTTGAAGTTCGCAAGTTGCAACAGCACATTTTGACACTCATTTATACATTTATACCTATTTTTCTCTTCCAATCAGCGATTTGCATTTATACAATAATTATGACTGTTCAGTATATTTCTGTACTGAATACAGTATATTCCATATTTAATCATGGTGTAACCATTTTACAAATTTCCTAAGTTAACGACACGATAAAAAATATCTCCTCATGAAATTCAACATCAATAAATACTTCAATCAACTATTCTTTTTCTTACAAACCAAGTCTGCTATAATTATTCTTCGTGACTGCAATCTTTGATTCTAAAGGATCTTTTTACAGACTGAATTTTCATTATCGGGCTTTAATATTTGGTACGTAACATCACCAAGTGGTCCTCTAACAAGGTTGTTCAAATTATTCCCCTAGGATCAAATACGGCCCCGCCTTGGGGTTACATGGTTTACACAGACTTATATAGGGAAAACGTTGAAAATCTTCTTGTCAAAAAGCACAAGCTAGGCATACAGCCCCAATATTTGGCATGTGACATCATCTGATGGTCCTCTTATAAAAATTGTTCAAATTGTTCACCTGGGGTGAAAAGAGGCCCTGTCCCGGAGGTCCCAAGTTTTACAAGACTTAAACAGGAAAAACTTAAAAGATCTTCTTGTCTGAAACCAAAAGACCTAGGCCTTTGATATTTGGTATGTAGCACTGTAAAGGCTTAGGGCAATACCCCACACGCAAGCTTACATGGGGCTATATCTGGGCAAATTAAAACCATACGGATCCCACATGTGACCCATATTGTAAGTATTTGCCCACACTAGACCCATATGTGACCCATATACAATGTCTCAGCAACGTAAATTACAAATGTATTCATTTTAAGTTTATAAGTGGTGTCAGCAGAATAGAATTTCACATTTTAAGTTTTCTTCGAATATTTGTATATTTGTTTGGGTCTCAGAAAAAACACGTTTCAAAGAAGGGTCCCAACGGGGTCCCATATTGTAAGCATTTGCCCACATTGGACCTATATGGGACCCCTATAGAATAACTCAGTGATGTAATATACCAATGCATTCTTTTTAAATATATAAATGGAGTCACTGGCGTAGAAATTCGTTTTTTATGCTTTCTTTGAATGTTTCTACGTTTTCTTTGGTCTCAAAAGAAACACATTTCCCAGAACGGTCCCATCTGGGTCCAATATTACAAGTATTTGCCCACATCAGACTCATATGGGACCCATGTACAATGTCTCAGTGAAGTGATACATCAACATCTTGATTTTAGACTATAAGTTTTGTCCCTAGCATAAAATTTCCTGTTTTCTATGTTTTCTTTGATTTCTAATACATTTCTCTTCTCTAGTCTCAAAAATGTGTTTTCCAGAAGGGCCCATATGGGTCCCATATTTCCTTTCATGACTGTTCAGGCAGTGCAAATACATTTATATTATTTTTTTCTTTTTATTCCATTTCTTTTTTTAAGTGAAAGGAAATGTGTAACCATTTGGCAATCATATCTTAACTTGTTATTGCCTACACTGAATTTAACAAAAAGGAACTGAAAAAAAATCAAATCTCGCGAGATTTTTCGAATCTTGTGCAATTTGAAAAGGATTATGTTCATATTGGTTACGTTTCAGCAGGAACTTTATGCAGTTGGGTTTTCTTTGTAATCTTGTATTTGTCATTTATTTTCTTAAAAACATGTATAATGCTTATAATATATGTCCTGATATTTTATAAAAAATCATGATTTTTATGGACTTGCGCTCAGACTGACATTATTTTTTCTACTTTACAGAATGCGTTTACAAAGAATCTGTTATGAAGTGACCTGGAAATGCAATAGATCAAGAGAAAACACATTCCATAGTGATCCAGAAACAATTACATTGTACATGGGTATAAATCAGTAAGACCCACACAATTCAAGAACGCCCCTAAACAGCACATACTATTTACGAAATGAGACCCAGAAAGGTCCCACATGGGTTTTAAGATCTGGGACCTATAAGGAATCCATATTGGTCAAATATAGTATATACCATATGAGGCCCATGCCAAAATGGTTTGCAAAACCCATCTGGGTCCCATGTGGGTAGCCCATATAGGTCCCACATGGGAAACCATATGGGTTCTACATGGGTCCCATGTATGTTTGCGTGTTGGGTACTGATCTAAACTGATCATATAAAAAGTTATTTTGCATTGGAAACAAAATTAATTAACCTGTTGGCATAAAATGCTTTCAGAAATTATGGTTTACATTCATTTTTGGCAAAAAGCAGTTAAAGTGGTATATTTGGGAGTTGGACCATTATTGTTACGGTATAGAATTTATTAGCGCAATAAAAGACCAACTTGAGTAAGACCAATATTGCATTCAGTTTTTCATATTGTGACCATATTGTGACTTACGTTCTGTGCAAGTGTGATTAAAATCCAATGTAAAATGTCACTTCTGTTGTTCACAAGGTAAAGATTAAAAAAACTGGGCTCTTTCAAGGAGACTCCAGAACCTTTGATTGGATCTGCTGGGTTCATCATTGAATCCAGGATCTATTGTGGTTAAAGATATTTTGCAAGTTTGCATCAAACTAGAGATGCTTTTGAGAAAAGCGCATGTCTCCCACAACTGCCTAATCATCTTGCGCATGCGCTTTCGTGCACACAAAACGTTAGTCTATACTACTAATTTCGCATGCGCTTTCGTGCAGGCAAAACGCACCCTATACTACTAATTCAGGGGTGGTATAGTACGTCATCAGCAAGTGCGCGCAACACTTCCCGATGCAGCTTTTTATGTCAAAACACCTCGATTCGGTGAGTAAACTTGCGATTATTTCATTCGTAACGAACAGCTTCGGAAATGTCATATAGTCTAAAGTACCCGCCTATGTCTCTAGTTTATCACTGAAGTTTGCATTTTTCAACAAAGTCTTACGTTTAAGAGAACATTCGAGCACAATGCACTTCATGGAAACACTTCCCCATCCACCGCACTATATTATATCGCATAAGAAGAGTTTTCATGCATTTCTAATGACCCAATGCCTTGACGGGTGTTCTTTTATGGCAAACGGAGCCCAGTGATACCTTGATTAAATATCGGAATCAATAGTTTCAAAGAAATCAGTAATATAAAATTTCGCCTTCCCGGTTCACCAGGTGAAACGATGCACTTCCCGGCTCACCGCCCGTGTGGCATCGTGATAGTAATTTTGAGTAATCTTTCAATTTATTTTGACGCATGATACTTAAGTTGCCATACCAGCAAAACAAGTACTCAGCAATGAACGTTTATGTCAGTAATGAACAGTGCTTCTTTTACCTTGTAAGGGCTATGTTTTGACAGATTTACTCTTTCTCTTTCAGATCACAACTGAAAAGACCTGAAATAGTCGTACCCGTTTATAAGAATTAAATTTTGAAGCCAAGCACTTGGAGTTCAGCAGTATGATATCCGTGGACAGATGAACATAAACTGCATATAGTAATCGGGAATGAAAAAATTATACGTCAAAAAATCAGAATTATAGAAAGAACAAAACCCGCTTTTTGTGGATGTTTGCGACAAAATGTCAGAAATGAAGACCACAAAAGAAGTCGTTTTTTGAGATTCACTCACTGGTAATATGTGCAGACACCGTTTAAAACAGCTCACTGTTACGTGTGACCAGTACCGTACAATATGTAGTCATGAAGAACTTTTGTAGACGGAATTTAATTTTGCGTGACTATGGTGCTTAAAACTATTGTGATTTTTTAAAGAAACATTTTCATCTGTCTGTGTTGAAGTCACAGAGTCTTGTTAGTGCATCTTCTGTTCTAAATATCATTTGACAGATTTTGATGAAAGGCAACAGCAGTTTGAAACTTTGTATGAAATATAGTTGACACTCATAACGGATAGAACACAACCATGTAAATATTTTTGTTTTCTGTATGTTTCGTTCAATAAACGTTCACAAATTACATATATAGAGATATTGCCACTATATCAAGTTTTGTGTTACGACATTTTGGAGTTAAAATATAAGTGTAGTTGTGCAAAATCTCAACATTTTCTAATCTAATAGTTTCAAGAGTTATTATATTCCGATTTTTGTTGATTTTGAAGCATAGGCAGTGCATCTCCATTTCAACATATAATTTTCATAATTACAAAAACATGTACATGGTGTATATCATGGCAATAATACGTTTTAACGGTAACTTATCAATAACATTCAGAGCTTTCTTTTCCGTGTTATTCCTTCCTCTATATATGTTGACACAGAAAGCTGCTGTTGTCTATTCAGAACGTAGATGAAAACAAACGGCAAATTAAAATAAAACACCTTTAATTTCATAATAACCATGTTGTTGAGTGTATTATGCATTTTATAATATGCGATGATAAATTACCAATCGTCTTTATCGTTTTTCTTTCACAATAAAATTACCTCAAAAGGTTTTTTAAATTATTTTAAGATTTCCTGTTTGTCTGAATATTACCAATTGTTGAGAATATGTGACATAGAGATGTACACTACTTTTTGACCGAAAATAAAGGGTATACGAAGTGGAACGACTTTGTCAGATACGCGATCCTAATAAAACTTGTAAATATATTACATGAGCTGATAAGGGTTTGAATACAAAATCAGTAAAATTTCCAAATTTGAATAATCTTTTATACAACAACATTTTCAACAACTGAATAGTTTAAGAAAAGTAATATAATTTACATTGCAAGTAAAATTGTTCTACCGGTGTTCAAGCTCACTACGAGTTTTATGCGTTAAGATTTGCCAGCAAAATCTGAACATTGGTTATTATCAAATCCTGAACCGTTTCTAGTGTAGATTCAATCGATGTCCCATTCTACTAAGTGGTAATTATAATTCAGTTGCTGTCCTTCTTGTTCTTTCCCTGTGTACATCTAAAAACCCTTTGATACGAAAATTTCGTTGGCGCGAGACAGTCATTTCTCATTTTCCCGAGCAATTGTGATGAACACGTGGCCCCTGAAATGTTAAACAAAATTAAATAGCAGCATATCATTAAAAACTAAACTGCATTGGTGCGACTTAATGCCTTTAAAATTATATCAAAATGTTGTTCCTTAAAAACACAGCACATGATAATAATTTTACTATACAATTTTGCTTTACTTAGCATGGTATTATCAATGCATGTACTTATTTCTCTCATCGAGTCTTGCCTTGAACTCGAGTTCGGAATCAAAGCCATCCTACTCGATCATTTTCGATGACATGCCATATGTGTTATCGTGAAAAAGTAATAAAGTAATCAGAGTAACGAAATACTTTCTATTTAAAGTGAAAACTAAATATCATCACGTGTTGAAATGCCTATCTATGTACCCCTGATTAAGGTTTATCTACTGTTAAATTACTGAAATTAAATCAGTTATTTATATCCATACCTTCAAACAGCAACCAACATAGTCGTGTTTGGTACAAGACCTCTGAGCGTAGAAATATTTGTCTTTGGCAATTCTGTTAGAGGATGTTCTTCACTTCTCAGTGTTATATCGTCATCTTTTCGAAAATATTACGTCAATTATGTCTGTCATGCCAATCACTCAGCAAGCCTTTTTAACAATATTGACAATTTCATTGATGAAGACTAGAAATTTTGTTTCCTTTTTCATCTTTCATGTACACCTAAAATAACAAATATAAGGAAATGATAAACATATATCATACACGTTTATAGTATACAACAAATGTTCAAGATATGTCTCATTCTTTTAATAATACCTTCAAATGTTTAAATGAAGTTTACGGACCATCTAGTACAAGCACTTAAACGATTATTTATTCCAGATAATAGAACTTTCAGGCAAGGGTGGTCACATTTACATGAGCGCAATCCCGATTTTAGTCAGACTGGAAATTGGTGAGCCGGGAAGGACATCAATTCAGCTGATGAACCGGGAAGGCGAAATTTTAATTTACTGATTTTTCGGAAAGTTTAGATTCCGATAAATAATCAAGGTATCACTGACATCTGTTTACTATAAAAGAACACCCGCCAATGCTTGGATTTGTCAGAAATGCATGGAAACTCTTGTTATACGATAATATGGTGTGGTGAATAGGGAAGTGTTTCCATGAAGTGCATTTTGCACGAATGTTCTCTTAAACGGAAGGCTTTCTTGAAAAATGCAAACGTCAATGATAAACTAGACACATGTGCGGGTACTTTAGACTATATTTCATTTAAGAATCTATTCGTTATCAATGTTATAATCGCAAGTTTACTCACCGAATCGAGGTGTTTTGACATAAAAATGCCGCATCGGGAAGTGTTGCGCGTACCTGTTGATGACGTACTATACCACCCCTGTAATTAGTAGTATAGAGTACGTTTTGCTTGTATAAAAGCGCATGCGAAATGAGGATTTTTCGGTAATACACAAATCATTACTTCAATAATCAAATCTCTCTCTCTCTCTCTCTCTCTCTCTCTCTCTCTCTCTCTCTCTCTCTCTCTATTAAGCGAGAAAGAATTATTCTGACAATAATACACGAAAAGTCTTACTGTTATTTCTGTATGAGCTTTTTTCGTGTCAGCAAGCCGCTTGTTATAATCTGCTAATTTTCTTTTAACTGCTGGTATCTTCCTTTCAAAAATGTCCTGAAATAGTAATATGATAAGAGGGCCCAAGTGGCTCTATACTGCTCACGGACACCTCAGAAACACAAGTACATTTGTCAAGTATTGCATGGCAAAAACTTTTGGAGAAAGAAAAGATTTTATCAAGACTAACATTCTATTCAGGTTTCATGACTACTAGTATATTAAGGATAACATAGTGTAATAAACATATTTCATATCTTGTAACTGGATGGTAATATTTAAATGAAATTTGCTCACTTTAAAGACATTTAAAATTATAATATTTTCACTGGTAGATTTTTCAAATTTTATCATTTTTGGGAGGAGATAATCGGTATTTAAGTTAACATTGATGCCTATGGGAACTAGAAATTGCTTTTGTTAAAAAGCGCATGTCTCCCCCAATGCAAAGTCTTATAATAGGCAAGAAGTCAATAGGGGTCAGGAGCGAAAGTCAAAGAGACACTGATGGCTGGCTGCAATAGGAATCATCTACTTGGCATGTTCAGTCATCCCGCGAAGTTTCTTGGTCTAGTGGTTCTCAAGTCACTGTTCAGGCTCCTGTGACCTTGAACTTTGATCAAGTGGCCCCAAAATAAACAGGGATCATCTACTCTGCATGCCCAATCATGCTATTAAGTTTCAACATTCTAGATCAAGTGGTTCTCAAGTTATTTTCCAGAAATGATTTTACATGACCAGGCCCCTGTGACCTTGACCTTTAATAGACTGACCCAAAAATCAATAGGGGTCATCTACTCTGCAAGTTCAATCATCCTACGAAGTTTCAACATTCTGGGTCAAGTGGTTCTCAAGTTATTGATTGGAAATTGTTTTCCATGTTCAGGCTCCTGTGACCCCAAAATTGATAGGGGTCATCTATTCTGCATGTTCAATCATCCTATGAATTTTCAGCATTCTGGATCAAGAGGCTCTCAAGTTATTTACTGGAACTGGTTATCAATGTTCAGGCCTATGTGACATTGACCTTTAACGGAGTGACCCCAAAGACAATAGGGGTCATTTACTCTGCATGAACAATCATCCTATGAAGTTTCAACATTCTGGGTCGAGAGGTTCTCAAGTTATTGATCGGAAACGGTTTTCGATGTTCAGACCCCTGTGACCTTGACCTTTAACAGAGTGACCCCAAAGTCAATAGGGGTCATCTACTTTGCATGACCAATCATCCTATGAGGTTTCAACATTTTGGGTCAAGTGGTTCTCAAGTTACTGACCGGAAATGATTTTCAATGTTCAGGCCCCTGTGACCTTGACCTTTAACAGAGTGACTCCAAAATCAATAAGGGTCATCTACTCTGCATGACCAATCATCACATGAAGTTTCAACATTCTGGGTCAAGTGGTACTCAAGTTAGTGATTGGAAATGGTTTTCAATGTTCAGGCCCCTGTGACCTTGACCTTTGACGGAGTGACCCCAAAAACAATAGGGATCATCTAGTCTACATGACCAATCATTCTATGAAGTTTCAACATTCTGGGTCAAGTGGTTCTCTAGTTATTGTTCGGAAATTGTTTTCAATGTTCAGGTCCCTGTGACCTTGACCTTTGACGAAGTGACCCCAAAAACAATAGGGGTCGTCTACTTTTTAAGTTTGAAGGTTCTAGATCAAATGGTTCTCCAGTTATTGATCGGAAATGGTGTGACGTACGGACGGACAGGGCAAAAACAATATGTCTCCCCCAGAAGGGTGGGGGTGGGGGAGACATAAATATATAATTTCTTTGATTATGAGAATCTGAACTTGAGTTTCGAGAAAAGTTTGAGACAGAAAGCTGCATTATATGATTCCGATACAAATATCAAAAAGAAATCTTAAATTCCCTGAAGGGAAAAGGAGAAAATCTTTTTTTTTTCTAGTTTTCAGGAGAAATAACTCATGAAAAAAATTATCAGGGAAGGTAATCTAAAGGAATCTCAAGTTGTATGTACGCTTTTGGTAAACTGAGGCCTATTACACTATGTAAACCTTAAGTAAAAAGAAAACAGCCTCAGCAGTGCTAAACAAACTTTTTTATGAGTTGACCAAAATTAACCAGTGTTCCTTGATTCTGTACCAGTACAAACCTGTTCTCCACAAGTAACTACCAACTTCACCAAATGAATCAGATCGAGGTTGAGGACGAATGATTTCAGACATAATAACGTTTATCAAATCGTCACGGAAGAACATACAGAACAGCCTCGCTGGAGTTCGAACTCATGCACAATCCCGCGAACCGTAGACCAATGCTCTCCCTACTGAGCTAAGCAGGCGGGCTTCCAATCATAACATCAATGCGGCCTTAAACTGAAATACTGACTAAATTTACTTGATCTTCTTACTGAGGCAATCATCCTTTAAAGCGTGACAGGCACAGGGCCAGTTTTCTTCACTATAATTATTTAAAATTCCTACGATTTTAAGCAATTATCCAGTATCATTATTTAGGCAGTTTTTTTTACATTGGAATGTTAATATCAAATTCAAATTCATTTAATAAAGAGTCATTCTGACCAATGAAAATTAATTTATAGTTAATATAATAAAACAGTTAGGGGAAAAGGTATGAAAATCCAAAATGTACAGTAATAAAATCAACCTTCTGTTTGGCAATGGCTGACTCAAGGTCATCCGTATCATGGTTTCTATGATTCTCACTGAAGACACATTTCACACACAATAGTTTACAACATGTCTGACATATTACATGCGCTTTGCGCTCTCCCGTGTCGTCGTGATGTTCAACACATTTTGGTGTTTCTTTCACAGTTTGGACTAGTGCTGCTATTTTGAAGTCTTTCTTCAATGAACCTTCGTCATCATTTTCGATGGGTGCATTGCATTCTGGGCAAACTGGTCTTCTGTGACCAGTGTCCATGCTGTCCATAATGCATTTTTTGCAAAATACATGGAAGCATGTTAGACGGACTGGATCCTTATATAGCTCCAAACAGATGGAACAAGTAAGCTGCTCGTGCATTTGAGACATCATCTGAAGTGGTAATAAAAAATATGTTGCTGTTAGTAAAAATATTCATAGAAAATTATGTTTTGGGTCTTGGTGCTGTAATTTTGTTCAATTGCACCAAAATCTATGTTAAGTTGCAACCAAACATTTGCATTAGTATTGGAGATGGCCGCCCCCACACTCCTATCCTCGTTGGCTGAGAAGTGAACTGTATTCATCAAAGTTGCATGCATCCAATACTTTGGCAAAGGAATACAATTTTCACAAAATTTAGACCGAAAAGCTCACCAACGCCCAATTTCATACCTATATTTCAAACTTTTCCAGGGGAGATCCCTGGGTTGATCGTACTAAAATGAAAGGGGGATAGATAACCCTCCTGTATCTCAAAAGTTAAACCAAGGAATGCACCAGTGTCCACTATTTTATACCTGTATTTCAAAAGTATCCAGAGGAATACCTACTGATCCCGCTAACACAAGTGCAAAGCCCCACCTGTACCTACCCCCTACCCTCCCCACATGGCTATAAACATGCTATTATGATATGTAATGTAAGATGATTTATGGTGAATAAGCTTTTGTAGATAAATGTGACAGATGGTCATTTTTTTTTAAATGCGTTAACCCTTACCATGCTAAATTTCTATATTGAACTTGTCCATCTTTCAATTTGGACAGTACCATTAACTATTAAAATGGGTACTTACCAAAAACATACTGACTGAACGGCCAACAGTGCAGATCATGATCAGACTGTACAGATGTGCAGGCTGACCATGATCTATACTGTTTGCAAAGACAGAATCAATTGTGTCTAGCATGATAAGGTCTAGCATGATAAAATGGCAGAGTTACAGTAACTATATATAAAATGCTATTATGTTAAATGATAAATTTAAACTGTTTATGTTGTTCAATGGAACTGTGTGATAAATTTTGGCAAGATGAAAAGTATGTGCCACAGTTTGAATTTTATGTCTGTTTCTGGGCTGTTCACACAGCCACAATAAAGATCTTTATTGTGACTGTGTGTACTCGAGTTAATTGATATCTGCCAATGTCAAAAATCTTTTTATGTATGGCGCAGTAATTGCTAAATCAATGTCAATGTCAAAGACCTATCTGAATGTCAAAGGTTCTATTAATATACCGTTCATGTATTATGCCTAAATATAGTGATTTTCGGGAACGTCTGAAAAAGCATGTTTAGTAGCTATTTTTAATATAGCTTACTGGTTTTCAAGTCTATAACTTTTGTTATTGGAGTATAGATGTGCACATACATTATTGAAGAAGGGAAACAAAGAACTGATACACGTATTTCTTAAGGGGGAGGGGGCAGGTGTCAGGATTTGATGGTGGCCGTTGCGAGGCGTTACCAACGGTTAGGGAGGTAGTGTGCACTGTCTAACTATGGCTAAATTTTACCTTGGAAACTAGCACTTAATTGTTTCCCTATCTATTTTCGTGAGTGTATTTTTTGCAGTTTTCTGTATATTTTTCACTATATATGCATTATATACTTAAGCATGGTAACGTACTATTTACACCTAGATCAAACACACACCACAAACATTCTGTCTAAAAATATAACTACATTTGCACCGCTTTTCGTCAAGCTTTATCACATGTACGCAGGTATATATGATATACAAAATATCGCAAGTATTTCAATACTTATGCTCGGCCAGCACAAGCTTTAACCAACAACCATTCAAAACCAAATAATTAATCTGCAAAACTCAAAGCAAAAAATCTATTCAAATAATACACAACCAAACTGCAGAATATCAATTTATACACCTCTAAAACTCAAAAGAACCCATCAACACACAAATTCAAACAACCAACCAAATCATAAACTTCAAATTCACAAAAGAACCAACAATTCCAACCGCCAACAACGAAGTATCAACTTCAAACCAAAAACCACAATTAAACAACCAAAATTTTCGCCGAGTAACTCAACAATTATGTACAATAAAATGTACGCCACCAATCTGCAACAAATAAATCAATAAACAAATCTTTCCTTCGAAAATCGAGCCACCAACTGACTCTAAATGACAGTCAATATATCACATGCGTCTTTCTGGACGGATTACACCAAACCGGAAGTGACTACTCAGTGTTACATGTGAAGTAGTCCAAAATGTAGTTCCATGCTATGGATGAAATCTGGTATAATGAGTGACATGAGGAGGTGACAGTTAAATTTTTGGCTTATGTTTATTGCTTATAGTATTGAGAATAGATCTAGACCATTTTCATTGTAAATTTCTTGGAATAAGTTTTATTCTTTGCGAAAAATGTCTACCTACGCGTAACTGCTAAACGGCTGTTTTCATGGGGGCATTTTTAGAGGGTGATGTTTCTCAGAACAGATTATTTTTCTTATATTCAACATAACATGTCAATATTACTCTATTTTTGATAAGAAGACATGTTATACTAAATGACCATATATGGTTTTCATATCATTGAAATGCTCTAAAGTGCTGAAAATGAGGTCTGAATGTTTTGTTATTAATATGAAATAAATAAGGAATTGAATTGGTAGAATGTAACCTTCTCTCGCCAGCGCGACCAAAACTGATAAAACTCTCATAATACTGTGTAAAATTCCATATACCTGTCAACACCTAATAATTATCTCTCAATACCGCAGTGGTTATTTTATCAGCGAGGTTTAACAAGTTGTATAATGTAGCAACATGTAAATACAGATAAACTTTTCTCTCTGCCGTTTTAGCTAGTGTACAATATATATTTACAACTTCTGGTTTAACGCCGTTTTGCAACAGGCAACTACGAATTATTCTGACAGCGGGGTTCGAGGATTTACAAAGCATTTTTTATTAAGATTTTCAGTAAATCTCATGATATTTTTCAAGAATAAATTTCCAACATTGGCCAATTTTAACAGATCGCTGTAAATATTAATGTATTGTTTTATAGTTGAGATTGTATGTCGGCATTATGTTTGACTAAAAGCAAATATTTAAGATACATGGTCATATCTTAAAAAAATAACCAAATGGCGTCCCGCGAGTGCCAACGACAGGACAAGGGGGACAGCACGAGCGGTGGCTTCCCACCCCACCCTCATCCTGTTTTTTCTTTTAAGGGGGTTCTCCCCTGGGAAAATTTTATGATTTGGGATGCCAGTAAGTGCGTTTTCCTTACATCTCGAAAGCAGTTTCTGTTAAGATTTTCAGTCAATTTGATGATATTTTTCATGGACAGCTGTCCAACATTTTGTCAATTTCATCAGATTTCTATAAATGCATTTATTATAGTTGATATGTATCTAGGCATTATTTAAGATAAGTAATTATACTCTGAAAGTAATAACTAAATTATTTTAATAACCAGAAAAAATAGCTTTCGGTATCTTTTTTAACACAATTATTTCCCATTTTTTAAACAAACAGCATGTTTTCTTTTTATTTAAACAATTATTATAGAACAGAACAGAACAGATATTTATTCAAGTCGTATGCATATACAGCATATTGACATTTCTAATACAAAGTAAAAATTAAAGCATGCATAGTAATAACAAATTGGCTCAATAACGCATACATATCTCAGTTAGTCAAATATAAAGTCATGTTATTATGCGAGTGTGTTTCTTATGTACGATTTAATAAATCCTGTCTTTTCTTGAAAGCTTTGGTTAGGTATAATGCCACTTTATGCAATACCCATACCAAAAAATTTATTACGTAAAACATTATTACAATGTTTATAGTAACATACAAAAATACACGTATTATAGATTATAAAAGAAATCGTCCTTTAAATCATACCAGATTAAAGTTTGACACGAAGTGTTCAAAGTTGTTTTTACCGCTCAAGATTGAAAAACTGGTGGACAATTTCATTAACAAGGCAATATTTCGAAATACGGCGACGGCCTTGATTAATTATATTCAATGCTATTATCAATATAAGATACACGGTTTGCAGATAGAGAATGATTCGCAGACTAGATCTATAGTAAGTTGCCAGCAGGTTCCGATATAAATAATAGATGACTGGAATCATCTACACTTAACAGTTGTGAGCTGTTTTTAACATTCATAGTTGTAGGTTTAACATGTAATGTTTGTTAAGTCATGATACGCAAGTTAATCGTTTTGCCTTCAAGGATTAATACAATTTTATATCATATGAGATTTATATTTTGTTACATTTCTCTTTAGGAAAAAGCCTGGTTCGACTTGTCAAAGAAAAAGAAGAGCTATTGCAGAACAGAACAGAACAGAACAGAACATGACTTTATTAACTCAAGTTACATATGCAACATGTGAGTATACAGACAAAAGTAAATTATTGCACTCGCTCCGGTGTCGAATTCGGCGTCGGCATCGTCGTTGATTAAAGTTTTTGATAACGTCAAATATCTGTTACTAAAGCTAATGACTTGAAACTTAAAATAGTTATCTGCGTTCAAAGTATGCACCAGGAGAAACAATCCCCATAACTCGGATTTGCATTTGACAGAGTTATGCCCCTTTTTAACTTAGAATTTTTGGTTAAGTTTTTTTATTAAGTCAATATCTCTGTTACTATCAAAGCTATCGACTTGAAACTTAAAACAGTTTAATTTAATCTACGATCAAAAACTACACAAGGAGAAACAATCCCCTTAACTCTGATTTACATTTTGATGGATTTATGCCCCTTTTCAACTTAGAATTTTCGTTTAAAGTTTTTGATAAAGTCAAACATCTCTGTTACTTTCAAAGCTATTGACTTGAAACTTAAAATAGTTATCTTCGATCGAAGTCTTCACCAGGAGAAACAATCCCCATAACTCGGATTTACATTTCCCTTTTCAACTTAGAATTTTCATTTAAAGTTTTTGAAAACGTCAGATATCTCTGTTACTATCAAAGCTATTGAATTGAAACTTAAATTGCTTTTTACTATCAAAGTCTACACCAGGAGAACAATCCCCATAACTCTGATTTGAAATTTTATGGAGTGATGCCCCTTTTTGACATAGAATTCTTTTGTTAAAGTTTTTTTGATAAAGTCAAGTATCTCTATTACTTATAATCAAAGCTATTTAAACTTGAAACTTAAAATTGTTATTAACTATCAAAGTGAACACTAATGGAGAAACAATTTCCATAACTTTGATTTGAATGTTGTCAGATCGAGTTATTCCCCTTTAAACCTTGAATGTTTGTTTAAAGTTTTATAACGTTTTTTAGGCCTAAAACGATCTTTGTTTCCGGTAACATGCTAAAAAAATGAGGGTAGGTAGGTTGGATTTTTCAGAAGGGAGACTTTTCAGAAACTATTTTTGTGCCAAAAAATGAATACAAACAAGGCGGTAAGTTTATTTCTATAATTATTGGCAATATTGGGCATGTTTAAAGCATAGAAAGTGCAGTTTTGTAACTTTTTGTCAAAAAGTTGAAAATAATTTTCTTCAAGGCCGTAAAAACATTTAGGGTCGGGCCAAAAATTAAGAGTAGGTCTGGATACCGGAAACGAACAATTTTCTTTTTTACGCCTTACCGACAAAACTAATTTTGAGTCAAGCACTGAGAAAAGTCGAGCGGACTGTCTTACGGACAACTCTTGTTAGATAAGAATTGACGCGGTGGATCACTGAGATAATAATTTAAGGCTTAAGAAACTTTACTTACCTGATTCGTCTTGGCACTTAACAGTTACAAATGAGGCACAACTTTACAAAACTCTATATGAAATCTACATTATCCGTGTCAAATGAAAGAATGTTGATAAACTGCCAAACGAACGTAACATTTACTTTGCGCTGATTTTTGTTGGCTATTTATAGCTCCCATTTAAAGCTTCTCGCTCACAGTTTGGGTTATTTTTTTTTTCAACCAAGTTTGACATGACGTTGAAAAATGATAAAGAAGGTGAAAATAAAGGTTAGATATTTGTAAAAATGCAAACAAAATAAGAATGTAAATTTTCTGCATCTCAAATGCATAGCAACGGTTTACTACTGTCTGCGCAATATTTTTGTTTAAATGCTAAAACGTTATGTCAATAAGTTTGTACTACTAGACACTTTCAAACTACTCACTATTGAATCATTTTTCGCGTAAAAAGTGCGAGTTAGTCCCTTTAAATCAGGAAGTCGTTTGAGTGCAAAAATATAACAACGACTTCCGTTAGTCTCTGTTTAGACTAGCCACTAGACTGATAATAAAATATTTCTACATCCCCACCCCCCACTTTTTGTCGAATTCAATTCCATAGAGACCAAAGCCAGTCTATTTTAGAGATTTTCACATAGGAATAAAGTTAAAATTATCTTGATATTATATCATAATGATATTGGACACAGGATATAGACTGGCTCAGTTCACTACATTCAATCATAGAAATGTTAAAAGATATGTCATAGTCTAGGAGCTAGTCTAGTCTCTGTTATTTAATGAATAAAGAATGTATGAGAACAATGCAAGTGAAAATTATATGAACTGGATCTTACTGAAATATTTGAAATAAGCTTTTCTGGTAAAAATAATTTGTTAATTAGGGTAAAAAAAGTGCTTGAAGGCTATAAGGGTGATAATGTTAAAAAAGATACATGCCTGCAATAGAATCTTCTACATGTACTTTATGACGCGAAATAGTGAAAGACAGCAATCCTGTTAGCATGTTAAAAGATGAAAAGAAAGCAAATAAGTGAAAAAAAAAAAACATTGCTTTCTCATATAATACTGGATGAAGGCATCAATGTCAGAGGTGATAACTATGGTCAGTCAGGTTCCATAATTTAATGGCGCGAGGAAAGAATTAGAAATTAAGTCGCCATTTTACCTATCATTGTGTCGGTGCGACACTAAACCGAACAAATAAATAAATAAATATGGTAATCTCACGTGACTTGTACAAGTTTGTCCGAAGTTAAGTACATGAAAATGCATTTGTTAACATAAGTGACTTGCAATGTAAGCTTGGAACCTAGCAGGTACACGATGTCATTTCAACCTTGAAATATGGTCAGAACAAAAAAAAAACAACGTTGATCCAACGTTGATTTAACGTCGGACACTCAACAATGAAATGTTAATCGAAAATCAAAGTTGTTTTAACGCTGGAATAATGTTTATCTTTCAACGTTGGAATATGGTCGAAATTACAGCGTACAGTAATGTTTCAACGTTGAAAAATCGTTCATATCTGACCGATGAAATATAAATTATGGTCTGGCTGATTCTTTTTAGTTTGGAAAAAAAGGAGAAAAAAAAACAACAACAACAAAATAAAATCAAATGGCATCTACAAATATATATATGCATGTATCAGGAATCGTAACCTCGATTTTCCATGAAAAAATGAACATGTATCCGTGGTAATATACCTCCATGATATATCTAAACTGTTTGGAAAAAAAATACGACAATCATATTATACAGATGTTGGTTCAAAAGTTTGATAATTTCCTTAATTCATAATCGAACTGACAGGTATAGCATTTTTATTGTATTTTCAAATATATACAGTGTATTTACTAGCGTTCCAACTTGTAGATGGTATTTTTGCACTTTCGAAAATTTTCCTCATGGGTGTTGTCTAGGTATTTTCGAAGTGGTTTATTTACTTTTGATAACAATATTCGTACATTTAAAAATATTCAGGATGATTATACTAGGATTCATTGGGAATATTTATAGCACATGTTTATATCCCTGGTAACTAAGGGTCCATCTTTCTCTACACATGTGCAACCGGGCCGCTTGGGTTGTGTATATATTCTAAATGTCTGTTTTGTATAACGGTTTATTAGCGGTTCAACGTGTAACCCTCAAAGCACTAGCAGAAGGGACTGGGACCTGTGGTAGAGCTAAGCGGTACCGGTAGTTTCTGGGGGAATTTACTATGGTCCTATTGAGAGTCCCACTGTATTTTCAGTTCATCTGATGAGCAGCTCAGGTCACGGGGTCCACTCTACTTCCGGTGTGTAGAGTGTAGAAGCAGAATGTAAAACTTTCTAAAGTGAAAACTATGAATTGTCTCTCGAGTCCAACTCAATTTATTTTTGTAACAATTTATATGTAAATGTCCAACAGAAAATAGATCTGATATCACAAATGTTCCATACTATGTTGTTGTACTGTTTCTATTTAAATTAACTAAAGTCTTAATCACTATATTCCAAAGTTTTCCTTTATTATGAAAATAAAGAATAAAATTGCAATGTTTTCCTATCAAGCGTTTTTCAAAGACTGAAGTTCGTTATCAAACAAAATTCTAACTTGAACACAACAACCAATGGAATTTCTGAATACCAAGATAAAAACTGACCAATAAAAATCCTTATGGCTTCATACCTGTCAGTTAGATAACCATACAAAGGTAGTATCCAAGCTGTTAAAGTTACAATCTCTCTGAAAGCTTTATTCCTGTGTTCTTTTTATTCCAATGTTTTCCTATCAAGCGTTTTTCCAAGACTGAAGTTCGTTACCAAACAAAATTCTAACTTGAACCTAAAATAACAGAGCAAGAAGACACAATGATAAAGTTTAAATCATGCAACTCCTCGATTGAATATATCATATTAAAGAATCGAGATTAATGAAATGAATATGCATCATCTAAAAATAGACTCCCGCCAAAAAAAAAAAAATACGTAATAAAATTATCCCTGGTCACGTGAATCCTTTGGCTTCTAACGTTTCAAATTTGCAGGTCATTTCCTCTGCGTACTTTTTTTACTTCCTGATTTGTTTTTCGATTTTTCGAATCGTAAACGCATGTACGAAATTTCTTTGTGGAGTAGTCGCGTGATGAAAATATCCGGAAGTGAAATACACACTGCAAGACAAATGCTTCCAATAGCATAATATCATGGCCAACATTCCAATACATTGACCAGTAGTTTTGGCAAAGTAGTCTCCCTTGAATATACACCGATCGCGAACCCGATAACGTTTATCGATAAACAGTTTTACTATAGATTTGTATAGGAAAATAAATTTCAAACATTAAAAACGTGTTTTTATCGTTATTTAACAAAATTTTATAACCTCGTGAAGTAATCTTCATTTTTTGCCCTTTATTTCAATATATTTTTTATCGATGTGATACAAAAACTTATTGCTTCCATTTTTGTTTGAAGTTGATGACTATGGTTTCTATGTATTTCTATATAGAAATTTTGAAAAGATCGGTTATGTCAGGTTTTAAAAGGCTATAAAAACATTTTCTATCAAAATGACATTATTTTATAACCTCGTGAAGTATTCTCCATTGTCTGAACATTGTCTTGGTATTTTTTATTTTAAAATTGAATAATGACAAATTGCTTCCATTTTAATTTGAAAATGAAGTAATCGCAATCTTGAGTACGCTTTTCACAAATATTTACTTGACGGTACGACGGCACGAGGCAATGCTTATCAATGTGTTGCATATCTATTCGAGCATTTTATTTATTTATTTATATATTATGATTAAAAGTAAAACTTTTTTGAATTGGCAAACTTTAAGTCACATTTTTAATTGGAAAATAAATTGGTCTTCAAAAGTCCGCATTAAATTAAAAAGGTAATTAGAATTAATTGTATGTTGTGCTGCACTTGCTTATATATTAAAAAAAAACAGCTTTGGGTTATGATAAAACTGTTAAATACTTAGATTAGTTCTAAATCGATCTAATTAAGTTTGCACAAACAATGACTTATTTTTCTCATTGCATTATTAAACATTTGTAACATTATGCTAAAACAATATCCCTTAAAAATAATATTTTATATGTGCTAGAAGGAACCTTTTGGTGAGCTAAATCTTGTTAGTTGAATTCTCAATGTGTCTTCTTCGATCGCTAGATACCGAATGATCTCTCTGACCTTCGTCTATCTATTTCTACCTTAATTAGCAGACGTATGCTTTGATTGGTGCTATTTATAGATCTTGTTTCTGATTGGTCCAAATTTATCCATTATATTTTACAACGAGTACTTGCTATATCAAATATCTGGCTCCCTTTATATATTGTATATGACATAATGTATGATGCTGGGATCCAGCTATCCGCATAATAAACCCAAATCAGCCTCAAATGACATAAATCCTATTATTAACAGCAATTCAACAATAATTACAGCAATTATATAATGCGTTATCTTTGCTTCGAGTGCGGGAGGTCGTGGGTTCGATCCCCGGGCGTCATACCAAAGACGTAAAAAATGGTACTAGCAGCTTCCTCGCTTGGCGCTAAGCATTAAGGGGATAGTGGTAGGACTGGTCAGCCCAGTGTCAGTATAATGTGACTGGATGGGGTATCATGTCGCGTGTCTACGACGTGATATTCCAGTGAGGCAGCACTTTAAAGTTGGGCATTGTGCTCACTGCTATATGACTGAAAAAATGTTGAAAAAAACGTTAAACCTGAACACACGCACGCACGCACACACACACACACACCCCCCCCCCCCCCCCCCCCCCACACACACACACACACACTATCTGTGCTTATGTGTAACATTATCAATATATAAAACATACAAATTATTCTGACAGTCTGATCTATTCATGAAGATCAGTTGAAAAATACAGCCTCTATCACATACACGAGGTTTTTCTTTAATTTAACCTAGTGACCTATTTTTTGAATACAGATGACCCATATTCAAATTCTACCTAGATTTCATCAAGGCAATCATTCTGACTTACTTTCAGGAAGATTAATTGGGAAAAAAACAGCCTCTATAGCATACACAAGGTTTTCTTTTGATTTGACCTAGTGACCTACTTTTAGATCCCAGATGACCCATATTCGAATTTGACCTAGATTTCATCAAGGCAATCATTCTGATTAAATTTCATGAATATCAATTGAAAAATACAGCCTCTATTGCATACACAAGGTTTTTCTTTGATTTGACCTAGTGACCTACTTTTTGACCCCAGATGACAAATAATCAAACTCAACCTAGATTTCATCAAGGCAATCATTCTGACCAAATTTCATGAAGATTAATTGAAAAATACAGCCTCTATTGCATACACAAGGTCTTACTTTGATTTGACCTAGTGACCTAGTTTTTGACCCCAGATGATCCATTTTCGAACTCGGCCTAGATTTCATCAAGGTAATCATTCTGACCAAATCTCATGAAGATCAGTTGAAAAAGACAGCCTCTATCGCATACACAAGCTAAATATTGACGGACAGACAGACGACAGACATCGAGTGATCAGAAAAACTCACCTGAGCATTGCTCATATGAGCTAAAAACATGACCGTCCACTAGTGCTAATAATGACAAATGTTTCTTAAAATGCCATCTCCTCCTGTGCGACTTGTCCAACTTTGACCCACAATCAAAAAAAAAAACAAAGCATGGCTGTCTTTGCCGGGTCTCGTTTCTCCTATATGCCCCATGAGAGATTGTATCCATAGTTTAGCTGCTGTGCATTGAGAGAGTTTGGCCTGTATATTGGGAAACTAATAGTAAGAGGCTTTGGTAAGTGGTTACTGGGCATGGATTTTTCTTTAACATGGGAGCGAAGATTGCACTTGTCCAAACTAAGAAAAACAAGCAAATTCGATGAATTGGATTCCCCGCCGAAAGGGTTTGTGGTGAGGAATGGCAAAAAAAATATCCGGCAAAAAGTTAAGGATGTTAATAAGAAGCAAATAATTTCATTAGTCAAAATCAATTTAACTGAAAACAAATGTTTAATTAAAGAGTACAAAATAAATGTATGATACTTTGATCCTGACTAAAGAATTTATTTTGAATGGAATATGCTTACTGTAATAAGCTTAGATTTTAAAATTAAATGCAGTTAATTGAAATGTGAGCTTGAAGTTTTAACTGGAACGAAATATTGTCTTTGAGTGGTTTGGCACCAGGTGTTGCTGTTTAACATGTACATTTGAACTTAAAAGAACAGATGTCCTTAAAGATGTTTTTCACAATTATTTCTAGCGGACAGATTTTTTTGTAACTTTGCATATTTATAGATTGATGTATGACAAGTTAAAATAAAAAATAAAACTAATAGGTACCCGTGCTTCTTTTTTCAATATTCAAAGTTTATTAAGAACACCAAATCGGTATTTTTGTCTGAAGAAACAGTACATACATGTTATAATAAAACTACTGCAAACAATTATTTATTCGAAGTTTCACTCTGATGTTACTTTTTATGCATCCGAATTAATAACACCACTATAACTATGCATAAAATGTCAACATATAGATATATTAACTCAGAAAAATTACTCTTGACAGATGTCGAAAGTATCTGAAACTGAGAAAAAAACGAAGTATTTCTTAATGATATGAAAAATCTAGCGGACAGATTTTTTCCAAATTTTATATTATGTAAGCTAGAACTAAGACAAAAAAATCTAAACCAAAAAAATAATATCAACCCGTGCTTGTTTTCAAGAAAAATTAAAAAATATTCACTCCACCCACAAAAGTATTTTTTCATTACCCCACCCACCTAAAAATTATGAACATTTTTTTTCTTACAAAACAAATTGCACAATATTATTATCAGTTCCTTAACCAATATTCTTACTCACATGCGGAATAATGCTACTTTAAGGTTGCAAGCCTCTAGATCAAATACTTTTTGAGATACGTGCTACACAAGCTTTCACATCCCATTTACGTATATATTTGACCACGTCAAGGGAAATAAATCTGTTATTATTGAGTGAAACCTCAAATAAAAGCACTGGTGCACAACTTCGCATTCTGAATTTAATTCTTGTGTGGTTTCATGACTCTTGGCGCATATAATTTTGAGGTAAATGCGACACAAATGTTTAGACCCTTTATGTACAATTTGACTATCAGGGGCCATAACTCTGGTCTTACTACGTGAAATTCGGGATGTGGCACAAACAGTATAACAACATTTTTAGGAAGTCACATTTGAACTTGAAGGAGATATATCTACGTTAAGATTTTCTGGAATTTTATTTGACTTGGAGTCGGCTGCATCATTACTGGACGAAATAGTTTACTTTCAAATTGGCTGTCCACAATGTATTCGATTCGAGCACTTCCTACAACTGCTCCTCCAATAAAACACCATCACTTTTAAAGGTAAAATGTGGATGCACGACCTATATTGTCAGTACATACGATATATTTTGCGCGAGTGCCCTCATATCCGACAATTATGCACTTTCGGCGGCGAATTCTGAACTTTACAGTGGATATCGCTTGCTGCGCGATTGAGCTGCGCACAAAATATTGTGATGAACTCCTTTAAGAGAACACAGGTAAGATATCTTGGACATGACTGAGGGCAAGGTTTGTGCAGTGACAACTTAACATATTGAAGGTTTGAACATTTAAAAAAAAAAAAGGAATGGATATATTATATATATATATATATAATATATATATATATATATAAAAAATGAAATTTTGGATATATATAATATTATATAAATATATATATATCATATATTACATATTTATTTGAGTATAACGAGTAGGCAAATATATTATCAATATTATATATATATATAATTATTGGGTGGGGTGCGGGAACGGGAGAGGAAACAAATTTCACATGATGATTAAAAATGATGGAAAATTAAATGAAAAAAACAAACAAACGGTAAAAGGGTGAAGTTTGGGGGAGGGAGGGAGGGGGGGGGGGGGGGGGCAGAGGATGCATGATCAGTGGTGGGCATGACTGGGTGGAGGAGTGATGTGGGGGAATGGTACAACTTGCATGTTGATAAATAATCATGGAAGGTTTGAAAAAAAATCTAAAATAAGAAATGATTTTTTTTTTTTGGGGGGGGGCGGGGAGGGGGTTGGGTGGGGGGAGGTTGTGTGACCAAGGCAAGTGGGTGACCAGGTATGGGTGCGCAACTTCACATGTTTATAATAAATGTTCACAGAAAAGAATGAAATTCTGCCAAATGGTAAGTTTGTTATGTACAAATATGTGGATTTTTAGACAATTAAAGGGCATTAACTCTGAAGTTACAAAAGAAATCCGTACGAAATTGTGTGTGCACAACCACATTATAGTGCTTTAAATTCTGTTAAAGTTTCATAGTTCTAGGTCAAATATATCAAAAGTTATGATGCAGAAATTGCCATATCTATAGTACCCTCTATAGTTAACACTAGAAACTTCCAAGGGCCATAACTCTGGTGTTACTCGGGCAACCCCATAACCTCATAGTAGTGAACATGTATATGAAGTTTGTTTGAAAAAAATCTAAAATAGGAATGATTTTTTTTTTTTTTTTGGGGGGGGGGGGGGGGGGGGGGGATCGGGGGGGGAGGGGTGTGATCAAGGTAAGGGGGTGACCAGTGTGGGTACACAACTTCACATGTTATGTTTACAATAAATGTTCATGGAAAGAAATTTAATGAAATTCTACCAAATGGTAAGTTTATGTAAAAATATGTGGATTTTTATACAATTAAAGGGCAATAACTCTTAATTTACAAATAAATCCGAACGAAATTGTGTGTACACAACCACATTATGGTGATCTAAATTCTGTTTAAGTTTCATAGTTCTAGGTCAAATATATCAAAAGTTATGATGCAGAAATTGCCATATTTATAGTACCCTATATAGTTAACACTAGAAACTTCTAAGGGCCATAACTCTGGTGTTACTTGGGCAATCTGACTGAAACTTGACGGATCGCAAGAACTCATAGTGTTGAACATGTATATGAAGTTTTAAATAAATATTCCAAACATTTTCCTAGATATGGCTCCGGACGGACCGACGGACGGAAAGACGGACGGACGGACAACGCCAAAACTATATCCCTCCGACTTTCGTCGGGGGAAAATAATACCTGGTTAAAGATTTTTGTGGTGATAGGAGGGACAGGATATGGTGTAGCTATTTTAGTATTTTTGGCGACATCTTTTTTGTTGGGCGGTAGCCTTAGCTGTAGCTTGTCAACGCCAGGGTAAGTTAAAGCGAGATCCCTGGTCTTTCTGAGGATTTGGTGTTGTTTTGTTCAATATATGAATATAATAGGGTTATTATAATAGTAGCGTGATCTGGGATGCTGTACTTGGGTCAAGTTTTACGGGGTCCCGTGCAAGAAAATTAGTAAGAAAAGAAGGAGATCCAAATTATCGTTTCTTGCGGAGATATTAATAATTTGGTGTAAACTGAAGTGATTCATCCTATCAAGAAGGTCCTTAAACAGGCATTGCTGTGAGTAATATTAGTTTGGGCACCATTTGTTTTCCATTGAGCCACATACAGAAAACTAGTCATGCCGACTAACGAGAATGTTTTTGTTTTTTTCTCAAGAAACATTATGTTTAAAAGAGATTCACCCATGAAACATTTATTTGGAAATACTGCGAAATTTGACCAGCAGTCTCTTGTAGATTTTTAAGGATTTTTATTTTTGGTTACCAAGACTTTGTTTGAAGGAATCTGAAAACGGACCACCATAGGAACTTTCCAATGAACTTTGCTTCGTGGTTTAGAAATTGTGGGTGACGGACATGATGACACACAATCTTAAAAGCTCTCCATCAGCACTTTGTTCAGGTGAGATTAAGGCCTCGAGCCATAGACCTGACTCAGCTCCATCACAGGTGTCGCTAAAGCGTTTTCAAAGTGGAGTTATGGTCCTTGTACACTGCACTTCCTTCTATGACTTTCCAGACAGAGAAACAAATGGAGTCGAATACCATATCCAGTTTTCTCTTTCTGTAGAGGCATAATACTGTTTGTATGGGTTACACATATTCAAGACAGCACATTTTCCAAGTAGAAAACAAGTGGTAGACTGTGGCAAAAGGTGCCCGTCGTAGAATTTGGCCTAATTCAAGGGCCATAATCCAAGAGTGCTTTGGGCGATTTGGCTGGTTATCGAACTTGGCCGAGATGTTTTGCCAATAAACATTGTCAGCACCTTTGGTGACGATCGGATGAAAACTGTTCGGAGAAGGCTAAATTCGCAGATTTAGAGTAATTCAACGGCCATAATCCAAGAGTGCTTGTGTCTATTTGACTGGTTTTCGAACATGACAGATATTATGCTGACAAACATTATCTGCAAGTTTGTGGAATATCAGATGAAAATTATTTGACTTAGTAAGTGGACAAGGCTAAATTTGCAATATTTCAAGTAATTCAATGGCCATAGTACAAGAGTGCCAGTGGCGACTTTGCTGGTTATCGAAGTTGGCCGAGATATTATGCCCACACATTGTCAGCAAGTTTTGGTGTAGATCGAATTGAAACTGTTTTACTTAGAGGGCGGACAAGGCTAAATTTGCAGATTTTGAGTAATTTCAGGGCCGTAACTCAAGAGTTCCTGGGGCTATTTTGCTGATTATCGAACTTGGCCGAGATATGAAAACTGTTTGTCTTAGAGAGCGGACATGCTTTTGGACGCCTACCATCCGCCAACCGCCAGCCACAGGTGTTCACACATAATAGTTCAAACTGCCTCCTGCCCCCTGCCCTAACAACATATTGTGGGGGGTATATATTTTAATCCTTGGAATCCTGACTTTGCTATAGTTCCCATGAAAAACAAGGCAGTCTGAAAGACAGCTAAATCCCCCACCACTGCTATGGATAGTGAAAGGGTAAAACCTTTGATTTTAGCTGTGACCTTGACCTTGAACTGACATGGCTGACTCATGAATTCTGCACAACGTCTTGATGAGGTGATCATTTGACCAAAGTTTCATGAAAATCCTTCAAGGGGTTTAGGAGATACAGAGCTGAAACCTTTGACCTTCAGTTGTGACCTTGACCTTGAGTTGACATGGCTGACTCATGAATTCTTGATGAGGTGATCATTTGACCCAAGTTTGATGAAAATCCTTCAAGGGGTTAAGGAGATACAGAGTGGACACCAAATGGAAGGCTCAAACCTTCGACCCTTAGTTGTGACCTTGACCTTGAGCTGGCATGGTTGACTCATAATTTCTGCACATCGTTCTGATGAGGTAATCATTTGACCAAAGTTTTATAAAATTCCTTCAAGGGGTTTAGGAGGTATAGAGCGGACACGAAATGGAAGGCTCAAACCTTTGACCTTCAGCTGTGACCTTGACCTTGAGCCGACATGGCTGACTCATAAGTTCTGCACATCGCCTTGATGAGGTGATCGTTTGACCCAAGTTTGATGAAAATCCTTCAAGGGGTTTAGGAGATATAGAGCGGACACAAAATGGAAGGTTCAAACCTTTGACCCTAAGTTGTGACCTTGACCTTGAGCCGGCATGACTGACTCATGGGTTCTGCACATCGTTTTGATGAGGTGATCATTTGACCCAAGTTTTATAAAATTCCTTCAAGGTGTTAAAGAGATATAGAGCGGACACAAAATGGAAGGTTCAAACCTTTGACCTTGAGTTGTGACCTTGACCTTGAGCCGGCATGGCTGACTCATGGGTTCTGCACATCGTCTTGATGATGTGATCATTTGACCCAAGTTTTATAAAATTCCTTCAAGGGGTTTAGGAGATATAGAGCGGACACAAAATGGCAGGCTCAAACCTTTGACCTTGAGTTGTGACCTTGACCTTGAACCCACAATGCTGGCTCATGGGTTCTGCACATCGTCTTGATGAGGTGATCATTTGACCCAAGTTTCATGAAAATCCTTCAATGGGTTTAGGAGATATGGACCGGACACGATTTTGTTACGGACGGAAGGACGGACGCAGACCATTCCTATAATCCCTCCGCCACGGCGGGGGATTAATGAGAAAACAAGGTAAAATATGAAGACAAACACAAAATTTAGGAGTAGTATCTAAATTTATATTTTCTTTGAACACATACTCCAGTTTTGATGTTCATTGTAATACATTTGAATATTTATCATTTAACATATTCAACATGATTCACTGTAACATAACTTAATTTGTATGTTTTCTAAAAACAAAAACTGAAATAGCTTTCTGTATTTTCAGTGCCAACCATAAACAAGTAATTATGTACAATAGCCAGACATTCGATGAAAGAAACATACAAATTCATGAAATATACAGACCAGGCTCAAAACACACTTGCTGCTTGATACACACCTGTAACCATGTGCTCTGCTTTCAAATACAGTCAAACCTGTTTTAAACACCACCTCCTAACAAGAGACCACCTGGCTTTAAAGACCACTGCTTTTCCCCACTATTTTAAGATTTACAATGTATATCAACCTGTTAATAAAGACCATCCTCCATTTTAGAAATATTGTCTCTCCTGAAGATGGTCTTAATGGACAGCTTTGACTGAAACTGAAATAAATCTTGTCTAATTGTCTAAAGAACCATTCGCTTTCTTAATTATGACCATGTGATATCTTAACATTTGGTCTAGAAATGACCTTGACTATTAAAATGGAACAAGAAGTAATTGATACATTGTAACATTTGACACTTAAAGGGAGACTACTGGCAATTGGCAACAAAATTGAAGCCCACAAATCTATATGATATAACTTTGACAATACATAATTGTTTAAAGTATGTTTGAATTTTTGCTCATTAAAGCACATCAAAACTGGTAAAACATTACTAGCTGAGCAAAATCACTATGCATTATCTTGTTTCTGTAATTTCACACATCATTCTGAATGTTCTAGTTTTTGTAATTCTGTGACTTTATTTCTGTCAATGACACATGGCTACTCTGTTGGCATCATATGAATAAATGCAGCATACTGTTGAAGACTTTTTGGCCAAAAAAAGCTCATATAATTTTGTCACAAAAGAAAACAGCATGCAATTTATAAATTCATTGTGTTTGACCTTCCACAAAGAAAACTTAATATTCACAAATTCCATTGACAGTAAATTAATTCCCTTTATTTAAATGTTAACTGTTTCTTTCTGGCAGTGACTATAAGCTCATGAGGTACATGACAAAAATACTGATCATTTATGTAGCAGTCAAATCAAAAATCGAAATATGTATGCAAATGAATTAATGCATTAGGATGCAGAAATACAAACTTGAAAAACATAAAAAAAATGCAATGTGTGTTGGTAATAGCATCTATGTATAATAAGTAATATCTGTGTGGGACTAATTTTGGTTGGTTTAATGGTTTCATCAATCCAATAATTAGGTCCTAAAGCTAAAATTTACATTCATTTTATCTCTAAATTTTGAAATACAACATTTTTTTCCAACAAATTTCCTTTTTATGCCAAAAACAAATATTAAGCCTAAAAATTATATGATTTCTGAAATTTTTTCGCATTTGGCGCCATTGCCGACCGAAAGCGGAAACCCTGTTTCATAGTACCTAACTAAAACATAAAGAGAAATGCTTACTTGTGCTATATATTTGCTATATTGGTGGTGAATAAACAATTAAACATGAACTACTGTAATAATTAAATGAAAATTGTCCGTTGTATATAAAAACAATTTAACAAATGCAAACAAGTTACAGAGAAGATATTTCAACTTTGAACAATTTCTATAAGGTGCTTCAGTGTTCAATGCGTTCCTCTTTCATTCAAATACAGAAACGCAGTTAACGAAATTCACACTTAAAACCTAATTTTGCAATATGAAACAAACACACTATATGTGTAGAACAAGCTACATGCATACACAAACATTTTGACGTCCAAGAAATAACAGGTTGTAACTGAAAGTACTTTTGAGAAATCTGAGAAAAAAATTTTTACCTCGTTTTTCCTAGCCATACTGAAACCTCAAAGCTACCGGTTTTAAATACTGATAGAAGTATCAATTGTCATATGTCTCGTAAAAGTCACTTAAGAAATTTTACATACACCTCTCTACATCTATTTATAATGAAAGGTCAAATCTGCTACCTAAGACATTTCTGCCATATGTTTATTTTAAATCCAGCAACACATAATATGTAATCTTATATGGTTGCATGTGGCAGATACAACATTTTTCTTCAGTAGATATTTCTCAAACTGACCGGAAGAGGGTCATAATTAACACATACGACCATTCAATAAGCAGGGTCACACAGTGGCTTTATGCTCAGGTTATGTCTCTCTGAATGCAGTTCCCGAAAATGTGGAAGTCAAAATAGGTAGTAAGTAACACTTATGCCCCTTTTACTTCTGGGACGTCAAAGTATGTAAGTCTAAGCCGTCGTATTTTCAAAATGGTACTACAGCAAGCAAGGGCCTGTATTCATTTAAGTTTAAAGTCTGAAACTGAAGACTTTTTTGGAATGGTATTTGATATAATTTTGTTTACAGCAAACTTATACTGGTAAATTGTCTACAGCTGCATCATGCGTATTCACACAAAGTTTCATCATATTAACAATTGACAAACCAACAAGAAAATTTAGCTGTTTAAAGGTCAAGGTATAAATTTCAGACTTAAGACATTAATGAATTCAGGCTCTGAAGGTTAAGCATATGACACTAGTGCTTTACAGTCCATTGAATATGTACAGGTATTTAAACTACTTACTGCGAAATCATAAGAATTTTTTGTTCGTTGGGATTAAATTTTGTGGACTGACTCAACCACAGATCCACAAGTTCATATCCCCATGAAATAGCACTTGCAACAAAAACAAGAGCTGTCACTAATGGTGACAAATGCCCCCGCAGTGCCTTGACCTTTGACCTGGTGACCCCAAAGTCAGTAGGGGTCGTGTACTCAGTAAGTACTATCAGCATGTGAAGTTTGAAGGTCCTGGGTGCAGTGGTTCGCGAGTAAAGTGCCTTCATGCAAAAAGTTAACGTTGTGACGAACGAACGAACGAACGGACAGTTGAAAACTAATATGCCTCCCTTCGGGGGCATAAAAAAACTGAACACAAAATTAAATGATTCTGCAATATGTCACAATGACTGCAAAAAAGAAGAAAACAAGAATGATGATTGAATATAGCACTTTATACCTGAAGTATACATCTGTAGCAAGTAATATGAACAACATTATCTAACAATGGCAGCAAACAAATTCGACATCATACTGTAAAATCATTATTATTTTGTTGAAGGGTACTAATTTCTGTGGATGCATAAAAGTATGAAATTAAATACCAACAAGCTAACATGTTTTCCATTCATTTTATTTCTAAAATTCAAATCCACGAAATTTCATATTCCCGCTAAATGGCCATTTTAGGTAAAAAATTTGAAATTTCTTGTCAACAGAATTAAATGATTCAACAGAATGGTAGGAATTTAAACTACAAAAATTTGTAATCCATTCCAAATACATTTGTCTTTTCATTATGAAATATCTTTTACTATAAATCACAAATTTTCTTAGCCCTAGATGTAGATAAAAGTCACTTCAAAAAAGCACTTTCTTTGCTCAAAAAAAATGTTTTACAAGGTAAGTCACAAGCTGCTAAGTTTAAACAAGTTAATTTGATGTCTGGAAATTATTTACTACATATTTAAATAGGATATTCTCTATGTACACTGTTTATCTGTACACAAAATGTGACCTAAAAACCATGGCCCTAAGCTAATGATTGTTTAGTAAATTAATACTTATACATAAATGTGTAATGTCTTTAGCTCCTTAATCAGTTATACAGTCTACATTTCCTGATTATATTTCCTTAGTATAATATACAAACCAATGTTTACCATTTATGCAATCAACTTAATACCATATATTTGGGCATTCTTGTCACCAGTTTTACAAACAAGAGCTGTCAGTGGACAGCACGCTCGACTATTCTCAGTGCTTGATAGTATAGTATAAGCTATGAGTAAAACTATAACATTACAATAAGCATATCCTAAGTCAAAAAGCGGCCATAATTCAGTCAAAATGCTTGATAGAGTTGCCTCCTCCTTTTTACAGACTGGGGTCATGAAGGTAAACAAGTATGCAAAATATCAAAGCAATATCTCAATGGACATAGAAAATATTTGGGGTGGTACGCTAACTTTAACATTTAATCTAAGTCGAAAAGGGGCCATAATTCAGTCAAAATGTTTGATAGAGTTGCCTACTCCTTTGTACAGACTGGAGTCATGATAGTAAACAAGTAACTATGCAAAATATCAAAGCAATATCTTAATGGACTTTGAAAATATTTGGGGAGGTACGCAAACTTTAACATTTATTTTAAATCAAAAACGGGCCATAATTCAGTCAAAACGCTTGATAGAGTTGCCTACTCCTTTTTACAGACTGGGGTCATGATGGTTAACAAGTATGCAAAATATCAAAGCAATATCTCAATGGACTTTGAAAATATTTGGGGTGGTATGCAAACTTAACATGTGTGATGTGCACGCTAACGCCGACGCCGGGACGAGTAGGATAGCTCTACTATTATTCGAATAGTCGAGCTAAAAAAAAACCCCAAAAAAAAGGGTGGCTTTATTTAAACTTGTACCAAGCATTTCCCATTTCACACAAGAGTATCTGTCAGAAGTGTGCAATGTTAAACCATGGTTAACCTTGGTTTGTAAACTTATTGCCTTCTACTGGGTGGCAAGATAGGCCAATTATTAGCCATGACCAAAATGATCCAGAGGTATGGTACAATAATCTTGTTATAACTCAAGGTATGGTACAAAAAAATCATGTTATAACTAAAGATACAATACTATAATCAAGTTATATCTCAAGATATAATACAATAACCATATTATAACTCAAGGTATAGTACAATAATCATGTTATAACTCAAAGTATAGTACAATAATCATGTTATAACTCAAGGTATGGTACAATAAACATGTTACAACTCGAGATATGGTACTTTAATCATGTTTTCACTCTAGGTACGGTACAATAACCATGTTATAACCCAAGGAATGGTATTTTAATCATGTTATAACTAAAGGTACCATACAGTCATCATATTATAACATGAAGCACAAGATTTTACAATAATCTGCATATAATATGCACCTGGCAATCTCCGGTGTGGAGGAAATAATGAATCAGTTCAGTTCAGGCACTAAAATATTATTCCAATCATTTCAAGTATTAAACAAAACATTAACTTGTAAGATGGCCCTTGATATCCCAAAGCACTATGAGCTAATAATGACATATAAATGACCTAAATATATGCTATATTTGGTATGAAGTACCCACATTCAACATAATAGTCAACTTAAGTGCAAGAGAATATCCAGAAATAAAATTTAACACACATAAAATCGTCGTTTTTTTTTCACAATTAAAACATTTTAGTCAAATCATGAAAAACACTGCATATCTGATAATTACATTTATGTCAAATTATAAAGTCCAAGGTATTTAAGTAACTACGTTTATCTCAAGTCAAGAAAAGTCCTACAAATTTAGTAACCATCTTTATTTTAAATTGCAAAGTCCTAGATATTTAAGTAATTACATTCACGTCAAATCGGGAAAAGTCCTAGACATTTCTGCAACTAACTTAATTATGTTTAATCATTTAAAGTCCAAGAATTTTAAATTACTACTTTCTGTTTTAAACAGGAAAAGTCCTAGAAATTTAAGTCACTACCTTACGTTTAATCTTGACAAGTCCTAGAAATTTAAGTCACTACCATATGTTTAATCAGGAAAAGTCCTAGAAATTTAAGTCACTACCATATGTTTAGATCTTGAAAAAGGCCAAGATATTTAATTTTCTACCTTATGTTTAATCATGTGAAATCCTAGAAATTAAAGCCCCTACCTTAATATGTTAAATCTTGGAAAGTAATTTAAGCAACATCCTAGACAGTACAACATTTAGTTAATTTTATGTTCCATTATAACTGAATACATTTTTTGTACTTCATATGGAAATTGTTGTTCATATATTAGGACACATTTAGGGATCATCTTTATTATTGCAATGATGACATTTTTTTCCACCCAATACTTCCAAACTTTTCTTTAAGTCTAGTTCTATGAACTTTCTGTGTATTTTTAACGCAAACTCTATTTTCATCTTAGCCACTTTAAAGCGACTCTTTCGCACATATCAGGCGGAAAAAAAATTATCTCAAAAAAATCTATAAAATGTGGGTACTGTGAAAGTGACCAATAGTACAAACTTTTGACATATGATTTGTGCAATGTATCCTAAAAAATTACCAAAAATATTATGCAGAAGGGAGTAAACTATGGCAATACTTTTGAAATAATGGAGAAAATCAACATTCTTCTCATCATTTTATTTATATTCTATTTTATTTACTTTTATCATTTTTTAAATGGCATTATATAAAGTCTACATCAAACTTGGTGGGAGTAAACATTTTGAAAAATTTCATGCCAACTGTGAGAAAGCTTTAAAGTGACTTGTATATACTTTTTTTTGGTAAATCAGAATATCTCAAATTTTGGTAGTCTATAAAAGTTTTGAAAGAAGTGAAGCATCTAATGACTTTTATAATGACTGAGAAAATCAACAATTTATAGGAGCTTTTGAAAATATTTAATTCTGGTTTTTACATATTTCATTACCGGTATTTCTCATATATCAGGTATAAATTTATATCAAAGTCTGAGACAATGTTGATTTTTTTACCTAAATGTGAACATCTAGTTGTAAGGCAAAGAATATGTGTATCAAATTTCGTCTAAATCCGAAAATTTGCCGAAAAATCATTTTTGCAAAAGGTGTAACAGTCTAACATGACATAAACACAAGCAGTAACTATTTCACTTTCAAATACAAACTGACCCCTAAATAATGAACATTATGAATAATTTCTACATCGTAACAAGTAACCATCATTGAGTCATGTATTTACAAAAATTGTAAGTACCGAGTGTCTATAGAACACTATAATAGCACTATCAACATAAAATGACCACACTTTGCCGTAGATATAGCACTTCTTAACAATATAAGACAGTCATTTTTACAGATGAATTTGTTTAATTCATATAGAGTTTTACACATTCAACATTTCTTAAATATCAAAATTCATAAATCAATACCATTCAAGTAGATAGAGTATATCTAAGTAAGATTATATACTGATTTGGGTTTTATGGCGCACAAGCACAGTACTATGTTCTATGACTGCCAACAGACTAAAACTACTCATCTGACACCTCATTTACATCGAAAAAAAAAAATATGAGGAGTGGAACCAAAACTTTTATACCTGCTGGAATAATAGATATTCAGAAAAATACGAATGTTATAACCATATTAGTTATCTCTAACTATCAACATAATGGTTCCAATTCTTCTCTTACACAAGATGTCCCAGAACCACAAGAGACCAAATATATCTATTTATAATCATACCTAAAAATTCCTTCCACTTTATGTAAAAATATTCCTGACCAACACGGCAGACAGGCTTTCTACATATTTAAATATATTCAGGCATTGTCTTAAATAAAAACTTCAGGAGTTCACTTAATCAAGCTGTTAGCTCAAATAATATTAATCTAAGATTTACGATATTTTACAAACATTGAAACCCTTTCTGAAAATTTTGATTCCACGTACACCTTGGATAGGTCTATACTGAAAATATCTTACTTCCATTTGTTCATTTTATACAACCTAAAGCATTCTAGAAAAGAGAATATTTCCCATGTAAACTTTATAATAAATTTTCAACATCAGTTATATGGCTACCAGGCAAAATTAAGATCAATTCTTTATATAGATATCACATCATATGAGTAAAGCAAAATAATGACAAGGATTAACTGATAAGCCTTGTTAATAGAAACAATTCTCTTTAATGACTCATTCACATACATTGCTAAAGAGAAATTAAATGTGATTACTAAATGTCACAATGAACTGATATCGCTTGCATATTCTTTTTATAAAGAATAAATAAAATGGTGATGAAGAGCTTCATTAACAGTAATTTGTCATAAAAATGTAAAAAAAGTGATGATTCCAAAAAAAAACCCCAAGCTGATGAAAGCTTGTTTTTGCATGCTTAGAATCGAAATAATAAAATGTGTTTCTGAATTTTTTATCAGTAAATAAAATATAGGCAGTTGTTCTGGTAAAAATAATTAAATCCTCTGTGCTATGCACTCATAATTTATTGTGTTATGCATGTGTAATTTAATTATTTCCCATCTGAGCTCCCGCCTTTATTTATTTACTGTAAAAAAAATAGGGGCACATTTACTATTTCTTAAACAAAAAGTCTGTACGAAAATGTCCATTAACATTTTAATGAAGAGTTATCTATTATGCCCCTTGTACAGTACAAAAGATTAAAAGCTCTGTTTCTAACACAACACATGCAACATACTTGTCATGAATGAGAAATATTAGCTATAAATACGGCAGAAAGGTGTTTTAAGGTGATCAGGTTATAAAGTAAAAAGAAAATGTAATATGAATTCAGTAAATCTGTGGCCAAGTAGAACAAGAGCTGTCGGAGGACAGCAACGCTCGACTATTCAACAGCCTTGTCGACTGAATGAATATGAAAGTCTAAAAAGGGGCAATATTTAAAAAAAGCAAAATAGGGTTATGGAACCTGCATAGTGCTTATCAGCTCATGACAGTGGACAAGTGTGTGAAGTTTCAATCCATTCCCATTAGTGGGTACTGAGATACCAGCTTACATATAAGAATTTAACCCAAAACTCCTAAGTTTAAAAAGGGGCATAATTTTGTAAAATGCAAAGTTGAGTTATTGACCCTTTGCACTGCATGTCATATCATGACAGTGAACAAGTGTGTGAAGTTTCAATCCTTTCCCATTAGTGGATACTGAGATACCAGCTTACATACAAAACCTTAACCAAAAAATTTTAAGTCGAAAAAGGGGCATAAATTTGTAAAAAAAGCAAAACAGAGTTATGGAACCTGCTTTGTGTATGTCAGATCATGACAGTGAACAAGTGTGTGAAGTTTCAATCCATTCCAATTAGTGAGTACTGAGATACCAGCTTACATACAAAACCTTAACCAAAAAATTCTAAGTCGAAAAAGGAGCATAATTTTGTAAAAAAGCAAAATAGAGTTATGGAACCTGTGCAATGTAAGTCAGTTTATCACAGTGAATAAGTGTGTGAAGTTTCAATCCATTCCCACAAGTGGTTGCTGAGATACCAGCTTACATACAAAAACTTAACCAAATCGGGACGCGGACGCAGATGCGGACGCCGATGCGGACGCCGACACATGGGCGAGTCCAATAGCTCTACTATTCTATGAATAGTCGAGCTAAAAATTACCTTCAGTAAGATCAGAAATCTGGGAAAATAGAAACTGACAGAAGGTTGAGATTCAGTTAGAAAATAGAAGTTACCACACCATGCTATACTGTGAATAATACACATGCAAACTTAAGTTTTGCTCTACTGTATTTTTTCACACTAGTTCATCATTTTTGGTTAAAATGAGGTCACTTGCTATAATGGTATTTCATGAAATTGACCGTTTGTTATAACTGGCATGAAAACACCACAAGGCTTGTAATGCAAAAATGTGGTCCAATCTGTCTAGCAAAATAATGAAGCAGCGTAAAGTCTACAGAAAAGTAATTTCCGTTTATCGATGTACTGGTATATTCTTAGCCTCCATCCCTGACAGTGTGGCTATCTTTTTATAAACACTAGTAAATTTTAAGCTTCTGAACATTTTTATCAAATGGCTACAACATACATTATACATCCTATATTTAGTGAGTGAGTTGGGTTTTACGGCGAATCAACACAAAATGGTCATATATCGCCTATATTTAGAGCCAGGGGCAATAATAAATGTTTATATAGAAAAAAAAACCTGCTGAAGTTACTTCCACTGTTAATGTAGGAGAAATATGACAGAACAAACATAGGGACTGGAGCCAGTCTTGTATATTCTTCAAATTCAATATGTTATAATTCTCTTATGCAATGAAATAGATGTCCATCTGAGACTACACACGTACATAAACAAAGTGACAGATTTTCATATACCATATACATATACTAAACATACAAAGCCATCACAAAAACCTTTGTAAATAGAAATCTAGATTTCTTTTTCTTTCATGTATAAATGTTTTGTTCTATAACGTGAGCACAATACAGAATATATTTTCATACAAAATGAATGTTACACAATTAACTGAATATTGCTTAGTCTTCAGAAAGTGAAATAAAGTTGCACTTAAAAATCTCAAAGTATCTTTAAATTAATGAAATAAAGAGACCACCTATTTAATATCCATTTTTTCTTAAAAAAGCTCCTTTCTTCACTGTGTCACACAGCAAGTATATACTTCATTTGAAAAGTGCACAATTTTAAACCAAAAACACTAACTATATAACAGCATAAATCTGGCATTTCATTTACAATGTGCCTTTGTTCTGATTATGAAAAATCATACTTTATTTCTTTATACTTCTTATATGAATATGAAACTGTATTACCGTATATGTATGTGTGAAACACATACTAATATTATGATCATTTACAACATCATTACATATAGCACATTAAACACAGTTGTCTATCCTTGTCTGCATTTTGGATAATAATATTCTAAATGAGGGACATTAAAACATATTCAATAATTACACTGTACATTTCTTTCTTCTTTAAATAAAATGAGTTATCACATTTTTTTTGTTCAGTACTGTTTTTCTCCCAAGAAGCGGACTTATGAATGCTTAACATAAGCTTAAAGCTTTCCTCATAATTGAGCGACTTATAAACTAAAGCCTCAAATGACTGTAAACAGTGGTGTTCTTGCTATAACTTTCAGTAATTTACTTGTAAAATGGTAAAGCTCTAACTGAAATCAAGGGCTTTTTATATCAAAGGAGGTGCATATAATCAAATGACTTGTACAAATACAGTGCAGGATTTCAGAAATAAAAGGGCATAAAAATCATAGTTTTCAACCTTAACTTGGTATCTGCTCATTTAAGAAGTAACAACTTTAACAAAATGGAACATTAAACACTCTCAGCCCCAATATAATATTTCTAACCTAAATTCCACTGAAAATAGGACTTAAATTTCCTCTAATACTAATGATTTAGCTGTTCAGCTTGTCAACACACAAACGTCAAATTGTACTATGAAAAATGTTTTCCCACTGCTTAATTTGACCTAGACAGACAAATTATCTCCTCTTTTATTCCCCACAAACATTTACTGATTTGCAGTATAATGAATAATTATCGCTACAAAAATTGTTATGTTTCAATTAATGTTGAAAACTTTCTAATTTTAAGTTCTATTAATCAATACAAAAAGAGGATATTTTGTCTACACTGAAGAAATTTCACAATGGGGATTCTGTCCTACATTCATCAAATCGGTTATATCTCTTAAACAAAATTCAACATGGCAGCTATATAATATGACAACTGATAGTGCAAACAAGCACAGACAACTCTGCAAAAGACAGTTCCCTTGCATCCATGTTTCTATTCCTATTACACACTAGTGTTTTGCAACTGAATAATAAAAATGCATATCACATCAATTTTAGTCGACAAAGAAAAAATCTCCTAGGCGTAGTCGTGCTGTTACGTTTCATCTGTCGGTTTTAATTCTTTTATTTGCTTAATTAAGTAGGCTTTTTCATCATTAAATTGTTCATCGTCAGAGCGATCTGTGTGAAACTTGGTGAGAAAGTCAACCAGTTTGTCTTTGTTCCGTAGTAAAATGTCGAGGATGGGCTTCGGTTTGTTGGGGTTGGCAACGAATACCTACAAGAAAAGGAAAATATAACTAATACCACATGATGAAATCATAACCTAGCTAAAGAGTAGTTCCTTACTTTTATAAAATACAATTCAATCATGATTGTGTGTGTGTGTGTTTGGGTTTAACGTCTTTTTCAACAACTTTTTCAGTCATATAAACGACGGTGTCTACTTGTAGCAGTGAGCACAATGCCCAACTTTATAGTGCTGCCTCACTGGAATATCACGTCGTAGACACGTGGCATAATATCCCACCCAGTCACATTATACTGACACTGGGCTGACCAGTCCTAGCACTATCCCCTTAATGCTGAGCGCCAAGCGAGGAAGCTGCTAGTACCATTTTTTTTGCGTCTTTGGTATGACTCGGCCGGGGATCGAACCCGCGACCTCCCGCACTCGAAGTGGACGCTCTACCACTAGGCTACCGAGGCGGTGACAATTCAATCATAAACTTCTTCCTGCACTTTTAAAAGTCATATAAGATTAAAGCGCAAACCTTTTATTGTTTTGAATATGGCTAAGGCTTACATAAATCAGAATTAACTTATTCCCGTAGTCACTTTAGTACACTTTTAAACTAATTAATTTCCAAACAATGACACCAACATACACAAATATGGTATAATTCTTGCCCAAATCATCTGGTACCTTTATAAAACAAGACTGCCTCTTAAGATCATTTCGCTTTTTATAGAGTTTTAATGATAGGTCAAATCTTCAATACCAATGAAATATTTGATTACAATATACAGCAGACTTCTTCCCCCTTGACAAAAGACTCCAGCTAACTTTCCCAGCCTTTTTTTTTCAAAAGGGAAAGGAGGGCTTTGTGTAAAATATAGTAATTAAAACGCAGAGAAAAGCCAGTTTTCTTAGTCAAAGGTAAAATAGTAATTTCACAGAAGAAAAAGGCCAATTTTCTAATTCAAGAATAAATGTTTGTCTTTTAAGATCACATTTTATGCCACTTTCAAATCAATAGACAAAAGGAGACACATTAACGTATCTTTCATATAAACAGTTGAAACACAATATCTCGAACTTTCTTATCTCAAAACTCCAGCTATCTTGAAGACTTCTTAAAGTCTCATCCCAAAAACACATGCACAAAATATCATTTTAAGTTAGATTTCTGTTGTCTCAAAATAAAACCTTCGATCCCTTGGAATTCGAGATACCAAGTGTCAACTGTATATTAATATCTTTATGACCTCTTCAACGGGTTAAGAAAATTGAAAAGATCTGAGTTTTGTTAGGACTTAGGAAATCCAGGCTAAAAGCTTAAATAACTCGGTACATATAGGATATCTATTAGGTTTTGACAGCTGACTGTTTATCTTACTTAGACATGGAAGGCTTCAAACTGTATATTCCGGCTCTTTTCTCTCAGCATGTTCATCATATCATAGGAGATGAGTGTTACTGATGTACCGTGTCATTATGGTAAAGTTGTGCTGATCTAACAGTAACTATCAAAGCAACTGAAATACAATCAACTAACAGTATGTATCATAGGAGATGAGTGTTACTGATGTACTGTGTCATTATGGTAAAGTTGTGCTGATCTAACAGTAACTATCAAAGCAACTGAAATACAATCAACTAACAGTATGTATCATAGGAGATGAGTGTTACTGATGTACCGTGTCATTATGGTAAAGTTGTGCTGATCTAACAGTAACTATCAAAGCAACTGAAATACAATCAACTAACAGTATGTATCATAGGAGATGAGTGTTACTGATGTACCATGTCATTATGGTAAAGTTGTGCCGATCTAACAGTAACTATCAAAGCAACTGAAATAAAATCAACTAACAGTATGTATCATAGGAGATGAGTGTTACTGATGTACCGTGTCATTATGGTAAAGTTATGCCGATCTAACAGCAACTCTCCAATAAGATCAACTAATAGTATAAATGATTAGAGATAATGGTTGAAAAAGGGCATAATTTTGCCTACATGTAAGGCAGAGTTATGACCTTGCCTAGTTTTGCCTAAATGTTAGTCACACTCATGAACTTGCCGAGTGAGGTCATCCAATGATGCTAAATATGAGTCCAGAATCAAAAAATATTTGGTCAAGTAATTCATGAGAAAATGCTAATATACAAAACTGTCAAAAAATTTCTACGCTAAAACAGGGGCATACTTTTAACAAAATAAAAGCTTACTAGGTTCTGTCATCATTTTATGATGCCGAAGTTATGTGTGAAGTTTGAAAACATTTAGCAAACTGATTTTTGAGAAAACTGCTTACATATTACATACAAATTAAAAAGGGACATAATTTTGGCAAAACAAAAGCTACAGTTACTCTAGCTTGTCCCGTAAGGTCAACTCCGGTGCCGGAGACATATAAAGTTAGAAAGCTTTAGGCCTATTAGTTTTAGAGAAACCTGCCCACATGCAAAACTCTTGTACAGTAGATGCAGATGGCAATGAAAAGGTGACAACAAAAGCCCTACTGTAAATAGTAAAGCTGAAAATACTATCATGTTAATGCTCAACCTTTGTTTTTTGGCATTCAATTTAGTACAGTTATTCTTCAAAAATCAGGTTAAAGCAAGACACCTGCCACTACTTAGTGTCTCCAGAAAATTTGCAAAGTAAATCCAGTGAACTAAGCAACACAAAAAAACCTCTGATAAATTTTCTTTACAAGATCAGGGTTTTACATCACCTCAATTTTAGGCGTCCGGTGGATGCAATGTGTCTATCTTTCTTGTTAATTTTTCAACCATATACGAGGGATGATCAATATATAACGGGAAAATGCTCATAACTTTTTTATAATCATATCGATCTTTCTCACACTTAAGCCAGAAGTAGGTACATATATAAGCAATGTATTGCTAAATTTTCAAGTTTATACTAATATAATGCTAAAATCTACAGTTGCTAAGGTAACGCTCAATATGCATAGGCGGGGCATTTTGAATACTTTTCACCATTTTCACGTAAGTTCAAACCGTAACAGTTTTAATTCTAGCAATGGTACATTGGTGAAAATTAACAATTATGGTCACTTAAGACTAAATAGTCGGACGATGACGTCATACAGGAGTTGTGACGTCATATGTTACGTCCTGCACGTGTTACTGTTCCGTGGTAGTAAAATGGCGGAAGATCAAAGGTTTGCTCTATTTTTTTTTAGTTTTAAAGAGAAAAAGTAAAAATGAAGTTGTGCAAGAAGTACAGGGTACCTTTAGTGATCGTTCAATGTCGAAAACAAGAATTTATATATGGTATGACTGATTTAACAACGGTTGGCAAAATGCGTATGATTTACCACGGAGTGGCCGGAAAGTGACGTCAACGCACGGTAAGAACGTTACAAGGGTACAAGATCTCATAAACAGTGATAGGAGGTTAACTGTCAGAGAACTTTGTAATAAAATGAACTTGTCATATGAAATTGTCCATACAATCTTGAAGAAAAAGTTAAATATGAGAAAATTGCAACACGCTGGATTTGGAAACACCCGGAAAAGTTGGACCATTTCATCCTGCATACTGACAATGCGCCACCCCACACATCGAAAGCGACCACAAGTCACATAGAATATCTAGTAATTAATTTGCAAGATTATCCCCCTTATTCACCGAATTTGTCGCCTAATGACTTTTACCTGTTTCCAACACTGAAACGTGAATTGCGGGGTGTAAAGATGAATTAGTCATTTTCAGAACTTCGTAAGAAAGTGTTGAATGTGCTGAACGCAATTCCCAAAGATGATTATCGTAATTCACTTCTACCCTGGGTAATTAACCCGTTGGCAAAATGTATTAAGGTAAAAGGAGAGTATTTCCAGAAGTTTTTAAAAATGTGTGACATTTACTACAGTAAAGTTAAGTTAAATCCTTCAATTTCTGTCAATAAACTAAACTGAGTAAACATACAGTGTGAACTTGTAGTTGTATACCTTGACAAGTGCACTGTGAACAAACATAGAGCATAGCAGAAAATATTCGCAACTAAATTATATAATGTTTGCTTGACCTTGTGTCACAGTGATAGTCAAACAATTCTGACAGGTTGTAATTGTCGCAGTATTGGACTTGAATAGTAAAACAGGGAGAAATTAGAAAATGCTTTTGTAAAAAAGCGCATGTCTCCCCAAATGCAAAGTCCTATAGGCAAGAAGTCAATAGGGGTCAGGAGCGAAAGTCAAAGAGACACTGATGGTTGGCTGCAATAGGGATCATCTACTTGGCATGTCCAGTCATCCCGCTAAATTTCAACATTCTTGGCCTAGTGGTTCTCAAGTCACTGTTCAGGCTCCTGTGACCTTGACCTTTGATCAAGTGACCTCAAAATAAATAGGGGTCATCTACTCTGCATGTCCAATCATCCTATTAAGTTTCAACATTGTAGGTCAAGTGGTTCTCAAGTTATTTCCAAAAAATGATTTACATGAACGCCATGTGACTCTGACTTGACTCCAAAATCAATAAGGGTTGCTCTACTCTGCTTTAGTTTCAAAAATCCTATGAAGTTTCAAATATCTTGGTCAATGGTTCTCAAGATTTATTATGGATACTGATTATGGCAATGTTGATCAGGAGCCCGGGTGACGTCAACCCTTAACGACGTTAAGGACAATCTCAAAAACAATAGGGGTCAACTTAACTCTGTAATAACGAACTTCATTATGAAATTTCATACAATCTGGGTATGAGAAATTCTAAAACGTGATTGGATTCGGAAATTGGTTTCACTGTTCAAGGCCACCCCTGGGCGACCACAAGTGCCCAAAATATCGTTATGGCAGTATCTACCTTGTCAGAATTGTCGCTAATGACTTAGTTTCAATCAATTGCGGGGTAAAGTGGTTCGATCAAGTTTACTGACGCACAAATGTGTTTCATTTCACGGTATCCCGTTGGCAATGACTATTACAAGGGGGTATCCCAAAATTTAAAAGGTCATTTACTCTCAGAAATCATCCTACTTAAGTTTTCAACATCGGGTAATGCGTTCCCCAGGTTACTAGGTTCGGAAATGTTTTCATTGTTATTAATTATTACCCGTGTGACTTTTCTAATATGATGTATTTACCCCAATAAAATAGGGTGATAATCACTTTGCATTTGTATAATCATCCTCGTATATAGTTTATCACAACACTGTTCAACTGTTCTCTTTATGGCGAGTAATGCGTTTTGAATGTTCAGGCCCAGTGACTTGAGACCTTTGACGAAATGTAATTCCCCAGAAACATACAATCTTTTACTCTTCACAGACCAACTTCCTATGGTTCAACATTTGGTCATGCGTTTTTCCTAGATTAATTAGAATCGATCATGTTCTTTCCCAATGTTCAAGTCCTTACCTTTGACTTTGAAAAGAGTTGACCAAAAATTCAGATGGTTCAAACTACAGTTTCATGACAATCACTCTATGAAGTTTCACATTTGGGTCAAGTGGAGCTCTTATTATTGAGGCGAAAATGTTTTGCAATGATCAGAAGCCCCTGTGAACTCAGTGACCATTGGAAAGAGTGTACCAAAATGAAATTAGATGGCGCGAACTCCAGCAGTTGTACAACCCTATAAATTTAATTTCTGGTCACAATGGTACTCCAGTTATTGCTCGGAAATGAAAGTGACGTGAACAAACAGGACAAGGACGCACTAAATAATAAGGACGGTCATAGATAGTCAAAAACACATATGTCGCGTATCTTGGGGGAGACAAATATGTAGGTGCCGACCAGGTAGCTCTGTTGGTAGAGCATCTGAACCGTATTCTGAGGACCTGGGTTCGAGTCCCGGTCGGGCAGCACATTTTTTTTCACCCTATGACATAATCATAGCATCTTTCCAGCTTTAATGGTTGAGAAAGACCCTGTGGGCCCTTCCAGGCCTCGTTTCAGCCACAGGTGTGCACCTGAATACAACATTTAACCTTGCATAAGCAAGCTTGATGACTTCTTTACATGAAAACCAAAGCAGAGCTCAAACCTGAGAGGTTAGGGGCAAGCAATTAAGATTCAGCACACATAACATTTCAGCCATAAAGGCCCCTAACATTTATGTCAAATGATGCAGATTACATCTATGGTAAAAGCTTTTTTATAAGGGCCACCACCCTATACTACCCTTTTGGAACATGCACACTACGTACATGCCTTTATGCTTAGTAATCAAAAGACAAGAACAAGAGGGCCATGAAGGCCCTGTATCGCTCACCTGACCTATTGACCTAAAGATCATCAAGATTAACATTCTGACCAAGTTTCATTAAGATATGGTCATAAATGTGGCCTCTTAAGTGTTAACTAGCTTTTCCTTTGATTTGACCCCGTGACCTAGTTTTTGACCGAACACGACCCAGATTCAAACTAGACCTAAAGATCATCAAGTTTAACATTCTGACTAAGTTTCATGAAGTCATAAATGTGGCCTCTAGAGTGTTAACAGGCTTTTCCTTTGATTTGACCTAGTGACCTAGTTTTTGACCCCACCTGACCCAGATTTAAACTTGACCTAAAGATCATCAAGATTAACATCATGACCAAGTTTCATTAAGATATGGTCATAAATGTGGCCTCTACAGTGTTAACTAGCTTTTCTTTTGATTTGACCGGGTGACCTAGTTTTTGATCCTACATTACCCAGATTCAAACTGGACCTTAAGATCATCAATATTAACATTCTGACCAAGTATCATGAAGATATAGTCATAAATGCGGCCTCTCTACAGTGTTAACAAGCTATTCCTTTGATTTGACCTGGTGACCTAGTTTTTGGCCCCAGATGACCCAATATCAAACTCGTCCAAGACTTATTGACGATAACATCTGACCAAGTTTCATTAAGATTGGGCCAAATTGTGACCTCTAGGTGTTACTAGCTTTTCCTTTGATTTGACCTTTGGGTGACCTAGTTTTTGACCCAGGTGACCCAATATCGAACCCAGTTCCAAGATTATTATTAAAGGTGTTAACATTCTGATTCCATGTTGTCAATTAAGATTGCCAAAATTGAGGAAACTCTCCAGTTCATAGTGGGCTGACTAACAAGCTTTTCCTTTGATTTGACCTGGTGACCTAGTTTTTGACCCCAGATGACCCAATATCGAAATCAATCAAGATTTTATCGAGGGTAACATTCTGACCAAGTTTCATTAAGATTGGGCCAAAAATGTGACCTCTAGAGTGTTAACAGACAAATTGTTGACGCCGGACGGACGACTAACGCCGGACACAGGGTGATCACAAAAGCTCACCTTAGTGCCCAGGTGAGCTAAAAATATATGGTAAATTTTAGGAATAAGAAGGTAAGTTAACAGTACATATATGAATACTACCTTCAGTGCCTGTCTTCTAGTCACATAATTCTCAGAGTTCAGTAACCTCTGATAGGGTTCGAACACTTTCTCATAATTAGCTTCCAGAAAATTAGCCGCAAGCATCTTATGTTTGGTTAACAACTCCTGAAAGTATAAGTGTTAAAATTCATATATACTTCATTCATTCAGAGGCTCACAGAGTGATGGTGTATTTGATACAAGAGGGTCACTGGCCCTAAAGCGCTCACCTGTGTACAAGGCTTCAAGTGTGTTTGTATATGTACAGAGTTTGGTTTCTTCTAGGTAAGCCTATATTATACACATGTTGTCACACACATTTTTGAACCTAGGGCAATAATCTGAACAATTACGGTAGACATTACAAATCTGATATCAGACGCCAAATAATCAAGGCTCTAGCTATTATTGATTTAGAGAAGATTTTCAAAGTTTCTTCTATAAAAGCCTATAGTAAGTACATGTCAGACACAGGGGCATGGCCATTTTTTTTACCTTAGGGCAATAATTTGGACAAGTATGGTAGAGAGCTAAACCCTAATATCACATGCCAAATATCAAAGCTCTAGAGAAAAGGATTTTTGAAGTCTGATAGCTGAAAGCTATTTTTAACCAAAAAGACCCATATGTTCAAAGAACCGGAACCATTTGAACAACTTTGAAAGAGGGCTACCCAGAGATCATCTGTGTTAAGTTTCATCGAAATCCATTCAGTGGAGGAAATGTTGTTTAAAGAAATTGTTGATGAAGATTGACCAAGCCTTCTGGCGGCCATGTTTTTTGATGAATCAGAAAAATTTGAACACTATTTGTAGTTGGTGACACAAAGACCATTTGTGTAATATTATTTTACAATTGGGCCAGCAGTTTCACACAAGAAGATTTTTTAAATTTCCACTATGTAAATATAGGGAAAAGTGACCACGCTCCCTGGCGGCCATATTTTTGATGAATCAGTATTATCTGAACAATCTTGGTAGAGCATAACATAAGGACCATTTGTGTGAAGTTATTTCAAAGTCAGACCATCGGTTTAGGCGGAGATGTTGTTTGAAGATTTTTCTATTTTTAGCTCTATGTGCAATCAAGTGGAACCATTTTGAACAACTTTGGTAGAGAACTATCCAAGGGACATCCATGCCAAGTTTCAGCAAAATCCATTCAGTTGTTTCGGATAAGATGTCTTTTAAACAAAATTGTTGATGGCGGACGGACGGACGGACACACACACGACAGACACAGCGTGATCACAATAGCTCCCACTAGCATGGTGATTTTAGGTGTGGATTATTATTAGCCAAATAGGCCTAATCTGCAATGAATATTAAAATATGGTCTCTAGAGAGGTCACAAGGTTTTTCTATTATTTGACCTATTGACCTAGCTTTTTTAGGCACGTGACCCAGTTTCAAACTTGACCTAGATATTATCAAGGTGAACATTCTGACCAATTTTCATTAAGATCCATTCAAGGGTAAGGCCTCTGGAAAGGTCACAAGGTTTTTCTATTTCAAGACCTACTGACCTAGTTTTTGATCGCAGTTGACCCAGTTTCAAACCTGACCTAGATATCATCAAGATAAACATTCAGACCAACTTTCATACAGATCCCATGAAAAGTATGGCCTCTAGAGAGGTCACAACGTTTTTTCATTATTTGACCTACTGACCTTCTTTTTGAGGCACGTGACCCACTTTCGAACTTGACCTAGATATCATCAAGATAAACATTCAGACCAACTTTCATACAGATCCCATGAAAAATATGGCCTCTAGAGAGGTCACAACGTTTTTTCATTATTTGACCTACTGACCTTCTTTTTGATGGCACGTGACCCACTTTCGAACTTGACCTAGATATCATCAAGATGAACATTCTGACCAATTTTTATGGAGATCCATTCACAAGTATGGCCTCTAGAGAGGTCACAAGGTTTTTCTATATTTAGACCTACTGACTTAGTTTTTGACCGCACATGACCCAGTTTCGAACTTGACCTAGATATCAGCAAGATGAACATTCAGACCAATTTTCATACAGATCCCATGAAAAATATGGCCTTTAGAGAGGTCACAAGGTTTTTCTATTATTTGACCTACTGACCTAGTTTTTGATGGCACGTGACCCACTTTCGAACTTGACCTAGATAACATCAAGGTGAACGTTCTGACTAACTTTCATGAAGATCTTGTGAAATATATGGCCTCTAGAGAGGTCACAAGGTTTTTCTATTTTTAGACCTACTGACTTAGTTTTTGAAGGCACGTGACCCAGTTTCGAACTTGACCTAGATATCATCAAGGTGAACATTCTGACCAATTTTCATGAAGATCCATTGAAAATTATGGCCTCTAGAGAGGTCACAAGGTTTTTCTATTTTTAGACCTACTGACCTAGTTTTCGACAGCACGTGACCCAGTTTCGAATTTGACCTAGAATTTACCAAGATGAACATTCTGACCCATTTTCATAAAGATCCCATGAAAACTGTGACCTCTAGAGATGTCACAAGGAAAAGTTGACGGATGGACGACAGACACCGCGCAATCACAAAAGCTCACCTTGTCACTTTGTGACAGGTGAGCTAATAAAAACAAGAGCTGTCTCCATAAGATGACACATGCCCCTGACGGCACTTTGAATGAATAGTTATGGCCGATGTTAGAGTTTAGGACCTTTGACCTACGAACCTGGGTCTTGCGCGCGACACGTCGTCTTACTGTGGTACACATTCATGCCCAATAATTTTAAAATCCATGCATGAATGACAAAGATATGGACCGGACACGCCCATCAATGCACTATCATGAAATATGACCTTTAACGTCTAAGTGTGACCTTGACCTTTGAGCTACGGACCTGGGTCTTGTGCGCGACACGTCGTCTTACTGTGGTACACATTCATGCCAAGTTATTTGAAAATCCATCCATGGATGACAAAGATATGGACCGGACATGAAAATTGCGGACAGACCTACAGACTGACAGACCGACAGAAGGTTCAAAAACTATTTGCCTCCCTTCGGGGGCATAAAAAAATCCAGGTCAAATTAGTGTTATGTAGATAATGTCTGTTCAGAACATTCCATTTTGATTGAATAAAGCTTTTTGTTTACTTTTTACCGTCTTACCAAAGTTAACAAGAGCACCGCCTTGCTGGTGCTGACGCTCATCTGATTTTTTTTCTGTAATAGAAATATTGTCCTACCCATGATTTTCTAAGTCTAAAAAGGGCCATCATTCTTGCAAAAAGCAGGATAGAGTTATGTTTCCTGATGTACAGTGTCCACTTATGATGGTGAAAAACTGTTGCAAGTTTTAAAGCAATAGCTTTGATAGTTTATGAGAAAAGTTGACTTAAACATAATACTCAACCAAGAAAATGATTTTCTAAGTCCAAAAGGGGCAATAATAATTGCAAAAAGCAGGATGGAGTTATGTTGCTTGCTGTACAGGGTCAGCTTATGATGGTGAACAAGTGTTGCAAGTTTCAAAGCATAGCTTTGATAGTTTAAGAGAAAAAGTTTACCTAAACATAAAACTTAACCAAGAAATCTGATATTTTCTAAGTCCAAAAGGGGCCATAAATCTTGCAAAAAGCAGGATGGAGTTATGTTTCTTGCTATACAGGGTCAACTTATGATGGTGAACAAGTGTTGCAAGTTTTAAAGCAATAGCTTTGATAGTTTAGGATAAAAGCTGACCTAAACATAAAACTTAACCAAGAAAACTGATTTTCTAAGTCCAAAAGGGGCAATAAATCTTGCAAAAAGCAAGATGGAGTTATGTTTCTTGATGTACAGGGTCTGCTTATGATGGTGAACAAGTATTCCAAGTTTCAAAGCAATAGCTTTGATAGTTTAGGAGAAAAGTTGACCTAAACATAAAACTTAACCAAGAAATCTGATATTTTCTAAGTACAAAAGGGGCCATAAATCTTGCAAAAAGCAAGATGGAGTTATGTTTCTTGCTATACAGTGTCAGCTTATGATGGTGAACAAGTATTCCAAGTTTCAAAGCAATAGCTTTGATAGTTTAGGAGAAAAGCTGACCTAAACATAAAACTTAGCCAGGCAACGCCGACGCCGACGCCGACAACCGCTCAAGTGATGACAATAACTCATTTTTTTTTCAAAAAATCAGATGAGCTAAAAACTGGTGTTTGCAATCACAAATTAACAAACCTTGAATGTAGAGAAAGCATCTGAGGCAACGTCAAACGTCGACACCTCAACATATGTGAAGAAATTGAAGAACTGATCACTATACAACATTGTCTTCGCCAGCTGCTCATACCTGCAGCACTCTCGTAACATCATTCCACATGTCAAAGCTATTTCTTGGCTCTCGTATCTGTACAAATTCAAAAGCACTTTAGAATCATACATTTGAAATTAGAAATGGTTCACAAGATAGAATATTTGTCACTTCTTTTGAAACATATTTCATAGGACTATTTATGTGAAACAGTCGTTTGCTGATGTTGATATAACTTGTGGCCCAATCCATTTGTATATGTTATTTTTGTGTTCATATTTTTGTTTATATGTCTTAGTAACAAATACAATTAAATATTATTTAACTAACAAGAGCTGTCCGTAAGACAGCCAATGCTCGACTATTCGAAATATTGTCCCAGAAGCAGAAAAGTATTACCCAAAATGTTAAAATATCAAAAGAGTTTTAAGTTCAAAAGGGGACATAATTTGACCAAAATGCATGTCAGAGTTATGGGACTTGATGCTATAAACTAGTTTTATAACCCCGAAGGCACATGTGAAGTTTCAAATTAATATCTGCATTTGTTCTGCAGATAGTAAGTTAAGTAACTTGCACGCAAAACTTTAACCAGAATTTTCTAAGTCCAAAAGGGGGCATAATTTGCTCAAAATAGAGTTATGGGACTTGATCCAGTGAGGTTGGTAATTGATCTAGAAAAAGAAAAAATAAGTTTCAAATCTAAATGCCTTTAAGTAATAGCTGTATGTACTTGCACGCAAAACTTTAACCAGGACTTTTCTAAGTCCAAAGGGGGCATAATTTGGCCAAAATGCAGGTCAGAGTTATGGGACTTGATGCTATCAACTAGTCTTATAACCCCAAAGACACATGTGAAGTTTCAATTCAATAACTGCATTAGTTTTGGAGATAGTAACTTGCCTGTAAAACTTTAACCAGAATTTTCTAAGTCCAAAAGGGGGCATAATTTGCCCAAAATACACGTCAGAGCTATGGGACTTGACCCAGTGAGGTTGGTAATTGATCTAGAAAAAAAAAAGTTTCAAAACTATATGCCTTTAAATGATAGCTGTATGTACTTGCATGCAAAACTTTAACCAAGGTGTGAAATGCCGACTCCAGGGTGGGTAGAATAGCTAGGCTTTTCTGCGAATAGTCGAGCTAATAATATTCAAAGAAATTGTAGCACTTTCAAAAACACTGTAAAATCAATAATTTTCTTGGAAGACTAATTTTTCATGGTAATTTCAACTGTTTGCTTTGTTTTGTTGGGTGTAACATTGCACAAACACAACTATAGGTCATAATATTATGTAGACTTTCCAGCTTTGATGGTGGAGAAAGACCCCAGGTGCCCCTCTGTGGATTATTTCATCACAAGCAGGCACCTGGGTAGAACCACTGACCTTCCATAAGCCAGCAGGATGGCTTCCTCATATGATGTAATTCAATGCCATGAGTGAGGCTTAAACCTACCTCGGTCAGGGGCAAGTGATTTGAAGTCAGTGACCTTAACTACTCGGCCTGGGAGGAGTAACTTCTGTTTTAACAGTAAATCTGCGTTTTCATTAAGACATAAAATCGAATAATTTGACCCACAAAGAGACTAATTCAAGGTCGGTCTATATAGAAATATTTTCCCTAATGATCCATCATCTAAGAAAAGGCAGTGCTGTTCATTAATAACTTTTGTATCCAAATAATACACTACATGTATAACAAACAAGAGCTGTCACAGGAGACAGCGCGCTAGACTATTTATCATTATTACTTTTATTATTACTATCAAGTTTTTCTTGACAGTTTGATAAAAGCCACTGTGTTTGAAAGCATTTCATCTTCCACCAGTGACTTTCTTATGTAAAGGACGTGGAGAACAGGTAAGTAATGGTACAGAATCAAAAAAAACAAGTTAGGTTAACTGCCTGCCATTACACATATATACTGACATACTGTTGAACAAGAGCACCGCCTTGCGGGTGCAGACACTCATCTGATTTTTTTGTCTCTGTGTAATAAAAATATTGTACTATCCATGATTTTCTAAGTCCAATAAGGGCCATAATTTTTGCAAAAAGCAATGCAGAGTTACGGTACTTGTTGTGCAGAGTCAGCTTTTAATGGCGAATTATCAATAACCGCTCTGAGTTTTAAAACAATAGCTTTGGCTGTTAAGGAGAAAAGTTGACCTAAACGCAAAACTAAACCAAGAAATCTGATTTTCTAAGTCCAGATTTTCTGTACAGAGTCAGCTTATGATGGTGAACAAGTGTTGCAAGTTTCAAAGCAATACCTTCGATAGTTTAGGAGAAAAGTTTACCTAAACATAAAACTTAACCATGAAATTTGATATTTTCTAGGTCCAAAAGGGGCTATAATTCTTGAAAAAAAGCAGGATGCAGTTATGTTTCTTGCTGTACAGGGTCAACTATTGATGGTGAACAAGTGGTGCAAGTTTCAAAGCAATAGCTTTGATAGTTTAGGAGGAAAGCTGACCTAAACATAAACTTAACCAGGCAACACCAATGCCGATCAAGTGATGACAATAACTCATTTTTTTCTTCAAAAAATCAGATAAGCTAAAAATTACTGCTAAACCTGAACAGTCACCCTTACCGTACAAAGGGACTAGGTAATGGAATATGTTTTACCCTTTCATTAGTTCTAACAGTATTTCCTTTCTGGGACCAAGATGGTCAACTGTCGGGGTTCTTGTGCCGATCTGACGCCTCAACATGTTGTTGAAAATCTGGGCAACATCTTTTTTCCCCTGAAACATTTTACTAATTCATGTAAATTCTGAGAACTGTTATACCCTGTCAAGCTGGTTAAGGCCGGCACTTAAAAGAAATTCTCAACCTACAACCTGCAGAATGATTTTTTTTCAAAATGGGTGTTAGTTTTGTCAAAATGTCTCATTTCTAACAGAAATAAATGAGTAAAATGCATTTTTCTATTTTTAATAGCAATGGCCTTGACAAAAACTGTGATCTCTACAGTGTTAACATTAAGATTGTTGATGACCAGTCACCACACAAGACTGACATGGTGCAATCGAAATAGATGACGTTGAACAGCTTGTGCTCAAGCAAGATAAAAGATAATCTTAGAATCTTTTTATACAGAAGTACAATTGAATGCTTACCTCAAAATCTATTTTGCCCAGGTTCTGTACAAGTAGGTACAACATGTTACAGTCGTACATTTCCTGTGCCAGCTGTGCCACCTGGTCTGTTTGTGGCTCCTGGTTCTCAGTACCATAAAGAACTGTCTTAATTGCTGCAAGATTCTTGGATACATCTTCACTGGCCTAAAGCAAAAATAAACAGGAAATAAGATACTAAATAAACAAGTGACTGACTATTGCAGCACTTGGCAATACAGAAGTCCTCTACTGGCAGAAAACGTTGTGTTTGTCCCTTGTGGTTGCTGCTAACAGATATTGTTTGAGTACTTGCAGCCTAGTTCAGATTTGCATACACACAGGCAGATTAATGAAACGACAGACAGAAGGAGGGCATTCCTATAGTCCCCTCCAGTGTTCTATTGGTAGGTGATTAACAAGAGCACCGCCTTGCTGACGCTCAACTGATTTTTTTGTATAATAGAAAAATTGTCCTACCCATGATTTTCTAAGTCCTAATATGGCCATAATTCCTGCAAAAAGCAGAATGGAGTTATGTTTTTTGATGTACAGAGTCAGCTTATGATGGTGAACAACAGTTGCAAGTTTCAAAGCAATAGCTTTGATAGTGTAGGCGAGAAGTTTACCTAAACATAAAACTTAACCAAGAAATTTGATATTTTCTAAGTCCAAAAGGGGCCATAATTCTTGCAAAAAAGCATATGAGAAAGTTTATGAGAAAAGCTGACCTAAACATAAAACTTAACCAAGAAATCTGGTTTTCTAAGTCCAAAAGGGGCAATAATTCTTGCAAAAAGCAGGACAAAGTTATGTTTCTTAATGTACAGGGTCAGCTTATGATGGTGAACAAGTGTTGCAAGTTTCAAAGCAATACCTTTGATAGTTTAGGAGAAAAGTTTACCTAAACATAAAACTTAACCAAGAAATTTGATATTTTCTTAGTCCAAAAGGGGCCATAATTCTTGCAAAAACGCATGATGCAGTTATGTTTCTTGCTGTACAGGGTCAGCTATTGATGGTGAACAAGTATTGCATGTTTCAAAGCAATACCTTTGATAGTTTAGGAGAAAAGCTGACCTAAACATAAAACTTAACCAGGCAAAGTCGACGCCGATCAAGTGATGACAATAACTCATTTTTTTTCAAAAAATCGGATGAGCTAAAAATGCTTCAAGATATTTGGGAGCTAAGAAACATTTACACTATTTTACTTAAATTTAAATAGTGCCTTGACTTACAATGTACAAGCATAGAAACATCTGTTTAACCAACAAGCATAGATCATGTGCTGACACACAGTCTCATCATTGGGAATGTTTGTGTGCAGCACTAAGATAATCCATCAATACATATAAAAGTTATGAAGCAGAAAATTTTTACTTGACCTTCAATAGTGACCTTGACCTATGACCTACAAGCATAACTCATGTATGTGCATCTACATATTGCCCTCTATTTACATAAAAAGTTTAATGAACCTAGCTTGAATACTTTTTGAGAAATTGCAGAATGCAGATGGACAGGCAGACAGACGTATGGACGGCATTCCTTTAGCCAAATTAGCCCTTTCTGGTGTTCCACTGGTAGGGGACTAACACAGACAGACACATATTTAATGTACAATGTACAACAAGAAATTGTAACAGATTTACATCCACCAACTAGGCACTTTGCCAGTCAATACAATGTTCTGTACAAGGTACAACATATCAAAAATGTGTCAAACATGAATCATAAATGATGAAGAGATTGTTAGAAAATGTCTAGAAATCTAAGACTGATAATTCTGGCTAAACAGAAATAGCTGTTTTTAAAATTAAATGCGAACATAATTTTATGATTTTATCATGTTATAGGGCAGTTAACCCTTAGCATGCTAGATAAATAATTATTGTCGTCTGCTGGAAATGTCGTCTGCTAAAATTGTAAAGTTCATTCAATTTGCTCCAAAATTGGAAGAAATATTGTCAGAGTAGCAAACAGCTTGGAACCTGATCAGACGCCGATTTAATCGGCGTCTGATCTGGTTCCAAGCTGTTTGCAAAGGCTGTTAAATTCGCCTGCAGCAGGCTAAGGGTTAAAAACAAAAACAAACTAAAGGTACTTTTTCTCATCTTCGTTGGGATTAACGTCACACTGACACACCTATGGTACATTTGTGCCAAGTAATGCTGAAATCCCTTGAAGAAAAACAGTTATAATGAACTAAGCATGAAATGGAACCTGTAAGCTGTTGACCTCCCAAAATTTAATGTGTCTTTGACTCAAGGTCTGGTTCATATGCAGGACACATCATCTCATAAAAGGGGAACATATGTGCCAAGTCATTTGAACTTGAATATATGATACTGTTAGACATATCATGAAAGGCAACAATTTCTGAAAGAAATTCTGTGAAAGATTTACATTTCATAAATTTATTATAATTATATGATACTGCAGATGACCAAGTATTAAACATGTTAAACGTGTCTGAATTTGTACTGTGGCAAACACCACAACAAAGTTTCATAAAGACTAGGCTTAAATGAACATCTCGACAGTATTTAAACATTAAAATCTAAACGTACATAATGGAAGACACACAGATAGAATCACAATAGTTCATTTTCAGCTTAAAATGTATATAAAACAACTACCATACCTTTTCCAGTTTAGTCTTTCCTGTCTCACGAGTCAGAGCAGCTAGACTTTCTTTCAGTGACTTCACCAACTCCTGTGGACTTTTCTGTGACTTTCCAAACAAAGGCATTTTCACAGATGTAAAGTCACCAACTTCAAAAGTGTTTTCTATCTGAAAGCATATGTATATCAACATTTCATAATACTGGGAAACACGTAAACAAATCAAACCTAAACACCAGATGAAACTGGCTAACAATGTCCATATCTCGTCTCAACAACCACATTCTATCTTATCGCACCATATGTACATACTTTGTTTAATAGAATTATGGAAACAGGTAGCTTCCCAGATTACAGATTCTTGGGGTACAAGTATAATTTGTCCTGTACACAAGTCTGGATCAACTGGTAATCCAGGAAATTATTGGGGTATTTCTATAACGAACATTATGTATAAGATATTTTGACACCTAGCCTATCCGCTTGAGTTTTTCTAGTCCTCTGGTAATCAATTTATTTAAATGAATTAAGTATTTTTTGGTTAAAATATTGTACAATAATTAAATATTTATATATTCATATTTACATGTAGTTATAAACGCTGCTTATGAAATTATGGTCTTTGCTTAGGAGCGTTTCAACTGTGTTGTTGTTGTTGTTATCCTGAGAAATATTTGACAAACAGAAGTTTCAAAGATAATGGAAAGATAAAGTGTTGCGTCAGAATATTTGGTACAGAAAAGGTAAAGAGAAATTATAAAACTCCCTTTTTAGCATGCCCTGAACATGATCACAAAAATAAGAATGTTTTTTTTTTAAATGATTAAAATGTCATCAAATATTTCTATGCCATTATTATTTTTTGTCACACCTCCGCTAGGAAGAGAAATTAAAAACATAATTATATCAAACTTTCAGTCTTAATTAAGCCTGGTATTTGTGTACAGGCAAATACTGCTTTTGTTTGGCAAACAAAATTTATTAAATTAATTTATTACACAGAACACTATTCTAAATCAATTGATTACCGGACGGCTAGAAAAACCTTAACCTTGGCTAGACGTACGGTTGGGACACCTGCACTTTACTGGTACGCACATTCAATAAATACTCCCCATTTATTCTTATGGGGGCTACTGCCCCCACACCCACCTTTTTTCTTTAATGAACAGATTATTAATTGTTACATTTTTTTTTAATGATTATAACAAGCACACCCTGCCTTTTAAAATCCTAGCAGGAAGTGCGTACCAGTAAAGTGCATTCTTGCCGTTCGGTTACCAGATGGCTAGAACGCAGATTTCTGTTAGGAAATCCCCAATTAAAATCCCAATTGGGAACATGTACAAAGTATTTGTAATGATTACATCTCTGATAATGAATTTTCCCTGACATTTTATGAATGTATATTTTGCGTTTTGTTTCTGTAATTTAGTGTCATATCGAAAGTCGGCCTTTCCTGAAACTGTGTCAGGGAAGATATCTCCTCGCACCTGTCACATCATATTTTCGAAGTCTCTTATTTAAAATTCTGGAATAAATTCAACCCATATTAAGTTTCTACATATTAATGTTTAATTTATTAAAGCAAGTAAGTCTGACCAGTATATTACGCCTTTTTGGAATTTTTAAGTCTTTGTTTTCCTAACAGTAAAATGCAAATACAGGTGGCTTAGAGGGATGACAACTAAAAAATATCAGATCATAAAATAAGACATCCCAAAGCCAAACGAGGTCTAGAGGTTTGGTTACCAGAGCCCCTAGCCACCTCCAGATACAAGTCCAATCAAATTTATCAAGTCATCTAGAGGAGGTGCAGTAAAATGCATTAAAATCAAACAAACATTTTAGGGACCTTTTGCTCTGTTCGTTGTTTAATTCAAAGTGACATTCTGAAAATAACAAGAATGTCAGATAAATATTTAAGGTAGTTCTGCACGTCTGATAAACCGGAAGTGATGGCGTAACATCATATATCCGCAAAACACGGAATAAAGCCTGGATTCGGCGAACGGAAATGAAAATCATTTTATAAATTAATAGAAACTTATGAGTAAATTTATTACAATGGCACTGTTACTGTCTAAAACTTAAGTTTAAATATGATATTAAAACATCTGACACGTTAAAAATTCAAAATAATGTCTCAAAATTAGCGTGAAAAGTGCGGTTCACTTTAATCATGGTCAAATATCTCAAAATTAAGCACATAGACTTTATTTCACCACATTATAGGCCATATCATTATTTACAACTGTGGGAAGTTTCATTAAATTCTACATAGTAGAAAAATTTCTATTCGCGAAAATGTTATGAAAGTTATGATTTTCCCATAGACTTCCATTATGAAAAATTGCATGTCTATTTTTTTTTAAATCAGTCTAGCAAACAAGAGCTGTCAGTGGACAGTGCGCTTGACTATTCTCAGTGCTTGATAGTATAATATAAGCTGTAAGTAAAACTATAATATTACATTAAGCATATTCTAAGTCGAAAAGGGGCCATAATTCATTCAAAATGCTTGACAGAGTTGCCTCCTCCTTTATACAGACTGGGGTCATGATGGTAAACATGTATGCAAAATATCAAAGCAATATCTCAATATTTGGGGTGGTAAGCAAACTTTAAAATTTATTCTAAGTCGAAAAGGGGCCATAATTCAGTCAAAATGCTTGATAGAGTTGCCTCCTCCTTTTTATAGACTGGGGTCATGATGCCATTGATGGTAAACAAGTATGCAAATGTCACGGTATGGACTTGGTCACGTTAAGGGAGAAGATGTGTCAGGCAGCCGGTTAGCTCAAGTCCACAGTGTATAGACTCTCTGTACGCCCAACCGGAAATTGCCAAAAACTAGGCGTTCAGAAATCAAAACACAATTTTTTGCTGTCGCGGATGGCTTGGATTTTCATTGTTTATTTCGTTAATATAGCATGAAGTAAGTGTATTTTTTATTTTACATATCGATATGGAATTACTGTTTACGTCGTGGATACCAAACACGCCCGTTAAAACTCTTAATATACTTAATTTCAAGTCAAATCACGCGTGAGTATTTGTTCGATATTGTAATGAAACTGTCAATTCTTTGAAATACATGTATCTCAAGCTTTTGCAAAGAATTGAAACCTTTGCTAATTCATAGATAAATATCTTACGCGTCGATAAATACCAGCATGACCCTATAGTAACGAATACGCTTTTAGGAAAATGTGTTTTTCAGAGACATATGTGCCGATTACACTGTCCCACTATTCGATATATTACTGGTCCACTAATCGCAATTTTTAAAATCCGGACTGAACGCTTAGTCGAAAAACTGTATGCCTATTCAAAGAGCTATAAAAATAATTTTATACTTCTTTGGCCTATTCAAAACTTCTTTTCATTCTTATATTTCAATGTTTTGACTTTGTTTTATAATAACCAAAAGTTAAAATGTAATAGTCATAACTTCTTTCGTTTTCGTAACAGTCATGGACCAGTTTAAATGCTATTACTGCAGTTTCGATTCCACTTTTCGTTAGTGTTTATTAGTAAGCATTTATCAAAATAAATTGGTCTAGCACGGCGCAGCTGTGCGCCTAACTCAATTTGGTAAGTGCGTATTAATAAACTCTAACCTGCATAGTGTTTGAAATTGATTTTTGCAATAATGACTAGATTCGTTACACATAAATCACTAGCGCATAATTCATTTAATCGTTACGTGGCACAACTCAGTGTTTGATCAATTTTCGGCATCACAGAGACTTGTTCGGACTTTACGACGGGAACTTTATCATCTCTCACAGAAAAAAAAACAGTTGCCGTCGGCGCGGTAACTGGTAATTTCTGTTTATTTTAATATCCGGCTCTAAAGCATCGCTGATATCATTCAAAATCAAGCAGATCGAAGCTAACACCTGGTTCTTTTTCGTTTTCATTCAACTAAAATGACCTGGCTCCTAGTGATTACTTCAGTTGATCTACATGTATAAATAATATGAATAAAGCTACCACCGTCTTGAAAGATAGATGAGCGGGACTCATTTTCATTGCACACTTTGACTGTACAAAGCAACCAGGCAGACAGTGCGTGTGTCTGTAGGCGGAGCTTAAATTCAAAAAGTAATTTCAAACACTCAGTACAATACCTTGAGTGACATTGACCTTGGGTATAATGGACACAGGGACCCAGCAGAAAAAGGCTTTGTTTCTATGCTGCACAATGTTTACGCGAAGTTACAGTAAGGAATAAGCAAAAGTAAAAAAGATGTGACGAAAAAAAGGTTGCCTTAAGACTTTTAACCAAGAAAGCCAACGCCGAAGCCGGGGCGATTAGAATTGCACCCCTATTCCCGAATAGTCTAGCTGAAAATACAAAGAAACAAATAAAGTGTCCTGTCACACTGAGTGAATAAATATATATTTTTTCTCGTATGTGAGCGGAAACACGTATAAACATTCATAGCGCGTGTGTCTGTAGGCGTAGCTTAAATTAAAAAAAAATAATGTCAAACACTATGTGCAATACCTTGAGTGACATTGACCTTGGGTATAATGGACACAGGGACCCTGTATAAAAAGGCTTCGTTTGTATGCTGCACAATGTTTATGCGAAGATACAGTAAGGTTTAAGCAAAAGTAAAAAAGATGTGACAAAAAAGGTTGCCGAAAAAATTTAACCAAGAAAGCCAGCGCGGAAGCCGAGGCGAGTAGAATAGCACCCCTATTCCCGAACAGTCGAGCTAAAAAAAACAAAGAAAACAAACAAAGTGTCCGTCAAACTGAGCGAAATAAATATATATTTTTCTTGAATGTTAGCGGAAACATGTATAAAGATTTTATTTCTTGTCCAAGACAAGGACATCGTTGGTGAAACAGACTAATAAATACTGTTTCACAGTCGCAAGTAAAATACAATACAAAATTTATATTTCTAAATTCAAGGAGTACAGTGTATAGAGCCTGCAAGTCCAAACACTTCCGTCATTTCTTTATTGAATAGGCGTACAGTGTTTTGGCGAAAAGTGGAACAGTTTTTATATAAAGTTTTGCGACTAGGCGGCCAGTGCATAATTCAGATGTATGTTGAATTAAACAATATTTCAACTATTTAGGATTGTAAATTCATATTTGTAGGTATAAACTCATGTGCATGGATTGATAATGTAACATTCAGAAGCGGTTCTGACACGTATTTCCTTCGCACTTCCTAAATAACGGGCATTTTAGCCTGAATGCATCGTCTTTTGCTATGACCAGTTGTGTTTTTGGTGAAAATACTTTTTATTTTCATGTGTTAGTGTCTATTTAACGACAGTTTGTTGCAGAGACATTTATCATACATTGAAAAATATATACAAGAAGAATATTTATTTCAAATAGCCACAGAAAAACATAAAAATAATTACTACCGACAGCTTCCAACAATTTGAAAAACGAAAGTGAACGCCTAGTTATTGGCGACTTCCGTTTAGGCGTACAGAGAGTCTATACACTGTGAAGTCGGTAGAGCACTCGCCCTGTAAGCGAGGGATCCCGGGTTCGAGCCCTGGACTGACTGCACATTTTCCTCACCCTGTGACATTTGGCGCCCAACGTGGGACCGTGGCATCCTTGCTTGGTCAGTCTTACGACGCTTGCAATATTATGTACCTCCGGAATTCGAGGTCGAATTTCCAATTTGTGGGGGTGTATGTCATGGTACGGACTTGGTCACATTAGGGGAGAAGATGTGTCAGGCAGCCGGTTAGCTCAGTCGGTAGAGCACTCCCCTGTAAGCGAGGGATCCCGGGTTCGAGCCCCGGACTGACTGCACATTTTTCTCACCCTGTGACACAAAATATCAAAGCAAAGCTCAATGGACTTTGAAAATATTTGGGGTGGTACACAAAATTTAACATTTGTGTGACGCTCACGCTAACGCCAATGCCGGGGAGAGTAGAAATAATTATAGCTCCCCTTTTCTTCAAATAGTCGAGCTAAAAATCAAGCACAGGAGTCACGACCCTATCTTTTTTATTGCTGAATTTTCTTGGTATATAATAAACAGAATTTCTGAAGTTTTGAAATTTCAGAGTTTAATCAAATTCTACATTGTAGAAAAAATATCGAACCAAACGTGCAGAACTACCTTAAACAGGTTTTAAAAAGTGGGCTGGGTCGCACTTTCGGACTTGGAATGACCAGGGCAGTGGCAAAAAAAAGTTCAATACAAAAAACAATTTTAACAAGAACACATTGCAATCACGTACAGATAAAAGGACAAGACACTTAGGTCTTAAAAACGTGTCCTATACAACCAGTCTTCCCATGAATCGTGAATAACAGAGCAAAAAAATGCAGCTTAACAGTTGACCGATTTTCCTTTTCTTCACCGGAAGTGACGACTGGTAGAGGTTAAACTATTACTAATATTGTTATCGTCTCGAAGCATCGTTGTCGTGAGGCACCGGGCACCAAGGATTTTACATGAAATAGAATAATTTCTTAGGAAATGACTAAAACCTACGTATTAAAATCCCACGCCGATGAGTAGTTTGGATTCACAAGCCCCTGTCATTTCGTTAACACGTCCTACAAGATCTATTATTATACTTGGATATTTAGGCGTAAAAAAATGTTTGTTTCCGGTATCCCGACATACCCTAAATTTTTGGCCGGACCCTTAAAAATCAATCTGACTAAAGTACTTGATCTTCTAAACGAAGATCTGAGAACGACCCATTCACATACGTCTTCTGTATATTTTGGATTTCCAGTATTACTATTTTTATTTTAACCAATCAGACGACTTGTTCGAATACCAAAGAGTAAGAAAAATATGCAGTTATTTCAGGGCTCGAACCCAGGACCCCTCGCTTACAAAGCAAGTAGTCTACCGACTGAGCTAACCGGCCATCTGAGACAATACGACAAAAGAATTGTAAATATCAAAAGTCAAGGCTACAGGTAGATTTACAAAATGTTTTAAGCTAAGCTCTAATTGGCTAGCGAAAGGGTCGTCAGAACGAGGCCATGAATAGATCGTTCTCAGATCCTATGCGTAGCGTAATAGGATATGTACTTTAGTCAGATTGCTTAAAAAATGTTTTTATGGCCTTGAAGATTGTTTTTCAACTTTTTAACAAAAAGTTGCAAAACTGCACTTTTATATGTCTATTCATTTTTTGACACAAAAATAATTTCCGAAAAATCTCACTTAATAAAACAAATCAAAAAAGAAAAAATTTCTGACCTACCTACCCTAACTTTTTTCAGCATGTTACCGGAAACAAAGAATTTTTTATGCCTTAGCAGGATATCGTAATAGATGGGAGCTGTCCAGGGATGACTTAAATTTGCGTGGATGTATGAGAATGCAGGGTGAGCAATTCCGTATGTGCAAAGTCTAAAACATGAAACCGTTGGCACGGGACAAACGATGTTTTGTAAATCATATACCAGTGTCATGTAAAAAAAAAAATGTTGTTTTTTTTCCGGGACGCTTAACTTCCATCAGTAAGCCGTTGTTGGACATTTCTTATAATTTTGTTTGACATATCAAACGGTGGAGCGGGGGTTTTGTACCTTCAACTGAAAAAAAATATAGTTTATATTACATTGGAGATAACTGCACCGGTCATGTGTATATAAAGTTATTTCCCTTCCCTCCTCAAACTAATAATCTGGCGGACTTTCATACATCAGGTACCCCTTTGCGCATTATTTCGGACGACAGATGACTTCCTTACATGTGACGGGAAGAATTTGTATCTGGAAGAAAACATAGGATGAATGAAAGAATTCAAATGCTGACGTTACCCGAGCTAATGTCTTTCTTAAATGATGTTAAAAAGATACGACGTCATAGGCAGCAAGTGTCACCAAAATTTTGACAGAGGTCGCAGGGAAAAAATAATCTTGTCTATAGCCAGTCAACCCAAGAGCTGAAAATAGTTATATGAGCCGTGCAATGGGAAAACCAACATAGTGGCTTTGCGAACAGCATGGATCCTGACCAGACTCTAATTGCAGTAGGCTTTAAAAGCGAACAGCATGGATCCTGACCAGACTGCGCGGATGCGCAGGCTGGTCTGTATCCATGCTGGTCGCAAACCCACTATGTTGGTTTTCTCATCGCACGGCTCAATTATGATAAAGTCCTCAACACCATTTTTATAGGAATATTCACAACCATTTTAATTCCAGATCTGAACAGCCTGTGTGTAAGTATTAACACTAGCTCTAGAAGCGGAATTAAATTGTGTCAAGATGAAAGTAGAATCTTGAAGACTTCTTTTCCACCAGGAAATGTAGACACCAGATGCATTTTCGGACAAGGGTTGCCACCTGGGTAAATTCACCTACTTTCTGCTAGATGGTTAATTAGTAGGAAATATTTCAAACCCTAATCAGGCTCCATCCAACAGTGGATGCACGACGCACGTGACCTAACAGCACGTATAAAGTTAAACTTTCGCTTTACACACAAATCTTTCAAGGTGCTCTATTTCCATTTATAAGAGCGGATGCTGTGGCAACACGACACATTACAAAACAAGGTGCCGTGAGTTCGAGACTCCGCTCATTTAACTAAAATTACTTACATTCGCCACAGAGTCTCTTGTATGGGTGCTTTACATGTACGTGGCATTGTTAAAGGTAGCATGAGTAGCATTGACAGTTACCTGTTCAGTCGCGAATCATTAGAAGAAACGCAATTTTGCAAACTTTTTATTAATTCCATCATATTGCCTATCTTGGCAATAAACAAATTCCGTAAATACAGGCACTTTTAAATCTTGGCTTTTGTTTCATACTGATGAAATACCCCTGATATTTGTCAAACGGAAATGTAAGACTATCATTTCTATTAAAATCAAATGAAATATTCAGCTTTTTAACTTTTTTTTCATAATCAATGCGCTTCTGGGGAGGGGAAGGGAGGAGAGAGGAAGGGGGATGGGGGGTGGGGGAGAGAGGTGGGGGGGGGGGGGGGTTGGTGGAGGGGATTGTAATAATAATAATAAAAATTTAAAAAAAACTACGTTTCAGTTTAAGTTTCAGCTCTTCGTACTGGACCTTTTTTTCCTTAAATAAATTATGCGGAAAGTGGAAAGTTTCATGAAATGAGAGTGATCAGCTTTCAGAGGTTAGTTTTAAAAGCGCAGGCCTTTTCTATTTACAAAAATTTGAATTATATTGTAAAATTTCAACTTACCCTTATATAAATGCAGAGTGGATTATCATCAAAATTATGACAATGAGATATTTCGTTCATTTTAACAATGATTTAAATTTACATCCTTGATTTTTGTACGATTTTTTGTTGTTAATAATTGAATTAATAAGGCGATAAATATACCGAGCACATAACAATACAATTTTTGGTAAAATACTTATAATGTAAAACTAAAAAGTAAAAACAAATATAAAAAAATCTCGCTCGGAAATAAATCACAAACATGTTGCTTTTAATTCAATGGCTATCACCGGCAGACAGAGAGTCCGAGTGAATCGCTCCGCGACTTTTAGTCACGTGGCCTGATTACGGTCGCGAGGCTTGAGACGTTGAGTCTCCCCAGTATTGTACACGCTTTTCTAGTTTGATACAAACTTGATTCACTAGAGGGGAGGAGCCAACGCTTTACTTTCTTTATAAACCTATAGACAAATATCTTCGAAAAGTTTATGTACGTGAATTCTTACTTAACTTCGGATTTTACTATTATCTGTGATACTATATAAGCGTTTGTATAATATGATATACCAGCTCTTAAATAGTCTTATAAACTGACAAAATTAACGTTATAAAATTAGGAAAAGATTTAGAAATAAAAGTAAAATAATGTTTTCTCAATCGTAAGTTAAAACATTAACAATAAATACTGCTAAGTTAGTATATAACAGAAAACAGACATAGCTGTTCGTCTGTTTATAAATTAAAAAGAAAAAAGTGAACTTGACAGAATATCGACAACAATACTGATAATTGGTTGAAAATGAACTGCAATTCTATTTGATTGATGAAAATCAAGTTTGTCTATTTCAAGTGCAGTAGCAGACGATTTGTTTTATGATGAAGCAGACGACAGAGTGATCTATTTGATTGGAATGTTTGTCTATAACTTGTAATTGAGTAATTAATGTTAAATTGAAAACGAGTATATTTTTTCTAACCAGACGTGTGAAAAATACGATAAACTGTTTATTTTCTCTCAAAATGTATTTGTACTGTAACAAAACACTGGTTTCACTGAGTGCGCTGCATTCTGAAAATTATAAGAAACTTCAATTTGAAACTGTTTGTGGCTTATTTGTAATTTTGTGAAGGAATTACGTCTTTCAATTTTGAAAATAATTAAGCAAGGCAGGACAGTATACTGACATTTTCAAAATGAAGATGGAATTTTAATACTTAATTTCTGGAGTACATTGATTCATCAACGCACACAGATGGATATTACAGAAATATTGCACGTGCTAATGGGAAGCTGACACATGACAAGACATTGACTATCACGTGCCATCTATGAAATGATGAACAAATTTGTGATACCAGTTATTATATTACTAACAATTATGTGTGTTTTGGTAGGTAAGTAAAAAATCGAGACTTTTCAACATTTTTTTAAAAATCTGTATCTGCAATTATATCATCTTATACTTTCACGATGTTTAACGTATAAAAGTAATCACAGTGAACTGTAACGTTAAAGGGGACCAGCTGACGTTTTTAACGTAATCTTTTTCTATCTGTTATGATTGGGAAATACTAATAAGTGTTATTTCTTCTTTTTATATCAGAATTAAAAGCATTTAACACTAACACGTATGAAATTGTGTGTTCTCTAATCTTGACGACACATGTTCATCCTGTCTGTCTGTCTGTCTGTCTATCGATCAAATAAGATGCAAGTAAAATACGATGGGAGTGTATAATTGTTATCAGTAAACATTAAGAGATTTTGATACAGCTGATCTGGGGACTGAAAAACATGTCTTAGTGCAGTACGGTACAGTATTTATTTATAAGTCTGCACTTATACTTCCTTGCTATCTGGTCTAGCTTTTATAGCAAAGTGGTAGAGTATCCGCCTTAGGTGTGAGAGGTCCCGGGTTCGATACCTGTTCAGGGCTTAAATATTTGCAGTGTGTTACATTGGCGTCCAATAGATATCAATAGACACCTTGGAACGTCCCACAGGAATTCGATGACGAATTTTAAAATTAAAGGGGGTGTATGTAGTAGGTTAGAGTATAAAGGTGCACTTATACTGCCTTGCTAGTTTTTATAGCGACGTAGTAAAATGTCCGCCTTATGTATGAGAGGTCCGGAGTTTCCCGATCAGAACTGAAATACATTAGCAGAAATAAGGATTAAAGCTACTCGCCTACAGATGGGGACAAATTTTTCAATATGTTCAATTTCATCAAGTGTAGCATAGAATGTATATGTGCCACTGAAAAATGATGAAGTGTGTGAAACTAAGTGTTAAATACTGGTAAGAAGGAAAGAAGAAAGTTGAGTTTCTCCATTATTTCAAAAGTGGTGCAGTGGTTAACTCCCTTCTGAACAATATATTTGGTTATGAATTAGGATACCTGGCAAAAGTATTATGTCAATAAGTATGTACCACGGGTGCTTTTCACAATACCCACGTTTTATGGATTTTTGAGAGCTTTTTTTCACCTGAAATGTGTTAACGAGTTGCTTTAAACAGTGAAAGCAATTTGAGCCGCGCCATGAGAAAACCAACATAGTGCGTTTGCGACCAGCATGGACCCCGACAAGTCTGCGCATCCGCACAGTGTGGTCGGGATCCATGCTGTTCGCTTCCAAAGCCTATCGCGGCTCATTTTGCTTTAAGTACGTGTTTAACTATTTGCTCAGTCTTAACAAATGTTACAAGCAATACTACAATTTTTAGGACTGGGGGCTATTGGGTGGGGTGGGGTGTATTTTGTGTAGACATGTCCTAGATGGTTTGAGAGTGGAACTTATTAAATGAGCCGTGCCATGAGAAAACCAACATAGTGGGTTTGCGACCAGCATGGATCCAGACCAGCCTGCGCATCCGTGCAGTCTGGTCAGGATCCACGCTGTTCGCTAACAGTTTCTCTAATTGCAATAGGATCTGAAAGCGAACAGCATGGATCCTGACCAGACTGCGCGGATGCGCATACTGGTCTGGATCCATGTTGGTCGAAAACCCACTATGTTGGTTTTCTCATGGCACGGCTCAAATATACTTTAACAAGTCTAGTCTGTATCACCACATAACAATTACAGCTACAGTATCTACTAATCATAAACACGTAAATTCGGTCATAAATGCCAATAATGAAATTTCGTCAAGTTCGAATCCCAAAATGGTCATGCAAGTCAATATTTCATTTTTCTAGGATGGAATTAAAAGTTGTTCAGTGAGCTTTAATTTGAATTTTCAAATGGTTGTATGGTTTGGCTTAGACTATAACTGAACAGCAGTATAACTTAAACGTAATAATCATGTTTTAATACGTCAAAAGCCATAGCGGAAAAAAGTACACACAGGTAATTACAAATCTTTCTTCTTAAGTTAAAACCTATTACATTTTAGTCAGACAGATATCTCGTCTTTTTGTTGTATTTTGCCAAACAGTTGTAATTACTAATTTACTTCTCGGCGCCATGAAATGGACATTTAATATAGGTTGGTGTCGAAAATGACTCTTTACTTTAATTAAGTTCAAACGAAAAGCCACCTTTTCTCAATTCACCTGGGTGAAAAAAGCATCTGAATAAGTAGAGTTATCTGTTAAACGGATTTAAATGCAAATGTTTAAGACGTATTGCGCTAACTAATTTGACCTTGGGCTCGCCCCTGTATTTAAAACGTTGTTAATTATTGGGAAAGTTTCGTTTGTAGACTAGCAAAGGCTCTGAAAGATCCTGATCATTTCAGAGACCCAAATCTAGCTCAAATGAAAAGAGAGCTTATCATAAATGAAAAGAAAGTTCACAGGAGACTAAAACGCAAAAGAGTTGAAAGAGAGCTCTCTTTTGCGGACAATTGGAAAGTTGAATAATGAATAGAGTGAGGTTTATAATGGCATTGATCAATCCCGTTTTTTGTTGTTGTTTTGTTCTTTTAGCGAAACAATCGACTTCTTGCAGTCTAGCGTTTCTCTGGTAAAGTGAAGAACTAGAATACACACCGCTTATTGAAGCCATGCAAGAAACCATTCTCGCTAACTAGAATACTTACCGCTTTGTTAAGCCACACAAATAAGAAACATTTTCGCTAACTAGAATCATACCGCTTTGTTAAATCCACGCAAGAAATGATTCTCCCAAAGAAGAATACACACCACTTTCTCAAAGCCATGCAAGAAACCATTCTCGCTAACTATAATACTTACCGCTTTCTTTCTCGCTAACAATAATACTCGCCGCTTTCTTTCTCGCTAACAATAATACTCATCGCTTTCTTTCTCGCTAACAATAATACTCATCGCTTTCCTAAAGCCATGCAAAAAAACCTTTCTCGCTAACTATAATACTCATTGTTTCCTTTCTCGCTAACTCCCGCTTTCTTTCTCGCCAACTATATACTCATCGCTTTTTTTTTCTCGCGAACTATAATATTCATCACTTTCTTAAACCCATGCAAAAAAGCCCTTTCTTGCTAACTATACTCATCGCTTTTTTTTCCTGACTAACTATAATACTCACCCGCTTTCTTAAAGCCATAAATAAAAACCTTTTCGCTATGATACTCACCGCTTTCTTAAAGCTATGCAAAAAAAAAAAAACCCAACCTTTCTCGCTAACTATAATGCTCACCGTTCACACGGTTTAAGTTAAACTCCTTCATCTTTCAAACTGGCTTTTGGTACTGACCTTGTTTTCTTTTGGCACAGAGATAAATAATTTATTACTTTCATTATATCATCTAAGGCAATTGGACCTGCTTTTTGTTATACAAGTGATCTGATTTTGATATTTTCACGTTTCCTCCAATAAAACTGCTGTGATCAATACTTCTGCAGCTTCTATCATTTCATGTTTTACCTCTATGTTTCTTACATGCTACCTGTTGTAATTCCACCGAAACTTTCTTTGAAATAAATCGGAATTATCTTTTATTGTTTAACTTTCATTAAAGTATTGGCAGGAAGTTGGCTTGGGAGAAAAATTGAACGGTTGCATTTCGGCAAAGTGCAGACTAGCCCATTTCCTTACGAAATCAGCTCATATTTGTCGAAAACGTTTGCAGAAGTTGATTATGCACTTAAAATGATAAAGACAACATTAATCAGAATGTTTCTCATGTACGGAATGGTACACTACGGCACAGATCGTGTCTGAAAATACTGAATCCTTTTCCCTATGATATTCTGTATGAACTGTAGAATATTCACTTTGGTTTCACATATAACTAGGCCCATTTTTTGACTACAGGTCTGTATCTTATTTTAAGATAGATCTAAGATCTGACATATATGACGAGAATAGAAAGAATCTTGTATCTTCTGTAAGGGAGATTTATGATGCCACGTTAGCTTAATACAGAATTGCATCAAAATTAAAATGCTGCGGCCTGATACAACTACTCACACTAAAATTAAGTTTTACTTTACAGCACGCTTTCTCACATTTTCTTACCAAAATGTCAAAAAATACATCCACACTGAAATTCCCATCTCAGGTGAAGAGTACAGTGTTCTGTTACCTGTCCGCCATTAGCCTACATGACCAGATGGTGTCCTTGATTTGTTTCAAATGGTGACCTTGAATTGTTTCATTACACATAATATGAATTTTATTAATGATGTTTTAGCTGGTATTATTAATGATCAAGTAACGCGTCCCGACACGCACGCGTATGGCAAAAATAATTCCGAAAAGAATATACGAGCAGCAATCTTTTTGTAACTTCTTTTAAGTCTCTACTACTCTAAAACGGCAAGACCCACCAACGCAATCCGAATGTGATTTAAAACCAAAAACACGTAAATCACACAAAGACATTATTTAAGAATTTAAAGTAGAAGTAGGAACATGTTTTATGGCCCGATTACTCTAAAATACCGCGACGATGTTTAGCTGAGTTTAGTTTTTAGATAAATTATAAATGAGAATTCAAAAAATTCCCTGTGTCAGAATGGCCTTCCCACGACGTGAGGTCTATATCAATGAAAACGAATGAGTTGTAAAGATTCTAAGATATACTTTTAAGAAATTCAAAACGAATGTTGAACAATAATTATAAAACAGTTAAACATACGATTAAAAGTTTTGGGCTAGAAATCACATTCAATTGTTGATTTAGCTACGCAACAATATTGATATAGATCAAAGGAAACTGGCGGTATCTTTTTGTTATATCATGTAACATATTCTTTGTTTGTGTGATTTTACAAATAGGTTTTCTTAAGGTGTATCTCATTTCATCAAACCATGATATCTCGATCGCATCTATTTGCAGGAGCCTCAAAATTATGGTGGCTGATTTCTGCCGTTTCGTGTTTATATATATTTGTCGAGTTTTCATGTAGGCGGGTATGAATATGTCGTATTGGCGCCCTTTATTTGTCGTGCTGTCGTGTTTTCGTGTTTTCGCCCCGCCGAGGTTAGGTTTTTGTCGAGTTTTCGTTTTTTCATGTTGTCGTGTTTTCGCCCCGCCAACACACCAACACGAAATGGCAGAAATCAGCCACCATACAAAATAGCGTTGAGTTATGTATGTAAAATACACATTTTTAGTGTGTTAATGCCTTGTTTGCACGGAACTGTTATTGTTGTTTCTAAGTTTTATCTTTTCTTTTTGTTTAATTCAAGTTGATCGTGAGGTGCCGATGTGACCAATTCACCGATGTCCCGGCCACTCGTGCTAATATCTTAATTGTATAATTATCGTCAGTACTTAAACCATATCTCAATGATGTTTACACGAGAGAACGGTTCAAATAAGTTAAAAGACGACCTATGGAAAGGGTCAAGCACCGGAGAGATGACAATGAGTTGCCTTAAAACGCTTTTTAAACACTTTATGATCTGAAGATGTAAGTTTTAGATAACCCCAGGGAAATTGCCGCCAGAGTCAGAATAAAGACGGACGTACAAAATTCTTATTTTCCTCCAACACCTGAATGGACCAAATGAACATGAGGTCTAAACTAGTCAGTGTGCTAATGCAAAAGTAGGGCCCAATGTTGTTAAACTGAGTTTGGATATAAGTCCCGAGCTTTATTATTATTATTATTATTATTATTATTATTATACCAGATTTATATAGCGCCCTTTTCATGATCAATTTCACGTTCAAAGGCGCTTTACATAGTTCAAATGCAGCCGCACAGGGCGCATAATTCATTCTCTACTAGTACAGACACAGAGCGACCTGACCAGAGGGACAGAGTTAGACAAAGCCCCCACGACAGAGAGATCAGAAATCAGATACAGGCCTGTCCGGCTTACTTAGCCTAGCTCGTTGCGAATAGACAGCCTGGTTCTTTAACGTGCCCAGTGTATAGCACTGATACACGCAATGATTGCCTGGGTTCCTGACCAGTACACCTCTAGTTGGGTGGGAAAGACTGAAAAGCGTTTCTGAAAATTCCCGAGGAGCTGCCGGGGATCGGACCCCCGACCTCAGGATTGGAAGGCCAGTGTGCAAACCACTGAGCTATCCGTCCACCATTAGTTACTGACTGGCTGCTTCTGGGGACAGTCCTCACAGTGATTCTATGTATAGGAAGGTTGAATTCTGGGACGGGTCATTTTAAATTGCCTCGAAGTCAGGGTTTCTAGGTTATAAAACTGAGATCACAGACCAGCATCTGTTTTTTTTTCTGCGTACACATTTTAATCAACCGATGGCAAAGTTGCTTTTTGAGATAGGCCTCAAAATTCATTTTTATAATTTAAGGATAAAAATGTATCAGAATTATGCGCAAACGTATTGAATCATTGTGATTGCTGAAAAGCAGACGACAAGTATGCTCGGCTAAAACTTGTACTATGTGATCACAGAAAAAGATTATTGCTTGTCGTAGATCAACGTTTGTATTGGGTATTTGATATCTTGAAGCAAACAATTATTTCTCCATGCCTATTTTAATACTTAATAGTATTTATGCAAATATTAAAAGGATGAATTAAAGTGTCATATCAACAAACTCAAAGGATATTCGTAATAATATCCACCAGTCCCGCAATTCTGACTCCAAAACTACTGGATGTTTTACAAAATGCCGTCTAATCCAGTTAACAAGTTATTAAAGAACGAGAGCTTTAATCCGTACCGTAAAATATGCGAATCAACTGCAATGGTGACGTAGTGCGCGGAACACGACCGTAAAATTGTGGCAACTGAAGATGGCGCTCGTGAGTAAACATCGAACAGAATTTCGGCGCAGAATTAAATTAAACACTACTTTCAATAGCCAAAAACATATCGCCAACCCTATTAAATTGCTATTTATTACATATGAATCTTAGTTTGGATTGGGTTAGTCTGAAGCGCGCCATTGTGGGGTTCTTTCCGTGCCTGTAAGACGACGGGCGGGTTCGACCTGTCGTTTGAACAAGGAAATCACAGCAAGATGGCGTCTGCGTGAATGTGAAAAGCGTTCTTTTCTATACAGGTCAATTAATCACTCATTGACGTCTCATTAGTATCTATTAGTGAGGTGAAATGACACTAATAATTTTGCAAAATCACCCAGATGTTCCCGTAGTGTTAAATAGTAGTGCACTTTAGCCAGTTACTAAAGGTTGGTCGTCGTTTTGTTGAATAGGGGATAAAAATAAACAAATTCATATAGAACACTTAAATATATATATTGCAATTTTTTCACCAATATCACATTTTAAAACTGGTGAATGGACAAATAGTATAACATACGAATACCGCAACATTTCTTAACAGCAGATTCGTATCTTTTTGATTTGCTGGATGCTGGGAAAAGGCCAAAGTTTAAAACTGAACGAGAGGAAAAGCGACATTATTTTTGTTACATAAATCTATCCTTTGACAACTTGCGATACAGTCTTTTCTTTAGCAGACGAGATTTGTAAACAATTAATAATTTTATCGATCGTGTTATCGGTCTATACATCTTCAAAAGTGTATGTGTTGAGCCAATTTAATGTCTCAAGGTAGGGTAGGCTCTCAACAGTTGGCTCCAATATTATACTCCAAAATGATGTTATCAATATTTTCCGCCGTTTAAGCCACTGTTAACCGTATCTAAACGGCTTGAAAGCATGAATAATAACTCCCCATAAAAATGAAATTATTAAAGGAATATTAAAGAACGAAAATACAGACTACATACTGGTAAAATACTGTTAAAATTTCTGTTCCTCTCCAATACTTGTTTCATCCCGCTGCCTTTTAAGATTTTCGGAATATCAAAATGTTATATGTATATCAAGTTTATTGGGGAAATGAGAAACAACCCTTTTTCATATAAAAAAGTTGATGCATTTCACTTATATTATGTTAAATAAATTTGTTTTCCAAATGGCCAGTGGAGAAAAAAGGGCTTTCTGAATGTAAAAGAACGGCGTGATCTATTTGAACGAAGTCCTCCCCGTCTTAAAATTAACAGTGTAAATATGTACCACATTAGATAAATTTTGTTACATTGTATTTACGGCGCCTTACATATTTAAAGTAACTATGAACTTGAAAATATTTCAATAATTCGTCTATAATTAATGCATCATCTGAATAGCTTTAATGCGGTATAGTTAATAGGAAAAGTGTATACCGCACAAGACGGGTTGACAATGCACGAGAAATTACGCTCAAATTATAATGCATGCACGTATGAGTCGAAAGGTGAAATTAATGTAACAGAAATATTGACTTTTTTTTGCTTAAAAATTAAACTTAAAATGCTTTCATTCTCACCGCCTTTAATCCCGATTATCTGATTTCTTTTAATTTAAGAAATAAATAGATAAAATTTGAGCTTGTATTACGAAATACGTTCGCCGAGGCGAGCGTTGGTGCCTTAGAGTAGCGTAAAAATTTACTCTGGCGGCAGATAGTTATTTTCACAATAACACCAATTTATTCTTTTAATCTAAAAACTCATTAAAGTTCATTTTCTCATGTTAATTATTGTTTATTTTGCACCCTACGAGGCTAGAGACATTAAGCTACCCCGTTTACAATGCCATTCAAGCACAGTCTGTTTTGTCCTTTAACTGCAGCGCCACCTATAGCCATAATATCTTTGTCTACGATAAGTAATTTCAAAAATTGAGTCTGCAATAACATGGATCGCCCAATGGGTCTGCGTGGACAATAGTTAATATATCATTATTCAAGATAACTACCCATATTAAATGTACTGCCGTCCTTTTATAAAACTTTGTTTAAGGATACACAATTTATCGAATCCCGGTATTTCAAAGAGAGAGGGGGGAAATTATTTTTTAATTAGACGTCAAATTTATGTTCAAATATAGACTTAAAGTTGACTATCCCGCTTGCGGGAGAGACAGAAAATGTTTCGAAAGAAATGAAAATCGCATGATGACAAGGCAAAAAGTAATTGGTATGTTTATATTCGCTAATTGTCGGTTGTTTATTATCGTATCAAAATGTTTTTCCAACAGGATTTTGTTTCCCCTCTAAGGAGAACTGACACCTAGCTAGTTTTAATGACTATACATCAACTTTTGCCTGTCTGCCTTAGCAACACCTACATTTGATAAAAGACCCTATGGGTCTCCTTTAAGCTGCGCATGATTGTCAGACCGGCTGTGTTTGATTGTCGACCGGAGTCGTTCGAACACCTGGGAATATGTTCAAACACAAATCGAGTACATTATTAAGGTGTTGACAGTTCGTCAACTGTAGACAGATGTATAAATATTTGTAGTCAGTGAAATAAAAACAATGTTTATCTTATTGACGACTTGAATGCAATGCAGACACTCGGCCTTAACGTAAATATTTGATAAATAACTTTGAAGCGATAGACAAGGGTCCTACGTATGTAAAACCATCGACTTGTAGCCATTGGTCTGCTATTTAAGTACAATAATACTTACTTTACATGTGTAATAGGCCGCATACCTGATCAAAGTTAATTACCGATTTTTATATTAAGGCCAAACACAGTTTATTGTACGTTTATAACTTAAATATCCCCCGAACGCTTATTTTGAATTTCATACATTACATTACATAACATTACATTTAAAAACATATATCATATATACAAAGAAAACAATAAATGGGCTGAACTTTTGTAGATTACGAAATTTTCTTTCTGCGGAAAGATAGATGAATAAAAAACAAGGAGAAATGTTTTTTTATGAAAGAAAAAAAAAAACAATACCAATACGAATCTGTTCCTTAAATAAAGTTAGTTAGATATCTTTTCTAGAAAAGTGCACAGCCCGCGAGAAATCCGTGCATCTTTTTTTTCTCAAATTATTTCGGAAAGACTGCTATAATTTTTTCTGAATCACAGTATAAGGATAAAGCTTGTTCGAACTACAGTTTCAAATTGCAGTCGGCAATTTTTGAACCCAATGCTCCTATGTATATTTTTCATACCGCTGACTTGCGGGGCTTGCTTTATTGTTTTCACAGAGAAAGTGTCAGCAGGTTTGGCAACAGTATCGCTTTCACCGCAAGTGTGTTTTTATTTTCGTCGCCTGTATATAATACGAATTGTAATAAATTGCAACTAAAATATGTCTTATGATATTTGTTATTGTGGAAAAGTTGTTTTGATTTTACTAGCGAAAACGCATATCACCCCACTTTCTTTACGATGGCTCCAATTAGACACATTAAAATCAATTAAAACTGAATGGGAACGACACGCCTATTGCAACGGATCATAGCCGTTCTCGCATTGTCAGTACAAATGTATTAATTTTCAAAACATTATAAATATCATATCAAAATTTTGGTTAAATACCTCGGATCAGATTTCATAATTCGCATAATGATTTACTAACCCGTTCAACTAAAGATAAGAAATTTTATTATCTAATTACAACTGAAATTCGGCTTTACGACAGTTTGACTGTCTTTGGGTTTATCTAGCGAGTCAGCCATACGCGCCTGTCTACTAACTTATGAATGAAAAAGGCGAGAGTCAGAATGCGTGTCTATACGCACTGATACCGCATATCTCTAACGAAATCTATACTAAAATAAATATATATCATAACGTTGTCATATTGCCTATTGCACCCTTTTCTTGCAGGAGACACCGTTCTTGTGTCAATAAATTTGCTTCAGTTGTCGTACCAGACCTGTTGTTTGAAGTTCAAACATTAAAATTTCCCCTTTCCAGTTTTTAAGACCATTTATTACATATGTATTTTACCTGCATCTGTTAGCCGAAATTTCTATAGACCAAAAAAAACCCGGTCTAGTTCCGAATATTTAGTGCACGTATTAGTTGCGCATAATGTATGTAATAGAAAATATTCAAATATAATAGCTATATAGTGCCTTTCGATCAGTGCTTGCGGACTGCTGGGCACTTGCGGACATAATTCTTCTTACAGATTTAACATGCAAAAAATCTAAAACAGTTAAATGATTTCAACAAAATTTCAAGTGAATATTTTTTTTCAATGTTTTTATTAGAATCGCTAAGGAATATACTCTAGATTTTACGCCCGTTTGTAAATTTTGTCCGTGTGAATAAACATTGTGAACACTATTCTCCCTCTCTGCCAACCATAGGTATTTTAAATAATCCAACAGCTTCGCCATGCTAGCATTTTCGTAAGAGTTTGCTGGTGGAAAATATGGAAAATCTATTTAATAAGAACTTTCGACTGACGTTGAATTTCATGATCTTAATAAGAATTATCGAACTCTTTCCAATCATTAACCTTTAGCCTACTGTCGGCAAGTGATTCCTCCTTTGCGACCAGTGCACTGTTCGCTATTCAGTCGATATTTTTTTCAGTGATTACCCCTTTGATAATCATGTGGTACTGCCCAAAATTGAATTATACGCCAGTCCATTTTAGAAATTTAGCAGGGTAAAGGTTAAAGGCATTCCTAAAACAGAACGGACAATGAATAAAATTTCTTTCCTCTGACCTTCTTCAAACCCCTTAAACCTCTCTCTGGCCGTCTCCAAACCCCTTAAACTACTGAAAGATATAGTACTGTTTTATAGATATGACAATAAAATGTTTTCAAAGGTGTATTTTCTTATAGTCACTAGTGGCAGTATACTTTTAGGGGGTTGGGGGACGGGTAGGGGTTGGGGGATGGAGGGGTGGGGGGGGGGGGGGTAATATTTCTTTACCTTTGACACAAGCATGCATACTTTGTCATTAAAAGTACTTTTCCATATTCATCCGCGGTTTGGCATATTGCTTCAAACACACTGTCATATCTGTCAGACGATGATGCAGAACCGATCCTATCTGTATATCTCCAGATTCATTCATAGACATGCAAATCATGTAAGACTATACTAAAGAACTGACTGCCACTCGGGGTATGCTTAATTTAACCACTAATTGCAGTAAACTCCTTGACGCATCTCAAAAATATCTGTCCAACTTCCTATTGTCATGATACAGCGGATTTATTGCTGCGGAAATCAATGTAATTTCCATGAAAATGCCCCGCGCAGAAGATCAACGTGATATCCAAAATTACTCATCAACTCTTTAACAAAAACTTATACTGGCATATTCTGATAATATTTCAAGATAATAAATGAATTTACGATATGTTACAGCCCTTGTCAGCATCACTTTGAAATATTTGTCTGTATTGGGAAAGGAAACGGTCTGATAAGAAGTCTTCCACGACATAATTGTTTTCCTTAAATAAATTCTGTAAAATATTAGTCTTGCTGGAACCCTTTCCTTGTCTACTCTGAACATGCCACTTTTTACCCATCAACCATTATATTGCCCTACGAAAGGAAGGCCTATCTTTGCCGTTTCCAATTTTTGATTGGCATTGTATCGTATTAAAGGCTAAAATAAAAAAGATCTAAAAGTTTAACATCGTTCTATGCTTAGCAGTGAGGTGACTAGAATATATATTCCTTATCCTAAATCTCTTTGACACGCATCGCCTTTTTGAAGACTGTTGTTAGTGGTTCTCTTTAATTCCTCGTGGCCGTTTAAAATGATTAAAATATGGCTGCCACATTTTCTGTTATGAACATAAAATATCGTAATTTCTTGTTTAATCCTATTTCCAATAGTTGTTTTCCTTAATATTTGTCAAAAGTTAAACTATTAGTGAACATAGTAGAATGTTTTATTGAATCTATTGTTTTTTATTACCTCCCTTTCCGGCTCTAACTGAAATGTTCATGTGTAGTATTTAAATAAGTCCTTAACAAGCCATGTAATTATGCAAAACATCTAATTGGACAGCTGTTGCATTTGTTTTTAATATAAAATTTAAATCCTCATGGAACTTTAGTCAATTCATTATTATATATAGACGTATATCTGTCTGCAACATATTTGCATTGATTAACCCGCTTAACTACAGCTTGTGTTACAGCTGTTTTCAGGACCATTTTTAATCATTGCTGCCATTATATGTTAAATGCATATTAGGAAGAAAACATGCACTAGAGCACTGAGCTGTAATAATTATGTTTAATTTATTATTGACTTATTGATATATGTCTCATATTTCTATTGAATGTTTAAAGGATTCTTGCGCTACCATTTAGGTACAGTCTTATTGAAATTCTCACCATCAAATTAATGCGATTAATGCATTTCCGGGTTGGAAGCAAACTACATTGTTTTACCAGAGTTTGTTACTCAATGAAGTAGTCCGGTCGAAATTAAACACATACTATGAACACGTTTTAAAACATCATCGGTTGGATATATGAAATGGTAGCAAACTTATTAACGAATCTTAATCATTAGGGTATATTTCTCGCGTAAATCTAACACTATCAGCTATATATCCCACCATTCATAAATATTTAAGCGCTTTCTAAGTGACCCGGCCTTCTTCTAAAATATTGCCTTAACGGCATTATTCATAAATCATTTTATGTTTCAGATTGTGGCTGTGTGTTTCAAGGCGAAGTCCATCCAGTCGGAGAAACTTGGCATCCAGAAACATTTGGAACATGTGTTAATTGTACTTGTGAAATAAACGAGCGGGTATGTCCCTTTTTGTCACGTTACAGATATAAAACCAAGTACAGCTGATTCATATTTAAGTTTTTAAATGCTTATTAAGTCCCTAAATCTTATTATTTCCAACACGGATAGGCATTTTGTTAAACCCAAAAAATATTTCTCAAGCCCTCTGGATAGATCTTCCTTACAGGAAAACAAATATGTTCCAAGCAGGGTTTAAAACTCACAGTGGTGAAAGGCTAGTGATTTGAAGGAACCACCCGGCATTAGAATGGTTCTATTGGAAAAGGAGCGGTTGGGTGGTGAATTAATTGCCGATCGCTCAATCCAGAGGCCATCCGAATCAGCACTTCTAATAAGATAGCGGGCTCAGAGTCATTCAGGTAATCTTCACTGAGATAAAATTTATTAAAAGTTTTAAACTTTAAGCAGTTAACTATAGATCAAAATGCTATACGCTTCATCGTATCTCCATATAATTTGTGCGTCTTTTATCAGGGTGAGTCGGATGTAAGGTGTATAAACACGGCAGATAAATGTCCCAAGCTTACCTGCGCAAAGACGAAGAAAGACCCACACAGTTGTTGCCCTTATTGTGAAGGTTGGTTTCATATTTTTTCCTTTCATCCTACACTTTAATCTGTACACCACAGAATGTTCTCTTTCTATTGCATATTATTTGTTATATTTCAAATTCGACTGATCTTCGTTTATATAGTTTAACCTAACCAAGCAACCTCTTTACTCTTCTCCTTTTTTTTAAACCCCTTATCCTATATGTGTTGGCTGTCATCTGATTAACAAGGACGCTTACTTCGGCTTTTGCTTTATTTATTTTCTGTTCCTTCGTTATTTAACTCTCCTACTTTTGGTTATTTTTTCTGTCTTGAAATAACGCTTTGCCTTGAGATTTAGTTTTGGGTGACGCACTATTTTATCTAGATATTTTGTTTTTTCCCTACTCTTTCGTGAATTAACGCACTATTTTATCTAGATATTTCGTTTTTTCTACTCTTTCGTAAATTAACGCGCTATTTTATCTAGATATTTTGTTTTTTCTACTCTTTCGTGAATTAACGCACTATTTTATCTAGATATTCCCAACATTCCTCCTGCAGTGAGTGCGAACGAAGACGAAAGTAACTCCTACAAAAGAGCAAACTGCACTGGACCAGGCGGAAGAATATACAGAGACGGTGAACGCTACGCCTCGAATTCGACCGGACTTGTTCCAACAACAGAGAAGCAATGTGTTCTTTGTATATGCCAGGTAAATCCTTATCGATTTTATGTATAAATGTCAGGTAAAATAGCATTTAAAAAAATGGGAGGCAAATGGCAATGTAGACATTGTGAAGGAAAATATCAATGTGTGCTTTGTATAATGTGCAGTAGCAATGTGTTCTATATATACATCTGTCAAATAGCAATTTTGGGTTTATAGCAATGTTTAAGTAAATAGCAGTGTGTTCTATGTATAGGCCAGGTATACAATGTTGTGTTTTGCATTGCTATGAAGGTAAATAGCAGTGTGTGCTTTATATATGTTTAGTACTTAGCACCTGGTAAATAGCATCGTGTTTGTCTATATGAGGCAACTAGCAGCGTGTTCTTTGTGTATTTGTGTATTTGAAGAAAATGACAGTGTTTTATGCATGTGAAGTAGATAGCACTCTGTTCTTTGTGAATATGAGATAAAACAGGAGTGTTCTTTGTGTATGAGAGGATAAAGAATACAATACATGCAGCGCATTTGCGAGGTAGATGATAGTATGCCATATGATTACGAAATATTTTATGTGTAAACCGAGCTGTCAAACATTTTTGAAGAACGATCAAGTCTGACCTGTGGTATTATCCGTTTAGTGCTAAGATCCCTCATGAAGTTGCGAATCCGTAATGACTCGACAATTTCCGTGTGATTACGTATTTTCGCGACACAGTTCGGTATTCTCCGGACGTAAAGTAGCTCAACGTGCACGTAACTTTCCGTAAAACCCGGATACGTAACTTTCCGACTGTCGTTACGGTTCCAATACGTTAATTAAATATGCTAGTTACATGAGGACAGTAAAACAATTGTTCTTGTTATTCAAGTCGAGCAAAAACATGAAATAAATAAAAAGTAATTTTCGTTAAAAAAGAACTTTCTAGACGTTATGATAAAATTACCTGTAATGATAAAAATGATTCAAAATTAAGTTGGTTTACTTATTACAGGACGGAACACCACTTTGCTATTTGAAAACGTGCTTGGTACCGAAAACATGTTCCAAATTGGTCCAGAAAGACGACGACTGTTGTCCCGTGTGTGCAGGTCAGTAGTCTCGCAAAATTTGCTTCGTTTTACTTTAATCAGTATAACAATGCATTAATGTATCTAAGGTGTAGGAGAGCGCAAACGATTTATATTTTTAGAAAAAAAAACAGTAATCACTTATAGCTGAAAATAAATTCACATGCATTGTAATTTAGTGATGTAATATTTTCTTTTTAGGTCTTTAAAGAGTTTGTACCGACCATATATGAACAACGATATATCCTTCTTGATATTTTTGACAAAATATTTTTAAATTCAGATATTTCATTTCCATAATAACTAACAATTAACGACAGCATCTCTGCCTATCATGAACCAATACTTGGCCCAATATTTCTTATATCTTTTTTGCCCGCCGAGTTTGCACATTATGATGAATGCAGCGCCGTAGCCACACTGAGGCAAACCGAGGCAGTTGCCTCGGTTAAAATTTGAGGAGCCAAAAATAAAAAGGAGTAAAAAGCACGCCTGTCACACTCATGAAAATTCAGTTATAAAAGTTCAAAAAAGTATATTAACACCATTAGAATATATCAGAATATCATTTGCCTCATGACATCATTGAGGCAAGGTGAGACAGAAATCCTAGCAGTCCTACTGATAGCCTGGCCAGGCCCAGATCCAGGGCCGGGCCAAGTAGGCCCTTGCCCCTCCCCCTTCCACAAGTTGGCTGAGAAATGCACCAGAGACCACCATTTCATGCATGTAATTCAAATTTTTCCAGGGGGAGTGCCCCCAGACACACTAGAATGAGGGGTTGCCTCTACAGTACCTCAAAATTTAGACCAAAAAATGCACCATACAAAGGCCACCATTTCATATCTGTATTTCAAATTTTTTTCCAGGAAGAAAGCCCACTGACCCCACTAAAATATGGGGGAAACCCCCTCCAACAACTTAAAATTTAGACCAAAACATGCACCAGAGGCCACCATTTCATACCTGTATTTCAAAAACTTCCATGGGGAGAGCCTCCTGTCTCTCCTAAAATGAGGGTTTTCCCCTACAGTACCTCAAAATTTAGACCAAAATATGCATCATAGGCCACCATTTCATACTTGTATTTCAAAATTTTTCAGAGGGAGAAAAATCCAGGGGTTCCCCCTCCCACACCTTAAAATTTAGACCAACCAAAGTACCAGAGGTCATGTTTCTGTATTAATCCCCTGGCCCCCTAAATTGAGGTGGTTCTTCCTAAAATACCTAAACATTTGGACCGAAAATGCACCATAGGCCATCATTTCATATCTTAGTTCAAAATTTCAAAAAAATAGAGCCCCATGACCGCCCTAAAATGAAGAGGTTCTCCCCTTCAGTACCTCAAAATTAAAAGCAACAACGACAACTTCCCCCCCCCCCCCCCCCCCCCCCCCCCATCCCAAAAAAAAAAAAACAACAAAAAACAACAGAGATCATGTCATGCCTATAGTTTTAGTGGGAGACCCCTGACCTCGACCCCTCTCCCCCACCCCATCACGCACAGAGCAACCCTCCCGTACCTACGCCCTCTCGGGTTATAAACTAATAATTTATTGAACTACTAGTAACCTGATAAATAGCATGTTGCTGTATGTCTTTACTGATGGTTTTCTTGTTATCAATATATTTTTTCTTAAAATATGAAAGTGTGAAAGTGACTGTGAGAAATAGGGCTAAAAGGACGATTTTTACTGTGATATTACACAGTCTGAGAGTGCTCCAGAACGCAGCAGAGATGTCCTGGGGGAAATTTAGGCGGGGCTTCGAACGGCTGGCATGCCCCCGGACGCCCCTAGTTTGCCTCGGTTAAAATCTGTGTCTGGCTACGGCACTGGAATGATAAATGATTTGATAGTTATGAAATCGGTCTAGTATGATGAGATCTGGCAAATAGGTTTCTCGATAACTTTACAGATATTTCCGACGCGACTGAAAAGGATGAGGATGGTAAATTAAAAAAAAAAATATGTATGGGGTGTCCGAAAAAAACTGGCCACTTGTATTGCAATTTCGTTTAAAAAATATTTTGTTTTGTTACGGAGCATCTGCTAGGGTATGTGAAAATTGCCAGTTTAGACACTAGTCTGTTTTGGAAACATGATGTATTGAACAAGAAAGAAAATATTGGGCTTCCAATTATTTGAAGAAAAAAATGTTAGTTTTTAATAAGGTAACATACATAAAGCCTGCCCAAAATTTCTTTTTGCAATGCAGAGCTTTAAGACTCTATATAGAAAAACAGTGTATCCTAGGAAAAGTTAAATGCAATACACATGGTGGATAGTACAGAAGTTTTAAAGAAAATGAGTATATACTTTCCAATGGTCAGTTTCTTTTGGAACGCCCTGTGATTTATATTTGCGTGCGTTCTAACCCCATGTATCCTGACTTAATATGCAAGCCTAATAATAAATTTCATACGCCAAGAATCACATCAGTATTTTTTCAAGGCGGTCACATGACCATAGAAGGAAAACACAAGTGATGAAAATATGGGAATTTATAACTCATCCTAGTCGACAATAGCAGTATAAATCATTAAAAAAAAACTGTAAACCACACTTTCTGACGGTCACCAAATACTGTTTATGTACGAGTGCCTAACAAAATGTCCTATGCATGCATGTTAACAAAGAACAATAACTTAACAAGTCACTTGTCTTCAGATTTGATGCTACAACCAGTCTTTCAAGCATAGATATCCAGTTGAAGTATATCAGTATTTGAACAATGAGCTCTAAAGCTGTTTTCTCTGATAAATATTATTTTTAAAATAAAGTACTCTTAAACTGTATTTTTGTTTGATGTTGAACGCGAACGAAATGAATATCTTTTCTCCATGTTGAAATTAATCGAAGGGTTGTCTCCCATGATATAGGATGACAGCTTAATCGAAGAGTTGTCTCCCTATAGATATAGGATGACACTGCGCAATAGACCAAAGAGTTTGTTATTGTAACAGATTATTGCAGATGTCGAGTATAGAAATGATTCCATATTATATTCTTTATTTAAAAAAAAACTCATTCTCATTTGGACTTTGGACATTAGATTTTGCTGCATTTAATGCAATGCTTTTATATCGCTAGATACAATTTTTATAATTACTTTTTTTTCTTATAATTACTTCATGCACAAATGTAACATACGCATTCACTTTCAAATATGATGTCTTAGACTTACTTATAAATATTATTTTTAGTGTTCATACATCCTAGCCAACAAATCTGCATATCTATTTATGATTTAAGGGTACTTCAAGTTTCATCCTTGAAAATGATATTTTTCAGTCGTAGATCCTCTTTAAAAGCTGTTATTATATTGTCTATAAACACATGATTCTGCGAGGTCGACACCATGAGATAAGCTAAAATAGTTGTGCTTGGAACTGATACAGAGAAATATTGCACTGTATTATTACACCAAGTTACACAGTATACGAAATGTAATAGAAAATCTTAATGTTTTTGTCTTCAGATTGCTTAGATACGAGTGGAATAAAGCCGAACGGTAGCCAATGGCATCCGACGGTAGAATCCGTCGGCGAGATTGATTGTATAACCTGTACATGTTTGGTAAGTTTGTATAATGATATTGCAAGATATGTTTATTGTCTGTCCGTCCGTTCCATTATTTATTAATACGAATGATATTACCACCCGACCCATCCTATCTGACCCGAAAGAAGGACAAAAGTGTACAAGTATTACCAATGATAGCCGGGAATCGACGGTTGGGTGAAAGATGTAGATGTAGATGAAAGTACTCGTTGCCGCTTTTTCCAGTCGAATTTAATGCTCTAAAATAAAACAAGTTGTAAACAGTAATTTTAGTGCGTAGGATTTACTAACCAACGTTTTAAAAGTTAATATAATCTCGTGATATTATCGTTAGAGCTATATTGTTCTAATGTTTATAATTTGATTGCGATCGACAGATTCTGATAAGGCCAAATAATTGTTTGTTTCATGGACTCTTTAAAAGGATGTATATGCGTTTCGTTTTTTATGATTTCATTGCACATGCCCCCCCCCCCCCCCCCCCCCCCCCACACACACCCATAATGTGTTTTCTTATCAAGTGAAAAATAACGACGATTAATTAAATTTCGAAAACATCCGAAATAAAACTTAAAACTGTTTCCGCTTTCTGTTTAATTTGCAGTGTTGTGTAACAAGGGTCCTATATAATGAAAGGCTATTTGAGAGTCGAGAAGACCGTACATGACCGTGCATCCCTTTAGAAATAAATCTTTAAACTTTTTTTTTAATGTTTTCTATGTTTTAATAAAATTTGTACTTTTTGATTTTTATACTGGGTTCCTATATATTCTATAAAAGCTATAAGTTGCGCAAGAACTCTGAATACAACATAATTATATCATTTTCATTTTTAATGATAGTGTATAAATGTGTTTTCCTATGAATGAAATGCTTTTCATATATCTCTCCTGAAAATTGGTCCCCCACTTATTAAAGGTACTACTCGTGTATATGCAATAAAAAACTGAATCAACTTCGGAGTCTGACAATCAGAAAGCAAAGTTTGGTTGGCCTAGAGTCTGCAGAATCAATTGTTTAGGCCTTTAGGAGCCCGTGATCATTCTGCCGATTATTTTGTTTATTAGGTTGTCTCGCCGATTCTGAAAACTATGGTGCCAAATTCTAGAATTCCATGTAATTTTGGCGCTATTGTCTTACAATATTATTATCTATTTAGACATGATTCAATTAGGCTGGCGCTTCTCTATCAAAACATTGTAGCCGTTTATTTCTGTTTAATCGAATTTATCGTCAACGTTTGACGTGCGCAGAGGAATAACTTCTTCGACCCCCTGAATTGATAATTTTCTATGTAGTAATAAAACAGCAAATAAGAAATTGATTTTTGTTTTCTTTATTGCGTTAAACAGCATGTTTGAATAGTTCGCTGTTTTGAAGAAGTTTTTATGCGTAATAATTTTAGTTATCGTTGTCGAATACTTCCTGCCTCGTCTGCATGATTCTACGTCATTCAGAAATGAAGTGAGAAGTACGGAAACATGAAATGTTTATCGAAGTCGTGTGTACAACCGTTCCCGCGACAAAATATTTTCACAAGCTACCGTATACCGTACACAATAGTTTATTTAGATAGAATGTGTTTAAGTACGAGAGACTATCTGGTGTGAATGATTTGAAAGTTACAATTAAATTATTCTCTCCCCCCCCCCCCCCCCCCGTACACACACACACGTGCACAACACGCAATTTTGCTGGCTTATTGGCGAAATTGTCTCCCCTGAAAACAGCTTATCGAGTGTATTGATTAGCCATTATCGGTCAATTTACGCCTATTGAAATATAGAAGGAGAAAAACTTTAACACATCAAATTACATCAAAAGCATTATCTGACAATATTTATTAAGTTATTGAAGTAATCTGCAATGCTTGCACTTTCTTTCAATATAATTTTTTTATAAAATAAAATATGATCTTCTTGCTTCCCTATGCGTTTGAAATAAGTAACTAATTTTGATCCCGAGTCCCATTGATTTCTGAAGGAAATGACAGATTTTAAGCTTTACATGGTATTTTAAAATGATATATTCTCATTTTGATCTTAAATAATATTTCAGTCTTCGTTTTTACTGGATATAATTTACATAATTTCTTCAGCCATATTGAAATACGACAAGGGCTATTAAACTGACGGTCATATTATATTTTCATTTTCATCACTTATATGCTCTTTGCAAGTCTTCCTTGTCAAATCGCTGCGTCCCTTTTCTTGACTCACCGCCTTTCAGTCGGTGGTACTGGTACCAGAGCAAAAGAGAAAACCATTCTACATACTTCACCCTACACATTATAGTATACACAGGGGTAGGGTATAACATGTACAGTGGTATTTTCTTTTTGATCATATTCATATTGCATGTCGAAGTACTATGTTGCTATAAAGTACCCCCACTGAGTAGAATTGCCCAAATTGCCTTAGATACCACTTCAATTTGCTTATATCTTGCTTAATTGAGCCGCACCACGAGAAAACCGACATAGTGCATTTTCGACCAGCATGGATCAAGACCAGCCTGCGCATCCGCGCAGTCTGGTCAGGATCCATTCTGTTCGCTAACAGTTTCTCTAATGCAGTAGGCTTTGAAAACGAACAGCATGGATCCATGCTGGTCGCAAATGCACTATGTTGGTTTTCTCATTGTGCGGCTCAAATTTATTTGGAGTTTAACAGGGGCTAATAAAATGACAACTGTATTATTTTTAAATAACAGAATGGAGAAATAAAATGCCAGAAAGACTGTTTACCCGACCACGAGCTACCCTGTCGGCATCCTAAGAAACCCAACGGAGCATGTTGTAAAACTTGCCCTGAAAAGAAAAAGAAGCGCAAGGGGAAAAAAGGACGCAAAGGACGCAAAAACCGAAAAGACAAGAAAAAAAGATGTAAAGGCAAGAATAAAGGTAAGTAACTCATTACAAAAGAAATCTTGAATGTTGAAGAAACAGTTGTCTGTATAGCAAGATGAATAACATACCTGTGTAATACTAGTTATTAAAGAGCTCATGATTCTGTGTGAAATCGAAGTATGTACCGAAGGAAGATATTGCAACCTAAAGTCAGTCTTAAGAGAAACACGTAACATACTCTAAGGTTTGTCTATAGGAAAATCCAAACATTTGTTTGTAAAATTATATAATAGAATAGCATAGTATCGGCAAAATATCGGCTTATGTTGATTTTTCAAATATTTTGTTGATAGATTTGGATTTAAATTTGAATTTTAGTTCATATATAACCTGTTTCAAGAAACTTTTTTCAAAGGATTAAACCGTTAATTAGTGCGTATCCTGACATGCAGTTTCTTTACTTTGAGGTTTATTTGATTTATATTAGATCATTCAATGTAATAATCTAATATTAAACACATTTAATATGCTCAATTTCATTCGTACATGTTTCACGTAGGGTTCATTTGTTTCTCCAATACCACGCCATTTTTTATGTCGGGTTCATTTTGTAGAAGTAGGGTATTTTACAAAGTCCTTAAATCGAATCCGTTTTGTAAACTTTGAATGGGGTATTTTAAAAGGTACTTTAATCCTCGTATTTTCTGTACAAAAAATCTTCATCGGTCTGTATACAGTGCCGATGCGGTCCTCTTTTGATGAAAACTAGGGAAATTCGTAATGTCTAACCTATTATGATGTATCACGTCCCAACATATCCGATTGCATATCCCTCCCTTATTAAAGCGAATTTATTACCAATTAATGGCTGATGATTGTGCATATTATACTCACAAATTTACTTAATCACGAGTATATTGTATATCAATTTCGCGCCTGCTTCTTTTGATTAAAGCTTAACGCGTAAGAAAATTGTCTAAGGCTAAAAGGTAATGTTTACACACAACAGTATACGTAACGAGACAAAAGGGAAAAAAGCGCCTCCCATTTTGACACACCCCTTAAGGATCCTTTGATTGTTCTATAAAACAAATGTGTTAAATCTTGATTTTAAGCTAATTAGTATTCTAAAACAACTTCATGGCAAATTTATTAACATACTGTTGTCGGATACAGCTTTTAATGTACTAGTTTCTGTTCACATTAAATGAACTTTTAAAAAATACAATTGCCCTATTTTCATAGAAAATAGAAAAAAAAAAACCTGTTGATAAATATAAACACTAGTGATGCAACAATTAAGAAGAGAGGTTCCCTCTAGTTCTTAGACATTCCTGCTGTTCCTAAATTTATACCTGTACAAACCAATAATATTCTTACTCTACAAAATAGCAGTTCTGAGAAGAGAGACAGAAATATACAGATAGTGCGGTCATTTCTTTAATATCTAACTTTTTGTATTTTAGACAAAAAGAAGTGTAAAAATCGACGGCGGCGGAGAAAGGAAAGAACTACTACACAGACGGTGAAACCGACGGCAGTCGTCGGTATTTCCTTAGAAAATCTGTGCATAAGAAAAAAGACAGTATATTTAGTATATAAATCCATAACAGATACTGAATTGCTTATTGCATTTGACGATATAAAAGCGAATACGGTGGATGTTCATACATGGACGGTAAATAAAGGTGAGTTAACGTTTTGTGTATAGCTCAAGTTTAGTTTAATACTAGTTTACAATTTCTGTGTAACCCAGTTGTGAAAAAACTTTAAGTTACATATCTGAATCACTCTTAAAAAGCACTACTGTTGACATCTGTTGCCGTTGCGACCCTAATGAAGCTCAAACCTACGGTCATCGTGTTGAGTTAATCAGTAAGAAAGGCGAAGGGAGATAAATTTTATAAACCATATCGATGATTTTTTCAGAGCTTATTCCCCTTCATACGCTTTAAGAACAAAAAAGAAAGCCATATTGATATTTTTTGTCGTTTCTTTTTAATTCAGACATTCCTATAACATTTTTTGTCAGCTAAGTTAGATGCTATGACTAAACTTGTTTTTAGCAATCTCCGACAATCTCTTTAGGACCGTTTGTGGAAAGAAAACTCTGTTTTATTGAAATTTCTTTTCATATACAGAAAACCAGCGAGGGGTGATAACCTATACAGAGCCAAAAGTGATTGCGTCTACAGATTTTCGCAAAACAATTAATAACACAAATGTCGTAGGGACTGCTGGAAAATGTAAGTTTGCATTCTGTAAAACGTAGATCGGGACATCTTTCTCATATTAAACGTGTATCCATGCAAATTAGTACTTATTCAATCATTTACAAATACGGCCAATCCGAGTGACATTTCGGTACATTGCACACGGGAAAATCACTCGATTCAGGTAACAATTTTGCTTATAATTTATTTCCTCATTATTTGACTGATTTTGGTAATATCAAAATCGCCGAAGACTGGAAAACAAGTGCTTTCCACGTCTGCCAGACATCCTCAATTTACTTTACACATACTTTTCTCAAGGACTTCGCCCAATTGTTTTTTTTTCACCAACCAAATGTGTAAGTAGCGTGCACTCCGGGATTTGGACGAAGTGTTTGAAGGAATTATTGAGAATGTGTGACAGACGCTTTGTGCCGAGGAAATCAGTCGATTTCCTGTTTCCGATTAAAATCCGTCAAGTTATAAAAGAGATAATAAGCAAAAACGTTACCTGAATCCAGATATTTTACGGTGGGTACGATACCGAGGTCACCCTAAAGGAAGGCTTCATATCTAAGGCAATGCGTACTTAATGAAAATTCGGGACTGTCGTGAAAAGAGATGAAATAAAAGAACTGTTGGTTTTAAATGTAAGATCTTTCACGAGTAAACATCAAAAGTACAAATGTTTTGTGATCACTCAGTACAGAAACAAACAAATATCCTTTATGTACGAATTCCACAAATGAAATGCAAGCCGTTTTGTCTTTTTTTCAGCACAATACAGAAAGTTCAAACGACGCTTAAAAGACAAGCTAGAGAAATGCCGAGAGGACTGTGATCCAGAACTATTCATAAAAATAATACAGAGGGTCAAAGTTCGCTTATTGAAGTTTGGGGACGAGTGCTAAGAAATCTAATTTAAAGAAAGAAAAACCTTTCAGTCGAAAGATTTCAATTCTCTGTTGTGCGTACAATAATGTACAATATATAATATTTCTTTTGTGTTGTGATACGTCCTTTTCTGGGCATGTACTTGAATGATTTGGATATTGCGTGATATAACAGCCGTTATATCTTATTATGGAATAATTCTGAAATGGCAGAGTGGAGTGTCAGAGTCTTGCAGTAAAACTAACTATTGGTGTTGAAACAGTTTACGTTAAGGGCGATAGTGAAATAGTGAAGGTGAAAATAGGTGCTCACTGTTATATTTAACAATAAGATAAAGTCTACACGCTACTTAATAGTGAAACTTTTTACCGAAGCTGCTTTGAAACTAAATGTGTGAACAATTACCGTGCTTATTTTGAAACTGTGAGTGAGGCCTGTTTAAGAAATAATGATGGATGTTCTTTTTGTATTGAAACTATTGTAGCTTTGGAAGAGATAACACTGTTTTTCTTTCCACTAAAGAAAAGTGCTTTATGCTAATTTTGCTTAGCATAGATTTAATGTTTAATTCTATGATGCCAGCAGCTTAATTGTCATGCAGTAAATTGTAATTGGTGTAAAATTTTGTTCTCATGTTTTCATGTTTATAGATATGTATGAATAACGAATAATATTTGTATATTACAAGGCCAGTTTAAATAGACTTCTGGCTTTTACATATCGTGATGCATTGTTCCGCTTTTAATTGTCAGTCAGTCTGTTGAAATATGATTTGGTTTTCGATCAATAACTAGGAACGTTTAAACCTTCACCAATAAGACTTTAAAGAATAGTTGTATCTGGTCGACAGGTAATCCCTACTGTTCTAAGGGTACGTAGGCCAAAGGTCTCGGTGATCCGAAAACTCGAACGGTTTTCGATCAATAACTGCATAACGCCTGCGCCTTTAAAGAATGATTGCCTACCTTTGCTTTTTAGGGTCAGTAGTACAAGATCAAGTTCACTTTGACTGAAAACGGTTTCTGGTCAATATCTGGCGTACGCTTGGGCCTACGGCCTTCAGATTTCATTGAATGGTGCATGTAATCATATTATTGTAGGGGCTTGTAAAAACTTCAAGGATATTGTGACCTCGAAACTGAAAATGGTTCCAGATTGATAACTGGAGAACTCTCATGCCCACGACATCTAACTTAAAAGAATTTTTTCGTCTATAGTCCATAAATGACTCCTAGTTCACAGTAAAGGTCACATTACACTTGAGACTGAAAACTACACAAACACACCCAATAATCTCCGATAGGCCGTCTTGGGGGACATACGAGTTTTTCAAATATCTTTTTTCTTTTACTGTTTCTTGTTTCTGAGTAGAATTTACATGTTGCTTCTCACAACATAGTTCAAGGTCTAGCCGTACTTCTATATGAAATATTAAACTTGCACATAGCCTCTGTTGTTGATAATTTGTTTGTGACTTGTTTGTAATTATTTATTTGACTGTCTATTTACATTCTTCAGTGTAAAGGGTATTCTGAGTTTTCCACATGGAAGAGAATGGTCATGACCATGGATTACAAAATCAGCAGACGTAAACATTGGTCATTTTTAGTTGTTTTTTTTTTATTGTGAAATATACAGCAAGATTGCTAATAAGTACGTATTTGTATCCGAATTAAAAGTGGTTATTCGGATTTTGTTCGTGTAATAGTTCTGTTTGAAACTTTTGATTTTCACTTATTCACTGAGCACATGATACTTGTTATGGATATCCATTGAAGTATTCTTACAGAAAAACATGTCCGACCAAGATATATAGTTTTAAATATAGCAAACACTGTAATTTATGTTCTTTGCCTAGGGAGCGGTATGAATACAAGAACATTTTTATAATATTTGTTGAAAGTTTGTTTTGAAAATAATATACAGCAGTAATATAACCAAAACAGGAGTTCATGAAATTACAATTACCTCCCTTTGTCTTTTTTTTTGGTTGTTCACCCAAGACGACTGAAACCAAATTCAGAAACAGTAAGCAGGTAATTCTTTTAAATGAACAAAAATACAGTTTTGCAAAGGGAGAAACAATATATTTATAACATCAGTGATTTCTTATCAGTATATTGATCTATGTAACAGCCATTTTGCTGAATAAATCTTAAACAGATGATATGAAAAATGAAAAAAGTTATACAATGCATCTGACTTCCTGTTCAATTCTGATGCAAATCAGCCTATATATCACCCTTCGCAAGAAGATATACTAACAAATACACGAGATGAGGCTGCTGGAGCTTCTAGTGATGCTATCTGTTTGAATGAGTCTAGACAAAATGGGTTTTAACTGACATGTTTTAATGTGCTATGCCTATCATTTTATTTTTGTTGTTTTTTTTTTTGCCAGAAATGCATATTGTACATAAGATATTGTGTTATAATTGTTATTTATTTCCTTTTGGCTTTTAATAAACGGTTATTTACACAAGTATGTTGTTTATATTGATGGTCATCCAGTCATGTTCGATGGTTTAATTACGGGATGGATTATGTAGAACAAAGTACTCCATACGCATTTCATGGATATTAGGGCAAATTCTCTCTGCTTCATTCGTTAACAGTAAAATGTCCCTTATCTATCAAAAATGCCTAAACACAATTGTTTTCAACATTTCAAGTTTAGACAGTTGGGGAGGAGACTTGTACGCCCTTTCAAAACTGAGCAGACTTCTATTCGGGGAGAGAGTGTTGAGGTGGAGGGCATTTTACTTATTATTAACTGGCTTTGACACTAAAACGGAAGCTTTATCCTAAATTGCTCTACAATATCTGTACAAAGAACAGGAACTATATTCTGAACTGAAATATTCTTACATTGATCAACAACAAAATCGAACATAAATTATTCTCCTTTTAACTTTAGTGAAAATTGTTAAGATTAAAGCAAGAACTATTAAACGGCGTTGAAAAATACTAACTAAATGTTGCTGAACAACAACCTGTTTGTGCAAGAAGTGGGAGAATCCTTCCTTTGGATACTCTGAGAACAAAAACCTACAGGCGGGTGAAGGATGAAGCTTGACTCATTTAGCGAAAATTTCGGATTTGCAAATAATACTTTATGACTATTAGACACAGAATCAGGCACAAACACAGCTTATACCGAGAATGTTCTTGCAGATCTCTTAGATCTAGGACAAAACAAGTATCCAAAAATCAACTATAAAGTAGTGCTAGATGCAGAAAGAAAGTGAAAAAAGGGCATCTTCATTGTTATTACAGGTAAAATGGACACTGACATTATAAGAAAACAAGTCCAAAATCCGTGTTATTTGCGAATGGAAGTAATTACAAAAGAATAATTTAATAAATGATGAAATTATGTAAAAACAATTCTTAATGCTGCGTTTACCACGATGTCCACGATGTCCACGATTTAAAGAACACCTCGGAGTTCCACGATTTATTGCACGAATTTTGTATTACTACGCTTTCCTACGCTTTCTTACGCTCTCAATACGTTTTGTTACTACCTGCAGCGTTTTATCACGAAACCAACACGATTCTGGTCGAGATCTGCCACGAATTTCATCACGTTCTCTCTAGTTCTCTTACGATAACCACGATATGCTATCACGTTTTTTCACGTTCTGTTTAGATCCCTCACGTTATCAAATTTTGTTAAGCTCTCCTACGATTTATGGCCACGATTTGATCAAGATTGTCACGTTTTGAGCACGACTGGAATAAAAATAGGAGGCATGGGTCATCCTCTCATTCTCTGCAGAGATTCCAAAGAGGAACGAGCTATACATCAAAGAGCTGAACAAGATGCTAAATTTGCAATTTTCTTGTATGCCTATAAAAGATACTCGTCGGCTGCAGCAACAAGTGACGGAACAGGGCAGGATAGAAGAGAGAAGAAGGAGAAGAAGAAATAGAAAGCCTAAGACCTGCTGGGTGAGACCATAGTTAAGAGGAAACCGAAGGCACCAACTGGGACAATACCCTAAACTTTTCAACACAGACATCAGGCGTTAAGATGTTGGCTCCAACGACAACTATGTAAAGATGCCTCCAGATCTAGTGGAACTTAGAATCGTGTTTCCAAGTTCACCAAGGTCCCCATACGATGGAGCATCAAGGTCTGATGCGCTACGTTAAGGTCTGTTAAGCTGCATTACGCTCTACAACGATTTCCACGTTCTATCACGCTCTCTCAAGATTTAAGATAAATCGGGATAATCGTGGCAAAATTTTTGACTGTCAAAAATTTTGTCACGATCCTTACGATCATCACAATTCCACGAAGAATCCTCAAGATAACCACGATTCGATCCCACGAGCCCCCACGCTCACCACGCTTCTCTCAAATCGTGGACATCGTGGACATCGCGGCTAAGTGTAAATGCAGCATTAAGGAATCATTTGTCAGCTGATGGTATGACTGCATTTTAACAGTTTTGAAATAAAGACATTTATTATGTCCACATGGAAATTGGATCTTTAAACAGGAATTTAGATGGCTGAAAACACTTACGGTATTTCTTATTATTGAATTCATAAATAAAATGATTATGCTACTATGTTGTTTTCCATTTAAGATTCGTCTACATGCCAGTAAGAAATACAAATTAAAACATAGAAAGCCATATAAAATGTTTCCATTTTTCTTCGACAACAACTACATGTAAGCGTAACTTTTAGCCTAAAATTAAATGTAAAATACTACGCTGCATTCCCGAAAGAAACATTCGGCATCGTTATCAGCTTGATTAATACAGCCAACACGTTAAAATATAAAGAAAGATAATGATGTTCACATTCAGTATTTTCCCCCTAAAACATAAAGGTATTATAAGAAACAAAGAAATGTTGTCTGTAGATACATGTAGATAGTATGAAAAAAACTCATTACCTATTAAAAAATAAAACAATTTATATAAATATAAATGATTCGTCTACTAAATACCACAGCGTTCGGACAGGTCAAAGGTTTCGGTTGTTCTTTTTGTTCAACTAATGGAATATAACTGAATGAGACAATTCCCATAAAATGTCAAGAGTAGAATGTAGATCCCGGCGGAACCTTTCTAATGATAAGTATAACTCTGCTTTTGTCAAAATGTTAATAAGAACATTTTGAAATTTATAATTTTCAAAACGAGAAGGTAGATTCAAAGACGTGCAAAGGTAAAAAACAAGTATAAGACTATAATTTAACCTCGGACCGACACAGTAGGTCTGAATATAAATTAGATTAAACATGTAGGATCTGCTTACTTCTGTCAGTATGCAGCAACATTTACATGTTGGTTACTTAATGCAACAACATGGATGCTCTTCACACATTAAAGCGATATGCATATATAAGCAAAATCATTCTGCTGCAAGTAAACTGCAATTTATAGTCATATTTTGTAAATTGTGTCTAATTTGTGTGCGAAAAATAATAAATAAATAAACAATGCTGTAAAGCTCATTTCCGTTAATATTATACCTCCGAGTTTTGCATATAGTAAACGGCACATTTTGGTCAGTTTAACAATGAATTGAAAAGCATTGTTTGTTAATATGTGTTTATATGTTAAGTAGAGATATATATTCTTCATTAGTATTTTTGTTTAGTTGTGATGCAATTATACAATATCGCTTTAATTATCGTGAAAATAAAACAACAACAACACACACAAAAACAACATTAAAACTAAAATAAAACAATGCAGCTAAGAAATTATAATATTTGCATTTACAAGGAGAGCATTTTTGAATATTGCAATTAATTATATGCGTTCATGGACATAGCGCTAACTGAGTGTGCAATTTATTTTGTAATATTTTGCAATATTTCTGGGGTGTATTTACTGGTAGAAAGACTCATTCACAATCGTCCCAATTACCTACCCCCGTGGAACTGCATCTGCCTTTTTAATACATGTAAATATCACTAGACTATTCCATGTGTAATATTGCTCGTGGACTTCTTTTTGAAGTTCATGATATAGATAATTATGCCTCATCTTTATCTACAAACTTAATCGACACTACGTCTGTCACTGTCATTGTCATTGATGCCGATACATTTTTTTTTGTGTAGCTAAGATCTCATCGTGGGTTATAAGAGTAGACGCAGTGGTCCAGTGGTAACACTGTTTAAGTACAAAACCAGAGGTGGTGAGTTCGAGCCCCCGCTCCTCCAACTAAAAACATACTAACATCGGGATAAGAGTCCCGTGCATGGGTGCTCTACACCTGGCACGTTAAAGAACCAGGGAAACTTCTGGAAATTGAGCGTCTTCTGTATCTTGCACTATCGTCCAACTAACATTATTAACAGTCTTCTGGAGGAGTCGCCCAAATAGATATCCGGTGGCGACTATAAATAAACTTACATACACATAATCGTGTGTTATAGAATTAATTATACTCGTCAACAGGTAACTGTATGGACGAGTCGTACAGCGCATTATGTGTCTATATTGTTTCTTTCTCTGTGTTGTTGAATATCTGCGTTGTTGACGACTGTGTAGTTCTCCTTGCTGTATTGTCCTCTGGACATCTTAATGGCTTAGTTGTAGTGTCAATTTGCCTCGTCGTCGTCTGGTCTGAAACCTGTTGATGGACATTTTCCCGGCGTTGTACGTCGCTCCTTGCAACTGTCTTGTCCAGAGTGTTGACCTTTGGTAGTCCGAAGATGCTGCTCCGGTGTCCATTCACAGGGGTGTCAACCACTATATGTGCCCTCTTCAATAAAATCTGTAAAAAGTTCCGTTGGAAACATAAAATGCAAACAAAGCAGAATAATAGAAGACTCAGTCTGTTCATGAGAGGCAATGAAATGAGCAACACCTCTCACGCCCCTTAGCATCGGCTTATTGGAACTCTGTTACACATATATTGAATGTACTCTATGATTCGAAAGGACCATAAAATATAACAACACTGATTACAAGTACTGGGAGACTTTTTACAGCCGCCACATGGAACTTCAAGATTGCTGTTGTGATAGTTAATAAAATCTGCAAAAAGATCCTTTGGAAGCATAGAATGCAACCAAGCAGAATAATTGCAGACTCGGTTTGATGTTTGTTCATGAGAGGCAATGAAATATGCAACACCTCTTACGCCGCCTAGCTATCGGCTTTAGACGTGTACGTACCAGGGAGCTCGGAGAAGAAATTCGTCAGTATGGCTGAGTCGTAATATTTATATTATTTATTTTGGCAATTATCCGTGAACAGGACGAATCGTGTAATTCATATATACCAATATACTCATCCGAGTCGGGAATAAGATTCTCTAGTCAAACATGCAAAATCAGACATACAACTTGAAATAAAACAACTGTAGATAAAATAGAATATATTATTATGTAATATTTGTTTAGGGAACTATATGTACTACAAATCTAATTTAATAACGACCATGTAATTTTACTTTAACATTTAAGTACAGTTGCCTAAAGTCATAATCGTGTACGAGTACTAACCAGATAATGGCACAAGAGGCTTCAAAATTGGGTGATTGTAAACTTAATATGCAGTGACTATGCGACATTTCAACTAGTTCTATCTTCAGTTTGGTGCCCTTTCACGAGACGTTTTGGCGCTTCCAACATTGTCCTATAGAGTTGCACAGACTGGGGTGATCCAGTCCAACCAGGACCTAACTGGCTACCCGCTATTTCCCTGACTTTGTTAATGGCCATTCCAACGTGAAAGTGACTTCTAGTGTTTATGCTAGTTTTCAACCGTTCTCTTTTGTAACGTTGGAAACAAAACTTCTCCGTCCTAGTCCTGTAATCCAGAGTATTGCAAATGTCCGCTATCGTGGTTATGCTGCAAAACCACGGCATCCAACTTCCACAAGGAAACACAAGGTTCTCGATCAACCATTGTCTTGCCACTGTTTTAAGAGTCCCTCTTAAGTCTCAATATTGTACTCTGCGGTTGTTGATTTGATTGCATTTGCCACTAATGTGCAACTAACTACTTGTACCGTACACACTAAGATTGCTGACGGTTTATACGACAAAACACCACCGAGGAGGATAGTAGGTGATCTTTCTCTCTAGCGCCTGAAGATAGACCATTGTACATATGTAGAGGATAAAGAAGTCTTTGGTAGAAGGTATTTATAGCATCTTTCAATGCAATACCTACGGAGATCCACTTGTATCGACCTGCTTCATCAAGTATTCAGTCCGGGACACCATTTATTTGACACTGAGTCTCCCTTACTTATTTTCAAAGGAACTTTCTAGGATTTTAATTAGTAGTAAGAATAAGCCGAGCATCTGATCCAAACCTGGTATTATCATACATCTCTTCTTTCCTTAAGATTTTAAATTTCATTTTTAAACATGTAGTGATTTTAGACTCAGCTGCATTATTTAAATCTTGATAGTTATCGTGTTATCACCTATAGAAATCCATGCAGGTGACTTGGGTATGCTAGTTGGCATCGTGTGGCCTTTAAATTTCTTCACAGAAGATTAGACGATAAAGTTCATGACCGCAGAGAAAAATACGACGACGATGGTGTATCCTTTCACAATTCGATGTATGGTCTAAAGTTGAAAACCAAAACCGCATTTGAAATTTGCCGAAATAGTGCTGCATAACACTGAGCATGAAATGTTGAAAACTGTTTGCATAGCTTTGTGTGGTGCTTATCCATTTCCTCTGGTTAAATCCATCAATAGAACTGTCAGATCTCTTTTGTTGGCATTGGCTTCTTCAATGATTTTGATAAGCACACTGGTTTGTTCCAAGCATCAAAGTTTTTCGTTTTTGTCAGGTTTAACACCACTCCAGCAAATTTATAGGTCATATGACAACTATCAACCTTTTGGCAATGGAAGACCCAAGGTGTCCCCCAGGCACGAACGAGCACCTGGGAAGAATCTTCGACCTTTTTTAAGTCAGTTGGATGGCTTCCTCACATAACAGAATTCTACACTCCAAGGAAAGTTTCGAACATACAGAGGTGTGGGGCATATAATTCAAAGACAGCGACAATTTTAAATACATGTATATACAAGTCCTTTGCAAGCTGATTTATAAATATCACCGGTAACTAAAATGGGCGACTCTTCCAGGTAGTTTAGGTGACTGACGAATTATTTCAAGTGGGGAAGTCATCTAGCTGGTCAACGTTATGTCGGTGATTCTTCCCAGGTGACCACGTATGATGAAATAATAACCGGAGGAGCATCTGGAGTCTTCCGCCACCATCAAAAGCTCTAAAAGCGCATTATGGCATACACTTGTGCCGGTGTAACGTGTGAAACCGAACCGCTTTTGTATCGTTGTCTAAGTTAATAGCGTCATTCTATAGGTTCTAGTGAGCTTAGATGATACATTAACCACCCTGACTTTAATCCAGTAGCATGCAGATCAGAGAATAATCAAACATGTATTTATAAAATAAAGACTTTGATTATAATAGAACACTTACATATAGTCGACTGTATAAGCAGCTGCTTGGAATCTTTTGCGCAAGTTGATACCCTCTGACAGATCGCGTAGTCTTTCTTAACTAGGCTGATCACTCACAAACCAAGTCGTTGACTTGACCATTCGAGAAGCCAGACTTGTGCTTCCTAAATAGACTGGTTTCGAATATCTTCATTGCGTCATGGTATACGGATAATGGAATAGTCATTTTGAGCTAATATTGAACCCTTTGTCGATATCCTATAAATGTGAAAAATCATGACTTTTTTTTGTGCAAAATATAAATTTTGAGGTTAGAAGTAGAGCAGAATCAAATGTATCGTTAATCACAATACATTCACAAGCAAATAAAGAAACTCATGTACGAGCCCAGAACAAAACAAAAAAAAAAAAAAACACAAAAACTGTGCGTTTTAGATGCACTGTGTGCATGATGATAAATAACACTTACGATCATATTGTTTGTGAAAAAGAATAAATGACTTCAAATTAATTGCTGTCTCACAATAGGAAAGCTTTGATGAATATAATTAACAGTTTCATTCAAGTCAGCTATCTTCTAGACTAAATAGCATACCTTTATGTGTATAGTTGTCACTTCTCTACCAAAAAGGAAGGAAACCAGGATCTTGCAGCACATCGAGGTAATATTTTATTAATCTGTATATAACGTTCATGTATCAACTGAACATAATAATATCAAGAAGTATTTCAAAAACATATTAGATATAGTACATGATTTGAAATTGTTATAGCTGGCATTTTATTGTACTTGACTTTTAGGCAAACTTAGAGATATTGCAAAATCATCTTAATACATGATTTGGAATTGTAATTGTATTGTAATTGTATTGCACAAAACAATTAGTCACGAGTAATTACAGGTCTTGTAAAAACGTTTTACTACTTGATTTTCACATTTATTCATTATTTATAGTTCAAATACATTGCTTAGGCTTCACACATAATATTCCCGTAGTTTTGATTCTAGTATACCTGTTTTCTGAACTATAGAATACAATCTGTTATGTTTATACACAACAAAAATACAAGAACTGACAAAAAGGACTCTGTATTTATGTTATAAAGTTTAGTCTATGGTAGGTCTTTCGATATTTTCAGACCGCCGCCATGGTGAATCCGGAGCACGTGTTCCATATCGCTGATTATTGTATCTTCGCCATTACTATTGTAGTTTCGTTAGGTATCGGAATATATTATGCATTATCTGGCGGAAAACAACGAACGACGTCGGAATACTTCGTTGGAAATAGAAAAATGGCTATACTTCCGGTTGCGATTTCGCTGATGGTGTCATTTGAATCATCCATAATGATGCTTGGTGTCCCAGCAGAGGTATGTGACAGTTCTTTAATATTCTAAATGTTCATTTGCACCTGAAATTGTCTTAAACACATTGAAAACTCTTTAGAGCAAATACATGCTTGATGAAATCATTTAAATTGTAAATATTTATTTGACAAATCAATAGTATTTTGAACTGTTATAGGAGAACTATACCACTCTTAAACAATGTATCTTCTGTAATCTCAAAATAATTATGCATTGTTGTTCTCCTCATCGAGACTTGTAATTTGTTCGGTTAATCTATATTTGCCTATTTTTACATGGTAAAATAATGTGTTTCGGATGATACGATGGTACGGATTCCTTTTGCACAAAAACTGACACAATCTGGTAAGTGTACGCTCCAAACAGATCATCTTAAACACTGCTTTTGTACAACTAAATTATCGCTTTTTCATTATTAAGGTGTATGTGTACGGTTTGCAATGGATTATAGGAAATGTCGGATTCTTCATCGCAAACGTCCTTTCCATTATCATAGTGGTTCCTCTTATTCATCCGCTAAGGATTACCAGCGCATATGAGGTAAATGTTTAATTCTTCATGACTTAACTGTAAATTCATTTGAAACTTACCTTGTGGTCTATTGTTAGTAAAATTAAACTGAACACCGTTGTTTCAAACTATAAAGCAGACTCCGCATCAATGCATGGTTCCAACTATGGTTAAAACCTCAAATTTGAATGGATCGCAAAAATCAAGCGGCACCAGTCATACATTTTGTATATATCTGCGACCTTGATTGAATATCTCGCTTATTTTCAAAGTGCATATTCCGCACCTTTCAATTACGCTATTATATAGTTCCGAAATTCCTCTCCAGTATGTAGTACATCATTATTGTTTCTTTTGCTTTAATTTGCTTTAATCGACTGAATTTTAGTTTTTCTGCATTGTTTTTTGTCGGTTGATGTACAACAGAATAGTCATTAAATATATCTATATTTGTTTATCATAGGGATTATTTCATTTAAGATATATATTTTAAATGATGTTGCGGTTATGCCGAAATTGCAATAAACCCAGTGATATGCACTATACTTTGTTTTTACCTCAAGGCGTGTCTCAATTACTTCAATGTTTCTGGATTATTTGGTAATAATAAACAATTATACAGTAATCCAAGGAAAGCAAGGAAAGCTAATGCCTTTGTAACGAATTACAATACAATCTCCGAATAAATCGAATAGAAATGAAAACAAAATGTTTTAGTCAAAATTTGTAAGGTACGTAGATGAAATTGAACCTATGATTTAGAACACTTTTAAAAATTCTTTCAGTCATCAGAAACAAAGTAGATTCTATTCAATAAGAATTGAAATTTATTTACTACTTAACCACCAATTAATACTTTTGATATATTTTACATTTCAGTACTTGGAATTAAGATTCGATTCACACGCTGTTCGAATTCTTGGAACTGTGCTCGGGATGCTGAGTTATGTAAGATTTTTTTTTCGTTTTCACTAGGGTATGGTTTAAGTCGTTGTTTTAGTGTGAACATTTTTCACTGCTGGAACTGCAGAAAAGTTTGAAACAGAAATTGTAAATAAATTTGCTTTCATTGAAATTTTATAAAATTCATATAAAGAAATAATATATTTTTTTTATAGTCAGCGTCAGGTGTGGGCCACTATCAATCAGCATTTTACTAATAAGCCATACGCTTAAATCGTTGTGATAGTGCGTGCATGATAATGAAGAACTTTATATAAACGAATCTAATATAAAGACACCATTTATACATTAATTGATTGAGAACAAAGTCGTTGCTTATTTTGCAGACGGCGTACATGGGGATCGTTTTATTCGGGCCTGCCATAGCGCTTGAAGCAGGTATGGTTACTGTGTTTCATCCAAGTTGTTCTTTTTCTGTCAGTTTTTTTTTTGTGTATTACAGATACTACACCTGTAAATTGATACTCTTTTTCTTGACAGTATTTCGTAAGAGGAAAGAGTATAAAGGTTGTAAATGTATTCCAAGGACAACAAATTTAATCATATCTCGCTGACTTACATATTTTGCAACTTCAAAACAAAACAAATGCCCAACCATATGTGTGTCAAAGCCAATAAAAATTTAATGGTCATAACTTGGCAGTCTTTTCAATATTACTATTTTTTGTCGGTAAAAGATAACATAAAGTAATAGTATTGAATTGCGTGCAATAATTTTACATTTCAGTAACTGGATTCCCTCAGTGGGGTTCAATTGTGTCAATTGCGGCAGCTTCAGTCATTTACACTGCTATTGTAAGTCCACATTCATTCAGACCTGGTTCGCGTAAAATAAGCATTTTATTCACATTTATTAATATATGTCCTTATTCAATCATTTACACTTCTGTTGTCAGTCCATATTCATTTAGACCTGGTTCACGTAAAATAAGCAGTTAATTCATAGTAACACGCTTGTGTCTTATAAATTTCAATTTTATAGGGTGGTCTTAAAGCCGTTATCTGGACAGATGTTTTCCAGTGTGCAATCATGTTTGCAGGCGTATTTGCAGTGCTTATAAAGGTATTATATATAAATTTCTTGAAATTGCTACGTTTGTTTAATTCTATTGTGAATTAAAGGCGTATGCTAGAATTCCCTGCATATGAGATGGGCGAAATGTTTCCCAATAATAGACTTTCTTCGAACTTTTAATATTGAAGAACAATCATCTAAGAAACAAAAATATGCAATAAAAATCATAGGTCAACGGTATTGAAAAAGAGTTCGGGAAAAATGACGTTTTCAACGGCAGATAACTCTTATTTAATACCGGTGACCTATGATTTTTATTGCATATTTGTTTCTCAGATGATCGCTTTCAATATCCAAAGATAGAAGAAATTCTATTATTGGGAAAAAATTAGCCCTGAAATCTAGCGTACGCCTTTAAGACGAAGGATCTGTACTGACCAGTGGTAACTTTTGTGCTGTTTGTTTCGGCATTTTTCGTAAATGTAGTGCATACGAGCGGAGAAACGAAATTGAACGAGAATTACCCATTGCCATAATGGGTCCCCTACCATAACCTGATTTGGTTAAGGTGTATTACATTAAAGGGATACACCGGTTAAAGTTTGGACGAACATTTACAATTTTTTAAAAAATATTTTAGATTCTTTAGAACATTGTAGAAATGATATTTATAACATTTTAAGGAAATAGATCTATGCTTTCTTACTTTGACGTTGTAGATGTACAATGTTTCTTGAGAAACACAACAAATATTAAGTTCAACCAAATTGTATGAATACAAATGACAAAATCACGATTTGTACATGCACAGCCAAGCACGCGACGGTCGCAAAAGTAAGATATTCAGGTCAAAACAATGTTTAAAATTAATTAGATTATCTTTAAAAATAAAACAATATATCTACATTCTTCAAGGGTCCAGTTAGAAGTTTTCCTCAGTACATTTATAATGTACTTATTGTTGGATGTTTGAAGCAACCCGTGTACAATATTTTTCCGTTACAGCTTCTTTTTGTTGTGGGCCTACTTTGCGATGCATGGCTTTGTGGCTGTATTTGGGGTGCACTGTGCTTTCGGGAAATCTACCCTTAAATTTATCTTCTGTTGTCATTACGTGCGCGAAAAAACAAATAGAGATAATTTGACATGCAACAAAAGAAACCATGCATCGCACCGGTATGAAACAACGAATGTTGTAACGCGTTGTCTTTTCGATCCGATCCGGCGTTTTCTCGCTTGGCGGCTTTTTGGCTAGTGACATAACAAAAAGACGAAAGAAGTCTTTTCCTTTCTCACTTTCTTTTTGGTCGCGACAGAACGAAAAAAACCGAAATAATTTCGATTGGCGTCTTTTCGCTTAGCATCTTTTCGTAGGCGTCGAAAAGAAAAAACAAACAAACACCGCCCCCCACCCCTCTAAAGAAAGCCCCAAAGAAAACGAGAGGCATAACTTAAACAGACGACACGATTAGTTTTCTCTTTTTATCGTCCGTCTGTCCGTTCTTGTGTCCGTCCGTCCCAAAAGTCTTGTTTGGAGTATTTCTCAGCACCCATTGGTTAGAATTTAGCGAAACTTCATAAGAAGTTTCACTATAAAGAGAGGAGATGCACCTATTGTCTTCGTGTTCCTGTCGTTCGAGTTTTCACTGAGTTTTTGCACTTTGATTATTCAACATTAGTACAGTGAAGTACCATGTTAAATCAGTATATCAAAATATTCGAATGTTACTTGAGAAAAGACTTACACAAATACAAATATTTGCAACAGTTGTTCGTTTTTCTTTTGATTTGGTCTTAAATTGCATTCAACTTTCGTTTGTTATGAAATCAAAATATTACAGTGTGATTGTCTGAGGTCAATACATGTTTTGGTCCCACCAGCGTCTCAGTACGAGTTAGTTTTTATCATTTATCATGATACTGTGTTTAGACTAGCGGAAATTGTAAATTGAGATATAGTAATTAGATTGATCGATCTGGATATGAATAAACGGCTTATTATATACTCGTATCTTTCTAGGGAACAATGCAAGTAGGAGGCATTGGCAAGACCTGGGAGTTAGCGTATGAAAAGGGACGAGTAAATATATTCAAGTAAGATACATTCTGTTATTTCTTGCTATAGGTGTCAATGGTTTGCAATACAACCTGTATAGAAAGCAAGTACCGAAAACGAATAAATTTTACGCTGGAATGTTACAACAAAATGGATCCGTATTATATTTGCAACATAATTTTTATTTAAACACTCTGATGTTACTAGATAGTTTCGATATACAGATACATTTATAAAGCGGGCTTATAACATAATTCATAATGCGAATTCAGGTTTAGGCTTGACTTTGTTTTACTTTCTTGATATATTTTAGCGTAAATATAGGAATACATTCCAACACTGCTGTATAGTTTTGTTTTTTTAAAGGCTGTGTTCGCGGAACGTTGCTATTCTGGTTGGATCTTTTTTCTAACGATTTAGCAATAATATTTCTTTCCAATAAATCTCTTGCTTAAATATCAGTTTTGATCCGGATCCAACCATAAGACATACATTCTGGAACTTGTTTGTTGGAAGCATTATACGTGGTTTCGGACTCATCTTCAACCAGTCTTCAATACAGAGAATCAGCTCCACGCCAACTGTGGACGCAGCAAAAAGGTAAAAAGGCTTATTTCATAACATCTATGATAACCATGTACATATCGTTATGTGAAATCTGAATTCAATATTTAACAAGAAATATCTTTAAAAATGATGGTCGGCGAATTGTAATAAGGAAAGAAGTTTATGAATTTATCATCTGACATTCTTGCATAAAACCTTTGTTTTTTGCCGATTTCGGGCATGCACAAACAGGGAAAAAACGTGTACAAACAAGGAGATTCTCGTGAGCACGCGCTGTTGGTGAACGTTTTGAATATGCTGTTGCGGGTCCAACGTAAGCAAATTATGGATCCCGAATCAATTTTGGCCGAAGTCGAAAGGTCCGAGATTTATGAAATCTTTTCATCTGCATTTTTATTAAAAATATCATTTTTCAACCTAACTTTACTTTAACTTGTAATAAGCGCTACCTCTCTTGATACGCGACTGAATTGACGTTCCTTATTATTGTATTATTACGCGTATTAGACTCAAAGTAAGTTTACACGCCGCGATTTAATCCCTGAAAATGATAGGCAAACAGTATTTACAAAAATACAATTTCGTTTTCCAAATTAATTTGAGTCGAGAAAGTTGACATGCTAACTTTAAATCTTACACTAAAACTTTTAAAAAATGTTTGTGTCTACTTTACACATCTATGCAGTCTACTGATGTAGTGATGGTGTGTAATGTAAGCATAAACATGACGAAGCGTAAAGTTTGAAGATTTTTCCATAGTTAATGAACATTTGATGAACAGAAGGTATTATTATATATTTTTTCAATTTATTTGTAGATCTCACCAACCATGTTTGAGTTTATAAATCCAATTTAAGTTGATTATATCGATGTTGGAAAAATTCAAATTTTTGTGTTTACCAAACTTTAATCGCGATGGGGTGGGGTGCAAAGCAAATTTTCTAGTTATAGGCCTAGAGATTTCATTTTTAACGACATGAAGAATATAGGTATCGATACCAGTTTCTATTAAACGATAATATTTACATTTAAAAAGCGTAAGGGACAGACTATTAATTTAAACCAAGCAGAATTGTATTCTGTCGGCACCTCACCTGCAAATTGCCTAAAGACAGGATGCCGTGTACAGTATGCCCTTTTCTCATAATTCCGAGCCTCTAAAGCTAAAATTCCTACCGATATATCGGAAAAAGGGGAAGTCATGCTTATTTTACATATATTTAATATTAAAGAAATTACCACAACAAGAATGTCCGTTCGACATGTATAAAATATGCACTGTTTCTGTATGCCCTGGAAATGCATAAATAAAACATGTGTCCATAACAACCTGAAACGGCCGACTTCGATCGGCTAATGTCAGCTGAATAGTCTTGCTTTTTCGATATTTCCAGCACTTTAGTTGTGTTTTATGCAAGAATAGCGATAACACACGTTTGTTTCGTGAAACAACACCTGCAGAATCCCTCGGGCTATGTTGGTGCACTCGCCCTACGGGCTCGTGCACCAACCAATCCCTTGGGATTCTGCAGATGTTGTTACACAAAAAAACGTGCGTTAACCCTACATTCATCTTTCATCTAACATTTTTCAAATTGCAAAACTAAACACCGCACTTTAACAATTTAAATGGTTCTCTTTTAATATTTCGCAAAGGTTTCGTAGGGTTGCAATTTTGTTTCGTTTATCCTTAGACGGATAATTACAGCAGTAGTTTGATAAAGATTCATGAAGCGGTTCATGAGAAGAGGTCATTAAACGTGTTTATATTTTTAGCGAAATTGGTCCCTATCCCCATTTGTAACAAAATAGCAGGAGACCTTACGATATTGTTACACATCGAGTTTGATAAAAATCCATTACATTTTAGTGGTTAATGCGAAGAAAGACATATCTACTTTTAGCTATAGTGGTCCCTAATAGGGCCCAAGTTCCTATATAAATAAATTTGGAAGAGGACCTTATAATGATGCTCCGACCAAGTATGACAAAGATCTACCAAGCTGTCATGAGACGCTGTATAAAGGCATTTCTAGTTTTAGCTCTAGCAGCCCTAAAATGGGTTAAATGTCCAGCTGAACAAAGTTGGCTGCGGGCCTAATAAAGATGCTACAAATCAAGTTTGATTAGAATACATGAGAAAAAATCAATTAAAGGATTTTTTTATTATTATTTTTATTTATTTCTAAAATAGGCCAACTGATCCCGCTTTAACAAATGCATATTCGCTATTCATGAATCCTTGGACAATGACGTCACACCTATAAAAAAGTGAAGGTCAAGCAAAACATACAATTGTAATTATTTCAATATTTCTGTTTCATAAGCAAAGTTTGACCGTTAGTCATATCACATAGATAAACTGTATGCAGCGTACCTTCATTTCAGTGTAATGAGATTCAGTCATTATATAGCATATATATAATAAAACAGATTTCAACTGAGTTCATTATTTGCATACCATACTAAAGAAAAATATTCATATATAATAAATCAGTTAAATAATTTATAACAAATATATCAAAGCAAACAAGTACTCATTTTAATATGCAATCTGAATAAGTCACAAAAGCAAGAAACCTTTTTATATACAGACGACAATTGTATCAAGGAAAATCATTTAAAAAGCACTTCTCTACATAAAAGATTCTTATCACACCCTTATTCATGCGATACGCAGACCGTATTCAGCTCGTTCTTTAATTTGATATATGTTGGTATTTGAACAGGTTTTTATCATATTTATTAAACTTACTTATCATTTTGAGATATATCAATATTCTTGCTAAATATACTGAGCCAAAGTTAGCTTTAAAACTGAACAGCGTCGTTTAGGATAAACGCTTTGTCTACATTTCACTCAGCGTAGCACAATCAACAGAGTGACAAAAATTGACATTCTCGTCCAATCAGGCAGAGTGTTGCATAAATCTTCCATATTGATAAATTATCTATAATGCGTTATCAAGTAGTTTGATTTGCAAACTGAAGTCACGTGGCATAGATAACGAAAACGAATTTAGACGGCGTCGCCGAAAAAGTATTAAATGAGTATACAAAAGCAATGTACTTATCCTACGTACAAGTCACGTTAATTTATTTCTTAGTATATCTACGGTTTTGTGTTCTGTAGTGTTCAACTGCTTAATGAAGCTGCTTTATAAGCAGAAGAAATGCCCGTCGAAATGGAATGCATAGTTTTACATATAATTTCGTCGTAGAGATGTAGCAACAGTAGCGTACGAGATTCTTAAAACACAAATTAATCAGCATAATCTTTGGTTGTACTACATCCATAATAGCACCCGTTAAATTAATATATTGAAACTAAATTTTTCTGTCAGAACAAGTATTAACTAACAAGACTATGATCAGTTCTTCATCATGGTCGAATTTCTTTTAATTAAAAAAAATCCATTTGATTACATTACCAAGGTAGAACACCTGAAGGCCATTGATATAAAAACACATAATTGATCATTTCCGAAAAGAAAATAAGGTTTTGTTGCAACCATCATAGAAACACATGATTTATATGTAAAGAGTTACAATTAATTAACCCACAAACAATCTTTTTCATCTATTCTACTTACAAATGAGATATGACTGTTGAGTAATGCTGTTGACCAAACCGAAAAATTGGAAACTCTCCAGGTCGCTCAACATGACAAAAATGACAATGTTGCAGGCTTGGTTTGATTGAGCCTGTTCATGGATGGTAGTGGAAATGGATGCTACCGTCCATGCACGCTGGCCCTGAGCTAAGCAGAACTCAACATTTACACATGCTACAAGTACAAAAAACAATTTAGAGACATCCGCAGAATGTGTTCGTACAGTCGTCCAAGCTTTGGAAAAGAGTTTGAATTGCCGAAAAAAAATTGTCATATAGAAACAGTAATACAACAGAACCAAATCAGTTTTATATGGCATTATTATTTCTCAGTTTTTGCAGTTATGTTCTTTTTCTGTTGGAGATCATCGGCACTGTCTGACTGTTTTTATGTATGAATACAGTACACAGATAGTGGGAATAAATATTACTAGTTTTAGAAACATAAAGTGCATATCAATCAACTTCAGTGTAAGAAATTAGAATTAACGTATTGTTTATGCTAATATAATATAAGAGGATCCTTAAATTTTTTAATACTTTTCCTGCATTTTTGGATATAGCATTCTGGCTCAAGGTCAATGTCACAAACGTTTGAGCCTTCCATTTTGTGTCCACTCTGTATCTCATAAAGCCCTTGAAGGATTTTCATGAAACTTTGGTCAAATGATCACCTCATCAAGATGATGTGTAGAATTCATGAGTCAGTCATGTCAGTTCAAGGTCAGTGTCACAGCTCAAGGTCAAAGGTTTACACTTTCACTATCGATTACAGTGACTGGGGATTTAGCAGTCTTTTAGACTGCCTTGTTAAAAAAGTTTTAACCCATATATAGCAGTGATAAGACTATTAAGTCATATAGAGCACTTGTTTAGTGATAGTCGAGCATTTGGGGATTTAAATTTTTTATATTTTTCAGTTATCATTTACGTCTCCCAGTGGAAATTGATGCATTTAAATGTAAAGCATATTGCCATGTATTAGACATCTCTCTTCTGCACATTGGCAGAATTTATGTTATGAACTTTCAAGGATAAAGCTGTTTTCCAGAAAATATTACTATATTTCAGTCAGACAGTGTGCTTCGTCTTATTCTTTAATTGTTTTGTTACATCACAAAGTAGCTACATTTCTGTTTGTCCTCTAATTGACTGGTGCACATTCTTAAATTCCGCAGCATCAAACATGCATCAGTTGGCCATTTCTTTCCTTTATATAAAGGTTTAGAGCACCCACTTCTCATGCCGTGAATTCCCAGTCAAAATTACCACTTTAGATTTTCGCAGTAGAGAACTGTGGTAAGTCTATATCTGCATGTAGTTTTCTTGTGGCTATCGGTGTGTAACATTAACGTATTCGCATTGACCGTTAATTATAGACTATAGCATTTATTTTTATTCATCGGTATTTAACAAGTTAGAAGAGTTAAGACCCACCAATACCTAGTGGTCTACTTTTCCTCCCACATGAACTTTGTGCAAATAATTCTGGTAATACTGGTATCATACAACTATTCTACAAGATGACAGGTGGACAAGCTCAGTCCGGTTTTCATAACTTCATCTGCAAACTTACTCAGTCATTCTCTTCTCAGTATAGTTTTATAAAACAAAATAGAATAATAACTATCTTACACTGTATATAGAAACAAAATGTGATCTAAACTCACCTTAATACATGAAGTGCCGTGAATTGAATAATATATTTAGTAATACATTGTCTTAGCCTTATATCTGTTACTGTCAAACTGTAATTAGACACTTGTCATTTCTCATTTCTCCATACAAAAATGTATAATTACAATTATGGAACAATCTGACTTAAGTACTTGATCTTCTAAACGAAGATCCGAGAATGACCAATTCTTAATCGTCTTCTGTATATTTTTGATTTCCAGAATTGCTATTTTTATTTTCGCAATTCTATTTTTTATTTTAACCAATCAGCCGACTTGTTTGAATGTCAAAGATTAAGAAAAATGTGTAGGCTGTCAGGGACTCGAATCCGGGACCAGTCTCTTATAGAGCAAGTGCTCTACCGACAGAGCTAACCGGCTGACACTTTACGTCATAAAAAATGTAACTATCAAAAACCAAGTCAAAATATAGATTTTTTATTCTCACAAAATGTTGTAAGTAAGTAAAAATGTGTAGGCTGTCAGGGACTCGAATCCGGGACCAGTTGCTTACAAATTTTTTATTCTTACAAAATGTTGTAAGTAAGCCTTCTGCCTGGCTAACGGAATGGTCGTCAGAACGAGGCTATCAATAGCACGTCTTCAGATCCTAAGTATAGCGTAACAGGAGATGTACTTTAGTCAGACAGCATTATGGAAATACAAAAGGTTACAGTTAGTGGAGTGTCTTTAAGGTAACTTGACAATAGCCACTACTGACCTTGACATTTTAAAAGGATTAGTACAAATATATATAACTCTCAAAGTTAGAATTGAAGCTCAAACAAGAGATGGCACTATTAGTGACAAACGCCCCCAGAGGTTTGTCCAAGAATGCTACAGTTCGATGCGCAAAATATGCCAGAATAGTTAAGGTATGACTAATTTTCCGACAAGAGAAAAAATTTCTCCGGAGGTAACCTTGACCTTAGAGCTAGGGTCTGGGTCTTGAACATGACACACTAACTCATCATAGGGAAAATTGTGACAAATAATGTTTGATGATGACAGAGTTATTGACTAGACAAGAAACATAAATTTTAGCTTTTTAATCTAAGTTTGACTTTGACTTTGAAACTAGAGAGTTTGGACTGGCGTCTGACACGTCATTTTAATATAGGGAACGTTTATGCCATGTAATTTTAAAATGTCTTCATCGACGGAATAGGTATGGAACTGACAAGAAACACTTCATGCAAACCGTTAACCTCTAAATGTGACATCGATCGTGGAGCTAGTGGTCTGGTTGTTATGCACGACACGTTTTCTCGTTTTCGGGGAATATTTCTGCTAATTAATTTCGAAATTTCTTGATTAATGACAGAGTTACGAACCGGGTATGAAACAGACCCTTTTAACCTTTCACTTGACCTCTAAGTGTAAACTTGATCTTGGAGCTAGGGGTCTGGGTCTTGCGTGTAATCATTTTGTGGGGTCGAATCTACGTGAGTTTTTTTTTCATGTTTATTCTTTGTGTTTGTGTGTGTGTGTTTTTTTTTCTTTTCGTTTTCATTTTCATTCCCATATTTTTGTTTCTTTCTTTGATAGTTTGTATTTGTACGGTTGCCTTTATATAAAACAACAGTATGTTTATTATTTGCATGGCTTAAATGCATGCATTTAGTCAATATCATCTTTGATATAATGGTAAACTTTTCTGATCTGCCATGTCGGCTTATGATACTTCTCTGTTGTGTTGTCACATAGTTCATGAAGGAATCTAAATGTTTAGTAATACGAGAAAAAAAAATAATGTCGATGGTGAGTTTCGAACCCACACGGTAAACGATCTGTTTAACATGGACTGTATGCTTTACCACTGAGCTAATTGCAATTGGTACAAAATCTTAAAATATTTAGATTGTAACATGATTAATGACAGAGTTACGAATCGGATATGAAACAGACCCTTTTAACCTTTCACTTGATTTCTAAGTGTAAACTTGATCTTGGAGCTAGGGGTCTGGGTCTTGCGCGTAACACATTGTCTCCTTATGGTAAACACTTATGCCAAGTTGTTTTAAAACCCCCTCATGGATAACAGAGTTATATATCGTACACGTAAAGATCTATTATGATATGACTTCTTAAATATGACACTGACCTTGGAGCAAGGGATCTGGGTCTTGTGCGTGACACATTGTCTGATTATAGTTACCATTTACGCCAAGATATTTCAAAATCCCTCCATGGATAGCAGAAATATGGATCGGACACAAAAAATAAACCTGTTAACACCTTGACCTTGGAGCTAGGGTTCTCATTTTCAAGTGATAAACATTTATGCTAAGTACTTTTAAAACCTCTTGATGAATGGCAAGGTTACGATCCGGACACAAAACAGACTGTTTGACTTCTAAGTGTGACCTTGACCTTGTAGAAAGGGGTATGAGTGTTACACATTAAACGTCGTCTCATTAAGGTTAATATATTTATGCCAAACTATTTCAAAATTTCCTTCATAGATGACAGAATTACAGCCCGGACAAGAATTTACAAAGTTACGGTCGGCATTAAAATCAAAGAACATACTGTAGTGTTTACAAATAAAAAGTTATTTGCTGAAACATATTTAAATGATGTAAGGATTTTATCATTAAATAAAATCCTAAAATTATTTTTTTTCTTGAAATAGATATTGATTTTACTTAATCACTTAATAACAACATAATATATTAGGCCCTAACAAAATCTGAAAAATCCCTCAGAAGCAACGACGACAAAACAAATAGTAAATATTGCAGACCCGATTTGACTTATAGTTGGTTTAATTTGTACGCTAGTCAGCAGTGTACATGTATTTAGATAATTTACAACCATGCTTTGCACGGAATGAATTTGCAACCATACTTTGCACGGAATGTCATGGATCAGAGGGATAGACTGGCTATATTCATCACTAAAACCCGGCAAACTGTATGAAATCTAAAGTGGTAGGATATTCATGGCATGTGGTGCGGAAGATCTTCCACATACATGTGTACAAAGCAACATTCAAATTAGGCAGCACTGTAAACTTGGGGATTTAGCTCACTGGTTCAAGTAAACACTGTCATTACTATAAATGGAACAAAGTTGATACATATGTTACTGTATAGAGTAACAAAAATGAATGTCGTCATGGTCAGTGCGCTTTCAACATGGTGACCAACTGGACTGTCACTGGTCTACACATTAACTTGTTCATTATCGCAGAATTACAGTGCTTGGTTTTTAGTAAAAAAGAAAACAGGGCATGCACATATTTACATTTGAGCTAGAAGTCCAAGTTTCAGCTGTGTTTGGGTATGTGGTGTAAAACAGCATGATTCGCACCACACAATTTCAAAATTTCGATTAAGTTGCAGGTTTCTTCTCATTGAAAATGTATGACTGCTGATAAACATAGATCTACTGCTAAGGAAACTGCAGTTGTTGTTGTTTTTTTTTTTTCATGAAATTGCTTAAATTAGACTCAAATTATGTAATGTTCCACATTTTTAGAGTGGTGAACCATTTGATTAGTTTGATAGGTACATAAATACGAATTTACTGCGCTCCTTTCTGCCAAGAAAGTCAGTAATTAGACTAAATGCGCAAGAATAAGTTAAGTGCACTCACTTATATTTTCCACATATTGACCATATATTGCTTCCAGGTACATTTCAGACAAAGTACCCCCAAACTATTCAGCCACTGAAAACTAGCATCAGCAGCAGTAATAACTTCCCTTGAGTAATGCAACCAAACATCTGTATTTAAACATTAATACACACCAGAGCCGGGCGGGTAGGTGATAATCGGCCCAGAATTCATGATGGTCCTCGGGCTGTTATTCATTTTCCAGGCTGATTACCACCTCCCGGCCCAGCTATGTCATGTATTAACCTCTAAATAACAACTTTTTTTGTAATGTTCTGCATACATGCCTCATGTGTTGGATTACGCACAACCAACTTACATTATGTAACTGATTTTACAGTTTATACCTTCAGCATGAAGTAAAAAAATAGGTATTTTTCTATTTATATGAACAATCAATTTTATAGAATTTTAGACCATATTTACATGTATGTACATGTATATCTACTAATTTAAAAAGAGTAGTGCTTTTATTTAAATAGGTTTGCAGATTTCTCTCATCGTTGTCTCAAGTTATTACCTAGTATACCATTGAAAAAAGTGAAAATACATCTTTGATATATCAAGTGTACAGCAGGATCTCATAGGTTATAAAACAAACATAAAAAAAAACAAAAGTATTTCCAGACTTTAAATATACTGTGTGGCTCCTCCACTGGATTAAGAGGTGTATACAATGCAGATGAAAATAATAATATTGGCCGGTTTAAATATTTGTGTTTATTTGTCATTAAATGTGGCAAATATGATAAATATTACATTTGAGCCATGCCATGAGAAAACCAACCTAGTGGGTTTGCGACCAGCATGGATCCAGACCAGCCTGCGCAGTCTGGTCAGGATCCATGCTGTTTGATAACAGTTTCTCCAATTTCAATAGGCTTTAAAAGCAAACAGCATGGATCCTGACCAGACTGCCGCCAACCCACTATGTTGGTTTTCTCATGGCATGGCTCATTTGTACTTTTAATTTTTGTTCACTCATTTAAAATTCCATAGTAGCATGTAGTGTGGAAATACTGTCTTAATAATATGATTACATTGTGAATATGACAAATATAATTAACTTGTAAAATATGAAAATGCTTGTATTAATGCAAGATTTGTTGCGAGTACTAGGTTTGACAACTTTATGTATTTTTTGTAATATTTTGAATGGATTTGGTCAAGATTTTTTTTTAGATTTGTGCAGTAATTACACACTTCTTATACCTGACAAGTCGGAGGGATATAGTTTTTGCCTTGTCCGTCTGTCCAGAGCCATATCTAGGAAGTGGTTGAGAATATTTAAATAAAACTTAATATACTTGTTTACCACTGTAGGGAAATGCTGCACGTCAAGTTTCAGTCAGATTGCCCAAGTAACACCTGAGTTATGGCCCTTAGAATTTTCTAGTGTTACCTATATAGGTACTGTAAGTATGGCAATTTCTGCTTCATAAATTGTGACATATTTGACCTAGATCTAGTAAACTAAAATAGGAATTAGATCACCACAATGTAGTAGTGCACACACAATTTCGTCAGGATCTCTCTAGTATCTCCAGAGTTATTGCCCTTTAATTGTTTAAAAATCCACATATTTGTACATATCAAACTAACAAACTGATAGAATTTCATTAAACTTTTTTTCATTTTTATCCACGAATACTTAACATGTGAAGTTGTGTACCCATACCAGGTCACCCCCATCGCTCTTGTCACCTTCTCCCTCCCCCACACCCAAAATATATTGTTTTCCATTCCTTTTTACGTTATATTACGGTAAGAACATACCATTACGCTACAAACGATAAAACTAAAGTGGAACTTTGCTATTGTGCGTCACTGAAACGTCATGACGTCACTTCTGCTTATGCACGTTAATTTCCCACGCTTTGTGTACATATTCTCCGATAAGAAAGACTTTTACAAAGTATTTTAATCTGGTATTTGTAAAATAAATATGTAAGAAAAACAGTATGTCAGAATAAAAAGCTTATATGCAAGAAAAAATATCAAGTCATGTAGTTAAAGAATCGGATAGAAATATCAGTCCCTCGGTCTGCGCATGGGCGGTAACTTGGCTAGCCTTTTTACCGCCTGATGTGCAGGTGCCCTCAGTACGGTTATTTCTATCCGATTCGATATCATTGGTATTAAACAAAACCCTATGTTTTAAGACCAATAATTTTAGGTCCCTGTATGATGCATTTCATATAGATTGAACATGTATCAAAAGCTCATAATGCCTTTGTTGGTAATTTGGCTGCCACAGTTTTTGTGATGAACAGGTAATATATTAATTACTTGTTAAATCCTATTTTTGATAGTTGTTTTCTCCAGTATATGTTGAATATTGATTGACATGGTAGAAAAGTGAGTTGAACCCCATGTTTTGATTATCTCCCTTTATGGCTATTATGCCATTTGTTCATATGAAGTAATGAAGGTCGAGTTTTCCTAACCACATAATTATGCATAACATCTATGTAGACACATGGTTCATTAGTAGCCTTATGAGACTATTAAAGACCACCAGCCTTATGAGACCAATTTTTTGCTCTCCCGTAGTTGGTGTGTTAAAACAGGTTTCATTGTTTAATTAAAAATCAATAGGGCTTTAATTACAATTACTTATTTAGAATTATCAGCAGACACATTCTACTGGTTGACCAGTGCATCCGTGTTTACTAGACTGGTAAAGAAAAATATATGAAATATTGCAGGAAGATAAATATCTATATATCTATCCATGTAATAAAACACTTACTGAATGACTTCCTGGTCAATACTTTTGGTCCTCTGTCAGCACTAGGTCAACAGTTTTGACTGTTGACTTGCAAGCCTTTCAGTAAGTGTATGTTATGTCTAATTAGCTTAAATACTAAATATTAAATGTTGAAATCTTTTCTTTCTGAACTGTTAAATTGTTATATAGTGGTTGTCTTCTTTATTGATGTGTAACAATTTAGGTGAGGTATTTTCATTATATTAGGTGAAATATTTTTGTATTTTATTGTTACCTTTGCTGTGATATTTTTATGCTATAATGTGCTGTGATTGCTCAAAGCTGTTCAATTGACATAAAATATGTTGTTGATTTAACTTTTACAGTGATATAAAATGCTGTTTTAATGCCACTCAGTGGTTGGCATATTGAAATCGCAATGTCCGTGTGTCGGTGCGTCCGAAGATTCTTGACTGTGCTGTAACTCTGACATCCATAACGGACTTCTGTAATAACTTGGCATAAATGTTCCCCTACCTCCAAGGTCAAGGTCACACGTGGAAGTCAATGGTTAACAGGGTCTGTTTTTTGTCCAGATCTGCCATTTAGCAAAGAATTTTAAAATTACTTTGCACAAAAGTTCCCCTTATTGAGTTAATTTATCATGGACAGACAACTGTAGCCTTCTTTGGCTGCTTTGAAGGCATTTGTCACAAATAGTGACAGCTCTTTTTGATAATGTTAGACACAAATCTGTCATTATAGAAACTTATTGCTGTGATATCTTTATGCTCCCGGCATCTACTGATGTGGGAGGCATATAGTGATTGTCCTGTCCGTCTGTACGAGGTTAACCAAATGAGACCGTTTCGTCTAGCATCAATACGTCTTACTAGAATGACTTGATACTAATGCAGATGTAACCAGTGACCATTCCTCATCTTCAGACATCACCTGACCTCAGTCTGACCTTGACCTTGACCTCATTTTGGACATGGGTTGCTTTATATGAGTCATCTCTTGGTTAACCAAATGGGACCGTTTCGTCTAGCATCAATACCCCTTACTAGATTGACTTGATACTAATGCAGATGTAACCTGTGACCATTCCTCATCTTCAGACATCACCTGACCTCAGTTTGACCTTGACCTCATTTTGGACTTAGGTTGCTTTATATAGGCCATCTCTTGGTTAACCAAATGGGACTGTTTCGTCTAGCATCAATATCACTTACTAGAATGACTTGATACTAATGCAGATGTAACCTGTGACCATTCCTCATCTTCAGACATCACATGACCTCAGTTTGACCTTGAACTTGCCCTCGTTTTGGACTTAGGTTGCTTTGTATTGACAAGGATGCCACCGGGGGCATCAAGCGTTTATTGAATGCAGCTTCTTGTTTGAAATTACAAACTTCCATTATTGTCGAGCCCGCTTGCAATGAGATTGACTTAGTCGTTACTTTTGGTGGTTCGGTGTATGTGCGTGTGTCTGTCCGTCCGTCCGTCCATCAGATTTTGTCTGGACCATAACTTTGACACACATGGACCAATCTTGTTTATAATTTGGCACGAATTTTAACCACAATGAGAAGGAGTGTCATGCACAAATCCCATGTTTCTGTCTCAAAGGTCAAAGTCAGAGTTGGAGGTCAAAGGTCAGACTGAGGAATTAGTTTGTCTGGATCATTTCTTCTTAATGCATGGTGGTATTTTTAGGTAACTTGGCTTGAATACATAATGAGACGGAGTGTCATTCCTAAGAACCAGGTCCCTATGTTTAAGGCCAAGATCACACATACAGGTCAAAGGTCAGATACAAGATAGACTGTTGTCTGAAGCATTTCTTTTTCATGCATAGAGGGTTTTTGATGTAACTTGGCACATTTGTTCATCATCATGAGATGGAGTGCCACTCACAAGAACTTAGAATTACTTCCATTTTTTTTGTTTCTTTAAATAGGTTATATTGTAACTTCGTAGAAAAAATCAAGACCACTTTCCTGTAGTACAACATACATGTTAATTCCAATTTGAGATGTATTATGACCTATCTCTACTGGTAAGGATTTTTTGTGGACTTAGACTTTTTTTAAAGATTTACTTCCCTTTGTTGTTACTATAAATGACTTAAAACAGTTTACAATCTTTTTGATTTAGCATAAATGTCTGCTTCAATGAGACAGGGTGTCGTGTGCAACACAGTCCTTCTGACAGCTGGCGGGCTCGAAATGTTGCCCATGGGCATATATTATATATAGCAATCTAGTCACTTGTGTTTTTTTCTGTAGTTTACACTACCAATTTGCGCGATTTTTTACAGTTGATTGTTTTTATTACTATTATTATGTATGGACATGGTTCCAATGTTAATGTTCATTAAAGAGTTCGAAAAATTGTATGTGGCTACTATACAATTAAAATAGATCTGAAATAAAATTAAAAACATTCATTTAGTCTCCTTTCTTATTTGTTAGATGAAATACATAGAATTGTTACATCGGACAGGTAAGATACAATTGTCTCCGTTTATATACCGCTTCTCTACAACTAATTATCAACTGTACCACTGCAGTTCTTGTCATGTCCCTGTCAGCACGAGCACACGACACAATTTGGAGCCAATACAACAGAAAAACTTGTCATCAACTAAGTTTGATCATATGGGGTCACTTGATCAAAGGTCATGGTCACAGGGGCCAGTTTTCGATCAACTATTTGACCTAGAACGTTCAAACTTCATTGGGGGATTGGGCCTACAAAGTAGATTAGATCTATCTCCAACTGTTTTTGGGGTCACTTAATCAAAAGTCAAGGTCACAGGTGTCTGAACATGGAAAACTGTTTCCAATCAATAACTTAAGAACCACCAGGACCAGAGGGTTGAAACATCATAATGATAATTGGACATGCAAAGTAGATGACCACTATTTCAAAAAAAATTGATTTGGCAGCTGTGCTGATACCATATAATAAAAATATTTCGCAATGTTAAGTAAATCAGGGCAATACCTCAAGAGTAGCTACAGCTATCTGAGATGGTATGTTCATAAACATGCTGACTAACTTTTGAGAACATTACATAAGAATTGCTAATGTGATGTAGCAGACACTTCAGCATTTTGCATTTTTGAGTAAGTCAAGGGCAAATACTGGATTCACGGAAAATGCGACTTGTTATTAAATGTGGCTAATATTTATATGACCAAAATATACAAAAAAACATATATTCTCAATTTTTCATCATGTTACCATGGCAACCATAGGAAAATGTACAACTGTTTTTACAGGAGTATCTGTGCTATACTTTGAAACATCGATTACTCTTAAACATCTGAAAATGATTCAGAAATGTGCCAAAATATGCAAAAAAAGCAGAATTTATCACTTTTTCATCATGTTACCATGGCAACCATAGGAGAATGTACAATTGTTTATAGAGGAATAACTGTGCTATCCTTTGTAACATTGGTTAGTCTTTAAACATTTGAAAATGATACGTAAAATGTGCCAAACATGCAAAAAAGCAGAAATTATCACTTTTTCATCACGTAACCATGGCAACCATAGGAGAATGTACAATTGCTTATAGAGGAATAACTGTGCTATTCTTTGTAACATTGATTAGTCTTTAAACATTTGAAAATGATACAGAAATGTGCCAAACATGCCAAAAAAGCAGAAATTATCAATTGTCCATTATGTTACCATGGCAACCATAGGAGAATGTACAATTTTTTATAGAGGAATAACTGTGCTATCCTTTGTAACATTGATTAGTCTTTAAACAAATGAAAATGATTAAGAAATGTGCCAAATATGCAAAAAAAGCAGAAATTATCACTTTCTCATTAGGTTACCATGGTAACAATAAGAGGTATATAAGATTATTTTTAGTGAAATATCTGTGTTATCGTTTGGATCAATAATAAGTCTTTAAACATCAGAAAATGGAATCAGTTTGGCCAAAAAATACAACACAAACAAAAATTCTCACTTTTTCACTGTGTTACCATGGTAACGACACAGGAATATACAATCATTCTATTACAGAAACATTTAGGCAATCATTTACAGCTTCGAATAGATTTTTAAAGTAAAAAAAAGATCATAATATTTGTAAAGATGTGCAAAAGAGAAAAAAATATCATTTTTTTCACTACGTTGCCATGGCAACGAAATGGGATTATATATTTCTCAAATGTATAAATATAGTGCATGAGCTGCTCTGTTTAGAGAAATAGTCTTTTTTCATTTTTTTATTCGTTGATACACGAGGTCAACAAAGATGATGCTATTTCTAAATCATTTTGAGTTTTAAGGCTTTTCAGAGTTATCTCCCTTAATAAGGGTCGTTTCTATGGCAATAGTGCCATTTGTTTATGCATTTATATATTATATGTTATGCATGTATACATATTTATGAAATGCATAAGTCATAGAACTTTTCTTAAATTCTATTTAGGCCGATTCATTTAGTATACCCCCATGTAAGATTGGTGCTATTCATGAACAATAGCATATAATGCAGCATAGAATTTTCATTAAATAATGGCCTCTGCAGATTCTTACTATTATTTTCAGTAAATATACACATTCTACTAAAAAATATGACATATTTCATCATCATTTAGGTGGGGGCCAAAATCGGCCCAAATCCTACGTAGCCCTTTAATCTTCTACGCATTGCACTCATCCAACAGGACAGACACCTCTACTACAAAAATACTTTCAGTTCATTTTCATAATGCTGATAATATACACACTTATTGTTTGTGCACCTTTTTTAGCCTAACACAAAGTCATCTTTATAAACACAAACATGTACATATACAGATGTTGTTTAAAGCGCTGTTTATTTTGAAAGTTTGGCATAAGATCCCATTAAAACAGAAGTTGTTATTTACATTTATATCATCTATACCTTTATTAAAGACCTGTATATAGTCGTCGTGTAATTTTGGAAAACGGTAAGATAAACATTTCTGAATTGTCATTTTTCAGAGTAATGATGCTCGTCGCACCGGGCTTCTTTTTATCGGTGACCTTAGCAGGGATTGAGGGGGTCATTGCATATGCGTTTTATGATACTCTCAGATGTGACCCTCTCAAATCAAAACAAATCACAAATCCGAACCAGGTATACTTTAATTTATTTTATAGTATTTCTGCCACTATTTAAGCCGAAACGCATATTAAGTCTAATTTTCATTAACTTGCAGACGTAGAGTTTATTAAATTATCTGAGCATTCATATAGTTTAAATTGAAAGTAAACTTTAGAATTCACTCAATTTTTTATTATTGATCAGTTGCAAATCAACTTTTTTTCCATTTTGTTCTGCACAGCGGGTGAAGAACTACAAATCAATCTGGCTTGGCCTAAGTTGGTAGCTTTAACTGTTTCTTTAAAACAAACGCACTGTTCTACGTTTCTTACCTAAAATGTTTAGTTTTAACTCCTTCTAGTTAAAATGATTCTCACTTTGTACATCTATGCCCATTTGTAAATAATAATTTTTTTTGCAGTTTACATTTAGAACTATATTAATATTTCAATTGACAAATTGTTGTTTTACGTGCTTTTGTTCAATAGTCTTCCTTTAACGATATTAAGAGTGAATGTCCTGCTATGTTATGAAAGGCATGTATTCTAATGTCAGAGAATAAAAATAATAATTATATGTACTAATAATTTAGAATGACCTGTCAGATAAAAAGATCAATAACAACACGTTTGTTTGATGTGAAATCATTGTAATATCCTTATCTTGAATGTTTTGTTTGTTTTGGGTTTAACGCCGTTTTTCAACAGTATTTCAGTCATGTAACGGCGGGCAGTTAACCTAACCAGTGTTCCTGGATTCTGTACCAGTACAAACCTGTTCTCCGCAAGTAACTGCCAACTTCCCCACATGAATCAGAGGTAGAGGACTAATGATTTCAGACACAATGTCGTTAATCAAATAGTCACAGAGAACAGACGCCCCGCCCGATGATCAAACTCACGACCCCGCGATCTACCACTACTGCATGCACATGCCATTGAAAGGGTCATAAAATTGGCCTTAATTTTTTCAAACGTTTTTAACAGAGTTTTAACAGGTCACCATTAAAATTCACCCATTACTTCTTACTATTTAATGGGATTTTCATGACCATAGTTTTAATGCCATACATTAAAAAGCCATAAGATAAGTATATTAAAACCCTGGTAAATTATACCCTGTTAAAATGACTTTGATGGCCATGAAAAGCTGCTTAAAATAAACCATTAAAATAAATTAACAGGCTCCTTAAAACTCTATGAAAATTTTTAACTGGCATGAAATTAATGTGCCATTAAAAAAATACCCCTTAATTCCACATTAATTAGTAAGAACTAATGGGACATTATTTTTTTAATAATCTGTTAATGGCCGTTAATTATTAAAATTTGATTAATGGTCTTATTAAATATGTCAGATTCAATTTTAATGGGTTCGTAATATTTTAATGGTATATCAAATTAAGGGCCATGAAAATTTGCCATCAGAATTAGACATCTTAATATAATCAACTTCATATTTATATTTGCCGTATTGATTGAAACTACGTATTACTACACATGTAATAATGTCTATACATATGTACTGTTTTGTAAAATGCTAGAAGAATATTTGTTTCTTTTTTTCTCTCTCATTATTTTGTAATGTAAATAACACACCTAACAGCCTCGTACAAACATTTGTCATATTGCATCCTTATTCTGTCATATGTTCATATGAAATGAGAAAATAAATGGATATTGTATTGTATTGTGTTATACTGAGAAGGGTTTACTGGTACCAGTTTAAAAGATCAAGTGACCATGTGGGTAGTTTTAACAATTCAACATTATAATATGACAGACATATTGAGTTTTTATTGGTACAGACATTAGGCATCAGGTGTATTCAAAAATCAACTGTTGATGACAATGTCAGCGCACAATTGGCAATCACAATTCAGCTCTACTTCAGTACTTTATGCTCAGGTGGCATGCACTTAAACTGCTAAGAGCAAATGTTTGAGCGATTGCACCACAAGTAGCTTCCCCCCTCCCCAATCAAGCGTGCCACACTCTTTGATTCATTGGAACGAAGAAGCGATTGATTGTTCCATTCCCCAAAATGAATTTAAATAATACTGTAAATCTTCATAAACATGTGTACTGTTCACTTCTCTATAAACCTTAGTTTCTACTCAAGGATTGGAAAATTTGAAAATCTAAACTGGTCTGAACACATTTTATAATGTAAATTCCTTAACCCACCCATTTTCTTACACAAATGCTGATTATTTGGACAGGAAAAACAAAAAGCAGAAAAAATGGCATGCATCAATTCGTATTTACCCTTACCAAAATAATGTAGATTGATGTTATCAAATAAATTAATATGTTTTCATCCGACTTTCATTGACATAAATCAGATTTTTTGTAGGAACACATTTGGCAAACATTTAAAAAAAATGGCGTAACTGCATCAAGGGGAAATAACTTTAATGCAGCTAAATATAACATCATGATAAATTATAGACGATGTGTGAGTAGTAAGTTTTTATTGTGATTAAAGTCCATTTTAGAACAATATGGGACTGGAATTATGAGCATTCAATGGGAGTGCAAGCCAAAGACCAAAAAAAAAGAAAATATACGAATCACATTTTACAGAATGTAGGATTTAATGGGCATCACATTGCTGTTAAGGGCCATTAAGTTTACTCTTAAATGAAATCGTACAGAACCTGAACATATAATGGGCATAAAATCAAAATTAAGGAATAATCCTGTTAAATTCAAAATATACAGAATTTCACTATTTTTTCAAAGCCATTAACTCTTTTAGCTACCAAACTAAATTTTTAATGGCATGATTCATGGTCAAAAATGGGTGTTTTAATGGTATTTTAACATGTAACCCATTAATATTGTGAAACCTGTTAAATAAAGTGGTGCAAGAATTAATGGGGTTAATTAACGGTTTTTCCTATTTTAATGGATATTTTACAGGGTTTTAAACCATGTTTAATAGTATGTGCATCCAGTAGTGTATATACTGAACTAAGCGGACGGGCATTATCTTGAATGTAGATATTTGTATGGCATCTGAAATTATCTTAAAAAGAGTCCAATATATTATCTGTTACTGAGTATCCATGTTTTGAGTAGATTGTGCCTTATATGGTCATGGACATATTCAAACATCTACCAGGAATGCCGGGACTTTTTATGGCTTCCCTCTTCAGTGCATCACTCAGGTAAAAATCAAAGTATTTTATTTAAATGTAAAAATTGATTGGTTTTTATTTGCTTATCATAAATAATTCAATTGTAATGATGACTTTGTTTTTGTTATCTTACTGGCTAGTGGAGTTCAACCTAGATATGCATGAGGTATTGAGTGTTACACAAAAACAGAAACCAGTCACTTAAAGTTATACACCTTAAAGCAAAGCTATTGAAATATCAGAACCTGCAACATACATGGGATACACTTTAAATTGAAGTTCTCGGTTGGTCAAAACACGTTGCCCCATACCATCAAAAACAAATAACTAACAACAGGAAAATAAAAGAAACATCACACAACATCTACGACCACCCGCAGCATGAATATTGCTCTCCTATCTGGCTGGAACCTTTGGCAGAAATCGAAATCCTTCGCACAAAAAATTGACCAGTACAACGATCAACAGTTCCACACGCATGCGAAATGTTAGGCCTTACATGCATTGTCGCCCAAATGTTAAAATACTTAAACTGGCAATGCCTTGAAGAAAGCTGTGTCCAACATCCCCTTATCATATTCTCTTAAATGAAAATCATTGTGGTACAGTTGACTGTAACCATCTCCCACCAACCTACAAGGAACCATAACTTCTTGATTCTACTAACTTGCCCTTCATCGATGTGGGTTCAATCCTCACTCGCAGCGTTGAATTCTTCATCCATCTGGCTTACGGAAGGTTGATGGTTCTACCAGGTGCCCGTTCGTGATGAAATAATGCACGGATGGGCATCAGGGTCTTCCTCCACCATCAAAGCTGGAAAATCGCCATATGACCTATAATGGTGTCGGTGCGACGTTAAACCCAACAAAATAATCCACAATATTACTCTACCTTAAAAATGAGTTTCTAGAGTAATCACCATCTGTTTATAATACATCCTGGTCCCAGTCTTGTTCTCTTCGCTGCTCGGCTGGCAACGGCAATCTATTTCTATGCTTTTAATCTTAGTATTGTAGTCCTTTTTGCACCTAATGACCTTGTTCATTTTCATTAAATCAGTCTCTGACAAAGAGCTCCCAGTCATAATTATCAGTGACTTTGTGCAATAAATTTATATTTAGACCTAAACATACAAGACTTTACTATTTGATCACCGGTTTCCTGTTGAGCCTAGCTGTAAAAATGTAATGAATTTATGTGTATTTTTCATTTGCGTAAAGCCTTTGTTAAAACGAAAACAATGCTTTTATCAAATGTGTGCGTTGTAAAACAAGGTTTTAACAGGCATGCATGAACTCCAGGAAAGAAATATAAGTCAATTCATATAAGTTTAACTATATACTGTTCTGCCACGATGTTTCTTTATTTTGTTTCACTTTTCATACCATTGTGCTATTTCAGTACACTATCGTCTGGATTGAGTAGCCTTTCAGCGTTGTTATGGACAGATCTTTTGAAACCGCATGTAAAACCTATGTCGGAGCTCAAGGCTACAATAATTTCCAAGATATCTGGTATGTAAATGCAATTATTGGCATTTCTGTCCAAGATAAATGGAATATAAACGTTTTTAATTATCAAATAATCATTGTCTTCGTGTTTGCGTGTAACTGGCAAAGGTACAATCCTTGCTTAAACGTGGTTTATTGCACAATGCAGCACTTAACCTCCTTCATTGTTTAACGGTCGGTACGACTTCTTGACTTTTTCCTGGATTTAAGCACATTTTGTAATAAAGAGTATTTCTATCGGAAAGCGAATTGCAGTTCGGTGGGTCATTTTGTGTGTTGAAAATAAACCAAAATTTATTTTGATTTTTCGCACGGAAAACAGGCAACTTATTTTTGTAGCAAGCTACTGTAAAATGTAAATATAAGCATTTAATGCTATTTTCTGTGCGTGTAGCACGATTAATCGATTTACTAGAAGTCCCAATGAGGTTTATACCCGTTTAAACGCACAAAAATAGCATTTAATTCTTAAATGAAACGTAGGAGGCTTCTTACGTACTCTGCACTCCGGACAAACAATTATTATATACAAAATATACGTACAGAAATGTGTTCGTGTTTTTCAGTCGTAGTGTTTGGTGTGCTGGCGGCGGTTGTTGCATTTATGATTGCTTTGATAGGGGGCACATTAATTCAGGTAAACACGAATTTAGAAACAATTCTGTATTATCACATGTTTGACGTTGTTGGGGTGAAATAAAACCACTACATAAATGGTAATACACTAGTGTAATAAAGCCTTGGCGTTGACATCATTTAAAGACGTTGGACGAATTTACTTGGTCTTTCATAGGTCAAAAATAAGAAACTTTGATGTTTCAGCTTGAAAAGCGTATACGTGATTAAAAGAATGTGTGTCTTGAATGTTTCAAACTCAAAATTGAAAAAGGCGAGTCTCGCATTTTATTATTTTTATTCAACTCGTTAAACAAATTCAATAGACACTCCTGTAATAATCTCAATTTTTAACGCAAACCCGAATGAATTTATGTAAAGTATCTTTTCTGGGCTTCAGAACCATACAATAAGCACAGGTTTCTTATCAAATCTAAAACATCTTTTAGTAAAAGTGAGTAAAACAGCATTATAATTAACACGATATGTACATGTTAGTTCGTGTCGCTTTTCGTATCTTCATGCTTTGTACCAAATATATCCTTGAACCAATATACACTTTCTGAAGGCTTGCCAGTCAAAAGTAAAAACTTGTTTTGACTACTGACTGGCAAGTCATTCAGACAATGTTTTGTGACATGATATTGGCAATGCATTTCAAAGTTGTTTTTTTTTTCTCAATTTTTTACTTTAGCAAAATTGTGTTGAACTATAGGCCGGTCAGTTACACTGACTATGGACCCACCTTTTACATAAGGAGTCATGTAGTGAAATGTTTATTATTATATCAAGACAAAGGTGTTTGGCAGCAGCAATCTGTTCATAGAGGTAATGAAAAGTGCGTAACCCCTCAAGCTTCCAAGCATCGGCTTACGTGACATTGTTTTATAAACGAAGATTAACTGAAGTCCTTAATCACAAAGGAAATAAAACGCTGCGCACATGCCTTCGATTTTCAAATTACGTAATCATGTACTCCATAAATATTATAAAATATCTTACACTGGTTTTCCATAAACATTCCACAGATATCAGGAAGTCTTTTAGCAGCATTTAGTGGACCCCTAAGTGGATTGTTTATGTTTGGAGCATTTTGTCCTTGGGGAAATGCTAAGGTAACATGTATATTTCTGCATTTTTGGATTCAGTACGATTTAATATATCAAGATATTGGTAATATATTATATTTTCAAGTATTTCCTACTAACACAGAATTTATGTAGATTTAATACTGTTTCAGCTTCTGTATTTCTTCATTTCGTAACACGACACTCAAATTAAGGATGACTACCCGTAATAGGCCTCAATTTCACCAAAAGCGTACATACAACTTGATAATGTAAGCTTTGAAAATGTCAAACGATAGAAATAAGGTGCATATTGACAAGTTATATAGTGACAGAAGTTTTTTCCTTTCCTTTAGATTACCTCCCCTGATAATTTGGGGTTTTCATGAGTAATCTCCCCTGAAAACTAGAAAAAAAAATATTTTTCTCCTTTTCCCTACGGGGAATTTTAGATTTCTTTTTGATATTTGTATCAGAATCATGTAATGCAGCTTTCTACCGCAAAATTTTTCTCGAAACTCAAGCTCAGATTCTCATAATCAAAGAAATTATATATTTCCCATGGGCATCAATGTTAACTTCATATACCGATTATCTCCCCAAAGAATGATAAAATTTGAAAAATCTCTCGGGGAAACGTTTTTAATTTTTAAATGTCTTTAAAGTGACCAAATTTCATTTAAATATTACCATCCAGTTACAAGATATGAAATATGGCTATTACACCATGTTATCCTTAAGCCAGTGACAAATGCAAAGTGGTCAATAAATTAGTCAAAATGCATAATACTTATGTCGTTTAATCTACTGAAAATATGTTGCCTAGTCACGCTTCCTCCTACAGTATATGTAGCTATATCGAAGGCTGAACGGAAAACTCTCCCAACTCCTTTTTATGCTATGAGCTTTCAGTTCAATCCCCGACCTGTGATTTACATGCACCTCGCATGCTCTAAAGCTGTAGTAACAAGTGTAATCATTTCTCTTAAATCGTTATAGTCTAAGTTATTTCCATAATGTTAAAATGAACGCGAGCAAACAAATACTTTCTCTAGCGCTACTGTTATATAAAACGCAGATTTAAGGTAATTAAACTTCATAGAAATTTTATGAATCATTGTTATAATGTATAAACTGTTATTTCAAGGGAGCATTCGGGGGCAGCGTCTTATCAGCCATCGTGACTTTTATTATTGCAATGGGACAAATGACAACAAAAGGCGCGGTAAAGAACACAAGACTTCCATCTGCACCAATAGATTCTTGTCCGGCGATAGAAGTTGCTAATTTTGTAGCTAATATGACAATGGCTAACAACACAACAGGGATTACACTGGCAAATTTTACATCAACGATGTCTACCTTAGCGAGCTCCATGGGTGCTGTAGAGACTGTTGCCCGAGGTATTCCAGAACCGTAGGTACTTTTCTTTTGTTGACGTAAAACCGACAGCATTTTACACGTATTTTCATGCGCTCTAGTACATAGTAAATCGGGTGCCAAAGTATTATTTACGTTGTCAGTTTTAGCAATACATTATACCGTTTGAATTATATGCACTATTGTACGTATGATCCTACAAATGTTTTCATGTAACAATAATTGATAACACTTACTTAAAGACAGAGTAGCTGGCTGGCTTATGTAGCTGACTGGGTAATATGTCATTTCTAGAATAGAAATATCAACTGCTGCGTTGCAATACAATTATGTATTTTATTTTCAAGTATTTGTCAATTCTTATCATTGCAATCTAAAATAGATATAGATGGTAGGGTCGAACGTTTACCAGACATCTAGACTTTGACTATGAGGTTCATACTTTTCTTAATATTCCCCAACGTACCTTTCAGATCGGGATTTAGACGGTTATTTATGGTGTCGTATAAATGGTTTGGCCCAATTGGTGTTTTACAAGTCATGATTTTTGGTACAATCATTTCATTTTGTACAGGTAATGGAAATTAAATGTTTCCTTTTGAAATGCCATTCATGATACTCTTGATTAACGTATACAGTAAAGTAATTTCAAAGCCTATAATTTTTGTTTTTTATTTTTGAACTTCAATTTTTGGCGTGTTTAAGTGTCTATGATGTATGATGTATGCATAAATGAGTTCTCTAGTTTATTTTAATCATACATTAACATAAAAAGCTAAAGTGACAGTTACTATTTTGACTGATTGTGTGATGATTTCATTGATTATGATACATTTCCTGTAATATTTGTAATAAATGTTATGTTGGTGTTATGGTATGTTATGTGTATAATCTTTTTCGAAAAGACTAAATCTCATACTAGGAAAAGGTCATCTTTTTGTTGTGGGTGGGGTGATATACAAAAAAAAATCTGACTTTTTCTTGAAAATGATACAGTTTTGAAATTGCAGGTAAGCCGTTTAATAGAATATTAATCGTTTAGTAAGTCTGTAATCAATTTCACTTCTTTTTATATATAACACATTACAATATACGATTTGGAATATTGCATAACTTTAAAGAATAATTATGTTCTCGATTTTCATTGTCATTGCAGGTTATAAAAAACCTGGAGAGGTGAAAAGAAAGTATCTTATACCATTCTATGATAGTCTATTCCCGTTTCTACCTGAATGTATTCGTAGGCCATTGAGGTGTGGATACCACTTCGAGAAAGATGATGAGGTAAAGTCTGGGTTTTATACAATAAATACTATTTATTAAATAAATGGTTTGCTTTGGTCTGAATCTAATATGAAGTAGAATAGAACGGATTGAAATTATAATTAAACAAGACACTATATGAGCCATGCCATGAGAAAACCAACATAGTGGGTTTGCGACCAGCATGGATCCAGACCAGCCTGCGCATCCGCGCAGTCTGGTCAGGCTCCACGCTGTTCGCTTTTAAAGCCTATTGGAATTGAAGAAACTATTAGCGAACAGCATGGATCCTGACCAGAATGCGCGGATGCGCAGGCTGGTCTGGATCCATGCTGGTCGCATACCCACTATGTTGGTTTTCCCATGGCACGGCTCATATACGCTTTTATTCCTTCTTTCGGAGATCTGATTAGTTAAGCGGAACAGTTTCTCTAAGGAAAGTATTAGCTCATTGGATTCAATGCATGCAACAGAATGTTGAATATTATAACATTTGCTTTAACTGCATAATTAAGATAATGGAAGAAACTAAAACACTGTTCCTGTGTATGTCGTCTATCTCAATATCAACCTAACCTATTACCTTTTCCAGATTCTAGAACTGAACACGTTATAAGGGAATTTTTTCTTTTAGCCATACAGGTATACAAAATATGTGTATAGATCTATAACTTTGTTTTATATCTAAATATTTTAATTTGATTAACAGGACGATGACCATCTCCCAGAAACTGTATACAACAAACTAGATGATATAAAGGTGGATGTATTCCATGTTGATCTAGTGATTGAAAAGCAAAATGGAGTCATTGACAAACAACCGAAAGCGGGAAATCATGTTGATGATAAAACTGGAGATGCTGTTTTCGTAGATAATAAACAAAGCGATGACCGAATCAGTAATGAGGCACACAATCAAGACGACGACGTTAGGGTGACTCATTCTGTCGATGACCTCTCTCCACGGAAAATGCAAGTTAAAGATATGGAAATGGATATACTAAGAGGAGGAACTAGCTCTGACTATATTGTTATGGACAAGTTAGATGATAGCAGAGTCCTGAAGTTGAGAGCTAAGAGCATTGAGATGGACATAAAACCGGAATAATTAAACAATACGAATATATCTACCATTCATCATTTTCACAATGCGTAGAAAAACTTTAATGGCACTGTAGAGACTGAATATTTAAAGAAGGCAATATTAAAACATACTTGTCCACTGTATTTGTACTGGTACAGAACCCAGGAACACTGGTTAGGTTAACTGCCTGCCGTTAATGACTGAAATACTGTTGAAAAACGGCGTTAAACCCAAAACAAACAAACAAAGAAGACGCGTACTGAAACTTTAAAATCTTTAAATTTATTCTCAAATCGCCTTTCTTACAGTAGCTTCAGAGATAAATGTAGTGTAATATCCAATAAAGAATGACAGCTTGATTGATTACATTTTCAAGATAAAATAGTCTGCAATATAATAATGCAAGAAATAAAATGAGACGTGACGCCCGATAGTATGCATTTATAGTAATAGTACATGGAAGAGCTCGTGGTGTGTTCTTTTATCTGTTTTCATGTTCATGATTATGTTTACTCGGCTGTTATACTGTGTTCTGTGTTGTCTTTCCATTCTGCCCGAAAAAGAAACAAAAAAACTAGGCTTATGCACTGCTTAAAAGTTTCTCCTTGTTTTGAAATCACAGGGACCTCTGCGCCCGTGTGGTTAAGGTCACTGACGTAGCATCAATTGCCCCTCATCAATGTAGGATCGGGCCTCGCTCGGGGTGTTGAATTCTTCATGTGAGTAAGCGATCCAGCTTGAATACGGAAGGTCGGCGGTTCTACCCAGGTTCTCGCCAGTGATGAAATAATGCACGAAGGGGCACTTGATGTCTTCCTCTACCGTCAAAGCCTGAAAGTCGCTATATGATCTATAATTGTGCCGGTCCGACGTTTAACCCTATAAAAAAAGAAAAAAAATACACACACACAACTTTTGACGCTATCAAGGGCAACATGTGCCCCGTGTGAAGTTCTTCTGATTCTGTTCCCGATCAGCTGTATGCACGTTTCATTCTTTGTACAACAAACATCATTTGTCCTTGTTGTTTTGGAAACATGAATGAATATTATATCAAAGACCACGTCCCACATGCTAAAAAAATGGTGCTCTAAATTGCAGGAGGGGCCTCCGTGGCCGAGTGGTTAAGGTCAACTTAAAATCACTTGCCCTTCATCGATGTGGGTTCAAGCCTCACTCGGGGCGTTGAATTCTTCATGTGAGGAAGCCATCCAGCTGGCTTACAGAAGGTCGATTGTTCTACCCAGGTGCCCGCTCATTATAAAATAACGTACGGAGGAGGGACACCTGGGGTCTTCCTCCACCATCAAAGCTGGAAAGTCACCATATGACCTATAATTGTGTCGATGCGACGTGAAACCCAACAAAATAAATAAATAACTAAATTGCATGAAACAACTGGTGTAAGTCTTCGTATTTTACACATATATACAAAATATTGATAACACGGGAAAATGCAAAATTTTAATCTAGATCACTGTTCAAGGGAAAATGAATCTTAGTTTGCACGCATTGAAAGAAACTTTATTATATGGTGAATCTAACAAATACCGTCCAACAGATGATATCATGCAAAGATATTATAGCACAGTATAGATTTGGTGGTTGACCCATCATCAGTCAATCACTGGGCTTTTCAGTTTGATGTTGATTACTGCTAAGTGTGAGACGCCGTGGTGCGTTACTCTTAAATCGTGTGCATAACGGTCGGAGGGAGTTTATATTTTGTGCAGTTTGCCTAGTAGGGTCCTCCAAAATTCCGATGACGTAATATAAATTATTGAACACATCACTGTACTGACACTATTTACTTAGGCTTAGTGTTTGATTTATTCATTTTCTAACGCGCTTCAAATCATCAAACGGAAATATAGTATTTCACCACTTATTAAGTTATTTAGAAACAAAGAACAATAACAATGATATTCAAGTGGGCAGTAAAATTGCCATTTCAATTTATTATATATTTAATCTTTAAGGCTAAGATCCCCACATCAACTGACAATGGAATTTGAGTTGATGTCATCTTGTCTTCCGTCTGAAAGTTAAGTTTTGATTAGCTTTACCGACTCAAACTGTGAAACAAATACATTGCAATCTTATATTCACCAATACATTATGATTAATATGTTTTTGGTGAACGTATGTCATCTTTTTGTGACAATATAACTTGTATCTGAACACTTTTGTCTGACTTTTATATCCATTATCTACGGTGTTCCGTTTGGACAATCGTGACTTTTTAGTGAATCATAAACCGCGATGTACGAAAACGCGATGGTGCGATGGCACGATGATGAAACAACGATGGTATGATGATAAAATCGCGATGATGCGATGGTATGATGGTGAAATGTCGATGTTATATCGCGTTTTCGTCATCGTGCCATCGCGTTTTCACCATCGTATCATCGTACCATCGCGTTTTCGCCATCGTGCTATTGCGTTTTCATCATCGTACCATCGCGTTTTCACCATCGTGTCATTGCGTTTTTACCATCGGACAATAGCGTTATCACCATCGTACCAACGCGTTTTCACCATCGTGTCATTACGTTTTCACCATCGGACAATCGCGTTATCACCATCGTACCATCGCATTTTCACCATCATACCATCGCCTTCCGGTGGTCATGTGCAGTGGTACAGTATATGTGTCAGTAATATACAGGCTTGATACAATCTCATTTTCACATTGCACTAGGTATCTTCTACGTCCTAACAAGAATAAGCTGAGTTTGAATAATATCATGTGACTATTACATCCAGCTTTTATTTCCTTTCATGCATACATAAAATACATAGGACTAGGCCTTGAAGATTTTACACAGGTTTAATGAGTTGAGCACTGAACATTTTATAAAACATTTTGCAAAACAACAGAATCTAAATGGTAAATTTCTTCTCACAAAATACATTGAGATACATTAATCTATTGTTGACAAAAATACAAGTGCACGGAATTATGCATTTCTAACCGGAAGGCGATGATAGGATGGTGAAAACGCGATGGTACGATGGTGAAATCGCGATGGTACGATGGTGATAATGCGATGGCACGATGGTGAAAACGCGATGGTACGATGGTGAAAACGCGATGGTACGATAATTATCACCGTATACAGTTCTATGAATAAAATTGTATTACATGTGATACGTAGTGAGCGTGCGGGCTCACGGTACTGCACAGAAGACTTGCATTAATCATAGTAACGCTGCTTTTCAACTTACTTCGACGCGGACAACGGATGGCGGACATATACAATAGGGCTTTTCTCAAAATACTTAAAAGATTCGAAAGGAAAAACAACATAAATATCGTAGCGCAGCGACTCCCTACATTCCCATGAATAATTTGTTTATTATTAATGCGGCCGGCAATAAAAAAACTTAAAAAAAGAAAATAAACTCACTTCCAGACTCGTCCGTTCGTCTGTTACATTTTTCGTTTCCAGATATCTTCCCCAATCATTTTAATGAATGCGCGCATGTATGTATGTTAATTCGGGTGTAGCGTCTTTTTCAACAATTGTTCAGTCATGTAAATGACGCGTCTACTTATAGCAGTGAGCACAATACCAAATTTTATATTGCTGCCTCACTAGAACATCACGCCATAGACACCGACATGATATACCACCTAGTCACATTATACTGACACGCGACTGACCAGTCCTTAAACTGTCTGAGTACCAAAAGAGGATGCCACTAACACCATTCATTCAAGTCTTTTGTATTACGCAGCCAGGGAGCGAACCCTCAACCTACCGCACTCAGGCGGGCACTCAACCACTAGGCTACAGAGACGGTATGTAATTGATGGCATTTTGGTCAAACTGTGTAAGCAACCTTATTGAGTGTGTTCCAGTTTACATAATTTTACCTGGGATAAGGGTCTTGCCATATTCAATATGTTGGCTTCCTTAAAGATGCGCAACAGAACAGCTGTATTTTGTATTACCATGATGGTAATTATACATGATTTCCATGAATTACCAATCATTTGAAATTGGTTTTACTCTGTGACAAATATATTGATAGATCTTAGAAAATATTGTGTTTTAAATGTTTTTCAATTTCTAAACATGCCGAAGTATTGTATAAAATAGAAATATGCCAAAAGACCGCCGTTACATAAATGTATGTACACTGTACATGAATGAAATGAAGAATAGATAATATATTGTCATTCTTGACTGTTGTCACTATCAATGTCCTGATAGGCAAAGGATATAGTGGCATTTTGTCATATGTAGATAGAACAACTAACCTAATAATTACTGAAAATTAATATTATATTTTTTTCTTCATTTCTGCTATGCAGGCATATTCTGAGAAAGAGAATGCAAACCGTGCAAGACTAAAGAGAGAAATTTTATAAGTAGTAACTGAGGAGATAACAAAGAATTTAGCAAAATTTTTTCGCATTATGTGCTTGTTTTATAACAAACAGTGTCCGTTCAATTAATTAGGAGAGCGCATATAAGCGGATAGTGGGATTGTGGATTCAGTCCCCGGGCGGGTGGGTGTGTGTTCTCCGTGACAATTTTATTGAAGAGGTTGTGTCTGAAAGCATTTACCCACCACCTCCGATTTATGTAGAGAAGATATCAGTTATCTGATGCCTTATTCCCGTCCATTATAATTAGATAAAAACATATTCTAGTTTTATTGAATGCTAGCTTACTAGATCTTCCTTTACCAAAAGTTACTTTAACAATTGTCGCTCACTGTCGAAACTTTCGACATTAAAGACGACACTTAAAGAATAAAGACCGTTGTATCTCGTTGCGCCTCGAAGACCGACTGATTTTAATCGGATTAATTAGTCCCCTACTGGTTGAAAACCAGTTTCGGGGACTATAGGAATGCGCTTTTCCGACCGTCCGTCATTCCGTCCGTCTTTCCGTCCGTCCGCAATTTCATGTCCGGTCCATAACTCTGTCATCCATGAAGGGATTTTAATATCACTTGGCACAAATGTTCCCCATAATGAGACGACGTGTCATGCGCAAAACCCGGACCACTAGCTGAAAGGTCAAGGTTTCAGTTTGAGGTCAAAGGTCAACAGAACTTTTTTCCTGTCCGGTCCATAACTCTTCCATCCATGAAGGGATTTTAATATTACTTGGCACAAATGTACCTCATAATAAGACGATGTGTCATGCATAACTTTCAGACACCTAGCTCAAAGGTCAAGGTCACACTTGGCAGTCAAATGTTAACATGGCATGAACAGGGTCTGTTTCGTGTCCGGTCCATAACTCCATAATATTACTTGGCACAAATGTTTCTCATGATTAAGTGACGTGTCATGCGCAAAACCCTGACCAATAGCTCAAAGGTCAAGGTCACAATTGGAGGTCAAAGGTCAAAAGGTTTTTTTTCCTGACCGGTCCAGAACTCTGATATCCATCAAGGGATTTTAATATAACTTGGCATAAATGTTCCCCCATGATGAAACGCCGTGTCAGGCGCAACACCCAGAACCCTAACTTAAAGGTCAAGGTCACACTTTGAGATCAAATGTTAATGGGACATTTTTCCTGTCCGGTGTATAACTTTGTCATGCAAAACAGGATTTGAATATTACTTGGCACACATGATCACCTCTATGAGAGGGAGTGTCATGCACAAGAACCTGGTCCCTAGGTCGAAGGTCAAAATCACACACAGATGCCAAAGGTCAGATACATGAATGACTTTTTCTGGAACACTTCTTCTTCATGCATGGAGGGATTTTGATGTAACTTGGCATAAATGTTCACTATCATAAGACGGATTGTTGTGTGCAAGAACGAGATCCCTAGGTCTAAGGTCAAGGTCACGCTTAGAGGTCAAATGCCAAGTTTAAGAATGACTTTGTCCGGAGCATTTCTTCTTTATGCATGGAGGAATTTTGATGTAACTTGGGACAACTGTTCACTACCATGAGGCACTTTTGTCTTTTTAGAATTATGTTATTTTTTTAACTATTAATAACGTTACCTTTTTGATAATCGGCTAAAAATGCTATATGAGAACAATTATAGGGTTTTATATATACACATTTTAATCCAAGTCTTTTGTTTATAACATACTGTATTATAGTACAATATTGTTTATACATCATTGACAGATATCAGTTCATTATGCTATGCTGCAGTAGAGAAAATTAGGTGCCTTCTAGTAGGGGACTTTGTATTGCTTGGCAATACTTCATTCACTTATTAATCTTAAAACGTTATTGATTTGCTTCTGGATAACTCTTCCTAAATGGAGTAATTTGTTCATTCTTGTCTACATATTTTATTGAATTGATCTTGAATTTCACGATTAAACGGCTTTACTAGAATATGTTTTTCCTCACAACGTTACTTGTAATCCTTAGTTAGAGGTAAGATGGTTCCAGATTGGTTACTCGATGAAGACTTGTCGCTCTCATTGGTTGTTATGTTGGTTACAAATATGTGAACAGTATTTGACTAACGTTCTTCTGAAGAAACATTTTTGCCATATTATTTTATATTTTCAAAGTTTTCATCAATACAAATAGAGAAAAAAGAGCAACATCCCCTCATTGTTATGCTTTTAATGAATGATGACTGCTCTTGAAGGAAGTCATCAAAGAAACAGCTGTGAAGGTGGACGTGCAGATTTAACGGATAAAATTTATAGTCACTAGGCTCTTTCATACAGCAGCTATTTCTTGTTGAATCAAAACGTGTTTAACTATTTTGACAAATGGAATCGAAAAGGTAAAGAGTTTAAGAATCTTCATCTCAGAAATCGCTATCCCGATTTGTAATAATTTCAACAAAATTTTCCTTTTGTGACCCTTTAAAGTCCTTCATTCTGTTTCATTTAAAATTTACCGCTAAGGGAAGATGCTAGTTTGTCCTATAATATATTATAGAAGGGCTAAAATTGCCTATTTTGCAATATCGTAAAATTTGATGTGAACTTCGGAAACGGCACAGTTTTTGAAACTTGCATATTTGTACATTTTCATCTACTTGCTCATTACGTTATTATGTTGACTTCATTGTGAAATGAATAATCTTGCATAAAAGCCATTATATGTTTTCTTTTGTCGATTCCGGCTTGCACAAACAGGGTGAAACGTGTACAAACAAGGAGGTTTTCGTGAGCACGCGCTTTTGGTAAACAGTTTTGATATGCTGACAAAAAATGGACACCAAATCAGTTTTAGTCGAAGCAGAAAGGTCCGAGGCGTATAAAATATTTTCATTGGTTGTTCATTGAATATCTGTTTTCAACCTTACTTTACTTTCAACTTGCAATTAGTGCTTCATCTCTTGATACGCGACTGCGTTGACGTTTCGTATTACTGTATTATTAAGCGTGTCGCGAGATTTAATCCCTGAAAATGATAGATAGACAGCATTTGGAAAGATACAATTTCGTTTTATTTAATTTATATGAATTGAGAAAGTTGACAATTTTACTTAATGTCTTACAGTAAAACGTTTAAAAATGTTTCTACTTTAATTATCTATGCAGCCTACTGATGATGTATAATGTAAGGCATAAGTATGCGGAAGATAAAAGGGTTTGAGCTGCAAACTTAAAGTTTGAAGGACTTTTCCATAGATATTAAACTTTTGAACAGAAGGTATTTATTTTATAGTTTATTTGTATTTCTCACCAACCATGTTTGAGTTTGGAAATCCAGCCTGAATTATATCGATGTTGGAAAAATCAAATTTTGTGTTCATCAAATTTTGATCCTTATGGGGCGGGGTGCAAGCAAACTTTTTTACGTTGAGTTACAAAATATAAAGGCATAAAGATTTCATTCTTAAAGATATGAAGAATATGGGTATCGATTTCTATAATATTTAAAAGGGACTGGATGAACCAGGTAGATTTTGTTCTGTCGGCACCTCACTACATCTGCATCTTGTGTAAAGAGAGGGTGCGGCTGCTGTGTAAAACTTAAGTTTTACTTGTATACCGCTTATTTCGAAGAAGGGGAAGACACACTTATTTTACATATATTAAACATTATAGAAATAACTGCATGTCAAAAAATGCTACTCTTGTAAATGTCTGCTCAACATGCATAACAAGAGCGCCGCCAAGTGGGACAATATACGCCCGAAAGGTTACATCAGAGGATGGGTGCAAACTTTAATGAACTTGACTGTTGAAGCCCAAAGGACAGGAACAACAAAAAGAAGAAATTCCAAATAAAAATTCTAAGTCCACACAAAAATTCTTACAAGGTACAGTTATGTCAAAATACATCTAAAAATTGGATGTACCATCCATGTTGTACCACAGAAAAGTGATCTCGGTTTTTCCCTACGGCCAATAATAATAAAGTTCCAAAATAAGCTATTTATAGTTACAAAAAAGGAAGTAATTCAAAAAATACAGTAAGAGAACTAATGAGAACGTGCCAAAGAAAAACAAGAGCACTGCAATGCAGAGCAATATAGTATATATAACACAAAGGAAAGTCATATATGACGTTTGACCCCTAAGTGTGACCTTCGCCTTGAAGCGAGTCATCCAAATCATGCGCTCTGCACGTCACCACAGTGTGGTGAACATTTGTGCCAAGTCTCTTTGAAATCCTTCGAGCAGTTCAAGAGTTACAGAGCGGACACAGCAAAGTCATATATGACCTTTCACTCCTAAGTGTGACCTTGACCTTGAAGCTAGTCATCCAAAACAAGCTCTCTGCACGTTGTCTCAGTGTGGTGAACATTTGTGTAAAGTTTCTTTGAAATCCTTCGAGCAGTTCAAGAGTTACAGAGCAGACACTAAACACACTCATATGAACTTTGGCCCTTAGGGTGACCTTGACCTTGAAGTGAGACATCCAAAACACTCGCTCTGCACGTCGTCTCAGTGTGTTGAACATTTGTGTCAAGTTTCTTTGAAATCCTTCAAGGGGTTCAAAAGTTACAGAGCGGACACGAAATTGCTAACGGATGGACGGACAGACGGACACCGGGGATATAACATAATACGTCTCTTCGGGCGTATAAAAATGCACTGTTACTGTAGGCCCCGGAAATGTATAAATAAAACATATGTCCATAAAAACCCGAAACGGCCGAATGTCAGCTGAATATTCGTGTTTTTGATATTTCAGCACTAGTTATGTTTTATACAAACAAGGCAATAAAATACGTATGTTTCGAGAAACAAAATCTGCATAATCACTCGGGATATGTTGGTGCACTAGGAAAACCTACGGGCTCCTGCCCTGCAGAACCATTTAAAGCAATTATGCGTAAAATACAAACGAAAATATATTCACACAGATGACTGTAAGTGAGATAAACAAATTAATTCATATCAATTATGAATATTGAGCTTTTGGTATAAAAATAAATTAGTTTTAGAAAATGGGCAGATTAATAGAACTATACAAACGGAACAAAATAATGTACAACAACATCTGTCACTATCAAACTGTGTTGAACACGAAATGTAGGATAATAGAGCTAGCTCTGTGGCTTTAAAGGGTTTAGAATAATTATAAAACAATGCTCGGGGAAACAAATTATATATAGTTATAAATAAAAAACTAACATCAGGTATGTATATAGAAGTCATGTAATTGCGGGTCTTTGACTAAATATTTCTGATACCAGAAAAGTAATAGAAATATTAATAGAAACAAAATACTTTTTTTATTATATTCTACCTGAAACAATTACTCCTCTTTGCATTTTTTCTTTGGAGGAGGAGGCTTATTTACCTTCTTGAACTGTTCTGCATTACATTTCATTCTAGGTATTATACCACTCATTCCGTTCTTTTTAGCATTTTTATATCCGTTATGATTCAAATATTCAACAGCTGCCTCAGCCCATTTTTCCTGCTTGATCAATGCAATGGTTTTGGGACCAATATCGCCCCTGTAAAATGCATTGACGATTGCAGTCTTTACATTCATCGTTAAACCTCCGAACAACTTCTTCCCGATTTTTCTTTCTGCCCGTGGGATGTAGATGTTGTCAATATCATGCTGAAAAATGTAAAAGTTAACATGGTTATAAGTCATAGTTTCACAATTTGTAACGATATACCTGTATGGGCCATGCATTAATTCTTGGAACTGTGACGTCATGTAAAAGTTTAATTCGAATGAAATACTTGCATTTCACCAAATGTTACCCATTAACCTCCGGCTATTTGATGCATCGTTAGAACGGCCGTTGTTAGCTGAATATTTGTTGTTTTTGAGAGCTAAAGCTTCAAATAGTGTGCATCATTTGATCAACTGAAACAATGAGAATAAAGAGCAAAATAGGGTACATGAGTTAAGGTTTCTCAGTAGAATTTTCAGTAAAGTGATTTGGATTTGGAGAGCAGATGGTGATTTCATTTTCCGTCTAAGTTCAGTTACTTTTGTTTAGTTCAACATATTTGATAAACAAAAATAAAAATTACATGAAATAGCTTTTTGGCTTGCTCCCAGGTAATCGCTTTCTTTCCACTGAGAACTTTATCAAAGTTTACTCCAGGGAGAACTTTATTAAATGTTGCCTTTGCATCTCCTCTTTTTAGGCTGAATCCATATCCTAGAAAATTAAATTGTACAGTTTGACTACATTTCCATCGACTTAAATTTCGTTGTTCATGTCAGATACACTACTTCAGTTTATAAAATAAGACAGTTATAATAACTACAGGTCGTCTTAACGGCCAAGAAGTCTTGACATATTGTTACACGAAATTTAGCAGTTGTGTTTAGAATGAAACCCGTTCATCCAGATATGACATAGGAAAGTAAAAGCCATTTAAACCAACCATTTTGAAATGATTCTGGCAAAATTTTTATCACTCGTCAAACATGTAATGAGATGAGGTCGTCTCTGCCTGGTTGCCGGTTCTTTAGTAATTGTGCCATTTGTAACAAACTTCTGAGAAGTCTATGCTCGGATGCTGGTGACATTGTGTTTAATCATTGTGGAAAGAGTGTATACAAGTAAAACCAGCGCATAAACGACGACAATCCACAAGTGATTGTGATTAATCTAAAAGGTAATTCCGAACTTTAGGCAGACAGCGGAAGAACATGTTTGCAATTGCCACAATTATGTGTCTTGACATAGACTGATCTTAGAACATTGACGAGCCTCATGCTATGATTTGAAACAATGGAATGTAAGCAAAAATGCGCGAGTGATATCTAATAAACGACCTGATATGGCATAATCTTTTTTACTAAAGCTATTATTTAAACACATCAAATAATCTAACATAGAAACTGAGGATGTATTATCATAATGTTATTTACATGCTTTACTTACCAATTGTCGGGTCAAACACTTTCGGTTTAGGGTTCACATCAGTCATTGTTAAAGTATATGACTCGAAGTTCCGTATAATAGCTTTCAAATCTGGAGATATTTATACTTGAGGTTAATGCGCATGTAGTTGCAAACTATATATCTGCAATCGGAACTGGTCATATATGGTTTTCTTTAAGAAAATGAATTTCTGAAAAGAAATCATTACATATTGGCTACAGTAGACAAGATCGAAATCGCGTAATTAATTTTAAGTACATGTAGGTATAAGCAAATGCAAAAGATTGTTTGTGTAAGACTTACCATCTATAGTTACAACAGTCTGTTCTCTCACTGTACAAGTAGAGAAAAAGAAATCATGACCATTTAAACAAACACTTCGCAAAGACGACTTTTATGCAAAGAAGAACTATTAGTGAGAAGCCGATAGCAAGAAGCAAACAATCGTTGATATCTTTCTATATTTTCACGCAATGTAGAAAAAAATTGTTGCGACATTATTAACGGCATAGATAAAGCTAAAGTAATGTTGAGCTGTTGACTGTATCTGTAGACAGTTTTATAGTAAAGCATATATAGTATAAAGTCAGATAATACATCGGTAAATCAGTGCTTTTGTTGCAGGGAAATATGTACCGATATTGAAAGCATGAAACGATGATGAACTGTCATAGTAATTGTCTTTATATGGTTAAAACATGTAATTGCGTCAATTATGTTTTAACTATATAAAGAGACGACACCTGAGCGGACATTTTTAGTTTTTCGTTTCTTTTTAACACCCGTTGTGGGTTTAACGTCGCACCGACATAATTATAGGTCATATGGCGACTTTCAAGCTTTAACGGTGGCGGAAGACTCCAGAAGCCCATTCATGCATTATTTCATCACAGTTGGGCACTTAGGTAGAACTACGGACCTTCCGTAAGTCATCTGGATAGCTTACTCTAATGAACAATTCAACACCCTGAGTGAGACTCGAACCAACATCGGTGAGGGACCAATAATTCGAAGTCAGCTAAACAACTGGGCCACAGAAATCTCTTGACAATGCATATAAGTGTTTTGGTTCATTATTATTATTATTTCCACTGACAGATGATGGTGTAAGCGTCACTAATATTGAAATAATTCTTTATAAACCTTGATATTTAGTCAATTATTTAGGTAAACAAACGCGAGGAAACATCTTTTTATCGTACATTGTACCACATTCTACTAATAATATGAACTTTTAATGTGTTTAAGTATACACTATAATGCGTATTATTAGAAACCCTTACAGTTTTCTTTGCCGAGCCTACAATGTCGGCACAAAAATGCACCACAATTATCCTTATAAGAGCTATAGCACTTTAATATATAAACAAGTTACTGTTATTTGGAAGGTGATTTATCAAATTCCCCTTTTCTATGTAACCGCGCAGAAACTGAAAAGCTTTTCTGCAAATACATGAGTATGATATCATTTGATAATATCGTTAATTATAATCATGATCTACAACAGCAGAATCTAAGTGCCGAAAAGGTATAATATCTTTACCTTTAAAACATACGTGTTTTTCTTTCTTGTTTTTCTTGCAAAAGAAACAGTCGCGACATGGCTGTTCAATAAAAAAGGGCATTTTAGTTAATACAAAATACGTATTTGTTATAACATTTTTCAATCTGACAATATTACTTTTGTATTAACGAAGAATCTCACTTTATTTCTATTAGTCAGAGACATCTTTGAAATGGAAGTAGGAATTAATATTAACATCTTTTTTTATTTTGGCAAGTGGTATTGTCGTCCAACTTGATATAGCATATATAAATCGGCTTTCATTGACATAATGAGTTTATTTATTAATAGCTACACCCTGAAATTGCTAATGAAGATGTACTGTTGACTACAGTTAGACCATCGTGATATTTCTAAGTCAATGAATATATTCCATAAACAATTTCATATTATTGCAATCCATATCTGTTCACTGTTCACTGTTTCTTCTCTGGGCAGTGTAAAATATCATAAACACAGATAAACTAGAAGGTTACTTTTAAATTAATAAGAATGAAAGCATGTCTCCCCATGCCGTCAATTACTTCTGTGAAGTTTTAGACAGAAATAAAAACAAAACAGGAATATTTACGTAAACAATATGTATAAAAGTCAAAGGGTCAAAACTTGGAAAGATCATCCGAATCTTAAATAGTATATAGGACAGGCAGTCAGTGAAAAAATTTACTCAGGGGTCATAGCTCCAAAATAAATAATCTAGTAAGTAAAATATGATAGCTCTATGCACAACTACAAAGAAATGAATAAATGCTGTGAAGTTTAACAGAGGAGATACAATTAGGCACACGGTTTGAAGATAAACATAACGGTCAGACCAGAGATTATGTCTGTGTCATTGATAAAAATCTGTATATTTCCATTTATTCAGTATTTTTCCTTGTGACAAAACATCGTCAAAATGGAAGTTGCTGAAAACGTTCAGGATAAAAAAATTATAATCTTTTCCACAATTTTGATTGTAACATTTAATTACGGTAATGATATCACAGCTGAAGATCGCTATTACAGTTGAGACGGAACGTGTTACTTGTACCGACTGATGATTCATATATATTATAACACTATCACATAGCCCGTCTGAGTCGAAAACTATATACCATTTCATATACTTTGTATAGTACTTCTGAAAACAAAAGTGGCCTTCCTTAAGTTAGTTCTGCACGTTTGATAAACCGGAAGTGATGGTATAACGTCTTTATCCGGAAAAGCCTGGATTCGGCGCACGGAAATGAAAATCAGTATATAAATAAATGGCAAAAAAATTATAAAAAAAAACTGTCAGTAAATTTATCAAAATGGCACTGTTACTATCTTTCTAAAGTTAAAATATGATATTAAAACATCTGACACGTTAAATTATTCAAACTAATGTCTTACAATTAGCTTGAAATAGATGGTTCACTTCAATCATAGCCAAATATCTCACAAATAAGAGATAGTACCTAAGATTTTCAAATCATAGTTATGAAGTTAAAAAACTTTTAATGAAGGCAAATGTCGATATATTTCTCAAAAATAGATATAAAGACAATATTATAACCAGAAGCATAGAGTTATGAGCACTTAATATTTTCATGTAAAAGAAAATTTTGTGATCAAGAAAATGTTACTCTTCTTGAACATGGAGAGCAGAAACAGCAAAGAGACATAATATAGTGAATATTTTCTAATTGGTTGCATTTGATTTAACATTCAATTTGATCTGGATTGCTGCATAACGATCCATGATACTGTGTGCTAAAAATTTAGAACATCTGGAACAGTCTGTTAACAGAAAAAAACATGTAGCAGAATGCAAATACATAAGCTCTAACCGGGACTCGAACCAAGGACCTCTCACACCTACCACTTTCCTATACCAACAGGAGCTATAGCTAGGTAGTTAAAGTGCACCGATTACAGTACATTACGTGAACTGGAACAATTTTGTGAAAATAACATCATTATCGGTGAAATCCGGATTATCGGCGTATTCGATTTGTTACCTAACGGCAGTTTTCGTTAAAGAAAAAATATAATCTAATGCTGCCAACGTTTTGATCGGTCAAAACTGCCAAAATTTCTTTGACCTGTTTTTTTAGAGTATGAACTTACTAACTGGCAGTACCAGTGAAGTGAAACTTACACTCAATCCTATATATTTGCCCTTTTAGCAGCCGACGAACGGCAAAGACAGTGATCTTTGTCAAAATATAATCAATTACTGTACCAGTTTTGAGAGGATTTCAATTGAAAGGAAATTACAGTTACAAAATAAATACCCTTCTGCAACACACTGAGTCATAAGCATTCACTGTCAATCATTATTATGACTAAGATCGATTGCATTCATTCATTCCAATGATTCATAGACAGAGTCCGTTGTTTACATTTTTATTCGTAACCGGTGCACTAAACACTTTATTTTGAAAAATCAAAGTACACGAAGAGCTAAGGTACGGTCTCTACACAAATAAATACAAGGACCTATACATTTTATTTCAACATATTATTGGCCATATATTCATTTACAACTGTGCGAAATGTCATTAAAATCTACATTGTAGAAACATTTCTATTCGCGAAAATGATATGTTAGTTGCAATTTCCCATAGACTCCCATATCGAAAAATTTCGTGAGGTCCAAATTTTTCAAAACAGTCTAGCAAAAACAAAAAAAAAAACAAAAACAAAAAAAAAAACAACAAAAAATCAAGCACAGGACCCTATCATTTTTATTTGTTAATATTTTTTAGTATATTCCGAAGTTTTGAAAAATCAGAGTTCAATCAAATTCTACTTTGTAGAAAAAAAAATCGATCCAAACGTGCAGAACTACCTTAATTACATACGATTATACCTTTTTATCTGCAGGATTGCACTTTTTTCTGTTACCACACGCCGCCACAGTTCCAAAATACATACACAAAAGCATCTAAACAAAAAATACAAGTATTCATGATCTTTCCTTTAATGTTTGAGGTTTGCATTTTGATATAAAGAAAATCATTTATCGAAATAAAAACTATATATATTTATATTAATTTGCTAGAGCATCACTGGACCATTTTGAAATTTTGAAATGCTGAATTTTCAAAATGTCTTCCTTCCATATACAAGAGTTTAAAATTACACTAGATTTTCCACTTTAAATACATGTTTTCCTATCAAAACTATTCGTACTTAAAGTGCTTAAATTGAAAAATAAGAAAAATTGCTTTAATTTGTTCATTACAGATGCTGATATTTTCATTGGAAAAGAAATTTAAAGTCCATTCACAGTCAGAAAATCAAATAAATTGCACTTGAAGAATATGTCATAATTGTGTAAATCATCCAAACATTCTGAAAATTAGGTTTGATTTAAGATATGTCCAATAATGTATTAAGTCCTAAAAGTTGATTTATATCTGCAATCAAATACAAGAAATGTTTCAATCATATCAGCTTACCAGTATACGATTTCTAGTTTTGAGAATGGCTTATTTCTAAAGTGTTGTAACATTGCCAAATTATACTAATACTTAGGAGTCTTTGGAACCAAATGGTCTGGATTTCCATGATGTTTCTATAACAGATTTTATGAAATACCAGTGATGTTTAATTATAACCAAGAGTTTTGAAGATTTTTCTCTTTCAGTCCATCGTGGTCATTTTGACGATAACATTTATTAAAATAAATTAAGCGAAAGGCTCATCCAAGAAATAATTGTTTCAAACATTCAAAATCAAACCAACAGATTCTGACAAAAAGGTCCTACAGGTTTAAAAGTCTACATGAATATATTGGTGCCAATGACAATAGCCACTGCGAGCGATTTTATTGACAATTTGGAATATTTTGCTTAAAAGGCGGTTACCTTAGGAATATTTTGCGGAAATTATTTCATATTCGGAAACTTAGTAGATGTTCTTTTTAAAATATTTTCGCCTTTAAGTTCTTGTGGCCAATGTTTTGTGGCATCGCAGTAATCTAAATAGTTTTCAAGTTGAGTGCAACTATTTAAATTTCGACCAAGCCGCTTCTGATTTGAAGTCAGCGACCTTAACTATTCGGCCATGGAGGCCCTTTCAATGCCACTAATATGAACAATCTTGGGTAACACAGATGAGTCTTTTCTAAAACCATTTCAAAATTAGACCGGCGGTCCGAAAGGAGATGCCGGTTGAAGAAGTTTCTTTACTTAGCTCTTGTGACAAATATATGCAGGGGGGAAAGAGCAGATTAAACCACATTAAAGGAAGTCATCCAGGGAGCATTTAGGCCAGGTTTCAAATTTCCATAAAGTATAGCTTTAGAGGAGAGTGGCTCTTTTAAGAAAATGGTAAACGAATTACGAACGTTCAGTTTCTCAAAAACTCTCTCATGTTAGGTAAAGATGTCCGTCCTTGAACTTTCTTATCATGCAATTATAAACAGTCTTAAATAACAAACAAAATCAATTTTTGTATGCTCTGTTAATTTCTTAAAAATGTGCTTTAGAATGTTTGTGTCTACTGAAAAAAAGCAAACATTAATAGCAATATTACTAAGACTTTATTCAAGAATCAAAAGTTAACCGTCTATGAACAGCGATTTTAGACAGATTTATCTCTCTCAAATTGAAATTACCGTGAATAAATTGTAAAAATATAACATGTAAAATTCAAAGCCTACATAAATATTAAATGATAAGTTAACTTACAACTAAAACAACCAAGTGGTCTTTATCCATTTTGTCCTTTCCTATTTCAAATCAAGTAAGAGCATATCTTAGAAGTCCAACGAATGTTGACAGCTGTCCGGTCGATATGGCAACCAGCGTTTTAGCTTGAAGCTGCAAACCTTTATATTGTTTTCGGTTATTTGCCTCCCCAGATGTAGTCGTGTCTACTGCAAGAAGCCGGGAAGCAGAATATATCCAAGAGGCAGGATGTAAGGAGGCCACCGATTGATCACGCCTACATACTTTGGTCCAATGGGTGTTTGCGTTTTATGACAGTCTGTTATTAATTCGAGGGTATTTCACGAACAATAATATGATAACAAAATGAAAATATTATAATTTACTGAAAAGAAAGATCGTTTCATTTCTGACTTTATATATTTTAGTTCCAACTGCTGTTCCCATAAAATCTGATCTTGTTCAAAGCGATCTCTTAGTTAAAATATCTACAACTCTGCAAGACAATTGATAACAATCATGAAAAATAATATTTAAATGCTTTTTGAAAGGTAGAATCAACTAAAATAGTTCTTATCCTTGCCACTTCCTACGAGTTAGGAAATCAAGCATTCTTTGATAATGATTGTTTCTTTCTTGAACTTTCTTCTATCTAGTCTCGTGGCATAGATATGGGATAATGTAAAATGGCGAGAACATTATATTAGAGAGGCTTTTATGACTAATGCCTTTTGTTTCTGTAGTGGATTTTTGCAATACCTCCCCCACCCCATCCCCTCGATGAATATAAAAGATGTAGATTCGAAGTACTCCTACACGTTTATCATGGGATTGATTTAAGACTGTTTTAAGAAGTTCAAACATTTTCTGTAAGAAAACAAAATATTTGATGTTTTAATATTCTTTAATTAGGAGGAATACTTTGTTCTAAGAGTCACTTTTCGAGGCGATTAGATTGGAGATAAACACTCAAACATTAGAAGTTAGAATTGTAAGCATGTTTAACAAATATCTCGGAAAGTACAACTAAAACGTCAATATGAGAAGGTCGTTTGTATTGTTCATCATCTGACGAATTGCAACAGTTAGCTTAATATTTTTATTGAAATAAGACATACATCCGTTTAATTCTTGACGCATGTTGCCTATATTTATAACATTTATGTAAATCTCTCATATATTTGCCACATAATCCATAATGCATGATTGAGCAATTCGACATATGTTATAGACCAGAAGGGAACTGTTGCATAGGACAGTATGTTTTTTAACTAAAGAATGCTAGGGTGTATCGTTTGTGAAGTATGGAAGCGTGAATTCAATCATTACTTTGAGGAAATGGTGGGATAATTTAAGCAAAGGCAAAATAAAATTAAAAGTTTGTCTTTGAATTATTCAAACGATGCAGCTAAACGTCACCTAAACCTTAAAATCAATAAAATCTGCTAAAAACAGCAACTGTTTTCAGTTATTCAGAATGTAATATAGAAATCAATAAAATACTTTGGGAATTGAAATACTGTCACAGAAAAGAGTTATAAGCAAATTTAAAGTGAGATCAAAATGAAAATGCGATGACGAAAAGTTGTCCTGTTGTTAGCATACTTTATACAAATTAAAGTAAATATTGAAATAGAACCAGAACTATTTAAGACAAATATATCTAAGAACCTGAAGTAATTACGCAAGGCATTCTTTTGACCGAAAAAGCCATTTGCTGCTAGATAAAATCTTTGATAGTCTTCGTGGAGACTTATGATTTGAATAATTTATTATTATGTATAACATACAAATTACATTAGTTTGTCTGCAAATATAAAACAATATGTAGATTAACTCACACTGACTAACAAGTTTGGAATTTAGTTGAAAAAATATTGCAATGTCCAGATTAACGGTTAGATTTCTAGTGTGTAGATTTTGTCATTGTAAGATGTTTTTACAATGCATATTACGCGAACAGCGTTATATATTTCAATTTTAAGGAGGTAGTTTACCTTAACATCTGTATGTGCGCATGCTCGACGGAAAGCTAACGTGAAATTGTACTTATTACGGCCATTTCAAATAAAAATGGGCAGTTTGATTTGTAATACCTCCCCCCCCCCCCATTTCCATTGATAATTTGCTACTTTTATACTAAAACAATACTCTAAAGTAGTTTAAATTGCAATAGAAAATAGTGATTCCCGTAACCTATATATCTAAATGTAAAATTCAAATGCGTTGACACTGGTCTATTTAAGGAACACAGCTTCAGCTTCTTTTTTTTTATCTATGTTTCAACTCTATCCACCAGAAGCACAATGGGTTTTCCATAAAATGCAGACGATGGGTACAGCTGTAAGTATTTTAAGCTTTGAAATTTATTAAAATAAATGCAGATATCAGGATATATTACTTACTTTAGAAATGAAATATTTTGAAGCTATATTAAACAATAAAGATAATTATATGTTTCTAATAAATTACGATAAAAAGCAAGATATAGGCTATTTTTAACATCTCTGTTGCAATTATTACTTTAAGGTATTGAACCCGTAATAGAGTATCTCCTTTTTGAAGAGTATTCAATTCCTACCATAAACCTACTTTGACTGCAATTTTCAGGGGGGCGTAGGTTCAAGCCCCACTTGGACCAATGTTTCTTCTCCATATTTTCCCTTTTTTCTAGTAAGTTTTTACTTATTTCAAGACTTATTATGGATATATTGCAAAAAAGTGGAAAATTTTCATTATATAACCGATTTCTTGCTGTTTAAAGTGAATTTACCTCTGAATCAGAAGGGGTAGAGTTAGACATCTTTAAAAAAAGCTGAGTTACTTGCGGTAAAAGTTCTCTATTTTGCCTTCATTCTTTAGATTACATATTGTGGAAGAAATGCAGGTAGGTTTTACTTCTACCCCAAGGTTATTTTTGAATGAAGTGAGCAAAGTTCAAAACAGACCCACAGGATTCGATCTTAATTTTTCACTGTTGGAGTTAGAATTCTGTCTCATTAAATCTGTTTACTTGGGGCACCCTAGAAAAAAATGATATTTACAGTTTTATTTTGTGTTTTATAATTGTTTAACAATAGTTTGATGTTTCTTTTATCAAAATTAATGCTGTAATGAATCATCTGCAAACGTTTTAGATAGTGGCCATCACATTGAAATTTGTCTCTACTTGAGGAAATACCATAAATTATACAAAATTTACAAAAAACGGCACGGTAAAATTTTTTTAAATTTGCAACACAGTGCGAAACATGGTCAACTTTAAGAATAATTATACCAAGCAAATGCCATTTTTTAAACATTACTATAAGGGGTCCAATACCTTAAACGTTAAAATAAATAGAGTACCATGTAAAATGTTTGGCTAAAATATTACGCTAATATTCCATATGGTGGTCACTAACACAATGGCACCGACGCCGTAGAAAACTCATACATAATTGTTTAAAAACGAGTGAAAATGCCTTACTATGGAAACACGGGCCATGCGACATTATACATTTAAACCTTCTGTTAGAAAGTTATAGCGCATACACGTATTATTATCAACTACGCAGACTTCTACAGATATAAATGAAACTAGAGTCTTTCAATAATTCATTTTGAGTGACCCTGGTGAAACCAAAATACACTGAAAAATGTTAAATGACAGTATTTTCCTTCTTCTTTCAATATACATTTGTAAAATACCTTTAGAGGGTCATATACTTCAAACCTGGATAAAATTATATTTGAAGAGACAGAAATAAATGAAACTAAGATTGTAGCAGTTAAAACATTGTTACAAGAAATACAATAAATTGCTGCGGTTTTACTAAATTTAATTTGAATTAACCCTGGTAGCAAGTTATACTACCTGCTTAACAAGCAAACCTTAAGTCAGGAAAATCAACAGCATTTGATATGGAAAATATTTTCTTATTTTGAAACAATGAAATAACATCGAGGGAAACGTATAATTATGATTTCTGTTGTTTAAAGGATACTTCTGCAGTAAAATATATCTGGGATTTAGTGCTTATAACCCAATAACGATAGAATATTAAACATGTCATGGCAAAACTCCGAATGGCAAATTATGAAATCATTTTTTTCAAAGCAGTATAGATTTAGGTTTTCTAAATTTTACAAAAGATATATTTTAGCCGGTGTATATATGTGGTGAGATGATTTCCCGGCTGCAAATTTGATCGACGTTGATCTATTCAAGATGTTTATGACTATGAGCAATTGGTTAGTGTTTTACTGTGGTGTGGGTAACAAGTTGTGACAAAAGTATTGCCGATATTGACGGTGATGACTATTTTCCCGATAAACCACCATGTAGAACCTCAAGTGATAATTTATGTAACGCTCGTGGTTTGAAATTATTAGACTTTTGTACATATTTGAGATTAGCCAATGGGCGATTGGGTGACGATCTCACAACTGGAGCTTAAACATTGTACTTATTATAGCAGGTGTAATGAAGTATTTCGACCCCATAGAATAATGACCCCCCGGTCATTATTCTATAGAAAAAGTGACCCCCGGTCATAGTATTATGACCTCCAGATCATAGTACTATGACTCCCCCACGTGAAGTAAACTGAACCTCACGGAGAATATTGACTCCCATAAAAAAATGGTATCTTGGTGTATACATTTTTTTCAGGAAAATAACAATTCACAATACGTTCACAAAACACACCAGTGTCAATAATCCCTGCAAACTTCGGTATGAAGTAATTCTTCAGAAGAAAACTGCACAAGAAACTGCTAGCATAGAACTTAGTATTAATAGAAGTTGCAATACTTAGCAGTGGCAGTAAAGTACGGTAGCGGCAACAATAGAAAGTAGCAGTAGTAGTAGTAGTAGTAGTAGTAGTGGCAGTTGCAGTAGCAGCAGCAGCAGCAGCAGCAGAGGAATGAGTGACAGCAACAACAGCAGCAGGAGAAAAAGAGGAAGATGTACAAGACGTATTAGTGGAAGCAGGTATAGTAGTATCAGTAGTAGCAGTTGTAGTAGTAGTAGTAGAAGTAGTAGTAGTAGTAGTAGAAGAAGAAGAAGTACATGTAGTAATAGCAATAGAAGTAGCGGCACCAGTAGTAGTAGTACAATCAAAATGTTAACTATTGGCAATGGAGGGTATTAGAGTTGTAGATCTAGTAAAATTGTCCGTTAGGTTTGGTGGGGATCACTTTTTAATAGATATTATCGTCGAAAGTCTTTTTAGGAGCCGGTGTTTTACACGGAAAGAGTAACTTTTTTAAATAGAATAAAGTCCGGGAAGCGATATTGTATGAGAGTTCGAATGTAGTAATTTCGGCAGTGAGTATTTTACATGGAAGGAGTCACTTTTTCTATAGAATAATAACCGGGGTCGTTATTCTATGAGATTCGAAGGGAGTCATCTTTCGGGAGTCAGTATTTTACTTGGAGGGGTCAGTTTTTCTATAGAATAATGACCGGGGGTCGTTATTCTATAGAGTTTTCAAAGGGAGTCAGTTTTTTATACGGGGGTGTCAATATTTTACAGGAAAGGAGTCACATTTTCTATAGAATAATGACCGGGGGGTCATTATTCTATGGGGGTCGAAATACTTCATTACACCGGCAGTCACGTAGTACAACAGATTATTTGTTGCTAAAAGAACTTCAATATGGTGCAGTCTTTTACGATAAACCAGTTTGACATTTTAACGATCATGCTTCGTTACATTCTTCAGGTTAGTTTGGTGTTAATCCGCCCTGCGGTGATTTAAACAATAAATGCATAAAAAGGGAGGTAATAGAAATGTTAATAAATTACCGATGTACACCCTATTCAACAATTTTGGAAAATTATTTACAAGTCGTCTAACATCAAGAGAAGAAAAATGGTTTGACGATAACAACTTCCTGTCACATGATCAGTTTGGTTTTCGAAAGGAATGCAGCACAGTGGATGCATTTTTTTTTGTCTTACACAATTTAATTGTGCAAATGTTAACAGAAAAGCATAGATTTCCGTGTGCTTTTATTGATCATAAAAAGGCATTTGACTATGTGTTCAGAAACGCCCTCTGGTTTAAACTATTTAATATGGGACTTGATGGAAAGATATTTAATATTTTCAAAGCCATGTCTTCAGTTGTGAAGTCTTGTGTTAAACATTGTAAAACTAACTCAGACTTTTTCAATATATCAAATGGTTTAAGGCAAGGGCAAAATAATTCACCGGCGCTGTTCGCCTTATTGTTAGTTTTATCAGATTGTGGTCTTACTATTTATGAAATGTGTATTATTATATTACTATTTGCGGATGATATGGTAATTGTTGGCAAATCCCAGGAAGATTTGCAACATTCTTTAAATACATTATATGAATAATGTAATATGTGGGGTTATGAAGTTAATGCAGCAAATACAAAAATAGTTGTATTTCGAAAAGTGGTCCCGTCAAACCGAGTGAAAAATGGTGCTATAATGATAAACCTATTGACGGTGTCAATGTACTTTTTAATTACACAGGATCTGTCGTCCTAAATAACCAATGCTTGGTAGGAAAAAGGTTTAAAAACAACAACCATTTTACAAAGTAATATGAATAAAATTTCATTTAGATCCGTATGTAGCACTCCAGTTGTTTGTTTCATTTGTTCGTTCAATATTGAAATATGCTTGTCCAGTATGGGATTTTACATAAAAAAGAATTCACCTTAAGTTTTGTACTGTTGGGTGTTGAATAAAGTGCTAACAATATTTCTGTTTATGTTGAATTAGGCAGATACCCACTATATAATAGGTATGTACAAATTGTTAAGTATTGGTTTGAGATATTACGAGCTAACAATGTTATACTAAGGGAAATACATAAAAAAACATTAGATTATAGTTTACTTGGTGTGAAAAATGGGCACTTGATGTAAAAAAATATCTACTGAATGTTTTTGGTTTTCCTGATATTTGCAATACATACAATAGCAATACATGTATACACGTTTTCAAACAAAGAGTTATTTTTTTAAACAAACATATTTTTCAGATTTAGAATCTAATCAAGTATAAGTATATCAAACCACAATTTTGCATGAAACACTATCTTAGAACAATTGTTTGTAAATCTCTCCGTAAGAATATCAGTAGGATTAGAATATCAGCACACAGTCTACGCAAAGAAACTGGTAGATATGGACGTAATAGGATACAGCGTCATGAAAGACTATGTCAGTCATGTAACTTAGGAGAGATAGAGTCTGAGTTTCATTTTATTTTAGTATATTCTTGTTATCAAGGACTTCGCTTTAAATGTTTATAACCTAATTATTATAACAGACCAAGTATGTACAAATTAGTTGAATTATCGCAGTCAAACAATAAATTTTGAATTGTAAATTTAGATAAATATATTAGCCTAGCTGGCAAACAGAGAGACAAGTCGCTACAGTTGATATTGTAGTTGCCATTGCTGAGTTGAAAACCATCGGGAACCTACACCTATGGTGGATACGGTGTGGGATAGGGGACACTCATGTGTTGCTCAGTATGCAGCACAAGATGTACTGCCATGAAGACGGTCTAAATGCGACCGTCTCCTGGCGGCTTGGTACCTCTGCATATAGACGGTACATTGGTAGTTTTCAATTACGCAGTTCATTGTCAGACATATATTTTGATCAATAGGGTAATATTTGTTATAGTTATAATGCATAAACAAAAAGTGCCTTATAGGCCTTATTTCATTCTGTTACCATGTGCACAAGTCACTATAAAACAACAAACTTACGGTGACATCTTATAAATCCGTAGTGCAACTGAATTCAATGCATGAATAAATCAATGGTGATAAGTTATTCAGGGTTTATTCGGTATAATATGCACAACGTATGATAGCATACCGTGCTTGTATTGATATAACAACAAGGTATACTCGTCTATTCCCGCCACACAAAATATGACTCCAATATGCTTTATGTTTTTTTTCTCTTCTTAAGATTTGATATTTATCCTTGTCTTTTATGAGTTTGTCATGTGACCAAGACGTGCTTATATTTTAATTGTGAAACTGTGTGTGTGTGTGTATATATATATATATATATATATATATATATATATATATATATATATATATATATATATATATATATATATATATATATAAGGTATTGAAATAGAGTTATGTTCTGTTCATTAAACTCTCAACGAAATTAACTTTAATAGCTTAACAATAATTTACATTGTTTTTGTCTGATTATATTTGACGAACAAAAGTCAAAACAAAACGACCAGAGAACGATTTAATTCGATTTAATATACAAAAAGTGGTCACTAATAGCCTTTTCACTTGATTGTAACATACTATTGCCTTCTTTAATGACCTTCAAACGATCCAGTGAGTCCTTTTTTGTTTTGATTTCGCTGTTATCTCTTTCAAATATTTACATATTCCAAGGACTATTGGGCATATTTATGAAGATCACCTCATTAAGAGAAAACTAGCAACGATTACACTGGAACAATTTAGACAAAGCGACCCAGCTTCAAAGAATTGTCGTGTTTGCAGTTCCCGTTTTTTTCATTGCAGGTTATAGAAAGCCGGGTGAGGTGAAAAAAGTACCTTTTTCAAATTTATGATAACCTATTCTCTTTTCTACGTTAATGTATTCCTAAGCTATGCTGGAACGACAGTACGATGTTAACATTTGGTTTTATATAGAAAATACTTTTTAAATGTGTGTTACGTCTAAGGGCTGCAATTTCTTGTCACTTTAAATTACTAAAGGTAACAGAAAAACAAACTAGCAATTATTAACACTAACACGATTTATTTTAAAAAGTAACAATTCACATACCTTTTTGATATAAACTAGCCGTAAAGTATAATTGTCCTGGTCCAATCTAATTCCATGCAGTTTTACTTTCAAATATTTCACAATGATTCCAAACTGAATTTAGTATATCCAAAGAATATAAATCCTCTCTTAGTTCTATTCATTCCGTAAGATACCGTAAGATATAAATAGTTTCTGGGTACACGCTTTTGTTACATAGATCTGGGATCTGGGAACGATCATAGATCACAAAACAAAAGACTGTCCCCCAAAACCAGGTCGTACTAGATATATAATTCTAGAAAAACCCAGAATAACCAGACTTTAAAATAACGTTAATATCCTGTTGAGGGAACCTTCTAGAAAACAAAGAATATAAATAATTTATTGATATAAATGTACGTTTGTTTCAAAAATAGGACGGATTTTACAGTAAACAATGGGTCATCAATATAAAAAATATTTAAGTAAGGCAAATGGTAAATGACGTGTACAAAAGAGATTTTTTATCTAAATCTATGTAGAATAAATCAAACTAAGCTTGAATGAAACAAGACACCACGCCTTTCTTTTTCCACGCTTTTAGATTTGGAACCCATTCAATATATGTGTAACAGAGTTCCGCTTAAACCGGTGATAGGGGCGTGAGAGGTATTGCACATTTCATTACCTCTCATGAGCAGACTCAATCAATCAGGGTCTGCCATTATTCTGCTTGGTTGCATTCTATCCTTCCAAAGGATCTTTCTACAGAGTTTATGCAAAACAGCTTTCCATATTCTATGAAAGCCTGCCAGGTCAATGGATTCCAAAAGTGATACAAGATGTACAATATGATGAATTTTATTTAACATACACGTAACTGCATATCCAAGTCGATTAAAGAAGCTTTAGAATTATCCTGTGTATGTCATGTTTCTTTACTGAGAACGTACCTGCTTCCAGATATTCGAATTGAAAACTTTATAATGGATCTAGCTGTAAGAGCCGCATATTTTCAAACTGCTGTATGCTGTATGGTATGCAATAATGTCTGGATCTATAACATTTTGTTTTTATTATTTTTAAATGTTTAAATTTAATTCAAATGACGATTTCGAAACACCTTTAACAATATACAGTAAACTAAATGATACCAAAGTGATGGATGTCGTCTATATTTATTTAGTGAGCGAAAAGCAATCTGGGCCCAGTTGTTCGAAACTTTAAGAGGCGATTAAGCTAACGGTCGATTAACTTTTCGAGTTGCATTTCGACATTTTAGAAGACTTATTAAAACATATTATAATTTAAGAACCATCAACACTAAAACGTCTTTACAGTAAAATTTAAACATCATACTAGTAGTTCCCATCATGCCTAATATTTTGAATCAAAATTTAACAGGCGGTTAGTTTAACAGCCGATTACAGTTTCGAACAACTGGCCCCAGGAGTTGTCTTCGAACAACCGAAAGCAAAACAATCACATTGGCAAGAAAAATTATGTCGTTTTCATAAAACATGTGCATAGTGATGACAATATTGTTATGGAGACACTAAATCAAGTAGACCTGAGGTTGAATCATTCTCTTGATGACCGCTTTCTTTTGAAAATGAATGCTAATGATGTGGAAATCGATAAACTAAAAGGAGAAAGCAGCTCTGAACATTTAGTTATAAACAAGTTCAATAAAATATAATTCTCGAGTTTAGAGCTAAAAGTGTTGACATGGATAGAAAATCTGAATATCATAACAATTAATATATTTCTACCATTCAACATTTTCACTTTACCAAGTATACACAAGTATACACACAGATAATATTGTTTGCACTGTATAATAAACTCGACAATATAAAAGCATATTTGTCCGATGTATTTCAAACTTGCAGTTTTACAGTTATTACAAGTCATGTGAATATTAAAAGTATTGTTCTGCCGAATTAAAATCATTAAGTTCACTTCTTGTATTCCCCTGCTTAGATATTAATGACATTACTATATTAGATAATTAAACATTTGCACTTACTCCATAACAATTAAATTTCCAATATTTGAGATGATGTGGTGTCTCTGTGAATTTCAGCTATATCCCGCCAAAATGCATTTAGTAGAAAAAGGGTGCATATCAGAAGTGCACGAAAAGCCTTGGGTTGTAAATCTATTGACCGTTGTTGTCGGAAAATTAAAGATGGCTGACGACACTCATGTTTCCCTCCAAAATCGTTACAGCTGTAATTTTGAGACATGACCATTTTACAGCTGTAACTTTCAATTGTAATTTTTTACCACTGTATTTCTGAGACCTGCATGTTTTACACCTGTAGATTTCAACTGTATCTGTCGTCATATTTCCACTCACAGGTCTTCTACAGCTGTAGTTTCAAAATACAGTTCTTTTACAGACTGTAAAACAGGTTCTATTTTCGTACAGGATTGCATGAAATAGTATCGTCGAATGTCATAAATTCCCCTGATCTCTTTCCAGTAATAAATCATATGTAGTCTGACAATTGATATCATGGACCTGCCATACTGTCTTTTACATCTCAGTAAAATAACATCCTGCTCGAACTTTCTTTACACCCCTTTAGTAAAAGTAGTACTTTGTGGGTTACTAGATTTACGAAGAATGGCTTTGACTGCGTTTTTCCAAGTGCTGCTTCAAGGAAAACTAAATTTACACGCATGGTGTTTGCTTGTTCCAGGGTATAATCAACACATGGAGACATCTGATGTCCGTGAGTGTTAATATGTTCATTTTTAAATTTTTTATCAATGTAAGGCCTTCATTGTGATACATTATTTAGGTAGAATTCTACGAAAGAAATTGAAGAAAAGCTATGTTGGTAAAATATTCAACGCAAAAGGTAGCGCGAATAAAGAATATTATACACATACAGTTATAATTATTGAATATATCTTACTAAACAATTATGATCCGCTTACGTTTGATCAGCTGCAGTATGGCAGAATATTGAAATGGGATTACTTAATGCAACAGCATGGTTAATCTGCTGTTACAATTAAGCAAAACTGTGATATTAACAAGTACACTTTCATTTATAGTCACGGCCTTTTGATAAGAAATAGGGTTAGTTATCTCTGTACAGACTGTGACTCCGTTAAATGGTTTTATATTTTTAAAAAAATACTGTTTTTTTTAAACGTTGATTTATATTTTCCTAACGCTGTCCGTTAGAGCGGAAAATATTGTATAAGTATTATAAACCTCACATTTAAAATGTCTGGCTTCAATTGTTGGGTTCAAAAATAAATATCAGCTGTTCTTTAACAGATTTCAGGATTTGCAAACTGTTGTCAGAAGATCTCTTGCATCCCAAACATCAATGTTCTGAACCCTTAGAAGTTTTTTATAAAGGACTGGCAATCTCCATTGACTGCGTATTCTCGTCAAGCTATTCGATATTCTTTGGACGTAAATAAATAAAGAAGTACAGTTCTACATCTGTTTACTGTTTTCACGTGTATTTTTAGTAAACCAGTCTTAAATTCAAATGAAACTTGCGAATATTACAAATTCTTTTTTTATGATATATTTCAGTCAGTGAAAAAAAAGCAGTTTAACAACAAGTCTTGTATAACCATATTCAATCTAACTCTTCCTTAATTTCCAATCTGAGTAATGCAAAATAATTTGAACATGGCCTTACTTTTAGAGGAGACCTAAGCGATTTAAATTATCATGAACTAATTAATATAATTTAGATTTGTTCAATCTAGATATCTTTCATGCAATGTAGTCCTACTACCTTGATCCTCCACACCACGAAATATGGGGAAAATAATGCTACAAACCGATTTTAACAATAAAATATTGAAAAAGTTCTATTCAAAATTGAATGGGTCGACTACCAACAAGTTGCAAAATTGTTAAAATAAACAAAACAAAAAAGACAAATTAATGATAATAATAAAACATGTAAAAATATATTGTAAGTGGAAAACAGACATAACTTCTTCAGAAATTCAGGAATAAGTAATGTTTAAAATGAAATAACAAGTTTATTGTTGGCGCTTTACAAACCACGGCGCTAGGACTGAAAATTATTGTTATATGTTACTTAATACCGTATTTGTGACGAGAAAAATATACATTAAAGCAATTACAGAAAATGTACGTCAGATAATGTGGTGTAAATTTCTCTTCAATGTTTATCATTACTTAAAAATATGAGACACAACATATACGTATGGCAGTAAAACATTGTACATGTATTCATAACATCCAAAATGCCCAATCAGATTCTAAATAAATTGTTCCTAAAAGAAACATAGTGTTTTTATGGTAAAAATTCGTTACATTAACTTCTGAATTATGAAATACGAAGTATGAACTATCCTCAAAACATTTAATATACCATTGTGTATAATGATTATATGAGAAAAAGACGACGTTATAATCCGTAAGGGATTGGATTGATCATGTTATATTAGTATGATAATAACATATACTTATGAGGTTTAGAAAATTTGGATTGTCAGTAATCAAGATGAAATGACTTCCAATTAATTAGTGTCGCACTTTCTGTAAATTACGTGATCTGAATTAATATGTCAGTAAACTTTTATAATCTATTCACTTACATCCTAAATATTGTTCTATTTATTTATGTGTTTGTCATTTGTCTATCCGGTAGACATTTTTCAGAATTTAGAAACGGATCTTGCAGAACATCGAGGTATCAATTTTTGAATCTGTTACGTATGTATGCTCGACTTGTCGCGTAAATTACATTTTATTAGTTTATAGCTTTATTTGAAAATAAGTGTTATGGCTCTTGGCTTAGTCTGTTGAAAGACAGGTATGTTTCAGTTAATATTTTATTTGTCGAAAAATAATTTTCAAATTTTTCAAGTAGATTTACCTAACAATACTTTTAGTGATGATTCGGCGTATTAAACCTCATAATTTCCAGTTTTTTATACTACCACGTTTTTTTTTCTTAAAATAATGAAATCACAAAATTCCGGTTTTTAATTTTGAAAAATTGCCACAGAAAACGAATATTTAATATATCAAGTTTATAGATACTTAAGAAACATTGATCAAATGGAATAACGCATACCTTTAAAAAGCAGTTAAGTTTTTTATTCTGTTAAAACATTGATAAAACATCTCTTTACGCTATTGTCTTATTATTCAATAGCACAGTTCAATTAGCTTTAAAACATATAATTCATTTATATACATTTGGATAATTAGAACATATATTAATATTAATATAGTACGCAAAAACAAATGAACCTTGCATGGTAAACGTTAAAATAGGACAATTTAAACTGGTGTGCCCTAAAATAATGCATGTTTTTTTAATGAAATGTTTTCAGACTCATATTACAAACGTCATTTTATGGTATTCTTCTGTTATTTTGTATCCTCTGCAGTGTCAGAATACCTCAGTTCCATTCTTTTTGCACAATATTGGGATTACACTCAGCCATTTTTGAGAAGACAATATACATGAAAGATGCCAATTCAAATTTATTCCTAGCTAATGCAAATTGTGTGTGTGTGTGTGTGTGTGTGTGTGTGTGTGTGTGTGTGTATGTGGTGGGGACGGGGGAGGGTGGTGGTGCTTAGAACAGTTTAAAAAAAAATGACACTTATTCTGGCCAGATTGCATTCCGCTGATTTTACTTTCTGCTAAACATTACGATTGTCCAAATCAGAAATAACTATCAATCTGTAATTGCTTGCTGTCTGACAATAAATGAGCCGTACCATGAGAAAACCAGCATAGTGGGTTTGCGACCAGCATGGATCCAGACCAGCCTGCGCATCCGCGCAGTCTGGTCAGGATCCATGCTGTTCGCTATCAAAACCTATTGGAATTAGAGAAACTGTTAGCGAACAGCATGGATCCTGACCAGACTGCGCGGATGGGCAGGCTGGTCTGGATCCATGCTGGTCGTAAACCCACTATGTTGGTTTTCTCATGGCGCGGCTCAAATAAAGACGTGAGATTGCCTTAATTACCATTTACCAGTGTGTTTTAGTACCACCGTAAATATGCAGATGATGCAAAGTCTTAACCAGTTTCCAAACAAAGATTTCATAGAAACATTTGAAATGATTGAAAAGTATTATGAACCGAAAGCTTATGAATGCCAAATATGGCATTAACTGTTGTTAGATTATAGCAGTTTATAAGTTTGCTGTACAATATCTAAAATAACATATCTTTGGAAATTTCAATGGACCAGCAGCTACACTGAGATTTATGAAACATTCATTAAGAAAACAGTCACAAGATGTTACAGAAGTTTTAAAATGGTATCATTATGATAATATACAATAGTATCATCATAACATCCCAAGAAGCGCTTTGTTCCGAGTGTGAACCGGATAGAGCCGAATGCATAAAAGTGGATCAAGGTCGTGTTTTACTGATCATCATATTATATACCTGTACCTTTCAGCCAAAACTGACGATAATTTTAGACAAATAAGACTTAACCCTTCTCACGCTGAACACGGTTGATTCTGCCTTTGCGACCAGTGTACAATGTTCACTATTCGGTCAGTAACGTTTTGGTGTGCACCCCTTTTAACAGTTAATTGTACTGTCCAAATTGCAAGATGGACAAGTTCATTATAGAAAATTAGCAGGGTAAGGGTAAAAACGGTGAACTTTCTGAAGCATGGAACGTCACAGCTAAAACAAGTAGTCCCATCATTGAGTAATTTTGTGGTCTACGACTAGAGTTGAGTACAAGGTTTTATATTTCTTAGTGGCATACATGCTGTATTTCTGACGTTGGGTATATAATAGAATTTTTATGAGTAATACTTTAATGTCATTGAATGTAGTATGATATTTGAAGTGTTTTGCAAATAGATATGTGAAATCTTGTACCACCTTTTACATTTTCTGCTTGTACGTAAAAAGGGATGTTTTTTCCTTTCAAGTTTAAATTAATCAGACGTCAAATATTTTTCTCTGTGCTGACCTCAAAAAAGTTATAATCACCCGATCATTTACAGTTGAAACCTGTCTCTAACTGTGAATTAGGTGAATATCTATTCTCTAGTTTCACAAGCTTAAAAAAACATATAAAATGACATATTATGCTTTTTTCTGGGCATTTGTTAAAGATTTAATTCTTAAAGTATAATAAAGTTTACATGGCGATCCTATATATAACACCCGAACAAATTAAAAGAAGTCCCGGTTTCGTATTTAATTTAGTCTGTTGTTCATGATAGGTCCTGAAATGCGCAACTTTTATCACGCCAAAACCCCTACCGCCGGCTAAAATGAAATTATATTATCTATTACCAATGAATGGACTTCCTGATTCCAAAGGACCATAACATATACTAGTAACAACACTAGCGTCCAAGTAGGGAGGGGGGAGGGAGACGTTTTACGGCTGCCCCACAGCAATTAAGACTGTTGTTGTGGTTGGTTAGTACAATTTTTCTCCAAAATAAAAATAGGTGTGTATTACACTAATAATGCTTTATTAACGCAGTGTAAGAAAAGGTTATACAATTTCTTCGTTTAAAGTATCAAGTTCCTCAATGATTTCAGACCGTCGCCATGGTGAATCCGGATCACACGTTCCATATCGCAGATTACTGCATCTTCGCCGTTACTATTGTAATTTCGTTAGGTATCGGCTTGTACTATGCATTATCTGGCGGAAAACAACGAACAACTTCGGAGTACTTCGTTGGAAATCGGCAAATGGCTATACTTCCGGTTGCTATATCCCTGATGGTGTCGTTTGAATCATCTATAATGATGCTTGGAACCCCAGCAGAGGTAATCGATAGTTTATGAAAACAATAATGTATTTGACACACGTGCGTGCGTTTGCACGTGCGTGTTTGCGTGCATTAAGCGTTTGTGAAAAAGTGATATGTACGACAGCATTATTATATATGATATTCAGTAAAAACACAGTCATGTACTTGTAATCCTTCTGAGACGCTATCAGACCCTTTAAATGACTTTTTCACGACAGATATGCGAGAAAACACTGAACTGAAAGTTTTACAGGAACCGATAAGACAAATGTTTAAGCTCGCTACGTGGTTGCTTCTTTACAATGATTAAAAAGTACAATTATAATTTGCCTTTCATCACAAGTACTTTGTATAATTTATGCAGATGATTATAAAATATTTCAAAATAAACTGCATTATATAAATAAAGGCTCTGTTATGAAACGGCGAAACACTACAACTCAGTAATGCTTTGTTATTTAATGATATATAATACAATAAAACATTGACTGTACATTTGCTGCAGTTGCTCTATATTGTATTACTGACATGTTTGGTATACACATTCTAGGTGTACGTGTACGGTTTACAATGGCTGATGGGAAATCTGGGATTCTTCATTGCCAACATCCTATCTATTGTGATAGTGGTTCCCCTTGTCCACCCACTGAAGATAACCAGCGCATATGAGGTAACAATTAGAATCTTCTATTGGTGAGATAAATACCTGTTGATCAAGTGAAATGTAAAATTGTCCAATTCTGAAATAATTCGTTTTATCGTCGTTGCCTAGGTTACAAATTACTGTTGATAAAATGACTGAGCAACTTCTCAGCATTTTCTGCCTTTGACATTATAGTGGGAAATATTAAGGCAAACTATAATTTAGAATCATGACTTGTGATCATTAAACAACAAGTAAAGAGCGGAGTTCAAATGTAAGTCTTGTGAATTATTTGTAGTAAACAGACAAGGCTTAAACATAATACACTAAAAAATAAACGTATTATATCATAATATGCATACAAATGTATATAAAGTTGGTATAATATACATGCATTGGCATAAGAAATTAATTGATGCGTATGAAAAATTAAAATATATTGTAATGAATACACGATGATATGAAATTATGATTTTTTGTGTTTTCAGTATCTTGAACTGAGATTTGACTCACATGCTGTTCGAATACTGGGCACAGTTCTTGGAATGTTGAGTTATGTAAGAATTTTCGTTGCCAGACACAGTCATATCATTCCTATTACAGAAACACAATACTTTGAACGAACTTTAACATGTTTTGTATTATGGTTTACCTGCAGTATCATTATAACTGTTAACTTCTGTCTGTAATATTCTTCAACTGAGGAAGAGACGTGGCTATAAGCCGTACCCTAACATGCTAAGTTGGAGAACGTGTCTTAGGTCCCGCTTACATATTTCAGTTAGAGTATGCTTGTCACGTGATAGCACCACCGTTAACTTGTCAATCGAATTAATAGCCGAATGCGTTGTTCATATTGGCAGACCATGATACAAAACAGAAAGCGTTGGGGTTCACGAGAATAATGAGGTTATTCTCGTGAACCCCTACTCTTTCTATTACTAGGAAAACAGCGAAAGAAAAATTATTTTGGAAAGTGGTTTATTTTCTCTCTAGTTAAGTTAATATTATTGCAATCAAAGTGAATTATACAGTCAAAAATAAATACTAATATACAATCACGGCGTTGTTCAACGTGTAGATTATATGGCTAGTTTAATATTGTGATTAATGAATAAAATCATGATAATTTCACAACGTACTGTACATTTGAATTTTAAAAATGAAAATCGGGAATTTTAAATTGTTTAATGTATTGGTTTTTTTTTCTAAAGAAAATACTTTTTAGTCAAAGTTTCTTTGCAGACTGCGTATATGGGGATCGTTTTATTTGGACCAGCTATAGCGCTTGAAGGAGGTACTATAACGGTTATGGCTAATTTGCTGTTGCTTTTAATATTCCTTTTCTATTAACATACTGTAAAATCATTTAATTTTACTGGCATGGAATTTCGTGTTTTTTGTTCAAATCTGTTATTTCACGGGGATATGAATTTATGGAACTAAAATTTTGTAGACAAAATGAATGGTAATTTTATTTGTTCGTTAGGGTTTGAATCCGTGAATTTACACTACCTCAAAATCTAAAATATAATCTCCCACGAATATCAGTACTTTTACAGTATATACGCCTCAATAACATGTAATCTTACATTTTGTGTTAGCTTCGGTTTCCAGCTTTTATTATTTGATTTATTATAACAGTCACGTATAATATGGATATATTTAAAAGCCGTTACAGCACATATTTCATTTGTTAAGATGATATTATTTCATTTGTTAAGATGATATTACCAGCAGGTCACCTTTATGCGTGTCCGACTGAAGGATATAAAGCATTGTTATAAAAACAAATACAATGAATGTAGTCTTATCTCGCAGTACTTTTTCAAGATTTAACAGCATTAGGTAACCGTTTACATATCACCTACTACATATTTCAGTCACCGGATTCCCACAGTGGGGTTCCATAGTGTCGGTAGCCGCTGCCTCAGTCATATACACTTCTATTGTAAGTACACTTTATGTTGTAAGCCGGCTTTCAAATATATCTTTTCCACGTGGTAATAGTCATGCGCTGGATATTGTCAGCCGCGTCTGTATCTATCATGTATCGTGAAGCGATCCCCAGTGCTTCGATTCATTGATTGCCTTCCATTTTTTTTTTCACACATACTTTTGGTGAATATACATTTTGATTTATTGCTGCACATCCTACAGCGGCCAAGTGAACGACTGTATTTTTTTTTGGTTTCTCTCTTTACTTGGCTCCATACATATCAGCTGCAAACTTAGGGCCCTTTAGCATTAAAAGAAAACATGTTTGGAAATTACTGTCTTTGAATGCTGATTCCGATATTATTTTGGATATATTTTAACATGTTTTGTTAAATTATGACTGGGTGCACTTCGCACCATTACATTGTACGATTAATATAGTATATTTGCAATAACAAGATAAACGTTAAAATAATGTTTTTTCTCGATATAAATTCAAATATTGTAAATAATAATAACCAGTGACGTCATCTTTAAGGTAAATTACAATTTCACAGGGTGGTTTAAAAGCCGTAATCTGGACGGATGTGTTTCAATGTGCAGTGATGTTTGCTGGTTTTTTTGCAGTTCTCATAAAGGTAACGTAATTGTTTTAGGTGTCTAAATTTTAAGAAGGTAACGTAATTTCGCTTCAGGCGATACAAAATTTCTATGGTAATGTTTAGGTTTTAGGTCTTGTCAAGGTATAATCGTCTTTAATTAAAACATTATTTTATTGATTGTCGTAAAGACAACAATAGTTTGTATTTTCGAAGATGACTTGGTGCAAACATTGTTAAACAATCAAATTTTATTTTAAACTCTTTTTAGGGTACAATGCAAATAGGTGGTATAGGCAAGACATGGGAAATAGCGTATGAGAAAGGACGAGTCAATATATTTAAGTAAGAATGATTTAGTGATAAATTGAATACAACTTCAAAAATTAAATAATGACAGTACATCAGCTGTTTTAGAAATCAAAGAAAATGATTTATATAAAAAAGAGGCTTTTTTAAAAGATATAACTTATAATTTAACAATACTACGAACAAAATATTCTTACAATGCAATCTCATCATTGCGATTTGAATTAGTGCATAAAGTGAAGAATGTTAGGAATTAAAGTCTAATTAACTTTTCAAAACATAAACACTTTTGCTGGTTGCTTTCTTTTCGTATAAATTGTCATGTCTTTTAACAGCTTTGATCCAGATCCCACGATAAGGCACACGTTCTGGAGCTTGTTTGTTGGAAGCATAATACGTGGCTTCGGACTCGTCTTTAACCAGTCTTCCATACAGAGAATCAGTTCCACACCAACTGTTGACGCAGCTAGAAAGTAATAAATTAAATACTTTATTTTATTTAAGTCTTTATATCATATTATATCATTTCATGTAATATTTAATGTGTTTTCTTTAAAAATATTTTTGCAAAGGGGTTAGAGTCACATAGACACAATTTGGTCAATTTCCAGCTTTTTTTGTGGTGGTGACTCTCCGTGTTCAGACATGGACTGGCACCTGGTTAGAACCACCAACCTTCCGTAAGCCAGCTGGCTGACATCCTCACATCAATACTTCTACACCCAAATATCGATGAGCGGCATGTAATACAAGGTCAGCGACATTAATCACTCCGCCCCAGGAGCCTTTTGTTTTTAAATGATATATGTCATACTCTTGCTACATAGGTTCCCGGTATGGCATTCATATAGCGTTTTATAACATGACATCAGAGATAAAATTTCTTTCATAATTATTCTTTTTGAAGTTTGGTCCTTAAGCCTAGCAAAATTAAGTGATATACTATAGACTAGTCAACAGCCAAAACTAAGGACAGGCAATTTATATAAGGGGTCATGTAAAAATTATATGTATGCTTAAACGATTGTGAACTCGGCAGTCAAATGCCCTATTACTCTAAGTTATTCATTTTTTAAATTCTATTGTTCGTGAAAGTTCATCAATCAAAGAATACGTTTGTGTTCGGAGGAACACGGTATTGAGAGCAATGTCTTGCAAATTTATTAAATATCACGTAGTCACATCTCCACAGTTGAATGACCTGACTGACTTTATAACCAAATGGCTTAGCTACGATTCGAGAACGTTGTCCCGTAATCGCAATGTATGTTTGTATGGGTAAAATATGTAGCAGATGTAATATGTATGTATAAAAAAAAAAGAAAGAAAGTAAAACAAATAGACAACGAGGGTAAAACAAACATAATCAGCTTATAATCGGTAAATTGTGCACAAATACACACTCGTATTCCCACACAATGATGGAGCTGAAGGTGTATGTACTGTCCTGCTTTGTGATCCCGACGGTTTTTTATTTGTTTATTACCCAGGCTTTATGAAATGGTAATTAATTTACCTGTATCGGTAAATATTCTAAGCTTAAGTCATAAAATCATTTTCGTTTTGTTGTATTTTCAGGGTGTTGATGTTTGTTGCACCTGGATTCTTTTTGTCCTTGACCTTGGCAGGTATAGAAGGGGTCATTGCATATGCGTACTATGATACTCTTGGATGTGACCCTCTCAAGTCAAAACAAATCACAAACCCAAATCAGGTATATTATTTCTATCGTATGATATATTGTTGATATCTTCCAAGTCTGATATATTGACTTAACTTTGAAATACTTTTTTATACTAGCAATATTAACGTATAAATTCTTTATCAAATATTTCACAACCGGTTGGTGCCAGTATAGCCACAGGACATGACAAGAACGTTGCAAAACCTTTAAAAGTAAATATTCGCTTAAGTGCGCGTTTGTGTTACTAAGTCTAAATTTCAGTTTTAGAGAATTGATGTATAAGGATCCCGGTTTACATTACTTATATGTCACAATTTCCTTGACACTGCAAAATGAACAACACTGAATATTTAGTTGCAAATACTGATATGACTAATATATGTACATTAAAACACTATATAAATACATTTATCGATTATTTATTTTTGGTATAGATAGTTCCGTATATGGTCATGGACATATTCAAAAACCTACAAGGAATGCCAGGGCTTTTCATGGCTTCCCTCTTCAGTGCATCACTCAGGTAATTGTTTCCATGAAATGAATTGAGCCGTGCCATGAGAAAACCAACATAGTGGGTTTGCGACCAGCATGGATCCAGACTAGCCTGCGCATCCGTCAGGATCCATGCTGTTCGCTTTCAAAGCCTATAGCAATTAGAGAAACCGTTAGTGAACAGCATGGATCCTGACGGATGCGCAGGCTAGTCTGGATCCATGCTGGTCGCAAAGCCACTATGTTGGTTTTCCCCTGGCACGGCTCATTATTAAACTGATACGAAATTATTTGTTGAAAATGTCTTAAATTAATTACATATCTTTATTGTTAAGGTCCTAGTTATATTTATTTAACACTGTATTACGGTTTCTGTTGGCATGCTTCAAAATAATGTTTCAGTTCTCTTTAAAATAAAATGCTTGAATACTTTAGTTATTTCATACCATGAGTTATTACCAACACATTTATTTAATTGCAATAGCACAATGCATTGGGTACATTTGTATACCTCTTTAGCTGTAGTTCTCGGCGTTCGTGTTTTAACTCGGAAATTGTTGTCTTTAATTGATATAATAATACCGTCAGATTTAGGTAGATTTACGCACACATACGAACGAACGAACGCACGGACGAACGCACACACGTGATGGTTCTGTGAACATTGTAATTTGCTATTTCGCTTTCAGTTCTACATAAAAAGTATTATAAAACAATATTTTCTTTCTCCGTCTATGTACACTCCAGGAGAACTACGTTCCGACGTAAGTCAAGTCTCATCGATTTCATGTGACATATCTCAACGACAATGTTACGGTGTCGCTCCGTATGACCTTGTTGATTCAATTTTATATGCAATTAAAGCATTGATTCTACGTTTTCATAACTGAAAAGATGAGTTTAATGTATGGAAGCAGTATTAGCTATTTACAGAATTTTGAAAGATAAAATGAACTAGCTACAAATAAACTTTTGTAAGCTACATAAATGTTGCAAGGCCGCAACGATAACGGACAATATGTGACAACGTCTCACATACAGTGTTGCAAAGTCTTAACATTATAATCACCATTTTAAATTGTAGAAAATTCGTATGTACATTTTCTCTTTACGTCGAGACCATTTTTTGGACACTTACATAAATGATTGGATGATGTCTGAGCAAGGTACAAAATTATGCTCTATTTCGATTCTCTCAAATGAGCATAAATCATTTATTATATCCCCAAACATACACCTTAACCTAAGTTCATAACCTTAAAATAAACAACACTACAAATAGTCTAAAGTTAGGGGCATGCCGTTAAGCCGTCCCGTTTGTTAAGTTTCCCTTTCACAAACCATTTTAATCGCTGTCTAAGCCTATTGCAATTTAGAGAAATCGTTAGCGAACAACATTGATCCTGACTTAGACTGTGCGGATGCTGGTCCGGATCCATGCTGGTGGCAAACCCACTATGTTGGTTTTCTCATGGTACGGCTCAGTTGTCGTTATCATTTTCACATTATAGGTGTAAAATTATTTGAAATGGATGCATACAATTATATACAATTTCAGCATGAAAATTAAAACGTAAAGTTAATGCTTTACAATAGAAAGAAGAATCTTCAGATGTCCGCTATAGAAATACTTCCTTTTAATTTAAATACCATGGAATGTTGTAAGCATTGACGGTGACTCCTACACAATAGTGGCGTTCAGCTGAAACATTACTCGTACATTCAGTTTTAAAAAAAGTGTATACATGTTATGCATTTCAATGTTTACATTTTACGTTAAAAGTGGGCTGAGAACATGTAAGGTTTCAATACTTGGAAGAACATTACAATTTTTTGATTTTATACTTTAATGCATTTCTGTCTTCCTCTTCCTTTTTAACACGCGCATTTCCTGAACAATTCATTTTTTTGGGTTGTTTTCATCTCCCAATTCACGAAACCTGTGTTTTGCTACGAAACGCCATACTTATGCAGTTTATTGCATACCTTTTTAATTATCTTTTTCAAACTAAATTCATAAAAGTCGTGCAGTTACTCGAATTTCTTTTACTTTGTCGTTTTACTGTATCGCCCCTTTCCTTTGTTTGAATTGAAAGTCATGCAAATATAAGCATTTATTTTAATCTCAGACAAATTTTCATTTTACTGTGTCCCTTTCTCAAATAAAAAAAAAAGAAAATAAAAAAAATAATTTTACTTTTCAACAATCTCATTTAATCATTATTTCTTCCCTCCAATCTATGTTCGCAGTGACTCAAGTATTTATTCGTGATCATTTCGCTATTTTACTAGGTCTGTTTAATCCTTTGCTTTTTAAAAAAATTACAATTAATGTGATCTTTTGATTTTACTAAGGCCACGTATAGTTTAACATTTACCCCGTATTTCTTGTGAAAAGATTTTGTTTTGTTGCGATAGATTCCTTTAAAAAAGATCTTCTTTTAGAGTTAATGTATGATCCGCAAGATCTATAATAGGATTTTGTACGAATTTTACAAAAATCATTAAAATTGGCACTGTACATTCTGTGTGCCCGTAGTAAGTAATAACGTGAAAGACCTCCGAGGTCAGTGGTCGCTGACTTCGAATCACTTGCCCTCTCAATTATGTGCTTGAACTTAAGCTTTGAGTGTGGGATTTTCATGTAAGAAAGCCATCCAGTACGCTTACAGTAGGTCGTTTGCTCTACCAAGACGTCCGTACGTATATGAAATAATGTTCAGTGGGGTACCTAGGGCCTTCGTCACCACGGACCTTAATATCTTTTATCAGAGTGACGTAAAACGCTTCATTAATGTTACTAAATCGACTCAAAATAGCTTATACGTTCACACATTAAATAGTCCGTGTTCACGTAAGAACACGTAATAACTAATGCATGCGTACGCCGTCAATCAATACACATGAACTAAAAAGTTCTTCGTGTACTTTTTATAACGATTTTGAAATGTAGCAGTGACAAAAACTTGAAATCGGCACTAGCAGCAGTGACAGTAGTATCAGTAGCAGAAGCAACAGTAAAGCAGCAGCAGTAGCAATAGAAGCAATTGCAGTAACAGCAGCAGCAGCAGCAGCAACAACAACGGTAGAGTAATTGTAATAGCAGTAGTAGCAGAAGCAATAGCACACATTTTATTACTAATGCTACTGCTGCTGTTTCTACTGTCGATTACACGTATTTGCTAGTGTGCTACTTCTCCTTCGTGGGACTATCTCCTGCATAAGAGTTACTAAGTCCTACGTAAGAAAAATTTAAATCTCGCTTTTACCGCAGCTACTGTTACTGCTGCTATTACTGCTACTGCTGCTACTGCCTATTTCACGTTTTTGCAACTACTGCTACTGCTGCTTTTGATACTGCTGGTACTACCACTACTACTACTACACTGCTATTACTGCTGCTTCTGATACGGCCGGTACTGCTTCTGTTACACTTCTATTATGACTGCTACTACTCCATCTACTGCTACTGCTTCTATTGCTACCCTGCTACTGCTTTGCTGCAATTGCTACTGTTGCTACTGATAATACAGCTACTTCTCCTTCTGCATTTACTGCTACTGCTTTTACCGCTACTGTTGCTACTGCAACTGCTGCAGCTGCTGCTACTACTACTGCAAATCCTACTGCTGCTTCTGCTACTATTGCCGTTGCTGTTATTGGTACTACTGCTACCGCTGCTATTGCTTCTACTGCTGCTATCATTGCTACTGCTACTACTGCTAATCTTACTGCTGCTTCTGCTACTATAGCTACTGCTGCTACTGCTCCTGTTGTTTCTGCTACTGCTGCTGCTACTGCTACTGCATCTCTTTCTGCTGCTACTGCTTCTGCTGTTGCTGCTACTGCTACTGCTGCTACTACCACTGCCTATTTCACGTTTTTGCTACTGCTGCTACTGCTACTCACTCAAATCACTCGCTAAACTCGCCATTATTCGCTGGGACAGTTTATGAGACCGTTGTTGAGGAACAAAAAGTCGCAACTAAATTTTTACCCTTGACATTTTGTAGGATTTCTACAATAATTGCAAGATGTCGCAGATTTGTTTTCTGTTCCTCGACTTTTGATAGACTAACGAGAGATAAAATGTGGAGTCAAACCATGGACGGTACCGGCCACCGAAGCCAAAATGTTCCTTGCTGTTTCCAGCAACTATCATAAAATATCGCGGTTTATACGTTCCTGGCGACATTTTGTACGATATTTGCAGAAAATCTCGCGGATCTGTAAGTTGCCCGCGACATTATATACAAAAACAATAAAACGTCCCACGGGTTTAAAATGGTCGCAAACGGCCACCATACTAAGGAACAAAATTTATATCATTGATATAATGAATAATACACGTGTAGTAATTATAAATAGGTCATTAGATTTGCATCGAGAAATATGCATTCATTCTTCCTAAAGTTGCTCAGTATTTCTGCTGTAGAAGCGTGCATATTTCTCGATACAAATGTACCCTACAATTACATCACTTTATGTTGCTTCGTTGCGTATGTGCTTCAAAAAGATCTGTTTGCAGACTTAATTATAATTAAAGTGTGCGCATGCAATAGTATAAGTCAACCGCGTACATTTTGCTTTCATTTTGACTAAGATATCTTGAGGAAACCGTTAAACGGAAAACCGGATAGAAAATACTACACACTTTGAACAAAATCTGATTTTCAGTCACACTTAGACTTGCTGGTATATTTTACTCGAATATAAGTAATGTGTTTAGCCGCAAGACTGTGTCGATTCGCCGTAAAACCTAACTCACTCACTCACTAGCCGCAAGACTTCGATGAGTGTCAGTAACGCTTCCCTATGTCGCGTTTAGAGTTAGTAACATCATCGGTTAGAGTGAGGAACATGATATTAAATAAATATTGCCTGTTTATGATAAAGCAGTTGCAGAAATATCTTTCTAAGATTAAAACTGACATTGCCTTCAATCGATCATTGACTGTCTTTAAGTATTGTTTTTGAAAACGTGAAGTATATTTTTTATTCTGGAAAATAGCAAAATACTTCTATTTTCTCAAGTAACAGACGACTGTTTTTAAAATCTAAATGTTTTAATCCATTTATGCGATTTCTTTTAAAACTTGAATACATGTTCATGCAAAGACACAAGAAAATTTAATCAAAGTAATTATTATATATGAAAATTAAGTAAGACGCGTGATATTGAGCGATACCGTAACCAGACATCGTTGAGATATGTCACATGATATAGTTGAGACATGACTTACGTTGGAACGTAGTTTTCCCGGAGTGATATATGTATGTATGTATGTATGTATGCATGTAAGTAAGTGTGTATATAGTTTCGATTTGTTGTTGGACTTCTTAATTTTTATACCATTGCCCTATTTCAGTACATTATCCTCTGGATTAAGTAGCCTTTCAGCTTTGTTCTGGACAGATCTTGTGAAACCTCACGTAAAGCCCATGTCGGAGTTCAAGGCTACATTGCTTTCCAAGCTATCTGGTATAAAATGGATTATTCTGTCATTACATGATCTCTGCTATTATCTTTTTAATCTGTCTCAAACTGATTTCGTGCTACATGCTGATGTTTTCCATCGAGACTGGAAAATTGATCTTCTGGGGATGGATTTACATAAATTTTGAAAAACACAGCTAGATATGATCTATAAAATTTGTTTAACGTAAAAGCATATTATACAATGATCTGTCTGATTTTTAAGATATTGGTAGAAAATAACAAAAGGTTCCCAGGAATGGTTACGTGACGTTTTTGGATTAGTACGGTACGGCTTATATCAGTGGACTAGTATTCGTGACCTTAGAAAGTCCTTTATTACGACCTATGCTATTATCATCATGCATTTCCCAAAGCTTTTTATTTCTTTCGGTGTAGAGTGAATAAATACCTTACAGTATACTTACGTGTTTTCCAGTTGTCGTGTTTGGCGGGCTGGCGGTGTTTGTTGCATTTATGATTGCCATGATAGGTGGTACATTAATTCAGGTAAATTGCAATAAGTTCATAATATTCATAAAGTCTGTACCAATCTTTCGGGCTTATTTTCATGTAATAAGCAGAATCTGGTTCTTATCACATCTACATCATTTATTAAAACAAAACTGGAGTAGATTTAACATGATGTTTATATGTTTGGTCGAGTAACTTTTTTATATCTGGATGTAAATGCATTAGGCATGGCACTGCACAATATAATGATAAAACCTATAATTTTACACGAAAAACTCTTTACTTCTACACTCATGTACAAAATACATTTTCTTGAAAGATTACAAAACCTTTCTTTCTGAAAACATTTAACAGATTACCGGAAGTCTTTTATCAGCATTTGGTGGACCCTTAAGTGGATTGTTTATGTTTGGAGCATTTTGTCCTTGGGGAAATGCTAAGGTATATACGTGCACATTGTGGTTTAATCAGATTCAGAATATTGTTTGTTAATTTGCATGCCTATTCACATATTTTTTTTTATTCTAGCAATAAGAATTTCTATTTTTTTCCCATAATACTTGTAGATTACTGAATTTCGTTTCTAATTTGCACTTTCAACACTTTTAAGATCTGCGCATGCAAATGATGAATAAATTGCATTTCAATAGAGAAAATTGGAACAACTGCAATATATCTTTTGGTACAATTGCGCGTGTGGGTTCTTCAATTGCACATTGCACCTCTAGTAAGGTTTTTGTTATGAATAAATTGCAGCGCTGCGGCTGTATTACGTCTCATGAAATAGTGTATATACATATATCTTTAAGTTAAACGTTAAAGTAAACATTCGCAGACATAATTCATGTGATGCCTTATGGTAATTATTCTGTTCATCTGTCTGTCTGTTCTCCATATCCATGCAATGTCTTGTCCGGGCAATAACTATTTAAAATATTTTTTTTAATTGTCACACAATGGCAGAGGACGTCGAGAAAAGAAAACACTGTACAAGAGCTACTAGTATAACTCTACCATGCCTACGTTTTGAATTATCTTCCTTTATGAAATTTAGTTGTCCGGATCATAACCCTAAAATGCTGAAAGGGAATTTATTCAAATTGCATACAAAGATAGAAGACAGCAAGGCGAAGTGTACAAGGACCATAACTATACCCTGTTATCTTCCTATATTAAGACTACTTATAACAATTTTGTCCGGCGAATAACTGCAAACCTATTAAAGGGATTATGTTGAAATTTCACACAGAGTACATGGATAGTTAGTGATTTGTACAAGAACCATTACTCTATTCTGCTTACCCTTTGTTTGGTTATCTCCCAAATAACAGCAACTGCTTAGCATACTGTTTGAATTATCCCCTGTTACTAAATTTATTCATATAACTTTTGTCACCAAAACTATCATGTCAACGATGAAAGATGCATTCTGCAAGAATCATAACCGTTTCTTTGCAGAATTATTCCCTTTGTTAATTTGGTCCGACATTTTATTCTTGTTCAGGCGATATCTCCTTTACACAATGTCATCAACTGTAGTAGGCTATTAGACAATATTGATGCATTGAAAATGTTTTTGATTTGGCATGGCCCTCCAATTACTTATGTTATGTGATTTTTAGAACCACTATTATTATAACATGCAAAATATAACTTCCAGGGAGGATTTTGGGGAACCGTCTTGTCAGCCATTGTGACTTTTATTCTTGCAATCGGACAAATGACAACGAAAGGCGCGGTAAAGAACACAAGGCTTCCACCTGGACCGGTCGACTCTTGCCCAGCGGTAGAAGTTATTAATTTTGTAGCCAATATGACAATGGCTAACAACACGACAATGTCTACACTTGCAAATTTCACGTCAACAATGTCGACTTTAGCAAGCTCAATGGGTACTGTAGAGACTGTTGCACAAGGCACTGCAGAACCGTAGGTACAATTTTGTCGTGTAAGCGGAAATGCGATTACAATTTACTATGACTTCAATAATACATACTGCATTCTTGCTCAGGACAAATGGTCTATATATCTCGTTTCATTTCATTTGAATTATTGTTGCGATTATATCATGTAGCACCAATCCTTTCAAGACAGAGTCATAGGCTTCCTAACGTCGTTCTGTGAATAATTGATACATTTTGAACTGTTACAAAATGCTGTAAATGCTCAATTAGCTGCATAGCAATTTATACGTGCTCTCATTACCTGCTTTTCAATGTAAAATAAAAGATGGTAAGTTCAAATTATGTAACTTTATTTTCATCCAGATTTTGACTACATCTCTATGGTTTGCTTAATGTTTCTCATGTGCACTTCAGAACAGGATTTAGACGGATATTTATGGTGTCATACCAGTGGTTTGGTGGAATTGGTGTTATGCAAGTAATGATATACGGCACTATCATTTCATTTTGCACAGGTAAATGGATGTAGCATGTCTTTTATAAATTTGAAAAAAGTCAGTCATTGTGATCTTGATTTAATATCCCCCAAGTGTTGATAAATATGATATGAACGATTACAGTACTTCTGGGAAAAACTATTTTAATTACTTTGTTTTCTTTGTATTTAAAGGAGTTACCGGTAAGTGGTATATGCAGTTCTGAATGGCGTAGTTAATAGTCAGAATTTAAGATTCATGTTTTGTCAATGGTTTTAGCCAAATTATACTAATTTCTCCGACTAAAAAACATTATTGATATTTGTCAGTGACACTATGAATTTGAAACATATTTTACTTTTAACTTTTCAATAATTTACTGAAAAAAATGTAATGAAAAGCTGCATATCGAAATATATCCATCGTTTTAAAAGCTTCGATAAACGCATTCATATATTTCTGTAGTATATCTTTTACATGTGAAAGCAGAACAAAACTCAGATTTGGTAAAAATAGAATTATTTGAAACAAATAATTTTGAGATTAGTTATCAATCTTTGTTATTATTGCAGGTTACAAAAAGCCTGGAGAGGTGAAAAGAAAGTACCTTATACCATTCTATGATAGTCTGTTCCCGTTTCTACCTGAATGTATTCGTAGGCCATTGAGGTGTGGTTACCACTTCGAGAAAGATGAGGTAGTGATGTTTAAATAGGCATTCTTAGTAGACTTATCCAAATATAGAGCGTAACAAAATCAAAATCTAAAACAATATCAATTAAATGTTCACCTTCGGAAATCGGTGCAAGCCAGTGCTCCATATTCTTTATAAACATGGTTATTGCATTCCAGATATGCCACAGAATGTTGAATATGCTTTCCAAAATTTAGATCTGGATTATTCCATTAGCCGTGATAGCCATAGCCATATTCCATTAGCCAGATAGATTTCTTTATATATTGTCGGGTATTCAAGGAACGATTCAATAACGTTATCATGACGAAACGGCGAAATAATCTACATTTGTATTTAATTACATTGTTGTTTTGAATATTCTAATTTATTTAACAGGACGACGAGGAAAAGACGGACACTGTGTACAACAAACTAAATGGCAAAGAGCTGGATGTATTTCATGTTGATCTAGTAATTGAGAAGCCAAATGGAGTAGTCGACAAACAACCAAAAGCAGAACATAATCATACCGACAAGAATGGAGATGCTGTTTTCGTAGATAATAAACAAAGCGATGGCCGAATCAGTAATGAAGCACTAAATCAAGAAGACGTTATGGTGACTCATTCTGTTGATGACCTCTCTCCACGGAAAATGCAAGTTAAAGATATGGAAATGGATATACTAAGAGGAGGAACTAGCAATGAATATATTGTTATGGACAAGTTGGATGATAGCAGAATCCTGAAGATGAGAGCTAAGAGCATTGAGATGGACATACAACCAGAGTAACTGAGCCTTCATCTCCAGTACACCAGATTTTTAAATGCCATTTGCACTCAGAATATCTGTTTTTACTTATGGGATTGTGTATTTGATGGCAACAGCATTTAACCATATTTGTTAAATGTATTTTCCAAAAAGATGGCAGCTGACAATTTCTTTGAGAGACATAAATTATGATATATGTATGAAAGTGGACACATGGAGACTGTGGCCGAAATATGTCCACAGTTAGTAAAAAAACCCACAAAAATAACTTTACAATTTTCTGCATCCTTAAGTGTCCGTAAATAAAATAATAACAACTGTCTATGCAAAACCTTTATTAAAACATAGTATAGAGCTTTTTTGACCGAAATTAGCAAAAAGTCGTCAACAAAGTTTTTGACACCTTGAAAAATTTAAAAGAAATGTTAATATACTTTTCCTGACCTCTTATTGATTAGGCACATATATAAATACAAAAGAAGCAAACGTTATTTACACTACGTCTTTTATTTTTAGCTATTCTGGACGGAAAAAAGCTCTACTAGCGTCATTTAAACGATGCTATTCTGTATTATTAAGGAGATGCAAAGAAGATTCGCAATGCCTTCTAACAGTGGGCGATACAATTTAACATCATATCTGTTTTTGAATTCTCTTTTTCGCTTAATTGGTTGCAGATTTTAACCAAATGTATCCTAAATCAAAACTTTGATACCATCATAATAAATTGAGTAACTTAAAATGCTTCTGCTATAAATGCATACTTAAGAATGGTTGTCCTTTAGTAAATTTAAATCTTATTCGAACATTTTATGTGTGCATTTATTAGTAAACGAGCGCGTAGTTTATTCTGCTTTTGGTTTTTATTTTTGAGAGATACGTTTACTCGCCAATTCGCAGTTGTATTTTCCATTCTGCCGGGTTAGGAGATATTTCCATTTCAGGTTTTTTATAAAAATCTCTGCAAGATTTTAAATCCGCTAAAGATAAAAACTAAGTTTAATGATTAAACGGTATTATCGGATAAAGTGTATAATGAGATGACCTCCATAATTGAATTGTAAGTAACAGTCATGTCATGTTTGTTGTTCCTTTTAAACAAAAACAAATCGAAAACCTTCTCATAACTTTAAAATACAAAGATTTGGCCGAGGACGTTGTCAGGACGTTCCTCATAGTTGGGTAAAACGGTAGACCATTCACAGCAGAGTTATTGCTTTACTGTTATGAATGGGACTTTATGGTAGTTGTGTGCACTGAAGAGCAGTTACTGTATATTATCATAGAAGCTTTTAATAAACACTTGATATGTGTTCTGGAAGATACTTTCAACATGAATGCTGTTCATTTTAAAACATTGAGAAATATGAATGGTAAAAAGAAGTACAACTTAAGACAGTTTATATGTCCGTTTATAACTTGCATTTCATTATTGTTATTGAAGCAGAAATAAAAAATATATGGAAATTACAAATTTGATATTCTTATTTATCCAGCCCTGGATAGAGCTGTTCCCCTGGCAAGGTCTATAACTCAATCTAATTCGTTTTGCTCTCGCTTCTACTAGAGTAAAATATTTGAATACGATAAAACAAAATCAAAATACAGAAGGCCTGAACATAATTATACCACAAGTGGCTCTTCTTAAGAAAACCAACACAAATCATAACATTCCTTTAAAATGGAAACATGGACAAAGCGTTTTTACCAAATATTTGTGGAAACAATTAAAAAGATTATATATTCAAGCATTGTAAAGCATACTATGCTTAGTGATTGATGGATCTGTTGATAATGATTACTAAAACTGGAAAAAATCCATGGAAACTCTAACCTTGTGGACAGAAACAGTTTGATACTGTCCTGCATCTCTCTGATGCTATGCTTTCAGATGTTGTTTATTGTAACTGGTGTATTGATACATCTGATTGACTAGATTTGTATGTTTTATATACAGCCAAGGATTAGAGCCTCACTCAGATGAGAGTCTTTTCATTAACACTGATTCGTCAAACATGTTTAATATAGGATAAATATAAGGTTCGCTACCAAAGAAAAAACGTTTAATCACATACACACTCAAAATTCAAACACACACTCACATGTACACTGTGTTTCCTTCCACCAAGGTTACTAACATGGTCATTCTAGTTTCAACTCGTATATAGGCGCTTTGCCGTAATTGGTCTGGTATATTGTGGCGGTGATTTAGTTCGTATAAATTCTCTCTACTATATAATAATTTATAATGCGAACTTGTATCCTGGCTGCACTCACGTATGGTAAAGTCAACTGTTATGAATATAATTAGATCCCTTAATGCAAACTATCTCTATATATTCAATTTATCCTCGAGATCCAGTTAACTTTCAGAGACAGAAAATATAGCTTCTCTGGTCCCAATCAGTTAAAAAGACTAAAATGTCACTACTGATTTGTGAGACATGAAAACAGAGATTTGAGTATATATTTGCAAGATGTTGAACCAGTGCGAATGTGTAGTACAATTCGGGCTCGTATATAGAGCAGCATCGAAACTAATCTTATTGGGTTAGTGGACTTGCTGTGGCGTGTGCGTGATCGTTTGTACTGCTAGACGCTTTGTCGTAATTGCCCTAAGGCTTGTTTATTGTGGTGGTGATTTAGTTCGTATAAATTCTCTCTACTATATATATATATATATATATATATATATACTCTAGTGAATCATTGAAGATTCCATGTCATCGCCCAATGAAGCATTTGCAGATGTCTCTACACTGAACTTGGCTCTCTTGTAATATGTGCAAATGTTGAAAACTCGTGGGTTAAAGGGTGTGGACGGTAGCATGCATTTCCTCTACCGTCTATGCACAAGCTCAATCCAAATGAGCCTGCAACATTTTTAATTTTATCGAGTCTGGCTAGGTGTGGTTTTCCACTTTTTTATTTCCTACATTTAGAAACTGCTACATTTATTGGCCCGACCAGAAATATTCAAAACCATGACAAAGTATCTTAAACTTATTGGTTATCCGTTTGCATTTATCACTTTCTCTATTACTTTTTTAAATTTTACTTATTGATATTCAGCCTTACTAAAAGTGCGATTTTCTTATCTACAAAATCTATAAGAAGATCCTGTGGAAGCATAGAACACTTCTACGCAAAAACTAGCAGACTTGGTTTGATCGAGTCTTTTCATGGGAGGTAACGAAGTAGTCATTACCTCTCACGCACAGGAATTCAGTTTTTAGTAAAATCGAATGGACTTCATGATCCAAAAGGACAAGAAAATATAACTTGTTAGTCGTTTGAGGTTTTTGCAAACAGTTATATAAACACATTTAAATGAAAACGTTGAAAATAGTATAATATGAGTTTGTGAATTATCTTTAAAGACGATAAATACTGGCATGAAAGGTGTTAATATTGTACATTGAATATAAACATATATATTATTGTGCCATTACATTATATTCTTGAATGTATATACTAACAGAAAATAAACATTAAAAAGATATAAATAACAAAATGGCAGACTACTTCCCCTGTCGCCTTACTATCTTGTACTGTACTGCATTTCTTTAATATGTTTATGTTATGTCAATGATATGTTTATCAGATAGGTATGTGTACTGATGAACAATAAACGAAGTAAATCCATTCTTTTCATGCAGTTGCATCATGTCGCCTTTTCTTGATTTGATGCACTAGTTTCTGAACTGATATTTGAGTTACTTATTAAGTTAATATTATTTATAAGCTAACCATGTATGTTTTATCATTAAATTAGGAAGTAATTATCTGTTATTTATTCTGTAACATGCTTCCTGTACATGATAATTAATAAATGAATACTTATTTGCTTAATATGCAGAACACAACAGTGGGACGGTTACAATGTCCCAGAGCATTGCATTTACCCGAGAAACATTAGAAAATAATTTCCCTGACTAATAATTATACTTAAGAAGAGTTCTTCTGAGTTCGTTTGTTGCTTGTTAAATCACATAACCGCTATTTAATTCATACTGAGAATTTCTGATTAAAAGGTTGAGGCAAACGCGAAGACAGTGTAACAGGTAAGGCCGGGAACCTTTTACGGTCTTCCGCAAGCAGGTTGGATAGTTTTTTTTACATTCCAGAGTAAGGCGGACATATGATAAAAGCATACTAAAAGCAAAGTAATTTATCTGAAATAATTTCAAACAAATTTGATGAAAAAATTTCTAAAACCTGTGAAATTAAAATGCACAATTCTTTTTTTTTTGTTTAATTGCTGTGATTTTCTTTTTTACGTCTACGCCATCATTTTTTAATGTTATTCTATTTTGTACTTGTATAGTTTTAAATTTTGTCAAATTTGTTTGTTTTTATACAGCTCGTTTAACTGGGTCAGCAGTGTTGTTGTACTTATAAGATAGACTTGCCCGGATTATAGATTAGTCAGAGCTACAGATATGTATTGTATTTTGCCGTCGAAATATCTCTATAAAATGCTTCTTCCCCTTCCGTTTGGATCCGTCCATGTTTACAAACACGTTTGTTTATTTTATGGACTGTACTTAAAAAAAATGTTTACAAAATAAAATTATAAGCCATGCATAAATTTTCCGTTACATGTTACTTTTAAAATGTTCCCGTTTTGCCATAGAGTGTGTCTTGAACACCATTCCTTATGAGCGAAGCTTCTGCAAGTGTAACTAGTATGTTTGCAAGATCTAGGTGACCATGTTGCATTATATTTAAATGAAATAGTTCAAGAACTTAGTACTCAACCCTCGAAGTTAATCTAAACGTGCAACTACACGTCTATGTATTTACCGGAAACGAGGCTTATATGATAGATGTCCAATTTATCAGCAAAAGCAAATACTACGACCTAAAACTATTCCGTGATAAAGGATTTATTTAATATAACACTGTGAACATTAAAAATGTGAAGTGGCTCAAAGTTATATTAGTCCAAATTATTGAAATTTATTGAAGAAATTTTGTCAGAAACGTTAAAATGGTGAACCAAGGCAAATATTTCCACGTGGCTGACTACTGCATATTTGGAGCCACAGTGGTGATATCGCTTGCAATTGGGATCTACCACGCACTTTCTGGTGGCAAACAGAGGACAACTTCAGAATTCTTCGTTGGAAACAGGAGAATGGCCATCATACCGGTGGCGATTTCGCTCCTAGTATCATTTGAGTCTTCAATTCTTATGCTCGGCCAGCCAGCGGAGGTAATCAAACATTTTTCGTTTACCAAGTGACAAATTATACAATAGTAGACGGAGAGCGAGAAAAATGACAATCATTGTTTCTGTATGATTGTTTAGGTTTGAAGTTCATCTGCTTTACAGTATTGTTTCGTTATCAATAAACAACCTGAAAGACCCAGAATTAAGATATTTTGAAAGCTGTACACCCCTTGTATTACATGTATCCCCTATACTTGCCTGCGCAGTCTCAGTATTGTGAACACAGCTGTGTCAAAAGATAGAATTCAGGTCTTTACATAATATTTACAGTCATTCGTAGAGATTCACTAGCTATAATACTGTCAAATACAGGGAAAAGGTGTAGCCTTACAATGAACACTTAAATCTAGTTCTTTAGGCTTGAGTCTTTGTTCCAAAAAGATAATCACCTAGTAGGCTATGTAACGTTTTGATATCAAAACTAGCATTTAGGGAGCTACATAATGGTATGTAGACAATGGGTAAGACTAGTTTGTGTTGTTGGGAATTTACAGAAGGCAGAAAAATTTACACAGTCAAAAGTTATAACTGTGTTTTATTTTTTGTAGGTCTACGTATACGGTATTCAGACGATAATGGCAGGAGTTGGATTTTTCTTTGCCAATATCCTGTCTATTATAATAATAGTTCCTTTGATGCATCCATTGAAAATCACCAGTGCCTACGAGGTAAGTCTTTATAATTCAAGTTTAGGAATGATATATTTTAGTGTCTTTTCCGAACTTGTGGAGATCTGCAGTGATTTGAGGCTTACAATTAATTAAGAATACTTACATTACTTGAGCGAAAGTACATGCAGTTTCATTGAACTACCATTGTGACAAGCCATATACATTGACGTCAGGAAGAGAACTGAATCTTATAATCAATCAAGGTATTCAATCCCACGATATCAAGAGCTGATCGATTCAATTTTGTGTGGCCTTTTTTTTATTTTTATCGCATTTTATTTCCTTTCAACAAATGGACATATATACTAATACTTACGCAAATAAAAAATAAACTGTTTTCTATTATCCTGCAATTGAATTGAATCCAGTGTGTTTGACACATTTTGTTGTCACATACAAAATTCTATTCACAAATTGGGTAAACTATCGAACAATCATTTTTATTTCATTATTATATCTTTAATACTAGCATTTGGACCTATTCACGGTAGTATATCCAAATTGCGTTTTCCTGACGTTTTAACGTTATTTTCTATCGAGAATTTATCCTTTGATGTTTTTAAAACTGTAGAGTTTTAATTTCAGTATTTGGAATTACGGTTTAAATCCCATGCCGTCCGAATCCTAGGAACTATTCTGGCAATGTTGGGTTATGTAAGATATATGTTTTATGTTGTTTAAGTTTTGAATCATGTAGAAAATTGCAGTTACATCAGAAGTCTGTATTTATTAGTCTATGAAACCTACCTTATTTAATTAAGTCACAAACATCATTTATTAATGCTAATCTGGTAGAATTGTATGAATTATATATGAAAGCCATCCTCATTGATGAATGTCATTTTGTAACGGTTCAAAATCAGATTGCACCCACGTGTACGTTTTGTAAAACAGAACCTAACATGTACAAATCTTTGAAAATTATAATTGAATTTCATTAAATACACAATTTTGTGCAAGTTAAGAGATAAAGCAAATATCCTCTTGACAGAGATTGTAAACAATAAATTTGCCATATACTTACTGAATGGCGCTCATGTATTTTCTTTAAAAGCAATTGAATAAGAACTGGTAAACATGAGCTGTTAATAATGTTGTCATATTGACTTTGATATCTTTACAGACTGGTTATATGGGAATTGTACTTTTTGGTCCAGCTACTGCATTGGAAGCAGGTATTGTAATGTCACACTTCTTACCATTGAAATATTTTGTATACTTTTGCACACGTCTATTTCATTGCAACCTCAAATATGCTACAAAAATTCTACACGTTGACTCAATTTCGAGTATATTGTTACGCCCTGTTTCCCTGTTGGTAAATTGACATTTCATGTCTCAGTTTCAATAGTATTGATACGTTAAGTTTTAAGTTTGATCGCATAATGTGATATTTTAGGTATTTTTAAATTTGCTCCAATTCATTTAAAATATTGTTAATTTGATTTAATTAATTTGTCACGTTTTTTTACATAGTACCTCACGTTTCATTTTCGACTACATTACAATGATACGTTTATATTTCGCCCACATATTCATATGTTACGTCGACATGCCACATTTTAATTCTGGTCACATTGTTATTAATTTTTGTTTTGTTTTGACAGCACTGATAAGTCATGTTTCAGTTTTCAAATTATTCGAATGTCCCGATTTTTATTCTAGATCTGCAACCTCAGACAAACTGATATATCGTGTTTGTATTCATTCATATATAAAGCTATATGTGCCTATTTCTGTTTCAAGTCCATTTAAGAAAAGCCAATATTTTGTCCCTGCTGTGATCCCAAGAGGAAATTTATGTTATCGTATCATTTATGATTATTACTGCAGGAGCTAGGCTCTCTTTTCAAGTAGATTGCACAGTTGTGTTTAGCATCAGTTAATTCAAACTGGCAATTTGTATGGCAGCTCTTGATGGTTGCAAATCACATTGACTTCTGCGGCTAAGTTGTCACTTACTTTTCCAGTATTTATGTTACAAACAAGGACAGTGCTCCTGTAAGAATAGCCATGTGCCAAAATCATCACTTCCCTGAATCGGAAGGAAAGCTCCAGCTGTGTATGTATGGATGTGAAAACAACAAACATTTACACAAACTACACAATTGAACAAACAGACAATAAGTGCAAACAAACACATCAAGAGTCACAGGAGGACGCTGCCTTGAGGCGGCCAGTGGTAATACAAAACTACAGAGTTTAAACCGACTGATTGCATGCAATCCTTAAACTTAACCCTTACCGTCTCTGTAAAGTTCCAGTAAAGTGCAAATAATAATGAGACTGTCTTTCTTTCAGTGACTGGTTTACCTCATTGGGTATCTATCACATCCATAGCTGTTGCTGCTATTATCTATACTTCAATTGTAAGTATTCCATGTAAGGAATTGATCACGTTATAGAACTTTGTATTGGGTATGCAATATAAGGGGTGTATTTAATAAAATGCATGAGTTCTGTAAACGCAGGCAACAATGTGTTTATATACCAAATTGTAATGATTATGTGTGACTAGTTAAATTCTTTGTACTCGAAAAGGCAATGCCTTGAACATGTCAATGGGTTTTGTAGTGAAAGGGAAGGGAGTAATGACTATAGACACTGTCGTAAAAAAATCTACTTTTTTATTAGTTTGGTTTAGTTCTTTTATTTCACAAATTAGAGTCCATCTTTCAAGATGTCTCAGAAAATAAATCTAACTCTTGATTCTGAAAAATGGGTTTACAGGGTTTACAGAAGTAGTTGTTTTACAACTAAAGTTATACAGGCCTTTCAGTCACTATCTAAACCATTTCTTACGATTATTTTTATTCCAACATTCGACAGGACGATTTTAACGTTTTTTGTTCATTCTACTTTTAATGCATCTAATGGATCTTCGAATAGATTTTATTAACAATTACAACAGCTGTCTTCTGGCGGCCGTAAAAGTTCACCAGTACTTGGACCTAGTATTGTTTTATTGTCTGGATCCTTTGGAATCATTGAGTGCGGTCAGATCATTTATATAACAGTGTCCCGCTAAGGCAAGGTGCTAGTGGAATGAGGGGTATTTGTATATGTCATTACCTCTAATAAATATACTTAGTCAAACAGTCTGCTTTCTTTGATCGCTCTATGCGTCCAATACAATGTTTTTCAGTTTCTAAACGTGTAATAGGAACTTCCATATACTTTTTCTGTGAATGAATATATTTTACTTTACATTCATTTGTCTTGTGGTATACCATATCTGTTTATTTGTAACATTTTCATGTTATTGTACATATATACTATTATGTTTACGTTATCATATAACAGAACAGAACAGACATTTTATTATATCTAACTTGAACATTTACAGTTCATCGTTACATACAAATAAAATCATACATGCACGCACTAATGTAATAAATAATAACAAATAATAACAATAAATTAATGCAAGCAAAAAAATATATAATCTATTGCAATGAATTAAATTCATTTGATCTTAGCTTAAAGGCTTTTTGTCGAGCCCGCTTGCGGATGCAAAGACATAGTTGTCCAAATGGCTGTTCGGTGTATGTGAGTGCGTGTGTGTTTGCGTGTGTGCGTGCGTGCGTGCGTCCGTGCGTCCGGATTTGTTTGTCCGGACCATAACTTTGACATGCATGGAGTAATCTTGTTTATATTTGGCACGAATGTTAACCTCAGTGAGATGGAGTGTCATGCGCAAACCCCATGTTCCTATCTCAAAGGTCAAGGTCACACTTACAGGTCAAAGGTCAAATTCAAAAATGACTGCCCGGAGCATTTCTTCTGCATGCAAGGAGGGATTTTGTCTTTTGATGTAACTTGGCACAATTGTTCACCATCATGGGACGGAGTGTCAGGCGCAAGAACCAGGTCCCTAGGTCTTAGGTCAAGGTCACACCTAGAGGTCAAATGATACAAGAATGACAACTTTGTCCGGAGTATTTCTTCTTCATGCATGGAGGGATTTTGATGTATCTTGGCACAAATGATCACCACCATGAGACGGAGTGTCATGCGTAAGAACAAGATCCCTTGGTCTAAGGTCAAGGTCAAAAGTCAAATACAAGAATGACTTTGTCTGGAGCATTTCTTTTTGATGCATAGAGGGATTTTGATGTTATTTGGCACAATTGTTCATCATCATGAGACGGAGTGTCATGCGCAAGATCCTAGAATTACTTCCCTTTGTTGTTACTATAAATAGCTTATATTCATAACTTTTTTATTACTGGTCGTAGGGAAAAATTAAGACCATTTTTTTGTAGTACAACATGCTTGTTACATCCAATTTTCAGGTGAATTTTGACCTATCTCTACTGATGAGGAATTTTGTGTGGACTTAGAATTTCTCTTTTTTTTAAGATTTACGTCCCTTTGTTGTTACTTTAAATAACTTATATTGTAACTTTTTGCAATCTCTTTTTTATTTGGCAAAAGTGTTTGCCTCAATGAGACAGGGAGTGTCATGTGCAACTCCCAGTCCTTTTGACAGCTGGAGGGCTCGACATGTTGCCCGTGGGCATCTAGTTCACAAAACAGAGCCAGTTTATTCAACACTTCAACATTTGTAGAATTTAACAATTGAATAAATTTTAACATACTTGGGTGTCGATAGTAATAACTAGGAATATATTGTGCTCTTAATAAGGCATACATTGGACATATTAAAACAAAATGATACTCATCCTCAAGGTCGTTACTTTGATAAAGTGTGCATTTTCTATCGTTTCTTTCTGTATATCTTAATATCCATTTATTAATATCTATGGAAGACGGAAATATCCATACTTCATGAAAGCCTGCGCTTTGTAGTAAATCACTAACTTTGAAGCCCAATTTACAACATTATTATTTTCAGCATCATTCTTATTAATAAGACGTTTAAAGTGCTTGATAGAATACAGTTATTATTCATTTCAGCATATAACTTTAAAAAATATTTGACGATTCTAATTTGTCTTACTATATATAATGGGTGTCTTCCCTATTCCCCATACAACGCAGAATTTGATGTCGAATTTTAACATTTAGTATCCTTCTATGTATTCGTTCGATGTTTATCAAAAACCCTATACTTATAATGATAATTTAATACAAATACTACATATGAATCAAATAATTTTAACATGATCTTTACAGGAACTTTTGGAATGGAGAATAACGATCCCATAGCTTTAAGAGCTTTACCTGCTAACGTTTTAGTTGCGGTCATAAAAGATCCGCCATTGGATAACACTACACCCAAGTAATTGAAACTTGAAACGAATTCTTATTCTTCGCCATCATAGTAAATGTGTTCATTTATCCTTCAACCTATCATACATGCCAAACAAATGTTATTTTTTCTTTTACCTTTCTAATTAGGGAGGTTTGAAAGCGGTTATCTGGACAGACGTTTTTCAGTTTATTGTAATGTACGCAGGATTTTTCGCCATTTTAGCTCGGGTGAGTACATTTTCATTTTTCAAGTTTCTTTTTTCTGAATACTTTAAAACAAAGCCGGTTTCCTATATATTGATATTGGTATATTTTGCAAAGATCAATGTGATGGGAAGTCTTGGCTGTGTCTTCTCATCATATACATATAGAACAGCAGTTTTGAGATCGTTCCACAAGATGATGGTATCTGTATTTAAATTACATATACATGCTATTCCGATCCCAGGTTTTAAGCACAGGAAGATGTCTGTGATTTGTTTGTTAGTCATCACTTTACATGAACACCATTATATTTCCTTCTACATGTATATTCAATAGGGTACAATACAAATTGGTGGTATTAGTAAAACATGGGAAATAGCACAAGAAAAGGGAAGACTCAACTTCTTTGAGTAAGTAATTTTTTCTTTTAGTCTTTTTTTATAATTTATAATTTATAATTTAAATATAATGCCAACTATTGCCTACAGTGTACAGTTTTGTCAGTTTAAAAAAGAAAGAACTCTACTATAAAGAGACTTTGCATGTATTATAAGAATTATTTTGCTGCAGGGTACAATGCTGCCAAAATTGAGAAAAAAGAAAATGAAATTTGGAAAATTTGACAATATTACTGTCTCAAAACAGAAGTAATTGCGAGTGGCAGTCATTTATAATTTATAGCTGAAAGACAAAATTTCCCCAATAATTGCGGGTCCAACTTTCTAACATCGCGTTACAATGCGTAATATCCAGTAACATGCACTTGTCTCATATAACGACGTAACGAATGGTAAATAAACGTGTCCATTTTAACATTTAACTTTGTGACTACTGAAATACTCTGCCATTTTATTTAATATATTCCAGAGGAACTGGAATACAACTGGTGTATCTGGATACATCACATGAATACTGACATCTGTTAATTATGCGTTCATTTTCCAGTTTTGATCCCGACCCGACTCTTCGTCAATCGTTCTGGAGCTTAGTTATTGGAACTTTGATTCGTGGATTTGGTCTTGTATTTAACCAATCTTCTATACAACGTATTAGTTCCACACCCTCTGTATCGGCTGCTAGAAAGTAAGTCTAGCTACCACTTTTAATTACATAGAAAAATGAAGTTTATACCCGTGAACACCAGAAATATTCAAACCATGCCGGTATTTTTAAACGTATTTGTTATCCGTTTGTATTTAAGAATACGAAGGCCCACTCTCTGATTCGGGACTTTTTTGTAAATTAATCAGTCAGTCTGTGTTTAAGTTTAATTACGGTCCATCCGCCCTTTCAGACACAATGAAGAATAAAAATGCTACGCAGAGTATAGGCCGTCTTTTTTGCTGATTCCTTTAAATGTTTGGTTAAATACTAATATTCTATACCAAAATTGCCTGTATTGAATGTATCTTAATAATTCAGTCGTCGATAAATTGAGTGCACTACAGTTATTCACTTTACAGAACTGCTCTAGAGTGTTCGTCTTAGTGGGTAATCTGTCGTATTCTTTCAGCACTATTATTTCAGTACTAGTAATAATGCATTTTTGTATAAAGGGAATAACTGTACATAGTGCACTCAATTTATCGACCGTTACGACAGAATTATTATAGAGATACACGCCATCCTCTTGTTATAATCCCTCGCTTACTGGACATGATAAAAGTCAGATAGAGTAATCTAAACAAAAAAGTATATTATATACTCCTGCGGAGATGTGGGAGTATATTTTTGTTTCCATGCTATTATACATGTTATACTCTTTTAGCGTGCACGGTCTAGCTCAGTATAAGAAATATAATATAATTTTTCTATTGGCTTCCTTGCCGACTGATTGGCAAACAAATGATTTTAAAAATGATTGATAAAACATAAAATAATTACTGCTAATCCACCTATCTCAATTTAACTGATGACTGATCTCGCCACACTGTATTATTATCTATTTTATATTTTTAGTAACTTGATGAGTTTTAAATCCATACTGATGCTTTCTGCCTTCAGTTGTTTTATACACCATTTCTTTCAAATATTGCTAATTATTTTCTTCAAATATCATAGAATAACTTATTCCTGTAAAGCGAAAAATGTGATGTTTTTATGCTTCATGGGCCTAGTTTGATCACGTCATTGAAACTATAGTGTCATCATTGTTACATCGATATAAACAGATATTGTGTGATATTCTGTTTTTTTAACTGTATCTCAACTAACAGAGTGAGTGTGTTCCTCTAATTTAAACAGTGAGGTAGAAATGTTGGAAAATGTTAACAGGGCTGTGGAATGTTGAGTGTTTTATCTAAATCTATTGCTCTCAGTTGCTATCAAAAGGTAGCTGAAATACACAAAGGAGAACGGATATGACATGTTACCTGTTAAATCATCACAAATGTAAGAAAAAGAGAATGTTTTCAAAATGGCAAAGTGTCTCTAGGCGCTATATCGTATTTTTTATAACTACTTTTTACCTTTCTCAGTAAATAACTGGGTATAATCTAATCTCTTTCTCTCATCTTTAAAATATTATTTGGTACGGAACCAATTTGTGGCGATTTTCCATGTTAAGAGATCAATTTATACTTGAAATTTAAGATTTGTATTTTAACAATATGTAACATTTTCAGGGTGTTGTACTTGGTCGCTCCAGGTTTCTTAATCACCGGATTCTTAGCTATAATAGAAGGTATCATAGCGTATGGTTACTATGATACACTGGGGTGCGATCCACTTGCATCAAAACAAATTTCCAATCCAAATCAGGTATGAACGTCCAACCATCAAAGACTGTTCAGATTGTTGTGTGAATTCCATCCAAAAGTTTATTCCTGTTGAATTTCATATTTAATATGAAAACTATTGCAATAATTCCAAATAAATATCTACTATAAAATTCTCTAAAACACTACTAGCTGTCCATTATATATGTTCAAAGAAACTTCAATATAAAATACATCAAAAAGTTACAAACATGTTAAATAAACCACGCGTTTATACCCTCATTTAGTATTATATTCAAGCCACCAAAAGATACTTACTAGTTAATAACAATCCAAGTAAAAACATCAAATAAAGATGAAACTGTGTCTCCTCTTATGTCCTTTAGTTGTTTAACCAGAACAGTCAGTTTCTTCCTTGCATTATCAAAATATATCATTAACATTTAATATTTTGCAGATCATACCTTATATGGTGATGGACATATTTGAAGGACTACCAGGTCTGCCAGGACTTTTTATGGCGTCTTTATTCAGTGCTTCTTTAAGGTATACCTTTACTCCAGTCATACATTAAGGACCGGTTAAAAATTATCATGTAGTGATTGAATCAAATATTTGCATTTAAATGATTGATGGTGGAAGACTCCATGAAAATGCTTTAAATTCAGTACTTTTAAATCAATGGATAACCAATATGCGGTGCACGTTTGTTTGAAATCTTATTCGACGTGGTGCTTTTTGATCAGCCACCGAACATTTAAAAAACAGTATCAATTTCGAAGACATATCTACCAATCACCTGCAGAAGGAAGACTTTGTCGAACTTTGAAACAACTTTGAATGACCTGTATATTATCATTTCGGGAAATGTAATGTATAGGACAGCTTAATTGTATAGAAATAGTTCCTTTCAACGATTTTTTTACCTAGCTTATATCTTTTATTTGGACATACATGTAGTACCATATCTAGTGGACTCAGCAGCCTATCAGCTCAGTTTTGGACCGACCTTGTAAAACCACACGTAAAACCCATGTCAGAGTTTAAAGCAACGGTGATAGCAAAGTTCGCAGGTTTGTTCTGTTTTAATTGTTTATATTCCAATGTCAAAATGAATACATTTCATTAACCATCTTGCTTTGATTTATTTCGCTGTCTTATGTTTCCGGAGTAGTAATTACTTAAATATTGTAATATATTGTTATATTATAAATACATTCGCATTTTTATAGTATTACTATTTTGTTTATTTTGTCTTTTCATTATCTGTGTATCTCATATTGCTACAAAATTTAGCGTTTTGAAAGATTAGTCAGTGAAAGAAGACACCTATTTGTATGAAATGTGCATATCTCCTTACTTACATGGTATTTTTGGTATCGCACTTACTTACATTTGTTGTGGTTTATGTTCTGTTTACAGTAGTTCTTTTTGGTGGCCTCATTATTGCTGTAGCCTTTATGACTGCTACTGTTGGTGGCACTCTTAATCAAATTGCTGCGAGTCTGTTGTCCGCATTTGGAGGTCCGCTGACAGGGATGTTTGTGTTTGGAGCATTCTGTCCATGGGGAAACGCAATGGTATCTTTTTACATCATGCTTGTCATTTTCTTAAGTGATATGTTGTAGTTGTTTCTAATTATTTTTAGACTTTTACAACTCGGATGCGAAATGAAATCTTGAATATCTCTAAAAACATTACTGGTATCATAGGAGGCCACTCGCGACTAACCAATTGGGTAGTGAACGAAACTTAAGCCACTTTAGGTTTTATCACTTGAAAGCTCTAGATGATTACTTAGCGTACTTATTTAAAATTTTTATTATGTTATGAATTGTTATGAATGATAAGCTCTTTTAAGATTGAGTAACAATAGCAACGTGTCCATAATATTCATATGGCTCAGAATAGCAACGATGAAAAGTTACATGTGTATATAATTTATTTTCACTCCTTAATTTGTAATGAGAGTCCATGTGGCCGAGCATTAAATGTCGCAGACATCGAACGGTTTTCCCTTCAACGGCGTATATTCGAAACCTTATTTGAGGAGCAGACTTCTTCATGTAAAATAGCCATGCTGTTCGTTACGGAAAGTCGGTAATTTTACCAAGGTGCCAACCTAGGCCTGAAACATTGCGGGTTCATGATCAACAGTCAAAAGTCTGAACGTCTGAAAAAATCGTTAATTGACCTAAATTATGTCGGTGTGACTCTAAAACCCTACAGTATCAATTTAAAAGTAAAACATTAATTATTCTGTGTAGGCCTTTTTATGATCCTTTCACCTGGCTGATTATTCCATTGTCAGGGAGGTTTTTGGGGCACAATTTTGTCAGCGATTGTTACTTTCATTATGTCCTTCGGTCAAATAACAACCAAAGGATCCGTCCGAGACACTAGACTTCCACCAGCTCCTGTTGACCAATGTTTTGCTACAGAGGCTTCTAACAATTTCAACATGACCACTATATCGACTGCAATGTACTTGATCAACTCTACATCACAGACTGGCTCGACCGTTGCACAAATTATTGAAACTTCAGAAATGTACGTAAAATCATCTGTGTATTACAAATAGTTTCAACTCGATTGCGGCGATGAAGTATTTCCGAAGCCTCATTTTAAATAAAATATTGTCCTTTTTTTGACAGGATTTCGGTCTTGAACACCAGCTCTATTCTGTTATTATTCCTTTTTAATAACTTAACATTTTTACCTGCATTTGAAAAAATTTCAATCACAATATTTGCAATACAGGCAACAACTGCATGTTGAATATTTTTCAAGTCCAAGATCAAGGTTCGCTTGAAATTGTGAGGAAGATGCATATATTGCATACCTTTTGTACGCAAAATGGCAACTGTGTATAGAAAACTAAGAATAGATTCCATTTAAACTTACGTGAATTGCTCAACGGTCGTTTTGTTTTGCTATTTTACTAATTTAAACATGGTTTTGATCGTAATTTTTTTGGGCAAAATAAGCTTCCTAAAGATATTATTTCCATTTTCTTCGCACTGGTTTCTATTTTAAGTGAACATACATTGACCCTGTGTGTTTAATATAGTTTACTGGAACACCATGCATGCTCAGGCGTGAGGAAGTGTACTACATGATGTCGACATTTTCAGTTGTAAAGCGTATGCCACAGCTTAAACTATTACCAAAGTGCATTAAACTGAAAAGTAGACTTTAATTTCGCAAATCTTTCTTCATAATTTCAGAACTGGGTTCAGGCGCATGTTTACGGTATCATTTCATTGGTTTGGAGTGATTGGTATTTTGCTTTCGGTGATATTTGGAAGTATAATATCTTTTTGCACAGGTAATGACGCAAGTTTTATCAGTACAAAAAAATAGTCTGTTTTGTGTTTATGTATGCATAACGTAAATGGCATTAAACATTTTTGACATCTATATAATGTTATAGTGGGTTTCTTTAATTTAATGAATTGCACCGGTAGAATATATCTAGTGAGATTATCAGATACAATTTAAGTGGTACGGAACTGCACTTGAGCCTTGACTAAGACATGTAATATCAAGGAAATGGACTTATTTTTCAAGCAAGGTCAAACTTTTACCGTATTTTATTTTTGTATTTTTGTTTTTCCCCCGCCTTTTATGAAAACATTCTCCATAATTGTGCGGGATAAAAGTAATAAAAACATCGAAAATTGTCATCCGTCTGTTTCAATGAACATTCTTGCCGGATACAGACCTGATTGGTGGCACATAAAAGTGCCTCGAAATTTTTTTTTTTCAAATTTTCAAAAATTTGCAATATTTTCAACTTTGTCGGCACTTAATAAGTCTCTGATTCTAAAGCAAGATCATGTTTACCAGATGATGATATATCTTTGCCAAATACATTTGGTAATTCTAATGAATTTTCTGACTTATAACGATGTTAACAGATGTGAATGCTTTAGGAGTGGAAGTAAAAGAACGGCATAAATTTATGGATGGCTCAAGAATCTACTATTTGTTGCTGTGTTTATTCTTACAGGTTACAAGAAACCGGGTGAAGTGAAAGCCAAATATCTAATATCATTTTACGACAGTCTCTTTCCATTCTTACCTGAATGTATCCGAAAACCTCTCAGGTGTGGATACGACTTTAAAAGGGATGAGGACGACGTAAGTATATAATAAAGCGCCAGTATTGACAGAAAATGAGGAAGTAATCTACACTTATTTATTTTTATAAGTCTCTGATTATGACATTTTTTTTCTAACCTGAATTATATTATCACTTCAAAGTGGATTAAGTAGTTCATACACTGGCCTCAGTCTTTAAGTTTGTATTTAATATAAACATTTCTAAAAAGAAATTATGTTTTATATATCTAATGACGTGTTTATTGTTTTGTCTGCGGGTTCCCTTTTACAATGATCACTGCCATTGCATACTTTACAATGAAATATGCCATCTCGATAAATACCTGCTAAATAACACCTTGAGTAAAGGTTGCCTGTATTGAACCAGACTTAGAGTATCTGACCCATCATGATTTGTTGACATTGCGTTTTCTTGTATCATTTACATAGCTCGATTGGCATTTGTTACACGGTTGTTGACATCACGTTAATGACACTGTGGTTGTAATTATTTTAAATTCATGTCATGTTGTCATGTTTTCCAGTGGATTATTGAATTACATAACGGAGGGCGGATAATATACTTACAATTTCCCGGTGAGATTATCAAGTGTTATTTCCTTGGTACGGAACTGCACTTTAACATCGAAGAATATGAATTTTAAATATCAAAAATATACTTTGACTGTAAAGTGTTTCCTTTAATTTTTTTAGAAAGAAAACATACCTGAAGAGGAGATCATAGCTGACCTGTACAGAGTCGAAAAAGAAGTGTTGCCTGTAAACGATACCATGCAAATGGTGTCACCTGACGACAACGGCCACCTTGTTGTCAACGGGAAAGCGTTGTTTGGAGACGACTACATAGATACTAACTTATCGAGTGTACCTATTGAGGACGAAACATTGGTTACGAAGTCAGCTGATGACCTTACTCTTCGTAAGATGCCAATAGCAGACATAGATATAGAAATTCTGAGAGGTGGTAGAAGTTCGGAATTTATTGTAATGGAAACAATGAATGATACACGCACCCTTAAACTCAAAACAATTAGCTCAGAGTATGTAGTATTGCCAGAGGAACATAGTTAAAGGTTTATATTTCTATATTTGTTTCTGTTATGCCATAAGAATAGAGTTATAAATCTTATTTTCTTTGTGTGCAAATTACTAGTATATATGTTGTGACCGTCTGTTATCCTGATTAATATTTTTGTATGAAATAAGGGCAGTTGTTGTCTATTTCCTGAAACAAATAGAGTACAAGTTTCAATTTCTGTTGAAGTTATGAAGCAAAAATAAACGACAGATTTTAATCTAGAATAAATTTTCAACTTTAGTTGTGTATGAAATGCATAGTTAATGTATGTACCATTGTGCAAAATATCCAAATTTTGCATCCAGTAAAAAGAATAGTATCAATTTCAAAGCTCGAATATTTTTCTTCATGCTGTTTCACGTACAGTCAAACCAATCAGCAGCACGTCAAGAGAGAAATTGGCCTTTTAAGATGGGTTTTTGCTTAAGACGTTTTCCACTTCTGCGTGTATTTACTGAGCAAATTATGTTCTGTATATAAATGCAGAAGTGGAAAATAGCAGCTTAAGACAGATGGTTAATATTTCTCAGATAAAGTCAATCTTGTCTATTAAGCTGCTACTTGTCATAATGTAGTTTTGCACGTTTGATGAACCGAAGGTGACGGCGTAACGTCATTTTGTCGGAAAAATCATAGATTAATGTCTTGCAGCCATTTGTGCTTTGTGCTCAGGTGAGCCAAAACATTTTTATGCGCAAACCATGTAGTGGTTAGATAAATAAGAAAACAAATGATACTTAGAAGTGTTTCATTACTTTTGTTTGAAATGGATGAAAGAGAGGTTGAGCCTGCAAAATTCTTCTTCAACATGTTTCACAAATAAAATCATTTGTCTTTTGAATATATACAAATTGATAAATTCCAAAAACATTCACAGCCAAAACCGACTATGTAAACAAATACCGAGCAGCACCAAAATGAAGTTTACAGCAATGGTCCTGGCCGAATTCGTAGACTTATCCGGTGACGCAACAGGACCCGAATCTGAAGACTGTTTTAAGGAATTGATCCATTCATCTACAGTTGCTTCCAACACATCTAGAGGCATGGCACCATGCCTAAGTATTGTGTAATGGAATTCTGCAAGATTGAACTCATTTCCTGAAAAGAAATGTGACATGAAAACTAAGAAAAGGATCAAAATTTGAATACTTGGTCAATAACGAATAAATACAATGATTTGATAATTAAAAGTAGAGAATAAGTTAATTTGTAAGATATTTGTGTGCTATAAGCATTTGAAAAATGTTACAAACGATACGAGGAAGGACAAATTCTTACAATATTATCATATTCACAACACATATTCTTTGTGAAGAAGTGAAACGATTGCGAATAATGATGATATAACCTTTATTTCAGTACATTAAAAATATGTTGACGTTATAGACAAAGAAAATGTTATTTTCAACAGTCCTCATATATGAGGTAGAGCTAGTCAAAACGAAAAGGGCACCCGGTGTTGTATGTTGTAACCTTTTAAGAACGAACAAATTATTTCAAGATTTACTACCCAATGCAGTTGATGCTTTCTGTCTTAATTCTTTTATTTTCAGCTCGCCTATTTTGTAGCCACACGCTTGGCCGGGCCACGTGGCATACCGATCGATCTCTATGGCCGCTGATTCTGGCGTCTCTGCAGTATAGTTTAGCATGTATTTGATTGCCTGGTCTCTTGTCCAGCTGAAATCAACACAACAGGTTGAAATTGCAGATTCGCAAGTGCACACTAAAATTAGATATCTGTCAAAACTGTGCACACATAATTGCAAGTTATAGTCATAGGAAGATAGAGTGTCTTACGACGTTTTTATACCACCACTGTGATGAGTTAATATAACGTTTTATTCTAATTGAGCAATGACACCACAGAGTCATAATGTGCATAAATACTGAATAGGTAAAACAAATCAAAGGCCTGAAGGGCCTGAGAGTCGGCTAATGATTGATGTACTGGTAGTATAGTCTACCAGTTTCAGTTTGGTTTTAGTTTTTTTTCCCCAACTGAACAGAAATTTTGTTACAATAGATGAAATGGACATTCAATCGATGCCTAGTAAAACTTTGATTGATATTATGCAAGTATTTAAACCCAATATATTTCTCTAAAATTGAAGAGTGGTTCGCAAAAACAAAAATGTTGAAAGTACAAACTACAATTTGACAGGTGGCACTAAGATACTGCCCATGACTATAAATATTTTTCCAGTAAACATTTGCCTCCGGCATTACCAAAACAGGCAATTATCGGCTGGTATATATTCGCACATGATAAAATTTGAAAATGAAAATTTATATATTGAAATTTTATAGCGCGGATTGCCACATACAATTTGTAACGGATGGACGAAAGAACTGTTCAGATATTTTACAGATAAGGGGCCTGGCAATAACCGTGTCACACGCTAGGTATTGTTCAATCATATTATAAGGGATGTGAATTTAAAGTATACTTACTTTTGCGTTTAAAGATGTGTAAATGTTGCTGAGTGTCAATATATAGTGTCATGAATGTTTACACTGACAGGAAAATTGTGCATTTGAAACTAAGAGAAGTTACTCGGACTAGCTACCAATTTCGGAAAAGATAACCAATATTAATAAATGCAGTTCTTTTTTAGTTAAAACCATCATTTATTCTATTTCAGACCTGTTAACCCCTTCAAAACCATGTCAGTAGTCCCCAAGTCTATGTACTTTCAATTATCCGTTTTGATTCATGTAGACAGACAGGCCCAGACTGGGCTGAAAAAATGTTTGAGCCATTTTTACGTGGTCGGTAGCAGGGTGGGTGTGGAGAGGGGTGTTCCTTCCCGCTTTGAACTGCAGTCAGATTTTGAAATGGGCATTGTGGCAGGTGGTAAAAGGGCAAATGTATCAAACTGTAAAGTGGCAATATGGGGGGAGGGTGTGGGAGGATACCCCCTCCTGCAACTAGGGTTTGGGGTATCACCACAAGGAAATTTTGAACATGTAGACCCTTGATACAGCCTTTGGTGCGATTTCTAACTGAAAATTTTATGTTTCAATTTCTAAATATTACCTAGATTCTTTTTAGTATTACAATATTCAAAGTAAGAACGACTGTCACTTCATATTTTTACTTTCAGGTCATGCCTCAGCACTAGAATATAAGTCTGATATTGATTCTATGTATGTATTATAAAAATAAATTCTAGAATCATTTCTGTTACAATAATATCTATCATGTCTGTTACTTTAATGTTTAAATTTCATAACACAGCTCGATATTTACCCAAAATATTATATCCGGATATGATTACACTTTCTTTTATACTGCCAAAATCTCCAGTTTCAACAATATGTTTTACAAATTGTGATGATATGAAGACAGTTTAGCAGCAATTGGCAGTATCTGACATTGAAGTTTACGGTGAAATTATTTAAATCATTTCATAAAAAAAATTGTTTCGTTTCGTCAAAGCACTCTAACATAGACTCAGTTTACGGTTAAATTACCTCTTATTTAAATCTTTTCATAAAAAAGTTGTTTCGTTTCGTCAAAGCAGCCAAACATAGACGATCTACTTTCGATTTCAAAAACTACATGAAAATACAATTTAATGTTTCGCCGATTTGTTTATTTCTCGAAAAATAAGAAATAAAATCATTTTTAAAATCAGTAGTAATTAAACAAATTAGTAAGAGCTCTTTCTCGGGATAATTTATCCGCTTACTGACTGCAGAAATCAAGCCATGTGTCATCATGAAAAGCAGAATGGGTGACGGTTTCATTTTTTTGCGAACCTAAATCGTAATCAAATTATCCAAACCAGTCAAAATTCCAGAAAGGTTACGATCTAGATTCTTTCTAGTATTACAATATCCAAAGTATGACTGTCACTTCATCTTTTTACTTTCAGATCATGCCTCAGGACTAGAATACGAGTCTGACATACATTATATGTAGGTGTAATAAAAATAAATTCTAGAATCATTTCTGTTACAATAATATCTATCATGTATGTTACTTGAATGTTAAAATTTCATAACACAGCTCGATATTTACCCAAAATATTATATCTGGATACGATTACACTTTTCTCCAGTTTCAACAATATATTTTACAAATTGTGATGATGCGAAGACATTTAGCAGCAATTGGCAGTATCTGACATTGAAGTTTACGGTTAAATTACCTCTTATTTAAATCTTTTCATAAAAAAGTTGTTTCGTTTCGTCAAAGCAGCCAAACATAGACGATCTACTTTCGATTTCAAAAACTACAAGAAAATACAATTTAATGTTTCGCCGATTTGTTTATTTCTCGAAAAATAAGAATTAATATCATTTTTAATATCAGTAGTAACTAAACAAACCAGTAAGAGCTTCTTCTTCCGATAATTTATCCGTTTACTGACTACAAAATTCAACCCACGCAAAGTCGTAGAAGCATTGTTATAAACAGGTCACGCGTGTTCGCCGAGAAGTGTCCAGAATGTAGTTAGGATTCATCTGCGAAGTCTCGCGGAAGAATTAACGTACTGCACATATCTTATTCGGGTCATTTAAAATGAAGCTGTCATAATTTAATTTCATCGATGTGGTAAACTCTTTGATAAGAGACATTCCAATGCTTTCAGAGGTACCAACTCAATAAAATACTAGCAGTATGTTCTGAAACTATATTTTGTCTTTCGCTGGATGTTACGCAAGCTTTGTAAGTCTGCGCAATTCATAAAATGCACAGCACAATAAATTTGTTATTTGCGCAATGATTTTAAAGATTATTTTTTGAAACGGACAGGGTAACAAATGGATAATTTGGCTAATAAGTTAATATGCAGTTTTTATTTGAATTTGTGAACATCATATTTGCTATTTTGTGCCAAAAGGGCATAAAATTCGTCACCATAATCATATGCGCAAATGTATTACCAAATCCCGCAGAATCGTTATGCGTGTTTATGCTTAATGAGTTACCGCGGAAGAAAATACGTGGCTTTATTAGAGTATTGCACAATTACAAGTCATAAATATGACAGATTACATCGTATATTGGTCATAGCAAATAGGATTGACATAAATGAACTTCATTCGATCAATGAACTATTTGAAATTAGAGACAATCCAATGGAACTACATCACTTCGCTGTGTTGTGAGGCCATTTAAGAATGAGAAATCGTGCGATAGCAAGGACTCGTCAAACGCTTGACAGCGTTTAGCCGACTCAAAAATAAAACAACACTTATTAAAATAAAATCTTGATGTAGAATACAAATGTCTAAGAAATCTTAAAACTAACAATATAATGACATTCTTTCGTACTTACTTTTTGTAGTGGATTCCAGAATCAATAACAAGTCGTGTTGCTCGTAACATTTCGTCACTATATCGGCCGAGCCTAAGATAAACACGATAACTTATTAATGAAATTAGAACTACTACTTTGCTAAACTTGCCATTGAAGAAAGGCGTTAGATATATAAATAGTTAATTATTATATGACAGACCTCTCCAATACAAGCATTAAACTAAATATTTAGACATAAACTATAATAGATGTCCAGAAGATAGTATATTAACATCAGTCTTTATTTTATTTTCCCCCAAGACGCATTTCGAGGTCTGAGCGCAAAATTAGTGTAACTGTAAAAAATAAAGATTCAATTGCTTCGCGCCTAGCCCTCGATTTGCTAAAATTGTTCAATCTTTTCAGTAGTATGTGCATTTCTAGAGTGAATAAAGTCTGTCTTACATTTCGTAGTCGTCCTGATAAATTCCCATTTCCTCTCCAAGAAATTCTGCATATAATGCCCAACCCTGAAGCAGAACATAACATGGTTTGCTGTTAAAATAGTTTATTAAACACTTAGAAATAATTTGAGCTGTTCGAACCATTGAAATTCATACTCTAAAAGCAACCGATATAACATACTGATACATTCCAATACTGTAATGCTCAAGGAAAGGATATTCACTTTTAAAGCATTTCTATAAAGTATGGCTTGACCTAGAAATGGTATAAACGATTCATAAGAGGAACTAACTTGATGATTAAAAGTTGCAAAAACATTCAATAAAACATTAATGAACGTCTTATCTTGACAAAAGCGTTGCAAAAGAGAGAAAGAACATCACTGAATGCAATACCTCGGCGAAAGCATTGTAGAATGGAAAGAAGTAAGGAACGTTGTAACTAATCCATTCGAAATGTTTTCTAAATTCTGGAATGTCAGCCAGTATACCGTAACTTTCCTAGAATTGAACATGTGAGAAATATTTAAGCATGCTATACACGTTTAAAATACTGTAAAAACACTTAGCATATTAATCTTTAAGATCAGTGGTAAGACAGTTTAATGCACGTTTTGCAAGGTGTGAAAATGGAAAAATAAAACATCTATAACTTACGATCAAACTGTTTATTACATAATTTTTTTCACTTGTCTTAATACTTACGGCAAGATGATGACCGGGTATAGCTTCATGAAGGCTGAGCGAAACCATTTTATACGTGGGACTTAAATAAAATAAACAAAAAGTATAACGACACATAATTATACCAATTAGCCTAGAAAATTAAGATAAACAATGATTTCATAAATCAAATTTTAAAAAAAAACACTGCTTCATAACGACAGAGAGAGTCTCTTAGTGAGATATTAATATGGTTTTCGAAGAAAATGCTGTATCACACGCGGACAAAAAGTTAGGGTCACTTTGTTCCCTGGCTTCATTCTACTCTGTCATTTTGCGGAGGCTTTGTTTCGTGGATAGAAAAAAGATGCTAAAATAAATGGTAACTACTGTTTTGATGGGATTTGATTTTGATGATAACCATAAACACAAAAAATCCCCTGCAAACATTAATGATATTACAGTTTATTAACGATATAACAGTATATTTATGATAGTACAGTGCGTTAATGATATCAAAGTGCATTAATGATATCGCAGTACAATAATGATATCGCAGTACAATAATGATATCACAGTATACTAAGGATAGCACAGCATGTTAATTATGTCATAGTATATTATACAACAAAGCTTACTTATACTCTGGTCTGTGGATGTTTGCATAGAAAATCCCCGGTCTGGACCCATCCGCTGTTCCTGTCCAGTATTCGCCACCTACACCGTCCGATGCCGACCCTCTTACCCTGCATGATTTCAAATCAATTCAGATTACATTATGTAACGTAAAATATATGCAGTTATAGCGTCGAACCCACGAGTGACTTCTTACGTTTCAATGCATCTTTCAACTGCAGGTTAATTGGACAGCTTTCTGTCGTTTACAAAGAATAGAAGTGTTGCAAGGCATCAAAGAACAATAGTTCATTAATCTAATTCAGTGTGCTACAAAGAAAGTATGTCGTTTTGCTTTATTTATTTCATAACTTGGTAAGATACGGTACGCAAGAAAAGTAGCTGTTTTGGCTGTAACTCGGCAGAGCCTCGTTATCGCTAAAAAAGTTACTACCATCGAACCAAATATTCCATCGGCATCAACAGCCAGTGACACATTATTATATTCTCATACAAAGCCCTGATGATTTTAGTGAGTAAAATTTTATCAAGTGTTACCTTAACCTTTGAACAGGATTTACTTACTCGAGCGGTAAATTCGGTGGATGACTTATATAAGTAGAAATCTTAGGCTGAATCCTGTCATATATAATGCTTTTGAATCTTGCTAATGTTTCTTCCTGGAAACAATGAAAACTTTGAAAATTTAGTTAAACGGTCTTATTACATACGTAACTAAAGGCTAATATTAAGGAATGTGTATAAAATGCTATAAACAACTTGAAAGTTGTGCGGACGTTTGTTAAATTAGTAACATACTTGTTGCCTAAACAAAATTCTGAAACACAGAGAGAGCCTATATTGGACCCAGGTAGTTCGAGTCACATAGTGGGATTAATATGTACTGCATACATTTAGTATTGAATAAATATTGAAAAATGTTAACGTAATGTTACAAATTATATGTAGAAAATGAGTAACACAAAATAAGTAAACACAATCAGAAGATGTGTGTAACTTATCTTTACTTACAGGAGTTTTAAGCAGGAATCGTTTGTCATTTGTCAGGTTTTGGTACATCTGTGGTATCGTTGTTGTAATTGGAAATCCAACATTATTCATTCGCTGAAAGTATATTCATTGTACACATAACAATGTACCGAATGTGAAATGGTACTAAACTAAGTTTTCACATACCAACTCTATAAATATTTCTAAAACTTCATATGTACAGTACTGTCATGTCACAGATCAGTCGCGTTTAATAACTAAAGCAATCATCCCGCTTTTAAGTAAGAAAAAAGTTGGTTAATCACAATGATGTATCTATGATATTTAGCAATGCATGTAATAAAATTCTAGAAATTTGAAAAAAACATATTCTTTTGATTGTAAGTACTTAATTTTGCTGAATGAGTAAACATTATTCAAATAATGCAACATTTTAAAGTCATTACAACAATCATGACTTAAAAAGAACGATAAGTCATATCTACTGTTTACTTTATATTGTTGGCAGTTTTACTTTGGTACACTTCTGTAACAGTCACATTTGCTTAATTTGTTAAATAATTACGACTTTACCTGGAGAGGTTATTCATGCCTCCGAGTATGACAAAGTTAAAGTTTCGATAATGGCCTGTATTTACCTATAAACTAGACATAAAAGTTGACATTTTGCAAGCCTTCTCCTGCCAAAACAAACCTTAGCCATTTCAGGCACACTGAATGCTTAAATACACATCAAAAGGTTATTTAATCTTTGGAAAAAGTGTATGCTATGAACTCCGTCAGTTACCTGTCTCACTAGTTTCTCAATCCTAGCAACCTCATCAAGTCCTTTCTGATGAACCTCTTCTGGACTTATATCGATTGATGTGTGAAACAACAGACATGCTTTGTAGTTGTCAGTACCATTTGGTAGAGATCCTACACCAAGACCTGGTCTCGTGTACGGCATGTATTCCTGCAGTTTATAGATCAGTTAAAAAGGCTAAAAGACATGTCATGTTTAGTCAATTTTTGTTATAATTAATTCCTTTTTTTGCCATTTTTAAACATAGTATAACGTTTTTACCTAAATAGTGGTATAAAGCCAGATAGACGTGTTTATCTCATTTATTTAAGCTGATAAGATTGTGAAATTGAACAAAACATACCACTTTAATAATTCAATACAGCATTATACTAAACGTGAAATACAGAACTTGTGATATTGTTATCAAAAAAAATAAGGTATTATAAAACTTTAAGTATCCTTAATCATCTTTATTTCTTTGTGTATGTGTTTGTGTGAAAATGAAAAATGCCAAAATGCATAATATGTTTGTTTGTTTTGGGTTTAACGCCGTTTTTCAACAGTATTTCAGTCATGTAACGGCGGGGTGCATAATATGATGTTGCATCAACGTATCCCCAGTTTCTTTTATATTAGGTATTGAAAGTATCAAAGCGGTGCCTTAATGTCTATGCACTTTTTTGTCCACTTCGCTTAATATGTTATTTATATTGACTTTTTAAGTTGGTGGAAACGGTCCACTGCATTATTGTGCAGGCTATGTAGTACATGTTACCAATGAGGCGTTGAAATTTAGTCGTTGGTTATCGAAGATTACGGAATCAAAACATTTATGTTGCTCCACCTGTTTTGCTCGTTTTTTTGATATTACCATTATTTGCATAAGTCAGAGATTAACTCCGCCCCGCCAGGTCGAATAAAACGCACTATATCTATATTTGAATACTTACATTTTGGATAAATGTTTTCACCTTTGTCAGTTTACCCATAAAAGCTTTTATAGCATCTTTTATTCTTTCCTCCACACTAGATCTGCCAAGAAGGACACATTAATTTAGTGAAAACACTTTCTGTCAGTAAACGTTGCTTAATTGCTACATGTACCTTGCTGTTTCCGAGTGAACCGATTAGATAACTCATTCTATAATCATATAATCAATTGTATGGACAAATTTTCGATTGTACATTATAATGTAAAAGAAAAACAAAATGCCTGGTAAATTCCAAGTTGTACAGCGTTAATGACTTAAAAACTATAAAAAAGCGGGTTTTAAGAACTTAATATTTATAACATATTTTTATGACAGGAAAAGCAAAATATAATTTATACATCATTTCAAAATACAGTAAAATACCTAGGTGTGCTGCAACCTACTCAGCAAATAATTACCTGTATTTTGTATCAGGAAAAACACGCATTAAAGATTCATTAACAGGTTTATACAGCTCCGACTCTATGGGATCGTTGGTAATTAAGCTGTCAAGTTGTCCAGGAACTCTAGACTAACAAAAGAAGGACACATTAGACGTAAAGTTGCATTGTAATACATGTATATAGAAAAGGTTAAGCACCCAAAGAGCACATTGTCACCTGAACAAGGCCCATCAAAAGTCTAGTCAATCAAACAAATGTCTTTCACTTGTTTCCTGAATATATAAATACCGAAGTGTGAATTCTTACTAAGCCACAGGTTAAGGACGTAAATGTGCTAAGTTGTTATTTCTAAAGAATTAAACAACATTTAAATGCAGATGATACGACAAAATGGCTTATTAATAAGAAGATAAACATTTAAATTCCTACAAATGTTTGTACGTGTCAAAACAAAACGAAGTAGAAAAGCATTAAACATACAATAAAGAAATACATACAATTGAAGCGTTGTTGTTGGTGTGACCATTAGTGATTGCAAGTTTTGTCAAATTCATCATCTCGTCCAGCTGATAAAAAGTAACACAATTTAATTCAATGTTCATATTTTTCACCATTTCACCGACTTTTTCCATGAGCATTGATGCATATTTATTCGCAGTATACATTTGGTTTGAGCAGCTCTTTCTTACATTTAAGTAATTAAATTTATTCAATACATCAATGTTTTAAAACTCTTATCAGCCTTAGAGATGGTAGCCAGGAGAACCAGTAGAAGAACAATTTTCATCCTTCTAACTATTACAGTCATGATATTTCTAACATTGTTTTTGACATACGTCTATAAAATAGTTTGAAAAGAGTTTAGTGGTGTTGTAAACTGATTTATTTGTAGAAGTAGATTTAGGAGCTGTAAAGTAGTTGCTTTCAAGCAAATGGAGATTTTACCTGGTTCGGTGCCAGTTCCAATCTTCGAGCATAATCTACAAAATCTCCCTGAGTATCAAACGGTGTTCCAGACAGAAATAAATCAAAGCCGACAGACCAACCTTCTAAGAAATTAAATGGATTTAATGGTTCATAGCTGAAATGAATAGAGATAATGTAATTAAGGACACATGAATAACATCATAAAGAATTAATCTTAAACGTAATATCTGTCAATTTTATAAGCGTAGTAGTTTAGGGGCCGGAGAAGGGTTGGGGTTCCCTAACTCAACAAATGAAGTAGTTATTATTATCATTATTATTATTGTAACTTTGAACCAGGTTGGTGTTGGCAATATAATCATCACCTCAACATTCCTTCTTCCAAAATTTCATTTTTACATGGAAAAGGGTTAGTTAAGGTAAAAATCAATCCTTATTTAAGATTTGATTGATGAACATTGTGCATGTTTAGACTATCATGGGTTTACAGCAACCAGATGAATGTTTCATGTCTTCTTGCTAAGAAGTTCTGGAAACATTAGACTAGGCTTGCTCCTACGTAAATTTTCTTATATTTTGTCACGAGACAAATGTCATAGCTGCGATGTATTAGACCGTATATGGCTTTTTTCGAACAAATGCATTTTCGAACAAGTTCATTCCATAATATACAGCTGTTTAGGAACTATACAGGGAGTTGCAAGTGTAAATCAGAACTTTGTCCAGCATATATAAAACAAAATGCTATAGTAGTGATTTTAGAGTGTTTCTGTTATGAAATTTAACATAGTTTTACCGGTATCGTGTTACTGTGCAAGCTCGCATGCCATAACTGCTCTTTTCTTTAAGAGAACTACGGTATGACCGAAGGCACGATGCAAAATTGCGACGACGCGATAAAAATCGATTATTTCTTGACCCGTTTGTCTACCTGTCTGTCTATCTGCCTGACTGACTGAAAGCGCCCGACTGAATAACGCTAAGCAAAGGGCAAAACAAATTTAATTAAGGGCTAGCGTTATTATATTTATTGGTCTCTTAAACAAGAAGATTTTAGTACGTAAATCCGGACAACAGACTACGATCTCCTGTCAGTGGCACCATTACGTCCGACTATTATTTACTGTGACATATGATTTAAACTGAACAAATTTCTATCATTACTGAACTTGGGTAGCGGATTTAAGTCGCACTGTGATTCTAAATGCATCTCACTAAATGAAAATATACATGAATAACCAACTCTATGTATAATAAAATCTGTAAGAAGATGTTGCACCAAATTGCTGTGACCTTTATGCGTATCAAAGGTATACGTATTTCATATATAGTCCCACTTTCAACAAGAGGCTACATACAATATGCAAGTAAACAGTGCTCGAGAAACATCTTCCCCATGAAATATATTCGAAGGAAGCAATATATAGCGTTACAGCGCTGCTTCAAGATTAATCTTATTGAAAAACAAATGATTAGTCAACTGAACAATAGGTAACGAAATGAAACCCTTAACCCATAATTTTTGCCAAATTTTGATGTCCAATTATAGTTGTCACTAGATGCTTGCGTGTAAATACAATGTCTTAATTTCAGAATATCAATTATATAACTCATATCAGTCAGACGAACTGCACTGAAAATAAACTTACTCTTTCCATTTGTATCCGGCTAGGAAAACTTCAAGTATGTTTTTCAAAATATCATATGACACCTTTTTCTCGCTAGACAAGGTTGTTCTATCTATTCCCAACAGACGGTCAAGGAATCCCTGCGCGCCTGCCTGCAATGAAGTGGTACACTCAGACTCAATCAGAAAAAATAAACAGTTTCCAGAAGGAATAACCTTGTTCCAAGAATGAATCCTTTCACGCATTACACTGCATCAGTTTATGTCTTGATTTATGTATAAAACATAGAGAAAATAAATAGATATGCAACAAGGAAAAGGCATACATAAGAAGGAACATAATGAAATACCAGTATTGAGATTTCTGATAAATGTGATTTTATATTTACAATACAATGTCATGGTAGTTTCCTTGAAACATTATACAGTGCTACCATAACACTTATAGAAAAGCAATACGGTTTGATTCACCAATTCTATAACGTGCTTTTTGTTTCTACTTATCTATACTAGGACCAAATGTCATAAAATCTATTGGAAGAGCCTTTGGAAGCAATGAATGCAACCAAGAAAACATATCGACAGATTCTATTTAATTGAATCTTTTCACGAAAGGTAATGAAATACTATTCTAACACGACCAGTGAGTTAAGAAATAATAAGTTCCCAAGTGTGGTTTATCGTAGAATAACCCGTGTTTTGAGTTCTTACGCGTAAGAATATATCACGAAGGCCGTAGGCCTTCGTGATATATTGTTTTGCATAAAAACGAAAAACTAGGGTTATTTTACGACAAACCACACTTCGGAACTTGTTATTTCGATTCTAACACAACATACTAGTATCAAAAGCGTTAGAAAAAATGGTAACTACTTTTTACGACCGTTCTACCCAATTTGATCGGATGACGTCATTGCATGCGAGTGGTTTATTGCAGAATAACCCGAGATAGATTTTGCTCTACATGTTTGTAGGTTATTCGCTGGTCGTGTTAGAATAACCTATATACATGTAGAGCAAAATCTATCTCGGGTTATTCTGCAATAAACCACTCGCGTGCAATGACGTCATCCGATCCAGGTGCGTAGCACGGTCGTAAAAAGTAGTTACCATTTTTTCTAACACTGGTGATACTAGTATGTCGTGTTAGAATCGAAATAACAAGTTCCCAAGTGTGATTTATCGTAGAATAACTCCAATGTTTCGTTCTTATGCGAAACAATATATCACTCAGGCCTACGGCCTTCGTGATATATTCTTACGCATAAGAACTCAAAACACGGGTTATTCTACGATAAACCACACTTGGGAACTTATTATTTCTTAAATAAGCATAACCTCTAATGCCCCTGTGGCATTCGAAATTCGATTGTACAGGTACATTGGACCAGAGTCCAAGTACGGGAAGACTTTTGTATTACCGCCAAACAGCCGATGGCCAAGATATATTTTAATAGGAAACTCTTTTTGTAATATTTTGGCATATGAATATCTTGATTTTTTTTCTTCCGAATTTTACAATTTCTTTTACAAAAGTTCCTTGGACGTAAATTATAGCGGCTAGTTTTCTATAATCTTAAAAGCAAATAAAGAATGGTTAAACACAACGAAACCTCACTACAGTGAGAACCACAAGGATGATGAAAAAGTGTTTGTTGTAAATTGAAGAGGTAAATAATATGCCTTTGTAGAGGTATTTTACTGATATATTTTTCATGTGGTCTGAATGATGAACATAATTACTTTACCCTGTCTGTCTCAAATTTCTCATATTTGTAGGAGTTAAGCCGGTCATTATACTTATACATTTGCAATGTTGTAGAATATTCTGGTGAATTTTCCATCCGCCATTTCCAGAATTCACTCATTATCTTTTCCAGCATGTCTGAAATATTTAACAAATGACTATAGGATCTAGCAAAGAACATTACGCTTCACATGTATTTTCTAGTTACATAAATTGGTACATTTAATCAGTACACATACGGTGCTCATACAAACTCATAAAACTATCTTTTGTTGAAATTACACAGTTTCATCATTTATTATTCAAACACTAGTAAATGCTGATAACTAGAAATATGAAATACTAATAACTAGAAATGGAACAGGGGCTTCCGTGGCTGTGTGTTTAAGATCGCTGACTTCGGATGACTTGCCATTCACCAACGTAGGTTCGAGCCTCACTCGGAGCGTTGCGTTGACTTATGGAATGTCGGTGGTTCTACCCAGGTGCCCTCCCGTTATGAAATAATGCACCGAGGTGTACCCTGGGTCCTCCTCCACCATCAAAGCTGGAAAGTCGCCATATGACCTATAACTGTGCCGGTGCAGTGGTAACCCCAACAAAAAAAGAAAAAGAAATGGAACAACTAAAAATAAGTACTGAATGAGGAGCAAAAAAGCCTTGTCACAAAATTTCTCTAAAATTGCATTCATTATGTTTTGCCTCAGAAAAAAATGGAAAAAAACTTAACACTCTCGTGATTGTATTCGGGTTTTTAAAAGTAGCTTGTTTAACAGAACAGACAATCAGAAAAAACATAAACAGACACTAACAAACGCTACATTTTAAAGCAGTCACTGAAGCAGAAATACAAATTGGTTAGTGACTTCTTAAACTCTTAATTAATGTATATTGTTTATTTCTCTATGAAATAATAAGTTAACCATTTTAGTTATCTTAACGTATCATGCAGCCTTGATAACTTTGGCAATACTTTTATATTACTTAGAGTACACTTATGAAATTTCTAACAAATTTAGAAAAATATACTGTCAACAACATATTAGAATTGCAACAAAATCGAATATTGCCATGATATCATTTTATGTAATTTACTACTTCAGTACAACTTTAAAAAGTCTCAAAAGTACGCATAAATGTCTAGAATTATCTTGTTATAAATCAGGAAAGAACTTATAAAAAAGAAGGAAGAGAGAAGGAATGAAATAGAACTTTGGTTTGATATTTGACCATTTATCAGTGACAATTCAATACCTACACCCTAGTGTGTTAATAATTGGTATTTGTTCCTTGAAGAGAAACGAAGCATTGTCTATTGCGACATTTTAAAAAGAATACAGGATTCAATAGATTGAATATACTTTTATATCTTTCATATGATTAGCTCCCACGATATATTTGACTTGTCTGACACTCTAACACTTCCGGGTATTTTTACCATTTCAAGTCAATTTTTCTGTTTCAGCTTATAATGTAAAACGGCTTTTTGATTAAACATCAGAAATAGCAATAAATGATTTGTAACCTGGTTCGGAAAGCCATATAAAAACATATTACATGCCTGTTTTACGGTGTTATCGCAGATAACTTATCTGTCTACTTCGAATGTAAACTTTCGGCAAAATATACATTACCCGTCTGTGCTATTACTTTGCTTGTCTGCCTCGAATATTCAGTCTCTTCTGTTTATCTGCGTTGACTTTTTAGTACACATTACTCATCTGCTTTATTCCTTTGCTTCACTCCTTTCAATTTTCAGTTTCTGCTGTTTAATACACATTACTTCTTTATCACTGATGACTTTGTCTACCATTTCAAATATTAAGTTTCTACTAAATACACATTTTACTTTACCTGCAGATTTTACTCGCTGTATCCATTCATCAATAAGACGTTCTAGAACAGACAATGGAACAGCCCCATTGTCTAGTACCACAGAATGAAAATCTTTGATGTCAAACAATGTTCCTGAAATGCAAGTTTTTTTAACAGTTTACACATCCTTCACAGTTTTGCTAAAATTTGTTTATCTATAGAAATGTTTTTAAAACGCAATGTTCCCTTTCCTAACAGAAGTCGTTATACATTTAGAGCTTTTATGATTTTAATTTTACACGAACATCCTTATTTCACTAAGCTTTTCTATAAAAATGTTACTGTCTGTGCATTTTTATAATTTAACATCACAGGCAGCTTATGGTAATACGGACAGCCTTTGAAATCATAGAACTCAACCAAGCAAAATAATAACAGAATCGATTTATAACCAACGGCTTACCTAGAGCATCTTTCGCCTTTTGTCTGAGTTCTTTGATTTTTAGTTCTCCAATTTTATAGGCGGTGGCTTGTCCTGGCCAGGTTATATAACGATCTATCTCTATCTCGATAGATGGTCGAGAAAATGATGTATAATTCAACATGTACTCAATGGCGTGGTCCCTGCTCCAGCTGTAATAAAATTGGATTGGATTAGCTTTGTTCAAAACGACAAAAACGTGTTGATACAATTTATAAAGACCAGTAATATAATTATATATAATGTTTATTTAGTCTTTGCTAATTTATTCAAGATAACTAATAACGTATATATAAAAGTTTTCTTTGTAAAACAATGCTTTTGACACATAAAAAAACGACATGGTTGCAAATTGACCAGAGTCTTGTGAAAATACCTTTTTTTGATATATCTGAAAATGTAATGGCTTGTGTCTGAGATACTTACTTGTAATGATGTAACCCGGTATCAACTACAAGACGGCATGCCCGAAAAATTTCAAAACTGTATCTTCCCATCCTATCATTTGTAATACATACAAGTTTAGATTAGTAGACATGTATTTTCAAAACACGGTTGGCATGTAAAGTAGCCAGATGGCATTTCAGTGTCAGGTATCGTAGATGATGATGGAATGAGCTGACCCCATAGAGGTTAAAGGTACGGAATTACCAAATAACAATGAAAGAAAATGCTGCTGAGTCTCCAATTATAGGTTCTGTCTTGTCTGTATAAAATTACACTAAGAATACGAAACTCAGCCTGAGACAGATAGGATAGGCAGGCAGTCAGTCAGACAGACACACAGAAAGACAGATTGAGTTTAGATTTTTCTAAAACAACATCTGTTATTAATTGACAACATTCTACTAAAAAACATGATGTTTCCTTAGTTCTGGTATAGTGTTTTCAGATAATGAAAATATAAGATATATTAGCTTAACGCTCTTCTGACAGCAAAGCAAATGTCACACATTTGCGTCATTCGTTGTCCTTCGCTGTATACATATATAGCAAACGGTTTAGAACAAGTATGAGACTTTCTTTAGAGGCTGCTATGTTTGAACTACGCTACATATCCAGATGGCCGAGAAAAAAAGGTAAAACATATCATGTTGAACAGCTTTATATTGCTAACAGACAATCTTACACTATGTCAAACTTTTGGGGACATAATTGATATTAACACATCCAGTAAAAAATACATTTACATTTCACTTACATTTCATAATCGTCTTGGTAAATATCTAACTGATCTTGTTCTCCCAGAGACTCTGAGTATAATCCCCATCCCTGACAATGAAAACAAATATACATGTGACTAACCCCTATCCCTGACAATGAAAAGAAGTATACATACGACTAACCCAATGCCTGATAATAAAAAAAACTACACGTATACATGAGGCTGACCCCCATCCCTGACAACGAAAAGAAATATACATTTGATTAACCCCTATCCCTGGCAATGGAAAGAAATACATGTATACATACGGCTAACCCCATCCCTGACAATGAAAAGAAATGTACATGTGACTAACCCCTATCCCTGACAATGAAAAGACATATACATGTGATTAACCCCCATCCCTGACGATGAAAAGAAATATACATTTTACTTACACTTACACGTGACTAACCCCCACACGTGATATGACATTTTATAACTAAATGTCGTACCGTCTAATCTTTATAATATCAGAATAACAATATAACAAAATAATGTATCAAATTCTTGACTGGACGTGCACTTAGACTTAGAATCGTTATTATTATGTGTCCCTTTGCCTTTTCTCTCTTTCAATAATATCTCAGTGCTTACCTCTGTATAGGATGTGTAATAAGGAAAATGGTAAGGTATAGAAAAATATTTGGTGTAGTCTATCACTTTCTGGAATGTAGGTGTCCCTGAAGAATGCTGGGCATAAATGTCCTAAAATAAAATGTTAAGGGTATTATATATGATGAAGTCGAAAATGATGACATGTCTATTTCTTTAACAACAACATTGCCCATGTTAATATCATCATAAGAGAATACTAAAAATGCTCGCTGGAAATGAAAATTACAAAATGTATTAAAGAGATTTTGATTTCTCTTTTTCGGCCATAATTATAAACTTAGAATGAGATATGTCGGGGCAATGAACTCTGTCATATATTAACAGATTAACTTTCCAAAGGTTACAGAAAATTAATCTGACCTGTATATCTTAATACTAAGCCTAGTTATTGGTTTATATCTAATTCAGGACACATTGAGCCAATCTTTTATAACAAAAATACTAACCTGTAAATGATGGCCTGGGTCAGCTTCGTGCAGTGTGAGTGCTACCATGTTGTAAGTAGGACTGAAATGTATCATTGGTTTCTTTAATTACATTAACAATTCTGCAAAACAGATTTAATGATAAATTACGCTTTGAATAAGCAAACCTTATTTTACACCAGCTGTTTTTGCTTTTACTATTAGATTACACAGAACCAAGATGAACTGTAGACTTGCTCTCGAGTAAACTATTTGATGTCACATACAGATTTTAACTTATGGATTTATTGAAAATACGCATCAATCATACTGTGCTTGCAATTGAATCAAGGTATTATAGATAAATCTTATCTTGTATCTTCACAACTATCGAGGTAACTCATAGTAAAATTTTTGTACCTTTAGTAATTCGTATTCTAAGTTCAATGGCATAAATCTACCTATACTTAGAATGATATGAGATATCTAACTGCTTGGTGGTATTTTATTAACAATACTTTTTATCAATGTTTCATTCTTGTCTTGCTGGCAAGGAATTTTGCAGTAACTTCCAAATCATTGTATACAGAATTGAATGTTCTGATTTATAGCCAAAACACTGGAATACATTAACACTGGGCGAAATTTGTCAGCTATTTTAAGAACAAATATTGTCTTTCTGGTGTTCGCATTATTAAAACTGTGAGTAGCCACATCTTTTCAACAGGCACAAGAGAATAAAGAGTTAGGTCAACACATGTCAATATTTCTATTAATATTTACTTATCCTCTGGTCGCTTGACATTAGCATAAAATACGCCAGGCCTGGAACCAACAGGTGAACCAAATGAATACGTCCCTCCGGGACCATCATACGGCATTTCTTTGACACTGTATTTAAAGTAGAAAAGAACGATTACGGCATTAGACTTTATTACAAAGATCAACTGTTTCAAAAGGTAAGTTGACTTAAACTAATTTAAATCGAAGAATGGTAACAATTATGTACTAATATTACACATAAAACTACAAAGTGCAGTAAAAATTAAGAAATACATTTACTCCAACGTGTCATACTTGTACTCGCAAGATATTTTCATCTGTACAAAATAAATCTAGTCCACATTACATTATGATTGTTATGAACAATCCACAACAAGAACAAGACCTAGTATGTATGTGTAACATGTATTAATGAAGACATTGACTTTGTTGCAGTCTTCCAAATATTAATACAATACTTACACTACCGGACTATCGGGAATATTCTTGAAGAGTAACGGAAGCTTAGGTTTTATGCGATCGTTGATTAGTGATGTAAAACGTTCGAGAGTCTCTTCCTAGGAAAGAAAATCAGTATGATTCCCAATCATATTGAAATTTTCAAGAACAAGCTGAATAAATTACGAAGTGTTGTTATCATAAGTTTCATTATTCTACTGTTTAAAACAATGTACATGTTCTTTTGTCTATTGTAAATCTGAAATACGCAAGTGTATAGCTGGCATCTAACTCTGCCATTAAGGGTCTCAAGCCTGGGTTAAAAAGTACAGGTGTTGGGCGTAAGTTTGGCACGTCTACCACACGTAAAGACCATTGCTAAACTAACTCAGCAGATATTCTTTCATTTGCGGATCAGTTGAACCTACCGGTGGGACGGTTCATGTCACGGGGAATTCCGTCGACGGTACTCCTTTGCCAAAAAACCGCTTTTAGAATTGGAATTTGGAAAGTAAAAACGCTATATGAGATAGGACGAGCAGCACAAACTGTCAGTTAATAACAAAGGTGCAAAGTGTAGATACTTGATCTTGTTGAAATTATAATGCGATGGACACAATCGGGTTTGGGTCACTCTAGCGGCAGGTCACTTGGCCACCAAATGAGAATTATTTGGAATGACCATCATCAATGTAAGGTTGAGATTTTTCTCAAAAAGCATGGCAAGCTAGCACTTATGGAATGGGATGAGAAACTGAAACTGAATAATTTGATTAAATGCCTATTTTTATACAATGATATATTCAATGGCGTTGTACATAATAATAAGTTATTATAACAATATTAATAATGACAATAGTAATAATAACAGCCTTATTGTAATAAACAGTCATGACGGCACCCCTCCCCTTGAGGTCATTTTACCCCCTAGAGAACTATTCAGTGATACAATTATTTTATTTAATATCCAGATTCGAGAAAAGTTTCCATCGTTCAGTGTTACGCTTCGACAAACCGCAGACATTGGGAATCAAAAAAACTTCTACGAAGAGCTCCAGCGTGTGGTTGACAAGTACAGGCAATAGATTGTAGCTGGGATCTCAGTGCAAAGGCGGACAACACCGGAAACGTATATTCCACGCGAAATGAAGGAATTGACGATATCAAAGAGAATAGTGCACTGCTAGGTAGTTTCAGTAGACACAACAATCTTGTACTTCATGGAATATTGTTCATTCATGAAGATCCACAAAAAAATGTTGACCTCACCAGACATGCACCTAAGCAACCAAATATTGTACCGAGAAAGATTTGTTTGTGTAGGTCACATGCGCCGTTCGAAACAAAGAGAGTTAAGAACCGACCATAATTTGTTGCATTTTCGTTCATAAAATAAGATATTTTCTACGTACGTTTTCACTAAGGAAAATCTTTTCTTGATAAATGCTGCAATCTATCTTAATGGCAAATAAGTATTGAACCTACCGGTGAATCAATGATAAATCTAGAATCATTGTTCAGTTTCTCGAAAAATTCTTTGATGCTTCCAGTAAAGTGCAAACGAGTCATCACCTAAATAAAGAAAAGAAAATCAGTTTAATGTGCATGTTGACCTGAAAAGTGACTGATTAGTTACATTAAACAGAAATATTAAAGGACAATTACACACTTAACCAATGCGTTTAATGCAGACTTCAAACACTTTAATCATGTAAATATGTAATATGAAAACAACTGAAACAGCAAACGTTTATAATATACATATTGATATTTGACTGTCATGGTACAAAATAATTGAAAATGAAGAATGATTCATTAAGTGAATCATTTCTCTGGCTAAAATAAAAGTTGCAAATAGCTGTAGATTGTATATATAGTTAATTGTTCTCATACTGTTGACATATTGTATTGTTTACATAGTATGAAGTTCTCTGGTTTGACCTCGTCTCGACAGAACTAACTTTAATTCGTTATTAATTTCAATACTTGAACTTTATGAAAAGCACATTTTCAATGTTTAGGCCTTTTACCTCCACTATAATTGTAACTTTTAAACAATGCAAATTACAAGTATTTCCCAAGATTTAAGATAAAACAATTTATAAACTATTAAAGCAGCAGACAAACTTATTTTAGTTTCTTCACTCTCAATAGATTTACATTTTTCATTTCGCCGTGAATCCTATCCACTTCCTCGAGGCCTTTCTGGTGTATTTCCTCCGGTGTGATATCTATGGACAGATGCCATTTAAGACAGGCTTTGTAATATTCCTCTCCATTCGGCAGAGAATTTACGCCGTATCTTTCTCTTGTCTCGTTCTTATATTCCTGAAAGGCAAACAAAACCTTCTAAAACACGGGTGTTACACGTTTTGAGTGATTTTTATTGGAAAGTGCATATGCAATACTTATTATTATTATTATTACCTAGGGCAGGAAATACTCTTAAATACCCATTGACTTGTTGTGCAGAGCTGACCTGCAAGTGCAACTGACATGGAAAACGTACGTAAAAGCAAATAGTATGTGGATAAAAGTTAAATTTCATCATATTGTATGTGTTTCTATTCTGAAAGTCAGAAATATAGGTAACCTACTACAACAAAAGTTAAATTTGAAATTTTACCTCTAAGATGAATCTTTTCAATGTCTTAAAACTTTCACGGAAAGGTGTAATCGTCATAACAGCCAAGTTCCGTAATGCTGTCCTGTAACGAAACTCACAAGTATCTTAAACTTTGGATCATTGGATCAAAGAGCATCATTTCCTAACATGCATTATCATGGCGCTCAAAATTAATGGTCCAAATTATCACCCACTACAGTCAGTCTATTTCGTGATTTCGGCTTTATATAGCCTATAAATCATTATCGAGGTTCCCAGGGATGGTCAAAGTATCTTTCTGAATTTTTAAAATATATTAATGTATAAAAATGGCAATCTTTTACACTATTCAGAATATAAAAGAAAATCAATTTAAGCCTACTGAAAGTCAAACCGGTTCAACAAGAATGACCATTTTCCAAATATAATTTATGAAATACCACTGCGAGGTATGTATGAAAGTGTTTGTGTCCGACTGATATGTACACACAAAGTCAATAACAAAACAAAGAAATAAAGGAACACAAAGTGGCGCTGCACTAGAAACAGTTAGTGAAAATACAACAGTTGCGAGTTAAATCTACTTCAATGTGCTCTCAACCTAAACTATGTTCAAAAGGACAGTTCAAATGTAACGTGCGCAACTGTAACAAATAAGACATGAAATGCAAACCTAAGATGACTGTAAAACATAAAATATATAGTGTATGCATTAACTTTGAAAGCAGTAATTTTGATGGTCTCAGAAAGTCTTTTGCGACTGCTCGTAAAATTTAAAATAAAGATTTCATTGAACTAGTGGACAGACCTTTTTTATACTTACTTATTACTCTCCGGAAGAGTTGTGTTATCCAGGGTTTCATTTAAAGGTTTATACATCGGACAGTCCGTAGGAGTCGAACCTACGAGTTGATCTATTTGGTCCAGAGCACCTTTCTGCGTTATCGAATGAAAATCAAGATACATACATATTAAACAAACGGAGCGTTGATCATACAATACCTAACTGAATTGATTTGTTTTGTCGGAACATGTTCATGTATCATAGTGTAGAATTATGCAGTTAAAAGTAGCGGTTTTATTCTGCATTACCTGTTTCTCTATACAATGGCGTCTTTATCTGGTAAAAAATCAAAATCTATACCTCTGTGTTTCTTATGTTTTCTAAAAACACATTTGTGTCTTAGGGTGTAGCAAATAAATGAATAAAATTACATCTGAAGATATTTTGATATTGTTGAGCTTTGGTATATTACTTACGATAGGTATTTCAACAACAACACGTATTATGTATAGATTTTTTTTATCTCATCAACGTTTCGGCTAACGCCTTCATCAGGATAATACACATACACATTTTTTTTGTATATTACTTACAAAATATCGATATAAATGTAAGCTTATTTTAAACAAGAAATGTCTTTTTAAAAAAGATGGTTGGAAATACAAATGCATTTGGGATTAAAATAATCCGAAAGTAGTGGTTATTTTCTACAGCTGAACATCAAACGAGAAAACAATTGCACGAAAATGGCCGCAGTTTATTACACACAAGAGAAATTACCTATGATACGTCATCAAACAAACTGATTTACCAAAGGAGTCATGTGGCATAGGCCATTGTAGTTCATGAAAACGAGCGTGCCGTGCCGAAAAAAAGAACATTCGTAATGTTTAAAGCTATCGGCAAAATTAGCCGGTTTATTGATTATTACTCTAAACTATCATTCCATTACTGATATTAAGTCATTGTCATTTCGTCATTCTTATAATTTGTTCATGTTTATTTTGTTATTTTGTTGCTGTCAGATGCTCTCTTAATATACATTGACTTTATCAATGAACCTGAGATATGAAACTCGGATATCCCGAAAAAATTACTTACCACAGATACCCAGTGGTTTGTCGTTCCCTCTTTGATTGCAACACGCATCCTTTTCATATAATTCAAAGCCTATAAGATTAACAGTAATGCTTCATAGTTTTTCAAACATATGGTTTTAGTTTCAGGTGCATTAAAAATTATTTCTGGCAGTGAAAATTGCTAGAACTGACAGTGGTGAGAATGTTGTTTTTTTTTTTCATGAATAAACGAATTATGTAGATGCAGGTATTTGCTCGTGTGATTATCAGTCACCAGTCTTATGTTGAAGAAATACAAGTATGAAATAGCTTGAAAACGATGAAAGAAAAGTAATTATATACACACTGTATTGTGTCAAATCGTCGTTCGGAATTCGAACTTGCTGCCTCTTAATTCATAGTCTCGTGCTCTATCTACTGAGCTTCCCAGGCAGATCAGTGACTGAAGGGTACAAAATAATGTATTTATGTATTTATAAGGGCTGTGAGGACGTAATTCTTATCAAATCTGTGTATCTAACCTGATCACCCCAACCATATATTCTTTTGATGTAGTTGTAGAAATCCTCATAAGTTTTTGGGTTGGTAGGTGCTGCTGCCCCGGGGTCTGTCCACAATCCCTCCAGAAAGTTGACAGGGTTCATTGGACCATAACTGGGAAAATAGAATTTTAGTAGTTAACTTCCAAAAGTTAATTTCGACAAATTAAAGTTCAACTTGTTGTCTGCTCCAATAGGTCACTTGCCAAGACTGTAAGCTATATTCAGTCAAGATATATTTAGGTGCCATAATAAGCAAAGCTCATTTAAACAATGGCCGAGTTTCTACTTACTTAATGTCTGACGAACGCGGTTTCAAACGCCAAAGATTTTACAAGTATTGCTATAAATACTCATATCCAACTCTAATAAATGCGATATTGATAAATGTTTACACCACAGATACTATTTCGTACAAGTATAGTATGAAATAATCAATCTCTCTTTTGATCAATTTGTACTTTTTCCATTTATATCCAGCGAGGTAGGTCTCTAAAGTGTCCTTCAGAACGTCATAGCTGATCTTTCTGGCGTCACTTAGACCGCTTCTATCAATTTTACCAAGTTGAGTTAAGAAGTTCGTCACATTGTCCTTAAATAAAAGATGAATAAGCTACTGTAAGTATATATTGTTTCTGGTTATTTTCAAAGCTAAACAGATTCGAATTTTCTTAAATATATTCATTCTTTTTAATAGTATAATATATTCCATGTGTTATTTTTAATGTTCAGAAAAATGCATTCTGTAAGACGTATCGAAATGGAAACTAGGAAGTTCATTGTAATATAGGTATTAAGAATGATAGACATAACCTTTGATAATGTTTGTACCACAGCTTCAAAAAAAAAAAAAACAAAAAAAAAAAAAAAAAAACAAAAAACAACAACCCGAAATGTTACCTTTCGTGTCTCTAGGATATTAATAGTGAACTGCTCAACTCTGCCATCGAACTCATGCACGTCAATGCTGGTGGCAAGTTCCGGGACATCCTCCAGTCGCCAGTGCCAGTAGCCATCAGCAAATGCAATAAAGTCTTCATCTGGGCCGCCGTATACACGAGCTGGAGAGTTATCGAAAAATGTCTCCACATTTAAATGATATCCCCAGTGAGGACGCGTACAATTCATGATTATTGACAAACTTATAATTCATATTGCTTGTACTTTACATGACAAGTAAATATCAGAATTTCTTTCGGTAAGTATATGGCAAAATAGCTAAGTAAAGTAAAATGTAGATACCAGAGTCATTTTATATGAGTTCGAATCCCTCATGGAGACTTTTTTCAGATCAGTTTGCATTCCTGTTCCCATATTTTTCTCTCTCTTTTTTGGCGGAGGTTTAATCGTGTCTTGATATAACATACGATATGACCATTAGTCACTATCTATTGATAAGTTTAACAAATATTTAACCCAAATCATGTTTGATACGGTAATACACATTCTCATATGCCATATCTGTTTCAGATATTCCTCTGTCGATGCGTAATAGAGAAAAATGAAAGAATCTAAAACAGTTCTGACGCAAAAAATAAAAAGTGCCGTCGCTGTGAGTAGTACGGTGGCACAGGGGTGACATCCGCAACACTTTATTTATATTGTGGCCACAACTTAATAAATTGTGGCCATAATTTGGCCACAACTTAGTATATTGTGGCCACGACTTATTATATTGTTGCCTCAACTTAGTAAATTGCGGCCACAAGTTATTATATTGTGGCCACAACTTAGTAAATTGTGGCCACGAGTATTTATATTGTGGCCACAATTTATCAAGTTGTGGCCACAATATAATAACTCGTGGTCACGACTTAGATTAGCCAATCGAAACGACCGTTTTATCTTTGTCGCTGTATCTAGGTTAAAGGTCAGTAATTCAAATCCTTCTTTGTTTCATATAAAAAACGACAACTTCAGGTCGTTTTTATGTGTCTTTAGAGAACATCACTTTTTCCTACACCTATTTTTCATGGAAGTTCTATCACAAATTAACGAAAAAATGAAAAGAAAATAGGGGGTTATGTAGTTCCTAGTGAAATGCCAGTCAGTTGTGGTCTGCTACCCTAAAAATGGCGCATATTTGCTCTCGTCCGCGCAATAAACACCTACTTCCGGTTTCGATCTGCAAAACTTGCCATGTGGGTTGTATGAACATGAAAACCGTCTTATTTCATGCAGAATGTATTCTAGTAGTGAAAAATGGTGATTAAAGCACTCGTTCTACACGAATTTGCGCAAAAAATGGGAAAATTAGGATCTATTCATTATGGACTTCTTTCGACTACACCACGGAAGCACATTTTCGACCGAATTACTGACCTTATTCCTATAAGAAATTTTTCTTATCAAATATCACACAATTTTCATTTCTATTTTCAAGAAAGATGTAATACCAAACATATTGCCAAGTTTCATTGTGAAATTTCGAGATTTTAGAGAAATATAGACACATAATAACAGCCACCCCCTACCAATTTACTGGGCTAAATTTTGGCCCTATGGTCCTTTTATTGTATATTTTGGTAAAAGTTTCACTCGTTTGCATTATTTTTCACTTGGATTCTGAAATATCATTCATTCCGTCATGAATAAGACCCAGAAGGATGCATTTTGTGCATTTTCTGACATTCTGGAGACAAAATATTGGCTTTTTAATCCAAGAAATCGCTGCTGAATAGGCGCATCTACTCTAAATATGGTCAAAATTCAAAATTTTTCAAATTTCACTATTATTTTGCATTGGAAACACCCTTTTATATCATAAATTATACAACCGATCTATGACTATTAAGACTATTTGCGACGTGTTTCAAGAAAGTCTTATTTCAGCTCTTATAGGTTAAAGGTCAGTAATTCAAATCCTTCTTTGTTTCATATAAAAAACGACAACTTCAGGTCGTTTTTATGTGTCTTTAGAGAACATCACTTTTTCCTACACCTATTTTTCATGGAAGTTCTATCACAAATTAACGAAAAAATGAAAAGAAAATAGGGGGTTATGTAGTTCCTAGTGAAATGCCAGTCAGTTGTGGTCTGCTACCCTAAAAATGGCGCATATTTGCTCTCGTCCGCGCAATAAACACCTACTTCCGGTTTCGATCTGCAAAACTTGCCATGTGGGTTGTATGAACATGAAAACCGTCTTATTTCATGCAGAATGTATTCTAGTAGTGAAAAATGGTGATTAAAGCACTCGTTCTACACGAATTTGCGCAAAAAATGGGAAAATTAGGATCTATTTATTATGGACTTCTTTCGACTACACCACGGAAGCACATTTTCGACCGAATTACTGACCTTATTCCTATAAGAAATTTTTCTTATCAAATATCACACAATTTTCATTTCTATTTTCAAGAAAGATGTAATACCAAACATATTGCCAAGTTTCATTGTGAAATTTCGAGATTTTAGAGAAATATAGACACATAATAACAGCCACCCCCTACCAATTTACTGGGCTAAATTTTGGCCCTATGGTCCTTTTATTGTATATTTTGGTAAAAGTTTCACTCGTTTGCATTATTTTTCACTTGGATTCTGAAATATCATTCATTCCGTCATGAATAAGACCCAGAAGGATGCATTTTGTGCATTTTCTGACATTCTGGAGACAAAATATTGGCTTTTTAATCCAAGAAATCGCTGCTGAATAGGCGCATCTACTCTAAATATGGTCAAAATTCAAAATTTTTCAAATTTCACTATTATTTTGCATTGGAAACACCCTTTTATATCATAAATTATACAACCGATCTATGACTATTAAGACTATTTGCGACGTGTTTCAAGAAAGTCTTATTTCAGCTCTTATAGGTTAAAGGTCAGTAATTCAAATCCTTCTTTGTTTCATATAAAAAACGACAACTTCAGGTCGTTTTTATGTGTCTTTAGAGAACATCACTTTTTCCTACACCTATTTTTCATGGAAGTTCTATCACAAATTAACGAAAAAATGAAAAGAAAATAGGGGGTTATGTAGTTCCTAGTGAAATGCCAGTCAGTTGTGGTCTGCTACCCTAAAAATGGCGCATATTTGCTCTCGTCCGCGCAATAAACACCTACTTCCGGTTTCGATCTGCAAAACTTGCCATGTGGGTTGTATGAACATGAAAACCGTCTTATTTCATGCAGAATGTATTCTAGTAGTGAAAAATGGTGATTAAAGCACTCGTTCTACACGAATTTGCGCAAAAAATGGGAAAATTAGGATCTATTTATTATGGACTTCTTTCGACTACACCACGGAAGCACATTTTCGACCGAATTACTGACCTTATTCCTAAAAGGGTAGGGACAGAGTGCGTAATGGACGCGCACACAAAAGTGTCTACGTCCCAGCAAAGGGTTAGACAGGAATGGAAGATAAATAGATAGATAGATAGATGGATGGACGGATTGGATGGTACCTACATACCTACCTACCTATTTATTTGGCTGTCCATCTATCTTCCATTCCTGTTTAACTCTTTGCAGGGACGTAGACACTTTTGTGCGCGTCCATTTCGTATGGTTGCTGATTTCTGCCATTTCGCGTTTTCGCCCAGTTAAATTAAATTTTCGCCCACGACCCCGTTGAGCGAAAACACGAGAATTAACAAATTTAAATGGCAGGATCGCAGGCTGAAACCTCGCGGGGCGAGATTTAGTAACTGGTGTCAGGGGCGCGGGGCGAAAACACGATAATTAGCGCTGCTTAAACGCTAAATAGCGGGTATTCGTCCGGTGGCCCCGCCGAGCGAAAACACGAGAATTAACAAGTTAAAATGGCGGAAGCGCGGGGCGAAAACTCGCTATTTAGCTGGGGCGAGGAGCGAAAAAACGATAATTAGCAGGGGCGCTGGGCAAGATTTAGTAACTGGAATGTCGAGGGCGCGGTGCGAAAACTCGACGTTTAAGCAGCGCTAATTATCGTGTTTTCGCTCCGCGCCCCCGACATATCAGTTACTAAATATCGCCCCGCGACCCCGCTAATTTTCGTGTTTTTCGTTCCGCGTCCCCGCTAAATAGCGAGTTTTCGGCCTGCGTCCCCACCATTTTAACTTGTTAATTCTCGTGGTTTCGCTCGATGGGGTCACGGTGCGAAAACGCGAAATGGCAGAAATCAGCAACCATACGAAATGGAGGCGCACAAAAGTGTCTACGTCCCTGCAAAGAGTTAGATAGGAATGGAAGTTAGTTAGTAAGTTGTGGCCGTAATATAATAACTCGTGGCCACAATTTACTAACTTGTTGCCACAAGATGCTACGTTGTGGCCACAATATAAAAACTCGGGGCCAAAATTTACTAAGTTGTGGCCACAATATAATAACTTGTGGCCACAATTTACTAAGTTGTGGCCACAATATAATAAGTCGTGGCCACAATATAATAGTCTGTGGCCACAATTTACTAAGTCGTGGCAACAAGTTACTAAGTTGTGGCCACAATATAAATAAAGTGTTGCGAATGTCACCTCTGTACCACCGTAGAAATGTTTAGATTTTGACAAGTTATAAAAATGTTGAATTCCCTTTGCTTCGTTTAAATCTGTTTGTATACATCACGTTATCGTATTGAAAATGATTCGCGTACGTTTTAAAGGACTGAGTGCTATTTATGTGGATTAACACTGATATAAACCACGCTATGACTCCTTGCAAATATATGAATCGCATAAGTGATTCTTAAATACTATGACAGTAGTTCGGATACGGTGTCACACCCTATATAGCTCCCATCGGATATAGCTCCCCGGGGAGCTGTATTCGGAACACGTTTTCGTATTTAGCTCCTTGGGACAGAGGAGCTGTATACGAACGCAAGCATGTACAAACTCGAATATGACTCCCTTTACATGGAAAAATTAAAATACTATAACAGTAGTGTTCGAGTAATACAAAACATGATTTTATTTGGCAGAGTGTCATTTGGATATACGATTTCCCACACCAATTGGGAGACAGGTGGGGATTTATAAATTTGATTTCTCGAGCCATTCGTAGGTACATAGTCCCCCCAAAACGGATACAATTAAACCAGTTAGGAACATGTGTTTAAAGCTTTGTATCTGGTCTAGCAGTTATGACCCTCGAGTCCAAATACATACTCGACCATACAGTGACAGGCACTCATCTTCTGTACTATGTGTAAGAATTATCAAATTTGGAACAAACGTTAATCATGTGTACCTGACGATTTTAGTTGGTTTTTTTTTTGTCGGACTTGACGAAATAAGGTTGTTGCCCCAAAGTCCCAAAACTGTCCAGAAATGTTGACTGGCAAATACTGGTTAGTACTAGTTATGACCATTGCATTAGAATTAAGGCATAATGTGTGAACTTTTTTGACACTACTAGTATCTGGTCTTTAAAAACGCGACATAACGAAATGTCCTTAATAAGCCACGTGGTCAATGTTGCATAAAAACACCGAGGAGCTATAATATGCGGGACAAAGCTACAAGTGTTCCGTTTATAGCTCCAGTTTTAGCAAGGGAGCTATATCCGAAGGGAGCTAAATATGGTGTGACATACGGTCTAAACGAACAAGAAGTAAAATTTAGTCCTTTTACAACTTAGCTTTCTTCAAAAATCGGTGGTTCATCGGAAATTTGTAGTAAATTTTAGACTAGCCACTTTTACAACATCTAGATAGAACAGCAAGGGGACCAGTTCACGTTAAAGTTTTGCATTGCCTTTAAATTACTGTTCCTAAGTTTGAAATAAAATATCTATAAATCCAACAAAAATCTATAATTGTGTCGATTCAGTTCAGCAATAATGAGTTTTAATTATAATTGAAAATTTGTTCGCAGATTTTGAATTTTTACGATCGGCGCCGTTTTGTTGGTTTTTGAATGACGCAAGAAAGGGAAGGGTCTCCCTAGATATTATTGCACCAATATTGTTTATACGGAGATAAACGTTGTTGTTTTTTTTCTGTACAAAATATAAATTGAATATAAATATAACAATATTATATCAATTACAACAACTAAATAAAATGCGCTACATAATCATGTGCAGGTTCTGTGAAGAGACCCCGACCCCCTTCCCAACGCCACCGCACCTCGAATGATATTGAGTGATATTGAGTTGTTATTGTGAGATTAGAACGACTGGGATTAAAATAATACTGACTAATGAAAAGCTACTGAAGTGAAAATAATATTGAGGTTTCAGTACTATTGAGATTGGATAACATTATACTGAGGTTAAAAGCGATGAGTAAAAATCTGGCGATCGCCTGAAACACAAAATATGCATAGAAAATACTTTAAAAAAAATTAATGTATGAAAATCCGTAATAATCTAAATGCATATACAGAATTTATTGTTAACTTTGCTATAAAAATTTTAGGAGATGCTGAAAATATAGATTTCAGGAGATGAAAACAAAAAGAAATGACTCACCTGCAGTAAGAATAAAGAAGAACACTGCGTAATCCATTTACCACCTTGGCTTGCCAGATGTAACTGTTGAAAATAACAACAAAAAAGATAAATAATATCCAAGAAACATAATTGTATTTTACCTGAGAACGCAAAATGTAATACATAATACCGAAGTTTTCTCTTTGTTTCTGTGTTAATGTTCCGGATTATGGCGTTGGTACCCGCTGATAAGTTACCAAAAACAATGCATCATAAAGCAATAACTCAATTAAATTTCTAACTTTAACTCTTATCATGCTGGGCACGATTGATTCTGCCTTTGCGACCAGTGCAGATCATGATCAGCCTGCACATCCGTGCAGTCTGATCATGATCTACACTGTTCGTCATTCAGTCACTTTCTTTTTGGTATGCACCCCTTTTAACAGCTAATGATAATGTCCAACTTGAAAGATGGATCATTATAGAAATTTAGCAGGGTAATGGTTAAATACTGTATGCCGGTGTAGAATTTCATCAAGAATAAATGGATATTTTTTTCTCTGAGGAGTAATTACTGTACCACTGATAGTTTATATTTTTCTCAATAACTGTAAGTCTAGTATCAGGAACTCTAAACCAAAAATAAGATAGATCGCTTAGTTTTGAAAATATCTTCAAATGTGTCTTTTCATTGTAAATTTCGGCCATTTTGGTCAAAAACTAAATCGAAACTTTTGCTATATGGTGAAATTGATAAGAAAAAATTAACTTTTCTATGCATCCAGATTCTACCATTAAAATCGGCTGATAGCATTTTTAATAACCCCTGTTCTGCCCGATATTGTACGTATAATTATGTAGAAAATATTAGTTGTTGGGTTAACGGGTTATTTCCCTTCAGTGTATACTTGGAAAACAATGGTTAAAAATAATATCAAAATTGTTTTCCAGTCTCAATTTCTTGAGCATATTGAGTCAAAGCTTTTTTAAGGATTCACTTAAAAACTTTCTTATAGTGCAAGACATTACAAAATACATTATTTGCCTACAATGGAGTCTATCTTCTAGTGACCAATCTTTGTTAACGTGCATGCGAACGTCTGTCAGAATTATAGGTGCGATGTTCTCATGTGTCGTAAATGTCACGGAGTGACCGAAAATCTGGCTTAGCATGCAGTGTTATTTTTGTATGCTTCTATCATGTCTATTAGTATGTTTAAAAGTATTGTTAGCATTAGGTTAAAAGATCAGTGTGTACAAAATTGGAGTAATGTTGTTGAACTAGTAAATGTTTAAACTATAGAAAGTATAAACAAAACTTTGCATTTGAAAATTACTTCAGAATTCCTCCTACTGATCCTGCCGTTGTATTTTTTAAAATTAAGATGTACTAACCATAAGTTACCTATTGAAAGGGCAGGTTTATTAATATTCCCAGAAAATTAAGGCACTGTCAACTTTGTAATTCAAATATGTTGGGTGATGAATGCCATTATCTATTTAATTGCACACACTTAAATGACCTGAGAAGAAAATATTTGGAGAAGTTTTATTTTCAGCACCCAAATTCTATTAAGTTTTCTATGCTAATGAACAGTGATAGTAATGATACGCCTGTGGAAGCTTTCAATTTTTTGCAAACACATAATGTTAGAATGTATTAGATCAATCTCATTCATCACGTGTTTTATTCCCATTCTCCACATGTTAGATACATTGCCATTTTTTGTAGATCTATGTTATTGTTTTTTTATTGTCTTGTATGTCAGATGCCCTCATGGGCCTTGAATTTCAAATAAACTTGAAACTTGTAGGAACTCCATAAAAAGGGAAATCTTGAAGACAAATATACTGAATCGTACTACGGTGGCATGTTTAGGACATGCATTTATTTTTTTAAGATTGAAATATCTCGTGCGCACGACATCTTATCTCGAGCGCACGACATCTATCTCGAGCGCACAACATCTTATCTACGATGATAAGCTGTCGAGCACTCGAGATAGGATGTCGTGCGCTCGAGACACATTGTAAGATGCCGTGCGCTCGAGATAAGATGTCGAGCGCTCGTAATAAGATGTCGGGTGCTCGAAATAAGATGTCGTGCACACGAGATAAGATGTCGAGCGCTCGAAATAAGATATCGTGCGCTCGGGATAAGATGTCGTGCACACGAGATAATTTAATCTTAAAAAAATATACATGCATGTCCTAAACATACCACCGTATGGATCAATATGCTATGACAACATTTATTGCACTCATGCAAATACAACCTAATGAAAAGTTATCTCATCTTATATCAGGTATGCCGCAGCATTTGTCTGCAAACGAATCTCTGGAATGCTTACATATTGTCAGTAAAGCACATTGTTTTATGTATGACGATATACATGTAATATAAATGTCACAAATTTGCTTTACTACCAATTTGCGAAATTTTAATATTGTCTCGTTAATTGTCGATATATTTAAAGACATATTTGTATACATTCAAACATTTTAAATCAAAAGGAGCTGTCCACAGTACCTAGAGTACACGTATTAATATTTGTGAAATTTCTTTGTGGGATGTTTGACCAAAGTCCATCTAACTTGTACTTCGTTTCGGCAAGTTATGGGTCAGTGGTGAAAGTTTTCAAGACTCATTTTGCAAAATTATGCATGTTGATATTTGCCAGCTGTTATTGAATGTTCTTTTATATGCCCATGTCATTGTATAGTTGTAAATTAATATCTGTATAGCTTTGATTGTTGCATGTATTGTATTTTGAATAATTACTTTATGTTAACTGTATATACGCATGTATAACACATCATGTACACTTCCTGTGTGGAGGTAATAAAGAATTCTATCTGTCTCTTCCACATGCAATCGTAAAACATCTTGATAAAACAACACAATGTTATTAAAACTCTTAAAATTTATAGCAACCAACATACTACAAGAACTATATTGCCATTCCCTAAAGAATTATAAAAGACTTACACACAACTGTCATATCTTTAAAACAAAGTTATTATTAAAACTATACAAATAATAAAAATGAGGATGTGACATAAATGCCTGTTATTGTAGGGTGTCCAATGTAACGAAGTAGCCTGCATCAACAGTGATTATGCCTCTCCAGAGATTGATTGTACAAGCTTATATTAGTGAAACAGAATCATTTGATAACTGCACGAGGTTGTGAGTACAAAATAAACTAATTGTGTTTAACTGTTGGAATAAATTTTGATTTTGTGCAGCGGTAAGATAAGAGCACATTTGTATCTTTTTATGATAAAACTAACTCGAGCGCTTGGCATTTTATCTTGAGCGCTCGATGAAAATTTCATTTTAAAAATGGTGTGTCCTTAACATAATACCGTAATTTTAAAATCATACTTGTATTAAAAGATAAAACATTTATTTCCGTGCTTGTGCATATCGCAGGTAATGAATACCTAAGTATTCAAGGTATGATGTTTGTATAACCTAATAAAGCTATTACAATGTATTATGCAATAAAGATAACTGAGTGTTCTTGTTATTATAGCATTCATATGGAACATTACTAAGGTAAAAATTGCATCTTGCTTAGTGACATATCCATGTCTTCATCTGCAAAGTTGATGCCATAATTTACACTTGGAATAATCTTGCTTAAGCCGGTGGCTTATCGGCCTGGCGACTAGAGCCCCGAGGTTTACGACCTACCGTCCTGAAGTTAGCGGACTGGATGTCCTGTGGCCTGGTATCCTAGCGGCCTAACTGCCTTGCGGCCTGGCGGCCCGGAAAAACTGATTCGAATATTTATTTTAAAATAATGATTTACAATATTGCGATAAATTGAAAAAAAAAAACTGTAAATACAAGCCTTTAAACCCCCAAGAGAGCACAAAAAGGAATGTTGCTTAACTCTGATAATTTGCAACGCAGCCTATGGGAGTAGACTCACTACAAAGAAATTAAAAAAGCTTGTGTTAATTTACATAGACTTATTTGCATCTTTAAGCTGCTCTTTGTACAGTTGAATTAATGGTTTGCATGATAAGTGAATAAATTTGCATTTGAATGAAAACACGTGTACTTTTATTTTACCAATACCTTAATGTGCCTTTCGAGAATTTCGTATACATTTAGAAAAAAACATGTTGTTCATAACTTATTAAAGTTTTAAAACATGCCATCATATTATTTTATTCAATAAAAGTCTTCAGAAGTCTCACTGTCTAGAGTTGTTAATCTCGTAAGAAAAAAAAATGACGTAGTTGTCGTTCCATATTTACGAGGAGCATTTAAAATTTCTGTTTTATCTTCAAGTGAAAAGTCAATATCTATACACCCTTTTTCTAAACTGCAATCACACTTCCTATGAAAAACAAATTTATATGTGTATTTTCTTTGATTTTTGAAATACAGGACGAAGTCGTTAAAAGAATATATTATTGCATATTCGACTATTTTGAAATTTTGATATGTCATTTACAATATATTGTTCAACATGTTCAAAGGGTGTGTACAAAATTCATTTTGTGGTCTCATTATTCATTAAAGATACTGGCCAATTATAAACATGTTAATGTAGCTATACATAGTTGGATTAAATCTTATTCTGCCATGTGAAATTTGATTCAACCATTACGTTTTAAACTTTAGAATATACTAAGAAATTTCGGCAAATAGAATGGATAGGGTCGTGTGCAATATAAAGTTTTACACTGGTATGAAAAATTTGGAACTCCATCATGTTTCATAGTAGGAATCTATGGAAAATTAACAGTTTTGCTTACATTTTCTTAAGTAGGGAATTTTAAACAATGTAGAATATATCATTGAATGATTCTCCCGGACCATCGACAAAAATATAAAAAACGAAAACAAATGAAATTTTACCTAATTAAAGATTGACTGTATTTTCGGTAAACAGATATTTTTGCATAATTGCCGTCTAGCGCCCCCTAGCGGCACCTGCAATCCACACGGAGAATTTCGCCAAATTTAGGTGAAAATGGTCCAAATTAGATTTTTTAACACATGCGTAAAGGGAAGTCGTTTTGGAAGTTGCAAAACATAGTATACAAATCGATTTTAAACTGACTGTGTCTAAAACTCGCCCGTTCGTAACTCTAAAGTACATGTTGGTGTGCATATCTTTTCGCATATTTTTTTTCGCGGTGGAGAAAAGATTTCATTCTAATATAGCTCCTTCTTCAATGTATCTTCTTTAACGTAATGATATAAAAAAGGTATTCACGGTGGATTTTTCTTTAAAAAAAACTTTTAAAAGCATCATACATCAAAAAAAAAACATGACGTCTGGAACGCAACGTCACAGCGTGGATCTCAAATAACGTTTAGGTCCTTAGTGCGGATAATGATTTTGTCAGCTAGCATCACTTAAAGTTGCCGTCCATTCTTGAACTCAAGGATTTGCTACTACACAACTAACATATACCACGAACCCCTAAGTGCAGTAAGAGTTTACTTCTATTTTCAATCCCATACTTACAGGTGGTGAAAAACAAAATTAGATATACAAAATAAATTAAATTATCACAACGTTTATAATAATCAGCAATATGTTAATCACTCAATATTAAAACAACGTGAGCAAATATTGGTGATTTATTACAAAATGCGTAACAGGGTCTTCCTTGAATCTACTTATTTTGTAAATACCAGATATATATTATTATTATATATACATATCACGAAATGTTATAAAAAAAGAACATTTTGATATCTTGAAATATTTTCATTTTATGGATTTGCATACTTAATAAAAAAAAAAACTCGAAACAACGGTTGTGGAAGTCGAAATAACGAAACTATAAGTATGAAAATTCAGGTTTTCACCATCATTTTCATTATCGTTTTTTTTTTTTAAATTTTTTTAATTTTTTTTTTTTTGACGTTTGACACTCGCCTTCCTCTCCAACGGGCACCTGTCCTTGTTATTACTGTTGTACAAGACTCATTACAAGTCCGTGACTAATTATTACGGATAGTTTACTTTATGCTCAACACATTTTATGTAATAGCATGAAACAAGACTATGCACTCACCTGAAATAATTTCGTCTATAAGTTCCTGCGTTTCGCCGATAATCTGTGATGTAAATCAAATTTGGGTGTTTATATCAGTAAGCAGGCCTTCAGATGGACTTCCTTATTCAAACACTTTAAATGCTTTTGATTCCAAAGTAAGTTACAAATTTACGAGCTCTTAACGAGATAACGTTTAATAACGAGTACTGGCGACACTTGTATGGTGTACAATGATGACCAAAAGTTAAAAAGACCCCGATGAACGTAGAGAAATTCCGATAGAATACGTACCAATCCCCAAATATATGGGCAATCAACTGGAGGCAAATATTCCACAGGTAGAAAATTAAAGGAATTCACAACGGCCACTATAACAAAATTACAAGTCTATGCTTATTACTAAAATGTTTCCTAAATTACATTCTGTATAAGCTCATGGACCGGAAGAGCGAAGCTTGAGGTAAAGGAAAGTATGGTTTAATAGAAGGAACCAAGCTACACTATTTAAGGTAATGGACCCGTAATGACAACCGACAATTTCCGCGCGGTTACGTATTCTCAAATAATGCTATTTCGGCATCCTTCGGTCAAAACCGAAAATTGCTTTTGCAAAACAACTAGTGCATGTCAATTTGTGGGAATATGGGCCGCCGTGAGAAAAATATTGAGAAATATAGAGACCTATACCACATTGTAGATTGAAGTGAGTTATCGTAATTTCCCATGTATCTCTTTCCAGACACGCGACTGGAAAAAGTTATGACGTCATAAATATGGCGGCTTAAGAGAAAATAACAAAACGTAGGCTGCTGAATAATTACAGGTGACAACGTCTTTGAAAACTATGTTATGATTGCAAAATTGATATATTTAGTGAAGGTAATGTTTATTCTAGCAGATAAAAAACACTTTTATGGAAAAGGATGGAATTCATTATGCTTAAAATGAAAAAAGAATATCCATAAATATCAAAAAATAACGAAAACGACTGAATAACGATATTATATAAGTGAGCAAATGTCTACTTAATGGCGCAGTATGTTCGATTTAAAATAGAAATAGTCTGATAATCTATCACTACAATAGTCGATTAGCATAATTATATGTATCTATATACCCTTGTTATCTGTATGAGTGTTTCAGATCAGCTTAATGCCCCGACACTGTGGTCAGAACACAAAATCAATAGAAAAAATATCTGTTTCAATTTTAAGAATGCTTTTTCTAATGCATTTACACCTTGTTGTAAACTATTTTGCAGTGCAGATTCTCCTATTAAAATTGATAAATCCAATCAATTTATACATACTTCCCAGTAAAACTAAGTTAAAGACATCTACGAAAGGAATCAGCAGAAGATTTCTCTAAGAATGTTTCTGTCCAGCATACTAGTGGTCTATGATGTCATCGTCGTTTAGCGCTACAGTATATTTACGTTTTACAGAAGAAAATTTATAATACTAAAAACTACACCTTGAGTCATTTCAATTAACAGGATTTGGTCACTAATCACATCCCTTCATTTTGTATTTTCAAGCAAAGCTCGCATATATGATCAGCAATATTATTTTCGATTCCTTAATTGCATATACAATTAGAGTTGCTCGTTTCATAGATAATTTAACCTCTAATACATGTACCACTTCTAATTTATTAAATCATATAACTTCATTCATGTCGAACTGATATTTACCTCATGTGAAAAAAATATTGCGACAAAGTATATGCAGACTCTGAAAAAAAAACATTCCCAGAAAAATTAAAATCCAGCAATTACAGGATGTGCTGTTCCGTCGTTTCATATAATTCCTTTACTCTTTACACCTACTTACCAAATAATCCAATGAATTAGAAAGGAACTGCTTTAATTAAACACCTTTTCTTGTGTATTTAATTTCAGTTAAGCCTTTTTCTGCTTGTAACATTGCTAAAAATAATTTCCGTGTGAACCTGTGAGGTAGTTTGTCAAAGCATCTCCTTATTAAACGATTTCGGTAAGGGAATGCAGTTTTCGGAGAGATAATAAGTAATCCATGAGAACTATTTCTGCCTAGATTGTCGTATGATTTAGAAAACATTAAACACAGTTATGTGTGGCTACTATATGAAAACTAATTCACGCATTCTTGATGAAGTTTTCAAATACAAACAATCATTTGTTGCTCCAATATTTGACATTTTTTATGTCAGGGAGGTGTAGTTTTTAAATGAAACTAACAATTCAAAGACTACAATACTGCATCGCTTGGGATTGATATATCTACATATCTTAAATTTATTTACACTTTCAAGTGAGTTTTTCTCTATTCAGATGGGGATGTTCCCCATACAATCTTCTGCAATATATCAGCTTAGATAGCTATCTATTACTAGATACGTAGTTTGTCACAATCAGTTGTAGGTCATGTTGTTTGTCGGTTATATGCGACGTTTAATAAATAGACTTTCCTTAACTTTTATATAATCTTCATATATTTGCAAGAGCGACTTTCAAGAATTCAATGAACGTTATCAATATGTCCTTTTGCAGATATACTGCTATTATCAAGTGCAAAAATATTCTACTAAATTTCACGATTGTAATTCAGACTTGTGTGGGTTTTTTCTTTTTTTTTTAAAGTTTAATAGCAATTTAAAAACACTTCTATTACTAAGTGTGTTAAAACAGTAGTTATTTTTTCACAAATGATGAAATGTTTTATTATATGCGGTTCTGATCCTCTTATTTGGAGATATGTTGCATATTCGGTGTTCATTCTTTTGTCAGCTGGATGCTACACTTTCCTCTTTGATCGTGACCAACGAAAGAGGTGGACCACGCCATGACTGGTGGTTCTTAAAGGCCATTGGGACTGAGCTGCTTTGATATATTTCTACTTTCCTAATTTGTCGGTTCCTTAATAATGTTCTGCTGGTATTCTGCTTTCTGTAACGGCATGGGGAACATAGGCAAATGATTTGTTAAAAGCTTTAAGAAGATCCCTTGAAAGTATAAAACGCAAATAATCAAGATAATAGAAGACTTGGTTTGATTAAGTTTGTTCCTGAGAGGTTTAGAAAGGTGAAAAAAATCTCATGCCCTTTAGTACCAGCTTAAGCTGAATTATAATATAATGATACTTAACGAACTTTATAAAACTAAAGGACCAGAGGTTATTTACATATTTAATGTAGATATTTACTCGATCATTTTTGTGTTTCAATTAATAGCGTGCCCTCAGTTTCCCTTGCGTGAATAAGACACTCAGCAGTCGGGGGATTAAGTTTACGTATAATGTTCTATAACATTAGAATATGGTGTAGATATAGAGTGTGAGCATTATTGCAAAACTACTGTTTAAGCACACCAGCATTGTTTTGCAACTGACCGTTCCAAGGCTTTGCCGCACTACGTTCCTTTATTTTACGTTTTAAGCTTTCTGTCTATTGGCTTTACTTAGTTCATGTATTTATCATGTTTTTCGGCGACGCCGTCTAAATTCGTTTTCGTTACCTATGCCACGTGACTTCAGTTTGCAAATCAAACTACTTGATAATGCATTATAGATAATTTATCAAAATGGAAGATTTATGCAACACTCTGCCTGATTGGACGAGAGTGTCAATTTCTTTCACTCTGTTGATTGTGCTACGCTGAGTGAAATGTAGACAAAGCGTTTATCCTAAACGACGCTGTTCACAGTTTTAAAGCTAACTTTAGCTCAGTATATTTAGCAAGAATATTGATATATCTCAAAATGATAAGTAAGTTTAATAATTATGATAAAAACCTGTTCAAATACCAACATATATCAAATTAAAGAAAGAGCTGAATACGGTCTGCGTATCACATGAATAAGGGTGTGATAAGAGTCTTGTATGTAGAGAAGTGCTTTTTAAAAGATTTTCTTTGTTACAATTGTCGTCTGTATATGAAAAGGTTTCTTGCTTTTGTGAGTTATTCAGATTGCATATTAAAACCAGTACTTGTTTGCTTTGATATATTTGTTATAAATTATTTAACTGACTTATTATATATGAATATTTTTCTTTAGTATGGTATGCAAATATTGAACTCAGTTGAAATCTGTTTCATTATATATATGCTATATAATGACTGAATCTCATTACACTGAAATAAAGGTACGCTGCATACAGTTTATCTATGTAATATGACTACGGTCAAACTTTGCTTATGAAACAGAAATATTGAAATAATTACAATTGTATGTTTTGCCTGACCTTCACTTTTTTATAGGTGTGACGTCATTGTCCAAAGATTCATGAATAGCGAATATGCATTTGTTAAAGCGGGATCAGTTGGCCTATTTTAGAAATAAATAAAAATAATAAATTAAAAAAATCCTCTAATTGATTTTTTCTCATGTATTCTAATCAAACTTGATTTGTAGCATCTTTATTAGGCCCGCAGCCAACTTTGTTCAGCTGGGACATTTGACCCCTTTTAAGCGGCTAGAGCTAAAACTAGAAACGCCTTTATACAGCGTCTCATGAACAGCTTGGTGTATCTTGTCATATTTGGTCTGGAGCATCATTATAAGGTCCTCTTCCAAATTTATTTATATAGAACTTGGGCCCTATTAGGGACCACTATAGCTAAAAGCAGATATGCCTTTCTTCGCATTAACCACTAAAATGTAATGGATTTTTATCAAACTCGATGTGTAACAATATCGTAAGGTCTCCTGCTATTTTGTTACAAATGGGGATAGGGACCAATTTAGCTAAAAATATAAACACGTTTAATGACCTCTTCTTATGAATCGCTTCATGAATCTTCATCAAACTTCTGCTGTAATTATTCGTCTAAGGATAAACGAAACAAAATTGCAACCCTACGAAACCTTTGCGAAAAATTAAAAGAGAACCATTTAAATTGTTAAAGTGCGGTGTTTAGTTTTGCAATTTGAAAAATGTTAGATGAAAGATGAATGTTAGATGAAAAATTCATAAACTTCTTTCCTTATTACAATTCGCCGACCATCATTTTTAAAGATATTTCTTGTTACCTATACATGCATTGCTGCAGAGTTTTACGGTTCAAAGATGCGTTGCATTAACATGTAATGAAAGAAAGAAAATGAAATAATTATCCCCTGCCCCTGATGCCCCTCCTCCTGCAGTTAGCAAAACATAAATACGGAAAGCCCATAATAAACGTTTAAATGCAGGTTTGATAAATAATATTGTTTATAGACGCTGAGCTGAAGACGAATTAAGTAAAACGCTTTCAGTGTTGATGTCAAGTTTGAATGCATATGATTAACCAGTAATTCTGAGTAATAAAGTCGACTATTATGAATCTAACTTTAAGAAAATATCTGTTAAATTTCCATCGGCATAGTCGTCTTGATCGTACTTAAATCTTGTTTAAATAAAATTGCAAACAATACATGTAATATGCACATGTTCTAATAATAACAGCATAGACAATTACCTGTGCCGACATTGATTTGTATTGCATTTTCGACAAAATCCTTTCCTTCTAGGTACTGATTAAAACCAGATATTAATAACGTATTTTCCCTTATTGTATGTTATATTTCTTGTAACGTTTGGAAATAATCTTATTTCAGATTCAACGTCATAAGATTAGTCGAAAATATTTTATTTCAAGAGGTAGAAGCGACATGTAAAAATGCATTGTAAATTAGGTGGGTGGGGTACAAAATAAACAATTAAAATAACTTAAATATACTTTCTACAGAGAAAGTGCAAATATAATATATTTGATATGTCCAATTGGCTTGTTTAATAACATCATATCCGATATTATAAGCAATTTTACTAATATTTTCAATCATTATTCAGCGGTATTAATTTCGTAAACGGTCGCCATATTGATGACGTCATTTACGGATCCAGTCGCGGTCGCCAGAAGAGATACATACATATTACTTTTGTCTTGGACCAAGGAATAATTTGGTATATGTGGCTTTATTTCTCAACTACTTTCGAGCGGGATTACGAATGGCCGTGGACTAAACCGAATAATGCCGAAGTCGCACACGGAACAGAGAATACGTAAATGCACGGAAAATGCCGAGTGTCATTACGGTTCCACTCCCTTAAGTAATATTGATTCTGTCTCTATTTTCAGGTGACAAGTGATGTATATCTGGAGGGATATTTATTTTAACGAACCCAAATTTTCATGTAAACATAATAGCTTCTAAAGAAAAGCAATATCATTAAAAAAAAGCAAGATATCTAAAGAAAAACAAAACATCTAAAACAAAACAACAGATCTGGAGAAAAATAACTTATCTCTGAATGCTTTTTAGAGTCCAATTTTGTTGAACGTCGTAAGAAAATGCATGTCAAAATAAAAAGACCTAGATTTTTTTTAAGTAGGATAACTCAACCTTAACGACTGTATGTTACCATGTAAAAGATAGCTATGTTCAAGATCCAGATAGAAACTGTCGTGTTGAATTTATATAAAGTGAACTTTAGGTTTCAATGAATTTTAACAAAAATGAATGTACTGTAACGGTTTAATAAGATTGCACTCCCTTTGAAATCACGTAGTAAGTCCTACGAGATTCACTTACTTTATACGAGAGTTCAAATGCATCTGCTAAACAGTATTAAATTTTCGGGAAATAAATTTATATGAACGGCCGATGAAAGATTTATAGGAAGTAAAATTTTGTTAAGAATATTTGATAAATACATATCTCTAGCAGAATTATCAAAAAAAGCTGTGGGTATTGCGATACGCCGATATTTTAAGAATTTCAAACTGAACAGGATTCTGTCGTGCTAAGCATTTGTTTGCCATCACAACATTGCAATGCAAAATTCGCAGTTTGAGGAATTTTGTAACAGTTAAGAAATAATGTCTACAGGTAAAATTGTCATTATAATTCCATTTGTCTAGGAGCATTTTCACATTAATAAGCAAAAATGAATATGTGTTCAGTGTATCACTGTTCTTCAACAGAAGACGCTTTATTTTATTAATGTCGATTTTTTTTTAAAGAATGTCATTTACAATTTTAACTGTCATATTTTATCATGAATTATTGAAGTATTACAGTGAAATATAGGCGATATAATTTCTAAGTGAAAACTGTCAAACATGTTTTTCACCCAAAATATATTTTTCTCTCTGTGAAAAGTATCAAAATCAGCCTTAGGTGCGAGCCGGTCCCGGGTTCGAAGCCCGGTCAGAGCTGAAATATTTTCAGCCTGTTACAGATGAAATAACCCAATCCGGTGAACACTTTTAGCTCTGGCAGTCCCCAAGTACAGCCAAGATGAAAGACTTGAACAAGCCTGAGAGGACAAAGAATGTTTCCAACCAAGCCATCAAGCTGTTACCTATTTAGCGCCAAGTTTGGTGAACATCCATCAAGAGAAAATATGATCCAAAGGTGTTTTTTTCTTTTCTTAGCTCGAATTGCTCCTAAGTGAAGTCAAGCGGAACCAGAAGAATTTTGAGAAAGATCCAACAAAGGCTGCTACAGACCAGGTTAAGAAAGCGTATATATAAAGATCCGTGCAAAGAAGTCATTTAATGCATTTTTATTTACTTTCAGCTTTGGTGTCCAAGAAGGAACATATTTGAACAAATTTTGACAAAGGGGCCGTCTATACAATGTATGCTTAAAGGTTACAATCCATGATGTGTGGTGCGGTTCTGCCAAGTATCAAAGTAAGAATTCGACCACTGCCAGACCGACCGCCTATACTTACAGCGCATCCTTGACACTTGCTTCAGGTAAGCTTAAAGCACCAGGAGAAAAATAGTGGTCCGAAGGCAAGACATCTTGCTTGGAAACCAGATGAACATGTTATAAACATCCATTTGGACACCAGTGTAGATGTCAGCTGTGCTCAAATTCAGCCAGTCAAACGCTTCAGAATTTTGTCTATTTTCTAAACTAAGTTTTAATGGCCTTGAAGCAAAGGGCTTATGAGTCTACATAAAAAATAAAGTACTTTCTTTCATAATATGAGTCCTATTGACAAGCTCCATATCTTTAACAAAACAAAGTTAAACTTCTTGAATTTCAGCACCTTCTGTAAACTACATTATACTTTAAACAAGAGGGTCATGATAACCCTATATCACTCACCTGTTAAGCTTGGCATTTGAATAATATAGATAAACATTCTGACCAAGTTTCATGAAGACAGGGTCATAAATTGGCCTTTACAGTGTTAACCAGTTTTTCTTTTGATTCGAGTGGTGAGCTAATTTTTGACCCCACATGTTCCAATTTCTAACATGGCCTAGGAATCATCAAGATAAACAGTCATACAAAGTTTTATGATGATAGGGTCATAAAATATGGCCTCTATAACAAGTTTTTCATTTGGTTTGAGCAGGTGACCTTGTTTTTGACCCCACATGACCCAGTCATCAAGATAAACATTCTGACCAGGTTTCATGAAGATAGGGTCATAAATGTGGCCTCAAGAGTGTTGACAAACTTTTCCTTTGATTTGACCGGGTGACTTAGTTTTTGACCCCATATGACCCAGTTTTGAGCTTGGCAAAGAAATCATCAAGATAAACATTCTCACCAAGTTTCATGAAGATAGGGTCATAAATGTGGCCTCTAGGGTGTTAACAAGCTTTTCCTTTGATTTGACCTGGTAACCTAGTTTTTCACCCCACATGACCCAGTTTCTAACTTGGCCTAGAGATCATCAAGATAAACATTTTGCCCCTTTCTGGGACAGTAACTCTAGAACCCATGGTGGAATCTAGCCGGTTTTCGAAAGGGACCAAGGTGTGTGTAAGTCTGTTTAAAATCGAATTTAAAATGTCACTTTTATCATGTTCACAAGGTAAAAATTAACAAACTTTGGCTCTTTCAAGGGTCAATCAAGGGCCGCAACTCCGGACCTATGATTGGATCTGAAGGATTCATCATGGAATCCAAGATCTATTGTTGTTTAAGATATTTTGCAAGTTTGTATCAAATCAAACCATAAATGAAGTCTCTATAAGGCTACAAAAGCCAAAATAGCAAATTTTGAACTTTAAGGGGTCATAACTCTGGAACCCTTGACGGGATCTGGCCAGTTTTCGGAGGCAACCGAGATATTATGGCAATATAAGTTGTGTGCAAGTTTGCTTAAAATCTATTGCAAAATGTGGTCTCTATTGTATTCACAAGCCAAAATGGCAAACTTTGGCCCTTTTACAGGCCATAACTCTGGACCCCATAATGGGATCTATCCAGTTTTCGAAAACAACCAAGATATTATGCCAATACAAGTTGTGTGCAAGTCTGATTAAAATCGATTACAAAATGGGGTCTCTATCGTGTTCAGAAGGAATTGCGGACGGACAGACGTACAGTGTACGATCACAAAAGCTCATCTTGTCACTAGCTCACTGACAGGTGAGCTAAAACCTGATTATGTCTAATGTTCTCCTGATAGGTCACTGATACCAGTAAGAAGTAGGTCACAAGCAGAGAATAAACAAGAAAAAAATATATACTTTATTTCATGATTTGTGAGTATCACAGTCTAACAATAAATGCAAAACTGCTGCACAAAGTCAAAATGTTAACAACATAGTGAAACCCAAGAGAATTTTATACAGTACATGATGACAGGCATGTGTTAACCTTTAGCCAGCTGGCAGCAAGTGATTCCACCTTTGCGACCAGTGCAGACCAAGATCAGCCTGCACTTTCCTGTAGGCTGATCATGATCTGCACTGTTCACTATTCAGACAATAAATTTCCAGTGAACACCCCTTCAAATATTAAATGGTATTGCCCAAATTGAATGATGGACCAGCCCATTTTTAAAATTTAGCAGGGTAAAGGTTAATATGTAGAACCAAGCAAGGGATCTGCAGTGGCACTAGACAACTTCCATATTCAGTTACATGTTCTCCATATGCGATTTCAGCATTTTCTAGCTGTTATGTGAAGCCTTGGGCTTGTACGTCCGAAGAGTGCAGAAAAACTTGAGGAGAACCTTAATTACATAGAAATTGCCAAATATCATAGCAGGTCCACTACCTTAAAAGCCTGATAGTGACATGAAGCACGCTTGATTAGCCTGAATCTACGTTGAGAAATCTGAGAAAAATTTTTTTTCCTGTTTCAATGATATAGAATCTATATCTCTACTTGTTTTTTGGTTGTTTTTTTTACATAAAATAAACATTATCTACATAATTATGATATATACAATTATACTGAGAAAATTAGTATAAGGGCACAATTATTGCACTGATATCAGATGATGGATTGTCAGAGTTTTAAAGTTTTGTATGTTCAGAAAGAACTCTCATATAAAATGTATGTATGGTATTTATTTATAATAGTTCACCATGACAACTTCCAAATTTTGTAATGAAACTATTGCTTTTATGCACACTTAAATATCTTTAACGTTTGATAAGAATCAAATATCAAATGACACTAAACTTTCAAACCAAATTCTGAAAAATTAAATGGCTAAAATCTACAATGAAAAAAAAAAAACACATCAAAATTGACCAGTTAATAAATTCTGAAAATTTAAATGTCGGTATTCCTAACTTTTACATTTTTATGTCAACATTTAATATAAAAAGAAACCAACATGAAAAAACAGTTTCCGTCACTAAATGGACCTTAAAAGAACTATTTCATCTTAAAAGACTGGACTCCAAACTTGGCTAAAATGATCTTGCTTTAAAACTGAAGTTTTGTCATATCATGCACATTAAAACATGAGCTTTTGTTTCTAAACTATCTTAAAAAATGTGAAATGAAGAAAGATCATGCCAGAGTCGGCAATGGAACTCAGGGTGCTGTTGCAATAAAAACTTTCCTGTGTTCTTAACCATTACACCAAAAAGGAATACATAACTAGAAAATGCTTTTGTAAAAAAGCGCATGTCTCCCCCAATGCAAAGTCCTATAGGCACGAAGTCAATAGGGGTCAGGAGCGAAAGTCAAAGAGACACTGATGGTTGGCTGCAATAGGGATCATCTACTTGGCATGTCCAGTCATCCCGCTAAATTTCAACACTAGTGGCCTAGTGGTTCTCAAGTCACTGTTCAGGCTCCTGTGACCTTGACCTTTGTTCAAGTGACCTCAAAATTAATAGGGGTCATCTACTCTGCATGTCCAATCATCCTATGAAGTTTCAACATTGTAGGTCAAGTGGTTCTCAAGTTATTTCCAAAAAAATGATTTAACATGAACAGGCCACTGTGACCTTGACCTTTATTAGACTGACCCCAAAATCTATAGGGGTCATCTACTCTGCATGTTCAATCATCCTATGAAGTTTCAACATTCTGGGTCAAGTGGTTCTCAAGTTATTGATCGGAACTGGTTATCAATGTTCAGGCCCCTGTGACCTTGACCTTTAACGGAGTGACCCCAAAAACAATAAGGGTCATTTACTCTGCATGACCAATCATCCTACGAAGTTTCATCATTCTGGGTCAAGTGGTTCTCAAGTTACTGACCGGAAATGGTTTTCAATGTTCAGGCCCCTGTGACCTTGACCTTTCACAGAGTGACCCCAAAATCGTTAGGGGTCATCTACTCTTTATGACCAATCATCCTATTAAGTTTCAACATTCTGGGTCAAGTGGTTCTCAAGTTACTGACCGGAAATGGTTTTCAATGTTCAGGCCTCCGTGACCTTGACCTTTAATGGAGTGACCCCAAAATGGATAGGGGTCATCTACTTTGCATGTACAATCATCCTATGAAGTTTCAACATTCTGGGTCAAGTGGTTCTCTAGTTATTGATCAGAAATGGTTTTCAATGTTCAGGCCCCTGTGACCTTGACCTTTCACAGAGTGACCCCAAAAACAATAGGGGTCGTCTTCTCTTTATGAACAATCATCCTATCAAGTTACAACATTTTGGGTCAGGTGGTTCTCTAGTTATTGATTGGAAATGGTTTTCAATGTTCAGGCCCCTGTGACCTTGACCTTTGACGGAGTGACCCCAAAATCAATAGGGGTCATCTACTCTTCATGACCAATCATCCTATGAAGTTTCAACATTCTGGGTCAAGTGGTTCTCTAGTTATTGATCGGAAATGGTTTTCAATGTTCAGGCCCCTGTGACCTTGACCTTTGACAGAGTGACCCCAAAATCAATAGGGCTCATCTACTCTTCATGATCAATCATCCTATGAAGTTTCAACATTCTGGGTCAAGTGGTTCTCTAGTTATTGATTGGAAATGGTTTTCAATGTTCAGGCCCCTGTGACCTTGACCTTTGATGGAGTGACCCCAAAAACAATAGGGGTCGTCTACTCCAGCAGCCCTACAACCCTATGAAGTTTGAAGGTTCTAGGTCAAATGGTTCTCCAGTTATTGCTCGGAAATGAAGTGTGACGTACGGACGGACGGACGGAAGGACGGACAGGGCAAAAACAATATGTCTCCTGGGGGAGACATAATTAATGATCACTAAATATAAAGCTTTATAATTAAGGCAGTTTACCTATAGTACCATGTTACAAACCCCTTTCAATTTTGAATGGAAAAGATATGAAAAACAACTTAATTTAATTCTCATGTGTTTCCATAACATATAATATGTCAATTACTTACTTTCAAAGCCTTCTTTTAGCAATAATTTCCTGATATAAAAAAAAAATCTCTTTTTTATGATCTGGAAAAGTGCTGTAAAGTTTCAGATCAAGACTTGTATTCCTCCAAAAACTGGTAAAATACAACAAATTCCCATACCAGAAAATAAAAGTATTCTGCATACATGCAAAACGTTACATTACACATTTTTGTATTGTAAACGCAGAAATTTTAGTGTTGGTTTAATTTTCGCTATATTCTTGAGGTCCTACATCTTGCGAAAATTAATCCTCACATAAATATTCACCAATAGTATAATTCAAATTCAAGTAGGATACCATTTATACAATTTCGTGAACATTAAATCTCACAAACATACTCAAAATTTCAAATTCGCAAAATTTTGACCCAGCAAAAATATGTGCTTTTACAGAACATGTATTTGAAACAATTTCAAATTCTTCCACCCACTATTTACAAACCTTATTCATGTGAATATAGCCAAATTGTCAATCTTTACATTTACATAATATATTTATGACATCACTTTCACACTTAGCAATAAAAAGCAACAAAAATATACACTATTGCATTGCAATGCTCTGAATTTGGTAACCTCACTATAGCTTGTTCAAATAAACAAGAGCTGTCTGTAAGACGGCACACTCAACTTTTCTCAGTGCTTGACTCTGAATTAAAGCTTTGCCAATAAAAACTTTATAAATTTTTAACCAAGAAATTCTAAGTTAAAAAGGGGCATAATTCTGTCAATATTCAAATCAGAGTTGTGAGGATTATTTCTCCTGGTGTAGACCTTGATAGTAAGTAACCATTTTAAGTTTCAATTCAAAAGCTTTGATAGTAACAGAGATATTTGAATTCATCAAAAACTTTAACAAACAGTCACACCTACGGTGAGTGCAACAGCTCTACTTTTTCTTAGAAAAGTTGAGCTAAAAAATGAAAACCTACATGTACACATACAAGTATGAAACTGCCTTCTCTCTATCATGCTTTTAATAGTAAAATAACCATGGACACCACCTGTATATATCAATGATCAAGGTCACTGACCTAATCCATTTTAAAAAGAAAACCCTTGTCTAATCTATAGTCCTATGCCCTTTACAATTACAGCTGACTGTATATCTTCATAGCAATATAACATTCAATATGGAAAATGGCCTATAATACACATTTACAGAAAAAAAATGACACTGGAATGTGATGAAAACTGTTTTAAAGCAAATTTAAACTTGGTCCTCGAATGATTTTCTTTAACAACAAACATTCATGAAACAAGCTTACTCATAAGTGGAAATGTTCATAATGTGGAAAGGTTTGCGAATTTCAGGAATTCAAGAAATCCACAAAAATATCAGCCAAAATAATTTCACATTCACCAATACACGTATTTGTAGTAAAGTAAAGTAAAACAAATTTGGCAGTTTTCAGCGATTCACAAATATTTCCGTAGCAAAATGTTTGGAATGGGCAATTGGCAAACTTTTTGACCCACAAATATGTCTACTTATACGGTATAATAAATTTTATTATATACCTATATAAATTCTGTAAAAAATCAGCTTGTATTTCACAATTAAATATGAACAGACAGACAAAAATTCCGTATTGTACCTTTTAAATTCCGTATTGTACCTTCCGTATTGTATGCTGCCGGACTATTTTCATTAATATGCATGACCCGACACATTTCTATAAATAGCACACATAAAAACTTCAGTAAGTTCCATTTAATATCGATTAACTTTGACGATTTCGTTCAAGAACAAAACAAGAATCAAAATAGTGAAGGTATATAATAAAAGGGTCATTATAACAGTAGCTAGATCTGGGACTCTGTATTCGGCTCTCGTGGATTTTGCCAGGTCGGATCACACTCGGCGCTTGCGCGCCTCGTGAGATCCGATCTGGCAAAATCCACTCGAGCCGAATACTGCATCCCAGATCAAGCTACTGTTATAATAACCCTATTATAGTAAACAGATTCATAATTCCATGATTGACAAATATATCCTGCCACTTGGACAGTAATTCAAACAACAGTCAGACATCTATTTCCTAAAAAGTCTGAACACATCACTGGCAAATGCACAATAAGTATTACATACATTATAAGCACTGACAAACGACAATACAAACATTTCCTTAAGTCTGCCATGCAGATTGGAAGTAAAAATACTGCTGAATCATTAACCCTTACCCTGCTAAATTTCTAAAATAGACTGGTCCATCATTCAATTTGGGCAATACCATTTATTATTCGAAGGGGTGTTCACTGAAAATTTTCTGACTGAATAGCGAACAGTGCAGACCATGATCAGATTGCACAGATGTGCAGGCTGATCTTGGTCTGCACTGGTCGCAAAGGCAAAATCAATTGCCGCCAGCAAGCTAAAGGTTAATATTAGTGTGGCACTAATTGTTGTGGACTTTTTGGCTGGGTTAATCCATGAAAAAAATATCCATATACACAAATATTTTCTCTAAGCATTTGATCTTTGGAAATTGAAATCAGCAAATTCTTATCTCCACAAAATAATCACGTTTGCTAAAACCACAAAACTTTAGAGCCCAAGAAATTGAATGGTTTCACAGTAATCAACATCTGAAAGTTACTGACTTGCAAATATGTAATGCTCTTTTTTTGGGTATTGGGTCACAACAAAATGATTTATGTCTAATGGCAAATTTCAAAGCTTTAATTGTAGGAGTCTCCAGGTGCCTCTCCAAGAACAATTTGAGAGTAACTATTAACAAAAATGATGTTTTTTATTTCATATGAGAAGTTTAACTGTAAAAGAATGTTTATGAATAGGAAATGTCTAAAATTTTCATGATAAATGTCATGAAAAAGACAATAAATGTAAGAAATGACAAACACATAGATTATTTATAAGAAGTGAACAAAGTTATATGCTATACTGTAAAAACAGATATTTTGGTGAGGCTAGAAAACTCTCGCATGAAACATTTAACAAATTAACATAAATAAAAATAAGGCACCGGGCTGACTAATCCTTAATGCTGAGCACAAAGCAAAGAAGGTACTAGCACCACTTTTCAGGCCTTTGATACGAGGTGGCCAGAGAGCGAACCTGCTACCTCCTGCATTTGGAGCAGACTTGGATTTGAACTTTTGACTTTCTGATGGAAAATTTAACACTCTCTGGATTTAAGTAACCAGGTAGACATAAGTTTGAGTGTTTTGAAATGTATAAGAAATATTTTGAACAGTACAGCAATTAAAATCTAAAATCGGTCAGCTGTTTTAGTTAATAAAACACTTATTTATCTCCCTGTGAAATAACATGATGATTCACTATTAAAAGTTTTTTGCCTATGGCAAAAGTAAAGAAAAACAAAAGTTTCCAAACAAAATAATAATCAACTTAGCTCTTTATCCCCTTCAGAAACAAGCAAAATGAAAACAAGCAAAACAAAAACAGCAACAGTAAATCGTTGTTTGGAGTAAATAACAGGAGTTAAATATGAGCTGCGCCATGGGAAAACCAACAAAGTGGCTTTGCGACCAGCATGGATCCAGACCAACCTGCGCATCTGCGCAGTCTGGTCAGGATCCATGCCGTTTGCTTTCAAAGCCTATTTCAATTAGAGAAACCATTAGTGAACAACATGGATCCTGGCCAGACTGTGCAGATGCGCAGGCCGGTCTGGATCCATGCTGGTCGCAAAGCCACTATGTCGGTTTTCTCATGGTGCGGCTCAAATATAATCTCAGGTCCACCAAAGCCGGAGACTGTTATCGATTTTAACAGGCTTTGTTTCATCAATCTCAATCACATCATCTTCATTGTTGAACGAGCGGAAATGTCTCTGTCCAGAGGCTGTTGCTATCACTGGCAACATTGGATGTAAGCTGAAATTTAAAACAAATACAACAAATTCTTTTCATTTGCACTGACGCTTAATTCAAGCATTATTTTCTGATTTATTTTAAACTTTGATTTTTTCTTTTATTTCAAAAAATTATATTGTAATGAGCAAAATTCAGAGACAGATAGACAGACTGTATGTCTAAATACCAGACAGACAGACAGACAATCTGTTAGTTAAAATTCTAGATTACATGAAACAAATTGGCTTTTCATTATTTCATCATGATAATAACAAGTCTGACCATAAAACTATAGTAACTAAATTAAAGGAATAACGACAGCTTTCCATTCAGTCCTCTGTATAAAGTCTTACAAACCTCTCCAACTGGAATTTTCCTAATATCATATAAACTGTACATCAAAATAAAATGGAATTCATCTCCAATACATGTATCATATTTTAGCTAAGGATGCTTGGACATTTTTTCCTGTGTATAGACATTTTCAACTGATGGTAGCAAAGTTCCCTGCGAAGTGAATCCTGTCATCAATGTGCATGGAACTGTGCAGCAGAACTGCTTGTATCAAAGGTTCCTTCACACAATGCACAATATATAGTTAACCTTTAAATCACTGATTTCATTCACAGTGTGTCTCGAGTCCCTAAGCCAACAGTGGACAGATAAATGATTCAAAGTGAATACTGTGAAATCATTAATATTCGTGGGGGACTAGTTTTCGTGGATTTTGTGGTTGTGTCAATCCATGAAATTTAATCCCAAAGAACAAGTAAAATTCCCATTCATTTTATGTTCAAAAGTTGAAATCCACGAATTCATATCCCCATGAAATTCCCATTTTGACAAAAACCACAAAATTTCATGCCCATGAAATTAAATGTTTTTACAGTATCTGGTTTACAGTGACACTAGCTGTACCATAAATTCATGCTGTTGTGCATGTACAGACTGAGTTAAATTCACCTTTCTTTTAAAGATCTGACAAAAGTGTATACTGAGCTATGTACCATGAATTTCTAACTGACCTGATTCCATTAACTGTGTCACTGTGCCCCTCAAAAGCCACTGCAGGTTGAATGATGGGGTCAGAGTGTATATTGAGCTGCACAGGAGCAATGCTTGTATCCCAGACCAGAACTGTCCCATCATGAGATCCCGATACTAAATATTTACTATCACTGAAATAGAAAACAACACAACTGTGTGACAAAATAGGACTTTATATTGCTATACACAAAACTGTATTCTTATAAGGTAAAGACATAATACATGTTTATCTACATCATCTTTTTACTGCAATATCAACACTGTGCATAGCTTTTCCACACATTTCCAAAGATGAGGAACCAATCTGCCTTTCACCACCATCAGTCATTTGCGACAATTTTATGAAAATAATTTAAATTTTCTCATTGGTTTGGCATTTTTCTTGTGTAAAATTCAGACTGTTACTCTTGTACTGAATGTGGCTTAAATGTGTATAGAGTCAGTGTGACTCCTGCAGACCAATTGGTTCTACACATAAATACTGCCTAGCAATTCCTGAGTTACTGAATCACTTTATTTCTACTTTATTTACTATTTACTTACATATGAAATTTTTTGTTTACAAACTTAAGATTTATGTCATACATGATATAAAAACTTCTATTCGAAACGGTTAAGCAAATACTTGTCCACAAAGTTTAGTACCATTTTCAGTAGTAACAAGAGCTCCGCAAAGCGGGGCAATATATGCCCGAAGGGTTACATCATAGGACGGGAGCAAAATTTAAAGAACTTGACAGTTGTAGCCCAAAGGACTGGAACAACAAAAGGAACACTAAAAAAAACAAATCTTAGTCCACAAAAAAAAATATTCAAAGTCCACAAAAAAAAAATCCTTATCAGGAACAGGTATGTAAAAATACACCTAAAAATTGGAGGTACCATCCATGTTGTACCACAGAAAAGTGGTCTAGGTGTTTCCCTACGGCCAACAATAAAGAAGTTTCAAAATAAGCTATTTATAGTAACATAAAAGGGAAGTAATTAAAAAAAAAATCCTTATCAGGTATAGGTATGTAAAAAAACCACCAAAAAATTGGAGGTACGATCCATGTTGTACCACAGAAAAGTGGTCTAGGTTTTTCCCTATGCCAACAATAAAAAAGTTTCAAAATAAGCTATTTATAGTAACATAAAAGGGAAGCAATTCAAAATAAAATTATTGTAAGTGAACAAAAAAGAGATCTGCCAAATAAAAACAAGAGCACTGCAATGCAGCGCAATATACGCAAAGCAAAGTCATATATGACCTTTGACCCTTAAGTGTGACCTTGACCTTTAGGCAAGTCATCCGGAACATGCACTCTGCACGTCTCAGTGAGGTGAACATTTCTGCCAAGTTTCTTTGAATCCTTCCAGTAGTTCAAGAGTTACAGAGCGGACAAGAAACAAACTGATATGACTTTTGACCCCTAACAGTGACCTTGACCTTGAAGCGAGTCATCCGGAACATGCGCTCTGCATGTCATCTTGGTGTGGTTAACATTTGTGTCAAGTTTCTTTGATATCCTTCAAGGGGTTCAAGAGTTACAGAGCGGACACAAAACAAACAGATATGACCTTTGACTCCTAAGTGTGACCTTGACCTTGAAGCGAGACATCCAAAACATGCGCTCTGCACATCGTTACAGAGCGGACATGAAATTGCTAACGGACAGACGGACACCAGCGTCATAACATAATACGTCCCTTCGGGCGTATAATAAAAAGATAAAGGGAATCAGTGGCGCAGTGGTTAGCAGGTTGGACTAAAACGCAAGCGGTCCGGTTCGATTCCCGGTCGCAGCTGATATCCCGACTAGTGTTCAGTGCTGGGTGATTTACTTAAATTGGTACTGTTTCCAGCTGTATCTGCCTAGACACTTGATGCTGGGGAGGTAAATATGACTCCTGCCATGGGCTCAGCTAGAAATAAGATGTTCCATCCATTCCAGGTGGGGACTTTCCATGACTACCTATGTTAAACAAGAAACTTCATCTTTTTTTACTGACAAGATGAATACTGTATACTGTAACAATTTTTACATCATTAAATTACCTGGTGATGTCAAAGTAAATCCTTTGATTGGTGATGACAGTTCGAAGAAGAGAGAACAAAATTTGTCCTGGATTTCTCATGTCCCAACATAGAATCTCATTGTCCTGAAAAAACAAAAATGAACTATACATTTAACATCGATTCCTAATGTCTCAACATAGAATCGTAATATCAATGAAAAATACTTTTATATATCAGGAATATACATGAAAACAACACAAAGTCTTGTTACTAGTAAAAAACTTCTACTTTCATCTTTTTAAAGTTCCATAAGGTTTTAAATTTTATGTTAAAAACAGCTGAAACAGTTGTACAAATAGATGATATGCACAATGACATGGCCACAAAAGCACTACTTTTAATACTGTACATGAACTTTTACGGTTAGAGCCATAAAGGGAGGTAACCAAAAACAATAAATTCAGATAAACTTTCTACTATATTCGTCAATATTCAAACCTTTGACAAAATTAAAAGAAAAACTTAATGAAAATAGGATTTAACAACATATTAAAAGCTTTTTTGTATTCATGACGGAAAATGTGGCAGCCACATTTCAAATAATAGGCATTATGAGCCTTTAAACTTTAGAATAACATAATTTATCCTACCTTCATGCAAAATAAAGGCAAAAATCAAGGGGTATGATAAATTTTGCTTTATCAGGTCAGTGACTTGATACAGCTTGGTGGACTGCTTTTTGGATTTTTTTTAACGATGCTATCTTGACTTTGAGAATAACTGCTAACAGACATATTTATGCAAGTATTTTTATAAACACACTTTTATTAGGCATGTCACAAGTACTTGTGCATACCGTATTTGCAATTACCACAAAAAGTTTTTATAACGGAAACGCTCAGAGAAACCGAAAGTGACTCATGTATAGCATTTGTTCAGGATTTTACCTTTTTGCACTTAAATTTTGGAATGGAGTGTTATTGAGTAAAATCATCGAGGAAAGGGTTTGCCTATTTTGTTCTGTCAAGCGGCGTTATGGCGTGTGTATAAGTCAAGTCTATCGTTTACTTGGTGAGGACAGGTAATTCGACTTGCAACTGTACTTCAGACAAAACTTCACTTGGCAGCAAATTAAAATTATTCATTAATGTTCAGCAGAACAGGGAGGTCGGGCACAAAGCAAAATAAGGTTAGCCTTTGTTTTTCAGCTCTTATTTTATATTTTGGAATTTAAAGACCTATTTGTGTAATGGTGGGACGTATTAATTTTTAAATTTCTATGCAATGCAGACTCGGACCTAGTTGGTGGTAAATTCTGAATTTTAATTAAAGAATGATTTTAGATCAGAAGGTAGGATAAATAGAACATTAGGTTACAGTCTTATAAATTTAGATTTATTAAGTTCGTCTACGAAAAAATAAAAGTCTCGGCAGACCCTCGAGTTTTATATTTTCTCCAACTCACTTAATAAATTTAAATTCATAATACAGTAACCTAATATTCTCTATATATACCATATGTGACTGTTTTTTTCACAATAAGAAATTTACAAAGAGCGCTCTTACGGGTTTGCTAAACTAAACAGTAAGTGAGTATCACTGTACCTTTCTGCCACCACTGTAGAGTTTAGTACCATCTGGTGAGAACTTGACCTGCGTTACGCCACCATGCTGGCCTTCAAACATACACACCATTGATCCTGCTGGCTCATTGTATAAGGCAACTGTTTACAAAGGAAAAAAGACTAAATGAACAGATTATGTACACAAATAATACTGTGAAATTATTAACTCTTATGCTGGACACGACTTATTCTGAATCTCCAAATCTCCTAGCCTCTGCCCCCGAAGCGGACACATAAAAAAGTCAAACATCATTTTGTGACCTTGACCTTGATCTGAGAGATCTGGGTCATAAGCGCGGCACACCTTCTCAATATGGTTAACATTTGTGTCAAATAATTTTCAAATCTCCCTATGCATGTTGAAGTTACAGCCCGGACAAGAATTTACACAGACGCACGCACACACACATGGACAGACAGTGTGAATTAAATATGCCCACCTTCAGGTGCATAAAAAATATTCAAACTTTGCTTTACAATATATAGGCAGCATACCAAGCATATGGCATGCATGTATCTCCTATGTACAACCGACTTTAAATAAAATGTTTATCTTTATCTGTATACGACAATGTAAGATGCCTAAATCATCCATTGGCAAGCTAGCTGGATGTTAACTTCTTAGAAATGCCTCACCTTAGCAGTCAACATGATTCACTGAACTCAAAATGCAATCACTGAAAAAAGATTTCACCTAAGGAATGGACTGAGAACATATTTACTCTAAAATCATTACTACTGATGAAGTGCTTATTATGGTAGATTTTGTGTGTTTGAGTCTTCAAAAGTTGAAATCAATGTATTCATATCATTTACAAAATAGCTGTTTTGTTCAAATCACCAAAATTTCTCGCTCACAAATTAAATGATTTTACAATTCTGAAAATGTACTGTAAAAGCAGTAATTTTCATGAGGGATAATTTTTGCTATATTAGCGAGGCCCTACATCTCGTGAAAAATTAATCCTCGCGTAAATATTCACCATTAATTTTGTATAACTCAAATTCAAGTATGATACCATTTTTACAATTTCACAAATATTAAATTTCGAGAATATACTCAAAATTTCAACTTCGCGAAATTGTGTGCTTTTACGGTATTCATTATGTTCCTTATTCAAAATTCCAGACTTACCGCTTCTAGAATACGACCCTGCAGCATAAAGACCATCCTCTGTCGGACTGCTGTCTATACAGGATATAATACCTCTCTGTCCCTCTTTCGCTGAAATGACAAAGGTATGGAAAATACATGCTACTTATTAAATAATCAAGACAATTTAAGTGGTTCAGGTATGCAGGAATTTATCCCAAATGTGGTTAATCCAAATTAGCTTTGCTTTTTTTTTAGAAAGTGCCTGGTGGGGGAAAGATTGGTGAAGGCATTAAATACTGTTTTTCAATAGTATTTCTGTTACGTAACAACAGGATGTCAACGTAACTAGGGTTCCTTGATTCTGTACTCTCCTCAAGCAATTGCAAACTGCTCCACATGAAAAGCAGAACAATGTCTTCTATCAAATCCTTATGACTGGCCCAGTGATCAAACTTATAACCCATGCTCCATAGATCTGTCTCTACCTATTAAACTTAGAGGACAGACACATTCAAGAATCTAAATGATTAACCATAGTATAATAGACAAAAACCACAAGAAGGCAGACTACATTTTTTCCCTCAAATTTGACTAATTCAAAGGCCAGAACTCCAGAGAGAGAAAGATAATCCAAATGGTTATCAAACTTGGCAATTTTTGCAATTTTGAGTCATTCAAGGGTCATAACTCCAAAGAAACTTGGCTAATTCAGTTGGTTATCAAACTTGGCCAAGCTATGATATTTTGCCCATAGATATTGTGATCAAGTTTGGTAACACTGGATAAGACCTGCTAAGTAAGAGAGCAGACAACTTCTGAAGATGCGGCCTGCCGCCCATCCACAGCCATACGTAAACCTGTATTGTCTCTTTCACAGCATTATAAAACCATGTTGATCTACATTCATCACCTGATAATGAACCTGTCACCATGCAGAAAAATTGAACACCACAATGGTTATTCAATGGTCCATCTTATTTTACATTCTGGTAAAGTTTAAGTAACAAAGTTTTCAGTTTACAAAACAAGACGGCCATGATGGCCCTAGATCACTCACCTGAGTTACAGTGCTTGTATGAACAGTTCAGGTAGATGGTTATGCAAGTAAAATGTCTACGAAATTATACTGAAATGGTGCCAGTGATTTCTGACAAGAACATTTTAAAAGTTTCAACTAAATAAATATGGGCAGGTAATGTGTATGTGTGTGTGTTTTCCACTACATACATATAGGAATGTAACCACACACCCCAGCAGCTATGTTCTGACAAAACTTCTCTCTATTTTCACTGGAGGGAGAGGTTACTTCTCCCAATTTTTCTGGGCTAGCTTGAACCCTGAATTTTGTGTATAATTGTTTCAAAATTGGGCCTGCTGTTTTAAAGTTTCCATTATATACATATAGGGAAAAGCAACAACTCCCCCTGGCAGCCATGTTTTTTGACAAATCAAATTAATTTGAACAATTTGTGTTAAAATTATTTTAAAATCAAGCCAGCAGTTTCATACAAGAACATTTTCCACTATATACTAGGGAAAAGTGACCACGCCCCCTGGCGCGCATGTTTTTTTTGACAAATCAGAATTATTTGAATGATCTTGGTAGAAGGTCACACAAGGCGACTTTGTGTAAAATCATTTTAAAATCAGACCAGTAGTTTCATACAAAAAGATTTTCTAAAATTCTACTATATACATATGGAAAAGTGACCACGCCCTATGGCGGCACCAATGTTTTTTAACAAATCACAATACAAATGTAATTTGAACAATCTTGGTAGAAGGTCACACAAGGACCATCTGTGTGAAATTATTTTAAAATCGGGCCAGCAGTGTTACACTAAAAATTTAATTTTTAGAGTCCTAAAATCTTTAAGAAATGTAGGTCTTGTAATGTCTACAAGAAAAAACATACCAAAAGTAGGTCTACTTTCAAAATCTCTACCAGGTCTGGTCACATCAAATACTCGAATCATTTTGTTGAATCCACAGTAAAGCTTGTTGCCGTCAGGACTGAACTTCACACAGTGCGCAGCAACTACTTCATCCTGGTAAAGAAATAAATGCGATCTAAACTTGTTTTACACAATACTGTAAAAGCAGAAATTTTCGTGAGGGTTTAATTTTCGCTATATTCGCGAGGGCCTACATCTCATGAAAATTAATCCTCGCGTAAATATTCACCATAAGCATTATATAAATTCAAGTATAATACAATTTTAACAATTTCGGGAATATTAAACCTTGCAAACATGCTCAAAATTTCAAATTCACGAAATTTTGACACAGCGAAATTATACGCTTTTACAGTAACTGATGTCTAGTGGACATACTCATCAAGGTTTGAGGTGTGAATTTCTTTCTGCTCTGTTATTTCTAAATAAGCACATACTGTAATGAAACTGTTTACCTTTCCCAGCCACGTAGTTAATCTATAGATACATACATTTAGGTAAATTTTAAGTCCTGACAAGAAAAATGAGCCGTGCCATGAGAAAACCAACATAGTGGGTTTGCGACCAGCATGGATCCAGACCAGCCTGCGCATCCGCGCAGTCTGTTCAGGATCCATGCTGTTCGCTAACAGTTTCTCTAATTGCAATAGACTTTGAAAGCGAACAGCATGGATCCTGACCAGACTGCGCGGATGGGCAGGCTGGTCTGGATCCATGCTGGTCGCAAACCCACTATGTTGGTTTTCTCATGGCGTGGCTCAAATATTCTATAAAAAGAGCTATAGGAGGACCACAATGCTTTTGTCAAAAAAAAAAAAGTAAATACAATGAAATCATAGACATAAACAAGTATGAATAGAACAACAATTTTGAATCATAAAACTTTCACCTCTGACCATACTGATGATTTCAAACAGATCAGATACAAAAAATTGCTATGTCAAAAAAGGAGCATATAACTTTTTGATCTGTTATGGGACCTGTGTATTGAAAGATATATCGTTACAGTGAACAAGTGTTTCCATTTTCTATCTAACTTAACCAGATGCTGGTGAAGACGCTGACATTTAAGTGAGTGTAATACTTATTCTTTGAATAGTCAAGCTAAAACAATTGCAGCAAATTGGATAGTTAGTGTTCTGAAGTCTAAGTCCTTAAAATAATAAATTATAATAATTGCGGTCAAAGCAGACTCTCTACCACTAGGCTATCGTAATTCTTATATTTTTCTTTTTTTCTTTTTTTTTTTTAATTTCGGCTACCGAGGTAACCCATTTATTGTCCCCGTCATAGATGTGCGGGGGTCGGGGATCCATCCCCCATCACATCTTACAAAAAGTAACATGATTGCTATTACAACTAAAATATAATCATATTAGCTAATGAACTGTTGTAATAAAATTCTCGGGGATTTTTTTTTTGACAATAGGGACTAATACCTTCTTAATATACAATTTAAGTGAATCTTTATTTAACAGCTAAACTATACAAAAATGTAATTCTTATTTTGTGTAATTCCAATGTTCACATTTTAAAAATCTTATTGCTAATGTCATATTTCAACAGTATTTGTGTTGTGTGACAGTTTAAACCTCACTTATAAATGTTACTGAATTCAGTAGTACAGAACTCTATCCAGTTGAGGGTTTTAGTAGAAACACTCACCACGTGATTGTAGGCTCTGTAGCTACATCTTAGTTCTCCAGTAAAGGCATCAAACAAATGGATAGGTGTATCTTTACTGGTTACGGCAAGACTGGAAAAAAAGATTCATAATTCTTGGCACATGTTGTATAAATTTTTGTTATCTGGGCCAAACTATTCTTATATTAGATAATATATCCAAAAGGTAAACAATTAGATCTTTGTACAGCTTCCGTTTTGCCGTACTAAGTAGCATGTCTGATTTAAGCATAGGAAATATCAACTTAAATCATAAACGATAATTTACCATGTATATTCTAATATGGCTGGATTTGATTTCCAGTTAAACAAAGAAGAAAATCAAGCTCTGTATATTCTGCGATAAACAACGGTTGACGCGCAGACCGGTAAGAGAGCATTATGATGTCAATTATAATGTATAACGTCGAATTGCCGCATGACGTCCGATACATTATTCCTCACGTAAATGAAGTCCAGTATAATATTTATTAAAATATATCAATGAGCATGTCAGAATGAAAACAATCAAGGCCTTCTTGTGATTTATCGTCTAATTTACCACGGTTCATCGTTCAGATGCTTCAGTATTTAAACCACTTGGGCTAACGCCCTCGTGGTTCAATTCCTACGCATCTGAACTCTGAACCGTGGTAAATCAGATGATAAACAACTCGAAGGCCTTGATTATTTGTTAATTCTAATATGTTTGTCTTTGTTAAAACACTCTTACGCTAGAATGACGTCACGTTAACGTGCGGTGACGTCAAAGTTTTTGTTGCGACTAAGAAAGAGCGCATCTATATTTTAGCTACTGTTTGAGATTAAGAGCATATTAGAATCGAAATAATTTATAGCAAAACCGTGTTTTAACACTATTTATACACTCGGGCAGTAATACGTTGTACAAAGAATTTCACCCATCATGCATAAAAAGTGTTAAAACACTGTTTTGCTATAAATTATTTTTTAAATATATGTTAATGGATATCAACTCCAATCATAAAAAAATTTACCATGTAGTCTCCAGCTGGGATGAAGACCTGGGTACCAGTTAAAATCATATAAAAATTAACCATGCAGTCTCTGGCTGGGATGAAGACCTGGGTACCAGTTAAAATCATATAAAATAATTTAACATGCAGTCTCTGGCTGCAGGGATAATATGATTGGGTACCAGCTAAAATCATATAAAAATTTACCATGCTGTCTCTGGCTGTGATGATGACATCAGTGGGTACCAGCAAAAATCATACACAGTATCGGCTTCCTTCATACTTAAAACTGGTGTCTAAAACATGAAAAAAATTTATACAGGCAATACTAAAACAACAACAATACAACTTTCCTTTAAAGTTTCATTTATCTCTCAACATGTTTGGCAGTAAGTCCAGAAGCACCCAAAACAACATTAAAAACTTTAATATATCAACAAAATCAAGAAAATTTATTTGTTTACTCAGGTTCAAGTTTTTGGACTTTCACAATCATGAAATCTATGAAAGTTAGTCTACATGAATATATAAAATGTTACAAATTTTACAGGAACAGGGTTTTCGCTACAATTCGCCAATGGCGAAAGAAATAAAAAAGTGGCGAATTTTTTTTTTGCTGTATATGTATTTTTGATAACGTGTATTTCTTTGTCTAAAAGAATATGTCGAGTTTTGTCTACCATTTCTGCCATTATTTTGTTTTCTCCCCCGTCATAGTACAATTCATCTGGCAGATTGAAGACTTTCAGTTTGTTGTCATTACTGTTTGTGAGAATGCATGAACCATCTGGTGCCCTAAAAAATAAAATCGGATTTAGCTTAGGATTTCAGCATAAATTATTAACAACAAAAGTTGTTGTGAACTCCAGAAAGTTTTATCACTTTTTACCACTTACATCTCACAATTCACTTTTTTTTTTATCTTTTGCATTTTGCTGAACCACACAGGAACTTCTTAATATAAAGTGTTCCTTTCATGCATAAATTGAATACATTTTGTACTCTAATCCAATATTTTTCATCACATGTTTCCTTGAACAGAAAAGCAAACCTAGCTCTCGTACCCTTAATATTTTCAGGGCATGTAATAGTAAATGAACAGTATATTGTTTAGGCCTTATTTACTTTCATATCTCTTCTAGAACAAGTGGCATCCTTCATAACTTGATGTGTTGTTTTTTTGCTCTGAATTCACATTTTAGAATATGATGATAACTCCAAACTCAGACCGGAAGTTGACATAGATCTTCATGTGATGTTTAGCTTAAAATCTTGCCATATCCTTATTTACTAGATCAGAAAAATCCAATTAAATGAATGTTCTACAAGAATGTTTCATACACAGACCACAAATTTGCAACTTCTGTATGTGGTACTTGAAACTAACAAATTCAAAAATATCAAAATTATTAAATCAGAATAATTTCATTAAGTAATTCAGATTACATTTTAGCGAAATCATGATTTTCCTTGAAAAGATACTCTGCATAATTCGGCTATATAATCAGAAAGGCCATGAAACCAAAATACCCACCATTTACAACCTCTGAGATAGTTTTTGTTATCTGGGTCTTTGAAACTTTCCCAAGCTCCGGTTAGCTGTCTAGGAGGACCTTTGAACTCAAAAACTGATTGCCTGAAAAAGAAGTCATTATCCTTTTATTTCAAAAGTAAACAAGAGCTGTCCGAGGACAACAACGCTCGACTATTCAACAGCCTTGTCAATTGAATGAATACAGAAGTCAAAAAAGGGCATAATTTTGTAAAGATGCAAACAGGGTTATGGAACCTGCACAGTGCTTATCAGCTCATGACAGTGCACAAGTGTGTGAAGTTTCAATCCATTCCCGTTAGTGGATACTGAGATACCAGCTTACATACAAAAACTTAACCAAAAACTACTAAGCTGAAAAAGGGGCATTATTTTGTATAAATTTATTATAGATAATGTTAAAATACGGTTTTGCTACAAATTATTTCGATTCTTATAATTATGTCTTTTATTGTAAAATTTAGATCAAACATGACAGAACTGTTTCTTCACACACATATGGCACCAAATGGTAGGTTATCATGCTCATTTGTTTATACAAGCCTGGGCTTGTTAATATCTCTTGCAGAATAGTTTCTTTATGGCACAAATTTATGACAAATTATTCTGCACAGTGAATAACCAACTCAAGAGTGTTTGAAAGTTGTGTTATGTGACATTTCTTTTTAAACAGGTTTTTAAGTGAAATATTTGATAATATTAAGACTTGAAAGCACTATTTCAGAAAATAGATTATTTAGTCCTATATTCTCATTCATCAGAGGATACTCAACAATGTTTATGATTCTTCAACATATGTTGAAATAGGGTAAAATTGGACAGACTGTCTAGGTATAATTAATTTTGCTAACAGCATGAATTAAGAAATGTAATTCAATTTGCTTTGTCTTATTTTATCTTCATTTTTTTCAAGATAGAATCTCATCATGTCTGCCAATTATTAAAGCTTTTCACTCTCAGCTGGGCTGAAATTTTTCAGCATGTTCATTTCCACCAAGTCTGATATTAGATGTATATATGCCACTGAAAAATGACAATGCGAGTGAAAAAGTTTTGGCATCAGCTCAAAGAATGTTGATTTTCTCCATTACGCTTTGTAGTTAGCATCTTGATTGAAAAAAATTATAGTGCAGTTTCGAGTGTTTAGTGGCTGAAGGCCTTCATATGTACTTCAAACTGCAAGATGCATATGTTTTAAATATATATCCTGATGGTAACTACAAAAGCACTTGTAATTTATTCCTTATAATTGTGTATAATTACAATTACTGTCTTATTTCTTTCACAAAAAAATTATAAACCTTTGAAAAACACCCATTTCTGTGTTTGCTGCAGTTGTGCATTCATCTGTCTCTGGAACAACAATAACAACGTCTGCAGAGGTGTTAGAATCTTCTGTGAGATCAACTGCAATGGATTCAGTTTCCAACTTCAGTCGCTTGGCATCAGGTTCTACACTTACAGATTCTTCTTCTGAGATCACTTTTGGAGCTTCTTTAAGTATACCACCAGCATCGCTATCTGTTTCATTTGTGAGATCAACTGCAATTTCAACATCATCTTTGGCAGATGATCTTGAATTATCTGAACTTGTTTCTGAGTTTATTGTAACAATATCAACAGAATCAGATTTAGACAGATCTATGTTTGTTCCATTTGTAGACACTGATTCAGCTTCTACTGACAAACTTGTCTCAGGAATTGTAGTAATATCTGCTGTCACTTCATCTAAAAGTTTTATAGTAGCCGCCTTATAGTCATTCAAGGACAGACTTTCTGAACTGTTTGGAGGTCCTCCAACAGCATTTTGATCACTTTGTTCAACAATAAACACCACTATTAAAAGACACTCCACTGGTGCCACATGCACAGTCAATTTCAGTTGTACTGGATCTTTCTTGCGATTGTGTAAAATCGTTTTCTGTAGTACTGGCAGATTCTGCTTCTACATCTGGTACTGTCCGAATTATGCTCACACGTTCGGGATCAACAGACTCTACATTACTCGATTCGTCAACAATTTCTGACATTATCAACCTTTTTACTATAGCACTGGTAATCAATCTTGAGACAAAGACTTCAAAAGCAACTCTAATGTCTAAGTTAATCGAGCTAATTTCGTTTTTTCTTGCAAAAACAATCATGCGTCTTGGGCGCAGCCATTTTAATTTGTCTAATATCCGTATCGTACGTTCCCATTCCGTATCATAAAGAGATTATAGGTTAAAGGTCAGTAATTCAAATCCTTCTTTGTTTCATATAAATAAAATTATTCGCGTTTCGAAATTACTTTTCTTGGTAGTTTATCCCAGTACTAGTTTGGTCTGAAGTTTATGCTAGTATATTTGGGCGCTCTTTGTCACGTGAATTTCGTGAAATATTTCGGCGTATATAAGTGTGAACTGATATTGTTCTCACCACTCGAGGTTTATGATTGGCAGCAAACAGTCTGTAATTCAGTATGAACGATTCAGAAAATACAAACAAGGATTCGGGACCTGAAGGACTTCTTCGATGAATAATTCTATGAATAGAAACATGAGAAGTGCGAATTTAGAGAAGATTCACAGAGTGAGCTGCAGTATACGACAGGAAAGAGGAAGGTTGCTGACGATTTCGATGACGACAGAAAGATCCAAAGAGCTGAAGAAAGAGTTAGGGTAGGCTCGAGAAGTTTTGAAAGAATCAGACACAGTCGTCTGTCAGTAGTTATGGACCTGTGGACATTGCTGTAAGTCATTTGAATTTATTTTCATAATGTTGAAATCGCCCCATAGATGACCACAATGTATGCTTTACCATCGATGTTATATAAACACAAGTCCGTTAATCTGCACGTTAAATTCATGAGAAAATTTATTACACAGGTTTATAGTTTAGAGCAGAGATCATGCAATTTGTTATTAATCGTAAACAAATAAGCCTATGTTATGGTGGATTTATCACATACTCCTGATATTGGACTAAAATAAGTATTTGGTCTTTTAATATAGGGTTTGTTGTGTTCATATACGTTTAAAATGCTAACCGGAATGTTCTCTTAGTCTTTTCGAAGCTTTCGGTGCACAGGTGCAGCCAGAGCTCCAATGGCAGGATTACAAACCGGAACTAGATATATCGTCTGCTATGTCTGTGGTATCTTGGGACGATTTGCTCGACAAGCTAGAATCCACAGTTGCAAAGCCACTGACGAAAATCAACATCATTGAGAAGATGATAAGTATTGCTTTTATTCATATTATGCAGACGTTAAATGCCAAGCGAATTTCTGCAAATCTAACTTTGTGTTTCCGTAGCAGAAAACTCAGTGAAAGGCAGACTGAAAATAGTATTTCACATTTTGGAATTAATGCCGATACAGATATCCTTTCTGTAATTCACTATGGATATGTTACTCTTTTTATCAAAAAACTCGCCGTCATTTGTTTTTAAAGAATAACAGATCTGATCTAGAAAATTTAGTGATTTTATTTTTCTGCTGTTAAAGATTTTGTCAAAAAGGCCTTCAAATGCGAGTCCTTTGTCGGTGGAGATTCATCTTAAAAGAAAAGTTTGATTCTAGATTTTAGTGTATTTTAAACAGAGTAGTTTAATTTTATAATGTTAGTGAATTGTATGGACCGTTTTTCTAGTGAGTGCAATAAAAAGTTGCCTCTATACAATTAATGATTTAGGACCTCAGGCACGGAGGCTTTCGACGCTTGTTCCGTTTCTTGGAAAATTGGAAACGACTGGTTAGTTCCGCCGGTATTTCTTATACTCAAGTGTTTAAATTTCTTCATGTTTTGTAAAGCTAGAGGTACATTGAAACAGTAACATTGGTTGCTCCTTACCGGCCATCTAACCCCCAACCCCACCCTGCGTTTTGTGCACGTTTTATTTTCAAAAGGTTTTAATCTTTGATTAACCAGAAACATATATATGCATGGGTATTACAAGAATTCTACATTTGGTACAGTAAAGTTTAAAACATTAAAACATTGTGGCAAGGATTTTCGACAGTTTGACAGTTAAAGTCTAGTTTGAGATATCCCCCTTGTTAAGTACCGTGGGAATTTTAGATGATTTCATTTTAGCAGATGTAATATCAATTAAAATTTATGTATCATCCTTGTGTAAACAATGGTTGAAATACTATTGGTGTGTATATAGAGACGTTATTGAACATTTATATTAAAAAGGTCTGTTACAAATTATAAATCTGATTTAAAGAGACAGTTGATCTATGTGTGTTTCTTACATTACATGCAATATTTACCCGCTGTTGATAATAGATTAATCCATTTGTACAGGTGTATCACTAGTGGTATGCAGTTTTTACAGTTACATAACCATCGTCATAAAGAGTGACAATTTAGTTTCACTTGTCTGCGTCTGTGACAGTGTATATGATATGATATTGAAATAATGCCATTTGTTTGCAGATTTGTTTAATACACACAGAAGATGAGAAACTGTTAAAAGATGAGCAGATATGATTTCACCGTAACTGTTTTCTTGTTGGAGGCAAAGAAACGTTTACATCTCTTGAATTTAAGAAGTTCCGCGACTGGTGTGAGAAAGTGACGTTACCTGGTTCGCCATTCACTGTGGCATTGTACTTGGTGTCTATAAGTGATAGCTGTTGCAGTAAGTCAATGTTAAACATGGTTTTTTACTCTATTAATTGGTAATATGTTCTGTCAAATGTACAAAATCCTTGTAACGATGATTGTTTGAAACTGTTTAAATGACTGTAAAAGAATAACAGCCAGAACGGTGGTAAAGAATTCTAATATTATGAAACAGTTTATTGAACATTTCTGAGAGCAGTTCCCAATCTGATTTAAGATTCGATTAATTGTTTATTTATTTATATATAATTATTTTTTCATTTGCCGGAATTTTAAGAATCAATGAATCACTAAGGATTTCAGAATGTCATTGTTAGATATAATAATTGAAAGTCAGACACTGTTGTTCTTAGAACGGAAACGTATACCGGACATTCCTCCTGCCTTGTCGCTATCTTAGAAAGATATTTACGAAAACCACTTATATCATTTTCTTCAGAATATTTTTTCGTTCAGACATTTTCAAGAAAAAGCTTAATAAACGTATGTTTTGCGACGTGATTCAGACAGCCGCTTTCTTATTCTTCTGTTCATCTTGGTTTAAAACAAAAACTTCAGTTAGATGTTTGGACTTCATTCTTTTCGGTCGGGGGCTGATACTATGGTTGCTAACAGAAGTACTTGTGAGAGGTTGTGGCAGAGACATGGCAGGTGGAAATGTGTCATCAAGAGATGGCTAAGTGAAAGACTCTTTGAAAGATCGTCTTTTTGTCACTCATAATTAAGACTTTTAAACATATCAGGTTGAATTTATTGCGTGTATTTTATTTTTCTATATGTTACACTCTTAAAAGGTGCTTGAGACTAATCACTTGAGGTTAAATAAATATGGTAATATCACACTGGGTTTTATTTACATCGGAATACTGTACTTAGTGTTTTACATGTAACAGAATTATCTGTATTGTTTAACTTACAGTTGCTGGTAGCGATATGCTGCAATGTATGCATTACAAGCAGTTGAATGCTGTGTTTTGTGCTCTTCTTACAGTGGTATGCTACGTCAGGTTATTTTCAAGAAGCGGAATGCTGCATTAGGTTATCTGCAAGCCGTGGAAGGCTGCGTTATGTGCTCTTCTTACAGTGAAATGCTGTGTTATGTGCTCTTCTTACAGTGGTATGCTGCCTAAGGTTATTTTCAGGTGCGGAATGCTGTTTGCAGCGGAATGCCCGTTAGGTTATGTGCAAGAATGCTGCGTTTCGTGTTTTTCTTGCAGTGGAATACTGTGTTAGGTTATCTTCAGGCAGCGGATTGCTGCGTTATGTGTTTTTCTTGCAGTGGAATGCTGCGTTATGTGCTGTTCTTGCAGTGGAATGCTGCGTTATGTTATCTGCAAGCAGCGGATTACTGCGTTATGTGCTGTTCTTGCAGTGGAATGCTGCGTTATGTTATCTGCAAGCAGCGGATTACTGCGTTATGTGTTATTTTTGCAGTGGAATGCTGTGTTAGGTTATTTTCAAGCAGCGGTATGCTGTGTTATGTGTTCTTCTTGCAGTGGAATACTCCGTTAGGCAATTTTCAAGCAGTGGAGTGCTGCGTTATGTGTTCTTCTTGCAGTGGAATGTTGCGTTAGGTTATTTTCAAGCACTGGAATGTTGCGTTATGTGTTGTTCTTGCAGTCGAATGCTGCGTTATGTTATTTTCAAGCAGTGGAATGCTATTGTTATGTTATTTTCAAGCAGCGGAATGCTGCGTTATGTGTTCTTCTTGCAGTGGAATACTCTGTTAGGTTATTGTCAAGCAGTGGAATGCTGCGTTATGCGTTCTTTTTGCAGGAACGCTGTATTAGGTTATTTTAGAAGTGGAATGCTGATTTATGTGCTCCTTTTGCAGTGGAATATTGCGTTAGGTTATTTTCAAGTAGTGGAACGTGCGTTATGTGTTCTTCTTGCAGTGGAATGCTGTGTTATGTTATTTTCAAGCAGCGGAATGCTGCGTTATGTGTTCTTTTTGCAGTGGAATGCTGTGTTAGGCTATTTTCAAGCAGTGGAATGCTGCGTTAGGTGTTCGTTTTGCAGTGGAATGCTGTGTTAGGTTATTTTCAAGCAGTGGAATGCTGCGTTATGTGTTCTTCTTGCAGTGGAATGCTGTGTTAGGTTATTTTCAAGCAGTGGAATGCTGCGTTAGGTGTTCTTCTTGCAGTGGAATGCTGTGTTAGGTTATTTTCAAGCAGTGGAAGGCTGCGTTAGGTGTTCTTTTTGCAGCGGAATGTTGTGTTAGGTTATTTTCAAGCAGTGGAAGGCTGCGTTATGTGTTCTTTTTGCAGTGGAATGCTGTGTTAGGTTATTTTCAAGCAGTGGAATGCTGCGTTATGTGTTCTTTTTGCAGTGGAATGTTGTGTTAGGTTATTTTCAAGCAGTGGAATGCTGCGTTATGTGTTCTTTTTGCAGTGGAATGCTGTGTTAGGTTATTTTCAAGCAGTGGAATGCTGCGTTAAGTGTTCTTTTTGCAGTGGAATGCTGTGTTAGGTTATTTTCAAGCAGGGGAATGCTGCGTTATGTGTTCTTCTTGCATTGGGATGCTGTGTTAGGTTATTTTCAAGCAGTGGAATGCTGCGTTATGTGTTCTAAGCAGCGGAATGCTGCGTTATGTTATTTTCAAGCAGAGGAATGCTGCGTAATGTGTTCTTCTTGCAGCGGAATGCTGCGTTAGGTTATTTGCATGCAGTCGAATGCTGCTTTATTTGCTCCTCCTGCAGTGGATTGCTGCGTTAGGTGCTCTTCTTGCGGTGGAGTTTTAAGAAGTGGTATGCTGATTTTTGTGCTCCTCCTGCAGTGGAATGCTGCGTTATGTTATCTGCAAGCAGCGGAATGCTGTGATATGTTATCTTCAAGCAGTGGAATGCTGCGTTATGTGTTATTAATGCTGCGTTAGGTTATTTTCATGCAGCGGAATGCTGCGTTATATGTTTTCTTGCAAAGGAAGGCTGCGTTAGGTTATCTGCAAGCAGTGGAATGCTGCGTTATGTTTTTTGTAAGCAGCGGAATGCTGCGTAATGTTGCTTTATGTGCTCTGCAAGCAGCGGAATGCTGCATTAAGTAATCTGCAAGCAGCGGAATGCTGCGTAATGTGATCTGCAAGCAGCGGAATGCTGCATTAAGTAATCTGCAAGCAGCGGAATGCTGCGTTATGTGCTCTGCAAGCAGCGGAATGCTGCATTAAGTAATCTGCAAGCAGCGGAATGCTGCGTTATGTGCTCTGCAAGCAGCGGAATGCTGCGTTATGTGCTCTGCAAGCAGCGGAATGCTGCATGATGTTTTCTGAAGGCAATGTATTCCTGCTGATGGGTTTGAGACGATTGGGCTTTGGTGATCTGATCGATGGTCTTTCATAGAAGTGGGATATTAATGTACAAGGTAACCACGGTAATTAAGTATCGTTAGTAAGTATTTCTTTGTTTTCCATTTACTGCGTCAATAATTTCGATACAGAAGACTGTTAGCATTTTCTCTCTTTGTTATCTCGATATGCTGCCAATTATATACCTTATTCCTACTTCTATTGTTTCTTTTTTGTCTTGTTGAAGGTAATTGAGATTAGAGAATAATTGATTTACTCACAGCTTTAGCGTGAGTAAATAAAATTATTCGCGTTTCGAAATTACTTTTCTTGGTAGTTTATCCCAGTACTAGTTTGGTCTGAAGTTTATGCTAGTATATTTGGGCGCTCTTTGTCACGTGAATTTCGTGAAATATTTCGGCGTATATAAGTGTGAACTGATATTGTTCTCACCACTCGAGGTTTATGATTGGCAGCAAACAGTCTGTACCCGCCCTCCCTCCCATGATGTATGTTGGTGCTTGTATTTCAGTTATAGCTTGCTTCAATGAAACAAACTGGCCTGAAAATTTCTAGTCTAGAATATTAAGTTTATTTTATTATAAAATAAATGTTGTTTTTGGTTTATGTTTCCTATTCTACACAGGTTATGTTAAGTTTTGAATATATATAATGTGTGTTTGTTTTTTCTAAGTAAATCACTCCAATTGTTAGTTGTAAAGCTACAATTTTGGTTGTATCTGTTTGGTTCTGATGATGTTTTTTCTAATAAAATCTTAAACACCAGATAAAATTAGAGATTTTATTAATTATTCACGCCTGTGTTTTACGCAAACTTGAAACATTTATCTTAACAACATGATTAAATTTACTTTTAGTCTCGTTTCAGTTCAAATTTACCCGGATACTAGATCGCTTGGAACCATACGAAGAACATTAAATCGATTGTTGAAATATGAATTTACTTCGCGAACAATTGTACACTTTTATGCTGCCAATTATATACCTTATTCCTACTTCTATTGTTTCTTTTTTGTCTTGTTGAAGGTAATTGAGATTAGAGAATAATTGATTTACTCACAGCTTTAGCGTGAGTAAAATACGACAACTTCATGTCGTCTTTACGTATCTTTAGGGAACATCACTTTTTCCTGCACCAATTTTTCATGAAAGTTCTATCACAAATTAACGAAAAAATGAAAAGAAAATAGGGGTTGAATAGTTCCTAGTGAAATGCCAGTCAGTTGTGGTCTGCTACCCTAAAAATGTCGCATATTTGCTCTCCTCCGCGCAATAAACACCTTCTTCCGGTTTCGATCTGCAAAACTTGCCATGTGGGTTGTATGAACATGAAAACCGTCTCATTTCATGCAGAATGTATTCTAGTAGCGAAAAAGTGTGATTAAAGCACTCGTTCTACACGAATTTGCGCAGAAAATGGGAAAATTAGGATCTATTTATTATGGACTTCTTCTACACCACGGAAGCACATTTTCGACCGAATTAGGTCACAATAGCCTAAATAGTTTCCCCTATATATTCTATATAAAACTGACCTTTTTCAAAGAGCTACCAAACATAGCTAGACCCATTTCAGAGAACAAATCCTTACCTCATTTTAAAGAGTTATGATAAAACTGATATAAAATGAAGAGAAAAGTAGGGGTCATGTATCTTCTAAGAAAGATTTCTCTGGTCACATTTACTTACTGTAAACTGACATCAAAATCACACTGCTGTGACCTGGAAGTACTACTCATACTAAAATTGAGCTTGACTTCACCAAATACAACCTGCTCTCCCATTTTTCCTACCAAAATGTCAACAATACATCCACAATGAAATTTAAACAAAAACTAGCCTCAATTTAGATCTCTGTTGCCATGCCAAGTGAAAAATTAGTGTTCAAATACCTGGCAGCCATTACGCGACTAGACCAGATAGCTCCCACGCTGGTTCCTTTAGTTTAGTTAGGCCATTACTGACCTTATTCCTAGAACTAATTATTAGTTTAAACATATTTATTCCCCGTAATACATGTACAAATTAAAACATATATCATAGTTTGAACAAGATAAGTAGGAAAGGATAGGAATCGCCAGACTGATTCAAAAGATATATTCATTGAGAGTAAATAATCCCTTTCACTTATATATATAAGCTTTCATATCAATGGTTTTATACAAAAAAAAAATGCTTTAACAAAGGCATATATGTGATTTTTACACATTTTATATAGAACATAGAAGAAGAAAAAAAAAAACGGCAGAATGATGGCATTATAAATCGTCGCGTGGGTCAATCAAAATTAAAGATATAGTTTATTTCAAAAATAGCGTGTGATTTAAATGAAATGTTGAACATGGATATTTTTTTGCACCTAAGGATTCTTATTTTTAGTATGTTTGTTATTAATGCCCTTCTTACTTCTATATAGAAAATCTGACCGCTATCGATTATTGGCTTGAGGAATATTCTTCGGTATGAATTAAGACAGCAATTTCAAATTACCCACTTTTCTTAAATTACCACTAATCCAACATTTGTCAACAGAGTAAATATTCTTCCTGGATTTGTATAACATGAATGACAGTAAATCATCCATTGTAAATGCAAGACAAAAACAAAACAAAAACAAAAAATAATAGAAAAAAGATATAGAGGATATTTGTTTGTTTCAGTGAAATATCAATTTTATTTCACAAGTGAGCATCAAAAACTGATATTTTCACGAGTGGCGTAGCCACGAGTGAAAATGACTTTTTTTTGGTGCTCACGAGGAAATAAAATTGATATTTCACTGACACAAACAAATTTTCTTTTTATTTCATGTGTAAAACTCTACTTTTGTTGCGTAATTTATAAAATGTCGAAAATCGCGGGAAAGATCAACAGGCCCCGCTTTCACTAACGTTCTCAAGTCAAAATCTCATCTCAAGTCTGAGAAAAATCTCAGCTTTGATTCTCAGCTTGAGATTTTTCTCAGATTGGCTTTCACTAAAAATCTCTCAGTAAAATCTCAACTTCCACGCTGAGATTTTTCTCAGAATTCTTGAGTCAAGGGTTGGGCTGTCTCAGTGCTTTTCTCAAAGAAACAAAATGGCGACTTTTCGACGATACAATATACGCCGCCGCCGTAGTCGGTGCCAGTTTCACGTTGAGTTCACCAGCATGACATGGATGACAACAAACTTCGTCAGAGACAGTATTTCTTAATTTCAAGGGAAGTAATCCAAGTAAAACTAAAATGGCCGAGTGTTGCTAGGGGCACTGTTTACGCTTTTAAAACACATGCAGCAATTAATTTACCACAAGAACAACATTTTCAAACCTTTTTACTGTTTCTAAATTGTTTCTTTCTCGTCTTGAATGCTACACAACTTTGAAGACAATATTTATTAAGTACGGTAGACGTTTAACTGTGCCTATGTTTCGTACCAAAAACGCTCGTATCGAGATATATTGACTTGTGCAGTAACGTCCCTAGAAGTCCTTATTCTTAGCGCACAACAAAATTGTGAAATTCCGTTTCACAACTTGGGGGTTATTATCAAGAGGTGATAAAAATGAGCAGTTAGTGGTTGGCTCAAAGCCGGGACCCCTTGTTTACAGGGTGTGCGCACTATCACCCAGATAGCAGACATGCGTTGGCCCAACGTTGGGCCAACGGCAGACTCTTCGTTGGTCCAACGCCATTTTGCTAATTGGCGCAACGTTGGCCCAACGGTTGGTACACCGTTGGCCCAACGACTGGTATCCTACACTCATAGTTGGCCCTCCATTGGGCCAATAACTGATATCCTACACTCATCGTTGGCCCTCCATTGGGCCAACAACTGATATCCTACACTCATCGTTGGCTCTCCATTGGGCCAACAGCATTTTTTCGTCTATCACGGTTGGTCCAACGTTGGGCCAACTTTGTTTCTTTGTTGGCCAAAGATGGATGCCAACGCTATCCCAACGATTACGAAATTGAAAAAAGACTAAAACTAGCATTGTTTAATACATGTTTTATTTTCAAATAGTTGTGATTTTGTTAACATTTAACAAAAAGAAATCTAACATTTATTTAAAGTTTGTTTGTAATTTTCCTGAAGAAATATAACAGAATATTTCAACACTACAACATGTAAAATATTGTTTCCAGTCTTTTATAAATCTTAATATTTTTCTTATTGCAGTCACTAATTAAATCCTACTAAAGTGAATTACTGTCTGTATATTAACTCATTATATATCCAAGTTCTGTTTGTTTGTTTTCTTTTCTCACTGAAGTTGCAGCTTTTTTTATTTTTATTTTTTCCTGTGCACCACAGTGCTAGGCACTCTATTATTACTCCCTTGAACAGCACCCTGTAAAAAACAAAAATCATAATGTTGATTAAACCATCTACGTCAAATTGATAACAATAACTAATGTATGAAATTAATTTTTGTCTGTATTAAACCAAGAAAAATATGTTAGAATTATCAAGAAAATGAGTTATTTTATTTACAGAATTTAATACTCAACACAAATACCATCCGCCAGCTTTAGATATTAGTATTTAACATATCGACGCCCCAGAATTAGAAGGGCGTAAGTGTTAGTTACGCCCTTTTATGAATCATACATTTTTTGAAACTACACACCAAGGGGCCTAATTCTGTAAAAAAAAATTTTCGTCACAAACTGCTGTGTTGACCAAATTCACCAATAATAAAAGGGCGTAAGTGAAAAGTTTTTCAGAATCCTAGTAACAGAAGGGCTTATCTGCACTTAATTGTTGTACCAGAAAAGTCCACTTACGCCCTTAGAATTAGAAGGGCGTATCTGTCGTAGACAGTTTTTTTCGTTTTGCCGAAAAGTATGATTTTCAACTTACGCCCTTCTAATTCTGGGTCGTCGATATGTTCAAGTCATATGGATATAACATGCATACAGGACATAAAAAGAAATTCTGTATAAGATTCCATAACTTTATCAAAAAATATTTTTAAAAAAACTTCTACTTACAGTTTATAGCTGGAAGACCGGGTTTTTGTTAAACCTAGACTTATCACATGTATAATAGTTTCCTTTACTTCACATGTCTAAAAAGTTAGAAATCTGGCCTACAGAGTAAAATTTACCACATTTTCTGGGATTTCTTTTAACTCGGGTTAACGAGATTTCATGCTCTGGAATATTCAACAGATTTATTGTAAACATTTTATGATTGTATAAAATTAGATATTTGTTAAAGAGTTAGTAAGAGTTTTTTTCAATACTTTTTTCACAATTTTTTCAAGGTAGATTCTAGTAGATTTGAAATAGTTCAAAATATCATTACGGCTGCAGATAAGTTTTTAGTTTAATTAGCCCAAATTTAACTGATTACGAATTGGTGCAGAAAAGTGTTTAATAATTAATTAAATATTGCATGTTACAGCTACACAACCTGTGTATACCTGTGGGGGCTTGTGATAAAACAGTGACCTGTAAAATATACAATTATTATATTATTACTTCTAATGGACCAACGTTGGCCTAACGTTGGGCCAACAATGTTTTCTCTGTATAAGTCTTTCCCTGAAAATCAATATCGGGCCAATGCAGAGATATCTGTGACTGAAATTTAAAGTTGGTTCAACGTTGGCCCAACAGCTGTATTTACAATACTTATTAATCATTGTTGGGCCAACAGTGGCCCAACAACGATTATCCTTTGGCGGTTTTCCGTCGTTAGCCCAATGACTTCATGTTTACAGGGTGCAACTGAACTAACCAGCTGCTGAAACAATTTCCCGTTTGTGGTAATCAAGTCCTATACCATAATAAACTCCCCTGCTGTATAAAAGTCGTCCTCTAGTTTATAAAACAGCCGCAGTCCAATGTTGTGCCCCTAGTTAATTGAACAGATTGAGTAAAATGTGCAGTCAGTTTACTGTAGGGCTCAATCTTGGGGACCCTCTCATACAGGACTAGTACTCTACCAACTAAGCTAACCTACTGCTTAAACAAAATCTCCACTTTGTAGTAATCAAGTCCTGTTGCCTCATGGACCTCAGTAGCCAAGTGGTAGATGGCCCACCACTTCAGTGGGATATTGTAGGTTCAGTCTCTAGCCATGTCAAGTGATAAAAGTTATTACATAATGGCATGATGTTACATACGGCTCTATACACCAGCATGTTTATAAGTAATCACTCATTAATAAGCATTTGAAAATATTTTGTTCTGCATTTTGCAGTGCTGTTAACTATTAACATCAGATTCTATACTTTAGATATTTCACATTTAGCAAGTGGCAAACAGCATGATGTAATGGAATAAGCAGAAAAACTGATGGACACAAAGACAATGAAAAATATCTAAGTTCTAATAATTTATTAAAGTTAACAGAAATTTTTATAAGTTGACAACAGTTTTATTCATAAAATTATAAATAAATATGGCATTTCATAATTTGATCTAAAATATTGGTTGAACATTTAAAGTACAATGTTTTTCAAATCTTTCCAAAAATATCAGAATATCTTAACTCTATGCTATTGATAAAATTTATATTACCAGTAAGTTGTTAGATTTCAGTATGATTTACAACAATAATTTTAAGTAAAATTTCATATTTCACTGTCATTGTCTTCTCAGATAAATTTGATTTTTTTAAAGAACTATGAAATGCCAGTGTACAGGTTTTCATTTCTTTTAAATTTTCATTTACTGTTCCAGTACTATTCTTCCTATGAAAATGTTTATTATTAACTTCTGTTCACATGTTAAAAGTTATGTTGTTGACTCAAGTTGATGGTGTTTCTCTTACTGATGAGTCCTGGAAACACTGTATGGGTAACAAAATTAAATTGGGACGAAACACACCTGACAACAGATGTTGATAAAAACAATCGGTTGCATTTATAACCAACTGAAGATTAAAATAAGAAAATATTATAACTTAAATCCAAAACATTTTTAAAACTTTGCATGTATTTTCAAATTTATCTGATTTTCAGGTGTGTCTAAGGCTGTTTTCATTCAAATGACATAGTTTAATAATTAGTTTAATAGTTAAATGTGCTATTGCCTCCCTATTCCCATAAAGGAGAGCATTGTGATGAAACAATGTTAAAATGCTCACTATTCCAATAATTAGTTAACCAATGATAGTAGATGGTTTTGTAGTTAACAAGAACTGCCACTCAGGGTCAGTTAAAAGAGAAATTATTAGAAATGACTTAATTACATAAGAAATTATCAAAAATACAAGGTGGTTTTTAAAGTAAACAGCTTAAAGGCCTACACCATATAAATTTCATACAAAAAAACCTCCTTTAACTTTATGCAACAAACTTTCCAAAAATAGAATGTTTATCAGTTGGTTAGAAAAGTACTACATATACTTTCAATGATGCACATGACTTTATACTGCACAAGCCAAAAAGGGAGTTAATCAATAAAACTGATTTAATATTTTCAGTAACATTTTCACCCATGCCAATCTTTGACACATAAATGCGATAATTAAAATTCGAAAACAAGAAATTAATGTGTCTTATGTTCCTAACAAACAATGTGGCAGCCACATTTAAATTTAATGTGAACAAAGATAATGTATTCAACAATGTATATCTATCGACTATATTGTTTTTTTTTTAAATAATTAAGCTTTTTCTTCTCACTCACCTTATTTTAATTTGGTTTAGTTTTATAAAGTGTTTTGGGGCAAATTACATATTCCAATCAATGTAGTCAACAAATGTTTGCAATTTTCAGCTGAATGGCTCAAGCAGTTTTAACCCTTATCATGCTGTACATGGTTGGTCCTACCTTTGTAACAAGTGTAGATCAGGATCAGCCTGCACATCTGTGCAGTCTGATCTTGATCTGCACTGTTCGCCATTCAGTCAGTATCTTTTTGGTTAGCACCCCTTTAACACTTAATAATACTGTTCAAATTGTAAAACGGACAAGTTCATTATAGAAATTTAGCAAGGGCCTAAGGGTTAAAGTTATATTAAATTATATAGCTAATTGTGTCCCCTGGGCACCCAAAAAAGTGTGACATTTACATGAAGGCTAGTTTTCAACAGTGTGTTTTTTTAATCAAGCTTTATTGTTACAGCTTTGATTTTTATGTAACTTAAAGTCTGCACATTTAAAGCAAAATACTTTTTTTTATAAACTTCATCTCATTCTTACCAATATGTCACATCTTGTGATGGAACCCTCTTCACAAAATGTAGTGAAAAAAAACAAAAACAATTTAAATGTTGAACACTAGTTTCATAACCCCATTACTTTTCTTGAGTCCAAATGTTTTCCTAAGATCTTAATCTTTTCAGCTTTGAAGACACAATATGACTTATTTTTGTTTAATAAATCAACTTTCTCAGAATCTTGATGAAAGTCTATACACACAAAAATGTCCCCTGTGCACCTTTTCAGTAGTTTAGTGTCAGATTTCTTATATTCTTTAAATAAAATGTTTTTTACATAGGCCCCCACTTCCACAGTATATCTTGCAGCTTGTTCCTTCCATATGGCAGATATATTGTATTCAAGAAGATACATCAGGAGGAGGTACATCAATCTGAAAAGAAATTGTTTTTTCTATGTTATATACAGTACACTATCACAAATTTTATTTTAGTTATGCATTTATGGAGCAAAATTTCCTTTTTTTTTTTGTTTTTTGTTTCGATATGATTCAATTTTGCCATAGTATTTCAGTCATGTAAAGGTGTTCAGTTAACCTAACAAGTGTTCCTGCATTCTTTACTAGAAATGACTTGTGCTCACAGACAACTTCCCATTGTAAATGAGTAAGAAATGTTGGACAAATTGAAAAATTTGTATTTCAAGTTAAGATTTTATGAATAAATTATACTTACCTGACATTACATTCAGGATTCCTTGTTTGGCCTACTTTTTAACCCGCTCGCAAAAACGGAAACACGTGTTTTTATCTCCCTTTGTTTACATTCCCACAATGCAATGCGCACCATGCGAGAGCACGAGATGTTGCCTCCATTATTTCAGTTTCCCTTTTTGGCGCTACAGTCACCATGGAAACTGAGTGGGGTAGGTGGGAGGGTAAACATATAATGTCAGGTAAGTATAATTTATTCATAAAATCTTAACTTGAAATACAAATTGAAAATTTTCAATTTTATTTCATAAATTTACTTACCTGACATTACATTCAGGATTCTTTATGATTTCAAAGCAGTTGTAATGGAGGTGGGTCTGTTTCCACATCTTCAATTTTTCTTCTTGAAAAACACTAAGATAATTTACACTTCTTACAGTTCAAGTATTATTATACTTCTTCACAATATTCTATATACAGATCAATTAATGTGTCCGCATCAAATAACAGTTCCACTTTAAACCAGTATGTACATTTAACTAATTAATGTAAAAATCCACTGTAATCCTGGCAACCCGCCGGAAACAATAAACCGGTAACTTGGTACAGTTACAAAAAGAACACTACTTTGTTCAAACATTTAAAAAATCTGTGTTAGTTGCCGCCAAATAATGTTTTATAAAGGTGGTCTCCCTTGACCAATCTGCCGATTGTAAAACCTGACTCACTGATGCACCCTTGAATAAAGCCCAAGATGGTCCCACACTTCTAGTCGAATGACCTTTGACCTTGACACTTTGATTCTTCTGTTTGTAAGCAAGTTAGACTGCGTCACAAATCCATCTAGATATGGTCTTAGAAGAAACTGGATTATGAGGTTTTTTAACAGAAAGAAAAAGTCTTGTTTCATCTTTGCCATCTTTATGTCTAAATTTCTCAGTTTTTTTGAGATAATATGCCACACATCTTTTTGGGTCTAGAAGCTTGTTGTCAGGAAATGAAGGTATAAAGATATGAGTAGGGGTATGACTTGCTCTGTCTTGCTTTGACAGTCCTTGTTGTACAAAAAACAAACCCTTACTTTGAACGTTGACACAGCCTTCTCCCAAGGTCATAGACTGAATATCGCTGCATCTTCGGAATGATGTGACGGCGACCAAAAAAAGTCTTCAGGGTCAGGAACTTCAATGGTGCATCCCTGAGGGGTTCAAATGGTGATCTTCGTAAGCAATCTAAAACAAAAGGCAAATCCCATTCAGGAACAAGTCGTTTAAGTGGTGGACGAGAATTGAAAACACCCCTTAGCAAACGTATAATTGTTGGATGTTGTCCAACTGCATGCCCATCTACAGACTGTAATACTGAAGAGAACATTGACCTATAACCTGAGACAGTTTTTTATGAACAACCTTGGTGAAATTTAAATGACAAGAAATCTGCACATTCAATCAAAGAAGCCGAATACGGATCAATCTGTTTCTCACCACACCAGCTACTAAACTGTTTGAATTTAGACTTGTAGTCTTTCTGCGTGCATGACCTTCAAGAGGCTGCAAAAGAGCTCTTGTCTGTTTAGAAAAGCCTTTTGCTTTTTGACATCTGTCGATATGAGCCATGCAGTCAAGTTTAGTACCTGGGGGTTTGAATGAACTATTCGACCGTTTGCTTGAGACAACAGATTCGCATGTACTGGTAACTCTACTGGGCAAGCTATGAGTAGTGGTAACAGACTGGGATACCAATGTTGTCTCGGCCAGTGTGGTACTATTAACAACAGAGTGCAACTGAACTGAAGCATGTGACTCAGAACTTTGGGTATCAATTGTATTGGTGGAAATGCATAAGCATACATGTTCTGCCATACAATGGACAGGGCATCCACTGCAAAGGCCTTCGGGTGGGGAACCCATGAACAAAACAGGGGTGTATGTTTGTTGTTGAATGTCGCAAACAGATCTATTAATGGGCGACCCCAAAAGTGAAATAAACTGTTCACCACTGTCTTGTTCAGGGACCACTCGGTTTCCTTCAGGCAATGTCGACTCAAAGTATCTGCTAAGACATTGCGTGCACCTGCCACAAATGCAGCTTTCAGAGAGATCTGATTTGATATGGCCATACACCACAGTTTCCAAGCCTGTCAACAAAGATGGACTGACTTGGTCCCGCCCTGCTTGTTGATATACTGGATGACTGTTGTGTTGTCTGACCTTATCAAACAGACTTTCCTTTCAGGTGAGGCAGAAAATGTTTCACTGTTAAATACACAGCTTCCATCTCCAACAATTGATATGTTGGAGTTTCTGTAAATTTGACCACACGCCTTGCACAGTAAGGTTGTTCATATGGCCACCCCAACCCCACGACGAAGAGGCATCTGGTTATGATCGTACTGTAACAGACTCGTTGAAAAGAGCGACCCCTCTGAATGTTTGCTTCCTGTAACCACCAGTTCAAATGTTTTACTAGGACTGGAGAAACAGGAAGTTGGACAGTTAGTTCCATTCTGGAGGGACTCCAATTTTTGGAGCATATGAAGTTGGATTGGCCTCATGAACAACCTTGCATTGGGTATTAATTCTAGGCAAGATGCTATTTTCCCCAAGAGAACTAGAAAATCCCAAGCTGTGCTGTGTCCTTGTAAAATTCTCTTCACAGCTACTTTTATACCACTTATTCTTTCTGGAGTTGGAAATACCAACCCTTCTTTTAACTGAAAAAGACTGCCTATGTAAGTGATCTGTTGAACTGGTTCTAGAATTGATTTCTTTTTGTTTATTATGAAACCTAGTCGAAATAGAAGATGGAGCAAAATCTGACGGTCTTTTATCAGATTTGGTCTCATTTGATTTAGAGCTAACCAGTCGTCGAAGTACGTTGCTAACCGAATGCTTTGTTTCCTCAAATGAGCTGCTACCACGGCTATTATTTTGCAAAACACTCGTGGTGCTGAAGTTGGCCCGAAGCATAGAGCCTTGAACTGTTAAACTTTTGACTGGTAGCAAAACCGGAGAAATTTGCGATGAGCTTTGAATATTGGAATGTGGAAGTAAGCATCGGACAAATCTAGATTTATGCTCCAATCCCCTACTTCGACGAGATTTAGAACCTTTTTCAAAGTATCCATTTTGAAATGTTATTTCTTGAGATACATGTTGAGGGGTTTTAGATTTATTACTGGTCTTAGACTTCCATTCTTTTTTGGTACTAGAAACAGAGTACTGTAAAAACCTGTTTTGTGATTCTGGGTTACAAGTTCGATTGCCATTTTGTTTTAAAAGTTCTTGAATTTCTGTTCGAAAAATATGACGATGTTTTGGTACTACTTTTGTTGTTTTTATTCCTAAAAAAGGAGGTTTCTGTAAAAACTCTAGCTTGTAACCCTCTTTTATCACATCTAAGACCCATCTGTCTCGAGTTATTTTTTGCCATTCTGTTAGAAAATGAGTAAGTCTTCCCCAACAGGTATCTCTGGAAACTTGCTAATATATTTACCGAGTCACTGTCTCCCAGTTTTCCCCTGTCCTCTTCCCGAGGAAAGAAAGCTTACTGCGGAAAGTGTCTCTCGTGGTTCCTTTTGAATAGGACGACTGTCTGCTCTGGTATCTATTAGACTGTGGTACTCTGGGGATACGAAAATTCCCTGGCTGCCAAGATGAAGCTGGTTTAGGAGAAGAAGACCTCCCTACATGGCTATACTTGCCCTTTTTAGCAAATGAACTTGAACTTGACATATTCATGTCAAATTTCCTCTTTCGTTGTATATCAGGTACCAAATCTTCTAGCTGCTTTTTCTTCTCTTTTCTGTTTTTCAACAAAAAACATCGAGATCTCCACCAAAGACGCCCATCACCTCGCAAAGCAAATTTCTAAAATCCCTGCACTACTAAGGTCATACAAGCAGTATCTGACATAGCGAGAGACCTCCTGATAATATGATGCAGTGCAGCTGTTCTACCGAGCTGTTCTAACCCTTTTGTTGACATTGCAAAAACATCGTTGATCTGTTTTACTGCAGATGATTTGTCGAATTGCTCAACTGTACTAGTTCTAACAGATTTCCTAAGCTCTGCGAATGTACATTTGAATCACCTTCCAAGACGAGCGGCATGTTGACCCTTATAGGCAATACGCTCACAGATTTACAGGGCTGAGTAAAAAGGCCTTTGACTTTGTGTTTAGAAAAAGCAGCTTCATTACCAGTCTTTTGATAAGGCAATTCTCCACAAATGGGCCAAGTGGTGGGACCTGCAAAAAAGTCTCTGTAGACTCGTCAGTTGGGGAAAATGTCAAGAGTGTCCTCAGAAAAAGCAGTCAAAAGATTTGGAGAATTACACCTGTAAGTAGCCTCAAGAACTTCCTTCTGGGAGTCATCAAATTTTAAAACCCTGTGGCTTTGGTTTTGACTTCACTTTTGCATCTTCCCGAAAGTGTCAAACAAGCATTTTTTTGTTTCACCACTCAAATTATCATCATTAGAGTCAGAAATTTCACCATCAGAAAATTACTGTTAGAATGCAAGGACAAAACGTCCTCCCTCAAATCTTGACCTTCAGAGTCACTATTTTCGGATAAAGACAACGACGGACCACGTGTTGCTGACTTTTTTGACGTGGCAGAATTTACATCCAATTGGGGCAAAAACCCCGTTCAATTTTTCATCTAACTGGTTAAATTTCTTTTCCAGAGTCTTATATTTGATTTAGACTTAGAATGCTTCTTTGGGGCTGTCCCCGCATGAGAATGCACTGACAACGCAGATGACTGCGAGTGCGTGGTCGAAAATTCTGAGTCCGAATCAGAAAGTTTTTCTACACTAATTTCGTCTTTCTCTTCTACGGCAGGTATTCTGGCCTCTGGCTGTTCACTATCCGATTCCATACCTACCAACAAACACCGCGAGCGAATTGTAGAAACTTGTAAATTAGCTACAATGTTGACTGTAGCGCCGAAAACAAGAAACTGAAATAATGGAGGCAACATCTCGTGCTCTCGCATGGTGCGCATTGCATTGTGGGAATGTAAACAAAGGGAGATAATAACACGTGTTTCCGTTTTTGCGAGCGGGTTAGAAAGTAGGCCAAACAAGGAATCCTGAATGTAATATCACGTAAGTAAATTTATGAAATAAAATGACTTCAGACATGTTCTTCTCTCAAACTGCATGCATAGCCAAAGGATGAAACTTACAACTTTTCTTGATTCATAGTCTAGTGCTTTATATTCTGAGCTAGGCATGCAAATTATCGTAAGTGAAAGTTTCAAACCAAAACCAATACTTGGTCAAACTCAGACAGATCCATTTCAAATGTTTGTAAATGAAGTGCCTCCATTCAGGGTATCAATTTGGTTTCTGTATATTTTGCAAGCATGATTTTATTTATTGTTCTCCTTTATTTCCTTTTGAGTAAAATTAAAATCTAGCATGGTTTGAATTATAATAGAGTTTGCAAATTTAGGAAACATTGAGACTAACTTAGTCAATACATACTATACTTGAAATCACAGGCCAGACACCAGTACACCTACTGCCATCAGTTCCATCAGTGTTTTTAAACGTTGGTGAATGGTCCTAGAACAATTCAGAATGGATTATCCACTGTCATTAGCATCTTTTGAATCAGCACATAGCTCAAGCCTGACCTCTGTATAAGCTGAGGATCTTCATCAGCAGGCTGTGACCTGATATAAATTATATAAAATTGCTCTGTAACCAGGTTTAAATATACCTTATTCCATTTATAAGAAGGAATATCAATCTTTAGATTACACATTGTCAAAGATTTTGATAATATAGAAAATCTTAAACACTAAGTCTGAGCCTTAGGTATACAAGATGAATGGTTATTGGGTGTATGTACATAAGCTTATAATTATTAGCTACATAATTATTATATCTACAAGAATCTTAATAAAATTGTGTGTGGGTATGTATTATATAAACCACATATAAAATATATAAACATATAAAATTAAATAGCATACTCTGAAACATATGCATTGACAATGAACATTTAAAACCATTATCAAAATCTGTGACATTTCAGGGATGCCTTACAATTGAAATAGCTTTTTCTTTCATAATGATTTTCAAAAAAACAACAACATATTTTAGCATTTTATTGAGGAATTTCATATTATGTCTCTATTTAGATCTACAATATACAGAAGTGTACAGAAAAAGAAGGAAAAGCTTTAATATACAAATATATGTTCTACTGATTGGAAATTTCTCATCATAAAATGCTATTATACTGTCATACAGATTTTCAAACGTCTGTTTCAAAAATATATTTTGTTACCATGCTTGTGTCAAAAATAGTTTTTATATAGTCCTGTCTCAAGTTATGATATATTACAAACCTGCAACATTTAAAAACAGGAATAAGCTAGGCCTATATATGACACCTGTTGTTTGCATCTCAAGTGAGACTAATGTTTATACTATTGTCTAACATAACATATTGGTTATTCAGAAGTCGGGGGGGGGGGGGGGGTGAAAGTGCTGGAAAAAGCTTCAGTAAGCATTAATCTGCTTTCAGCTTAATCCTTTTAATTTTTGTTGTGTTCAATATTTTTTCATGTAGCTGTATATAGACGAATAAAATATGTTTAAACCAAAGTGCTGCCAAAATGTAATTAAAAAAAAAATGGAACACATTTCAAACTGAAAGTGAAAGTAGAAAATTAATGAAAAGTAGAACTAGGATCATGTAAAGCCTTTTCTCGAGACCCCCTCATGTAAATTTTCATAAATGGAAATTATACCTGACAGACCAATAATATTCATAGCACATATAAACAAGTAACAGGTACTTTCTATAAAGGTCACCTTGTTTGGTTATACTTTGTATTTTGTCTTAAACACATGTACCTCTAACTGTCCACATTCTACCTTGTAGAAATGTCAATCTTTTTTTTCAAACACATTTTTTCTCTAAATTTGTTTTTGTTGTGTGTCTAACATACTTATCTTGGTACTATGGTTAATGAAATATAATTAACTTTTATATTTTTTGAAGTGTTGCATTTTTTTTTCATTTTGACAGTTCTACCTACTTTCACTTTCATTTTGCATTTTCAAAACAATGTACATGGTTTGCAGCACTTTCAACTCACAGAGTACCTGGCGAAATACGTTAGACACAGAATTAATTTGTAATCATGACAGAAATGACAAAATGCTTTTGAAAAAGAAGCTTGATATCTCCTACAAAATAGAATGTGAGTATTGTGAACAAATTGTGTTGTTCAAAGTTTTAAATGCCTACAGTAGAGAATGCATAGCTATGTATGTCCCTGCAGTCATTGATATGAACACACTAATTGCAGTAATTAATATCTGGATTCCCATAAACATATGCCCGATAACATAAAATTGTCACACGTAGTGTAACAACATATGGCTGTGTTTACCTAATCCCATATTTGGTAAAGAAAACACATGCAATATGACGTAGTACCCTCGACTGTGTGTTTGATTGGTTCAAAAGTGACAGTTTTGAGGCTGATTAATTATAATATTGAAAATACACTGCCATACCTTTGTACAAACATACAATTTGGATATATCCCGAAACTGTACATGTTGTTTATGAACATTTCTCAACGCTTCATTTCGTCTCAATAAATGAATAAATCCACTGCCCCCAACTATGCACTCGTGTTCGTGGGAAAGTTCACGCGGCTCCTTGGATGTTTGGCCGCTTATGTCTTAAAAAATTACGGCTCAGCTGAGAAAAATCTCAAGACTTGAGAAAAAGTTTAGCGAAAGCCAACTTGAGAAATTTCTCAGCTGAGACAATTCTCAGACTATTCTGAGAAAATCTTGAGCTGAGAATTTTCTCACTTTGAGAACGTTAGTGAAAGCGGGGCCAGAAAGCAAAACACAAATGACGTCATTTTAACGACGTCATCGTCATTATGGTCCCTGGTATTCATAACGCTCGGTATACAATTTGACTTCAATCGCGACGGAGGACCTGAACTATTTCGGCAAAAACAGTGAAAAATAAAAATGATAATCTACTGTTTCAAAACTGTGGATTATCACTTATATAAGAACTCCCCCATGTTTTAAGAAAGAGATATGGTATTTATGCGAGATATGTACGACCATAAAATGTCGTTTTGTTTTTTTTAAGTTTAAAGATGACCAATTTAGTTAATAGATCTACCCACACTCATTTAACCTTGAGTCAAAACCTACAAACTGACCCAATATGCGGAATGACCTTGCTCTCCATATGAACATCACCTTCAAAATTAAAACCTCTGAAAAACACGTCTTGCTTAACCAGATTTTACCGCTTCGTCTACAGTGACCCGATTAAGTTCATACAAAATGCATTAAAATTACAAATACGGATTTTATGATGAATTATAATAGATACAACGGCTACTGCCATGAACGTTATGCTTGCTTTGCTGAAAAAAAAAAAAAAAAAAAAAAAAAAAAAAAAAAAAAATATATATATATATATATATATATATATATATATATATATATATATATATATAGGGAAGACCGGGGCTAGTGCGGCCCCATTTTAGAAAAAGCACAATCTATAAATGGTTTATATAGCCAGATCTCTGAAAATGTATATTTAAGTAAAATATGATGGGACTGTACTACTCCCCCTATTCCTTATAGTGTTTCTTTATCTCCATAAGGGTAATTTCTGTTCAAAGTGATCAGGTCAAGGTGACCGAACTTGCCCCGTGAAGGGGCAAGTTTGGCCACCCCACGGGGCAAGTTCGGCTTGTCGAGACTTTATTATGCAATGTTAGTATATCACGGAACCAATATGTAGATTGACAAATTAAAACATATTTATAACTCTAACACCTATAGTTTTATTACGTTGAACAACAGCTTGTGTGTTTATATTAACATTAAACATGAACTTGAACATTGAACTTGAACAGTTAACTTTTCCTGAATCCACAAGTCTAGAAACCCTGAACGTAAAAAAAAACTCTCTCAGTATATCTTCTTTTCATTTTGCTCTTATCTGTATCAGAATCACAGTTATGCATGTTGTGTCTGCATATTCTACATGTGCCCATATTTTAAACAAGAAGCTGCGTTCAATAAACGCTTGATGCCCCCGGCATCTTGTCGATACAAATCAACCTAAGTCCACAACGAGGTCAAGTTCAAGGTCAAACTGAGGTCAGGTGATGTCTGAAGACGAGGAATAGTTACAGGGTACATCTGCATTAGTATCAAGTCATTCTAGTAAGGGGTATTGATGCTAGACGAAACGGTCCCACTTAGTTAACCAAGAGATGGCCCATATAAAGCAACCTAAGTTCAAAATGAGGAAAAGATCAAGGTCAAACTGAGGTCAGGTGATGTCTGAAGATGAGAAATGGTCACATGTTACATCTACATTCGTATCAAGTTATTCTAGTAAGGGATATTGATGCTAGACGAAACGGTCCCATTTGGTTAGCCACGTACGGACGGACTGACGGACGAACAAACGGACGGACGGACAGGACAATCACTATATGCCTTCTGCATCAGTAGATGCCGGGGGCATAAAAACAGTGCACTCGATCCATTATTCGCTAGGTCTACTGCTAGCCCAACTCTCACGACATACTAAGCAAAAAATATCCGTCACAACTCTGAGTTTCCTTTTTGTTTTCTGTTCGATTTACTCCTTGAATTGATTTTGGTTTTTCTTGATTTCTATTGGTTTATTAGATTTCGGTAGCCCTTTGTCTGTTTCGTTGTTTTGTGTGACTTGCTTTGTGTAGTCTTCCACTTGTCTGGGTCTTTGATACCCGAATTTCATATTTGATGTAGCTTTATCCGGCTCGGGTGACTTGTCGATTTTTTTTCACATAATCTTGTAGGGTTGAGCGTGGTACAAAAAACAGTTGACTTGTTTTCTTGTATCCAGCAGAAGTACTGTTGTAGTGATCTAACGCTTTTCTCAAAACGTCTTCTGATGTGGTGTCGCTACTTTTCTTCTTGTACGTACGCACCATGGTTAATTCTGAAATAAATAAGTAAAAAAAGCTGTATTATCAGTTTAATTATAATTGCATGTAGATCTATAGTTGCAACTGTTTCAAGACTAAAACTAAACAGCATTTCTCAAATGAAAATCTAACCCATGCACGACTATAATTCTACTAGACGTTAAAACTTGATAATGAAAATCTTAATATAAATGCCAGACATTATTTCAACTTGCTAGATCTGCATGTGAACAAATGCTTTATTGTAATAAATAAATGAGGAATAAAACAATAACCATTAGTAAAATAGGCCGGCCAATAGATTGTTAGTGCGAGGCAAGTCCGGCTATAGGCCGAACGTGCCCCTTCTCAAAAGGCCGAACTAGCCCCAGACAGCATTTACGAAATGTTCACGTGGCACCTCCTTGCATGGTGCAGAAAAATGAAATGTGGATGGTTTTATATTAAAGCCCAGTAACCTATGATAAAACATATATAAAAGTTAAATCTGAATCTTAGCAGTTCTCAAGAAAAGTAAAAACTAAAATAGATGTGTAAATTTTACTCACCAATTGAAAAAATGAAGTTTCGGTTCCAAAACGACATAAACCGTCACACGGCGGCCATTTTTGTAATTACGTTGATAAAAGCTTCACAAGTGACGTCACAATATTGATGACAGCTTTTTATCTTGGTTCACGCGCTATATATAATTATATGCCGAACATGCCCCGGGGCCGAACTAACACTGCTGAAAAATGCATCGTGCACATTTCTATAGTGTCGTCATTCTTATGCTAGTACACAGTGTTGCTATGTTGCTTCTGCCTCTGAAAGGAAAATAATAAGAACAAAGTAATTATAAAAATCATATAGCGTTATAAATTCGCTTTATGTTCAGTAGGTCATAAACTCTTATGAAGTTGAACGAATGTAATCTATTTTTGTATCATGTATTAATATTTTATTTTCTGCGTGCTTTGTTACAATTGAGAAATTTTCTATTGATTGTGAAAAAAATAGATGTAGGACTGGTCGGTATATTATAACAGACCTTTAAACCTTAGCCTGCTAAATTTCTAAAATGGACTTGACCATCATTCAATTTGGGCAATACCATTTATTATTCGAAGGGATGTTCACTGAAAATTTACTGACAGATGTGCAGGCTAACCTTGGTCTACACTGGTCGCAAATGCAGAATCACTTGCCGCCAACAGGCTAAAGGTTTAAAGGCTTATAATGCCTTTCTTTGATATCTTTTTGTTATTAAAACATGACATGTGTCTATTTCTTGCTAAATATTATTTTCGGTATATTTGCCAAAGGTTTGAATTCTGGTATAAACTTAATAGAAATTATTACTGAGTCCACAGTTTATCTCTGTGATTCTAACTGTATAAATTCATGTGTAATATTGAATGTAGAAATTTTCTAAGTAAATAATCATGCATAAAATAAATTTGGATACCTGCTTTATCTTTTTTTAACATAAAATCTAAATACATGTACGAAGAAACTAAAGCCATCAGTAAGTTGGATCAGTAGCATATACGATATAATTTTAAAAGCGCACCACAGAATAATTGTGATTGAAATTATACATGATCACACGAAAATAATGAGAAATACAAGTTTTAGTTACAGATATACAGTACTTGATATATTGAGTTGATTTTGGACCACACTTTGTTTCTTTCGTGTAAGATAGTCTATGTTTTTAAAACTATACTGACAGAGTTTGCAGATGAAATTGTCACAGAAAACATATTAACTCACGGATGGCTTAAATTACCCACCTGTCATCTTAAAGTATAGTTGTATTTATACCAGTATTATCAGAATGATTTTCACAAAGTTCATGTGGGAGGGAAAAATAGGTCACTAAGTTGTGGCGTGTCTTTAAAACAATTTAAGAAGTTAAAGACCCACCACAACCGCTAGGGTGACCTATTTTTCCTCTACAATAATTTCGGGAAAATATTTCTGATAATACCGGTATAATACAGCTATATTACAAGATGACAGGTGGACAGTTTAGGCCCTCCTTAAAATTACTGTATTTTCACAACTTTATCAGCAATCGTTTTCAGTCAATATCTTTTCAGTATAGTTTTAAAAACAACGATAAATAACTATTTAACACTGTAGAAACAAAGTGTGGTCTAAACTTAACTTAATACATAAAATACTGTGCATACTGCTACATTCATTCAAAAAATATTTAGACATTAAACACATTGCCTTAGCCTAATATATGTCAGTGATAATTTTAATCTAAGTACTTTAATTTGTCTTCTTTTTTCACGCAAAGCATGTATAATTACCATCACGGAAATACAAAAGAATACAGTCATTCTGTAGCGCGTCTTTAAAAGGTTTGTCAGCCGATTATACCTTGTATTTTACATATATTAACGCAAAACCGTAATAGAACAAAGTTTCCCAGTACAGCGGTTCTTGGTGTATTTATTCACTTTTCAGTTACAGGTGGATGGCTTCATTTGTTATGCATTAAATTGTATCCTGTCATAAAAATGTACTGAATATTTAATTCTTACATGTTTAAAACACTGTTAAAATGTTTGATGATCGCACCATTAAAAGTATACAGTCGTTAAATTCATTCTTCGCTCTATATATATTTCAATTTATCATCGACTATTCATTTAGATGTAAGTTGTAATTTGTCTTGTGAGAGAGGCATTCTGAAATAATTTAGACTGTCTGTATGAAATATAGAAAACCCCTGTATTTAAGTGTATTGCTTACACCGGTTCTTCACACAGAAACGCACATTTCCATTTGGATTATGACCTGAAAGCCGCAGAGTGGTCTGCCGTTGGTGCACTATGAAGACAGTACGTGATTCGCTGCTCTACGAAGGGCGCTTTCGCGAATTGTAGCGACGCCCATCGAGCATTTTCTTCAGCAAAGAAAGAGAAAAAAATCACACGGACTTAGGTCTTGCGGACATGGAGGGTGCGGCAATTGCTTGACCTACTGGTCCTGTAAATACTGCTGTACAATATTGCTCTTATGTTTTCGAACTAATTTCAGAACCTTGTCCCTGTAAAACTTTCCAGTAATAGATCGGCTGGAGTATTGCAAAACAGGGCCTTTAGAATTGAAGAAAATCGTGCAAAGAACCCGTTTGTAACTTTGAGTTCTTTCTGAAATACCTGGTCGTTCTAGCCCTTTCCTCAACCTTGTTGTTTATCTGCCTTTGAGGTTCGAACTGACATACCCATATCTCATTCCCTCTGAGAAGTTCATTAAATCTCCTTTTATTTGCATTTTAATATATGTTAGAAGTTTCTTTTGCAACATTGTACCCTTTTTGCTCTTTCGCTAAAATATGTGGTACCCATCTTGCACACACCGATAATTTCAAGTGCTAAGTCAAGAATTTCATGAATGCTTCTCGATGAAATGATCACTGATGCAGCTAGTTTGGAAACTGTATATCTCGAGTCTTCTGCTACAATGGCTGTTACAACAGCAATGTAAAAAGAGGATGCTGATGTTTTAGGGCGCTCTACATGAAGTAGGTCTTGAACTTCAGATTCTAATCCCCCTATAAAAAGTGGCTTGGCTTTTGACAGTAGATAGTTTTAAATTCTTGCAGAATCTGATTGTGTTATATATTCAGAGAACAACGCATTTTGGCTACTCTGGGCCTCCTTGCTTCGGATAAAATAACACCGCACCGGTGTGTATGAGTGTGGTGTGTTAAAACACATGTTACTTAGCTAAAACATAACCAGTTGTGTTGATTTTTCAAAAGTCCATGGCTTTTGAACACGTCCATGGAAAAAAATGTGCTTGTATCTGTAATAGTTCGTAAATTCAAGTTATTGTAGGCCACAACACTTTGAGAACAATGCAGTTTTTATTTTAACACAATTTCACCATTCCTAGGAGAACGTGATATATATCTGTACATTTACATCAAAAATTCAATACAACATTGACAACAAAATTCAAAAGATTTATATACATTTCTATTTAAATATGCATGACTTGACTTTTAACTGTTGATTTCAGCGAAAAATTACCATATACAGTAAAACTCCGATACAGCAAACTCGGATAAAGCGAAAACTTGCATACAAAGAACAAATGTACGTTTCCGATTTTTTACCTTCTTCATTTCATTTAAAGATTTACGGATGCAGTGAACTTTGTTATACCGAAAACTCATTTGGCTGGAACAAATTTCGTAGTACTTTTAGTTCCCGAACCCACTATCCCTAGGTTTCGTAGTCAGACAGGACAGTGCAGAAAATACAAAATAAAGATTTGATTGGACATATATATATATATTGTTAATCAAGCTTCACGGGAAACATCTCTGCAGAAGCATCTATAGTTGGAAACGGAAATATACGATTTCAAACCAGTTTTTCAGTTATCAAACTGTCAGTTATCTGCCATTTTGTTCTTGTGTGTTGGCACGTTGGCACCCTTTAAACGAACGACAATTTTGTGCTATTTGTTGTATCGGCGCGTTTAATTGTTGCTAAGACGTGTCGACATACGCTCCAACTTGCCAGAATAGAATGGCAGAAATCAGCCACAATACTTACACTACATAAAACGAAAACGTTTATGCTAACATCCATATATAATCAATTGTAAATTTATGTGAATACAACGAACCTCTGTCAGGACATTTCTTATGTCCCTGTGAGTTAGTTATATATGTGTGTAAAAATGTACATGATTGTAATGGTAGCTAGTTTATTAAGGAGATGCATCAATTGCTAAATAATAATGGTCGTCGACTTCGAATCTCTTCATCATCACACTGTGGATTCGAAACTCTGAAGGGCTCGGAGGAAAACGTCCAGCTATAGCGTCCAATGTCCGCCCTAATAATACCTAAGTGCCCGAAGGAGAACTTAGTGTCTCTCCTTACCATAAAAACACAGAAATTGACAATATAACATAAAATGTCGGCGTGGCTTTAAATTAAAAAATAACCTTACAAAACAGAACAAAAGTTTGTTACAGAAGCATGATTATGTCTTTATTGGAATGTCGTATCACATATATCAGTTCAAAGTTGACATGGTACTTTTATGAAATATTAATTAAGCCAATACGTCAAATGCAAAAGAACCTTTAATGTTCAATGGGAAGGTTGTTCTTTTGTTTGTACTGCCGTAACTTATTTTTAGATGGTGACTTTTGCATTGTACATATTGAGTTTAACAAATAACTTGAATTTGATATACGACGCTATATAGCCCTATTCCATTTAATACCACAGTCACACATACGGCGCGGATAGCTACGTTTAGCTACGGATAGAAACGTAGTAATCCGTATCGATCCGTACCTGATTGATACGGGCTACTACTTTAAGGTACGGTTCAGGTACGGATCGATACGGATTACTACGTTTCTATCTGTGGCCTGTAGCTATCCGCGCCGTATGTGTGACTGGGGTATTAAATGGAGTAGGGCTACTGACGAATGGATAAGTTTGGTGTTATATCATCTGGTACTTTTGGATCATGGAAAACATATTTTACTATAACATATTTCCGCTTAAGCCGGTCCTAGGGGAGTGAGGGCATTACACACTCAATGAACCAAGTCTGCTATTATTTTTCTTAGTTGATTTCTATGCTTCCGCACTATCTTCTTACAGATTTTACGTTACAATCTTGATATGAGAGACTGCCATTAGAGATAGAATTTCCCTCTTCATGTAACACAGAAACTTCGTTCTGAATAAATAATGTATTTAGCGGCGAAACATGTTAACGTCTCAAATTTTACTTTTCTCTGTTCAAAAGTTGATAATATCGTAAGATCTGACAAACCCTCTTAACAGTGAGATCAAATATTTAAGACACAAGTCAAATTATATTTGGAACATTGGAAAGCGCCTGAGCTTATCATAAGCCTCTATCACAACCCTAAAATTTTGTATTACAAAGTCTACAAAAACGTGTTTATTATCAAGAGTATTTGTTTTACATCCTCTCCATATATCGTTTAAAACATCTGACGCTCTATTAGAAATGACGAAAAAGATTTTAATCTTTTTGTGCATAATTAAATCTATTCCGGTTGCATCGAAATATACATAGTACATACATACCTACATATATACATACATACATATATACATACATAAATACATTCTTGTGCGTGTTATAAGAAAGAAGTCTTGATCTGCTCAAGGCACATTCACCAAAGATAATTTATAAGAACGAGCATCGACATATGTTAATACTAAGGTTGCATTGATAATTAAAGGTTTTAAACTGAACCAATGGCCGGCGTTCATCTCATCTCAAAGGGCTAAGAAACCACAGTGGTTTACTTATAACATGTTCAAATAAGGAGCGTGTGTTGATATCAAAGACAAAACATATATACATACAATTCAAACAAGAATAATTAGGACACAGCTAGACTCTGTAGTAAGTTATTTAACTCTCAAATTATCTTATTGTTTTAGTTTGTTTCCGTTACTGATTAAACCAGACATTCAGATTACTTTTTAGTTTTATATACTTTATTTTACTAATGTTGTGAATTCCGCTTAGCTGAATGCGGCCAAATTGAGCATATTTCCGACAAAAAGGGTAGAATAAATAAAATAATATGCTTGATTGAAATAATTTTTTCTCTGTATTTTCCAGTGGACAATTGATTTATTTTGCATTGTTAAAAAATATAAAACTACTAGGTAAAACATATGATCGATCGACCATCCATCCATCCATCCATTGGCCAAGTTCTATATAACAGGCAAATCTTTGTGACAAACTGCTCCAACACCGGTATCTTGCAAGTTATAACACATCACGTCATAAAAGAGATAGCTGGATGCATTGCTTCTCGCGATACAGGTTTCACTGGTTCCTCCATCCGGCTGTCCTGGTTCCCACTCATTTACCTTTCTGCATTCTCCATCAGTCAAGTTTTGATTCCTGATGAATTCAACCATTTCGTCGTATGTAAAATTCTCGTACTGACTCGAATTTGCAACCTTCTCACTTTCCAGACACGCTGTGAAATTAAATCTCTGTGACAAGTAAGTTTTCGTCTCAGTAGTTAATAATTGTAGATCGTTTCCACCATACCGCTGGATCATACTTTTTGCCAGGGCTGCATCGAAACTTGTCCTATGGTAATTCTTTGCTGAACATATAGAACTTGCTTCACCTGTTCAAATAAAGTCGAACAATTACGTATGATATTTTTAGAACATTGAAGCACAAAACTATTGTTTTTAGCTATTGCAATGTCCGGTATATGTCCGTCGCATGTACGTTCATCGAACTACACGTCCTCTAAAACAAGTAAGTAGAAGTTGATGAAACTTAGTATGGATGTTCCATAGGCCGGTGTAATGAAGTATTTCGACCCCCATAGAATAATGACCCCCGGTCATTATTCTATAGAAAAAGTGACCCCCTGGTCATAGTATTATGACTTCCAGATCATAATACTATGACTCCCCCACGTGAAGTAAACTGAACCTCACGAAGAATATTGACTCCCATAAAAAAAACGACCCCCGGTCATTTGGTCAAATTTAGTGATAACTCATGTATCTAAGGCCTAATTGCTGCATTTTATATCCCCGCTCGGGGGGGGGGGGGGGGGGGGGGATATAGATTTGCACTTGTCCGTCCGTCCGTCCTTCCGTTTGACCATTAGCCCCAGATACCATCACTTGACACATAAATCAGAGCATTCCGCAACGGGAAAAGGGATTCTATTTCTAGACGCTGTATCTTGGTGTACACATTTTTTTTTCAGGAAAATAACAATTCACAATACGTTCACAAAACACACCAGTGTCAATAATCCCTGCAACCTTCGGTATGAAGTAATTCTTCAGAAGAAAACTGCACAAGAAATGCTAGCATAGAACTTAGTATTAATAGAAGTTGCAATACTTAGCAGTGGCAGTAAAGTACGGTAGCGGCAACAATAGAAAGTAGTAGTAGTAGTAGTAGTAGTAGTAGTAGTAGTGGCAGTGGTAGTGGCAGTTGCAGTAGCAGCAACAGCAGCAGTAGAGGAATAAGTGACAGCAGCAACAGCAGCAAGAGAAGAAGAGATAGATGTACAAGACATATTAGTGGAAGCAGGTATAGTAGTATCAGTAGTAGCAGTTGTAGTAGTAGTAGAAGAAGAAGAAGTACATGTAGTAATAGCAATAGAAGTAGCGGCACCAGTAGTAGTAGTACAATCAAAATGTTAACCATTGGCAATGGAGGGTATAAGAGTTGTAGATCTAGTAAAATTGTCCGTTAGGTTTGGTGGGGATCACTTTTTAATAGATATTATCGTCGAAAGTCTTCTTAGGAGCAAGTGTTTTACACGGGAAGAGTAACTTTTTTAAATAAAATAATGTCCGGGAATCGATATTGTATAAGAGTTCGAATGTAGTAATTTCGGCAGTGAGTATTTTACATGGAAGGAGTCACTTTTTCTATAGAATAATAACCGGGGTCGTTATTCTATGAGATTCGAAGGGAGTCATCTTTAGGGAGTCAGTATTTTACTTGGAGGGGTCAGTTTTTCTATAGAATAATGACCGGGGGCTCTTTATTCTATAGAGTTTTCAAAGGGAGTCAGTTTTTTATAAGGGGAGTCAATATTTTACAGGAAAGGAGTCACATTTTCTATAGAATAATGACCGGGGGGTCGTTATTCTATGGGGGTCGAAATACTTCATTACACCGGCTTCAACAATATCGTTCGGCTTTACGTAGTGATCGCTCAAATTAAGACATTCAAACGACATCTCCTTCTAAACCTTTGGTCCGACTTTCAAATAATATTTCAAACAAATGTTCTTTGGATAACCCTCCAACGGTATATTAATTCGTTAAAAGCAAGGCTGCTAAATGGCGCTGTCCCTTATTTCTATATCGTATAGTAAAGACTTTAAAATCTTCTCGTTGGAAACTGCTGGTCAATATTGATATAATTTCAAACAAGTGTTCCCTGTACCTAACGACATTTGGTTATAGCCCCGACAGAAAAAGAAACGCGGTGCTTAAGAACAAAAGAACAATATGATGACAATAACGTTGTCCTTAGAGTGTCATATGTATGCCGATCCGTATGTCATTCTGCCGCCATAACGACTAAACGCTTTATTAAAAACAATAAGGTTTTGTCGTTGTGACAGGGGTGTCATATATGTATGCCGATCCGTATATCATTCTGTCGCCATAACGACTAAACGCTTAATTAAAAAATAAGGTTTTGTCGTTGTGACAGGGGTGTCATATATGTATGCCGATCCGTATGTCATTCTGTCGCCATAACGACTAAACGCTTAATTAAAAGAATAAGGTTTTGTCGTTGTGACAGGGGCAAAATAAAGAAATATTTTGTATTTGTAAGTTGCTACCGTTCGTCACCACCACAGGGACAAAACACTATTTTTTTTGTCCTGTCGACACAAGGAAAAGACATATTTTTTAAAAAAATTTCGGGGTATGGAAATTTGTAAATGGATAATTTTCAATTAAGCTTATAAGCAAATCTGTGATACTATAATCAATTGTTTGAAATTTCACACCAATTCCAATTAAAAGAACAAATTAATTGACCTATGAACATTCCTTTGGTTTAAGCGGAGTACTTCAAGTTTTGGCAAAAATAAAAAAAGGACGAAATTTAGACATAATTAAAATTTTTGCACAATGTATAATCTGAAAGGTAAATCCATGAAACGTAGTTAATTTAAAAACTGTATGTGACACTTACCGTAGGAGCTAACTAATCCTGTGTAAAATGTACACCTCCACCACCAGGGCCAAAGCTCAGTTCCGTTGTCACAACACTGAAGCCTGTTTGGAGACCAGGCACCATTTTTACACGTGCTATTCGAGACCTGTCCATTTCCCTGAAAATTCTCTCCGCACGTAAAGTGAAGAACAGTCCCTTCGAAGAAAGTGAATCGTCCACCATTTTCTACACGTGATAGTACACCATTGTAAACTGTTTTAGGTTTCTTGCAGTTTTTCAAGCAATGAAAATTAGTTGTTGACCACGTTGCGTCGTCTTTGCACGTGATGGAAGCTGCACCAAAACCCGTGTAGCCGGATTTGCATTTGTATCTGTTAACAGACCCTACGCTTTTCTTATTCGATGTCAAATATGTTTGTGCAATATAGGTAGGTTGCCGACATTCCGATTTCAGACACCTAAATATCTTCGGATTTTCCTTAGACTTTACACATTTTTCTGTTTCTCCGCATTGACTTTGGTTGCATGGCCCTAAATACGAGGGCAGCCAGTCTGTTTTCTTTAGATACATGCACAGGGGTTCTATGTCCCGTAAGGAACTGACGACAACGTTTTCCTTTAAACTGCAATGACCCATTCCTCGCCTGAACATTATGGTTTTACATCGTGACCGCCTGTCGCACTCGTTCATACAGTCTTGTAAAGATCCGCCAAAAGTTTGTAAAAAAGTATTCGATTGATCACATGTTTTATTTATGAATTTCAACACGACAGCGGTGCTTACTAGAGCAACTGACACTGATAAAACAAATAAATACCAAACTGTGCCCATAACTAAAAACCTTCTGTCGCATGCTTATCGTAAAACATGTCTTCTTCCCAAGAGCCCAGCAATAGCAGTGAGAGAAACTTCACAGTTTATCAGAAACTTACACAAAAGTAGCTGATGCTTGAAATAGTTATTAATATTTAACAAACATACGTTGACAGGCAAAATGTTTGTGTCCTGTCTCCCTATTTGTTGAACAGTTCTAATGTGTGTTTTTTTTATCCCATTTTTATCTTTCAGGCTATGAAATGTACAGTGTTCAAAACATTGCTTTTCCATATTAATTGTGTTGTCCCTGCTTTTAATGTGCACCACGGTTTTCAACATCATGCTTTTATGATATAATATTTTATAAAACATTTAACTTTGCTTGTTCTTTTTTAACAAACCAGGTCTATTTATCGAATATAATTATGTAGCTATCTAAATTTCCGCCATCATGTTGACAAGTAGTTCCTATTTGCTAAATTGTGTGGTGTAACAGCGCCGCTTTTCAACAGTATACGGCGGTCAGACAACTTAGTTTTCGTAGTTTGTTTTCAGTGGTCTCCGAAACAAACATTGTAGCCACCTAATTAAATGAGGTCGCACGTATACGCACGCACGTATTTTTAAGATTATGTATTGAAACACTGGGTGTCAGCGCTTATCATTTATTTATAAGATATTCAATGTTCTTTCTGTGAAGTCAATCAATTGACATCACTGTACGAGGGTTGTTCATTTAATTCCCGGCTGACCGCTATAACTCGAGAACTATCTGATGTTTTTAAATAATAAATGAGCATACTATACTTCGATCATATCTGTATTAATGTGCACAATTTCAATGTGATACGACTATAGGTTTGTAAGAAATCAAAAAATGATAATACCTAGGGAACGGTTAGCGCCCCACGTTGACATCGACACCTTTGACGTCAAGAAAAACGTCAATAATTCATAAGCTCATTCTTTCTCAAAATAGCAACCAGCGGCCGCCACGGATGTCTATGCACCCAAGCAGAGAAAGTGTCGAGAAACCACTTGTCATCCAGCAAAGCAATCACACGGCTTACCTCCTGTGTCAGACTTCATCTTCCAACATTTTCTGCACTGACGTCGCCTTCCTGTCTCTGACACACGGCTAATCCTTATTTGCGTCATCTTTCGGTGACGTTCTACCTTCGTGAAAGCGTTTATACCAAGTGTTCACCGTGGTTCTCTTCAAATAAATCATCCAAAAATTTCTTTGTTTGAACTGGCGTGTGCCCAATACGTTCACAGAATTGTGAATCCATTTGATAAAAATTACAAGTATGCACGATGACAATAAAACCTATAAACGTTAAAACAAGTGCATGGATGACGTCAATTTTGCAAAGGCTATTACGTCAATGAATTTATAACGCTATTTGTTTTATCGGCGCGTTTTTTGTTGTTGCTAAGACGTGTCGACATACGCGCCAACACACCAGAATAAAATCGCAGAAACCAGCCACCTTACTTACAATACATAAAACGAAAACGTGTATGCTAACGTCCATATAAAAATAACAATTTTTAAAAGTAATACTAATACAGCTCACCCCAGGACATTTCCTATGTCCAAATGAGTTAGTTATACATATGTGTTAAATGTACATCATTTTAATGGTAGCTAGTTTGTTAAGGAGATGCATCTACTGCTAAATAATAATGGTCTTTTTATCCTCACGATGTGGATTGGAGACACTGAAAGGGATTTACAATTGTTTCTCGGAGGAAACCGTCCAGTTAGCGTCCTATGTTCGTGCCGGTAATACCTAGGTGCAAAATAATGGCCGAAAAAGAACTTACCATACAAAAGCAGAAATTGACAATACAACATAAAATGTCGTTGCGGCTTTAAATTAAAAATTTACAAAACAGAACAAACGTTTGTTACAGAAGAATGATTATGTGGTTTTTATTGGAATATCGTTTCATATATCAGTTCAAAGTTGACAAGGTACTCATTAATTATTAAATAATTAAGCCAATATTTCAAATGAAAAAAAAACAACACAACAAAACACACCACAGTTTCGTTTAATGTTCCACGGAAAGGTTGTTCTCTTATTTGCACTGTTATAATTTATATTTAGATGGGTATTGTACAAAACAAAATGAGCTTAACAAATAATTTGAATTTTACATTGAATGTCGATGTTACACTCCATTTAAACAAAATAGCTACTGACGCATAGATCAGTTTGGCGCTATATTATCTTGTACTTTGGGATCATGGTTCTAATATTTTTTACTATAACATATTTCCACTTAAGTCGGTCCTAGGGGAATGAGAGTGTTGCACAGTTTATTATGTCTTACGAATACACTCAATCAACAAAGTCTGCTATCAATTTTCTTGGTTGGTTTCTATGCTCTTACAGATTTTCCGTAATCATGATAAGAGCGATTGCCATCAGAGATAGAATTTCTCTCTTCACGTAACGTAGAAACTTCATTCTGAATAAATAATGTTTTTAGCAGCGAAACATGTTTAAGTAGGTGTCAAATTTTACTTTTCTCTGATAAAGTTGATAATACCGTAAAATTTGAAAAAAAAATTTAACAGTGCGTTCAAATATTTAATACACAAGCCAAATTGTATCTGGAACATTGAAAAGATTATGAGCTTATCATACGGCTCTATCACAACTCTATAATAATGTATCATAAAACCTATAAAAACATGTTTACTATTAAGAGAATTTGTTTTACATCCTCCCAAAATATCGTTCAAAACATGTGATGCTATATTAGAAATGACGAAAATGTTTTTTAGCTTTTTGTGCATAAATGCATTACGGTTGTATCGAAATATACATACATGAGAGTGTTACAATAAAAAAGGCATATTCACAAAAGAAAATTCATAAGAAAGATATCAATGCTAAGGTTGCATTAAAAAGTAAAGGTTCTGAACTGAACCAATGCCCGGCGTTCAAACCCTCAAACTTTTCTCATCTCAAAGGGCTAGGAAACCACAGTGTTTTGCTTTCAACATGTTCAAATAAGGAAAATGTGTTGATATCAAAGACAAAACATATATACATACAATTCGAACAAGAATAATAAAAGACATGCTTACCTTGGGCTCTGTAGTAAATTATTTAACTCTCAATTTATGTTATTGTTTTAATTTGTTTCCGTTACTGTTTCAACCAGACTTTCGATTTCTTTTTTTTTTAAATTTTATATGCTTCATTTCACTAATGTTGTGAATTCCGCTTAGCTTAATGCGGCCAAATCTAGCATATCTTCGACATGAATGGTAGACATACATACAACAATGTGCTTGATTCAAATCATTTACCACTGTATTTTCCTGTGAACAATTGATTTAATTTGCATTTATAAAAATATAATTACTAGGTAAAACGATTGACGATCGATTCATCCGTCCATCCTACCATCCATCCATCCATCCATCCATCAATCGGTCGAGTTCTATATAACAGGCAAATCTTTGTGACAAACTGCACCAACATCGGTATCTTGCAAGTTATTACACATCACGTCATAAAAGAGATAGCTGGATGCATTGCTTATCGCGATACAGTTTTCTTTGGTTCCTCCATCGGGCTGTCCTGGTGCCCAACCATTTACCTTTCTGCATTCTCCACCAGTCAAGTTTTGATTCCTGATGAATTCAACCATTTCGTCGTATGTAAAATTCTCGTACTGACTTGATGTACAGTTCTCGTACTGACTTGATGTACAATTCTCGTACTGACTCGAATTTGCAACCTTCTTACTTTCCAGACACGCCGTGAAATTAAATCTCTTTGACAAGTAAGTTTTCGTCTCAGTAGTTAATAACTGTAAATCGTTTCCGCCATACCGCTGAATCATACTTTTTGCCAGACTTGCACTGAAACGTGTCCTATGGTAATTCCTTTCTGAACATATAGAAGTTGCTTCTCCTGTTAAAATAAAGTCGAACAATTACGTATGCTCTTTTTAGCCTTTATCTTGCTAATTGTTTATAATGAACTTGTCCATCTTCCAACTTGGTTAGTACCATTAACTGTTAAAAGGGGTGCTTACAAAACTGGCTGAATAGCGAAAAGTGCAGATCATGATCAGCCTGCACGGATGTGCAGGCAGTTCATAATCTACGCTGGCCGCAAAGGCATAATCAGTCGTGTCCAGCATTGTAAGGTTTAGCTCATTGAAACACAAAGCGTTCGAGGTAAGCTACTGTGGTCCCTCAGCTATTGCAGTGTCCGGAGTATGTCCGTCGCATGTACGTCCGTCGAACTACATCTCCTCTAAATCATGTAAGTTGAACTTGATGAAATTTAGTATGTATGTTTCCGTAGATGGGCCTCTTTTAAAAGTATTCACCAATGTATTCACCAGTGCCGTTTGGCTTTACATAGTGATCGCTAAAACAAATACAAAGTGTATACACAACGAAAAGACGACATTTTTAGGCGTGTGAAAATTTGTAAATGCCTAATTGTTGATTTAATCAAGCTTATCAGCAAATATGTGATAGTATAATCAATTGTTTTAAATTTCATGCCAATTTCAATTAAAATAACTAATTAATTGGCCTACGAACATCCCATTGGTTTAAGCGTTGTTTATTTGTCTAAACGAAAAATGGACGCCATTTAGACATAATGAAAATTTTCGAAGAATGTATAATCTGAAATGTAAATCCGTAAAACGTAGTTAATTAAAAAACAACTTTATGTGACACTTACCGAAAGAGCTAACTAATCCTGTGTAAAATGTACACCTCCACCACCAGGGCCAAAGCTCAGTTCCGTTATCACAACACTGAAGCCTGTTTGGAGACCAATTGCCATTTTTACATGTGCTTTTCGAGACCTGTTCATTTCCCTGAAAATTCTCTCCGCATGTAAAGTGAAGAACAGTCCCTTCGAACAAAGTAAATCGTCCATTTTCTACACGTGATAGTACACCATTGTAAACTGTTTTAGGTTTCTTGCAGTTTTTCAAGCAACGAAAATTAGTCGTCGACCACGTCGCGTCGTCTTTGCACGTGATGGAAGCTGCACCAAAACCCGTGTAGCCGGATTTGCATCTGTATCTGTTAACAGACCCTACGTTTTTCTTATGCGATAACAAATAGGCATTTGCTACATAAATAGGCTGCAGACATTCCGATTTCAGGCACCAAAATGTCTTCGTATTTCCTTTAGGCGTTACACATTTTTCTGTTTCTCCGCATTTACTTTTGTTACATGGTCCTAAATCAGGGGTCGACCAGTCTGTTTTCTTTAGATACATGCACAGGGGCTCAATGTCGCCCAAGGGACTGATGTTAATGTTTTCCTTTAAACTGCAGTGTCTCATCCCCGCCTGAACATTATGGTTTTACATCGTGTCCGCCTGTCGCACTCGTTCATACAGTCTTGTAAAGATCCGCCAAAAGTTTGTAAAAAAGTATTCGATTGATCACATGTTTTATTTATGAATTTCAACACGACAGCGGTGCTTACTAGAGCAACTGACACTGATAAAACAAATAGATACCAAATAGTGCCCATAACTAAAAACCTTCTGTCGCATGCTTAACATAAGACATCTTCTTTCTAAGTGAGAGAAACTTCACAGTGTTATATCAGAAACTTATACAAAAGCTGATGCTTGAAATGATTATTAATTTTTAACAAACATACGTTGACAGGCAAAATGTTTGTTTCCTGTCCCCCTATTCGTTAAACAGTTCTAATGTGGGTTTTTTTTCCGTCCCTTTTTTATTTTTCAGGCTATGAAATGTACAGTGTTCAAAACATTGCTTTTCCATTTGTTTGGTGTTGCCCCTGATTTTAATGTGCAGCACATAATTTTCAATATCATGCTTTTATGAGATTTTATTTTATAAAACATCCTACTTTGCTTTTTCGTTTTTAACAAACCAAGTCTATGTATCTAATGTATGTATCTATCTTAATTCCCGCCATCATATTGACAAGTAGTTCATATTTGTTGAATTGTGTGTTTTATCAACATCACTTTTCAACAGTATTTCAGCGATTTTATACGATGGACAGACAACCTTACTAGTTTTTGTTTTTTGCTAAGCTGTAGCCACCTAATTACACATCAACACGAGGTCGCATGTATACGCTCGCACGTACAAATGAACGGACGCATACAAACGGATGTACAACACAGGAAACCAAGATAACAGTGACTATGTATAGAAACACTGGATGTCAGCGCTGATCATTTATTTATAAAATATTCAATGTTTTATTTTCTGTGACCCTATCAATCAATTGTATGTATACAACCTGTGAATAAAACTATTATTTAAAAGAATGACAATTATCTTTATCAACGTGATGGCATTTTTTTATAAAGCTGAACAGTTCTAAAAGATTCTTTCAATACATGTTGGGGAAGGGCCATCGGCTATTGTTGGTATCCCTTTTGTTTTTGATATCTACTTTATTAATATATGTGTTTATTCTCTCTTTTTTTTTGTTTGTTGGCTAATTTGTAATAATGTATTGCATTATTTCTAAAGCAATGTTAAACTAAAAATTTAAAATTTAAAATAGAATACATCACTTTACCAACATGATGATTTCTTTAAAAAAAAACTGAATATTCAGCAAGATACGTTAGAATACATCTTTTTTATAAATAAAGCTGGACATTATCGAAAAGATACTTTACAATACATCTCTTTATAAATGTGCTGATTTCTTTTTATAAAGTTGAACATTTTCAATAAGACTTCCCTTAGAATACATCCTTTAATCAACGCGATGTTTCTTTTTAAAACAATTGAACGTTTTCACAAAGAAAGTTAAGACTACATCTTTTTACTAAGGCGGTAATCTTTTTTATAAAGATGAACATTTTAACATGTTTGAATACATCTCTCCATCAACGTGATGATCGTTTTGTATAAAACTGAATATTTTCAAAAAGATACAACAGAACAAATCTCGTTATCAACGTGATGATTTTGTTTATAAAACTGAACATTTTCAAAAATAAATTGTACAATGCATCTCTTTACCAACGTGACGAATTTTGTATAAAGTTGAATATTTTCAAAAAGATTCTATAGAACACATCTCGTTATCAACGTGATGATTTTGTTTATAAAACTATCATTTTCAAAAATAAATTTTAAAATGCATCTCTTTACCAAGGTGATGATTTTTGTATAAAGTTGAATATTTTCAAAAAGATTCTAAAGAACACATCTCATTATCAGCGTGATGATTTTGTTTATAAAACTGAACATTTTCAAAAATAAATTTTGAAATGCATCTCTTTATCAACGTGATGATTTTTGTATAAAGTTGAACATTTTTAAAATGATACCTTAGAATAAATTTCTTTATCAACTTGATAATTTGATTTTGATCCGAAAATTAAAAAAAAAAAAACTTTTGAATACATATCTTTATCAATGTGATGATTTTTCAAACTGAACATTTTCAAACAATACGTTTGTACATGAGGAAATCAGTTGAAGATGTTTTAACTCTGAAAGTCGTTAGGAAAACAACTGACGATGATTTAACTCTGAAAATCATGAACAATAATTGTGTCTATTTTTGCTAGATGTGTGTTTTAAGAGGTAAATACGCAAGTGCCGAGTATGATCTAGTCTGGTGAAATTCAGAAGAGCAAAATATATTTCAGATCAGTTATTTTGTTCAGGTTCACGTCACATGCATTATTACCGTCACGGGCGGGCACCCGGGTAGAACTACCGGACTGGATTATTCCCTTACATTAAAAAAATTAAACATCAAGCGAGGTTTCGAGCCCGCAGCGATGAGGTGCAAGTGATTCGGAGTCAGAGACCGTAACCACTCGACTACGAAGGCCTTACACCTCTTTTTGGCATCAGGTTTTCCCTCTAACTGTTTCCCATTATATTTTAGCATTTTAAACAGGATGCCATAGACCATGTTTTGTTAGGGACATTTGGTAATACAACTAAAGACTGGTTTGCGTCACGGATTTTACCAAACGTTTTCGATTACTTTTCCCTTAGGGTTTAGTGCATTTACAAAACACTCGACTGTTTGTGCCCTCAATCTCAATCGTTTACAGAGTTATTTATGAAAACAAACAGAGCAGCTGGGGTTCCACTGTGCGAGATGCTCGTTCTATCACTTTTGGTTGCTCCGTAAACCCCACGAAAAAGGTTCTGTCTAGGACGTATTGTGGAATGTTTACGTTTGAGCCTTGTAAAATTTTGCCCCGTCATTGCTATCACGGGTGATATGATTTCAAGGTGTCTCGGCCGCCAGCAGAAGAATCTGCTATTCTTATTAACTTATTGTGACTCATCAATTTCTCGAAAAACTCTTTCGAAAATCCTTTTTGAATTTTGAATGTCCGATTACCAAGGAAACCAGCTTTATTGACTCTTTGACCTCAGAATTGCAAACAAAATGAAGCTTGTTACCCTGACTGCAATTCGTTCAAGACCTGTTGAAGTTTGAGATGCTACAAGTTTTAACTAGTGAAGCCAGGCAATTTTTCCTGTTAGCAGACCGAGCATTTACCCCGTCGTCTAACATAGCTGTCATTTTCGATTGTTAATTTAATGTGTTGAATGGTCAGTCTCCAAAAGCTAATTGACAATTTCAATATACAATATACATACCGTGTGGTATCGATGCTACAGCTAGCGGAGACTTTATTCGATTAAGGGGAAATTAATTTTCTTGTTTTTCATTCTTCAAACGAAGAAAATTGTATTTCGTGATAAATGTTCAATTAACAACAAACACATTATGATAATATAAAACAGTGTTTTGCTGTTATGAAAGTATGTTAGGCAGACATAATGTTATAATTTTCTATTTATATATTTTTGTACAATTAACAGCTTCTGTTGCATAACGGTACAAGTATGGTGATCCCTGCAAGATTTTTGTTTCAGAAACATTTTTGTTTCTCTACAGTTTTACCTTCCTTTCTTCTTCCAATTATTCAAATATTACGATAAATGATTATAGATTTGAATATTTTAGTAAGCCACCCCTTAGTTCTAGCTTTTTTGTTAAACTTGGGATTTAGTTTACCACGCCTCTTCACTATTCTTTATTATAATAAGTACTTCCACTTCAAAAGATATACAGAAGTAACAATTGCATATGTATTGATTATGACGCGGATTCAGCCTTTGTTCCATATCTTCAAAACGGAAACAAGCAACATTTAGAATGTGCAAAATAAATGAGGCATCTCTCCGGTATGAATGTTCAAGTTTTAATATGTGTCAGAATGTCATTTATAGACAAAATAACATTCATCCGATATGATTTACTTATATTTTTGCATGGCACTCTTTTATAAATCATTTGACTGCATGGAGTTCCGCTTCGGGGTTCATCCATCGGTTTTACCGATATTTTCTTGTTTCAGTTTGTTTTCAGTACTTTCATCTTTGATTTTATTTATTGTTGCGGATTACGACTGGTTTAATGTGGCGAGATTGGGCATAACCCCAACAAACAGTGTGGATACTCTTAAAACAATGTGCTTGGTTCTAAACATTTTTTCTTTTTGTCAATTTGCTTGTGTGCCGATAAACTGATTTTCTATGAAAAATAGTTTTGCATTAGTAACAATATAAAGTTACTGAGTAAAGGATAACATTTTTCATATCTTATTAATGGATACAATTCACATCTATCCTTCTGACCAAAACCAACAAAAAAGTCTAGAAGAAGCTAACTCTCTCACGCACTCAATCACTCACTCACTCACTCCACATCATTCATACAATCAATAGATCCAATATATCTACCAATCAATCGGCCAAGTCCTGTAACAAAGGCAAAACTTTGTGACAAACAGCTCCAACACGGGGATGCTGAAAGTCATTACACATCAAGTCAAAAAAAGAGATAGTTGTATTCATTGCTGCTCGCGATACAGTCTTCGTTGGTTCCTCCATTCGGCTGCCCTGGTGCCCACGCATTTAACGTTTTGCATGTTCACCAGTCAAGTTTTGATTCCTGATGAATTCAACCCTTTCGTCGTATGTAAAATTCTCGTACTGACTTGATGTGAAATTCTCGTACTGACTTGAATTTGTAACGTTATCACTGTCCTTACACACCGTGAAATTTAATCTTTTTGATAAGTACGTTTTATTCTCAGAAGCTAATAACTGTTAATCGTTCCCGCCATACCGCTGAATCATTCTTTTTGCCAGAGGTGTACTGAAACGTGTCAATCGGTAATTCTTTGACGAGCAAAATAGAACTTGCTTCTCAAGTAAGAATAAAGTAAAAATAAATATGTATGCCTTTTTTTTTAAGTCGCCGGAGAACAAAGTGCTCGAGGTAGGCTATTGTGACCACTCACCACCTGTTAATACGTGTATCTATGTGTATAGTAGAAACATTAGTATGTATTCGTTTGAAACTGCTAGTCGATTTTGAAATGATTTTTTTACACAAACATTCCTTGGACAGAACGATATTTTGTAATTGTTCCGTTAATTTATTTTTACTCGTTCTGTTGCGTCGACATGCCGATATCGGCGTCAAGCAAGTGTCATAAGCAAGTAATTGTGTCGTTCTGTCGCCAAGCCACAGCGACAAAATGCTGAAATAAAGATCGTTTTGTTGTTCTGACAGGGCCAACAAAAATAAACTTTCTGACTTGCTGTCGTTTGTTGGTATCGTTCGTCAACGACTAAACAAAATTTTGCTGTACTATGCTGCTTCCTTTTTTGTCTTGTTCAGTGTGAATGTAACAAAAGTAAAAGTGGTCACCATATGTTGAGACATGATTATAGCTTTTGTAGAATATATAATCTGAAAGATAGGTAAGCTATAAAACGTACATTAATTTAATAACTATATGTGACACTTATCGTATGTCGCACTCGTTCATACAGTCTTTTAAAGATCCACCAAGAGTCTGTAAAAAAGTATTCGATTGATCACATGTTTTATTTACGAATTTAAACACGACAGCTGTGTTTACTAGAGCAACTGACACTGATAAAGCAAATAAATACCAAACAGTGCCCATTACTAAAACCCTTCTCTCGCATGCTTAACATAAGACATGTCTTATTTCCAAGAGCCCAGCAATAGCAGTGAGAGAAACCTTACAGTGTTACATCAGAAACTTGTACAAAAGTAGTTGCTCCTTGAAATGATTATTACTTTTTAACAAACATACGTTGACAGGCAATTAATATGTTTGTTTCCTATATATCTCCCTATTCGTTGAACATTTCTGTTATTTTCTTCCAACCCTTTCTTAATCAGTATATAGTCAAAACATTGCTTTTCCTTTTTCGGCGAACGTCGGCGAAGAACGAATTCGTGACCCGGACTGACCCATGCCACATGACTAAAGTTTGCAAATCAGATTACTTGATATCGCATTATGGATAATTTATCTGAATAAAAGACTTATGCAACACTCTACCTGTTTGGGATGTCGTTTTTATAACTTTGCTGACTGTGCAACAATGAGTGAAATGACAGACGAAGCATTCGTCCTTAATGACGCTGTTTATAGTTTTAAAGATACGTTTCGCTCAGTATATTTAGAAGAATATTGAAAAATATCTAAAAATGATAAGTTTAATAAAAGTAATAAAAACCTGTTCAAATACCAACATATATCAATTTACAGAAACAGCTGAATACGGTCTGCGTATCACATTAATATCGTCTTCCTGACCACTGCTGTTATTATACCTCTTAGGATAAACGGCCAACGAAACCTTTGTGAAAAATAAAAGAGAAGCATTTAAATTGTTGAAGTGTGGTGTTTAGTTTTGCTAATATAGATGATAGAATAACACAAATAACTCATAAACTTCTTGTCTTATTACAATATATTCGCCGACCATCTTTTTAATGTGTTATCCTCGGTATTATATGCAGGACATGGTTTTCATTATCATGCTTTTATGATGTTTTATTTTATGAAATATCTTATTATGATTTTCTTTTTTAAAAAACTCATTCTGTGTATCTTTCTAAAATTCCGCAGTTATGTTGACAAGTAGTTCTATTTGCAGAATTGTTTGTTGTTTCAACGTCATTTTTCAACAGTTTTTTTCTTCAGTTATTCAGTTTTCGTATTATTCCGTAGTCTCCGAAACTCTAAAGCCCCTGCTTTTTATAAGCCCGTTTGAAAGACAGGACTTATTATTGGAACGCTCTTGGTTGGCGGGCGGCGTCCACAAACTTTGTCCAGGGTATTTCTTCTTCATACATGGAGGGATTTTGACATTACTTAGGACAATTGTTCACCATCATGAGATGGAGTGTCATGCGCAAGAACAAGTCCCTAGATACAAGGTCAAGGTCACACTTAGAGGTCAAAGGTCAAATATAAGAATGAAAGGCCTGGTTTTCGTATTTTTGAAGCTTCTTTCATGATATCTGAATCGGATGTACAGTTATTTAACAAAAAACTTTTTTTCTCTAACAAGCTCTCCACTGGCGTATTTTGTGAATTAGGCACCCTTGTTCTCCGTGGTATAAATGAACGCATGCATGTTAACGGACGTACAATACACAGAAAACATAGAAAACAAAGAAACCAAAATACAACGTGTCGAAACACCGGATGTATACGCTAATAATTCATTTATAAAAGGGCTGTTCTGTGGCATAATCAGTCAATTATCTGTATACAACTTGAGAATACTCTTTATAAACGTGTTTTTCTTTTCTTTTACAAAACAGAACATTTCTTTATCAATGTGATGTGTTTTTTTTATAAAACTGAACATTTTCGAAAAGATTATTATGAATACATTTGAATACATTTACCGTGAAGATGTTTTGCCAACAATAGATATTTAAAACAGTTGTGCTATTTGGTTCGAATGGCTTTGCTAGGTCTGGGTCACACGCAGTAAAAACGCAAGCGCTGAGTACGATCCAGGCTGGTACATCCTTGACAGCCAAATACATCCAAGATCATTTATTTATTTATTTATATATTTATTTTGTTTTTACGTCACATGCATTATAACCGACTAGGGCGGGCATTTTGGTAGAACAGCCGGTCTTTCGTAAGCCAGCTTATGTAATTGTTTAAAGACACATTGCATTTTATTTAATCCCGGTCCAGACACTGGAAATTTCTGAGATGCTCTTGAGTGTCTCCCACCTGACTAGGAGGCCTGTACTGGTTCTTCCCAGGATAGACGGCTTCTCTTGTATCGGTGCTATACACCGGGAACGTTAAAGAACCAGACTGTCTATTCGCAAAGAGCTAGGGGATGTTAGCCGGACAAGCCTGTATCTAAAAAGGATTTCTCTCTGTCTGTTCTGGGGGCTTTATCTCAGTATGTCCCTCTGGTCAAATCGCTCTATGTCTATACTAGTAGAAGATGAATTTCGCGCACTGTGTGGCTGCGTTTCGTCAAGAGCATTGACAATATTATTTTACAGACGTTTAAAAAGTCTATGTACTTTCATTATTGTCCATTACCTGAAATGGTACATTTCCTTTTGTTATGTCTCACGCTGTTATTTGAAAATTTGAAACATTATTGCAGTATTTTAGTTGATACGATTAAAGGGAAACAACTGTTCCCGATTGCTCTTGTAAAATGTTTTCAGGATGCAGTCTTTTGCTCTTTATTGCTCTCTTGTGAAACTACTTTGAATTTAGAAGTCATATCTGTTATTCTTTTATTATTAATTTTAAGTGGTAATATTGAATTAAGGCCCGGGAAGTGAATCTGATTGTAACTGTCTATCGATTTATAGTCAAAACGTAAGGAGCATAAGACATAAATTAAGCTACATAAAAAACAACTGGCTCGATTTCGATGTTTTATGTTTTACTGAAAGTCATCTAGATGAAAATGTAAGCATTGACAGTATCAGTCTAGATTTTCATTCAACAATTTACCGTAAAGATGTTTCTTGTCACTCCGGGGGTTTACTTATGTATATATCAGACAATCTTATTTCAAAACGTATACATGAACTTGAGAACATTTTGAAAGATTCGCTATGGGTAGAGTTAAAAACTAAACATACGAAATATCTCATTTGTAATTTGTACAGACAACCTCAAGCATCTATAGACTTCTGGATAAAACTGAACAATTCCTTAGAAAAAGCTCTTGATATGTGTGATAGATTAATGTTAGTAGGAGATATAAATGAGGACCAACTGAACATCAACAATCACAAATTTAAAGATATTCTTCTAATCAATGATTTACATAACATAATTAAAGAACCAACAAGAATTTCAAATCATTCATCGACCCTTATTGATCCTATTGCTATTTCTAATACTATTGAAGTTTACAATTCCGGTGTCTTTTTAACTCCGGCAGAAATAAGTGACCATTTTGGAACTTATGCATATATAAAATACCCTAATAATATACCTATAGCGTATAAACGAGAGGTTTGGAACTATAATCGCGGTAATTTTGATGAATTTAATAATTTGATATTAAGAATGGCATTGATATACAAACTAATTTTAAATCTGTAAACAAGTCATTATTACTTTTTATGACAGTTAGATTTACAACGTATAACCCTTTGCGTCCAAATTAGTTGGTCTCATATTATTTTTCAATTAATTAAGTAACTTTGCATAGCTCTACATACTCTTACTGTTTTAGTATCAACATACCTAGTAAATAATAAAGTGATTTTAGATTTAAACATTGCTATTTTTTTCAAATTAAGCTGTCCGAACAATGACAAAGTATTGAAAGTACCAATCAAATTTAATAGCCGGTAGAAGAAAATTATATCCCGTTAATTATATTAAATGAGCCGCGCCATGAGAAAACCAACATTGTGGCTTTGCGACCAGCATGGATCCAGACCAGCCTGTGCATCCGCGCAGTCTGGTCAGGATCCATGCTGTTCGCTAACGGTTTCTCTAATTGCAATAGGCTTTGAAAGCGAACAGCATGGATCCTGACCAGACTGCGTGGATACGCAGGCTGGTCTGGATTCACGCTGGTTGCAAAGCCACAATGTTGGTTTTCTCATGGCGCGGGTCAAATGTTATTTTGATCTTTTTTCGTCATAATTTTATATATATATTTTCGATTCGTATCCTTATACATTTTTGACGTTTTATGAAAATAAAAGTTTATTAACTTTTGCCCTCTCTCTGTATGGGATGGGAAAAGAAAGATAAATTCTGTCCAAAAACTGACTCTGACATGCAAATCATGTTTACATCCGAAACACTCATGGTTTTTTAAATTTTCATCGGGCTGAATACTGAATTTATTAATCGGATAATTGATAGCATATAAGGTTAAATTTGACTTTTAATTGGTGACATATAGCACATGATTTTTCTTCACACTTTAGGACTAAATAACCGACCATCCCGCACAATGTATTCCAGTATACTCAAACTTGTTGTCGGCAGCACTATTACGAGGGACTATTAATGATATCACATGTATCGTATCAAGTGTACTATAATCTAATTTGTGTATTCCTTTTACTTATAGTAGTTTTTTTCTTCAAAACATCCCTTATAAAATTTTCAAAAATCATTAACGACGTTCACGAACACGACAGCGAAATGGAAGAGCTCTCATTATTTCTTTGATAACAAAGTTCTCTGATAATCTCGGGTCACAAGGTCTGCCTTTGCCCTCCAAAAATTCAAAGCTCCAGCGTTGTAATAGGCTGGAGATGTAGAGGAAGTAGCGAGTTCTGGCAAACACCTCTCCGGGACAATGACGTAAGCCGTACCCGAATGCAAGAAGGCTGAAATTAATTTAGGTGTTGACATGTATTCAGTTTAGAGTAAGAAATGTTACAACACTTATACACAAATACGTATATACGAGAAGTCCAGCCGTAGTTACCAGCACAGTTGAGAGAGTTTCGAACTGCCAAACATTGATCAAGGTTGAAGGTGGATTCTTTATCTCCGATTTGTACAAGGTAAGGTTCTGTGACCAAGCCTGAATGATTTTTTTTTTCAAATCGATAGAGGCAATGTCCTTTACTTGTTCGAACTGCATTTGCCTATGCGAACAGATGCGGAAAATGGAAGCTTACTTTATTTCTTTCAAATTCTTATAGATTCAAATCTAAATAAATGAAAGATAAAATGATACACCGATCAATGATTAAATAAAACAAACAAAAGATAAAATTACTTTCTCCTGAGTTTATGTTCTATTGACAGCAAATTTCCATGCTCATCCAAGAATCGTTCAGGCCTGAAGGTCCATGGATCTCCCCAGATTTCCTTATTATGGTGAACAAACCAGACGTTCCCAAATACCTGAATATATATATGTAATTATGTTTGTTTTTGGTTTAACGCCATTTTCAACAATATTTCAGTTTTATAACAGCGGGCTATTAACCTAACCAGTGTTCCTAGATTCTGTACAAGTACAAGCCTGTTCTCCGCAAGTAACTGCCAACTTCCCCACATGAATCAGAAATGGAGGACAAATGATTTCAGACACAATGTCTTTTATCAAATCGTGACAACTTACGCCCCGCCTGGGGATCGAACTCACGACCCGCGATCCTTAGATCTGCGCTCCCCTTATATTTCTAGAAAAAAACCCAAGAGTTGCCGGAGGACAGCAACGCTCGACTATTCAACAGCCTTGTCAATTGAATAAATATAAAAGTCGAAAAAGGGGCATAGTTTTGTGAAATTGCAAAACAGGGTGATGCATGCATATCAGCTCATGACAGTTGACAAGTGTGTGACGTTTCAATCCAGTAGTGGGTACTGAGATTCCAGCTTACATACAAAAAAAGTCGAAAAAGGGTAATAATTTTGTAAAAATGGCAAGTAGAGTTATGAAACCAGTGCATAGCATGTCAGAACATGAAAGTGAACAAGTGGGTGAAGTTTCAATCCATTCCCATTAGTGGGTACTGAGATAGCAGCTTACATACAAAACCTTAACCCAAAATTTCTTAGTCGAAAAAGGGGCATAATTTTGTAAAAAATTAAAATAGAGTTATGGAACCTGTACAATGCATATCAACTCATGACGGTGTGTGAAGTTTTAATCCATTCCCACCAGTGGGTACTGCGATACCAGCTTACATATAAAACCAAAAACTGCTTATTCCAAAAAGGGGCATAATTTTGTTATAATGCAAAATAGAGTTATAGAACCTGTGAACCTGTCAAATCATGAAAGTGAACATGTGTGTGAAGTTTAAATCCATTCCCAATAAAGGATACTGAGATAGCAGCTTACATACAAAACCGTAACCTAAAATTTCCAAAAAATAAAAAGCAAAACAGAGTTATGGAACCTGTGCAATGTAAGTCAGTTTATCACTGTGAATAAGTGTGTGAAGTTTGAATCCATTTACACCAGTGGTTACTGAGATACCAGCTTACATACAAAAAGTTAACCAAATCGGGACGCCGACGCGGACGCTGACGTATACGCAGGCGCCGACGTGGACGCCGACGCATGGGTGAGTCCAATAGCTCTACCTATTCTTTGAATAGTCGAGCTAAAAATCAAGATTCCTACTATTTTTGTGCGTGTGTGCGTTCGTGCCTGCTTGTTATTATTTCAATAATGCAATTCACAATAACAAAACATTATGATCTTAATTTATGTTATTTAAGATGAATTATCTTAATTTATGTATTCTACAATTAACAAAATAATGTCAAACAACTTAAATAAATACCAGCGTGCATCAAAATAAAAATGACGTAATTAACTTTCCACCTACCACAGTACCTTCCGCAATGCCAAAGCCTTCCAACTCTACCTGGTCTCTACACACATGCGGTAGCAGCAAAGGAGCCACAGGTATATAACGTAATATCTCCATCTCGAAGGCTTTAAAAAATGTGCATTTTTCACGATCACTATACGTGGGTGCTCTTTCACGACCTATCACATTATCAAACTCCTGTTGTAACTTGGTTTGGTACTGAGGGTTGTTTAGCAAGACCAACATGGTATTTGAAAGCGCTGATAAAGTCGTGGTCGTACCTATGATCATAGAAAATAAAAAGAGTTGTTAACATATATGTTCCCCATGATGACCTGCTGGATGTAAACGGGTGTGTCATTTATTGTGACACTGAAATTTGAAAATCATAAGCCATGGCATTCTCCAGTTATTAATCGTAAACTATATTTAGTCTGTAGGTCACTGTGATCTTGACCTACTGATCCCAAAACGCGATAATCTATATGTTATCCCTACATACCATAATAAGATTAACTATTTGAGATCAAAGCGTTAGTTTAGTCTAGTTATTGACCGGACACCGTTTTCAGGGTCAATCTTACTGTGACCTTGACCATTGACCTACTGACTTCCATAACAATCAAGATCGACAATCATTTGATGAAATTCGACTTCAAGAGGCCGAAGATTTTTACAGTTATTGATAAGAAACCAAATGTCTACCGACGGACGGACAGACGGAACTGATCGACCGGCATGATTAATACAATGTGAGGGTGCATAATTATTATTATTCATTATTATTATGCAATACATTCGTTAAAGTAATATTTTTTTATGGCCAGCGACACAATTCTTAAAGAACAGAGTTAACAGTTTGGTATATAATAAGTTCTTAAGGCGAATGCAGTATGGAGCATCAACCCTGTGAGAATCATGAAAAACCCGTCGAAAAATCTAAATTAGCGCATCCTTGTGCTGTGTAGCATATCGGATCAGCACGTGATGCAGCACGTGATGCTTCCTGACAACTTTTTGGATATTGGAAATTTGTATAGAGCAAAAAACTAACCTGCATGAATAGTATCTACAACCGCCGCAATGATCATATCATCTGGAAACTTATTGCCTAGCTCTGTTTCTTTCCTCTGTGCTTCCAAGTAATGATCTACAATACCCCTTTCTTCACCCGGAACATAAGTTTTCTAAATATAGAAAATGTGTAGGAGGATTTTACTATTGTGTGTTATTATATTTGCAAATGTTTAAAAAGAAACTGAATACAATTATCAGAAGTAATCCTTTTGCTATAACGGTGGATGGAAATTACTTCTGGGCAAGTTCATGCAAAGCATGTAATGTTAGTACAAGAATAGTCCGACCCTTTTGCTTTTAAATAAATTGCACACTTCATGCAGTTATTAGTTTGCTAACATAAGCTTGCCATTTCCACTGCTTGATCTGTGAATTAGTTCTGAACTTTGAAGCAATAAAATTGCACAAACTACAATGTAAACTGCTAAATTAAATGTATCAACTCATTAAAAGAGCAACAAAATTATTGATCGCGATGAGGCCGCGATCATATTGAATAGGACAAGTATTTGCACGCTGGGGAAAATATTTCATGATGGACCTGTCAATTCTTTACTTGTGGGTGAAACAGGTCTCATAAGCGTAAATACGACTAGCTTCTACTGATTATTAAACACACCGTACGATTTGTTGTGAATTAACTGTTGTTGTACTTTTAGTAGTTTTACCGCCACCCTTGTTTAAGAGCAACATTTAAAAACACGTTTTTTTTTTCATCCTCAAGTAATAAGTAAATAGACTCGCCCAGTTTAACTTCAATCTAGACGCATAATCTAACTGTTATATATAGAGCGCTTACTTCACCCGATTTACATTCGGAACATTTTCAGGCGTTTCGGGCTTTATATTTCTTACTGAATCGACAACGCATTTTTATTGTAGAAATATGAGTTATCAATATTTATTTTCTTCGTTCTTAGATTCTCAGTTTTGTAACACCCATTTGAGAAAATATTTTATATTCTTTACATATAGAAAAATCTTCAGTTCGTACCTTATAGTCATAGAAGTATTTCTGAACAATTTTTTCAAGGGCCCTTTTCGCTTCTTGAAACTTGTCCCTGTACCATCCAGGTAGGAAACGTAAAAATGGAAATGTTATCATTGTAAAATTTGTACGTGGGTTCAAAAATATGTCACTGCTGTTGATGTACTCCCAGAACAATTGGTAGTCTTGGTCTGAATTGGGTACAGTGTCGCCAGTCAGCTGAAAAACAATAATTATCCCGTTTTTCATAGGAGCGCCTATGGCTATCTAAATTCTATATAATAATGATAATTAGAATTACTAAGTTTGCTAACCTAGTAAAATTTAAGAAATAGAAATTTAGAAAAAGATTTGTAAAAAATAAAATATATATAAGACGAAATCAGATTTGAAAGCATGAACAATTAGTTCATAGTAAATAAAAACATAACATGTTTGTTTGTATAAACAATACTGTTCGTTATATTTAAAGTATAATACCCCTAATATATGTTTAACTAAGAACAGTATAAATATGTACTACAAGTGAAATACTTGAAGTTTTTATAACAAATTACATTTTGATATGCAAACAAAAATCTATATAGTCGAGTTATACTCATTTGATTAGGTCTTTCCACATTTAAAGATAATCTATTTTAGTTAACAGTTTAAGATGTGCATTGAACAACCTGTAAGCACTGGCTCCCTCTCTTTACGGAGATGAGTTTAAAACAGAGCCAGTGATACTTCCGAGGAGATGCTGATGACCGCGACTAAACGAGAAATGTAAACAAAGAAAGAGGGTGAGTTTATTTTTTACTTTCTGTAACAAATTTAAGACCATAAGTTTGTTATAGAATGTAATTAAATAAATTCACCCTCTTTGTTTACATGTCTCGTATAGTTCCGGTCATTAGCACCGCCTAGGAATTATCACTGGCTCTTTTTTGAACTCACCTCCCTAAAGAGAGAGAGCCAGTGTGTACAGGCCGTGTATTGGATATCTTTAAAATGATGGAGCTATTCTACTTCGAGTCCTCCTTCTTTCTTTCCACGACCTTTGTGATGTATTGTCGTGACATCGCGTGTACTTGATGTGACAGCGACAGCAAGATTAGCGTTATTGTGCTGTCGAAACGCCGTGTCCATCGTACTATCGTACTGCAGTGGCATCGCACGTACCTGACGCTATCGTATTTTGACATTCCTGTATGACATGCGCATAAAGTCACAACAAACTCCAGGTGCGTATACCTTGTAAATACCTTGTTAATGCTTATTTTATAAGAAGAAATACATAATATACTCAATAAATAAATACTTGTTCATATTCCGACATTATACGTAATGATGTCTCTTCACTTGATTTTTAAATTGACAATCTTTATATAATATACTATTTCTTTTATTTCTTTTAAATAATATTTCTGTATATTTGTATACTAGGTGACTTATAGGTCCAACGGACCAGGTGTTGCGTTAAACTGTTTATTGATATACTTTGTTAAACGTCATACACATAACACTATTATAACTATTTACTTGTTTACTTGCTTGCTTACTTATTTTATTTACGTACTTACATATGTACTTACTAATACCGGGATATAGGAAAACCACTTTTAGTTGAATCCATCTTTTAGTTTAATCCATGCAGGATTCTGTTATTTACTTATGTTTGCGTAGCGCTAGTTGGTACTATTGTGCTCTCCTATAGCATCGGGTTGCTACGACAGTGCGATAGTTCAATGGTGATAACACGATAGCACAGTTGTGATGGAGCGAAGGCTCGATGACATAGAAGCGAAGTAATTTTGCGTCGTATCTTCTCATCACCATCGTACTATTACAATATTTCGTCATTGTCGTCGTGACTTCGGTCCATCACTATCATGCCCACGCTCCATCAACATCATACTGCCATGGCATTCTGTCTGCCTGATGCGAGTGCAATAGCACGATGGACCTAACAGGACGCCGTTCAGTGTAATATAACGACGGTTGTGCGGTTTATGACAGTCATGAATATATTCAGTCAATTAAAATAACTTTGAAAATGTAACCTCTTTATCTATAAATTACAAAGTGATCATTTATTGTAAGTTTAATGTAATTAAACGTTTTGTCGGAGGATATAACCTCGCATTTTGTTATTAATCAAATCCAAGTTACTTAATATTGAATCTTTAATCCATAAAGTATAACAGATTCGTTTATCACCTAGCCTGCGATACTTACATGTTTCAAGGTTGGCTTAATTAAAAAATAAACTCAAGCATTTCAAGTTTAATGGTAGTTTAAATTTATCACCAGATGAGAAATGATGCTGAATAATTCACCAAGCAGTGGTCGTGATATAATGAGAATATCTTCAACAAGGTTGCTCGCATACATCTTTATTTATTGTCTTGCGCACACAAATTAGTTCAAATGGCGGTCACCAGCTTTAATAATGGCGACCCAATTAAATTGCCTGTGCGAACATTAATTCATAAACAACCCTACAATACGAAATTCTTGAGATAGCTTCCTCAAATGAAAGAACGGTGCGTCAAACCAAAATGCTGAATGGGCTAGTCACATTGACAGCTCTGGCCCAGACACCCATCTTAATTCTTACTCTAAAACCTGGGGCGGCAGAAATTGAATTGTTAAAGAGAAAATTCTACAAATATAATTACTTGGCTTAAGAAGTTCGCATTCTATAAGAGAACTTACCAGTAATGAAATCACATTAGAAAGTGATCGTTGAAATAATGCCACACATTCAAACTCTTTCCCGGGGGTATCGTTTACTCTTTGTATAAGGCTTTCTATTTCTTTCATGACATTTTTTTCAAGTTCTTTAAGCCCACTTCCATAAGCATGTAACGTTTGTGTAAACATTTTCCTTGTAACTTTATAATGACGGCTAGCTCCATTGCGTACAAACGGTACAGACATGTCGGGATTTCGAAATTTTTGGGCGTAAAACATTTCCATTCGGTCATTAAACGACGTTTTGTGTTTCTCTCCGCCAAATGCTTTCCGAATAAGTTCCTCGTTGTTTAAAACGACTACGTCATGAATTAACATATTAACACGAAATATGCTCCCAAACTGCAAGGCGTAATCCATGAACTTGTACAACATATTCCGCTCGTTTATTTCCAAAATGTTACCCAGAAACGGCAAACCTTTGGGTCCTTTAATAACTTTCCCTTTCAGTTGTCTATTCTTTTTACCACCAAAATACATAAAAACAGCCACAAGTCCTAAGACAATATAGAGAATTGACCTTACGCCAGTGTTGATTGGCAGGTTCCAACTGACCAATCAGATAACAGAACTGATAAGCCTTGTTGTTAGCCGCCATTTTGTCCGTCAAACTTAGTGCCGGACTCGCCAGTCAAAGAATATAAATACCACCGAAAAATCGTCCAAAATGGTAAAAAGGTGACGTTACGACACCTTTACATCAGACACAGGGAAGAGAGTGTAATACTAGAGCGCTTTCCTTTTCCAAATCCACTCTCAGACCTCGAATATTGTCAACGATGTATCAGGCTCTGTTGACGTCCTCAAGAATAGTTGATCTTAAAAATCTTATAAGAATGTTTAAAAGCAAAGCAATTCGACTTAGCACTCATTGTGTTATAACGTTTTAATTATTTCGTTTAAATCAGTGTAAAATTCTATGAAAATTAACTTTCTTATTTAACAAAAGTGCCTAGTATTCTTTATTCAATAGTAAAAATATTCCATCAGTTACCAGAGTAACTGGTATGAACTGATAAAACACAAGTATTTGATGTTCTGTATTATTTGAATGGTAACGTGTAAATATTTTGCCTTAATGTACCGGAAACATGATTTATGCATTTTTTAAGGTTTACATCGATCTCCCACTAGTGTATGTTAAGTCATACCTGGGTGATAATACAACAAATAATACACATGATAAAAAACTATGATTAATATAAGATTATTTTTAATGAGTCTAATCAACAATTTTCCAGGCGCTCAAAGTTTTGACTTAGCACTTGGTGTGTGCTTTCGTTCTAAATTTCATTTTAATAGACAGCGTAAACTTCGTCTAAAATTCCAGAAAAAATAGCATATTTCGTATAAAGAAGATATGTTCTTAAACAAAAAATTATACATTCATTCTGTATACTTTATAAAGAAATTTGGTAGGCTCAAACATTGTTTTAAGCTGCGATGCGCCGGTATATGTCTTGAAATATGAGTATGGACTATATCATCGCCTTGGACTATATCTTATTTATTTATCATTTACACGTTTTAATTCTAATAAGAGAACTTTCTTTACTTATACTTAAAACACATCATGTCTAAGTATTAGACATTAAATGCTATGTATCTGAATAATCACGTTGAACAATGATATGAGCATCTTAAATGAGTTCCGGTATTTCGAAATCCGACGTTTCTTAAATGACACAAGTGACAATTTTTACATGTAAATTACCTTATTCAATTTATCTAATTATTTTCAAATAGGATTCAGAATCCACAGTCTGATTTCAACCTTAATTAATAAAAATCAATGTTCTAGTCTGCTTAATATAGTCATACCCTACATGAATTTCGGGAGATCGAAATTTGACGTTTCTATAATGAAAAAGAAACGGACAATTAAAAAAACCCCCACAAAATCAGCTATAATGGTTTCAGAGATTTCCGTCTTTTTTACGTGTTTTCCGCTCGGCCCCCTGCCTTGTTTAGTTTTCCTCATACTCGGGTGCAGTTCCTGGCTTTTAACAACAACGTATCGTTGTTTTTTGTAGAATTTATGTTTCGCTACAGAACATCCACTTATTAACGATTGTGTTTTGTCTTTTCACTTTAGAAATACGTGTGAATTGAGGTAGTGTACGCCGAAATCAACTAGAATGTCCGGCAAAATATTTCTGCCGTCGCCATTTGATTCCTTTGTTTGTCGGGCCTAGCATGAATTGTTCCCCCTGAAAACTGGTAGGCGTGGCTACAGGCTATCTGGCGTAAGGTCAATTTGTATGTACATAGTGCCAGAGTCAGCTTAGAAAGAAAAAAAATGTGTTATCCAGGTTTATTTAATATTTTTAAGTTTTTTAACAAACTACATGCGGAAAAATACCGAAGTATACCGAACCGGAACCGTTTTATAGGTTCACTGATAAAATTCTTGTGATTTCAACCTTGACCAATATGTATGGAAAGTCACTGTTGTCCTATTATATATGTGTTATGGTACACATGTATACATGTATAAGGAGATCAAAATAGTGAAAGGAATGCTTTCATCTGTATTCGCGTTGATTTTACCCGTGCATATGGTCATTTCAACTGTACATAGAGTGCTTTCAACGGCGGAGGAGGTGCTTTTATCTGCATTTGCAACTGTTTATGGTGATTTTAGCATGATCTGTAATGCTTTTGTTTTTTTATGTGCGATGCTTTTAGTCGTTAACTGTTATTTGCAGCTGTATGTGAAGTACCTGCAACTGTATAGTTTAAATTTAAAAGCCATGGTTTCATCAGCAATGGTGCCTTTAAAGGTGGTCAATCACATTTAAACAACATTGAATGACATTTTTTACTTTTTGTATATTCTGGTAGAGAATTATTTAAGGAACAAAAAGACCGATTACATAGAGTTAGATTCCTATTTGAAATGTATATTTTATTGTTTTTATAAAATTTTGTAATTACTCCCCTTTAATATGAAAGTATATAAAAAGCTGGGTATTTCTTTTTATTTCGATACAATGTCTAGTTTTACATTTGCATTTGATAGACATATCAACTATTGAACAATCTGAACCAAAATGCAAGTTTAAAAGCTGTGTGTAGCTTCTGAATTCATTTATTTCCAATCTATCTTGGTTGCGCAACCAAGATAGGCAAAGGGAGGTAATAATAATTTTTCAAACTTGCGTTTCTAATGAATTCCATCTAAATACATAATTTTTATTTTAAATATTTTACAAATATATTACAATATGTCTAATATTTATACATTTCCTTAGGCAGAGTATGTTTATCAAATTTATACTTATGATAAAATAACTCTATCTTGGTTGGGCAACCAGGATAGGAAAATGAAATTTTAAAAATACCTCCAGTGAAAATCTAATTTGTATTAAGTGTTAAATGAACATAAATGAGTGTAAATGATCAGATGCTAAAGTTTCGAACAAATCCGTTACATGGCCAAAATCTGTGCTTCCTGATACATTAATTTGATAATATGTTTAGACATTAAACACATCTGTCGTGGCCTTATAAAGTAAAGTAAAGTAAGGTGTTTGTTTATTATAGTGTCACCCCTACTGAAAGGGCCAGTCAAGTTGGCTTATGAGACACCTACATAAATTGAACATATTACTTCCCGATTCCTACATTTTAATGTCAGGCACCAGCAGGCAGGTAGGCAATCGGTAACAATTGTTTAACTAGCTGGCGGCTCAGCTACTGGTCTCTCTTCAGTAACAGGTCCCGCCTCTGACAGGGCTCGAACCTTCGACCTCCCGATTGCGGGGCAGGTGCCTTATCCATTAGGCCACCGCAGCTCGCAGACACTTATATGTGTCACTGTCAGTTTGTAATGAGATACTTTAATTTCCCTGTTTTCAAGCAAAGCATGTATAATTACCCTCATTGAAATACAAAAGAATACAGTTATTCTGTTGTGCGTCTTTAACCATAATGAACTTTGCATCGCATATACTAGTATACAGTTGAAAGTCTGAACCTCTACGTATATAATGAAAATGACCATTGAAACTTGAAACAACTGTATATACCTTTAAAGGGACAGTATACACAGCAGAAAGTTAAAAGCACATCATACTAGTTTAAAGAATCGTATATAAAGCTTATATCACTATATACAATTAAAATCAATTTATAGTTAAAAATGTACATCTTGGCATTGGGCCGAGGGATTTTGTCTCCATTAGCACAGTTGGGGCTAAAGACTTTCGCAGTATGGTTCCAATAAACAGGGATAGGTGTTTATTGGCAAGTCAGTTTACTTGATAACTGTATCAGTAAATGAGAAGAGATAACAGTGTATTTTATTATCAAATTGTAATTAATAAATATGTGATAACTTTTAAAATTATATCTACTTTTGGCATTTCTTTATTAAGAGAAATATATTCGTTGTTCAAACATATAAATAAAATAATAAGAAACTTATTTAGGAATATATTACAAATTTCAACATGTTTTCAGGAAGACAAGAACGTTTTTATTTTATTTCATTCTGAATATCTATCTATCTATCTATCTACAAAACAATTATTGAGTTTTCACTATACATGTACCCGTGTTTTATTAGAATTATTGTTATTGTTACTATATTTATTATCATCATTATTTTTGATAATATTATTATCTTACAATTGATAATATTAATAATATAATGATATTTTCTTTATCGTTATTTATTTATTATTATTATTATTAAATTTTGTCTTGAAAACAATAAGACAAATTGTTTTGAAGCATGTGCCCTTCATCATCAGTAGGTGAATGAGCAACCGTTATTATCTAATGAAAAAGAAACAAGTCTGACATACTTGTTCTAGAAGAAGTTATTTTCTATATTTTAGATATATTATATTGTGTGTATAAGTTATCAGCAAAGTACTGACTATCTGCTATATTGAGCATGAATATACTCTACTGTTAATTTGATCAAATTATATTTCAGATATAGAGATACGTTTTCATCGGCATATTAAACACCCATGATTGCCCTGACAATTAAATGAGGAGTAAATGAAAATTGATAGATGAGTGCCCCTGTACCTTCACAATACATTAAGGTTACTGATATCGACATTAAAACTGTTGGCCAACTATAGTCATGCATGAGAAAGTATGCTTGAAGATCAAACTGATTGTGGCCGAAAAAGAAGGTCGCTTAACCAATATTTCACCTGTTGAAAGTAGTGATAAAGGGGTGTTACTGGTATACCAGTATATCATTATTCGATTGTTAAAGGATTCACATCTCCGTATAAAATTTACAAACCAGTACAGTGTGGTACAATAATGTTCACATAAATATATGCAAATGATGTAAAAGGCATGCATTATAAAGGGAAAATACATTAATAAAATACTTTGGACATGAAAATATACCCTGTTCTATGTGGTAGCTATTATAAACAGTTTGCATAAATGTTTCAGCTAGTTGACCTATCATGTTGACCACTTCTTTTTTAGCATTTTGGAAAAAAAATCTGCGAGGTATTGTCCTCGCTTGATTGTCGGCAGACAATATCCGTTTTTATGTATACATCAAACGTTGCCTTTTCTTTATAACCATCTGTAGACACAACAAAAGTAATAATCAAAGTGCTCAAAGCGCTGATGGTGGCTGCTAATCAATGTTTAAAATATTACAAAGAAAGCGACAACTGAGGAATTGTTAATATAAACCATAAGAACATTTTTTTGCATTTTTTTAATATTCGGCTTTGGTTTCAAAATGAATCCTTTTTCACTGCCAGTAATTGTTTACATACACACTGATTCAGTCTTTAACAAATAGTTTTGATCCTTTTTGATTATTTGTGAATTTATAAATAATACAAGCTTTTTCTCCAAATCATTCCGCTTTTAAGATTTCCTTCTTAAAGCTTTTGGGCAGTGTCTGTCATGAATTATTATACACACTGATTTAGTCCGTATCAGATAGTTGTGGTTTTCATGAGACTTTTGTGAAAGAAAACAACGCAAACATGCACCACAAATGCATCTCAGAATGTCAGTTCTGCAGCCAGTGTATTTTAGAGGTGCATTAATTATCACTCCATCTGTTATACTCCAAAAATAACAGATGGAGTGATAATTAATAGCAGCAGGCTTCGCAAAAATGCTGGACATTAAGTCAGACAAACTTACAACTTTAGTCAGACCGAGAAAAACGTCGAAAAATACGTAACTGGCGAAACGAAACCGTTTTAACTTTTATACATATATTTGTATCAATCCAGATATATTGAGACGCACCATCAGAAAACCAACATAGTTCGTTTGCGACCAGAATGGATCCAGAGCAGCCTGTGCATCCGCGCAGTCTGGTCAGAATCCATGCTGTTAGCTTTCAAAGCCTATTGCAACTAGAAAAAACGTTAGCGAACAGCAAGGATCCTGACCAGAGTGTTTGATCTGGGTCCATGCTGGTCACAAATGCACTATGTTGTTTTTCTCATGGTGCGACTCGAATGAATTTAGCTGAAGTGAGCAGAATCTGTCTTGAAACAATTCAATTTTTAAGTTGGTCAAATCTGTTATCCGACGACTTGCTACAGTCTAACAGATTGCCGTTTCAAAAGGCGAGTATTAGTATCATCGCTTCGCCCACTTTCACGGGCTTACAAGTTGATGAAATCGTGATACAGTAGCACCACCTGGTCAAAGCGAGCTTGCAACATTTGTCAGCTTGGGCGACCTGTGGGTTTCCACGTTGATAATTCGTGTTTTGTCAGACGAAATTGTACCGAATACATGTGTATCTATGCATACATATAGTATCTTATATTGTACATTTGCTGAAGGAAGATTATCCGTGAGGGAATATTATTTAGAAAACATACATGTCTTTGATTCTCACGGCAGGTCACATTGCAAACAATATCGAATGAATTTTAACTGAATGTTCTTTTATTTTTGTTCACTCTCGTATTGCTAAGCATGTTTTAGTATATTTTGTTCTTGATATAACGATGAACTGTACATGTTCAAGTTATATCCATAAATTACTGTCCTGTTCATAAATCATCTCACTAATTAGTGTTTATTGGCAGTATCAAAGCCTGAGGAAATCCGTATCACTGCTGATTATCGATTTTCTATAAATAGCCTAATTAACATGTGGTCATATTTTTGCGTGCTTGAAACGAAAACGAGACAATGACGAGAAAATTCAGTAACATTCTTAGATCACTAGGGTTGCATTAATATAATATCTTACAATTTGATAGCTATGACAAACATTTAAATTTGCTCTGACATATTTGAAAAGTGTTACAACTTAATGGAAAAGCTATCAGAGGTACAAACTGGTATCCGGAAATGTTTGGAAACTTTTCCGTTGAAATTCCGTTTCTATTTTTAGCCGCGGATTATTGCTAGCAGAAGTCATTGTTCTTTATCAAATAAAGCCTTAAATTTCGGGAGTTATACATGTGACACGCAGCGGTTAGGAAACATTTTTGAACTGTCAGTCTGGATTACCAGGCTATAGGTTTCTATATATATATATATAGTAGTATATACCAGACCAATTACGGCAAAGCGCCTAGCAGTACAAACGAACTCGCACATGCCACAGCAAGTCCACTAATATATCGGTATTTACGCTGTCGGCAAGTGGCGTACAGTTTGCACACACTGCTTGAGCAGATTTTTCGTTTTTAAACTTATAAACTTTTATAGGATTAAAAGATTTTAATAGGAAAACAATATCCTGACGCAAACACGTTTTCGACCCGAAGGTCTTTTTCAGTTGCTATAAAATCTTAATCCTACGTACTGTAGAATGTTATTGATCAGAATAGATATATTTGTACATTATTTAGCAATTTATGTGTATCATCAGCTTGTAACTACTCCGCTATGTCAGTCAACATACAATAGATATATGCGAGGCACAAGGATTCCATTTGAAGGGTATATTTAGATAAGCCTTTAAGAAACGTTAAATTATGGTGGTAAATGCTCGATCAGGGTAGGTTCCTGAAGATTTACAATTCAAAAGAAAACTTAGTATCGTGCCTATTCCTACCTACCTTTAACAGGGAATTACGTCTGAGCGGTATGCATAAACTAAAGGAGTTTAATCCTAACAACACACGTAAAAGACTTGGGGTGAGATTAACCCCGTTTGACAATCCCAATCTGGGCACTGGGCCCTCATTAGGCATTTTGAACCACCAGCTCTGGTCGGTTTTACCACTGACCGTTCCAAGGCGGTACCCCACTGTGTTCCTTTATTTGTTCGTTTTGTCTTAGTGTGTTTGCTCTGTGTGTGTGTGTGTGTGTGTGTGTGTGTGTGTGCGTGTGCTTGTGCGTGTTGGTCTTGTGAACGTCCACATGCTGAGTTGGCGTTTGCGTAGGCTGCGTTTTTGGAACGTGGCTTTCCCTATTGGATATTTATCCTTGTTTTGTAAAGTAAATACTGTTACTTCACCATGAGGTTAAAAAATGTACGGGAGTCGCGGGATAGTATATGCCTTTAATTTTACATGTTTCTTATGTAAAAAATAGTTTCATTTAGGTGAACTTTGACATCGCTTACAAAGAGAAATCAGTTCTGTGACAGATGAAAATGCAGTGTTCGAGTGAAACGTATAGTTCACGGAAATGGTTTACTTTGGCAATTATTGCTTTAATTATACATTCAGTACGTCTTGCAATTCTCCGAGTTTTTGAAATGTTGGAAATTGAATTTTGTGTTAGAAAAAGTTGAGATCTTACCAATGGATGCTTACAAATTTCAAGGGAAAAGGCTTTCGTATCAAAGAAAGGTGTGTAAAGCGAACAACTATGTTTACACAACTTGCGTTTATTCTTTAAATAATAGATCAAGAAGATCGGACAGTGCAAAACTATACTAAATAGAAACTCTGTGCAGTTAATAAGTTGAAATATATTCTTCAGGCAAAAAAAATCATTATTTGATATTCTGAAATAAACATGACGGCGAAACATTTGAGAAAAACGTTGCCACGTTTAGTATTTCTTTGATTTGAAAATATGTATTTTGTATTAATTTCAGTTGCATACAATACCAAATTTTTCTACCGAAATTTTCCATTTCTTTCAACACACTGTTGTACGAAAATTTACCTTTAGAAAAATCATTTAAACCTTTACAACTTATTTTTTGTGTTCTTGTAGTTCCCAAGCAGCTCAGAAGATTTTAATTTTTCAAATGAATCTCTAATTTCAATTTGCGGAATATCCTTTAATTACTGAACATCAACGTACAACGTTATTCCAATATCTAAATTCTATGCGTGACTACATTATTTCGTGCATTTTACATCTACCGGTAAATTACAAATGTGGGACATCAAATGTATAAATGGTTACACATGCGAAAGCAGTCACAAATGTGAAATAATTAAACAACATATGTGAAACCAGGTTGTTTTGAGTGTAAAACTGACGCTGGTCACGTGTCATACAAAAACGTAACAAATATAAAGTCACAAGTCAGATGTAAAATAATATTCCTACAAATATGAAAAGAGTTTTTCGTAGTCACCTTGAAAGTTATATCTGGACCAAAATACTGTGTTGTTTATTTACTGAAACAAAAGATGATTTAGATGGTCTGTTCTCGGAATCATGGTAATCGGAGGGAAAATAGTAATGATACATCCGTTTAACACAAGTTAAGATATTAACAGACGGACGGCAATGCTACGGATTCAGAGTGCATCTTCCATCTTTACTTTAATCTGAAGCCTTTCCTTCCTCGGAAGTAAATAAGTTGAAACAATATGCATAGCGCAACACATAATTATGGTTGAAAAACATTTAATACACAAGGGTTATCAACTTAGGTGACAATTTCCTGCCAAACTTCTTTGAAAAATGGAATGTATATTCAGAAGCAGCCATGATTTTGTACAAATCATGTCTGCTTACATAATTTAGTACTCTGAATAAGAAATTAGATACTCCTTCAGCTAAAAACAGAATGACATTTCCATTTTTTTTCATTAAGATGCTGTTATAATGTACACAAGGACCAAGCTCAAATTTACCTCAGAAATACATTTACTTTCAGTTCAGACATTTAAAACAGTACTTTGAGATCATGATTTCCTACACATATGAAAACAGTATAAATAACATTTTTGCTTATAACCCACTGGAAACTTTCACTTTAGTTATATCTCCCACCACACAGTGGTGTGGGAGACATATTGATTTACTCCAATCTGTGTGTCTATCTGTCTGTGTGTCTGTCACAAAGTTTGTCCGCACTCTAAGTCGAACATTTCTCATCGGATCGTCACCAAACTTGAACAAATTGTGTTTGACCATAAGACCTCGGCCAAGTTCGATAACTAGCCAAATCCGCTCAGGCACTTTTGAATTATGGCCCTTGAATTACTGATTGGATCCATTCGTCTAGACTATCTATTTGTATCAACTCTTCTGGACCATCCAGAGAAACTAGTCATTTTTCATTGGGCAGTTGTGGGAGACATGCGCTTTTCTCAAAAGCATCTCTAGTTTGTTTTGGTTAACGCGATGTGTCCGATACCGTCCGCAACTATTTAACTTCACATTAATACCAAATGAGAATCAGCAAGAAACAGACAGGCAACTGCGCAAAGGTTGCACAGTAACAACCCCCGAAAATGTCCTTAAGGTGTTTTTACTATATAGCGATTTTATAAAATAAATGTAGCAGTATGTTCAGTACTTGTACTATTAGAATCTAGCTCATATTATATTGTTTATTGGATTCATTTTAAAAAACATTCGTTTAGAACTCCATTTTTAAAAGTGGCATGTGTGAGCTGAAATGATATAATATGCTAGTCTGTCGTATGACTGTAGACAATATATTTATAAATGTACTTTTACATAGGTTTCTAAGTCAACAAAGTGCATTACTATTTGACAGGCTACCTCATTAGTATATGTTAAATTTGCTTCTGCATTATAAACGATAAACCTATGAACTATTTCTTTGACGTTACGTAAAGGCGGAACAATTGCGGTGTGGTAAATGTGTAATGTTACCGGATGTGACCAATGGGAAAACTGCATTTTGACACGACAGTAAAACATATACAAAACATAATAGATATACATCATCGTTGTGGTTGAGAAATTTATATTTTGGTACGAAATACATGGTTTTTGTTTAAAGTGCGTGTGAAGACCGGATTCTATAAACTAAACACGCCCATATGTTTCATACCCAAATGTGAACTACTAAGCCACAGTCTTTTTCTTAATGAAAGGGAATGTAAGGTGAACATAAGCATTTTTACACCACTTAGTACTCTTAAATGATTGCTTTGATCAAATGAAATGACAGAAGTTAATTGGCTTTTCTCAAACGGAGCTACAAATATCACAACGTTTGGATGTACGATTGCTTACAGACGTCGCGTAGTCATTCTTTTCTCATAAGACACTTTCATGATGATACATGCTGGTATAAATATATGCCGTAAGTTGAAAAGTTCATCGTATAAAAAAACGTTTAAGTCATGCAAAACTGATTCGAATCATTGTAAACAATGTTAAAAAAAGACCAAACAAAAATGCATTTATATGATATAAATAGCGGTTTAGCAGTTTCCATTTTGATATGTACTACACTAAACACTTAAAACACGTAAACAGTTATACTCAGATGAACAGTACTAAGTCGCGGTTTATTTCTTAAGTAATCAAACTGCGTTTATACCTGACAAATAAATATTTTTAGATTGACAGAAAATTGACACTAGAACAAGATTTAATCACACAAAGCATGAATAAGTCTTACAGAGTAATTATTGACCTATCATCCCAAAGGTCTATGACCATGGTGTAAATAAAAAACAGCTCAGAAAAAATACATATTCGCTCACAATCTGTGTTGGCTTATAGTTTGATTTGTTTTCTGAATATAAGTCTTTTATTACGTTAGTTTGCAAAAATATACAGAATGATACACACATCATGACGATACAAAGAGTAAAACAGCTTTGTTAGATTTATAGATACATTTCACTTCAAATATTACACTCAATGTCTTTATAAAAATCACATTGTTAAAAATATCGCATTTTAGTTAGATATATTGAAACATTTTGGTTCAGTTCCTACACATCTGAGCTCTGAACCGTGGTAAATTAGGTGAAAAACCACTCGAAGTCCTTATTAATTTTTATTCTTACAAGGTCATTGAAATGTTTTGATAAAATTTTGCTGGGCTTCATTTATCCAAGTAGTAATGAACCGGACGTCATGCGACCATTTCACGTCATATTGGACTTCATAATGCTCTCTTACCGGTCCGCGCGTCAACCGTTGTTTATCGCAGATTCTAACACGATCCAAGTCATTTTCCGAGCTGAATATTGTGTATTATTATACAACAATACATTTTCCTGACGTCACAATTATTACGTCCAAACGTTAGACGGCATACAATCGCACAGGAAAAGAAATGAACAGAAAATAGGCAAATACGAGTATTTGATTGATGCCGTCAAGAATATACTTAAAAGTCCTTCGTAACGTATTAGAATCGAAAAAATACATATCATTTAGTAATTTGCTTTTGAATAAAGTCATTGTCATTCTGATGCGTATTAATTATATCACTCGAGCTACGCCCCTGGGATATGATTCCTTATTTCTTAAATGTACAGAGATTGACTACTTTTTTCTTTGTTTAACTAGCAACCAAATCCAGCTATGTTAGAATGTGCAATTTATTCGATGGTAAATCGCTCAATTTTTTATGAGATCGATTTACTGCAAGTATACTAGTACGACTTTGTGAAAACATGAACGACATAATAATGTTTGTATTTTTCTATGAATGTTTCCACTCAATTATTTTTTGGTGACCACGAACCTTTTAATCTAAATACCTATGTGCCTGGATACTTGTAACCCAATATAATAACACATTAATCACAGAAATGCGACAAATATGCACAATCTATTTCCATGTACTGATTACCTCCCTTTAAATTGCGTTAACTGAAGTTTATTCAGAAAAATGATATATTCGATCGCGGTTAATGTTACAAAAGTGTAAAAAGTGTTGTCTTACGGGTTTCGTATTAAAAAATGAATATTATATTACACACATTTTACGGTAATTTTGATAAAAAGGGAATGATCGATAGCTTTATATAAACCACAATGAATATTTTTGTCTTTTTCCTGAAATATATTATTTATTTATATTATTTCAATTTTGCATTCCTATAAAGATAAATTATATAACAATTTTGTCAGGTTTCATTAAAAATGTAACTGCTAAGAGCATTTTTATCAAATAAGGGAAGTCGTTGTGCATGAATAAACTTGAGAGCAAACCTGCTTTTGTTAATATAAATAGAAAGATATCAACACAAAACACTTAAATCCCAAAAATCTTAAAATTTTATTAAAAATTGAGCGAAATCTGACGACTTAAAAGGAAATGTGTTGAAAATATCCTTTATTTGAGTTGTCTTCACCTGACAAGAGAAGGTGCGAAAAGTCAGTGTTCCATATCCAGATTTGTATTTGACATAATCTTCAATCATTTTATGTTCCTGGGTTGTCTCTACTAAAAAGTGCAAGATCGAATGACTTATAAGCTTAGCTATTGGGTTTCAAGTCGCACCGACACAATTTCAGGTCTTATTACGACTTTTCAGCGTTGATGGTGGAGGAAGACCCCATGTGCCCCTCCGTGCATTATTTCATCACGAGCAGACACCTGGGTAGAACAACTGACCTTCCGTAAGCCAGCTGGATAGATTCCTTACATGATCATTTCGACGCCCCGAGTGAGGCTCGAACCCATATCGATGAGGGGCAAGTGATTTGAAGTCAGCGACCTTAACCACTCGGCCACGGAGGCCCCCGAAGTATTAGCTTTAAACGAACTTGGCATACAGTTAGGTGGCTTTTAGACAACACGCAGGGTGTATAAACCTTGTCGTTAGGTTATTGTTACAAGTTGAGCTCAAAGGCATAATTTGTCTATCCAGAGCATACCTCAAAACTAGTCCAGTTATTGATTTAAAACTTGGAGTATAGGTAACTGGTGATGAAAATATGTGCATAGTACAACAATCAACATAACGTTCCCTCCACCTAAGCCCAACATTACCACCTTTCCCTAACCCAAACAATATCACTTCCCCTAACACCAACATTACCACCTTCCCCTCACCAAAACATTGCCCCCTCCCCTAAATCCCAACATTACTCCTACTCCTAACCACAACAATATCACTTCCCACTAGCCCAAAATAATATTATGTTTTTCATTTGTCGTAATTTCAGTCATCACCCTTGCTCGTACCTGAACAGCTTGTTATCTTACTTATCAGAGAATATCGTTTATAAATGCCGTATGCTTTTCTCCCCAGCCAGGGGCGTCGGAAGGTATTTGATATTGGGGCCGCGAGGGTGTAGGTACGAGAGGCGGATACCCCCTCCCGTAAGGGGTGTATGGGGATATCCCCCAGAAAATTTTTAAAAAACAGGATCATAAATGGCGAGATCTGGTGCATTTTAGGGGTACTGAATCGCATCTCAAGTCTCCAGTATTTTCTTACTATTTACATGACTATAAGCAAAATAAAGTTTAATAAACTCTTATCAGAATTAATAATGTGTAACGCAATACAAAGAATGCATGTATGTTATTTTTTTGTATTTAATGTACTGAACAATAATTTTTCGAGTAAAAACAATTTATGTAATTAATTCCTTACATCTTAGCGGTGTAATAAATCTTAACATTTACCTCTTTCATTAAACAAAAACATGATAATTATTTTTCTGAATTTTAAAAATTAATACCTTAGATCTTTGCGGCGGGCAAAGCTTAAACGTACCATTAACTAAAGACATGCCAATTAAAAACATGCTGATTTGTTCATGCGTAATTAAGTCCAATCACGGACACGTGTGTATGACTCCAATTAACACCCCCCGATCGTGTCACCGTCACCACGGTAACACATTGTTCTGGACAGCGTGTATTGTTTACAAAAAATCGTTTTTGGGCAAATTATTGGGGCTGCGACCGCGGCCCCGGCGGCCCCACTTCCGACGCCCCTGGCAGATCGTCTAATGGAATCTGGCTATGTTTCAGAACTTACATATTCCGATGATTTGTTTTCGTACTTATCATTTAGAGGCGTAGCTGAGCGCATTTCAATGATATGCACACATGGGGCAGGTAAATGGAGTGGGTGGTCTCCACCTTTAAAGATGAAACGGGGTTCGAGGGTCTCTCTAAACGCTTCTCGCAAATGGTGGATTCTGTGGTATTTGGGGGTTTAAGACCCAGTAGCCTTTCTTGCATAAGAATTATTTTACCTGTGTGATAAGTCTTTCTCCTATGTTCACATTTTTTGGATAAACGCCCTTGTTTCATTTTTGGACCGTTTTCTTTAATTTGACTGGCTTACAGAATTTTTTTACAAGTGTGTAAAACAAATTTATTTGGATAATTTTAGTTCTGCTCCCGATGTCGGACTACTTTTTTCACTTTCTATTTATAATTCTAATATGACTAACAATGCTTTAATCATCACAACGATATTATGTTGACGTCACGTCAACGTGATATTTAGCGCTGAACTGAATTCTGCCGCAAGACGTATTACCATTCCCGGCCCTGGCGTGTATAAACAAATACCTACTATTGGCGCTAAGCTTGCACAAAGAAACGGTTCCATCATATTTGATGTACATTTTACAATAAAGAATTTGATGTACATTTTACAATAAAGAACATATTAGAATCGAAATAATTTATAGCAAAACAGTGCTCTATTACTATTTATACACTCGGGCGGTTATACGTCGTCCGAAATAATTTCACTCGGGATGCGCCCTCGTAAAATTATTACGCCCGACGTATAACCGACCATCGTGTATAAATAGTGATAAAGCACTGTTTTGCTATAAATTATTTCTTAATTAGAAATGACTGACTTGAAAACAATGATTATTAAAAGAAACAAAAGTAACAACTGTCATATTTTTGTTTTACACACTTCTAAAACCCGAAACCTCGTACACATTCCGACCGTTATCGGATATGTGTACATCGGTTTTGGGTCTTACAAGTGTGTAAAACAAAAACAAAAAAATGACATTTATTCCTTTAATAACTGCACGACAATATGTTCAAGCAGATCTACCAGGAACGTAATACAATTATATTTAGAATGTACATACTGTAATCTCGCTATCTTAGTCTATGTAATGAACCCAAACACTTTTGTTTTGTTTGCTCTGATTTGAAATGATCGTGCGGGGCTTCGGGCTTAGAGGTTCCTCTCCCGAGAATTAGTATTACTAATGCACGCAAATGATTGAACTAGCCCCAAGATTGATAATAAAAGTAACAAAATTTTAACTTTTGTATTTTTTCTTTTATTTTACAAAAATAGAGACAAATACCAGTCTATTTTATTTTCTCAGAGAACTGACTGTAATACCATCATGATATTGGACATAGGATATAGACTGGCTATATCCACATTATTAAAAACGAAAAATCAAGAGAATAAAAAAATCATAGTATAGGAGCTAGTCTAACAAATGGTGAATTCTGGGCGTAGTTTAAAGGTATTCAATGTACCTTCCTTCACTTGAACACCTAAAAGACATCACCTATTTAAGAAAAAAACTTTCATTATTACAGATATTTCAAAACGACAAGAGGCAGTGCCGTAACCAGACCTGATAAACAATGAGGTGTAGGAGTTGGGTGTGCAGATGGGAAATGGAAATATAAGGGCGTACAAACTCAAACATAAAACGCTGAAAATGTTTTCAGGGATGGCTGGTATCTCCAGCCTAAATACATTGGGTATGGCTGGTATCTCTAGCACATCTCTAGTCCAGATACATAGGGTATGACTGGTATCTCCATCCCATCTCTGGCCCTGATACATATGTATGGCTGGTATCTCCAGCCCTAATACTTAGGGTATGGCTGGTATGTCTAGCCCATCTCTGACCCAGATACATAGGGTATGACTGGTATCTCCAGCTCAGATACATAGATATGTCTGGTATCTCCAGCCCAGATACATAGAGTATGGCTGGTATCTCCAGCCCATTTACATATGGTATGGCTGGTATCTCAAGTCCATCTCTGGTCCAGATACATAGGTATGGCTGGTATCTCTAGCTCAGATACATAGGCATGCATGGTATCTCCAGCCCAGATACATAGGGTATGGCTGGTATCGCTATCCCATCTCTGGCCCATATACATAGGTATGGCTGGTATCTCCAGCCCAGATACATAGGGAATGAGTGGTATCTATAGCCCATTTCTAGTCCAGATACTGGTATCTCCATCCCATCCCTGGCCCTGATACATAGGTATGGCTGGTATCTCCAGCCCATATACATATGGTATGGCTGGTATCTCCAGCCCATCTCTGGCCCAGATACATAGGTATGACTGATATCTCCAGCCCAGATACATAGGGAATGAGTGGTATCTATAGCCCATCTCTAGCCCAGATACATAGGGTATGACTGGTATCTCCAGCTCAGATACATATGTATGCATGGTATCTCCACCCCAAATACATAGGGTATGGCTGGTATCTCCAGCCCATATACATATGGTATGGCTGGTATCGCCATCCCATCCCTGGCCCAGATACATAGGTATGGCTGGTATCTCCAGTCCAGATACATAGTGAGTGACTGGTATCTCCATCTCATCTCTGGTCCAGATACATAGGTATGGCTGGTATCTCCAGCCCAGATACATAGGATGTGACTGTTATCTCCATCTCATCTCTGGTCCAGATACATAGGGTATGACTGGTATCTCCAGTCCAAATACATAGGGTATGGCTGGTATCTCTAGCCAATCTCTAGCCCAGATACATAGGGTATGGCTGGTATCTCTAGTCTATCTCTGGCCCAGATACATAGGGATAACTGGTATCTCTAGCCCAGATACATAGGTATGGCTGGTATCTCCAGCCCAGATCCAGATGCATGAAATTGTGGCATATGTTAAAGCGGGCGTATGTTCGGGGGATATTACCTCTCAAACAACCGAGTCTTCTATTGTTTTGCTTGCTTGCATTACCTATCAGTTAAACCAAGTACCGATTCCTCTATTGTTTTACTTGCTTGCATTAGCTCTCTAACAGTCCGAATCTTCAATCATTTTGCTTGCTTGCATTACCGTTTAGATAAACCGAGTCTTTTGTTATATTACTTGCTCGCATTACCTCTCAGACAAACAAAGTCTTTATTGTGTTGCTTGCTTGCTTTACCGAACTGTTTTCCAAAAGCACGCCACTTTGATAAATATGAGTATAGCATTTGTCGAATGAAATTTTCTTATCCGCTTCAAGCACAATAACTCGAAATATGTAATTGTTACTAAATCGGTTAATTGCAAAATTCATTCTGTTCATATCACATGGTATTGCACTTAACTTAATTTCCTGTTTCCTATTTTGAGAAGAAGTTGGAATTAAGAGGAAAACGTATCGCGTGATACAATGTATCCTTTCAAATACATAATGAAAGAAAAGACATTATTTCCTTTACTTTCATTTTTTTTTCTCGACAGATTTAGACAGAATGGATTTAATTATAGTATATGACAATGTTTGCACAATCAAATTTAAAGAACCTTTTAGAATTATTATTATATATGAAATAAGTAAACTGTTTGCAGAGTTTGACCCATGAAATACTGGAGAGCTAAGCACATGAATTTTACCTGACGAAATTCGATCAAGGCTGGAAGATTCACACGTGAATAATGTTGTGTCTAAATATGTCTCTCTGCCGGCTCTCAGGAGAAGTACGATATTCACTTAGGGAGAACATGTAATCAGTAAATTAGAAAGAGGTGCAGGCAGACTAAGCTAATAACTGCAAACGAGAAGAGGCTAAAATTCTTCTTTTGTATCTGAATTGTGGAATACGCTATCCATTGACACCGCTTTCCAATGATTTTACATTTGCGAACAACAGACTGCATACTGTAAAATACCACTTAAAGTTAATTACAAAGCCACTTCAAAATCGCTTAACTGCAGACCATCCTAGTACTTCACTTAAAAGTGTGTATGCAAATAGAGTTGGTTTAACCTAGAAAAAATACCTCGTGATATAATACATCTACTTAACAAAAATCAAGGCCTTCGAGTGGTTTATCGTCTGATTTACCAAGGTTCAGAGTTCTGATGCGTAGGAATTGAACCACGAGGGCGTTCGCCCGAGTGGTTAAATACTGAAGCATCTGAACGATGAACCGTGGTAAATTAGAGTATAAATCACAAGAAGGCATTGATTTTTTTCATTCTGACATGCTTATTGACATATTTTATGATAATAAATATTATGCTGGACTTCATTTTACCGAGGAGTAATTATCGAACGTCATGTGGCAATTTGACGTCATAATTGACGTCATAATGCTCTCTTATCGTCAACCGTTGTTTATCGCAGAATATACAGAGCTTGATTTCCTTCTTTGTTTAACTGGAAACCAAACCGAGTCATGTTAGAATTAGAAAATCTATTTATAAACATTCTCGTGAAAAAAAGACCTTTTATATTCGCATAAGGTATTGTTATCATTCATACGAGGTGTTTCAAAAATACCCTGAAAAGTGCTCTAATATCTTATTTTTCTGGTCCTGCTTTGCTAAATTTTGAAAATATGACAGATATGAACATATCAAATGCGATATCTAAATTATATATTTCAGAACATGTACAATATATATCTATCGTCTCCTAGGCAACGTCACTAACTACAAAAGCGGCCAATGGTCAATATGACGCTGTCATATCGAAGACAACTCGTGATTTCTATTGGTTTAACGATATTAAATGCATTTTCTACACCCTCCTCCGAGTAGATAAATACTGTTCAGCTGGTACCCTGTCGTTTTCATGAAATGGGACACTGAATTTTGTTGCCGTAACAAGGAGCTCTTTAATTTATGAAACGTGACTGAACGTTCTTTTTCATGTCTGTACAACGAGTCGTAAGCACCCTATTCTCCTAACCACTTTTAAACGTTCTGTTCCACTAATAATTTTCTTTTTCGTCAGGGCATTGCCCCTTAAAACTTTTTGCAACGTAGTAATTTCTGTTTCCTTGATTTTCGATTCAAAACACAAAATGTTATCTAATGTCTCCGTTCAACACTTATTTACAAGCAAAGACCAAAACAATATGCCTGCCAAACAGTTTAAAGATGTCTCATTTATAGTTTTACGCAGACTTTCAAGTACTATTTGGCAATAAATAAGGACTAAAATTAGGGCTATTTTGCCATAAATAAGGGCTAAATTACGACTAAATACCCACGGGCAACATGTCGAGCCCGCTCTTTGACCATATACAGTGTTGCTTTTAATCATCACCAGACGCGGATCGTCCTGCCTAGCGCCGACAGGAGGTATGTGAGAGGGGCCTCTGTCTGTGTTGGGAAGAGTAGGGTCTCCCCTGAAATAGTTTGATATACAGGTATGAAATGGTGACCACTTGTGCATTTTCTGGTATAAATGTTGAGGTATTGGAGGGGTACTCTTCTCAATTTTTGGGGATCAGGGGGCTCTAACCCTGGAAAATTTTAAAATACAGGTATGAAATGGTGGGCGCTGGTGTACTTTTTGTTCTTAATTTTGAGGTAATGGAGGGTGTAGCCTTCTAGTTTTAGGGAGGTCAAGGGGCTGCCTCACCCTCGTGACAATTTTGAAATACAGGTATGAAACGCTGGATTTTAGTGCATTTTTGGTCTAAATTTTGATGTGTGGAAGGGGGTATCTTTGTAATTTTAGGGAGTAGAGGGGACTCTCCATCCGGAAAATTTGAAACACAGGTATAAAATGGTGGTCTCTGGTGTATTTCTTTATCTAAATGTTGAGGAGTAGGGAGGGCGAGGTCAGGGGGTTTTGCCCACCCCCCCCCCCCTGGAAAATTTTGAAATAAAGGTATGGAATGGTGGCCTCTAGTGCGGCGTTTTTTGGCCTACATTTTGAGAAAATATATAGTTGGGTGCAACTTTGCAGAACATTAGGGATGATTTGAAAAAATAAGGATTTTTTAGGAATCTGGCCCTTTCTGAGAGTTTTTTTTAGGAATTTTAGGGTGACCTAAAAATAGGATTTTTTTTAGGAAGTTTAGGGCCACTTGAAAGCCTGTTTTACATTATTGGTGTGACACTTACGATTCATATTAATATTAACCCAACTTAAGAAAAAATGCTTCAAAATAGGTAAGTGGGTAGTAATGTTTTAACGCATGTAAAACAGAAAAAATGACAAGAATGGGCCGGATGACGTCAAATGACGTTGTCTTGGGGACTAACATTTACTTATTATTTATCCAAAGAAAATATAATTTTGGCATATCAAATCAGTATTCCCTAATTTACATTAATAAGCAGTTTCATTCAGTTTTGATGATACATGAAGAAATAACCACTTTTCCGTGTATCTATTGAACATCCCTCGTAATACGCATATTTGGAAGAAAACGGGACGTTTAAAGCGATGGCGCGTGCATCCGTACGTGTTTCATTCTGTATGCCCATCATATTTCGTTACTGGGGTATAACGTAATAAGCATGATAAGAATTAGAAGTATTGGCTTTAGTAGGCAAATAGTTAGGTGACGTTGAGGTATCAACCTGGCCGGTGGGTCAATGTACCAGGACTAATTTGTCTGCCATTATTTGAGTTCAGAGCATACCTTAAAGATATTCAAGTTATTGATTTAAAAGTTGGAGTATAGTAACAGGTGATGAAACGATGTGCAGGGTACAACGATCAACATAACATCTCCTCCACCTAACCCAAACATTACACCCTCTCCCTAACCACAACATTACCCCCTCTCCCTAACCACAACAATAACCATTCCCCTAAATTGAAAACAAAAAATCAAGAAAATAAAATTTCATAGTATAGGAGATAGTCTAACAAATGATGAATTCTGGGCGTAGATATGAGCTTTCACTGTATCTGTCTCTGCATCAAAAATATGATATTTTGGATTTTAGTTGTGAGATACAAGTTCTGTAACAACAAAATATACTTCACTTGAACAAATTAAAGACATTACCTATTTCAGAAAAAAAACTTCTATTATTATAGATTTTTCAAACTGCCAAGACCCAGCGCCGTAACCAGACCTGAGAAACATTAACGATGAAAATGTTTTCATTTATAATAAAAATACATAGGTTATGGCTGGTATTTCAAGCCCAGATACGTAGGGTATGGCTGGTATCTCCAGCCCATCTCTAGCCCGTATACATAGGGTATTGTCCATTTCCAGTCCAGATACATAAGGTATGGCTGGTATTTCCAGTCCATCTCCAGCCCAGATACGTAGGGTATGGCTGGTATCTCCAGTCCAGATACATAAGGTATTGCTGGTATCTCCAGTCCATCTCCAGCCCAGATACGTAGGGTATGGCTCTTCAGCCCAGATACATATGGTACGGCTGGTATCTCCAGCCCGTCTCCAGTCCAGATACATAGGGTATGGCTGGTATCTCCAGCCCGTCTCCAGCCCAGATACATATGGTATGGCTGGTATCTCCAGTCCATCTCATGCCCAGATACGTAGGGTATGGCTGGTATCTCCAGCCCGTTTCCAGTCCAGATACATAAGGTATGGCTGGTATCTCCAGTCCATCTCCAGCCCAGATACGTAAGGTATAGCTGGTATCTCCAGCCCATCTCCAGCCCAGATACATAGGGTATGGCTGGTATCTCCAGTCCATCTCCAGCACAGATACATAGGGTATGGCTGGTATCTCCAGTCCATCTCCAACCCAATTACGTGAGGTATGGCTGGTATCTCCAGTCCATCTCCAGCCCAGATACATAGGATATGGCTGGTATCTCCAGTCCATCTCCAGCCCAGATACATAAGGTATGGCTGGTATCTCCAGTCCATCTCCAGTCCAGATACAAATGGTATGGCTGGTATCTCCAGTCCATCTCCAGCCCAGATACATAGGGTATGGCTGGTATCTTCAGCCCGTCTCCAGTCCAGATACATAAGGTATGGCTGGTATCTCCAGTCCATCTCCAGCCCAGATACGTAGGGTATGGCTCTCCAGAACAGATACATATGGTATGGCTGGTATCTCCAGCCCGTCTCCAGTCCAGATACATAGGGTATGGCTGGTATCTCCAGCCCGTCTCCAGTCCAGATACATAGGGTATGGCTGGTATCTCCAGCCCGTTCTCAGTCCAGATACATTGGGTATGGCTGGTATCTCCAGCCCATCTCCAGCTAAGCTACATATGGTATGGCTTGTATTTCCGGTCCATCTCCAGCGAAGCTACATAGGGTATGGCTGATATCTCAGACCCATCTCCAGCGAAGCTACAAGGGCTATGGGTGGTATCTCTAGCCCATCACCAGCCTAGTTACATAGGCTACGGGTGGTACCTCTAGCCCATCTCCAGCCCGGTTACATAGGCTACGGCTGGTATCTCCAGCCCAGATCCAGAATCATGAGAACTGCAGCATATGTTAAGACGGGCGAATGTTCAGAAGTCCTCCATCGAGAATTGTTCACATTCTACAAAACAAAATACGTACTCAATCAAAAACAGACAAACAACTCAAGCAATAATTCTATTTAACGATAAAGAAACGATAAAATTACGATTTAGAATTTATTTAGCTACATAACCAACATTAATTTACTCGCACAAAATTGAAAGCTCGACTGCTAAAATTAAGCATTTGATATAGTTTTACATAATTATCATACACATATATTACATTTATCATATGATACACTTCCTTTTTGCAATAAATACACAAGCTTTTGTGTTCTGAATCCGACAAACAAAAATATTGATGGCCACGTCCCTAATTTGTGCATAATTTTCAAAAATACTTGCAACATATGTATACTAACTGTATAATATGAACGTTATGGAAGTAAATGAAGCTTGCTTTTATTATGATAACATTTGCACTCCCTTTAATTATTATTGTATTTTTCGAGTTTTAAGACTTCTAAAGATATTGTGTGTACTTTCTAGTCTTGTTCAACTATATAAGCCCGTGCGCCAACTATACACCCGGCTACGAGCCTGATAAAACGCATAACAGTCGTTATTATTAATTCCACACGTGTATAGTACATGTACGTGGCAATGATAAAGTATCTTATTTCTTACATACACGATGTTGCTTTCTGCGTACGTGATACAAAGTCGACTTCTTTTATTCTTTTTATCCTGATATGCCTAAAATAACTTTCTTTGCTATCTATTTCTGCCTTTAAAGATTACGTCCCTTGGTCAATGTTGTCTTTTACTTGATAACTACGACATGTTTCTTTTAAAGATTACGTCCCTTGTTCAATGTGTTCTGTACATTTTAATAACTGGCGGAACATGTGTATACCTATATTAGTTTGTACTGATAACTAAGACAGGTGTTATTTTTTTAATTCTTATTTTTAAAGTTCAACATCACATTTTTTATATCTTGAATTTGTGAGAGACAAAAATTTCATCAAATTGTGAATCAAGTGCAATTTGCTATGTGATGGGGTCAAACATCTAAGCCCCTTCATGGCTCTGAGTGTCTTTTGTTTTAAATTTTCATTAAAATGTCAATGTAGTTTAGTTTTTTTTGACTGATCATTTAACAAGTTTCAATAACATGTACTATTAAAGCAAAACATGTCAAATAAATGACGTTAGAATTTCTCAGAGATTATGTTAAGTTTTCATCTTGACTATCTAAATACATGGAGAGCTTTCCTACACACCTCGGCGTCTGCTGTTAAAATTGTGAGGCATTTTATCTCCCTTATTACTTAATAGATTTGCTTTTTACTTAAAATAATTGTCGAATATCATCACCGACATATGATACAATATCTATAGCTCCGGGTCAAACTTCATCATCTTCATATGGTAATTAATCTTCCAGTGATAGCTCTAGTTTACTAACATATGCCCTATTTCACTATCACGCATCAAATTAGTTGAGTGTGCATATTTTTTATGGATGCTCAAATACAAATGTTGCATTTATTTACAGTTGTGTACCACAGTTTTTGGACTTCATTTTAATTTGACTGACAAGCAATTCAATACAAATCTATATAAAAAGTTTCCGGATCGGGAAGTTAAGTTTCTAATTTGTAAAATTTTGAAATTAACAAATTTAAATTTTAAATAAATTTTTAATTAGGATTTTTGTAAAAAAAATTGAATGATCGAAATTTAGATATAATTATCATTTTTTACGATGGTATATTTCATTCAATGATAACAAAGTCATGCATTTTCTTATGCACAAGGCCTTTTGAATGAAACAAGTCAAAATTAAAGTGATGATTTTACTGTAAAACGACTGTAAAAACAGCTTGAATTATGCAAATGAAATACAGCTGTAAAATTTGCTACAGATGTAAAAGAGAAAAAGTTACAGCTGTAAAATGCCTCAACGTTGCAGCTGTAGACTTTTACAGGTGTTGAAAAGGAGGACATTATTTTAAGGGACAAAAACAGAGGTACTAAAAGTTTTAGGATGAATTGTACTTCTCTAAAAATTATAGCAATTACTACACAAATGGCAAAATAAATGATCTTGTAAGTAAAAACAGTTTAGAATTGATATGTTGCTAAGTTTTACAAATTTAACTGTCCGAACAATGACGTAAGAAATGAAAGCACCAATTAAATTTAATCGGCGGTAGAAAAAGAAATGTTTCCCGCTAAATATATTAATTGTTACTTTGATCTATTTTCGTCATAATTTTATATTTTCGATTCGTCTCCTCATAAATTGTTTACGTTTTATTTTTTTATGAAAATGAAAGTTTATTAACTTTTGTCCTCTCTCTGTATGGGAAAAGATAGATTCTGTCCAAAAATTTACTCTGACATGCAAATCATGTTTACATCCGGAACACCCTTGGATATTATCACGTCGTTATTTAAATTTTCATCGGGCTGGATACTGAATTTATTAATCGGATCATTGATAACAAATAAGGTTAAATTTCATTTTTAATTGCTGCCATAAAGCACAATTTTGATTTTTCTTCACACTGAACGACTAAATAAACGACCATCCCAAACAATGTATTCCAGTATAATCAAACTTGCTTGTCGGCAGCATCGTTATGAGACCTATTAATGATATCACAATGTGTTCGTATCAAGTGTAATTTAATTTAATTTGTACTTTTAATTAATGTAGTTTTTTTTTTCAAAACGTCCCATATATACATTTCTCAGTCAACAAAATCATCAACGCCGTTCACGAGCACGACAGCGAAATGGAAGAGCTCTCATTATTTCTTTAATTGCAAAATTCTCTGATAATCTTGGGTCACAAGGTCTGCCTTTATGCTCTGGAAACTCAAAGCTCCAGCGTTGTAATAGGCTGGAGATGTAGAGGAAGTAGCGAGTTCTGGTAAACACCTCTCCGGGACAATGACGTAAGCCGTACCCGAATGCAAGAAGGCTGAAATTAATTTAGATGTTGACATGTATTCAGTTTAGGGTAAGAAATGTTACAACACTTATACACAAATACGTATATATTAGAAGTTTAGCTTGCAGAGGGTTTCGAGTAGCCAAACATCGGTCAAGGTCGCGTGGCTTCTTTATCTCAGATTTGTACAAGTTGATATGTTCATGTACATTGCAATGAACAAGCCTGTACTTATTTTTGTTTATCAAATCGATAGAGGTAATGTCCTTTACTTGTTCAAACTGCATTTGCCTATGCGAACAGATGGGAAAATGGAAATTTACTTTATTTCTTTCAAATTCTTACAGATTCAAATCTAAATAAATGAAAGATAAAATGATACACCGTTCAATGATTAAATAAAACAGTAAAAAAGATAAAGTTACTTTCTCCTGAGTTTATGTTCTGCTGGCAGCAAATTTCCATGCTCATCCAAGAATCGTTCAGGCCTGAATGTCCATGGATCTCCCCAGATTTCCTCATTATGGTGAACAAACCAGACGTTCCCAAATACCTGAATATATATCTATAATTATGAACGTCGATTTTTAACAATATTTCAGTTATATAACGGCGGGCAGTTTACCTAACCAGTGTTCCTGGATTCTGTACCAGTACAAATCTGTTCTCCACAAGTAGCTGCCAACTCCCCCACATTAATCAGAAATGGAGGATGAATGATTTCAGACACAATTTGTTTTTGTTTATTAAACCGCCACAGACAACTAACGCCCCGCCTGAGAACCGAACGCACCACCCGTAATCCGTAGATCTGCGCTCCCCCTTTAATTCTAGAAAAACAAATTAAGATTTCTAATAGATTCGAAAAAAAAATTAACTTGTTGTCCAATGGTAATGTAAATCATTAACTCTAATATCTTCGATGGAACACTCTGCTTTGAGGACATGACAGGTGGTAACCATTTTATGCCAACGGATATTTTATAGGCCTAAAATTTTCAATAATCACTTTAAGATATTTGGGTTATTTGAGTAAAACTGCACTCAAAGCAGTAAAGTGTTCTAACAAGGCAGAAACTTAAAATGATGAAAAAGCAATCAACGTGGACTTCAAAAAGAAAACAAAAACAAACTACAGTTTATTTACCTAAGATCAAATTGTTATCATATATTTCAAATGTCAAACCGTTTATAAGGTGACAAACAGGCCCTCACACAACTCTTTCTTGTGTGTGCGCGTTCGTGCTTGCGTGCGTGTTATTATTTCAATAACGCAATTCACAATATTAAAACATTATCTTAATTTAGGTAAACTAAGGTGAATTATCTTAATTTATTCATCGAAAAACTAATAATAATAATAATAATAATAATAATAATAATAAAGATACAAATTCCAAAAGACTTAAATAATACCAATGTGCAACAAATGAAATTACTGTAATATTCTCTTCACCTACCACAGTACCTTCCTCAATGTCATATCCTTCTAACGCTACGTGGCTTCTACACAAATGCGGTAACAGCAAAGGTAGAACAGGGATATAACGTAATATCTCCATCTCGAAGGCTTTGAAAAATGTGCATTTTTCACGATCACTATACGTGGGTGCTCTTTCACGACCTATCACATTATCCAACTCCTGTTGTAACTTGGCTTGGTACTGAGGGTTGTTCAGCAAGACCAACATAGTATTTGAAAGCGCTGATAATGTCGTGGTCGTACCTGTGATAGTAGAAAATAACAAGAGTTAACATATTAACATAATATATGTCCCCCAATCCTGCTGGATGTAAACGGGTGTGTATTTTTCTGTCTCAAATGTGTTTTGACATTAACCTTTGACCTAATTGGGGTCATCTACCGATGAGAAGGAATCATGCTTTGAAAATTGAAACTCATACGCCACTGCATTCTTCAGTTACTAATTGTGAACAATTCTGAGTCTGAAGATCACTGTTATCTTGACCTACTGATCCAAAAAGCGACAATCTATATACTGTCCATACATACCATAACAAGATGAACTATTGGAGGCCCAAGCGTAAGTTTAGTCTCGCCATTGATCGGAGACCGCTTTCCAGTGCCAACCTTACTATGATCTTGACCTTTGGCCTACTGTCTTCCTTAACAATCAAGATCAATAGCTGTTCACAGACAATCATTTTAGAAATTCGACTGCGAGAGGCCGACGATTTCTACAGTTACTGATAAGAAATCAAATGTCTACCGACGGTCGGACGGTCGGACACACTGATAGACCGGCATGATTAAAACAATGTGAGGGTGCAATACATTCGTTAATGTCATATTGTTTATGGCCAGCGACATAATTCTAAAAAAACAGAGTAACTGTTTGGTATATGATAAGTTATTAAGCCGAATGCAGTATGTATCCGTAAAGAATTATGAAAACCCCGTTCAAACATCGTTGTGCTGTGTAACATATCGCATCAGCACGCGGTGCTTCCTGAAAAGATTTCGGATGTCGGAAATATGTAATTGAAAAAAAAAATGAAAAATAAAAAAATAACCTGCATGGATAGTATCTACTACCGCCGCAATGATCATATCATCTGGAAACTCATTGCCTAGCTCAGTTTCTTTCCTCTGTTCCTCCAAGTAATAATCTACAATACCCCTTACTTCACCCGGAACGTAAGTTTTCTGAATATAGAAAACGTGTAGGAGAATTTTACTATTGTATGTTATCATAATTATTTTCAAATGTTACAAAAGAAACTGAACACAATTATCAAAAGTAATACTTCTACTCCAACGGTGGATGGGACTTACTTCTGGGCAAGTTCATGCAAAGCATGTAATCTTAGTACAAGCATAGTCCGACTCTTTTGCTTTTAAATAAGTTGCACTCTTCATGCAATTATTAGTTTGCAAACATAAGCTTGTGCTTTCCACTGCTTGATCTGTGAATTAGTTCTGAACTTTGAAGCAATAAAATTGCACAATCTACAATGTAAACTGCTAAATTAAATATATCAACTCATTAAAAGAGCAACACATATTTATTGTCAAAATATGAGATATCAATATTTATTTTCTACGTTCTTAGATTCTCAGTTTTTTAACACTCATTTGTCAAAATGTTATATATTCTTTACATATAGAAAAATATTCAGTTTTTACCTTACAGTCATAGAAGTATTTCTGAACAATTTTTTCAAGGGCTCTTTTCGCTTCTTGAAACTTGTCCCTGTACCATCCAGGTAGGAAACGTAAAAATGGAAATGTTATCATTGTAAAATTTGTACGTGGGTTCAAAAATATGTCACTGCTGTTGATGTACTCCCAGAACAATTGGAAGTCTTGGTCTGAATTGGGTACAGTGTCGCCAGTCAGCTGAAAAACAATAATTATCCCGTTTTTCATAGGAGCTCCTGTGGCTATCTAAATTCTATATAATAATGATAATTAGAATTACTAAGTTTGCTAACCTATTAAAATTTAAGAAATAGAAATTTAGAAAAATAGTTGTAAAAATATAAATATATATATAAGACCAAATCAGATTTGAAAGCATGAACAATTAGTTCATAGTAAATAAAAACATAACATGTTTGTTTGTATAAACAATACTGTTCGTTATATTTAAAATATGATACCCCTAATATATATGTTTAACTAAGTACAGTATAAATATGTACTACAAGTGAAATACTTGAAGTTTTTATAACAAATCACATTTTGATATGCAAACAAAAATCTATATAGTCAAATTATACTCATTTGATAAGGGCTTTCCACATTTAAAGATAAACTATTTTAGTTAAAAGTTAAAGATGTGTATTGAACGACCTGTAAACACTGGCTCCCTCTCTTTATGGAGATGAGTTTAAAAAAGAGCCAGTGATACTTCCGAGGAGGTGCTAATGACCGGGACTAAACGAGAAATGTAAACCAAGAAAGAGGGTGAGTTTAACATTTTTTACTTTCTGTAACAAATTTAAGACCATAAATTTGTTATAGAATGTAAAAAATAAACTCACCCTCTTTGTTTACATGTCTAGTATAGTTCCTGTCATTAGCACCGCTTAGGAATTATCACTGGCTCTTTTTTCAACTCACCTCTCTAAAGAGAGGGAGCTAGTGTGTATAGGCCGTGTACTGGATATCTTTAAAATGATGGAGCTATTCTACTTAGAGTCCTCCTTAACGTGCCTTCTTTCCACGACATTTGTGATGTATTGTCGTGACATCGCGTGTACTTGATGTTTCAGCGACAGCATGGTTAGCGTTATTGTGCTGTCGAAGCGTCGTGTCCATCGTACTATCGTACTGTACACGTAACACTATTATAAATATTTACTTGTTTACTTGCTTGCTTACTTATTTTATTTACCTACTTACTAATACCGGGACATAGGAAAACCACTTTTAGTTGAATCCATCTTTTAATTTAATCCATGCAAGATTCTGTTATTTACTTATGTTTGCGTAGCGCTAGTTGGTACTATTGTGCTCTCCTATAGCATCGGGTTGCTATGACAGTACGATATTTCAATGGTGATAACACGATAGCACAGTTGTGATGGAGCAAAGGCTCGATGACACAGAAGCGAAGTAATATTGCGTCGTAGAATCTTCTCATCACCATCGTACTATTACAATATTGCGTCCTTGTCATCGTGAATTCGGTCCATCGCTGTCATGCCCACGCTCCATCAACATCATACTGCCATGGCATTCTGTCTGCCTGATGCGAGTGCAAAAGCACGATGGTCCTAACGGGACGCCGTACAGTGTAATATAACGACAGTTGTGCGGTTTATGACAGTCATGAATATATTCAGTCAATTAAAATAACTTTGAAAATGTAACCTCTTTATCTATAAATTACAAAGTGATCATTTATTGTAAGTTTAATGTAATTAAACGTTTTGTCGGAGGATATAACCTCGCATTTTGTTATTAATCAAATCCAAGTTACTTAATATTGAATCTTTAATCCATAAAGTATTACAGATTCGTTTATCACCTAGCCTGCGATACTTACATGTTTCAAGGTTGGCTTAATTAAAAAATAAACTCAAGCATTTTCAAGTTTAATGGTAGTTAAATATTTTCACAAGACGAGAAGTGATGCTGAATAATTCACCAAGCAGTGGTCGTGATATAATGAGAATATCTTCAACAAGGTTGCTCGCATACATCTTTATTTATTGTCTTGCGCAAACAAATTAGTTCAAATGGCGGTTACCAGCTTTAATAGTGGCGACCCAATTAAATTGCCTGTGCGGACATTAATTCATAAACAACCCTACAATACGAAATTCTAGAGATAGCTTCTTCAAATGAAAGAACGGTGCTTCAAACCAAAATGCTGAATGGGCTAGTTACCTTGACAGCTCTGGTCCGGACACCAATCTTAATTCTTACTCCAAAACTTGGGGCGGCAGAAATTGAACCGTTAAAGAGAAAATTCTACATATATAATTACTTGGCTTATGAAGTTCGCATTCTATAAGAGAACTTACCAGTAATGAAATCACATTAGAAAGTGATCGTTGAAATAATGCCACACATTCAAATTCTTTCCCGGGGGTGTTGTTTACTCTTTGTATAAGGCTTTCCATTTCTTTCATGACATTTTTCTCAAGCTCTTTAAGCCCACTTCCATAAGCATGTAAAGCTTGTGTAAACATTTTTCTTGTAACTTTATAATGACGGCTAGCTCCATTGCGTATAAAAGGTACAGACATGTCGGGATTTCGAAATTTTTGGGCGTAAAACATTTCCATTCGGTCATTAAACGACATTTTGTGTTTCTCTCCGCCAAAAGCTTTCCGAATAAGTTCCTCGTTGTTTAAAACGACTACGTCATGAATTAACATATTAACACGAAATATTCTCCCAAACCGCAAGGCGTAATCCATGAACTTGTACAACATATTCCGATCGTTTATTTCCAAAATGTTACCCAGAAACGGCAAACCTTTAGGTCCTTCAATAACTTTCCCTTTCAGTTGTCTATTCTTTTTACCACCGAAATACATAAAAACAGCCACAAGTCCTAAGAAAATGTAGAGAATTTGTATGTACATAGTGCTAGAGTCAGCTTAGAAAGAAAAACAAAAAGGTTCAAAGAAACATATCGTGTTCTCCTGGTATATATACAAATGTATATACTTAATACTCTTAAGTTTTGAACAAACTACATGCGGAAAAAACTGAACCTGAACATTTTTACAGGTTCGCTGCACTGATAAAATTCTCGTGATTTCAACCTTGACGTATGCAGACGCATCAATATACATGTTCTATTATATATGTGTAATGGTGCACACGTACATAAAGAGATAAACAGTGAAAGGAATGCTTTCATCTGTATTCGCGGTGATTACAGATTAATTGCCATATGAGGATAATGGTGTGGAACAACAGTTTGAATAACAACAGAGATTCTGCCGGAATGATGAACCTTGCATGTGGGTGGTGATGTGGACCAAAAATTTTAAGCCTGAATCAAATCCGTTGAATAATAACCGATTCAGAGTGAACTCGCATAAAAATGGCCAGAAATTCCCAAACCAAAATGGCAAGCTTAATTAAACTTGCATTAAGGCCGCAGCAAGATTGCAGTTGTAATCTAAACAAGTGTGCGACAAACTGTTTCAGCGTGCAGCAAGATTGCGATTGCGATAGGAACCATCGCAACCATTATTTAAGATGCGCAAACTAAATTGAGCGCTTCCTGCAACCTATTTAAAATCTTGCAAGCACGCTTGCGACTGGGTCAAATCGGGAGGACCGCGAACAATGCTAGAACAATATGGCGGAATGGGAAGTTACAACTTCAATGTCAAAGAAACATCGTAGCGAAATAAACATATGATAAATGTATGACCAAATAAAATATCATTTGCATGAAGAAATTGCACTAATTTTGTAGAAATGTTGGTTTACTCCCTGTCGATAATGTAAACAAGCGCCGTAAACAAGGCTGTAAAACTTCACTTCCGGTACCCGGTGTTAGAGCGTTTTACTCGAGCTACGTGATCCAACACGACTCATTTCCATCCGGGGAATTAACGCCCTAGGACGCCCCCGGAGTCAAACGGGTTGCGCATGTAAATTTCAAGTCTCACTCAGTTGAGTAATGTTTGTTTGTTTGTTTTGGGGTTAACGCCGTTTTTCAACAGTATTTCAGTCATGTAACGGCGGGCAGTTAACCTAACCAGTGTTTCTTGATTCTATACCAGTACTAACCTGTTCTCCGCAACTGCCAACTTCCCCACATGAATTATCAGAGGTGGAAGACGAATGATTTCAGACACAATGTCTCTTATTAAATCGTCACGGAGAACATACGCCCCGCCTGGGGATCGAACTCGCGACCCTTCGGTCTGTAGACCGACACTCTCCCTACTGAGCTAAGCGGGCGGGCAGTTGAGTAATGGATGATCGGCAAAACATATTTATTTAAGCATTTACATGTATAGTGGATGTATGTGTATACACGGTATAGCATTATCAGATTGAAGATGTCCAGGGAAAAGGGCATGTTATTTTCTCCCAATGAGAAAGAAGTTTTAACACATTTTGTAGCGAACCATAACATCATAGAAAGCAAATGCAACAATGCGTAGATACTGTTTTAGGAGGAGGCCTTGAGGGGGATAGTAACATCATTATTATTTTATATTTATTTATGATTTTATTAAATTGTTTATCAAGTTCCTCAAACATATTCCGGTAATCAAACACAGAATACTTTAATTTAGCTCATGTAAAATTGAAAACAAACCATGTAAATGAAATATGCCTTGACACGGCGATAAACCTACTAACAACCAGGTTTGTCCACTGAGAAATCATTACCGTGAAATTTTCGTCGTGCAACCAAGCCAAATCTTGGCCAAGAATTAAAACGGTTACTGAGAAGGCGTTTCATGCAACCCGTTTGATCGGCGGATCACAATAGTCTAGTTTATAGTTGTCTTGCAACCGCCCAAACGTCCTTCATATATCCAGATTTTGTTGAAATACACGAATGACTCAAGTCTAAGAATAATTTGAAAACTTGATTTTGATAAACAATTCAGACACATAATTTATATAACTACCAATAGATACATTAGAGAGAGACATGTTTGGTTTTCAGAATTAAAATTATAAAATTGTGTAAGGCTACTTGACTTATCTCCCGTTGTTTTTAAATAAGGCCTAAAAAATCTTTGTTTCGGTAACATGCTCCAAAAAAATTAGGGTAGGTAGGTCGAATTTTTTTTTTTGGATTTTTTTTATTAAGGGAAACTTTTCAGAAATTATTTTTGTAAAAGATGAACACACATAAGGGGGTTATGCTTTTACAGCATCAGTAATTTGATTTCTAACACCACTGGCCATGTTTAAAGCATAAAAAACGCAGTTATGCAACTTTATGTTAGAAGGTTGAAAAAAATCTTCCAAGGCCATAAAAACATTTAGGGTCGGACAAAAAATTTAGGGTAAGTCGGGATACCGGAAACAAACAATTTTTTACGCCTAAATGATAAGTATCATCTATGCCGCTATATCTTACATATTCCGTGGAAACCATGGGTAATATTTCGAATAAACGCTGATTTCACGTGCACATGAAACTTAATATGACATATGTTCCACGGGAAGTTCGTGCAAATGAAGGAAACTGTTTACAAAGCTGATATTCCTTGCACATCAGATACAATGAAACACACGAGCAAGTCATCACAAATATTCCGTGCACGTCATGTACCATGAAACACACGAGCAAGTCATCGCAGATATTCCGTGCATATCTGTCTAATAATTTGCCATTCTCGTAAGTTTACTCAAAGAGAACAAAGAGTATAGTATAATAAATAATTATTGAGACGTTAATAGTCTAAGGGAGGCAACTCGATATTTATAATCGATAGATACAATCATGGTTTAACTATTAAAAATACTTACCAGACAATAGATCTATCCGCTTCTTTTTTATTTATACATCAAAAGCATATTTGCATAATTATGTTCAAACATCAGTCATGATCTTTACTCACAACTGCTCTAATAACGCATAGTAGGTCTACTCTGTCTTTTCTTTATAACCATCTACACAACAAAAGTAATAAAAACGTAACATTCATAGTATTACATTTATTAGTAATCCGTACTGGCGAAAAGCCGTTTCCCCGTCATTTCAGTACATGACTGACAGTTGCCGCCATTTCTTCGAATTAAGCGCTCCATGCGCTCGTTCTCGACTTCATTTTATATACAGAGGTAGATCTAGGTTTTTTTTTCTTCAAAACTCTGTTATTTTGGAGCATTGTAATAATTTAGCGAACGATTTTTTTTTTAACATAAATATATTCATTAACATTGCAAAAACTACATTACAAGTATCAACGAAGATCTACATTAACGAACTGAAGTACAACACTTTCGCTGTATGTGGCCAGATAAATCTTCCTGTACTGATTAAAACCATGTTTAATGGTAATTTCCCTGTAACTGTATATAAAAAGGTATTCCAAAGGGTGCATGCAAATATCTGTGTGGTTACTGTCTACAGTATACGTTAGACATACAGACTCTTTCCCTATTTATTGCGTGTATACGTCCAGTTAGACAAGTTTATGTAAAGTTTTTGAACGGTACAAGGTCATCGATTTATCTTAAATAAACTATCAGATAGTGAATAAATTTAAGTCTGTCTGTATTATCTCCCTTTATCATATTTTACAATTTATTATTTAATACTGTGGCTAATATTCACCTAAAACAAATCTTAAAAATTATTTGATTTATATTTTAGTTTCTAGAAAAGTCAGAAAATATCTTTAAGTTTTTATTTTATCGATTTGAAAACTGTATTTATTTTAATGTGCTGAAGAATATATAAACAGCAAAGATAGTTATAAACTAGTAGATTCTTTAGGAAGCATATATAAAACGCAACCGCTTGTCACAGAGACAAGCAATCAACTTTTGCATTCTCGGCGCAAGTCACGTCGAGGATATTAATTTACCTTGATTCAACTTACAAATTCTAACGTTAAAGTTAGGAACCTTAGCGGGTGAATATCCAGAACATCCATTTATGTTAAATGTACACGACGAAGTAGCATACTTTCAGTCAGTGTCCCTGTTTGCAATTTCATTAATGGGCACCGCCCGTACGGGCGATTTCTCCACAAGACTGTTAGTAATGCGCAAGATAAAGAAGACACAGCAATTTACCCAAGATTCCCAGCTTCCATAGCGTGTCAGGTGTAAAATACCGACATATGGTACTCTTATTCCAATGAAAGTATATTTAGTTGGAGGCGCGGGGGCTCGAACTAACGACACCTACTTACGTAGCCAAAGACCACTGAACTGCTGTAAATTTCCTCCGATACCAAGCCATCAACCCAACACCACACCCTATAAACGACTGTATCCCCCGCTTCCTCTTGCGAGTGATCAAAACAATAAAATGACACGGAAAAGGTAAGAATCGTCATTAAATTCATTATTTGACTTTACACTGTATGTGTATTTAAGTTAAACGATAAGTCTAACATAAATATGTGAATATTATGATATAATAAATGCAACTGACAGATAATGTTTAAAAAATGTTGACTGATCACACTCATTGCATGAAAATTCTCTCGACCAAGTCACGAAATTGATGAATATCACGCCAGATTGATTTGTAATCCAATTATCTATCATGTTTTCTGTAATAAGTATGCATACTCCATAAATGCATGTAAATAAAATGTCTTGTTTCTGTTGCGTTTTTGAATGAAATTAATTTTTCTCTAGTCGGTGAAAAAACATTTACTGTATGCCGGCTTGCCAATTTTGATATTTGATCTGAATTCGTATTTGTGAGTGATACTGTATTCCATCTTGCGATTACAAAAGGCGATTTATGTCCTTAAAATGCGTAAATGAAATAATAAGTATGCATACAAAATTGTTTCTTCTGATCAGTCGTCATGTTTATAATGTCATTAAATGTCGAACCCAACACCCCCACCCCCATGCGATACTTATACTAATCCATTGGGGGTTGTTGGATTCGAGTGTCTGTGACTCGCTATCCTACTTAATTAAATAATTAATTGAATGTTTCAGCATCGTTTACATGCAAGTGTTCAGAGTTGGCTTTACACACATATACTATCATGAAATACGAATTAGAAACTGAATGTATACACAAGGTCCCTACCATGTCTTGCAAAAAATTAATCGTCGATTCCCTATGGAAATCACACAAAGTAATGTTACCTTACGATTTCAAAATATCAGTGAGATAAGACAGGAGAGGACTATAGGTTGACCCCCGTCTGTCTGTCCGTCTGCAGGAAAATGATCCTCTGATTTAAAAACAACAAACAAAACTATTTCACCCGCAAGTATCCTGCGGATGAACGTATAAATAGAAAAGGATAACGAATATATTATCGGAAAAGTCGATTAAGTCCTTATTAGTAATTCAGAGTTAACTTCGTGGTGAATCAGTCAACAAGATTCAAAAGCAGCACAAAATAGCTGAATGGCCTAATGGTTTAACCCCGTTTCTCAATAATAAAATAAACATGTTATCGTTACAAATACAGCCGTCATGTTTACTGACTGTCAAGATTTACCGCTATTTCTCATGTTAGAAATAGTTTGCATTTGATAGTGATAACGCACACACGCCAGGAATATGTCCTTGCGGATTTGGTCGTTTTCATTGCTTTTTACAGTTTACAATTTATTAATCGTCAATGCTCATAAGGGCCTCTGACAACAATTGTAACAATAACAAGTCATAGTAACAAAATCAGATTGACATGTAAAACCTCGTTGCAGAAGTAACTGATGATGTGGAGGACGAAAACTAACTATTTATCTAAAAGCAGACATAAGTTTCTTACAGGAAACAGCCAGTTTTAACAAAGTATTCTTATTGTAATTGTTCATAAGGTCAGAAAATTTGAGAGTATCTGAAATATATAGATGAATATTATATTGACAGAAAAAATATATTACATTTGTTATCAACATTGACATATATCTTTGTAATAAAAAGGAAATTCATCTCCTAAATATGTTACTGTTACACAAATGACAAGTACTTTGTTCTCCTGTATTGTTTTCAAATCTACCTTTTTCAATTGGCAACATGATTCATGCATCTGAATTTACAAAGTGAAATGCTAAGGTCAAAAGGTAAAAGCTTGAAATATTTTACAAATACAAATTCGTGTTTATACATTCTATAATTTAAACATTTGCTTAGGTTATTAACTGAATAGTTCCAGTTTTGTATAAACTGATTTTTAATTCAAGTGTTAACAACATTTTGAAGGAGTTACAAGAGCAAATCTTCTGATCTAACGACTAATTAGATATACCAAGAGAATCAAGAATGTCTTTAAAATGACATAACCAGTTAAATTTCTTGTTTCGTCTGTGAGACAGTGAGAGAAGTTCTGTACAAAATATTACAAATTTTATTTTCCTTTGAGTTTATTAACTTACTCAAAAAAGTTAACACTCTACATTTAATACGACTCGAAAGCGGTAAAATACTAAGATCACCATACAACATGTTATTAGGGGTACTCTGCTTCAAATTTAAAATAAGTTTTATATATTTCAACTGAAATATATCAACAATATCTAAATTTTCAACCCCTCCCCCATACCTCTGAGCCGTACAAGACAATAGGAGTAACCATGGTATCGGAAAGGTGCAACTGCAAAAAAATAGTTAAAAACAACTTCCTGAATTTACTAATAACTGCAAACATAGCTTTGCGTGCTTGATCAACTAAATGAGCCTCAGTTCTACCGAACTTGCCATTGAATGAAAATTGAATACCTAGGTATGAGAAGTAGTCAACAATTTCTAAAATATTACCACTCTCAAATTGAAATACTTAAGCATTACGTATACCTCTCTTATTTTTCCAAAATATGACAACTTTAGCCCCTATGAGGTGGAATACTCTGACATAGCATTAAGAGCTGACTGGAGGTCATTAGGGGTCTCTGCTAAGGTGACTGTGTCATCAGCATATAATAGCTAATATAACTTGAAGAAGAAAACTTCAAAATCGTTATCACTTAATATATGACTAGCATTATCAGAAAATAACTGAAGACCATGAAATTTACTAGACAAAAAGCTATTAATCATTCCAGAATAAAGAAAATAGAATAGGAAAGAGATTTTCACCTTGTCTAACTCCTGTATCACAAAAAAAAAAACAGACAGAGTATTGTTTGATTTTACACAAGACTTCGCTTTATCATACATGTTGAGAATAATTTTAAAACATTTACCATCAATATTTTAACTTAGAATCTTTCGCCACAGAGCAATACGATTGACTGAGTTGAGGGAAATTTGGTTAATCCACAAAAGCACAGTTCAGTTTTTTATTATTGACAAAATACATATCTATTAACAATTTTAAAGAAAATATATGATCAACAGGGCTATAATGTTTTCTAAATCCAGCCTGTTCTTCACACAATATGTTATTGACCTCAAAAGTGTTTAACCTAGTGTTTTATAAAGATGTGAACAACTTTCCAAAACAGCTTAATATAGGTATGCCCCTGTAATTGTCAGGGTTATTAATGCTACCCTTATTCTTGTACAAAGGTAAGTAACACCATTACTCCAAATATCGGGAAAAATACCCGACAACGACAGACGACGGACACAGGATAGTCACAAAAGCTCTTCTAGAGCACTTCTTGCTCAGGTGAGGTAATAGACCCTCATTTTTTCCTCTAATGGCACTTCTGCTTGTAAAATGGGGACTTATTTCATTCGCAGAATGTATTTTCAGTAAAATAAGACAAGGTTCATGTTAAAGTTCATGTGTTTATGGCAAATACAAAGACAAAACTAAAATAAAGCTGATTACTGTGCGACGCTGTCAAGAAAGCGATCCACAAAGGATTAGTAGATTTAATCTCGCGCCGCTTCACCCCATTTACTGTTCATATTCTCGCATGTTATTAATTGCAGTTTCGATTATATATTAGTTGGTTTGAAATTCTAGAAAATATAGTCTTGTATGAGACACATTGTCGCATTACGGTCTCATGATGGTGAACATTTGTGTCAAGTTATTTCAAAATCCCTTAATGCATAAAGACGTTATGGCACTGATACGAAACACAGACCATGTTTCATCTTTAAGTGTAACTTTAAAAAGAAAAAGGAAAGTAATAAGATGGACATTAACTACATATGGCCGATGTTTGTATGAAAACTTTGAGAAAGGTAGGTGCAATAGCATTGAAGAAATTGCACGACTAAATATATGAGGACACATATACAAACAGATCGAATAGACAGACCGCATGGTGACTGCTTTATACCACCCTCCTTCAAACATTGTTTGCGGGTTCTAAATATGAAGAAATACTACAGGAGCATAGGAAACGCCGATTTTTTTTAAAGAAGTCACTCACAAACAGGCATACAGTCTTTATACCAAACTCACAAGCACTTGTACAGAAATTAAGCAAGCATGCATACAGTCAGGAAATAGCATTGAATTTTCTTTCCTTTACGGTTATAAACAAATTCGAGTATTTATCAATGGTTTTATTTCATTTTACCAAACTAGTTTTGTTTCCTTATCCATGAAACAGTGGAATTTACATATAGGTCATTCTTCAAGCAAGAAAATAAGTACTTTTGACGCTGACAATGTATAATTTCTCGACAAAATCAGTGTTCAATCGAGTTTTTTGCTATAATTCTACCTGTCATCAGACTAGCACATTATATACAGAAACAAGTCATGTTCAGGTTCTAATAAAATGTAAATATATATACCTTTAAAGCAAATCAGTCACTTTAAAATGCTGTTTTTCAACGTTTAGATGTCAGTTTATTGTTTTGATCACTCGCAAGAGGAAGAGGGGAAATACAGTCGTTTATAGGGTGTGAACACACTTCATTAATTTTGGTTAATATGTCACTGAAAAGTTTCAACTGTATAATTGAGCCGCGCCATGAGATCCATGCTGCTCGGCGTATTCGCTAACAGTTTCTCCAATTCCAATAGGCTTAAAAGCGAACAGCATGGATCCTGACCAGACTGCGCGGATGCGTAGGCTGGTCTGGATCCATGCTGGACGCAAACCCACTATGTTGGTTTACTCATGGCGCGGCTCAATTATGTCTCAGATGTATATATATCTTTCTTACGGGGGTGGGTAGTGGGGGATACATAGAGAAAATAATTTGTCAGTAAATAATTATAAATTAAAATAAATAACAGTCATGATTTTGACACCGAGGTCGATTTTGTTTCCTTGTAACCAGTGATAATGATGAAACTGGTTTGGTTTAAACAGTATTGGCATAATTGCAAATGTTACAATATAACAGATCTATATCAACGTAGAGAATTGAGCAGGCGCTATTTTTTAGAAACTCTCTCCCTAAACATAATGAAATCAATGGTAACAAAATAAATACTTCATTGTTCTGCTTTATCCATATGGCCGGTATCTGACATAAATTTATTAAAGTGTCATTTCAAAATACGTTAAGAGACTTTATTTTTTGGATAAAAAAATTGAACTAAACTTATTATTTAATAGTATCTAAGAAGACAGGATAGGAAAGAAGGAAGCGCAATAGACGAAATGACGTTATCACGAATGTCAGTTTACGACACGCGGAGTTTTAGGACTTCCGTTAAAGCTATGAGGACGGGCAAAAATGGCAAAGAACATGGGATACAAAGCAATTATCACAACTATAATTGTTCTAAAAATTAAAAACTACATATCATATCTCTTTGTGTTTTGTAAATATTTATGCACATGTAGAATAAATTATTTAGTGTGCTTGTAATTGAAGAATCACCATATAACAGTGTATTTAGTGTAACAGGAGTTAATTTGCCTAATATTGTTTAGACGATCTGCGCTTTCTCTTCCGTAATGGGGATAGCTTAAACAGAAATGATGTGATTTCTACGTCACCACATACACAAAATGGACTGTTTATAAATTTTTTTGAAAGAAAGATGTTCATTGAGAGAGCTAAGGTGTGTCCTAAGTCTGCCATGAAGTATCTGGCATTTACGTTCATCTGAATAATAGTGACATGGGACTTCCAGTACATCAGAAGAAACCGGGTTGCACCTCAAAATGGTAGCAACGCATTTTGGTAGTCACTACCAAAATGCGTTACACTCAACGGAATTTATAGTTTACAAAAATTTAGTACCAAAATGCGTTGGATATGTACACATCCAACTCAAAACGGTATTAATAATAATTTCATGATTTACGTAAAGAATATGCGATATTTCAAAGAGTGTCATGATGGAACTTAGTCGCTCGTCCGACCTTTACCTTTTGACCTTGAAAAAATAACGGCCCTAGATTCAGTCACGCAGGACCATTGGAACACACGTGAGAGAGGTCAATGCAACTCTAACTTTGACATAATTCGAGAGATATTAAAGGCACAACTGTTCACCACAATTATTTAATGCGTCGTTCGCGTGACCCTGGGACAGGTTTCACAAACACCCATAAGTAAGTATAGGCTGTTTGAGATTAAAATTCAGAAGATTCACGAGAAAAGGTCACATAAGACGGGTTGTATAATACCTTTAAAAGGAGTCCTAAAATACCACTCGCATGTATAAACCAAAATAAAAATCTAAATCTAACGACGGAGAATTTAGTTTTTGGTAAATTATTCGAGTAAGACCACGCCCATATTTTATCATTCTTTTACGTTGTGTTTCAAAGATATCTGTGGTGGACTCTCGAAACCCCTCAACTTTAAAGGTAAAAAAATCGTTTTTGCCGGAAATATTTATCTAAGACCCCTAAAACACGCATCGAATTCACCATTTATGTTTATATGGGATGTTTTAAAAAATATCTAGGTTGAGGATTCACGTGCCATACTCACATTTATACTATGCCTCCGACAATACTAGCACATTTAAACAACAAAATAATACAATGTTATTGCATAGGAAGCGTCGTTTGAGCTCAGGAATCTATATTTTGGTTGTTTTTATACGAAAACAATATCTCGGGAGGGGAACTCCGAACCCCCTCCCCCACCATTTTTATAGGAGACATTCCTTTCTTTTATCACTCTCTCTTTTGTGCGTTATGTAAAAATGAGCACAGCCCTAACGTAGAAAATACTACCAAAATACGTTCCATTCCGTGATCCTTCACACATCATATGTACCCTTGCAACGCCTTTTGTCGCTACCAAAACTCAACCGAATTTTGGTAGTGAATATCAAAATGCGTTGCTACCATTTTGAGGTGTAACAAAGCCATCTTTTGAAAACGCTTAAAGTGGAGAATACCTGTGTCTGATGGTAGTTGATTCCAGTAACTGGCAGTTGATGGCAGACAGTTGTGTATGACAAAGCAGGATCCAAGAATCACCGGCATTTCTAAGATTGTATACGGATGTTAGTGCAACAGTTTTGGGTACCAATGAAGAAAGATACTGTGGAGTTAAATGATTTTTTATTTTGTAGAAAAGAGTGAGTTTGTGTTTTTGTCTTCTAACTCTGAGGGTTTTGAAGCCATGTGTAAAAAAAAAAAAAAAAATTGGCGACTCCTGTGATGATTCCGCATGCTTCGAGTTGGATTTTCTCAAAGCAGGGTAATGTTATCTCACACTGCGTCAGAAAACTCCAGGAGAGGCCGTGTAAAAGTTAATAAAAGATGTTGATACACTTCCGTGCATTTTCTTTGATACTGTCCACATGTTCGTGCAAATTCCCGTCAAAGATTAACTTGAGAATATGATGGTTTAAATATGTTTGAATTGTGAATGTGATTTATTCTATTCAATTAGATATGTACTTAAGGAAGAAAATGACCCCATGACATTCCAGCGACCGAGCCTAAAGCTAACCATGCTGTGCGGTTAATAAGAAAATCACTGTGCGGAGCAGTGTACACCAGAAGCTTAGCTCTGAAGCTGACACTGTTGAATAAAACCGTTCAAGAAATCAACAGATATTTTGTGAAAGAATATCTATCTGAACCTCGACTAAGAAATGTCAAGACAAGAGTGGTCTGTAGTGAATGCGCCTTTTGTACAGGTTACTGTGCCATGACCTTTCATCTGGTGACTTTGAAATTAATACGAGTGATTCACTGCCCTTGGGCAATTAGCTTGCCAAGTTTGAGAATTATATGTCTCAACTTTTAATGCTAAACTAAATAGGCAAACAGAAGGACAGATAAATGGAGAACTAATGACTAGCGACATCACATAATACGTCTATCTGACCACTTACAAGAGGCACAAATTGGGAATACGCTTCTTGTACTAACAGTCACAGTCGCATTGACCTTTGACCCACTGACCTTATCATTGTACATTAGCAATGTGCCTACCAAGTTATTGTATCAAAGCATTCTTAAGTTATTAATGGAAACTAAGCGACATCACACAATATGCCCATCTGATCACTTAGCATGACATGAACTATCAAAGTCAAGACGAGTGAATTGTGAGTGTGGTTTCGTACTAGCACCAAAACCAATTACTATGTGCCATTCACCGTCCATGAGCAATGCGCCTGGCAAGTTTGAGCGTAATAAAGCAATTAATATTGTTTCTCAAAATATTAAGCGGAAACGATTTTCCTACCTTAAAATTGATGAACTTTAAGTCGACTGGGATCAATCACTTTCTAGATGCAATTAACTTGCCAAGATTGAGGACCATAGGGCGAATTGAAATTAAATTGTATTTGACATTACAATCAGTGTGACCTTGATCTAATATTCTTTAGAGGTCAATCACTGCCCAAGAGGTATACGCCTATCAAGTTTAAGGATATATAAAAGCATTCCTACATTAAATTCAGCGGAAACAAAACTGCTAACAGACAGCCATCACATACTGCATCCCTTTAGTCGTATAAAAACATAAGCTGACAACCCATACCAGGAAGAACAACCGCGTGTACATATCTTCATATATATACACACATAAAAGGTAAACAAACCACCTAATCCACGTTCTTTCTGTTAGTATCAACCAAAGTTCTTAGTACAGCAACCCTTCTGAAGATCGTTTATTTTCAAAGGAAGTGCTTATCCAGTCAGACATGTCATGCTGCATTTCTACCTTTAGACACAGTGGTTCCGTCCCTAGAACACTGAATTCAGATATACAACCCTGAAAAAAATACTTTGTTTTCCATGCATATACTCTTACGTTGCTATGCAAAGGAGAAAAGCCTCGGTTTATCATATATTGGATAATTTCGACCAGTTTCTACAGACCTTTGAGCTCATGATGAAATAAACTATAGGAAAATAATGATTATCTCTATATGAATGGAAAAACGACATTTATCTGCTATCACGCACTGAGGTCACTAGAATCTGGAATATCCGTGATTAGAACCGGCACTGACCCTTTATCACGCGAGGACAACACCAGTTCATGCTCTTTGTATAGCAAAATGATTTTGGTTTAAACAGCTGATCATACACATTGCCTGTTATGATGGGTTTTAGGAACCTCGAGACTCGCAGATTTATAATATACATAACATTTATATGTCTTATCTGTAAACATAGTTTCAGAAAGAAATCAAACTTTCTAATTCGAAAGTTGTATGATCGCATTTGTTTCACGATTATTGAAGTCCAAGGCCATATTCCGATTAGTTAAAGACAAAATATTCAATCCTAGGCCGTTGTGCTCAGCAATTTTCTAAACACTACATGAATAACGAGCTGATTGCATGGAATTGTACCTTTACTATCAGTGAAACTTAAAAAAACGTAATTATATTGTATAAACTACCGAGAATAAACAATTAAAAATTGTAATTTATATAATACATACACTTTATTTTTGTAATTAGGTTTGCCTTAAGCTTGTTGTGTATGCACATTCATCAAAGTTGAATCAGAATATAAATCTGTTATAAATGCATCTAAAATTGCATAACATAGACATGATATTACGAGCTTTTCTGATCTTGCAAAATACTTGTATTTTATATTTACACCAAATAAGTGCAGAAGTACCTAGTTCTATTTATTCAAAATATACAATTGACAACTTGCTTTTATCATTCCGAAATAGTGCAGGCCAGCAATATCTTTATTTTGTTCTTCTGTCACACTGGTCTTTTTATGCAATGCCTCAATTAATCTTTATCACGTTTGCTTGTTTCGGGGGTTTAGAATACATTTCATTGCTACAAACTGGCACTCTCATTTGTTGTCGTTCTTATATTTTACCCTTATCCTCGCTCTGTCTACTAGTCCAGCTAAATCTGAACCAGATATTTAATTATTGCCATGGCGAAAAGTTCTTTCTCTGCTATAACCAGACATCTAGTATTTCTTACCATTCTTACAGTAACCCAGTGTTTCTTTTAGTTTGGTAGAAATGGTTCACAGTTCTATTATATATGTATACCACAGCATTTACCCTAAGGGGTACCAAATGTTTAAAGACTCTATAGTTCTCACTCAGTTTTATTAACGTTTCGGCCATAAGGTTATATTATGAGACGCCATGATGTAGAGTAATTCTCGGAATTTGTCATTTTGATAAAGGCCTTATGGCCGAAACGTTAATAAAACTGAGTGAGAACTATAGAGTCTTTATATATGTATAGTTTTTATGTGACCATGTTTCTCTAGTTTGTCTATTGATCTTGGATATGATTATTAAAAGGATTATCCAATGTTTTCTGTTATGACTTGTTGTCTAGACAGTCGTCATCTTTAACAAGGGAATATCACTCTACGAGACAAGGTGTCAAAGTTTATTATTCTTCGAACGAATATAACTCAGAATACTGTCTAGACAACGGAAAGAGCACATATTCGCTTTGACATTACATCGATTTCATGACTACAACGGGCCAGTAAAAGTCAAGATCTTGTTTTAACTCTTAGGTATAAAGAAAGGAATCATCTCTTTCTTTGTCGGTGAAATCAGATAAAAGACAACTTCCAAGATACGACTGATATGGAAAGATACAAGAAAGTCGGCCTCATTTCGCAGTCTTTTTCCAGTCAATTTCTCAATTGAAACATCATATTGTGCTTGATCATTATATTGATAGTTCCATCACTTCTGCAATTTCGTATTAATTTTACAATTTTTAAAATATTTTAATGACGAGTTTCTTTTTTATTTCATTTTTTTTTTGAAAGCAAATTTCCAACGGATGTCAGTAAACTTTAAAATGCCATCTTTGATAAATTTCATTCGTTCTATTTTCTTTATCATGGCAAAAAAATGTATGGAGAAGATATATTGCATTTTACATTTACAGAACGGACGTAAAACCAACATTTCAAAAAACGCCTTATGCAATTTATGTCCTCGTTATATCTGTTAGGTTTGATTAATGTCGTGACTGTCCAATATGTCTTGGAATCAAAATTATTCTTCGCCTGAGAAACAGATAATTGAGTACATACTGATATTACTTCACACGAAGCCGAAATTGTAAATATTGTATGGACTAAATACCTTAAAATGACAAAGGTTTATACAAAGAAACCACTTTCTACATAAATGGATTGATGGTACAAGTTTGTAATAAATCCTTTTGTATATCGTATATTTTCAGGACATTCAGGCTAGTTTTAACTTAAATAACAATCAAGTAACAGGTCTTTCATTACTATTTTCAGTTTCTTTTCAATGTACTCTATATAGGTATTGTCTGTAAATTTACTGTAACAGATTTTTCCGTCAAACTAATTGACTATAATGCCATGTCTTGGTGAACGTGGACATTTACATTGGCTGATATTTTCCCAAAATAATTGAATTCGCGAAGTTTGATGAAAACATATTTTTTATTCACAATACAAACAAAAGACTTTCAGTGACACATGTTGTAAAGAAAAATCAAATATAAAAAGAAAATAAAAAAGGAATGTTTCAGTAACGTAGTCATCCGAGATATCAAAGCTTTTGAAGATGGGCGTTTGCTCGGTCTATATCTTAATTTCTTGTGTAACAAAACGATAAAATGAAACATTGCAATGTTGCGGTCGCTAATAATAGCCAAATCTGAAAGTCACGAAAGAGGTGCAAAATGAATATAATTTGATGGACGGAAGTTACGTTTAACAAATAATCAACAGAATGCAGACCTGCAAGGTAATTAAACAAAATAGATATAACGCAATAATATGTGTGTTACGTATTTTCATACTCAAATACAAGTTCTAACGCACATCTATACACATTTGGGTTTTAGTTTTAAAACAAGTCTCGTGTTTGCCTACCTTCTAAAACCAGTGCACTGGATCAAACGAAAAGAAAAAACAAATCAAAAAAGAAAATAAAAAGAAACAAAGCCTTGCATTATTTATAATACTTAAAAAACAAAGTTTGAAATATTAAAATTTGTCAAGAAGTTGAATGTTTCCTGAATATCAGATATGGTAACATTCGCTGCCAACACTTAAATCCTTACAGAACATACATGTACAGTACATAGAAACTGGCACCGAGAGTAATACACTTAAAACAAGATAATTAACTGCAATTTTCACATTGCACTATTTTGACAGATACTTTAATTGGACCCAGTTCAGTTCATTTGTCGGTGAATCAATATATTAGTATTAAAGATAGTTTATATAACATGAAGTTATGTAGAAACTGAAATATTGAAATTCAAAAGCCTATTAAATCAATTGGCTTTAACATGAATTTTGTCTGGATCATGAAAATCCGTGTTTCTCAGCTAAACAGAAATTCTTTAAATACAAAATTTTCTGCTTCTTTTAGAGATATCAAGTGGGGCAATTGCTAGGATCCAAATGTGTTAAAACGCAAACTGAGATGTTTGCTTGTAATTATAATTATTAAACATCATTTCATAATATACATTAAAATGTTCTAATTTCACCAAAATTACATGTTGCCTCACTGCTGTAGTGTCAATATAGGTTACTTGATATTGTTTCGGAAAATAAGGCTTGATCTGACTGATTAAGGTCATGGGAAACAGCAAATTCCCACACTTCAAAGGAAAGTTTATCGTTTATAAACTGAGCAGTTGACGCATTACATGCTCTCTTAACCAGAAAGTATCATATTCAGGGATGAGCTGACCTGGCATAGCAGATTAACTGTACAAAGTGTGCAATAGTATTATAGAAACTATAGCCATTCAAAAGAATGAAAGAATATTTAGACTCAGTCAAAGATTTTCTGTTACGGCAGTATTCAGTTCTAAGTGAATGGTCTGAAAAGATTTAAAAATACAGTAATACATGGGTTTTGCTTCGTTTAGCAATACGCATGTTTGATCAAACAAAAGAAACATTTGGTAAGCAATTTAACATTGACTTTAAAGAGGCATTCATGTATTTTTTCATGGAAAAATTATACTACACATATTTTACTCAGTCAATAGAGAAACACAGAAAGATGAAACTTTATGGAACAATATCTGGCTGTGGACAATGTACTATGAAAAATATGTGAAGTCGCAAAACCATGTGACAAATCGCACAGTCAAGGCGGAAAATGGGTACAATTTAAAAAGAGAAGCGGAATGTGGAATGTTTTACAGCAATTTGAAGAGGTTATTCTGACCAAATTTTGGGACACAAATAAAAGGAGCGTTCTTTAAAACATAAAAACGGTTGTCAAAGTTTACCTCCTGTAGTACTTTTTAACACATTTTATCGTCAAGAGGATGAGCTATATATTCAGGCTGCAAAACATTATTAGTTGAATTCAAAGGTACCAACATAAAAGTCAATTAAACAATGCCACATCTTTATACAAGTGTATAACAATAACTGCAAGAATTTTGTTTGTTTTCAACTCATGAAAATGTCATTGTTGCATGAATTAACTAACTATAACAATCCTCTGCATCCCCAAACGTACTCGAGACCTTGATAAGGTCAATGTCTCATCTTAATAATACCATTGGGATCAAACGTACTTTAACAAACATAAAACAATCTCTGAATTTTACCATCTTCTAATTAATTGGCTTTGCAAAGATATTCCTATCGCGTCAATGACACTCAAGCAAAACAAGTGCTTGTTTAATTGAGTAATGCGGTTGCAGACTTCGCAATTATGCCTCGCTGTTTTATTTTGATGTCAAAAATAGGCATTTCTTGCTGACTTATATGTACATTGAATGTTAAACCGGCTGATTAAAATGACAAAATCCCTAATGCTGCAGACAGTGTCAATCAGTTCAGTGACACCCACAATGCCTTTATTGCTCATTAAGGAACAGATGTTTTCCTCAGGGAACATGTCTCATTTGTATTAACTGCTTTAAGCCTGGTACACTGTTAATTTGTATGAGAGGTAGGTTTTGTTTTTTTCTGTCCACTTTAAGAAGTAAGATATTGATATACTGTGGCATTTTTTTTCTTCAATTATAATTATTGTAGGCGTTTTTTAAAAAATGTTGAGGAAAAACAGCCATGAGGCTGATAAGGTTTTCATTTCAGTTCTTTTGTATGAACAATAGTCTGGCTTACGATTAGATAGTCTTTATGATTTTTTCCATTAGTTATTTAATATATTCAGACTAATATTTCCTGGCTCTCATTATCTATGTTTTGAGAAGAAATGGGACATAATTATAAAAAATTGAAGAGGCTCAGTATTTATTTATTGCGAACAATACATGGGGTCTGAACACAGTCTATATGAGCAGCAACTAGTGGCAGTAATGTCCTATGTTTTATTTCCATCACATCAGACATTACGTATTTTACTGTAACGTTTACATTCAATGCCAAGTTCTACCAATATTTGTGTTATATGTACAATGTACAATAACAACTATACTGTATTAGTGTATATTCTTAGTCGATCATGGATAATTGTGATATATGCAAGTCTGCTTACTTCTATCAAGTTGAGAAGTAATATGTTTTTGCAAGTGCATGCATGCCATGAGAACTGAAATTCATTAATTATTAATTTAAAACTTTTTCACCCCAAATTTTGAATTTATGGGCGGGCGTCTTCGATTAGTCATTAAAAAAGTAATGGTTTTGACATTTTCAAAAAATGCCTAAATTTTTGTATTCAACTTACATTCGTAGCAGTTTCACTAACGAACATTATGATGAGTTGTGTTTATCTTTATTTATCAACGTTAGTTTATGTAAACTCAATGGACTATATCCACTACCGAAGCATGATACACACCCCTTTTCTCTGGAGGAAAATTACGTAAGTACATCCTCCATCTCTGACTATCAGTTTAAACTACTACTAAAATGACACTTTTTACTGTCACACAAAAATGACATAGTTAACATTAGTACGTTATTATACACCATGTACGCACGCCCACACGTACGTACGCACGCACGCACGCACACATACATACAAAGTAGTTTTATAAAGCTATTCGAAGTTTGCTGTCTGAGAAATGTTTGGATTTTTAAACAAATTGACAACAAACGAAATTAGGAACGATACATTAAAAAACATATTAAAACTTTGGAGTTTTAAACCAAAGTAAGCTATAATTGGACTTTTTATATTATCAGTGAAATAAAAAAATTTCACTATTTTACATTGAGATTACGTTCTTAATTGTGTATAATGTAACTTATTTGAACTAATTCTATAATAAAACAAGATTTTGCTGAATTTAAAACACTTCATGTGTGGAAAATATAAAAACAATAAGTGATGTCTTTAGATTTTTTTCAAAACCCAGTGATAATTTAACTTTATAGGAAAAGATGTTAAACTAGAATGACTTTGTGATTTCTATTACTTGAATTTTTTAAACTTTTGGATTACACAAACGTATTTTTGTGCATTCGTAAAGTGAAATTCCCAACCTGCGAAATGAAAATCTAATATTAGACTAGTTTATGAGGAATGCAAACAACAAAATTTTGACGAGTGTATGTTTAATTGTTACACCGTACGCTAGATTTAACAATCACAAAAGTATGTTAATCTCGTGAGATTGTTTTAACTTGGTGCATACTAAGGTTACAGACCTTAAAATACTAATGTTTTGCAGAATTCAATTTTGTCTACGGAAATTTTGAGGCTATTTTTTGTGGTTGATCTGCTGACTGTAAAATGTCTGAATTGGTATTAAAAAATCAATTATAAGAATAAATAAAATATCAGAAGATTTATAAAACATGGCGAAAACCTTTCGGCTTTAACCACTTGTTGAAATATTGGCTATTTAAAAATGTTGCTCGTTTTTGAGAAATCAGAAGAAGAATCACACAGAGCAGATGTGATGTTATTCAACAAACAGAAAGTAGTAGAAAGCTATGAACTAGATTTAAAATATTTAATACCTTTGTATGTAGCTAAGTTAAGTGTGTTGCAAAACTGCATGAGGCTAGGATAGTCGCATTGACTTAAATAAGGTATCCGGCCCACAAAGAAGCTAGTCTATCAAAATAAATCAAATATTGATGCCTTGTAAGCTCATATAACTTTGGTATCATTTGAAAGTGTATTGTCTACTAAAAAAGAAAATGCAATGTATAAATTACATGACAAAAAAATTGCATAGAATGTTTCCTTTCTTACTTTATAGTTTTAAACGATACTTAAACAGAAATCCAGTTATTACAGTGTAAGATGTATCATTTTGCAGTCAAAAACATGACTGTAGTGATTCATGCATTTTACTTACTAATTCTTTTTCAGCAGACACATCTCTTTCAAATCATGATACAAAAAAAAGATGGGGGTCACCAGACAATAAAATGTTACGTATTTTTGGATCGGATACCCTAAAACATCTGTAAAACTTTTTATAGGTTTGTAACCTTGAACAGGACAACACTGTCTGGTAATATATTTTCGTACGTATAAAGTTGTCAATTGAGTATGGTTTTGATTACATCAAATAGCTAAATGAATCGGTTTCGTTTAGAAATGAAAATAAAGATCACTAAGATTAATATACTGAATTTATGTTTTGCCATGCGTTTCCGCGCTGTGTTGTAACTGGTTGCCAAAAAATCTAAGACACTCATATCTTTATATTTTCTTGGCATTTTTATACATATTCTTTCCGATTCTGAAGGAAAGTGATTCTCGTAAGGTTCACTTACTTCTCATCGTGAAGTTTTATTTCCCTAGAAAACGTGAAATCTGTTTGCAAATACATGATTATAAAATATGAGAAATAGTCATTATTTGTATTGACATGGACTTAATCGGCCATTAGTGTTTTTCATTTTACTCAAAGAACCTTTGAAAGAGTGTCTTGGAGGTGCAAAAATATGGAAAATAGCATAAAACAGATAGTTAATTTTGATCCTGAGATGACACTGAAGACTCTAATGATCAGATATAGGGCACAGATAATCACAGAAAGGGTCTAAAATGATATATCTGTAAGATACAGAGCTCAGAAAGTTTCCACATGTTGTAGAAGGAACTCATATTTTATATACAAAAAGGGATCCATGAAAAAACAATCTGGGTTCAATATTGGTAATCTGTATAGGTACCGCAATGGAGGCCATACAGGTTCCGTATGGGTCTCATATCGGCTTCCGCGTAGCGCTTTTAATCAGTATGTCTGTAAAATTTAATTTGTCAAGAATAGTCAGAACGAAATTATACGCCTATTACTTTGTGAAAAGTTATATGCTGTTCGTCTTTACTAGAGGTTTTATTGTACCTTACAAAGGACATAAATTTAGAAACGGATAAATTCTCTAAAGATTTCATAATGGCTGTATCTATTCAAATATAATTATATGTCTGAACGCATTACGCTCGTTTTCTCTCTGGTCCTTTAAACAAAAATGTGTGTTGACAGCAAGTCATCAGTTGTCAGGTCATGATCGAACTAAGAGAAACTAAGCTCCAGCGGGAATGGAATGATTAGCTTAGACAACATAGTCACATAATTTAACAAGGGTCTTTAAATGCAAATATTTCTAGGAAAACGCTGTTCAACTGGACAAATTTAGCACTGTAACCAAAGCAAAAAGCAAACACGATACTTTGAATGTTATATATGGAACAGTTGTAATGGGAATATCAGAAAATGTTGTCTAACTAGCACTAGAAAAATATAAAACCAGAATTGAACTCGTACAATGGACCGCCGTGTACCCTTCTGATGTTCTAACGATTGAGTATATGGACGCCTACACACATTCTCTTCAAATTGTGAAAAAAAATATTAACAGTAACATACCTTTCCTATAAATTGAATACTGTAGGGATAATGTAAAATAGTTTTAGACGGTCCCCAGAGCAAAATTGTCATGGGTGCTAAAAACTCGAACGCTGGGCCTTGGAGTTTAAATCCTATATAGTGTAAAAGAAGTTCGAAGAAATGCAAGCATTTGTGCGCATGCGTTAGTTTTCTTGTGCCAGATTACAATAGCAATAGCGTAATTTACAAAATAACGGAAATGAAAACCCATTTCTTTCGGTCAAGTGATATAGAAAGACGGCTGCAGGCTACAAAATACTATTAGTATTTTTTCTATCATTATTTGAATACAAAATGACGTTTTCTTTCAACACAAGTAAAGAAAAACGTTTTTATTTGTTAATTTCATCAAACTCTTCTTGAATTGTCAACTAGTGGTCACTCAGCTTTTTCGAGACGATTATGATTGAATTACTTCTATATGGCCATTATTATAGCTTGCCTTGAGACTTGCCCTGTTTGGAAGGGCAGGTGTTCAATGCAATATAAGTTATTTCTGGCAATGTCCATTATCTTCTTATGGCAAATATTGCATAATATAATCCAAGCGAGTAGACCTCAAGTTCCTCAAGAGTAGTCACGTGGAAATCTCCGGTCATTTTGCCAGAAATTCGAAGAAAATATTTAATAAAAAGGCCAATACGGAACAGCAAATTTCTTGAAAGTTTGTAAATTGTAAAACAAGTTCCATTCATTAAGCCAGATTTATTTTGTGGTTCTGTATGAAGAAAAAAAATAGTTTATCATTGAAAATAGATAGATTTTCTTTTGTATTCTTCTTGGTCTTTTTGTATATTTCCTTTGGGGTCTTACAGAGACACCTGGTATTGAAAATAACTGTGAATTATTTTGCTGTGTCCCAACCTTAATATTTAACGAATGATTTACATACGGGCGTGAATGCATGAATGTACTCTTACAGATTATACAAGTAGGACTGAAAATTCTTTAGACAATGAGGACTCATTATTCTATATTCGTAATGCTTAGTAAATGTTGCTTTTCGTGTCAAAATTGTAACTTTGATATACAATTTTGTTTATTCTAGTACGATTGAAAGAAAACATCCGTGCGTATCAAATGTCAACTAATTGTTTCTGTAGTAATCCCTTTCAAAAAGAAAGAAAGAAGGAAACAACAAGAACAAAAAGCAGGATAATGTATACACCATCAGACATGCAGACATAACAAGTGTACACACAGACAAACTATTACAATCAGGATAATATTTTGCAGTCTAAAAACAAACATTTGTCATTACTTGGCTTTCTTGTAGAAAAAAAAAACGTACGTAAGTGTGCTTGTTTACGTTTTTGAAATTACTGTAATAAACATTTATTTGGAATGTTCAACGCGTGTTCTCATTGTATAATCGATTATCTACTTTCGCGATCTTCATGAATATTTCACTTAATTATTTGTTTTATGGCAATGAATAAAGCATTCTGTTCCTTGCAAATAAAAGTGAAATTGCTGAGACTGAATTATTTGGAAACAAGAACAGACTTTAGCCATTTTCTGTAAAAGAAAATTAAAGTTCTTAATATAAAAGCAACCATTCTACTGAAACAGAAATCGAAACAAGGTTTTAAGACCGATCATCATGGCAAATTGGAGAAAGGATTTCAAAATTGAATGTACACCTGAAATAATATCATTTACTGTGAACCGTGATGCAAGAACACAGAAAACTGTGTCACGCATCCGACCTGTCACGTGCACAGTTGCTTCACTATATTTGTTCTTAATAATATATGTCTGAATTTTAAGCGAAATGTGTGCATATTTCATTTTGTAAAAATGAAGTACTTGCGCAAGCTGTTAAGGCAGTTCTGCATTTGTTTACACAAGATGTCATGACTGAGCGTCATTCGTCCGGATAACCTTATTGGCCAGAACAAAACATGTATCTGGCGTATGATAAAGTAAATTGATTATTTAATTAGACACTATTGTCATAGAAAAGTAACATCATGTTGAGCATTTATGATAAAAGCATTTTGCATGACAAGAGCTGAAGTAATCAAATGTACGTCTGCGGGTAATCATCGTGATCCATTTTTGTCACATTACAGCACGAAAATTGGTATGAGCACTTCGTAACATTTCTCTTGTTAAATATGGATAATCATTTAGAATATCATACCAGGTTACAAAATTTGTAACCGATGATCATAATACTGCATAGATTAACTATTCCTTAGCAAGTAATTTAATGAAGGATTTACAAATGTGTAACGACAGTCTAATGACACATGATGTAAGTGTAATGCGGTGTTCTGCCTTTTGCTATGAACTGAATTGTTAGTGTCATTCCCAAAAATGTTTCTTTACTACAATTTAATGCCATATTTACATTTATGAACATATATTTTTTATCGAATAAATATACATTTGTTCCGTAAAACGTGTAGCTTGTCAAAAGGTAATAATTAATATGATACAAGTATAAGAAAAAGAATTCTTACGAGCAATTCCAAAAATGTGTACAAACATTGTACGAGAACTGCATAAACTTCAAATTTCATAAAGGGCCGACCGAAGTTTAACCGTCCAAAACCGAATGTACCAATTGATGAATTTGAACAATATAAATGAAAGAGAAAACATAATTAAAATAAATGAATCAATTCTAAATATATTTTACTGTCGACCTTAGAACCTTCAGACATGCTCAAGTATTTCACATCTCTAAGATAAGGTCATAAAGTTTAGAGATAGAACATAACATTTTCCAAGCTAGAAAGACATTATATAAAGTCTAGATATTGATTGTTAAGTCCTTCAAATAACCAAAAATGATTTTTCAAATGTGAAATTTACGACAATTTGATTAACGGAAGTTTTACAATTTAATTTACAGCTGTTCGCAAAGAATGACAACTCTTCCCTTAGGCAAATGCTTACAAGCAAAGATATCTACTAGTTTACTTCCCTTGCACTCTCACAGTGAAGTGGAAAATGAAAACGGTGGTAGACACAGTATCATATTTTTTACAACAAAGGCAATTAGGATATATATTCACAAGTGTTTTGATTTACCATTAAAAAAACTGTGTCAGATGTTTTTGGTAAAAAATACAATTTCACAAGCCGATTATAAAATTAAATATCGGTGAAGATAATACAGGTATCGTAATACCTGACAGGCACATGTAGGATAAGTAAAGGTACAGTTATATTGATGTGTATAACCTATGCCTATAAGGTTAGATAAAGTGTTGTGTTTGGTTAATTCTTCCTGAACATCATTGTTTTTTTTTTCGTTCTACATGTATGCATATTTTGAATTTTCTGATAAAAACAAGTTAAACCTTTTACATTTAACAGACCGGGTGAAATGTTGCTTCTCTTTATTGATAAATATTGTGTGAGAATTACTACTAATTGCTGCACACCAAAACCTGTCATTTTCGCTACAGAAAAGTGAAAAGGGGCTATATAAGTTGATGGAACTATTTACGATATCGTTTTAATATAAAATGGTTTACGAAATATGACTCTTATAATTCGCTTCGTACTTGGAGTGATATTATCCACGCTGACAACTGATCGACATGACATTTTCTTTACTATAATGAACATCGAAACTGTTCATGACGATATGCAATTATGCTACAAAACCATCCATTTACTCTTGCATTCGCTATCAGACACGGAAATGACATGCAGTTTGGAAATGGAATTTATAGAAATTTAATTATGGCCATAATCATGCAAAGTGACCCACATTTCAGGCTTTTAGATTAGTTAGTGATTGGTTAAAAGATTGACCACGCACGTTGCATGTTACCTAAGATTTTGTTCGATTACGCTCTGAAATTTGCAGTACATAGTTTCAAGACATATTAATACATATTTCCTGTGCAAAAAATAAATTATCATTTTATTTTCCCTATTGTTGTAAGAGTATAAATTTATTGTTACCGGTGTCAAACACATGTTAACAATTGATTGAAATTCAAGACAATTTAGATTTAAATTAGCCAGAAGGTAATTTCTGAGAAATAAATAAAATTCTCTTGACATTCACGACACCTTTTGTATTTGCTTGTTTATCCAATTTATTTTGTGCGAACTTTGTAAACATCAGGTTTATTGAATGGCAAATATACCAAGAATATCTAATTTAGTAAATATAAAAACTAGACTAATTATCCTGGCCTCGTAAACATGAATCCAAATAAACAAGTGATATTAAACAAATACCTTGCTGACAATTCTAGAATTGTCTCATCTGTCAAATGGATCTAATTATCCGGATTTTAATCAGATGTTTGCATTAAGGATCCGCACAGTCTAATCAGGCTGTTCGCTTTCAAAGCCTATTGCAATTAGAGAAACCGTTAGCGAACATCATGGATCCTGACCAGACTGCGCGGATGCGCAGACTGGTCTGGATCCATGCTGGTCGCAAACGCACTATGTTGGTTTCCTCATGGTGCGGCTCATATGTATTTTGTATTCACACGGATTAAAGACAATACAATTTTGAAAAATGTATCTTGCTAATATGGCTATTACCTACCTGATAGAAGCAATCGCCAACTTTCAGCAAATACATTCCATGAGAGATATCAAAGTACATGCATACACATTCATCTCTAAAGACTTAAATTGAATTATATAGTGTATTTGATGTTTTCCAGCATTCGTTTTTCATTTCATACAAAATCATTAACTGCTGTAATTTAAAAGAATCTATATATAACCGTGTGTACCTCTTCTAAAGATACTTTATTTACACTTATTTATTGAACTAACAGCTATAATAATGGTTAATCAATATATTGACTTTCACCTTTAAACACCCGATGAATTATAAAAGTAAACCTACGTTTATGAAAAAATGACAAAGATGATAACGGTATCATGCCGTCAAAACATTTTGTCATAAATAAGCACCAAAATACGATACAGCAATATGTAACAATATCTCTTGATTGAAAGTATTATACTGATATTCGTGCTTCCTACCAGTCGAGCTGGATCCGAACCCAATATGTATTTTGCACCATCGTAAAAGAAATATCTGATGTTACAATCAGCCATATTGTATTTTTTTCTATCGTTCGTTTGTTTTTACTTAACATATGTATATAGTTTATATCAGGACAGCAAATGTTTTTGTTTCACTCAGCTTTATCTTGGTCTTTGGGCTGAAATCCTTCCGAGATTGGTGAGTCTTTCATTAAATACTTGGTGCCATTAGAAAAAAAATAAGTATGTGGCTAAACTTTGAAGCATCGCACTTGCTAATATGTGTTATAATTTGACAGCAGCAAACTGATTGATGTCTTCATTATTATTTTCACAGTATAAGTTAACAAACATGCAGAGATTCAAATTCTTTCGTTTTAAGAGAGCACTGGTCTTTGCGCTGCCAATCTGCCTCAGTGGAGTCTTACTTTAAATACTTGGTACAAGGGTGAAGGACATTTTCATAGCTTCCGATGTTCTGGTTATTTTTTCCCATCTTTTTAGCTCAAAGTATATTGAGAAGGAAGCAATATTTTAATGGTCGGATTTTGCAGGAATCCGGCCTAACTAGATCAATCGTCCATGCTAGCGATATCATAAGAATGAGAACGCAAGTGGCTACAATTTGATATTATATTCTTTCGAATATATCTAATGACAAGCCAGAAGGAAAGCCATACTTATTGCAGCTTTGTATGATTTTCACTGTATCAATGTATATTCAGTGATGTGGAATACTTTCTCCCTTTTCGGAAACTGGTCCTCCCGCTTGACCCAAACGTAACATTGTGTTGGTGTTACGGTAAAAGAGAGTCCAACTGCTACAATTCGTTACCCTTCTCATATCATATTTTCATATTTTTCTATATCTATGTATACGTGTCATATACTTTCTCCAGTTCTATAATAGAAAGAAGGAATTAGCTACTTATGCTTAATTTGTTTATCTTTGATATGACAAACTATATTATGCTTCTGTCTAGACAGTCAGGTGTTTAGGAAATGAAAAGAACTCAAGTGACAAATTTAATTTCTATTCGAATAATTATCAGTAAGAATGGTGTCTAGATAATGGAATGGAAAAACAAATTCTTTGTGACGGCAAATCAATTCCATGACTACCTTGTGCCTATAAAACTCGATAAAGATTTATTTTCATTGCTGATATGTAGAAATGAAGGAATCTTTCTTTCTTAGGTGGTTAAAATAACAAGATGTTAATGACAGATGGCAGAAAACATTCCTACTATTGCAATATTTTGTCTCCAAGTCTGATTACCAAATGAAACCTCTTATTGAACAATCATTTTATATTATAAGTTATTTTTCAAATCTTCAGCATACAGTTTTGCGTTAAATAAAATGTACATTATGGCTGTCTTTGTAGATGCATCATACTTGTATAAAGGTGTCAGCAACCACTTGATTCTGGAGAAGTATGTGGTTACTGATCAATTCTGTTTGGCCTATATTTTGTCTCCATACTGTCTTCTACAGCTCTGCAGATATGATATGGTTACATGAAAGAAGTAATTCTGAAACTCATAAATTATTCGTAGAAATAAACTTCTCCATCATTAGTTAGTCGAACTGCTTCAACAGCTTTAGACTAAAAACCACGTTTCAACACGAGTTTGCATATTCATCGTTTTATACAATTAATAAATAAACATTTGAGTAGTTACGTCATTTATTGTATGATGTTTTGATAAATACATTTACAGCCTTGTTGGTATCTTGCACATATTTTCGGGAAAGTGCTACTCAAACATTGTAAAGATCAACGGGGACTTGGAAACATGGTATCACAGACGGGAAACGTGGCATCACAGAATGGAAACGTCATATTACAAACTTAAAACGTCATACCACAAATGCAATCCATGGTCAAGTTACTATACTTATAAATGTCGGCGAGTGATTTATTTTTGCGTAGTACCAAACCAAATGTTTGCGAAAATAACTATAAAATGAGTTATATTGCTAATGTTTTTCTCTTAAGATTGCTCATACATGTCAAACATCTTACCTTGCGAGTTAATTCTTTTAAGTTTTCAGCGTTGTTACATTTTCCGGTCCTTTGGGATCAATGCGTTCATTAAATAAATGTAATAGAACGTTCACGCTTGGGCCGACGCTGAGGTGTGGGAGTGTTGCGCGTTTTGTTGCCTCTCGTGGACAGTCTCAATCAAACAGAGAACGAAAGCTAGGAGAAATTTCAAAATATCTAAGCGAAAAAGGAAACAAAAAGAACAGTATGCAACATAATCTATAAAACCATAGTTGGTAATTGGTTAATACAAGTCAATGCAGAATTGCGTTCCATCAAGCATGCCTAGTTGAGCGGGTCAGCACTGATAGACAGACAATAAATGCAATAAAGATACACACTATCCACGAACCGCAATATTGTGAAAACATAACTTCATACAGATAGTTTCACATTAAAGTACTCTACTTTAAGGTATGACCAGCCTAATGGTGAATATTTCAAATGTTAAAAACAATGTTACAGCAATATAATGTATCCAGTGGGAGATTTGTATGCAAAATTTAAACAACATTCACCGTGCCGTTTTTTTATAAATTTTATATAATTCGTGATACTTCCTCAAGCTCAAGTAGAGACAAATTTCAAAGTGATGGCCACTGTCCAAAATGTTTGCAGAGAATTCAGTATACCATCAATTTTGATAAAAGAAACTTTGACATGTGTGTAACAGAGTTCCGCTTAAGCCGGTGCTAGGTGGCGTGAGAGGTGTTGTACATGTCATTACCTCTCATGAACAGACTTAATCAAACCGAGTTTGCTATTATTCTTCTTGATTGCATTCTTTGCTTCCAAAGGATCTTTTTACAGATTTTATTAACTATCAAAACATCAATCTTTAAGTGCCATGAGGCGGCTGTAAAAAGTCTCCCCGTACTTTCATTCAGTATTGTTATATTTTCTGGTCCTTTGGGATCATGGAGTCCATTCAACATGTGTGTAATAGAGTTCCGCTTAAGCCGGTGCTAGGGGGCGTTAGAGGTGTTGCACATTTCATTACCTCTCTCTCGTGAACAGACTCAATCAAACTGAGTTTGCTATTATTCTTCTTGGTTGCATTCTTTGCTTCCAAAGGAACTTTTTACAGATTGTATCAACTATCACAACAGCAATCTTTAAGTGCCGTGGGGCGGCTGTAAAAAGTCTCCCCGTACTTTCATTCAGTGTTGTTATATTATCTGGTCCTTTGGGATCATGGAGTCTATTCAACATGTGTGTAATAGAGTTCCGCTTAAGCCGGTGCTAGGGGACGTGAGAGGTGTTGCACATTTCATTACCTCTCATGAACAATCTCAATCAAACATAGTTTGCTATTATTCTTCTTGGTTACATTCTTTGCTTCCAAAGGATCTTTTTACAGATTTTATTATTCAAACTTTAAGTAAACAATTATAAAACACAAAATAAAACCGTAAATATCATTTTTTCCAGGGTGTCTCAAGTAAAAGTATTTAATGAGACAGAATTCTAACTCCATTATTGAAAAATTAAGGTCGAGTTCTGTGGGACTGTTTTAAATTTTGCTCACTTCATTAAAAATAACCTTGGGGCAGAAGTAAAACCTACCTACATTTCTTCCACAATATGTATAGTAAAGGCAAAATAGAGAATTTTTACTGCATGTAACTCAGTATCTTTAAAGATGTCTCACTCTGCCCCCTTCTGTTTCAGAGGTACATTCACTTTGAAAAGCAAGAAATCACTTAAAAACTGAAAACTTTTCACTTTTGCAAAATACATCAATAATAAATCTTGAAAAAAGTAAAAACTTACTAGAAAAAAAAACAACAACAAAAAAAAACAAAAACGTTTGGACCCAGAGGGGCTTGAACCTATGCCCTCTGAAAAATTTAAGTCAAGGATAGGTTTATTGTAGGAATTGAATACTCTTCAAAAGGAGGTACACTATTACACGGGTCTTACGTTTTACAAAAATAAAAAAGTACACGCTGCTTGTATATTGAGTAGATACGTTGAACTGTCTTGAACCCCAGAATAAAGGATAAAACGCTTTTTTTCATTGTAATTAAATGTAAGCTTTTTGTAATTCGATATATTTCAAATGTTAAAAAAATGTTATAAAACGACTAAGCTTGTATGGTCACTTACCTATAGAAATGTCTTCTATCAAGTTGGTGTATAATTCTTCGAAATATATTCGCTCGATCTATAGAAGAAGTAAATAGATCAATCAATAAGGGTATGACTAATTTATTGGCATTGAACAGTAAAATACATACACATGCGATAAAATCTTCTTGCTATTAACAATATTCTCTTCAAATGTCCTGGACGTGTTTCCCTTGATGCTCTGTTTTCTTCAAAGTGTATATATATATTCGTTAATTTTAATTTTTATGATCATCATTTAGACAAACACTTTTTATTATTACCTATATGTTCTTTTAACCATTGCATGTGAATAACTTGCGGTGATAACCTTTACTTACATTATCGTATTGTCATTAGACGTGGACCATAAGCCGATTCAAATTCCCTGTAATGCACAATGTAAAAGAACAGAAACAAATTGAAATGTTACACATGTTGTATATAGACAAGCTCCTGTATGTTACGATAATCTGTCTAGAATGGTACACATTTACTATATTGACATTGTGGAGCATATGTTCAGTCACAGTGTATCTCTTACACATGTACTTTTCAAGTTACTTGCTTAGATATTGAGGTGAAATACGCAGGAAAACTCCTGATTGTATGTATGAGTTTTACAAAAGACTTTTGTACATCTGTCTAACTGATGTTTTTATCATAGTTTGTTGGTGTTTCACTGTCGCTAACCTTAATTTAAATGGGCAATATTAATACTGGTGTCAAGGTAGTAACGTCAGATTTGCAATGATACACTGATCATAAAGCAGATATGTTTGTATAAGTCTTTGTGGCCTGTGGTCATGACACTGTTGATGACCACAGGTAGGGGATTATTTTCGAGTTAGCCTACCTACATTGATATTTGATTCTCTCTTTTATCATATTGTTAGTAAACATTGTAGGGTAATGAACTGATTACATGTACAATAACTTGCAATTAATGATACTATGTCTTTCATGTATTGGTAATACCGGTATACCATTTATGATATGCTGCTTTTTGTGTATTATCCTGATATTTGAGAACCGCTGGTTTGTTTACTTTCAAGAATTTCTATCATTTATTGACGTATATTGTGCAACAAATCAATTCACCCGCTTCAGATACCGATACCTGAAAATGAAACTCAATCAGTTTACCATGCAATGAATTGCAAGTATTTAATGACGAAAATTATATTGCTGATTTTGAAGTATCAATCCCTAACTAGTTTGGTAAGCGACAGTTTTTATAGTTTTGGTCAATCCAAGTTATCCGAGATGTATTTCAATGACACATTCATCTTATTGATCATTTATGACTGTAATATTTGTAACTTAAAGGATTCATTTTGATGACTCCGAGCATATCTTATTTTAATGCATCAAATACCTTTACTAAAACACAGAGATGGTCGTAGCTAAAAAATTTACACGGACGGGCTGGTGTAGCAGTCGATGTAAGTAGTAATACATTTGTCAGCTAAAACTTGCAAAACAAAAGTTGCTAAGTCAATTTGTGATCTCAAGACACACTGAAATAGACAAAAAACAAATTAGAATGTTACACATGTTGCACATAGACATGTTACTTTATTCTATGATAACCCGTCTAGAATGGTACACCTTTCTTGCATTGACATTCATTCTGGAGCAAGTGTTCAGTCACAGTGTATATCTTACACATGTACTTTTCAAGTTACTTGCTTAGATATTGAAGTAAAATCAACAGGAACACGTCTGATTTAATATTTGAGTTTTACGAAAGACTCTTATACATCTTTCTAACGGATCCTTTTTTTCATAATTTTTAGGTATTTTACTGTCGCTTATCTTAATTTAAATGGACAATATAAATACTGGTGTCAAGGTCGTAACGTTAGGTTTACAATGACACCCTGATCATAAAGCAGATCTGTTTGTATAAATCCTTGTGGCTTGTGGTCATGACACTGTTGATGAGCCCAGACAGCAAACTGTATCGAGTTATACTACCCACATTGATATTTGATTCTCTTTTTATGCATATTATTAATACAGATTAATTAGATATTTTTAATATCTTGGAAATTATGATACTAGCACTTTCTTATATGGGTAATACACCACGTATAATATGCTGTTTTTATATATTATCCAGACATTTTAGAGCCTCTGGTTCGTTACCTTTCCAGAATTTTACGCATTTATTTGCGTATATTGCGCAATAGATCAATTCATCCGCTTCAGATACCTGAAAATGAAAATGAATCAGTTTATCGTGCAAATGAAATGAAACACAATGTATAATAAATGACACATATCATATTGGTTGTTTTTGGATGAGCATATTTTATTTTGGAGCATAAAAATGGTGAAAAATATTCACTGTATGCACAGAGATGGTCTTGGCTAAAACATTTTACTTGTATGCCTGGTACCAGAAGTCGATGTAAATAGTAATACATTGGTCAGCTAAAACTTGCAAAACAATAAAGCTGCAAAATCTATTTCCGACCTCACGAATAATGAAATAGAGCACTAACAAATTCGAATGTTGCACATGTTGTATATAGACAAGCTCCTGTATGCTACGATAATGTATCAAGAATGTTACACATTTCGTATATTGACATTGTGGAGCATATGTCCAGTCACTGGTGTCCAGCTTACACATGTATTATACAAGTTGCTCTCTTAGATATTGAAGTGAAATATGCAGCAAAATACCTGACTTTATATTTGGGCTTTATTAAGACCGATATATATCTGTCTAAAGGATTTTTATTATCATAGTTTGTTAGTCACAAGCGGTCGCTAATCTTAAAATAATTGGAAAATATAAATGCTGGTGTCAAGATCGTAACGTCAGCTTAACAATGACGCCCTGATCATAAAGCTGATTTGTTTGTACAAAACGTGTTAGCTCATAACACTGATGATGAGCCCAGGTAGAAGATTTTATCGAGTTAACCTACCTACCTTGCTTTGATCATATTGTTAGTAAATTTTAAAGGGTAATGAACTAATTACAATAACTTGCAATTTATGACACTATGTCTTTCATATACTGGTACTATACTACTTATAACATGATGCCTTTTGTGCTTTATCCTGATGGTTTGTTACCTTTCAAGAATTTCAAGAATTTATTGACGTATGTTGCACAACATATCAATTCACCCGCTTCAGATACCTGAAAATGAAAACTGAATCAGTTTACCATGCAATGAAATGGAAGTATGTAGTGACGCATATTATATTGCTGATTTTCAAGAATCAATGCCCAAGTAGTTTGGTAAGCGCCAGTTTTCGTAGTTTTGGTCAGTTTAATTTATCCGAGATGCATTTCCAAGACACATACATCTAATTGGTCATTTATGATTGTAATATTTTTAAGGATTCATTTGGATGAGAATATCTTAAAATGGTGAAATATATTTACTGTATGCACAGAGATGGTCGTAGGTAAAACCTGTACCCGGAAGGACTAGTTCTAGAAGACGATGTAAACAATAATACATTTACCACCTAAAACTTGCAAAAACTAAAGCTGCAAAGTCAATTTGTGATCTCAAGACACAATGAAACAGAAACAAATAAGAATGTTACACATGTTGTATATAGACAAGCTCCTGTATGCTACGATAATCTGTCTAGGACGTTACACATTTAGTATATTTACATTGTGGAGCATGTACTTGTATTCAGTCAAACTGTATATCTTACACATGTAATGTCCAAGATACTTGCTTAGATATTTAAGGCATATACGCAGGAAAACTTCTGATTTTGTATTTGAGTTTTACAAAAGACTCTTGTACATGTGTCTGACGGATGTTTTTTATCATAGTTTGTAGGTGTTTCAATGTCGTTTATCATAATTTAAATTGATAACATTAATACTGGTATGAAGGTCGCAACGTTAGCTTAACAATGACACCCTGGTCATGAAGCAGATATGTTTTTATAAGTCGTTGTGGCTTGTGGTCCTGACACTTTCGATGAGCCCAGACAGCAGATTGTATCAAATTATCCTACCTACATGGATATTTGATTCTCTTTTCTATCATATTGTTTGCAAACATTGAAGGGTAATGAATTCATTTCAATATCTTGAAATTTATTATACTATGATTTTTACGTCTTGGTATTTAATAATATACCTCTTGTAATATGCTGTTTTTTTTGTGTGTTATCCTGACATTTTAGAACCGCTGGTTTGTTTACTTTCAAAAATTTCACTCATTTATTGACGTACTAGTATATTGCGTAACAGATCAATACACCCGCTTCGAATACCTGAAAATGAAGCTCAATCCGTTTACCATGCAACGAAATGCAAGTATTTAGTGACGCGTATTATATTCCTGATTTTGAAGAATCAATCCCGAAATAGTTACGTAAGAGACGGTTTTCGTAGTTTTGGTCAATCCAAGTTATCCGAGATGTATTTCAAAGAAATATTCATTTTATTGATCATTTGTGATCGTAATATTTGTAAGGATTCATTGATATGACTCAGAGCATATCTTATTTTGATGCATTAAAATAGTGAAATATATTTACTGTATGCACAGAGATGGTTGTAGCTAAAACATTTACCCGAACGGCTTATTCTAGCAGTCAATGTAAACAGTAATACTTTCATCAGATAAAACATGCAAAAAATAAAGCTGCAAAGACAGTTTGTGATCTCAAGACAAAATGAACACAGGAAAACCTCTGATTGTATATATGAGCTTTATAAAAGACTCATGTACATCTGTCTAACGGATGTTGTTTTTTTATCAGAGTTTGTTTGTGTTTCACTGTTGCTTACCTTAATTGAAATGGACAATATTAATACTGGTGTCAAGGTCGTAAAGTTAGGTTTCCAATGATACACTGATCATAAAGCAGATATGTTTGTATAAGTCCTTGTGGCTTGTGGTCATGACACTATTGATGACATGTCTTTCATGTATTTGTAATATACAACTTATGATATGCTGCTTTTTGTGTATTATCCTGTTATTTTAGAACCGCTGTTTGTTTACTTTCAAGAATTCTACTCATTTATTGACGTATATTGCGTACATGTAACAGATCAATTCACCCGCTTCAGATACCTGAAAATGAAACTCAATCACCATGCAACGTAATGCAAATATTTAGTGACGCTTATTTCATTGCTGATTTTGAAGTGTCATTCCCAAAATAGGTTGGTAAGCGACAGTTTTCGTGGTTTTGGTCAATCGACGTTATCCGAGATGTATTTCAAGTACACATTCATCTTACTGAACATTTATGATCGTAATATTTGTCAGGATGTATTTGGATTACCCCGAGCATATCTTATATTTTGATGCATTAAAATGTTGAAATAACTTTATTGATGCACAGAGATGTTCGTAGTTAAAACATTTACCCGGAAGGGCTGGTGTAGCAGTCGATGTAAATAGTAATACATTCGTCAGCTAAAACTTGCAAACAGAGTCAAGTTGCGATCTCAAGGTATATAGACAAGCTCTTGTATTCTACAATAATCTGTCGTAGAATAGTATACCTTTCCTGTATTGGCATTCTGGAGCATGTGTTCAGTCACAGTGTATATCTTACACCTGTATTTTGCAAGTAACTTGCTTAGATATTGAAGGCCAATACGCAAGGAAACGTTTCATTTTATATTTGAGTTTTACGAAAGACTCTTGTACATACATCTAACGGAGGTTTTTTATCATAGCTTGTAGGTGTTTTACTGTCGCTTACCTTGATTTAAATAGAGAATATTAATACTGGTGTCAAGGTCGTAACGTTAGGTTTACAATGACATCCTGATCATAAAGCAGATCTGTTTGTATACGTCGTTGTGGCTTGTGGTCATGACACAGTTGATGAGCCCAGTCAGCAGATTTTATCGAGGTATCCTACTTACATTGATATTTGATTCTCTTTTTGTCCAAATTAGTAGTAAACATTAAAGATTAATTAAATAAATTCAATATCTTGGAAATTATGATACTATCACTTTCTTATATGGGTCATGCTGCTTTTTATGTATTATCCAGACATTTTAGAGTCTCCGGTTGGTTAAATTTCCAGAATTTCAGTCATGCATGTGCGTATATTGCGCAGTAGATTAATTCATCCACTTCAGATACCTGAAAATGAAAATGAAACACAATCTATAATAAATTACACATATTATAGTGGTGATTTAGAAGTATCAATCCCTAACTAAAATTGGCGAGCGCCAGTTTTCGTAATTTTTTGTCAATCCGATTTATCTGAGATACTTTTCAAAGACACATACATCTTATTAGTTATTTTAATTGAAATATTTGTAAGTGTTCCTTTGGATGAGCACATTTTATTTTGGAGCATTAAAATGGTGAAAAATATTTAATGTATGCACAGAGATGGTCGTGGCTAAAACATTTTACTTGTATGCCTGGTACTAGAAGTCGATGTAAATAGTAATCCATTGGTCAGCTAAAACGTGCAACAAATAAAGCTGCAAAATCTATTTCTGATCTCAAGATTTATTTAATAGAAAACTAACAAATTCGAATGTTACACATGTTGTATATAGACAAGCTCCTGTATGGTACGATAATATATCAAGAATGTTACACATTTCGTATATTGACATTGTGGAGCATATGTACAGTCACAGTTGCCCAGCTAACACATGTATTATGCAAGTTACATTCTTAGATATTGAAGTGAAATATGCAGCAAAAAACTGCTGATTTTATATTTGAGCTTTATTAAGACTCATATACATCTGTCTAACAGATTTTTATTATCCTAGTTTGTTGGTCATTGGCTGTTGCTAATCTTAAAATAATTGGAAAAAATATATACTGGTGTCAGGGTCGTAACGTCAGCTTTACAATGACATCCTAATCATAAAGCTGATTTGTATGTATAAAACGTATAATCTATTAGCTTGTGGTCATGACACTGATTATAAGCCCAGGTAGAAGATTTTATCGAGTTATCCCACCTACACTGATATTTGATTCTCTCTTTGATCATATTGTTAGTAGATATTGAAAGGAAATGAACTAATTACAATATCTTGCAATTCATGATACTATGACTTTCATGTTTTGGGACTATACTACTTATAATATGGTGCCTTTTTTTGTATTATCCTGATGGTTTGTTACCTTTCAAGAATTTCAAGAATTTATTGACGTATGTTGCACAAAAGATCAATTCATCCGCTTCAGATACATGAAAATGAACATTAATCAGTTTACCATGCAATAAAATGGAAGTATGTAGTCACGCATATTATATTGCTGATTTTCAAGAATCAATGCCCATACATACATACATCCGTCAGCTAAAACTTTTAAAAAATAAAGCTGCAAAGTCAATTTGTAACCCCAAGACACAATTAAAGAGAACAGAAACAAATTAAAATCTTACACTTGTTGTATACAGGTAAGCTCTTTAATCAAAATAATCTGTCTAGAATGTTACACATAACCTACATTGACATTGTGAGCATGTGTTCAGCCGCAGTGTATCATACACATGTATCTTACAAGAACTTGCTTAGATATTGAGGTAAAATACGCAGGAAAACCTCTGATTTTATATATGAGCTTTACAAAAGACTCTTGTACATCTGCCTTAAGGATGTTGTTTTTTCGTATCAGATATTGTTGGTGTTTCACTGTCGCTTACCTTAATTTAAATGGACAATATTAATACTGGTGTCAAGGTCGTAACGTTAGGTTTCCAATGATACACTGATCATAAAGCAGATCTATTTGTATACGTCGTTGTGGCTTGTGGTCATGACACTGTTGATGAGCCCAGGCAGCAGATTTTATCGGGTTATTCTACCTAATTTGATCTTTGATTCTCTCTTTTATCATATTGTTAGTAAACATTAAAGGGTATTGAACTAATTACAATATCTTGCAATTTTTGATACTATGACTTTTATGTATTGGTAACATACCACTTATAATATGATGCTTTTTTGTGTATTTTTCTGACATTTTTGAACCGTAGGTTTGATTACTTTCAAGAATTTCACTCATTTAACGACGTATTAATTGATAAGCAACAGATCAATTCACCCGCGCTTCAGATACCCAAAAATGAAACTCAATCCGTTTACCATGCAATGCAATGCAAGTATTTAGTGACGCCAATGGTATTGCTGATTTTGAAGTATCAATCCCTAACTAGTTTGGTTAGCGACAGTTTTTGTAGTTTTGGTCAATCCAAGTTATCCTAGATGTATTTCAATGACACATACATCTTATTGATCATTAATGATTGTAATATTTATAACTTAAAGGATTCATTTGGATGACTCTATGCATTTCTGATTTTGATGCATTAAAATGGTGAAATATGTTTGCTGTATGCACAGAGATGGTCGTAGTTAAAACACATACCCGGAAGGGCTGGTTCTAGCAGTCGATGTAAATAGAAATACATTCGCCAGCTAAAACATGCAAAAAATAAAGCTGCAAAGTGAATCTGTGATCTCAAGACCCAATGAAATAGAACAGTAAGAAATTAGATTGTTTAACATGTTGTATATAGACAAGCTCCTGTATACTACGATAATCTGTCTATAATGTTACATTTTTGAGTATGTGTTTAATCATATCTGGGAGTAAATAAAACTGAAACAGTGCTGCTGACGTAGTATTTTTATTTCATTTTTCAATGCATCATAACATGATCTTGTAAAACAGAACTTTTCATCAAAGCGAAAAATGAAACATGAAACTGCCGCGAGCGTCTTTAAGTTTAGAAACGTACGAATGCCAGGACTTTTTCTTTTGTTGTTTTATAGTTATGCGAGCTTTTGCTGATTGTAGGTTGTCTTTTGTCGGCCGTATATTGAGTTTTTAATGGCCGCTCTACGTTTTTGAACAGCGGTCTTATAATTATCATTACACCTTGTTTTTTTTAGGTTTACCGTTTCTTGAAGCTTTCGGAATGGACTTGTCTTCAATATCGGATAAGACCGATCAACAGCGTCATAATTGTTTTTGAAATTCTCCAGAGTAAAATAATTTTTTTTGTTTTTACATTTTTATTCATTTAAGTATACACAGATTGCACATGTTATACATTTTAAACACTTACAAATATTGTATATTAACAATGTATGTTAGAAAAATGAAAATATAAGCATACTGTATAACAATACCTTAATAATTATAACCAATATTAATATAGTGTGTCATCTGATATACTTAAAGGTTTTTGTTTGATGAAGTGGAGATAGAAAATTTGGAAAAATTACCCAAATATTTGTGAGCAAGAATGTTTAGAGAGAACATGTTTTTCAATATTATATTCTGCGCTTCTGCATATACATATACATAAATAGTTCAAGTTATAAAATCATTCCATTTTGTGTTAAATATATCTATTTCTATTTTCTTTCAAAGTTGCTATTATTCGTGAAAGATTCAATTTTGGGTATATTTTTGTTATACTTGCATTTACTTATAAAATATTTGGCTAATATCAAAATGAAGTTAACACTATTTCTTTTTATAGTATCCGTTTCTTCTTCTAACCCTAATGACACTGTTCTATAACTAAGGATATCTAATTGAATATTTTTAGTTCTGAGAAGTCTTTGTAGATTAACCCAGAATTGTTGTATTATTTGACATTCCAAAAAAAGGTGCCTCTGGGTTTCTGGGACCATTGAACAGAAATCACACAACCTAGAATTTGTTAGTTTGCATTTGTACAGATAATTGTTATTTGGTATTATTCTCATTAGATATTTATATTGATATTCTCTTAACTTTGAATCGATAGTGCACTTTGTTGGTATTGTAAAAACATGTTTCCATCTAATTTGTTCTCCTAATAATTCTGGATACCATTTCTTTAGATTTTTATTGCTATTGTGTATTTGTTTAATTTGTAATTCATACAACATTTTATTCATTTTTATTGTTTGATTAATTTTATCTATTAAATATCCAGTTCCAAGTGTTAAGTTGATTTGCTCTTCAGCTAAGTGTTTTTCCCATTTTTTGTCAATTGCTCTCTCAATGTCAAATAGTTAAGAAATTCACCATTTTCAAAACCATATATATATTGCATTTGTTCAAATGTTAAGAGATGTTTAGTTCGGAAGTCAAAAATATGTTCCATGTATAAAATGCCTCTTTCCAACCAAGGTTTGTAAAGAAACAAGTTTCCATTTGTCTGTTTTATATTTGAGTTATTCCATATTATTTCTTTCGAGTAGTTTTGTATACAATATAAATTTAATTTAGCTGCATTTTTACATTAAGGCTCATACTGTTGTCAGTCAGCTTTATTTAATTTAAAGTAAGATGAATGATCTGACGTTTGTTGACAGATACTTGATAAGTTAATCGGAAAATGATAACTTTCATGTAAGTCATCCAGCATTCTCAATTCAAAGTCAAGAAAAAGGCTTGGTTGGCAAATTGATAAATCGAGAGTCGTGTCATATTTCAGGATGAAGGTATGTTTTGGATTAATCATTTAGTAAGCAGAGGGAATTCTCTCAATAAAGGTTTCAATAATTTGACCCCTAGAATTGTTGTCAGAACAGCCCCAAAATTCATAATGACCATTGAAATCTCCCAACAGAATAAAAGGCTGCGGTAGTTGACTTATATCTAAAGGTTGTCAAGTTCTTCAAGGTTATTTTTATATTTTGGAGATATCTATATTGAACAAAATGTAATAGGCCGATGCATAGTAACATTTAATGCAACTGACTGAATAGAAGTATCCAAAACAATTTCTCTCTGCGGACATGTATTTTTTATTAAAATTGATGTTCCAACAGAAGCCTTTTCTAAACTTTTATTTATAAATGTATACATTGTATAATTTTTAGAAGATATGTTGTCACTTTCTTTCAAAAATGTTTCACTAAGACATATCGCAGAGGGATGATATTTTGAGAAGAATGAGAATAATTAGCTTTAAGTCCACGACAGTTCCATTGGATTATTTTACTCAACATAAAACGTTTTTATCTGAAAAATATGGTAATCACATTAATCAGTCTTCTCAGGAGATGGAATCTTAGTACTCCGTTTTCTTCTTCGAAGGTTTAAAGAGTAGGGCTGGAGGTTTAGACGTACGTCCATCCTCCTCGTCCTCCATATCTATATCTATTGCTAGATGTTCAAAGTGGTTGAAGCGGTTAATGGGATCATTAGATCCCTTCCCCACACCACCGGTATTCAGTTTAATTTTGTTTACTTGTTTTATTCACCTTTTGCTGCTGATGAAATACTTGTTGTTGTTGTTGTGTGTGGGGGGGGGGGGGGGGCTCGAAGCGGACACACTACCACTAGGCTACCGAGGCGATACGAAGTTAGGGTGGTATAATTCTGCCACGAGATAGCTAAGTAGCTACCGCGATAGTTACAAGAATTGTCGTGATAAAGCGAAGTTTTTTGAAAACATTATCGCAAAAGTCGAAAGTTTTTTGCAAATATTTTTGCAATAATTTACATTATTATTTCGATACTTTTTGCGTAAATTCCCACAACTGCCCACAACTGCCATTTAATAACTAGAAAAATAAATATTGATACATGTGTTTCGAACTTTTTTTAAAAGTTTCCTGGAAATATTTTTGACCATATTATCTCGATATTGTTATGCATATAGTGCCCAAAGCTGTCATTTTGATATCTATAATCAGCACCCTACTGAATCGATGGAACACTGTTGAACCCCTGTAATTAGACACCGAACTTGCCGCCATGCAGTAGATACTGTAGTCGAGCGCCAATAACTACGGAAGCATGGAGGGGCCATCGGATTTTTTTATTTTAATTTATCTCTTGGCCACGAGTTATAACTAAGAAAAAAACGAAAAACAAAAAATGTTATCTCGTGGCCACGAGATATAACTAAGAAAAAAATCTTAATTGGTGGCCACGAAATATAACTAAGAAAAAACAAAAAACGACTTTTGCTAATTCGTGGCCACGAAATATAAGTAAGAAAAAAACGAAAAACGACTTTTGCTAATTCGTGGCCACGAAATATAAGTAAGAAAAAAAACACGAAAAACGACTTTTGCTAATTCGTGGCCACGAACTATAAATAAGAAAAAAAAAACAAAAAACCGATTTTTTGCTAATTCATGGCCACGAAATATAAGTAAGAAAAAAACGAAAAACGATTTTTGCTAATTTTTGGCCACGAAATATAAAAGAGTGTTTCGTTTTTTTCTTACTTATATTTCGTTGTCACGAATTAGCAAAAATCGTTTTCTGTTTTTTATTCTTAGTAATATTTCGTGGCCAGGAATTGGCAAAAAATCGTTTTAGTTTTGTTCTTACTTATATTTCGTGGCCACGAATTAGCAAAAATTGTTTTTTGTTTTTTTCTTAGTTATATTTCGTGGCCACGAATTAAAAAATTGTTTTCTGTTTTTTTCTTAGTTATATCTCGTGGCCACGAGATAACATTTTTTGGTTTTTCGTTGTTTTTTCTTAGATATATCTCGTGGCCACGACATAAATTAAAATGAGAAAATCCGATGTTCCCTCCATGCTTCCGTAAATAACTGATTGATATCATCGTGTTCTATTTATAGTTATCTAGCAGCTGCGACGTTGCAGTAACGGAATCTTGCGCTTAAAATTTTTCAGAAAACAATAATAATATCTGGAAAAAATTAAATTATTGCGATAATATTTTCAGAAAATTCTGCAACTTTCCTGGAAAGTTTAGAAAAATATAGTGATAGCTACCAAACATCTCGTGGCAGTTTCGATCATTAAGTTATTAATAAACGCGAAATTTTGCGCTAAAATATTTTCAAAAAAATATTATTTATTGCGGATTTTTTTTTCAGAAAAAAAAAACCACACACACATTTCCTGGAAAGTTTACAATATTATCGCGATAGCTAACTAGCTATCTCGTGGCAGAAATATGTCACTATACAAAGTACTTGTTGAATTGTTAGTACGTTGTGGCTGTAATTAGGCATGTTTTGTATTGCAGACTGTGATTTAGCTGGAAGGATTTTCTGTACATTTATTGGTTGTGTACTGGGTACCGAAGCTGGAGTAGACACTTTTGGTATAGTCACTGGATCTGTTTTAGTAAACGCATCAATACAGTATGTTGTTTTGTTAGAGATAGACTTAAGTTTTGATGAATAAGTTGGTGCGTTAGCATTGACAATCTGCCATGCTTCTGGAAATCCAATGCCGTGTGGAATTTGACATGAAGAACCTCCTTGATTTTCCATGACTTGAAGTCACGAGACTTGGCTGAATGTGGCTCGATGCCATTCACACAACGCAACGGACGGCTGCAGATGTCATGTTCATGTGAATGACCATCTTGTCCGCATTTTGGACAAATGTAATCACCTTTGCAGTCCTGCTGGTTATGTCCGAACTTAAAGCAATTGTAGCATTGTAGAGGATTTGGTATATATGTTACTGTTTTAAAAGTATATGATTTCCTTTGTCTATGAATTATTTAAATATAAATTATGTAAGCGTAAATACATACATGTCGTTGGGATAGTAGGCAGCTGCGTTCTTTGAACATGGCTTTTCTTACTGAAAATTTATTTTTAACAATAATGTTCGGTTATCCTATTTGGAAAAGCGAATCGCTTTTTATTGATCTATTCCCAATGTTAGTAAATTACTTATGTATCTATTTTTATATTATATGACAAAGTGTTTATAATTTTTCGGGAATTTTCAATTGTTAATAAGTGTAATTTGAAAAAAAAGTTATGCAGTGAATTTAAGGCAATATTGATTTAAAGAAACAAAAACTCCGAAAATCAATAACTGTGTTGAAAAACACGGCAGTACTTTTAACATTTTTACATAACACACTTTACTGTAACCATACTATTCAGCGATGTTTTATTTTTCAGTATAGACTTTCCTCTCTGTTTTCAAGCTTAGATTTATGGCTGGATTTGTGATGTTCATATAGAGCTAAAACTATTAAACGTTTAATAGGGAATCGATTCTACCGGTTAACATCCCTCTACGGTAACATGCTATATATACTGAATGAGATATACTATCAAATAAAAAAATGTGTCCTTCCGGCACGTGCACAGAGCGTCTGACTTCGGATTTTTTGGTAGAACACGCTTTTCCCTTGTGCGTAATAAGCGTCCACATAACTTGTCCGAACCGCAACGTCTTGCATATCAGTACAAATATGGGCAGTTATGTTTTTTTATTCCAAAATCTACCTTTAAATTGATACAAACGCATATTTCTGGGCAAGATGATGGACTGTAACGATTCCCGATTGAGGCAGTGCCTTATTTCATATTAGAGCTCTAAATCATAAATCTTAGCTGAATATATTATAAAAATGCATGTTGAACTTAAATCAGTTATCGCCCGAACATCAAAGAAACAAGATGATTCTCATGAATAAGATCTATTGAGGGTATATAAATACTGCTGAAAGTTGAATTTGTTTCCTATGACAAATTTAAAATAAACAAACAATTCATAACATACAGTTACAACGACTTTTCCTGTCATGGATACATACACAATGTATAAGTAATAAATATTTATAAATATTATATACCCTTCTCAAATGCGCTCATTTGATTGGTCGGAAGGGGTGCACGTGCAGGTCCGCAAAAAGCGATATTGACCCGCAAAAGTGATAATGACTGTTGTGATATCACTTTTTCTTATATGTATAAAATATGGGCCAGTCAAATGAGTGCATTTGAGAAAGGTATTTAATATAACAATTACAGACTTATGTCAATATGTGTTTTTACGGACCTGTAAAAATGATATTGACCTCAACATAAGTCAATAACTGTTTAATATATGCTTTGGATATAAACTATCCTTTCGGATCTGCCCCTGATTTTGAAGCAGACAATTTGAATCAGATAAAATCCCCAAACCAGAATACAAGATTTGGCTTTATTTTACATGTAATTCTAAACATTCAGTGTTACTAAAGTTTACTTCATTCGATGGAAACCGTTTAAGGATTTATAGCAGCTCAATGTAGAGAAATAATTCCAGAGGGCGTCGTTGTTTATTTTACCTTTTCTTAGCTGTATTTCAATTATCTGTTTTTGACTTTCTAGACGAAGATAATTAGATCTCTGTTTGAAACGACATTTTCTAGTAGCAGACATCATAAATATGTTATAAAACGTGCACTGATAGTCTAGCAGGCAGAACAGATGTTCTACACAGTGCAATAAAGTCCCGGCAAATTTGACTGAGTTTATTCAACAATGTCGCAGATTTTCCAATCGTTCTTAACGCATGTACTAAATCTGGCCATATCGCATATTTAAATATATTACAGCAGAATAAAAAATAGCCAATCTCTTAATCATACTATCACTAATGTTTTCAAGAAAAGGAATAATTAGATGATACTTGCTTTTGCATTTGAGTAAGATTCTGCGTTTACATGGTACTTCAAGTTATTATCGTGTTATTGGCAACCATGTTTATTAAGTTTCACAAATTTTGTTATAGGCAAAAGGGTATATTGGTTATTGTAAAATTGACAGATTTATTTCTATGGGTCATGCAAAAAAGCTATCTTTTTGATAAAAACAGCCACTCTTCAGAATTTATCAAATTTATTAGGTAGTGGGTTCATTAAATGGAAACGACAATATTAAAATGCAACACAAAATAAAGTAACAAATAAATATGTTCCTTTAATTAAAAAAGGTAAGTTGGTGCTGTTTAAAGGGCCGATTTGTCTATTTTTGGATATCATCATCTCTAGGTACATTTGATCTTATCAGTACTAATAAATGCACTTTGACACCCTGAAATGATATTTATATGTATTTACTTCATTATTCCTATCTCATTCTATACTTTTTAATTTATTCCCACGAATTCTCTACATTGATGACAATGTATACATTATTTAGAAACACTCCATTAGGCCTACGTATTGAAACAGAAAAAGTGAAAACTCCACAGGTCGCTCAACACGACAAGAACGAAAATGTTGTAGGCTCGGTTTGATTGAGCCTGTAGTTGCATTGGCCCGTGTTGTCAATAAGAAGGTAAGACAATTCGCGGGTTATATTAATCCTCTTAACTATACAAAGTCAATAGTCTAATTACAGATAGTTTGTGTGAATGTTTTGTTTTTACTGCATCCTATTGTAAACTTCGTTTGGATTTTCCGAGATGCTTGGCGCAAATTCCCGGTCTTTATATTGAATCACTAAATATTTTGTGGCTGTAACACAATGATATTAAAGAATGAATCATCTATAGTAATATTACGAATGATTGGCGTACATACGAGACTAGACGTATGAGATAATACAAGCTGGACTGAGAATATTTCTTTACACAATTAGTACTTACTGTATTACATACAACGCATTTAATGCTCTTCTTATAACATTTTGTCGTTCTAATATAATCGCGTGTGCTCGAAAGGAATGTATTTCTTATATAGACAAGTACAGTAACAAATAATTTTTTTTCATCCTTGATTCTTTTTTCAAAAGTAGTATAATTATTTTCTGCTATAAAAAGCCAATCATTTTGTTTATGAAAGCAAACTCTATTATACCTCAAAAGCAACAAGAAAACATATCAGTAGAAATGCAGCAAAAGTACACAGAACTGAAAACTGTACACACAAGGAAATAAAAAAAAGAAAGAGAAACCAATATTGAACAAAATGTTATCAATGTTTTGCATTTTTAAAATATAAAACAGCGCGCTTAAATATTCCTGAAGCAACAAACTATTATTTAAGATATTTTCATCGCATGTTTCCATTGCGTGCTCAACGCTATCATCCCCAGATCATTGCTGATAATTCATATAATCATTTTGTTCCGTGGTAACCTGCAACATGAAACATACTGTTCATTGCAAAGCACGGCAATATTTCTGAAGTGGTGTTATTAAAAGGAAAAAAGCCTCCTTGTAACTTTCAGCATTAGATAATTACTTAGAAATACAAGTATGGGTTCCAAAATGAGCTCATGGTTTCAGGACATGTTGTCACGACATTACTGTCCTGAAATTGTTTAGCGGAACAGTATGAATGCACGCGGCAAATGCTTTCATATTTGTGCAGCATGGACGCGGAATCCGATCGTTTAGGTGACAGTTAATTCTAGACTTGTTCTAGACTTATTACTAGTGTTTGCGCATAATCTGATTATTTGTCATTCTGTAATCATAAAAGTAGTACGTATATGATCTGAATAAGAAAGCAACTCATTTACACTTTTTATTTTAGTGAAATATAAACCTCGCAAAACATGTAATTGTAGGTGCTTTACCACGAAAAGCTTCATTTATACGAACATATGTATGGATCCTGCATAGAGGTTACATTGTAAGATATTCTCTTTTGAGTTTGACAAACATGTGTAAAAAATCAGGATTTCGGTAATTTCTATTATGAGGGTGGTGATTAATATTTTACAGTACTGTAGATTAAGATTACTTGTTTTTTTAAAGGGATCTTTCAAGGTAATGAAAACAAAACAGCTAGAACATAAATCATTGAATACTTATGTTTATCTGTGATCTTTTGGTGTAATTTACATTGCCAGAGACTTTTATTAGACATAGCAATGTTTTATCGCGGAGAAAATGTTACTGTTCAAGCTTTCACTGATTGGGCCGTGGTAAATAATACAAGATTGACGTGTGAAGTCCTTTCGGTAATATGATTGATTGCGATAGTGTCATGTTAGTTCCCATACACTTTATAAACTGTAGTAAGGTACAAGCATAATAATATTTCCCTGAATAGACGCGTGTCTGTAACAGATATGCTTGTCTTTGTTCAACACTGACTCTTTACAAATAAAGTGTGTTTGTCCGGGCGTAATGGCGTCTGAAACGTACAATGTTTCCATGTGTATGTCTTTAAAAAAAAAGAAAGGAAAAAGTACATTTTATCATTAGAAATAATATATATAATATATCATAAAGTAAAGTGATTTAAAATACTATCTTTACCTATCCCTGTAACTCGTTCGGACATTAGCATTTAATGCAAAGTTACAAATCACTCATGTCAAAAAGTAGACATTGTTCGATAGAAAACGAGACGAAACAACAACTTTTCATGAAATGAATTTCTATCATGCATTTTATACAATAAACAAATTTCTGTGCAAAAGTATCAAATCCCTGACTTTTGAATACAAATATATTATTGTTTCATCAAACTGTAAAACTCCAGGTATTTGTAGCAAAGAAAAAGGTCATTAATGAAACAATAATTACTTCAAAGTGCCAATAAAAAACAAAAACAATTAGACCATTCATGACCTATAGTGGTAAAATATAATCTGATTGTTATGTTTTTTTTTCAGATAATCATTTTCCTCTTCTAATGCTAACAAACTGTTTATAAGTAAATTTTCAAAGTATAATTTTGCCTAAAGTCTTTATCGTTTGAATACAATTATAAAACCAGTCTGTTATTATATTCACATTATTCGGATTTAAATAGATATTCCCGTTACCTCGCGTTGACTGTAATTGATATTACAAAAAAATGCAGATTTTTCAGTGTTTACCTGCTGTGTTCGAATTTGAAAATGTCTTTTCTCTCTGGCTATATCAGTGTACATTGAACGTTACACCAGATGACGAAATAACTGCATGTCTAATTTAATGTTCTCCTTGCAACCTTCGCCGTCTTTACCTGCAGAACCAACCGTTTTCAATGTTAAAAATGTATTTTCTTACTACTATCAACATAAAATTGACTGAAAAAAAGATAAAACAACATCCACTACGCTTCGAACATCTAGTAAAAAGACACAATCGGGAAGACTGACATTACTGTGTTGTACTACGACCGTTGACTTAGAGTTGTTAATTTTCTAAGATACGAGATAAGTCGGCCCGAAAATGTCCGCATGAAAAGAGGTATATGTTGTATAGAGCTGCCACTGTTAGAGGTAAAATTTTATTATGAAAGCAAACTGAGTTATAAGAAGATGAGAAAAATACAGATTTGCTATATCAAATTAATTATCAATCTATCGCTCAAGGCTTTATCACAACGCTCGTTTTTCTGCCATTTAAATGAAAGTGTTCTACATATTACTACGCGAGACAAGGCATCAATTCTCAAGTCTTGATCAAATAAAAGGAAAACAAGTTCCAATAGGAATGAAATGATTTGCTTAGATAACATCGTCTCGTTATACATAATTCAGAAGGTTTTAAATACAAATGTTTCTGGAAAAACCACTGTTCTTCTGAATGGCCTCAACACTGTAAGTGTATTGTAATAGGAAGTATTGAGAAAATACTCGTATCTACTTTCGTTAGTTAATATCTGAAAGTATTTAAGGGAAAGAACGAATTTCTCGTGCTAAATGAAACAGAAAAAGGACAGTTAATCACCATTTCACTATTATCGGGATGCTAGTTATTCTTCATATTATTGTACTAAGATTTACCAGGTATACAGTCATACAGGGACTCGTACGCGAGGCTACGGTGTACGGTTCTAATGTACGAAAAGGCGGAGAGTTCAATATCCTCATCACGGAAAAATAAACAAATGTTTCCCTCCTCTTAATATGAAAAAAAAGAAAGACCAGGATTAAATCTCGTTTGGGATTTTCTTGTGCTTGTCTTGAATGAAAAGTACAATATACTTACATTGACTTGGTTTGCCAATGTTGCGACAAAGAAGCACTCGCAGGTAAAGAAAAACAAAATCTTACTATCACATACAGGTTTTGAGCTTTACATAAGTGGCAATTACCATGAATTAATGCTCGTTAAAGAAAGAACATTATTTCGAGGGAATTCCTGTTTTGTAATTGATGGCATAGTCCCCGCAAAGTGCGCTCCAGCAGGCTGACAGAAAGATAAATGAACTATGGTAACGGGTGGACCACTAACTACAATGTTTAGGAAATTTGATCACTTGTAGAACTTTAGATATTGCCACATTAAATGATGCGCTGTTTCTAAGATACAATTAATGGCCTGTTTCATTCAAGTAGGTGTATCATTGTTTGAAACGTTTTCACTCTATCCTTGTAAGTAATAGAACTGAAGTATATACAGAGTACTATATATTAGTTGTAAACAACCAGAACATAAACTGTGTGTTTTATGATTACATGTTTTGCTAAAAGTAAAATTTTCAAAAAATTCTCCTCAAATGTCCCTTGATGGTGATAGTGTTTCTTTGATGCTCTGTCTTCTGTAAATTCATAGAGTACATAAGGTTGGTTTTCATAATTACTTATACCAGAATATTTATGTTTTATCGTGGCCTTTATTACCTCTGTGTGTGTCAGGGATACTCTTGGAAGCAACTACTTAACTTCCACTGTCCTGTAGTTTTTAATCTTCGGGCGATAAGAGAGTGTTGTTAGGCGTACCATTACCCTGTTTAAAATCTCAAGTGGACTTTCTGCAACAGACCGTTTCAACGTGGTACAACTTTGTTTCTTTATCTCTTCCTTATGCCATTGTTGTTTATGTATTTTGTGTCAGTCATCCCCGCGTCCATGCGTAAACTGTTATGTGGCGCTGCGTTCTTGGACCATTTTTCAGCTGTACTTGATGCCATATTTGGGATAAAGCTTAACTTTAACAATTGTATCCATTGATATTATAAATTTGCTATCTGTCGTTTATCGTATATTGTAATGATCGCCTGGGGGTTTAGTCCGCAGAACTTGAAAGATTTTCTGCCAAAGTGAACTAAGCCTAATCTATTATCTCATTGCACGTTGAACTTATAATCGGTTTACATATTGTTGATTACTTCCTGAATATTATTCCCCTGACTGAAACAGATTTATGGCATATAAGTAGAAAAATGAAGCTGGAAAGACTTTTATTGTTAGGGATACATAAAAGTACAAACATATACTTACAACATGAAATGTTATTTTTAAGGTTCTGATCCTGATTTAAGTATAATATTGAAATATTGAAAGTGAAATTTCCGTAACCAAAAAGAAAAAAAACGACTAGTTGAAAATGATTTCATTTTTTGTTAGTTTCAAAACATGCAAAGTGTTCATTGTTTACTTTAAAGGGGTTTACAAGAAGATACTAATAAACATTGATAATGTGGCAGTTGACTTGAATATAATCGACGCTGTTTATTGTCCAATACAGGTAAATCCAATAATTGCTTTGCAATACATCTATGACGGATTATCTTTGAACACCCGTAGACTTATTGGCCTCAACTGCCACATTATCAAGGTCTATTAGTAAGTCCTTCAAATGTAAAAGATAGAAAATGGAAAACAAAAGAAACAAAAGACAAACAAAAGCCCTGGTGATTTCATCACATATTGAAATTTACGATGCATTTTATCTTTAACTTACTCTAATATATAATTATCTGCGATGGAAAAGAATGCGCGTTAATACATATATTTTCCAACGGTAACTTTTTTTAGAAATATGTTTGTTACTTGCAAGAAAAAAATAGTCAATATTTCTGTTTATAAAACCATAAGAAACCCAGTAAAACAGGGAACTATATTGTCATTAGACATGTGAAATTACAAAACCATGCATATTCTGTATCTAAAACTCTGCAAAAAGGTAACAGTAAAATGATCTAATATTTAAAAAACATCAGTGTAGGTCAACATGTGACCTGAAATGATGCGTAACACGAGCCAAACCATATGGAAATGCGAGGTAAATGACATTTACACGTAACAGCTTTTTGTTACCGGACATGACACAGGCTTAGCAACAAAAGAAAACTCTTTCCGATGGTATATCTTTTAACTTCATAGCTTTGCTAATTTCATAAATTACCACGAGGATTGAAGCGGGTAGTGAACTTTTTCCAAACAAAATGATATGGTACTTTACACGTATAGATAATAATTTACTAAAATCAGATATTTAAGAAGGAACTTATCAAGTTGTTTCTATAGTATGTTTACTATGTGGAGACAACATATGTCACATACTTCTGTGGCATCCATTTTATCCACGTTGTGCATCATTTGAAATCAAGTGTTCCATCACACTGAATAAAGTGTGATTAGTTGGCTTCCGCTTATAACCGTCTAGAATCAGTTAGCCGGTTCTTGAGTCGGCAAACGCCTTCCTTACTGCCGCCAGAATATGACTTACAGTGCTAATCAACACAGAACTGTGATGTAGTTCCATTGAATGTCACAAACATTATTAATGAAATCAAATTATGTCAGTTTTATTTGATATTAGTGAAAAAACCGGCATGAGTTTATGAATTCGTGAAGTATATTTACACCAAACGTGAATAAAACCAAATATTTTCTTTTGAGGGACTCATTTAAAATATAGTTCCTGATCACGTGGTGGTAATCCCCAATATTATGACGTCATTCCGGATTGTTTTAATTTGGTAACGCACACATGAGCTGCAAAAGAAAATTCGTAAAATTGATTAAATGATGGTTGTAACTCAAAACAGCTACCTAACTAGACATAAATGTATATCTAAAGATGCAACAGAAAACAGTGGTTACATGTATCATTCTGTGACACTTCCAAAATAAAGATTTAGTGGCCATCTTTACGCGCTTTGTCTAAATAATGGCACCGGCCTGCTGACGAAATTCTTCTGGACACTTTGTCATACTTTGTTGCCACGTTAAAAAAGTTTGGTAAACTGATTCAATACAAAAATGCGAAGCATCGTGGCATTATGTGTTACAGACATTCTAACAAAAACGGACATAAAGATGATGGAGATACGACCCTTTCAAATCACCATTTTCTTATAATTGTATCCTTTCCTGATTTAAAGAAGACATAAAATTCCATCTCCGTTGTGTTTGCAAAACCCAATATATTCTTTCATATTATTTTAAGTGTTATAAAATGATAAAAAAAATCGCATGTCTAATCGATAATAAAATCTGTCCGACTGTCCGATATAATATACGAATGACGTCATGTCGGACTATTCCACTGCGTAGGTTTATTATCTTATTCTTATTCTACTTTGCTAAGAAAATGAAGAAGTTAGTTACAATTGTTAAGTACATTACTGTAAATATATATCAGTTTGTCCAATATGACTTCGTCCAAGTTGGATAGACCAAAGTTTAATAAGCTAATATACTTCAAACTTCTGAGCTATCATTGCCCCCTCTTCTCCCCCGTACACCTTAACGTGATTCTTTCTACCACAATAATTACAACTCCCATTACTGCATCAGTCACTAGCTGACTCTCAGGTCCTTCAGACCTTTGACTGAAATCTTAGCATGGCAAATTAAATTCTCCTATTGCTTATAGTTCATACAATTTTGTTTCACATATCATGACTTTGCAAACCTAAAAAAATACTTTGCATCGCAAAATCCAACCGTTCACCTGACTGTTAATTTTAAACATCTATCCGTGATATTATGAATGATTAAGCTTGCTAGAAATATCAATAATCAAGAAATATGAAATGAAACAAACTTGTCGGAATTTATTTTCAAAATCAGTTTAGTTGGTTACATAAGATAAATTTCGAAATTATAGTAAGCGATAAAGAGGTCAGCATTTACTTTCAGAGATAATCAATTGTTATAACCAAATAATAGGTTATGTCAAATGTATGCAACACTTCATCAATAAAAACATTTTAAAATAGTAATCGCAGTTTCAATGTTTTTCCACACTATGAGACACGTCCCGAACTAGATACGCACATATTTTTGATACGAGGGATGTTCGAAAAGATATGCAACCATTCTCCGCATTTGTTAAACTTTTAATTTAGATGAAGTGCAACCAATCCTTATTTTTGTTCAACTTTTAAGTTAGAAGGATTAGAGCAGAGCACAATGATCATAAAGATTGATGATTTAGTTATATTCAGTATAAATTTCTTCTTTGGTTTATTGTTATGTAAATTCCTGCCTGATACCTTATTTCTAACGCTTTCTTTGATTACTTAGGTAAACACTTTGTGTAGTTCATTAACTTCCAAACGACCAAAGAACTTTGAATTATGTTTTGTATTGTTGTTCAAGTTCTTTATGAAAATTCTGGAAAATAAATGTTGAAAACATTTCGCATTTGAGCTTAAACCACACTTAAGTAGTGAAGGGCAATCGAATCGAGGTTTATGACATCGTCCTCACACTCGGGCATTCATTTTGCGCAATGACTTGCTAACGACTAATTTTCATGTATTGTCAATTTGGAAATCTGCTTATTCTTTAAGGTAGTGACCACTTTTGTAATTATGTTTACCGAAGAAAATATCTACAATAGTAACGAAAACACCCATTATCAGCTTAGTTTGTTATTGTTTTCAGATGTTTTTACTTTTTTTACTTTAAGTTTACTTCTTTTCTGAGACTACGTTTTTGCCCAATTTTGATATTTATATATCTAGTGTTCCTTTAAAGCCATTTTATTGCGACGGAGATGAAAGGTTAAAATGTATAACTGGTATAGCTTAGACCTTACTTGATGTATTATTCAAAATTGACATGCAAATGCCCTTATGGTATGTAGTTGACAGTTTGGTGTTAGATCTTATACGCTGTATAAAGTGTAAAGAGTAACATATATATATATCGACTGAATAGGCGCTTGTCAGTAACAGAGGCATTTTGTCTGAGTCTTATTCTGACCCTTTCTAACGTTAGAAATAAATTACGTTTGTCTTTTTGCTTGATGTCTGGAACATACAAAGGAACTATTCATCTTTCCTATTTGTGAAAAGTACAAGTGCTTTTTACAACTAATTTCATGCATCGTATATCTCCATGACAGTCATTTCTTGTTTTGCCTGAAACGAATATTGATATACACATTTAGAAGTAAAATGGTTCATTATTCATATTGTCTTTTGTAAATAAACAAACTGCAGTGCTAAGGTATCAAATAAAACCCCAAGGACTTGTCTTGTGCACGATTTCTCAGTGATATTATGATCACTCATTGTGACTAGTTATGTAGCTAGGCTTTTGATTGGTGTTTATATGTGGATCACAAACAGTAATCTGCACGGAAGCACAAATATAGCGTTGTGGCTCCTGGAAGATGTCTTTTAGTGGCGACAGTCAAGTCGGAAAGTCATAAATTTCAGACATTCACGAATAATTAAGAAATAACTATCCAAAATTGTATATATTACGTGCATTTCGCAAGGAAAAATAAAATAAAATGAATTTGACAGTATGTCTAGAATAAAAACAACTAATATTTATCTAATTTCACAAACAAATGGCTCAGTAAGTAGTCATCGCAAAGAGAAAAAATTAAAGTGAAACAAAACAAACAATAATCAAAACAAACTCTAATAATGCCGCCATAATTACCACATTTTGCTACTACCTTGTATATAAAGTTCCTTGATAATTTCGTTAAATAATACCTATAAAACTAAAAAGTATCCTTTCCTAAATCGCTTTCCAATTATTTCAGGCTCTGTACATTTTACTTCGAAAGCCATTTTGAAATGTGTGATAAAAATTAAATTTTTAACATCTTTAAGATACCATTTGGTTTTTTGGTCGTCTACATTGTGCGCAGTTTATTCCTTACAATTCTTTATTACCTTTTTTGTATTTAAATGCAATAAGCATTTATTTCGTTTTAAAATAGGATCCAAAGATAAAATGTTACCTCCCTAATATTATGGAATTGGTTTTGCAAAGATTTTTCCCTGCTTGTTATACACTGCTTCTCCGAGAGGTAAACAGTCCTTGATAAGGTCAATGGTTCATCTCAATAACACGTGCAAATATAGTGGTGATCAAATTTACTAAAAACATACAAAAGGTCAGTAACTACCTTTTATCCGTTTCTCATTTAATGCAGATATATTTTTGTCACGTCAATAATGCTTCATAAAGAAAAGAACTGCTGCTTGTATAATTGAGTATAATTCCAGATGCAGACTTTGTACTAATTTCCTACCGTGTTTAAGGTCAAACACTTTTTCTCCAACTTATGACCTTTATGTTCCAACCGACTGAAATGAAAAAATAAGTTCATTACACTTCAGATATTTTATCAAAACAGAAAACGGTTCTTCAACTGTTAACAAACAAATAAATGTAACCCAGACGATCGCTTCTCAATTATGTTAATTGTATTTCAGTCACATACGCAATTATTGTTTACGCTTTTATAAACATAAAAAGTTAATATCCTGCTGCATTTATTTCTCCTTTAATTTAATTGTTCTACATTTGGTTTATTTTAAAGCACTTATTTCAGATAATTAATATGTAGGAAATACCAATATGCTAGAAAGGCTTTCGGGTCAGCTCATTAGTATATGCGCAGACTAGTAGCTATTACGCCGTTTTTCAGGCGGGCAGTCAACCTAACCAGCGTTCATGGATTCTATACCAGTACAAACCTGTTCTCCGCAAGTTACTGCCAACTTCCGCACATGAATCAGAGGTGGAAGACGAATGATTTCAGACACAAAGTTTTTTTTTATCAAGTCGTCATGGAGAACATACGGAACCGAACTCACAACCACGATCTCCCTATTGACCTAAGTGGGCGGGCGTGTTTTGACTTTTGAGTTTCTATCTGTGTGATGTTTACAATTGCATCTATACATCTTACTATATAGATTTTGGAATGTAAGATTTAAATAAATATTCAATATGTCACACTTTGATCCTAGCTTCTTTCAAATATTGGTAACTTGTTAGGGTAAAATGTTCAGATGGCAATGATTAGTTTTAATAACTCCATACATTTATTTGTTTACGACATCATTGAGTGTCATTAAAGTGTTATAACATGTAGGTTGACTTGCATATTTCCCTTATTCACAAAGCTTAACTTTTATCGTCTCAAGTTATATAAAATAACATTTTGTACAAAAAAACGTTTTATATGCACAAACACTGGTATACTGGTGCAGGTTTTACACTAAACCCTACTAATACACTATTTCCAAAATAACAGACGATGCAAAACAAAAGCATATTTCAAGACTTTTTTTAATTATTCATACAGTGCAAAAACATTTTCACGTTTGGTAATACCGCAGAAATTTGAAACGCAAAAATCAAAATAAAAACGCAGACATTTAAACCACGGGAGAAACCACATAATTTGCATGGTATTATTGCGTGTTTAGCTCCATGCTCCAGAGATTATTGATCTAGTTATTTTGTTTCGTGGCAACATGCATACAAAAACATACTGTTCCGTGTCATGTGAAAGATAATGAGACTAAAATATCTTTTTTTTTTCATTATAAAAGAGTTTTTGAGTTTCATTGGTGATTGTCCTTGTTTGGTTGCTTTAGATTCTGTTTATGGAAGAAACGCTGTTTTATATGCGGCGAATTTTGAAGATCAGTGTTTTTAAAAAGAAACTACCTTTAGAAACATGTTTGAACTGAAAAAGCTTACAACATGTAATTTCTATAAAACTATAACGATAAATTAATAAGCACTGGAAGCAGTGACATTTCCTCTTGATGAACCCTCGTCATTTAGCTTTAACTAAATATCAAGAGGTTTATATATTATTCAAGCTTGACATGCAAATGCCCTTATGCCATATAGTTGAAAGCTTGGTGTTTTATACACTGTATAAAGTGTAAAGAGTTACAAGAATCATGTATTGCCTACTGAAAAGGTGCCTGTAAGTAACAGAGACATTTTGTCTTAGTCTAATACTGACCCTTTTAACGTTAGAGACATATTACGCTCGTCTATTGACTTGATGTCTGGAGCATACAATGGAATATTTCCTCTGTGTACTTTTATGGAAAGTAGAAGTACCTTTTACAATTCATTTTATGGATCGTTTATCCCAAGGACGTCTTTTCCTCTTTAGACTGAAACGACGATTACAGAAGGTTACATTTTCTACACAATTAGAAAGTACTTGTGTTAAAATATATATACATTAAGATATTAAATTGTTTCATATCCTATAATGTCTTTTGCAAATAAGCAAACTGCGGTGCACAGGTGTATCATATTCAAACCGTAGGAATTGTTTGGTTTTTTTCACGGTGTTTTCTCAGCGACCCTAAGATAAATCATTTTGGCGATAATGCAACCCAGGCTTTTATAGCTAGGCGTTTGCTCCAAGTCTAAATATAAATTACAAACAGTAATCGGCACTGAGCACAAATATAGCGGTGTGGCTTCTTGAAGGTGTCTTTCATTGCTTATAGGCAAGCTTGAAAGTCATAACTGGAGTTGTGCTCTAAAGCAAAACTTCAGCCATGAATGATAAAGTGATGTATTTGATATATAGAATCATGTGCCGTTCACAAAGAAAAAGAATGAATTACACAGTATATCTATACAACCCTCATATTTATCCATTTTCAGACACAAATGGCCTAGAAAGTAGTCAACGCAAAGAGAAAAAATGAAAATAAAACAAAACTAACAAAGATCAAAACAAAGCCTGCAACAGTTTTCTACATGATTTTGTTACTATGTGTTCTTACTAAAACGGTAAACTATTTTAAAATTAACCCTTTGAACCATCGGAATCTTGGTAAAAATACAAAAATTTCGTTTTCGAGGTGGCCAATTTTCTCTGAGTAAACATTGCCTTCCTCATTTCTTTTTTTCTCTTTGGAACCAAAAGATATAGCCCGTTTGTATCATAGCTCGGTGTTTTTTCTTAACAAATTTCGTGCAGGTAAATCGTATACACTGACTTCAGGGTGCGGTAACTAAAAGTGTGCAGGTATTTGATACCCGCACGCTAGTTACCGCACTGTTGGATAGGAAGGTATGCAAGTGTGTCTGGAACAGTAGACAGCGAAGTGTATTTTATTGATTTTCTGCTCTCGCATTGGTTTATTTTACCTGGTGCAAGGATTTCAAGTACTCACTGAACTGCTGTATATGGCAATTAGGAACGACTACAACTACCATATATGGAAGGCTATGATACAAAACAGAAAGAACATTAAAACTCTCGGGTAAACGATTTATACTCGGGAGCTACGCCCCCTCGTACAAATCCTTTACCCTTGAGTTCCAATGCTCTTTCTATTACTTATTCTGTAAAACCACACATATATATATATATACATACAAAAACAAAGCATAATTTTTGGATTACATAATCAAGATCAATTTCATTGATTACACACTTATTAACTTGAAAACTAAGACAGATAGTTCTATTTTCCAATGTTGACATTAATAGCCTTGAAGTTCCTCATTTCTGATGACGTACAATACAGAGAGATATTCTTTTTCGAAATTGCTCAAACTTATAAGTGTACTTTAATCAACCTATTTTATATGTCAGTATTTTCTTGATTTCGTTGTATATCTCCGGATTTATTGGCAATTTACACATTTAACGAAACTTACAATTTTATTATTTCATCGCCAGTCGGAGAGCATATTAGCATATTCTTGGCGCGTACATAAGTTCCACTACAGTAACTGTAAGCTTCTTTCCACCTAATTAATTATTTTTTTATTTGAGCCGTGCCATGAGAAAACCAACATAGTGGGTGTGCGACCAGCATGGATCCAGACCAGCCTGCGCATCCGCGCAGTCTGGTCAGGCTCCATGCTGTTCGCTTTTATAATCTATTGGAATTGGAGAAACTGTTAGCGAACAGCATGGAGCCTGACCAGACTGCGCGGATGCGCAGGCTGGTCTGGATCCATGCTGGTCGCACACCCACTATGTTGGTTTTCTCATGGCGCGGCTCATTTGTGTTTTCTTGGAGACTGTGTTTATTAATGATGGCGGCTGATATCGACGAAAACATCTCTTACTCTGGTCACTTTTCAATAAGCCAGTTGCCCACTTGTGTTTCGTCACCAGCTTCATATCTGTAATGAAAGGAGATAATGGAAGTTATGCACTACCTGTTTATGGAAAATCCTATCGCTATACCGTCTCGCAATATTTTCTGTAGTCTTGCTGTTCTGCTTATATCAAAAATAAAACTTTATTGCAAACCAAAGAAAAAACACAACAAATTGTGATAGAACCGCAGGATAAAGCGTTCAATCCTAAGAGCATAAATGGTCGATGTATCTTATTATAATTCCTACTTTTGCAACATTCACCACCAAAGTCCTGGACAAACATGCAAAAAATGTATAGGAAATGTGTATGTGTTTGTTTCAATGTAAGATCGAAACACTTCACCAAGTCATGAAAAATAAGGAAAATTACTTTTCATCTTACTTCTTTTCCGTTGTTTTATCTATATTTACTCGCTTGGCTCGCGCAACCAGTGATAAATATACGTGTTAGGTTTCATTTCTTTTTATATTGAACAACTTTCATAAAAAACATGTTACACCGGCCACAAAATTTGCAATTGATCTTGAACAAGGTGAATGATGTCAATAAAGGAATTGTGGTAGACAGATTTGTCTGTTACGACATTCTGTCTAGACCATCTTGAAATTTATGGAAGGAAACAATAATGCGCAATAAAGTGTCACATTTAATTTCTATTAAAATATTTCTCTCCAGAGAACCGAATAAGAGCACATAGTTTTAGATAAATTTTATGACTTCAAGACCTATAAGTAAAGATTTAAGCTCTGATTTCTTTCTAATATGTATGTCACAATTCTTGTCTAACTGCAAAGAGACTTGGTCAGAATGTTTGTCTAAAAAAAGCTCGGATACATTTAAAACTTGGTCACATACTAGAAATATGCCCTCAGTGAATTAGTCATGGACGACGATTGATGACGGACACTTGGCAGTCATACCAGCTTATTTTGAGCACGATGACTTTGTCTTAGGTGCACATTTTTAAATTATGAATAATACTCAGGTAAAATATTACTACGTTAGGTGAAATGATTTTGAAGAGAGACCGGCAGACGGCCGGACGTACATACAAACATAGGCACATTTATATCACCCCAAGCAATGAAGGGGCATAATAAGACCAACTTCTTTACTATAACAGCTCGATTTTCCTACCGCTCAAAATATAATGAATTATGAGCCCTCTGAAATATCGATTTTTCTGGCAGTTCACACTCACTTTGCTGATTTAATTCGCAAATGTCAATTTGCAGGTATTGTTGTAAATCCGATAACTTCTGAAAAATAAGTTGCTTTTGTCTGCTGTAGTTTGAATAAATTAATGCCCCGCTCGATGCTATTAAACTGTATAGCCTGATAATTTACTTACATCAACTAATATTTTAGTATATAAAATGCCTTTTAAAAGGTAGGTCCTCAGTTCAAGTTTCTGCATGGTTTAATGACAACCTTATACATAGTGTAAATACAACAGTAACATATACTGAAGTTCAGTCTAAATCTTTAACTGTGAGAAATACTGTGAAGTATACTTCGTATCTAAAAATCACTTTTTTATTTATTTCATTTAAAATAAGTTAATTCAATGAGTGGTGAATTCATTTATTTTATAATACTATGGAAAAAATTAATTTATGACCTTTCTCTCAACAGATTTATATGTAGAGACTTGGTACAATAAACTGATGTCACAAGTGCAAGTCCATTATTGAATTATCTCTTTATCTCTTTGCTAGGAAAGCATATTAAAAATGGACTTTGCTAAATGAGATTAATTAAAAAGATAAGGCAGTGCATTGGATAAAATTCTTGAAATTTAAAGATAGCCATGTTAAACTGAACTCCCTTAAGCTGTAGAAGGCTTTCATCGTGTATTTCATTACAAAATGAATTTGATGCAAATTACGGATACAAAAGCAGAATTATCTGCACAGTGAGATACATATCACAAATTAAGGCCACATTAAATTGTAAAGTAGATACAGGAAGTATTGAACATGCAATTATGAAGATAAATTACTGCAAGCTGAATTAAATCTATCCGGATCAAATGCCAGTGCCTCACAGTAGTCAATATAAACGCCAAAATCAGTATGTTTGTTACAAATGGTTCGTTTATAGCATTGTTCTGAAGTTATTTCATGGGGTTGATAATGTCCTAAATACAGTGACCTGATGTATCAATGCATTGTAATACCATAGTAAACATTTTGATTTACTTCAAACGCTCAAGTAGTTATGTTTCAATCTGCTTCAACCAATTTAACCCTTGTGATGCTGGACACGGTTGATTCTGCCTTTGCGAACAGTGTAGATTATGATCAGCCTGCACATCCGTGCAGTCTGATAAAGTCTGCACTGTTCTTCATTCAGTCAGCATCTTTTTGGTAAGCACCCCTTTTAACAGTTAATGGTACTGTCCAAATTGAAAGATGGACAATTTCATTATGGAAATGTAGTAGGGTAAGCGTTCAAGTATCAGTGTGATAATGCGTGCAGGAACTGATGCTTCATACAGTTTCGTGTCCCAACGTATTTCTTGACTCATTATTTTGAGAATAAAATATCAAGCAGACAAACAATTTATCTGCGTGGAAAAAGAAACACTAAATAAACAAAAATAAGTAAACACACAGGTATGCATTTGACATAGTTTATTATTGATTAAACAATCAAACAACCATAACATACCATTGAAACAATAACATGTGACCCCAGAAACAGGGAATATTTTTAAAATACAGAATAATATGAGGGCATAGGAGCTTACCCCTAGCTGTAAATCTCATTATAACAGTTGGCGATGAGTAAGAAATTTCGTACCATTTAGTGTCCTATATCTACCTGTCTGTTTAAAAAATTATTTTACAGACCTTTCCAAACTATTGTATTAAAGGTTTGTATATTACCTAAATATAGTAAAAGGAGAAACAGACTTCAGAAAAAATGTTGGCAAATATGATTTAATCAACTTAATGTGTCCATACGTATGCTTTCCATACATGTATAGTTTTTTGCACTTTTGAAGTTACCAATGAAGGCTGTAATATCTTAATATATCTAGCAATCTTTAGCAAGAACGTTTATGCAAGTGAATATTTTTTATAAAACTAGTCGATCTAATTTTACAATAGATACAGCAACATTGTATACGAATAATACAACGCCATCTCCGAAGGCATTGACCTAATCAACTTATTTAGGTCTCCTAATAACATTACAATTCTTTCCTGCTAAATAATTTCTTTGATAATCGTTGAATCCCGTAGGGCTAACAGTGCAGTGGCAATGGATACTATTTATCCATTTCAGCTTTCTCCTTTCATACTTTTTTTATCTCCTAATCGAAGGCGAACATACGTACTGTAGAAACAGCTTGATGTTTCCGTGAAATATGAGTTGATGTCTTTTATGACAGAATATGTGGAGCGCCGCATATAAAAATGTACTCATAGATTACATGTTGCCTTCCGTATTTCATCTATTCTGTTTCTGTATGTTCTTCGGAAAGTAGAAATATATAATATACGGCTTTTATAATCAGGAGCATGGACCAGTTATCAGATTTTGATAATAAAGCACAACAAATAAGGTCAGGAAAAATTTACAGTGTGTGTGTATGTGTGTGCATGCGTGTGCATGTGCGTGTGTGTGTCCATGTGCATGTGTGTATGTGCAGATCAAGCGTTTTTTTCTGTTGTTCAGTAAAAAAAAAACAAAAAAAAAACAAAAAACAAATGTAGACATTCTAAAACTTCTCTCTAAAGAAAACATTTTCACATAATACATATTTTAAATATGAAATATCAAATGTTTTGATCTTTCTTTAAATTTTATCAATGTTAGATAATGACTTTTAAACAACCTACATGTATATCTTACATACCTGCCAAGTATCAAGAAATACTTTATATCGCCCTTTTATCTAACTCCAGCCTTGAGTATATATTAATTGAATACTCGTATGCGCCATTCTTCGGTGTATTCTATTAACAAAATGACACTTAAGGATGGATTATAAGATTCTTTTAATGGTTGCAGGCGCAGATTAGAATATCCGGCTCGAGAGTAACTGTCCTACAGCGTAAAACTTATATTATGTACCAGACAGCCAGATATTCCCATCTGCACCAACAACTACTGACAAAAGTATACTTTTGCTTGCCATATTCTACAAATGATAGCAAATAAAATCAAACGAATGACATTCTAATCTATGACTATTTATTCTTACAGCGTATTAAACAAAAATTTGGAATTTCAATTCCGTAAACAAGAAATGAATCATGACGTTACAAAACTTAAACAATGTTATAGTTCCAGTTTCGGTTGATCATCTTCAGTAAAACGATAAGTTTCTTCGTAAAATAACGTTTTTTAATCGCAAATAATATAATGTCCGGCTTTACGTAAAAAAAATAAAAAAATATTGCAAGTCGCCATATGACCTATCACGTGTCGGTGCGACGGAAAATCCAACAAAAAAAAATATTAAAAACAATTTAATTTTTAAAAAAAAAAAATATATTGCACGAATCTAATGTAGTAGATATACTAGTATTTCATTATATGTCATTTACTGGATGTGCGTCTTCAATTAGTTAATATTCAATAACTTGTCCGTAACGTACATCCAGTTAAAAAAGTAAGTATCCTATTCGAATTAATTGCTTTTCATGTGAATGTATGAAATATAAAAGAAATCGGTTTTAAGTATAATAACTTTCTGAAATAGCATACTTAGAAAATTACTATTTTTAATGGGTTAAAGATCTATAGAGCTGAATTAATTACTAATGAATGCAAAATGTTACTTGGGTTAGAGCTGTTGAGCAAATAAGAAAGATAAGATAACTAGAGCTATCACTAAATCTGATTCATAGCCTCACTAAAGGCCTTGTTAGAAAATGCGATATTAAATGACACTTTCTACTACTCAATGCACCTTAAGTTTCATGTTCAATCTAGGAGATAATTTAATATATATTCAAGAAAGAGTTACAGTTCTTATACTTTTCAGTTTATTGCCTTAAAGTTGAATAGAAGGACAAATAACCTTATCATTATCCATGGCCGATATTTGGTGAATGTGACTTTCAATTCCTCTAAATGAAATTATCAGTGTATTAAGTTATATCAAAATCCATTCAGTGGAATTTTTGTTATTCGCTTCAATACTGAAAACATGAAATTTAAACACAAATGCAAAAGAAAACAAATTGGTATAAAAATCAGGTTGAAAGTCTGAAAGGATAATAATTTTGTCAAAATATAAAACACAGATTTCAAAACGAATATGACCTGAGGTGTGTATTATTGCATTTTGATCTAATATTGTAAGAACATGTTTCAGGTTTACTACAAATGTAAATAGCACTTTAAGACATTTTGTGGTTTCAGAACTACTGAAAGAAAACAATTATTTGCCATTACCCATTTTGAATGTCCAAAGTGCGAATATGTTGTCAAGTCAAAATAAAACACAAAGATTATATGAAACTTGAGTTGAAGTGTGTATTATTGCAATTTGAATCAACATTGTTAGAAGATGCATAGGTTTTATCTAATGAAATAGCATCTTTAGGACATCTTCATAGTGCAAAATGGGAAGCAATTTAGGAATTACTGTCATAATTATAGGACCTTGGACATGAACTTTCCTCATGATCCTTACAAACTGTTTTGAAGTTCATTGTAATACATTCATAAGTTGCAGAAAATCATTTAAGAAATCAACCATTTTGAAACATTTTCTAAGTACATTTGGGAAACACTTTGTCACAAGGAAATACAGATTTATGTAAGTTGATATATAAACTATCAATATGTTCTAAAAGGTTTATATGAAGATTCCGTCGAATGCAATGATAAGTTGTATAAAATAAAATGTTAATTTTTGGCAATTAAGGCAAATAATTTTATCAAAAGAAAAGTTATGGGACCTACTATGTAAACATGACTTGCGATTTTTTAAAGTTGTTTTCAAATTCCATAGCATTACTTTCATTTGTCTCAGAGATGTTAAAAGAAAACATCATTTTTGTCATATTTTAGTTAGAATGGGAAATAATTTTGTCAAAATAAAATTATTACAGACATAGTTATTGAACTTAGTCGGTAAATTCAAATAATTGTGCAAAATTTCAATCAAATGTATAAATAGGTTTCAGAAATATTGAAAAAATGTACATTTTTTGAAATTTTCCAACTGAAAGGTGCACATAATTTTGTCAAAACTGAAGTCAGAGTTATGGGACCTGATATGTAAAGTTGTCTTATGACCCTAAAAAAATACTTTAAGCTTCAACGTACCTGTACTGGTCCTATAGGGGCGACGTAACGGGACGGGACGGACAAGACAGGAGGACGGGACAACGTGATTCTTATATAGCCCACCTCGCCCCCTTCCCCTAAAAAGCTAGTTGGGGTACAATTAATGGCAAATAGATAAGTACTGATAGTACTTTAACTAAATATATAAATTGCATCCCTACATACAAATGACTTTAAACGAAACAAAAAGGAACTTTTACTTACATTAAATCGATTTCAAATATGAACATTAAACACAAAGTAAGTATACATAAATGCATGCGTTTGTAAAATACGTAAGATCACTGAACCCTTATCTTTTCATTCCAGGTTTAAGATGAAATGATAGGGAAGTCATGCTGCATCAATATATCAAAAGCTGAAGGACAAATACGAGCAGAAATTAATTTCTACTAAAAACAACTGCCAATGTGTTTACTAGTACACATGGAGCAACTTAATCATAAACAAAGAATGCATTTACAGTTAAGGCCGCATCATCATGAATTTTGTGTATTGTTTCGCTACTATCGCGCTTGGGTGGCTGTTCCAGAGCTAGGTGACCTCGTAACTGAAACATTTTTTTTTTCAGTTTCAAAAGGCGTACAGGAATAAAGTTCTTCTACCATTTAACCCTTGCATGGACAAGAAAAGTAGATTCAGATAACGTAAATTGTACAAACATTGTCAACATATTTTTTTTGTATCACACATGTACAAGAAATTATTCACAAAAAATCCATATCAAAGGGAATAATCTGTAAAGGCTATGTAAGTTAAAAGTTCAGACTGATGACGTGCCAAAAAGAAAAAATGTAACCCTCTTATTTTGAAATCTTAAACTAAATGACAATAAAAATTGTTTATGATACTTGTTGTAACGAAACTGAAAGGAATTACGTCTGTTCTCGTCTGTATATTCTTCTTGATAGACACAGAAATAATGGTTGTGTTCTCATGACTATGTTAGCAACAGTTTAGCACGTATTATAAGAATCGTTGACTACTTAAGTTGCGGATGGTAATATCCCGCTCTAGGGTAACTGTTTAGACGATAACGAGGCTCTACGGAGTTAACAAAAACAAAATTCCCCGCAGTCAAATATTTCCATCCTCTCCTTCAACTAGTGATAGATTCTTTTCCTTGCATACTGCATGCTTCTATTGATAGAAAAAAAATACAATAAAAAGAATATCTTAAAGCACTACTAGTATTTTATTGAAATAGCGTATGAACTTACATATTCATTCGTAAATTATAGTACGAAAGTCATTTTAGACCCCAGGGTGTAAGACGAGATTTTCCAGCACCGGCTATAAAACACGGGAAAATATTATCTGGCATGCACGAAATCATAACAGCATTACAAACAACAGAATATATGCAGTCATGCGCCGACTTTGCCCTTGTCGAAGAAGGCGCCGACAAAGTTAATATGTATATCTTCTTTAAAAAAATATCAATAGATAAAATCTAACAATGTTAAAATAATGCCATTGCTGTAATGACATGCTGTTATAATTTAAACACCGGCGAACAGTCAATAATCCAGACAAGCAATCTTACCTCGTTATAAGAGCTTTATATTGTACAATACTTTTTAATTCATTTTATCTCATATGGTTAATAAACTAGCCTGGGAGATGGTTGAGAACATTGCCATATAATATTTTTTCTTAGAAATGCTCTCCTTAATCAAATAGTGCGAAAGATTTGAATGGCACATTGATTTAATGACGTTGTTAGAGATAACTGATTAATGTCTGACAACGAGTGACATTGATGATTTAGCATGATAGATAACACATTAGTTAACCTGTATCTTTAAGCAATCCCTGTAACTCAATTTATTTTGGAATTATTTATCTCAAGGCGAGCTAAAACAAGAAGAGGGAACACTGAAAATAAATGAAACGGATCTTGAAGATACGAGGGACGATTCAAAAATAATGCAGCTGATTATCGTGCCGCCTTTCATTGCAAAATACGTACCGGTATAACGGGAAATCAATACTCTACACATAGATATCAAATTTACGTGTGTACATGCTGTATCATCGGTAATACTTTCACAAAAGCAACATATAGTCATTGAAACTATAGTAAAAATGGGTGTCAGGATAAGTGTAAAGGCAGCTGAAATGGAGGTTATAAAAAGATTTGGCGTAACTGCGAAGGAGATTTTTGAGGAGTTGTGAGATATTCATGGACAGAACGAAGTGTCGTACGCCACAGCCAGGTGGGTTTAGAAGTTTAAAAGCGACTTTGAATCCATTAATGATGCACCAAAACCTGGACGTCCTTGTAGTGCCACTTCTAACAATATGGTCTAAAAAGTATGCGATGTGGTTAAGTCTGTCACAAAACTAACTGTTCAACAGGTAGCTAGTATAGTTGGTATCTCAGCCGCATGACTGTGTATTTCGCATACTTAAACGTAATTTGAAAATGAGACATATTACAGCTAGATGGATCCCTCATTTATTGTCGGACAAGCAAAAACGTGTCCGACTTCAAACAGCCAGAAATCTGCTTAAAACATTTCAAAATACCATAGAAAGCAGATTTCTGACATTTTTACAGAAGATGAGACATGGGTACACTTTTTTTGAGCCTCCTAGGAAAATTAACAACAAAATCTGGGCTACCAAAAACTGCCGCCGCCCCTAAATTGCTAAAAGATTTATGAGTGCTAAGAAAGCAATGTTTGTTGTTTTTTTTTCTTTCATATCCATGGTCCGAATATGCACCTGGTTGTACCAAATAGGAAATCTGTATCATATAAAGAGAAAGTGTTGAAGAAACTTAAATAACAATTTTTAGACGATGCCCACACACTGGGTTTAAGCACATATCCCTGCTGCACGACAACGCCCCTACGTATAAGTCTGCTGTTGTGACCTCGTTTTTTTAATAAAGAAAGGGTTCGAGTTCTTCCACATCCACCATATTTCCCAGAACTAGCCCCGTGTGACTATTTTTTTCCCTCCACTGAAAAAACAAACAAAAAACATTTAGCTGGTAAACATTATAGGTCCCGACAATCCCTGAAATCCGCTGTTAATCAGTGTATGCTGGGTATACCTGAAAATTAGTACGAAAATGCCTTTAAAAATTGGATTAAACGTTTGAAACTTTGCGCACGTAGGAAGATTAATTACTTTGAGGGTATGACGCGTAAATAACTTAAAATCTACCAAACGCGCGGTTTTTATTACCCCAGTTGTATTATTTTTGAAATGCCACTCGTACTAACGGAACATAGATTGATATACTTGTGTGCGTGAAATATTCCGTCTGTTTATATCTTGCAATTCCAGTGCATTCCAATAACTGTTTGTGGATCAATTTACGATACATTCCCTGGTCCCATTCATTTGCTTGCTTGATGACACTTGGGTCACGTTTATTGAAAAGGAATAAATGATTAACTCAATAATTGGTAACATCTTTTGACATTACTCCATTTTTGAGAGGTGCTGCTTCTTTTAAAGTTACGGTTTTCAAAAGTAAGAAAATATTTCATCTGTCCCTCAGCCATATTTGACAATCATAAGATAGTCTACTAGAAATTTCTATTAAGAACACATTTTGACTTCAAGAACAAACTAGATTATAGATTATAATAGATTGTTAATAACTTCTTTGTAGTTCTTTGATATAACCAGTTACATTGTACGAGTTCCTACGCCTATGTTAGAGATTAATCGTACAAAAGAACATTAAAAGATTCTGAAGTTGAAACGCTCTTCAGATGACACACGGGGTATCATTTATCAAAGATAACAGCGTGATATATCCTGGTTTTATTCTACGTTATCTGAACGAAAAGCATCAGGGCTTGGCTTCTAGTTCAATAAACATGTACGCTATACACCCTGAATGCTTGGAAAAGAGTTTGTGGAAATGATCAATGAATTCATTTTCTTTTTTGTAGGGTTTACAGTCAGGCCGACACAATGTAGTTCATACAGAAAGATTTCCAGCTTTCGGTGATGTTGGAAGAGCCTAGGAGCATTACAATCATGAGCGGGCATGTAGGTAGAACCATCGACAGCTGGATAGTTTCTCACTTGAAGAATTTTAAACCCAACAAGAATTTGTGAAAATGTGTAATGTGCTGTCTGAATCTATTGTAAGTTATAGTTAAGACAAGTACTCCATAGTCAGTTACAGCATTTCATTTGCAAGAAGTTATCAATTAATAAGACAAACTTTGACCTCCAAAATGAAAATCCTTTTTGCAGCCTGTTGTATTGATCAATAACAGCCTGGAAATGTTTCTTTCTGTTTGACACTTTAGAATAAATGATCGATATAATATTCCTCTCTTATAGCTTTATGAGCTTTTAAACTTCCTTTAAGCTAAGAAATTCCGATTTCGTCCAATAATTTAGTACAGAAACAGATAACTGTTACACTTATATCTGTAAATATAGGATATATTCATGATCAGACGAGACAAAACCTTATTTCCTCGAAGCAAACATATAATACAGAAAATATTTTCTGAGTAGGAATAGAAATATTTCTTTATCTGTTTTATATAATTTTCTTGCCGGGACAAATATGAATTTCTCATGGGATACTTTAACATTTTCGTCTCCTGCAAAGTATCACATATTGATGAATATACTAATGTTTTATGTTTCTATTCAGCTATATAAATGTGTCATGATTAATTTTAATACTACTATTCGCAAGTTGCGCAATGAATCATTCTCAACATTTACTTAACTGTTATATAACATATACGCTGGAAGGATTCTGATGAATTGCATTTTTTAAATTGGCAAAGGGATTTGAAGTTGCTTTGTTGCTTTGTTTCCAATATAACAGATAGTTACAAGGATGAATACAAATGATGTGCATGTTAACTTAAAACACCCTAAATATTTTAAAGTTATTACATAGACTTTCTGGCACCACATTATCACATACACTTGTTACAATTATATCAGTTCTGTGGTAATTATTTATACGCTAATTTAGAATTTAAATTGTTTGCGATGATTTTTATGGTAAAATATAGTGAATTTATAACGCCATATAATTTCTATATAACGGATATCAATGAAATCCAAATTGTCGAATAAAATTGGCAATCATGTCTCCATAACCAGTTCGAATGACATTAGGGGTGTGTGTGTGTGGAGGGGTGTGTGTGTGTGTGGGGGGGGGGACATGACAAATACAAATCAGTCAGATGGATACTATAGCATAGGACTATATTGCCATGATAAGTGGTATGGGATTACACTCGTGCCAATAGAGAAGGACATAGTGTAACTACGCTAACATGATGCCTCTAATTTCCTTTTAAAATGCAGTGGGGTTTTATAACACAGAATTAAAATAAAATATTTGGAAAATATTACAATTACGTCTATATAATCTTTCTGTAAACCTAGCAAACATCGTGTTAGATATTTTGAGATTAACGTCCATTCTTTACAATGCGCCTTGGTTATTCAACTTTTAAGAAAAAGAACGAAAATTCGCGTCAGTGTATTATCGCATCGAATCGAGGTTTTTACTCTCGTAGCTTTCTGATTAAACTTGTTTGACATTAACTATGTGAAATTAGACATCAAGTGTCAAGTCTTAACCAAATAAAGGGACGATTTCAGATGTTATTGAATAATTGTTTTAGCTAAAACTTGTTCGACATCTTACTGTGTGAAATGAAGCCTTAATCAAATAAAGGGGAGATTGGATATACATGAATAACTTAGACAACAGCTTTCTAGTTATCTTAAAATATCGTTTTAGGCAAGCAAGTGTTGCATTTTAATTCTTTGGAACATATAATCCGGAACAATCCGTCAAAAGCCACCATTTCGAGATAAAAGCATTTCATTGAAAATAAGTATTAAACTATTCTGTTTTAAACAAATTTTTATAGCCTTGATTTAATCTTTATATTTAATCTAATGGAGCTTCATTGACTAGAAGGTGCGTGATAACAGAGAATGTCCGTCATAACTTTTTGCTGAAACCAGCTGTGGCGAAGGTACACTCGTATAATATTCAAATTGTAACAAGGGAACGATTTACTTGCATTTTAGGTTTACCTTCCAGAGAATACAAAAGATCAAATCATTTATGTAAAACGAATGTATAGTCTATTGTAATATTAACGTTAATTTCACATTTTAAAATCAGAAAAACGATGACATCAACACGAGTAAATAATTTAAAATCCATTTTTTTCTACAAAAGTGAAACATAAAACGAATATTTCAAATTCACCCCTTGATAGGGTAACTCAAGTTGTAAATTCATTACAAGAATAATATGCCCGTATTCTAAGATATTTAAACTTTTGAAAGTTTAAAGGTGTTTTACTCCGGTTTTATTACTACATATAATAGTGATTGGTTTGGTAACCAATAATCCTTACTGATTTTGTACCTGAAAATGGTATTTCGTACTGATTATGTTTACCTTATATTGGTTTCTTAGATATGAAATGTTGTATCGTTCAAATCTATCAGTTAAGCAGCATAGGGAATTGATCTACAGACAGTCTCGGAGAGGCAGGTACATTATTTCGTGTTAATATTACTTCACGGATTCGATCAATGCATTTCAAATTTAAATCAGTTTCAATTTTATGACGTCATTACATCTCAAAATGGGGAGCGATGTCCTAGGAACAACTTCTCAACATACAAAATCAAATAATAATACACCCAACTGTACGAAACACTAAAATTTCATATCAAATCATGAAGGTAGACAGATTGTTATACCACCGAATCTGTTTAAATAGGGTAGACATAGAATTTTCTGAATTCGTAGCTAGAATATAGAATCTGATTCGTCAGTCACTCTGGAAACAAAGCATCCTGAAGTCCGATAAAACAACGTATTGCCATAGAGATATTTATTTATCTTAATAATAACAATATGACACGTGTTTCCAATATAACTTGTTTTTTTAAATAACCTAATAATATAATGACTATTCACTTGGATTGCTTATTATTGGAGAGCAATATGCCAGTCATAAACAAACAATAATGTCATGTGTAAATGATGCTGTTGATTATACATCTGATTGGCTTCTTTCAGGTCAAGGCCAATTCTAAGAAAATATTATAGTTGGCTGTGATATATGTTAAATTTATGAAAACATATAAATTGAAAAAAAAAACGAAACTGTAAAACAAATAGAACTACAAACCATCAAGTTTTGTATAGTCTTGTGTACTTCAGTTACGAGATAGAAAGCTTAAAAGGACTATTATATTGTACAAGAAAAACATGTGAGCCATGCCATGGGAAAACCAACATAGTGGGTATGCGACCAGCATGGATCCAGACCAGCCTGCGCATCCGCGCAGTCTGGTCAGGATCCATGCTGTTCGCTAACAGTTTCTCCAATTCCAATAGGCTTTAAAAGCGAACAGCATGGAGCCTGACCAGACTGCGCGGATGCGCAGGCTGGTCTGGATCCATGCTGGTCGCATACCCACTATGTTGGTTTTCTCATGGCACGGCTCATGTTATCTCAAAGGGCAGTGAACTTATAACGGACATTTAAAATATTGTCATTTAATCTATTTTCTAAATAATCATCTCCTAAATCAAATGATGCGGAAGCTTTAAAGGGCACATTCATTAATAAACTTTGTTAACGATGATTCTATTAAAGCTGACTGACACAGAGTGAAAATGATGATTAAGTGATTAATAATTATATATATCTCCCATAGTTATGAATTATATCTTGGAAAAAAAATCACAAGAAAACAAGCGAAAGGAAAAAGCATTTCTGAAAAGATATAAAAGATAAGGTTTGAGTTTAAGACGATGATCGATGCCATTTAGCAGTCACTTTTCTGATATTAATTTTGGCGTATAGGAACTCGCATAAAGTGCATTAGGGTATAGTTTAACACGTATGATCAACTGAAAGTAGTGGCTTAACGTAATTTATCCGGATTAGGTAGAATAAAGCATGGAAACGAAAAGCATGACGTGAATAACAGGCTACTCATTCTTAAAACAAAACAAAAAATGATAGTTCAAACTTTAATGAAATAATTCGATATATTTTTTTTCAAAATCAGCTTGAAATGCACGGGTCTCTGAAATCTTTGGCAAGTATCTACAAAACAAGCACACGAACCTATATACTTACTATATTTCACCACTATAGACCTATGTTTATCTAAAATTGTAAGAATTTCTGTAATATATACATTGTTGAAATTATATTTGCGAAAATACCATCAAAACTGTGTTTTTTCTTATGGACTAACATTTTGAAACCTTGCGTGAGAAGAAGCACTCGACACTTTATTTTTGCCGAATTTTCTATGTATATTCTGAAGCTATTCTACATTGTAGAAAAACGTTTAGTTCATCGGGGAATTATAATATTTATATTGTTCCTCCGAGAGACAAACGTGCCAATTCACTTACCCAGTGTTAAGGACTAGTGATTGATAGAGTACATACTTGACACAAGCTATTCGGCCGCACCTTTTTGTATGTTTGTCTGTTATTTTGTATATTATTTGTACATTATTTATTACCTATACTGATATGTCATAATAATTGAACTAGATTATAGGAAAGTGAAGCAATCCACCTATTATATCTATCGTTTGCAGTGTCTGATGGCAGATGACTTATTATTGGGAAATTGTTAAATGCGCATCAAGGTTCCAGGCAGTCTATTCTTTTATCATTAATCGATCATTTGAAGGACTCAATAACTGGCAGAAGCCTCCATGGAAGAGTAGTTAAAGTCGCTGACTTCAAATCACTTGACTCTCACCAATGAGGGTTCGAGCCTCGCTTGGCGCGTGGATTCATCAGGAGCTGGCTTATAGATGAAAAGTGGTTCTACCCAGGTGCCCGCCCGTGATGAAATAATGCCCTGAAGTGCACCTGGGGTCTTTCTCTGCCATCAAAAGCTTGAAAGTCGCCATATGACCTATAATTGTGTCGGTCTGACGTTAAACCCAACTAAAACAATAAGTGACCATGATTGTTGATATTTTATCATGTTTGAGACCAGTTGCATCTTTTCAAGTTTTAAAAAACGCAAAGAGAAATAAATTCGGTTAATTCACACAGGCATATTTTGAAAAAGCGACTGTGTTGTTCGAATTATCGCGTACAAAACATTTGTAATGAAGCTTTTCAGGATGAAAATTATTACTGTTAAAACTAAAAACTATTATAGCACTGTATTACTGGACAATTTTACAGTAAATTCTGTTTGATTTAAATAATGTTTATAAAACTAGTATGCATATGATGGATAAATATAACTAAGAAACCACTTTTACCAGGGTCGCAGTTACCGAGTGGATCATGTCGCTGACTTCAACTCACTTGTCCATTTACTCTATGGGGTCTAGCCAAACCCGATTCGTTACGCAGGGAAGTCATCTACCTAACTTGTGGAAGATAAGAGGTCGCGCGTGCCTGAGAAAATAAAATAAATTGGGTTCTTCCCTCAACCATTCAAACTGGAAAAAATGCCTCATGTCCGTTATCATTCAGTTTACTATTTATACGTGACATGAATTTCTCCTTTGCGTGACGCATCCCAGTTTATTGTTTGTTAGCAGATTAAACCCCACCGTGACGTCTAGAAGAATAAACACCGACAAAGAGGTAGTATACAATAAAATCTGGAAAATAGATCCCTCGAAAGCACCGGGAACAAAGCAAACAGTGAAAATTGCAGACTCGGTTTTATTGAGTCTGTTCACAAGACGCAGTTGTAAGGTCCAGTATTTCATGCATAAAATAGACAAGACTTTGCAAACTGTTATCGTATGTCTTAGACGATTTATACCCGAAAAAGTGCTTTCATTTCTTTATGTATCTTCAAAATTCAATGTAACTGGTATATCATATAGTTTAGGAAATACTTAGTTGATATGTCAAAATTATATTTTCTTCTTTGGACAAGTAATAAGTATAAATGATAGTCCCGATGGCAACATCATCCTGCCCAATTTGTCTTTCCATGCGCTACAACATTTCTTGCAAATTATCCATGTTTTAAGCTACCTTTTCTTAAATCGGGTGAATATCAATGTAAGCTTTACGCCAGTAATACTAAATTATAAATGTGACGTCATAAAAATATTTGGCAGGCATGAAAATCAATGTTGAACGGAGAAATGACATTTTGTGTTTTGATTATTAAAAACACCACGGAGGGAGACAAATGCTTTACGGCATCAGGTTTAAGGGACCCTGTCCTGGTGAAAACTACATTTAATTAGTGGTATATAAAAATCTAAGATAAAAAAGTGGTCAGAAGAATATTGCTGACGACTCGCAGTTCAGAAAACAATAACGTTCAGTCACGTTTTGAACATTAAAGAGCTCATTGATATGGCATCATAGTTCAAGGTTCCACTTCATCAGTACGACAGGAATATCATATGAACAGAATTTATCTGTTTGTAAGAAGGTTATGAAAACGAATTTATGGTGAGAAACATTGAACCACTGGTAATTATGAGTTGTATTGATTAAATGTGTGTGACACGACAGCGTTATAATGACGTCATACGGACGTTGGGCCGCTTTAGAGGTAGCGACGTTACCTTATAGACAATAAAGAAATAATGTACATGTTCTGAAATCTAAAATAATTATTGAAATATTCACATTTAACATGTTCTCAATTTTACCGAAATAAAGACATAAGAGCATTTTCCGGGTATTTCTGAGCACCCCTCATACTTGGGAATGAACGCAGTGATATTGTATAGCAGCTTAGAAATAAAAGTCTGGGGCATTTACAGCACAATAACTTGTACATATCATTTATGTGTAAATCGATCAAACATCGTGCTTTAAAATGAAAATTCATTTCTTTGAGTTACTCATACGGTTTTCTGTGTTTCTTGAGTTTTCAATTTTTAGAACTCTTTGTAATAAATATGAAAAGAGGCAGTTCTGTCTCAGAATAAAACTTGCTCTAAATGTTACTTTGTGAAACAAGCCATCAAACGTCAAGTGCTAATAAAATAAAGAGACGAATTCCAATGAGATAGAAATAATTGCCTAAGATAAAAACTTGATCGACATTTTACTTGGTGTATTGAGACATCAAATGTCAAGCCTTAATCAAATAAAGTGTAAAGTTACGATACTATCGAACTGATTAGCTCCAACAACTTTAGTCTTATTATGGAAAACACCAATTTCTTGCAAATATTAAAAGAAATTAAATCTACTTTAACCTGATCACTTTTGTCCAAAGTCAGCTTGTCAATCGATGCACTTTTATATGTAATAGTTATCATCCTTTTCTGATTAAAATTATAATATTTTACTATATGATCTATATCTTTCTTTTAAATGGCCAACACTAATTAAATCTTTTTATTAGTGGAGCGTCATTGGCTCGTGTGTGTATGACAATAAATAACCCTAAATTTTCGGCAAAACTTAATATATTTGACAAAGTGTAACCAAGAGCAATTAACTTGCCCAAAGGGGTGATCACAAACCATTACAATATTTCGCTTAATAAAAGAAACTGTAGTACGAGTACATAGGAACTTGTGAAAGTACAGATCAAGTTCATTATCAGATAATTGCAATATTCAGCGAGAATAGGAAAGCAAATACAAATTATTTAAATTACATATAAGACTTAACTGTCATTTCATTAAATCATTTGAACTCATAGAAATGCTCTCTTTTTCTTATGGCCGTCATTTAAATGTATAATTATTTATGTCTTCATACAGTAAACCACATACTTATAGCATGTTTACATTATTTTCCAAAGCAAACGCCAGCGGAAGCACGTTTATTTTTGTTTATTAATTGCGCAATTTAACATGTCTCTGATTCAAGACAGTTATTTGCAATAATTTGTTCCCTAAAAAAGAATTTTGTTCTATTTTGTTTCCGTCAATATAATTTTACCAGAATAGTAACTAACAATTCATAAATATTGCAACTACAGCTACAATTGTCTGTGACTCAAGAGGCACGTCACATCATTGTGTGTTTACTAATAAAACTTGTTATTGAATTAACATCAGCAAATTACCAACAAGAATCAAGTCCTTACTGAATATGAATAATTGTAATTACTAGACGCTTTAATTACACTAAAGAGCATTCAATTTGGATCGGTCACCAAATGAAGAGACGGGCGAATATATGCACTCTTATTCACGCGACCACAGTTTGATTCTTGTTTTGTCATCGATTGGAAATACATGAGTAAAACATATCGGATATTACACAAGATTCAACAGACAAGAGTCAGTCATTAGTTCTCAAGTCAATAAGTTTTTGGCAGTTTGCGGGTAGGTTGATAGAAACATTGTGACATCCGATTGATACTAGACTGCGTCAGAAGGTACGCCCGGTTTACCAGTTGCATGTTATCATATCGACAAATATCCCATATGAATACGTTTAATCCAAGAACGCTGCAAATCGAGCAAAATCATAAACGCTATAACGTAGCAGAACGTTACTGAAGCAACTCAGTACCGTATTTCTTATGAACTGAGCTCGCTAACGGGCGACTAATTTTCAGGTTAACAACGAGGTATAACTATATTTCATTTTTTTCTAAAGTCAATGTCATGTATTGGAGATGTTCTGAAGTTGAACAAGTATTCTAAGTCTGCGATACGCAGCAATTATTGTTATGCATGGACAAACTTTAAAAACAAAGATCATATACTATGATACCACCTGTCTATGGCAAATTGTCCAAATATGAATTTGTGGCTTTCTTTTGGTCTGTATTTGTAGCATTTTTATATGATTATTTTTGCAGAAATCTTGATTTCAGAACGGCGGCCATTATTAATGTCAATAGTGTTAAATTATAGTTTATAGAAGTTAATGTTTCTCTGTCAAGAGTTGTAGAATTCTTTCATATGAGGGAGCTACTAAGCTGGTTTACGGAAGGTCATTGGTGCTACCTAGGTGTTTGCCGGTGCATGTAATAATATCCGGAGGGGCACCTGAGGACTTTGTTGTCATATTCCATAACCGTTTCAATGCGACTTAAAACCCAATAAAACAGAAACAAATAGTTAAAATGGGAATATAGTGGAGAGACTGCACATGAATTTTCAACAAGTCCTTCCGCCTCCACAGTATTTAAACAGTCTACTGTATTTCATATCAAGATTTTGTCTACATAACCTTAATGAAATAAAAACATCATATTACTTAATAAACAGACAAAGCACACAAAGGATTATGGTTAAAAAGGAAGGCATTTAAAACACTTCGTTAGGCAAGTATAATGTTACTGCAGGGCTTCGACAACTGGTGTTCATATAGAAAACAATAAAATAGGGTGCCAAAATAGCTCCACGCAGATCTCTTAATCTCATTCGTCAGTCTGTCGGGATGACATTGTGACATTTTCTCTTCTTTATGGAAGAATGTGTTTGTGAAAAACAAATACGACCTTGTAGTTACAGTTAAGCAGTCTACAGTACCTGCATTTTTAACGATGTGTAAGCAAATTCACAAGATTTATATTTGGAGTTGCATATTGGAAATCAACTTGGCAATATTGGGTCTACCAAAGTACAATGTACATAAATATTTGAATGACTTTGCCGAAAAAAAAACAAAGTCAGTTCACCACAATATTGTTACATTCATGTATATTCATTAAAACATCAAGAATAATGCAAATTCATATTTTAGGTAATGATTTGAAATAATATCATTGGAAATATAACAACATTGCAAGTAAAAGCGTTGATTAAAAATGGAAGTTTTAAATTAATGCTACGATATTGCCTTTATTCATGACGTAATAAAATTTTCCAGTGGCAATCCCGAAGAGAGACATACTTATAACCTATATTCTTGTTTGGTACATATCGCCGTATGGAACATTTTCGAGATGCGTATATTTACGATATACACTAATGACTATATTCAGACTGAACATTTATTGTTAACTCAATTTGACGTAAAAGATTAAGATTTCGAGTATCTGTATTTATCAGCATGTTCTCGTCATAATTAAATTTGTAATCATAGTTTATTTAATTCGATCTTGTAAATGAACTTTCTCTGTGATATTATGACTGCAGTACTGATGTTCGAGAAAAGAGAATTATTAATAGGTGACACTTACATGTTAGCTATCATAAATCAAGCTTTTCGAAGTATAGCAAAATATCCAGAGGGTTACAATTCCCCAAATACTATTTTCAAAGTGTCAGTAGATGTGCATGCGCAACTAAAAGACAGATGCCACTGAGTTCTATGGAACGCCGCATTTCATGTTATCATGTCAGAGTGTGGTCTTAACTTGTATAAGCAGTGTCTTATTATGTTAAAAAACTATATTATCATGTCAAAGTTTGGTGTTATTTTGTCAAAACAATGTCTTATAATATTAACTAGCCATGTTATCTTGTCAATGCGTGGTGTTAACTTGTCTGTCGAGACAGCGTCTTATTATGTTAAAAAGCTATGAAATCATGTCAAAGTGAGGCGTTAACTTGTCCAAATAGTGTCTTATTATGTCAGAAATCTATGTTAATATGTCAAAGTACAGTGTGATCTTGTCTATAGAGCGTGTTATTATGTTAAAAAACCAAAAACAAGATCAAATTATACATTAACAAGATAACAAAGCTTTGGACATAATAAGACACAGTTTTGACAAGTTAACACCACATTTTGACATAATAACATGACTAGTTAACATAAAAAGATACTATTTGGACAAGTTAACATCACTCTTTGACATGATAACATAGCATATTAACATAATAAGACACAGTTTTGACAAGTTAACACAACACTTTGACAAGATAACATAGCTTTTTAACATAATAGCACGCTCGGTAGACAAGATCACATGGTATTTTGACATAATAACATAGCACTTAACATAATAAGACACTGTTTTGACAAGTTAACACAACACTTTGACAAGATAACATGCCTAGTAAACATAATAAGACATTTTCTGGACATGCTTACATCACATTTTGACATAATAATATAACGTATTAACATAATAAAACACTGTTTTGACAAGTTAACACCACGCTCTGGCATGATAACATGAGCACGCTCGGTAGACAAGCTCACATGGTATTTTGACATGATAACATAACGTTTTAACATAATAACACGCTCTGTAGACAAGATAAAATGGTACTTTGACATAATAACATAGAACTTAACATAATAAGACACTGTTTCGACAAGTTGACATCACATTTTGACAGGAAAATACACTATTTTGACAAGTTAACACAGCACTTTGACAAGGTAACATAGCTTTTTAACATATCAGCACGCTCTGTAGACAAAACCACACGGTACGTTAACAAGATAACAAAGATTTTTAACATAATAAAACGCTCTGTAGACAAGATAACACGATACTTTAACAAGATATATTTTTTAACATAATAACACACTCTGCAAACAAGATCATACTTTGACATGATAGCATGGCTAGTTAACATAATTAGACACTATTTGGACAAGTTAACACCACAATTTTACATAATAACATAATTTTGTAACATAATAAGACACTGTTTTGACAAGTTAACATCACGTTCTGACATGATAACATGAAATGTCCCGACATAAGACAGGTACGGCATTCCATAGAGTTCAATGACATGTAAATCACTTTCAAACATGCAACTAAATGTTTATTCTACAAGACTAGCAAATTTCAATAGAACAGATGTTCAATTAACTATAATCATGACAAACCCGAATGTTTCTTGACGTACCAATGTAGTTATTTCTCTGTATATTTCGTTTAAAAAAATATTTACATTTTTTTTTCACTTTTGACGACATCGCGTCGTGTGATATCTCTCATGTACTTGATGTAATAAACAACTATAGACATCAAACAGATGTCCTACTGATAATTTACACAGAGTTCTTTGAACCTGACGGTACAAGTTATTGTTCTCTCTTATACATGCCGCGCCTATTCTATCATCTAAATTTAATGCAAGGGTCAAATTGTGAGTAATATTTTTTCGGCGAATGCCGTCTTAGAACGAATTCGTGACCGGGACTAACCCGTGCCACGTGACTTAAGTTTGCAAATCAGATTACTTGATAACGCATTATAGATAATTTATCAAAATGAAAGATTTATGTAACACTCTGCCTGATTGGACGAGAGTTTCTATTTTTCACTCTACTGAATGTGCAATGCTGAGTGAAATGTCAGACAAAGCGTTTATCCTTAATGACACTGTTTACAGTTTTAAAGCTACGTTTCGCTCAGTATGTTAAACAAGATTATTGTTATGTCTAAAAATGATAAGCCCATTTAATAAATATAATAAAAAACCTGTTCAAATACTAACAGATATCAATTTACAGAGAGAGCTGAATATGGTCTGCGTATCACATGAATAAGGGTGTGATAAGCCGATCGATTGAAGTCTTCTAGGTAGAGAAGTGTCTTCCAGACCACAGCTGTAATTATTCGTCGTAGAAAAAACGAAACAAATTGCACCCCTACGAAACCTTTGTGAAAAATTAAAAGAGAACCATTTAAATTGTTAAAGTGTCGTGTTTAGTTTTGCAATTTGCAAAATATTAGATATATAATAGAATAACAAAAATGATATGAAAACCTCATAAACTTCCTGTATTGTTACTATTCGCCGATCAACTTTTTTAAAGATATTTCTTGTTAAAATTTGTTTTAAAAGTTCTGCCTCCGTTACAGAACCACTCTCAACATGAGAATTAGTTGATAACATTTTTTAAATTTTTAGCTGATACTTTCACTTTCTCTTTCGTTTTCTTTTTGTAAGACACTTTTCCTTGTGTCAGTAGGAGTCTTCACAACTTATCAAACCGCAACGTTTTGCACATAGTAACAAAGTTATGACCGGTGGATTGCTTTCATGCCATTTCAAACAGAAGTAATTCTAGTTTTAAATCTTAAATTTGAATCTGTTACGGCTAACTAAATGATGCTGGAAAGTGGACTACATCAACTGATTTAAAACACAACGAAAGAAGTGGCAGTTTCCCATAGAGACACAAAGCAAACATAAGATGTTTAACGGCCGTGCATTTACACTTATTACAGCTAGACAATCTGACAACTGCAAGAATGTATGACAGAGCTAACTTTGCAGAAGTACTGGAATAGAAAGGTGCTTGATATGTGCATGATATAACGTCTGGGCTCGTCCTAAAACGTGAATTATTAAGATAATGAAATTGTAAATTTCAAATGTAAACAAACATGATTTACTCCGTCCAGAGTTTGAAAAAAATCTCGTGGCGCAAGGGTTTACTATAATATGTAATGAAATCATACTCCTGAGTATTCTGTGTTTTTGACTTCCGCGGGGGAATAGTTTCAGGGTCCGTGAGAGGCGGGGGGTGGAGGGGTGACCGCGACGTAACGACTAAAATTGGGGATATTTGCAGCGTTATATACATAGTATCTTTGTAACACACTTTCTAGTAAAAGTGTATAAAACACATTTTACGTGTACATTAATATGCATTTTCAATTTTAATTTTAGATTTGTTGAAGGCAGATCAATTCCCTATTTAGGCAGTGCCTCATTTCACATCACTTCTACAAGCCGATAGTTTTATCTCGTGCGCCTGTCAACATGAACATTACTCCTTTTTTATCTAATTATTATCTTTTCCTTTAAATCTGAAGAGCATTTTGTTTATTAAGGCATAACATTTTCTCGGCTTATTGTAGAAGTATTCACAATATAAAATAACAGCGAACAAGTGCATAACAATACATGATTCAGAGTTCCTAATTGCAGTATGAGAAAAGGAAAATTAGTTTTGAAAATTATAGAAACGAAATCTTTCACTGTAATGAAGACTAGTAGGTAATTATATGAGCCATGCCATGTGAAAACCAACTTAGTGCATTTACGACCAGCATGGATCCAGACCAGCCTGCGCATCCGCGCAGTTTTAGTCGGGATCCATGCTGTTCGCTAACGGTTTCTCTAATTGCAATAGCGAACAGCATGGATCCTGACTAGACTGCGCGGATGCGCAGGCTGGTCTGGATCCATGCTGGTCGCAATTGCACTATGTTGGTTTTTCATGGTACGGCTCATATAACTAACTATAATTAACTGAATTTACTGCTGAATTGATTTACTAATGTGGGGTTTGGATACTTCCTAGTATTTGCTCTGCAACATAACATATAGCATTGTTGTTAAATTCAACTATCTTCAACACCGAATCAATAAAAAAACAGAATTATCTTGACAGGATTGTGTCTATTTTATTCGTTTTTACCATGAATGCGTGCAATAAATAACATCGTCTTTTCCTTTGAACATCTAAACATATGTTTGACAAGAAATGTCGTGAGAAACGACAATTGGAAATTTAACCCCAAGGACAGTAATGGTTGTCTGTGCATTTTTGCGATGTTTGCAAGAAACACTATGAGATTTTACCGACCTTTAGATCATGCATATAGAATTTATTTATATCTTGGTCTCTAAAACCTTAGTGTAATACGCACTTTGTTTGGTATAACCAACATTTTTTACATGGTTACAAAGCATTTTAGCAAGAACTTGTATTGACAATAATAAACTTGCATATCATGAATTTCTACTCTATGACGAAAAGCCTGTGAGTCGTTGTCTTAATACGAACACAAGGCCATGCAACTAAGTACTTGTTATTGTTATATCCAATGAAAGCATAGTCGTCTTCAGTTCTAAAGAGACGTTTTCTTACTAGAAATGGATACGTTCTTAACACGCAAACGCTCTTCTTTGTTACAGAACAACATTAATATCAGGTAGCGCATATGTCTGGTAGGTCAATTCTCAGCAGACTGTACCTCAATATATGTATGATCTCCCTAATCTTATACCACTTTAGATTCAACCAAACAACTGTAACGGAATGGACATAAATTTGTTTTCATAAACACTTATAATATCCTACTTTATCTTGTAAGATAAAAGATATTTTTCATTTTGTACACATGACAAGAAATGTCGTGGGAAACGACAATTGGAAATTTAACCCCAAGGACAGTAATGGTTGTCTGTGCATTTTTGCGATGTTTACAAGAAACACCATGAGAGTTTACCGACCTTTAGATCATGCATATAGGATTTATTTATATCTTGGTCTCTAATACCTTTTATATCTTTCAATATATGAATGATTATGTTTTGATTTTCTGAGATAAGAGTAGACCATGACAAATAATAGCACTTTATCGTGACTCAGCTAAAAATGAATATGAGACAGTGTAAAAATTATGTGTAGTCAGTCCTGGGCTCACACCATCGCTTACAGTGAGAGTGCAATATACCAGGACAATGTAATTTTATCACTGTCCTTCGTTTTCAAATCCATTATATAAAGCTGGTTTAAATTTGTCTTTACAGAGCACATATTTGTAAGCAAAAGTAGCAGATTTTGGACTTTTCGCTATCCGGCCTTTGACCGTAGCAGAAATCACGTAAACACAGTGGCCTAAGAGAAGTATAGCATTATTAACCATGTGCATGTATTTTTATTTGTTAGTTTTAATAAATCCACAAACAACTCTGTCCATACACGACATATGAAACCTCGGTCGCAGATATATGAGCTTTCTATTCAATATTACAAAAAAAATCTACCCGTCAACTGAATGTTTTAGTACTCTTTTGGCACTTTCACGTAGAGCTAGTCAACATTAATTTTACACATGACATAAATTCTATTAAGGTAAGCTGAACGCTTATTAGAAGTTTTAAAAATGTCCATCCTCGAGAACCATATCATAACTCTGCATCGAATATCATTTCGAAGGAAAACAGGGCCTTCAGATTTATACTCAGTTTTGACTCTGACAAATTTACATCTAATGCTGAGAGCTACCAACTGCTAAATGAAAATAAAAGGTATGTCTGTATGTAAAATGTTCGTGAGATGTAACCTACAGAATACACCGGTTCATTCTAACTGCGTCATATAATCTACATTTCAAGATATATTATTCTCTACTCTTATTTCGTAACTTTGATTTCTATTGCATATTCTATAGACATAGAATATGATTTCAATTCAAATAATTTTGATAAATTGCGGTAGAATTATTATCGGCCCAAAAATCAATCTTCATTCTGTTATAAAGTGCTTTCATATATGTATCTAATGCTTTTGAATGATAAGATGTAAAGAAAAGTCAGCAATTAAAATTCTGAGTACTTATATTATATACGTTTATTTTTCTAGAGGTTCGTGTAACATGTAGGAAACTTTCTTTATCGTTTGGATAGACTAATCAGTTATGAAAATTGAACTTTAATTTAACACATGATGTGATGTTAACAATTCTTTTTTATGAAAAATTCGGAAGGCACTTAAAGTACTAATTGAATTTGCTATTCAAACTTTCCTTAAAACTGATAGTATTTAAATGAAACTTGCAGACATTTCACATATACCCTGTAATGTGAAATCAACACATCGTATACCATTTAGTTTGGAATGCACAAGCAGGCAGCTTTTATTTTGTCGTACGAAGTGTCACTGACAGCACAGGAAGTTCTTTGGTAACCCAAGTTATGATAAGCAAGTTCTATATAACAGTGCTATTAAAATACAGTCAAACTCGCTTTATACGAACTCATCCGGACCTAAGAAATATGTTCGTATCAAACGAAATTCGTATTAATGAATGTATGACCAGATAATTTGTCCGAGCAATTTGGGCAGTATCACCGGTATCATCGATGAATAGATTCCAATATTATGTACATGAAAGTAGTTTAATATTTTAAATGATTAAGTTAATTCATTCAGATAACATTGAAATTACTAAGAAAGTATACTTAAACAGGTAAAACTGTATAATTTAAATTTTAATGTGCGGTCGAGGTCAAGAGCGCCAAATTATATCCACCGCCAACATTGAAGCTTGTACTATATAACAAGCATTCTAAGAGGTATAAAAGTTTGTATATTTTGGAAGACACAGCCTACTTGTATCGACACTAGAACGTCAATAATGTGTATACAATTTTTTACACCTCTTTAAATCTTGACCTGTTAATTGATTAAATTATTTTATTTTTACATGATATACAAAGGACCGAGTGTTTGTTTGTGAATAGGTGTGAACTACTCCATTGTCCAATTACCAAGCGGCACAAGCTTGACCATATTATTATTTTCAACACATTTTATAACGGCCCCCACTTATAAAGTTAGTTCGTATCAAAAGATGGAGAAGTATAATATTTAAGCTTATTGGGACTTCCAAAATGTGTTCGTATCTACCGATTATTCATATCAAGCGAGTTCGCTATTACCGAAATAATTTTACAAAGAAAATAGAAGGACTCGGCCGGGGAATTCGGACTTTGTTCGTTTAATCCGAAAATTCGTATCAAGCGGGTTCGTATTAAGTGGACTCGACTGTATATCGAATTTTGATGCCTGGTAAGCTCATATAATTTTGGTATCATTTGAAAGTGTATTGTATAGATTACATGACAAAAATATGTCATAGTATTTTTATTTATTTTTTAGTTAATAGTCATTAATGATACTTCAACAGAAATCCAGTTATTACAGTGTAAGATATAAACTTACACAGTAAAAAAACATAACTTTAATGACTCTTGCATATTATTTATGGTCATCTTATTTACTAATTCTTGTTCAGCAGACACAACTCTTTCAAATGATACTAAAAAACATGGGGTCACCAGGCATCAAAATTTTCCTATTTATGGATCGGATACCTTAAGCTCAGACATTGATTTTTTTACTATAGAGTAAGTTGGATAAACAACTGTTGTAAGCATTATTAACTTGGATGAGACGTCGTCTTAATCAAAGAATTATTTTCCCTTGGGAGCAAAACAAATACTTTATTCTAAAACTAAATATACCGACGGGATAATTTTATTGATGCTCATTTGCTATCTATCACTGGTGTAAGAACAACTGATTCTCAAGGCGACTGATATTTCCTTTATAATTGTTTATTGAAATATAATGTCCCAGGTACAATCAAGGGAAAGGTGTGTTTTCTTTTATTCAAAATAGTCATTTGAAATGAGTTTTAACTAGAATGAAAATGTTTCTCAAGAATGACAGCCGTCTTTTGGAAGTAAGTCTGTAAGACGTAAACGAGATTAATTGTAAAAAACAACTCCCGGATATGAAAATATTGAGACAAACACATCATAAGATCCATAGAACTATTTATATTAAAATCCGAAATTGTCACACAAAGTTCTCCTGAAATGCATTTATATGTTTATTTCTTCAGATTCGTTCCCAGATAGACATTGGCGACGAACAAAGACCATATTGATTACGTTCAATGTAACGTGTTATTTTGCACCACATTTATGTCGAAAGCCAGGCACATATTTCAAAGTATAAACTTTCGCAATCCAAACAGTTCGGTCAAAGTTCACACATTTTCAAGTAAGATATATTATAATGTATTTTTTTCTTCGCGTCATTCTCAAATAGGTATTGGCGACGCAATAATTTGTTTGTTTGTTTTGGGTTTAACACCGTTTTTCAACAGTATTTCAGTTATGTAACGGCGGGCAGTTAACCTAACCAGTGTTCCTACCAGTACAAACCTGTTCTCCGCAAGTAACTGCCAACTTCCCCACATGAATCAGAGGTGGAGGACTAATGATTTCAGACACAATGTCGTTTATCAAATAGTCACGGAGAACACGCCCCGCTCGAGGATCGAACTCGCGACCCCGCGATCCGTAGACCGACGCTCTACCTACTGAGATAAGCGGGCGGGGGACGCAATAAGGTTCATGTTGATATAATCAATGTAACTGGCTATTTTACACCACATTACGCTGACAGCCAGATACATATTTCATAATTAAAACTTTTGCGATGCCAAACAGTATGGCAGGTTATATCTAAGATATTTACGAGAAAAACGAAAGAAATTTCTACGTTAAAGTAGGTAATTATGTGTCTAAAATGTGGTGTGGGATGAATTTTGATTTAGTACTATCCGTCTGTGTATCAGTCTGTCAGTCCGTCTGTATGTCACAAAGTTTGTCCCACATTTTCTTTTATTATTGTCAATGAGAGGATTTCTATTAAGTATTACAGGAGGGATAAATGCAAATTAAGTCTGTAAGAAAATACATTGTTTGCAACCAAACAAATTAATAGCAGACTCGATTTGAAGGAGTCTGATCATGAGAGATAATATTAAGTGCACGTACCCCTTACGCCTCCTTGCATCTGCTTAAACGGAATTCTATTACATAGATACTGAATGGACAACATAATCCCAAAGGACCAGAAAATATACCAACACTGAATCGAAGTACGGGTAAACTTTTTACGATCGCCACAGGGCACTTATAAATTGCTGATGCGATCAAAAATCTGTAAGAAATCCCTATTGGATTTTTTTCGGCATGTTCCGGTTCAGTGATTTTCATCGGAGTTGTTGTCCTTGATTTGTAGTAGTTTACCGTGTCCGTACAGCAGCTCCACTACGACTAGAAGGAATTACATCAAATTTTATAAAAGTGATTATTGTCAGGCTAGGTGATCATAGCATGGGACAATTCAAGTTCAGTGATTTTCAGGAGTGTTCTTCCCCTTTATATGTAAGATTTTATTTAGTTTTGACTACTTCTCTTACTCCATCGGGCAGTTTTCACATCTTACAGAAGTTAACAGTGCCAAGCCTAGTTATGCATATCATCGGCATATTCCGGTTCAGTGATTTTCAGCGGAGGAATACCCATCAATTTGTCATTATTTTACAGTGTTTTTACTATTTGCGTTATATCTGTAGGCTGAATTTTCCAAACCCAACGAGTGTAGCTGTGCATATCGACGTTCCGGTTAATTGATTTTCAGCGGGGTAATGACCCTTGATTTATCAAATTCTATGATGTCTTTGCAACTTTGCCCATACCACCAGTTGGAATTCCACAACACACTGAAGAGATCAGTGCCAATATCTTGGGACTGTTATGGTTCAGTGATTTTCACTCGAGTTATAAATTTTGTCATTTTACAATGTAGTGACAGAAATATGTTTTTCTTGAAAAACAGTGTCTAATTATATATCGTGTATATAAAAAGTTCGAGCAACCCAGAGTCTCACAAACCCGGTAAAGTCTTGGTAAACTAGTTAATTCGTCATGTCATTGACATGATTTTAACACTTCCCCTCATTGGAACATATATGATTTTCTATTTTCTGTCATAAAAGTTACGTTCTTTCTTAGATGTACGCTTTGTTCGAAATCACATTTACCTAAATTTTCTTGGCTGTAATCGATTTTAAGTTATTCATCACAAACGAATATGTACATGTTTGTTTATATATATACACATTTTGGTTTGCTTTCGCACTGCTTATTGAAAGCAGTTATACTTGTGATACTTACCATAACGTCGCTACACATTGTATCGGTTTCCAAAGACTTTCGTTGATAACAAACATATGAAAGTCTCATACAGAAAAGTATGTGTTATCAATTCATCAGTTATCGAACTGAACAATTTTGAGGGATCAAACTGGCAGATAGCCTTTTAAGACAATGCGAAAAACATGTTTCAGACACGAAGAATACTGTTTCCTAATTTGAAGGTTGTGTATTTTTACAGAAATGTCAAGTGCCATTCCACAAAACTTGCATAAATGAGCCTCAACATATGAAAATAGGGAAGACTGGTTTCAGCTAAATGGATTAAACTTTTCTGATATTAAACACTGTACGGAAAAATTGAATGTGAAGAGATGAAGAGCTCGCAACTTGATATTAGTTATCTCTCGTTCGTATTAAAGATTGCCAAACTGTTGATAAAAATGTGAGAACCTTGCGTGATGAAACAATTCTATCTTCTTCACAAAAGGAAATAATTTATATCGATGTTTTTTTATTGAGGTATGTGTGATACTTAACTTAATGAGGTATGTGTGATACTTAATGTGTGATACATAACCAGTATCCATGGCACATTTACCAGAGTCAGGTCAGATGGAATGTAAACAAAATAATTCTCATTTTCAAACTCAAAATAAAAGAATGGTTCTAGCTTAAAGCTCTGGATGTATAGCAGTGGGCCAATTTATGAAATCTTCATTTACACAGTCTAAAATTTTATCTTTCAAAGGAAATTTTAAAAAGACATTAAAACAAAATTATAGCCATACTCATATGGAATTGTGTTATAGATATAACAAATAAAAGCTATGCAACAATTGCTTTATTTTAATCGTTTACTTGAATTGTAATAATGTTCCCACTAATACTTACAGGCATGCAATTTAAGTAAGTAAACGCCGAAATAACTTACTACAGTTAACATTAAGATGACCATAGGCCAACTGCACTCTGTATGTGTATGAACATATCCATTAATTTTATTATAAGTTTATCAAACAAAGACGGTGCTACTAAACACATTGACTAACTTAATCAATGTTCTAATCAAGTAATTTAAAGTTTAAATCCTAGCTTTTATAAAAGGCAATTCATATCGATAATCAAAGAATGAATATAAAACAGTGCTTCATTTATACCATCCTAGCTAGAAGAATATGTGTGTATATGTCTGTGCATATATATTACAGATACTTCTCGGTTGCAGAAAAAGTTGCTAAACACTCAAATAGTTAGCAAAAAAATCCCAAGTAGCGGGAAAAACTGAATAATTTGATTAAAATGATCAACGGTGTAATGATGTATTCTTCTGTATATGTGCATGTGTTTGTTTGTTATTTCCTTACGTTTATTCATTCATGTTTCTGTATTTATAACTATGAAAACGATTTATTCAACGTTCTTACTAATAAGATGAAAGTGTTCTTTTTTCTAAATGAATATAATAAGTTTAACTTGGATTCAGTGTTGTTATATTTTCTGGTCCTTTGGTGTCATGGCGTCCATTCAAGATATGTGTAATAGAGTTCCACTTATGCCGGTGCTAGGTTGCACATTTCATTACCTCTGATGAACAGACTCAGTCAAACAGAGTCTGCAATAATTATTCTTCTTGGTTGCATTCTTTGCTTCCAAAGGATCGTTATACAGATTTTATTAACTATCACAACAGCAATTTTTGCCGTGTGGCGGGTGTAAAATGTCTCCCCGTACTTGGATTCAGTGTTGTTATATTTTCTAGTCCTTTGGACTCATGGAGTCCATTCAATATATGTGTAATAGAGTTCAGCTTAACCCGGTGCTAGGGGGCGTGAGAGGTGTTGCACATTTCATTACATCTCATAACAGACTCAATCAAACCGAGTCTGCTATTCTTCTTCTTGGTTGCATTATTTGCTGCCACAGGATCTTTTACAGATTTTATTAAGTTTTTTGCAATATAAAACCCCGTTAAAATACTAATTTATATAAATTATAGAACGAGCTCTGTACGGTCGTATTACTAGTACATATTGTATGTTACATTAACAGGTGTGTTTTTCAGGTACAATCGATTTAAGTCTACAAGGTAGAAAAGGGCTTCTGGTGACAATCTTGTCTCTTAAGTGTTACGAATTACAACCGTTTATGTGCTAGATTATTTCTAAACCACTTCAGATGATTTTAATCCCCAACAACAGAATTTTTGCTGTAGATCTAAAAGGTATGGCCGAAACGACAGCAGGTACCCCGTTGTTCGGGAAGAATGGTTCTGTTTACATCAGCTGTTTCAGTCACGTGACTATGGCTTTCTTGTATTACGAAAAACATGCTATTTTCGTCATGTTTTCATTGTGAACAGTAAAATTTTCAAAGCAAAGGGTAGTCTCGCCAGACGTGAAAAACTTTGAAGTATACACATTTCACCTTGACCTTCAAACACTTACCATATTTTCCGAGTTTCGACATACCTTTTTCATTTCTTTATGAACCCTTTCATTATAACAGGTTCCAAATCAAGTTTTTTAAGCGCAGATGGTTCCTAAATTAATACATAACATATTTTCCAATTACACTGCGCCGACCATCTTTTCTAAAGATATTTCTTGTTTCTTGTAAGACTCATGTCCTTGTTTTTTTTTTTGTAAATAATGCTAAAGTGATATTGCTAAATCTAATTATAATTGGTATTTCATTTAAATGTATAGAATCACAGACAGGTGTGACCAATTAAAACAAGAATAAATATCCAACAGGGAAAGCAACTTTCCAAAACCACAGCCTCCCAAAATGTCAACCTAGCCCGCGGATGCGAACACGACAAACACACACACTCGCACAAAGCAAACACACTAAGACGAAACGAACAAATAAAGGGACACAGTGGGGCGTCGCCTTGGAAACCGGTTTTAGTGCACCTACCTCACTGTTACTCCAACTATGTTCCAAAGTCACAGGACAGTGTAGGGTAAATAAAAGTTATCCCCGCCAGGTGAATTCCTAACATACGCAATGGCAACAGAAGGAATGTTATATAAAACACAAAAATACTCTTATATATTTATATAAAAAGCAATCCTCAGGAACCTATTACGCATGTACCCAGTACATTTGCAGCAAACAGAGCAACAAGAGAAACACCCTTATAGGCCCAATGAAACAGGCCAGAAGACAGAAATCAAAATAGCTCAGTCCAGGTTGGATTTAAGAACTACTTATCATAGAGTCCTCCACCTGTTCCGTCAGACAAAATCAAAGAGGAAAGCGTAGCGTCCAAATGTTAAAGGGCTGAACACCAAACATGCGGTCATAACCTTTTTTAATAAACGTTTAATAACTTTACTAAATACACTAAAGCTATTTCTAGAACACTCTAAGTTTCGGAAAAATAAATAACTACCGTCTATATTATCCAATTACTTAATACGATAGCATACGTGTCTATACTATGCATTATTATTATTGAAGTGCTTAATAAAATATTCCATACTCATGACCATGATATTTTATATATATGGATTGTTAGGAAGTACACCACTACTAATAAATGCAGAGAACATTTTTTCATAATTGCATACAATATATTCTTTCTTAAATACAATGTAGAGACTTGCCCTTAGCCCTCTTTACAAATGGAAAACTAAGCTTTCTATTTTAAATGCTCTGCATAATAACACAGTCATGCATCTAACAGTCTTGAAATTGAATTCTTTGATTTTCTCATATTTCTAGATATGTTTTCCATACTTTGACGAATATATATAGGTAGCAGAGATTGTTCTCAAAAAATTCGTCTGTTTGTTGACAATGACAAATTTCACCACAAAAAAAAATGTCACACTTTCCCCAGGGCTTTAACTGATTTGATCTTTACATAGTTTTCTTTTCAGACCGCCGACCGTTGTAGTTATTATGCATGCTTCTTTCGTGCCTATGGGTACAAATGCGTGTTTTGCATGAGGAACTTGGTCAATAGTCATCTAAGCCTACAATAAAGTGTTAGCGGAGTTATCTCCAATATTTTCCAAATATTTTACACGGGATCATTTTTTTTCAGTTCAAATAACTCTTTTTCAGAAAATATATTTTTCAGACTGTGTACTTTAATGCTGTTAACTACAAATGTATCTAAAATAGGTAGTACCTACATTAAGTTTGTATCTTTAGTTCCACTGCATATACAATGTACGATTACATTCGCTTTTAATAATAATCACACAAACACGCATAAATAGTAAAAATGTAAAATATCAAATTTAACTCAGTAAGTGTTATTTACCGGGTACATATAAATTTCATGATTTAAACTTCAGTGGTATAATATTTTCTGGTCCTTTGGTATCATGGAGTTCATTAATTTCATTTGTATACTATATAGAATTCCGCTTGTGCCGGTGCATTGGCCGTGAGGGACGTTATATATGTACATTTCATTACTTCCATGAACAAGCACAAATCAAACCGAGTCTGCCATTATTTTTTGATTGTTTGTGTTCTATGCATTCATAGAATATTCTTGTCGATTTTAAGATTTCATTTATTATAACAACAGTCTTTAAATTCCAAATAAAAAAGATCCAAGTACTTTGACCTGGCATTGTCATATATTTTTATCCTTTGGGATCATGAAATTCATTTAACAAAGTTTTAAAACAGAATTCTAGTAAGTGCTATGGCACGTGAGGGGTGTGATCTTTCACATTTCCTTGCCTCTACCGTGCCAAAAAAGTGCACTAGCTTTATATAAAAAATACATAAAGAAGATTTTCTGAACAACGAGCAAAATCGGATGTATTGATGAATAAAATCTGCCTATCTGTAAATGAAAAAGCAACACCTCTCACTCCAGTAAATACCAGCTTTAATTTTAGCATAAAGGATCTTGAAATGACCTTTTTACTCTCACTGTAAATATTTCAAGAACGCTTAAATATTCCTGCAACGACTTGGAGTAAAAGATATATGAGAATTTTTTGTAACGTCTGCAGGTACTAGATAGAATCCTTAGAAAAACAGCATATACAACTCTTAGTCCACCATTAATTGCCAGACCATTTTCAGTACTGGATTTATGCAGAATATCAGCCTATATGCTATAAAAAGACGACAATAACCTTTTCAATATGTTACTTGAGAATGCAATAAAGATAAGAAAAGGAGAAAATAGACTAGACAATAGGTATATTAGTAGTATTTAATGATTGTGGGGGTATTATTTAATCTAATTCTTTTCTAAACAAAGACCGAAAAAGATTAGACTGTCGCGATTTTTTTTAATGTAAGGTCACTGTCCACATTGTTTACGTCAGAATCTATGACTATCACGATGTACTAACCAAGGGGATAACCTTCTAAATAGCCAAATAAATAGGGGACCCCACCTTTTGGCGCCAATTTTGCTGAATGATCTTGTGGCTGTTTTTAGTTTAGTTTTCGTTTTTTTTGTGGAATCATTTCAAATTCTAGCCATAGCTTTATGAGATGGAAATTGTAGTTTTCCATTATAATTTTGTTTCACTGCAAATATCCGTAACCAAAGAATCAGTTATATTTTGACGTTTTTCTTGTTTGGGACATTTGCCAATTTTTAATTCAGGAAGAGAAATATTACAACCATTTAGTTACATAAAGAAAGATTTATTAGGATGACGCCATTTGTACACAAAATTATTAACAAAAACAAGATTTAAAACAAATATGTAAAAGTACTATATATAACTTTTTTCAAAATATTTTTGTAACCTAATGGCTATGTGTTTGTATATAGGTACATAATTTCAGTTGTTTGGTAATTACGTTACATTCAGCTCGCTATGTGATTAACTGTACCAGCATTAGAGATATGCTCTCTAATCAATGTCGCTTCCATTTTATAAGACCTGAAGATATAGAGGATATTTGTTCGTTTCAATGTAATGTCGAAAAATGTTTAACTGAGTGAACACCATATGCAATATATGCTTTTGGTCACTCTGTAAGATATGGTATATTTGATCTTTTGTAGACAAACTTACATCACCGCATGCAATATTTTTACGAGTGGCGTAGCCTCGAGTAAAAATGTATAGTATGGTGTCCACGACTGAAATATATTTCGATCTTGCATGTAAAACAAACAAATTTTCGTTATGTCTTATGATTTCCAATAGTTTTAACCTAATTATACCCATTGTACAAGCGAAACGTCACGTGCATTGCGACATGACGTGAGTATCGTGACGTCGCGATATCTAAAAATGGTCAAACAGTCTATGAAATTTTCAGATTTCTTTCACATTTTAATACCTCGGAACGTATATCTTCATGTTCGCATAGGTATTTTTAAAAAGAAGTTTCTACTATGTATAATTCATATTCTTTCGCATTCAACTGTAGTTCCGTACCAGTGAAAAATAAAAGTAATATATAGATAACTATATCAGGAAGAGTAAGGAAGTTTTTAACCGTTTGCAGTATCATTTAATATTGGCTGAACGAAAACACCTATAATCTGATTGGCTTGTACAAAAAGATAAGGTCATATACTTCTTTTTTTTTTTGTTAAACCCTTTATCTTCTCCAGGTAATTTTCAAAATGGGCTGCTATGCCATTGGGTAAATCGCACTTTTAATAACTAGAGACGACTGTTATTATTTTAATTGATGCGTAGGTTTGATGAAAACATAGCAATCTTTTGTCATTCAGATGTAGTTTTAAAATTAAAAAACAAGTACAACTTGTATTAGAATAAGAGAAGGGAATACCACGGTCTCTACTAGGCTATTATTACAACATTATTTGCTCTTTTACAACACAAGAAGGTGCTGAAAAGGTGGTCGTCTCTAGAGCATGTCTGGCTGTAGTATTTTAAAGACACTTCTGCGACAAGATATCAAAACCTTTTATGGATATTTGATTTAAGGATTTCTAAGGCTCCTGGTAATGGCCGTGTGATAAAATTATTAATGTTCTATTAAAAGAGCGTAAAAATCCGACAATTTCTAGAACTCTATAACCGCTTAGTTTTCTTCTTTTTACGATATTAATGATTATATAACATGCTTTGTTATCATCCCTAATGGAAATGATGTTCACTATCTTTTACTTTGAATATTTTAAGATAACAAGGGTCGTCCAATGTAACACATATTAAAATCCTCATTTTCAGCATGACTATCCGACTTGGGTTACTTTGTCTATTCCTTGTATGACATTGACATATGAAACGCCAACATATGCTTGAATACTTTTTACTACAAAAAGATCACCTTTAATGTTCAACACATATACAATCGATGCTCAAACCCATTGTGTTCAAATTAATACAACAGGCCGCTAAAGTTAACAGTGTGATTTACGTAATAGATGTGTATGTGTTTAACTTTCAAGTGATGCTTTTGTAGACAAAGAAATCGGCATATTTTTGCGTTTTCATATCTCGTCAGTGTATTGAATGGTAACCTCCAACTTACACTCTATAAATATTACAAACGTTCATTTGTACATGGCATTTCGTCTTGTACCATTTATCCTGTGCAAACGGTCAAGACTGTTCACAGTTTACTTACAATACCAGGAAACTTACACGATTAATTCATAGTCGTATAAATCGACTTTCGAGCATGTCATTGTCTTAGATTCAGTGAAAATATGTTTTTCAGGTGATCCTTTCCAACAATCAAATAGTGTCAAACCACAACAATAACGTACATGAGTTAAGTAGGGGATGTTAAACTTCCTATTGTGATTATTGAACGTTCTAAAATCTTTTATCAAAGACGACCGGTATTGATATTTCAAATTTCTCCTTCATAAACAAATTATCATACCAGTGTTCTGTGTCGATTACGGATTCTATGAAAACTATATGTACTGCTTAGAGTTAGTGACCTAAATTCGACGTCTGTAGACGCATTATTACCTAATGAACTACATATGCATGACTACTAGTATTCGTGTCATCTTATTTTCAAGGACGAACTGGCAATATAGATCTGTGCGCACGGCTTCCAATAATTGAAACTTTCTAACATGTAAAAGGGACTGTCTGTCACAAATAACCTAAACATCAGGTACCACCGGTCAGCTGTCTGCAGTACAATATTTTTATTAACTAGCTAAAAGCGTTAAGGATTGTCATAACTTACTAATGCAATCTATGTTTCAGTCATTCTGTGAGATATGAAATATTTGCCCTTTTGTAGACAAACATACCTGACCTATATTCTACAGCAAGGACCTTTGGAAATTTGACACCGAAGACAATAACTATTGTCTGTAGAATTTCCATTAGCGTTAAATGACCTTAAGACCACAGACACATTTCATTTGTTTTGGTACATTTCATGAAAAATTGGATATATGTCGTCAAAAGACTATTGTTCTTTGTTTTCAGACAATTTGACAGCGAAAAGTACAACTAAATTTCGCTATATGTCTAGATTTATAGGATTTCGTTAAGCTTCCAAGAGGCAGCCGCTCATCTGAAATTTATCTACCATATCCATGTGAATGCTGATAATGGCTGCGCTATCCTGTGCTTTGTCCAAGTCTCCAACTTACCTCTGTACAAACTTTCTTAAATTTAGAAAACATAATTGTTCACTTCGTTATCATACATGCAATACTATAATAATTTTGATATCCTTGTGGTCTCTTCATAGTTGTCAAATATTCCCTTGGAGCGTCAGGGAAAAATAATTTTTTTTAAACGATATCTCCTCCTAAACGCTGTTCCGATTTTGAAATAATTTTCATACAAATGACCTTTTGTAACTCTCACAAGATTTTCAAATTATTACTTTCTCAAAACATGCCGCTGGAAGTGGTCTTGTTTCTATATGTATATATTGGGAAAATTTAAAAATCTTCTGAACGTATGAAACAGCTTGTTCGGTTTGAATATTTCATCAATGTGCCATGTATACTTTTACAAGATTGTTCATTTTTTGATTCGTTAGACGCCGTAGGCTGTCACTTTTCCTAATGTATAATATGGAAATTTAAAAATCTCTGTATAAACTGCTGACCCAATTTTGAAATTATTTCAAACAAATGGTCCTTGTGTGACCCTGTACCAAGATTGTTCAATTATTTTTACGATTAAAACATGGCCGCAACGGTCAGTCCACTTTTACTTAATATAGTTTAATGTATGTATTGAAACTTTTAAAATCTTTTGCATATGAACTGCGGCCAATTTTAAAATCATTCAACAATGGTCCATGTGTGACTTAAAACAATTATTCAAAATTGATTCGTTTGCAGGCATGGTCACTGTTCCCTAAATGTATATAATAGATTAAATCTCCGTACAACGTTTATCCGATTTAATAATTCACACAATGGTCTTGTTGATCTTTTATCAATACTGTTCAAATATCCGATTCGTCAAAAAACATGGTTGCCAGTGGGTGTGGTGTTTGTTTTCTCTTAACTGATTTTAAAAAAGTATATATTCTTACATTTTTACTATAAGATTCTAAAAGTGAACATACACCGTGTTTGATATAGTGATCTCTAAGTCCACAAAGATAAATTTTTATTGTGGAATATTGTATATGTAAGCGGTTAAACAAATACGCAATGAATTTGATAATAATACAAAAATGTATCCTCTGAAATGGGTGGTACTTCCGTATTTGCGGCACAGTAACAATCTTTACACATAAATGTTCTATATTGCCTAACGCCAGATTCGTACGCTTTCGCTGTGTTCGGGCTTAAAACGTGTTCCCACATGTCACTGACTATTTTTTGTAGTCCCGCAATATTTCCCTCTCTGTCGGACATCGCTCCGGTGCTGCTTTGCAGAAGCGACTTATCTGAAAATAAGAAAGAGCGTCTGCAATAATGTTACATTTGCTAGGGATATATTTGGCTCTAAATGTGAAGTTATGTTTAGCTGCTAGCCATGTCATGTTTCGCATTAGTTGCATAATATAAAGGCATTTAGAACGACCTTTATTTAAAATACTAACAGTAGCTTCATTGTCACAATAGAAGACTAGCTGCTTGCATTTCCATTTTCTACCCCACACAATTGTGGCGGCTACTATCGGGTACAGCTCTCTGAATGCCATAGATAAATTTTCTTCTACTGTGCTAGGCCATTTCTCACAGAACCACTCATTTTGAAAAAAAATGCAGAAAACCCTAACACTGAACTAGCGTCTGTAGATAATTGCATATCTTCAGAGGAAGAGAACTTATTTTCATAAAACACTGATACGCCATTCCATTTTTTTAAGAATATTAACCACATTGTGAGGTCTTCCTTGCAATCTTTGCTTAAATGAACATAATGATGTAACTCCTTCACTGTTGTAGAAATATTGATTAAATAAGACACACAGCTTCATCCCGGTACTATAACTTTAGAAGCAAAATTGAAATGACCTAGCAATTGCAACACTTCGCGTTTAGTACATGATTTCTTCTTGAGCAAACTCTGAATAAACTCCATGATTCTCTCGACTTTGTCGCGTGGTAGCCGAGCCTCTAATCTGTCTGACTCTAAAACGACCCCGAGGTATTCTAACACTGTTGTGGGCCCATTGATTCCGATAACGGAATCTTTAATTTGTTAAATATCAAAGTTAATAACGCCATCGTCCGATATCCGTTTGATTTGGGACTTTGAACAGTGAGGAAATTGTCCAAAAGGTGAAAGATAATGGAAATTCCATAATTATTTTGTGCAATCCAACACATTGCTTTAGAAAGATTGTCGAATATTTTTGGTGATGATCTAAATCCGAAAACCAGACGAGTGTACACGTAATATTTTTCTTTCCATTTAATCATGAAATATGGCATCTGACTTGAACAAACTGGTATTAATTTAAAAGCGTTGGCTATGTCAGTTTTACACATTAAAGCTCCTCGGCCTAGTTCTTTGATAGAATTGATAGCATCGTCAACCTTCACATAACTTAAGCTACACATTCCTTTGTCAATACAACTGTTAATACTGTGGTGAGTGGCGTTGTCGTGTGGGGCCGATAGATCCACAATAAGTCTCCTTTTTCCAGAATATTTCCCTTCCTCAACGCCTATTGGTGAAACACGAAATTTATCAAACGGTGGTTCGTCAAAAGGTCCTTCTAAAAAAATTGTTTTGTAGTTCCGATTCGATTAATTTATCTACCACTTCCGGTTGTTTTAATGCAGACTGTAAGTTTTTACAAATTTTATTTTCTTGAGGAAAGGTGTCAATTAATGTATTAAATCCGAATGTCAATCCGTTACAAAGATGATTAGTGAATTCTTTATCAGGGTAATGTTCAAGTTCTTTCCATAATACATTAATGTCAATTGGAGTAGATGGTTGAAATAGTCACTGCTTTTTGTTTGGAATGCGATCTGTTTTCTTCGCTCTATGACAAGTAGCTTTACCGTGAGAATTGCCGAAACATTCCGAACATATATGCGTTCGGTTACACATACGCCTAGAGCATCCTTTTGCGTTGAAATTATTACATACTTCTGCACCTTGGTGGTATATTAACTTCCGGCCATATTTGTCTGCTTCCTTCGACTGGTATGGTTTGTTATGGCTGAAGACTGTCTTGTACTTGTGCATCTCCGACGTTAAGGTATTGAGGCAGAAGTCTGTTTCATGCAACGTAGAGGTACACACAGAACACTGACGTGCCTTTACTCCTCCAAGGACAGTTGAAACAAGTCGTTGTCTCTTCTTGACCAATCTACCGCAATTCCCAACTTAACAGCTTCTGCTGCCTTACTTGAATAGGCAAGGTGGTAGTCGTAAAAACGCTCACCGTAGTATGAGTTTATTTTGCTTATATCGGTCTCATAAGCCTCAAGTTCTTCCCGTCGATGTGGCAATATTTGAACCATGACTATTGACTAGCGTTTCCTTAGGCGACTATCTGCTTTCTTAGACTGACTGTTAGGTTCGAATTCAGGATGAAGTAGAACTGCCAGATTCACACCCCTACCGTCAATAATTTGCTTCTTTAAAGTATCACTCACGACGTCAATGTTTGTGAGCATACTTGCTGGAATGCCGTTTTTATTTTTTGCGGATTGATGTCTTACAGAATCTAATTCAGACATATACATACCTTTGTCTGTCTGCTCTGTGTGCTTGTAAACTTCACTTAATGTTGGAACCTCTGAGTCTCTCTTTTCAGGCTGTTGTTCCTGCCTTTCGTCACTATCCTTGTTTTTATTCATTAATTTTATTGTTTCATTGAATGCTGACATAATTGCATTCAATGTTTGAAAACATTGCGCCATTTGTGCACTGCTATTGGCATCGTTCAACTCCACGTTTCTGACCGGCGATCTACTTCTTTGTCTGTCGGAGCGAGTGGAACTTTCGCCGACGTTTTCTTTTTAAACAGTGATTTTAACAGTGATTTGGTCATGCTCACTGGAACTTTAATCGCTTGTTTTTCAAGTGCAACCCTAAGTTCCGATATGGTCCAATTATCCACATTGTCTTTGTCGTATGTTCGTTTTTCTTGGCGGGATTTTCTCGAAGACGCCATTTTTAATTGTTAATCAATAACTTTTCGATCGGGTTTAATATTGATCCAGGATCTTCGCTAATTGTTCTTATTTCCAGTTAGGCTCTTTTACGTATTAAATGTAATCCAATGTAACCAAATGTAACGTATTTAAATATCCCGAATTATTCCATATATAGGTAAGATATTAAATATAAATTTGTAACTTTTTTGTAAAATAAATCGTGTCTTACATCGATCTTTACGCGGAACTGAATCTGCATAAATTATCGCCGTGCCGCTTCCGATAAAAACGTCCCGTTTAGTCACATTACCTTGCTGCTGCGGCTGTTCTTTGTCTACCGCGTAATTACATGCATTTTCATAAGGCCGGGTGCAGAAATCGATGACGTATTACGCACATGTTTACCATTCAATACACATTTATCATCAAAACGAATCACGTGATAAGAATTAACTTTGTCGGCCAATCGATTATTCGATGTGATGACATATAGTGCAAACTACCGATGATGCGATACGCTACTTTCAATACACAAAGTTTGAATCCCGAACACACGCTGATTACTCGTAGCTGACGTAATGCGATAACACCGATGATCTGCTGATCAAGAATACACAATATTCTGTGTATTAGATGTGAAATACGTGCCAATTGTTTAGAGACGTTCTATATTTTTTATAAACCGCGTTTATAACTATAAACTTTAATCATTTACCCAAAGTGCAAAGAATTGAATATATTTCCTGTGAGACATTTAAGGATAACTTGTATGTTAAGATACTATATTTCTACGACTTCTGTTATTCTAAATCCAGACATCTGTCATGTCACTCCAGCAGCATACGGTTTTCATTTTATCATTATCAGGAAAACATGAAATCATATAAGTGATGTATTCATTTCCACAGTACAAAGGAAGTCATAGATTGAATACCTGTCAAATATTCAGAGTGGAATTAAACATATACAGTTCAGTTATCACGTAGCATTTTTCGTATGTCAAGCTGAGGATAAGGGCAAGAAACATCTATAGTTATGATATAGAGCACTAAACATCAAATGATTAAGCTAATCTGTACCAATATTAAATTGTGTTTATAGTAATGATGTCAAATAAGCCTAGTGCTTTTGTCAGAGATTTTTTGTCGATGCTGAACAGGCAACGCAGAAAAATGTAACTAAAAAGATAAGAGTCGTCATGAGAAGCGTAATTTCGATCACAACATGTTTTTACATTTCAATAACGGCAGTCATTTTATTCTTAAAGTACGACTTCAGATACCTGAGAGATTGGGTATGTCAATACAACTTTGCAGACTAATGTGTTTTCTTACAAAATGAATATCATTTTGATATAATATCAAATCTGAATGTTTTAAAAATTGCAAGAGCATACTGCCAGTGCAATTTAGAAAAGGATAAATGTTATCAAAACAACTCGTGGGGAAAAATAGGACTACCTCACTAAGGATTTCTTTTTTTGTATCTGCCTGTGGTATTAATTTAATTGCAGCTGTCTTTGTGTATAGCAAAATAGTTGTTATATAAACTCAAGTTTGTGGACAAAATTGCCATTGCAGTATAGCAGTATATAAGCTATTTCATCGAAGGTAACGTTTTGTTATTCTGTGAAATTGTCTAAGGACGTCTGGAGATTATAAGAATAAGAACAAAGTAATTTTATTGACCACTTGCTTATATAATCATATCCTTCTATATTTACATTACGTTTTGAGATATGTGAACATACAAAGTGTTACTATTTATTATGGCAAAGTTACATTTGCGTTTTATATTGTGGCATTGTTACACTTGCCTAGCAATTAGTACGGTACTGTAGGTTTACATTTGTCTGAAATCGTAGCTTCACTTACATCATATATCGCTGGGCATATATCTGTAATATCAGCACATTCATATAGAATAACTTTTGTCCTGTTAACTTTTGTACCAACATAGGTATTATGGTTGAAAATAAAATATGACAAATGTGAACATTATTAAAGCCTTTAGCAAAGATATATGTTGGTAATTAAAGTTATTATCATGTCAAACTGTCGTGCAAGTTACCAAACATTTGCTGAAGATTCATCCACCTTGAGAACACACGTCTCAAATTTTAGGTGGAAACTCGAACGTTTCTAATATGAGCAGTAATCTTACATATACTAGTACCCTGCAAAACATTAGTATTTGATCTACGTTGTTAAAAATATACCCGTTAATTAAGTTGGGAAAACGCTTTGACAGAAGGACTTATCACTTGATAATTTCATTCAGATTCAGTTATCACAACAGCATATGATTTGGCACTAACTGTCAGATATTGTTAACTTATTTAAACAACTTTTGTGTTAGTCATGTTGTGAAAATTTGAGTATAAACTCTAATCGAAATGTTTAGTATATCTCCATTTATTTCTTTAGCATCATCTTATTGATTATTGGTATCATGATACAAACACAGCATCCACCAAGAGAGGTCACGGTTGTAAGTGGCTAGTAAGACATTCTGATAATTTCTCTAGAGATACCTGTTAACCATTCGCTTCTGTAGTAGATAGAATTATTATGTAAAACTACTTGTCTTCAATACATTACAACTGGTTTGTCTTGATATAACCAAATGCTAATTGCTTTAATTTTTTTTTTTCAATCTTATTCATAGTGATGTAGAAGTAATAATTTTTATTCATATTTTTATAATTATTTTGCTAAGTAATATTTACGTGTCGTGTGGATTCAGTATTGTTAAAGTTTATGGTTCATGATCATGGAGGTTATTCAATATATATCTAACAGAATTTCGCTTAAGCTAGTGCTACCGGGCGTGAGAGGTGTTGCACTTTACATTACCTCTTGTGTACAGACTCAGTCAAACCTAGTCTGTTATTAGTTTGCTTGGTTGAATTCCGGAGGATTTTCATTTAGATTTTTTTTGTCTGACTGAAATGTATTCAATACAAAATAATGTAAGGAAGCAGTGCTGAAAATATTATATTGCAAATGGTTTTGACACTCTATTTCAATAAAGGAATACAACTCTTCGATCAATAAAACTACGTTTTCATCGTTAAAAAGGTCTAGATATATGTCGACTTTATGACTTATTTCAAATGACAAATTGTGTCAAATCAGGATAATGACTTCAAACTTGGCATATAGGTGCGATGTTATGGGACAATGTGAGCAATGTAATAACTCATATTACTCCTCCACACACATTTCCGCAACCCCCTTAAAACATCCGACTCCCCACCGACATACACACCGAAAAGCAAGTTTATATAATTTTACTTCCTCCTCCTCTGATCTTGACTTTCGGGCGTATATTGGCCCACTTTGAGGAGTCCTTCTTTACGAAAACAATTGCTTCGGTTAGGGGATTGCCATGTCAAATATGACTCTTTTAATAGGTAAGTTTAAAATCTATACAGTTTCCTCAATATTTCATATCTCAGTTGCATTGGAGTTTGCAATAATCTCTAGGGTTTACTGGTGTCATGAGGATACTCGTTAAACTTTATAGTACGCCCAGAAACATTTAGAAGTTTTATCAAATCAGATTTGTTCAGCATATTATACAAACTTAGTACATCAATTGATTACAACGATAAATTGTCCATTATTTTCACTTTTTACTGACACAACACATCCTGCACTCGCTTAAAGAAAAAGAACGGTATATTGTATTAAAACAGTTAATCTAAAAATCCGTAAAAAACGTGAACATTAATATTTCTGTAGAGGCCACTGTGACCTTTGCCTAACAACTCATACAACAAGGTTCATGTGCTCACAACAGGCATTCGGAATTTACTTAAATTGTTGGAGTGCACTTACGGAATCTTCTGTTAAGGCAGTGCAGTCATCTTCTCGTATATACAACATGTTAGTATTATTTAAAAAGAAAACAATATTGCTATTCTTTAGTTTTGCTCTTGATTTGTTGTTAATCTGCTAATATGACCATCTCTGTTTCTTGATATTAATAAGTTTTAAAACATGCTCCCCTGACAGCTAACGAATTCAATCCAGATAACTGGTTCATAGGCATATTCAGTGACTGCAAACATTGAAAGAAGCACTTCTACGAAGCAAAGAGCATTTAAATATGTTTATGTTGTTTCAATAATAACAGTAGCACTTGTTTGGCAGTGTTATAAACAATACTGGGTATGAGAAAGGGCCATAATGGATGTTCGGAAGTAATTATCTATGCTCATGGATGTCAGACAAATACACGTACATCATTTCGGAACACTTTTAATATTTAACAGAATCTGAGAATGCCTTCTATTTATTCTGCAATATCATATATCATATATTGTAATACCCATTAATCATTTTGTCTGATTTGTTGGTTCAAAACATATGTACTAGATTACAACGTAGGAAAAAATATGTGTAATGAGAAAAAATGAATTTCTTTATCTTTCCTCTTTGATGCAATATGTGCTTGAGTTACAAAATCTCATTTAATTGTACATGAGTGTTGAAGCTTCATCATGCGTTATATGTATCAAAGAGACCCCGAAACACAGTATAAACTAGACCGACCTCTCAGTAACCCAATAAATAAATAAAATGTTACATGCAACTTGAGTAAAAGCAAATTCATTATTAATTCTACACATATGTCAGACACAGCAGATTTAAAATTCAGTTTAATAAAACCCCATCTTAGGATAATTCAGTAGCCCGCCATTGTAACCATGAAAAAGAATTTGTCTAATAAATTACATATTGATCGATGAAATAAGAAATCGCTGTAATTCATGCCAGTTGAATATATCTGTGCTTCCTCTTCAAAAGTGTAAGAAATAATTCATTTTTTGACACTTTAAACATTTTAAACATCCAGAGGCAGCTCAATGTCTATCTAGCATTTTGTACAAAGCCATTCTTGAGAAATGAGCAATGTATCAATGTCTGGTGGTGCGTTAGATTTAGAAAGACCCTTATCGTATTAAGCAAAATGTAATCATTTTATACAATAAATAATGTCCAGCTTAGTTCAATGACAAAAATCATACGTAGCGACCTAGTTGAAGGGAACATAAAATCTGTATATTAACCTACGTACATTTTATTAACAAATGGCCTGGCCTACTTATAAAAATTACGTAACTTATTTTCCAAGAAAATGTTCTCACATAATCCGTCACTTTGTTCTTCTCTTATTTTTTTTTCCTTTAACACATATACATATGTACATATAGGTACAAAGTACGACTATACATATTTAAGTAAATGCCTTTCTCAAGATGCTGTAGTCAATAATGGGATCTTTCTGTTTCTGTTAATTAACTGAGACAAGCTCGTTTATACTGTATAATAGAATATGCTCGAATAACGTAGAATCACCGCACCGAAAATAGTTTCTACATGTAAGTACTCTAGGACTGGAACTAACATATGTTACAGTAAGATACCTGTGATTAGAAACCACTAAGCCACGTTTGTGACAGCTTCAAGTGTTACGAAGAAAACGTTATCATACGACACACAATTATGTTTTGAATTACAACACAAAAAGTGTTACTCATAAAAGTATATATTCAAGATTTATTAAAGACACAGACATTTATAATATTTAATTTATTAAACTATACATTTTATTTGCAGTAAGATAGATTAATTTGCCTTTGCAAATATCTATTAGAGATCCATTTATAGGTTACATCCCTATTCTAAATTACAATAGAACAGAAACAAAATGAAACAGCTTTATTTTTATTAAGAAGATGACAAAAATTCAATCAGAATAGATTTTGTGAAATTGGGATCAATCTAGAAATGAGACAAGAGGTTACATCAGATATATTTAAAATTACTTAGAAATTGAAAGGGCACAAGAATATGGACACCTTTCAGTAAAAGAGTTAAACAAACTCTCGGTATATAGATTTATTATGTCGTTATTAAACTTTGAAATTCGATCTTCTTGGCGATACTTATTTCAAATTTCCGTTTTTATTTTCCCCGATTTAAGGACTAACATGCATCTCGTTTTACCACAGCTAAAGGCAAGATGTTTTAGTCAGATAAAAACATTAAAAGTCTGTTCCAAGACATATAGTTTATTTAAAGGCGAAACATGACAGCTCTAATAATTTATCTATTCTTTTGAAGTAAATTTAAAGCGTTTGATGCCCAAAATGACCTGTTCTTTGTTTATTATTTTGGTTTTCATAAATAAGACCAGACTTCCCTCAATAACATATAGAGAATAATAGGTTAGTGCCGTAGATGAGAAAGTTTATCTGGCGAGGTGGAGGAGGTTATCGGGTGAGCCGAAGGCGAACCTGATAACGTCCAGAGCCGAGCCAGATAAACTTTCTCCATCTTAGGCACTAACCTATTATTCTATTTATCTTGTCATTACTTCATTTTCCGATATTTGGCAATTTATTTTACAAAAATAAGTGTGCGACAGCCGCTTTAATGACGTCATATTCGTAATGACGTCACTTATATAATGACGTGATTACCGGCAAAATCGCAATAACTTCTTCGTTTTTGAATAAAAACTCATTTTTTGACCACTCATTTTCTTAGTTCGGACATTTCCAACACAATGATGATGGTTTCGTTGCAAAATTTCTTATGACAACAATATCGATCATAAGGTCACATGATCAACTGACCGTATATCACTGGTCACATGATCAACTGACGGTATATCAAGAAAGATATACGGCACCCTGATATCGGGTCGAAAATACTGCAAGTGACAGGATAAATAATTGTCTCATGTTCATAATCAAAGACGTAGAATGAGAAAACCGAAATTAGATTATATTTCCTTAACGCTCGAACCCACATTGGTGAGGGGCAAATGATTTTGAATTCTTTGACCTTAACCATTCGGTCACGGATATAAGGCGCTCGGGATATAACAGACCGTTAGGAAATGTTTGTACTTTTTGAAAGGTTAGTTTGAGTTTTCAAACTGATATGTGTATGTTAAGACGAATACAATTCCAGTCATTTTCTTTTCTACATATCTGACGAAAGTTTGTTTTTAGTGCTTGGGATGCGCGTGCGTACAACGACCATCTAACGGAGAAGACTTTTGTAGTAAATGCATCAAATGCGTTTTCTTTCGTCATAAGTAATTGCTAAGTTTCTGTCTGTGAACTTTCATATGTTCATATGATGTTTTCCTCGCAGGAACTTTTTTTCTATAACAAATCAGCAGTTGCGATTATTCGATCAAAAACAGACGGAACTCAGACAGATTTCTACATTCAATATAATAAATTTATCTCAACGATTTATGCGAAAATAATATGTCTGTGCCACCAATAAATCATAAACCAAAACCTCCCGAGGAAAGCAATACAACAATGGAGAGATTTTATTCTTCATATCATACAGGCTAACGGGATAATATTTCAATAAATTCTTATTTGACACTTTGCCACGGAGACAAAAAAGAAAATAAATTTTTATCAGTAGAGTAGCAAACATGATTTATAGCGTTGTAGTGTATGATTCTGAAAATTAAATTATTAAAACTGTTAAAGTGTGTTCTCCTTAAGTGTGTTACTACTTTAAAGCGACTAAAATCTTAAATCAAGAATAAGATAAAATGCACGTATAGATTATTTTTGCTTATACCCGTTGCGGAATATATTCCCTACAGACTGCCTGAATATTTCGTTTTAACAATAAAAAAGTCATCCGACTTAAACACTTTGTTCTAAACTGAAGTTGTATGTCTGTGTCTGTGTGTTATATTGCACCTAAAAAGACACAAAAAATGCAATGCATCATTTTCCTGACAGAAACACAGAAAATACCTTTACTTATTAATTCAAACTATATGACAAAAGTTTTGTGTATTGTATCTATAACTTTCTAGCAATATGCAAACAAAACCTGATTTGTGTTATCTTTTTAAGGCGAAATTGCAGGAGTGTGGTGTTGCGCAATGCGCATTTCGTTGCGCCCGTCAGATCATTAAAATCATAAGGTATATATAACATTTAATCTTTTAAATGACTGAAGTATCGACATGACTTTCAATTCAAATCACTAGATTTACATTTTGACTCTTAACTTAGCTACTAGTAGCGGTATTGACTCTGGTGTTCACTTGGTGGCAGATAGTTCGATCTTGCACTGAAACAAACATATACCCGTACAGATACAAAGAAGACTTCTCACACAACTCCTGTAAAAAAAGTGCTAGAAAGAGAAAATATAATACCATGCCAATTAACAAATTGTTGATAATTTCAAGAAGACTCCTTTGTGCTTTACTAGTACTAATGAGCACGGACATACAACTTACAGCAAATTGAACTGTTTACTGCGCCGTAAATAATGGCAAGTTTGAAAATCTACATGACTGTTGGGACTGAACATCTTTTAAACACCTTTTTCATGAATGCTACGTAAACTGCGAACATTAGAAAAAGTGGAATAATTTCTATTGCCGGTGTAATGAAGTATTTCGACCCCCATAGAATAATGACCCCCCGGTCATTATTCTATAGAAAAAGTGACCCCTCGGTCATAGTATTATGACCTCCAGATCATAGTACTATGACTCCCCCACGTGAAGTAAACTGAACCTCACAAAGAATATTGACTCCCATAAAAAAACGACCCCCGGTCATTTGGTCAAATTTAGTGATAACTCATGTATCTAAGGCCTAATTGCTGCATTTTATGCCCCCCACTCGGGGGAGGGGGGCATATAGATTTGCCCTTGTGCGTCCGTCCGTCCGTCCTTCCGTTTGACCATTAGCCCCAGATACCATCACTTGACACATAAATCAGAGCATTCCGCAACGGGAAAAGGGATTCTATTTCTAGACGCTTTATCTTGGTGTATACATTTTTTTTCAGGAAAATAACAATTCACAATACGTTCACAAAACACACCAGTGTCAATAATCCCTGCTAACTTCGGTATGAAGTAATTCTACAGAAGAAAACTGCACAAGAAACTGCTAGCATAGAACTGAGTATTAATAGAAGTTGCAATACTTAGCAGTGGCAGTAAAGTACGGTAGCGGCAACAATAGAAAGTAGTAGTAGTAGTAGTAGTAGTAGTAGTAGTAGTGGCAGTGGTAGTGGCAGTTGCAGTAACAGCAGCAGCAGCAGCAGAGGAATAAGTGACAGCAACAACAGCAGCAGGAGAAGAAGAGGTAGATGTACAAGACGTTTTAGTGGAAGCAGGTATAGTAGTATCAGTAGTAGCAGTTGTAGTAGTAGTAGTAGAAGTTGTAGTAGTAGTAGTAGAAGAAGAAGAAGAAGAAGTACATGTAGTAATAGCAATAGACGTAGCGGCACCAGTAGTAGTAGTACAATCAAAATGTTAACTATTGGCAATGGAGGGTATTAGAGTTGTAGATCTAGTAAAATTGTCCGTTAGGTTTGGTGGGGATCACTTTTTAATAGACATTATCGCCGAAAGTCTTTTTAGGAGCCGGTGTTTTACACGGAAAGAGTAACTTTTTTAAATAGAATAATGTCCGGGAATCGATATTGTATGTGAGTTCGAATGTAGTAATTTCGGCAGTGAGTATTTTACTTGGAAGGAGTCACTTTTTCTATAGAATACTACGTAATAACCGGGGTCGTTATTCTATGAGATTCGAAGCGAGCCATCTTTAGGAAGTCAGTATTTTACTTGGAGGGGTCAGTTTTTCTATAGAGTTTTCAAAGGGAGTCAATGTTTTACAGGAAAGGAGTCACATTTTCTATAGAATAATGACCGGGGGATCGTTATTCAATGGGGGTCGAAATACTTCATTACACCGGCAGTATATCCGCAAAGGCAGTTACATACAGGAATGAGTTTATATTTGACTTAACGTTTATTTTAAATGCGTGTTTTCGTAGTACAGTAAATCCGTAATAATCAATTTCATTTCTACACCTGAAACGTAATAAAACATATTAGCGTCTGATGGCCCTTTCACGCGTCCGTAGAATCAAGATTTATTACAAGAAATTCATTTTGAAATTATTTCTGAAATGTCTAGGTCTGTAGTTCTCAAATACGGAAATATCTTACATCCGCGGCATATACTGACGCTTTCGGACAACATCAAAATGGACCTTTTGAACGATTTTACGAAGTTCCAAAAATCTCCAAATACCCTTGTTCGTTACGGACCCCTGTGGGATTTGTGTTTATTCCGATGTCAAATATTTTTTTCGTAGATGAAAAGCTGACATGTCGTGCTAAAGCCAACTTGAAGGAATTTTCAAATCGTTAGAAAGTGCTGAAAATTAACTCCCCATTAGCATAAAAAAGAAGAAGTCAAGACGCGGTGAACCCTGCGCGTGTCCCCTGACTATCGACCAATGCAAATGCGACTTTCGTTTTCAAATTTAGCCTGCCTACTTTCATTTTCTTTACGTCCGGAAATAGCTGACAGTCGAGTGACGTCATTTTCTGTGTTGTCTAAAACATACCAGTCCTATGTACTGGCGAGATTGCCCGGTGTCCTAAAAATATATTAAAATATTTGACCCACCATATTGTTTTCTGTCTATTAAATAATTACGTGAACAATCCTTGCTATTTGACTATTAAAGTTTTTATAATACCCAAATGAATTTTTGACAGCAGCATACGCAATATATGAGAAACTATAACATGAAATTGGTCTGTAAGACCTTTTTTAGGGGGACTGTTCTCATATAAATAAGTATTTATAGAATGAAGGCCATATCCTTAACTGTTACAGACATTTATATATTTTCAGTCTACAAAGAATATGTTCCATTTTAACTTTATTCATAGCTCTAGAACAATGTGAGTTCACATGGATACAGTTTGTTGTTATTGTTGACCGAAAAATACATTAGAAACAAAACAGTCATATTTTTACTCATAGTGAACTGCTATTACTGAAAATCTGTAATAGTTGTCATGATCCCTCTTTTCTGTTTTATAATGAAATTGACTTTATTACAGGCTGGACTCTGGGTACTGGATGCAAACGCTTTACTGTTAGATGTACTCGTTGAGGGAGTTTTTTTCTGCAGGTTTGTGTAATTTAGTAGATTTCTTTTGCGATTGTTACTTTAGTTACATATTGTATTTCTACATTTCCAATTCATCAGACTCTTCGTTATTTAAGATACAGTGAAATCATTAATATTCGTAGGGACTAATTTTCGTGGATTTCGTGGTTGAATCCACGAAATTTAATCCTAACGAACAAGTAAAATTCCCATTCATTTTATGATCAAAAGTTGAAATCCACGAATTCATATCGCGAAATTGCCGTTTTGACCAAAACCACGTAATTTCATGCCCACGAAATTAAATGATTAAATGACAGAGTATGTAATGGCCCAGCTGTCAATTCTTTCAGAAAATAAATATATGTCATTTTAATTCATTATACCTGAGTATATCCATTAGTTAAATCTATATCACTACAACAAAATCATTTAATTAGTTTTAACATAGCACATTCTTCAAACCATCCTACGTATGGCATAATTGCGGAGTGTCGGTATTTCTAATATCATTTCAAACTATAAACAAAAAAAAACTTACGTAATGTTTTGTAAACTTTAGCGTTTTTACTGCTAAAATACAATTATAAAATGAAATAAAGTTCATGTTAATATAGTTTTGTAAAGAAGATGAAACAAGAAGATGTTATCCTCAGCTGGTAAGCATTTAATTTATGAATAAAAATTGCCTAGATGTGAAACCTGGTCTAAATCATACAGAAAATAAAGAAAATATAATTAAGTAGTATATGCAACTTCTCGTAGGTACACTTTTAAAGATATGTACTTCTATACCCCTATACCCCCTGATAATATAAAAGTGGCAAAAACTTTACCCTCATAAAATCCGTCGATATGTTTGAACAGTAAAAAGCAGGTATTTTCAATTCAGCAGTGAGTTTCCGAACTCCGTACATTTAATTTCGCTTTTTTGCCATGGTAATGTACTTTCTGTGTTCAACATTGATGCTCTGTACCCCTTAGCTACTTGCATTAGTTCGAATGATAACATCGTTTACGAAGTTACATAAATTATGGATATAAAATTTTCTTTCACAACCTTTCTGTACATTTTGACTCATTAGACAACCTACAAAATGTATATTAACTGTACAATGTGTCCTCGAGATATTGTAATGCTATTATATTGAGGACAAGAGGATTTACGTGTAAACACTAAACCATTCAACACTTTTATCAATACTTCAGTTGGTAAAATTCTTGAAAGCTGATCGCCATGTTATCATCAGTAAGAATTTATCTTCATTTCGCAGGTGCTAATTATGCTGGAAGCTGATAAATCTTAATATTGTGACTTTTAATCCGGCCGCAGGCCGGTATTGATTTCATCTTTACTTCCTGTTTATATCTAGGGTGTAAGGTCATTTAACAGCTGATTGAAATTGTACATTTTGATTGGTGGATGAAAACTTCCACAGGTTTCTAAATGGAATAGATAATATTTTCTTAAGGGGTGTGCAGGTGCTCTGAGCTGTGTTGTTAGACAGAATAATCCGTTGCAAATTTCCTGTGGAAAAAGCTTGTAAAACGTCAAAAACCTGAATTCCCTGACTCTGCCACTCACTCTGCCACCCTGATACGTTGATCTCCCGTAAATGATTTCCAGTCACTCGTCCCCTAGTCACCTTTTAGTCTTATTTTTATTAAGATGGAAAATATGTGTTCTGTAAAATATGTTCAACATAAAAACATGAAAATTTTACTTTAGAAACTACATTTTTTGTTGCTTTATAAACACCCGATCGTATGTAAAAGTGTAGAGTGCATGCACGTTTCGTAGCTTTAAGTGTGCATTGACTAGTGCGGCCGTGTATTTTTTTTAAAGATACTTCTTGTATTAAACAATTTCTAACTATAAGAGCAATGCCAATATACTTTCTAATATAGTATCTCAAAAAAAATACAAAAAAGTAATAAACATAAGAAAGCAAACTTATTTTCTATATACAAGATAAATTGTAGGAAAGAGTAGACTAATAAAAACCTCATATCCTTCAAGGAAACTAATATCACAGAGAATCTTTATTGATTAAGAAAGAAATGCTTCTTATCATAGAGAATGTTACGCAAATCAGAGTTTCCCTTTTGGATTGCTTTAAGGCTAGTACAATTCTTAAAGCATAAAAGCTAATGTAGAATAACAAAAGATAACAAATGATTTTATACTTAGCTTGTGTCCGCTGATATTTTTATTTTGAAAAAGGAATACAAGGAAAATAAAGTCCTCCATAAATATTGTTGTTATGTTTAAAACGCACGTTATCAATTAGTTGTCAATAGTTCAATTATTTCCAAAACAGTTTTACATGGGAATAGTGACAGGTCCATTCAAAAGAAGTGGACCTCGGCCGGCCAACATTAAATAATACAGAATGAAATTCAAAAGAAAGCAGACCTCCAAATCCCTTAACGTTCATGAAATAACTAATGTAACTTTATAAAGCCAATAAAGATCTAAGTGTGAGAAAATTATGTTAAGTAATTTCCGTAGTTTTTCCACCACATTTTCCGTAGTTTTTCCACCACATTTTCCGTGAGATAAGCAGCGCATAAAAACAGAAATCCCACTGTAATGAATTAAACCTGTCTTATATTTGTACAATCCTTGAAACAAATTTTGGATCGTTGCCAAATCTTGTTCACATTAAGTCTGACATTTTTCAAGGTAATCATTGAATTTTTGAATTTATATTTTGCCTTCATTTAGTGTAATCCATTTCGGCCTCAAACAATTTCACTTCGACTAATCTGTCCCTGGTTTACGGACGAACTTCTTGAAGACCAAACATAAAACACAAGCATGAGAGCAGGTGGTGTAAACCTCAACTCATTTAATCATCAAACGTACGAATATCAATATGCAAGGTAAAAGGCTTCTAAAGCCTCTGTTTATGTTAGTAAAAAGAAGACATGGTGACAAAAAAAGCTTGTCACAGGTCATCAAATTTATTTTATGCGAGACAATTCTATATCCCTTCTCCCTTCGATTAATCTTCTACACACAAGTGCAGCGACTTTTCCAAGCACTAGAGTTTATATTAACGCAGATGGAAAGAAAACTTCATATAGCAAATTTGAGACTTTATATTATTTTCGATAACTGCAGTATACTACTTTTAAACGCGTTGTGTAAAATGAAATAATAATAATGATGATGAGGAGGAGGATAGTTATAACTATCATTGCTATTATTATTTCGAAAATGAATTAATTATTAATAATAATAATGATGATGATTACATGTATCTTAGTTTTGCATTGTTTAAACAAGACTGATAATCACTTATTCATGGAGTCCAATAGTGTCGGCCCATGTCAAAAATTTGAAATTTAGACAATTTAAAACAACAAGTATAAGTAATTTCATCTATAATATTTGAATTGCATTATTAAAAGAATTAGCCTCATATTGTTGATATGGTGACCAGCGGAGGTTGCTGCCATTAAATGTAATTGATTGGAGAAAATAAGATTCATACTAGCCAGAATGTTAAATTTCCGAAAGGTTTATTTCTGCAGGCATTACAGTCAATGTGTTGCATGGTAGTGTAAGGATGTGATCATTGCCTGTCATGAACAGATTTAACCAAACTAAATCTGTTTCTAGTTGGTTTCTTGATACAGATCATTGCTTCTTCAGATATGATCAAAGGTCTTTAAAACGCGCAGATGTAAAAATATGCATTACAATTAAACCACTTAAACAATATTTAGAAAATTTAATTCAACTTCCATTCACAATTAAAACATTTTCAACATAAGGGAATATTGGAAGATGTGATTTTACAAAGAGACACGCCGAAGAATTTAATATGGAAATACTGCGAAACACTGGTTCATGTCATGAAAATCTGTTTGTCATTTAAATCAATATTTAGCTGCATTTTCTGTGCTTTTAAGACAATCCTAATTTAGCAAAACTCGGAAAGAAGAATTTTAGTCAATCAAGAGATGTTTGAATTTTCGGAACGGAAAAGAGTATTTAAGTTTAAAATGTTTGTATAAGATTTTTTCTGTTTCTTTCAGCACAGATATGTCTCTTCCTTTGAAATAAACTTTTCGAAACCTGACCCTAAATGTCTAATTTGACTTGTTTTATAAAACTATTTAAGATTTGTGTTAACCTTGCTAAGTGCCAATTCGTTTTACTCAATCCTGGATATACTCGTACATACCGTTTACGTTAGCGGAAGGAAACCCTTTGGTATACGCCGGCCACCGGAGCTGAAAAAATATTTCTAATTTGTTATAATTCTATATTGTGGCCTGTTTCAAGTAATTTATCAAAATATTTCTTATGGTATGTTTCTATCTTATCTGGTATAAACCCCACATTTTCAAATGATTATCTGTATTCATATCGTGAAAATATATGATCTGAAACTTAGCCTATCTCGTAAGACCGTCGCATATCGGCGTAAGCCAGACAGACCCGGACAGTGCCGCGTAGCCAAACGAACGCCCAGCCGGTTCCCAGCGGCGAAACGTCGTATGCCGCAAAAGTGAAACGATTTGGCCCCAAAATACCTTAAAGTAGACACCAATCTTTGCTTCGAGGAATCGTGGCTAATTTGAAATTAAATATCATGATCTCTTTCGTACGGATTAACGGGTATAACCCTCTGTCACGGCACATATATGGGCATATGTAATTTGAAGACAAACATTACCGGTGTTTAAATTGTTAACGGTCAGTAAAACTGAGAACTTCCTTTCATTCATCAAGTAATTTAATTCGAATTGATCTGCGGAAACCTTGGAATGGGATGCAATAGGATTGAGTTTGTGATTGGCGTCCAAATAATGTAAATGTTAATGTTTTATTTCAGTGATGGTTGTAATTTTATGCTTAAATTACTTTTTTTATTTGAGATCTCATTTCTCACAAGGTCATACACAGTATAATGCAAGGGTACCAATTTTGAAGATTACTGCATAAATCAAACCGAAACATTATTTTCTTATTTTCACCTCTCATAGACACATTAGAAATACATTATCATTCTTCTTTTTAAGTTTGAAAACAGTATACGCCAAGCTTTTTAATTAACGTTAATGAAGCCTTTATGAACTTTATACTTGTGAAAAACACTGTGTTCACCTTTCATAAACACAGGTAAAAATATTAACATTTTTCATATTGAAAACAATAAAAACCAAACTGTTTATTTAACACATCTCTTTACTTGTGACAAACAGATATTACAGGTAATTAGCTCCAGCTTGAATAATCAGAAGTGACTCCACATCGGCGCCGCCATACTTGTATAACTAATTCTTCACCTCCGGAAAAGCAGTAGTCTGTACTGTAGTAGCAACAAAGTACATTCGACTACGCAACTATTCAGAAATACTTACCTGACTATAATACATAATAGAATTTCATACTAGACCATTATGTGTATTTCTGTGTCATGTGCATGATAAATGCGCTTATCTATTATATGTTTCAATCTTTTTGAGTTTTTATATGGACAAAAAGTGTATTGTATACTTCCAGTTTGCCTTAAACGCTCGTTACCTGATATATAGTGAAAAGGGCACTTCAAGTGAGACCGAAATTTAAAAAAGAAATAACCGAACCACTTTCGGATTAAAATGACTAGATACTTGAATGCAAATTATAAACTTTTAATTGTCTGTTTAAGTTTATCTCTCATCAACAGGTTTACTCAAAACGAGTCTGCGTTTATTTTGCTTGGTTGCACTCGTTTATTTACTCTTTAAATACTCTGAAGCGGCCGAAAAATAATCCAGCCATACTTGGATTCAATGTTGTTACATTTTCTAGTCCTTTGAGATAATGGAGTCGATTCTATTGTTGTTTAATAAAATTCTGCTTACGACGGTGTAATGGCAATGTGAGCTATATAATAAATAACAAGAGCTGTCGGAGGACAGCAACGCTCGACTATTCAACAGCCTTGTCGATTGAATGAATACGAAAGTCGAAAAAGGGGCATAATTTAGTAAAAAAGCAAAATAGGGTTATGGAACCTGCATAGTTCTTATCAGTTCATGACAGTGGACAAGTGTGTGAAGTTTCAATCCATTCCCATTAGTGGGTACTGAGATACCAGCTTACATATAAGAATTTAACCCAAAACTCCTAAGTTGAAAAAGGGGCATAATTTTGTAAAATGCGAAGTTGAGTTATTGACCCTTTGCACTGCATGTCATATCATGACAGTGAACAAGTGTGTGAAGTTTCAATCCTTTCCCATTAGTGGATACTGAGATACCAGCTTACATATTAACATATTACTTAATTTCTATGTTGAGAAAGGGGCATAATTTTGTAAAAATGCAAAATAAAGTTATGGGACCTGCTTTGTGCATGTCGGATCATGACAGTGAACAAGTGTGTGAAGTTTCAATCCATTCCAATCAGTGAGTACTGCGATACCAGCTTACAAACAAAACGTTAACCAAAACATTCTAAGTCGAGAAAGGGGCATAATTTTGTAAAAAGCAAAATAGAGTTATGGAACCTGTGCAACACAATAAGTGTTAATAAGTGTGTGAAGTTTCAATCCATTCCCACAATCGGTTACTGAGATACCAGCTTACATACAAAACCTTAACCAAAAATTTCTAAGTCAAAAAGGGGCATAATTTTGTAAACAAAGCAAAACAGAGTTATGGAACCTGTGCAATGTAAGTCAGTTTATCACAGTGAATAAGTGTGTGAAGTTTCAATCCATTCTCACAAGTGGTTGCTGAGATACAAGCTTACATACAAAAACTTAACCAAATCGGGACGCGGACGCCGGCGCCGACGCATGGGCGAGTCCAATAGCTCTACTATTCTATGAATAGGCGAGCTAAAATTGCAAATTTCAGTTTGTACAGATTCTTTTTTTTTCTTTTTCGTACCATTTTATACCATTTCATAGCCGTAATACAATGCATGCATGTATAGAATGACTATCGCAATACAATGGATTGAAGCAACCAACTTGAAGATGTATTTTTGTCTCAAGTAATTTGGTACTATATGTGTTATTTTCTGAACTTTGTGCGGACCCTTGTTTCTTTTGATATATTTCTGAACTTTTTGATCAAAAATATTTCTACACAATTTGAGTTGATAAAACTCAGATACTCCAAAACTTGTTGATATGCTAAAAAATGTCATACATGTATATCAGGAAGTGTGCTTAATGCGTTTAGTGACTTTAACTGTAGAATTTTATCATATGAAAAACCAATTTTGCAATTTTAGTAACAATTTTGAATAAACAAACTTTTATATAAAGTCGATTTTAATAAATCTTGTAACACCTTTGAATTCATCTTTTCGCTCATATGATAAAATGCTAAAGTCAATGTACACTTTTTGAGATATATTGTCCATGATTTAAAGAAAGAAAAATGATGACATTTTAAGAATACTTTTACGTGCCAACTGCCTCAATATCAGTTTTGATCTAGAAGATATCAAAATTGCAAGTATTATCAATTAAAATGTGGATTGCATGGTTCACATTTCCGTATACTGGATCCAGTATGTTTCCAGTGTCATTTGCACTTCAAAACTCAAGACTACATTTCATTAACACAGCCCGCAGAACTATTGACTATGAAATAACGTCGCAGTCTTGACTAGAACCAAATCTGTACGTTGTAACATCATCTTTAGTTCAGTTTTGTTAGTATTATTTTATTACCACTATTTTCAAGGCATCCTAATCCGAATTGCAAGAGTTTGCAAGCCTGTGCAAGCCTGTAACAATGGTGCACGTCGTTATGATATCATATTTTGTTATATTTTGAATAAGTTTTATTGTATTACCAAATGACTTCTATCTGAAAAGAAGACATTCAAATGGATAACTTATTTTCTCAAATAACTCAAACAGCGAACAGCATATAGATACAGTATGCAACCAGAAGGTTTTAAACAGCAAGGGATTAGACCGGAAGAAAACTTTATATAGTTCCTCTCCCTAAATTTAGTGTTGAACTATAAACATGTGAAAAGTACAATCTTTATATCAGGAGTCATACAAATAATATATAAGCTACTTACGGACGAAATCTCCAAGTTATTACGAATAAATTATGACTGTAGAATGAACTCATTAAATGTATATAGGGTATTATTTAAATAATAGCCGACCTCAATTTTCACATTCACCAAGACACGTAAAGATAAACAAATTGGTCTTTGTCAATTCAAGTTTCGGCGATACGCGATCTTTCCATTCACGAGATTTTTGACCGCAAGAATATCTACTTATGCAGAGTTATACTTACAAGAATAACGAGTGACAGGATAATCACATTTTATCCTGAGTTAACGCTTGCTAATGTTGGCATTAGTTCTGACCCAATAGGATTATAAAGTTCATTCATTGTTCTGTCATACTCGTTTATCCACTGAGTAATGTTTCAATCCACAGTCTGAAAGGACAGGTTATTTATTTCATTTTTAGACTTCAAACAAATAAGAGATGAAAGAACCAGACCAAATTAATCATATAATTAAATAAAAACGTTTGGCCTACGGATATGTCTATATATTACAAATTGTTTTTACCAATTTTTTGTTAGAAGTTCGACCTACATTTTGGTTAGACATGTTATGTTCTGGTAGATCTGTTCTAGTTCTCAGACAATATTGACTTGCACTGAAGCAACAAGTTTGGAGTAGTGTAGGAATTTTCTAGGTTAACAGTGCTATCAGGCGGCAAAGCCGCTGACGTGGTGAAACCATACATATCTCTTTCTTAATTTAGAAAGCTATTTTACACAAAGTATTGGTTTGTTGACCCTTACCAATTCATGTTCTCTATTTCAAAGTTAGTGTGACCTTAAGGGAAAATAATATCTATATGATATATTAATCGTTATTATTGAAATGCATTACGCATTTCAGATTTTTTTTCTCAGTGCAACAGTTTAACACTATTGAATGCAAAGACTATATTCAATAACTTCGACTGTAGATATTTTATGGGAAAAGATGAAAACAGTTATTGAGTACATACATAATGGTCTTTAGGCACACATTTCCACTTTAATTATTACTTAAACGGGAAAACAAAGCAAGTTATGTTATCAACTATTTTATGAAGTCGCTGAAGGGGCGGGGGTCAAGACAGCTGAAAACCGTAAAAATAAGGACATTTCTTCGACTGCGGGTGTAGTTGACAAAATCAAATCTGTTTTTCTAGTTCGTTTTCCGTTTTAATACACATGATTAAAGACAACAAAATATGTTTTACATCTTACCCTAACCCTGACTGAGAACACAGCACATATGTTATATACCAAAGTGTCTTTATATATGTATCTTATCCTTACTGTAGGTGCATCGTGCGTATTTAAAAAAATTATTTCCCGATGCGGTCGTCATTTTCTTTGTGTTCCTGTTTAAAACCTGTTGCGACAAGACTTATATAGGATCAATAGGGACATACATGGCCGAGTAGTTAAGGTCGCTGACTTTGAATCACTTGTCCCTAAGTGAAGTTACTAAATGCAAGTAAGTCATCAAGATATCAAGTGGAACGTCGGCGGTTCTACCCCAGTGCCTGCATTTGTGCCTGATATATTTCAAAGAAGGTCAAATTGTGTCCTCCTCCTCTAGCTGGAAAATTGCCAGACGATCAAATATTGTATCGGCGCGACTTAAACCAAATAACAACAGAAACTATTTATACATATTATGTCAATGTGGTAAATAAAGTTTTGCTTACGGGAAACTGACACATGCTAACTGCTAATCACTTGCAGAGCCAAACAAAAACATAAAAGGTAAGACATTAATTTTATAATTTTGAAGTCGTCTAAAATGCTCAACTGGTGCCATGCTGCCGATCCACATATTGTGTTTTTATTACATTTTTAGAGATAATAAAATACATTCCAATACACTTAAATCAGAACATGCCAACTCTTGTAAATAAATACAAGCCTTACATCAATATGTCATTGTAACATTATTTGACGTCAGATCGTTTACATTGAATGAATTTATGCGCGATATGAACAGATTGATTTCATATACGCTTGTGCTATACTAAGAACTCTTTAAGTATACTATTTCTTATTGGTGCTTCATTAAAAATGTTGATATTTCTACGCACTGAACGCTGTCTCTTTTATTTGACATTTAAACTTAAAAAATAATGATAATGTTTATTAAATGATTGTCCATGTTATAAGCATTTGTAAACAAACGATGCAGACAGTTTTCACCTCTTGGCTTAAAACAAATTATCTACTGAGGACACTTTCAAGTCTAGAATTCAATGCACAAATTGATAATTAGTGTTTGATTTTCAAAGGGTACCATAAGTTTATTGATAAGGTAACAATAACTTACAAATTATATCACATTTTATTCTGAAAAACGTTTTGTAAATATCAAGTTTCAATAAGTTAAAATAACGTCACATCAAAATCAAAAACAAAAAAGAAAATTCTCATGAAACGAACATTATTCACAAAGAACTGAACACATATATCTATAATTCAGAGGTACAAATAAAAATAACTCCCTTAAAGGGTAACAGTAAAAATATTCTAGTTAGTTACCGTATTCATGACAAATTTAGGAACTTGCAACAAATCACTGGAATATCACAATATTATGATGTTAACATGAAAATCAATATCACTCAACTCAACTATAGTATGTGAAAACAGTCTAAACCAGGGTTTATTACAACATGTTGGTTACAACTTGGCTAAAGCTAAATTGATGTTGCCTCGTTATGTATTTGTATAATTAATAAAGTACAAACCTCGTATGTATTAATTTACTTTTGGAAGTTCGTAGATTTTTTACCGAAATTCAAGATTTCCATTTCGGTTACAAAGTTCATCTCAGAAACATTCATAATTTCTTTAAAGTAATTTTTCAGATGTAACAGTGGATATTCACTGACGTTTAATTATTACAAGAAATTGTATTTTGTAGATGCAATGATTTAAAAAGTGTAACAAAGTTTGAAGAAAAAAAAAAACACAAGGTAATCAACATTTTTTTTCGTATTCCGTCCATAACTGAAAACCTCCTGGAATACTCAAAAATTTTCTAAATCTCCGATCAATATCATATAAGGACAACTTGAAGCTCTTTGTGACATAATCTCTGAACTACTGATTTTAGCTATTTTCAATGTTAGACTCTGAACTATTGATTTTAGTTATTTTCAATGTGTTGGTTTAAGAACCGTTTACTTTTATATGTTTTATACGCCTTTTATACGACGTGTTATGTGATTGCACAGGTCCTCTTGTACGTCTGCCTGTCCGTTACCAATTTCGTTTACTCTCAATTTAAGAAATGTTTTGAACTATGATGCTCTAACTTGATAACTTGATTTGAACACTGCTCATGGGTAGTGAATGGCTCTATTAATTCTGTGGTTAGTGGGTCAAAGGTCAAGGGCAAAGTGACTGTTAGTACAAAAAACCGACTCCGCTCAATATCTTTAGAACCCCTTGACCTGTAAGTCTCGAGCTTAGCATATGTATGTCTCTAAACATATGATTTTTATACATATATAGCATTTTAGTTATTGCCAATTATGGATGGTATACCTTGAATGTAAACATTTTCATCATACAAAATCAAGCATTATAGTTATTATATTTCGTCTGACCTGTGGCTGTGAATATGTTACCAAGCATCTGCAAAACAATGTTGGCAAAATCTATATACTCAATTAGAACCTGGTCAAGTATATTGTTTACATTGTACGTCAAATACAACCGAATTTCCCTTTTAGTCCGTCTTTTTTGAACAACTGTCATATGACATTAGTATTTCGCCAAAGGACAAGTTTAAGTAAGCATTGCCAAAATGTAATGCTCGTTCCCCATACCAGGTCTATGCTAGAGCCTACTAACCCTGATCATTTTCGAACACAACAAAACAAGAACAGGGACTGGATATTCACTATTTGACTGAATTTTTATACGAGGCTTTCTTGAAAACTTGAACGTCTTCGTTTAGATCCATTGTTCGTTTCATTTGGTTTTCTGGATTTATTCTGGTACACACCCGAGGACGATTTTATCCGTGGTGATGTAGAACTAGACTTCCTAGTCCTTGTTTCAATTGTCTTCCGCTTTGGTGAATTCAGGTTTATATCGTGTATATCAAACGAACCATTTTTATTTTTTACATTTGTAATAACATATTCACTGTCCTCATTCAGTGTATTTTTGACAATGTCTTTGGTGCGCAGTTTTCTAAATGTCACATGCCTGTCATCTGTATTGCAAGGTTTAACGCTTATCTTTGACTCACGGACATGATCGTCTATGTCATTTTCATTTAGTGAATCTAAATCAGATTTTAACTGTCGTGTTGTTTCTTTACTGTTACACAAATCTTTATTATTGTCGATTGCACTGTTTTGTATATGATCTGTGCATACATATTGATCCTGAATACATTCCGTTTGTGTGTTCACCACTTCTAAATCTGCCTTAGTCATTCCTTGCTGATGCTTATCAATTGGTGAATATTCTCGTGTGTCAATATCTTCACTAGTAAATTCACTCTGACATTTTACATCAGTCACATTTAAATTATCATTAAGGTTACTTCTGCTATCTTGAGACTCTTGTTTTGGAGACACATGGATTATTGAGTTTCTTACCCGTTGCTCTGACAGTTTAGAATTGCTAACACTGTCTTCAAGAACATGGGTTTTAGATCGGAAAAACGGTGAGGCTGTTGATGAAATACGCTTCGATGGTAATTTGCTCACATCAGCTTTTCCTTTCTTAGCACCGCCAATAAATTTCTCAAGTGACAGCCTAGAAACAAATACAAATATTTGATCATCACAATGTTATGATTTCATTCGGTAAATCGAAGATTATGGCCTTAAAGCAAAAATGAAATAACGGACAAAATATCTGTGTTTATGAGACTCGTATTTAATTGTTGCCAGCCTAATAACCTTGAGAATGCATGTCTTCAAATAAGGCAATCGCACTTTTGGAACCCGTGCAAAGCAAAAAACCTCTGTCCGTGAGTATAACATTTTTCCGTTCTTTTCAAGAACAGACCCATTTGTACCAAATCTGCAATTATTTTGCTTTGTTGCGTTCTATTCTTCCAGAGTATATTAACTGGAAACATGTGGATAAATTGTCAGTTATGTGCAGAAAGCAGGATTGTCTGTACGAACATAGCTTCGGAATAATAACCACCGCATTTAGCTGTAACACTGTTTCATATGACATGAACTCAAAATAAAACAATATCACAGACACATATGTGAGTTATAATACACTTATATTCTGATGATATATTCAACTTAAATCTTAATGATTATATAAGATCCTGCCACATGAACATTCTAATTGTTACCTACCCATGATTGTCTCCACTTGAAAGAAGCAGAAAAAATAAATAAAACAACTATGAAAGTCTGCCTACATAAATAAGTGAATATGTGGTTTGCAGAAATATACCAGTATAATAATTACCTTTTAAGTTATTTGTTCCATGCTTTTTATGCGATTATGCCAAACATTGCATCATAATGCAAAGTTAATAAGTTACATGTACATGAAAACATTAACTTGTTCTATAGATTTAACTTATAGACAGAGGAACAAAATATCTGTAATTGAAGACAGCTGTGAATTTAGAAAATATGCCTGACGTCAATATATACATGCAGGAAGAAAGAGATTCTAGAAAGAACAAAATGAACGATATATATATAACAGCTGCAAATAACGTTCTTAATATTATGGCTGCAATATATACATGTATTATTGTAAACTCTTTTATAAGTTGCAAATGTATTTGATCGTGACATTTTTGAAGAAATGAAAAAAGGTGAAATCCTCTATTTTCAACAACTATGTGAATGATTACTTCTATTTATTGAGTTAATATTTAAACGCTTTAATTCAAATATACTATATACAGTGTATGTAACATTATGTTGTGTTACACCGTCCTTTATATGACTGATAAACTAATAAAAAGTCGAACACACACCCTTAACCGTATATGTACATATTACTATATAGAGGATATTACATGAGTGCCTCTTCATATTGAATTTATTAAACGAGTTGAATAAAATAATAAAATGCGAGGCTCTGCCGAGCATTTTATCAATTTTATTCAACGAGTTTAATATATTCAATCTGGAAAGTCACAAATGTAATATTCTTTTTATCACATGTTATCCTTTCCTGTCGAAACAACAACAAATCTACTTTCTTTTACTATATAAACAAGCCAATTTGACCAACGTCTCCTATACTGTAAATGACGTCGACGTCAAAGCTTTATTACACTAGTGTATTATCATTTTTATTTAATGGCTTTATTACACTCCCGCGACGTCAAACATGTGATAAAATACATTCTTTCTATATAAAAATTCCAATGCAAAACCTTACTACATGTAAAACCTAACATTATCTTCATTGATTTGGAGTTCATTCATTTGATAACCCTTTTCATATTTAATTAACCAACACTGCACTGCCGACCTCCTGCCAGACACTACACTGCCGACCTCCTGCCAGATATACACACACTAGGCAATGATAAAGTATAAACAGACAAATCGACTGTTTGGGAAAATGTACAGGGACTGCAATACGATGTTCATACATACGTCGTTAATGGTGGCGGATCCGGTAGTTCTTTCGTGAACCCATCTTTCCCTGTCAGCCAGTAGGTTTTAGCCATACCCTTTCCCTACAAACAGTTGTAAAGAAACAATTTCATTTCTGACCTTTCAGTCATGTTCCATGTCCTTATGCTACAGATTCTGTACACAATTATTATTCTGATAAGTACCGGTTTTAACATTTGGACTATTCCATATTACCTGTCTGTACAAACACAATCTGACTTTTTAAAAACATTGTATATTTGATTTTATTTACACATCATTACTGCGGCTGCGAAAGAAGTTTTGATTTAGTTATTATCTAAATTTTATAAAAAAATACCGTTGTGAAAATACATGTCTGGTAAAACATTTGGACGAATGGCGAAGTAATTATCCCTGTGCAACTTTACTCATTTGAAACACACAAAGACTGCGTGATTGAAATAAAAATCCTGGAATCATATCAGTTAACAAAGGCATCTAATTATCCCGGATTTGATAAATTAGTTCCAACTTTGCCCTAAGCTTATTGTTGAAGAATATTCATCAGTACTAAATCACATTATCAGATTTGCCATGTTGATTTGTGTTTTTATCAGATTTGCAGTAAATTAGCTGGGGTAACAAGTGTGACCTAACATTGAGAACTTATTTTATCTTTTTTATCTTTGGCAAAAAGAAATTAGGTTTGTTAATTTGCACTAGAACAATATCAGAGTTGTCGATATTACACCTCTTGTAAGCTTTCACCTACCACATTAAAACGTGGAAACGAGTATATCACTTAATGATGTAACCTAAACAAGACTGTCATTTCCAATAGGCAGCGACACACTCCGTAAATTATAGTTCGGTTTATATCGGAACTCAAATAGTTGACAAATTTAGTAGCCTATACGTCTTTTGAGGCAATTCTATCAATAAATATCTCTTTAAATGGAAGAAACTTCTTAATCGGAACGCGCACTGTTTCTGCAGTTAAATATCTTATTCTGAATTGTCCGTGTAATAATTAATAAAAAAAAAACCTTAACAGGTCACTTATTGTTGCAACAACAAGTCTACAATTAGAGCTTTGTTCGTACAGCTGGTTGTATATCGTAAGGACACCATATAGCCGCAGTCGCATACAAGTGGTTTAATTACAAATTCAGTACCGCACAGGTTGATCATCGTGTCATATCATATTGATGATGGACGTATGGCAAAAGTAATGGTAACACAAGTACATAACAATATCTTGTCAATCATGTGTTCATGGTATCGAAGGAATCATTTGCGACCGTTTAGTAGCGACATTTAATTTTCCTTCAAACTAATAAGTGGTAAATAACCTTTACTAACCCTTTTTATTTCTATCATAAGTATGTTGATGTAAATAATTGTGCAATTGCATATATTATCCAGAATATGATTTAATGCAATAAATATAGCACACAATAACACTCGATATGCTATTTAAGTCGACTCAGGAAAAGGAAAAAATAGAAAAATGAAGGAAATATTTTGGGGTCCACTGTTTGTGGGTTTATCTGCATGCCTTAAAGTAGGTAAATATGAAATATATGCTATATTTGTTGTTTATACTTACCTTGAGTTCAACCTCGCCCCTGTATTCTGTTTGATAGCCACCAAGAGAGTCAAGGATAATTTTCACAGTGTCACTGATATGTATTCGATACGCTTAAAAGTAAAGATAAGCAAGATCCACTAAAACATGCAAGTAAACGTGACATCTTCAGTAGTGTAGGCATGCGACACGCCTCAACAAAATTACAAACATAAAAACAAATATACATCAAGTCATCTAGTGTCAGGACTTTGACAATGCATTTAGGAAAAACAAGACTATAGATTTAACCTCATTAATTATGTAAGTCATTGTCCACATATGGAGAGTGTCTTGTATTGTTTCTATGAGATGATATAGTGGTTGTATATTACTTAGAATCAGTGTAATTTAGTTAATTAAGTTAAACCTTCAAAAGTAAACAGTGGTAGTGTGAAAAGAATGTAATTTACCAAATTAAATACAAATACTCCATTTTCGATTATTTTCAATCAGAAGGAAAATTGAAATACCAATGTTACTAGATTGTATAAAACTTTATCGTATAGTGTACATTTAGAAATTAGAAGGCAGGCTGTAATAGCTTAATTTGTATTTATTTATAGGTAAACAGGTTCTGTTTCCGCTTCAAATAACAAACTATACTATATTTTCTATTTACCTGCACCAGTTGATTCCATTCTAGATGCAGTATTAACGGTATCCCCGAATAAACAGTACCTCGGCATTGTTAACCCAACAACGCCTGCAACCGCTGGACCTGCAATTTGTCGGAGATTTGATATATGTCTGTATTTTCCCGATACCCTGGTATTTATCTGTCATTTAATCTTGCATGAAAGTAGCGGGTTATTTAGTATAAAGGCAAGGGGTTTCGTAACGATATTTTATGCAGCTCAAGAGCTTGACCTCATTATTGTTTAAATTGTCACCCATAATATGGGACTCTGAAGGATTCATTAAAATCAAGTCATTACATTCTATCGAATTTGATTCAAGTTATATCTGAATATGAGGTAAACAATCAAATTAAAGTTATTTCAGCAGAATACGAAAAACCAGAGGAAGTGTCTTGAAAATGAGTTTTATACCTGAATGAAGTCCAATTCTGACCCTGAGTGGCACTTCATGCATATGTTTGATGGTAAAATTGCCGCACTGAGAGAGCAGATCTAAAGCCATCGTGGAGATTTCTCCCGCATGGCGATTGCCGTTTCTGATCGGCAATCCGCTACATACCATGTAAGCGTCTCCTATTGTCTCAACCTACAATAGAAAAAGAAGTCTAGCATCTCTTCGAGTTACTTATGCGACTTACACATTTTGCTTTCACTAAAAACGTGTCAGCTTGTATAAGAAATTGCTCTAATTGCTTTCTTGCCGGGTACAATTGAAACGTGGCGGATTTATATGTACTTTGTAAGTTACTGCCAAATGTGTAAAGTTAATTTGGAATGGATATATAAATCCGCAACTGTATATTGCAAGTCATGAGCAAAAATTTAAAACACTGACTATGAAACCGTGAATAATCGCATGTCGTATCGGCTACTCCACAAGAGTATTTGTTCCCAAAAGGTATATAGAGAGACATCTTACGTTGAGGCTCCTTTTGCCATTTGATAGAACAGGAATCATTCGGAGACGTGTTAAGTTCATAACCATTTTTGCAATTCAGCTGAATCAAGCATTAAAATCTCGACCATATCGACATTATTGATAAATCCCGTTTTCCGGTATTTCCGTACATAGGGTCAGGGGGGTCGGCGAGATTAACCGATATAAAGACCGTGTACAATATGAATGATTATTTTTGCCAGAAGATAAGAATTTATGAAAGATCTTACTTTCTCACAATGGAAATACTATTCTACGACTTCGGCAACATTTTTTTTTTGCAAAAATAATCTGCTTATCTTGAAAAACGCAAAAAAATTCACACCTTCAGTATCGAGCCACGGAAGCGGCAGTGTAGAATAAAAGATAAAATTCCAAAAATAAAGTATACTTTGAGGATATTTTTGCTTTATCTTAATTACAACAATGTTTAATGATAATATGCAATACTTTTTTTTATTCATTTTCTTTGTTTAAAACTTTAAAAAAGGATAATCTAAACACTACCGCCATGTAGCGTAATGGCCGATACCCTCTCACCGTGAAAACGGGAACGGGCGTTTATTAGTGGTTTATACCGGAAAACGGGATTTTATCCATAATGTCGATATCGAGAATATATATAAATCTTATATCTTATACTAAAACTAGTAAATTGATTGCGCTGGTCTCCCAATGAATGTTTTAAAAATATAAAGTATAAAAACTTTCGTTACTATATCTTCAATTGTATATAAATATAAATAGTTGCAAGTTAACATTATCAAAGTAATGGTGCTAATAAAAGAATTTCACTGAATAAACTTTCCACATAATTAAGTTTCTGTTTTGAAAAAAGATATATTGCCGGATGTTTTTCCTTATTGTTTTGTCAGTGTAAAATAAACTCATGGTTGTGATATTGGAAATTCTTAGAGATACCTCTAAGTAATGGAGCTACAAATTGTTTGATAGCTTATATACTGTGTTAACACTTATTAGTCTAGAAGAATATATCGCTTTTAAATAAAAAAAAAATGTAACTACTTACTTTATACACATCATAAGCGTCTATAGTTGCATCAAACATGGTATAAAGGTCATTCAGTAGATCAACCACTTGCATAGGAGTACTATTTGCAGAAATTGTGGTAAACCCGACAATATCCGAGAAGTATATTGTTACTTCCGAAAACTGTTCGGCCTGCACAGTTCGTCCACATTTTAGACTGTCTGCAACTACCCTGCGGAGATGAATAATGAATTATATCGAATACCATTATTTCGTACTGAAAATGATATGGACACCAAAGCAAATGTATTCTTCAAAAGGTAATGCTAAATTGTCAATACGGATAGATGTATTCTTTTTTCAAAAAATAAAAGAATTACATATAACTATATCACACATATAAACAGATTTGTACATGATAACCAGTGCCAGAGATTACTTTAAAACAACTCGTTTCCAAATAACCGCATTATCTAATTAACAAAATGAATTCATATGTAAAAATCTGACCTTAGAACAAAGAAAATAGTTCGTCTGAAACAGACGTAACTGATAAGAATTTTCTGCACGTCTTCTAATTACGGTGGCACAGAGGTGACATATGTATTTTTATACTAGTACGTGCGCACGTAATAACTAATACGTGCGCACGTATGAGTATAAAAACATCACTGCACATAAAGTAGAAAAAACATCTGCACACGTATAACTTATTGCGTGCGCACGTAATAGCTAATTAAAAAACATCACCGCACGTATTGGTATAAAAAAACATCAGCGTACATATTAGTAGAAAAAACATCTGCGCACGTATAACTTATTACGTGCGCACGTATGAGTTTAAAAACACATACACACACGTACAACTTATTACGTACGCACTTTTCTCCAAAAACATACAATCCTTTATATGTAATATGAACACTTGTTTCTTAAAGCTTCGCTGAATCGGACTAAAAGTCTCTTCTGAGTTAATGTACGGATCAGCTTATGCTTTTATCGTTACAGAAGCAAAGTTCAAGATCATTATTAAGCAAACGTGAGAGATCAAACGCAGGTCTAACACCAAGAATGCAATTTTGCCATCGCGTTATCATTTTATGTCAGAAAGAAACATAAAGTAGTCCATCACAAGATTGATTACACTGATTGGGTCATTGTTGGAATAAAAATCATATTCTATACATAGCAGACCGATGTATCTCCAGTAAGGCACTTAAATGATGCTTTTGCTGACTATCAGGCAGATTAAAGCGGACATTTTATCCGCTGGGAATTCAAGACATGCTACAAAAGAGCACACGAGCGTTTTTTATTAAACATAGGCAATATGAGTAACATAAAAATAAAAGTATATGATTCATTGTAGCTGAAATTCAAATGAACAACTTAATTCGTCCCAAAATATGAATAATACACTTCCAGTCTTGAACCTTTTAAGCCTTTTAAATAGAGTTCCTTTTTTAACACTGGTATTACAGTTTAATATATTAAAGTACGAATGGCAGCTTTGAAGACCAAAACCTCCAAACCTATGTATGAGTTTCCTTTTTGCCTAGTAGCCATGTTTCTTTTAAATAATATCTTAGGACTAACAACATTTTACAAAAAAACATGGCAATTCTCTGTTAACGCTGACACTGCATCAAATTAAAGAAAACAATCTTTTGATTGAAATTATTATCCGAACAAATTGGAACTGTGCCACATTACAGGCACTCGCTAAAAGCAAGAGCAATATACCATGAATTCATCAATTTCGTTGGAGGTTAATTTTCGTGAATTATTTGGTTAATAAAATCTATAAGAAGATCTCTTGAAAGCGCAGTATGCAACCAAGCAAAGACATAGCAGACTCGGTTTGATTGAGTCTGCTCATGAGAGGTAATGGAAAGTGCAGCATCCCTCACGCCCACTAGCACCGGCTAAAGCGGAACTCTATTACAAAGATATTGAATAGACTCCATGCTCACAAAGGACCAGAAAAGTCTATTCATGAAATTTTATTCCAACAAGCAAAATACCCATTCTCTTTATTTTAAAAATTTGAAATCCAATAATTTATATCCCCACGCAAAATGCTCTTTTGAACAAAACCACTAAATACTGTGCCCTTTACATTAAATGATTTTACAGTGAGAAAGAAGTCGTGAACATATTTGATAAATCAAGATCACACAGTTCTATGAAAGGGTATTACAGATAATCGGATAGGATAAATCGTAGTGATACTGTCAGCCTCTTGATTTCTTTTAAATCTATTATCTCAATTGTCATTTTCTCACCGTGGCAGCATTCGATACAGAAGTAGCTCAGTTTTTTTCTTTTCTTCTTCAAGTTGTAATGTTCGGTCTTTTACAAGATCTTCAAGGTCTGTTGAGTATTTCTCTAACATACGGAACATTGTGTCTACTATGTTCATTTTTCTAAAAATTAAATACAATATTCAGTGAATGTAATTATCAATGATAACTTGTAAACTCTATGATCTGTTCATGATTTCGCACTGACGTAATTAAAATGACTGATGTGAATTTAATATACATGCAAGTCAGGTAGGCAGTTTGAAGCAAATAACAGGTAGAGGAACATTTTTGTCGCACTTTTTGTATAAACATGACGTTCATCGCAATATCACTAAACATAAAATTTGCTAACATTTCATCATTTATTCTTTTATTGTATGCTATCAGTTTATCAGTTTACATTATCTATTTTATAGATTTGACTTACGTAAATTTATGTATTAACTTGATAATGAAATGATCAACCTACTTCCCACCGGTGAATGTTTTGAACTGTTGGTATATTTCCTCCATTCCAGGTCGCATTTCCGGGTTTTCCGTCCAGCAAACCTTCATCAGTTGTATGTACTGCGGTGGCGCTGTGCCGTGACTCACTGACGGACGTAGTAGTGGCGGTGGATGTTTCAGTTTATGTAGAATTTCTTTGAAAAAAAAGAAATTATTTGTATGTTTCACAAAGGCTTGGCTTGTTTCAAGAGATCTTTATAGAACAATAAAGGTGTGAACGAATTGTTATGACTGCAGTTGATGTTTACGTTCTACACAAAGAATAGCTAAAGACTTACTACATATTTTTATGCCAGTTTTTAAAAAAACGGACGAAGTTCAAGGAACTGATTTTAAACTTTGCATATAGGTATATGTATGTGGGATGAGGTGTAGAGCGCAAGCATCGGATAGGCAGGTAAACAGTCAAGGTCAAAAAGAGAGCTCAAAGTTCAAATCTGACGTCATATTTCGAATCTGTAGCAAAACGTATAATCTATTCAAGGTAAAGTAGTACTTTCCAACTTAACATATGAGCCGTACCATGAGATAACCAACATAGTGCGTTTGTGACCAGCATGGATCCAGACCAGCCTGCGCATCCGCGCAGTCTGGTCAGGATCCATGCTGTTCGCTTTCAAAGCCTATTGTGATTAGAGAATTCGTTAGCGAACAGCATGGATCCTGACCAGACTGCGCGGATGCGCAGGCTGGTCTGGATCCATGCTGGTCGCAAATGCACTATGTTGGTTTTCTCATGGCCCGGCTCATATAGATAGGTGGCAATGAGACGATGTGCAGAGTGCATTAACCAGTTTGCAGGGGCAAGGCTATATATCACAACGTCATAGGTCTGCTCTTCAAAGAAATATTGCCAGAAAAGACATGGATTCACTTTCACTTTTTATTTACACTTTCTCTATTTCAAGACAACTGACCTAATTCTGGAAGTGAGTCTCTTTCTTAGGGAAGCAAATGATGAGCCGTTAAGATATTTTGTACGGGCAAACGCCTGGCAACATATCTCTGATGTACTAGTTTTATCTAAATTTGTAAGGCTTTTAGCTGAAGGAATCTTCTCAAAATCTGCATAATTATTTGATTTCTGTCAACAAATTCCTTTATCTTGGATAATGTCCGAGATATTCGGATACGTGTCTGCCATCGTAAGTGATTTTACTCATTATTATTCGATGCATGGGACCCAAGATAGCCTACATTTTAGGCGAAATAATCTTCTTAATGTTATTTTGCATGAAATAATGTTTTCATTGTAAATTTACGTGTTAGCACATACATAGCTGTTTTTTTTCTGATGTAAAATAAAAGGGAAGAGAACACAGCTTATGTTGCCGTCATAAAAGGCACTAGAGGCACTTTCAAATACATGAGAAAGACTATATGCATATGTGACATGGTTGTTAAGTAATAACATGCTTGACTTGCAATCTAGGGTTCAACTGTCGGTTCAGGCACTGAAACTTTCTCAGATGCTCTTTAGTGTCTCCCACCCAATTAAGGAGCCAGTACTGTTATTCTCAGGAAGAAGGCATCACTTCTGTCGGTGTTTCACACTGCGCACTGTGCACTGGGCACCAAAGAATAGGAGACGCCTGTTGTATATAACATTTGTTTTCATCTTTCTCACTATACTCTAGGGTCTTTGTCTCGCCCTGTCTTCTGGTAAGACTGCTATGTGTCTGTACTGTTAGATAATGAATTTCGCGCCCTTGAGAGGTCACGTCTGTCTGTCTGTCTGTCTGTTAGTCTATCTGTTTTATGTATGTTAAACATTTTGAATGTATTTATCATGACAGGGGGCTACATAACTTTGGTATGGAGATAAAATCATGAATCACAGGTCATTTTTATCTAATACATATAGAATGTGTGTGTGTGAAATTTATTTGTGCTCACACTGTTTCATTCATATCAATCGTATAAATATGTTAATGCTTTATCCTTCTGATCGATGTACTAGGCAAATATATTAGTGGGATAAAATTCTATGTCTATGTAAAATTAATGCCATCTTAGAATATTTATCAACGTAGAATAATGAAATGCAATAGCTGATGAGAAAATCAGTGAATAAGTAAATTGGATTATTTAGAGCCAAATTAGGTTTTGTAAGTGCATCTCAGGATTGAAATGTGTAGTTTAAATTATAATAAGTATTGTATATAAAGTCTGAACAGATGAACTGCTTAGTATACGTGAGTGGGAACCATAAAAAACTTGAAAATAGGCGTCCTAGAAATGTATTGACAATAATCCCTGCAAAATACTCCCAAGAAATAGAGACATTGTTATTACATGTACACATTTTTCAGAAGTTATCTATATGACAGAAAATGTTCCTTGTGGAGAAGTTTAACAGCGAGTAAATGAGCCGCATCATGAGAAAACCAACATAGTGCGTTTGCGACCAGCATGGATGCAGACCAGACTGCGCGTCCGCGCAGTCTGGTCAGGATCCATGCTGTTCGCTAACGGTTTCTCTAATTGCAATAGGCTTTGAAAGTGAACAGCATGGATCCTGACTAGACTGCGCGGATGCGCAGGCTGGTCTGGATCCATGCTGGTCGCAAACGCAATATGTTGGTTTTCTCATGGTGCGGCTCAAATCTAGAATTCTGGAGGCTGCATGGGAGGTTTTAGAATTAATTAGGGCTGTTTTTCATTTAAAGAAAAGTTGTAATGTTTTCTTTTCTAAATAAATGCTATTTTTGGGAAATTTATAAAACATTCCGAAGAAATAAGGTTATTGTTTAAATCTCTGAACACCCGTTTAAATTATTTTTTCATACGTGAAATCACATATAGGCGAATGACTTCTAAGTAATGTTTAACAAACTGTAATTAAAGATATAACTAATACTAACGAATTAAAACATAAAATATCAAAATGTCTGTTTGTACCAAATAAAATGTTAATTTTACTGAAATTTCACCGAGTTTGGTAAACGACGATAAGTACAGAAAAATAATAGTAGACCCTTATACAATATTCGGGCTTCCGAGATATAGTCCTGTAAATGTTCAAAAACCGTTCATGAAATGCATCAACAACAAAAAACTTTCATTCTTACCAGAGGGTGTCAAGCCGGAAGTACTGTAAGGGCCAGAGCGCAAGACCACGCACTGCATGATAATTGAAATGCTGTAAACGTCTCCTTTTTCTGAACCCTTCAAACCAGGAACTGGATCTCTTAGATGTTCTGGTGCCATACACAAGAGATCTGAAAGACAAGGACATATAGAAAAAGTGATCTAAAATGTATCAAAACAAGAAGGGCGAAGATATATTGAAACGCCTGATTCCAAGAACGAAGCTTTATAAAACGGAACCCTACAGGAATGTATATCTGGATGTGAAGCCAGTTGATGATCCGTTTGTGTCTGAAGATTTTAAAAGCAGAATGTGATGCAATATAGAGAATGTAACAGTGTAGTATTTCTATATTTATTTATTTCTTTGAAATTTGTTTTTGTCTCAAAATAATCACTGAAGATACAGTTTTATAGTTGGACTTAACTTTAGTATGTTTAAATTCGGCATGAAGTTGTTCGAATGTTGATACCGTCGGTGCTGGATAGTGTTCTTCGCAAAGAACAATTTCATTCACAAAAAAACAAATAGTCATAGTAAGAAACTCTCACATTCTATAATGAAAACTGAAACATGAAAAATAACTGATATATAATTGGAAGTTAACTATCTGAAATTCCATAATTGTTATCAGATTATAATATCAAAACAGATTAATCAGTACCTGAATCTTGGAATTTAGGCGGAAACTTAATAGCACCATATAGATTAGGAAGCCCGAAATCCGAAACCTTGAGAACCCAACGACTGTCTATCAAACAATTGCGACATTTAAGGTTGCCGTGCCATCGTAATGAACTGTTGTGAATATATCTAACTCCCTGAAACCATATGTTGATAAGAGGTATCTTTAATTATAACATTTATTTTAAGTGAACTATTGCAATAATACAGTGAAATGTATCTGGTAACTGTTCAACGTAAAATATCTGGAAGAAAACTGAAAATGGGTTTATGTGGTAAACTGTCTTACACATAAAAAAAGAACTGTTCATAAATTATTATTTGATAAATAAAGAGGTTACACACACTGCCATGTTAGACGACCAGTCCTAAAATGACATTCCTTTAAATGTACATCACAATATCATTTGCTTCAAAAGCTAAATTGTTAGTTATCAAGTAAACAATACGCACAGTTAAACTTTTTCAATTTTACGTCAATTTGCCTACATATAGTTGGTACTTTTCTTCAAATTTTACCGACTTTTAAAGAATATGGTATATATATAAATATGCTACACAGAACAATCAATTTGTATGTTTTACTATTTATTGCCAACAAATGAGAGTACAGTACGTAGAGGTAAATGAAATAAAGAAATTGCACTGGTCCTATAAGTATGTGTAATAAAACACGAATATGTGATATAAATTACATATAAAAGTAATACGAATTACAATAAACGAAATTCAATAAAAGATTCATATATGTTTCACCTTGCAATAAATATTCTGAATTAAATAATCTTGTAATTCTATCAGTTCTCTTATAGATGAAAGGACACTTGAATTCCATTCAGATATCTAAAGTATATTTATTAAAATTTTGTGCGAGTTCAAACGTATTATTTGACCTAGGATATCAATATGCATGATAATAAATTGAAATCTGTGTGATCTTTGATCTCAGATCTCAAACGAGGCAGCATGTTCTTAGATCTTGTGCAAATAAACGTATGAAAGGCGTATCATCAATAGCTGACATGGACAATATTTTATATATTATTTCAAAATGTACTTCCTTAGAGGAAACCATTAAAAAAACAGTTATATATTATACATTTACTTTTCTGAAATACATTTTTACATGGCATTAAAAAGCACTAGTTTACACCTACCCGTATAAGATCTGTAAGCAAAGACACTTTGAAGTCCCAGTCGAGTTTAATGTCGCTATTGTTTAAAACATCCTGTAATAAAATGAGTGCCTGTCAGTGCTTTGCATCAAGTCAACTTCAAAGCCATGACAATTGATTACGCATATAAATTTGATAAAATACTGGAGAGATAAAGCGGTTTAATTAAGTATACCGTAATTATATCTACATAACAAGATGATGCTTTCTAGAATAACACGAACGTGTCATAAAATTAGTTCAAACATAAAATATGTGAGAGGTATTCTTTCCCAAGTTAATTTTGACGCAATGATGGTTTGTTGATATTTCTTTTCACTGCTGTGTGAAGTTTTTAATACTTGCGTTTGGTGTGAACAACATAGTTATTCAGTCCAACTAACACACATTTAAAGCATTGCAAACTGCAATTTTAGTTAGATGAACAGCATAAATATGTGTGCATGCATTGTCTTTGTTTACAAAATGCCCCCATAATACACTTTATCGTAACGGTTGCTGTTTATATTCAGACATTTTTTTTTACCTCAAGGCTGCCCCTGCTACAAAAATCTGTTATTATTGCTGGAACATTTTGGTCATCATAGAATCCAACAAATAAATTGACGTTCTCATGCCGTACATCTTTAAGCTGAAAGCATAACAACTTGAGATTTGAAAAAAAAACTCACTGTCGAACTGAAACATGAAAGTTTAACTTTCAGACTGACAAATATAAACGTTATTTGGAATACGGAAAAAAGAAGATAGTCACTGGAAATCAAAAAGACAGGTATTCCTTCACCCCGAGTCTGATTGAAGCATTAGAGAGCTAAAGTAATGATTTGATACAAATGTATGTTGAGACAGGTAAGTATTAAATTTGCATATTTAAAACGATAATCAGTTTTATTAAACATATTTTGGTTTGAATAAAATTCGGTTAGTCATAATATTTATCCCTCGGGCCATGAAGTCATAGTGTAGTTGGTAGAATGTACATGTTCTGGTAATCAGTATATCTGCATTCTTATAAAGACTGCAACATTGTTGCAAAAAAAAAAAGATACTTCAAAAGCTATTTCTTGTAATAAATTCACTAAAAGTCAATTAAGTCCCTCCTATTGATGAAAACGCAAACAATCATTTAATTAAATCTTGATAGAATACCTGAAACTTTGTTAGAATAAAAAAACTTTAACAAACGTAAGATTAATTACCACGTGATTAACAGTTGACATGTCATCAAAGTTAATGATGTTTTATAATCACTTGCTCACTGACGCCGAATGATTTACACCAAAGCAATAATCAGATATTTCTTTGTAAATTTTCAAACTGATAAGATTCAAGGACATTTCAATTAGTTTGTTTTCGTACACTATTGATGAAAGGTTTACCTGACCTCAGAACATATAAAGTTCAGTAATTTTCTCATAGATTAAGAAAACTTTCTGGTTTGTTTTTGTTCAAAATTAGACACCGTTTAGGTCATACGGCGAGTTTTCACATTAAGATGGCGGAGTAGAACCTCATTTGCATCTTCTGGCATTTTTCAGGGCGTGCACCTGAGTACAATCACTGAATGTCAGGCACAAGGGAGCACAAGGGTATAGCACACTGGGTATAACCATCCATCTTGAGCCTTGATGACATCTTCAATAGGTTAAGATAAAAAAAAAGACGGATTTTATTTTTTTTTTAAAAAATACTTACTGTTTTGATTACATGTAACACCTTGCTTTTCATTTCAAAAGTCTTCATTTTGAGCTCTTTTACATGAACCAAGTCACCCTGCAAAACAGGAGTTTAACTTAAAGCTAACATCACCCTACACGAAATAAATGATTCTTTCACCTTGAGACCTCCTCATGAACCAAGTCACGCAGCAAAATTTTGAGCTGCTTTAGCACAAAAATAAACTGATTTTCACTACTTTCTGAACGACACGGTTCCGCTGCAAAGTTTAATCTCCCTTTTAAAGATTAAGGCAAGTTGCCCAGAAATAAGACTTCTTTTTAATACGTTGAGTTATCTTATTTGAACCATGTCGATAATTTTATCTTAGTCACCCTGCTTTAATGTTTTATTTTCATCTTGGGGTACTACACACGATCCAGTCCATGTTTTGACCGTATCTAAATATATTCTTAGTAACCAGTAAATGTGTGGAGAGTTTTTGAAGATGCATTTATATGGTCTTGTTAGACCATTGACATCTCAACGTGAGCACGTTACATTGTACAACTTATCCAGCAAAAATTACAGACTTTTCTTTGAAACAGAGATTTTTTGTTGTATCACAGAAGCCAGGAAAAGACGACAATGTGATTTATTTTTTTTAATCCTTTATTCAGTTTTTTTTTCAAACAAGTTAACAGTAAAGTAAAACATACACTGTCATAAATGTGATGTATACAATGTAAGTACAAAATACATGTTTATGATAAGATGCAAAGTTCTTTTAATACATTCTAAGGTATGTGAGATGTTAGCTTAGTAATAAATTTGTCACATTCGAAATATTTTGACAAAACTAAAAATTCATACTTGAACAATTTGCAGATACTGAATTGCTTAGTTCCATTTTCACTTAAAAAGTATGCTTTGTAAATACAAAACCCCAACATTGCAAGAATCGTATTAAGATTAAAGTAACCTGGGTAAGCAAGTTTGTTTCCCAAGATAATTGTTTGCAAGGACTTTAAATTTCTTTCGATACCACACTCTCTAATATAAGTTCACATAATATCAAATTCCAAACGTCTTGAACCACAGTACAATCTAAAAATACATGTTTGTAATTTTCTACGACATCGCATATATTGATGTGATTCAACCATTTTCCAACTAAAATGTATTTCTTTACAAGGAAAAATTCTATGGAAAAGTTTATATTTAAATTGTTTTACTTTATTGTCATGTAAACTATTCAAAAACCTATAAAAGGGTAGCCTTTTAATTTGAAATATATTTGAAAACTCTCAGTTTTGTACAAGTGTACATACATATATATCTAACAGAAGATCCTTCTAAAGCATAAACCGCAAACATGAGCAATTATACGAGTTGTTTCAGTTGACTCTATTCATGAGAAGTAATGAAAAATTCAATAACCCTCTTATCCATTACTACGAGCAATGAATTATCTCGATAATCCAAAAGAACAGAAATATTTACAACAAGACAGAAACAACACCAGCAGAAAAAACTAGAGATGTCACAGGAGTGACGAATTATACCCAAACAATACAGCCTTGTCACAGAAGTAAGCCAATGTCAAAGTCGAACTTCAAAATCAATAGGGGCCATCTGCTGGTCATGATCAACCTCCCTATTAAGTTTCGTGATCCTAGGCCAAGCGTTCTCAAGTTATCGTCCGGAAATGATTTAACTGTTCTGGGTCACTGTGACCTTGACCTTTGCCAACTGTCCTCAAAATCAAAAGGGGTCATCTGCTTGTCATGACCAACCTCCCTATCAACTTTCATGATCCTAGGCCCAGGCGTTCTCAAGTTATCATCCGGAAACCGTTTATCTGTTATCCTGGGTCATTGTGACCTTGACCTTTGACCTTCTAAGCTCAAAGTCGAATTTGACCTGTATTTTATGATGTTACACCTGTGTACCAAAATTTATGATCTTAGACCTAAGCGTTCTCAAGTTATCATCCAGAAACCGTTTAACTGTTCCGGGTCATTGTGACCTTGATCTTTGATCTACTGACCTCAAAGTCGAACTTGACCTGTATCTTATGGTGTTACACCTGTGTACCAAAAGTTATGATCCTAAGCCAAAGCGTTCTCAAGCTATCATCCGGAAGCCGTTTTACTGTTCCGGGTCATTGTGACCTTGACCTTTGACCTACTAACTTAAAAGTCAAATTTGACCTGTATTTTATAATGCTTCACCTGTGTACCAAATTATTTTTAAATCTGTCAAGCCCAAATGAGTTATTGTCCGGAAACCATGAAAACGAACGGACCGACCGACAGGCCGACCGACAAGCTCACTCCTATATATCCCCTCAAACTTCGTTTGTGGAGGTATAACAAGCATTGTTTGTCTATTTTTATATAATCACTGAGCTAAATTAAGAACAAGTCACATTAGTAATAACATTTCATAAAACTTTAAAGATACAAAAGAAAAAAATATATTTCCCTTGGGAAATGCTTGCAACTTGGGTGCGATATTACTGGCAGTGTTATATTCGTTTCGATATTTTGTTGACTATGCAATATTATGAATTGATCTTATGTAAGAGCCTGTCATTTGACGAAATTAACGTTACGTCTTTTTGACTCTAAGCAACTTCAGCTTTACTTGTTTATCTTGAAAAAGGAAGAGTGCCGACACGTTGATAAATAAACAGTAACATTATTATTAATATTACGTTGATCTTTGTAGTATCAAATATACCAAAGGCAACTCATTGACGATTTGCATTTGATATCAATAGTGATAATATCTCCTGAAATTTCCATTGCATAATACGGAATATTAATGAAATTACAGGCCTCAGAAATAACAAATCCCAAAACCAAAAGATAAACTCTTACTGCAAAAAAAATTACATTGAAGTTATACATTGCGAAAAGCGCAGTTGATGAAATTAGACGTTATTCAATCAAACCATTTTAAGGATGTATGCTAGAATTTGGTGCGAAAATTTTCCCAATAACAGAATTTCTTCAAACTTTGGATATTGAAAGACAATCATCTAAGAAACAAAAAAAATGCAAAATAAATCATAGGTCACCAGTATCAAAAAAGAGTTATCTGCCCTTGAAAACGGCATTTCCCCCAAAAATGACGTTTTCAAGGGCAGATAACTCTTTTTCCATACCGGTGACCTATGATTTTTATTGCATATTTTTGTTTCTTAGATGATTGTCCTTCAATATCCAAAGTTTAAAGAAATTCTGTTATTGGGAAAATTTTCGCCCATCTCATATACAGGGAATTCTAGCATACGCCTTTAAATTGAATGTTCGGAATGCTCATGGCAAATATTTCAAGATCTTAAATTAATGTAAAACAGACACATTGCAAACTTTCACAGCTTAAAGGATACTAAATGATCTTAATTTAATCTTTTAATAATAACAGTTACTGTGCAAGCAGTACATATTCTGCTTTCAGGGAATTCGTCAATTCTGTTGTTTTCTGTAATTGTCTCAGGATGTCTGGAATCTATAATAACCAGTTCATAATTATTTCACTGACTGGTTACTTACGTCATCATATGATGCATTGTTTACAAAATGTTTGGCATAGTCACAAACATTTTATCTGTTATTGCAAAGTTACACAATATTTAATTGTGTGGTATTGTAAGCTTCACATTATGACTTTACATAGTTTCAATTGCTCTTATTGTATAGGTTATCTACATTTATGTAATTGTTCGTTATACTTACATTATATCTCGCTGTATCTGTAATATCAGCATATTCATGTAGACTAACCATTGACCTGTTTGTTGCAGTTCTACCACTCGAGTCCTTTATTAAATCTGGTCGGTCTATCAAGTTACTGTTACCGTTCATCAACTGTCAAACAAAAATACGAAATGTTAAATCTGCTAAATGATAAAACCAAATGGTACTACAGTGAAACCTAGAATGATTAGATTATAATAATAATAATAGTACAGACTGAATGCATGATTTATCTAAAACTAAAAGCTTTATGTTAGAAAGCATGTTCAATTTCAAACGTTGATATCTAGGTCACGCCTGTTTTGAACCTTTGAATATGTGTTGTAACAAATTGTTTGTATGATTTGAAGAATATATTCTAACCGCTACTTCGTTTCTACTTTTAATATTCCTTATGTATGGGTAAATCTTAGTTGATATATACATCATTATATTGATCAACAATATCAAGATAAAGACAAAGATTTCGCCAAGAGAGTTCACAATTTCAAGAGGGTAATAAGACATTCTGATAATTCCTCTGGAGATACATATTTACAAGTTGCTTCGGTAGTAAATAGAATAAGTATGTAAAACTACCATTTGTTTGCAAAACATTACAATTGATGCACCTTGATATAATTTGATCCAATGTAAATTGCTTTGAATTTCATCTTACACTTAATTCTAATGATCTAGTATATATATATTCCAGTTGCTCTGGAAAATGAATAATGTTTTAGATTATAAGGATCGTACATTCCTGTCTGTGTTTTCCCTGCAAAAAGGAAAGCGCGGAAAGGGGTCACCAAGCGGTTGCGAGATTTCGCAGACATGTAATTATCATTTTCCTTGCATATCACGTTAAAAAGAATATCTGGGTATCTTCTGGCATTGTGTAAACAGTTTCTTATATCATAATACGTCGTTACTTTAGTGAACGCTATTTAAGACAAGGCTGTACGATAGGGAATGACAGACATGCCAATCCTGCGTAATGGGCAATTGTAAAGTTTTCCCGATAAGTACACACGAGTTATTCATACTGCTTCTCGGAGAAAAAAAAATCTGCTGAAATTCAAACAATGTGGTATGATCTTAGGATGAAAACAAAATCCAAATAAAAATAATATGCTAAAAATGAAAATTGTTATCTGCTACTGAAAGAATCATACGCATATTGTATGACATAGTATCGAAGTATACGCATATTGCATGACAAAGTATCAAAGTATGCGCATATTGGATAACAAGGTATCAAAGTGTACGCATATTGTATGACAAAGCATCGAAGTATACGCACATTGCATGACAAAGTATAATATGACATTCATATAAAGAGAAGAGTAATAAATTGAATCACGGATATGATTTACTTCAGGACATATTATAGATGTATATCATTTACTATGATGCCCAAATAACTTGACACTTTTTTCAAAACAGACTTATAGGTGAAGCTGTAAAATATGAAGTATCATATTTAGGACGGCATCATACTTGCTTACGAAAAGTCGGTAGTCGGTCTCCTACCTACTTAAAACTAGCTAAAAAGGCTAAAAGATCTATAGAGTCAATGCTTTCAGCAACAAAGCACTTATATAGAATGTTTCTGACAGTAACAGAACAGATACATTGTTTGAATTATGAGAATAACACTTGTATGTAGTGTTATAAATATTACTAGATATTAAAAAGGGTAATTTGGGTCGTCGAGAAATAGCAATCTATGGATAGGACGTTAGAGAACTGCATGTAAATCATTTAAGAAAACGGCCCATGCTAAATGATTTATTTCACAAAGTGTTTTCTATTTGCACTGTAGCATAACAAAAACATTTATCATACAGTGAGAGTTATTCATGATCAATACCTTTTAGGATTAATTGGCCTAGGAAGGATGACATTGACCGGGTCTTTACCCGAGGTTGATATCACTTCTCCCAGTTCAGTAACTCAATATCCCGACAGAACTTTGAATACAACGACCGTTTCCTAAATAAATCCAACACGTCGGAGATTCCTTGTAGAAAGGACAGAAACATTTTTGGTATATCTTTGGTTTTTAATTATGTAAGACGTCGCGACGTTATTTTGAAGGTTGATATTTGTTTTCGGCTTCATCCTCGAATTAGATTACCTGTTTTTACTATTCATGTATTTATAATAGCAATGCCACATATCGTGTTATTAACATGATTCAAACAATGCACGAAAGATAACAACTGCATATAGAATATGTGTAAGAGTAAACTGTCATATTCACCCAGGTTGAAAATAGGAGAGTGGTTCGCAGTAAGCGTTTAGCCTATTCTCTTATACCAGGAAAACGGTCTGTGGAGCTATTGCATGTATGAGCTGTTTCTTATGATCTTGATACTTTTCAAAGTAGACTAGGTTTGTGAACAGATGAATGAAAATGTTATTGCATGAAAGACGCAGACAATTTGAAACAATATTTGTTTGCAAAAGGCAAATTGATTGTGTTTATACTACTTCTTCAAAATTGAAAGGAATAAAACATTTACGTTTGCAATCTTGATACTTGATACTGAATACATTTCTTAATCAAAGCCTTGAAATGTCTGATGGTTGCGGGTTTTTGGTAGATTTATTTTCTGTTTAAATGCCAGTCTATGAATATACATGCATGAGAAACAAATACTAATTTAGTGTGCCTCATATCTAAGATGAACTCTGCATGACCAAGCTTGTGATGTAACCATTGGCTGGAATACGTAATCATTGATAGATCTTATATAATCTAAATGGTCAGTGTGAGTGGATACAGGTTGAATAAGAAATAATTCATCCGCAATATTCATGAATGGGACTATTTTATGTAGCACATGAACATCCTTTGGATGTGATTTGGAATAAAATAAGATGCTATGATTGTCAGAAATACACTTTAACTTTGGTAGCGGGATAAACCCACAACCAAAAACACAATACTCGTCGATGCGCTATGGTATCGATCGGACATTTTTCATGTAAGGAAATTCTGGAGAAATGAGCAATGTGTCAAAATCTGACGTTATTTTTTGGTGAATCGTTTATCATTTCAACTGAGAGGAAATTATTTTATACAAGAGACACACTTCCCATTAAACCAATAGAATACGTCAGCTCCTCGCTGATTAAGGGTTTACACCAAATATATTCCATGTAGTGATAAATAGAATCTGTTATAAACAGCCACCAGGATATCTTTGCAAAACCAGGATTTTGGCAAACTTCGCTATCATTTCTAAGTGACTTAGAAACTTCTGTTTTAGCTTGGATGGTAGCTGAGGGACCAATGAGCAATAAATGATATAGTTTTGCTTTAGTTTTTATTTGCCTATTTACAAAAAATATGATTTAAAAAAATTGTCCAATTGGATTTTCCAATTTCCAATCGGACATATGGCGTCCGATTGGAATTTTTGAAAATCCTATCGGATTGTTTTCCCATTTTTTGGCGTGCTGGATTTTTTTCCGGGCGGGAAACATTTTTTTTTGTTCAAAGTGTGTATAAACAATTGGTTATTGTATATATTGTTTATGCATTGTTTTCCCATTTTTTGGGTGCTGGAAAAACATTTTTTTTTTGTTCAAAGTGTGTATAAACAATTGGTTATTGTATATATTGTTTATGAAAACGTAATTTGTATCAAATAGCGGTCTCCTGAGAACTTTTCAAAAATTCAATGGGATTTTTTTCCAACATTTTTTAATGGAAAAATATCCGCCCGGACGAATTTCCGATTGGAAAAAAATCCTGTTGGGTTTCCTTTCCAATCTAAAAAATTGGAAAAAGGTACAATTGGAGGGTTTTTTTATTGAAAACGTCTTTTTTATTGTTTTTTCTTTTTTTTTTCGTATAACACAATCGGGGTGTTAGGGGAATATTATCTTTATATACGAGGATTGTCCCGGAAAATCGCGAACTTTTTTTATTATTTCAAATATATACGACGCATGAAATAATTCTTTTAACTATTGGTATTTCAGTGTATACTCGACAGTACAATAGAGTTTAAAATTGAATATCTCTTAAAACCGACGTTTGGACGAATTCTTTCCGCTATATTTTGTCTTCATTTCTTCCATGCAAATGAGTATTCTGGCACAACTGTTTAAAACTTATTCCTCTCACGGATTCTTTCCGATATTCTAAGAAGTACGAATGTTATACAATGTAGTATGTGCGTTATATTTTGTCAAGATATGTTCAACCCTAAATGGAATATATAGTGGGGAGTTCTAAGGTACAAACAGTTTTAATTTATAAAACGAATATGTCAGCCAGCCTCATAAAAACTAGACAGTTCATTTTTTGTTAAAAAGCGTAACAGACTGTTTGTTGTCAAATACCAGTAGCAGTGCTTCATCTTGTCCTTGAAACGATATCATGAACTTGCTATCGTGAGCTTCATGAGAAATTTCGCCATGGAAATATTATTCGAGTTTTAGTTATAACACCAATAAATGAACTTTTTCCTAACATAACAATGTTTCAAGTAACAATCATCAAAGCAGATGTTCCCGGGAGCAAACAGCCTTTACACAATTAGAGATGCTACAATGACACTTAAGCCCTCTACAGACGGTAGGTTTTTGTTGTACAACACTAATTATCTCAAAGATGTACAATTTTGAAACTGTACATTTTTCACATACAGACAGTATTCCATTCCCATATAAATCACAGAGATTTCCCTAGTAAATATAGTGCATCAGGTACTAAAAAGAATGTAACCATTAATAATAAAAAATAGTATTCATCTTTTTATGTCCCCTGAATTTGATTACGCATGACACAAATGAGCCACGCCATGAGAAAACCAACATAGTGGCTTTGCGACCAGCAGCATGGATGCAGACCAGCCTGCATGTGCATCCGCGCAGTCTGGTCAGGATCAATGATGTTTGCTTTCAAAGTCTATTGCCAGTAGAGAAACCGTTAGCCAACAGCATGGACCAGACTGCGCGGATGCTGGTCGGAAACGCATTATGTTGGTTTTCTCATGGCGCGGCTCAAATCATTTAACTTTTCAGTGTCATCCTTTTTCCATTATGCATTAGAAGCCATTTTATATTCAGATTTGTGTTTATTTGTTGGGCAATTGTTTCTGGAATTTCATTCACTTGCATCTTATCAACTAATTATTTACCAATTTGTTGCTTGTCAACGTGGGTGGTACGTAAGGCAAAACTTATGAAATAGAACATGTCCTAATCTGTAAGTCAAGACTTAAGATTTACGAAATCAAGGAATAGCATCATACACACGATAATATTTGGCTGTACATCTTGAATTTAATTGGTGTTGTACAACAAAAACCTACCGTCTGTAGAGGGCTTTAGCAGTATAATTAGGTCATCGATGAAAAATATTATATATCCTTTCCGCAACCTTAACGTACTAAAACGTATTAGCGTCTGATGCGCCCTTTCACGCTTCCGTAGAAACAACATTTATTACACGAAACTTATTTTGAAAATATTTCTGAAATGTCTAGGTCTGCAGCTCTCAAATACGGTTATAACTTACATCTGAGGCATATACTGACACTCTCAGACAACATCAAAAATGACATTTTGAGCGATTTGATGAAGTTCCAAAATTATCAATGTACCCTTGGTCCGTTACGGACCCCTGTGGGATTTCTGTTTATCCAGAGCTCAAATATTTTTTCATAGATTAAAAGCTGACATGCTGTACTAAAGCCCAGGTAATTTCAATTCGTAATAAAGTGCTGAACATTGGCTCCCCCCACCCCCCAAAAAAAAGAAGTCCACGCGCATACATTTAGACGGGGTGACCCCTGCGCATGACCCCTGACTATCTACGAATCAAAATTCGGCTTTCGTTTTCAAGTTTAGCATTTCTACTTTCATTTTATTTACTTCCGGAAATAGCTGAAGGTCGAGTGACGTCATTTTCTGTGTTGTCAAAAACATACATATGCCTGGCGAGATTGCATAAATATGTGCTGGCCGTCCTAAGGTTATCATGCAATTAGAACAACAGTTTTTTATCCAAGAAAAAGTAGTTCTTAAACACAAATGATATTTCACAATGATTTCAGGTAATTGTTTTGATAAAAATGAATTATATCAGCTTGTATTCCATGACCGTTTGCAGTCATTGATTACATTTGATTTGGTAACACAAACGCACCGTGACAATACGCTTAAACAGCTGTGATCCGCGATAAATGTAAGCATTCCCTTCATTTTATATACAAATCAAGCTTATTTCAGTTACATTTTAAGAGATTGCATGATCGGTGACTGGGTTGAACTTGTAATAGCCTTAGCAAATATATATTTCTATTGTCAAAACTATCAAACTAGCAACTTTGCAATTATTAAAATCTGAATGGTTTGTACTTAAAAATTAATGTTGGCACTCATAACTACACTGACGAGATAAAGAAACGCCTCATTCAAACTCGGTATACAATTTTTCGTTAACCGTGATTCAAAATTAGAAAAGAACAATTCCATTCGCAAATTAGATGCTTTACAAGAATTTATGGTCAATAAGAAATCATTTCATTGTCGCATTAAGCTTAAATCTTGAATTTTAATAGCCCGGTCGGAGAAATTGCATTAGAAAAATCAGTAGCGCGTGTGGCCACCTCTGCTAGCAACCACAGCAGCAAGGCGACGCCTCATAGAGCCGCACCAGTTGCGTAACAGATACCGTGGGATTCTGGCCCACTCCTGGTGCAGCGCTGCTACCAGTTCCCGGACGTTTGCTGGCTGGGGTTGACGTTGGCGTAACCGCCGTCCGAGATAATCCCACGCGTGTTCAATCGGATTGCAGTCCGGTGAACACGCCGGCCAAGGTAAAACATTAATGTTTCTAGCCTGTAGAAAGTCCCTGGTGACGCGTGCAACGTGAGGTCGCGCGTTGTCATGCTGATAGACTAATCCTTGACGTTGACGGAATAAAGGGACAACTACATGACGTAATATCTGGTCGATGTAACGCCCGGCTGTGAGATTACCTTGGCAAACGACGAGTTGGGACTTAAACCTATGGTTGATTGCTGCCCACACCATTACTCCACCTCCACCGTAACGATTGTGCTCCAAAACGCAATTGTTTGCGTAGCGTTCATGGCGTCGTCTATAGACACGGATACGTCCGTCGGCGTTCCACAAGTTGAAACGCGACTCGTCACTGAACACTACGTTCTGCCAACGCTGGCCGCGATGGTTGCGTGCCCAAAAAAGACGTTGGTGACGGTGGCGTAACGTTAGAATTAGACCGCGGTAGGGCCTACGACAGGTAATTCCGCGTTCTCTGAGTCGATTTCTCACTGTATGTCGACTAATTGGACGTCCACGGTTACCTACAACTATACGTGACGTAGATTGCGCCGTCACAAATCTGTCACGTAAATGACGTTGACGTATATAATTATCCTGTCGTATTGACGTTACACGCGGTCTAACTGAACGTGGTCTATCGATAGACGTTCCCGTGTCTCTAACACGTCGAATAAGACGCACAATTGTCGAACGAGAGACGTTAAAACGTCTAGCAACTTGTTCCTGCGTTCGCCCATATTCAAGCATAGCCAAAACCTGAGCCCTCTCTTCAGAATTCAGCCTCGGCATTACGAAAACTAATGTTTTTTTCAGAGAATAGCTGAAAATATGGTTGTGTGCCGTATTACACATGTACATGTGCAAAAATCGTTCAATCATACCACATGGTTTACATGCACGGACTGCACGAGGAAATCATGACCAGGTACATGAAGTGAACAAATGGCTGAATGAAATCGCGCGAGTTTTTGTTCACTGTGTTTGTCGGTCAGAGTACATGTAGATTTACTACATTTCACAACAATTAAAAGTGTTAGGAAAAAAATAACGCCAAATTTCATTGAGGCGTTTCTTTATCTCGTCAGTATATATGATATTAGATTACATCCAAATCGTTAACCTTTTACAGATATTTAGGGTATTATCAAAACCATTGTCTGAATGCTATTTAAATTTAAACATCGCTTGGATAAAGGAGATCCAACGGCCCGTAAAGCTTCCCTCAGCCCTTAAAGCTTCCCAATATGGAAATTCTTTACTTACTCTTTCAATATATAGAAGAGAAATATTATTAATTTCATTTCGAAATTTAGTTTCAATCAGAATTGCCTTTATCCGTGAAATTGGGAGCAGTCTAGCTATGAATAAGAATGACGTTTCAAAGATGATTTAAATTACTGAATAAATTAAAATGCAAAGATCCTGACTTCCTGTCGAGTTTTCATTCTTCCAGTGAAGGACATAAAGCTTTGTATCGTTACAAAATCCGCAGATGTCTACGGTATAGCGGAACAAATTTCAAAATGACAAACGTTCTTGTTTGTATTTACCTTGCTGATTTTATAAGTGACATGTAAGCATTTTTGTCGTATTTTGTCATAGCTACAGGTAATTATGTACAAGCTAATAAAATCATTTGTATCACGACAAAGACCAAGAAAATGTTCAGTCATGTAATGTATCTGATGTTCAAAAGTACAATTAGAACTTTGCCTTGCCGAAAGCCATCTCTGTATAATTACAATATGACATTATCTATTGCTGTTGATTCTAAATCTACTTACATTGAAATTGACAAACATTAAAGATAATGTACCATGCAGCGGTTTAAATAGATGATTGTAATTATTAATCAAGGTTAGCTGGAAGGACCATAACTGATGGCAAACGGTATAGTATCTATTTCTGCTACCGTGCTTATTTAGTGTGTTTAATTAAAGAGAAACTGCCCATAACCATTTAAAAAAATACTATTCCACATTATTAATAAGTATAAATAATTCCGTGTAGGATTTTTACCCTGATTTTAATTAATAAGCCCAGCGATCATTTTTCTTTTCTCATAGCTCATAATTAAAGACGTAAAATAAAAAGATGTTTGTAGAAACAGACGTGTTAATAGTATTCCATTTAAAGGCACTGACCTCAAGATTTTGGCTGAAAATGATCTTTCTATAAAATTGATCATATTATGAATTTTAGAATATGAGTTTTTGATTCTTAATTATTTTAAATTGCCAAAACAAGAAAACAATGTCCGCGTCGGGAATCGAATCCGGGCCGCCGCGGCAATAAAATCTTTTCCACTGTCTTTACCAATATCGCCATGGACGACTACGTGTTTAATACGTTGAATATATATATTTATAGTTCGAGTAAGCGTTACAAACACTTTTCGATTTTCTTGTACAAATTAGTAAAAACAACTAATTCTCAGGTATTGTCTGTCAGTAATTCAGTTTCAAAGATTTCTTAGGAAATATAGCATTAATTTCCTGACACATTTTTTCTTTTTTGTGTTGTCATACGATCTGGAGGCCAGTGCCGCCTTTAATCAGGAAATTAAAAACAAGTATTTTAGCAATAACAGAGAAATATGAAGCAAAAGAACTGTTATTGACTCATGTTCAACCTGATACTTGCTGCATCAGACTGTAAGTTTGAACTTCTATATCAGACTACGCATGCATAAATATGATATACCATTTGCTTTGATCTGGTTGGATTTCATGTCATAATGTATGTGGTTTGTGCTATGTTCATACTGCGCCCTGAAAAACAACAGCCTAATGTGCCACAGGGCTTTATTTCCAGCACAAGCGCGTAGAACACCGACCTTGTCTTCATACGAATGTCATATACAGGTGTTCAAAGACATGGGAGGAATATAATGTTTAATAATTATCAAACGTTGCTAAATGTTACCTCTGATACCCGTTATGTCATACGAATCCAATAAACTTACCTTAGAACCTTTTTGGACATCACGTTTCGACAGAAAAACAAGATCGTCTTTCGTTAAAAGAACTTTATGCTGACCTTTAGACATATCTCTGTGTATTATCTTCCGCCTGAAATAATTAACAAAGCACTTATAATGCTCCAATTTCCCGAGGACAAACGCAGAAAGTACAATTCATTCGGGTTTTGCATTATTGTATTTGCTAATGAATCAACCCAGTTTTTCAAAAGCTTTGTTAAACTTTCCACTTTCCTTGCTTATAATACGCACAAGTGTGGCCTCTGCAAATTTTTGGGGGCAAGTGAATATATTGCAGTTGGTCGGACTTTGGCTATTTATATCTTATGATTTGGCTATTATTTACTAACTGATCCGCTACAATAGCAGTATTAACCATTCCGTCCCAAACTACTGCATCAAATATTTCGTGTAAAATTCATTCTTTTCCATCTTGTTTTATAATACTGGCATCGGAAACAGTGTATAAGTTGAGAAAATTTCCTTACGGCATGATTTCTATTACCTACTGAAATTGTGATTTGATTTGTGACTGTCAAGGCACTACAGTTTCATCCATGTTCAGATCATAGCTTTATATGTCCGGTGAAATGACTTTCAGGCTTCAAAAACGTAGAAAGGCAAATTACGCTTACAATGAATAGTTGTCTGTATTGCACTACAGAAAGAAAATGTAACCAACAGATGTCTTTGTTGCCTTAAATGTTAAAATAGAACTCTCAGTATATCACGGCAAAAAAAAAACAGTGTCTAGTATCTTACTTTTATATCCGACACACAAAAATTCGTTCACGGTATAATAACTCTTCCAGTTCCTTATGTACAAATGGTCATTCAGAATTACTATACATAATGTATAGCGTTTCGTCAGCAGTATATTCGAATATAAAAATAGAAGAACTGAGATAACTGTCCTATTTCTGAACGAAACACGTACGTGACTGTAAGCCCTCATTTTATTAGTTAAATGTAGACTTTTTGCTATTCTGCGATTGTGATTCCAATTGAGTTATTGGTGAAAAGTTATTTACGAAGGTTTATGATACGAGCTAAAACTCGTTTATTTGGAATTACAGGATTTATGCTTTTCTTGGTGTACATGTCTGTAAAAAGCATGTCTTATATAGCACACATTAAACATTGGCGTTCGTTTGAAAAAATGGACCAACATGAGTTTATATATATATTTTAATAATTTAATACGTTTTAAATTATCAATTACCGTAAGAGCTTTCAGTCATTTTATATGTTATTATTTTGGGATCTAAATATATAATTCAACTGTGTTGATATATACTTTACTGTAAATAGCAGCAAAAACTATAAAATGATAGCTTTTAAATGCGTCAATATAGTCAGAAGGTTGGTCGTACATTTACCTCGTATAAATAACATTTTAATATTTGCAATAATAATAAGTACAATTCGTCATATTTGTTTTTTCATTGTTAATGTCGTATTGCTCACTAAATACTTTTATCTCGTCGGGGTTCTTATCACAGCCTGCGACTCATGATTACAGATCATAAATACTTTATCTATCTTTAAAACTTACCATACAGCTATTATAATAGCAGTTGCAACTCCAGCAACAAACAGTACAGCTATCGCTATGGCAAGAATGTAGAGTGCATCCATTCCTTCTGATTCCTGCCTGCAGGAATCTAAATAGAAGCTTTCGTCCGGACCCAAGACTTGATCATTCGGCCATCGAACCTGAAAATATTTGTTGAGAATAGTTAAATACACAAACAAAAAATATAATAATGAATGTTAAAACACTTAATGCACGATCTTATGATAATAAAGATTAATTGTGTAACATTTGTTTCTCGTGAAGATATTACGGCAACATTTATTTCATTGAAATCAAAACTTTTAATGGAAATCATGTTGTATCTTATAGCATTCATGAAAATCATGTTGTAGTCTTTTAAGGCATTGTTATATTTTTATCTGTAGAGTGACACACTTTCGTGGATTTTTTTCTCTCATGGACATACCTTTTGCGTTTTAACAAGTAACTTCGACGCCCTTGGAAAGTACTGCATGTGATGCTCACGCGTAGACAGCTCTATCGATTTTACATTAAAACTTGTATGTACCAATACAGATCACATGCATAAGTGGGAAAAAAACAAGACTATAAAATAGCAGATGCTTCGTCAATCTCAAGGCTACTATTTTGCTGGTAATGACCTGGTAATGCTTCGTTTATTATATTGAAGATAAGATTGAATATCGTTAGAAGTTATGAGACGACGTTGTTTTCACAGTTACAAAAATGAAAACAATGATTTGATCTCTCGTTGCCTCTTTTCGTTCGTTTTGTTTAAGGTTTTGCGCCGTTTTTAACAGTAATTCAGTCAGTTAACGCTGGGCAGTTTACCTAACCAGTACCAGTGCTAACCTGTTCTCGGTGAGCAACCGCAATTTCTCAGGAAATGGAGGAAGAATGATTTCAGACAAAATGTCATATATCAAATCGTCACAGATAAATTATGCCGCGCCCGAGGATCGAATTCAAGATCCAGCGATCCGTAGATCTGCTCTCTCCCGATCGAGCTAAGCAGGCAGGCTTTCGTTGGTTTGTTTTATTGATAAATATATAATCAATTCTACAAGTACATCCTTTGGAAGTACAGAACATATTCATGTTCATGCTAAATAATAACTAATTCGGTTTGATTGATTGGCTTTATGAGAGATTGCGGAACATCCCCTAGCATAGTTTTAGCGGAGTCTTTAATACAGGTACATTCCATGGACATCATTATCCCAAAAAACAACACCTTGTTCAAGTACAGGAGCACATTGAACAAAAAATCATATTCTTGAAAACCGATCCGCAACACACTGACTATATCTTCAAAATGTCACATGATCTTAATGACGGAAGTTGATCCATGATGTCAAATATTGTATAACTTTCATATTAAGTAATTAAAAAAATCTTTAAGCGCCTGGTCAATAGATCTCTTGGTTATTATACCATAATTTTTCAAAACAGTATCCAAGTTTTGGCGTCAAGTCTACACAATAAAACAGTACGTCTAACATCTGTACAAAGTTTGTTTACGATGTTGAATTCAACAGAGCAGCAGTACTAGCTAGGAAGAATGGACGTTAAACAGAGGTTGAACATACTAACAATATATTTGTGTATCTAATTTTCCATTTCTGTTTTTTTGCTGAATATACTCTACATAAATGTTACTGAAAAGATATAAGGTCAATATACTTTTTACAGCTATCCATAACAAATTACACGAAAGAATATTATCTAATAAATACTCCGACGTTTGGAATTTACTTTCCGAATCGCTGTTATTTGATTCACCGATTCTCAAAACAAAATACATTACAGATTTAAGCAAATTTCAGTATAATTACACCATGCACATTATTCAAAAACAAAACAAAAAATTACTTAACGGATTTGTTTCTTATAACCCTTGCTCGAAAAAAGCTAATAAACGAGAATAGGCAACACTTTCTCTCTTTTAACTAAAAGTCATAATGAGCCGTGCCATGAGAAAACCAACACAGTGGGTATGCGACCAGCATGGATCCAGACCAGCCTGCGCATCCGCGCAGTCTGGTCAGGCTCCATGCTGTTCGCTTTTAAAGCCTATTGGAATTGGAGAAACTGTTAGCGAACAGCATGGAGCCTGACCAGACTGCGCGGATGCGCAGGCTGGTCTGGATCCATGCTGGTCGCAAACCCACTATGTTGGTTTTCCCATGGCACGGCTCATATGTATGAAAAGTCCCATCAAAAAGCTCATTAACTTCCAGAAAACTAATATCACAGAATATCTTTGTTTATTGATTAAGTCAGAAATGCTTCTGGCCGTAGGAAATGTAAAGATAACCGAAGTTAAGGTTTCTTTATGAAACTCTTTAAGATAAGTACATTTTCTTCGATCAATGTTCCTCGGAAAGTTGTATAGTCTGACCTTTTACCAAGATATATCTAAAGTAAACAATGTATGAATCATAAAAAAATGTTGTACTGATAATTTCCTAAAGAACGGCATAATTTTAGTTAACAGTTCATGAAGTTCTAGAATCTTAGCACAAGGTAATTGGTGTGCTAATTTAAAAGCGTAGCTGCGAGTTTTGCCGAAACTTGGAAACTGGATTTTCAAATCAGGATAAGACACGTTTAGATGACCATGAATAAATAAACTTTCTAAAAAGTAAAAATCTCAGAGCCTTAACATGTCCTTAAAATTCTCAGCTCCAGCTGTGCGGTTAAATCGGAAGAAATAGAAACTGGCGGCAAAAAATTAAACGCATTGAAAGTTTTTGAATATTGTCGACCTCTACTTATCCACTTTTTTATTGTTACTTGTGTCATGCCATTTGTAACTTCGGTAATGATTGGCTTACCTGGGTTATTTCAAATATTTTAGGGCATCAATAAGCTCCGCCTATTTCAAAAAGAAAACCATTTTATTTCTGATTACATAATTATGTTTCAGCTGTTTAAATGAACGTCGCGGAAAATTTAAACATAAAGAAGGCATTCTAAGAAATGATCAGAATTTCGATAAGAATTGGTTCATTTGCATTGATATCCTTGTTTAGAATGTGTTACCATAAATAAGTTTGTTATTTACTTGACGTTTCTTGTATTATAGATCCAAGTCCACGATCGGATTTAGGCGTAGTGTATTTCTTATGAGTATTTACGTTTACAACAAAGAAGGTTAAGTTTTCAAACATGGTAATTCAAAAACTAAGGAAAACTTACATATACTATGTTTAGCTGTCAAAAACATCCGTCATGTGAAAAGAAGAAAATACGGGAAGATCTGTACAAAAAAAAATACTCATTTTCTTCGCTGATTTTTTCCATGTACCTAATTGAGGTTTGAAACAATTTGCGAAAATGTAATTTTCGTGTTTTTTTGGTTTGTTTTTATTATTATTATTATTATTTTGCAAATAAGCATACGCTATCAAAAAAGTCAAACTAAACACAGTTCGCTTCGCTAAGATTGAAAAATATTTGCGAATATTTCTGATGTCATTTAATGAGGCTTCTTGGCAGTTTTGACCATCATTATCAGTGAAATAGAATGCTTGCCACAGTCTCGGTGATTTTTCAAAGAAACAATTATTTATAGTAATTTCTTTCATTTGAGTTATGTTTTTTTCCAAAACATAAGACACATTATTTTCTGTTAGGTGTCGTATATAGTATTCCTAGCACATAATCATCTATATTTGATTTTCTGTTAAATAGAATTAACGTATAACTTTACATATTTACAACCAACATTTTTGGTCCTTTTTGGTGGGGTGGTGGGTAACGTCGCACCAACACAATTATAGGTCATATGGCAACCTTCCAGCTTCACGGTGAAGAAAGACTCGAGGTGCCCTTCCGTGTATTATTTCATCATGGGTGGGCACTGGGTAGAACCTTCAACCTACTGTAAGCCAGCTGTATGGCTTAAATAGCTGGATGGCTTTCTCAAATTGCCCCGAGAGAGGCTTGATGCCACCAATATTTTTGATCAAGTAATAATTTCATATAATGTTCAAATTTACCATGAACGCCTTTCGGCTTGGTGAAATTTGTTGAACAATAGAATTAAGCATTGAAAAGAAAGATATTTGTTTCATTAAACTGAATGAACTCAATTTTAAAAGATTTTCTAAGCGATTGCTTTTCTCAATGTCGCATGCTTTGTGATGATTGAGAAACAAACAGCGTAAGAACGCCGTGGCCTTTAACCTTTTATGAAATACTCGTTAAAGCCTATTCGATGGCAAATATTCTAATTATCAGGGGAGTTACATCTTACAGCAGAGATTGATATTACACTAGAACAGACAATAATCCCTGGTATGTTCAAAAGCGTATATTGTATGCAATTTCTGCCTTCATTATATCTAATGATATTGTTTCCAATCAGTTTGTTTTTTCTGTCTAAATAATGGTCAAAGTAACACAGGTACAGGTATCGACCGTTCAACCAAGAGATCGTGGGTTCGAGACCTATTTACGTCGCGACCCCACCTTCTAAAATGACACCGGGACGGTACTTTCCTGGAAGCGGGCTCGAATATGATTCAGATAAGCTCATTGATTTTGTCGTAACCGAGCCAAAATACAAAAGTAAACTGATTGTTTTGCAGTATGTAATGAATAAGAATACTGGTACAAAATTACCAACTGGAATTTGTGTGTGTCTAGTCTCAGAGTACATGTATTTGCTTAATTCATCCAGCAATTAATATCTAGCAAATGCTGTTCATTTTATAAATTTAATACTATCATAGCTTGTTTTCGTTTTTTTTCAGAATACTGACATCAAGATGTGTAACCAAAGGTTTGAGAAATCTAGTCAAAGCATCAACAAACCTCTCTTAGTCCAATAATTTCCCAGCTGCTGTCTTGAAGTTGTTTAATTTCCTGTGCTTGGTTGGATTCCCATTTTTCGATGTCTAGGTCACTCAACACAAAATCGAATAACACATTATTAGAAATGTCAGTTCTAATTTTCCCAGAATACAACTGAAACGTTCTATTGGCTAACAGATGAAATAATTGTCCTAAATCACTGACATTTTTGTCAGAAATGAGTGTATCTATAGCCATTACGGCGTCATATATGAAATTTATTACTGATATGTCATCATTTGAAACACTTCGCGTTTGTCTTGTAATTCGTTGCAATGATATAGTTGGATCCTTCGTGCTCCGTTTTGTTACTTTTCTATCGAGAATATCAAAACTAGGATACAAGTGAAATATTGAATGAAGAATTCCACTTGTTGTGTTTGCAAAAACTGTGTCATTAAAATATTCGATGTTTGGTTTAAGATAGGGATTTGTCTCTAATATAAACAATGAATGTTTTTCTGCAAAGTTTTCTTGTCTGCCAGCAAGTGCTATGATTCTATCCCGCATTTGAGTCCGGGCAAGTAGAACAACACCTGAAATGACAAAAAAACAGCGTTATATAACTGAAATAATAACTCCATATCATTGTAAATTGTTATTACAGTATGCGATGTTTTTCTTACAGTTAGAATAATGACATTGTACTCTATTTCAAAATATCCGCATTATTTCTGGACAACAGCAGTACAGATTATATATTAGTAAGATAACATTGATGACTTCTAATACAATGTATATCAGAAATACAAATAAATGAGAACGTTGCATGTTGAAGCAAATTATATTCTTGTTCAGGGCAAAAGCATTAACTTCGAAAGTGATAACTTGACTTGTGAACTAAACATCAAAAGGGAAATCCATCCACGACTGATATATGGAGCGGAGTGTTCTACTGGTACAGAACTAAACGTTTCATTAAGCTTAAGTAATAGATTCAACACTATGACAATTGTACATTTTGTATATATAATTCATTTGACTGTCAGAAGCAAATGTGCTCATTGTGTTTGGGATACAAATGGTGTACTCAGATTGAGCTAAAGCACCATAAGCCTGTTTGGTCCTCTAACTCAAATATTTTGTTAAAGCACTTAACACAGTATTCGTAATCGGGAATACTTTATTTCAATTTACAATGCTGGTGATTTGATGATTACACTTCATTTCACCGTGTTTTTGCCGGTGCTAAACTCATCTTACACCACGGGTGTAAGATGACTCATGTGCTGTAATTTATGAATGAATATGTAAATTCATACGCTACTATAAATAGTGCTTAAAAGAAAAGCATGCGTTTTGGTTCTTCTGGCAAATGAAGAATGCGGTATACGAAAAAGAATCTGTCCCTACTCGAAGGTGCAAATGGAAATAGACACAAAAAAGACTTCTTGAAGGTTTTCAATCACAATTGTGTATTTCGTAACTCGTAAAAATGTCAAATGTTGTAACTACAGTTTGAAAATAATCTGTTTAAATTCATATGATCATTTCTCAGCCAATATAATTTGATGATTTTAAAAAGCTGTAGGACTAGTAACTAATGCAACATAAGATTTTACTATTGTATCAAATTACATTTACACACAAACACACAGTATAACAGCTGTCAACAAAAACGAAACCTTCATTGAGTTTACACCTGTAACAAAAGCAATCAATAAAACTTCATTCCAAACCATTGAAAAAAAGAATACTCTCTGTACAAAGTTTGAGACTTGTAATAGAATACCTAATAACCAAATATCAGCATAGCAGTTTGAAACTGAAATATGGATAAAAGGAAAACAACGATATCAAATAAAGAGCACGTGAGACCGCGTGAGTATCATATTGAAATAAAGCTAGTTCCGATATACATGTACTATCAGGATTGTTGCTCTCTTTCAGAGCTCAACAGATACTCATTATATTTTACAATATCATACTAGATCCGGAAATCACTGTCACAGCAGATAATTGATTGCACATTTCCTGTTGCGTATTCATGAGAGAATAGCCGGCAATTTATTTGTTTTGAGATTCACGTGCAAGCCTCAACTGGAGAGACAGACAAACAGACAGACAGACAGAGAGAGGGGAAAGAGAGAGAGAGAGAGAGAGAGAGAGAGGGAGGGGGGGGGCTTAATTTTGTGCACTTTTAAACAAATGTCATATGGATAAATACAGCCTTGAAATACGATAAACTGTATTTGGCTTTTACTGAACTTAGAGTATCTGTCCATTATCAATCCATTACGTAATAACTCTCTTTATTTGTTTGTTGTACTTTGAATTCATTTTTTAGTTCTTTTATATGTTGGAGGTAGATACTAGTTACAACATATTTCCGACAGTCTTAACGTTGCTGTGCCTAAAATTTCGAGTCTGACTTAGCCGACATAATACAGAGAGGACTTGATATCAACTGCTGTGTGTATGATTCATTAAGCTTGCCTTTTATAAAATTTTACATGAGCATTTTATGCTTCAGAATTACATTTCGACACAACTTTTATTTACACAGTGTTGTAACTTTTGAACAGTGTTGGAATAATGCACCATTAAACGGTTGAAACACCACTGTGGCGTGTTGCCACTGACCGGTCACAAACGGTGCCCCATTCCGTTCCTTATTTGTTTGAATGTCACGGCTGTCTTTTGCTGTCTGTTCTTTCCACTTGTCGCAATAGTGGGAATACATATTGCGGATCGTGGAGCCGTGAGATCAATTCCCAGGCAGTTTCCGAGTGAATTCACCCTGTTGAAATTATACTGTGTGGTGCATAGCCGTGATGGAATGGTTAGATAAATCAAACACGCATCTGCTATGTTTCGACTTTTTGTTTTGTCTTTTTAAATAAAATCTATAAGAAGATCTTGTGGAAGCATAGAATATCAGCAGAGTCAACTATTTATGACATAATGCGACGTCTCAGTTTTTGTGGTGGAGAAAGATCCGCATTCTTTCAGGCACAAACTGGCACCTGGCAGAAATCCATCGACCTTCCATAAACCCTCTGGAAAGCTTCCTTATGTGGAAGAAAGTAGATACCGAGCAGGTTTTCCATCTTACGGTGGCAAGAGGTGAGTTGTCTGAAGCCAGCAACCAACCACAGAAAGAGGTACCGTACCCTATTTAGATTCTTCTACGTCTAATATACAAAATAGCCGACACAATATCGATGCACTATGAAATGATACTTTGTTATTTGCTTAGTCATTTCTTGAGGTGTGGTCGCTGTTACTATTTACAGTTATTCTTATGTCATCAGTAGAAAAAATGTCATCTAGTCTCTTTTTTATATATTTTCACTAAAGATTTGAAGGAATATTTCTTTTATCAAAAATGATTATTGATAACACTTATTAGACTAACTACATGTATTTTGGACAATATTTGAAAGTGATTTCCTTTTGAAAACTGCTTCATGACAAACCTTTTTCAAACGATTCACCTAGACCAAGGATTCAATATATACCCATTTGTACCTTCAAAATCATCCCGACAACTCAAAAATGTGAAGGAAAAATGTCATATTCATATTGTAGAGTAAATGAATATATACCAATACAGTGCAGCCTAAACAGGGGCATACATAAGATTTTAACCGGCTGCCTGAAGGATTTACATTCACAGGGATGTATATTCAACTACCAGAAACAGGTCAGCGTTCTGTTACCGTTAAGTAAATTGCAAAAGAGTAAATATCATCACGGTGAAGATGCGTACCCTGGATATTGCCATTTAATGATAAGGTATTTTTCCGAAAACGTGTTTATTTTTCGTCAACAAGGTAAGTAAAACACCTATTTCCTATTGTATTATACTTCTATAGAAGAAAAGAGCATTGTTTTTAATAACTAGATACTGTGTATGTGCTTTCACAAGCGTAAAATTAGTCAATCTTATGAGGAAATGCTAAAATTTGTGATAAAATGGCATCTTTATCATCTGATAAATACAGGTCGGGGACACATTTCTTCCGGTATCGTCACTTATTGTCTTGTGATAAAAATTCTGAATCGTATGATTTATCTAGTTACATACAAAGAAAATATGTGCAAAATTTCAGCTTTGTAAATGTTTAAATGACGGAGAAATCGATGATAAATGAGCGTCGATGGTGTACTGTGTATTGAAAATATATGTACTGAGTATTGACTTGTATCAAATTTTACTGTACTGTGTATTGTTTACATTATCGCTGAGTTTTATAGAATTAATCTTACAAAATGTACATTATCATTTTCTTTCCAAAGTACAAAACAGTAATTTCTTTAGCCCTGAAGATACGTGATGTTTTACATTGATTTTTATAGCGTTTACTCTGTTGTAATTCATGTAATAAGCTCTAAACGTAACTCTCTGTCACCATAGTGCAACAGCGGGTAATATGTTTTGCTACGTTTAGCAGTTGTAAATATATATATATTTTCTATTCTTCCATTGAGCATTGATTTTAAGTTGATTTTACACGAATTATCTCAAAAACAGTTAAAGGTATTTTTTGTATAATTTTGCATTGGGATGTCACTAATACTTACTGTCAATATCTAGCAGAAAGTCCAGCCCTACTAATAAATACTATATTGTGATTTTTTTTCCTTGCAGATTCAACTTATTTATGTGTGTTTATGGCTGGCTTGACGAACGAATTTAAGGCCATTGTATGTCATTTTGTTGAACACCACCAAAATGACGAGAATATTATAGTACGCTAACGTCCAAAACGGCAAAAAAGTAAATTACAAGATTGCACCAGACATATGCAGAGAAAAAAGCAGAAAACACTGTTGATTCAGAAAATATCAACATACTTGTTTCAAAAAGGAACCCGTTCACAAAAGAGACCAATTTGCAACAGAAAGAAACCTTTGATTTGTACAAATGGTGAGTAGCCTGTTCATTTACGGCAGTGGAAATGTATGCTACCTACCTCGCCATCTAGCAGAACTCACCATTTACACATGCTACCAGTACAAAAATATAATCTAGAGACACATACACGGCGGTGTACATGGAACTTTCAATGTTACACAGAGTGCAATTCCATAGCCAGGGTTTTCAGGGAGTATTATTATACAGTCTATGAAGAATGTGACAAAATAGATGGATGAATAAATAGCCTTTAATCAGTTTAGTTGCCAAGAAACGGGTTTTTTTTTCGATTTTATAGTTTCCTATATTTCTTGACGTCGCAAAATGTTTTCATCGACAACTTGGTTAATACGAGGTTTAGTGAAGACTACAAATTTGTTTGAAGAGCAGGCTTATAACTCTTCCACTGATTTTACAGTTATACAACTTCTTGCATAACAGAGACCGCGTTTCTGACGCTAAATTAAGAGGAAAGAGAAAAGCAAGACAGACGAATACTTATTTACATTAAAAGAAGCAGCTAGTTACTGCATAAATGTGATGAGTATACATTACTTCCACATAAGATTGGGCATTGATACTGAAATAGGTTCCGTTGTGACAGATTTTTTTACCACCAAGTAATATTGTAAAAGTAATGTTTTACTTTGATAAAGTAAAAAATTCATGTACATTGAAATATTTATTAAACAAACTTGAAACGTAAACACAAATTCATAAAATAGCAAAGATAATAATAAGATGGTAGAAGAACTCTATAAGAGTTGTTTTTCGTTCTAATCCTTTCCACCAACTATACTTGTAATGTTAGTAAATAAATATAGTTATGTATATTGTTGGGAATAAATATATGTTTAAACCAAAGATCATAAACATTTGACATTCAACAGTTTGTATACATGAAAAAAATCGAAATGCTCTTCAAGTGAGTTTCCGATCTTTTTTATAGTTCGAAGTTGACCTTGACAATAAATATACAATTTTGGTCAACAGGGAAGTTGGTCACATAAAAGTGATAACGAATTGTTTGCATAGAAATGACATATATCTTGCAAATGAAGTGTGCAAAATACTTTCAAGAATAACACATGGCACTGATTCCTCCTACATTTAACACAAATTGCTCAGTGCATATGACTCTCATTTTGTTTCGCATGAAGCAAGTGGTGAGCTAATTACCTTTCTGAACAATGCATTTAAACCAATATAAATAGCTTTGATTATATTATTTAAGAAAATTTCAAGTGAAACTAGTTCGAAAGTTTTGCGTTAAATGTGTCTAGGGTTATTGAGGAGGAACAACTTTAAAAGTTCAATGCCCCTACCATATTGACCTTTGAACTATTGACACCATAATCGATAAAGGTCGTCTATTGACCAAAGTTTATGTCTCTTTGTAGTATGAAAGCGAAAGGATAACATATTTTCATGTTTGCTCTTCCTATAAAGTGAGACCTTTTCCACACTTGTCATCATATCCTGTGTTCCATTATTATAAAACTTAAATTCACGGCTGAACTTGTGGCTGGGTCTTTACTCGGCAGTGACTAGTCTTTAGACAGTTTCTCGGAGTGATATTGGCATATCGCTGTAATTGTAAGTTGTAATAAGAGTGTTCAAACTGGTGCTTGTTATTTTCGCTGTGAAGTCTAACTTCATCTGTAAACAGAAAAAGACATTCCATCATTTAGGCCAATGGAATTACATGCCTCGCCTATCTTATGACCATAAATGCTGAAAACATGCACATTTTCAATATCAATACTCAGTACACCAAACTGCAATACACAGTACAAATATTACTTTGAAAACTCAATACACAGTACACCATCGACGCTCATTTATCACCGATTTCTCCGTAATTTGAACATTTACAAAGCTGAAATTTTGCACATTTTTTCTTTGTATGTGACTTAATAGAACGTACGATTCAGATTTTCCCCACAATGCAAATAGGTTATGGTATCGGGACAAATGTTTTTACGGCATGCATTTATCAAATGATAAACTTATCATTTTATCAAAAATTTTAGCATCTCTACTTAAGATTGATCCATTTTACGCTTGTGAAAGCATATACATAGTATCTAGTTATGAAAAGTAATGATCTTTTCTTCTGTAGTAGTATAATACAATAGTAAATCGGGATTTTACTTACCTTGTTGACGAAAAATAATCACGTTTTCGGAAAATACCTTATCACTTGGTGGCAATATCCGGTGTACGCATCCTCACCGTGATCATAAATACAGATAATTTGTCACATCATAATTTTAAAATGTACTTTATGTGGAAACTTGTTTGTTCTACGAGAAAATAAATGGTTTGTTGCATTTGAAGAAAAGCACTACAAACACACACGAGAGTTAATTATCGAATACTAATATAAAGCAGAGAAATCTGGGTTTTTTTAACTTAGCCGGTTGACATTTGCTGGTAAATGTTATGAGAGGCACTTCAAAGAGTTTGATGTCAGAAATGTTTCTATATGATCCATGGCATAAGAACAGTTAGATATTTAATCAATGTTTCAAGTACATTAATCTTGATGTTCTGTCACTCCTTTTCAGGTAAAACACGAGAAACCAATTAATTAATTTCTGAAAGGTTTCTTATAAAGATGATTACATACAGAAAAACCACGATAAACCAACTTTAAGAAACAATACAGACCAAAACAAAAACGCTTAACATTTGTGTGTTTCTTACATTTATATTTCCGGTATAAAGAAAGATGCTTTTACTTTGAAGGGACAATGATTTTGAACGAAAAACAAAAATAAATAAAAGATACAAAACGAAATGATAGCAGCAGCGGCGTGTTTTAATATGTTAACTCTATTAATTTTCGAATTGTTGAATATTTAAATCAATTTCTTTCGTAATTTCCAATGTTCTTAAAATAAACATTTTTTGTAGTTTTATGTTTTAGAGGCTCTTTTAAGAAGTATGTAATATCAATATCATGTATTATGAAGGGACTGATCGTGATACGTCAAAGCTATTAGTATGTTGCAAGGATCAAAGAGATTTCTTTGATATCTTGGAAACTCTTTGAAGTTTCTTCAGTTAATATGAGATTGTTCTAAGTGTATTTCTAAGTTTCTAAAATTTGTTATGGCGTATCAGTTTATAAAAAAAATAATTTCTATATATATGAGCTAAGATTATATGTTACTGAAGATATATAATTTACGCAACTGATCCATTTAAGTTTTTTTTTCCTTAGAAACGCAAACTTCTTAACAGATTTTGTATTTAACCTTACTTAAAATACTTCGTACAATTCAGAAATTTGTATCATATTCAAATAAACGGAATGTCATGCCGTCTCAGATAAAGATAACCAGAAGTTATGTGGCCGTATAACGTGAGCTGCTACATGTACCACAATGGTGGATAAGTCACGCTATTACGAAACATTTAATTTCAACTGAATACCATGTAAAACAGTTCAGGTTGATGGCAATGTAAGTGATTCGATCGGTAACTACGTCATGTGCGTCTTCTTTCCATGAAAATGTCAGTGTGTTGTTTATACATGTATCTGGTTGACATGAAATATAAAACAATGTACTGCAAAATTTTCCGATGTTTATTAAAATTGGTAATTTCTTTAAAGCTGTATTTCTTATATTATTATTATTATTATTATTATTATTATTATTATACCACATTTATATAGCACTCTTTTCATGCACTTGTACACGTTCAAAAGTGCTTTACAGAATAAATTGCAAAAATACAAACAAATACGTATACAAAGATAATGCATTCCACACTAACAAAAATCATGAATGAAAACAAGTATAATTTAAAAATGTGAAACAGGTTGCAATTGGCTAAACTGTTGTAGCTAGTACTCATTTTCCGAATAATAAGTAGTAATTCCATTATAACAATACGCCATGCTTTGATTCAAGAAGTGTTGAAAAAAGAGAAAACGATATGACAACTGTCTGAACGGATCATCATAGTCACCGGATATTAATAATATGTATGGCAAACAATGAAATTTCAGTTACAGTACGGAAAATTTAACACCAGACAGTAGAATATTCTTATTACAGATTTCGGACAGACTTTTACAACTCCAAATGTATTACGCCTGACTTAAACGTTCTGAAAGTGTCAGTGTCATCTAGCAAGTGTTTAGTGTCTTTCACCTAAAATAACTAATACTAACAGTTAAGCTGGCAAAAACCTTTCTTTTCGAAGATCTAATATTTTTTCAGGTCCCTGTTATTTCTTTGAACTAATGGGATTGCTGTTTTAAGAGAAATCTGAAACAAAACAACCTAGTTTCTTGAATATACGTTAAGGGTTCTTCTTGTTTACTTAATATATTAGACGTGATTGCAATGCCAATGCAACTACCAAAATAATTATGCAAATATGTCCTGAAATGTGTTTTTACAAGGTTTTACTGATATAAAGCAAAAGGTTTGACTTATTCTAAATCATCCTTTCTCAACACTTAAGACATTCTTTTATTTTGCGAAAAATATTTTTAGAAATCTTCTTTAGGTCGTGAATACATGTATTAACACAATATGGTGATAGTGACATCGTTCTTTCTCGTTATATAATTCTTAGCACGCTGAAATGTTTCTATATTTCTATCATTTATTTGGCGAGAGATCAAATGTGAAAAAGAAAACCCTGAAATCTCGAAAATAAGCCGCGGCTTATTTTAAATTTTCTTAAGGATTTGGTGGCTTATTATCGAGACCGGCTTATTTTTGAGTCCGGCGAACTTTTGAGTACATATATTCAGTAACGGTTTAAAAAGTGCCGAAATACTGAAGATATGGGTGTCTTCTAGTTTGCTGTTTGGTATAATTCAAAACATCGAGTTCAAGTTAAAAACATGTGCCTGTCTGACATATCAGTTTGGTTACAATATTATTATAAAATTTCTAATGAAATTTCAGATTACATAGGGAAATTAACATCCATAGATATTTTGTACGTCGGCCAACTTAAACCAAATATACGACGACTTAAACTTACATAGGTGTGTCAATAGCAATGATTGTGTTTTATAAATAACTATCTAACAGTAATGCTGGCAAAACCTTTTTTTGAAGATTTATATTTTTTTTCTTTTTTGCTTTTAAATTTAGGTTTGCTGTTTTAAAGAATCTGAACAACAACTAGTTTTGGATTTATTCAAAGGGTTTTGTTTATTAATTATTAACGTGTTGCAATGAAATTGCAGTACCAATTTATGCAACTATTGCCATCTGCAAATTTTTTGGTTTTACTATAACAAAGGTTTGATTCTATATCCTCCAACACAAACATCTGATTTTGCTTTATTTATGAAATCTTCTTTAGCGGCTGTATTAAATATGGTGTAGGCTTATTTTCGTAACCCTTATTTCTAAACCGGCTTATTTATCGGGAGAGATCATGGGATATTTCTTGACTGCATTCAAGTCTTGCATGAAAATTTAAGTCTTTTATAAAGAAAAGCTTCAGTGAAGTCACTCATTTACTTTGTTCATATTTCTATCAAAATTTACTGTATTCTTCATTTCATGCCCAGTTAGAGAAAAAAGCTTTCTCCAATGAACACCTTGACAATAAGACATTATAAGACAATTTTATAGATTTTATCACGTGGTCTAAATCAAAATATCTGTATTTAATAAACAGTTGAAACTTAATAATCTCGAACTCGCTCATCTTGACAGGTCGGCCGTCTCGTCATATTTTATGTCCGTTGAAGTAAAATTCGTCATCCTGCTACTTCGGTTGTGTCAAAATGAATTTTAAATCCCGTTAATTCACTTCAATTCCTATATCGTATTTCAATTGCTTAGTACCCTCAGAATATTTGTAAAATCATATTTTGTTTTATACTCATATCCATGAGGCTACGACAAAAAATAAGTAAAACACATGCACTAAGTCTAACTTACAGTATATTTTTCAGTCGAAGTTCGGTCTCGAACTTTTACGCCCGGTTCCTTAGAATTCAACATAACAAATTTCTACTAGAACTAGTGCATGATTTCCCAGATTGATATTGGAGACTCTAAGCAATTCATGTTTAATTTTTATATTTAGTTAACCTATAAATCAATTTAATATTTTATACGTAATTATAAGATTTATTTATACTGATAACTGTGTGAGCATTATTTCGGGAGACTTTACAATCTTACGTTCAAAAGCTGTCTTAACTACTCCTTGCTACTTGGGCGCTAGATATTCTATGATAACGTTAAATCGTGACAAGCGGTTTTATAAATACTCACGCTCTGTCATGGCTATCGTTCAAATATAAAGTCTGAAAGATGTGTTAAGTACTTTCTGTCACAGTGTCTTCTTGTCCAGCCCGGAATAATCAAACATTTGACAGGTCTCCCGTAGTACTTAAAGATAAAACATATCTCAGGAATCTTGGTGACTTTACCAATTACTTGGTCTTCGTCTTATTTGTCCGTTAAAAACTTCGGAAAACAGCCTACATATGGAGGTGTTAAATGCAGCATAGTTAAGCCAGAACATTAAAGCAAGTTCAGTTCTGCAAAACATACTTTATATAAAATGAAAAAGACAATAATCATGATTTCGAAAACGCTAAATGTGTAATCAGTTTATTCATAATGACCAGCTGTTTTAACTAAGACAAATATGCGTTCCTTCCTTAGCACAATTTTATGTCATTACATCGTTTCTTCCAAGTAAAAGTCCGTATTCTTTCTCAAACAATGACTACAATTGTAGCGCCTTCAGTGGAGCGTATCTTCGCCTTCATAACAAATTTTAGAAAAGAAGGGACATGACATTTTACCAAATGAGACGAAACTGTGTTTAAATATAAAAAGCTGGTCATAATTGTGAAATAGCCTGCAAATTTCAGCTTATGAGATGTTTATATATTTTACGGATCTCCGAGCTGAAACACACCCTAAACTGAAACCTAACCAGAAATCGTGAAAGACATTTGTCATGCTATAATTTCATCAATTAAAATGACACATAAATATACGAAATGTTGATCTTGTTAATCAAAGATCTTCGTGTGCTACGAACGTCTCGTTACGTCAACACTCTCGTAGGTGCTGCGGTCCGACACTAGTCAGGTAAACAAATGTGGTTAAGAAAAAATATAATGGAAACGACTATGAAAAAATAAAAATAGCGTCAATGAAGTTATGGTAGCCGGAACTAGAGTAAATGTGACCTAAGTCTGAACTTGACATCGATCACGGCAACAGGAAATTGTCTGGAAAGAAGATATGTATGCTTACCAATATGATTAGCATGCAGATAGCCAGAACAAATTTTGTTTACAAGTGTTAGTTTCATACGTAAACAACTACGTCACTAAACGACATTTCTCCAGCGTTTAAATCTTGAATTATTCAAATTATGCATAAGCAGTCTCGTGCCATCAGAATTCTGAATAGAATTAATAAGACATTCGCACGAAGTTTACGTTCAACATTTTTTTCATGATAATGCGAGTATTTGTTGACATTTTGGCAATACAAAAAGCTTAATACACATTACAGAAAATATGTCGCATTCGTGCATTTAATTATTGTTGAGCATTGCGAACGCAAATAATGAGTCAAAAAAAGATACGGCATTACTAGGCTGATTTCGGCATTTTCAGGAAGTTTATTGCCTTTAATTGTTTTTCATTTGATATTGTAAAATAATCGAGAATATCAATTAAGACCATAATTCTGACTACTCTCTTATGCATAGGTAGTGCACATTTGTGTGTGTATAAAACAATGATATTGTGTCGTTACTTGATTTATCTCATATTCTAATATCGCTACGATAATTTAAGTTCCAGTGATTTTTACAGTTCTAGTTAAGACATAATTTCTAGCAAAACCGTGTTTTAACGCTATTTATACACGATGGGCGGTTATACATAACATATAATAATTTCACGAGGGCGCAGCTATAAATTATTTCGATTCTTGTATATCTTTTATAAATATTATGTAATATTTCATTGGCGATTGTTTGGCGCCGTGAAGTCAATATAACATCGTTGTGATGATTTAAATGTTGTCATTATAATTCTACTACCATCAGTTACAATTAAACAGAGAAGGCTGAAAATGTGACGTTTTTGTGCAATAAAATAACTGTGTGTACGTCAGAGTAAATACGTCATAGCGGTAAAAAAATAATAGAAAATAAGTAAACTTTGATAATGTTAGAATCGAGTTAATATATACCAGACGATGATTTAATATTTGAGTTAAACCATTAATTGTGTATGTGATGCGTATCATTGTGTAAACTTATCCGAATTCATAACAAAGGTTTTATTCTACGGAAAAAGAACAACCCGTATTATTTAGATTTATTATATACATTCTTTTATCTATTTCAAATCATCTAGATTTTACATAACCTAATATTTGACCATTTTATCTCGTTACGAATATCTAACATACGTTTCTGGGAAAACGTTTGAGCTCGTAGATGAGTGTACTAATCATTTTATATAGTTTCTATAAGTTTTTTTTTCACTTATTTTAATAAGTACTATTTTAAATGTTCATCGAAATGCTGCTTAACCTGAAGGGCAATCACATCTATTGCTCCCCAGTTCTAGTTTTGGTCAGTCACATTCATGCCAGAATTAAGGGTGAGGTTCAATGCTATCACAAATACTGTTACATTTATTTATCATAAACGTTTTAAACGCTAAACAGTCAATTCAATAGTCTCGCTGCCTATTTACGAAATTGAATAGTACTATTATACACTGTTGTCCCAATTTGTATGTCTATCGTACTTTGACAGACATTTTGCAAAACACTTGTAGACAATTTGTTTTTTTCATGATTTTCGGAAGAAAAAAACAGATTACACCGGATAAAGTTAAGACAACGATAAATAGCAGATGAGATGAGCAGTAATCAAAGGCGGAATAAGGTTTCAAGGACATTCGAATTAGGTTGTTAGAATGCATCGTCTAAACGTAATGTACTGCGAGTTTTCATTTGCAGTTCTAATTGCCCTACTAGCTTTTACATTATAGGCTTCTTGACCGGCAAGTTATTCAATAAGTGTCTTATTACATGACATCAGCGATGAACTTTCACAGTTGTTGACTAATTAGCCTAGAAAACGCATGTTAAATATAGATCAGTAACGAGTCGGCGTGACGTTACCCCCACCCCCACCCCCACGCCACACAAACACACACACCTAAAAAATATCAGTAGCGTAGAGCAAACTATGGTTTAGCGATTTATATTATGCAAAATAGTATATATGTATCAGAAAACGTTTAACATCTCTTTCATAGAATAAAATAAGGCTTATTTAAATCCCCATACTGTTTAATGGTGGGTTCAAATAACTATTTATAAATACGTGACAATCCATTTTGAATTTCATTTTTTTTTTTAAAAAACAAAACAAAAACAAACAAATAATACACAGCGCAATTGTTAATTTTGTTTGCTTTATAGTTGAGCTTTAGTATTTTGAATCCACTGTTTCATGCCTGTTAATTCAGTAATTATTCACTCAGACCATATTCAGGATTTCCATCAAAATGATGCAATTACTGAACATTTGTCATTCAGAAACAGTCAGAATGTCAGAATGGTAAAATACCGTTGTAAATTAAACTTTCGGCAATTACTGTTATGGTATTTCAGTTTGCAATAGCAATTTAGAGTGGAAAAGTTCTGGACACGATAAGGTAGATATACTCAAGTCCCGATGATAAATATAGAATTAGAACGACAACTGTTCTATCGATAATGATAATGTCTGGCCAGTTATTGTCATATACTTCTGGACAGAATTAATATAAACTTAGTGTTGAGTAAATACATTTGATTTTCTAAATTTTTTTTAAACAATGCACTGTGTACAATAATTTATTAATAATAATAAGTGGTGCAGAAATAATATTAAGGTAATCGTGTTGGTCAAAACTGAAATACCAATCGTTTGCATTTGAATTCAAAATTGTATTACGTGGAGGTATGCTGTAGAACAATAGTCTAAATCTCTGCCAGAAATTTTCTAGTCTCAATGAGTGAGAGTTGGACTTGTTATGATATTCCAAAGTCGATCAATGTATGATTTCTCGCGACTTGACTGACATAAACTGAATGCACCTCTTCCTTAAGGAAACTCAACTGTCAAATATACTGTCTTTACAATTAGCTTGTCATTATTGTCCTTGATACACTCATTCCTTTTTGTAGTGCCACACTTCTCACACAGTTCAGCTTATCGTATAGAATCTTCTATATTTCTCTTTATGAAAGTGGTGAGTAAGTCTCAATCATCGAGAATAAAACTGTCTTTTGCATATACTATATGCTATCATTCGTGATAATTTGCCTCTTTGTAAAGAATCAATCCAGCTGCCGTAGGGAAGGTCGGCGATTCTAGACAAGTACCCGCTCTATTTGGGACACCGTTGTCTTTATCCACAGTCACAAGCTGGAAAATTGCCATAAGACCTGTAATTGTGCCGATGTAAACTTTAACCAAACAAAAACAAAGCAAACGAAAAAATATTTCATGCGATAACTGTCACTTATGCACATTTGCGTGAATGTCTGTGTAATATTTTATCACTAAGTAATTTGTGAGATGTGATGCCATTGTTTTCATACGGATAAAAGAACAGAAACAATCGCTAGAGCCGTCAAAGTAAAAATGTGACGTTCAGGTTTTCAGTTCATAACAACAATTTACAAGCTGAAATTGAAATACAAATTACAGTTTGCTTGACATAATATTACTCGTTTAAGGAGAAGTACAACCGTCACGATCGATTCTCTAGACATTTATCATGTTTAACCTGAAAACATAAAAAATGTTATCTGTTTCAAGTATTTCTGTCGAAGAATATCTGCTAGTCCAGGTCGGAAACAAATTAAAACTGTGACAGGTTATACTGAACACTTTAGATAACAATTTCTTAAGCATGACATTATTTGTGACGGAATCAATAAAGCAAGCGGCATTTTGCTGTATTATGTGGTCACGATTTAATACAAATGCAACAGTCTTAAGGTTTGTGACATACACGGTTGTTATAACTTAGTTCCTACTTCTTGATCAGTCAGTAGTGCAGAACAGTGTCATTTTTTATGATAACATTTAAAGTAGTAAACAATCTTTCTATGAAACAGACTTTCTGTGAAAACATATTATCGTTAACATTACTTTCTGTGAAAACAGACTTTCTTTGAAACAAGCAGCTTGTTATTTTTTGTGAAAAAAAAAAAAACTATTTCTGTGAAAAAAATAAATCTTTGTGAAACCTATTTTCCGTATGTTACAGATATTCTATGAAACAGGCTTTCTGTGAAAACAGACTGCTTATGAAACAGTCTTTCCGCGAAAACAGATTAACTGTGAAACGCATTTCTGTGAAAATTAATTTTCTGTGAAACAGACTTTCTATGGAAACAGACTTCTGTGAAACACGCATTCTGTGAAACAGAATTTCTGTAAAATTAGACTTTTTGTAAAAATAGACAAAGTTATAAAAAAGCATTGCAGCACAGATATGTATTACTAGCAGTCTCGATATGCGTTTTTGTATTCTTCTCAAACATGTTTTCATTTTGCAGATTAAATCTAAAAGCAGTCTTTCTCTTTGAATCAAGAAGAAAGTGCAAAATGCGGGTATTCCATTTTCTAAGTTGGATGTAGTTTTAGCATTTTCTTTTTTGTGTGTGCAAGGTATTATTACTTCAAAAAAATGTCATTAAAAAGATATAATCCTATTTTTAACATTGTTATAATAAAATGAGTCGTGCCATGGGAAAACCAACATAGTCGCTTTGCGACCAGCATGGATCCAGACCAGCCTGCGGATCCAAGCAGTCTGGTCAGGATCCATGCTGTTCACTTTTAAAGCCTATTGGAATTAGAGAAACTGTTAGCCAACAGCATGGATCCTGACCAGACTGCGCGGATGCGCAGGCTGGTCTGGATCCATGCTGGTCGCAAAGCCACTATGTTGGTTTTCTCATGGCACGGCTAAAATTATATTTATGATTTTTTTTTTTTTTTTGATTTTTTTTAAAGATTCTATTTCTTGTAAGACGGTTGTCCATTAAGTAGATCATCAAAGATAAAAAACATTCCAACGCCAATAAACATGCACTGGGAGTAATTGATCAACAGAGAACCCTCAGGGAATAACAGTATCAGTATCTTGCTCATTTTCTAATGTAATATTGTAGAGAAATACTGCTGGAATGCGTTCTTCCAATGTTTATAATTGTCACTGCTGTTAATACGTATTTTCTGTTTGTTTTCTTTATTGATTTTACTGGAACTATTTGATATTCATGATGACTTCCTTATCATTTGTAGTTCCTCAAAAACTGTGCATGCCGAAAGAAATACATTTCAAATATGTTGAAAATATCAGACTCTGCTTGCGATGTCAAAATCGTAAAACTGTATTTTCTGGAAAGACATACTGCAGTACTTTAATTTGCTGTAATGGTTCTTTCATTAAAATATATACAGAATATCGTTTGCTGTTCTCTTCAGTCCTTAATATATAAATTAATTGTCCATATGACAATATATAATTAATTTAGTTTATTCTGATTAAGGTTATTATTTTTAGCACGAATTTGGTAAATAGTATTACGTTACAATGATTGTGGTTAGGAATACCGCGTGTTAAAGGTCGTTGCCCATGATGTGGTTTCGAAAAACCTAGCTTGGGTGTAGAATTTTTTATGTGAGGAAGTCAACTAGTCCACTAGTTTGCTCATGAAATGTTGGTGGTTCATATCTGAAATACCATCCGTTGGAGCTTTTAGTCTTCCCCTACCGTTCAAAGCTGTAAAGTCCCCACATGACCTTACCTTAACTGTGTCAGTGAGGGCTGCTAACACAAGAAAAACAGAAACAAACTACGGTTATCATTTTCATTTCTCGTGAAAATTCTACTTTCCAAACTAAAACTAACAGGTAACAAATAACAAACAATTCTGTCGCAGTCCTATAATGAAACCGTGTCTTATGATTTATTGGAATTTACGCGTTTAAAATAACTGAAACAAAACGACCTAGCTTCTGAAATATTCATCCAATGGAGTTATTCTGAATTCAGTAAAACAATGAATTAAAATTTATATCTTTTTGAAATGGACGTGTCTTTTGACTGCAAAATTCGATTATGGTATGTGCATAAACTCCAGTATTCCGTTTACCAAAGGCATGTTTTTGTACGTTCACGATTTTTCATGAGAGAAAGCATCATTACCGTATGGAGAACATAATGTTAGATCTTGACATAAATTACAAGGTTGATGGAGGTTAAAGAACTGTGTTGACATAAAAATACAAAAATATTAATGGCACAGAAAATTGATATCATTATCTATTATTCTAAGGTAAATGTTTTCTCAATTTCGAAAAATATCAGGCATGCTGGTAAGAGATATAATCTTCTTCAATGGACACAGTGGCATTATTTTCAAAACTGGCAAATGGCTACTATTCAAGTTATGAACGCTTTTTTTTATAAAACTTCAGAAATATTTAATTTCAATGTCATCTTGATAACTTAAACTGATGATACTCAAACATTTCAAAAATGTATTTTCTGTTCAGACATTAACGGCAGCAGAAGTTTCATAAAGCATCTGAGTTTTCGTTTTGATATCAACAGGAAAAGATAAAGTCTCGCTACATCTCTGTAACTAGATTTTATTGTTATGTTTGATTCTAATTTCATTGTAAAGGTTGACTTTTTACCCATATATAGTCAGATATTAAACCAGACTTAATTTTATTCCAAAGATATGACAGGAAGAAGATAATAAGCTATTTTGTTTTTGTCGTTATATTCCTGAAGTATAACGAAATTCTCTTGTTTGTAAAGTGTGGATGTTGTGAAATATCTAAAATGTACTATTAGTTACATGAAAGAGATTTAAAAAACAAAAAAAAAAAAAACAATGATAAAAAGTTTTTAAATGTATAACAATCTCGAAGAATTATTCTCAATTTCTACCAATTTCAGCATAGCGACGTCATGATTTTCTGTATGACGTTTCTCAATATGACGCTACGAGCATCCTCGCAGTCTGGTCAAGCAGGATCCATACTGTTTGCTTTCAAACCCTATTACAATTAGAGAAATTGTTAACGAACAGCATGGATCCTGACCAGACTGTTATGTTAGTTTTCTCATGGTGCGGCTTATTTGATAACAACCGCTTAAAAGATATGAAATGAAAAAAAACAAATTTTGTCTGTTGCTCACCAGATTTCTTAAAAAATATTACATCTGATGGTACAACTAAGACTCTGTATCTATTACATTCATGATATATTTTCTGCTATGCAGAAAAATGTGAAAAATCGAAATTGCATCTGCATTAGAGGCTTATTAAGACATGACGAGTTTCCCACATATAAAGCAATATTAAAATGAATTTATCTTTTCTGTTTGGTTCGTTGAATCAATTTGCTCGACATTATTTCTCAACGTGATTTAGAAAATCTTTTTTTATTAATGATTACTATGTTGGACGGGCTTTACTTTCTAAATTACTCATGGGCTGCTAAGATGCCTGAGATACTAGTTTAATCACGGTGTTGGTGACGTAATCAATAACGTCGTGTTTCATTTTTTTCGTCGAATACGGCTTAAAAAGATTAAGCATCATAAGGTTCATCTCCGGTTACATGTTTTATGTAGTGCAATTCCGTTGAAAGATTGACAGAAAACTAATTTTTAATGGTAGTTTAAAAAAGGTAATAAACCATCTTAAGTCAAGTTGGAGTACTAGTATTTTCTATTTATCTGTATAACAGAGTCCCGCTACTCACTGTCCAAGGGTCGAACACAGGTGGCAGTAACGTACCTAGGATACAGTATGGGTCCATGAGCCATATGCACTTAAATTTACTACAATTATAATGTTTTCTTAGGAAAAAATTAAAAAAGGCCATTTTGAAAAAAAAATTGCTCCAATGACAATGAGCCATGAGAAAGGTGATCAAGAACAGTTTTACATGTGCATTGCTTCCAGGTCCGTACTTTTTGTCAAAACAATATTTCGTTATCAATGGTTGGCCTCCTTTTCGGCAAAAGATTAATCTTTCAGAAAAACCTTACTTCAAAACCCAGTTCCAAACCGTTTACGCACCACGAGCGAGCAACGGCATACGAAACGATGGTGATTTCTCCACCCGAATAATTCCCACACATTTTTCGCATCGAAGTCTCCCCACTAAAACACATCAAACACACAGTTCGAGTTTGAAATAACGTTATAACCGTTCATAACATACTAAACACAAACTAACAAGACCGAAAACTAGGTTCAATCCTACTTTGTTACTTACAAATTCGCTATTTAACATTTTTCGCTTTCGGAAATTACTTTCGCCTGCCATGATTACCGTTGACAAGACGGTGGTTGTAAAGAACGTTTTCATTGGCGGAGACAGTTTACGTATTTCAAACGTAGCGATAAAATCCAAAGAGTACCCGAATATAAACAAGCAGCGACGGCTCACGAGGATTATTTACCAAATTCCAATAAATAACAACTGGTAAGTAATTAAGTAGAATTGAACCTTATTTTTAGCCTTGTTAGTTTACATTTAGCCTATTCTGACTGCTTGTAGTGCTATTTTTAACTGACATGGTGTACTTGATTTGTTTTAGGGGGGAGACATCGGTGCGAAAAATGTGTGGGATTTATTCGGGTGGAGAAATCACTGTCGTTTCATGCGCTGTTGCTCGCTCGTGATGCGTAAACGGTTTGGAACTGGGTTTTGAAGTAAGGTTTTTCTGAAAGATTAATCTTTTGCCGAAAAGGCGGCCAATCATTGATAAGGAAATATTGTTTTGAAAAAAAAAATACGGACCTGGAAGCAATGCACATGTAAAACTGTTCTTGATCACCTTTCGCATGGCTCATTGTCACAGGAGCAAACTTTTTTTCAAAATGGCTTTTTGTCATTTTTTACCGAAGAAAACACTATAATTGTAGTAAATTTAAGTGTATATGGCTCATGGACCCATACTGTATCCTAGGTACGTTACTGCTACCTGTGGGGTCGAACGGTTATTGCACATGGTATTACTTCCAATGAACCAGCTGAAACGAGCTGAGTCTGCTAGTATTTTGCAGTGTTGCCTTCTATACTTCCAAAAGATATCTCTATGAAGTTTATCAACGTCAGGTTGATGCTTATGCTACGGGAAACGCTTAACAATTAAAACTTTTCAGTTGAAAATCGATATATCGAAGTCGCTTATCTCAAAATTCCGGTTATCTCAAACACATTTGTAAGTCCCGTGCCCAAAACACGTGCACAAAATACCATTTTAATTGAAATTAATATGAACGCTTGAGCCCTTGGAATTCGGGATATTTTTGGCATTAATAAAGGCAATCTGTCTTACCTAATATTGAGACATGTGATAAAGCTTTGAACCAATGTTATGTGCAAAACTAGCTTTTGCTTTCCGTTTGCTTAACGACGAAAAAAAATATTAGCACAATTCTGGCATCTTCTGTCTTAATAATGTTCATTTTGACATACATGTCGGAGTTACGAAAATTGTATTGAATGAAACATGTTACGTGTTTTTACTGCAAATGCCTAGAATTAATCAAATTTAACCAGGTCACTTTAAATTAGCAAAAACGGGAACATTTAGCGGAAATAATTCAATACACAAAATAGATCCCAAGAGTAAATTACCCTTGAAAACTGATGACAATTTAATAGTCATTATTCCAGGAAGTGCCATAAGCACTCGAAGTGAAAACAACTCAAACAACATTACAATTTCGTTATGTTCTTTTAGAGTTTATACACAATCTGGTTCCCAGTTAAATGCTTTCAGGCATGAACATACTGAATAGCTAGTCTGTTTTATTCTTTATTCTATATGAATTTGAGAAACTTCCAATGGTTACAATACACATCAAGTCCTATTCTAATTGTCTATAACTTACATTTTCTCAAGAATATTGAATTTGTTAGCATAGAAATCGAAAGAAAACAGGAGGTCGTATTTGACGCAGGAAACATCAGCTCACAAATATGACCATAAATTGAAGTGGTGGGTTATGACGTAAGTCACCAACACAAATTATATATTATGCAATTAAAATATTACTTAAATGTTATGCATAGATATGTCATGTAATTTGTGCACAATGAATGCAACAAAGGGAACATACTCTACCTCGCAAAAACAGCGACAACTATTTGAATTCGCCACTTTTGTATTTGATGTGTGTATACCTTTAATGTGTAATTACTATCTAATCACAGTTAGTATTGAACGGAGCATGTTATTTCTATTCGTTTGTCTCAGCTTAAACCCTTGTTATGTCTTACTTAGCGGGACAACATATATTTAACAAGCTTAACAGTTTCGATTCCGAATAACCATTTCGGAGGGTTTATAGTCGCACCGACACAATTTAAGTCTTAACGCAACTTTCCAACTTTCAAATGATGGAGGAAGATCCCAGGCGGCCTCCGGGTATCATTCCAGGCATGGTCAGACACCTTAGTAATTCTTAATTCTGCCCGTAGGAAAGCTTTTGCCCTATATACAGATAGGCAAGTGTGGCATTTACCTTTAAGCCAAAATATAAAGCGACAATGTAAAAATAAACTAGCGTCAATGAAGTTATGGTAGCCGGAACTTAAATAAATGTGAACTAAGTCTGAACTTGTCATTGATCAGGGCAACAGGAAATTGTCTGGAAAGAAAATATGTATGCTTACCAATATGATAAGCATGCAGATAACCAGAACAAATTTTGTTTACAAGTTTTAGTTTCGTACGTAAAATACTACGTCACTAAACGACATTTCTGCTTTGTTTAAATCTTGAATTATTCAAATTATGCATTAGCGGTCTCGTGCCATCAGAATTCTGAATAGAATTATTAAGACATTCGCACGAAGTTTACATTCAACATTTGATATTGTGAAACAATGAGAATATAAATTAAGATCATATATCTGACTACTCTCTTATGCATAGGTAGAGCGTGCGTGTCACTGGCACCAGACCAGAAAGAAAATGCCTCTATACATGTTATACCCTACCCCTAGGTATTCTATTAGAACTATGGTCATGAACGGGAAAGTGCACTTATCCATTTCAATCGTACATTTCTCACCTTGAACGCGCAGTTCGGTGAATGGGTACCTAGTATCTTGAACAAGTGATAATTTATCTTCCATCGTGCACCAGTCACATTATCTCAATATTCCATATTGCAGAGATGCTCCACATATTTTATGCTTTCGCCAACGCTACAGAAAAAAAACTTGCGTGAACTCCTCTAATGAACATCCGGTCTAGAGGTCACGGCAGTGTGCACATGTTAGGCGAAATGTAAACAAACAAAAACAAAATGCAAAATATTCAAAGTTTTACGATAAAACTCGAAATGATGAATGAAATTTATCTTGGATATGATTTTGAATTTGAAATCATACATTGGTATACATTTGTTCCGTTTATTTAATTCATTTTGAACATTTATGCTGCATATACACATTTTATCGAACACGTGTTGTAAAATGACGATTGACATACATTTTTACATCGGCCAATCAGAATGATTTTGTAATCTAGACCGGCTTCACCAGGGAAGTTCAAGCAAGTCTTTTGTGTTTAAAAAGCTATAAAGTACGCGTTGTTTTTCTAAGATAAGAAGTACTGAGAAAATGTGACCTGTACACAATGGTACATAAATTACCACTTGTTTGATATCCATAGTACACATTTACCGAACTGCGTGTTTTAGGTATGAAATGCGCGATTAAAATGGGTTAGTATATTTTTCCCTTCATGACCATGGTTCTAATAGAATACCTAGGGGTAGGGTATAACATGTACAAGGGCATTTTCTTTCTGTCCTGGTGCCAGTGGTGCGTGCGTAAAAAACGATGACATTGTGTCGATACTTGATTTAGCTCATATTTCTATTTCGGAATTCTAATTTCGCTACGAAAATTTAAGTTCTAGTGACTTTTACAGTTCTAATTAAGAAATAATTTATAGCAAAACTCTGTGTTTTAACACTATTTGTACTCGATGGGTAGTTATACATAACATATAATAATTTCACGAGGGTGTAGCTATTAATTATTTCGATTCTTATATATTTTTATTGTATAATTTAGATAAAATATTATATAACATTTCATTACCGCATGTATGGCGACGTGAAGTCAATAATAGCATCATTGTGATGATCTAAGCATTATTGTCATTTTAGAATTATAGTTCTACTACCATCAGTTACAATTAAAGAGAGAAGGCTGAAAATGTGACGTTTTTGTGCAATAAAATGACTGTGTGTATGTCAGAGTAAATTCGTCAAAGCGGTAAAAAGAAAAATGATAGAAAATAAGTAAACTTTGATAATGTTAGAATCGAGTTAATATATGCCAGACGATGATTTAATATTTGAGTTAAATCATTAATTATGTACATGTATGTGATGCGTATTATTGTGTATTTGTATCCGAATTCAAAACAAAGGTTTTATCCTACGGAAAAAACAACACCGTATTATTTTGATTTATTATATAAACATTCTTTTATCTATTTTAACTCACCTAGGTCTTCCATAACCTACTATTTGACTCGTAACTAATATCTAACATACGTTTCTGGGAAAACGTTTGAGCTCGTAGATGAGTGTACTAATCATTATATATATTTTCTATAAAAGTATTTTTTACTTTTTTAATCAGTACTTTTTTTAAATGTTCATCGAAATGCTGCTTAACCTGAAGGGCAATCATATTTATTGCTCCCCAGTTCTAGTTTTGGTCAGTCGCATTCGTGCAGGTTCATTGCTATCACAAACACTGTTACATTTATTTATCTAAACGCTTTAAACGCTTAATAGTCAATTTAATAGTCTCGCTGCATATTTACGAAATTGAATAATACTATTATACACTGTTGTCCCAGTTTGTATGTCTATCGTACTTTGACCGACATTTTGTAAAACATTTGTAGATAATTAGTTTTTTCGTGATTTTCGGAAGAAAAAACAGATTACACCGGATAAAGTTAAGACAACAATAAAATAGCAGAGTAAATGAGCAGTAATCAAAGCCGGAATAAGGTTTCGAGGACATTCTAATTAGGTTGTTAGAATGCACCGTCTAAACGTAATGTACTGTGAATTTTCATTTGCAGTTTTGATTGCCCTACTAGCTCTTACAATATAGACTTCTTGACCGGCATATTATTCAACAAGTGTCATACTGCATAAAATCAGAGGTGAACTTTCACAGTTGTTGACTTATTAGCCTGAAAATAGCGTGACGTTAACCCTCCTGCCCCCCCCACCACCACCACCCTTAAATGTCAGCAACGCAGAGGAAACTATGGTTCGGCGATTTATATTTAGGAGTTATGTAATAATGCTCATTCTAACATAAAACTGCTGTTATTGTCACTTTTCTGGGGGTGTTTTTGTACCAACCAATCCCTCGGATTTCTGCAGATGTTATAACACGAAAAAAACATGCGTTATCCCTCCAATGGTATACACGTATCAGAAAACACCTCTTCAAAAAAATAAAATAAGGCTTATTTAAGTTCCAATACGTTTCAAATGAATAAATTCAATAAATAAGATAAATAATAAATAAATGAATTAAATGAATAAATAAAAATTGATATACGCGAAAATCAATTTTGAATTTCATTCATTTTTCAAAAACAAATAATACACAGCGCCATTGTTAATATTTTTTACTTAGACCATATTCAGGATTTGCCAATTTAATGATACAATTACTAAAAAATTAATGCTGTCATTCATGAAACAGTCGATTCTGTAAGATTAATCATGGCCACGGTAGTGATATTTTATCAAGTTCTCGTGTGTTTCTGAGACAATTCTGCTAACAACACCTATTTATTGCATTGATGAAAGAATATCAGAATGGTTGTAAATAAAATTTTCGGCAATTACTGTTATGGCATTTCAGTTTGCAGTAGTACATTATTTAGAGATGAACAGTTCTGGAAAAGATAAGGTAAATATACTTAAGAAATTAACACTTTCCTAACGATAAATATAGAATTAGACCGACAACTGTTCTATCGATAATGAAAATGTCTGGCCAGTTATTGTGCTACCGGTATACTACTGGACAGTATAACTATAAATTGAATGTTGGGTAAATACTAATATTTTAGTAGACTTGATCTTTGAAAAATGCTCTTTGTATAATAATTTAAGTGGTGCAGAAATAAGGTAATTGTGTCAATCAGCTACTGAAATACCCAGGATTTGTATTTGAATTCAAGAGGCATGCTGTAGAACAAAAGTTTGACTCTCTGCCAGAAATTTTCTGGTCTCGATGAGTGAGCAGTGGACTTGTCATGAGATTCCAAAGTCGATCAATATATGATTAGATACTTGATGACATTACTAAATGCATATCATTTTAGGAACTCATGTCAATATGTGGTAATTAGTTGCCACTATTGTCTTTGATACACTCATACATTTTGTGGTGCCACACTTCTCACACAGTTCAGCTTATGGTGTAGAATATTATATCTTTCTCTTTATGTAAGTGGTGAGTTAGTCTCAATCATTGAATAAAACTCTGTTTGCATATACATGTGCTTCATGCTATCATTCTTGATAATTTATCTCTTTGTAAAAAATCAATCCTGCTGCCGTAAGGAAGGTCGGAGATTCTATAAAAGTGCCCGCTCTATTCGTGGAAAAATGCTCGGAAAACCATTGTCTAAATCCACAGTCGCATGCTGGATCGTAACTTTGCCATAAGACCTATAATTGTGCCGATGTAAACTTAAACCAAACAAATGAAAATGACATAAACAGTTCCTGCAATGATTAATACAAATGCACGTTTCTGTGAACGTCTGTTTAATATTTTATCACAAAAGAATTTGTGAGATGTGATGCCATTGTTTTCATACGGATAAAGCTGTTATTGTGTTATAAAGTAAAACTGGGACGATCATTTTTTTCAGTTCATAACAGAAATGTACAAGCTGAAATTAGATTAACAATTACAGTTTGCTTGATGTAATATTATCCGTTTAAGATAAAGTACAACCGTCATGATCGATTCCCTAGACATTTATCATGTTTAACCTGAAAACATAAAAAAAAAAATGTTATCTGTTTCAAGTATTTCTGTCGAAGAATATCTGCTAGTTCAGGTCGGAAACAATTAAAATGGTGACAGGTTATACTGAACACTTTAGATAACAATTTCTTTAGCATGACATTATTTATGACGGAATCAATAAAGCAAACGGCATTTTGCTGTATTATGTGGTCACGATTTAATTCAAATGCATCAATGTTAAGGTTTGTCTCATGTACGTTAGTTATAACTTAGTTACTACTTCTTGATCTGAAAACATATTATCCGTTAAAATTACTTTCTGTGAAAACATCCTTTCTTTGAAACAACATTCTGTTAATTTCTATGAAAAAAAACTATTGTTTTGAAATAAAACGAGCCTTTATGAAATCTATTTTCCTTGTGAAACAGATATTCTATGAAAAAGGTTTTCTGTGAAAACAGACTGTGAAACAGTCTTTCCGCGAAAACAGATTATCTGTGAAACGCATTTCTGTGTAAAAGACTTCCTTGTGAAAATTAATTTTCTGTGAAAACAGACTTTGTTGAAACGCGCATTCTGTGAAATAGAATTTCTGTAAAATTAGACATGCATTGCAGCACAGATATGTATTACTACCAGTTTCAATACGAGTTTTTTTGTGTTCTTCTTCTCAAATAAGTTTTCATTTTACAGTTTAAATATAAAAACAGCCTTTCCTTTTGAATCAAGAAAAAAATGCAAAATGCGGCTGTCCCCTTTACAAAGCCGCATGCAGTTTCACCTTTTGCTGTGCAAGGTATTAATGCTTCCATGAAATGTCATTAAAAAGATATAATCTTATTTTTAACATTGTTATTATATATTTATGTTTTTAAGGTCCTCTTTCTTGTAAGACGGTTGTCCATTAATTAGATCATCAAAGATATAAAACATTCAAACGCCAGTAAACATGCACTGGGAGTAATAGATCAACAGACAACCCTCTGGGAATAGCAGTATCATTATCTTGCTCATTTTCTAATGTAATATTGTAGAGAAATACTGCTTAAATGCGTTCTTACAATGTTTGTATTTGTCATTGCAGTTAAAACGTATTTTCTGTTTGTGTTCTTGATTTATTTTTCTGGAACTATGTGATATTCATGATGACTTCCTTAGCATTTTTAGTTCCTCAAAAATGTGCATGCCTAAAGAAATACATTTCAAATATGTTGAAAGTATCGGACTCTGATTGTAAAACTGTACATTTTGGAAATACATTCTTTATTTTGCTGTAATGTTTCTTTCATTAAAATGTATACAGAATATCGGCTGCTGTTCTCTCTACTGGGTTCTAAATACATAAAATGATGTTTCTTTCGTAATAATAATATTATGTCACAGGCTTGGAATAACACGTCTTTGTGTCCGAGCGTCAAAATTCTTTGCTCTAGATGTTGGTTTGGGGTGTAGAAGTCTTTATGTGAGGAAGCCATCTAGTTGGCATGGTTCATACCTGAAATAACAGCCGTAGGGGCTTTAAGTACCCCCCTACCGTTAATAGCTGTAAAATTGCCACATGACCTTAACTGTGTCTGTGTGGCTCCTAACCCAAGAAAAACATAAACAAGTTTTGGTTATTATTTTCATTTCTCTTTAAAATTCTTCTAAACTAAAGCTAACAGGTAACGAATATCAAACAATTCTGTCGCAGTCTTATTGAAAATGTGTCTTATGATTTATTGGAATTGGTGGGTTAAACAAATAAGAAACAAAACGACCTAGCTACTGAAATATTCATTCAATGTGTGGTATTCTGAATTCAGTACAACAATGGATTAAAATTTATATCTTTTTGTAATGGACGTGTCTTTTGAGTGCAAATTCGATTCGATTATGGTAAGCGCAGAAACTCTAGTAATCCATTGAACAAAGGTATTTTTGTACGTTCACGATTTTCACGAGAGAAAGCATCATTACCATATGGAGGACATACTGTTTAAGTCTTGACATTATTTACCAAATTGATGAAGGTTAAAGAACTGTGTCTACACCAAAATACAAGCATATATTTGGCACCGAAAATTGTTATCATTTATTTATTGTTTTCTCATTCTCGAAACATCTCAGGCATGCCAGCTACAGATATAGCCTTCTTCGATGGTCACACTGGCATTATAATTATATACATGTCTTGCCATTTTCATAACTGCAAATGCCTACTATATAGGTCTCTAAGAATAAAAAATAAGGTCTATTTCAATTATGGACGTTTTCTTGTAAACCTTCAGAAATATTTCATTTTAATGTCATCTTGATATGTTTGTTTGGGCGCTGAAACATTAACGGACAGTAGAAGTTTCATAAAGCATTTGAGCCGCGCCATGAGAAAATCAACATAGCGGGTTTGCGACCAGCATGGATCCAGACCAGCCGGCGCATCCGAGCAGTCTGGTCAGGCTCCATGCTGTTCGCCAACAGTTTCTCTAATTGCAATAGGTTTTGAAAGCGAACAGCATGGATCCTGACTAGACTGCGCGGATGCGCAGGCTGGTCTGGATCCATGCTGGTCGCAAACCCACTATGTTGGTTTTCCCATGGCACGGTTCATTGCAGTTTTCGTTTTTATATCAATGGAAAAAAATAAAACTTTCTACATCTAACTTGCTTAAAAAGATTTCATTGTAATGTTTGATTCTAATCTCATTAATTATACTGACGTTTTACGGATATGTAATCAGATATTAAACCAAACTCAAGTTTATTCCAAAGATATGACAGAAAGAAGTTAATAAGCTACTTTGTTTTTGTCGTTATATTCTGGAGGTATAACCCAATTCATTCGTTTGTAAATTGTGGAAGTTGTCGAATTTCTAGAATGTACTATAAGTTATTTGAGAGAGTTTTTTTTTTTAAAAAAAAGATAATAATGTTAAAAGTTTTTTTTTAAGTGTACAACAATCTTGAAGAATCATTTTAAATTTCTACCATTTTCAGCGTTGAGACGTCACGATTTCTCAATATGCGTGACGCTACGAGGGCAAGCAAGTATAATTTGATAACAACTACGTAAAAGATATGAAATAAAAAAAAAATCTGTTTTAGATGTCAGAACGAAATATCTTTCACTCGTGCTCACCAGCAGGCTTCTTAAACATATCACATCTGATGTTCACAAACAGAATCTATATCTAGTATATTCATGATATATTTTCTGCTGTGCAGTAAAATGTGAAAAGTCGAAATAGTCTCTGCTTTAGAGCCTCATTAAGACATGACGTGTTTCCCACATATAAAGCAATATTAAAATGAATTTATCTTTTCTGTTTGGTTCGTTGCTGTTAAATCAATCAGGTCGACATTATTTCTCAACGTGATTTAGAAAATCTTTTTTATTAATGCATTCTCACAGTAGAATAGTCTGATTTGTAAAAGCTTTTATTTCTCTCCTATAAGCAATCAATTCTTTTTCATAAGTAATTGTGTTAATATTACTCTGTTGGACGAACTTTACTTTTCACAACTTTCTAAATTACTCATGGGCTGCTAAGATGCTAGAAATACTATTTTATAAATCGTGTAAAGGGGTTTTATCAATAGTAATTTCTTATCACGTCACACATCACGGTTTTGGTGACGTAATCAATAACGTGGTGCTTCACTTTGTTCGTCGATTACGGCTTTCACATGATTCATCTCCGGTTACATGTTTTATGTAGGCCTAGTGCAATTCCGTCGAAAGATTGCCAGAAAACTCATTTTTACTGGTAGATAAAAAAGTAATATACCATCTTAAGTCAAGTTATTTTCCATTTATCTGTATAACAGAGTTTCGTTACTGTCTATCCTAGGGTCGAAACGGTTGTTGCACATGTTATTACCTCTGATGAACCAGCTGAAACAAGCTCAGAGTGCTACTATTTTGCAATTTTGCCTTCTATATTTCCAAAAGAGCTCTCTATGAAGTTTCCTTCTTATTGTTTCATCAACTTCAGACAGAATGAAGCTTTTGATGATTATGCTTCGGAGAGCGCTAAACAATTAAAACATTTCAGTTGAAAATCGATATATCGAAGTCGTTTATCTCAAAATTCTGGTTATCTCACAAACATTTCCAAGCCCCGTCCCCAGTACACGTGCACAAAAGATAATTTTATTTCAAATTTCAGTTATCTCAAAGTGAAACGCTCGAGCCCTTTGATTTAGGGATATTTTTGGCATCAATAAATTAATAAACTGTCTTAACTGATATTAGATGTGATGAAGTATTGAAACAAAGCTATGTGCCAAACTAGCTTTCGCTTTCCGTTTGCTAAACGACGAAAAAATAAACATTAACACAATTCTGACATCTTCTGTAGAATAACATTCACGTCTTAATGATGTACATTTTCACATACATGTCGGCGTTGTGAAAATCGTATTAAATGAAACATGTTACGCATTTTTACTGCAAATGCCTAGAATTAATCAAATTTAACCAGGGCATTTCAGCAAATACGGGAAAATTTAGCGAAAATTATTCAATACACAAAATAGATCCCAAGAGTAAATTACCCTTGAAAACTGATGACAATTTAATAGTCATTATTCCAGGAAGTGCCACAAGCACTCGAAGTGAAAAAAACTCAAGCAACATTACAATTCCGTTATGTTCTTTTAGAGTTGATACACAATTTGGTTTCCAGTTAAATGCTTTCATGCATGAAAATAATGAATAGCTAGTCTGTTTTATTCCTTATAAATTTGAGAAACTTCCAATGGTTGCAAGCCACATCAAGTCATATTTCAAATGTCTATAACTTACATTTTCTTCAAGAATATTGAATTTGTAATACAAGCATAGAAATCAAAAGAAAAGATGAGGTCATATTTTACGCAGGAAACTTATTTTCAGTCAAACAAGCATACTGTAAATCAGCTAACAAATAAGACCACAAATTGAAGTGGTGGTGTATGACGAAAGTCACCACGACAAATTCTGTAATGCAGTTAAAATGTTACTTAAATGTCATACATAGATATGTCATGTAAGATGTGCACAATATATGCAATAAAGGGAAAATACTCATTCGCGCAAAAACAGCGACAGTTATATGAATTCGCCATTTTTTTCCTCGACATTTCCGTATTTCGTGTCTGTTATAATTGAACGGAGCATTCCATTTTTTATTATTTGTCTCAGCTTAACCCTTGTTATGGCTTTAATTAGCGGGACAAGATAATTGAGCCGCGCCATGAGAAAACCAACATAGTGGCTTTGCGACCAGCATGGATCCAACCAGCCTGCGCATCCAACCAGCCTGCGCATTCTCTAATTGCAATAGGCTTTGAAAGCGAACAGCATGGATCCTGACCAGACTGTGCGGATGCGAAGACTGGTCTGGTTCCATGCTGGTCGCAAAGCCACTCTGTTGGTTTTCTCATGGCACGGCTCATACATGTATATTTAACAAACTTCACAGTATCGATTACGGGGGTTTAGAGTCGATCCTACACAATTTAAGTCATAAGGCGACTTTTCCAACTTTCAGATGATGGAGGAAGATCCCAGGTAGCCTCCGGACAATATTCAAGGCATGGTCAGACCCCTTAATATATTAGTTAGATTTGTATAATACTATAGTGTACACTTTTGTCCGGGCTATAGTATGCCAATAAAGACGAAATGTGAACAGGCAAATGGTATCCTATCAATGTGACTAATTATTTACAGAAGTAAAACTTTTAAAAATGTACAAAAAAAACCCCCAAAAACAGAAAAAGCTGAACATATGCAAGTAATTCTTATAAGTATAACTAATTACTTACAGAAGTAAATGGAACCTAATTGCACTAAGATTGAACTTGTCAGTGGTCACGCAACAGGATGTTATTCAGAAAGAGGATATATGTCGATAGCCAGGACAAATTTTGTTTACAAACTTTTACTCAGTACATTAAGTAGGCTAGGCTTACACAGAGAAGACACGTCACTTAACGACCTGATCCATTTGTTTTTCGTTTTTCTACACTTAATCCTATTATGCGTCGATGGTCACTTAAAGTACTAACCAGTACATTAAGAGTAATGAACCTGCATAATTATAAACGATGACGATATGATGCTAAACAAACATCTTTAATAAAATGTAGTCGGTATACTAGCTGGAATGGCTCCAAACTGGAGTCACGAATAAGGATTCCAGCGATGAAGATTATTTCTAATTAATCGGGAATATTAGTACGATATTGTGTACAAACTTATTATAAGCAGATTTTAATCGTGTTGCCACCTTTGCGCTATATACAGTTGAAATGCGATATCTCGAACTCGCTTGTTACTCAGACGATTTTTTTTTGTAATCATATGTTTATCACATATTTTACGTCATAATTTTTGTATAATTATTACACTAGTTTATTAATAATATTTGATATTGCCTCGCATTTATAATTGCATTCAACTCGAATAACAACTTCATTTTGAAAGTTCAGATTTTAATATTTAAAATACTAATTAAAATATAAAAGATATTCATATTTAAAAAAAAACCTATGGGAAAGCATGAGTTCCTTATCAGTAGTACTTGTAGAAAATCAAATGAGTTGAATTGATTGCCACAAACCCGATAACATTTTAGCATTACTTCTTATACACCGAAACCTAACAAACAGTAACCTAAACTTGCTGCTTTGAAAATTGAAAAATATAATTATACTGTTATCCTTGTTAGAATATATCTTTCTCACTGTTATAGACTCTTTTCTCTTCTTTTATTTCGTGATTGTGAGAAGGAAAAATAATATATATCGGATAAAGTTAAGTCCAAAAGACATAATCAGATTAATGTAATTAAAGTTGGAATAAGGTTTTATGGATATTCTGATTAGATTGTTACAATGCCTTACTGTAACGTTGCAATTTACAAGGATGCAAAAATGTTATTTACTGTCAGTTCTTATTAGGAGCTCTCTGTTCTGCCTGAAAGCTGACATAATGCATTTTGATATATCAGAAAACTTTCAAATGCATCTTCAATAACCTACACAGGTTCCTGTATTTGTCAACGGGGTGTTTAAACACTAAGTGTTGAAATTCGCAATTTCTCAAGGTACTAAAACAATTTCTAGAATACATAATTATCATACAAAATCATAAGACTCTGTGGATATTGACGTTTTGAGATATCAAACACAATTGCAAATTCAGCATATGTATTCTATATCACTTACTTTATTGATCTGATCCTGTCATCAAATTCCAGCAGAAATATTTTTCTATTTCAACTAAGCATACTTATCGTAAATTATTGCACTGACATTGTAGTATAAAAGTTACTACATGTACGTGTTAAAGGTATCATTATTGCATATAATACCTTTTTGGATTATTCAATAAAGTTGTTGATATTCGTTACCGCTTTAGTAGAGCATACATATTTTGTATGTACGATGGCAGCCGTTGGTATCACAGTTACCTAATTTTTCCTTAATATAATAGGGAAAAAAAACAAACACACGAAAAACTATAATAGTAACGTTAGCGAGTAAAATATCGCCAATGCGATTAACAGCGTTACATACATTACAAACAACGTTACATGTACATACATAAGCGACAAAATGCATTTAACAATACAGCAAAAGGTATATTTGTAATATCAGGCTATCGGATCAGTAAGATACGATAAGTTCCTATAAAATATTTTAAAAACTGAGAAATAAGAAATTTACGATAACATTGTTATTATTTCAAACATAATAGTCGTTAATCATGGTCAATCACTTAGGCATTCATAGCGTCTAGATATAATGTTTTAAGTTTGTGTATCCAGGTCTAATGTTTCCTGCTAATTGTGCTATTGTTAGCTGAAACTATAATAAGAATTTCCCCCACTAAATGAGACATTTACTGGAAAATATATATCATCCTTTAAACACTTGATTCCGCAGGGAATCGTAGTGTGATATTGTCTTATACAAATCATCAAGTTCTCCTTTGTTTGAACTTTAGCAAAGAGTTTGTTAAAAATATGTTATTGTTGAGAAATAGTTAATTTCTTTTGAAAACAACAGTAAATGTGACCTGTAACTATAGTCTCTTCCATCATTCTGACAGGAAAGCTTATTGGAACGTGATGTGTTTGCAGTAAACATCATATTTATTGAGACGATAATAAACAAAAAGCACATATTACAGAGGCCACTTTCAAGCCTTATACATCATTTAAGGCTATAAGCATAGAAGCATATGGCAGGACAAAAATTAAGATATCCACAAGAAAACATCTTGTCTCAAAGCCTGGGGTGCGGCCTTGACTAAAAGTCTTGACTAATATATACTGAATTAATATATTTGTGTGACTTTATAATGATTACTTGATGTGACAGTAATGACAGTAAGCTTGTGTTATAATTACACTTTAAGATGCTTTTATGTAAGAATGTTTCTCATTGCAGAGTTGGTGCAGCCGTTCTGCGCATGCGCGGAATTATTATCAAAAGGAACGCACGGCAAAAATACTCATTTTTTTGCATGTCCGCACGCATTTAGTGTATAATGTGCATAATATACTGACTAAAGGTTAGGGTTAGAATAACCATGGTTACAAAATATATAAATTTAAGGTGTTTTTGTTCAAATTTAGTTAATCCGGTATATACCGGAGTCTGTAATATATCACGGGCGCACCAACTCTGTATTTAGTCACAGCCTTTATGTAAACAGTGAGGAAGAAGAATCAAACACCGAGTAAACTTTTTTCTTACACATCATGTCATAATGCCTGACATTTTTTTCTGAAATTTAAACAAGCGTGAATGTGTCTTGCAGAGTCCTATGACACTCTTCTTTGCTTGATATATTAAATATCACTCACTCCATTTACTGCAAACCGTGTTGGTAAATTAATATATACATGTAGGTGTTAATATGTTTGTGATTCTGAACATATAATAGACATTTGATTTCTTATGCCTTTTATTACATAAATTTGTCATTATTCTGTTATTTAAACATCCTTTCCCGCTGAAGAAATGCGCGTGCCCACTTTACAATGTCTGATTTAATTTCAGCTTTCTTTGTGAAAGGCACTAGTGTTTCTAAAAATCTAAATCAATAGCACATCATGATTCTAGAATTACTGTTTAAGGCAGTTCTACATGCCCGACTACTTATTTCTGCTGTTAACTATAAAGATAATCAGTTTTAAAGAAAACAATTTCCAGTGCCAAGGAACATGCACTGGGGGTAATTTAAAACATTTTTTGTCAAAATGATGTACAGGTCCTGGCCTTTGTGCCGAATGGATAATTTCAATTCTGTACAATGACACCGCATGCAGACAAATAAGCCCGAAGAGAATAATGCTGCTATTTTTAATATTACATTTCTTCAGATGAAATATTTAAGATTTAATATAAACTTAATATAATTATCATATTATATAAATATTTCTGTATCTTGACAGAGTATTTAACCTTGGTATAAACCTGTCCGTGGCTACAGTCTAATTAAAGTACATGTATACGACAGTTGGAAACCTCTTTCATATCGGAAATAAGACTGGCGGAAATGTATTGCTGTTGTTGTCACTAGTCTTAGATATTAACAACGACCTAATTCGGACATTATTCAATCAGTGAGAAGTGGATTTTTATCATATTAATTATAATTATTTTTACGTCGCTATTATGGTCATCATTTTCATTATTTATACCAATACTAACAGTAACTTTGGTTGGTACAACAATAATGATTTCAAGTTTATCAACAACCATCTTAAATGGATGTAAGATTTCTGTCTGTTTTGTTCAACTCTTTTTTCATTGACTGTGGCCTCAAGTACGTATCAGTTTGAATTGGATAGATGTATTACTAGCTCAAGTGATGTTTCCTTATAAAAAGCAAACTTAAGGCGGAAAGTTGATACAATGTGTAAAATGGTGCCACTATCTAATAAACCAATCAGACTGACTGCAACGATTTTCTTCAAAAATATATAGACCTACATAATTCTTTTGTGTGTATTTGAATGCAAAAGATATATATGTTGTTTATCTTGTATGACAGGAAGATAAAAACAGGAATTAGTTATGAACCTTCATCTAAAACTTTATTTTTATCAATATATATTTTCAGTTATTACAATAAACCGTATAATACACATCACCGGAACCAAATATCGCATATGGGCGTCCTTAGATTTCTTTTTGTGTAAGAGAGTTTTCAAGGGAAACAATTCGTCATATATATAAGTAAAGCGATCTCTAGAATTTTCTTTGTTCACGACAGCTCCATTGCAAGGTAGACATCAAAAATTATTCACATTTCTTAAATTGTACGTTTAATATTCATTTAATTTATAAAACAAAACAAATGTTTATTGATGTTTCTTTATCAATTATTAACATTTTAAAAATACTTAATTGATACGAAATAATTACTAGTGACAATTTCTGCTTTATTTTAATTCGAAGCACATGGCGACCGCATTTTCAAACAGCGCCATGTTGATTTTAAAATTTAATTTTTTTTTAACAATCGTTTTTACTAAAATTAGAAAATAGGGATCTTTAAACATCAAGACATTGGATGTATGTTAAAACAAAAACAGCATGCTTTTTAATATGCAGTAAGTTCCTGCCTGGGAAGAATTAGTTTCTCTTAATTCTATCATAGATCTCATAGGCAGACAATTTAGTCATGGTATTATTGCACCCGTGGGACACTCACTGGAAGTAACTACATATTGATAGCACCACTGAGGCCATGCCAAATTGATTAATTGTTCTTCATCCAAAATTCATTTCCGAGGGAAAATATATTTCACGCATTCGCATATACAGAAAAAAAAGATCCAACAGTTTTATTCTAAGATGGTGAGGCTAATCAATAACAAATAACGACTACACGGGTTTTAAAACGACACCAAACCTGTGCAAAGGATATACCCGCTACTGGTTTAAAGCGATTCACTTATACACTTCCTCTGTTTAGTTAGATGCTATCATTAATTCATTCAGTATAAGCAGAGTGTATTTGACACAGAAGGTTGTTACGATACAAAATATGTGACGTAATAGAGTAGTCAATTATGTTGACTGCAAAAGCAAAACATCTCTTTATATAACTATAAGTTCATTTCGACATACGATTGTGAAGACAAATTTAATTTTATAAGCAGATATCATACACCAAATTTGTAAATTAATATATTATTTTTCAGAATATGTACATTTATATATTTTCACACCTGTAAATAAACAACTTTCTAGACTTTTTTATGGGCACAGGTATTATTAGGGAATTTGTTATTAGATACAATAACAATATAAAAATATCCCGCTCACTTCATACATCCAGACTAGTCTATTACAAAATTTACCAGGTTTTCTTCTATTCCCAAAAGGAATAAACACACCGCGTGCTCTAAATAAATACAGACACACATCTCAGCGGTCGTCTGCTTTTAATGGGAATTAGTTCACGAAAGAGTTTTCTTTAATTGATGTTACATATGATGAGAGTCTTCAACATTTCAACCGAGGTTTACTAATATGAGCCCGTCAAACTTGGAATCACTAGTTCTTGGAAAGTAGGTTTTCCTATTACTTCTATATCGATGTTCAGTAGTTGTAACATTTTTTTAAAGATCATCCTTTACAAAGATGTAGGTACTATGTTAACAATGCAAATAACTATTTATTTCTTGCAAAGTTATATTTCTTAAAATGTTTTAAACATTTCTGTACACATACTCATTATGGATCTGCATGTTCGATATTTTTCTCATTTCTATATCCTAGTACCAGGCAAAAGTCTATTAATTATGTTAATATGTGAGGAGTCTTAGCTTTAAATACTAATGACCGTCATTTATCCTGTTTTGATATTGCATTACTTTATATACAAGTGTCATTTTAAAGATATCCTTTCAATGTTAGTATGATAGATTACTCGTTCTATTTCAAGACACGCTTAAGCCTCTTCCAGGAAATTAATTCTTGCATTTGATGTGTGTTCTAAAATAAGAAAATGTGACATAGCTTTTGTCACAGGAAATTATAAATCAATCTCCGAAGACAACAGAGACACAAGTTGCTAATTACGTCAGTCCCTTATCGCTAGGCTGTACAAAAATTAATTAAATTAAGAAAAATAGAAAGTTTGTTATACAGTAACAAAAACAACAATGTGTTGCTTTGAAGTATTTTTGTCCTACTTAGTTTAGCAAAACAATAATGAAACGCTGGTAGAAACAAATAAAATCTATCGATGAAGCTTGAATAATGCGTCAAAATAAAGTTTACATAATGTACGTTATTGTTTTCAAAATTATAATCACCTAAAAGGATAATGCCAAATAAATTTTACATGGTTAGGTAATAAAGGTTAAGTCCTTACCTTTCTGCTGATCCGTGACCTTTGAAAGCAAATTTTCAATCTCTGTATCTCCGAAGTCATTCCTGACGTATTCTATTGTCGGTCTGAAACCGTCATGTGCTAATTCTATAAACATCTCATTCCCAAATGTTACATATTCAGATCTCTCTTCCGTTATAAGTAACACTTTCCTCCATTTAAAATGGGTCAAAACTATGCCGAGCACAGTGGCCACTCTTTGATAATTTGCACCTAACGACCACAGTATTTCACCATCTTTATGTCTATCAATACCACTTGGCGAAATGTAAGGCCTATTGAAAAATTCAGCAAATTTCATATACTTTTTATCATTCTCCAGATTCATTGTTCCAATAAACATATCTACAGTGTCATTCTTAATAATGGTTTCAATATTACCATTCTCTTCCATACAAATTTGTCTGAAAATATATTTGTTTGCTAATTGTAGTTCTGAATTGACCAATTTATTCAGATCGTTGTCAGTGTTAGGGCAGAGACCATCAAACAATACTATGCTAACGTTTCCGTCTTTAATCATTTCACAAGTTGTCAATAATAAGAGAAACGCAAACGTTCTCAACATTATTTATTTTTAATCATTTCACAAGTTGTCAATAACAAGAGAAACTCTAATGTTCTCTGCATCATTTATCTTTAATAATTACATAATTCGTCAATAACAAGAGAAACGCGAGCGTTCTCCATATTAGCTGTTTTCAATTATTTCACAAGTGGCCAAAAACAAAAGAAATCCAAATCTTCCATAAGTTGTCAGTACCAAGAGAAATTTAAACGTTCTCCACAGTATTTATTTTTTCGGTGTCTCTGAAATACCATGGTTATCGTCATATCCAACTGCCACACATTTTGCTTGCAGTTTCTTTGTCGGTGGAATATTATCATTGTTATTACATTGAAATATTTCTATTCAGTTATCCAAAAGTTAATTTCTCTGGTTCACATTTTCTGTTTCCTACAGGCATTTTTGTCTTGTCATCTGACTTTTGACTTCGAAAATGTCGTTTGTCTTTTCGTTATCTCTTAACTTCAGGATCGATTTCTAATCAGAAGTTTTTCAATTTTTGCAAGCATCTTGTATATGCTTCCTGAAATATAAAAAACATCTACATTGAAATGCTTAATTTAAACTTTTTTAAAATATATCACAGAATTTGAAATTAGTTTGAAACAATGCAGTTCTGCCAAAAGATAATTTAATCATGGATCGACAGCATAAATTTGGCGAAGTTTTGTCTGACAAGATCACGAATGAACATTCATTAATGTCTGGAGTGCAGAATTCTACAGAATTCTTGTGTTTTATGTTATTTATGATCTTTTCCATTGAACAGTTGACCTCCTTCATTGCATTTTTATAGTAAAAGTGTGTCTGGTGTTCGTTAACTGTATAAGGCAATAAAGTGTTCAGGCCTGTCTAATATACTTTGCCTGGTATGGTTAATTTCAATGCTGACTTGTTTAATAACAGTACTCATGGGCTGGTTAGTCAAAGGCATTAACGTTTAGTTTCAATGAAGAACCTAGTATACTGATAAGTTCTAGTTTATGATATCCTCTAGCATGCAGTTTAAATTAAAGCAGCCTACAATTTGAAAATAATATAATCGAAATAATATAACATGTGCTACTGCAAACGAACTGGCTAATTTGAAATCTATATTCAATTATCCATTGTATATTATGAATGATATTAGGTAAAATACACAATGCTTGCTGCCCTGTTACAATTTACTCACTGACACTCCATTTGCTTACTAGTATAGTATCATGCATGCTGGCACCTTACCATGCTTGTTGACATATACCATGCTGTGACATGATACCATGCGTGTGGAAGTTACAACTTCTTTGTGCTTACCTGATGTCTATATCATAATTTATTGGCAATGACATTTCGTGTACCGTACTGGAATATTTCAACATGCTAGGGTTATATGTTATCTGTAATGCATCAGAACAAATTCACGAAGTGATCAACCAGTAAGGAAATGTAATCAGCATAGGCAAAATGGGTAGCATAATGTCATTTCTAAAGTATATGTCACATTTTGATAAATAGGGGCGCTATGTTCAAGTGGCTTGTTTTTTCCGTAACTTTGAATAAATTATTTGCGGAAAGATTATCGAGGATATTCGAATATGTATAGAGATCTAACAATAGTTACTTCCCCTTTTTACAAATCGCCATTTGTCTTAACTTTATTTATTTTTAATGTTGCGTTTATTAACAAGTGACGTGTTATATAAATGGAAGACTTACAGTTTGAAATTCCTGAGATTTCACAAATTAAACTGGCTGTTAAGGACAGAATTTTGCAGATTGCTAATAATTAATAACTGATAGCAAATGGTTTAGCCAAGAGCTAATTAAAATCCGTTATAGGCCGGATATTCCCGTTACCTTTCGTGAAAACTACGAACTTGCGCCCCCTGGTATCAAAATGTGACGTGCAATGTTGCACTTTGCATTATGCTTACTTTCAACTTGCTTAGTGGTTGATTGCATCTTTCACATTGTGTGGTCACATCGTGTATTTTCTTCTGTGAGCATTGTAACTGTGCAATGTTGCTTATATACAGTCCCGGCATGTTGAAATATTCCAATACGGTACACGGCACTGTCATTTTGCCAAATGAAATTATGATATAGACATTAGGGTCTAAGCAGCAAAGAAGTTGTAACTTCCAGCACGCATGGTATCATTGTCAGCAAGCATGGTATCATTGTCAACAAGCGTGGTATCATTGTCAACAAGCATGTTAAAGGTGCCAACATGCATGATTACTATACCAGTAAGCACAATGGGAGTGTCAGTGAGTAAATTGTAACAGTCAGCAAGCATTGTGTAATATTTACCTAAATATCATTCCATATAATATTGCGGACATTTATTCTACTTTCAAAAAAGTAATAAAGCATGTAATATCATTTATGTGCAAAATAAATAATCAAAAGCTACATTTTGTTTTGATTATTGCGAATGTAAATAAGGACATGAATTGGCTTTGTTTAGGTCAAACATCCACAATGTGATATAATTAACATAGTTTATATGAATATGTAAATGTTTTTTTTTCTGTCAACCAATAATGTAAGTTTTTTTGTTGTTTTCTCTACTAGTTTGTGTATATTCTGCGTAAAAGGATATAAACACAAAGACAAAAAGTCCGATAGAAATAACTTTTTCCCAAGAACGCAGCATTCCAAACATCTGTGTATGCAGTGATGTGTAAACAAATTACTTTGACACACGAATACATATATTAGACATAATGAACAAACAAAACAAATACGTTAAGAAAAGGTAGGATTGTCAGTGGCAAAACACCAGTTTAAACCAATTAATTGCTATTGAAGTTATATTTAAGAAATGTGTAATTTTCACAATCCAGTATAAATTTCACTGTGTTTCATGTTAAAAACATTGAAACTTGGCATCTAATCTATAAGAACATCGAGACTAGTTGACACTTTTACTTTCTGTCCAGGGATGTAACACTAAAATCAACTTATTTGACATGGTATTTGCAGCATGAGTCAGAAACCATTATAGGGAAGTTCGTACGAAAAAGAGGAAATAGATAATGTTTTGTTTTTCTACTACACACACTCGTTATTTTCCATTGGGTATTTCTGCTTAGATCTGAAGGAATCTCTCTGTCCTTATCATACCATACGTTGATTGACTGGTTGTCAAGATATCTGCCTTTTATTACAAACCTATAGTCTGTAACGAGAACATGAATATTCCCTAGATATGGAATAATAATATCGCTGAAGTACGGTTTTCATTTCCGCATACCACAATAACTTGATCAAATGGCACGTGTATGCTTTGTTTAGAGTTATCTCCACAGGGATTTGTCTAAAGAAAATATCAGCCATCTCGGACAAAAAAAACTTCATAGATATAACAATTATTGCTAAACCTGGTTTGACACTTCGGTTAGTTACACATTTAAAACTGCTCAGCAAGACGATAAGTCTTTTTAATAGTATAAACAATAACTTTTAGTCATGTAATATATTGAGGAATCTCTACAAAATAGCTTGCAAGGGAACCCTTTAAAATTAGCAGTGAACTTCTTGCAAGTATTTACTTAACTGAACTGTGTTTTGAAATATAACAATTACAGTCTGCAGCACTGTACTATTTTAAACGACATAGAAATCAGTAGACTTTACAGATAATTCTGTTTTAGAATTAGTAAATTATTGTTTTACGAGTTTTCCTACACTTATTCAAGCCAACCCAAGACCTCTGTACCAAAACCAGCACCTGATCTTCTTATCCCTTTAAATTATTGAGTGAAATAATACGTATATATAGAATATGTCGATGTCGTGATAACTACCCCACGTGACATAACATAGACAGAGTGTCGCCGTCATTAAATTTATATTTTTGAAATATGGTGTTAATCCCATGATACAATTCGAAGTTGGTCAATTGACGTTCCCATTTCTACGACACTAGAAAACATACGGATAACAAAATAATGATATGCTATATTCTGTTATGTACTAATATTGCTGTTATTAATTTCTATAAATGCAGGTTTCCTCCAACATCAACAGTGTTGGTTGTTTTATCAAATTACTGCAAGGGTAAAAATAGTAAAAGAACATTAATGTGCTTGATTGCACTCTATAATCCCAAAGGTCTATGATTAGTATCCTGTAACATGTGTAACATCCGGAATGTCGAATTAATAAAACTCGTTAGGCACTATCTTGTTTAATCGAGAGTAAAAAAAAGAAAACGGTTCAGCTATTTTGTCACGTATGGTATTTATTTAGGTCACCCAATAACAGGACATATAGCTTTAGGAAGAATATAGAAACATGTAATGATACAATATTTTTACAGAGTTCCGTTCGCTAGACTCTATGTACAACTGAAACCCGAAATTATAGAGAAAACCTACAAGACAATAACGCATAACATGTGCTTCAAGAGTTATTTTCTTTGATTAAATTCGTCAAAAATGTATGAGGATGCTTCTCACGAACTGTTTTTTCTGAAATAATAAATTTAACTGTTTCACGGCTTAAAGGCAGCACAAATCCTACATTGATATGTAAGAGGCAAGATCAAACCGAAGATCCTTAATGTTTTAATCTTTTATGTTTAAAGCAGCATGCCTCTAGATTTGGCTAAAAAATAATCTTTCTTTCAAATTGAAGTTTGGTCATATTATGAACATTAGAATATGAATTTTTGTTTCCAAAATATTTAAAAAATTCAAAATCAAGAAAAAAAGATGACACCGCGTCAGGAATCGAACCCCGGACCACCGCGGCAATAAAGACATTTTCCCGTCGTCGTAACCAATAGCGCTATAGCTGAAGTAGTGAATAATGACTTCAAAATATAGATATTTATAATCGAGACAGTTTACCTGGAGTAAAAACGTGACAAACGCTTTTCGATTTTCATCTTAAAAAGTAGTAAAAAACAGCAAATTCGCATGTGTTTCCTTAACATAAAGTTTTTCAGTAATTAAGTTTGAAAGCCTTCTTAAGAAATATAGCATTTATTTCAAGATATCTAAAAAAAATATTTTTTGCTGTCGAACGATCTGGGGGCATGCTGCTTTAAATACTTTGAACAGTCATTAACCATATTTTATCAAATATCTGCGACTCATTCAGACCCTGTTTAGGCCACTTAAATGATATGTTTATCAAATGTTTGCGACTCATTCAGACCCTGTTTAGGCAACTTAAATGATATGTTTATCAAATATCTGCGACTCATTCAGACCCTGTTTAGGCCACTTAAATGATATGTTTATCAAATATCTGCGACTCATTCAGACCCTGTTTAGGCCACTTAAATGATATGTTTATCAAATATCTGCGATCATTTGAGATAGCAACGCTGCAACAACAGAATAATTTGACGTTAATCTTAGTTGTTATCTTTGAATTGTATCAGCAACACCAGTGAAAGTAAACATCTTGTGTCTGCCGGCCAAAATTTGATATTTTGTTATTAATATAATTATTATACTTTTAGCACCGTCTTTGCTAAAACATTGAAGCTAATGTTTTTGCATAGAGAACTCCATTTCCACAACATGTTTCTGTCCAAATGCTAGTTACAATATATTGCTAAGTTTGTCAAAATATTGCTTAATGTGTCTACAAATGGAAGTCTATAATAGCAGTACGGAATACTTGGTGTTCTTATCAGAATATAATTCATTTGTCACACTTTCTGGATGATGCACAAATGTACAAGAATAGACTGTCAGATATATGAATGTTCTCAAAGTTTTTATTGCGACTTGTCAGAAAAAAAAACAGACTTAATTGTGTGACAACGACTTAAAACACATTCAAATAAATAATTCAAATAATTCGTGAAATGTTTAATATTCATAAATGAATTCAGTGAATTGGTATTCTCCGCCGTTCACCCTCGAAGAAGAATTTAATGTCTACAATAAGCATTTAAATGCAATTGAATTTAAGTCTCTTTGAAAACCCCTCATTCATCGATGACCATTTGTCTATATTTAGTAATACTTATCTTCACCCAAGCTACCCAAAATGAAACAAAACATCTGTAAAGATATAGCCTATAAAGTTAACATTATAGTACGAAGGGCCATAACTCATGTGGTCCTCAAACAATTTCACAGAAGCTTGCAGGGGAACATTTCCAAATTACACTTAATATTATTTTCATGTTTTATTGCAATCCTTCAAACCTTGTCTGAGATAAGACTCTTGACGACAGAAAATGGAATGAAAACACTATTCATGTAATATATTATGCAAGTACAAATTGCTATGAATCTCGTTTACCTCAAGCAATCTTGCAGAGTGGCATTTCTCTACAGCAGTTAACATTTCTACCATGTTGTCTTAAAATACTCTAAACCATGTCATAGATATGGCTTCAGACGGACGAAAGGAAAGACGGACGAATGGACGAACAACGCTATAATTGTATCCCTCCTTCTTCGGCGGGGAATGATTAAGGTGACTACGAACATTGCAATTTTCTGAAAACGCTTGACATGCTCATATTCTTAGAATTACGTGTTATCACAGCATATCATATAATGCAGACTGTATACCAATTAAACACTATGCACTTTCAACTATTAATGTATACTTCTTGATACATGTATTTGTTTACACTAGTACTGTCACTGGTGCTTCGTGTTAAAGAAATATTAGTAATGGACAATTTTTCTGCTTATTTTATGAATTGTATTAAATCAATACTGAAACAATGGCAATTATAGACACGTGGAATGCCGTGCGTGTTGTCTTTCTCTTACATAAACGTGACCGTACCAAAAAATTAGGAACAAGTTGTACCAGAGTTAAAATCATATTTTACTAACACGTGTACCAGCGACTCCGTACCGTTATTAAACACCCAAGCGTCTGTTACAATATGTAGCTGCTTTTAGACAAACATGTTGACGCATGGCACTGTTGAACAACATATTTTCTTCAAATATTTAGTTCATTTTTTAAATCTATTAACAGACTATAAACAACAGTGCATCAGAGAGATGTTATTATTTGATGGTTATAAGTTCACGACATGTATGTATCTTTTGATAGGTTGCTTATAAGAGTTACTACAAATTCTGAGAGAACGCAAGGGTTATTTTGGTTACCTTAGTTTATAAAATATACTTAAAAGGGTATAAAAATGATATTAAACAAATACTAATATTTTATTCACAATATTTTACAACCGTTACAGATCTTTATTGATTAACTGTAATTATTTTTCATAAAACTGTAAAATAAAGTACATTACTTAGAATAGAATTGGAATTGATACTGATACGCAAGCGCCTGAGGTTTTCCTAAAAAATAACACATGTTGATTTAAACATGGCTAACAATCTGAAATTTACAGTATTTGAGCACATCCATATAATTGTAGCTGTTGTTATCAGGAATAAATTACACATCTATGATTATACACCATTCATAAATACAGAACAAAAATTATGTAACCTATAGCGGCTAGAAAATGTCTTTCTATTTGAATGTAAATTTCATGAACATATTAATCACAATATGCTCTTTGCCTTATTATTGTAGAGCCTCCGCTGTACATGACATAATATATTTTCATCATAAAACATAAACAATACATATGGAAGCCCTGTAGTGCCATTTTCACTTATGTCTACGGATTTGTGACACTTGAGTTATGAGTTACTTGTTATTTGCGACTTGTGACTTACGACTCCAAAGTCAAGAGTTTGCAATGTTAATTCTTTTTAAAGAAAACGACAAAACGCATTTCATATTTTTATGCAACTAATATGGTAGAACACCTTTGGTAGCCAGTATGTCATTAAAGCAGACAACATATATCAGAACTCATTTCATAATGACTCGACTAGAAATGTCATTACAAGTTTAATAGCCACAAAGTCAAAACTAGTATTTTATCATTTTGTTTATATTCTGCACATTCTTCTTTTATAATATCAAAATAGCATTCATAATAACTTGCAATAATAGCTTATTGATATATCTTTTTACATTTTTAGTATTAACTGTAGTGAATAAAGCTAGTCTATATCCTATGTCCACTGATTATTGTAACATCATTCCTCTAAGAAGATCTCTAGAATAGACTGGGCTTTTGTTTCTATGAAGTGTATTATGACGAAACAAATGATAGAAAATGTACTATGATCAGTCTAGTGGCTAGTCTACATTATTGGTATCTGTCGGAAATTATTTCGATAACGTAAAATATACTGCACCGGGTACCGTAAAAGAAATTTAAAAAAAACATGCTGATATGGGGTGTATTTAAAGATATTATTTCAAATATTAAAAGGTGGAGACTACACACTAACTGTACAATACTCAGCGTTTACTAAAATAAAATGTGACATAAATATGATAAAGAAACATAAGTTATAATAAGAATTCTGTATTAGGAATGTTACCTAGAAATCACCATTACAGACAAAAGTCAAATCAAAAATAATATGTTTCCTTACAATACTCAAAATTAATCAAACAAAAGTATTCACTAAAATACCATGCGAGAGATCAATAAAGTCGTTCTTTCCTGTCAATTGTGTAAATCTAAATCCGTTGGACTTTTTCTCATATAAATATTTCGTAAGTACATTTGTAGTATTCTTATTATTCTACCCAACTTTATATATAATTCAGTAGTTTTAAGTGTTCTATTTTATTCTGTGCTCGTAAATTGCTTCTTGAAATATTAATTTTTTACTGAATTATTAAAACATAACAGTGAAATATATCACTAATTTTACAATGATCCTATTTTTGAAACAATTTTGTTAAAATAATTCAAAAGATATCAGATAAAAGAGAATTCGTTTATTTCAAAGGTAAGATAAAAAAAATTTCACCCGTGGCCGCCAGAACTTACTTTGCAATCGGTGTTCACAAGCTGCATATTTCCACAGTCAAGCAGTTCTTTTTCAAAGTTTTAATTATTGACTTTCTGCACATTGCACTGAAATACACATCAAACAGATCAAGCTTTTTACCACGTTGTAAAATGGATATTAGCGTGAGTTTACAACCTGTTCATAACGCCATTATATAAGTATTACTAATACATAATAGTTGTGTTTAAATAATATACAGTAAAATAGCACTTTGAGTATTGTTGAAAAAAACGTTCAACGATCATATTTAGATCTTTGGGATTTTAAATCTATTACGCTTTATTATCTTAATGTCCTTTGAAAAGAAATTTAACTTACAACGTTGTAACAATAAGATATGATTAAAACAAGATTTACGTCACACGATATCAGTTATTGAATGACATTTGATGAAAGGCGCAAATAAAAACGAAAATAATGTTTGGACTAAAATTAATATAGCAAATAGAGAAAAACTGAGGAGAAAATAAATATGTCTCTTTAACTATTCCCCTTTATTTCTTTTGCGTGATATGTTCACAGTGCTATCACGTGGTCTCTAAGATTCGTTTGACACGCTTTCCTGTTATTGTAGTTCGTTATAGTCCATTCATCACCTCTGACTTTTATTTGAGTAACCTGATTACCGGACAGAGATTTCCGAAAAGAATATATTTTGGGTTACACTGCCAAAATGATCGATACCAACGTGCTTGAGTGAGGTTATCCCCGTTCGAATGTTAAGAGTAAAATTCTTTTGCTTTAAACCTTAAACTTTCAACATGTCTTCTCAAATGAAATGTAGTGAACATAAAGATGTAATTCCGGCTCCAGAACATGTAGAATGGCCATGTTTGTTCACATTAGTTTTTGTTTTTTTGTTTTGTTTTGGGTTTAACGCCGTTTTTCAACAGTATTTCAGTCATGTAACGGCGGGCAGTTAACCTAACCAGTGTTCACGGATTCTGTACCAGTACAAACCTGTTCTCCGCAAGTAACTGCCAACTTCCTCACATGAATCAGAGGTGGAGGACTAATGATTTCGGACACAATGTCTTTTATCAAATAGTCACGGAGAACATATGCCCCGCCCGAGGATCGAACTCGCGACCCCGCGATCCGTAGACCGACGCTCTACCTACTGAGCTAAGCGGGCGGGCTGTTCACATTAGTAACGGCGTCAAAAGAGTATTCTGCGTGTAAAGCTTTTTTTAACAACTACTATTGTTTGAGGATGTTAAGCTTTCAAAGAGTTATACTCTCAAAACTTAGCAACATTTTGTCTATTTACAACAAAGTAAATGAAAGGGAATTCAAAATTGTGAGCTACGAACCGTGGTTTGAGTAATTTATATCTGGGTTTGAAACACATAGTATAGTATGCATTAAAGCTTTCAAAAATGCTAATGAATCGCACATTCATCTTATATTTTTTAAGTCATCAATAGTAAATAGTGAGGTATATTTTTAATTTGAAATGATACAATCTCTTGCTATAAGACAAATTGCAATTTCTTTTTTCTGCTTATAGAATGACTGACAAATTCAATTAAGGTTAAAATAAATAATTGCAAGAAAATGTTATTACCTAATTCAGACGAGTTCTCTATTAGTGAAAAGTCCGGTTAAAGCTTACCGCAAGGATCTCATTTACAACTTTAATAACAATAATATTGATGTAAATATATAAAACATCCCATCATTGGAAGTTATCATGTAAATAAAACTACTGGTAGAATTCAAGGTACTAGCTCATACCCATTTTGTATCTCAAAATTTATATAAATCGTTTTGTTAACAATAACAATTTATGTAAAATGATAACTCAGAAAAATATTAATATAATTTCCTCGAAATATTAATATAATTTCCTCGAATTGATTTCAAGATTCCCAAGCTTTCTGAAATCTATTTTTGAAATTGCTTTAATATAAACTTTTTTACCACAGATTTCCTAGCCAATTAACCGGTCATACCTTATTGCAGTTTCCGTCAGTTGTTAAAATACTAAATATTAACTTTTCGTCTACTGCAAATAAAATGTGAAACTTTAATACTGTACTTCAGAGAAGTTGTTTTCGCTTTTTAAATTTTTATTCCACATTCGGATTATCTTTTGAGTATGTAAAGATCAGTATACCCCGTTAGTCACAAGTGTCGTTTACAGTGTGAAATGGAAGGATTGTACCTCAACTTTTCATATTACATTAACAATATCAGCCAAAAATATAATTACGCCATTCAATGTTCTAAAATTGTTGCGTATTTTGACTAAATTGTTTTATTACACATTTTTGTTTGGCCTAATTTAGCATTCGTAAAACTTAAATGTTATATACTTCACCAGCTGCTGAATTGTTTTTCTCAATTATTTGAAAGTATCAAAATCAGAATACTTATCTGTACACACGTAATTACTATAACAAAGAGGACATTTTCGACATGAATACTATTAAATAATCAATTAAAGTGAAAATTATACAATAAAGCTGAAGCATGTATACATACCACTAAATTGAGATAGTGCATTTTAATATCCTAGTCCGACGGAAAGAAATAACAATAAAATAGGTTAGACATTCCACAACAGAATTACGTAGAAATGCTCTATTTTGTCACACATATATTACAAATGCAGTAATTAAATATTTTATCTATCAAAAAGCAAAGGTTTTCAAAACACAAACATTTGTTCAAATGAAGAATCCAAATTCAGTTTACGACTTCAATGAAAAGTCCAGCTGACATCACAGAGTTTGTCCAGCACATCGATATCTGCTTATACAGACCGTTTTCTCAGTCTTCAATACTTCTGATGCAAGCAGCATTATTGGAAAAACAAGACCACAGCATATTATATCTAAGCTGCAATAAGGTCTTTTGTTATACAATATAATACCATCACGCCTTCCCGGATTTAAAATGAACTCGAGGTACCCTGGTATATAATGAATATTTATGTTTTTCTCCGCATTTAGTAACAAATTTCTTAAAGCTACATAATATAAAGCTTTTCACATTGTAAAAGTACAGACATTGTTTTTTATAACGTTTAGCCTAGTTTAAGTACAAGCGTAAAAGGGTTACATAGTTTTTGTGCAGTACATGAGTTATAAAGCACGACAAAGATTCGTATCATACAGTTTCTTTGATTTTACCATAGTTGACACTAAAGAATTAAAAGAATCTAATAATATATTACATTATTTTTTAAAGTATTACTTTATCCTTTATAAAACGAAAAGTTAATTAAACCGAAAATACACATATGTTATTTCCATAAGGCTAAATACTAGTACATTTGTAAATATGTGCAAACAACCTTATTGATAAAACCTTTACAATATTAAGTTTAGGTACCAGAATGGTCCTGTAACTAAACGGGGGTGGTTTGTGAGGTCAATCATTAATTGGCACATTGGCGCATTTTACAACAGTTACTTTAAATTGACAATGTATATCATATATGATTCTTAAAAACAATTCTATGAAATATTTTAATGCATGTTTTTGAATAAAGTTTACATTTTTCTAACTTATAATCATTAAGTTAACTGACTAGTAATCAACAATTTTCATTAACCGCAATATAGTCTTTAATCTTAACTGAAGACATTTTATCAAATCATGACCGACAGCGTAACCCTCTTAACACATTATACAGTACGAGTTGACACTGAATAAATAAAGATTCTCAGAAGAGATATTGAATTCAGAATCACACTAAATAGGCAATATTCTTCTATAGACGTCGTTTATTACGTCCATTCTATGTCCCGATCAATTTATATTATATCGGACTCCTTTGTCGGCTGTCTGTTTTTACGCTTCTATGACGGAACAAAAATGATAACTACTATTTAATATAGAATATTCGTCAAGAATATAAGTATAATCATGAGAATAGTAGATTCCATTCTCGTTTATTGATATTTGTTTTTACTTCTCAATTTCTGAGAAAATATCAAAAATATATGTTCTAGTTACAATCAAAATTCTTTAATTTTAACTAAATCCGGTAACTATAGCAAATTTTCTCTTACAAATGTAACACAGTAACAGAAGGTCCACTGGGCGATGGAAAGCATGTGGTTGGTGCTATGTGACCTAAACGCAATATAAGATTATGATACAACCTTTAATAATTAGTCCAAAGATATTCAAAAATGAAAACGATTTATTTGTATATTAAAAGAAATATCTGCTTAGGACTGGTGTCACTAGATTATTGTCACATCAACCCTGCTTTCCAAAACTAAAACTACAAAATTTTAAATGGCGTCGTTGCTGTAAACTTTGGTAGGCTTTTTCGATCCATTTTGGTCCTAATTTAAATCTTTCAGAAACCATTTGTCTCATACAAAGATACAACTTCAACGTTTATTATGTCAGGCCCTAATAATCGATCTTGACTGTAAATCCAAGTTGTTTCAATTACCTATATTGTGTATATTTTAATCAGTATAAATCTTTTGCATCATTTTTCTGTAAAAAAATATATATAAAAAATATTAAACACAGAGCAATGAATTTACTGAAAATACATTGCTATGGTGTGAATTTTTGTTGGAATTTTAATATATCGCGGGCTTAGCGCAAAACGGTTGTAACTCCTTCTTTATTTCATATCAGTTACAACCGTTTTGCGCTAAGCCCGCGATATCTAATCTCAAAACTATGCGGCTGGCATAATCATGGAATATTAATCCTATTTAATCCTGGACGTTCTGTGTATGAAAAGAATTGGAACCACTGCCTTACCCTTGCATGATCGTAACAGGCGACTAATAGGGTCTTAACACTTGGTTTTGCAGTAACTCTGTGATTCCATACCTCATGTTTTTATTTCGATGTAAATGAGATGTGGAACCAAAATTTATAGTCCTGTTTGGCGCAATATAACCTATACTGTGTTGATGCGCCGTAAAACCCAAATAAATAAATAAATATATTTAATCCTTTCATAATCATTTATCTTACTAACCACTGAAAGGTCAATCGCACAAAAATCATAGCATTTGTATGTATAAAATTTATTTTTCGTTTCTCGCACTCCGTTGTCAGATTGGTATTTTCAGTGTATAAGGTTCTAACGGCACCTCGTTTGTTCATATTGAGTGAAATATAATTCTAATTATAATTTGTAATTCCTATCTGTAAGAAAAGGGCCCTACAACTAAGAAATAACAAGCAGTTTAAGTTAACCCTGCACATGTACAATAGCACTGCTATTTTTTAAACTTTAATGAGAGGGGAATTACGTAAGAGTAGGTTAAAACCGATATGCAGGAATTTTAAAGGAAGAAAGTGGGCTGAATAATCATATAATTATATCAGCTAAGCATCTTGAAAGAGACTTCCATAAAACTCTACGCTAACATATTGTTTCCACACCATTAAATTTCTGTTCTATTAGTATTTTAGCTAATATTTTGATGCCATATCATCCTATCATGACAGGAACTTGATATGTTTAGCTCTTACAATTGACAAAAGATGTCTTTTAAGTAAAACGAAACCTCTTCATCACGGTAAATACCTAAACACTATTTTGTAATATAAATATATATATTTGCCCTGTAGCAGAAGTAAGATATTTCATTACTACCAACACGAATAACAATTCTTTAACCGAAACTGATTTCGGTGTCACGTTTGCATTCAAAGTTGTTACTTGCTGTATAACTAGGACTTTTCAATACTAAAAAAAATGAAAAAAAAAAACAAGTTCCAACTAGGACTTTTTTTAAAAAAATAATGGGGAAAAAAATAAATGGTGGTTCAATAGGAAAAGTTACTTTCAAATAACGTATTAACATAATGTATAAACGTATACGGCGGGCTAAGCACATATACTCATTGACACGAATAAAATAATTGACACAAACCTATGAGGAAGGAAAACACCAAGGCTGAGTGTTTGAACTAGTTACTGGCGCCAATGACTGACATTTCCGAGATAAAAATACCTTATATTGAAGGAAATATGATTTTTTTTTGTTCATTTGGAGTACTTGGAAAAGAGCTGGAAAGTTGTAGCTAATGGCTATTTTGGGCTAAACTGAATGCATTCTGTATTACTCTAAAAGTCACTCTTCACTGTCGCCGGCAATGATCATACTGGTAGGGCACACAGTTCAGTTAAATATTATTGGGTTTGTTCTTGATAGGGATCTCCCTAGGAATTCCATCTTTGGTAAAATTGTGAAAAAAGTAAATTCTATAACAAAATTCTTGCACAGGCAAAGTATAAAAAATGCTTGCAACACAATGCAACTCACTTATCAAAAACCATTTTTATTATGCTCCAACCTATATTGCGGCCTCTTTCTCTGGTTCTCTCTCAAAGGACCAGAATTAATAAAACAAGTGTGATAGCTTTTTACGAGCACCAAAGAGCAAGTCAGACTGCTGTTACAGCCAAAGTAGTTGCCATTAAAACAAGATAAAATATAATTTTCTCTGCGAATTAACGAAAAAGGACATCAGACCATACTTTTTATCAATCGAAAATAAAATAGAAAGGACGAATAATTTTTTCAGCACTGTTAACATAGTCCCGCGGCGTCAATAAAATATCTGATCAATTACTTAATTGGAAGGTTGTAGTATTTACATAGTCTCGGTACCTTAAGGCAGTTAGAGCATTTTTGTCCTAAAGTAGACTTATGCTTCATATTATTATGTAGCATACGAAAACAATACCCGGGTGCTAAACAAAAACCATCAGTGCATAATTTCGATAAACGTTCTTAATTTTGGTGATAACTTGATACTGAAATAATTGTACCTGTATTCTGAGTTTTGATTAGACTTAACCTTGACTTGGGCAAAAATAACTTGAAATGTCAATGTATTCTTTTTGTATTATCAACTCTCCAGAGCGTCCGCTTCTAATGCGGTAGGTCATGGGTTCGCCCCCTATTCGCCTCAACCAAACATGTAACGTGTGTAAACTTGTGCATAACATATCTTTCGCGTTCCTCTACATTATGTCTAACATATAAGCAACACGTTGGCATACGCTGAAAATTTTGTGCATTGTACAAAATCATCGTATCTAAGGGTGCTCGTAACTTGTTTAAAACTTACCGCTAAATTATTGGGCGTGCACCAGCGTTTGCCAAAGTTCACATACGTCGGCAAACGCTGATGATATACGTCATTGTGTGACAGCCATGAAGTTAATACTCACATTTTTATTCGACATGAGGTCATTACAAATTGTGATGGTAAGGTTTAATCTCTGGACAATGAATCAACGTCAATTAAGATAAAAACGTGATACATGTTTTATAATAGTTTACAAATTGGAATCAATAAACTGGTGATAGCAATAAAGATAATGAATTGCAACATGTTTATTTTCGTGATACTTTACAAATCCCAGTAAATCAGTAATGAGACGACGAAATTTAAAAAGAATAGCATCAGTCAATTATATTAATGCACTAAACATTGAGAATACTAATGTGATTGTTCTACTTTAAAGGGTAGTGCTTTTATTTATATTGAGGCTGCCATTTTTTTTTTTTGTTATAAACATAAAATATATATTAATTTCTTTTAAAATCTGATTTTCAATTATGTTTTGTCATACGTTTGTCAATGTTATATTCTACTAAATAGCACATTACAAATTATTATGGAATTCATTTATCTTGATTACCTCCCTTAATGACCATGACTTTTAAAGTTAATGAGCAATATTGAAAGTAGTTCTTTTCCAACTAATGGCAGGTAATTAAACATAATATCGATTTTGAGACTGATTGTCTGTTTTGAACATAAAATTAAAAGCTTTATGGAACATCAAAGCACAGTTCAATATTCTCGTGGGCGGTTGATAACAATGTTGAATCACGACAGAGACTGCAGTGTATACTTCAATTTTCACCACCAACAGTTGTGTATGATCTGTCTCAAAATGAGATTGAAATAATCGTGTAAATGCCAATAGCAACCTGTTTTTGCCTGATGCGACTCAAATGTAAAGTAAGTTTTCATGAACAATTTCATGAACAATTTAAAACCAAAATGAACATTTATGTAAATTATCATGGAATTAAATGCCTCCTTGATCAGCAATTTTAACCAAGGATCACAACCAGGGGTTATCTCCTTTCTTCGGATTAATTTTGTTACCTTATCTGTGCAGTGACCCATTTAACCATACAAAGAAGTCATAAAAGTTGAAAACAGGTGTCAAAAATGTGACATTGTTTCCTCATGTAGTTTATGGTTGCTGTAAAACATTTTGACATGGAGGGGTTACCCTTTACCCCAAGCCTTGGCAAAATTTTGATAATTGGTACTAGTATATTTTATTCCCTTTAGTGACCTATACCATTCTTTAGTCATAAGCTTCATGGTTTTGTTCATTTTATTTAGACATTTAAAACAACAATCTAAAGTTTATTGGTTTATTTACTTTCTAAATTATGTCCTGAAATTAAGGCACTGCTGTTAATTGATGTCAGGTACATGATGAGTCTTTTGAACCTATGGAAGATAACCATTTGATTTGTATCTAGAAACATTTTGTTGTTGAGTTTAAGAACCATTTCACGTATCTAGGCATTGGATTTCGACAGTATCACTAAGAAAACATTTCTAGTTACTTTCAATGTTATGTTTGAGACGCATTTTGTATTCATAGCTGAAATCTGCGTCTGATTAAAGACAAACAGAAAAGAACACTTGACATTCCTTTGAGTATACAACCGTTAAATGTCTGTCTGCAATAAAGCAAGCAATATATTTCACCTGACAAGAGTCCCATTATGAAAAAATGCGTGAGGTCGAAATTTTTCAAATCAGTCTAGCAAAAAATCGAGCACACGACCCTATCTTTTTTATTTGCTGAATTTTCTCAATATATTCGGAAGTTTTGAAAGATCAGAGTTTAATCAAATTCTACATTGTAGAAAAAATTTCGATCCTAACGTGCAGAACTACCTTAATTATAAATGTTTGGTATGGAAAGCTGAATATGAAACCTCAAAAGTTATGTTTGCAAAAGATACGGTCCGGTCATTTATAAATGTTTTAAATGAGTGTGTTTGTAACAAACGTGTTGCACGAGATTTCAAACTCATCCGTGTTATAACCAAGTTATGAAAAGCGTAACAATAAACATATTATGAAACAGTTGTTGCGATATGTTGTAAGAGCATTGTAATATGGCATGCAATTAAAAGAATATGTTCAAGTTCATCAGCTGTATAAGTTATTCAACAATTCATTATTTATGACAAGAAAGCTATTATCAAAAAATAAAGAGAATGAAATAAAGTATGAAATAAATAAATTCTTGCACCTGGAGACACTGTGTAGAATGCGAGATAGTCTTCAGTTCCTTGTGCATGTATGATTAATCAGTTTAAGTATTGATCGCATTTCTGAAACTTTTAAATATGTGACTTAAAGCGACTTTCATCACATTTGAATTGAAACTAAATAAAACACATAGTTTATATTATACACGTTAATATAACACCTGACTGAGTGTTTTCAGTTTAGCAAAATATTGGATTAATTAAAAATGTTTGCAATAATTATGAAAACTAGGTCTTTTTGAAATACTGAACCATTATCAAGTTTGTCTTTTTTCTAAATTTCGATCCGGCGGCAGAAATAAAAAAGAACATAGTCGCAACAAACGATTTCTTTTTTTTCAAACTACTACAAATATTCTTTGTACCTAAAAAAGACATATAACTAAAAACAAAATCCTAGTCATGTTCATAACATACATGAAGTGGTTGTGCCCCCATCTACATATATTTTGCACCAGTTTGATTAATGAAATCTTGTTTTGAATCTATGATCATCCACACTACATTGTTTTTCATTGAACAAGTGCGGCGTATAATAATAAAGCAATTAAACATTGGAGATAAGTGGAAGATATTTTATTTTCAAATTATTTTAAACTTTTAAGTGAAAACATATGGATATATGATTGAAGTTTCTGAATTATAAATGGTTTTGAATTTTCAGCTGTCCAGTTTTAGTTGAAGTAATTTTAAGTGACAACGAACAGAATTTTTTATATTTTCGCCAATTTATCATTCCGAAGGAGACGCATTTCTGAATTATTGTTCGTTTTTATAACGCTTCAGTCAATGTTATAAGAGGAAAAGCTGGTTTTGGACATACTAGAAGTTAGAATTTTCCTGCTGGATTATCGTTCTAAAATTTGAATGGGTCCGGGGCGGTGGTCAGAAGTCTTTTTTCAGGCCGTTATTCGGTATAACTGAAAGTCTATGTAATACTTTTCTAATGAACATGTCTAGATAAGAAGGACTTCAAGCAGTACTTTTCGATAGAATGTCTATCTATTTTGATAATGAGTAAAATAAATAGTACGGAAAATACAGAAGACAGTTTTAAGAGAAATATTGATATATCCAGAAGGGACTTTTATCCATATTATTCACTCAGATTCTAACAGATATAAATCAAAAGGGTTTCAGAGCTTTTGCATATTTCCATTAAAATAATTGAAATCTTTATTATTATTTTCTGTTGATTTTGTCTACCAATCATTTCTATGTAATAATAACTTTCGGTAAAATTTGTACTTAATTTGCTTAATATATTAATTTGTCAAATATATATAATATTATGTTAAATTTTACAGATGTGTAACTTAATACATGTATATTTCATACCTCAGCCAGTATTTTTAATTACCATTCATTTAACAAACACGCTGAAAAATACATGAGTTTCTTAAAGTAAAAGAAAATACTGCGTTTGAACATTTACAGCATAAAAAGATTGTTGTCACAAATTCAATTACAAACACTATCCAAAATACATAATAGTCATGTGACGACATTGAAAAGTGCACATCACGAATGGTTTCTGTTAAATGACATACAATGTATAACGTATTTTCAACATGCTCGGTAATCATAATTGGGCATACATAATAAACTCTGACGGTAATCACTCTTTTCACCTTAACTTTATTATCTGAGAACATTTATATGTATATTTCTTATGTTTATCACTTTAACAAAAACAGATATTTTACTGTTTCTTTTTATTCGATGTGTATGTCTACATCACTTCTTAGGTGAGGCAGCCTGCAACAATTGTAAACGTATATAAATATATGACAAATAACAAAAGCTTAAATAATCCTAAGGTTAATCTTAAACAGTTTGTTCTTTCGTCCAGAGGTAGGAAAGACTAATTTCCATTTAATAAACTTACTCACTAATGTCAATGCAGATAACGCACATATATATATTTTTAATATCAAAGAGTAAACTTGAACAATTATTGACGTTTACGGGGGATATCTAGTTTTCAAGCAGCTCTTGTTTTAATTTAGTTATCTTTCAAAATCAAATTGCCACTCACTCTGAAGTAAAATACTTTGGAGACATTCTGTCTCTTGCTTTTTATGCTTCATAAAATGAGATAAATAAAGAAATAAAAAAAAATGTTTTTTTCAAAAGTAAGAAAGATTGTTCCGGTTAAGAAAATAGCAATTTTTCAAAGAGATGTAAAAGAGTATTGGAATATGTCTATATTTTTCACTATTATTCACTGAAAGACTACCTATGATCATGTGAAATGTTTAATGAAAGTTTTGCCTTTTTCATATATTTTGTAGAAAATCATTTTGTGATAGGTCACTTGCAGACACTAGTGCAAAATATAATTAGGTTAAACAAATTTGTATGTATTGTTCTTTCAAGATAGATTATCTGAGAATACCGTTATCAGATCTGCATCGTAATAATGAAATAGTTTTTAAAATGTTGATTGGTTGGCCATTTCATTTTTGTTTATAACCGTTCTCATTTATCTTAAAATAGCACTGTAATCCATACGATGAAATTTTGAAGTTATTGATGTATTATTTGCTATACATTGGAAGATTTATTTATGTTGGAGCTTACAGTGTACATCAGTAATAGTATTGTTTTTGCGATATCTAAACTATGCTATGTTTAAATAGTTTGAAACTCTTTCGGCTATGGCATGTCAAACGTTGCTAAATTATATATGTATGTTATTATTATTGTATGTTTGTTATTGTTATTCAATGTCGTGTCATTCATATTCTAAAATTTGCTATTGTTATTGTATATGTCGTTATTCTTATGGTATGTTCGATATTCTTATGGCAAAAGTCCTTATTGTTATTCTGTTTCGTTATTGTTATTGTATCTTTGATATTGTTATTCAATGTCGTGTCATTCATATTCTACGTCTTACCATTGTTATTGTATATGTCGTTATTCTTATTGTATGTTCGATATTCTTATGGTAAAAGTCATTATTGTTATTCTATATTTCGTTATTCTTATTGTATCTGATATTGATATTCAATGTCGTGTCATTCATATTCTAAGTGTTACCATTGTTATTCTATATGTCGTTATTCTTATTGTATGTTCGATATTCTTATTGTAAAAATACGTTATTGTTGTTGTATATTCATTACTGTTTTTGTAAGCTTGATATTCTTTTTGTATGTGCGATTTCCCGCGATATAAATAGCACAGCGACGCTATACAAATACAATCACATAACATAGAATAAGAATGACAGGATTGAACAACAAGGATGACTAGTACACACATATGTTGCGATATATATATAGGTGTCATTCGCTACCATTTACATTATGATATTTGAGTTTGTTCTTGCAGAAACAAAAAGTAATAATTTAAAAGATCTTACAAAAATGTCAAGCAATTGTTTGAAGCATAAAAGACATACTGATTATTCATTTTTTCTCCGATAAGAAAGTCAGAGGTTGAAAGAATTTCTAGCAGCAATATGTTAACATACCAGCATTTCATACGGCTTAAAAACAAACCATGTCTTACATGAATTGTTTCTGCTTTTCTGATTTACTTTTCCAGTTTCTCTGCCACCCTCAAGTTTTCCATTTTGAAATGTTAATGTTGGATTTCAGAAAAAGATCAAAGTAACCTACAGAAACTGTTAACTTCAGTTATGACGCCAAAAGGTGAAGAGGAAGGTTATATAGATGAAAACCGTTTGGTATACACATATAGATTAAACAGAGCAATTCAACAATACCATCGTTACAAGTTACAATGTAAAAGGCGGTTTCCCGATGTTTATATAAAAACATGGTGTACTATTTATTTCCTTTGTTGCCTCTGTAACAGGACGTCTTTGTATGTAAATGAAATAAAACCTTGTCTGCCATTTTTATTGAGTACGAGGATTGTTAAATAATTACGTAGACTGGCTCTACAACTATATCCCAAAACTGTCCATTTTAGTATAAATGGTACTGTTATAACCGATAACGTGTCCGCTAGAAAACAGAATGCCTGAACACAGCACATGTAAGAGGTAATTCAATAACCACTGCAACGCGCTAGAAGCCAAATCGGCGATAAATGTGACATAAATCTAAGCTAACCAAAATGTTTTGTTTTTTTAAATTACCTGAACAAAATGGGCAAATAGATTTCAAAAACTGTATTGGCGTGTTTTACTGAATCACCAACAATGTTGTTTTTTGTTGTTGTTTGTTTGTTTTTTTTTATTTTTTTGCATATAGCAGTTCGAGGTCTTAAGCCCGTTGCCTTGTATTTCTAGTACATTAATCAATACATAAATTGATCGTGTTTCCAAGAAATTGAATTTCGTTAGTTCAAAACACTTTGAAGTAAGTCGAAAAAATGACATTCATTTGCATTATTTCAGGCGTTCTGCCTATTATACATAGAAAACTGTTATTTCTTGTTTTTTTTTTCAGAACCATGTAAATACTAACAATTATACAATTTATATCGATTGCAAATACAGGGCCCTCCATGACCGATTGGTTAAGGTCATCGACTTGATATATTGATATAGACTTACCGCCTGTGAGCAAATGAAATGACCGTTATCTTCGCCAGTGAAGACGATACAAGATAGAATACCTCATTACTCAGATATAGCTATTATTGATTCAATCATTATATCTTAATGGCGAAAAGACAGTCTAGTTCCTGTTGACGGCAATGTTTCTTTAATTTTATAAAGTGCAAAATATAATTAGGTTTAACAAATTTGTATGTATTGTTCTTTCAAGATTATCTGAGAATACCGTTATCAGATCTGCATCGTAATAATGAAATAATTTTTAAAATGTTGATTGGTTGGCCATTTCATTTTTGTTTATAACCGTTCTCATTTATCTTAAAAAAGCACTGTTATCCATACGATGAAATTTTGAAGTTATTGATGTATTATTTGCTATACATTGGAAGACTTATTTATGTTGGAGCTTACAGTGTACATCAGTAATAGTATTGTTTTTGCGATATCTATAAATGATATGTTTAAATAGTTTGAAACTCTTTCGGCTATGGCATGTCAAACGTTGCTAAATTATATATGTATGTTATTATTATTGTATGTTTGTTATTGTTATTCAATGTCGTGTCAATCATATTCTAAAATTTGCTATTGTTATTGTATATGTCGTTATTCTTATGGTATGTTCGATATTCTTATGGCAAAAATCCTTATTGTTATTCTATGTTTCGTTATTGTTATTGTATCTTTGATATTGTTATTCAATGTCGTGTCATTCATATTCTACGTCTTACCATTGTTATTGTATATGTCGTTATTTTTATTGTATGTTCGATATTCTTATGGTAAAAGTCATTATTGTTATTCTATATTTCGTTATTCTTATTGTATCTTTGATATTGTTATTCAATGTCGTGTCATTCATATTCTAAGTGTTACCATTGTTATTCTATATGTCGTTATTCTTATTGACGTATGTTCGATATTCTTATTGTAAAAGACGTTATTGTTGTTGTATATTCATTATTGTTTTTGTAAGCTTGATATTCGTATGGTATGTGCGATTTTCCGCGATATAAATAGCACAGCGACGCTATACAAATACAACCACAAACATAGAATAAGAATGACACGTTTTGTAAAAAGAATCGTGATGACCTTTACAATAAGAATATCGAACATACAATAAGAATAATGACATACACAATAACAATGGTAATACTTAGAATATGAATGACACGACATTGAATAACAATATCAAAGATACAATAAGAATAACGAATTATAGAATAACAATAATGACGTTTGCCATAAGAATATCGAACATACAATAAGAATAACGACATATAGAATAACAATGGTAAGACTTAGAATATGAATGACACGACACTGAATAACAATATCAAAGATACAATAAGAATAACGAAATATAGAATAACACTAATGCCATTTTAGAATATGAATGACAAGACATTGAATAACAATAACAAACATATAATAATAATAACATACATATATAATTTAGCAACGTTTGACATGCCATAATCGGCCTCTCTTCATGGTGAATGACTGTTCACAAACACATTCAAACAAAAAACGGAAAACGTACTTACAGCTAATGCTGTGTGAGATAAAACGGACGAACAGCTAATGTTACGTGAGATAAAACGGACGAACAGCTAATGCTGTCTGAGATAAAATGGACGAACAGCTAATGCTGTGTGTGATTAAACGGACATAAGCTGTTACTGTGTGAGGTAAAACGGACTTACAGCTACTGTTGTGTGGGATAAAACGGACGTACAGGTAATGATGTGTTAAGTAAAAAGGACTTACAGCTACTGTTGCGTGAGATAAAACGGACGTACAGCTAATGCTGCGTGCGATAAAATGGACTTTCAGCTAATGCTGTGTGAGACCAAACGGACTTATAGATCGTGATGCGTGCAATAGAAAGATATGGTACTCATACTCTTGTGTCATGTAAATAAATACATTTAGATTACAATTTTACGAAACTTTATTTTGCATATTTCTTAGACTAATGAATCGCTGTCGCTATTTATACAGACATTATCAAATTTCATTATAATTATATTATTTTATCAATTCTATGTTATGTTCTAGTCATAATATATATGCAAGTTGTTGTTCTTTTTACTGTATCTGTCCTTGTTTATTCAACATGTTAGGTGTAAGTTCTCTCAGTGTTCTTGTGAACAAGGATAATTATGTTTCTTCTTGCTCGATTGTAATTTCTAAACCATGGGATAGATCTTGATTAGTGTTTTAGAAAGAGAAGAAAAACAAACATAATTACTATAATTCCAATGGTTTCCTTTTTTTCTTCAGAAATGGCCATATATCTGAATATCCAAGGAAATGTTAATGAAACGCAATTGAGAAAACCTATTCAACCGATTTCAGTTGTAGATTCTTTTGTTTATTGTAAACGCAAGCAAGCCGCCATAAAAACATGTTTACGTCTGACACAGTGGAATAACTCAACTCTCGAATTCGGTTAACTTAAAACTAGTTTTCCAAGAAAGAACATTAATTTGAATACTGCCATTCTTTTCAGCGCGGATGGATAGGACAAACAAAATTGCCTCTGGTGGGAAAATGCGTTTCCGAATATGCAACCTTGGATTGTTGCTTTGCCTTTAAAAATAAATTTATATGAATTCAGTAACTGTTTCAAAACGGCATTTTCTGTGTCTTTGTATTGAGTCATCAGACACGTTTGCCTAAGTATTATCAAGGTAATATAATACATGTATTTAACACATACCGATTTCAGTGTCATTCTGAACTTCTTGCATCTAGACATACAATATCGCAGTCAACTGATGAACTCTCATTAAAGTTTTCAGAGAAGGTAAGATCAGATCGACTATCTGAATAGTAAAGAAATATATTCGTTGTCTACTCAGAAGAGATTGTCAGACACATTACTCTGTTTTCTTACATTGACTACTTATCTGAACTCTTTTCATTCTTAATGAGTTAAAACTATTACCATTGATTGCTTTGACCTATATGCCTTAATAGTCTATTTTTCATATACCATAAACTGACACTAAGACAGTTCTACTTATGACCGAAGTAAAACAGTATTACCAAACAATGGTTTTTAAGTATTAAGTCGTTTGAAAAGATAGACGCCAGTAGTATTTTGTTGACGATTTCAATGAAGTTACACAAGTTGAGAAACGATATCAAATATTAACAAAACCATGTTGGCAGATTGCCCTTTTTCAACTAACACAGGTTTCAAAAGAAAAAAGAAATGTTATGTTTGACAAAATTTAAATCAGATTCAGTCGCATCATTTTTTATGTTAAAGGTAAAACCAATTCTCTTCTTTATTTTCTATTTAATTATTGTATTTCCTCGCTGTATTCTGCTTTCTCTCATAATATCAGTTTCAGTCATGAAACTATGAAAACACTATTTGCTTGTTGTGTATGAAATTAGTCAACGATTTTAAAAAGCAAAGATTCAAATTACAATAATTTAATATGTCAAGTTTTGCACCTATTTGAATAGTTCATGTAATTTTCAATACTACAACTGACTTGCCATTGCTAGTTGAGCTTTTGGTATATTCAAGTATATGGCTATCAAATTGGACAATGTCATTGATAACGTTTCTATCATTACATGTAATGGCATTCACTATAAAGATATACTTTATCCGTCAATCACTTGTTCAGCCTGCTAAGCAGAGAGTAACAGTTGGATTAACTTTGAATATACAGTGGACACCCATTAACGTATGTCTACAAACATTTAAGCAATTTGTCGTCTCAGACAAATACGTAACTTTGGGAATATCTTCTAGAAATTTTTGTGATGGAGTTTGATAAAATGGTAGATATACCGTTACTCAATTTTACACGAAGTTGAGAACAAAATGTTTACATTTACTCAACACGCACAAACTGAACCAACAAGTAGCACATGTCATTCTGCATAACGTTTTGGATGAAAATGTAATAACAGATTTGTAAATATGCAAGTTTCACTGCAAGATTAATTACATTAGGAGGTATCCACCAAATAATCTGAACGGACAACTGTTCAAAGTAACACATAAACGTGTTCAGTCAATGATAACAATTCGTTTTTATTAGAGTCGCGACACTGAATTTAGATTTCCTTTGAGGACTGAGAAATATCACGTTTTCCTTTAATGACGTCATTTTATATTTGAAATATAATCAAATAAAATCACACATGCTCATTTATAATTAAAACCTATGTATCGTTTGAAATCTAATAAAGCTATCGGAAAATCATATCACGAAGTTTTACAATCATGATGATGAGTCCGTTGATAAATCGTGTCTGGCGAGTACGTTGCATTCTCTAGTCTAAAGCAATATGTATTGTGGGTCTATTTTCATAGGATTTTGCATAAATAACAACAACAAAAACTTTGTTTTATATAATGAACATTCTGGTTTACCCAGTCAGTAATTAATATGTATAAGTTCACTAGCTGTAAATGCACTTCAACGTTTCATTATTTATATCTAAGAAGTAAATATCATAATAAGAGGGTAAATAACGTGTGTATTTGATAAAGTGTGTTACAAAAAGAGGCACCAGGCGTAATTATTGGATAAAACTTACTTTTCTTAATGTTTGCACTAAGTGCAGGTTTTCTATAACAATTCTGAAATTCCGCATGTAATAAACAAAAATTATATTTGTATATAGCTGCCTAACAGTCTCTTGATGAAATTGCCAGGCCACGCGATTCAGTATTATAAGAAACCCTAAACTATACAGTACGTGACTGGGTGTCCACAACTTAGAAAGAAAAAGGAATGTTATACATTTGATTCATACCTTTGCAGATAGTTTTGTCGACGTTTTCATTTTTTTAAAGCTCTTTAATTTAAGATAAGAATCATAAAAGGTGTACAAAATGATCGTAGCACCAAATGAAAAATTTTCTACCACTGCTAATACTGGTAGAGCGTCCGCTACGAGTGCGGGAGGTCGCGGGTTCGAACCCGGCCGCGTTATACCATAAAAAAGGGAAACAGGATTCTCTTCTCTCATACCCTCGTGGAAATGGATTCCATCAGGAATGAGATGTCGAGAGTGATTAATATAAGTTGTAGAACTTGTTAATAAACTATGTATAAACTATCCTGTCTGTATTATCAATTATCGAAAAAGAAACGAAACGATCTAAGATGATAACCAAAAAGAGATTTAAAATACAAAATAAAAGAGCATCATTAAACAATTCATAAAAACTAAAACATTTGCGACCCTTTCTATAATCGATATATCGAACACAATTACAATATTCTGCAATATTCAAGTCATGAATCTGTTCTGTCTTTATACTGAATTTTCGAAGTAGACAGTGATCGAAAGATGGTGTACTGAGGAAATAGTCATTAAAGTTCTAAAGGTAATAGTTTCAGTGAAGTGATCTGCTTGATTTTGAAAAGAACGCCTGAGCGGAGGTTGATTTACAGCCTATGATTAAACAAAATGGCCTTTATCCTCTTTCAAACAACGAAGATAGTATATACATTAGCTCATTAAGGCAACAGACCTTATAACTTGTAACACTAACTTAGATAACTACATGTATTGATTGACGTTACTGGAATCTATATTTGTAAATTACAAATTAGGGTAAACGAGTGTTTACGTACTCAAACATGATTAGTTAATTTGCTGAGTACATTAGTTGTCATGTGTTCTCGGATTTATCTATTTCAGAACAGAAAAGAAGTATCTGTCGAAATACTGTTTCGGAAAAACAATCTGTAAAAACAAAGCTTCAACTGTTTAAAATCCTTCCACTATAAAGTTCGTGATATCCAGAGAAGCTGTTGATAATAAAGTCGGTAAACCTTTTATGTGTTGTTGTTGTTTAGCGTACAGTTGTTATTGTTTGTGCCTAAATGTGTCTTTGTTGTCTTGTTTGTAATATAAAATTATTTTTATCTTTCTCAATGTCCTTGTTATTCATAACGTAATACGTAAGAATATAATTATACATTACATTACAGTAATATAATTTTCACATAATGTCAATAAACTTGTATCTTCAACTGAAAGAAGTTTTACAATGAGATATGGTTACACTTCTTGAACGATTGGTTTTAACTATCAAATTCAATAGAATAATATCATAAACATTGTTTGATTAAAATGTAATCATTTTTATAAAATGTGCCTTTCCGAAGAGAGAAACGTATTGAATGCCCATCTTGAAAATAATCTCAAAACAATTATTTAATAAATCAGAAATATTTGGAATTGCAAGAATTTATCTTCAGTTATGTGAATTGTCAAATCTAACCATTTAGAGCAGGTTATTTCTCAATCAAATCTGGAGGGGAGTGCAGGGAGGACCATGCCATTTTATCCGGTTGTTCGTCTGTATATTCATCCGTTAAAAATCTCGTAAAAATCATAGTGTAATTTAAATAGTTACGTGAGAACGTGCACAACGTGCTTAAGAATGATTTTGACCATGTCAGTATATTGAATAAGGAGATCAAATGATGTAGAGGCACCTCTTCTTGAAGTTTTATTTTACAGAAAGGTAACGCTAGATTTCCTTGACACATAGACTACAGCAAACACAGCCAGTGCCACACGTCGCACAATAGGCCCGCCACTTGTGAACCATAACGATGCAGAGTGCATAATTTAAATTCTGATTATATTTATTTATGGTAAAAGTCAACCAAAAGAGCAAATTCAAAACAGGAAGTGCTAAATATCCGCTCAGTATTTCTGTAACTTCTTGATCAAAGTAGTTTTGCATTACATTAAAACCTAAGCAATCACCTGTATTAAGTAACCATTTGTTTATACAACCAGTTACATAACTTTCAAAATGACATTCTGTTCTGATTTCAACTTGTCATAAGTAGCCACCTACCTTAAACAACCAGATTGTTTCGCTCGTTTGACTGACTGGTCTACACAAGTATGAAGGTACTTGTCACATATGTTTGTCATTATAACTCTTCAAGATATTAGGTGTATGGCCAAAGGATTTGCCCATGTCTTTGAAATGTCTGATGTGATTATTATTTCAGACTATCTGACTAACTATGTTGCATGTTATTTGTTCGACCGCAGACTTGGTCACGTTATAAACCTTCTGAGTCTACCACTCCTTAATGAGCAGTCTATAAACAAATTTCAAATGAATCATATCATGAGCTGACCAACTTTATGCATCAGCTTAGTTAGCCAATGTTTTATCTAATAGCACAAAACTTATGTGTCCATTTAAACCTTCTATGTGTTTGAAGAACTATACTTGGCTGACATTTTTTGCTGACGTACCTTTAAAGAATAAATCTTTTAAATTACCAAACCAAGGATTTTAGAATAATTAAACAACACCCATATTGTAAATTAACACTTATTAATAAAAAAAGTGCGTGCGATTTGTGCTTGGTGTACGTTGATAGTTAATTGCAATAACAGTAAAAAAAAACTTTTATTTACAAGCAGCGCAACTTGAGATGGAAAAAATACATGACGTGTTCAGCTGAGTAAGATGATCACTAACATAATTATTATCTTACGATCGACAGTCTCAAAAACATCATTTATTACTGTTTATCACCAAACATAACAAAATACCGATTATTTTAGCTGCCTTCATTTCAGGAGAAATCATTTCCATGCATTCATCTTGATTTTTTACATGATGTATTTTGTGTTTTGTCATTTTCACATCAGCTACATTTTCTACTTCCCAACAAATTTCCCTAAACTAATTGTACGTTATTTACAAAAACTCTTTCAGCGTTCTTGTAAAAAGAAAGGTGTTATTGCATTCCATTGAAGTTTCTAGATCATGTAACAGATCTTGGGACGAAGCAAATTTGATTATTTGTTATCGTAAAGGGTTCCTTGTAACTTGGAGAAAAACTGTATATCTGAATTACCAGTGAAGTGTTAATCAAGTACGACATAGACAAAAGTATCAGACCTATTTCAGTTGTACATTCTTGAGTTAATTGTAAGCGCAAATAAGTCAGAATATAAACATTTATGCGTCTGCTACCACATTTGAAATTCTAAGAACCAAACTTATATGGATATTTGTGATACTGAAATCACGAATCACTTCTGCACATATAGTACAATTTTACGCATTTTGGTTTAATTTAACAAATTACCATAATAAATTCTTAAGATAATGGTTTAGTTTACTGTTTCTTTTATGTTTCTTTTATTGAAGCTCTTCAACAGGTACTTAGAGGACAACTGAGAAATTTTGCTATTGACCATTTCAGCACAAACATACTTCTGACATATAGACAATATACATAAATTACGGACGTTAGGGAACCATGTAGAAAATGTAACGTGCTAGTTGTGTAAATATTTCGGAAAACTAGGCTTTACAATGTTACCGACCAACTGCCTAATGAATTTGTTTGATAATTTCTTAATGTTTTGATATCCGCTTAAAGGTACAGTGATAGAGAAAAAATCTTTTAAGAAATCCACACTAAATGTTGGTGAAGTAAATAGTATCTGGTACGCACTTATCATATAAGTACGATTTTCTGAACGGGCCATTTAATTATTACATAACTTGGAGTAATATTTTTTCAAAATGATGGGACTTCTACGATATCATTTAAAGTTAGTTTTGCTATCCATTTTGTAAGTTGCATCATTTTCATAGAATCTTTGTCTTATATGAAATTCAAACATTTTTTTTCACTCCTGTAAATCTGAATTAGTTTGAAAATACAGCAAGCAATTGTCAATTTAAATTGTACAAATGTTCTTATAATCTACCCGTATTGTTTGGAATTATTTTTTTTTTTAAATCTGCGTGTGTATTAACAGTAACAGTTACTCTAGTTGATAGCTGCAGGCTTTCAAGTATCTTGCCAATAATAAAATATGTGAAAAGATACTATGGAAACATAAGGGCAGGCTCGGTTTGATTGAGTCTGTACATGAGAGGTAACGGAATGTGCAACCAACCCCGGCTTTAGCGGAATTGTATTAAAGTAAAACTGCTCTCCGTGATCCCAAAGGAGCAGACATATAACAACACTAACAGCACTGTCAAGGTACGGAAAGACTTTTTGAAGTCGCCACACTGTACTTAAATACTGCTGTTATAAGACTCATTGAGTTACATATAATAGAAACTAGACCCCAGAGTGAATTTGCATCTCAAATTGTGGACCGAAATCCTGCGAATAAATAATTAGGCTCAAAATTGCAAAGGGAACATCAGCAACGTTGTGTTAAACATGTTGGAGAAATCAGAGCCATGCAAGAGTGATACTTGAAGGGCTTTCTAATTCAACAATATACGAATACTAAAGTCCTGATTTTGTTATATAACACCACAGTTTTGTCTCTTTTGAAAAACCCAAATATCTGTCTCTTATTGAATGCCTATGATCATCAAGGTCTTCTTCATCCTAGTCTTCCAAGCATAGGAGACCCCTCGATCATGTGGATTCCTCGAGATTTTCCTCATCTTAAATATCAGGCTCAGCTTTAAATTATCTTTGTTTAATTTGAAAATATTTTATTAAGTCCAAATGACCAGCGGTGTTTAACTTTAAAGTGCACTAAAGTATTGTCATTATTTTATAAATTGAAACTAAAAATATTGCGGACCTATCTAAATAAACATGGGCCTCTGACATTTATAGTAGAACACATTCTTTATATCCCTTACTGTAGTTTTGTCAGAACGGAACCAATTAATTGTTTTCAGTTGTGTTAAATTAATCATTCATTTACAGAGATATAAATAAATTGAAAAATAAAAAACAAACTATCTTTATCTTCTGAACTACACTCAAGATATGTTGAAAGGATATATATTTCAATCGACACAATGACATTTAAGACAGCTAATTGGAACTTCAATCTAAAGAACAAAGTTTACAAGAACTCATTTGTATCAGGTTATTTTCGTGATAATTTACAAATTAGAATCAATAATACTTAACATTTGACGAGTGATTTATCATCAATCGATATGGAGTCGACAAAAGTAAATTACTATTAGTTTAGACGTAAATAAGTAGACTAATGTAACATTTGTTTAATCAAAGATGACAGCGATGTGTCAGGTATTATTATAATTGACTTCTGAATTCTGCATCATCAGGAACTTATTTTAATACATCTAAGTGAGAATGTCGATGTTTTGACAGAGCTAACAAATATATATAACAGCCTAATATTCCAGTACAATGCTACAAAACATAAATGAACATAACGACTTTTGTTATTAGAAAATCATTTTAAGGACTTGACTTCTACAAAAGATAATAATACGTTTCAAACAAACTATTTGGACAACTTACAAGACATGGCATGGCAATGTCCAAATCAGTCTAGTTAATGTAGCAATAACGAATCACAAATACCCTTTGAGGAAAAATAATTTCGTAAAATTAAAGTCGTAAAATCCAATTTAACTACACTTGATCATTTCGAGTCAAGGCTGTTCTGTATCTAAACTCTCTCAATGTGATTATGGGAAACGTATCTCCTGAAAATCTAGAATAACAAGTCTCATATCACGATGAATGAATAGGAACGCAGAACTTTCTGTACAAAAACAAATTGCAATGAAACAACAGAGGTTCTTTAATAACAGCAGCAATGACACTTGATAAAAAGCAATCGTTTAAATTAAAAAAAAAAAATTGCAGACGGATATAAAGACACTTGATATTTTTTTTCAATAAAATGATTTCCTTGGAGAATTACAATTTGTTCTACCCATAGGCGGAAGCAGTAGAAATACAATTAATTTGTATACAACATAATCTCGATATATGTAACCTTTTAAAGTGTACGAGTGGTTAGTTTAGTTTAAAATTAATATTGAATCGCTTCGGTTTCTGTCTGAAAAAGCGGAAATATCTATCAAAGTTTGATGATATCCGTGTTACATGCTAAATCAATACTCTATCAGAAACTGACACAGATTTAGGGGAAAACTAATTGTTCAATATTCCTGTTTCTGTTTGTCTATTATTTAACTAAGACACATTTAATTAGTACAATCATGGTCCGCGAATTTGTATATTGCATAGTTTCTTGATTAAATGATCTTGAAAAAGTTTATAGAGAAAATGAATAGTTGGCACTTTACCGGATGTTTTAGACTTGCATGTACATTAATCGCATGCCTGTGGATGTATATGTATATTGTAGAACACAGGAAATTGTAATCAGATATATAGAGAATATTAGGTTACTGTCTCGTAAATTTAAATTTATTAAGTGAGTCGAAGAGAATATAAAGGTCAAGGCTTTCGCGGAGACTTCTATTTTTATATCCCCCTTCCAAGAAGGAGGGATATATTGTTTTGCAGATGTCTGTCGGTCGGTCGGTCGGTCGGTCGGAATGTAGACCAATCCGTTTCCGGATGATAACTCAAGAACGCTTGGGCCTAGGATCATGAAAGTTGATAGGGAGGTTGGTCATTACCAGCAGATGCCCCCTATAGATTTTGAGGTCTGTATGTCAAAGGTCAAGGTCACAGTGACCCTGAATAGTAAAACGGTTTTCGGATGATAACTCAAGAACACTTGTGTCTAGGATCATGAAAGTTGATAGGAAGGTTGATAATGACCAGCAGATGACCCCTATTGATTTTGAGGTCAGTATGTTAAAGGTCAGGGTCACAGTGATAACTCAAGAACGCTTAGACCTAGGGTCACGAATGTTGATAGGGAGTTTGGTCATGACCAGCAGATGACTCCTATTGATTTTAAGGCCAGTATGTCAAAGATCAAGGTCACAGTGTCCAGGAACAGTAAAATGGTTTCCAGGCAATAACTCAAGAACGCTTGGGCCTAGTGTCAGGAAAATTGACAGTTAGGTTGGCCATGACCAGCAGATGACCCCTATTGATTTTGAGGTCATTAGATCAAAGGTCAAGGTCGCATTGGCCAGGAACAGTTAAACGGTTTCTAATCTTCTTGTCCAAAACCATAGGGCCTAGGGCTTTGATATTTGGTATGTAGCAAAATCTAGTGATCCTCTACCAAGATTGTTCAGATTATTTCCCTGGGGTCAAATATAGCCCCACCCTTAGGGTCACATGGTTTATATAGACTTATATAGGAAAGAAACCTCTTGTCCAAAACCACAGGGCCTAGGGCTTTGATATTTAATATATGACATCATCTAGTGGTCCTCTACTAAGATTGTTCAAATTATTCCCCTAGGGTCAAATATGGCTCATGGTTTAGATAGACTTATATAGGGAAAAACTTTGAAAATCTTCTTGTCCAAACCACAAAGACTATGGCTTTGATATTTTGTAATGTAGCATCATTTAGTGGTTCTCTACCAAGTTTGTTCAAATTATCCCTCTAGGGTCAAATATGGCCCCGCCCCAGAGGTTATATGGTTCATATAGACTTAAATAGGGAAAATCTTCATATCCATAACTTACATCATTCAAACTTGGACCATATGTATAGTTTTGAGTGGCAAGATGAACTCATGATACTCTTGACATGAGTTGACCTTGATCTTGACCTAGTGACCTACTTTCACGTTTCTGTAGCTACAGCCTTCAAATTTGGACCACATGCACAGGTTTGTGTACCGAAAAAAACTTTGACCTTGTTATTGACCTAGTGACCTACTTTCACATTTTTGAAGGTACAGGCTTCAAATTTGGACCATATGCATAGTTTTTTGTTCTAAAATAAAATTTGACCTTGATTTTGACCTAGTGACCTACTTCCCCATTTCTCAAGCTACAGCCTTTTAATTTGAACCACAAGCATAATTTTGTGTACTGAAATGAACTTTGATCTTGAGATTGACCTAGTGACCTGCTTTCACATTTCTGAAGGTACAGGCTTCAAATTTGGACCACTTGCATAGTTTTGTGTTCCGAAATAAAATTTGACCTTGATTTTGACCTAGTGACCTACTTTCACATTTCTCAGCTACAGCCTTCAAATTTGGACCGCATGCATATTTTTGTGTTCTGAAGTGAAATTTGACATTGATTTTTACCTATTACCTACTTTCACATTTCTCAAGCTACAGCCTCCAAATTTGAAGCACGTGCATAGTTCTGTCTACCGAAATGAACTTTGACCTTGAAATTGATCTAGTGACCTGCTTTCACATTTCTCAAGCCACAGCTTTCAAATTTTTTGTACCGAAATGTAATTTGACCTTGATTTTGACCTTGAGCTAGTCTTGAAATTTGGAACATTCGTAAATGGCTCAGTAGATGGCGCCAAGATCACTCTGAAATCTCTTGTTAGGTTAATAGGTTAAAGGTCAAGGTCAGATTAAGCCAGAATGGTAGAACTTTAATTTACAGTAAGCATATAATTTCTGTTCCTTGTGCAATTACTGAATGCATCAAGGGGGCATTTCGTGTTCGACGAGCTCTTGTTTCGTAATTAAATTTAAATTTATAAAACAGTAACCTGTTGTTATATTTATCCTACCTTCTGATTTAAAATCATTTTTAATTAAAATTAACAAATTAGCAACAACTAGATGTGTCTGCCTTGCATTTGAAAATTAATACGCCATCCAAATTGTACTCATACTGCGATGAAATACGTCTTTAAAATACCAAATATCATAAAAGCGTAAAAGCGGAAAAACAAAGGCTAACCTTGTTTTTTTGTTCCCGACCTCTCTTTTCTGCTCTGCTGAGCATGAATGAATAATTTTAATTTGCTGCCAAGTGAAGTTTTATCCGAAGTTCAGTTGCAAGTCGAATACTCATTCTCACCAAGCAAACGATAGAAGTGACTTAAATGTGCACACGCCATAACGCCGTTTGAATGAAAAAAAAATAGTCAACCGTTTCCTCGATGATTTTATTCAATAACATTCCATTCCGGATGCAATATTCATTGATTTAAGTGCAGAAAAGTAAAATCCTGAACAAACGCTAAAGATGAGCAATAAAAAGTTTTTGTGGTATTTGCAAATACGGTGTACATACGCTATACATTAGTGACATGGTCTAACATACCTTATAAAAGCGCGTTTAAAAAAAATAATTGCATAAATATGTCTTTTAACAGTTATTCTAAAAAACAATAAGATGGCGTCGGTTTGTAAAAACAAATCAAAAAAGAAATCCAGCAAAAGTTTATTTAGTCACTGACCTGATAAAGCAAAATTTATCATACCCCTTGATTTTAGCCTTTATTTTACATAAAGGTAGTATAAATACCTTTATATATATTTTCTAAAGAATATGCTTGGAATCTCATTTGCTATATCTAAAATATTCAACAATCGAATTTCATGACGCATTTAATAATCATTTCGAAATGGTTTCTTCTACAAACAAGAATTTCAGTCTTGTTGCTCATATCATGCTAATATTTTATGATATATAATTATGATTATTCAGAAAAGGCCATAAATTATGATGGTTTCTGTTATACTGCCTGTCGCAAAGACAATGCCATCCTGGGATATGCAGCTCATGATGAATGTGAATAAAATCTGGAAGTAGATCCCTCAGAAGCACCGAGAACAAGGCAAACAGTGAAAATTGCAGACTCGGTTTGATTGAGTCTGTTCATGAGCAGTAATGGAAAATGCAAAACTGCCCACGCCCCTAGCACCGGCTTAAGCAGTAAGTCATTCAAAATTCACAATATGCCGAGTTTATAGTCACAAATATGAATGTCATTACATCTTGAAAACAAAATCAACTCAGAAGTTTTACGTGAATACTCATTGAAAATTTACTGGAGATACAGCAATACTGGGTTCGATATAATAACATCTTACAAACATTTTATTAACGTCATCAACACATACGTACGCGTATTTCAACGTGCAAAACTACTCAAGTTTTTACCATCGGCTATCCTGTTTAAATTCATTATATGTTAATAACACTGTATATATGAAAAAGCTAACAACAGTCCTAATACTTGCTCCCCGAGAGGTAATTACGCTTCATTTAGCAAAGACAAAGTATTAAATTCATACTTGTTTATCATAAATTTACACATTGGAAAAATCTTTCAGAAACTAAATTTTGGCAATTCATACAGATGGTATTTCATAAATCCTAAAAACTAAGAAGAAAGCTAAGTTTACCATTTGAGGAAAAGGTATAAACTTAAATTTTAAATTATTATAGTTTTAAAACAAAAAAAAACGTTTCATGCTTCTCATTACCATTGTGTTAATAAAACTGTGTATAATAACTCTTATACAATTGTGATAGATTCAAAAGTTGTCCTATAAGCCAATGACTCAGGGCTTTTGTGAAAAGCGTATGTTTATTGACAATATAAGAACGTTACCTCTGAAAAAAAAAAATGTTTTGAATAAAATATTTGCCAATAACTTCATCTAACTTGTCTAAGAATATGTATGTGGCGGCGAGTTAGAAGTTCAGTGTTCTTGTAAACAGGGATAATTACCGTCCATCCCGCTGCACTCAAATTCTGGAAGATTGTCAGTTTGGAGGAAAACAACAATTATTGTAAATATGGTGGTTTTCTTGTATCTTTAGGAATGGTCACATATCAGGAATAGCTAATGGATTGTCAATCATATACGACTGGAACAAAATGTCCGACTAATTCTCGATTTAGTGACTTAAGACAATTGTCAGTGCGAATAACTCATCACAGAAAACATATTTTACGTCTACAAAAGAGGAACAGCATATCTGATAAGTTTGTGAACTTAAAAGCTTTCCCTTTTTTAATTCACGCTGTTACTATTTAGGAACGGAACTATACGAGCAATAACCTCTGAATGAAAACAGGTCAAATTGGGTATAACGTCTGACTACGAACTAATCATAAGCAAACACATATCTACAAGGACAGATATTTTGTTCTGTAAAAGTGCCCTATTTAAAATGAACTTCTTCACAAAAACCATTTGTTTCCAGTGGGGATTTTATTTTATTTAGTTTAGTCACCAAAATGATTTGTTTTTGAAAAACAACAATGATATCTGTTACAACAGCGGTATTTAATTCAATCTTTTTTCCCCTCTGTGCATGGATATTTCAAATCAATATGCAACAAGGTTTAAACAAAAGTAATAACAAAATTATTGAGGGCCCTCTCTTGCAATTTTTGGAACATTTATTTAATCAAAGCAAATCAAGCAAAAAGTAATTTGACATTGAATTTGAATAACGCATTTAAAGACCATTTTCAAATATTTGTCTTACAAAAGTAAACGCTCATGGAACAAGAATTTCTTATTAAGCAAGAAATATTCGATTTGTTTAAAACAGCTTAAACAACAACTAGAGCGTCTTAAAAGCGACATTTTAGATTGAATTTGGGAATTCCAATTACTTATTTAAATGATTTCAAGAACAAACATAATTGAAAATACTGAAATCAGCACGATAGGACTTTAAACGGCGAATTGTTCTGAGAAACTTCTTACAGTCAAAAAGAAGTTTTGCCAGTATTGTCTGACAGCAGTAAATTATTCTTTCCTCTTTTATTTTTCTAGTCTTATTTAGCATTCTCGACAACTATTCAGAATCCATTCTTATTCCCCCACGAACAGTAAACCAAAATGGTAAGACATCTTTCTGCATACCAAGGCCAAGAATGAGCTCTTATCTACAAAACGCGTTGTTGTTGTTTTTTTTGTTTACATTCATATCAATATAACAAAGTATAAAATTTCAATTTTTAAATTTCTGCTTTCATATATACTGTAAATTGCATGATACCTTTGACTTCATTTTAAACATCTTATTCCTCAACATATATGACTGTCATGTTCTTTCATACCGTCTTTGCGCTCTTGCATAATGTGCGTTAACAGGTGCCGACTTTTCACGATGCTGCCTTCTTTAGATTTCATGAAGCGCACAATTTCGCGTACGCTTAAGGTACTGTGAGAAGCATCTGCTTAAAGAATTAAGAACTATTTCTATTGATGTTACAGTTATGGATTCACTTGTTTTTAGATTGTGATATTAAAGAATTTGTTAAAAGGTGAGAAAATTAATGACGCCTCTCACAAGCAATCTCATTCAATTCTATAAGAACTCGTTCAAGTCTGGCATCTTAAATTTTCTGTTAAACTTAATTTGAAATGCCACTCTTAATGTTTATCATGTTCTGACTGGAAGGTAAATGTTAAAGAATGACTCAATATAAGACCTTTGTCTTTCTTAAATGTCTTTGTACAGTTTGCATTCCGAGTTTAACATAGTTCTTTGCTTTTTGCTCTGTCATTCCATTCACGTATAAATATAACAATCGTAGTCAAACGCAAATACATGCAAACAGATTTAGGATAAAGAAAAAGCATTTTATTTCATAAAGATGTTGATACGTTCTACATATAAAAACAAATTTTGTATGTAGAAAATATGTATATATATTAACTTTTATTTCATAGCTGATTCTTTTCAATATTATTATTTCGCCGATTATTAGTATACACTACATTGATCCCATTTTTAAACGTTAAATAAATTGACTGAGCTACCTCAAGTGCTCTAACTTATTGTCGGGTATTTCAAAACCGACTTCCTTAATGAATTGTTAAATTTAAGAACACACATATATTGTCCTGTAGGTAATTATTAATATACAACAATACAAAACAGACAATTATGATAACACTCATGTGCCTGATATATTATTAACTTAGTCTAGAATTGCCACTTAGTCCCTTTAAGTAGGTCAAAATACCATGTTTCCATACTATATCCCTTCCTAATCTGCCATCGGCGTTTCGACTGATTGTTCTTTGAGAACCTCAAGTATAGGTCATATTCACTTTTTAGTCTTCACTTAACATTGCAAGTGCTGTCTGCTTACGTCAAATCCGTACTGTCATTTAATGATATAACTGATAATCTATTTTTCATGTATTGTAATCGCTTATATAAAAAAGAGTAATCAGAAAGGGACGGACTTTGAGGATAGTGTGTCTATAGAAATGTATCCCCACAGACATTATTATTTATTTGGGTTTTACGGCGCACCAACACAGTATAGGTTATATGGCACCACAGACAAGAACATTTATGGATATACTTAAGTAGTTAAATGTGTAGTGACATTTAAAAACTGATTGTAATAAGTGATAATTCGTTTAATAGTGTAGGCTATAAGCCGAAAGATTGTGCACTTTTTAGAAGAGTTTTTGTTTTGTATTATTCTTGCATATTATATCATAATATTACAATTCTGATGTAGAACCCATCGCTGCATGAAGTATTTAACAAAATATAGGCCGATTTTTATGAAACTTTACTAGTGGAGATTTTCATTTTACTTGTCATAACTTTCTTATTTTTTGTTTAATTCTAAATATATTTTGTACAAATATTTGTCTTTTAGCTGCTGACGCGATAGATATATTTATTTGATGTTTGTTGCAAAATTACTGGAGCGTGTCGAACTTTATTGATTTCAGCAATTCTGCATGTAAAACATGTATGCATTGACCTACTTTGTAAAAATTCATGTAAAGGATAAGGTTGGAGCCGTGCCAATTGGAATTGATATAGAAGTGGATATAATGTCAATATAGACGTAAGTAGATTGATCTGAAACTTTTTTAGTTGACAATTTCATTGCAATTTTCTCATACAATGTTCAGAAGCTTATGACAAAAACCATTGGACCGTGACAAATTGTATTCATTGCTAGTATGTCCGTATTCGTTTGTAAATATTGAAAAATACTTTAAAAAAAACATGCAGATGATAGCCAGTAAGACGTTAATATGAAATAAGGCAAAGCGTCAAAGCGGGCTTGACGACTTTGTCACAAGGAAGCTATTTACTATTAAAAAAAGCGGCTCCAGGTTCTTGTGAAAGTATTCATATAAGGAACGAAGGTAGTAATTCGCCGATTCTGCCTCTGTGGTCACACCGGAAGTAGTCCATGTTAGTATATAGTGCTATTTTCCCGCCTAGTAAATGTAATTTTCATGCCAGGTATAAGCTGTACTGATACTTTATAGTAAAGAAGAATGTCTGTGGATGATGTAAAGCTACGTTAAGTTTTATCGTTCCATGTTTGTGTAGAACCTGCTGGGTAGAATGAAAGTGCATGTAGGTACCTGCTGATGTCTTCCTACGCAATATTATTGTTTTATCATGTATTTCAGTCACGTGACCATGATTTCATTGCATTATGGAAAACCCAATATTTTTGTTATTTATTGTCTATAGACAGACCTTCAAGACAAAGTCTATCTCGCAAGAAATGAAAGGCTGGACATGCAGACAAAAATGCTATGCATTGTCATTTTACATTGAAAATAGTAGCAGAGACATTCAGTAAATTCTAACCTATAAAGAAAAATCAAACCGTTGCCATTTCTTACAGGTACGAAGGTAGTAATTTGCTAGATATATCCCTGGAGAGCCGATTACACCGTGACGTTATTTGCCATCTCTCGCGTTTGTGGCATCCTTTTCCAATTTCATTGTAGAATATTTCTTTAAAAATGTTATAATTTGTTCATCTAGCTGGAAACTTTGATAAGTAATTGATAAGTAACTTTGAGCAACTGGATGACGTTTTATTATTATTATTATTATTATTACACAGAGCGATCTGACCAGAGGGATAGCGTGAAAAAAGGCCCCCAGAACAGAGAGAGAGAGAAATCCCTTTTAGATACAGACCTGTCCGGCTAACTTAGCATAGCTCTTTGCGAATAGACAGAAAGTTTTAGAATCCATCAAATGTATGGAAGTTTTTCTGTTACTCGAGCTCTCTGTTAAATACGAATTTAAAGTATCTTTCTGTCGCGTTCTATATATCTTTATCAGTTTCGTTTTGTCTCGTTGGGCGCATACCAAAACAACACACACACTTTCAAAATTGTATTATGGTGTGTTGGCGTGTGTGCCAGAACGACACAAAGAAACGTGTTGCATAAACCGCGCGCAAGCCAATGCAACATCACAAAATATCCTAAATTAGCTATAGATAAACCAACGACAGCATTTACACCTGACGACATACTGAAATTATTACGTATATCGCAGAATATCTGAAGACAAGTTTCAGATGTTATCATCGATGAAATGAAATTGTTTAACGGGCTGAATACAAAAAAAAGACAAGTTTTAAATGAAAAGGTATACATCAGATGACATTTTCGCGGCAATGCTTTTCACATGTTTTAATCATGTTTTTTTTTTTTATATAAAAGTATAGGTTATAGATCATTTATTGACATTCTAATGCAATTAAGTTTGCCGAAACGGAGCGCAGCGTAGGTTTATTTTAGATCATTAGAGGTTAATTGACCTCCAGTTTACATCTGAATTTAATGAACAATATAGGACAATTTGTATATATATAAATAGCAACAATAGTGCACTTCCAGGTCAATGCTGTATTTAAATCGTGGAGGTAATACAAAGAGTGAAAGGCGCAGAAAGGTAAAACTTGAACTACAAAAGTACAGCTTGCATTATAAAGATAAAAGAAGAAAGAACAACACAATTTGATATTATATTAATATAGACATACTGTTTCTTGAATCCAGTCCCTGTTTTGGCAGTTGCTCCGCCTCCCTGAATGTGGGAAATCCATAGTAGGCGGAACAATGAATACTCGTTAATTTTGTACCACTTCAAGATTAAGTGGAACTTTTTTTTTCAGTTATGAAATAATATGAAAATAAGTTTGTTACATTGGCTTGCCATTTGATGAACAAGATGTTTGAACTATAAGGTAAGGGTAAAGGTCTTGTTTATCATAGTGTCTTCTCTTTTGACAGGGCCAGCCAATTTGGTTTATGAGACACCTTTATTGTGCGTACCAATTACCTCCCAACTCCTTCCACTATACCAGGCGCCATGCGGATAGAAGTCCGTAACCATTCATTTAACTAGCTCGCGGCTCACGAACCGGCCTTTTCGGACAAACATTCCCCGGACGACTGCTCCCTATGGGGCTCGAACCTTCGACCTCCCGATCCCGAGGCGGACGCCTTAACCACCGGGCCACGGTGACCGGTTATAAGTGACGATAACATATAAAGAACATGAAAATGCGAATAAATGCAAGGGCCATAACTCCCCACTAATCTAATTGACACTTGTTTTTAAATTTAGCTCAATATTTGCATGCATGGAGACAAATGTTTTGACATCTTCTTTTATAACAAGACATTTTAGACTTTGCGTTTGCGGATACTACAGGATTATTTTTGCCTTTGACTCCTGATTAACTTGAATTTCAAATATCACGTGCATAATATTACTTTGTTTAATGGCTAAATCTTATTAAAATCATGTCCTGCAAACGAAAAGCTTACATTAAGGGAACATCTTAAAGCTTTTGTAGTGATGACAAGCTTATGGCTAATAATTATGTTTATATAATTGATTGCCCTTTATTCACATCTGACCTTGATTTAAACTTGTTCTTGACCCTGAGGACAAATTGTTGGATATTTCTGAAGGAAAGAAAACTGAAATAATGGTACTGAAGGCAAGAATCTGATATTATGTCTCGGACATTGACAGCCTAATGACAATGTATAGAGACCGAAACTATTGGGACATTGTGCACTGAAAGTTTGACATACTGACTTCAAATCAAAATTAAGGCCCATTTACCAGTCATAATTGACCTGTAGATCAAATTTGATTTTTGACCAAAGCATTCTCTTGTTATTTGACAAAATATTTTACTGTTCTAGGTCAATGTGACATTTTACTTTTGATCTACTGATCTCAAAATCAACAAGGGTCATCTGCTGGTCATTATCAATCACCCTATCAAGTTTCGTTAATTTCGTGATTCTAGGCCTAAACGTTCTCAAGTCATTCAGAATCGGTTCAACTGTTCCGGATCGCTGTGACCTACATCTTTGACCTACTTGTCTTAAATTTAATAGTAGTCATTTGTTTGTCATGATCAACCACCCGATACAGTTTTGTGATTCTAGAACTAAGGGTTCTGAAGTTATCTTCAAGAAACTGTTTGACTGTTCTGAATCATTGTGATCTTGACCTGCTGATCTCAAAATCGACAGAGATCATCTGCTGGTCATGACCAACCTCCTTATCAACTTTCAGATCCTAGGCCCAAACATCCTTAAGATATCATCTGGAAACGGTATACCTGTTCTTCGTCAATGTGACCTTGACCTTTGACCTACTGACCTCAAAATCAGTAGGGGGCATTTGCTGGTCATGATCAACCTTTCTATTAAGTTTTGTGATTATAGGTCAAAGCATTTACAAGTAATCGTCCAGAAACTGTTTAAATGTTCCAGGTCACTGTGATCTTGACCTTTGACCTATTGATCTCAAAATCGATAGAGGTCATTTCCTGGTCATGACCAGCCTCCTTAACAACTTTCATAATCCTATGCCCAAGCATTCTTGAGTTATAATCTGGAAACTGTAGACCTGTTCTTTATCAATGTGACCTTGACCTTTGACCTACTGACCTCAAAATCAATAGAAATCATTTGCTGGTCATGATCAATCTTTTTGTTAAGTTTCAAGATTCTAGGACCAAGCGTTTCCAAATTATCGTCCAGAAACTGTTTAAATGTTCCCGGTCACTGTGACCTTGACCTTTGACCTACTGACCTTAAAATCAATAAAAATCAATTTACCGGTTATGAACAACTTCCCTATCAAATTTCATGATCCTAGGTTTAAGCGTTCTTGAGTTATCATCCGGAAATTGATTGGTCAACATATTAAAAGACCGACAGACAGAACGGCCGACTTCTGAAAAACAATATACTCCTCCTTCTTAGAACGGGGGCATAAAAATAGGGTTTCACAACTAATTAGCATGTCTTTTACTACTTACAACAGCATTTTTGGAAAGATAGCTGAAAAAAAACTATTCAAAAATGAAACTTTAAATGTACCATTAAGTGTTGTCCGATTTTTCTATAATTTTACAAAGTAAAGGGCCGTAACTCTCATATATGCTCATCTATTTCGTTTCTTAGCACCCAGACTGATTAATAATTTCCCCCGACATTCATTTCGCATAAAATGATGGGACATTTGTATTTCATAAAAAAGTATATGGTGGGTGTTGTATATTAATACCTTTTTTAAATGATTTCAAGGGGCATAACTCTGACGCTTATTATTTACAATAAAAGGCTTGGTAGAGGTGGGTTCTACATCTAAAATGTTTCGTTATAGATAATAGTATTGTATCAGATAAAGATCCAAACTCTTCTAAAAAGTGCACAATTCGGCCATATTTTCAGCCTTATAGCCTACACTATAAATGTGGAACTTGATTGATGCATTTGACACTAGAAAGCATATTTCATCAATTAACAACGAATGAGGCATGCCCTGTTAATCTCTTCAATCAAACCTTATTTCCTAAATGTTATACTGATTTGAATATCTACGAGAGTGGACTGTATTTTTAATTAGTGAAAAACAACAACTAGCAGAAAAGTTTCTTAAATGAGTCCAGCAAATAAGATCAGAGTCGCTAACTTGAAGACGTTATCATTAAAGGATTCTTAAGAAAATTGGAAAATCTACAAGAGTGAGTCTTTTAATAAGAAACTCTTGGTAGGATTTTACGTTGTTGTCTTTCGCTTAAATCAATATGTGGCATATGAAGACACCAATAAACTAGCAGTAGTAGAAACAAATTTAAAAGACAATTAATGTTCAATTTATTTTCATTTAAAATATACTTCCATAAGATGTTACCCTATTTTTCTGATAAGAATATAGTTTTTTATTTAGATTCTTTTTTTCTGGAATTAAGAAGAACACACAAACTATCCATATATGCATCAAATTGTTTTATTGAACATATATAAATGGTGATATATACCAGCTAAGAAAATAATTTGTACAATCACGATAACTATCTCATCACATACACACTTCTTTACCAAGCTTTTGCCGGCTACAACAACAACAACAACAAGAACAAGTAACTCTAACGTGAGGTCAAAATTATCTCCCATCGTGTACCTGTCTGCCCAGGCAAATTAAACTGCGCAGATGTTTTTGAAAGTAGCTCATTTGTATAAATTATGCGCAGAAACAAGTTCTACGTGACATATTTATTCTTTATTCTCCTAAAAGAAACTGCATGAAAATTGATCCAGTTAAAGCTTTGCAAGGTGGAAATTTGCCGGGACCTGTTTCTGGCGGGTGAAAGAAGCCTCAACTTCCGAGTCGCGGGTAGTGATTATTCGAATTTTGTCCATAAATGTAAAAAATATTCTGGAATCTTGAGAGAATACCGCGCGTATTAATATACGGTTGCTATGGGGGACATGATCTTCTATTCTGGGAACAAGATCGATTTCTAAACCGGAACTGCATGTTGAAGAACAGCCGACGAAATTTACGAAATCCAAACAAACAACAATTCAAGGGTTCGATATATTCTGTTGTTCTTACACACGTGAATGTCAATTAATAAGGTAATATTGTTGTATGACTATGTGTATTTAATCGAGAAAATGCACTACATGTGAATTACTGATTATTGTCCCTAGCAACAACGTTTTAAACGAGAGCGGGACTTAACGCGAGATGTTCAATACGCTTGCGCGCGCACTGACTTCCGCCGGCTCGAAAGTATGCAAGAGCGTATAGTGAATGTTTGTTTGTGCTCATTGGATAATATCATGTTAGTAATATCAACATTTACGCTAGTAACACTACTGTTAAATCAATTTATGTCAGAAAATTGTATAAATTTCAAGCATGTTTATTATGACTTCTGAGTATGGTTAGAAAGAATAAAACATTTTAAACAGTTGTTAAAAAAGCAATTCAGATAATATAGGCAACCTCATCAGCTGTATATTTAATTCAACATTTCAATTTTATTACTAAAGTTAATGTTATTTAAGGAGGATAAAATGACGTGCTAAACCTATTAATTATTGTACCAGAGGCATCATACGAATAGGTTCGTTAATAGTGTGGTTGATTTAAGAGTATGTATTCAATAGCATTTATTTGAAATATGAAATATATATAAAAAAACACAGTTATAAGTGTAAATAACAGACTTAAATGAGGTTTTAACTTTGAATATTATACCTAAAATATAATATTTTGAATCGTTAATTAACTGCAAGATGAAATTTAATGAAAGATAAATATGATTTGTAATGTATACTGTATAAAATCTAACTGGACAATGTAGATGGAAAGTATACAACATTTTATAAACCCCTACATTGCTCAACTAAATTTTGTCCCTTTTCTTTTTTTATGTCTATTTACGATTTCGATGAGAAACCGACGCACCATTATTTTTATAGCATTTGTTATCACATCCCCGAAATGATAAGCTATTAACATAGTATTACTTTCAATCATTCTACAAGTAATATAACGTCTCTGTTTCGAACCAAGAGAGCTATTATTTGTATTTTAAAAATGACAAAATGTTGAAATAATTACTACAGTATTATGACTCACCCTCAAGTATACACAAGTATGCACAATAACGATAATAAGCAGTCTCAATAATAATATCATATATATATATGAACTGATTACGTTTCGATTAACTTGTACTCAATACTATAGAATTTAATAATTGAAAACCTTTTTGAATGCTGTATACTTCTACACACGCAATGTTTTTCGTTCGACAGATGTGACTAACAACATATAAAAAGAACACATTTAAGATAAGTGGAAGAATTTTCATATTCAAATTTTCAAGCGAAAGCATATGTATGAACTACAAGTATCTGATTTATTAAATAGTTACTTAATTTCCATCTGTTCGTTTTTATTTTAAGTGTTTTCAATCCCTTATTATTATATTGAAGTACAAGAACTGGCGAATTGTTCTGGAAACACGTTTATGATTTTACATTTCACTTGTGCCTGTTGCATTATGTGCAGAGGTCTCCGTGGCCGTGAGTTTAAGATCATTGATTTCGAATCACTTATCCATCACCGATGTTGGTTCGAAACCTCTCTTGGGATGCAAAATTCTTCATGCGAGGGAGTCATTCATCTGGCTTACGACAGATCCGAAGTTCTACTCATTTTGTGTTCATGCCATGATTGGTTTGGTTAGGTTAACGTAATTTATATAGGTTTTTTATAATGATTCTAACTGGTAAAAACTGATAATAAAAGGACTCTGCAAATGTGCAGTCATCTACAGAACGTGATGAAATGATTTATATATAAATATCCGAAGTGCTATCTAATTTATAGGTGTAAACCATTGAATTTGCACAATAGCAAACGGACATTTCCATTGAGCATCACTTATACTGGTATAAGTAGAGATTTCAGAGTTCATTCGGGATTTCATAAAAAGCACAAAAAGCAGTTACTCACAAAACATGAATGTTTCCCAAAATATCAAAAAAATCCATTAATATACTGAGCAAAATCACGATAATTGTACTGTGTACATCACAAGTTGCTCATTTACTGTATTTTCAACACACGCAGAAATGACAAGTGGGTGTATTTAGTAAATTGCTGTAATAAATTCTTAAGATAATGGTTTCTTTTACTGTTTCGTTTATTACCATCCTATCAAGGCCACTTAGAGGATAATTGAGTTGACGTATTTATTTTGCTGATATTGACTATTTTAGCAGAAACAATCTTCTTGCCTCTAATGCAATGCACATATGTATGTCTAGATAACAGAATTTGAAGAAGCATGAAGAAGTTGACACATGAAAAGTATTTCAATATTTCTGAAACTATTCTTCAATTTATAGACAATATATGGACGAACATTACTAAACATTTGATTTAAGACTTTCTTTGGTATTTTTGTATCTTCATAAGATTGAATGTTTGAGTATTTTGAATTAGAAACGTTTTACTATAAGGTTCTAGGTAGACGATTATTTGGTTCTAACAGTATAGTGATTTTATATTTTGCAATATTTGTTGTAATATAACATGAAATAACAACAATTTCTTTCATTCTGATTGACAAACAAGGTTTTTTTATGATACGTATTTCGCGTGTGCATATTAAAATTTATAGGTTTTATGGTAACCTTAGGAAAATAACTCTCATTATTTAAGATATTTAGGAAAAAATGTCCGGCTTGTAAATGAGTTGTTAAGATATGATAAGACGACCACAGTTATATAGAGAAAGTGTTTATTACATATTTGGCAAGATAATTGTTTCATTCTAACATGTCGCCAAACGGTCAAGTGGAATGATAGATAAACAAAAACCGTTTGGTATGCTCGTATCAGTTAAATATAATTTTCTTAAAGAGTCATTCAACAATAAAATCTTTTAGTGCGGTAAAGTTTTGTCAATGTCAAGTGGTTGGTTCCGATAACATTTGAAATTGTTTCCGTTATTTACTTTTTTCGTTAGTCATTGTTTTCAGGGATGTCTATGAAGTTAAAAATGAAACATTTTCTTCCATTTCTGTATCAATACTTGAAAAGATGCTAAAATATTTACATAGGCCTCTAGATCAAAAGAAAATTGTAATACAGCTGGTTTCTCTTTAAATTCGACAGTGATTTTTAAGAAACATTGTTTAGAATTATTTCCTATATAGTTTTTTTGTTTTGTTTGTAGTTAACTTTGCCAAAGGCAATACTAAACTAGTTTCGGCAAAGTTAACCACAAACAAACAGAACTATTTAGAAAATAATTCTAAAATGAAAAAAAACCTAAAGCCTCAATATTTTGGATAGACAATGGTGTTTGTTTGACCAGCAACTGTTCTTTCTTGCATATATACGTTATCACTGCCAACTGGACTATTCAATAATAGGCATGGCAGTGTATATAACTGTACTAAGATTTAACTGATGATGAACTTACATACAAGAGAAATGTAGTTTGAAAGAAAATCTGTAAGTAAGTTAATTCTGTGATTAACAAATTAAAAGTATACAATCTTATTTCAGTACAAATTGCTGTCACATAGTAACGAAGATTTCCGTTAAAGGAAAATTAAATGTACTCCGGGATGCAAAAGGACCTGAAAATATTAGAACACCATTTCGATGTACGAGCGGACATTTTACAGCTGCCACACGTAGTATTAGCAACAGTTGCATAAAGTGACAAGACGTGATACAGTTTAAATTAATTATTTTTTCTTTGATTGTGAAACAAGTTCTACAATTCATCTTTACCATTCTCAGTACTTAAAAAGCTGATAATATTCACCGCCATGAGATTATGGAGTTCCCTTTTAAAGCTGTTCAAACAAATGGCACGATTTTTTTCAATGTCATTCTCGTACACAAACGATTTAACATCTTCCTCTTTCTGTGTTGTAGATTTCTTACAATCTTATATCCTTTCAGAGATGCCGTAAAAGTTTTTTGTTTTTGTTTTTCTTGTATAATTAAATACTTTTTAAACTCTCTGATAATATTCTAGTATTTCATATTCTTCAGAATCAATGAGTCCATTTTATATTTCTATATAATACTAGTAAATTAATAAATATAGTTCCGCTGAATGCTAGGTGGCCCAATCGGCTTTCCACTTCCTCATAACTTCACATGAACAGACCCGATTTAACAAAGTCTGCTTTGATAATTTCTTCGTTCCGAAAGGATATTGTACAGATTTTATTATCTATCCCCACCGCAGTTATAAAGTGCCATGTGACGGCCTGTTCTCAGTGTTGTTATATTTCCTGTTCCTTTGTGATCATAGAATCCATTCAGTTGTTTCTTATAAATTAAATACGAGTTAGCTTCAGACGTTGCTGCTATCGTGAGGATGTTGAACTTTTCTTTACATCGCATGAATAGATTAAAACGTATAGGAAAGATATCTCTTGAATATGTAATATATCATATTTTCCATAAAATCGTGTATAAATTGATCGCAGATTTTGTTTTGTGCAGCAACAATCTGTTATCTTAATGAAATAACGTTAGTGACACAGTAATTTGTTTAAAATAACATACTTTTTACAGACGGAGGCAAAAAGCTAGTTATAATAGATTGAATTGACATTTCGTTTATTAAAACGTTTTCCGTAGAGGATTAACATCATGTGCATTACCTGTAGGCAGTAGAAATTCCATTAATTTGTACACAATCTCTATCCGTAACCCTTTAAAAGAGTGCAAGTTATTAGATGAGATTGATATTGAATAATTTCGGTTCATAGGAGAAAAACATTGACCAAACCTTTAAAATTACGTATCAACCCAAAGGAAGTAATGACGAAAAACATTGTTCTTAATAACAAAATTTCCAATCTGCTCTTCTTTCTTCTTTTAAGTATATTGTGTTTTCAACAAAAATACAAGAAATAAGTGGCTTTATTTGGACAATTGCCATAATAAACAAGTAAGATAATTGCTGATACAATTCTTTCTCTCACTGCTACTTTTATTACCGCGGTCACTTTGAGGGTAATTTACTTAATAACCCAAGTATTGACCGACAGTTTGTCTTAGTAAAGGAAATCAAAGTAGTCCTTTATCTGGTTCGCGGTTATAAATTTCGTCCATATATAACTAATTTTTACTATCCTGATTTAGATTTTGTTTTAAAATTTATTACTTCCTACTAAAAGTTTTATCAATTACTACCGTGTCCTGGAAAGTATTTTTCAAACAAAGCACTATGACGTTACAGATGGTATTTTTTACTTGAACACATGTTCATTTAGTTCATCTTTTGACAGCCCGTCGTTCTCACTTGAAAAGCGAAATAAAATGTTTGAAATTAATACGAAAATAATGCTTATATTAAGTAGTTTATGTGAGAAGGGTTTGTACTATGTTTGAAATCCAACCCTGTATCGTGCGTGTTCCCTGTTCTATAGTTTTTGATTGAGTTATTTATAGAACCGCACTATAAATATTAAATAAACAAAGCCGGACAGACGCATGATACAGGATTGCATTTCAGACTATATGTTTTCTACCTGTTTCATTCTACTAGAGATTCAAGCCGTATGTTTACAGAATTTATATACTATGATTATATTATATATACACATAATTAACAATTTGATATCAGACTGTAGTTCCGAACTTCTAACTTCACCAGACCTTATACAGAAAAACAGCATTCAACATGTGACTGAGCTACAGCGGTTGCACAACTTATATTTTTACTTAGATATTTAAACTTAAAGACACTGATTCTGGTATGCAAGGTATAAGGCCTATGGTGATGATAAGGTCTGCGTATTGGCGGTAAGGGCCAATACACAAGTCTGGACCACTGATAGCCTTGCTTCTGTTTATCATAATAAGCTACTGTATAGCTACTGTGCAGTAAATAAAATGCAGGTAATATTTCTCACCTTTATAGCAAATCAGTTCTCACCTTTATAACGAGGTTAGAAAGCATGATTGAAGTAGGGCTAAATAAACAAAGTGACAAGATACAACAGTGTTTTTATCATATTTTTGATAAATCAAGTTTTTAAACAATTACATCTCATCATTGCTGTTTTGTTTATCAAAGATATAATAAAAATGCATTCAGGAACATAGCTTTTATAATAATAAATTATGTGTATTTTGAACAATGATATCCCTTTATTGCTTGATTTTATAAGACAAAGAAAAGTTATTTAGACAACACAAGCATTATTAAATATATATAATCCTTATGTTCATATTCCTTTTTTATTTATTTAAAATGCGTCTGAACGCTCCTTTTATTTCTAATAAAATCCAGCACTTATCTCTCTTTCTGGTTTTATTTTGTTATTTTTGATAAAAAGATCATAATCATTGAATAAACAAATTTCTCTTATTAACTTTAAAAATAATTATTTTATTGTTTATAAAAAGGTGAGTTTCCTAAAAGGAGTGAGAACTGCTTTGCTATAAGAGTTATAATAAAATTGGCCAGGACATTACTCAACATGACTGCGCAATCATAATTAGTATATTATCAATTAAAATAATTTTGTGTACATTCTGAAAAAAAAAACACCCGAAAAAACAGGATTTCAATCAATAAAATGCAGAACACAGGAAATAACCAATTTATCTGTAGGCAATAAAATTTATGATTCTCTGACAATAATTAGGCTACATGTCAAGTCTACAGGGGTTTTATGGACCCTTATCAGACTGGACCAGACAGGATCTTGTATATTGGGGATTAAAAAGTCTGGTATTTGGGCCGGGGGGGGGGGGGTCACTTATATAGGAGATTTTCTTTGCCTTTAACAATAATCACTATTTTGTCGAACAAACTGGTCTGTTAAATGTATTTTTGGTATCCAAACATTTGACTAGTTAATTTAAAAAAGTAGGAAACTAAACGCTAATATGCAGCTTGATGAAACATAAAGATATATTCATTAAATTTGAAAAATAATTCATCGATACAAATCAGATCCGATACAGGTCTTATATTGTTAACAATTTTAACCTTTAAGTGTTAAAACACTGGCAGCAGTCAATTCCTGTTTAATATGACAAGTAAAAAACACGAGCAATCTCATAAGTTTATATAAATGTGATAACTCTGTATACATTTAAAGTCTAACAAGTGCAGTTCAAATAACATTGCATTTACCATCATTCATTCGTTTGTTTTTCCAAACAACAATGACCAGTATAATGCTTTATTACCAAACATAAAAAGAAGAATGCTTTCTTAACGGAAGTTAAAATAAAATTCATTCCATTCCTTTACATTGTACCGTGCAGAAAACATACTTCAACTCTTGAAGTTCTTAAACGTAATTTAAATTTTGTTTTCATCATTTAGGTGTGGCTCACAAATATAAGTGAGAATTATGCATTAAATTTGAGTAGAACGTTTTCGTTTTCAAATATTCGAGTGAAAACATATGCGTAAAATGTGAAACTTTAGTTATGAAGTATTTCATGATTTCCATCTGTTTGTTTTCAGTTATGTAATTTACACTATTGTATGATAAATATCTCTTCAAAAATGAAGTTTATATGTAGTAAAATATCTGGCTGTTAAAATTTTATTGACAAAGCTGCATTGCCTACACATGTACGTTAAATAGAAGCAGTGTTCTAAATGAATTTAAAAGCACAGTTTATGTTTCAAGTATGCTGTTTGTCACATTAAAAAAATGTGAGTTCAATAAAATCCAATGCAACTCTCCTTTGACTTGATTTTCAATAGAGAGAAAAAATATCAAGTTTGCTAATATTCAATTATAGCAAAATTTCTTGTACTATTACAGCACCTTTATCATATAAGTGGTAGTGTGTTCTTCGACCGGCTGCGTAGACACTTAATTAACACCTTAAAGCGCTAACTTTTCAAACTCCCGAACACTACCAAGAAGACAGCTTCTCTGTTTAAAAAACATCATTCACTGAACTATTTGGGACTAGAACAAAATATGGTAATTTTATGAAATTTTCTTTTCGTTCGGTAAAACTATATGATGTGTTAAGCATTATTTCAAAATTACTTTCACAATAAGTAAAGATAATAGGTAATTACCTTCCTTAGTTTATACACTATGTCCAATTTTGTAAACATAAAACACACCGAAATAGCTGTTTCATAAGGTGCAGCTGTCATTGTTTGGCATTACTAAAGTTTTAATTATGAAATATGTGTCTGGCAGTCAGCTTAATAGGGTGTAAAATAGCACTTTACATTGTATTGAATTACTGTATTTCTTATTCCGAAGACGGCGTCGAAAATGTTATTTCAGTAATTCGTTATTCAGTGCAAACGCAAGAAATAAGTGACTGTCTTGTTAATAGAAATATAACAGTATAAGTTGAAAATATGGGACCTAGATAATAGACCTGAGACAATTGAGCTTGTAATTGCAGTTAATTACCGTAGAATCTTTTTGTCAAAAATAATTAAAAGTAATTTGATTACATAAATTTACAGACGCCAAACATTTTTGTCATTAAAAGTTCAAATTATATAAAGTATGAAATAATAATTCATATAATAAACATGTTTATATCTCCGTGTATGCAACGATTTAATTTTCCGTCCGTCCGTCCGTCCGTCCGCACGAATGATATTGCCTAAAGCCCACACTAATGACCCGATTTAGTTTATATTCGCACTCAACAGTCCTTGTGGGAAGAGCTTTAAACTGACATACATTAATGACCTTGACCCTCATATGACTTTTATCTTCAAACTTAAAAACTTAATAAAGAACATTTTTGGTACTACAGCCCACATAAATGACCCAGTTTAGTTCATATTCACACTCAACAGACCTTGTGGCAAGACCTACAAACTGACCTATGTATATAATAGACGCTCATATATATCACCTCCACTTTCAAACTTAAAACAGTAATATACTTTTTCCGGTCCTACAGCCCACATAAATGCCCAAATTTAGTTCAGAATCACACTCAACAACCCTTGTGGCAAGACCTACACACTGTTAATGTTGAAATTTCATCCTCACTTACAAGACCGGTATATTGAAAACATTGGCTACCGATTTTACTGCATAGATTTGTTCACAAATTTCAATCTTTTGAAGTACATAATAGGAAATTGCTGAAATGAGATATTTATATAGAATTAGATATATGGGCAAGCTGCATTGTGGAAACAAAATAGCGTAACAAAATGTTTATTTCAGCTATTAATTAAATTGATATTATAATAATGATTTTATTAAACCCTTTACAGAAAATGTATTATGTAATGTTTAATTTAATTACAATACTTCAACGTAATGTGTAAATTAATGGATTAATTTTTATTTATTGGCACAAGATCTATTGACCAAACGTCTTTTCATTAGAAAGTTCTTGTCTCGCATTTATAATCAATTTGAATAAAATGAAATAGAATTGTAAAATTGTTACAAAACATACAGAATGGTAACAGACGTGTTTACTTTTTTCTTTTTTTTATTCTTTTTTTTTTCTTTTATTTTTACTTATTTTTTACTTTTTTAAACAAAGCTTCGATGACGATTTTTTTCATAAATCTAGAGAACGCAAATTTCTATAAAATATGAAAGCTCATCAGTGTAATTTAAGATCTACTTTTTCTTGTGGTTATATTATAAAAACTATTGCAACTTTATAAAACACATTAATGTATAATTTAAAGCAAAATGTACTGATTTCTGTTTATTTTTGAACTGTCAGAAATATATCTTCCCCAATAGAAACTGCTTTTTAAAGAGTTTCATTTATGAATGAGACGTATTCATATATCAATGACATATCAATAATGTTTTAATATTCTTCTTACAGCGTACCACTTCCTGAAGAAATATGGCGATTTAGAGGCGTGCCAGGAAGCTTTGATAGCTTCATTGCATTGTCTCTTCTCACTCGGTCATCTGGAAACATCCCAGCATCAATTATATGCAAACACTACGAGTCCCAACTTCAACACAAAGACAATTATTTTTCATGTAATCCATCCTTAAGTTATTGTACATTTAATAGGACCTAGCAGACATGCAAATGCCAAGAATACAAAATTTAACGCATTCAGGCAACAGATGTTTACACTTAGGTGAAATAACTTCTTCACAGAATCCAAACTGCATTTTCCCTATTTTCGTGTTTCTGATCCACTACTTTTCATGAGTTGGCATTACCATATGTACATAAATGTGAATAAGAAACAGTCGCAGTTTCGCCATCGAGATCTCGAGTTTCAATAATGTGGTCTCGTGTGTTTTGTGCTTTTTGCAACTTTCGTGATTTTGCGCTTCGACATCATGATCCCGCACTTTCTCATGATGTAATCATGTCATTTTGTTGGGCGACAGAACTGCATGTCGAAATTTGGCAGAGACCAGTCACAATATAATTATTTCCTGTTGCAACATTATGTCTACTCATTCAGAACAATCCAATGACAAAACGTATTGCAGGAAGTTCAAAGAGAACATCTAATACACAATCATACTGAAAAACAATTCCGACTTTTTCAAACAGAACATTGAATGGCAACAACAAGCATATTAATAACAAGAACGAATTATAAAATAACAATATTTTTCGGCGACGCCGTCTAAATTCATTTTCGTTACCTATGCCACGTGACTTCAGTTTGCAAATCAAACTACTTGATAACGCATTATAGATAATTTATCAAAATGGAAGATTTATGCAACACTCTTCCTGATTGGACGAGAGTGTCAATTTCTTTCACTCTGTTGATTGTGCTACGCTGAGAGAAATGTAGACAAAGCATTTATCTTAAACGACACTGTTCACAGTTTTAAAGCTAACTTTGGCTCAGTATATTTAGCAAGAATATTGATATATCTCAAAATGATAAGTAAGTTTAATAAATATGATAAAAACCTGTTCATATACCAACATATATCAAATTAAAGAAAGAGATGAATACGGTCTGCGTATCACATGAATAAGGGTGTGATAAGAGTCTTTTATGTAGAGAAGTGCTTTTTAAAAGATTATCCTTGTTACAATTGTCGTCTGTATATGAAAAGGTTTCTTGCTTTTGTGACTTATTCAGATTGCATATTAAAATGAGTACTTGTTTGTTTTGATATATTTGTTATAAATTATTTAACTGATTTATTATATATGAATATTTTTCTTTAGTATGGTATGAAAATATTGAACTCAGTTGAAATCAGTTTCACTATATATATGCTATATAATGACTGAATCTCATTACACTGAAATGAAGGTACGCTGCATACAGTTTATCTATGTGAAATGACTACGGTCAAACTTTGTTTATGAAACAGAAATATATAAATGATTACAATTGTATGTTTTGCTTGACCTTCACGTTTTTATAGGTGTGACGTCATTGTCCAAAAATTCATGAACAGCGAATATGCATTTGTTAAAGCGGGATCAGTTGGCCTATTTTAGAAATAAATAATAATAATAAATAAAAAAATCCTTTTAATGATTTTTTCTCATGTATTCTAATCAAACTTGATTTGTAGCATCTTTATTAGGCCCACAACCAACTTTGTTCAGATGGGACATTTGACCCCTTTTAGGGGCTACTAGAGCTAAAACTAGAAATGCCTTTATACAGCGTCTCATGAACAGCTTGGTGGATCTTTGTCATACTTGGTCTGGAGCATCATTATAAGGTCCTCTTCCAAATTTTATATAGGAATTTGGGCCCTATTAGGGACCACTATAGCTAAAAGTAGATATGCCTTTCTTCGCATTAACCACTAAAATGTAATGGATTTTTATCAAACTCGATGTGTAACAATATCGTAAGGTCTCCTGCTATTTTGTTACAAATGGGGATAGACACCAATTTAGCTAAAAATATAAACACGTTTAATGACCTCTTCTCATGAACCGCTTCATGAATCTTCATCAAACTACTGCTGTAATTATTTGTCTAAGGATAAACGAAACAAAATTGCAACCCTACGAAACCTTTGCGAAAAATTAAAAGAGAACCATTTAAATTGTTAAAGTGCGGTGTTTAGTTTTGCAATTTGAAAAATGTTAGATGAAAGATGAATGTTAGATGAAAAATTCATAAACTTCTTTCCTTATTACAATTCGCCGATCATCATTTTTAAAGATATTTCTTGTTTGAAATAGTAATAACGAAAAATATAATAGCAAAACAATGTGTATGAAATGAATATCAAAGTATCCAATAACATGACAAACATGAAATAATAATTGTAGTACCGTTTCACTACTGTACTGCAGATAATAAAATACTAACGCAAGACTGTCGTCAAGTGTAAATAATATACCAGATACGTATATTAAGTTCTTGCCTCAATACTACTAAATTGAGTTGCCTGTACATACGTTTTTATTGTCGGATTCGCAAAAAAAACGCTATTCTATATTTTTGACAAAACGTCAACTATATTGAATAAGAAAAAAAATCTCACTAAAATCAAAGAAAACGTAACTAAAACGTTTAACAAATAGGTTCAAATAACGACCAACTCAATGTTATGGACTAAATTGTTGACAGTTAAAGTTGCCGTTGCCACTTCGTACAGAGATCTATCAAAGGTATTCGTAATGATGCTAGAATTACATTCAACAAATAATTTGTTTTATGTACGAGACAATACCTTATAGCCAAACTTTTTATCTTGAAATAAGCGTGTAAATCCTACTTACAGACACTTACATCTACATTCTATTCCATTTCCTATTGTCAAGATCAATAAGTTCAAGCTTATATCGCATCTCCTTTTATAAGTATGAAAACCTTTACGGAAATGGACTTTAAAAGACGCTTGACCATTCCGTATTCCTCGTGTACTAGTTCGGCACCCTTCGGCAACAATTTTGATGCTTTCATAACAAAATCCCAAATGAAGGTTGCGTAATCGAGCGGAAAATGCCGATTGTCATTTCGGGACCACCATCATAATAGGAACTTTCTTTCATTCTTTCATCCCTTCTTATAGCACTTTTAATACAATAACCTAGACAAATGTGCATTTTCATACTATATACATATCTTACAGTAAGTAAAGCTAAAATTGACCTCTAAAATGAAGAAAACGCCCAACTATCATGACTATGGAGAAAATGATTTTGTTTTGCATTTGTTGTTTCAGTTGGCATGTCTTGCTCTGACCTGCCATCTGTAGCGATATTTTTCTATTTCATCCTATCGACCAGACTCACATTGAAAGTTAGCTGAAGCATAAACATTCAAAACAAATATGAGACATTTAAGTAAAGTGTGAGTCCTTCTTACTTTTACAAGATATAAAGACATCTAAATGTTTGTAGCTCGTCCTGGAAATAATGATACTTTCCTCATTTCTGTTTGGACGTGGGGTAATGGACTGTTATGATAATTATGTGTTATATACTGAGTTATTTCCAGTCAATTTCGCCTAAATTGATAATGTGGTATGGTTTAAACAGATTATCTAAGGAACTAACAGGAAAATTGTTAACGTGTTATATTTAACAAGATTATGGAAGTTCCGTTCTGTTTTAACGTTATGATATACTTTGTCAATGCCCATAATATTTTCCGCTAAAGCTAACAACATTGCGTTTACGATTGCATACTTTGTTAATTAACCTGGCTTTATAAACAGAAAAAAATATATCTGAACTGCGCTCCAGTTAAAACAAATCCTGTTTTAATATTATTAAAATTCTTGAATATTCATAAAGGGGATTCGCATAATTAATCTGATTTGACTAATGCTACTCAGAACACTGCCTTACACTTAAATATATGAATTTATCATTTATAAGATGCTACAAAAGCAAGACGTCGCTATATATCAGTAACACTATCAATATCTTTGTTAAGAAAGAAATAAATAAACAGAAATAAACACTGTCTTCGTGCAATATCGACCGTTGTTTCGCATTTTGGATTTCCCTGATGATCAACGTATCAAACAGAGTATTATTACTATAATGGATATTTCCTTAAAAGGTAAAGAACTCGGCGTTCTCACACTGTTGATTTTATTGCAACTGTGAGAAAGGCATAATATTTTATATTCTATTCAAACAGTGATCTGTCATTTTAATGAAACAAGTAGCTTTCAGTAAGTCTATTACCATCTAATCAGTTTAAGACAGATAGATATTCTATAACATTAGTGATATCCGTTGTAGACGGTTAGATAAAATATATTTCTATCTGTTTTGTATTTCATCATAACAACAGGAGCATATGATCATTTTTTTTCAAAAAGTGCTGGGCCTATTTTTAAACATGTCAATGATTTGCCAAATCCAGACGATTTTTAACTTTTCATAAAAATCATCCCCAAATTCGTAAAAATGTACTAATAATTTCAGATTTGTATATGCTTTTAGATTATATTTAGTTACATTAGTTATAAACATGATTCATACTGCTTTTACACATGTATAATGGCTATGTATTCATCAGGTCAAGTTAATTCGCTATCCGGGTCACCAAATTGGGTAAACATGGACATTTTGTTTTTTAGAATTATATGCCATGTTCCAAGAAGAATGCGTTCATGAAAGCATTCGATATACTGCAGAAAAAGTAGACACATTATGTGTAGTTTAAAATAAGCAGTAAAATGATGATATAAAAGTAATCTTCACATAAAAAATAAGCTTGTACAAGATGAATGAAAACTTCTACTTTGATTTTCTTCACAAGAATATGTTTCAGGTGTAAGGCAAAAGGTTGGCATGACCCAAACGCGTTTTCAAAGGCCATTCTAAATATAATGACAATTGCGCGCTTCCGTTTGACAAGCAAGAAAAATCCTACAAAGTTTTATTGAAAACTATCGTGGCGCTTCGGAGATATTTATATTTGTATCAGAAGTAGTAATATACACTCAACAAATTACATGTAGCTATAAAAAGCTAAAGCCAGGTACACGGTTTGCCGAGATAGCTTCTTTTCTCGGATGTCAACTGGGAGAACTCATAAAATTCGAAATAGGCACTTGGGTTTAGGAAAGGTATGTGCCCACTGGGTGCCTCACAAGCTAACCGAGGAGCCAAAAGCCAATAGGATCAAATGTGGTAAAGAATCGCTGATTCTCAAATTTTGATGATCGCACAATGTCAAAGCTTCCAAAAGGAGACGAGACTTGTATATACTTTTATGAGCCCAAGCGTCGCGTTTACATTGGCTTCGAAAAGGTGACCGTAGACAATCAATTGTAAAAAGAACTGAAAGTTTCAAAAGGTTTAACTCAAGAGGTACTGTTGTTCAAATTCCTACATCAGCAAAATCAGTCATGGAAATTTTTATAGAGACAAAGTACTGAAAGCTGTTAAACGAAAATAAAAATAATGCGTCTAATGACTTGGTTTCGCGGTCTCTAAATGATACATGATAACGCTGCGACTCACAAAAGTGTTTTCGTTCTAAAGTTTCTGGAAGATGAAAAAGTAGTGCAAATCAATCAGCCCTCTTATTCACCAGATCTAAGTCTTAGTGACCTTTTCTCTTTCCAAGGCTTAAAAAGATGCTGGATTGTCGCAAATATTTATCGATTATGGTATGTTTTAGTTAGTTAAGACCATTAAAGAAAGACTGCTCTGCAATATTTCGACTGCGGAAGTTTGTGGAAGTCAAGGGCGAATACTTTTGAAGGGATCAGCTAAGTTTAAGGTATGTACACAGACTTTGTACCATATTCCAGCACGATTTTCATTCTTTTTAGAATGGTCCTCGTAACCCCATTATGTCCCTTCTGTTTTACACACTATTTCCCTTCTTACGCCCACCTTTGTATGTTATCCCCCTTTTACATATTTCATATAATCATAATGTGCTCAGTGATGAGTATTCTTTTGGTATTTGAAACAACATGTCAGCCGTATCTTCCTATTATATTTTCTGTTCGTGGTTTAGAATATGTATAGCATTGGCTCTATGCTTCTAGGCAGTCTACTCTTACCTTATTTGTTTACACAGAAACCGGGAAACATTCATTTTATTCCCACCAACGAATATATAAATAACATATAAATTTCGACTGCAGTGTCATTTATCACGGACGAAATCTATTACTCTCGTCTGCATATTTTTTGTGGTGCTCTTTTCGTGTTTCTGATTGGAAGCATTCTCCATATCTTGTCTAGAATCAATTCTTTTGCAATTTCCTCTGACCTAATTGAATTTTTTTTACTTCAACATTGCAAATTATTCTGGTCCATGTGAATCTGTTAAGATCAATAATAAAGCTTGTACTGAAAATATTAATTTTTGACATGATGTTCACATTGTCACACATGGTAGTGATGATAATTGAAATACTTTACAATCTGGCAAATAAACGCATACTTAAATATGCCTACATCAAAAGTAAGCACACAGGGTCTGGCCGTTATTCTGTAAATGGTAAGGACCATATGTTAAATCAAATACAAATACACAAATGTAGTTCACTGCACATATTAATACTTAACGTTCATTTTATCATCCCATGTAAGAATTGTGCAAACTGCTAATACTCGGCGCATACAGCTAAATAAACATATCTAAAATAAAGTTAATGGCAGATTCCAAAGCATTTTTTAATCATTGGTTTGTCTGGTGTCAGTTTTCTCCGATATTTTTGGCGCCAGCCTGTTAACCTGAGCATTTTGATTTATATGTGATGTCTGTATCTACACATAATTTTGTGTCAAAGTAATTTTCATTGATCGCGCCTTCAGTTTTTTAGATAATAGCCTTGTTAAATTTAATATGTTGCTTCAATGTATTGTTGTCGTCGTAAGAAAAGTAACCCCATTTTGATACGAAATAACACAGTCAATTCACGACAATCGCATTCGAAGGAATTGAATCAAAAGATATTCTTTATAACATAAATTCTTTGGATTAGACTCTATGGTTGAATTTAATTTCAGAAAATCATTATTACTTTCAAAGAATTTTCAGGAAACTGGACCAATTTCTGTTGCATGAATTCAACAAGTTTAGGTCTTAATTTTGTCTTCCAGTTTAAGCATATGTACTACTCATTTATTCATTTTTTTTCTTGTCTCATTTAAAGCGAGAGCAGCTGCAATCGTCAAGCAAATTTATGAAGATCATTTGGCGTGTATATGTGGTTTCTTGAAGACTGTTTATTACATTTTTTTGTATTCACCAATCATTATCTGAAGCCTTTCAGAAATTAATCAAACGCATTTGCCTCTGTCTTACAGGAAAACTAGTGCCAGAACAAACCTCAAGAGTAACGTAGTTGAAATATTTATTAAATATCTTGCAGTTGAATATGACACAGATTTAAAATATAAATGTCTTTCAAGTGCCTCTTTTATATTGATTGCCAGAAACAATTTGGTAAATTATTTTATTCATTATAAGCCTTTGTAATGAGATTAACTTAATATGATCTATTTCTGTGAATGACTAATTAATTGACGTATAGATTTACATTGTTAACTCCTAAAATGAAAGCAATTTTGTTGCATGATATCCACATTAGAACACAATGTTATTCCAATACTACCCATCACATTTATTTTTTATGCTTCTCCCTCGTCGAACTTACTGAACTACTTATATCCGGCTGTTGAATTTTCAGCCCCTTAAATAAACATCATTCACAATGCCGGTTGAAGAAGTCACCCATGTGCCGGAATAGGCTGGCTTTTTTTCTGATACAAAAATATTGAGTGCCACTTAATCTGTAATATATGAATGTATGTCTGCATCTGTTTGCTAAGTCACAACAAGGAAAACAGAAATTACTTTAAGTTTTGAGCGGTCTGTTAAATCTTAGGGGGGTATTAAACGTAATGGTAGCATGTGGTTTGGATACAAAGAAATAGTGACCGAGAGGTTGTGTTACATTATTTGATCTACTATTTTAAATAAAGATATGCTAAATAAAGTATTACAGACGAATATTTAATTAATCTAAATATAGATAAGTCACTTAAACGTTTCAATAGAAAAACATGCTTTAATTAAGCAAACGCCGCTTAAGGTTATCTATCTTTACTTAAGGCAAAAGAACACTTATATTAATTTAGCATGTTACATGTATAGGGATAATAACGTAATTAAAACTTATTGTCTATTACAGATATTATTTCTCAACCAAAGCTTTGCCAATAAAGGTTAAATAATCAAAAAAATGTATCCCTATTGAATTAACTCCATACCTTTCTTACAGAAGTAAAATATGATGTCAAACTTATTTTGAAATCAAATAACACACACATATAAACACACGCACGCACGGACGCAGACGCGCGTACTTTTACTCCCAGTTGGTATCTACAAAAGATAAATCAATCCGTTATATATGCTGGGAATTGTAACTCAGTTAGTACTTACTTTGCTTAAGAAAAATTAAAAATGTTTCAGACAAAGTTCAAACAGCCAAGGGTAATTATGAAGAAATTACTTTTGATATCATCTTATTTAAAAGTTAAAGTCTGAACATATTTTACAGGCAGAGTTTTTTATGTTTGATTACTCACATAAATGTATCATAACAAACCAAGTAAATCTAGTCTATCTCGTAGGGTGCCTGATATGTATTCAGATCAATTCGTTTTTGTTTCCTGTACACTAGACAAGAGTTAGAAGCCAAACCTCATTAGATTTCCGGAAATATATTACTGATTTATATCCACCTACAACCTATGAATGAACATACCCAACAGACGCAATGTCAATAATTTCAAAGAGCTCTGGAACAATTCCTTTGCTCAACGGAGCAGTATTAGAATTTCAGTTGAAAAAGAAACATACCATTATCCTCTCATTCTTATTGACATTTTAACTGCATTCGTAATTTAATTGCATATCGCACATTATTAATTTCCGAGACTGACACAACGTTTTTACTATTGACTATTGACAAAGAATAGTTTGGTATACGGGGCTGGGGTGGGGGGGGGGGGGCTCGACTTTTCCCCCTCCCCACACTTTTTCTGTATTTTGCATATAATTAAAATGTAGTTGTTGAATTTTTGGAGCAACCTATATCTAAAATATTTTTCCGTTTCGGCATCTTTTCGTCTTGGGCCTACTTTGCGATGCATGGCTCTATGGCCACGTTTTGGGTGCTCTGTGCTTCCGGGAAATCTACCTTTACCTTTTATAAGTCTCCATATTTAACGGCATCCACTGCCATGAGAAAAATGGTCAAGTTATCATCGCTGTAGTTTATTCTATTGTCCCGCATAATAATAAGATTCTTTGAAATGCAATTTTCTTACTTATTATAGAATAGTTGTCACATGTTTTCTGTGGTCCTGATACGTCAGTGTTGTTAATTATGGCTACTCATTATATACCATTATAATGAACAATACCTTATCTGAATAAGGTACTATTTGTTTCTTTTTCAGTCCTCAATCACATTCTGAAAGATGTATTGTTGTCACTTTTTGCACCATGACTTCCTTGTTAAACATTAATACTGTATTAGTTTTAAATGGTTTACTAAAATCATATCATATTGTTGCCATCGAATTCATTGGATTACCCATGAGACCTGACTATATGACTATATGAGATATGTATCTGCTTCCCCGGATTAAATTTGGAGGAATGTCGTTATAACGGTACAATGAAATAATAAACTTATAGCGGTATATACTTAACATGAAATTGTAATTTGACTTATAATTAAAATAAGTGTTTTAAATATCATTTCTTAGAAATGATGTATAACGTTTACAAAGAATGTGACATCTGTAAAACCAAAAGATGTCATCTGTCAAATAATGCGATTATAATATTCGTAAACAAACATTATTTCAATCGTTTCTAAACCGGTTTTTCATCATTTCAGGAATTGATCTACTTACCCTGACCAACATACTAAGATAGAATCATAGGACCATAGTAACGGATAAATTTCATGCGACGCCATAGTGACTGTGGGTACACTCATTTATTTGTGATTTAGGACAATTATTTCATCTTTTAGGCAATAGAAAGTTTCTGCTGTATTCTGCAAACATAAGAACTAACATAATATTGATTTTGAATACTTGGGTGAATAAAAGTAATGTTGTTGTTGTTAAAAAAACATTTCTATTGATGTGTTATTTAATGCTGTAATGTTGTACCTATACATCGAAAAGATGTAAACACACAAATTCCAGGAAATTCAAAAATCTAGAAAACGGCAAAATTACTTAAGACAGGTTTGCTGATGTCTTGAACAGGGTATCTAAAATCACCCACTAAATTATACATATTTTAAATTGATTCTGAAAAAATAATTAAGTTGAAACATAAAATGTGATATTTTACTAAAATCATGCTCTTGTAGTGCTCTCAGTTGATTCATTTTCAAGACTCTACAGTTGATTTAAGAATCTACAGCTGATTTAAACAGCTTTTTGTTATAAATTTGCCATATACGCCGCAAGCCCGGATAGAATTCATGACCACTAAAATTACAATCTCTACTAGTCATTTGGATCCAGCATGAGTTTAGAGTACCAGTTGCAAAGGAAAATACATTAACAAAGAAAGTAAAAACTAATGAAATGCCAAATCCATTGAAAAAGAAACTGATGACATTTGGTTAGAAATAATGTTTAACCCTTAAGTTCATTCGACCATTCGTAACTGCAGAATCGTTAAGAAACTGCACCCTTTGGAACTTGTGCCGCATTATTGTTATGAACCGGCAGTTGCTCGTAGTTCCTCCACCACAGAATAGACACCATGTGTTCTATATTTGTTTTGTGTATGAATAATCACTTAAAGTACATATAACTTGATATCTTGTCCAGAAAAAAGAATTGATATTCAGGAGACTATAAATACAAAACAATTCAAACTGTTTTTGTCGTAGATACAAAACAATTTAAATCTGTAATTTCCGTACATAGCCAAATCAATTCTAAGCTTTCCGGCTACCTCATACCTTATCGACAATGATTATTTTAATCTGAACAATCATTATTTAGTTAGCCGTTACATGCATGCAAACGGAGGGATTCAGCTTTGAAAACAGTATTATGAGATGCTACAAAAGCAAGATTTAGGTATATATTACTTTAACCAAACGTTAGTTAACAGTTTCAATATTTTGTTTGTTTGTTTGGGTTTAACGCCGTTTTTCAACAGTATTTCAGTCATGTAACGGCGGGCAGTTGACCTAATCAGTGTTCCTGGATTCTGTACCAGTACAAACCTGTTCTCCGCAAGTAACTGCCAACTTCCCCACATGAATCAGAGGTGGAGGACGAATGATTTCAGACACAATGTCGTTTATCAAATCGTCACGGAGAACATACGCCCCGCCCGAGGATCGAACTAACGATTCCGCGATCCGTAGACCAACGCTCTACCTACTGAGCTAAGCGGGTGGATTTCAATATTTTTGTAAATAACTGTAATACGCATTTGTCTAAATAAAGTATGAGTCAATATTTCGAATTTTAGATTAAATGGCCCTGATGATAAAACAATAGCTATCAAATAGAGAGAAAATAGTATTTCCTTAAAAGGGAAAGGACTCGGCGTTCTCACACATTTGTATTATAAATATCTCAAACAAATACATAGTTTTAGAAATACAGTTCAAATTGTAAAAAATTATTTAAATGAAACAGGTACCCTGCAGGTTCATTGTTTAGAACTATATTTGATAATATCAGTATTTTGGTCTAATAATCTTTAAATATATATTCCAAACATCTTATCAAACAAGTGATGCTTGTTCTAGAAGGTAAAATGAAATGAGCCGCGCCATGAAAAAAACCAACATAGTGGCTTTGCGACCATACGCGCAGTCTGGTCATGATCAGGATCCATGCTATTGCAAGTAGAGAAACCATTAGCGAACAGCATGGATCCTGACCAGACTGCGCGGATGCGAAGGCTGGTCTGGATACATGCTGGTCGCAAAGTCACTATGTGGTTTTCTCATGGCGCAGCTCAAATGCATTTCATTCTGTTTTACTTCCGTCATAACAAAAGGCCCATACTATCGCATTTTATTTGCAAATATTGTGCTGTCCGTTTTTGTTCTATTGTGTTACATCATATCTGCGTATCGTTTATCAGACGATATTGAAGTTAATATATATTTCTGACGTTTTTATGAAAATTCTCCCCGTATTCGTAAATGTATATTAGGAAGTTTGTCTACTAATTGTTTTATGCCAGGTCTATAAACCATAAAATTTATACTGTCTGAAAATGTATTCATTAATTTAATGAAAAAGTTATGTTAAATCTCTGTCCAGGCATGTTTCAAGTTTTATCAAATGTACCTGTAGTTTTTAAAGTTTTGGAGACCAGGGCTATTCTGTGAGTTCCAAGAAAAATATTTTTACGGAAGCATTCCAGACCGGTAGACTGTAAAATAAATAGATTTTTTTTTAATCTGATAAGTGTAAGACACGTAGTCTGTAGCTTGTGAAGTAAATAGAAAAATTATGTCCAGCTTAAAACAAGCAGGCTATTCGTAAAATAAGTAGGAAAATTTCTTGCAGCGAAGAAAAACTTCTGTGCAGAGGATGTCACGCGTCTGTCGCCAGTAAAATAAGCAGAAAACTTCAGAATTTGTAATTAGAATTCCAGTAAACGGTAATACATCGCATGGAATAGAGAACTAGAGATTAGCACTCGTGAAAGATTCAGCGGGACTTAAAACATCTTCACCGTGTTTAACTTTATTAACATTCCACTTTGCCTGAAAATATTTCTTGATTAGTTTCAATATAGCGGTCATATATAATCAAACGCTAGTTACTAATTCTTTTAAAGAATGAAAACATATAAAGAGTTGTGCAACACGTACATAAAATAGAAAAAGAACACACGCACATATACATTGACATACTGACACTGACACACTAACATATACATACACATCTTTATTTTTCTAGGAGTTAGAAACGTAATCAATATTAGTTTTACTGGAACGTTTCTGACAAATTTTAAACAATTTTGGACAATTAGATTTGGCGATATCTTTGCTTATAGCGAAATCATATGCATGTATATTAAAAAGAATAACAAATTAAGTCCTATTCTTTATGTACTTTATGTATGCTTGCTCGAATAACTGCATCATAACAGATGAAGTGAATTTCAATGATCCTAGCCTCTTTAGGTACCTAGTCTATATAGTAATTTTATTTCCTGTCAGCTTAATAAGACATGTCATAGGAAGCCAAACCTCATTAGATTACCGGAAATGTGTGTTATTTGTATCCACCTACAACCTATCAGATATCAATAGATTCAAAAGATAACATATAAATAATAGACAAGAGATCTGAAACAATCTCCTTTACACAAGGAATACTTTTAGACGTCATTATAAGTTTGATAATACTTTATCAGATCTTAACATTGTTCTACTCCGTATTGAAAATTCACAAAATGATGAAAATACTAGGCAGAATTAAATGCAAGCTTTTGTTTCATTTACCAATCATGAATACGCAACAGAAAACATTCAATCAATTATCTGAATGACAGTGATTCGCGTATGTCTAAAATGTTGTAACTTTATAACTATTTGTTTTGCTTTTGAAGATGGCACACTTTATCATCAGTTCTGAAATATAAAAATTAATGAATATATTAAGCTTTATTTTTATATCCACACACGCCCTTAAATTTGCGTTATTGTAAATATTATTTTTGGCTTCCCGTTTTTAGTCCATTCTATATGCTCAAGATGGAAACATGCCTTCATTCGATAACATAGTTTATCTATTTATTTTATTTTAGGTCGATTGTGACTCGAGTTTTACAATTTATTCAATGTCTGCCTCATTCAAGATGGTACCCAGCGCCACTAGATCATTAGAAAAGAAAAGCAGTTTAATGTTGTGCGCCAAGCAAAGCAGTTATTTGTACCATTATTTCTTTGATATGAAACGGCCCGAAAACGTGCCGATGAGCCATGCACTCGAAGCTGGCTGTACTACTAGGTTGCCACGTCGTTGATAAAGACATGACAGTTTATGCTTCGGCTGACACAGGAGAAAGCAGTATGTGATTTATCGAGTTCACTAGAAGTCATGTCGGAACATTTTATGTAAATTTTAGTTTAAAAAGTCTTTATTCAGGATACTCTTAGTGAAATGTACTTGTTAGTTTATCACTTTACATGAATTCAGTAGTTCATTGAAATATAACGTTTGATGATATCCTGATAATTTCACAATTATCAAGTATAATTTCACTTGAAGAAACTTAAATTTAATGTCCAATAATTAACATAAGGTTGAAAACTTATAAGCTATTGCTTTATGTTTTTATCCAGTAGAAATAAATCAGTTTTCTTTCTTCTACTTGTTTTATCTAGGTCGCTCAACACGAGACTTAAAATCCGCAATTTACGTTTATGTTGCTTGAAGTATTATTTTATTGTTCAAAATGAAATTGCAACTTTAAACACTACTTTTTATATGAAGTTTTAAATCTATAGATAAATATACGGACAGATAACTCTTAATTCTATTTTAGCTCAGTTCTAGAAATACCTATTGTGAATGTAATGATACATGTGCTTTCTTTACCGTGTGAATAATTCATTCCACATATCTGTCGTAGGTGACTTTCCATTGATTGTAAGACCTCGAGTCATGTTATCACCGCTGTAGTTTATTCTAGTGCTCTGAAAAGAATATAAATTGCTTCATCATGCAACTTTCTCATTTATTTAGAACAGTTGTCACATGTTTGCTGTATTTCTGATACACTAAGGATGCAAATGAGGTTTCATAGGCGATTTACACCAGATATACCATTAGAATGAACACTGCTTCCCGTGAACTAAGTCTTTCTAATTCAGTCTGGACAGAGAGACATTCTTTATGCCGTAGGACACAATTTCTTATGTAAAATATATTTGTTCTGTTGCCTTATACAAACAAATTACTGTTCTTTTCTCTTAAGGATGAACGATCGATTTTTTCTAAGTTTTATTTTTTGTGCTTGAAGAATATTAGCTTTTTAGAAATATAAGAGCAAGAAAGCACAGGTCACCGTACTTGTTCAATTTCATAGGGCATTTTATCACCCATTTTTTAGGCATTTCTCGAATAAAGTAATATTGAAAAATGCAGAAAAATGCAGGTACTTAATAAAACATTTAATATCCCACTTAACGTTATTGTGACTTCAAGTGTTACAGGTTACCATGAGATTATCAACCCCAACCTCATTTGTCCTTATGCACATAAAGGCCAATTTTTCCGCATCAAGCAGAATCTGACTTTTTTATGATTTGATATTTATTTTGCGCATAAACGTTGTTTGAAAAAATGTTCAAAGAAATAATTTTCAAAATGGCGGATGTCCTGAAACCTAAACCGTACCGTCCGTGTGTCCTAAAAAACATCGAGGACATTTTTTATGTTTCAATCAAATTGTGAAAAGATGCATTGCCATCACTTTTTAACCATATCTTTCTTCTTAAACTTCAATAAGGACATTGATATTTTAATTCTATTTCATTACTGTGAAATCATTTAATTTTGTTCTCATGAACTTCCGTGAATTCTCTATTGGGGACATGATTAAATTGAATCAAAACTATTCGTATATGGATTTCGTGTTTGTCCCTTCTCAAAGTATTTTTAAAGATTGTATCTTTTTAAATAATTTACAGGAATAAACATATAGGGACTACACTGAACATAAAATTGTAATTCGATTAATAATGAACAAAACTTTTGCAGCATTGATATTGAAATTTTGATAAGCATTTGGTAGCTTGTTATAAAAATATTTTGATAATGTCAAATATTACAATTATAATTAATGTTTATTAATGGATTTCTATTTAAGTCGTTTTCTAAACCAGTGTTTCATCATTTCAGCAAGTATTCCACTTACCCGGACTTACATACGAGAAAGAATCATAATACTTGCCGACAGAAAAGTAATCTTTTCACCGAAGCAGTTTTTGTTTTTATAAGGGAAAAATATTAATCTCAAACCCAATATTGAATAGTTAAATGACATCATTCAAACAAAACAAAGAGTATTCTTCATTACATATTTTATGTATCCCAGTTACGAGATTTCCAAAGTAGCGAAACGAAACGTGAAGACTGCAACAGAATCTATGTCACTGCTACACATCATAAGAAGATTGCACATGTCTGTCATAAAAATCAATTATGAAGCTGCTGTGGTTATGTTTAATTTTCCTGAATATCATTTCTTTTCTAGGCGAATAAACGTTCTTGTATTCTGGAAAATTTAGAATTTCGAAAATGTGTTATTTGATTTGTTCGACATAAACATAAAAAAATGTGAAACAAAGCTCGGGAAATTAACACATGTAACTACGGAAAGGCAGCTGGGAAGTAACTGGATTAAGAGGGCTTTACTGATGTTTTGTACTGGATAATGCTTCAAATCACCGCTGAAACATCTATATTTTGGACTGATTCATAAAAGTAATAATTGAAGTAGAAATGAAAGACGTCGCGATGTAAAAATAGAATTAATCCCTTAGAGTGCTTATTATTTACAAATCTAAATTAAAAAAAAACATAATCAGCAGACCATTGTTAAAAAAGTATACCACAGGCAATGTGCATGGATACGAAACTATTCCACAGCAATAACCATAAACAAAAAACAATTTGAATCAGTAATTTCCATATGAGACAAACAAATTTAAATCTAATCAACTCCAACTTGTTCCATTTTTTTCAAACTTCCTCATTCCTTGTTAGTAAAGGCCATTTATGAAAAAAGGGGAAAAAACTCGCAAAGAATTTATTTTTGGTGAAAGCATTATACAATATGTATGTAACAGCATACTAAAAGTATAGAATGTTATCATGGTGCAAAATGCATTTTTTTGGGGTAAAAAGTTTAAAAACATAATTAAAATTGTGAATTTCTGGAATCGGCCCATAATGATGTCAATATTTTTTATTAAGAAAGCAAATTTTGCATGGCAGTAGACAATCATAATAGAAAAATATTAAGCTCATGACTATTTAAAAAACATCCAATATGGCCGCCAAAATCCAAGATGGCCGCCATTAAAATCTCATTTCACATGAAAACCGTTTAAGTATGTCACAAAGTTCAGATAGTGTGAAAAATGATCAGCATCATAGAAGATACACACATTTTATTTCAAAACACACAAACTTCAGTCTTAAACAAATTCAAGATGGCTTCTCAATTCCAAGATGGCCGCCACAGGGTCATGTAGACAATACAGACCCCGAATAAGAAAATGCCCCTAAAAATGGTTTGACTGAAAATATTTTTCTTGCATCAAACATGACCCCCATTTTTCTGATTTTTATTCAGCACTGACAATATTCATCAAGAGAATGTAACATAAAGACACTTAAAGTAGGTCTTAATGTGAGCTACAGCCATTGGAAATATGACAATTTTATATAAATAACGAAGAACAGCTATTTAGTGTGCTGTAACATACAAGGGTACATTGGTAAAACTTGAAATCTTGCCAGATGAGGATGGGAAAGGTCTACTTTGATTAGAATTTGATAGAAGATGGCAAATTTATTGAGTTTTGCATAAAATATTGATAAACACAAAAAGACCACATTTTCAATGTATTTGTGTGTATGCACAGTACTTTTTCTCAAAACTGCATTTTGGTATCCTAACGATTGCTAATTTGTAGTTGTTAGAGGTACAGTTGGAGATATTTTACAGTTTAAATGTGTAATTTGCCCTGATATTGTAGCAGATCACAGTAGTAAATGACAAAACAGGGCAAAAGTAGGCTACAGTTATGATAACTGAATTGCCATAAAACCTTAGAAATTGTTGGTATAAACTACAGCCTTGTATTTAGGTTGTTTGTACATTTCAAATGAAACTGGCACAATCTTAGAGAAAAAAGTTTTTCTTATAGGCATACAGACACTTAATAGGAAAATGGTCAATAAATCGTAGTCGCATAATGGCGGATTCAAATAGTTCTCATTTTTTATTTTTTTGCTCTTTAGAGCTATTTTCCTTATGTTCTTTGCAATATTTGCTGAAATCAAATGATAGATCTATGCCTGACATGTAGGTAGCATTTTCATAATAAAATAATAACACTACAGAATGTGTCATGTTGACAGATCATACACTACCACTATAGGGATCTCATTGTTTAGCTAATTTTGCAGTTTGTGTGTTTGACTAAAAATATTTTTTCTGCATCAAGCCTGACCCCTGCTTTCCTTTTCATTTTATTCAGTACTGACACTATTCTGCAAGAAAATATAAGTTACAGACATTTAAAATAGGTCCTGATGTGCGCTACAGTCATTGGAAATATGTGAATTTTATAAAGAATAAAAAAAGAACAGCTATTAAGTGTGTCATAACCTTTAACAAAAACATTAATTGAATACATTTTACTAAAGTATGATTCGCAATAGCATAGAAATCTAGATCATAACAACACTTCCACATCAGGATACGAGTTATATGACACAGGGAAATGCTTACGCCTTTAGTATCTAGAACGATGTAATGGGTCCAATCGCTATGGTGACTGTCCTATGTTAAAACGTAGAGCTGGTGAGACCATATACAGTACCGTATAAATATTTTTTTTCTCTGGCTACCTCGCCTAAATGATTCATGACTGTAATGGTTTCATGGATCAGGCGAATCACTCAATGTTTCAAACTAACAACCTTCAACTAATGATAATCAGCTCAAACGCCTATAGGCTGGGAATACTGTGTTTGACTTTTTTGACGTTCCTGTCAGCCAATGTCTTTGAATCGACAACATACAAGTGTCCTTTCGCATAGATGTTCAGCCGGTGTTCTCTTACACGAAGCTGCAACTCAATATGATTGCCCTATCTCCTGGATGCTCAGCGCTTATATGCTATAAAATACAGCATTAAAATGACACCCAATGCATCGGCTGTACTTCGCCGATAACGTTGAACCTCGTTCTCTTCCTGATTCAGAAGATTACCGGTGTTCTTTTACATGAAGCTGCAACTCAATATGATTGCCCTAACTCCTGGATGCTCAGCGCTTATATGCTATAAAATACAGCATTAAAATGACCCCCAATGTCTTGGCTGTACTCCGCCGATAACGTTGAACCTCGTTCTCTTACTGATTCAGAAGATTACCAAACCAAACGTCTCTGATGACCAGCCTTTATTTGCTATTGTCTGTTCCTTAAAGGTTTCATTTCTATGTGCTGGTCTTTACACTCAAAACCCAGTTACAATACTGCAACTTGTCTTTAGTCTCAAATGTCCTTTTTTATATAATTTATCTGCCCTAACAGTATAGCTGCAACAGCTCTTTTTCAAGGTACTAGGATAAATTATAAGTTGAATCCTTGATGTGTGGATACAGAATGAATTCAATTACATTGTAATTCATCTACTTATCTATACCCTAGCAGAGGTGTGCTTTGACTGGTGCTATTAATGGAACTTGTTTCTGATTGGTCCAAATTTGAACATATTTTACATTGAATACACGAGTACTTGATCTAACAAATAGTTGGTTCTCGTTTACTATACGATTGTATTTAACATATTGTGTGATGCTGAGATCCAGCTATGACTGTTATTAACCCAAGTCGTTCATAAGGTTATAACACATTAAATAGCTGTTCATCTTTATACTATATATAATTGACATATTTCCAATGGCTGTAGCACACATCAGGATCCATTTAGAATGTCTGTAACTTAATTACATTTTCTTGATGAATATTATCAGTGCTGAAAAAAAAATCAAAAGAAAAGCGGGGGTTATGTTTGATGCAAGAAATAAATTTTCAGTCAAACATAAAATACAAAATCAGCTGAAAATGAGACCTCAGATTGTAGTGGTGATGTATGATATAAGTTTCCATGACAAATTCTGTCATGTTATTATTTCATTGTGAAAATGCTACCTACATGTAAAGCATAGATCTTTCATGTCATTTCAGAAAAATAGTTGCAAAATATAAGGAAAATAGCTCTACAGAACAAAAAAAAAACAGGAAGAAAAAGGCTGAGGACTATTTGAATCTACCATATTTTTCGTGCCATTTTCCTGTTTAATGAAAACGAAAATTAACTGTAAACACCTTTTAATGTAATTTTGCCTCAAAACCATGATTATCATATGGGAAAGGATATTACTAAGAAAGAAAAGTACCCATACTCATATATTTTGTTAATAAATAGGGAAGTTATCGCTGCTTTACGACAACTTCTACTGCCGAATGACTCGGCAATTTTATCTGTATACTTCACTGTTTCCTCGTATTGAATCTGCTGGCAGTATGTTTCCATCTTAGGTAAACTACATACTGTTACTAACAATAACCAGCTTATTATATGTAAAAGCAATGATATGAGACAAGTTGACATAAAATCGGCGACAACATAGCTGTCAAGGCTCCACAAAGGCCACAAGTGTGATCGGAGTTCGAAGGGAAGGTTTCCCTCGTGAGGGTCTGGAGGGCGATGATCCTTAAAAGCCGGAAACGCCCTCACATAGAAAATTTAGACTTTTAACACACAATAGATCTGGTTTTGAATAGTCTCCCTCCATGTTTACTTTTTGTGATGTTTATTCATGCGGTAGAAATAACATGTTGCACCGGTGAATGTAAAAGCTGTATCATACGGTATAAAAACACTGTGTCAACGTCACCTTGCATGTTTGATTCAATAATTTTCTACGAAAAAAACAATTGATTGCTTTATTTCTTTAACATGCGTGTGACCTTGAATAGTAGGTGTGTGAGCGTGATCTAAGGCCGAAATGTGTGTGGCACACGCGCAATGCGTGTGTCTTGACAGGTATGCTACAATTCTGGTTTAAATGTCGTTTTTATGGCGGCCATATTGGATTTAGGACGCCATTTTGTTTTCTTCTAAATTTCTAATTAGTTTACATTTTGCACAATACAGTAATCTAATGTAGTGCCAAAGTTGGACCCCGTAAGATGCATAAATCAGTTGTTATTAGCCGATTCCAGAAATCCGCAGTTTCATTAACATTTTAAACATTTTAACCCCAAAAATAGACATTTTGCATCATGATACTTTTCTGTACTTTTTATATGTTGTTGCATACATCTTGTATAATACTTACACAAAAAATCAATTCTTTGCGAGTTTTTTCCTTTATTTGGCATTTTGGCCATAAATGGCCTTTACTATGTCAACAGTATTAAGGAATCGATCCTACCGATTTTCGTCGCTATCCCTCTACGGTAACATGCAATATATACCGAATGAGATATACTATCGAATTAAAAAATGTGGTCTTCCAGCACGTGCACAGAGCGTCTGACTTCGGATTTTTTTAGAAGAATACGCTTTTTTCTTGTGCGTAATAAGCGTCCACATATCTTGTCCGAACCGCAACGTCTTGCACATCAGTACAAATATGGGCAATATTGTTTTTTATTTGAATTGATACAAACTCATACTTCTGGGCAAGCTAATAGACTGTAACGATTTCCGATTGAGGCATTGCCTCATTTCATTTATTTTTATTATTTCTTTAAAATGCGAAGCGGTTGTTTAGTTATTGTATCATGCTTGCGGAATTCAGGTTTAAAATTAATACTAAGGAGGTAGGTTCCCTTAATATTTGTATGTGCGCATGCCCAGCCGGAAGCTGACCTGACGATTTACGACGACGTTTACGACAAACTAAATGTGTTTGTATATCCATTCTACAGAAAATAAATCATGAACCTGTCTCCGATCTGATGCTTAATGGTTTAATAATGCAGAAATAATGAATGAATTGCCGAAGAAACGCTTCAAAAAATTGTTGCTTTAAAATGACGTCATTGACGTCATGACGTTACGTGTCAGTTACCGCGCAAAATTAATAGCTTTTATTTTGAAAGTACGTAATTCTGTGCAATTTCTTTATTTGAACTATTTTAAACAGCCATTATTTGCTGAAATATTTTCATGTGTCTTTCGCTCTGAATAATAATATTTGGCTTCTTTTATGTAGTTATATTGAAATGTTATGCGGAATGTAAGAAAATGGATGATGGTAACCAATGTTACTGGGAATATAGCAGGGTAAAAGGTTACTTAATACGACCATTTTCAAATAAAAATTGGGTAGTTTGATTTATAACACCTATTTTTCAGTTTCCGTTGATAATTCATTATTAAAACTAAGCTCTAAAATTGTTCAAATTTCAGTAGAAAATTGGAAACGAAGCCCGTGACCTATATATCTAAATGTAAAATTCAAAAGCGTTGACACTGGTCTATTTAAGTGACACAGCTTCGGCATTTTATTTGCATTTCAACAATATCTTTAATAATAATAGCAGCATGCAGAACGATTTTTTCCATAAAATGTCAGACGAGGGGTACTGCTGTAAGCATTTTAAGTTGTGAAAATTGTTTATTAAAATAAATTAATGCAAATAATACGAAAATATTACCTACGTTAGAAATAACATGTTTTAAAGCTACATTAACAAGACAGATTATCTTATTTAATATTTTTTATAAGAATTTACGATAAAAAGCAAGATATAAGCTACTGAAGAGACACTAGTTAGTTAGCAAATGAATTATTAAATAAATAAAAAAGGAAATAATGAATAAAATGAGAAAAGTGTATCCATAACAAACATTTGTTATAGTTCTATTGAAAGCGATTGTACAACGTACTGTTTTCTTTCACATATAAGTAACTTCAAATATCTTTAGTTAGTATGTGGATCCGCAAAAAGATTTTCTGCTGCGCAAGAGCACATTTTAACACCAACCTATTTCAGTCCCCATTAAAAAGATAAGACAGAAACACGGTTTTGGATATACATGTATATTGTATTATTTCTTAAATAAAATCTTATTGCCAACACCTACACATATAAATGCATTTTTCCTGACAAAATACGTTTGTTTTGAGCGAATGTCTGATTCAATATTTCATAAAGAGAAGTAAGGAGAAGTTTCGAGGTGAGAATCATGATATTGTCTTACAACGATATCATCCAAGTTGATATTTTAACCCATAATGTTTAAACATAGTACTTGAGTGTATTGTACATAGTAGTCACCGAATCAATCTATTTTCACTTTCGTATGATGTGCCCTCTTTCGAACGCTTCTTACATGTATAGATCGCCTACATAATACTTTTAATAGGTTCACATTTGCTTCAATGTCGCGTATGCTGTTACCAGCTAATTAAAGGCTGTCTAAACTAAGCACTTTAACTTTTTCATAATTATGTAGGGGCCTTCATATCGTATATGGCAACGATGCGATCGCGTCAGCTATGTTGGAACTGGTGTAATGGCATATAGTCGGTTGTAAAAGCTCATATGATCTTATGTTTATTTGTTGTAGCCTTGCCGACGACTCAAAATAAATCCAATTTTATTGTTGCGCTTGTTATGTCGGCTTAAGATTTAACATAGTGAAGCTGTTTTAATTCTTTTTTTTAAGACATCAACTTGTTTAACAAATCTTATTTTTAGCTCGTCTGATTAAAAAAAAAACGCTTACGAGGTATTATGGTCACTTGAGCGAGGGATTCTCTTCTTTTATTTTTTGTATTAGATTCAACAATACGGAGAATGATTATCTATTCTGGAATGGGAACTTTGATTATATTTATAATCATAACTCTAAGAGCTATAGTGTAAGTTTTGAAAAATCAGGGTTTTCTAAAATTCTACATATAACTCATTGTAGAAAATAACACACAGAGCTACCATAAGTTATACCAGACGTGTATATGTTATTAAGCTTTGAAAATAGCTACTAAACAACTTTTTTAAATCAATTTGCCTTTCAGCTACTCCTATTTTTTTCTTCGGAAAAGGTCAGCAAACTATTATGAGAAAAATCACATTTTCAGTAATAGCTTTCAAAATGACATTTACTGAGGAAATTGCCCTTATCTTTATAAGCTTTTCATAAAGGAATCTACATTGGTTAACTAAACTGGCTCTACGAACGGACATTTCTTACCTAATCAATGAACAAAGATTCACTGTGAAATTAGTTTGCTGTTTGGAAATGAGATTTTGATTAGTTTCTGAAATGTGACGTGTTTTGTTAATAGGAAGAAAGTATGTCTTTGCTAACTTATTTGGTTTTGAATGGTATATTTGGCAATATTAAGGGAGGGAAGGGGGTGTCAAGCAATTACCACATGATAAGTTATTTGAGAAATACAGGGAAATGAAAAGTGAAGCAGATATTAAATAACATTTTCGTCCAACATACATTGTATCTGAGTAGTTTACGTTATCTAAAAATATCATCATCACTTCAAAGCAAAGTATTTTTTAAAACTTTATTTCTTAGCAAATGTAAATACATGTAACAAAGATACCCATTTAAAGCGATTGGTTCTTGAAATGGTGTACCTTTGCATGAGACTACACATGTAAAGATAAGGAATAAATCTCACCTCGCACTTGTGAAAATGTGAAAACTATCTCACTTAAAGATGAGTTATATTCCATATTCAAAAATATATATTTTTTTCAATTTACCCTCATTTACGTCGCAATACTCATTCTGCAACAAATTTGACTCTCAACGCTGGAAACAGACGCGTGTGAACGAAAATTACGTCAGACATCTTGTAACGTTGCAAAGACGCTAGATAAAAATGTTGCTTTTCATTATATTATTGGCAGCATCGCGTTAATAAGTTCTTGTCGAGTAACGTTATTTAAATAGAAGAATATTCTATAAAGAACACAGCGCGATTACAATTTTCATCTCGTTTTTTAAAGCAAAATTAATTAACACTGTACAAGTAGATAAGCAAAGCTATATACATCAAAGCTTTAAGCTACGCTCTCGTGAAATTTTGTCTCACTGACAAAGCTGCAAAAGCGATTTTCTTAAAATAAATCATTCCGTTTGCACGCAACATATCAAGAACAAAGTCTCCTTATTTTCGTTATGCTATTCTCAGGGGGATTTAGTTTTATTATCAATCGGTAACACAAACATATTATTCACACATAAATCGTGGAAAACAATGGTTCTGTAGAATATATGATTTATTATCTGAGTTATACAAGTGTTTTAGCCCATTTGAGCTCATAGTGATCGGGATGAGCTATTGTGACCACTCATCGTTCGTAGTACGTCATTCCTTTCGTTTGTCCGTCCACAGTTTACTGAAACGATATTCCGTCTGAAACTATAAACTGAAATTTATGAAACTTGCTCTGAGTATTATTGCTAATCTTCTCACGAAATTGTTCGAAAAGTTCCGCTGGGTGGTATATCGGGGCCACAAGAGCTTACAAGATACAAAAATCTTCTAAACGTTTAAACTTCTAGTTTTAAATGATTTGTTCAGATATTTTACTTGTTGGGTAATATTTTCTATTATACAAAACAGGATTTTCTGTTGGTCCCGGCAAAATGAGAAAGAAACTCCTATAGCACACAACGAATTTAATATATAATGAAAGAGTGACAGTGCATTGGATTCATTAATTACTAAATTCTGTTTCGTCTGTTGACCTCTGTATGTACGCAAATCCCGTATTTTTAAGCCATCATCAAATATGAAAAAGGGCAAGACTTCAATTACAAACGTCATTTTTGTCTGTTGTGCATCACGGGCACATAAATTATCATTAGTTATAGAGGAAAATAATTACGTGACTTGTATTCCTGTAGACCTTTGCGTCTGTTGAACTTCTCAACAGAAAAAAGTCATATGTACTTTTCCTCAATTTTGCAACCTGAAATTAGACAATATCTCTTTGACTTGACAGAAAAATGTATATATTTGCTGAATATTATTTAAATTGAGCTTTTAAATGCCCTAGAATACACAAATAGCCGTCTCCAAATCAGTTAACTTTACTTAACTGACATTACGAGATGTGTTTAAATTGCTTTCAGTTATTTTTGAAAAAGCAGTTTTATATTGTCAAGGAGGCATGATATTTTCTATTGTATATCAGGCTTTGTTGTCACTGTAACATATTATCTTATTTCTTATGTCCCAGCCATTTATAATGCTTAAAGTCGTTGTGTAATTTCAAAAAATGCCCTTCAGTTGCTTCTTAACGAACACATTTTGTTCCTATTTGCATGATATATTAACTGTTTAACCAATGACTGACTTTAAAACAAGGATTTAAGTTAAAATCGTTTATTTTTTTACCTTAACGATCCTAATTCACACGTACTCAGTTCCAAACAATCTTGATTGTTTCCGTTTTCTTCTAAAGCGGGCATTTAACACGTCAACTATCGAGTTCATCAATTAAGTGCGTCAAAGACTATTACAGAAAATCGGATAAAATCAGGTGTTTTAATTTAAACCAGTTATCCTTAAGTTTTCTATTCCAAGAGTTTTGATAAATCTCATTTTGAACTACCTTATGTTTCTCTGACGTAAGATGATAACGATATGACGATATTGATCTCTTGAGGAAATACATGTGCTTGCACTCTTACATATGCATAATATTCAACTTAGCTTTCTTTTATCAGCTGCTCCCTACATTCGCGTATGGCGGACCCCTTAGTTGTTAGTCAACATGTTGTTACGAGACATAGTCCTAACGATATCTGAATATACATAATCTACTGCTAAAAGTACGCGTTTTCAACACAGTAAGATAAATGACTATATTTAGCGCACAGTATCGTGCACTTGAAACAGAAGTTCAAAGAAACAGTTTAATGGAATATTGACATTTTGACAATTTGAATGATGTTCATATTTCGGCCGTCAAAACTAATATTTGCTCTCGCTTTTTCGTCTAGACAATAATGCAGTATTGCCCGCCATTTGATTGGAAAAGAAATCTGAGAATAGTTTGTGGAAAATATTGCTTTTGTCTAAAACTGTAACTGCCTGCACATTTACCCTTACATAAAATATTTGTCTTTTAGTTTCCGTAAATCTATATCACGCATATATCCCATCCATTATATTTTTCAAACATGCTGTCCATATTGCAGAACACCGTTTAAGAATTTTATTCTGTTTTAGCAAATTTATCACTTTTAACATGCTTTTAGATTCGGCCAACTCTCAATCTGAGCATATTTAACTTACGTGGAAGACAGTGGCGGTTAAACTGTTCTCTCAGTTTAAACTATATATGTGTTTATATGTTTCATGCTTTAGTAATCATTTCTATTAATTGTAGATCAATATAGGGCATAAAACAATCATATCTAATTTTCATTTAGGAAATTGCAACCACTATATCGTGTCATAAAAATATTAATTCATATCGGCGTTTTAATTTCATTTCTGGAAAGTATCGGGTAAATTGTTTTCTGTAAACACATTCTGGCACAGTTGAACAGACACATATATCTGGATATATAAGTTCATAATGATAAACTTTACATCATCTAATAATACAAACTCACCGGCGGAGCAAAAGCTTGCTTTTTGACAAAGGATCATTAAGTGCTGTTACCAATCAATCACAGTTACTTTCTCTTATCCCATTAAAACATAAGTAGTCAAATAATTGTCCAGTACTTGCACTTTCATTGCTAGCACAAAACAATTTCAGGGAAGAATGTTGCATTTTGCTTTAGGTAAATAATTATGCATTTCTGTTATAGAATAACACATATACCTAAATGACAAACATCCTACTTTATGTTTATGAAAGCTGACAAGAAATATATGAAGATATATATCAATGGATATAAAAAATTCCAGGAAAGTATCACTTTCCGGTGGCAGTGTCAAATCACGTGATTTAACGAGAAATACCTTAATCTATTTTAAGGTGTTTCCTGAAATGTTACAAATTAAAACCTTTATCAGGTTTGTAATCGTTTAATAATCCGATAAAGTACTTGGGCGGCCAGTTAACAAACCATGTGCATTTTCGTGTATCAATTATTTCACATTGAGTTCCAATGACTCAGAAGATAAAACAGATCTCATATAAGCTCTTAATATCGAGTCATTCGCCTTCACACTAGCAAATTGACACAAAATCTATTAACAAATCTAATTTGATACGCAATCCAAGCAGGGCAGATCTGATATGGCGATTTAAAATTGTTTGCTTCACCAATAAGCTTAGGGCAATGTTGGAACTAATTTACAAAATCCGATCAGAAGTGGGATAATTAGATGTAATGAGCATATTTTTCTAAGATAATTGTTTACAACCACACAGTTTGTATGTGTTTAAACTGAGTAACGTTTTACTGGGATAATTAAATTGTATTTTTTTTTGTTTCATTACAAATAGATAGACAGAATGTCTGTATCATGCATGAAACGCAATAATTTGTCTTTTTCCCGTTAAGTTATATTCTAATAGCAGTGACTGCACATTTTTCATAAAATTAATTTTAGTATACTACTTTTGGTAAGTATTCTACATAAGGATAAAAGTGCAGTATAACTTTTATCTCTGTTATTATATCAGTAATAACACCAGATTATTATTCACTTTTACAAAATGAAGACAGCTACAAATACGCAGTTCCTATTTATAGCAAAACAATTGACGAAAAGACTCTGGTACATAAGAATAACCTAAGATATGTCATTATAAAAAGAAAACTGATTCAATGTTACTGCATTTTGGTTAGAATCTTTTGTTCTTAACCTCATAATTTACAAACAGTAGGTAGAAATTCCGTAGTTGTAGGAAAATTAAAAACATGGAGACGTTTTATTAACCTGTACAAACGTTCCATTCTCAATTATAGTTATATAATGTTTCTTTTCTAATAAATATTAATAAGTAATGGTTTACTTACTTCTTGGAAGTGTTTCCTTCGGCTGAACGTAGTTCGCTCTTGAAGAAATTCTTGTTGTAGTACACTGAAGCTGTCGTCCTCACTCCCGTGTGTGATATACCAGAATGCCCTTCTCCCTGTTATCCACACGTATATCGGCTATTTTGGCGGGTATTGTGGGTCACTGAACATCAGTCACGGGTCAGAGAACCGCAGCCACTACAGTTACGACATTAAGGTATTAAACATACATGTATTTTGTCAGTATTATTTACTAATGGAACAACATATAAAACATGTACCATCTAATCAAATAAATCCACTTTGCTTTATGGATTTTCAATGAATTTAATCTGACTATACCGTTATCAGCTATTTGTATGAAGCATGTCAGAGAGTTCAAAGCTCTCAATAAAAACGTTTATGTTTAACTTGGGAGTGTAATAACTATACAGCATGATAGACGAACAAAAGAATTTTCAGATTATATATTCTGCAACATCAATTAACTATCTTATTGTATGACATGGATCCGAATTGGTTTCAACGCATATTATGTCATTTAAACCTTTAGATAACGCAACAAGTATCGCTTCATTGTATTGAGAAGTATATCGATTCATTAAAAGGATTTGAATGTTTCTTTATGTGCCTTATGTCGTTTTCTTTGAATCGGAAGTCTATGACTAGTATGTGGTATTTTGTCTGTAATTGCGGATTGCTACATGCTGTTTAAGGAAACACGACGGAGTAACATTTCGTGCAACGTGTTACATTTGAAAAAAAGGTATATGATCTGCAAGTCCACAGAATCAATTTGCGTATGATAATTGATACAGCATATTCATATATGCTGCTACAACTTTGAATGGAGATAAAGTACTAATTACAACTCAAATTGTTAAATTATCAAATGCCCGCACCAGCTACCAACAACTTGGCTTGGTGGAGGATTTCTACACAAATCTTTATGTAAATCATGAATGAACAATAAATGGTGATCATTTTTTATTTTCTCTGAAATTATATATATATTTACTTTAAAATATTTTTGTCTTAAAGTTTAAGAAAGCAATTAAACCATATCGGTATGTTTTGGTAATGATTTTATGAAGTAATACCAATGGATATTTATATATGAAATATCATGCGTTATCATTATACAATTTAAGATAACAATAGTTTTTCTTAGCCTACGTAGCCTGTGGAAAATATTTGCCAACCTAATATTCTACTCGTTTGAATAAAAAATGTTGAAGAAACTAATCACTCCTGTCTGGATATTTAGATGAAGTGACCTCTAGTGGATCACAAAAATTCAATTAATATTGCATTGAACAAAACAAGCATCTGGAGATTTATATATACAGGGAAAAGAGCTGCCACTAAACATTCTTGGTCATATTGATTAATTTTCTGAAAAGTACAAGATATGACAAGTTAATCTTACCATAAATGTTGCAGAAAAGGCATTCGTGATAAGCTTCCATTTTTTTTCAGTCTAATGGACTGTCATAAGTATTTTCTCATTTCGAAAATGTCGTTCAATTTTGCAGAAACGACAATACTGCATAATTTAACTGCATGCAGACACTTGTTTTTGTCATTTTGTACTTGATTCTCTTCAGACAATTAAGGACAATTACATAAGTACAAATATGCCTTAAAACTATGTTTTAGAAAGTAAAATATTACAGATATTAGTCAAACACTATGTTTCTGCAATTGTGATGAATGCGCTTGTGATACATATTTTGTTACTGAATCAAATTAAAAAGGTATCGTGTAGGTTTTATTTTTTTATTTCACAAATCGCTATAAAGAGCGCTTTTTACAAAATTACCCAAAACGTTACAATATTTTTCAAATGTAGTGATGATAGCATATTTGATCGTGAAGTAATGCTATAATTACTAAATATGCCTTGAACCGACATACGGAAAGGAAAAGCAACATGTGTATAAATCCCCCCACCCCACCCCAACGTATATACATTTATAAAAGAAAAGGTAACATTACTTGCTTTCTAAAAATAAAACTGACAATAACAATGTTTGCGGACCTATGCATTTTAGATAACCATATAATAGAAATTATGTCATTTCACAAGTTTCATTAAAGACTAATATGTACGAAAATCTCCATTCGCGAAAGGTCATCAAAATTTGGTACCATTGCTGAAACCTGCATGAGGTCCAACAACTTCAGATCAGTCTAGCTAACTTCCCTATTCTTTTTACTCGCCGAATTTTAGTAGTTAATTTTGAACTTTTGAAAAATCAGGGTTTACTCAAAATCTACATAAAAATCATTATGGATGACATTAATTGATCTGAACATGCACAGCTACCTTAATGTATAACGGATATGTAATTATGTTATGTTTTGAAAATAGCTAATTAATAACTTTGTCCATTTGCCCTTCAGCCATTTTCCTTTCTTGGGTAAAGGTCAGCAAACTCTTAAAAGAAAAATCACATTTTCAGGAAATTACTCAGGAAATTGCACTTATCTTTGAGCTTTTCATAAAGGAATCTACATTGGTTGACCGAACTGGCTCTACGAACGGACATTCCTTACCTAATCATTGAACAAATATTCGCTGTGAAATTAGTTTACTGCTTGGAACTGAGATTTTAATTAGTTACTGTAATGTGACTTGTTTTGTTAATAGAAAATAAGCATGTCTTTGCTAACTTATTTGTTTTTGTAAGCGGTCATTTTGGTAATAAAAGAATGTTTCTTTCAGGCATTGTCAGAATTTTGATGTTACTGCAGATGGGAAAGCAAACCTCGGCTATTTTGGGGAAATCTGTTGATACTGATCAAATATGTAATGATTCAAATAGCGTTTTGAATGACATGTTTGGCTTTTACCATGCTCTATAGTATTAAGTTTCATTTTAGATCTCATTGATTCATAGGTTTAGGAAAGGGTGGGGTGCAAGCGATTAGTGAATCAATATTATATATCACTTGTTACGTTATAAGAGAAATACAGGTAAATCAAAAGTATTTATCTCCTCCAACATACAGGGTGCCTGAGGAGTTTACTTTATGAGGAAAATATCATCATCACTTCAAAGCATTTTTTTAAACTTTATTTTTTATTACTGCATGACTGCAAATGTAAAAAACAAACATAGCCATTTAAAGCGATCTTTACTTGAAATGGTGTACCTTTGTTCCAAATCAATAACTGTTACAATGCTCAACTAATCCATTCAGGTTTACATTAATGTACAGATAACCGTATAATTTCTTAAGATGCTTGTCTTGCACTCTGATAATACTGTCCTGTACAATAACCTTTCTTAAAACTTAATATTTGTGTATTTTATTATGTATACTGTGACTTTTACCTTTTGGCATTCGTCTACGACCAGTCACCTCCTGTTTATATTGGAAGAGTATAAAAGGCTCCCATAGGTCTGTACGAAATATTTTTACTTGTTTAGATCTACATCACAATCAAATATAATATGTAATAGGCGTAAGAATGTAAAAAAATAAGTTCTACGACTTTAGTATAAGACCAAGATGTTCTATGTTTGCCTTTCTTGGCATATAATGAATGATTTTCATGAATCCGTAATGACAAATATCATCACATTGTTGATTGAAAGGTTATTGGACTGATACTTCTTCTTAATTAGAAATAAATGTATATTAAGGACGCACTCTAGTTTAGAAGGTGTATCAGATTTTATCATTAAACACCTGAGCTTTTACTTTGACACTTAACAAATCTGCGTTCAAGATGATAGCATATAAGAATATACTATTCATTTCTCTAAAAAATGTAAGTGACGTTGAGTTTTTTTGCAAATTTCAAAATTGCAACAACAATACTATCTCCTGCCCATATCCAGTCTCATAAGGAACTGACGAAGTATTGGCTTGTAATTAAAAACAAAGCTCTCTGTTACAAAATGGTTTATCAGCGAGTTGTTATAGTGTCTACAAAATTATTGTGTTTTTTTTACCTTCAGATTTATTTTTTCCAAGATGATCCAAATAACGTCCCCAATTTGACTAAAGTACATATCCTATTACGCTACGCATAGGATCTGACAACGAGCTATTGATAGCCTCGTTCTGACGACCCTTCTGCTAGCCAATCAAAAACTAACTTACAACATTCTGCAAGCTTTAAAAAGCCTTGGCTTTTGATATCTATATTTTTTATGTCGAGCGATGTCAGACAGCCGCTCAGTCGGTAGGGCAGTCGGTAGGCACTTGCTCTGTAAGCGAGAGGTCCCGGGTTCGAGCCCTGGATTGACTGCACATTTTTCTTACTCTTAGACATTCGAACAAGTTGTCTGATTGGTTCAAATAAAAATAGATTTGCGAAAATAAAAATAGCAATATTGGAAATCCGAATATACAGAAGACGACTGTGAATGGGTCGTTCTCAGATCTTCGTTTAGAAGATCAAGTACTTTAGTCAGATTGATAACGTCCCTTACATTGTTACCATACATTTCAAAATGCTTTGAGAGCTAGCAACCTCTGTAAAGTATTTACCTAAGTGTTCAATTGCGTCTTACGTATGTAATTTACATCAATATTATTGCAACAGAATAAGCAAATAGTTCTAAAGGCTTGACAGAACAAATGAGTATAGTAAAAGATTGCGAAATAATGCTGTATTCCAAATCATACGTCAAGTTTGTTACGCGTAGAGAGAGGAGTATATATAGCACAATTTTTGCTACTTATTTTAACATCTAAAATTAACATGCTGTATTCGTCGTTATGCAATCAAGAGATCCAGTTTTGTGTTTGTGTGTGTGTGTGTGTGCGTCCGAACGTGCGTGCATGTGTGTGTATGTGCAGAGCGTGGGTGGGTTTTGTGTTATGCTTCGATGTCGATACTTGCAGGTGAGAATCAAAACTAAAGGATGCGCTGGCAATAACTGTATTACTTGTAGCCGGGTTTTCTTCTGGTATAATTTAGATACCTTTCTTATTTCTATAAGTAATGGCAACTTAGTGGAAAATGTCACATCTGTTCAAAAGGGTGACATTTTGACTAAAGGTTATGTATCAGCACAGTGGAACTTTGAAAAGTTATTTTTCTTTAAGCAACTGCGTCAGTGATGCAAAGACTACTCATGTTAAAATAAGGAATACATCTCACCTCGCACTCGTGAAAATGTGAAAATTATCTCACTTAAAGGTGAGATATATTTCCTGTTACAAACATATTTTTTCAGTTTATTCTCATTTACGTCACAATACTCATTCTGCATCAAATGTGACTCTCAACGCGGGAAACAGACGCGCGTGAACAAAAATAACGTCAGTCATCTTGTAACGTTGCAAAGACGCTAGATAAAAATGTTGCTTTTAATAATATTATTTGCAGCATCACGTTATGAAATTCTTGTCGAGTAACGTTATTTAGATAGAAGAATATACAAGAAAGAACACAACGTGACTACAATTATTATCTCGTTTTTTGCATGATATATTAACTGTTTAACCAATGACTGACAATTGATTCATTCGTTTATGTCATATGCTAAACTGCTAATATCATTTCTATATCCATATTTTCATTAAGCACAATAGAAAAGATTATGCAATTCTTTCTTCCTCAAAGCATTTAATACTAACAATCATCTTGTTCACGACTTATTGCAAACAATAAAACGGACAATTTAGTTCCACGATATGTTTCGTGTGACTGGCTCTAACTTAATGATATTGATGAACTGTGTATGCCAATGGCTTTTTTTGAATTTATATTGTACATTTAACTGAAAACCGAACAATTTTATTTATAGTCATCCCATTTGAAAATATAATCTAGATAAAATAAAGAGCATATATAAAAATAGTCGTACTGTGCATATATTGAAAATCAGAAACGCATATCGTTATATAAGTTGCTTTCAGTAATTTTGATATAGATTCTATTTGTTATTTTCTTGTTTGTACAGAGAAAAAAAACAAGAGGGTCATGATGACATCATATCGCCCACCTGTTAAACTTGACCTTGGAATAATCAAGATAAACATTTTGATCAAGTTTCTTGAAGATAGGGTCATAAACATGGCCTCTAGAGTGATAACAAGCTTTTACTTTGATTTGAGCGGGTGACTTAGTTTTTGACCGCACATGACCTAGTTTCAAACTTGGCCTATGAATCATCAAGATAAACATTCTGACCACGTTTCATGAAGATAGGGCCATAAATATGGCATTTAGAGTGTTAACAGCTTTTCATTTGATTTGAGCGGGTGACCTAGTTTTTAACCCAACATAACCCAGTTTCGAACTTGGCATAGAAATCCTCAAGATAAATATTCTGACTAAGTTTCATGAAGATAGAGTCATAAATGTGATTGGATCTGACGGTATCATAATAAGGGAATCCAAGATCTATTGTTATTAAAGATATTTTGCAAGTTTGTATCAAATACAACCATAAATGAAGTCTCTATGCGGCTGCAAAAACCAAAATAGCAAATTTTGACACTTTAAGGGCTATAACTCTGGAACCCATGATGGGATCTTGCCAGTTTTCGAAAGAAATTGAGATATTATGCCAATACAGGTTGTGTACATGTTTTAGTAAAATCAATTGCAAAATGTGGTCTCTATCTTGTTCATATTCCAAAAATAGCAAACTCATGACGGGATCTAGCCAGTTTTCAAAAGGATCCGAGATATTATGTCAATACAAGGTGTATGCAAGTTTGATTAAAATCGGTTTCAAAATGTGGTTTCTATCGTTTTCACAAGAAATTGTAAACGGACGGACGGACGGACGATGGGCGATCACAAAAGCTCACCCTGTCACTACGCGACAGGTGAGCTAAACATAGCAGAAAGAATTTATGAAAAGGAAACTTTTGTCTAGTTTATACCCTCGTAAATTTTATAATTATGCAATTATTAATTGGTATAAACCCTTCGTTTCATTATATATTCTGCTTTTACAGGAATACAATAAACGGCTGATAAAAACTAGAACGGCTACAGGCACTGCTTCTAACACAAGGGTTGAAGATCCATTAGGAATGCTCCGATAAGAATAGACATGTTCACAGAAGGCATCGTCAAAAAATAAAACCCAATAGCAGTTTGTACGTATGTGTAAACGATGGACATAGTCGCATACAACAAGCAAAAAGCAAAATAAATAGAAATGACAACAAAAACACAATAAGAAACACAGCAGATACCACGTTGTAACTGTCAGGGGTAAAACACCACTGGTTAATAGCGAACAAAACTTAACTCGAAATTCCTACTGTGTCCTAAAGTTACAGGACAGTGTAAATAAAAGTTTTCGCACTAGGTGAATCCCTTACATACATATTAGAAACTATGGCTCATTGTGAAAAGCATAAGCATACTCGTTTGAAGTATCTAAAAATCTTAAGCCAATATACATATGTCCTCAATATTGTGCTGAAAGCACAACCACCTTGAAGGTCACAACGGAGGAGGCAAGACGACAAGAATCAAAGTAGTTCAATCCAAGTTGGCTTTAAGAACTCCCTATCATGGACTCCTCCACCTGTCCCATTTGACACAATCAAAGAGGAAAACTTAATGTCCAAATATAAAAAAACCATGTCCCAAGAACGTAGCCTCCTCAGACTTTAACTTGAGCTTTTAGGACTGCTACTGATATGAGAAAAACATAACGTATTTTATATGAACACACATATGCTATATTTCTGAGACATTTCAAGACGAAATATTTATTATCTTACAATTTCCGTCAAAATTTTGATTTCATTCCAGTTTCGTGTTTTGCATAATATTTTATACATTGTGATTTAACAAAACCATTCTGGTTTCAGATCAAGAAATGTGAGGAGTGCAAAATGCTCAAATGATCCCTACACTGTTCCAATAAAATTGAAGATTTTCAATCAAGACAGATATCGTCACATATTCTGTGTGTTACAGTAATCGTTGACTTATTATGAATATGAGATAAGATGCATTTTTGCAGTGTCAGTTTGAATTACAGGTATATATCATACACAACAATAGCAATACTATCTGAAGAGAGATATAGGAGATTTACGAAGGGTTACATTTAATTGAATCATTTATGTATATGCATGGAATTATTGCAACTGATATACTAAAACCCGTCTATACTGGACAATTTAACGTTACACCTGTATAACTGTAATTCTATATCGGTTTGTACATAGCCACGATGAAATCTTAAGTGACATAGTTAATTATACATTTACAAAACCTAAGTATGTAATTGGACTAAACAATCCTAAACTGTACATAGTTATAAAAAAAAGTAGTATAATGCTGGTCCACTCATATAAACAATTTCCCTATCTAAGATGTTAAAAGCAGGTAAAACTATCATATCAGGACTTGAACATTAAACCATTAATTGTTGAAAAGTAAGAGGGCATTTTGTTCTATCATTAGAATTGTTAAAATTCATAATCATATTCAAAGCTTCTTCCAACAATTCATACGAAAAAAGTTGTGCAAAGGCCAGTGCAGTAATTCATAAATTCCATTCTCAATAATAGAATAATAATGAAAACAGATTTGAGCCTTTGAGGACTGTGCCACTTCTGAATTTCGCAAGAACACACCTATAATACATTTGATACGGGATAGCTTTGAGAAAAATAAATTTTACACAATATGTTCCTTCGCATAAATATAAATTCTGGTGAGATTTAATAAAAGCAGCAATAAACGTAAGTTTTCCCTGGAACTCAAATACTTGTAGCAAAATGGATATATTCAGTGATGAGGCCGTTTCTCTATTAATATATTACCAGCTTGTTTTACTTTACCTTTAGAAGCTATATAATTAAAACAATATAACCTACTAATATGCGATATCAGCACGATTCTTGTAGTCTCGTCATATGAATTAAGACCAACTTAGATTAATTGCTTTGACTTGCTATACCATTGCGAACCCGTGTACGTATACGGAAATGTACTTGATTTGTGTGCTGATTACACTTTAGTAACCCAACTCTTAACAAAAATAATTCTAAACTTCTAAACCAGTTGCAGTTATTTCGTTGTATCGCTAGGCCTTTCGATAAAGTAAGATCTTTTTTTTCAGATGCAATATGTTGAAAATATCTACAGCATTTTACATAAATTAACCATCGAAAAAATTGTAGAATATGTTAAATGTATATCTTTTTTGCATGAATCCTTATATAAATTGCCGGTCAACAGTGTATGATATTGACCAGTCTTTCGGACCTGAGCAGTAGTTTTGACTATTGACAGGCAAGCCAATCAATAAGTGTTGATGACATGTCTATGACATTTCGTCGGACCTAATGCCCAGAGATGGATCAACAGCGCAACTATGGACCGGTGATTAGATAAAAGATACAAGAAAATTTATTTAACGTCGACTTATATAAGGAACCATGTTATAAATATATATTTATAGGTTATTTGCGGGAAATATGCACGAGTTCTTCAGCGCAAATATTGCGCGAATTTAGGAGCGCAATATTCTTCCGCTTAAGAACGAGTGCATATTTCCCGATGCAAAGATAATAACCTTTTTATTACATACGCATCTACACGTATAAATATTATGTAAATATCATAAATATGTTCAAAAGCCTGAATAGGATTGACAGTACTGAACTAAATAGAAAAAAAGTATAGTGCAACAACACACACTGAATTACGTCACGCAGCGCCGATATGAAATTCAGGCATCAGTGTATGGAAAAATATTGACGTTTCAGGTACCAGTGTAACTTAACAGGGAATAGAAACGAGCATGTAATAAATGAAAATATAATACTACTAATTGTAGATAGATTGTTATTATTATTTTCCTTTGTATCTGAGAACTTAATTGTGACCAGTCCTTACTTGGTATGTTATCATTGAAGGTACAGATCCATACACGATACTACATTAAGGATGTATGAGCGTTTTTTTTTTCAGGATGTCCGCCATTTTGAACAATGTTTCTTCGAATATTGCTTTCTAACAAAAGTTTTACCAAAAATTAATGCTGTATAATTCAAATATGGCTATTAACGTACAATTCAACCAAATAGATTCTACTTTTGCGATTTTTTTTTTCACCCTTATTTTTGGTTGGCATTTGCCTAAAATTGACGTAAGATTTACAATAGGGTAGGGGTAAGTAATTTCAAATATCTATTAAAGTAAATCAGGTTTGGTTTTGATATTTTCCTGACTGATACATATAATGATAAGCTATAATTGAAATAAAAGAGTTTAAGATAGCACTTTTATTATCTAGAAAATATAAATTAAAACAAAAATATCAAAATTCACCAGTTTTTAACAGTGTTTTCTTAATAAATCTCTTAGATGTACGGTGACCCCAACCTTTTCCTTTTCATTTTGAAGCATTTCTGTGTGTCATTAAAACTGCAAAATATTTTGAAAATCTGAACTTCAGAATTTTTTTTGTAGATCTAAATACGTTTTCTCCATTGAAAATAGAGTGGGTGGGGTAATTATGTCAACATGTAAAAGTGAAAGAGATTTGTTTGTGGCATTTATGCTTATATAATACTGACATCACCTTGTAGCATAAGACCTGAAATCCCTATAACATTAAGTGTGATATATTATGTTTTATAAAGTACCACCATTTTTTTAATTTTACAAAATTTCAGAAATGCTTAAACAGTGGGTGAATATAATGCCCTATAAAATTAAAACGAGTTAGGTGACCTGTGTTTTCTCTTCTCTTGTTTGTCTTAGAAACTAATGTTCTTCAAGCTCACAAAGTATGAAAAAAATCTTAACGTTAGAAAAAATTCGTTCTTATATCCTTAATTATATAGGTCTCTTCTTTGAATTTCTTATCAGTTTGACAACTGACAAGGAGTTATCTGACAATTCATTAGGTGCAAGTCATTCAGTACTGGTACGCACTAGTACGCACATGATTAAACTTTAGTGTTATCACCACCTTAGATGATTTGTGTGCTGGATATTGCGTGATGCTAAGGCTTATGTGTGATTAATTTCTTTAAAGAGAGCTGAAGAAGCTCTATCTAGATTGAATGTAATGGTTACTTCAAATGTATCGATTCTTTTCAACACAAGACTGTGCTCTTTCTTGTAGCTTCGTAATCTACATCTACTACAGTAACATATAGATATTAACAATCAATTGAATTTAGCAAAAGGGCCGGGTCACAAGTTCGCCAACATTAGTAAACGGCCCTTTCCTTCTGCTTTATTGACAACGTCCAAAACAACTATGGTCAAATCATTTACAACAAAAAATATAACAATAGAAACTGAAAACAATTGTAAAATCTTTCGCGATCTTACAGATGGTATCGATTAATTCAATATGGTTATAAGTTATTACATGTCTCTTGTAAGTCAAAAATTAAATGACAATGTTCTGGGATTTTTTGTTCATATTGTTATATTTTAATTGTCTTAAGACGTTTTTGAATACATTGTCATTGGAGGTATGACTTTTACTTCTGAACAAGACAATAAATATGCATCAAAATTTCTGCACTGCACTAGTTATTTATGTACTTCACATATTTCTTGAATCATGGTTTATCTTCACCGTTAACGACATTGTAATATCATTTTAATTGCAGGATTCAAAAGTGTCGCTGATAGCAGACCTCCTACGGGTAAAAAGTCAACAAATTTGTCTAGGTATGTATCACGTTTCATGTGGAAATAAACAATGCAGTATATATTTCTTCTGTCCAATTGCTGCTGTATTTGTGAATAAAGAGGAACACAGTATCTCCCAAAATAGTTCTGACTGAAGAACAGTGATACACGACTACACGTATTTGTTTAGCATGCAAAATATTGTTTATGTAAACAATGCTATAGCTTATAAATCCTTAACATGTCAGAACGCAGCTTTTTATTTATCATATTAAAAGAGAATCGAAAACTTATAGGTCAATTGTGCAAGATCATTTACTTCTACATCGCATTGCCTTTTGCTGCTTATGGATTTATAGATTAAGAAATATTCACTATAATGGTGTCGCAGCGCCTCAAATGTCATATTTCGTTGATAGACAGTCATTGGGGTCTCAAGGTTTCGGACTTTGGGCATCCAAATTTTTATGGTTCTATTTCGTTTATCCCTTATTTTAAGGACATAAAACTTCAAAAGATGAAAAGGATTGATGAGGATTTTTAAAATTTGTTTTGCTATGATTATTTAAAAAAGTAACTGAAAGATAAAAAAAAATTAAAGGAAACTGCTATTGTAATATAATTAAACAGTCGGGTTGTTTCTTTTGCTCGTAACATAAGACTGTCGTTCTATTGATTATTACAAAAATACTTGTTAGCTAGCAGCAAAGCTTCAAGGTCAAGTACAGCAATTGTACCGAATAACATTTTTTCTGCAACAGCAATCAAATACTGCCATTATCTGCGAAATTTCTGACAATTACTTGAACTATAAAAGTCTAATAAATGCAAATTTAGAGTAATTAGTATGAGACAGAAGAGGAGAAAAAGAAGAATTAAAAATTAAATTCATGTAAATTTTCTCTTTTGATCATATCTTAAAAATGGCACCAGACTCTGAGACGTTTGCTTTTAGATGACATGCTTAAGCGGTTTTATTCACACAACTGTTCATGTCACAAAAGATACGACATGAATTATTTTCATATTTTTGATTTTGAAGTTTTAATTTGGTGATTTCTACAGATGTGTGTCCTTTTAATAATTAAATAAGTTAACGTTAATTACACTGTTATTCAACTTTACTGCAATGCAAAACACTGACAGCATTACACTGTTTGATTCACCTACTCTGCAACAAGTTTCCTCTAACAACAATGTTGATATTATTCATCGTACTAAAATATTTGAAAAAGTTGAATCTTACAACACTTTACTTCATTTGCCCTGATCTTTCATATCCTTAATGTATGATCCAGCAGAAAGTTTCATTCTTTTAGAAGAATGAGATATTTACAGTATACAAATTATCATGCAGTGACTCTGTCCCTTACGGTTTGTCTCCCTCTGAAAAAAATACGACGACTTGCGTCAACTTAATTTTTGGTGCTGATGCATTTTATTACTTGGCCTTTACACGTAGAGGAACATTCCTCCAAAAGTCGACACATATTACGGGTTCTATTGTATGTTTTCAGTGTTTTTAAAACTATGTGAAATGGTAAATGTAACATTTTTTTTTTTGGTTAAGTCATTAAATAAAATATAACTTATATTGACAATGACTTCTATTATCTTTTATTAAAAATCGCTTAGACATGGCTTGAACAAACCGACGTACGACAAATATCTTTAAGTGTTCAACAAATAACCAATTTTGAATACTTTATGAATTTCGCCACAATAGTCTGTCCCAGAAAGAGAAACACAATATATTCCTATATGAATATTGATTAAAAACTCCACGTGCAAACTTCAAAATTCTAATTGTATTCATCATTGTTTTTCATTGCCGTGAATTGTTTCTGCCATGTGATTGTTTAGAAATTCTAATGCGTAATATATTATCCTTAAGGTAGTGCTGCACGTTTAGATCGATTTCGTTTCTACAATGTAGAATTTGATTAAACACTGATTTTCAAAACTTCAAAATATACTTAGAAATTTTAGTGATTTTTTGCTAGACTGATCTGAAAAAATATTGACCTCTAGCATTTTTTCATAATGGAAGTCTATGGGAAAAGCACAACTTTCATAACATTTTCACGAACAGAAATTTTTCTACAATGTAGATTTTAATGAGACTTCCCACAGTCGTAAATAAACATATGGTTTATAATAATAATACATTTTGTTAATATGGTGAAAATAAAATGTGTAGGTCTGTGTTTATTGTTGAGATATTTTACCATGATTAAAGCGAATCACACATTTCAAGGTATTTTAAGACATTATTATGAATTATTTTTTATGTCAGATGTTTTAATATCATGTTTTTTAATTAAGAAAGACAGTAACAGTGTCAGTGTAATAAATTTACTCACGGGCTGCCATTAATTCATTAAATGATTTTCATTTCCGTACGCCGAATCCAGGTTTTATTCTACGTTTTCCGGATAATTGACGTTACGTCATCACTTCCGGTTCATCAAACGTACTAAACTACCTTAAATGGTACTTTATTGAAATAAGGAAATCTAGATTTTTATTTTTTCTGTATATTTATTTTTTATTCTTATCCATTGAAATCTGCTTTTATATCTCAGCTTTTTATCACATGCTAAAAAGATTATTTTCCGCTGGACCTGTGTATCTATGGTTCCCTATCGTTTTTGAATTTATTAGTAACCATGGCAACAGGTCTGCTTGAAATATCATGTATCTAGCTTTTGTGATTTTTTAAAGAAATATGATATAAGTATATTTTACCAGTTCTATGCAGCTTCAGTTCTCAAGTAAGTAGTAAGTGGTTTAATTTTCATTTATTTAAACAAATATCAAATAAAAAAAATGTTGAAAACAACAGGTCGCCCAACGCGACATAAACAAAAATGTTTTTTTTTATTATTTATTGTTTTCCCTTCATGTACATCATACAGACAATAATAATAACATTACATAATACATATACATTTTCCCAACTAGTTTTATATATCGAGTACACGTCTGCTTCTTTCCTTTTTTATTTTTATACCATGATGCTCATATATTATCATTTGTTTAATATACATCAGGAAATTTCTTGAAATTTCACATCCATCTAACACCCACCCTCAAACATACACATTTTCATACAAAACAGCCTCCCACGCAAATCATACACACACTCACACATATCCTTATATACATATGTGATATCAGCAGATATAGTGTTGTATATCTACGTTTTGTATCCAACTGCCATATTCCAATCTAAAAGTATGTTTAGAGTTTTTTTGTTTTTTTTTTTTGATTATGTAGTTATTTGTAGAGGGAATCCATTCCATTTATGGTTATATTCATTTATTTTGTCATGTTGTAGCGCTATTAACTTTTCCGTTTCCAATCTTGTCTTCAAGTAATTTAAGAAATGTTCCAAAGTTGGCATAGTTTTATTTATTTTATTTTTATAAATAAAATATTTTGCTGTTAAAATGATGCCATTTTTAGCTTTACTTTGTAGAACTGGTTCCGTAATTAAAAAAGCCACTGTCTCATATGTGAGTTCTAAATATACGTTATTTTGTTGAAGAAATTTTCTCAAATCTCTCCAAAAAGTTTGTATATGTGGGCATTCCCAGAAAAGATGTTCAATGGATTCAACATGCATCTGACAGAAATCACACAGGTTTGATTCGATAAGACCTTGTTTTAGTAAAAGTTCATTTGTCGCTATTATTCTGTGTATAAATTTATACTGGAAGCTTCTAAATGTACTATCTATCGTTGCTGTAAAGATATTTCTATATATTGATTTCCATATTAAATTGACTTTTGAAGTAATTTCTCCCATTTCGTTTCAGCTTTATTTTTCAGTGCTTCTTTTTTTATTTGATGTTCATATAGGAATTTATTTGCCCTTTTTGTGTCCGTAAACCTTTTCAAAATTGCTTTTCTTTTTGAAGTTAAAGGTACATTTTCTATCTTGATTTTTTGTTTTAGTTCTGTAGGTATACTTTTTATTAAAGACATGTATTTGAGGTAGTCATGTTCAGGAAGACTATACAGATTTTTAACGTCTTCATATGTATAGAATTGATTTTTTCGGAAATCATATAAATGTTCGAGATATAACACACCTTTGTCGAACCATGTTCTATAGAAAAATGTTTTATCGTTTACTTTTATTTTCCTGTTGTTCCATATTATCTCTTTGTTTACATTTGTGCATTCGGACAGAATACCAATTTCAATCCACGCTGTAATGATATCTCTTAAAAATGAATCTGTCTTATATCTTTTAAATATTTCTCTTTCATTTAAGTTACATTCAAAAATCAAGTTTGCTCCTATTTTTTCTAGTTTATTTATGTAAATAGCTTTTATTATTGATTTGTTATTTTTATCCAGTAACTTTTTAACCCAACAGGCCTTTAATGCTCTATTAAACTTGGAAAGATCTATCATTTTTATACCTCCATTTAAATAGTTTTTCTTTATTGTTTCCCTTTTAATTTTATCTGGTTTCTTATCCCATATGAATTCAAACATGTTTTTTTTCTAATTGGTTTATTGTTTGTTTTGGTGGGGTTTGTAAAACAGATAAATAGTAAATCAATTTTGGTAAAGCAAAACTTTTTATAACTGTGACTTTTCCCAGTAGCGTCAGTTTCCTATGCTGCCACTGTTTGAGGCAGTTCTTAAAGGATTCAATTTTTGTTTCTAAATTTTTTGATTGTGACTTTTGTTTATCTGTGTAAAAGCTAATTCCTAGAGATTGCGCAGAATCTGATGTCCATCTAAATTTTTTATTTGTACAGTATTTAAAATTTGTATTACGTATTGAACCAGCTTTTAATACTTGACACTTTTTTTCATTTAGTTTTAGACCGGAAATATTTCTAAAATTGTCTAATATACTTATTAACGTTTCAAAAGACTTTCTTGATCCATCAGTTATAAAAGTGGCATCGTCAGCAAATAACACATTTTTAACTTCAATATCATTGATATGTATTCCTTTTACATCATTGTTTTTTAGAATACAGTTTGATAATAATTCTATACAAATAATAAACAAGTAAGGGGAAAGGGGACATCCTTGTCGTACACCTCTTTCGACTTCAAAAAATTCTGACATATGACCGTTATTTATAGTGCAACTTTTTGCTTCTTTGTAAAACAGTTTTATCCATTTTGTTATGTAATACCAAACTTGAAGAATTCAATTGTTTGAAACATGAAATTATGATTAAGGCTGTCAAAGGCCTTCTCGAAATCAGAGAAAAATAAGACTGCTTCCTGTTCTGAATTTTCCATTTGTTCAAGAACTTCAAAAATAACACGAATGTTGTCTCCTATGTGTCGCCCTTTCATAAAGCCTGATTGACAATTATTTATTATCGATGGTAAACATTCTTAATTCTATTAGCTATTACTTTAGCCATTATTTTATAATCTGTATTCAGCAGGCTAATGGGTCGCCAGTTTTCAATATATGTTGTATCCTTGTTTGGTTTCGGTAAAAGCGTTATTATACTTTGTGTTTGCAGCTCTGTTAAAGAGTTAGTTTCAAAGGAGAACTTAACGGATTTTATATAATATTGTTTTAAATCATTCCAAAATATTTTGTAAAACTCTGTTGTTAACCCATCAGATCCTGGACTTTTATTATTTTTCATGCTTCTCAAGGCAATGCTGAATTCATGTTCTGTTAATTCTTCACTTATTGTTTTATTTTCTATTTCACTTAGGGTGTTTATTTGTGGATCCATAAAATTGAATTGTGATGTTTTTTGCTCTTCTTTTTTGTATAGATTTTGATAAAAACGTTTTTGCTCTTTCAAAATTTGCTTTTGATCAGTTTTAATAGTTCCGTTTGCATGTATCTGTTTCATAGATTTTTTCTCATAGTTTTGTTTTTCTAAGTTTGAGAAGAACTTACTATTATTGTCATTATATTCAACTTGCTGAGCTTTTGACCTCATAATTATTCCTTGTATCTTTTTCTCATTTAATTCATTTAATTCTGTTGTATACTTATCATATTCCTCCGTTAGGTTCTCAATATTGTTTTTGTCATGTGAAATTTGTTTTTCTATGTCTTGTATTTTTAACTGTAATTCTTTTTCCTTTTTTTCCTCTTCTTTTTTTACTTTTGTAGCGTATTTTATAGTTACATTCCTGATGTTTCCCTTGATGACTTCCCAAAGAGTATTTGGATTTGCCTGTTCGTTTAATCTAGCTGTTTCCTTGATTATATCCTTTATTTCTTTTTGAAAGTCATCTTTGAATAAGAGACTGTTATTCAGTTTAAAATATCCTTTTCCTTTCGGTTGATTTTGTATATTCAGTGTTAAACCTACTCTTGAATGATCTGACTTATACCCGACATCTATTTCGCATGAGTTTGTATTATTGACAAGACTTTGAGATATCAGAAAATAGTCTAATCTACAAAAATAGGCGGTTTATCGCTAGAGTGCCAAGTAAATTCTGATTTTTTAGGATTTTTTATTCTCCAGATGTCGCAAATACCAAATTTTTCCATTACATCTTTTAATAATTTTCTGCATTTTTTATGAGTATTTGAATTTCCGTTCTTTTTATCTAATTCTGGATCTAAAACTGTATTTACATCGCCTCCCAATATAACATTTTTGCCTTCATGTTCTGCAAGAAATTCTTCTAATTTACTAAAAATTGAAATGTCATCATTATTCGGTCCATATATGTTTACTATCAGAAAAGATTTCTCTTCGATGTCTAGTTCAATTGCTATTAAATGACCCCTGATTATTTCTGTAAATCTAATGTTTTCAAATGCAAAATAATTGTTTAACAAAATGCATGTACCTGCACTGTTACTTTTATCCCCGCTGAAATATGAACCCTTCCCCCCAGTCTGATTGCCAAGTACTACTTTTATCGTTATTTAAGTGAGTATCTTGCAAAAGATATATATCACATGTTTGCCGTTTTAGCCAATGGAATAACTCTTTACGTTTCGACTTATTTCCTATCCCTCTGACATTGAGACTACACAACTTAATACTCATTTACATAAAAAACAAAGTCTCTATTCAGAAACACGACAGATGGATACAAAACGCAAAGAAATGGTGAACACATTAACTTATTCGTTTTTGTTCATTTGTATCTTATTGCAATAGACATGTAGCAACTACATACAGGAACGCACACATATATATACCCATACACATACATACATATATACATATACATATTTATATATATATACATACATAAACGAAAATGTTGCAAAAATGTCATCTGGCTTTTATTTAAGAAACTCATGTGTGCTTGCTGTGTTCCTTAAAACGTCAGGAAATAAACAGTATTTACAAAGGCAAAAAGACAATGAAGCATATAACTAACATCTTCACCTTTTATTTATGATAAATGGCAAGAAAAGGACTTTGTAACGTTATCAAAGCGTTGATATATTATAGAGGAAGACGAATGTTTTTCTTCTAAAAGCAAATGCTCATTCGCTGAGATAGTTTGTCCTCGCAAACATATTGTGTAATATCGCAAGTACCTTATGAATATTTTTTATCTTATTTCCTGCATGTGAAAGTTATTGACGGAAAGTCTCCCTGGAGAAATCTTTCTGAAACCTATAAATTTTGTGTCTGTCTAACAGTAGGTTTGTTTACTAATATAATAGGAAGATGTTGCAGATATCTGGGTATGTCTCTACCATCTCCAGTGATTTTATAATCATTTTATAATAACAGAATAACTCCGGCAGTATAGCAGAATAACTCCAGCAGAATAGCAGAATAACTTTCTTCATTTTACCTAGCATCTCTATGACATTTGAAATTAGCCAAAGACTATTTTTGCGGTAAACATGTATCCATGATATGATAGAAAACCATTTTTGTCAGTTAAAAGAACAATTTAAAACCAATTTTAAACATTATACGTCTCGCATATTACCTCGCACAATTAACAGTAGAAGAATAGCAGAAAAACTCCACCAGAACAACAGAATAACTCCAGCAGAATAACAGAATAGCAGAATAATTCCAGCAGAATAGCAGAATAACTCCAGCAGAATAGCAGAATTATAGCAGAATTACATTAAAAAGACAAAAATGCTAAATGATTTTTTTTCATTTTACCTCTCATCTGTAGATCTATGACAATTAGAATTAGCCTAAGACATGTAAACATGTTACCATGATTATAATTCTAATGCTATTCTGCTGGAGTTGTTCTGCTACTCTGTTGCTGAAGTTGGTCTTTCAACAGACTAAAATGATTTACTAACTGTCATTAAAGCAATAATGATAACATGTGTGTCGCAGAAAGAGTCTTAGGCTAATGTTACTTGTGCGAGGTAATATGCGAGACCTATAATGTATAAAGTTGTTCTTTTAACTGACAAAAAATGATTTTCTAACCAACTATAATGGTAACATGTTTACACCAAAAATAGTCTTAGGCTTTTTTATTGTCATACAGATGCGAAGCAAAATGAAATAAAAAGTTATTCTGCTATTCTGTTGGAATTATTCTGCTATTCTGCTGGAGTTATTCTGCTATTCTGCTCTAGTTATTCTGCTACATGTATTCTGCGGGAGTTATTCTGCTATTCTGCTGGAGTTATTCTGCTACATGTATTCTGTTGGAGTAATTCTGCTATTCTGCTGTAGTAATTCTGCTATTCTTCTAGCTTAATTGTGCGAGGTAGTATGCTAGACGTATAATGTTTAAAGTCGGTCTTAAAGTTGTTCTTTTAATTTACAAGAGTGGTTTTCTAGCAAATTATAGTTACAATGTTACCGCAAAAGTAGTCTTAGGCTAATTTCAATTGTTATACAGATGCGAGATAAATTGAAAAAAATGTTATTCTGCTTAACTGCTATTCTGCTGGAATTATTCTGCTATTCTGCTGGAGTTATTCTGCTATTCTGCTGGAATTATTCTGCTGGAATTCTTCTGCTTTTCTGCTGGAGTTATTCTGCTATACTGCTGGAGTTATTCTGCTATTCTGCTAATTTCACAGACACCAGTCACTGATATCTTTTGCGCCTCCTTTGTTTCGAACACTCCCTGATTTTTCCGTTGTCTACTAAAGCGGATGAAATATCCGTGTCATTTACACGTCAACTATCGAATTCATCAATTAAGTGCGCCAAAGGCTATTACAGAAAATCGGATAAAATCAGGTGTTTCAATTTAATACAGCTATCTTTAAATTTTCTATTCCAAGAATGGCCCAGTCGTTTTGATAAATCTCATTTTGAACTACTTCATGTTTTTCTGACGTAAGATGATAACGATATGACGATATTGTTCTCTTGAAGTAATACATGTGCTTGCACTCTTACATATGTATAATATTTAACTTTGCATTCTTTTATCAGCTGCTTACTATATTCATGTCGGGCGGACCACTTAGATGCTAGTTAACCTGTTGATACGAGTACGCGTTTTCAACACAATTAGATAAATGTCTATATTTAACGCACAGTAACGTGCAATTCAAACAGAAGTTTAAAGAAACAGTTTAATGGAATATTGACCTTTTGACAATGAGGTCCATATTTCGGCCGTCAAAACTAATATTTACTTTCGATTTCTGTCTAGACATTTATACAATATTGTCCGCCATTTGATTGGAAAGGAAATCTGAGGCTATATTTTGTGCAGAATATTGCTTTTGTCTAAAACTGCAACTGTCTGCACATTTGCCCTTACAGAAAATATTTGCCTTTTACTTTTCGTTTATCAATATCATGCATCCCATCCATCATATTTTACAAACATGATGTCCAACTTGCAGAACACCTTTTAAGATTTTTATTTTTTAGCAAATTTATCACCTTTCAATCTGAGCATAATAAACTTACGTGGAAGACAGTGGTGGTTAAAATGTTATCCCAGTTTTGAATTCATTTAGGACACTGCAACTATTATATCGTGTCATAAAAAATTATTCATATGATATCGGCATTTCAATTTCATTTCTGGAAAGTTTCGGGTAAAATGTATTGATTTCTGTAAACATATTCTGGCATAGTTGAACAGATACATATATCTGGATATATAAGTTCAGAATGATAAGTTACTTTTATTTATACCAACTAGTAATACAAACTCACCGGCGGAGCAAAAGCATGATCGTGACAAATGGTAATTAAGTGTTCTTACCAATCAATTATAATTACTTGCTCTTATCCCAATGGCATTAAAACATAGCCAAATAATTGTTCAGGGCTTGCACTTTCAGTTTTGCTTAAGGTATATCATTATGTATTGCTGTTATGGAATAACAAATATACCTAAATTACAAACTTCCTACTTTATGTTTATAAAAGATGACAAGAAATATGTGAAGACATATATCAATTGATATAAACAATTCCAGGAAAGTACCACTATTCGGTGGCGGTCAAATCACGTGATTTAACGAAAAATACCTTTCTCTATTTTAAGGTTTTTCATGAAACTTTACAAATTAAAACTTTTATCAGGTTTGTAATCTTTTAATAATCCGATATAGTACTAGGGCCAGTCAACAAGCCATGTCCGTTTTGGTATATCAGTTATTTCACATTGAATTTCCAGTGACACTAAAGATAAAACAGATTTCATATAAGCTATTCGCCTTCACACTAGCCACTAGCAAATTTACACAAATATCTGTTAACAAATCTAATTTGATACGCAATCCAAGCAGGGCAGATCTGATATGGCGATTTAACATTGATGAATAAGCTTAGGGCAAAGTTGGAACTAATTTACAAAATCCGATCAGAAGTGGGATAATTAGATGTAATGAGCTTATTTTTTTAGGATTAATAGTTTACAACCCAACACTGAATTGTTTATGTGTTTAAACTGAGTAACGTTTTACTGGGATAATTAAATTGTATTTTTTATGTTATTAGTTTGATAAAATGTCTGCGCAATAATTTGCCTTTATACCGTTATGTCATATTCCAACAGCAGTGACTGTATATTTTGCACAAAATTCATTTTACTACTTTTGGTAAGTATTCTACATAAGCATAAAAGTGCAGTATAACTTTTATCACTGTTATTATATCATCAATAAAACCAGATTATTACTATTTACTTTTACAAAATGAAGTCAGCTACCAATACGCAGTTCCTATTTGTAGCTTTGATGAAAAGTCTCTAGTATTTAAGAACTAGTATTCAAGAATAACCTAAGACATGTCATTATGGAAAGAAACCTTTTGCCTTTCCCGGGATTCAATGTTACATCATTTTGGTTAGAATCATTTGTTCTCGACACCATAGTTTACAAATAGTAAGTAGAAATTCCGTGGTTGTAGAAAAATAAGAAAAAAAATGAAGGCACTTTTTTAACCTGTTTTATTACGCGCTCTCTGTTCTCAATCATAGTTACGATATCAAGGTATTAAACATAGTTTGGTCAGTATTATTGACTAATGGAACAACATGATATTATAAAACATGTACCATCAAATCAATCAACTCTGAAGTATGGATTCTCAATGAATATATAATCTGACTTTACTGTTATCAGCTATGAACCAAAGCTCTTCTGAAATGATTTGCAATAAAATCATTTACTATTTAGGTGTGTAATAACTATACAGTATGATAAATGAACAAAAGAATTTTTAGATTATATATTCTGCTACATCATCTAACTATCTTATTGTATGACACGTAGCTAATCTTTAAAGTCCTAATTGATTTCCATCCATATTGTGTTTTTGAACCTTTAGATAACGAAACAATTATCGCTTCGTTATATTGAGAAGTACATCGATTCATTAAATGGATTATGACATTATTAAAAACATTAAATGTCTTGCAATTGTTGCCCAATTTTGAATACAGTCTGTCATTTTGGGATCGATCTCAGTTTCTAATGCTGAGACTATGTGCCCTAAAAATCAACTCTTTTAGTGCAGATACAACTTTTCTTTGCTTTAAGTTTTAATCCAGCTGTAGCAAGACGTTGAAAAACTTGAATGGTTCTTAATGGACTTAATGTCGTTTTTCTTCATTCATTAAAAGTATAATATTTACATGGATCTCTAACCGTCCGATTTTTTCATACATTTTAGCACTTCGTAATTGTGGATTGCTACATGCTTCATTAAAGAAAACTAGACGGAATATCATTTCGTGCAACGTGTAACATTTTTAAACAAGGTCTTAGATCTTCAAGTAATCAGGATCAATTTGAGTATGATAATTTATACAGCATATTCATATATGCTGCTACAATTTTAAATGGAGATAACTTAAAAGTACTAATTACAATTCAAACTGTTAACATTCTCAAATATACTCGCACCAGGTACCTACAACATGGCTTGGTGCAGTATTTCTACACACATCTGTATGTATATTATTAATGAACAATAAATGGTGATCATTTCTTAATTCGTTTGAAATTAAATATAGAATTACTTCAAAATACATTTGTATTTTAAATTTGTCGTAAAGAAAACAGTTAAACCATATCAATACTTTTGGTAATGATTTAATGAAGTAATATCAGTGGAGACTTGTATATAAAATATTATGCGTTATCATTATAAAATTTAAGATGTCTGTAGCAATAACAATAGTTTTCTTAGCGTGCTACTCGTTTGAAGGACAAATGTTGTTTGGCATTAGAGAAACTAATCATTCCTGTCTGGATTTTTAGAAGTGACCTACAGTCTACAAAAGTTCAATTATTATTGCATTGAACAAAACAAGCAGCTTGAGATTTATATACTGAGGGAAAAGAGCTGCCACATTCCTGATCATATTGATTATGTTTCTAAAAAGTACAAGATATGACAAGTTCATCTTACCGTTACTTTTGAAGAAAATGTATTGGTTTTTAGCTTCCATTTTCTCAATCTAAAGGACTATCATAATTATTTTCTCATTTCGCCTGATATTTGGTCTCAAGCTCATTTTGTTCACTAACAAAGGACAAAAGAACATCACTGTAATATCTGCGTCGATTTCTCTTGTTGAAAAGTCATTATACTTTACTCTTGCAGAAACAACAATACCGCGTACTTTATCTGCATGCAGACAATTGTTTTTGTCATTTTTTATACGTGATTCTCTTCAGACAATTAAGGAAATTTTAGTACAAATTTGCCTTAAAACTATGTTTTAGAAAGTAAAATATTTACAGATATTAGTCAGAGACTATGTTTCTGCAATTGTGATGAATGCGCTTCTGATACATGTTTTCTTATTGAACCAAATTAAAAAGGTATCGTATAGGTTTAATTTTTTATTTCATAAATCGCTATAAAGACACCTTTTTACAAAATCACCGCAAACGTTACAATATGTATCAAATGTAATTATGAAAGCTTGTTAGATCGTGAAGTAATGCTATAATTACTAAATATGCCCTGAACCGACATACGGTAAGGAAAAGCAACCTGTGTGTAAATGCCACCATGGCATACATTTATCAAAAAGGTAACATTACTTGGTTTCTAAAAATAAAAATGAAAATTACAATGTTTGCGCGTGTAAAAATTCTAAATAATGTTTTTAAACCCGATTGAAATTTGGCGATCATTTAAATCATGAGTCTTTACGACAATAATAATAATAATAATAATAGTAATAGTAATAATAATATATGCGGACCTATGCATTTTAAATAACCATATGATAGATAGTATGTCATTTCACAAGTTTCATTAAAAACTGGTATGTACGAAAAACTCCATTCGCGAAAGTGTCATCAAAATTTGGTACCATTATTGAAATCTGCATGAGGTTCAACAACTTCAAATCAGTCTAGCTAACTTCCCTATCCTTTTTACTCACCGAATGTTCAAAGTATATTCTGAAATTCCGAAAAATCAGGGTTTACTCAAAATCTACATACAAATCATTGTGGATCAAATTAATTGATCTGAACATGCAGAGTTACCTTAATATATAACGGATATGTAATTATGTTTTGAAAATAGCTAATTAATAACTTTGTCCATTTGCCCTTCAGCCATTTTCCTTTCTTGGGTAAAGGTCAATAAACTTTTATTAGATAAACCACATCTTCAGGAAATTACTCAGGAAATTGCACTTAACTTTAAGCTTTTCGTAAAGGAATCTACATTGGTTGACTGAACTGGCTCTACAAACGGACATTCGTTGCCTAATCATTGAACAAAGATTCACTGTGAAATTAGTTTGCTGCTTGGAAATGAGATTTTAACAAGTAACTGAAATGTGATTTGTTTGTTAACAGAAAATAAGCATGTCTTTATTAACTTCTTTGTTTTTGTAGGCGGTCATTTTGGTATGAAAAAAGAATGTTTCCTTCTGGCATTATCAGAATTTTGATGTTACTGCAGATGGAAAAGCAAACCTCGGCTATTTTGGGGAAATCTGTTGATATTAATTTAATATGTAATGATTCAAACAGCATTCTGAATGGCTTTACCATGTTTATAGTATTAAGTTTCAATTTATATCTCATTAATTCCTACGTTTAGGGAAGGGTGGGGTGCAAGCGATTGGTGAATCAATATTATATATCACTTGTTACGTTAAATGAGAAATACAGAGAAATGAAAAGTATTTATACCCTTCAACATACATTGTACCTGAGGGGTTTACTTTATTAGGAAAATATCATCATCACTTCAAAGCATTTTTAAAGCTTTTTGTTTCCTTAGAATTACTGCAAATGTGAAAAACAAACATAGGGACTAAAGCCTGATTTTCTTTTTTGGTTGGAGTTAACGTCGCACCGACACATGATAGGTCATATGGCGACTTTCTAGCTTTAATGGTGGAGGAAGACCCCAGGTGCCCCTCCGTGCATTATTTCATCACGAGCGAGCACCTGGGTAGACCCACCGACCTTCCGTAAGCCAGCTGGATGGCTTCCTCACATGAAAAATTCACGTCCCGAGTGAGGCTCGAACCCACATCGATGAGGGGCAAGTGATTTGACGTCAGCGACCTTAACCACTCGGCCACGGAGGCCCCTATCTGTGCTTGAAATGGTGTACTTTTGCTCCAAACAATTAACTGTCACAATGCCCATGTGTCTGTCGAGCATCTATGTTTACATTAATGTACAGATGACCGTAGCTTGTCTTCCATTCTGATAATACTGTTTCGTACAACAACAATACCTAAAACTTAATATTTGATATTTTATTACGTATACTGTATTTTTGAATGTAAAAAGAAATAAGTTCTAGGACTTGAGTATAAGACTAAGATGTGCTTATGTTTGCCTTTCTTGACATATAATGAATGGTTTTCAAAAATCCGTAATGACAAATATCATCACATTGTTGATTGAAAGGTAATTGGACAGATATTTCTTCTAAATTAGAAATAAATGTATATTAATAACGCACTCTAGTTTAGAAGGTATATCAGATGTTATCATTAAACACCTGCGCTTTTTCCTGGACACTTAATTTGCGTTCAAGGAGATAGCATATAAGAATATACCATTTATTTCTTTAAACAATGTAAGCGAAGTTGAGGTTTTAGGCAAATTTCAAAATTGCAACACCACCACCATCTTCTGCCAATATTCAATCTCATAAGGAACAAACGAAGCATCAGCATGCAATTACAAAAAAGCTCTCTATCACAAAATGATTTATCAGCATGTTGTTATATTGTCTACAAAATGATTGTGTTTTTTTTTACCTTCAGACTTATTTTGTTCCAGGACGATCCAAATAACGTCCCTTAAATTTTTACCATACATTTCAAAATGCTAAAATACTTTGAGAGCTAGAAACCTCTGTAAAGTATTTACGCGTCTTACATATATAATTTACATCAATGTTACTGCAACTGAATAAGCAAATAGTTCTAAAAGCTTGAAAGAACAACTGAGTACAACTAATAGTAAAATATTGCGAAATAATTCTGTATAACAAATCATATGACAAGTTTGTTACTCGCAGAGAGAGAAGTATATATAACACAATTTTTGCTACTTGCTATAACATCTAAAATTAACATGCTGTATTCGTCCTTATATAATTAATTCAATTAACATACTTTTTCAAGTGATCCAGGGTTGTGTTTGTGTGTGTGCGTACGTGTGTGTGTGTGTGTATTTGCAAAGGATGGATGGGCGGTGATAATGCTTCGATGTCGATACAGGTGAGGACCAAAACTAATGGATGCACTCGCCATTATAACTGAATTATTTGTAGCCGGGTTTTCTTCTGATAATTTAGATACCTTTCCTATTTCTATAAAAATGGCAACTTAGTGGGAATGTCATATATGTTCAGAAGGATGACATTTTGACAAAAGGTTATGTATCAGCACAATGGAACTTTAAAAAGTTATTTTTCTGTAAGCATCTGCGTCAGTGATGCACAGACTACTCATGTTAAGGTAAAGAATAAATCTTACCTCGCACTCGTGAAAATGTGAAAATTGACTTACTTAAAGGTGAGATATATTCTATATTCACAAATATATTTTTTCAATTTACTCTCATTTTGCGTTTCAGTACTCATTCTGCAACAAATTGGACTCTCAACGCGGGAAACAGACGCGCGTGAACGAAAATTACGTCAGACATCTTCTAACGTTGCAAAGACGCTAGACAAAAATGTTGCTTTTCATATTATTATTAGCATAATCACGTTATGAAGTTCTTGTCGAGTAACTTTATCTAAATAGAAAAATATTCTATAAAGAACACAGCGCGACTACAATTTTCATCTCGTTTATTTAAGCAAAATTAATAAACACTTCAATAGTAGATAAGCATAGCTATATACATCAAAGCTGTGAAATTTTGTATCGCTGACAAAGCTGCAAATGCGATTTTTAAAAAATTAATTATTCCGTGCATGTAACATATCAAGAACAAAGTCTCTTTATTTTTGTTATGCTATTCTCGGGAGGATTTAGTTTTATGATTAATCGGTAACACAAACATATTATTCACACTTAAATCTCGGAAAACAATGTCTTTGTAGAATTTAGAATTTATTATCTGAGTTATACAAGTGTTTTTATTTGAGTTCATAGTGATCGAGATGAGCTATTGTGACCAATCATCGTTCGTAGTACGTCCTTTCGTCTGTCCGTCCACAGTTTACTATAACGATATTCCGTCTGAAACTATAAACTGAAATTTATAAACATGCTCTGAGTGTTATTTTTAAATATTCTCTCGAAATTGTTCGAACAGTTCCGCTTGGTGGTATATCGGGGTCACAAGAACTACAAGACTCAAAAATCTTCTAAACGTTTAGTCAGACTTTTAAATGATTTATTCAGATATTATGCTTGTTGGGTAATATTCTCTATTATAAAAAACAGGATGTTCTGTTGGTTCCGGCAAAATGAGAAAGAAACTCCTATAGCACACAACGAATTTAATATATAATGAAAGAGTGACAATACATTGGATTCATTAATTATTAAATTCTGTTCCGTCTGTTGACCTCTTCCATTACAAGCGTCATTTTTGTCTGTTGTCTGCTAAATATAAGTGCATCACGGGCACTTAAACTATCATCAATTATAGAGGGAAATAATTACGTGACTTGCATTACTGTAGACGTTTGCGCTTGTTAAACTTGTCAACTATACCTTTGCTCAATTAAGCAATCTGAAATTAGTCAATATCTCTTTGACTTGACAGAAATATGTATATCTTTGCTTAACATTATTTAAGTTGAGCTTTTAAATGTCCCTAGAACACGCAAATAGCTTTCTCCAGATCAGTTAACTTTACTCAACTGACAATTAATTGCATTCAGCTATATTTGAAATAGCACTTTCATATTGTCAAGGAGACATTATTATTTTGATTGCTTATCAGGCTTTGTTGTCACTTTAACATATATTTACACGCATATGCTATATTTCTGAGAAATTTCAAGACGAAATATTTAAGACTTATTCAAACGAGGCGGATATTTACGAGTTTACATTATTTCCATGTTAATCTTTAATTTAGGTAACTGCCATTGACAGAAAATGCATTTGTATTAATTACAAATTACGACTTAACACACGGGATTTGTCATATAAAACTTGTTTTCAAATCTGCTATATCTTATCATTTCCTTCAAAATTTTGATTTCGTTCCAGTTTCACGTTATTTTATAATATTTTATACATTGTGTTTTGACAAAACCATTCTGATTTCAGATCAAGAAATGTGAGGCTACAAAAAGCTCGAACTATCCCTACACTGTTGATTGAATCATTTGCACATATTCATAGAATTATAATAACTGTTATACTAAAACCTGACACAGTTATATAAACAATATTCCTCCTATCTTAGAGGTTAAAGCAGGTAAAATTATTATATCAGGATTTGAAAGTTAATTAATTAATTGTTAAAAAGTAAAAGGGCATTTTATTTTATCATTAGAGTTGTTAAAATTCATAATCATATTCGAATCCATACGAAAATAGTTACAAAGTCCAGTGCAGTAATACATAAATTCCATCTTCAATAACAGAATAATAATAAAAACAGGTTTGAGTGTGTCACTTCTGAAATTCGCAAAAGCACACCTAGAAGACATTTTCTACGGGATAGTTTTGAGTAAAATTAATTCTGGACAATATGCACCTTCGTATAAATATACATTCTGGTGAGATGTAATAAAAGCAGCAATAAACCTAAGTTTTCCTTAGATCTCAATTACTTACAGCAAAATTGATATATTCTGTGGTGAGGCCGTTTCTCTAACAATATATTACCATCTTGTTTTTCCTTTAGAAGCTATTATAATATATAATATAATTAAAACATTATAACCTACCAATATGCGGTATCAACAGGATTCTTGCAGTCTCGTCATACAAATTCAGACCCCCTTATATTGTTTGCTATGACTTGCTATACCATTGCAAAGCCATGAACGTCTACGGAAATGTACTTGACTTTTGAGCTGATTACACTTCAGTAACACAACACTTAACAAACATAATCTAAACTTCTAAACAAGTTGCAGTTATTCCGTTGTATCGCTAGGTCTTTGGATAAAGTAAGATCTTTTTTTTTCAGTTGTAATATGTTGAAAATATCTATAGCATTTTACATGAATTAAACGCCGATTTATATAACTTAAAGGAACCGTGTATTAAATAACTTAAATAACTTGTTACAACAAAATACATTCATAGTATAACATCAGAAATTACAGTTTCGCTTTAAGTAGATTGTTATTTTGATTCATAATAATCTATTTGAAGTATGATAATTTAGAAATTACAAGATGTTCATATAGCATAGCCTTGCACGTACATATGGTACGTATGTTATCAGAGAAGGTACAGATTTATACACGATTCAACATTAATTATATAGGTCTCTTCTTTGCATTTCTTATCAGTTTGACAACTAACAAGGAGTAATCTGACATTTCACTAGGTGTAAGTCATTCAGTACTAGTACGCTAATGATTTCAACACAAAACTATGTGCTCTTTCCTGTAGTTTCGCAATCCACATCAACAGCTGCAGTATCTGGGGAAATGAGAAGGAAACCCAAATCAGTGAAACAAATAAGTTTTGTGAAGTGAAAAAGATGTAGAGTGTGCTTGATTGACAACGTCCAAAACAACTATGGTTAACTCATTTACAACTATGAAAATGATAGAAGTATTTTAGATTTTGTCATTGGTGTCGAGATCTTTTGAAGAGGTGGTATAAAATGCGTAAAACTAGATATGAGACTGAAAACAAAAAAAAAATGAAATCTTTCGCGATCTTATTGATGGTATCGGTTAATTGAATATGGTTTATTTGCCTACAGAATAACCTGTACATGTCTCTAGTAAGTCAAGAAATAAAGGATAATGTTACGTGTTTTGTTCACCTTATTCTTGTTATATTTTATTTGCCTTAAGAAGTTTTTAATGTTTGAATACGTTTTCACTAGAGGTGTGGCTTTTACTTCTGAACAAGACAATAGATAGATATTCAATAGATGACCTGCACTAGGTATTTAAGTACTTCACATATTTCGTCAAGGGTTTATCTTCATCGTTTACGACATTGAATTCTACTGATGTTCCCTTGGCGTCTTTGTTTGTTTAAACACTTTAGGCTGAAATTATTTTATTACAGTCTGTGTTACACAATCACTGGGATTTCAAAGTGTCGTTCATAGCAGTTCTCGTAAGGGTATGGAGTCAGAGCGGCCCTCTCTTAAGCAAAAACCTCTCCATAACAACATCATCAAAATTTCCCTAAGCTGAAATATACTATCAAAGTTACCTCTCCAAAACAACAACCTCTACATAACTGTCAATATTTGTATCTCCCAAAGGGGGTTGCTCTACAGAGGTTGTATTTCTTCTATCCAACTTTATCTATATTTGTGAATAAAGAGGAACTTACATGTATTTATAAGCAAAATGAAATGTGTACTAACACAATATTTCCCAAAGTGGTCTCAACTGAAGAACAGTGATTAGACGTATTTGCTTAGCATGCAAAATACTGTTTATGTTAACAGAGCTATAGCTTATTTATAAGGCCTTAATATGTCAGAATGAAGCTTTTTATTTGTCATATTAAAGAAGCATCGATCATTTACCTCTACATCGAATCGCCTTTTGCTGTTTTGTGGATTTATAGATTAAGAAATGTTCACTATGTTGGCATCGCAGCGCATCAGATGTCAAATTTCGTTGATGGACATTCGTTGGGTTCTCAAGGTTTCGGACTTCGGGCATCCAAATCTATATGGTGCTATTAAGTGTACGCACTTAAAAAATCAAAACATGAAATGGGTTATTGAAGATTTAAAAAAAATTGCTGTGATTATTTGATTAAAACAACTAAAAGATAAAAGGTCGAAGGAAACTGCTGTTAATATATAATTTAACAGTCAGGTTGTTTCTTTTGCTCCTAACCTAAGACTGTTGTACTATTGTTTATTGAAAGGAAGTTGCTAGCTAGCAGCATAGTTTCCAGGTCAAGTGCATCCCTTGTACCGAATAACTTGTTTTATAATAGAAATCAAATTCTGCAATTATCTGCAAAATTTCTGAAATTTGACTTGAATTGTAAAATCTAATATATGAAGATTTTGAGTAATTAGTGTGAGACAGAGGAGAAAAAAAATTTGAAAGTTAAATTCACGCACATTTTCTCTTTTAACGATATCTTGAAAATGACACCAGACTCAGGGACGTTTGCTTTTAGATGGCATGCTTACGTTGTATTATTTTATGTTGTTTTCATAACTTTGATTTTGTAGTGTTAGTTTGGTAATTTCTACAAATGTGTGTCCCTTTAATAATTGAGTTAGTTAACGTTAATTGCTCTGTTGTATCACCTATACTGCAATGCAGACAAATCACAGATAACATTACACTGTTTGATTCATCAGCAAATGTCCTCCAACAACAATGTTTGATGTTCATCATCATTCTAAAAGAATTGAAAATGATGAATTATACAGCACTTTACTCCATTTGCCCTGATCTTTCATATTTCTTATGTTTGATCCAGAAGATAGTGTTCTTTTAGAAGACCATACCAATCATCATGCAGTGACTGTGACCCTGAACGATTGTCTCCCTCTGAATTTAACATGAAGACTTGCGTTAACTTTTTGTTTGGTGCTGATGCATTTTATTAATTGGCTTTTAATAACTTTATTTTAAATATCTTCGACATTGCATGAACAAAACGACGTACGACAGATATCTTAAGAGTCCAACAAATAACTAAATTTTGAATGCTTTATGAATTTTGCCACAAAAGTCTGCTCCAGAAAGAGAAACATAGTATATTCCTCTATAAATATTGATTCAAAACTCCTCATGCAAACTTCAGTATTCTAACTGTATCATCATTCATTGCCGGGAATAGTTTCTGTCATGTGATTGTCACGTGTAGCGAGCATACAATTAATTCATCAGACTGTTTATGGCACATTTTTCTGTTATAGAAATTCTAATGTGTAAGTTTATGACCATTTAATGGTATTTTATATTGAAATAAGGACAATGGATTTTCGAATTGTTTTGTATTTAGGTTTTATTCGTATCCATTGAAATCTGCTAAGTAATTACTTTTATATATCATCGTTCTATCACATGCTTAAAATAGTTTTTTTGTCGCTGTACCGTGTTTCCAGGGTAACGCATATTTTCTATTATTTCAACACTTACTAGATAGATAACACACACAGTTTTTCGACAGCTTTATTATCGTTTTCCTTATGATTTAAATAGAATATCAGGATTAATTTACGAGCAGAATATTAACACTTAACATGGTTCCCTATCGTTTTTCAGATTTATTTGCGATTACATAAAAAATAAATTTGTATTTTTTCCGTTTTAGGTAGCTTCGAAACATTGTACTTCTCAAGTAAGTTGTGAGTTGTTTTATCTACATTTATTTTAACAAATATCAAATAAAAAATATGGAAAACCACAGGTGGCCCAACACGGCATAAACGAAAATGTTGCAGACCGTATATACTTTTAATAGTAATTCTCATCTGGCTTTTATTTGGGAAACTCATATTTGCTTTCTGAGTTCCTTAATAGGGGATGAACATCCCCGAGACGGTAACGTCCGTATATAGGTATTCGTCTTTGTTGTCTGCATATACTGAGGCAATCTTTGCGATGTTTTCCGGTTCCGGTTTATGTACACACCGCAGACTGGTTGTCTGCATGAACATCCGCGCACCCCCGATCAGTCATAGAAATTCGTAAACCGCACCAACATGATTCTTTTACTTCTTTTTCGTAATGGAAACTGTACATGCAACACAAAAACACTTTAAAAAAAACAGTAAGGAAGTGTAAAGGCCGTCAAGTTTCTGCGTGGAGTGCAAACAAACAAACAAAAATCCTAAAGCCAGCGCGAGAACGCGGCGAATGACGTCACCGTCACGGCTTCCGTAAATTTTACAAAGTATGATATTCGCTGAAAGAGGTATAATGACACTAAATGTAAACTTCACTGTTTAAAGCGAAGTTTCACTTTCTTTTGAGTGTTGAATATTTCTTTGTAAGTGGATATATAAAAGATAAATCCCCATGCTAGGCGGTGCCTTTATTCATATTAGGCAGTTGTCGAAGTTTTTGAACTTAAAAGATATATACATCACATGATGGATCGTCACGATTTGATATTTTTGATAAGAGATATGGACAATTTTTTCTTAGTAATTAGTATGAAAACATCAAATTATCAAATTGAATGAAGAAAGAAAGATATGTATTACAATTCAACCCGCCCAATTAATTTGAAAATGACCATGATAATTAACTTTGCACCCGACAATCTCCCCAATAATTTTGCTTGCATTCCACATGACATTTCAAAATAAGTTCATAAAAACTGCAGTATGGAGATCATTACTCAAAGTTAAAGATTTATTCTGGCAAATAATGGCTGTTTAAAGTAAGTTCAAATATAAAAAAAGCACAAATTCCGTACTTTCAAGATAAAAGTTTGCGCTGATACTGACACGTAACGTCAGACGTCAATAACATCATTTAGAAGCAATACTACGATAATTTATTCATTATTTTGGCATTTATATATTAAACCAATTAGTTTCAAATCGGCTACGGATGAATGTAGTTGTCCACATGAATAAATGACAACACAAAAACATTTATTTGTTGTAAACGTTGTCCTAATTTTCATGTTAACTTTCGTTTGTACATGCCTTATTCATTTTATAGTATACTTTTTCCTTGACACAGAGTCGTATAAAATATATATTGCATACACATTTACTCTGAGATTGAAAGAACCGTGATTCATCGTGTTTATACATTTATTGTCTTTTTCAAGTATTAAAAGCTGCTGTTGCAATAGCTCCTTCATGACATAAAAAATCAGCCTCATTTTATTTGTTTACTTTCAAACAAGGATAGAAGGGCTATTTGTGCTAACATGTAAATAAACAATGAAAAATGAATTGACATCAAACAATATTAATGAGATCTTTCCCCGTTTTCAATAGGCTATTCTGTGTCTGCTAAAAAGAATCTTAATGAATATTCATATTCACCCTATTCTTTTCCATCGAACATAATGACGTTCATTTCGTATGAACAGCAAAAAGAAGGCGTGAAAGTTACGTCATCGCTGCTTAGTGGTAACGGACTGCTGTTCTGAAGACGTCCGCGTATAGTCAGTGAGAACGTTCCTTAGATGAGTCGCAGTTATTCCATCTGGAATGAACAGAATGGCCGGGATTTTAATGTTAAATGCAACAAAATAGATGCAATTTGTAATATTATCTTGCTCGAAAATGTAAAGGAAAAAAGAAATGAAACTTTTTTGGTGTTCATGCGAATAGATCAGCAAATTAGCGCGATTCATGGATTTGCCGATCCTATTTTGTCGTTCATTTCGCATGTACACTGAAATAAAATTCATATCTTAAATAAAATCACTTTAAATTGTAGATACATATCCAGATATCTGCTACATCTTCCCAAACAAACCTATTTTTAGACAGACACACAATTTATAAATTTCATGAAGATTTCTTCAGGAAAACTTTCCGCCACTAACTTTCACATGCAGGAAATAAAATTATTCATAAAGTATTTCAGATATTACTTCATGTTCGAGGACAAACGTTCTCAAAGAATGAGCATTTGCTTTTAGATGAAAGACATTAGTCTTCATTTTTTTTTGTGTGCAATTTAACATAAATAAAAAGTGCAAATGGTGTCTATATTATCACTATTTTGCCTTAGTAAATACTGATTTTTCCATTATTTGTCTTGAAGGAAAAACTGTCAAACTGTCTTTTATAGCATTATGTGATGACGCTTTTATTAATTAAAAAAATTATAAGATACATTTGCACTGCATTGATTCTTATATTTCTTTGTTTTCAATGTTACAAAAACTTATTGTATATCGTTAAAATAAAATTATTGAGACTTCAGGTGAATATAACAAACAACCTCTGCATAGCAATATCACTGGGAAAAGCGAAATTCCCTTGCTACAAGACGCTGTTGCTTTGGAGAGGTTCTTTTCAAAAGAAACCTGCTTTCACAATTGGTCATCGGCATACGTTCCAGTTACGAGGATGCATGTTAAAATCGTTGATTATTTTTTGCCCTTAAAGATCCTACATTCACTGATATTTTTTTGCGCGTCATCTGTTTCATACACTCCCTGATTTTTTCTGTTATCTACTAAAGCGGTTGAAATATCCGTGTCATTTACACGTCAACTATCGAATTCATCAATTAAGTGCGTCAAAGACTATTACAGAAAATCGGATAAAATCAGGTGTTTCAATTTAATACGGTTATCTTTAAGTTTTCTATTCCAAGAATTGTTTTGATAAATCTCAATTTGAACTACTTCATGTTTCCCTGACGTAAGATGATAACGATATGACGATATTGTTCTCTTGAAGTAATACATGTGCTTGCACTCTTACATATGCATAATATTTAACTTTGCTATCTTTTATCAGCTGCTCCCTACATTTCATATCCGGCGGACCCCTTAGTTGCTAGACTAAGTTAACCTGTTGATATGAGAGAAATTATTCTAGTCGGTATCTGAATATACATAATCTACTGCTAAATGTTACGCGTTTTCAACACAGTTAGATAAATGACTATATTTAACGCACAGTAACGTGCAATTCAAACAGAAGTTCAAAGAAACAGTTTAATGCAATATTGACATTTTGATAAAGAGGTTCGTATTTCTGCCGACAAAATTAGTGTTTATTCTCGGGTTTTTTTTTTTTTTTTTTTTTTTTTTTTTTTTGGCTAGACATTTATACAATATTGCCCGCCATTTGATTGGAAAGGAAATCTGAGTTTATATTTTGTGCAGAATATTACTTTTGTCTAAAACTGTAACTGTATGCACAATTGCCCTTACAGAAAAGATTTGCCTTTTACTTTTCGTTAATCAATATCATGCATCCCATCCATCATATTTTACAAACATGATGCCCAAGTTGCAGAACACCTTTTAAGTATTTTTTATCATTTAGCAACTTATCACCTTTCAATCTGAGCATATTAAACTTACGTGGAAGACAGCGGCGGTTAAAATGTTATCTCAGTTTGAATTTTATTTAGGAAACTGCAACCACTATATCGTGTCATAAAAAGTTTATTCATATCGGCATTTCAATTCCATTTCTGGATAGTATCGGGCAAATTGTATTCGTTTCTGTAAACACATTCTGGCATAGTTGAACAGACACATATATCATGAAATATATAAGTTCAGAATGATAATGTTACTTTTATCTATATCAACTGATAATACAGACTCACCGGCGGAGCAAAAGCATGATCTGTGAAAAAGGTAATTAAGCGTTGTTACCAATCATTCACAATTACTTTCTTTTATCCCATTAAAACATAGTCAAATAATTGTGCAGTACTTGCACTTTAAGTGCTGGCACAAAACAATTTCAGGGAAGAATCTTGTATTTTGCTTTAGGTAAATCAATATGTGTTGCTGTAATAGAATAACAAATATACCTAAATGACAAAGATCCTACTTTATGTTTATGAAAGCTGACAAGAAATATGTGAAGACAGATATCATGGATAAAAAAACATTTCCAGGAAAGTATCATTATCCGGTGGCAGTGTCGAATCACGTGAATTAACTTTTCGCTTTTAATGTTGTTCTTTTACAAATTAAATCTTTATCAGGTTTATAATCTTTTAATAATCCGATACAGTTCTAGGGCAAATTAACACACCATGTGTGTTTACTTGTATTTAATTATTTCACATTGAATTTCCAATGATGCAAAAGATAATAAAAGATCTCATATAAGTAAGCTCTTAACATCTACACCAAATCTGTCAACAGATCTAATTTGATACGTAACCCAAGCAGGGCAGATCTGATATGGCGATTTAACATTGATGAATTTGCTTCACCAATAAGCTTAAGGCAATATTGGAATTAATTTACAAAATCCGATCAGAAGTGGGATAATTAGATGAGCTAATTTTTCCAGAATTAATTGTTTACAGCCATACAATGTTTATGAGTTGAAACTGAGTAACATTTTACAGGGATAATTAAATCGTCATTTTATATGATTAACATGACAGATTGTTTGTATCATGCATGAAACGCACTATTATTTGTTTTTATCCCGTTAACATATATTCCAATAGCAGTGACAGTACATTTTGATAAATTCATTTTACGGCTTTGGTAAGTATTCTACATAAGCCTAAAAATGCAATATAACTTTTGTCATTGTTATTATGTTGGCAATAAAATCAGATTATTCACTTTTACAAAATGAAAACAGCTACAATTACGCAGTTCCGTTTTTAAGCTTCGGAACGTAACAGTCGCAAACATTGATGTTAATAAAATCTGAAAAGTAGATCCCTCGGAAGCACCGAAAACAAGGCAAACAGTGAAAATTGTAGACTCGGATTGATTGAGTCTGTTCATGAGCAGTAATGGAAAATGCAACACTGCCCACGCCTCCTTGCACCGGCTTAAGCAGTATTCAATCTTCAAATCTAAATGAGTTGAAATCAATGATCCCGAAGGACAAGAAAATATAACAACACTGTTAAGTCGATTTTTTCAGCACACGTGAGACACTGGACACTTATTTATTTCTTGTATACAAGAATAACCGGAGACATGTCGTCATGGAAAGAAAACTTTTGTCTTTCCCGGGATTCAATGTTACATCATTTCGATTAGAATCTTTTGTTTTTGACCTCATTATTTATAAATAGTTAGTAGAAATTCAGTAGTTGTAGAAAAAAAGAAACATGAAGGCACTTTTTTAAACCCGTTTTAGCATAAGCGATCTGTTCTCAGTCGTAGTTAGATATTAAACATATTTTTGTCTGCATTATTGACTGATGAAACGGAAACAACGTATAAAACGGGTTTCATCTAATCTTGTCAATCTGCTTTTTGTCCACTTTGGTGTGTTGATTCTCAATGAATTTATCACCTGACTTCACTGTTATCAGCTACTGAAATATGAAGCATGTCTCTTCTGAAATGATTTGCAATAAAACGTTTATGTTTTACTTAGGAGTGTAACAACTAAACATCATGATAAATGAACAAAAGAAGTTTCAGATTATATATTCTGCTACATCAATTAACCATCTTATTGTATGATACGGAAATAATTTTCAAAGTCCTAATTGGTTTCAACGCATATTTTGTCATCTGAACCTTTAGATAACGCAACAATTATCGCTTCGTTATATTGAGAAGTACATGGATTTATTAAATGAATTTGAATGTTTCTTAATGGGCTTAAGTCGTTTTCCCCATTTATTAAAAGTATAATATTTACAAGGATCGCTAACCGTCCAATTTTCCTAAGTATTTAACACTTTGAGGTCTATGACTGGATCGCTAACCGTCCGATTTTCCTTAAATATTTAACAGTTCAGCACTTGAATCAGAGGTCTATGACTGGTAAGTAGCACTCCATCTGTAATTGTGGATTGCCACATGCTTTATTGAAAAAAAAACACGACGGAGTATCATTTCGTGCAACGTGTAACATTATACAGCATATTGATTGCATACGTGTTAAGGCTGCTACAACTCTACATGGAGATAAAGTACTTACAACTTATTGTTAACATTCTCCAATGTGCTCGCATCAGGTACCAACAACCTGGCTTGGTGGAGAATTCCTACACAAATCTGTATGTATATTAAGAATGAACAATAAATGGTGATCATTTCTTATTTTCTTTGAAATTTAATATATAATTACTTCAAAATACATCTCTATTTTTGTCTTAAAGAAGGCACTTAAACCATATCAATATTTTTGGTAATGATTTAATGTAGTAATATCAGTGGAGACTAGTATATAGAATATTATGCGTTATCATTTATACACAATTTAAGATGCCTGTACCAATAATAACACTTTTTCTTAGCCTATGGAAAACATCTGCAAACGTAATAGTGCTACTCGTTTGAAGGAAAACTTCCTTAGATATTAAAGAATCTAATCATTCCTGTATGGATTTTTAGATGAAGTGACCTCTAGTGGATCACATAAATTCAATTAATATGTATAGCATTGAACAAAATAAGCATCTGGAGATTTATATACATGTATAGAGGGAAAAGAGCTGCACTAAATATTCCTGGTCATATTGATTAAGTTTCAAAAAAGTACAAGATATGACAAATTCATCTTATCGTAACAGTTGCAGAAAATGCATTCGTTATTATCATCCATTTTCTCAATGTAATGGACTACCATAATTATTTTCTCATTTCGCCTGACATTTGGTCGAACGCTCTTTTTGTTCACTTACAAAGGACAAAAGAACATCACTGTAATATCTGCGTCGATTTTTCTTCTTGAAAATGTCGTTCATTTTTGCAGAAACGACAATACTGCATACTTTATCTGCATGCAGACAGTTTTTGGGGTTTTTTTTTTTTTTTTTTTTTTTTTTTTTTTTGTCACTTTGTTCATTATTCTCTTCAGGGAACTTATAATAATAAGTACAAAATTGCCGTAACACAATGTTTTAGAAAGTAAAATATTTGCCGATCTAAGTCAAAGACTATGTTCCTGCAATTGTGATGAATGCGCTTGTGACAAATATTTTATTATTGAATCAAAAGGTGTTGTTTTTTTTCACATTGATAGTGAAGCAGGTTCCTTTAAATTACAAATTCTAGATATATTTTTTATCCTCTGTGCAGGCCTTTAAACGTTATATGTCCCCCGAGTCAGATACAGTTGAAATATGTTCCTAACTGTCCATTAGCTGAACTTCCATGATATTTCATAGGCGTAGCAGAAACACTGAAGAGTGAGGGATATTTTTAAGCTTGTGCTAATTTAAAATGGCTCGGAAGGTGTTGTCAATATTATTACCTCTCGTGAACAGACTATATGCTTCCTTTACGCAGGACCTTCTTTCACAGCAGCAGTGCCATGTGATGCCCTTATAATGTTTTTCTTTCTCTCATGAATATAGTAGAAAAATACCACCAGATGTGTAAATAGCGGAACTGACGTATCTTCAGCGTTAATATATTGAGTCCGCTTGATGTATCTGTTGATAGAATTCCGTGCGCAATTTTTTCTTTGTTTATTTATTTATTTTTATTACCTCTCATGAACAGACTCAAAAACTAAAAGACTAAACATCTGCTATGATTTTGCTGTTTTGCTATCTTTGCTTTCAAAACCTCTTCTTTAGATTTTATTACTGGGAAAAAGGATTAACTGAACGTATTGACATCTCAATCAACACCACTTTATAGAACAGAAAGCATTCTGATAACGGTTACACGTAAATTAAGGCTCTTGTTAAACAATTCCCTTTGGAACAAGTCCGCTAAATGTGATTAATCCTTCATTATCGTTGTCACCTGACATGTAGTTTATGGTGGACCAGATTCTTTGTAATACATGTATCAGAAGCGAATAAGACATTATCATGTTTATTAATACACAACGAGATTGTATATTAATAAAGGAAAAAATCTAAATTAAGATTGCCTTTAGGGTGTTGCTAAAATGCTTAAGTTCAATGATATTAAGAAAATAGAAAATCAGTTGTTCTTTTGGTTTTAAACCTAAATACATTAGAATTATTAGAAATACCTATCTGAAAAGTAATGTATAATTCTAATTATTTACGACTTTTTTCCATAAAATTATTATTATTCAGCGTTGCATTACTTGATAGAGTTTGGAATCAGTTGTGGATTGCATTTTAAACTTATTGTGACAATACAGATACAGCTGCATTTATAGGAGAATATCAGTGCCAGTATAAAAATATATGGAACAATACGTCAAAAAAGGTTAAATACAGGATTCAAGCACTTTTACTGATTCCATTGAAGAGTCTTATACAGAGATGAATAATAAAATTAACATCAACCAAATGAAACATTTTAGAAATTCCAAGGCTCTCCTGTAATGATTTGTAAAATAAATTATGTATCTTTTTCCGCTTAAACTATTAAGTGGCACTGTATCTATGGATTGCTTGGGTGTACCTGCATGCTGCTGGAAGAAATATGACGGAGTTTAATTTCCTACTTCATATAACATTTGAGAATGTAAGTTCATACCAATTAACGATATTTAATCTACCTTCGTGTTAACATCTTATTAAAAGGATCAATTTGCATATGGTAATTTTAACAGAATATTCATGATTAATGCTGATACAGCTGCATATTGAGATAAAATACTAATTAGGGCCCATATTGTAAGCATTCTATTTGATGGGCGAATAAGCTTTGGTACCAACTATATATATCTGACTTGGCAGAGGATCATGCCAAATACTTTCCGTTAAAGAGCTTTGTAAAATAAGAACTTGTCCTCAACACTTAGTTTAATGTAGGACAGTAAATGGATATTGTCTTCATTTCACTAAAATAAAATATTACTTTTATTCAAAATAGTTTGACCTTCAGAATGCAATTGAACCATATCGTTATTTCTGGGAAATTATGTAATATCTGTGTAGACTATTACTGTAACACAAATTATTATGTGTCAGCACTATGCAAGATGTCTGTAGCAATAACACAATACTTTATTAGAATGTGGAAAAAACATCTGCTAATCTAAAAGTGTTACCTTTTGACGGAAAATTGTTTTAAGTGTTCGAGAGAACTAATCAGTTCTGTCTGGAAATCCGCTGAAATGACGTCTGGGGGAAGTACATAAAATAATGAAATGGTATTGAACCCGGAAAACAACCGAAGATTTATACGCATAGGGAAACGAGCTATCATTAAACATTTCCTCAAAATTTTCTGGTGAAGACTACCATCTTATTCATAGTGATTAAGTTTCTTGTAAGAATTAGATATCAAAAGTTCATCTTACCGTTAACACTACAGAAAGATTCCATTTTCTCACATTTTCATCTCATCTAAAACTAATCTGGTTCACTAACCCTGGACAAAAATATATCATTGTTCCATCTACGTTGATTTCTCTCCTAGAAAAGCTTTTAAAGTGAGTTTTGCAAAACCGAATAATCTGTTTATATATCGTTGTTTGTGATATTGTGTAACTTTATTCTCTGTTGCAATGTCGTTCCTTGTTTATTTTTATGTAATAAGAGCTACTTCTTTGAAACTTGAATGTTATTAGAATACAAATTAAAAAGTACAGGTTAAGGATTTACATGAGAATGTATGGCGTTAGGACGTTATAAAGATCCCAAAGACCCAAAAAATTATTAATAAAACTTTCAAATAAATAAATAAAGGCATGCTTTTATTAAATGCTAACTGGTGTGATACTAACAATTATCAGCGAGATATCACAGTGCCGAAATTCTTTTGTTTTCAGAAAACATTATCCCCCTTCAAATATATTCTTTAATTACCTCCCTTTATTGCCTTTGGAATTGTTGGTACCCTATGGTTATCCTACTTTCCAAGCCATACACGAGTCATGTTTGGTAGCCCCACTTTATTTATTTATTAAGTTTTGAGTTCATCGTTTTAGATATATATATTTCCTTGGTGTACTGCCACGGCTATAATATACTCATGGTGTCTATGGGATGGGTTCCTTTAAATATGGGACAACCAAAAGAAAGTTTGCAGACTGTAATAATTGATTTAATGTTTCTTTCACGATAATAAAGATGATTAACAGAGATACTTGTATATCGGTATCGGTATCAGTATCCTGGAAATAAAAATAATTCAATTATATTAACTATTTAACAAATTATTCAAATGTCAACATTACAACGCGATATGACAGATGACAGCTGTCAAAAATGTAAACAACATTGACCACCTGATAAAATCAGTCATGCTTAGCATTATTGCATTCCAGGTAAAATATAATGTGTTTACAAATAGCGATCATACAATTATGTACCGATGATAAAAGAATATATAAGTCAAAATATTTACCTGGAAATGTATAAGTTCCAGTTGATATACAAAAATGCACAAAATATATGAGCGGCTTAAAATGCAACAGACATCTTGAAATTTGACTTAAAAAGTGACCAGTGAGGTGATTGGTTGTTAGTGATCACGTGCATACGTTTTATATAGGTTCATTTATAGGATTCATATTGGAAGGTTATTGATTTATTTCCCTTGGACTGAAAAAGAAAGTTTTGGAACTATGGAACGTCATACGTGTCATAAGTCTGACAACACACAAGTAAAAACAACGGAGTATTATTGGCAGATAATTTAATTTCACTCTATGACACATGTACAGCTGGACATTCCGTATAGAAGAAGCTAACTATTCTAAAGTTTTCGAAAGAAATATTAGTAATGCTTTAGAAATGTAACCTTGGTTTTTTTTAACGTGCCATTTATGCATTTGTTTGCTTCCTCCACTTTTCATCTGTTTACTATCGGTTAGTAGATTATACTGGCGTCAGCATATTTTGTTGGTTGTTGTCTTAAGTAATTGTCTCAAGTCATCAACTCAACCTTACGTAATATGCCAGCATTTTCATCGAAGTACTTTCCCAGCCAGATGTAAGTTGACGTTTCATCCCAATCTCCAGAAATAATGCGTTATGCTATGCAGCTCCTAGTTCAATACTTGCTAGCCATTTCTGTTAAATCCATGATAATATTTGATTTTGCAACTTAATTTGCCTAGGCCTTGTTGTTTATTTTTCGTGTTGTTTTTAATCTAACCTTCAGCATGTGTCTGTGTGGTAAACAAAGCAAGCTTCCGGTCATTCAACGAACTGGCGTCATTGACCCGAAAAGGTTTGAATATGCATACTCAACTATTGACCTTTGCCACTGTCTAGGCATAGGAAATAGAGATCAATATAACTGCACCTTACTAATCCTACCAGGTGTTCTGTATTACAAAAGTGGTTCTATTGTGACATTTTGATACAAGCAAAACTGTATTATCTGCACTATAAAATACTTACTGGTATTTCATTTTATTATCGGCTTGTTAAAAGTTATTTTTTCACCATAAGTAAGTAAAAAAAAAATCATAAGAACCAGGTTTTGAGGGGTAAATCAAATACATATGAATAAATCCTAAATGTTTTTGTTGTGCAAAAAAGTATCATATTGTGTCTTAAACCATTTTCATTTTCCATTCATTTATGTAATTGCAAGGGAAGTAAACTAATAGATATCTCTGCTTATAAGTACTAGCCCAAGGCAAGAGTTGTCATTCTTTGCGGATCACAACTTTAAATTAAAAATTTAAACTTCTGTAATTGATATTAACAAAACTATCATAAATTACACATTTGTGAAATCAAGTTCGGTTATTTCAAGGACTTGGAAATCAATTTCTAGACTTTATTTAATGTGTTTCTATCATTGAAAATTTTATGACCTATCTCTACACTGTCTGTTAGCCGCGAAATGTGTATTTTTGAACAATATATAAATGCAGTTGTTTTGGGTTTGTTTTCTTTTAACAACACAAAATAGCGTCGATTTTACGATAATCATCAATATTCGATATCACTGTGCACGATTGACCATCGTTATTTAGCAGATGCATCATATGTAACACGGTAGCCTAAATAAATCAAACTTTTGTCATGAAGTATCGATCTGATTTGAATGTGTAAGCATGTAATAAACAGTAAATTTGTTGATTTTTACAAATAAGCCTTCATGCAAATATTAATCTATCTTCTTTATCGGTGAAGATATTTTTCGATATCACACTGAACACCTCTATATACTCAGTATTTGTATGGTGGCATATTTTTTCATGCGATCATAGTATTTGTACAATAGATCTTTAAATGATATTTATCCAGCCTGTTCAAATTGTACACCTCCATGATTCTAGAGGATTTTCTGATAAATGCAGTGCACAATGTTCAGGTCCTCTTTTACAATTTTCACTAAAATTATTTTCATTATAATTTCACATTTGAAGTAACATGGATTGTTAGTTATCACAGAAACAACATTTAAAGTTGACAACATAACCTGATTGTTTTTCTACATGTACATTGAATGTATGTGTCTGTAATTAGAAGTGGATATTGACTTACAGTAGGTAAGACTCTAACCACTGAGGTCACGAGTTTGAGCCCTGTTGGGGTAACGACCACATCTTTTCTTAGTACTTCCATACAGATTTTGTGCATGTGAAAATGATCCCCGTTTAGGTTTTAGTTTCATTTTGCATTGATGGTGAAACAAGTTCTTTTAACTTACAATTATCTACGTTAGTATATATTTTCTGTATACAGTCCTCAAAAAGTCAACAGGGTCATTTACAGTTGAAACCTGTTCCTACCTGTATATTAGCTGAACTTCCTGATTTGACAGTGGTATTATTAGAACTACTGATGGACAGATGTTTTTAAGCTTGTGGTAGGTGACACGAACTGTATTTTCCATTTTACAGCATCAGACATAACAAAACCGTCTGCCTTAAAATTGTTCGGTTACAGTCTCTGCCTATTACCCGGTATCTTCTATATATTACAACAGCAGTCTTTAGGTACCCAAAGGTGTCTGCATAATATTTTCCCGTACCCTCTTTAAATGTTGTGATATGTTCTGTTCCTTTGGGATCATTGAAGTTACCATCTCAAATCGAAGTTCCCTGTTTCGAACAACCGCAATTCTTATGTGCGTACTTAAACGATCTCTTTCAAACCTTTCACATATCCTTATCACGAAACCATACCCCTGCTATTCGGCACTTTGAAATTATTAATGCAGTTCTATGTTTGCACTTCACGTAACACGCTTTTTCTACTTTGAGGACTTTACATTTAATCAGAAAATTACTTTATATAGATTGCAAGTCATTTCTTGATTCATTAGGACAGGAATAAAAATAAAGATGTTGTTCACAATATTGCCAAAGCTTTATCTAGGTTAATGTGGCTTACTTTGAAAATATTACTTATCTTATTGTAGGTAAGATAAACGCTTTCTGTAAACAAGCATCTTAAACAGGAAACTTAATATTGTGCATGTAAAGCTGAGTAAAAGATTAATATATACTCTAACATACACAGACATTCATATAGAAAACGCAGAAAAAAAAACTAGCGAAGAGGGCGGGATATCGCCTTGGAACGGTCAGTGGTAAAACCACCACAGGAAAGCAATTTACTGTAAATGCATGCATACAAGAATTGTACCCTTACCTTTTATCTTTTGTAACGTATAATGTGATATATTTTCAAAACACTTTATACTTATTTTACCGGTCCCTGCCAAACCACTCTTTACATTTATTTTGAACGTAACATTTGCAAAAAAATATGTATATGAAAAGATAAAAAAATTGTTAACCTCGTTCAAGTTACATTCAAGGGTAAAATTCAAAATATTAAAAGAATTGGTATCAGTCAAAGAAGTAACATTGTTCTCTTTTTCAAATCAGTTTTTAAAGCATTTAAATGGTAGTTCAAATTTTACATCTTATAAATGTGCTTCATTCAACTAAAGAATGTATAAAAGTATCATTGACAATTTTCATTGTTTTTACTGATAGGGAAAGACTAACTATTTAAAAATACTAGGATTATCTTTATGAATATGTCTGTAGGATGTAGGCATACTTGTGTTTAAATGCTCCTGTATGATGAGACTTGCTGTCCAGTAACGTTTTAACCACTGACCTTTCTAAGGCCGCAGTTTCTTCCTTAATGTGTTTTGTTTGTCCTAATTGTCTATCCGTCTTATTTTGTTTAGTATTGTGTACATACATACATACATACATGCGTGTGTGCTGCTTGTGTGTGTGCGTGCGTGATACCCATGGAATACCTTCGCTACTATATCGTTCCAAGAAGCTATCATTTTTGCAATACAGCTTAACAGAATGATGAGCGTTTCCAAGTAAATTAAGGCTTCTTTTAGCCCAATCCCGTTGGAACTCATTTGTCATAATTTGATAAATTTTGACAATGGATATCTCGTGTCACGTTGTTCATGGAGTTATGAATTCGATAGAAACAATTCGAGGACCGTTAAAATCTGATCTTGTGTTCACTGAATTGAAAATCATTTAAGACACAATAATCATGCTTAATAAAGTTTGAAAGTAGGAACGCTCTCTTAATTCGAGTAAAGGGCAGTCTTTTAAACCATTTTGAATCGTACAGCAGATTTAATGAAATACAGATTTTCACAAATTAAAGCGGCAATATTAAGGGAATCTTGAAAATATTCTAAAATCAGAATTATGTTAAACCTATTTTGGTTGATTTCTACCATTCCGCAAGATCGCGTGTTTGTTTCAAAGCAACACGAAATAAAGAAAGTTTAACACTATCAATTTGTTGTGTATCTGGATCTTAAAAAACAACAAAAAATATATCAGATATTTTTCATCAGCTTAAAACAAATGTGTTTCGGAAGAAATGCTTGTGAAAGATGTACTCTAATATCGATGGAATCTAGCTCTCGTTGACCAAATATAGATAATTATAAGCTTACATGATTATATATGATTTCTGAAACCTTTCAAAATACGGATTTACAAACACATCGAATTTTCCATTAACATCTTCTTACACTGTACAGAAATAACCGAATTAAGAAATAGTCAAGAACAAACGACAAAAGAAGGTTATATTCATATCGGTATTGGTTAATTGTTTCGAGAATATGTAAAATGGTGTTGAATTATGGGCACATTTTATTGTAAGTCAATTACCCTTAATGTATAATGTTTTCGTAGAAAAACTACTCCAGAACAAAAGAAAAATATAATTATGATGGTAGGTTAATTCTTTTTTACATTAGCATTGCTAGTAGGGTGTAACTAGCCCTTAACTTACAAACTGTTACTCTCTTTCCTTGTTTGAAGGTGTTCCAGCTACCTCCTATCATTTCATATTCAGATTTTTCATATTTGGAACAAATGCACACCTTTTTATGCCGATTTTTAATCATATTTTAAAGTGCAGACTTTAAATCCTTGTAAATTACCTATCAAGTCATTGATAACTATTTAATCCCCAATTACACCTGAATTATTGCGAGAAGAACTTACCTCTATGCAAAAACGTTGTCAAATACACGATTGTGTGACGTCAGAAAATGTTTTAAGTTTAATAAAAATAAATTTAGATCACAATGAAATGAGTTATCACTAAGTTTTTAACCACACATTTACTTCATTATTCCTATTAACATGTGTCATGCAGGTGTACAGGTAAATGCAGGATTGGATTAATATTTGGGTCTTTGATTGATCTCTAGTACTATGTCTACAAAATATTTACACGGTATTAGGTATCTTGGTACTTGTAAAATGAATGTACTTACAACTGCTTTTGTATGCCGGTATTTTACGTAATTGAATATTTCTTAACCATGCCGACCAATGCTTCCTATAGAAAGTAAAAACATATATTCCTGGCTTCAGTAGAAGTAAAGAAAATTGCAGAGTTTCCACTGTTTTGGACAGTTTAAGTGCCGTAATTATTTTGAAGATGACTTGTTTATACGCGGGTACTTGAAAAAGATAATTAATACATCGGAAGATATGTCTAAATTTTCACGTATAAAATGAAGTTTCCGAAAAAAGTTTCATTTAAATGTAGTCAGAACAGTTTTATATTTGGTGCTAGCTGACAAATTTATTTCGCTTACTTCCTAAATGTAGCGTTTGATTTAAGATTTAAACATATTTTATATGGACAGGTTAACAGAATTACGGAAAAGATATTCTTAAACGAAAGTGTCTGCATTATTTAGTAAGGCAGAAATAAGATATGTTTAATCAACAAATGTTTTACAAAATAGCCTGCCTATGCGAATGGATAGACACTGCACATGCACTTTCATTTATGAAGTAATCGAAACAAACATTTACCGTATGAATCTAGTAATTAGGTTTGTACAGTAACTTGAAACAAACTTTATGTTGCGCATTACATGCATAGATAAAAGATGTGATTAATACTGATCTGTATGATTTGTATGTAAGAGAAACAAAACTTTTAAGGTGCTGTGATGTAATTAAATGCTACTATTGTTACTACTGGTAGGGAAGACATCATCCTTTTATCAGTCACCTACTGGTTGAACACTAGTTTCGGGGACTTTAGCATTGCGCTTTTTCGTCGGTCCGACCGTCACAGTCACAGTCGGAGGTCAAAGGTAAATAAGGTTTTATCCTGTCCGGTCCATAACTCTTTCATCCATCAAGGGGTTTTAATATTACTTGGCATAAATTTCCCTTATAATGAGATGATATGTCAAGCGCAAAACTAAGATCCCTAGCTCAAAGTTCAATGTCATAGTTGGAGGTTAAAGATTAATAGGGTTTTTATTCCTGCGCAGTTCATTACTCTATCATTCATAACGGTATTATACTATTACTTAATAATAATGTTCCCCACAATGAGACGACTTGTCATGTGTAGTGCCCAGACCCCGAATACAAAGGCCACGGTCACATTTGAATGTCAAATGTCAACATTGATCTTCTTTACCTGTCAAGTCTGTAAAATGTTCTAACTAGGGATGGCAACGTATAGCATTTTTGGTATTCGAATATTCGGTCAGCCTTCCGAACGAATATTCGAATATTCGGTCATCATCTGATTAACAAATCAACTCAAATTCCTACGTGTTTATCATAACTTAATCGGCGACATGCATTAGTTTAATTCAGCTTTCGTTTACACAGGAAGTCAGACTGACAAATTGTTCTTATCGCTTGTTCATCTTTTTGAATATAAAACATTCGTTATTTGCCTACATATATATACGATTTATATAGGATTTATTTATTTCTTACATGGGTGTAATCCTCACGTAGGTGAGGTTCTCTACACACATATAACACGTTAGAACTTCTAACATAAGCTCATGTGTCATTTAGACCAAAAGGGGAAAAATGGTGTTTTTTTTTTCAGAATTACGTTCCTTTAATATGATGAGTTCTTACATTTTTTTTCTAACATTTCCCTACCAATTTAAAAGTGAAATGATACATGTATTAAAATTGAAATTAAATGCTTTTTTTATAGATGTTATAATCATAATATAATACATAATGTATAGTTAGTACAATGTTGTATATACATCCTTGACAGATATCGATCATTACACTGCAGTGGAGATAATTAATCACCTTCTAGTAGGGGACTTCGTATTGCATGGCAATACTTCATTTACTTGTTTTTTTAGGCATAAATGTTATACCATTGCGTGCAAGTTGATTGAACCATATGTAAACATTGCAGTATAGAAAATTTGATATGGCGTGTTTACCTCAAACTTTACACTAAATGTACAAGCTTTTTTAGTTTTCCACTTAACACAAAACAGCACCGATTGCTGTAAAATAATCTCTTTGATATATCTTATGTCTTGATGAGCGTTTTGTCTACGTTTATATTTCCGTATTGGATTTACTTTAAATGCCTTCTTCGGGTCAATGGCTTTTCAAATGGAATTAAACTTACATATTGTGAAAATCGAAATTACTAAAAACAAAATAAAACCAATTTGGATTTTATTGCCTTCTGAGTAATTGGGTTATCCATGATTTCTCCATCGTACAATTGGTACTACTTGCAACAAGAAGGGGAAAGGTTATCATTTTCTTTTTGCAAGATGTTCCTTGTGTTATGGACATAACCACGATTTTGCAGCACAAAAAAAAGGCTTTCCGAGCGCTGTCCATATTATAATGAGTTTAATGTCGTTAAAAAGTAATTTGCAAGTCGAAACAGTAACAGCAGATTCTTATTTTTCATCACATATAAAGTAGCTCAGTTGTTTGGCTATATATAATGGTGTCTTCGGAAGCGGTGTTTCAGAAACCAAGAATACATTGATGCTGTATACAAACTTTCAAGTATTTTCTGCTGTATCAATGTCAATATTGCCCCAAACAATTTTCGCAAGTACGATGATGCTATGGCCGATGATTATGTCATTATTCAGACATTTTGATAGTGTACTCTCAGTAACTAGACTTTTATCTAAATCTAATCATACATGTACAAGTCGCCTGTTTGATACTATATTCGCGGTACTTAGAATAAAGAAAAACAAGATTGCATCACAATTTTTCTATTTACTTAGTTTACCTTTACATTGCTAATATTTCAAACAATAAATCGCTTTTCTAGTCCTAGTTTACATTCATATCCATCTTTAAGTGAATTCTGATTTCGCAGTATGGAATTCCTCATGATACAAATGATCAGATTTGTTTTCATAATTTCAAGAGTAATAATTGTATTACATAACTTTCAGACGTTGACAGGGTAATAACTTCGTCAATTAGTTGGACAACAAACAATTAATTACCGATTGTACTAGTTAAAAGATCTGCAATGGCATTTAAATAGAGACTAAAAGGCACGTCTTTTGATATCAATGTTATCAAATAGAGGTTGATATTGCCTGGAAGTGGTGAGGTTCACCAAACCCCTTCACCTATATATGCCGAGCCTGGTAACATTGATATCAGAAAACAGTACTCTTTTATTCTATTTAACATTAAACTCACATAACCTGCCTAGAACAACATATGGCCTTGTCTTATTACGTAAAGATTGATTTCTGATTCAAAAATAAATAAATTCAGATTTTACAGATTTGAAAATTCATCCGCTCCAAAAACATCTGAACGAAATAATATGGCAGTCATGTGGAATTCAATATGTACATGGTTTATTGACTTTGTGAAATGAGAATAAAATAAATTCCTTCCTGCGTGGAAATAAAAGTCATCCTCTAGAATAAATAAGAACTTGCTATATTTCCACATTTTTAAACATTTGACTAAGACAGCTACAGATCCCAAGCGCTAAAGATTTTGCTTCTAGTTCCAGGCTCAGTCAGAGAGACTTTAATATCTAAATTTACACTGTTCCAATAATTATAATTAATACAAAACACATTTGCTTCTACTTAATAAATATTGTCTTAAATAAATCAAGAATGCACAATAAGTATATTGTCTTAAGTGTATTATAAAGTTTTCCAAGAATCAATCCATGAAAACAAGGTGACGTCATGATGAATGTTAACAGTGACGTAATAAGTATTGTTGTTTGTGCGATAAAAGTCGAGACAGACAGAGTTAAGGAAACAATAAGTTGAGACTACAGAATCTGTTTAGAAATGTTATGCAGCATTAAAAGTGTACATTACAGTTAAGTCTGGAATGGAACTGATGTGAAAACTAGTGCGTCAATATGGGCTGGCCAATATTTGTTACAAGGACATTGAAGTGATAACAAAAACTGACATCAGGCAAGTGTTATCGGGCAGTTTTCATCACAAAAAATAATTATCTTACTTTTCTCCTGAATAAAGCTTGATATGTAATCAGGTCATTTTTCCTGTAGGTGGCGCTGTACATTATTGTTCTCATAAAAAATCAAATACCGAGGGAACGGATGTAACGCAAAAATAGCAACAAGTAGTATATTTTCACAACAAAAACCTATCTCAAGTTTGATGCATGCCACTTTAGTTCAAAACGTTATTTTAAGCATACTTTCATATTTACTAGAACAAAGACAATATCAATTATCTGATCATACAATGTTCTAAGAGTTGGTCCTACTGTGTCTACAAGGTCTTCCGTTTTGATTGAAATGTTAAGACCAACTTCTGTCTTGTCCTGCATTTTACGTAATTAGAAAAAGTGACACCAAAAGACATATTTGTAAATTTGACAGAACAAAATGTTTATTTACGTCTTTTCCCGATGGTTACTATTTTAGTGTATGAAAGGACAAGATGTAAACTCTGTAAATGCCTATCTAAAATTTTGTATCAAAATGACAGAAAGTTAAATGTGTGTTTACTGAAAAAATACCCATGCTGTTAAGGGTGAAAAAGAATGTTGATGCCAAATATTGGCGTTAAATGAATCACTTTTTGAGGGTTTTGTTTTACAAACGTTTCTGCCTGAAACAGGTCTTTAACAATGTCTGTATTTTATGCTAGTTTTATCCGGCATATCTCTAATATCTATGCTCTGACAACTCAATAATAAATAAAGACAATACCATCTTCGAAATTGTTTAGAAACCACCATAAATAAAACGTACGATTTTTATATTTTTCATAATATTTATATTGTCGTGAAATGCAATTCAAAGAATTTACAGTGAGTGGTGTACTCTAATACCACTGGAATGTAGCACTTGCTTGAATATAGAGTACAGCAAATAATTGTAATCTTACATAATTATATACTCTCATACCCTTTATTATGGACTGACAAACATATTATTTCACCCTTCAAAACTTCCTGTTTTTTTATACAATTAAAATAATAGGGCAAGTACCGTGGTAAATTATATGGATTACAGTTCATTATGTGGAGAAAAACTGAAATGGCGTTGTAATATATGCAAGGGGTCAGATGTAAAACATATGTTACTACACTTTTACGGAGGAGTTTGGTACTAGTAAAAAGAGGAAATATCTACGGCTTTTATGTTTTATGTTTCCGTACATTTTGCCCCGTACATGTAACACTAAAAATTAAAAATTAAACCTTGAAGTAGATCCCAAAGAGGTTGAAAATTCAAATTAAAAGTCTAATTTTGAACGACACAGATGTAGGCAAAAAAGGAAATAAACGGCTGTATTGTGTGACGCTAACTGATTGATTGATCTCTAGTACTATATCTACAAGGTTGTCTGATAGCCTACAATGATTGAAAAAAAAACCTATTTACATCTGTGTAGTGTGTAATGCTAACTCAATGAATATAATTCCATCTACCAAGTCATAATGTTTGTAATGTATTTACCTAGCGTATTTATATATGAACTGTTCGGTCTGTATTTTCCGCATACAGTATCAATGTTTGTGTTACGTCTTTAACTTGCATTTATTTCATTTTGTATCGAAAAGGATTTAGATATTTCGCACTCAAAACTGTCCATAATATTATATACTTGCGTAATGAAATAAAATTATCTTGGACCATTCTGACAGAACGAATCAAGGACTTTGGAAATACAGATTATTACCCTCACACATGTCTTACCTGTCATGGGAGAGAAAAAGTATTATTATTATTATTATTATACCAGAGTTATATAGCGCCCTTTCCATGATAAACACGTTCAAAGGCGCTTTACAAACAGCAGTCGCAGCCACACAGGGCGCGAAATTCATCCATCTCTACTAGTCAGACACAGAGCGATCTGACCAGAGAGAAATCAATTTTAGATACAGGCCTGTCCGGCTAACTTAGCCTTGCTCTTTACGAATAGACAGTCACGTTCTTTAACGTGCCCGGTGTATACAATGTAGCACCGATACACGCAAAGCCGTCTTTCCTGGGAAGAACCAGTACAGGCTTCTAAGTTAGGTGGGAGACACTCAAGAGCATCTCAGAAATTTCTAATGCAGGAACCGGGATTCGAACCCCGGATCTCTGAATTGTAAGTCAAGGGTGTTACCACTAGATCACCGGCCCACCAAACAGTACAAATGAATATAAACAAAAAGTAGTAGTAATTAAACCATTCGTAATAAGAAACATCTCTAAACATATGTATTTTTAGTTTTAACAAACGCCCAGTACAACTGGCAAACATATACAGCACTTTTTAGGGTCATTCCACTATTTGGCTTTGACTTTTAGAACCCGAACGTAAATGTACCGCTGGTGTTCACATTACTTCACATCTCCAAACCAGTTTCTGTCATTTGAAGCCTATGATCGCTGTCCAATTGTATAATTGCGTGCGATCACGATTTTTTTTAACTTAAACGATGTTTCATAAAGTAACATAACTAATGGGAATAAATCGAAGAAAATAATACCTCTGTCCTATTTGACGTTTTCAACTCTTGTTTTACAGTTTTATTGTCGTGTTTCTCTAATAATATTTATGTAATGAGTCTTTCTTTACGTCAGTTGCTCATTAAATTTAATCAAACTTACATAAACTGTGGCAAACAAAATTACTCAGAAGAATATAAAAAGGAAATCTGGCTTTTATTGCTTGGGTTACCAAATCCCTTTTCCACTGTATCAGAAAAGAAGTTAATTTTGTTTTCTTTTCCTAGAAACAGACCCGTAGTCTTTTATATCATTGATAAAACAGGTAGCCAAAACACAAGAAAATGTCATTCAAATGCATTCATGCATTCGGCACACTGAGATAGTGAAAGTGATACCACACGTCAGTTATTATTATTCACCTCCAACTGTCCTCTACAGTTTATAATTTTGATTCACTTGAGATATAGTACTGTATTTAATTACATTTAATTTAATCACATTAAATTTTTCAAGGTTTTGTTTCTAACGAATTGTATATTCAAAAAAGCTGACGGCACTGATAATGTAGTACTGTAGCCAGACGTATTTTCCACAGCAGTTAATAGTTCTTCTGTTGTTTTTCTTTTTTCTGTTGACTTGTGTCCTTCCACATATTGATACCTGATACATTAATCTGTGTGCAATCAATAACCAATCTAGTTCCTCTGTGCATCTTACGCATAAAAATAAACAATAAAGAACATAAAACACTTTGAAACATTTTATACAGGAATATGAACCAAATATCTCTTCCCTGTTGACTTTGTTACAGTATATGACTCTAAAACTTATCAGCTCAGCTCGTGCAATCCATTAAAACAAACAACGACGATATATATTTTATGAAATTAATGCACTTTAGATCGTAACACTCACGAGACTGCTTTTTGTTTCTATATACATATTAAAACATAACTTCCAAATCTGTAGAGCACATTATTCCTGTCTAAACATGGCCGTTAGTGCTACTAGGTGAATAACGTATCGAAACAAGGACAGGACAAACTCCATTAGTTTGCCAAACTGTTCGAAGCCAATATCCGTCTACTCTAAATCCGTCTACAACATACTTTCCTGCCAAGACAGCAATCAAATAAACCCGCCTTTTATGTAGTCCAAAATTAAAGCAGTTAGGTTATATCCTGTAACATGTATTTTGTCAGATTTATGGGTAATTGAAAGTCACATAGACGTAATTTGGTTTAAAATTGGCATTTGGCATAAATCAACGCCCTTCAGATAAATTTTCTAAGACATATTTTCTGAAAGTTGAACATAAAAATGGCTTTAATGACTTTTAACAAAATGGAAAGAACCATCAATCCCAATATCAGCGTGATTATATGAAGAAAATTATTCCTGTCGCACATTTGCAAAAGCTTGGATTTCTTTACTTCAAAAAGGCAGATGTTCAAAGCTATAACTGTAAAGATGCATTGCTGCATTTAGTTGGTCCTTACGTATATATTATCATTATTTTTTAATCAAGAATACATGAAGATTTTGCAAATATCATAAATAAGCTTAAGCAAATTGCATCGATTCATATTAGGAATTTCTAAGACTAAATAAGGACTTCGAATGTTCAAACACCTAACTACTGCTTTCTGTCTCCTAATTAATATATTCATTTTTCATATTTATAGCGTTCACACTTGCGAATAAACGGAAGAAATTGTAAATACATTTTACATAAGCACAAAAAACTAAATGTGTGTGTATTTTATATTGTAAAGTTATTTTATCTTCCAATAAGAGCAAAATCAGTATTTCTTTAAATCTGCTAAGACGGCGTTTTCTGAGACGACATGACATTGGACTTCTCTGCAGATACTAATAGAATTGATATCATTTTCTCCTGCAATAATGCGAGACAGTAATATCGTTTGTGAGACCACATTTAACCTTTAGATGTATTTGTGGTGGATACAATACACTTCAGATTGCAATATTTGCAATCTCTGATGCCTTTTCTCAGAGGAGACAATCTCTGTATTAGATCTGTATGTATAATATACGAAGGTCTTTAAACAGATAAATTGTGTTCTTATACATTAGCATACAACAAAATAAGACGGGCTATACAAGTGATTGGTTTTAGATATCACAAAGTTATTGTCCATATTACTAGGAAATAAAAACCTACATATGATTCAGCTTTAAACACACTTTTTTTGTCACAGCACGAAAGCAGGTCTTCGTATTTTAATTGCTTGTCTCACCTTACTGTTATTAAATAAACTGAAATATTTAAAAAAATGGATTACCCATATGGAGAGAAACGTCTTAATTCCCTCTGAGGTCGGCGTGTTTTGAATTTGTTTTTTCTACGAAATTGTGTTTCTGAGTATAACGTCTAAATTTATGTTGACGTCAGTGGTATATTAACCTTATGTCATCAAATGTATTTTGAATATGTGTTTGTATATCCATTCTTCTGAAAAAAAAAGCATGTACCGGTCTCCGATCTGATGCTTAATGGTTTATTTATGCAGAAATAATGAATAAATTGCCGCAGAAACGCTTCAAAACATTATTGCCTTAAGATAACGTCACTGACGTCATTACGTTAAGTGTCAGTTACCTCGTTGTGGTTTCTTAAATTAAAATGATGTTACCATGGAAACGAATCCCGTGACCTATATATCTAAATGTAAAATTTAAAGCGTTGACACTAGTCTATTTAAGGAATACAGTTTCGGCTTTTTATTTGCATTTCAACAATATCCATGATGCAGAACGATTTTCCATAAAAATGTCAGATGAGGGGGTACTGCTGTAAGTACTTTAAGCTGTGAAATTTGTTTAACTAAATGCAGATAACACGGAAATATTACTTACCGTAGAAATAAGATGTTATAAAGCTACACTAACAAGAAAGATTCTTTATTTAATATTTTTATAAGAAATTACGATAAGAATCAAGATATAAGCTATTTTAAACATCTCTGTTGCCATGGTTACTTTAAACTTTCAGAAAAAATAAGGTACCATCCATGTAAAGGGCTTGGTATTTTGCTTATATTATTACCCAAATATTCCCTGTTGGTCATTAACAGAATGGCATTGAAGCCGTCGAAAATCCCGTTTTCATACATAATTGTTTAAAAATGAGAGAAAATACGTTACCATGGAAACACGAGCCCCGCGACATAAACATTTTAAATTTATATTAGAAAGCTAACGCTCATAATAATAAAATTATCAATTATGCAGACTTCTATGGATAACAATGAAACCAAAATACACCAAAAAGTGTTAAATATCGGTATTTTATTACATGAGTACCTATAAATAGTAACAAATTTGTGCTGAAAATTCTCCCATTATCGCATTGCGTCATGCATTATCACATTATCATAATAAGCCCCGGGGCCATTATCGATAATGGCCCTGGCATTAGCGCGGGAAATTAACGTCCGTAAACAGAAAGGACGTCATGGCGTTTTATGGAGGTAAAACAGCGGATATTTCCGTTTTATTTTATCATCTTGAGCGTAATATCGTGTATTCTTCGTGAAATAACGTATTTTTATCCTTAAATTATGCAGTAAGCAAGAAAGTACAACTATCCAGGTATTTGATTTTATACAGTAAATAGACTCTTATACAAATAATATAGAAACTGAAAAGCTGAAATTTATTGTAAAAGAAGATGCAAGTACCCATAAAAATGACACAAAACACCATTTCTTACTATATTATAGTTAAACATGTAATAAACAGGTAACTACATGGGAGAGCGGTGCCTTTGAGTGGTAATGGCCCTGGAAGAAGATAATAGCCCTCGGGCTATTATCACCTTACCAGGGCCATTATCACTCAAAGGCACCGCTCTCCCATTTATTAACCTATACTTCCTTTTTCTTTCAATATAAAATACTTTTGGAGGGTCATGTACTTCAAACCTTAATAAGAATTTTACTTAAAGGACAGTGAGAAACGAAATTGAGGTTGTAGCAATTCAAACATTAAATTACACGAAATACAAAACATTGCTACAGTTCAACTAATTTGAATTTAACCTGGTAACAAGTTATCCTACCTTCTTAAGAGGAAATATTGTCCAAAGTGTCCCGTGACGCTCTATTAGCATTGCAAAGGTAATCAATTAAAATGGACTACTTCATTTACTGTCAAATAGATAGGTAAGGACTGAAATCTTAATCTTGTTATGATAACCAAAATATTGACTTGACAGGATGAAAAGTCAGATTTAATAAGTACTGGTTGGCGACCCAGATTCGGACAATTTTACAACCTTTTCAGCTGTCAGTTTCATTTTTAACGCAAGATCCATGAAATGTTACCTAAATCAAGTTCAGTTCTTTGATGTCACAAAACGCGAATTTATTTGTATCTAAAAAATAAACTGAACACGTCACTCCCAGTAAACACCTGACGTCGTAACGACGTTGGTTAGACGTTGGATTTTGGTCGCGACGTCGGCGACCTGAATCTAACGTCTAACCAACGTCATAACCACGACGTCTAATAGACGTCAGACTTAGACGTCTAGGAGACGTTGGAATTAGGCTAGATAGAAAGTCTGTTTAAATGTTTTCATTTATGAAATTAACTGGTGTAATTTTGCTATAATAGTTTAAAGATAGTTATGCCTGAACATGCGCTTATAAATAATAGTTCATTAGCACATAACCATTATCATTAATTATGTTACAAAATCGCATGAGATTGTCTATTTTCGGAAACGATTTCTTTTTCCAATTTAAAACTGTTCAGGAAAAATTACATTCTATACACATGTATAAATTATTATATTTCACCTAAGATCTTCTTCTACACATGTTGTTTATTAGTCATGCCTTCGCCGCGAGATAAGCTGCATCGGTTTACACAAGTCTTCGGTAATTTGATATTTGTGGATAAATAGCAAGTTTATAAATAACTTTACACAAGGGATCCGCAACGTGAGTAGCAGATTTTGAAAGTTGTACTTAGTTAATAGTTTATTCTTTTTAATGTTACGTATTTTTCAAAGATTGATGCATTAAGTTTATACTTAAAAATCAATTGCGTTTAACAAAAACTTTATTACATTTTATGAGTTATAGAGAATTCTTTTAGAATTTAAATATAACATGTTGTTTTGCACGTAGCAATTATGTTCTTAGTAATGCTCTAGCATACTTGTATAAGTTTTAAAAATTTAATGAAATGATAAACTGTCAAATTTTTATACATTTCAGATGGGAATTTTAGCGAGTTGAAGAATCATGCAGACATGACTAAACTTGAAAGTTTCAATTACTGATTACCTTTTTTGATTTATGATTTAGACTTATGTCGCTATCATGTGAAATAAAGATGATAAATACATGTGTTGATTACTTGTTTGATTGCAAATTCTGTTGAAAATTTGGTCAGATTTTGGTTGGAAAGTGGTTAGATTTTGGTTGGAAAATGGTCTAGCCAACGTCGGGATCCGACGTCTAAACGGTTTGCAAATCCAACCAAAATCCAACGTTAATCCGACGTTGGGGTCTGACGTCTATACGACGTCTAACCGACGTCAAATGCCTACTGGGCTGAGGTGCGAAAGAGGGTACGTAAATTTAATGTTTTTAGCGTGTTGCAGGACCCAGAAATGGGACAGTAGGAAAACGCTAATTATCGTCATTTCTGTCTCTCATAATCACTTTTAGGTCGATGTTAATGATAATAGACATGGTTACCTTGTTTACATTCAACTATTAATGTTTGATATACGGCTGTTAAAAAAATCAGCTGGCTTATATATGACACAAAATGTTGAGTAAAAATTTGATTTTAACGCATTTAACTGTTTTTAACGGGAAAACTTTGACACTTGTTTTTATATGGCACTATTAACCCATTTTGATCATTTTTAAACACGCAATTCTCTTGTCTGCATTTAGCAGATGGTAGATGAGTACCCCTTGAATAATGTTGGGGCCACAAAACAAGTATGCGCATGCGCACTGAAAGCACATGTAACTTCCCCCAGCGAGAGTTGTCTCAACATTTCGTGAACAAATGTAAATATTCCAGTTTTGTAAGTTTTTCTTACCGATTTGCAATTATTGCGGTGGATGTTGCACATAAAGCAAGCGTCTGTGTACTTGGCAACACGTGATCAAAAGGAACGCCGAAATAACGGTTTTCGAGACTGTCCGGGTTTTTGGGTCGTCCGAAATTCTGGGTCGCCAACCAGTAACTAAATGAAATCTAAACTGCAAATAATAAATTTATTTTGAGCGTTAATATTAATGTCTAATAGGAAGACCACATTAAATGTTAAAATCCAAAAAGTAATAGAACGTATGTATCGAACACAAATATTGAATAAAACGAATAAAGGAATTTCCTACACTAGACATACATGTGGACCTCATAAACATTTTATCGTATAGGAATCCTGAAGGATTATATTATTTATTGCTGTTTATGATTGTATGGCTGCTACAGAAATTGACGTCTATTGAAAACAATTTACACGTCGAAGCGATTTACTTGTAAGATAATTTGTTTTGGCAAGTTTATTCAATAACATTAATTTAATACTTTGTGTGGAAAGATATTCAAGTTGATAAATAAAGGAATAACGTGACCATGCAAATTTCTCATGATTTCAAGAAATGTTTACAATTCTTTATGTACCGGATTAAATGAAAACAACTGGTAACATAGGAAACGCGCATATTGTCTTATGGCCCTTTAAACCTTCAGATCATAATGTTGCATATAGACATCTAATTGTTATTGAACCTTTTTTAAAAAGACAAGACTTCTTGATCAAACAAAGTTTCTCAGGCATATATACACATACATACAGTAAAAATATAACATAAAATCTATAACAAAATTGTAGCAACGGAAGTCTCTCGGACTACAACACCATTACTTTAGTTCAGCTAGCTGGTAGGCAGAGCAAAGACAAATGTACCCAAAAAGAGAGAAAATGTGCTTCCATGCTGTATGTACCCATTATTATTTTTAATGCAATAATAATTTCTTTTGTAACATCTTAAATTACAGAAACATGGCTTTTGTTTACAAAACTAGATCAAACTTTATGTCGCGCATTTAATACGTAGATGAGTATGTGATTGATACTGCTCTGTATGACTTGTATGTAAAAAAAATCAACCTCAACTACTTTCAACTTTGATGTATTTAAATGCTTCCATTTTTGCCACTGGTAGGAAAAGCATTATCCTTTTATTAGTCCCTTTCTGGTTGTAAATCCAGGTTCGGGGACTAAAGCATTGCGCTTTCCTCCCTCCGTCCGTCCTTCGGAGGTCGAAGGTCAATAAGCTTTTATCCTATCCGGTCCATAACTCTGTCATCCATCAAGGGATTTTAATATTACTTGTCACAAATGTTCCCAAAGATAATATTTCATGAGCAACACTCAGATCTCTTGCTCACAGATCAAGGTCACTCCTGGAAGTCAAAGTCCAGTATTTTTTTTTTGTCCCGTCCATAACATTCATCCGTCAAGGATTTTTAACACACGACTTTTCAAGCGCAAACTCAGGCCCCTTGTCCAAAGGTTAAGGTCGCACTTTTACGGCAAAAAATATCAGTCATTTCCACCTTTCCAGTCCATTACTCTGTCATCCTCGAAGGGAAAATAATGTTAGTAAACAATAATGTTTTCCTACATTTCGCTTACGTCACAACAATATAAAATTATAAAATATGTAAATAGGTAAAATACTACATATGAGAATGGTTAAGTAAAGGTTAAGTAAAGGCTTCGTCGACCAAAAACATTATATTGCCAGTTCTGTCTTGTCTTGCCTTTTACGTAATCAGAAACAGTGACACCAAAAGACATATTTGCAAATTTTACAGAACATATGACATTTATAGTGCTGGGCAAACGAAAGTCTGTCTCTGATAATTATTATTTTAGTGTATGGAAACTTTGTAAATGCCTATTGAAAATGTTGTCTTAAAATGACAGAAAGTTAAATGCTTATACCGCAAAAGTGCCCATTCAGTTAAGGATGAAAAGAAATGTTGATGCCAAACATTAGGGTTAAATAAATCTTTTTTGGGAGTTTTGTCGTACAAATGTTTTCTGCTTGAAACAAGTCTTTGTTTAGCAATGTTTGTATTATACGCTAGTTTCATCAGACGTATCTCTAATTTGGTAACTTATACATTACTTAAGAATAAGTAAAGAAACATTTAACTTATACATTTTCAAGAAGCTACCGTAAATAAAACGAATGCTTTATATATTTTTCATAATATTGTCATGAAACGCAAGTCAAAGAAATAACAATGAGAGATGTACTCTTTTACCATTGGAATGAAGCACTCGCTGGAATATAGGCAAATAATTGTAATCTAACATAATTATATACTCTCACTCCTTTTTTACGGACTTACAAACATTTAATTTCACCTTTCAAATCTTCCCGTTTTACAAAATTAGGATAACAGGGCATATATCATTGAACATTATATGGATAAAAGTTCATTACGTGGAGAATAACCGAAATGGCATTGTAATATTAACACATTTGTGTATGCAAGAGATCAGATGTAAAACATACATTACTACTAGAGGAATGCAGTACTAGTACAAAGGAGTAAATTGTCTTATACTTCCTGTATATTTCGTCGCATAACACTTATATTAAACCTTTAAGTAGATTCCAAGGAGGTTGAGAAAATTGATTAAAAGTATATTTTTAACGACACAGATGTTGTTAAAAAGCAATTAAAAGGCTACAAGATTGTCAGCTAACCTGCAAAAATTGAAATAAATATTTACATCATTGCATTGTGTGATGCCAACTGAATGAATATAATGCCATCTGCCAAAGCATGTCTGTAATGATTATGTGAACTACTCGGTTAGTATTTTCCAGTATCAATGTTAGTGTGACATCGTTACCTTGCATTTATTTCATTTTGTATTGGAAAGGGTTTAGCTATTTTACAATCAAAACTATCCATAACACGTTACACGGGTCTAATACATGTAAAGAATGAAATAAACGTATCTTAATATCATAAAAATAACATTCATCCATTCAGGAACAAAAATAAGATTTCTTCTGATAAACATTTTTAAGTATTGGGTCATTCTGACTTTGTAAATACCTATAACTGGAACATCACACATGTCTTACCTGTCACGGGTGAAAAAGTACAATCAAGTTTAAACAACTAATAGTAATATTCAACCTATTTGTAATATGAAATTACTCTTTACAGGTGTATTTTAAGATTTAACAAACGCCTAGAGCAACTGGCAAACCTATATAGCCACTTCCATTCGAATATTGAACTTGACTTTTTTCGGCGACGCCGTCTAAATTCGTTTTCGTTACCTATGCCACGTGACTTCAGTTTGCAAATCAAACTACTTGATAACGCATTATAGATAATTTATCAAAATGGAAGATTTATGCAGCACTCTGCCTGATTGGACGAGAGTGTCAATTTCTTTCACTCTGTTGATTGTGCCACGTTGAGTGAATTGTAGACAAAGCGTTTATAAACGACGCTGTTCACAGTTTTAAAGCTAACTTTGGCTCGGTATATTTAGCAAGAATATTGATATATTTCAAAATGATAAGTAAGTTTAATAAATATGATAAAACCTGTTCAAATACCAACATATATCAAATTAAAGAAAGAGCTGAATACGGTCTGCGTATCACATGAATAAGGGTGTGATAAGAGTTTTTTATGTAGAGAAGTGCTTTTTAAAAGATTTCCCTTGTTACAATTGTCGTCTGTATATGAAAAGGTTTCTTGCTTTTGTGACTTATTCAGATTGAATATTAAAATGAGTACTTGTTTGCTTTGATATATTTGTTATAAATTATTTAACTGATTTATTATATATGAATATTTTTCTTTTGAACTCAGTTGAAATCTGTTTTATTATATGCTATATAATGACTGAATTTCATTACGCTGAAATGAAGGTACGCTGCATACAGTTTATCTATGTGATATGACTACGGTCAAACTTTGCTTATGAAACAGAAATATTGAAATAATTACAATTGTATGTTTTGCTTGACCTTCACGTTTTTTATAGGTGTGACGTCATTGTCCAAAGAATATGCATTTGTTAAAGCGGGATCAGTTGGCCTATTTTAGAAATAAATAAAAATAATAAATAAAAAAATCCTTTAATTGATTTTTTCTCATGTATTCTAATCAAACTTGATTTGTAGCATCTTTATTAGGCCCGCAGCCAACATTGTTCAGCTGGAACATTTAACCCCTTTTAGGGGCTGCTAGAGCTAAAAATAGAAATGCCTTTATACAGCGTCTCATGAACAGCTTGCTGGATCTTTGTCATACTTGGTCTGGAGCATCATTATAAGGTTCTCATCCAAATTTATTTATATAGGAACTTGGGCCCTATTAGGGACCACTATAGCTAAAAGTAGATATGCCTTTCTTCGCATTAACCACTAAAATGTAATGGATTTTTATCAAACTCGATGTGTAACAATATCGTAAGGTTTCCTGCTATTTTGTTACAAATGGGGATAGGGACCAATTTAGCTAAAAATATAAACACGTTTAATGACCTCTTCTCATGAACCGCTTCATGAATCTTCATCAAACTACTGCTGTAATTATTCGTCTAAGGATAAACGTAACAAAATTGCAACCCTACGAAACCTTTGCGAAAAATTAAAAGAGAAGCATTTAAATTGTTAAAGTGCGGTGTTTAGTTTTGCAATTTGAAAAATGTTAGATGAAAGATGAATGTTAGATGAAAAAATCATAAACTTCTTTCCTTATTACAATTCGCCGACCATCATTTTTAAAGATATTTCTTGTTAGAGCTATTGCTAGTATTATCATTACTGCATATCTCCACACCAGTTTCTGTCATTTGAAGCCAAGAATCGCTTTCCAGTTGATCGCATTTCATTTTTGTATTTAAACGATGTAACTAAACTATTGAAACAACAATTGGGAATAAATTGACGAAAATAATCCCTTCGTTCTATTTGACGTTTTTAACTTTGTTCTTACGTTTTCAAGTTTGTCATATAATGTATATGCATATGAGTCCTTCCTTACCCCAATAAAATTTAATCAAACTTACATAAACTGTGGCAAACAAAATTACCCAGAACAATATAAAAGAGCAATTGGGTTTTATTGCTTTGATATCAATTTGGTTGCGAAATACTTTTCCATTGTATCAGTGATATTTCCTGCGACAGGCAAAGAATTATGTTTTCTTTTTACAGAAAAAGATCCGTAGTCGTGTATATCATTGATATGACCAGAAATCAAAACACTACAAAATATAATTCCAATGTATGCGTTCATTTTACACATTCAAATAGTTAAAGGGTTATCACACAGCAATTACCCTAATTACGCTTCAACTTTCCTCTACAATTTATTATTTTGATCCACTTGATATGCAGTAGTGTATTTAATCACATTAAATTTCTCAAGTTCAATTGTGTGTATGACGGCATACTGTAGTACCCAAATCAGACTTATTTTCCACTGCACTGATTTTTCTTGTGTAGCTTTTCTTTCTTTGTTGAATTGTGTCCTTCCACATATTAATACCTGATATATCGATGTAACCTTTGTAAAATCGATAATTGCAATAATTCATCTAGTTCCTTCTTGAATATAACCAATTAGTATGAAACAATAAAGAACATATTGAAAAACAATTTGTTACATCCTGTACCAGAATATGAAACAAGAATCTGAAGTTGTTGACATTTTCCAAATTATTTCATAGTTGTCCTTTTATAATAATGTACATTTGATTAAGTTCCTTTTTAAATCAGTCTTCCCAATAAAGTTAAAATTGCATGAAGACCAAGATTAGTCTGACATGAAGTTTAGAAAACAGTATCTCTAACATATATCAAAGAAAACGTGAACAATAACTATACTATACTGAGTAGTTTATGATATATAGTTAAGTATTCTTATTTCAAGAGAAATGTTGATTGTAATATAAGTGAGATATGACGATCAGTTTAGTATATATCAAAATGCACTGCAATAAGTAACAAAATGTAAGTATATATTGATATTGACAGCTAACATTGAAAGTTAAATAGGTTATACCTACATGATAAAATGCAAGTCAGCGAGCATATGAGGAAATTATTAGTTTTGGTTACGTAAGTTGTATATATATTGAATTTATTATACATGTAATATAGGTTAAATTGTATAGCTTGAGTAAGTTAGATTAATTCTTCTTGGTTATGCTTCCACTTTGCTTAAGCCTTTTAATTTTCCGACAAGTTTTTGTTTGTTTGCTTTGGGTTTAACGCCGTTTTCAACAATATTTCAGTTATGTAACTTATCCACATGAATCAAAGGTGGAGGACGAATGATTTCAGACTCAATGTCTTTTATCAAATCGTCAAGGAGAACATATGCCACACCCGGGGATCGAACTCATGACCCCGCGATCCATAGATCTGCCCTCTCCCTATTGAGCTGAGCCGGCGGGCTTCCGACAAGTTTTGTCTCCAAATATAGAAACTACGCTGGAAACTATTATTTAACATACATAAACTGTCAAATATAATCTCATATTGTCATCGATTTGTTATTGTCTAATTGTTTTCTTGTAGATACAGTTTTGGTTTAAAAGTTAGTGCACTAGAATGTTTAGTAAAAGATAAATGAAGTAACGTCATTCGGTACACTTAGTATTACTTAAAAGACTATGTAATAACATACTACTGAAAAGTAAGACACCGTCTAATATTTGCTTTAATTTGTATATTGTCACCTCTTAGCTAGTTAAACAGAGTAATAGATATCGTACTGGTAAAGAATTGTTTTCTAATACTCAGGAATACCTTTCCCGGTTTGCTAATGTTGTATTTTGAATGTGACAATTGATTAAGGGGGAAAAGTTATATCATAGTTTGTCGCCATATAACTTTGTTACAAAATATGAATCCAAGCAGTGTGTGACTGTTTATAATCTAAATCATTATAACACTAACCTCGTGAAACCCATTAAAACAAACAATGACGATATAGCTCAAGAAATGCACTTTAGATCATTCTGTTTCTAAATACATATTGATACAACATAATTTCCAGATGTGTAGAAGACGTCCTTTTTAAACATGGCCGTTAGTGCTAGTACGACAACAAGGACAGGACAAACTCCGTTAGTTTGACAGACTGTTTGAAGTCAATATCCGTCTACTCTAAACCCGTATAGAACATATTATTACTGGCAAGACATCAATCAAATAGACTCGCCTTTTATTTAGTCCAACATTAAAGCAGTAGGTCTTTATCCTGTAACACTTGTTTTGTCATATTTATGAATTATTGAAAAGCAAATATATAGACATAATTTCGCTTTAGGTTTGGTGTTTGGCATCAATCAACGTCCTTCGGATAATTTTTCAAAGAAACAGTTTCTAAAATTGGAAAATAAAAGTGGCAGTAATGACTTTTGACAAACTGAAAACAACCCATCGATCCCACTATCAGCGTGAGTATATGAAGAAAATACTTCCTGTCACACATTTATAAAAGCTTGAATTTCTTTACTTCAGAAAGGCAGATGTTCAAATTTATAGCTGTAAAGGTAAATTGCTGCATTTTCTTGAACTTTATGTATGTTTTATGAAGATTTACGAAACAAAAACATGAAGATTTTGAAAATATCAGAAGTAAGTGTATTTTTTCTGTTCATGACCATAGTTCTTATAGTATACCTAGTGGTGGGGTATTGCATGTACAGCGGCTTCTTCTTTCTGGTCTGGTGCCAGTGAGTCACACTGTAACATGATATATAGCTTTAAGGACGTATGCTAGAATTTGGTGCGAAAATTTTCCCAATAACAGAATTTCTTCAAACTTGGGATATTGAAGGACAATCATCTAAGAAACAAAAATATGTAATAAAAATCATAGGTCACCGGTATCGAAAAAGAGTTATCTGCCCTTGAAAACAGCATTTCCCCCAAAAATGGCGTTTTCAAGGGCAGATAACTCTTTTTCGATACCGGTGACCAATGATTTTTATTGCATATTTTTGTTTCTTAGATGATTGTCCTTCAATATCCAAAGTTTGAAGAAATTCTGTTATTGGGAAAATTTTCGCCCATCTCATATACAGGGAATTCTAGCGTACGCCTTTTACGATCTACTTGTGCATTGTCTATTGAGGTTAAACGTGATGAAAATTTTAATCGCGCTTTGTTCTTTATATTATATTTTTCAATTCAAATGAGGACAGTGAACGAGATTAGCATGAGTGAGTGAGTGAGTTAGATTTTACGGCGAATCGACACAAAAAGGCCACATATCGCCGAAAAAAGCGGTCTGAAAACGTAAATTGTAAAGCATCTCTAAAAAAACAATTATGTACAAATGTATAAACATATAAAATGTAAAGTAAATTGTAAAGCACGTCTAAAAACATTTATGCAAAAACGTATATAAAGGGTTAAAATATTAGTGACAAACAACAATATTGCAAAATGTGTAAATAAAAATATAAGATTTCAGATTTTGTGATAAATGCCTGTCTGCTTTTGAATTAAAAAGGACAACATATTGCTGACTAAAATGTTTTCAAACAACTATTTCAAAGAGTGCACGTCATAGTATGTACTGCGCTGTGGAACGTGCTGACACATTTTAACTGCTTTATTTGCACGCATATTTTTTGAAATAGTACAAAATGTACCATTGATTTTTCCTTGACCCCTGAGCTACCATCCTGACTAGAAATGGTAGTGAAGTTTGCAAAAATCATGGTTTTGCAAATATATCCTGGTGGCTGTTATAAACAAATTTCAACGATCCTTATAAGGAGATACTAAGGCTAAATAAGGACTTGGAATATTTAAACTCCTAATTACAGCTTTGTGTCTCCAGATTAAAACTTAGAAATTCCTAATTTACAAGTTTTATAGAATGCTTTGGCACCAGGAGGCTTGCATTCACACGTTCGATACCATGAAAATTGTAAATCCATCAGCATAAAAAGAACTAAAAGAGTGTGTATTCTGTCTGAAAAAAAAACAACATCTGTATTCTAAAGTGATTTCATCTTACAATAAAAACAGAATTAGTATTTCTTTAAATCTGCTAAGACAGCGTTTTCTTAGAAGACAGGACACTGGACTTCTCTGCCGATACTAAAATAATTGATATTATTTTCTCCTGCAATAATGCGAGGCAGTAATATCATTCATGACACCACATTTAACCTTTAGATTTATTTGTAGTGGATTACAATGTATTTCAAATTGCAATATGTGCACTCTCTGATGCCTTTTCTCAGAGGATATAGTTTTACTTGATCCGTTTGCATTAGATACAAAGGTCTTTTAGCAAATAAATAGCGTTGTTATACATTAGCAAAACAACAAATTTAGACGTGGCATACCAGTGACTGGTTTTAGATATCACACAAAATTAGAGCTTCAAAGAATTTTTATTTGTTTTCATATTACGGAAGCACTTTCTTTAGGTGGGCCGGTGGTCTAGTGGTGACACGATTGACTGTCAATCCAGAGGTCCGGGTTTCGAATCCCGGTCCAGGCACTGGAAATTTCTGAGATGCTCTTGAGGTTTTCCCACTTAACTTGCAGGCCTGTACTGGTTCTTCCGAGGAAAGACGGCTTCGCGTGTATCGGTGCTATACACTGGGCACGTTAAAGAACCAAACTGTCTATTCGCAAAGAGGTAGGCTAAGTTAGCCGGACAAGTCTGTATCTAAAAAGGACTTCTATGTATCTGGTCTTGGGGCTTTATCTCACTCTGTCCCTCTGGTCAGATCGATCTGTGTCTGTACTAGTAGAGGATGAATTTCGCGCCCTGTGTGGCTGCGTTTGCTATATGTAAACGCCTTTGAACGTGTTTATAATGAAAAGGGTGCTATATAAATCTGGTATAATAATAATAATAATAATAATAATAATAATTTAGAAAACTAATTCTATCATTTAGAAGATTTTTGAGCTACCTGATGTCAAACAAATGTACCTGGTCATTTAGAGAGCTACGGTAAAACATGTATAATAAATGTATACAACTGGACTTCAAACCCACGCCTTGTTTAATGTGGTAATTATTTTAATATCTGGCCTTTAAAGATAACCATCGAAATTGATTTTAAGGAGTCATGCTTTTATATTTTTGCAGGTGTTGGCAGGCATTTGAATCAAAGGCATTTACCTGATCGGCTCTTTATTTTCTCTCATCCTTTGCCCAACTCTCCTAGTTATCGTATCTAATATAATATTTCAGTGTGGTTTTCCACATAAACTTACAACGATTTACAACCGCCTCGGTAGCCTAGTGGTAGAGCGTCCGCTTCGAGTGCGGGAGGTCGTGGGTTCGATCCCCGGCCGCGTCATACCAAAGACGTAAAAAATGGTATTAGCAGCTTCCTCGCTTGGCGCTCAGCATTAAGGGGATAGTGCTTAGACTGGTCAGCCTGGTGTCAGTATAATGTGACTGGGTAGGGTATCATGCCACGTGTCTACGTCGTGATATTCCAGTGAGGCAGAACTATAAAGTTGTGCTACAAGTAGACACCGTCGTTAATATGACTGAAATATTGTTGAAAAAGACGTTAAACCCGAACACACACACTTACAACGATTTACAAAGAATGAAATGTATATATTTATAGACAAAAGTACCCCAAGACTGATAACAAAACATAAATAAACAATACAACTGTCGAAAATTGCAAAGAAATCAAAACCTACGTATGCTTCAACTTGAAATACACTTTCCTTGTCGCCACAAGAAAGCAGATCTGTGTATTCAAATTGCTTGTCTCACCTTACTGTTAATATATAAACTAGAAAATGAAAGAGAAACGGATTTCTTTTCTGGAGGGAAACGCCTTGATTCTCTTTGACCTTTGTGGGAAATTAGTAAAAGTAGTTTCAATATTGTTTAGAAGTGTCAATTTACAATTTTAACGTAGTAATGGAATTACCGCACATACTATTACTATAATATTATATTTACAGGAAATGTAAATTTAAGATAAATGCATTACAATGGCCGGTCATTCATTCCGTACATTTTGTGAAAATGTCTGTAATACTTTGAAATACATGTATAACTCGTTATATTACATCATGTTCACATTCAGGAATCTAATGAATGTGCAAAGTTTTTTATGACTAAATTAGTAAGTCAATATAAATATCAACGATCGTGCATTATACACGCACTGAAAACTTCAGGCGTGTAATAAGTGGCATTATAATAATCAAAGTATTCCCTTCCTTGCTGTCGGAATTAATATACACATAATGCACTGCCGGACCACATTTATCTTGGACACGTCACATCATGTCGAGTCGCACGTTGAGACTTTTCTTCATTCAGGTTCAATCTCTTGCATGTTAGCGTACAATCTTCTGAATTTAGTAACGTTTATATATACCTTACTATAAAGAGATTGATTAAGATTCCCAAGAAATGTCATGTCATTATTGTGATCACAATATATTAAAGCATTATCATAATGAAAAGTATAATTGTCTATTTTGAAAACTTTTGCATGCCGGTTGGTGCCGGTCCTCCCAGAGCACAAAGCCTAATGATGGCGTGTTTTGAATATGTTTTTTCCTCTACATATCTGTTACCATTGCCTCTACGAAATTGTGTTTCTGGGTATAACGTCGAAATGTCTGTGGGTGTCAGGGGTATTTTAAAATAACATCATCAAAAGTACTTTATGCCAACTAAAGGTAATGGCTATGACAGGAATTTGTTACAGAGTTACTGACGGCCCCCACCTAGAGATATTTTCCACAAAACAATTTGCATGCCAGTACAACATTTTTAAGTAATAGGGCAACATACTAACAATGTATGTAAATCATAACTGTATATCATATTACTCATGAAGACGTTATGATGTTTGAAAATGTCTGGAAATCTATAATTGGTGAATGCTTTCAAATACTAATATCTGTATTTTAAAGATTTAATAAATGTGATTTTTTAAATTTAAATGGTTAACTAGAATGAAAAGAAATACAATGAACGATTTTATCATATTTAAGGGAGGTAATTAAAAAACAAATGCAATGCATAATACTTATATGGTGCTAAAAACAAATTATACACCAGTAAAAATGTTGATTCTACTGTCGGACAATTTAGAGGTGCATATCAACCTAATGTATTGCAACCATAGTAACGCTGCATTTACCTGTTTACACCGTTAAGTTATAACTTGTGTCTTGGTTTGCATTCTAAAAGTCTGGATTTGTTAATGGCTTTTTATATCTGTCAATACCAATCATCTTACTTAAAACATAACTTCATTTGTAAATAAGTGTAAATAACCTGACATGGTACTTTTTCATATAAAGGGGAGGTGTTTTCATTTACAAATAAGGAAAAAAAATTAACCTTGGTATCTGCGACCTTGACTTCTGCACATGACACAATGTCTTGTAATGGTGAATATTTAGATATAAACCAATGCATAAAAAGTTACATTATCTCTAGACCTTGGAGTTAGAGTTCTGGGTCTTGCAAAAGTTACATCAATTCATAATGGGGAACATTTGTGCCAACTGATTTTAAAATCCTTAGACGAATGTCAAGCAGAGTTGTGGATTGGACAAGAAACAGACCATTTTAAAATTTGACTCTAAGTGTGACCTTGAAATTCGAGCTAGGGATCTAGGTCTTGCGCATGACACATCAACATTGTCTCAAATATGACATGTCGTCTCATTATGGGGAACATTTGTGTATTTGACCTCTTAGTGTGACTTTGACCTTGGAGCTAAGGGTCTGAGTCTTGCGCATGAAACGTCATCTTATTATTGAAAACTTTTGTGAAAAGTTATTTCAAAATCCCTTCATGGATGGCAGAGTTTTGGACAGGACAAAAAGGTGACGGACGGAGAACGCAGCCTATTTCTATGTCCCCCTTTTGTTCTTCGAAAAAGGCGGAGGACAAAAATCAAAAGGGAACCATGAATAGAATGTATCGCCTGAAGCGCTCAGTGACACTCTATCAGCTTTGCAAAAATAATAGATTAAAACGGACTGCTTTAATGTTTGTCTTTTTCATGTAAGTCAACAAAAATACAAACATTAGGACTGAACTTTTAATAATGTTATGATAACTAAAATATTGATTTGACTTGTAAAAATCACATTTACGAAGTAACTCTAAATAACTTAAACGTAAATTATAGCTTTCATTCTTCATAAATGTTCAAATTCTAAAACAAAATGCATTAAATCGAGATCAAGACAGAACGAATGTATCAACCACAGGATTGAAATAAATGAAGAAGGCATTCCCTACACTAGACATACACGCGGACCTCTTAAAATGTTATCGTACAGGAACCCCCGGCGGATTATTTATTGCTGTTTATGATTGTATGACTCCTACAGAAATTGATTTCTATTGAAAACCATTTACATATGCCACGTCGAAGTGATTTACTTCTGAGATGATTTATTACGGCATGTTCTTTCATATAGTTCTTTGTGCAGCGAATGAAGTTAGATAAAGGAATAAAGTGACCATGTGAATTTCTCATGATTTCAAGAAATGTTTACAATTTATTTTATGTACCGGAGTAAATGAAAACATTTGGTAACACAGGAAATGCGCTTATTGTCATATGGCTTTTTGTAAACTTTTCAACATACATCTTCAGATATATTGCATATAAGCGTCTAATTGTTATTGGGCATTTTTACTGTGACAAAATTTCTTGTGAAAACAAAGATATTTAGGCATTTATTGACATACATACAGTAAAAATAAAGCATAAGTTCTATAACAAAATTTAACTACCGAAGTCTCTCGAACTACAACACCATCACTTTGTTTGTCAAGGACCAAGCTAGCTAGTAGGTGTAACAAAGACAAATGTACCCGACATAAGAGAAATGTGCTTCCATTCAGAATGTACCCATTATTAATATGTAACGAACTATTAAGTTCTTTTGCCAATATTTATGTAAAGAAACATGGCATACGTTTACAAAAGATAGATCCTCTACTAATCTTTCAAAAAGTTCAAAAAACATTTCATGGAAGTGACTGGTGTCTACTAGGTTTTTTGGAGAATATGCAGTTTCAATTTAATAAAATTATGACAAATTACCGGCCATGACTAGCATTAGTGTTGTTTACAGTATTACATAAAAAGGATGGTGTTGTCTCATATTTTAAGATAACTATAGGTAAAAAAACATTTTACGGAATAGATTGATGAAGAAGTAAACAAGACTTTTAAAAAAAAAACAACGGTCGGCGAATTGTGCTAAGACAAGAAGTTTATGAGGTTTTCATATCATTTGTGTTATTCTATCATTTATCTAACATTTTGCAAATAACAAAACTTAACAACACAATTTAAATGGTTTTCTTTTAATTTCTTTTACGAAGATTTCCTAGGTGTGCAATTTTGTTTTGTTTATTCTTCTACGAATAATTACAACTGTTAAAGTGGTATGGAAGCCTCTACTCTACATAGAACACTTTAATCGACCAGCTTTTCATACACTTATTTATGTCTTATGCAGACCGAATTCAGCTCTTTCTGTAAATTGATATACATGTATGTTGGTAGTTGAGCATGTTTATTTTCTGGTCCTTCGGGATCATTGATTACAACTCATTTAGATTTGAAAATTGAATACTGCTTAAGCCGATGCTAGGGGGCGTAGGCAGTGTTGCATTTTCCATTACTGCTCATGAACAGACTCAATCAAACCGAGTCTGCAATTTTCACTGTTTGCTTTGTTCTCGGTGCTTCCGAGGGATCTACTTTCCAGATTTTATTATATTCATTTAACTTACTTTTCATTTTCTAGATATATCAATATTCTTGCCAAATATACTGAGCGAAAAGTAGCTTTAAAACTTTAAACAGCACCATTAGGGATAAACGCTTTGTCTGATATTTCATTCAGTGTTACACACTCAGCCGAGTGAATAAAATAGATACTCTCTTTCAAACAGGCAGAATGTTGCATAAATCTTTCATTTTGATAAATTATCTAAAAATAAATGCATTATCAAGTAGACTGATTTGCAAACTTAAGTGACCTGGCATTGGTCAGTCAAGGTCACGAATACGTTCTTAGTACGACATTCTCCGAAAAAGACTCTTATTTCATAGGTTAATATATTTTCAGTAATTGTATTAGAAATAAGCTTACGACAAAAACATTCCACCTTTGTCTGGGTGCGATACGGTCAAATAATAGTCACAATTAATCTTCTTCCGTTATCCTGTCTAGACGATACAGAACATAATCAAAGATGTCATATACCCAGTCCGGTATAATAAATGTGACGATATATCTGACACGCCATTAATCTCATTACAGGAAGAAACGAAAGTTACAACCTAGACATGGGCCTTTTTATATCGCAACTTTAATAATTTGCCCTCATTATATGTGTGCACGCATCAAGGTTATAATATACTGACTAAATGAAAGGGTAAAAATTATCCTAGGTCAAGGCGTTTATTCAATGCGTGTGTACATTCAATGCGGCAGAATTAATGCCTTCCCTTATACTATTAATCAAAATATTCCACTCAGTTTGTCTTATAAACATATATGTTTCAAGGCGCAAATGGCAAAGGGTCAAGTGTGGAACTCGTACTAAAAAGGAATGCATTACATGCAGCTGACCTGATCAGGACATCACGAGAGAAAGTACATATCTGAAGTTCAGATATCTTCTACATACTGCACTCTTTACGTTAGTACGTTCAATTATCAAGGCTGTGTCAGAAGCAAAATTAATAAAATATATATTAATTCCTTTTTTGAACTTTTGTTTTCATTTAGTACACTTACCGGTATATCAATACCGCGATAATTTGTGCCGGCAAAATTTAATGTTTTAATGTTAATCATCTTTAGTAACACCGTTGCTTTTTTCATTTTATCTAATTTTCTTTTCACAAAGACATCTGGGGCCTTATTCATAAAGCATCTTAAGTATAAGAAATTGATTATTTACCAAGAGCTCGTCGAACACGAAATGTCCCCCTTGATGCATTTAGTAATTGCACAAGGAACAAAAATTATATGCACACTGTAAATAAGTATATGTAAACCATGTGACCCACAGGGCGGAGCCATATTTGACCCTTGGGGAATAATTTGAATAATCTTAGTAGAGGATCACTAGATGATGTCATATACAAAATATCAAAGCCCTAGGCCCTGTGGTTTTGGACAAGAGGTTTTTCAAAGTTTTTTCCTATATAAGGCTATATAAACCATGTGACCCTAGGGGTGGGGCCATATTTGACCCCAGGGAAATAATCTGAACAATCTTGGTATAGGACAACTAGATTTTGCTACATACCAAATATCAAAACCCCAGGCCCTATTGTTTTGGACAAGAAGATCAGAAACCATTTAACTGTTCCTGGCCAATGTGACCTTGACCTTTGACCTAATGACCTCAAAATCAATAGGGGTCATCTGCTGGTCATGACCAACCTCCCTATCAACTTTCATGATCCTAGGCCCAAGTGTTCTTGAGTTATCATCCGGAAACTGTTTTACTGTTCAGGATCACTGTGACCTTGACCTTTAACATACTGACCTCAAAATCAATAGGGGTCATCTGCTGGTCATGGCCAACCTAACTATCAATTTTCCTGACATTTGGCCCAAGCGTTCTTGAGTTATTGCCTGGAAACCATTTTACTGTTCCTGGTCACTGTGACCTTGACCTTTGACATACTGACCTCAAAATCAATAGGAGTCACCTGCTGGTCATGACCAACCTCCCTATCAACTTATGTGATCCTAGGCCTAAGCGTTCTTGAGTTATCATCCGGAAACTGTTTTCCTGTTCAGGGTCACTGTGACCTTGACCTTTAATATACTGACCTCAAAATCAATAGGGGTCATTTGCTGGTCATGACCAACCTCCCTATCAACTTTCATGATCCTAGGCCCAAGTGTTCTTGATTTATCATCCGGAAACCGTTTTACTATTCAGTGTCACTGTGACCTTGACCTTTGACATACAGACCTTAAAATCAATAGGGGTCATCTACTGGTGATGACCAACCTGCCTATCAACTTTCATGATCCTAGGCCCAAGCGTTCTTGAGTTACCATCCGGAAACGGATAGGTCTACATTCCGACCGACCGACCGACCGACAGACCGACCGACATCTGCAAAACAATATACCCCTCCTTTTTCAAAGGGGGGCATAATTAAGTATTACTTAGGTAAGAAATGCATTCCTAACGCATTACTCTTTATTTGGATCGACGTAATTTGATCTGATGCAGAAAACTGCAATCCAATGTTTAGTGATACAGAATATTGAGCGTTGCGTATAATTTGTCTCTGTCATGTTTGTTTTGCTCTGTCTGCGCTTAAACTTTATTTAGACATGTGAGCGATGGAAACGATTGGCAAATGAGAAAAGTATACAGATTTGCTCATTAGGATTTGATTTTGCCTTCGTGGGCGGTCATTTGTCAAGACTGGAATCACTTTAGACCGGAGAAAGCTGGTCTGAATTTGTAATTAACAAATACCTATATAGTGTCGTCTACAGGACATGTTTATATCTTATGCATTAATAATAGATTAATAAGTCTGGTTGCTTTGTTATTTTTCAAGTTGCATCTGGTATCTAACTAAGTCATCGTTGCGTATGTTTCGTTAAAATTTCTTTGCTGTATTTTACACATTGTGCATTTTTAACCATAACGTGTGCTACATTTTCATCTGGCGGGGTCGTTTCCTATCGATTCCTTTTCTTTTTTGGAAAATCTTTCACATGGCAAGTATTAAGTGTAAAGTGTTGTGAACAGTTAGCCGGTTGCAGTGTTCCAGTGATTTGTTTGAGACTGCCTGTTTTAAGGTAGAGTCCCATGTTTTTATACAGTCGTTTTTTATCCGTCCATCGATAATTTTACTTTGTCTATGTATTTTTATGTACATCTCCACTATTTTCATATTCAAAGCTGTAGTGTTTTGTTATTTGCATGTAATACTTACGTTACTTAAGTACTACAGAATAAAACGGCATCAAAAATATGTCTGCCTTCGAGACTATGAAAACATGTTAGGTTTTTAGGGCTTTACAGTCTGTGATTAAATTGGATATATATTCCTGAGAAGCTTAGAGCAATTTTGTGTTATTGAGTCAGGAAATATCTAATTACTGTAGTGATGTTTGGAGTATCTGTTCTAAATGATAGAGAAGGAACTGAGAAAAGCTGGATGTTGAATTTATTTGAAATAAAGTTTTGACCGAGAGTATGAATTTGTTATCTGATATGTTGCTGGTCTACTTTGAAAAAATGTTTCACCATGACATACTGGATGCGAGACGTTCGCCATCTTTGAAATCTTTTGATCTTCTGAACAGGACTTTTACTGTTAAATACGTCATCTGCAATTGTTAGGCAATGACCATTTAAGGAAAATAACACTAACTTCAAAAGTTAAGCTGTTTATGAAATCAGTATGAAATCAGAACGCTACAATGGCTTTCCACTACAATTGCTTTTATAGATTAACGATGTAATATTTTAAGGTGATTTGTGCATGTTATTAAATAATGCTCCCTACACCGTATAACAACAATTATGCAAGAAAAATAACTATTTAAGAGAGTGTTTTACAAAGTCATTACCTTTCATGTAATATGTCATATTAAACGATTTTGAGGTTGGTAATGGTAAAATTCAAATTTTCTAAGCATCTTGATTACTTGATAACTCCTTAATATATCATCAAAACGATAGTTATTGGGTTATTTTAACCGTCCACATCAATGAAGTCGAAGTAAAGTGAAAATGTTTGGCTTGTAGCATCAGGATTCTTAGAGGCATCAGCTTTCAGCTGTTTGGAATGGTTTATGAGTATTAGACAATTTCCTTTCTAGTCTTAAAAAATGTCACCAGTGTCGCAAGCTTTTTTGATTACCCAGTTGATGAGAAAGCAATAAACATCAAGAGACAGAGATTTGCATTTTCTTGCTACAACTTCTGGATAATTTACTTGGAAAATTTCATGACTGAATCAAGGACGTGCGTCCTCTTTGCGGAGCAGTGAATAATGTTGTGATTTGATCTATGGTACAGCTGTATATATATAGAAAAAGGCCCTAAAAGAGCTTTTTCATAGTAATTCTTACTAGCGGATTTAATTATTGTCAGTGTATATTGTCATTTATTAATGTGAACTGCAGAAATGAATCTTACTTTTTAGAAATCAAAGAATAGAAGGAAATGGAAAGCATTAGTTTTTCATTTGTTCTGACCAATTTACCACATTTCCGAACTATTTTCTCTGAAAGTATTCGGATTTTTCTCTTACTGATGTATGATTTGATAAGCGACAACTGAAATACGTGAATTATGAATTATGACTAGAAAACAAACAACGGAAATGTGTGAACCGTAACTAGAAATGTATGATTTGATAGCACACATGACTGTATAACAGACGGAACAAGAAGAATTTTGATGCATGGCATCAAAGAAGCCGCAATTTCTTTGTTCCTTAAAATATCTTAGACATAGAAATATGGAAGCTGTCTATGAAGTAAAATGCTTAGAAGAATGAATGATTATAAAATTGCACCACGTAGAATTATGATTGGTGCACGGTGATGTTAATATTTCATATCATTAATACTTCAGATTTATACTTCATTTATTCAGGACAGCTGAAATATCAGCCAATTATCCTTCTCCATGCCATATAACATCTTAGGAATTGTTTTACACTACAACTAGATGTCTTTGGACAACATGTCAAGCTTGAAAGGTGTCAAAAGGACTAACACCAAATTTTGATATTTGACCACTAAGTATGACTTTGAGGTAGGGGTCTCTGTAAAGAAATTTAGTTTCATCTAGCTCTTTCTGTCTAAAAATTATGTTAACCCGAGCCTTGGGTTAAAATTATTTTAGACAGAAAGAGTTAGATGAACATAAGTTATGTTTTGAACCCATATGCACACCGGGACAGCAGCTACTAGCAACAAAATGTACCAAAACGTATACCACTGGATCACTGAAAAGAAACTGTAACTATGATATAACTGTTATGTAAAAAGATTTTTTATTCAATTAGCAGACGTCTTGAAATGTGAAATATAACTTGATTATATTTTTTGCATGGGTCGAAAATCTTCTCCATTTAAGGTTTTTAAATCATTAATACCAACTTCTGCTAATTTCGACCAAAAGCTTTATGGCGGTCATTTTAGGAGATTATCTTCGATAGAATATCACAATAATTTGACATACACGCAGAGTTGAAAATTTCCGTGAAAAATCTGATAAATTGGTGCCTATTTTGCAAAAGTCATACACATACTCCTTTCATTCCAACACAAAGCAATCTGAAAATTATTCTTCATTTAAATCAAAGTTATCACAGAAACTTTGAATCCAAGTTATTGATCTACAGATTTCGGCTAAAAATTATCTTTCTTTAATTGTTTGGTCTTATTATGGACGTTAGAAAGTGAGTTTTTGTTTCTAAATTATCTTTAAAAAATACAAAAAAGAGGTGGGTGGGGGGTGGGGGGTGGGGGAGAGAGAGAGAAAAAGAACATGATTTCCTTTTAATTATGCCTTAATTACGGCTTAACACTTTATATTGTAAAACATCTAATCCCTTTTCTAATCTTAATCCATTGTTTAAATATTCATTCTGCCTATGCCCAAATTTAACTCAACACCATTCAATATCTGGTTAATATTATTCTTAAATATCATTCTTTTATATAAAAACAATTATTTTTGTAATACTTGTTATACTTGCTGCTGAGGATACATTGTTGAATATATTTACTAATTATGTTCTTACACGTGGATCGAAATGAACGGTAATTTACTTCTTATCTTATTATGCATTGTGCTTTTAGATAAGACTTACTGATATCAAAGTAACATAATGCACTTCTAAATAGTTTATACATATTTACTAATATAACGAATAAGAAGACTATTTTAGATGTTTTCATTTAGGTATCATAGTTTTTACATAATTGTAATTGAAGATTAAGGGCAAATCAAATCAGACCTTTAAGGGCTTTTTTTTTGGTGTATGATTTAAAGTATTGAGATTAGTAACACAAAACTGAACCTTAACTCATGAAGACGCACTGACCACCTGTTAACTAAATGTTGATTAAGATCTCTATCCATAGGGGAAATTCATTGCAGTGTCATGGTTCCCGATAATAGATGTGCGTAAAGTAATGGAGCAGATAAATTCGAAAACCAGTCTGTATAGACTTGCATTTCTGCAGGTAAAAGAGAAAGAATTTCAATCGCTTATTTTGCACGAAGAAGATCATTTTAAATATTCTATTACTTTATAAATATATTTACATTTTTCACTATAGTTAAATTATGATGTAAAAATATGCGAAATTCACGGAAATAACTATAAATAAATCAAATAAAGTGTTTAAGAAGAGGACCCTTGACAAGTCTACAAAAATGGGGAAAAGTTCTTTTACGATTGTTGCTGACAGGTTATTGTTATAATTAAGATTATATGCCTGCAAAAAAAAAGAAACTGAATGATTTTAAAAAATCAATTTAATTTTATGCTTTCAAATTTCATTAAATCATGTTGTGTTATGTACAATTTTTATATTCTAAACATAACAGGTAATACAACAGCTGGTCCTAAATTGATGACGTAATCTCTATAGGAGAAATTTTTAAGCATACCTACTGGAAGCCTACTGGCGGCTTCAACAAATATGTGAACTATGACTTTATTCAGGCTGACGGAATCCTAAGGAGGTACACAATTGTTTTTTCCTGCTTATATGGGTGCGTTTGTTTGATTGTGAGTCTAAGACGGTACCCAGCTGTTTTCTATGTTATTTAGTTGGGTATGGTTGTGTGTGGTACACGAGTGTCTGCACTTACGTTGTAGTGTCACTGTTAATAAGGAACGTAGCATTCCCTTTGTATTTTCATCCTTGTTCTTCTTTCCTCTTCAAATCCCCCACCCCACCATTTTATCACTTCCTCACCCTCTATCTATATTTCACATAAAGTAATATGTACTTGTTAGATGTTGGAAGCAACCCGTCTGTAATATTTTTCCATTACAGCTTCTTTTTGTTGTGGGCCTACTTTGCTTATGCGTGGCTCTGAGGCTGTGTTTTAGGTGCTCTGTGCTTCCGAGGCAGCAGAAATATGATTTGATAGCACACAACTGAAATATATGAACTTGATAAAAGACATCAGACATATGTGAATAATGACTAGATTACAAACAGAAAATGTGACTCTGACTAGATAGATACGGGAGTAACGATTTGATAAAACGTTGAACTAGGTAATAGACAGCAGAAATATGCGAATTATGTTTTACATTAGACACAGCAAAAATAAGTGAATAAAGACCCAATATAGCAGGCAACCAAACATGAATAATGACTAGATAACCGACAACAAAAATGCATGAAGTATGACTAAATACAATGTAACCGACAACAGAAATGTGTAAATTATGACTAGATAAAGACAAGAGAAGTATGTGAATATAACTAGATACTTTTACTGTATAACTTTAGAGTACTGACTGTCCTCATTTACAAATACATGCCTTTAATAGGGAAAAATAAATCACTTAAAAGTGTCTAGAAACATCTAAAGATTTAAGTGCGATGTCATTTGCAGTCTGTCTGATAAATTACTTTCACCGCTCAAATGCATTTCAAAGATTTTTTTAATACTTAGCTATTTCCTGTTCGATTGTGATTTGTGTAAATGGGTGCCGCTTCAGCTATTTATTTATTACATTTAAATTCGCACTTTATACTTTTATCTTTTATGCATCTTGTGTTAAAGCTGATTTCCACGCTCTAATTAAATTTCGTTATAGAAAAAAATAATTCTACTTGTACGTGGTCTAATAATTCTGGTTTAAATAGTGAAACATTGATAATTGTTAAATTCGGCGTACTTTCAAAGATTTCAATGGTAAACTACTAAGTGTCGTCGACGACACTTAACAGTTATAAGATAACCACTTTTTGGCCAACAGTAATAGGTGGCAGGGGAGCGGTTTCGTAGTTTGGCCCCTGTCGATTTTCTGTATAAACAGGACAGGGTAGATATAAAGGCATATCTGTCTTACTGGTTATTTATCATTATTAATTCTTTAATATATCTGGGGAATGAGGAACGGTTAATGATTCTACATGGCGGGTGTTTAAAAATTCCTAGCTCCGTACTTCCGGTTGAGGCTAAAACATAAACATCAGAACAAAAAGTCGGCCAGACGCTCGGCTGTTATCCATCCACTTTTTTCAAGTGAAAATTAGGGAAATAAAGTGGTGGTTGGGAGACACATTCCACACCACCTGGGTATGCATCTATGTTCGCACTATACATAAATGCTACGAAATTGGATTTAAAAATACAAAATGGATGAATGGCAGAGTTCAAAGTGAGGCCCGGTTAGGCTAATTTTGGTCTATAAAGTTTGGGTGATTTGGCCAATTTTCACTACATCTGGCATGGAAAGCGACAGGTGCATAGGACCGGAGAGTTGTCTTTATGTAGTCTATAGTATCTGCAATAGTCCATAGTAGTTTCAAAGAGAAATAAGCAAAAACGAGATTTCTATGGATATTTCAACATGGTACCCACACGTCAATGTGGAATTCGCAAATCTGCACTCCCCTGCCACCTAGAAACATAACAAAGATTTCAACTAGCGTTTATTGGTCGACGGAGCTTAAAAATGTACGGCACAGGTTCCTTTTTCAGGGAATATATAATACAATTCATCATACATGTACATCATTGTACAGATATTTAAAGATATTTACTGTCTTTCAAATTCATTTTGGTCCAGGCTTTTATCTCTGGTATGATTTAGGTAGTTCATTCAATCTTCTACCTTATGTCTATTAGAAGTATTTTCCCCAAGATAGAACATTGCATGTTCAAGCATTTGAAAGACAATATAATGTGGCAGGGGAGCGGTTTCGTAGTTTTGGCCCCTGTCGATTTTCTGTATAAACAGGACAGGGTAGATATAAAGGCATATATATCTTACTAGTTATTTATCATTATTAATTCTTTAATATATCTGGGGAATGTGGAACGGTTAATGATTCTACATGACAGGTGTTATAAATTCCTAGTTCCGTACTTCCGGTTGAGGCTAAAACATAAATATCAGAACGAAAAGTCGGCCAGACGCGCGTCTGTCATCCATCCACTTTTTTTTAAAGTGAAAATTAGGGGAATAAAGTGGTGGTTGGCAGACACATTCCCTACCACCTGGGTATGCATCTTTGTTCGTACTATACATATATGCTACGAAATTGGATTTAAAAATAGAAATGGATGAATGGCAGAGTTCAAAGTGAGGCCCGGTTAGGCTATTTTTGGTCTATAAAATTTGAGTTCAGTGGCCGATTTTCACTACATCTGGCGTGGAAAGCGACAGGTGCATAGGACCGGAGGTGTGTCTTTATGTAGTCTATAGTATATGCAATGGTCCATAGTAGTTTTAAAGAAAAATAAGCAAAAACAAGATTTCTATGGATATTTCAACACTGGTATCCACATGTCAATGTTGAATTCGCAAATTTGCACTCCCCTGCCACCTTAAGGAAAACAGACAAAATTTCAAACCACTCAAATATTGACTTTTTGCATTTATTGCAACCCATTACGGAATGAACTGAAACATATAGTGGTTTTTATTAGACCCCTAGTGGTTGAAAACCAGTTTCGGGGACTATAGGAATGCGCTTTTCCGTCATTCCGTCTTTCCGTCATTCCGTCTTTCGGTCATTCCGTCATTCTGTCATTCCGTCATTCCGTCCGTCCGCAATTTCGTGTCCGGTCCATAACTCTGTCATCCATGAAGGGATTTTAATATTACTTGGCACAAATGTTCCCCATGATGAGACGACGTGTCATGCGCAAAACTCGGACCCCTAGCTCAAAGGTCAAGGTCACAATTGGAGGTCAAAGGTCAACAGTGCTTTTTTCCTGTCCGGTCCACAACTCTCCCATCCTTGAAGGGATTTTAGTATTACTTGGCACAAATGTTCCCCATGATGAGATGATGTGTCATGCGCAAATCCCGGACCCCTAGCTCAAAGGTCAAGGTCACAATTGGAGGTCAAAGGTCAACAGGACTTTTTTCCTGTCCGGTCCATAACTCTCCCATCCATGAAGAGATTTTAATATTACTTAGCACAAGTGTTCCCTATGATGAGACGACATGTCTTGCGCAAATCCCGGACCCTAGCTCAAAGGTCAAGAACACAATTGTGGGTCAAAGGTCAACAGAGTTTTTTTCCTGTCCCGTCCATAACTCTGCCATCCAAGAAGGGATTTTAATATTACTTGACACAAATGTTTCCCATGATGAGACGACGTGTCGTGCGCAACACCCAGTACCCTAGCTTAAAGGTCAAGGTCACACTTTGAGATCAAATGTCAAGAGGATTTTTTTCCTGTCCGGTCTATAACTTTGTCATGCAAAGCAGAATTTGGATATCAGTTGGCACAAATATTCCCCGGGGTTACTTTGATTCAGAATGCAAATTTTGGCTGATTCTTGCGTGGAGGGGTGGGCATTTTTGTTGTCTTATTCACCGGCTATCTTGTAAATTACGACAACGCTTTTTTTCAGTTGATAGCAGCATAAGTGTCTTAGGATTCAGGACAGGTTACATTTTATCTTATTTAAACATCTAAAATACTTAAGGTGGCAGGGGAGCGGTTTCGTAGTTTTGGCCCCTGTCGATTTTCTGTATAAACAGGACAGGGTAGATATAAAGGCATATCTATCTTACTGGTTATTTATCATTATTAAACTATAAAATCTGGGTGCTGTGGCCGATTTTCACTACATCTGGCGTGGAAAGCGACAGGTGCATAGGACCGGAGAGGCGTCTTTATGTGGTCTATAGTATCTGCAATGGTCCACAGTAGTTTCAAAGAAAAATAAGCAAAAACAAGATTTCTATGGATATTTCAACACTGGTACCCACACGTCAATGTTTAATTCGCAAATTTGCACTCCCCTGCCACCTAAATACCTTTAAAATGGTGTACAGTAAGTGGTATCATATTCCCTGGCATAGTAATTGTTTGCTCTTCATTATGTTCACTAACGGGGTTTCTCCCTAGACAGCTACATACAAAATTGATTAATACACCCTATTCATTCTCAAAGTATGCGCGTTGCCCTACATGCATTTAAAAGAAATTAACATCACGTTTAAATTCATGTTTAATAAACTGTGTCACCAACGAACATTTACATTGCATATAAGGCCGTATATTAGAATATTCGCCGTTAATTCACCGAATTTCTTTACCCAGAAGCCTTAATGTGCGCTAGGGCATCCATTTTGTTACTGTTCGCCAGCTATTGTGCTCTTTTGATTATCATAGCCTACTTTCAATTTCACATTCTAAAAATAGGTTTCGGTACCCCGAGGAAAATAAGCGATTACAAAGTATCAAAATGGAATTTAGATAAAATAATTGCTATTTGCATAGTCTGAAACCATAAAGAAAATATAGGCAAATGATAAGATTGCTTGCGATTCTATGGAAAGTAGCTTTGAATTCGTGGTCGCAACGATGTAGTTTGAGCACATTTAAGACTGAGTTTATTCTTTAAGATTGACTTCGCATCCATTGAACGTGCAAACAATCAGTAACATTATACTTGTTACATTTTTGAAACAACATGTCTGTTGTGATGTCTGCTGATGAAATTGAATAAAGTTAGTGTTACTCTGTTGTTGTACACCTTAACTATATAATCACGGCTGATTTAATATTGAAAAAAGATTGCTTTCAAGAACTCAGATTGGTTGTTTATAATGTAATTAACTGTAAAATATAAAATTAATTTTATTGCAAATGTATGTCATTTCTGTCTTTTAAAAGAACGGATTTGTAGGATAAGATATAAATCATATGGTCTTATCATACAAAAACTGTTCTTTATTCATTCATATTGTCCTCAAAAAAGTAACAATTGTTGTTAGTTTGTGCTTGGTTTAACATGACACTGTCACAAGTTAGGACATATGAGGGCGGTGCAAGACCCTAGGTGCCTCTCCGTGCATTTTTTATGAAAGAATTGCACATCAGCGCCGCGCCGAGTCAGAACTGTGCAAAGAAGTAAAATATCGCTGATTTTTGTCTAGCTCTTAAATAGTGATGTGCTGCCAATATCATACCGCACGTTATGGATATAGTAATGGCGTAATAATGCTGTAATAATTCCAACTAAACAAGTCACTATATCGCCAGATACTTCAATTACAGTCTGAATGAACTGAGCGGCGATGAGTCCCCCCCCCCGCCCCTGCAAGGTCGTTAATGAGACAAACAAAACTCGATGGGTCTGTATAATTTGTATAAACGATGCTTGATGAAGCAATTTATATTCACTCCCTCGACTGGGAAAAATGGCCAAGAAATGTTATTTAACATTATCACGAATTCCATAATATCCACCTACAACAGACATTTGTGGAATACATAATTCATAAGAAATGGTAAAAGTTTCTTGCCAAAAAGATTCAAAGAGTCTTTTCAAAATCACAAAGCATCTGTTAAGTGCTACAAATGACATCACTTTACTACGGTGCCCCTAAAGTGACATGTTACACACATTTTTTCCAATTAGGTAATGTGAGACTTTTTTTATTTCGTTTAAACAATGTTTAAGTGTACAAATGATCATTTACACGTGACCCTAAAGTGATTGTTTACACACATTTTTCAATTATGTAAGAGAATTTTTTATTTCGTTTAAACGAAATGATTTCGTTTAAACGAAATAAGTTATTTCGTTTAAACGAAATGATTTCGTTTAAACGAAATAATCATTTCGTTTAAACGAAATAATTTATTTCGTTTAAACGAAATAAGTTATTTCGTTTAAACAAAATATTCGTTAACGAAAACTATTCGTTAAACAATAAACGCTACATTACAATGAAAAAAGTGTGTAACATGTCACTTTAGGGGCACCGTACTTTACAAAAAGCTGCATCCTCCAAACAACTCGCGCAATACTTTAGTGATTTTTTCATAAACAAAATAGACAAAATACGGACAGACATAGCATCCTGTTTTGTATCTGACATTTCTGACGACACTGAAACATAACCACAAATGGAGGACTGCCTAAACAGTTTTACTCCAGCCACACCAGATGAAGTGAAGAATATTATTCAGGCATCTCCATGTAAGTCGTGTGAATTAGACCCAATACCAACTTGGCTTTTAAAGACATGCCTTGACGAGCTCCTTCCAGCTTTAACAAAATTATCAACACATCACTGGAAACCGCGTATGTTCCAAAAGAATTCAAAAAGTCTCACGTTAGATCTCTTTTGAAAAAAGACAGACCTTGATTCCAATGAACTAAAGAACTACAGGCCTGTTTCAAACCTACCTTTTGTCTCAAAAGTACTGGAAAAAAATAGTAGATAAACGCATTGAGGACCACCTGACTTCGAAGAACCTACATGAACAGCACCAGTCTACATACAGAAAGCATCAACCGACAGAAACTGCACTTCTCAAAGTTCAAAATGACATTCTTCAATCCCTGCATCAAAACGAAATCAGTTGCGAGCTGCGCTTGATACTATCGACCATAAAACGTTGCTAAAACGCTTGAAAAAGGACTTCGGGATCATTGGCAAACCACTACGCTCGTAATACAACAAGAGGACCATGATGGTCCTGAATCGCTCACCTGTCCCAACATGACCCAGTTTTGAACTGAGTATGACGTCGTTTTTTTTCTATTATTTGACATAGTGACCTAGTTTTTGAGCTCATGTGACCCAGTTTTGAATCTGACCTAGATTTCATCAAGATGAACATTCAGACCAACTTTCATACAGATCCCATGAAAAATATGGCCTCTAGAAAGGTCACAAGGTTTTTTCATTATTTGACCTACTGACCTAGCTATTGATGGCACGTGACCCAGTTTCAAACTTGACCTAGATATCATCAAGATGAACATTCTGACCAATTTTCATGAAGATCCACTCAAAAGTATGGCCTCTAGAGAGGTCACAAGCTTTTTCTATTTTTAGACCTAATGACCTAGTTTTTGACCGCAGCTGACCCAGTTTCGAAATTGATCTAGATATCATCAAGATGAACATTCAGACCAACTTTCATACAGATCCCATGAAAAATATGGCCTCTAGAGAGGTCACAATGTTTTTTCATTATTTGACCTACTGACCTAGTTATTGATGGCACGTGACCCAGTTTCGAACCTGACCTAGACATCATCAAGATGAACATTCTGACCAATTTTCATGAAGATCTATTCAAAAGTATGGCCTCTAGAGAGGTCACAAGGTTTTTCTTTTATTTGACCTACTGACCTAGTTTTTGAAGGCACGTGACCCAGTTTCGAACTTGACCTAGATATCATCAAGATGAACATTCTGACCAATTTTCATGAAGATCATGTGAAAAATGTGGCCTCTAAAGAGGTCAAAATGTTTTTCTATTTTTAGACCTACTGACCTAGTTTTTGACCGTACGTGACCCAGTTTCGAATCTGACCTAGATATCATCAAGATAAACATTCTGACCAACTTTCATAAAGATCCCGTGAAAAATATGGCTTCTAGAGAGGTCACAAGGTTTTTTCATTATTTGACCTACTGACCTCGTTATTGATGGCACGTGACCCAGTTTCAAACTTGACCTAGATATCATCAAGGTGAACATTCTGACCAATTTTCATGAAGATCCATTCAAAAGTATGACCTCTACAGAGTTCTATTTTTAGACCTAATGACCTAGTTTTTGCCCGCAGCTGACCCAGTTTCGAACTTGACCTAGATATCATCAAGATGAATATTCAGACCAACTTTCATACAGATCCCATGAAAATTATGGCCTCTAGAGCGGTCACAAGGTTTTTCTATTATTTGACCTACTGACCTAGTTTTTGAAGGCACGTGACCCACTTTCGAACTTGACCTAGATATCATCAAGATGAACATTCTGACCAATTTTCATGAAGATCATTTGAAAAATATGGCCTCTAGAGAGGTCACAAGGTTTTTCTATTTTTAGACCTACTGACCTAGTTTTTGACCGCACGTGACCCAGTTTCTAACCTGACCTAGATATCATCAAGATGAACATTCTGACCAACTTTCATAAAGATCCCATGAAAAATGTGACCTCTAGAGAGGTCACAAGCAAAAGTTTACGCACGGACGCACGGACGGACGCACGGACGCACGGACGGACGACGGACGACGGACGCTGCACGATCACAAAAGCTCACACTGTCACTTTGTGACATGTGAGCTACAAATGGTTGGAAGAAGGTCAGCGTACGCCGTTGAAATACGATCCTATATTAAGAATCGTTGTATTCTTGGCATAGGATGCAAAGACATTTTTGATAAAATATGTTCTGTTTATTGGCATAATGAAATGTCTTTTTCGACAGTTATTCGTTGGTTTAAGAAATTCAAATGTGGGTTAGTTTCAGCAGAAGATGCACCACATGGCCGTCGGCCGAAAACAGCAATGTCTGCCAAGATGGTTGCTAGAGTGAAAGAAATAGTTGCTACTGATCCAAGATACACAGCTAGGCAAATAGCTAGTATGGCTGGCATCTCATTAGGAGCAGCTCATACAATTCTGAAAAGTAATTTGAAAATGAGAAAGATCTGTGCTAGATGGATTCCCCATCTGTTGACAGATGAGCAGAAAAAGGCACGCGTGCAATGCGCAGAACTGTTGCTTAAACAGTTTCCAAATTACAATGCACGGTCTTTCGCAAATGTCGTCACTGGTGACGAGACATGGGTTCACTTTTTTGAGCCCAAACGAAAGATTCAGAACAAAGTATGGGCAACAAAGTCTGGCAAAAGACCATGCATTGCAAAGCGGACCATGAGTGTCAAGAAGGTAATGTAGACCATATTCTTCACAACTCAGGGTCCTGCCATTCAGGTTGCTGTACCTAAAGGCAAATCCGTAAATGCGAAGTTTTACAAGACTAAAGTTTTTCGAAAACTGAAGAAATATTTTAAAAAATCGAAGACCCGCATCTGGTTTGGCCAATGTCAGATTGCTACATGACAATGCGTCATCGCACAAGGCGTCTATTGTACAAGACTTTCTGAAGCAGGAAAAGGTTGTTGTGCTCCCTCACCCTTCTTTTTTCGCCTGACCTTGTCTCGTGTGACTTCTTTTTGTTCCCAAGGCTCAAAAAATACCTTTCTGGTCGAAAATTTGTGCAGCGCAAACACCTCCGTTCTGCAATATTCCAGTGTCCTCATAGTATACCTAGAAAAGACTATGAAAATGCCTTCAAGAATTGGATTAGAAGACTGAAACTTTGCATATCTGTTGGAGGTGAATACTTCGAGGGGACCAAATAAAATTTTCATTGAAATCTATCAAGGATACATTTTTATGTGCTTAGATGCATTCATATTTGAACAATCCTCGTACAGTGGATGACTTCTTATCTGAATGACCGCTACCAAACAGTCTCAGTAAATGGCGAACTGTTTACTCCAGTCCACATGAAATACAGTGTACCACAAGCATCTGTCCTAGGACAGAAAAACTACATCATGTACAGAAAACCTGCTGGCTCAATCTTCAGAAGCCATGGACTGAATCGTCACTTTTATGCCGATGACTCACAACTATACTTGTCGTTTAAGCCAAAAAATATTTCCTACCAACATGAAGCCCTATCTCGAATTGAAATCTGTCTCAACGACATAGTCTCTTGGATGCATCAGAACATGCTGAAGCTCAATACTGACAAAACTGAGGTCATTTTGTTTCACACAAATTACACAAAAATACCCGAAGATATCTGCGTGAAAGTAGGACCCTCTCAGATTAAACCATCAATTTGTGTGAAGAATGGATTCAAACATGGTTATGACACAGCATGTTAACTCTCTTTGTAGAGCTAGTTATGCACAACTTCGGCAAATAGGCCACATTAGGCAGTGCATCACAGCTGATGCTACCAAGTCTCTTGTGAACTCTCTTGTTACATCGAAAGTAGACTACTGTAACTTGCTGTTGTATGGAATTTCCAAAGACACACTGCAAAAACTTCAGTGTACAAAACACAGCGGTCTTGAATGAGATGCATTGGCTTCCGGTCCAGCACCGCATTGAGTTCAAACTCTTGACACTTACATGCAAAGCCATGCACAATGAATTTCCCCAAGTACATTGTCGATATGCTGGACATTAGTCCTATAAATAAGACCTGACATAACATATTTTTACATTTTGACGTGTATCGGTTATGTCAGGGCTTATCGGATCGCCATTTGTAAGATGTAGTAAGTAGCGAAGAAACTTCTTGTCGCCTTAAATCTTCAAATTTTGACTAATATAACACAATCCAAAGTGAAAGAACACTACTTTCACCGTAAATAATCCTTTTTTCAACTGCTTATGTTAAAAATTACCGGAAAAACTTACTTTATATGTATAAATATCGACTTGTTTCTTTACACCGTATGTATCGCCATGAATCTGTGTTAGGGTGTGCAACATTGCCGGTCTATTCCGAATGTTGTGTAAACACAATTTATTCTGAGAATCAATTTTAGACGAAATATGTTCCTTCTTGATCACTTCGAAAATAGTTCTCGTGGAAAATTGTTTTCGTCTAAGTCAATTTTAAATATATTATAACCCGCTGGAAGTGCATGAAAAATGGCGGATTGTGTATTGAAAAGTGTACACAATTGACATGTAGGATATTAGGGGTTTCAAAGGTAAATTTTAGCAAGATATCACTAGAAGATGACAGGTCAAAAGTTTTTCCGCCGCCAGAAATGTACATTCAGATCAGTCATAATGATCTCAAAAATAATTGGGGTCATTTGCAGGTCATGGCAATCTAAATATATTAAATTATATCCTAAAAAAATCTGATATTTATAGTTTATGCAAACTAACCACACTTTCCTAACCAGAATCCTAACAGAAGTATTGTAAACACATTTCCATTTACTCATCTCTATCAAAAGTTATCAGCTCACTGAACAGCTGATTATTTGTTTACATGTTATGTACGTGGATGACGTCAAACACAACCTGTTTTTACAATTTAATATTAGGAAAAAGCATAATTCCACAAATCTCCGATAATCGTGGTAATCCTACATCATTACCTAATTATAAAATTCTTGTATCTAAGTCAAATGTACCACATGAAAGGCGAAAGTTGTAGAAATAAAAATGTAAAAGGATCGTGTGAATTAGGTCGCGGTCATCCGAGATGGTTGTAACTCACGGTGTGTTACGAAGATGGTCGAAACTTGTCACGTGACCTAAGTTTTTTTCTTATTTTTTAAAAAATAATAAAATATATTTATATATAAATAGGATATTTTATAATTTAAATATAGTATTAGTGTATCACATATCTACGAACAAAAAAATCTGTACAGGATCGAAAACCTGTCACGTGACTTGCTCCATGTCCCACACGCGAAAATGTTTTAGCATACCAATAAACCCACCGCCTCCTGACGGCGGGTAATAAATAACGGTAGATTCAACTGTTTAAACCTGCGTACATAGTATATTTTACGTATAAGAAAATGCTACATTCTGCCGAGTACGGCCATTTTAGACGTTACAATGCAAATTGGAAATAAAAAGTAAAATAATAAAATAATGAATGTTGAAGGTAAAATGAGCATGTGCACGTCTAATATTTTGGACTAACTGGACATGTACAAGCCTCGAAGAGACTTAAGGTCGGAAAATGGCCCGGTGCCTTTGGTTGTACCGAGGAGTCGAACAGTTAAGTATGGCGTCAGAAGTTTCAAGCATGCAGCTCCAAAGCTTTGGAATGCCCTCCCAGCAAGCATCAGAGATTCAAGCTTACTGTCCGCATTTAAAAAATCTATGAAAACGCATCGCTTTCACACATGTTATATAAAATAACAAAATCTGAAATACTGTTAAAAATGGCGTTAAACCCAAAACAAACCATGACTGATTTGTTTCGTGTTGAGAAAGGGATTGCTCTCGTAATGTAATTTGACGTTGAACATGATTTATAGATGATCTTGTTTTAATTATGTCTCTCTCTTCCCTCCCCCCCCCCCCCCCCCCAACACACACACACTTCTGGGGGGAGACATATTGTTTTTGCCCTGTCCGTCCGTACGTACGTCACACTTCATTTCCGAGCAATAACTGGAGAACCCTTTGACCTAGAAACTTCAAACTTCATAGGGTTGTAGGGCTGCTGGAGAGGACGACCCCTATTGTTTTTGGGATCACTCCGTCAAAGGTCAAGATCACAGGGGCCTGAACATTGAAAACCATTTCCGATCAATAACTAGAGAACCACTTGACTCAGAATGTTGAAACTTAATAAGATGATTGGTCATGAAGAGTAGATGAACTCTATTGATTTTGGGGTCACTCTGTCAAAGGTCAAGGTCACAGGGGCCTGAACATGGAAAACCATTTCCGATCAATAACTAGAGAACCACTTGACCCAGAATGTTGAAACTTCATAGGATGATAGGTCATGAAAAGTAGATGACCCCTATTGATTATGGGGTCACTCCGTCAAAGGTCAAGGTCACAGGGGCCTGAACATGGAAAACCATTTCCGATCAATAACTAGAAAACCACTTGACCCAGAATGTTGAAACTTAATAGGATGATTGGTCATGAAGAGTAGATGAACCCTATTGCTTTTGGGGTTACTCCGTCAAAGGTCAAGGTCACAGGGACCTGAACATTGAAAACCATTTCAGATTAATAACTAGAGAACCACTTGACCCAGAATGTTGAAACTTCATAGGATGATTGATCATGGAGAGTAGATGAACCCTATTGATTTGGGGTCACTCCGTCAAAGATGAAAGTCACAGGGGCCTGAACATTGATAACCATTTCCGATCAATAACTAGAGAACCACTTGACCCAGAATGTTGAAATTTCATAGGTTGATTATTTATGAATAGTAGATGACCTCTATTGGTTTTTGGGGTCACTCCGGCATACGTCAAGGTCACAGGGGCCTGAACATTGAAAACCATTTCCGATCAATAACTAGAGAACCACTCGACCCAGAATGTTGAAACTTCATAGGATGATTAGTCATGAAGAGTAGATGAACCCTATTGTTTTTTGGGTCACTCCGTCATAGGTCAAGGTCACAGGGGCCTGAACATTGAAAACCATTTCCGATCAATAACTAGAGAACCACTTTACCCAGAATGTTGAAACTTCATAGGATGATTGGTCATATAGAGTAGATGACCTCTGTTGCTTTTGGGGTCACTCTTCAAAGGTGAAGGTCACAGGGGCCTGAACATTGAAAACCATTTCCGATCAATAACTTGAGTACCACTTGACCCAGAATGTTGAAACTTCATAGAATGATTGTACATGCAAAGTAGATGACCGCTATTGATTTTGGAGTCACTCTGTTAAAGTTCAAGGTCACAGGGGCCTGAACATTGAAAACCATTTCCGGTCAGTAACTTGAGAACCACTCGTCTCAGAATGTTGAAACTTCACAGGATGATTGTTCATGCAGAGTAGATGATCCCTTTTGATTTTGGTGTCAGTCTATTAAAGGTCAAGGTCACAGGGGCCTGGTCATGTAAAATCATTTCTGGAGAACAACTTGAGAACCACTTGACCTAGAATGTTGAAACTTAATAGGATGATTGGACATGCAGAGTAGATGATTCCTATTGATTTTGGGACCAAGAATGTTGAAACTTAATAGGATGATTGGACATGCAGGGTAGATGATCTCTGTTTATTTTGAGGTCACTTGATCCAAGGTCAAGGTCACAGGAGCCTGAACAGTGACTTGAGAACCACTAGGCCAATAGTGTTGAAATTTAGCGGGATGACTGGATATGCCAAGTAGATGATCCCTGTTGCAGCCAACCATCAGTGTCTCTTTGACTTTCGCTCCTGACCCCTATTGACTTCTTGCCTATAGGACTTTGCATTGGGGGAGACATGTGCTTTTTTACAAAAGCAATTTCTAGTTACTATTCCTTTTAATCTTTTACCAATATATTTACATGTATGTATATGTATGTATGTGTTCTTTATGTTTTTGTAAAGCACTTTTGAACATACATATCTTATATGAAATAATAATAAAAAAGTAGAACCTCACTGCGATAGAGTGGCCGAAATATAATACTGTATCAGTCTTTCAATGCACACACTACTGTACGAATTGACAATCTTGAAGGCGTAATATGTCTGCTATTAAGCTATATATTGCTTATTCAAATTCCAATGAGAGCAGTATTTGTCTGAGGTTTCAGGTTTATTGTAAGGTATTCCAGTCTTTAAGTGATTTAAAAGTTGCATTTCATCGTCGCAGAAAATCACGTGGATGTGGTATATTTCGTATAAAATTTTATTATTCAATTTGTGTGTCTCAATTGTAGACATATATTTGATAGAAACAATAACTTTAATTTATTGCCTGTCTTAATGTGAAAGTGTCTCTGGCAAGTTCCAAAAGAAGACATTTTCTTTCCTTCAATTTCTATAAAGTCAAGACTTTAAAGATATATTATTTTTAAATTTAATATTTGAAACAATAAACAACAGTTACTTCACATTATCTACGTCAAAATAAAATGACAAGTATTTTTGTATAAACAGTACTGTCTGTTAGGTTAAAATATACATGAGTGTTTTATTAATTATATATTTATTGCAAAAGCCTGTCCAACCCTCCGAATATATTCAGATTCGAATGTATGTCAAACGTTTGCACCGCAGTAACAAAAGAATGGTTCAAAACAATATATTAGGGTATAAAAACACATAAAATAACACATTATTTATATATTTAGTCTGACATACCATCTTTTTCCCTGCCTAACTGATATAAATCAGTATGTTTCTTCGCAATCCCATAAGAAGTTTGCATTACTCATGAGGTAACTAACGTTCTACATAAACATGTATCCTTGGCTAGAACATATTTTAGTTGCTGGTGAAGTAGTGATAGTAGTGTCATAGGTCCATTATTCTCTGGTATTTTCAATGGGCCGGAAGATACAAACTATTTCTTTATAAAGATATGTCAAAAATAGACCACGAACTACAGGAAACTGTTAGGTTTATGAAACAATGACAAATATTAAACTGATTCTTTGAAATGGCAATGAATGTTTAGTAGTCTAATAGTTGCCCCAGTTACAAAATTTATAAAGGCTATCTATGTATGTTGTTCAACGGCAGACAATGAAATGAGATTGTGAACTATTATATTTTTCTGAATACAAATGTATTTGATTTATTTCTGTATGAGATAAATCTTGAATTTTGTTTTCATATATTAAACAGTGTCACTTTAAACTTTTTCTGCACCAATGGATACTAAGTTAATGATTTTAATACGATTTTAACTGTGTTCTAGTAAAATCAAGGTGGACGGACATTTGCAGTAAATGCATATGTACAAAGATGGTGATAAGTAAACAAAGTATGAATATATAGATCTACTTACATAACAAATAACTTACTATAATATATGAATGTGCAAAATGATCGTTAGAACTTTAGCCTATTGAATATATTTTATAAATATCTTCAAGATTCAAAGCGATATTTAATGAAGAGATATTCTAATGAAGAAATGAGTATGATACATCTTCAGACTTGCTAAGTTGAATATTATGAATATATATTTATATATATTCAACTTAGCACGTCTGTAATCAAATAATTTAACGTGACCACTGACCTGTAATGTATAAATGACTGTTTTTTTTACTGCATGCAAATTTCAGTGCTATCTGTAACAGTCATTTAAAATACGAGAACTTCCTGATTTTAGGGGCAAGTACACAATTCTACTGCTCTTAATACATGTATATGGTTTGTACTATCTTTAAGTTGACATTCGGCACTGTCTGTACGCACAAACGAAGTCTTTCTCCGTGTTAATCAACTTTCTAGTTTTTGATGTTATTGCTTTTTGCTTATGAAAATGACTCAAGAAATTGAAAAACAGTTAATATCTAGCTTGTGATATGTCATAAAATATCCTAACTCAATAAAATCACTGTAATTTAAGATTAAGGATGACAGTTTTCCTGTTTTTACTCAGGAGATAATCAAGTTACTTTGCAATTAATTTTGCGGACTCGGAATCAATAACCATTTCCAGAGAACGTCAAAAATTGTATTTAATGTGCAATTTTATTGGACTGGAATAAAGACAGCTTTGAATCAGTTCATGGAGAAATGACAATACTACGGAAGCATTATTGTACCTCTATTTTCGAAATGAGATTTTTGTATTTCGCATCTTATCCATATATTTTCTTATTTCACTGTAAAAGTATGCAAACGCCTGTCGGCTCATATTTTCGTCGACAGATATATCTGTTTTACTGTCAATTTCTATTATAATTTATAAGCCTTACGGAGTGCTCCAGCATTCATGCCAGTATGTGATTGTAACAGAAAAAGATAAAATGTTAGCTAGGTAATGATTAAAATATATATCTCTTGTTATTTGCTATTGAAGGAAATGCGAAAGTTCTAATTTAAAACCAGATCATTTTTGTCGAGTCCGCTTTCGGAAACGAAGACGTAGTTGTCAAAATGGCTGTTCGGTGTATGTGCGTGCGTGCGTCTATCCGTGCGTCCGTCCGGATTTGTTTATCCGGACCATCACTTTGACATGCATAGAGCAATCTTGTTTATATTTGGCATGAATTTTAATCTCAGTGAGTCGGAATGTCCTGCATAAACCCCAGGTTCTTATCTCAAATGTCAAGATCACAGTTGGAGGTCAGAGGTCATGTCAGATCTTGTCCTGCCCATAACATTGATATGCATTGAGGAATCTTGTTAATATTTGGCATGAATGTTTAACTCAATGAGACGAAGTGTCTTGTGCAAACTCCAGTTTCCTATCTTAAAGGTCAATGTCACAGTTAGGGGTCAAAGAGCGGGCTCGACATGTTGCCCGTGTGCATCTAGTTTTACTTTTGTTTTGGTTCATTTGCCCTAAATATGTTTTAAAGAAGAACTGATGTCTTAAACAGTGCACATTGTACTTATTCCCAATACAAGGTTTTTATCAAGAACAAATGTTAGCTTTTTACCTATCTTATTGCTTGAACATGTCAAGTTATGTGCGCACAATATTTGGAAGTGTCAGCAATGCAAAAAAGCAAGAGATTAATTTTATTTGTAAGAAATGGAAAAGAATTGTCGCAATGCAAACGTTGCATCAATATGTATAACAACAACACTGGTGCAGTATGGCGTCCATTATAATGTCATATATAGGTGCTAATTTGTTTATACAGCAAGTAATACTGTAGTCGGAATTAGAATACAATAGCAAAGTATCTTAGAACTTTGAATTCAATGTGTGAACATTGTACATATTAATGTCAAAAACTGTGATAACTGTGGTATTTTACTGACCTTTAGGCATATTCTTCACCGTATTGATCATAATTCTTAATACATTTCTCAGAACGCTGTAATTTGTTTTAACAAAAGCAGTGCTATTTTAATTTAGGATATGAAAGTATATATGCTTTCAGTAAGAAATTGAACTGTTTACTGTCAAAATCTGATGTTATACCCAATTTATTGAAAATATGTTGCGAAATGCCATTTCTCTACGAATAACTTTTGAATTTTGATTGAGCTTATATTTTGTTTACACATCTATTTTACATCTTAAATGTAAAACTAGAGAAGGGAAAAGACATTTAATAAATGCCTTTTTGAGATAATGATGATAATGAGAATCGTAGAAACTTTACGAATATTGACGGAACATAAGTGAAATATTCGATGGAGTTTTCTTATAATCAGGGTATGACAATAGCAGTAGTCTCATTCTAATCTTGTTATGGAAATTGCCTTAGACATCGGATTCACATTTCGTTATTTATTTCACTGCCAAAAGTTTGTACGGGAAAATAAGATAATTGAATGCAGTGGCACTGATATGTCTAGTTGTTCAATCGGAATCTGTTAATCGCTCTTTTTTTTTAATTGATTCAGTTAAGGATCATGTCTTTAAATTAATTCCCAAAGAATATTGTAATCAAGTGTAATGTGCTCGTAAAATGAGAACGTGGAAATAATTCAAACGTGAAAATAAATATATGCCTTGCCAGCAGCCAAAACGCTGAAACGCCGTTTTATATAAGTAACTGCCAAGAAGACTATATGTTAAAACCCATTGAATGATCGAATCACAAATAAGAAAGTAAATACTAAAGATTAAATTAAATTTGAATCAGATACAATACTCATTATCAGAATCTATATTTGTCTCATAGATTTGATTTTATGAAGACCAGTACGAGACATGATAATTTCGCAAAGTTTGTGGCAGTAATGACATCTGCAATGGGATCTTTTCTTGCTTTCCGATTAACTATACTATAAATAATATTTAAACATTCTTTTATCTTTTAACTGTAAATAAGAAGGCTGGCTTTATAAGCTTACAGAATTTGCGAAAGGCGAACTTCAGCGAACCATCTGATTGAGCTTATCTCGTATTTTATTACGTATTTTGTCGTTTAATTTATATGAATACAAATAAACACAAAGTGAAGTTTGGATTCGTTCATACCAGAATGGCTTTAATACGATTCAAATGAGTTCTAGCTGAGACTGTAATCTATAGTGTAATGAAACTCGTGTTTTCTAAATGTCTTTTTCTGTACTTGAAAGAATAAAGTGGTCATCCATGTATGAGTGGTTAAAGTTGCTATCACTTGCCTTTCATCGTTTGAGTTCGAGCCCTGCTCGGTTTGTCATTTCAAGACGTTATACAGCAGGTTTCCGGCCGGTAGGTGATTCTACCAAGGTGACCACCCGTGCCTGAAATAATGCCAAGAGGGACATCTGAAGTCTTCCACAAAAATGAATGAAGCGTGACTGTATTTTTTTCTTTTTTGCGTAAATATTCTACTTTTTTGTCTACATGTGGCACCGGTGAAATCAAATTCTAGCCTACTGCTGAGTAGTATGAATCGCCGTAACTGTTGAATGTTGGTGTAGCCACGTAGTCATTTAAAACGTATTGATACCTCTATCCGAAGGTCGTTATAACCCACAATTCGGAAACTGTCTTTCGCATGTACCTTTGCCTCCAGTAATCGCCAATTATCATTGTAACTCTTCTGCCACCGTATGATGCCTTCTCCGTTTGTCTTTGCCTTTCATGAAAATATAAATTCATAATGCAGTTTCAATTATTAATTAACACACCAGTAAATAGACTATAAAGCTATTGAAGATTAAACAAAATGTTCATGGCACAATTAAAATCATCTTCAAAGGACTTAAGTCAGAACCACTTTCTTATTGATTTCATTGATGGATATATATGGAAATACAACACAAATCATTAAGTACCTGTTATGGGATATTTTATGAATTACTACATACGAGAGGCATCTAAAAGTAATGCACTCATGTACTTTTTATGTCATTCTTTTGTTATTTTGATTTTTTTTTTACATAAACTTAAGTCGTCCATTAAAATATGATACTCTGGAAAGTCATTCGTAAATAAATTAACAAATAAGCAACAAGAAAATTGAAAAGAATTCTATAGCTTTAAAAGCGACTCATTCACAGGATTGAATACTTTAATATCTTCATTTAAATATATCCTAATAAAATGTATATTGTATTATTGAGGAAAAAGGAACAAATCTCTAACTTACGAGTTATTTTGTTATATTTTCTTGTTCGCTTAGGATCAAGGAGTTCATACAATGTTAATGTGTAAGCTAGGGGCGTGGGGTGTTGCGCATTTTGTTACGTCTCACTAACAGACTCAATCAAACCGTGTCTTGGTTGCTTTTCTTCGCTTCACATGAAGCATATGGACTGTGCTAAAACACATACAAAACTTTGACATAATCATTTCATATCGTTTCACGAAGACTTTACTGCCGCTAGTATGTCTATAACCATTTTCATTAAACAGATTTTAACTAATTCATACTCTTCCCTTTTACCCTATAACTGCGAATGAACCACTTTGAATGAAAAAATGTCTATTATAAGACTTCATGTTAGCGATTTTCTTTCTGTATACATGATAAGGACCTAAATACCATATAAATGGACTGTGATATTAATCTTGAAACATTTCCAGTTAAATTGAAGTTATAGAAAACCTTAAAGTTGGGGACACATATTGTTCCCCTTTACATTTAACCAATACGGTAATATAAAATTATTGATTCTAGAGCAGTTAAAAATCCTGTAATATTCAACAGAAAAAAGTTGCATGCAGATCAAAGACAATACCAGACTACGTACATTAAATAGATTATAATTTAGGACTTCAAAGAAGCCACACACAGTGGAAGAAATTATAGTATATTAAAATACAACTCTAATTTGCTTCGTCCTCTTATCTTAATACGCCATGGCTGTAGTTTGTTTATCTTATGAAAGGAGTGTAATTTGTTTACTTTTTATTTCCTTCAAAGCTTTTCACAAATTGTAAAATTGTTCCATTTATCTGTGAATATTTTTTTTCTAATTATCATTATACCACATCTATTTAACACCCTTATCATGTTCTATGTGTACAACAAGTTAAAAGTGCTTTCATGGTCATTAAACAAAAATACATGTTAACTTAACTTTAATAAAGAGTTAAGATAAAAACCATGAAAATGTCAAAAAGTAGGTGTTTAACTGATGTTTGTAATAAGTAAGTGCATCGTCCTTTTGAACTTTGACTGGGAGTACATTCAATAGTGTTAGAGCAGTGTTAGCAATTTTCTGGTTTCCATACGTCTCGGATAGAGTCTTTTACATAACCTAAGACAAAAATGATATTAGGTTCTTTACCAGCCGTTTAACTGCTAGAGTGACCATAATGTAGGCTTGGACTCAGTGTAGGCATATATTACTTGTTCTTTTGGGTCACGGAGAACAATTATTTTTTACTGTAATAGAATTCCGCTTAAGCCGGTGATAGGGTGCGTGAAACATTTCATTTGCTCTCATGAACAGATTCAATCAAACCGAGTCTGCTATTTTGTTTCTTGCTTGCGTTCTATGCCTCAAAATTATCATTTCACAGACTTTATTAATTGTCACAAAACAGTCTTTAAGTGTCGTATGTCTACCCGGACTTAGACTCAGTGTTGTTATAATTTCTGACCCTTTTGAGATCATGGAGAACATTGAATATTACTGCAATAAAATTCCACTTGAATTCCACAATAGAATGCACATGTCATTGCGTCTCACAAGCAACTCAGTCAAACCGATTTTCTAAAGATCTTTTCACAGATCTGATTGGAATGTAGAGCCTTGAAGGTGTGAGTAAGAATTGTGTACTGTATCATATATCTCACGGATCACTAGTGGATCTTCTTCAACACAAGGTATAATATAACTAGCTTTTCACGTCCTACTTAAAAACCGAATTGACGTGTTTCTGAACATTTTAGTAATTTCACTGTAAACAAACAAAAACCGTCTTCCGTACAATAGTCTACTAGCGATGTGACCAAGCTCTGTACATAGTCTGACATGATCTATTCTGAATATTTGTGCAAATCATCTAGTCGTGTATACAGAGTTAACATGTTGTTCCAACTCCATACTACAGATAGCACGGCCACGAGATTTTTCATGCATTTAACTGATTAATCACAAAGTCGCCAAGATAACCTACACGACAGTAATGTGTCTTGACAGATGCTTTGGTGTGAATAGATTATTTTTGTATATCGGCATGGCAGCCTTCAATATGGTACACTGCCCCATTCCTTTGAACAGATTATATCGGCTTGTGCTTTAAAGTAATCGGTGTAAAAATGATTAAGCGATCCGTGGGCGCCTTAAAATTTCATCTACGGGCTACGTGTACATTATGAAGCTCTTAAGAACCAGCGCCGATCCCTGTACCAAACTTGTATTAGCACAAGCTCCGAAAGCTCAAGAAAGCTGTCATCCAGATTTGACAACATTTAAGCATGTGCTTTGTCTGTTACTTCAGAATGTTGTTAAAGGTAGTAAAACCGTGTAAACAGTAACACAGTTTTAGTCATAATCTATCAAGTCTCGAGTTTCGAATGGCTCAAAAACATTTTAAAGCTTTTAAATTTTCAATATTATTCATGTTCTTCTATGTTTTTTACATTCTTTTATGTTTTTTTACATATTTCCATGTTCTACGAAAGACAAAAAAAAAATACTTTGCCGGTTATAGATCACTCCAAATGCTGATAAGCAGTTTTAAAGGTACATCCGTGGCCGAGTGGTTAAGGTCGCTGACTTTGAATCACTTGCCCTCATCAATGTAGGTTCGAACCTCACTTTTGGCGTTAAATTCATCCAGCTAGCTAACGGAAGGTTGTTGGTTCTATCTAAACAATCACTTTATTAACTCAGGTTACATGTTACATAACATAAGAGTGTACATATACAAAGTTCACATGTAAATTATTTTTCACCTGACACGGTACCTTTTGATAAATGATTAACAGCATATTTGTTTTGTTAGTGGAGCAAGGGGGATAGGGGTAAATGCCCTACTGTATCAAGAATAGATTTGTAAATGTCTATTACATATTTGAAACGGAATATAGTATGGACCTCGACCTCAATTGAGTCATCGACTGTGTACTATAATACAATCAATTACACGTGAATTTCGCAAAAAAGGAAATAATGAAAACATGGAAAGTTAAAAATGCTTGTCCAAAAATAAACTATGCTGTAAACATGTCGGTATAGTAGGGACGTTGGGCGGACAAAGGGGAATTAACCTAAGGTAAATTTTACATTCACAGATCTAACTGTATTAAAAATAACATAATATACAGTCAGTGAACGGAAAAGAAAATGTATACATAACTTTATATAGAATTGTCTGTTAAAAAACGAAAGAAGGAGAGACTTAATACGTTACTTAATCGTCCTTAACAAAACTGATATAAATTTGCTGAGTTTCTTCAGCTGACTTGCATTGGTACAGGTTAATAATTCTCTAAATTTGTCAGAATTCGGCCTATATTAATAGTATCTTTTTATGTACTTTCTGTGATCATCATCAAAAAATGGGCATTTTAGTAGATAGTGCTGTTTATTGTGATTGTTTATTGTGCCTAGTATTAGAACTTTTGTTTTGCTGATGTTTCCTTTAAGTTTCCATAAATCACAGTACTGTATAAAGTCATTTAAACATTTTTGCAGCTTATTTGGGTTATCTGATATTAAAACTGTGTCATCAGCATAGGGAAGAAGTAATATTTTAACATAGGTTTCTATTTGGTTAAACGGGTCTCCAAATTCGATAACAATATTATTCTTTTCTTCTAAATAATTTTCTAAATCGTTCAAAATTAGAGAGAACAAAACTGGAGATAAGTTTTCTCCTTGACAAACTCCGCAGTTACACCTAAAAAAGTCAGACGTTACACCATTTTTAGATACACAAGACTTAATGTTTGAGTACATGTTTTTGACAATTCTAAGAAATTTATCGTCTATGTTTTTTTCTAAAAGTATTGTCCATAGTCCGACTCTCCGGACAGAGTCAAAGGCCCCAGAGAAATGTATGAACAACCAGAATACTTTTTTATTTGATTTTCTGAGAATTTCTATCAGCGAGTTCAGGGTAAAATGTGATCAATTGTCGAGTAATGCTTTCTAAAACCGGCTTGATTTTCCTCAATTACTTTATCATCTTCCAAAACGTTATTTAACATATTGTTAAGAATAGAAGTAAATAGTTTACTAACGCAGCTAAGTAGGGTTATAGGCCTATAATTCTCTGGAAATGAAGACTCACCTTTATTTTTAAAAATTGGTAGTATAATACCCCTGGATCATTGTGTAGGATATATACCAGTTACAAGTACACGATTAAATAATGCAATATACACAGGTAATAGTTTATCGGCAAAAGATTTAATACATTCATTCATTATACCATCTAATCCTGCAGCTTTACCATTTTTCAGGGCTTTAATGCACTTTTTAATTTCTTCACTAGTTATATTAGAGTTTAGAGAACTATCATTTGTTAAGTCTATATTACGAATCGCATCTAGGTCATCATCATCATCGTGGTTATCGTTTTCACTGGCTTGTTTAAAGGCCTAGATTCACTACTATATAAGTGTCCCCCCCAAATCCAATATACAACTCCCATCTTATCTGCTGCTTATCAGCAATTATGTAACCGTAACTGATTAGATGGCAATTAGCACAGCAGGGACCCCTAGACCATGAAGATGTGTGCAGTGGATTTGAAAGAAATTTATTTTTTCTTCAGTGAAATGTGGAAGAATATTAATTATCATTTTGATATTATATAAATGATAATAACTACAATGTATTACTTAAATGTTATAATAATGATAATAATAATAATAATAATAATAAAAATAATAATTATTATTATTATTATTATTATATTACATAAAGGATGATTAAAGATACAGTAATAATATTGAAAATAATAATGATAATAAAATACAAGTATAGTGAAAACTTCATGAGTTCTTTGTGCTGACAAACAATATTTTTCTAATTGGAAACTGGATTTCTTGTATTCATGTAATCAACATTATTTGAACTTCAAATTATTGTGTTCCATCTATACTGAATTTTCTTTTCAGTATGTTGCCAAAAGTGACTTTTTTCATGCTTTGCCTTGTCACGTAGAAATGCACATACTGTTTTCGATTTTTAGACAAATGCTATTTACATAGATGAGTGAAAGTCACATTTTTCTGAAATATCACAATTCTCCAGACAGACTTTGAAAAAATAAAAACTTTTTAAGTAAGATTATCATTATTTCATTATTGTGAAAATAAGTTTCTGATTATCTTATTATTGTGTTTGATCAACAAATACTTTTCTTCACATAGAAATGCCAAAAAAACACAACAAACTAATATAACTTTAAAAGTTATCAATTATATATCAATTTAAAATAAATTTCATTGTTTGCCCTTTTCACTAATTGATACACTTGTAAGGTAGACTGACTCTCCAATAAACATTGACCCTTGTTTATTGGAACCATACTGTGATGGTCATTAGCCCCCAACTGTGCTGGTGAAGACAGAAATCCTTTGACCCACTGCCAAAATCTAGGCCTTTAAAGTAGTCGTGCAAAGCATCTAAAGATGGTGTTTCTACAGATTTATTAATTCGAACTTTATTTAATTACCTCCAATAATCTTTTGGAGACCTACTTTGTAATTTTCTTAGTTTTAATTCTTTATTTTTATTATATATATTTATGTATTTGTTCATTATTTTCTTATAATTTTTTATATAAGTGCCCGCCCGTGATGAAATGTTGCACAGAAGGGCAGCTGGAGGTCTTCCTCCACCATCAAAGCTGGAAAGTTGCCATATGATCTTTAATTGTGTCAGTGCGACAAAAAAAATCAAAAAAAGCAATTTTAAGGTCACCGTTACATATTACTTACATTTGAAAATTTATACTAGTTTCATATTGGCGGACATCTGCTGATAAATAATTAAACTGTATTTTCTAAAATATGAATAAGAAAATAATTAAAATGCATGTTTGGCTATGATTGCACAATGCGCTTTAAAGGTGAAGAATGGCAAGTTAGAGAATTATATTTTAAATTGACATTTCAATGTAACAGTTTTTATTTCATTCCCAAATTAACTACATTTGAATCAAAACTTATAAGATTTACTTTTTGTTTTCTCTTTTACTTTATATTTTTTTACTATTATTAAAGAAGGCTACAGAGCAAACTTTCTAACAAAACAGGCTTTGTTCACTTCCAACGGGCGTTCTGCTCAGAAACTGATTCAGTTTGAAGTTCATTCACATGAAATGAATTACGGCCAATGTATTAAGTTTCATCCAAAGCGCCGCCTAAGGTGGTAAATATACTAAAACAGAACTTATTGTTTAGACGATTTATTGGAGATTTGTCTCCCCAAGATGTCAAAACATATTTTAGTGCTACCACAAAGATAGACAATATTGTCTATTAAGCCTCAATATAATGTATTTGCATTATGATAATTACCGTGTTCAGCTGTCTTTCTATCAAACAGTATAATGAATGCTTCTAGACCGGAGCCAAAACTTTTTAATTTCCTAAGTTGTTGTTTGTTATTATCGTCTTTAACATTCCGTAAATTGTTCAGATTTTCCTCTCTATAGATTCACTGACTTGTTTAAGAAAGCAGTTCATTAACCAGTTTTAGATATATGATTTGAGCCCGACCGCTCAGTAGGGAGAACGCAGATTTACGGATCGCTGAGTAGTAGGTTCAATCCCCAAGCGAGGCGTAAGTTTTCCGTAACGATTTGATAAAAGACATCATGTGTAACATCATTCGTCCTCCACCTTTGATGTTGTCAGATACATGCTGAGAACAGTTTTGTACTGGTACAGAATCCAGGAACACTGGTTAGGTTCACTGCCTGCCGTTACATAACTGAAATACTGTTGAAAAACGGCGTTTTACCAAAAATAAAAAGCAAACCAGGATTTTGATGTTTATTATACAATTATTTAAGAAATCTACATTCCCGTCATTCATTATTACTGAAACATTATTTTCAAATTGTGTTAAGACAGAGCACATTCTGCTACAAAATTAACAATTATTATATTAAATGCAAATACTCAGAGACAGAATGCTTTGTGTATTTATATGAGAGACTTTGTTATATATGACGTATAAACGCAATGAGATACAATCGTTAACTACTCACAATATTGTTAACATTATTACAATATACCCGCTGTAGCACTTTAGCTACGCCTTGAAGGTGTGCTTTCATGTGTCTGTTATACATGATATATAACAGTATGGGTAGTTTCCACCAAGTCTAATTCTGGAAATAGGCCATTTCAGATATCTCAGTGTCTAAAAAGCAGCAAACCGAGAGTACTTTTTCTTGTTTTGATAACAAACATACAAATTTAAATCTAACACACCAATCAAAACTGTTATTTCTATTTGTTATAAAAGCAAGCAAACCCTTTATTGCACGTGAATGACTATTTTATTTTACCAAACATAAACTCACATCACAAACACAATTTCATGAAATATATCGATATAATTATATTACATAACGGGTATAATTTGTATGCATCCAATAAAAACATATCAGACGTTCAAATAATCCTTTTTAGAATCTGATATTACCATATGTTTTGCCCTTGGTTTATTTGTATTTCATATATTCATGACGTGGTCAGTCGTTAAAAATCAGGATGTTTATAAATTGATACAACGAACCGTTCGACATACTGTTTTAAAGGTGAGAGAAAAAACTAAAGTGAAAAGGTTAACAAAACTATGATCCCAGAGAGATTTTAACTCAAGATAGGAAAACGAAAAATATCTTATGGCGAAAGCTTTAACTATATAGATACGAAGCCAACACATCGAACAGCTCTCTAAATACGTTTTAAGTGTTATCCAGAATCGACGAATATCTAAAGGAGGGTTTGAATTATATATATAAATCTATAATTCAAATTATTTATGGACCTGCTAATTTGTCAATTAGTGTGTTTATTCCTTCCTAATCAGCAGTCAGTCATATTATGTCAATCGAGTTAAACACAATCAATTATTAAGCCCAATCAATCATACTATTTTATACTGTTGTACACATTTTTATTTCCAAACCTCGTTCTACTTCACTTCAACATTTTTTGTAGCCTATAATTATTATTATAATATACCAGGTTTATATAGCGCACTTTTCGTAATAAACACGTTCAAAGGTGCTTTACATATACTGCAGCCACACAGGGTGCGAAATCATCCTCTTCTAGTACAGACACAGAGCGATCTGACCTGAGGGACATAATGAGATAAAGCCCCCAGCACAGACAGAGAGAACTTTTCAGATACAGACGTGTCCGGCTAACTTAGCCTAGCTCTTTTCGAATAGACACGTGCCCGGTGTATAGCACCGATACACGCGAAACCGTCTTTCCTGGGAAGAACCAGTACAGGCCTCTAGTTAGGTGGGAGACACTAAGGAGATTCTCAGAAATTTCCAGTGCCTGGACCGGGATTCGAACCCCGGACCTCTGGATTGACAGTCAAGCGTGTTACCACTAGACCACTGGCCCACCTTATGAATTCCTATAAGGGATGCCTGTGGTTTTGATTATATTGATTAGATAAGTTTCAAATAGGATTTTATAGTCCTAAATCTTATAAATATGTATGTAATTCAATAAGTTGCTTCAGGCCTATACACAAACAGTTTTGACGATCATTTTCAACGTTTACGTAAGACCTGAAAGACTGCAACATTTTATATATGAATATATAAGAAAATGTCTTGTTGGGAATTAAACCTGCAATGAAATGTCGCATCCCGTTTTTGGGATATTCTGATGCACGAATGATTTTTTGTAATAGAAATTGATAAATCCTAGATTATGTTCTCAAAGAGATAAGGTTTCTTCATGTGTATCTTTAAACATATCTCGTGCGTACAATAAGATGTGTACTGTTTTTATTTTACAACAAAGGACTTAAAAAAGGTTCTCTCTGATCAGCATGCATTTGTATACAACGCTGTGAGACAGATAGCTAGCTTGGTAAAACTAAGATGTTCTTTATTTTCTTTTTTATGTCGTATAATCATATTGATCAACTCTATGCAGACAAACACACATTTTTTGATCGGAAGGCTTGGGGCTTTCAGTACGCTAGAAGATATTTCTATGATTTCTCTAGGGACAAATATTTACCACATCTTTCCGTAGTTAATAAAATAAAACATGAATTATCTTCATTCCTTTTTATTTGTTGTGACAGAATTTGAATTAATGCAGATGACTATAATATTACACTAATTCAATATCTATGGAAGCAGAAAATTAAGGAAAATTTGGTCTGAACTGTGGAATTACATTGTTTTTATCAAACTAACTCAATTAACCGTTCAGAATTCATTCTCGTAAGGGTAATAAATACAGACACTGTAGAAAAATGAAAACAACTATTGGGATTAGTTAGAGTCAAACATTAGTTCCAAATATTTTCAGGATATACTCTTGAAATTTGATAAATAATTTAAGCATGGATGTTTTTTTTAAGATTGGTTTACGGATATACATTTTAGCAAAATGAATACAAAGTCTACAAGGACACTAGATAATTGTACACTGGTTTGTGTTATAGATGCTCGATCATTGCTTTTACGTTGTGTACAGGTGTACATTTGCTACAGTGACCCTTATAAACCACAAATTTCTGGAAAAGTTGTTATTCATTGCATAAGTCCTTTTCAGTAAAATTGGTAATTACCTTTTCTGTTGCATATCCAGACCCGAAATGAGCGGTATCAGGGAGCGACATTGTACTTGTCAAGGTGACTTGTTTTGACTTAAAAGGAACCTTTTTTGTATTTAATTACCCCGCCTTAGAAAAGTCAATAACCAGACATAAAGGCAACTTTGGATAAATTAGGAGCACCTAAATAAACCTTTAATGTGAACGTAGCATGCAGTCAATTGAATTTTAAGACTGTATTAAGTTTAAGATTGAAGGTTCGCTTATATTATTCTCGAAAATGAAATATTCATGAAATACAAGAGTTACATGCTGAATATGTATATGGGGACACCAATGGTGGTCATTTGATTTACTCTTTACTATCTCTGTCAGAAGAATAAATTGTGCTCATTTAGTGATATGAAAGATATGTAATTTCTTTGATAAGTGAACAAACAATGTTTTGCTGATTTGTATTGAATGTGACGGAAATGAAAATTTGACTGTCAAGATCTGTTTACTCAATTATCTGATATTACAAATTGTTGCAATTGTTAAACGATAATGTTAAATGATATTTCAGATTCTACAGCTATTCTTCTGTATTATTATAAAACATTTTATCTAAGATGTCACGTTACTGTCTGAATTGAGGGTAGAAAAGTATGTTTTAAAAAGGAATGTATTATATGATTACTATTTATTAGACAAAATAGTTTATTTAACTTTTAGTGTTCAATTTTGTCATTTAAGGTGTATAAAATGCAGAAAATTGATATTTTTATTGAGTGCTTCATGTGCATATATTGGTTTATGATAAAACCCGTTTTTTTGCATCGAAGACTTACTTGCTAACACCGAGTGAGTTTATTTACACGTAAATACGCTTGTATAGCCCTCTCTCTATTTTCTATGGAAGGATACGTATGTCCATTACAGTCTTTTTTCGAAGTGTTTAACTCGAGACAGAGATTGTTTTTACATTGCTCCCCCATAAACAATTATCAGAACATTAAAATGAAAATCAAGTTGTCTGAGCGATATCAATAAATCTGGATAACTAATCTGAAAAGTTTCACGTTTGTCAAGCGTAACTCTTACTGTATTTGTAGGCATTGTAGTGTAAAAACAACTGTCTGACCCCTTAACAACGATCGCTCTATTCATGACAAGAAAAGCCGAATGGTGATATAAAAGCGTGTACTTTAGTCGAACATAGACTTGGCTTTCCTGTAACTGTTGATCAAACTAGTTATAACCTTTCCTGTGATACACCTGGTTAGAGGGAAATTAAGTTATTAAAGGCTTGCAAATACAGTACACAATTGTAAATGATTAAGGCGATCGGGATAAATTGTTCTCTTTGCTCAAGGATGAATGAGATTTTTGCAGACAGACAGTCCTTGTTACCTGAATTTGATGAAACTCCTTCACATTATAGGATAGCCATTTTATTTCATAGAATGGAGATAGCTGATGTTATACGACCAGTTGTTTCTTGAATTGTGTTCACTGTGGAGTAGTACGGCCACTATAATTTTAAAAATACTACTTAGTTATTCTGAATAACAAAGTGATAAATTTTGTTTAAAAGTTTTAACTCAAAGCACAAAATTCTAAAAGGCAGGCAATGTTTTAATACATATATCATATCCCAATGTTACAGCTAACCTTAACATAATCCACAGGTCTTACTAACTGACAATTAATAAGTAAATAGAAATAAATATTTTACCAGACACTCGCTTGATAATGAAATTGATGCCTAGACATTCAACTTTTTCAATTTTGTACAATGGATGTCACTACAGATTAACTGATCTGTATTCAAGTTATAAAGTTGACTTACTTTCGCATTTCTTTGTTACTACTGAAGTGTTAAACTAGACAACTGTACAGAAAATATTGCGTTTTACGTGAACTGCATTCTGAATTTTATTAATGGAGCTACTGGTTAGACTATCAAATCGTCTGGGGTACCTTTCTGTTAAGTATATTGAAATATTTGAACATTTGTTTGCAGAATCGTCGTTCCTTTTCTGTTTTTTTTTTTTTTTTTCTTGTTGAAAAATTGTTAATAGCAACATGTGTACATTTTCATCGTTGTAAGTAAACCTGTAAATGTAGAATTTCAGAATCTAGCACTGGGTTTGTTTTTCTTAAGACGTTAATATTTCAAACAATTTACAAGAAGCATACAATAGGGTTATTATAACAGTAGCTCGATCTGGGATGCTGTATTCGGCTCGAGTGGATTTTGCCAGATCGGATCTCACGAGGCGTCCTTGCAAAATCAACGAGATCCGAATACAAAATCCAAGATCTAGTTACTGTTGTAATGACCCTGTTATTATATACCTCCACCTTTTGTATGTTTATTTGTAATCGAACGAAATCTCAAATGTTTCTTGATGTTAAAATGAAATGAGTGGTGTTTTTGTATGCGCTAATTATATAACTGTGTCAGCTTATGCATATAAACGTTATTTGTATTAGTCCGGCAACAAACAATACGGAGGTACAATATGGGATTTTTGGAAGTACAATACAGGATTATTTTCAGCCCGTTCGTATTTCTTTGTATTTTTGACATAATTTAAGTAGGTATATAATAAAGAGTCTGTTCATGAGAGGTAATAGAATCTGCAATACAACTCAAGCCTCCTAGCACAAGCTTAGGTGGAATTCTTTCATACAGATATACTTAATGGACTTTTTGGTTCCATCGATCAATAAAACAGCAACGACGTTTTTTTCTCGTTTTTGTCGGGTTTCGCGGCACAATCGTATGTCATATGGTGACGTTCCATCTTTAATCGTAGAGGAAGACCCCAATTGCCACTCCATGTACTATTTCACCAAAGGCGGGTACCTGGAGGGCTTCATCACATAATGAATTCAACGCCCCAAGTTTGAACCCTCATCGGTTAGGGGCAAGTGATTTGAAGTCAGCGACCTTAATCACTCAGCAACAGAGGCCCAGAACAACATCCTGAATAAAGAAATCATTTATTGCAATGAACTTTAAAGCCAAACATACTGTTTCAATTTATCTTTCGGAAGATAAATACATGCTTTAACGGAAGTATTACCATATATATCAACAACATCCCCATTAATTCAGTTTTATTAAGATAGTCAAGCGCTTCCAAGATGCTTAAACGCATTTATAGTATTTATCTAAATGTGTATGTTTATAAAATTACCACTAATTTGTTTTGACATAATTTGGTCTTGTATTTATTATACAAGTTTCATAATATTAATTCAATATCCAGACATACAGAAAAATACCTATTGTTTGTAATGAAATCTAAAATTATAGTTAAGGCATGATAGCGCTCCCGCACAATTTAGCGACATATGTCATTTTCTTCAGCTATGTATAGAATAAACAAACGGCTTTATTTCTGATCGAAAATCCAGACTAGACCGAGTTATGGTACAGTGATATTAAAAACAAGTTAAATATGCAAGTGTTGATGACCATGTAATTGTTATGTCTCTTAAAGAAACGGTGAATTCTGATTTTTTCAGATTTGTAACAGGACCAGGAAATATTTACATTCGACAGGTTAATTGAACTTGTTGACTGTATTCTTTTTAACATTTTTAACATGACATATAAGATCCTACATGTTCATAGTGATAGATACACTTAATATACAAACCGCCAACAGTCCATCTGTCTGGATGATACTGAACATAATTCCTGATATAGTAAACTTGGTGATTAATGAGACTCCATGTTGCAGACAAAAAATTACAATCCAGACATTCTTGTTCTTGAGTGTATTAATTCTCGCCGCCGAGAGTATATATGTCAATTCCGAGCTTCTGTGACAATTCTAAGAACATTGTTTTAATCTGCATCGATCATATCGGCAATAGTCATCAGTTAGAATTAAAACTAGCAAAGTAACAAGGATTTATTATGAAAAGATGGTTTTTGTTACTCTTAATGTGGCAATAATGGACAGAGTGTTTGCCAAATATGTTAAGGTGTTTTGTAACCGCTATGACCATTTTAGTTGTAGGTTGTATTGTACAGTCACTGTTTGTACAAGACACATTGAGAAATTCCGCGTCTCTTGCCTCCAGACTTTGAATTAGCCTGATACAATTATTTTCCTTCAACTTGTATGAAAATTATTGCCTATTATTTACAAAGACAGATCTATTTTTCTTTTTCGACTTTGGGTCGATCCAAATTTTTTTTAAGAGTTTGCTATATCTAGCATTTAATGCAATGTATTTTATAGCTATTATCACGAAATGATAGCGGACATCCGTTCCAAATACAGTGATAGACGCGCAATTCGAATGGGGTCGCTACAGATAGGAGGTACAAACGACTATTTTTGTGTGGAATCGAGAAATAATTAAAAGGAATTTCTTCGAATATGATTAAATATGAAATAAAATCGGATTGCTTGTCAAGATCTGTATAATTCGTTGTCGCATTCAAGTTTTTGTCTTTCGAGTTCGTAAGTTCGGTCTTTGTTAATGTTTGTCCAGTTTGTTTATTTTCTAGATTTTAAGTCACATGTACACAAATTAAGTCAAATGCTCTGATGAACTTGGAAGATCCCAGGTTCCATTTCAGACATACCTTCTGCGTTGAGAAGAAGGTCAACTGACCATTCTCACGCCTACTGAAAACCTTACGTGAAAGAAATATTCAAAAGCAGGGTTTCAAACAAGCGTTGATGTAAGACAAGTGATTAACATTTTTCGACTTTATCCACTCAAACACATTACAATTTCACAATTATACTAACCAACTATTCACATGTAATACTTGACTTATCTTCACAACGAGCGACAATATAATGTTCAAATTTGGCGTACGTTTAGAAAAACATGTTGTTTCTGACAAGTCGAAATGTTTAAAATCAAAATTCTGCCAAAAGTCAACCCAAAGTGGTGTTTTATCGGATTAAAATATTGCAACGGAAGGACAGGTTTAAAAGGTTCACTAAATGTATGGGAAGCAAATTATGAGTATACCTAGCGTTGTGTTTATTGGTACTACTATGCTTCATTTGCAGACTTTTGTTTGCCTGCATACGAGCTTGTGTTGTTATCGAACAAAACAAAATATAATGGTTTGAGTGTTATTAAAAATTGGTGTCAATGCCTGTCGTCGGCAAGGTAGAGGAACTGATTTTAGGTCAGAAATATTTTACCTACTTTTTGAAGAAGATTCATTTTATGAGTGTTACTGAATATCATTCCGTATTTCACTAATATATTTCCCAAGATGACTAAAACTCTAAAGAGAGGTAGAACGTAGCTTCTAAACTGACGTTAAGCCTCGACAAGACCTACGATTTAAGCTCTTGAACAGAAAGTCTAATTAGCAGTAGTACTTGATAACCTATGTCTGATTTGTACTGTCATGTGTAAAACAGAGAAATACATATACATGTATGGTTTTTGGAGTTAGAAAAATACTTAAAAAGTAAATTCCTTATTCGAAAATAAAACGTTTTGTTTTAGAAGATTTTTTAAGTGTAGAATTAGTTTAGTAAGGTCTATAAATAACTTTAAAAATCTATAAAACAAGCTTTATTGCAATTTTATTAACTGCAATCGTTTCTGTTACAAGGAAATAAAAACACTTTTTAACTTTTATGCTTTTACCAGTTTTAAAATGATTAAAACTTGTCTACAGATTTATTTATTTTTTAACACATCCTTAAAGACTGCAGATTTTCACTAAATTGATCTTTCTTTAAAATAAAAGTTTGGGCATTTTATGAACATTAGAACATGAGATTTTTTTGGCCCCAGTGTATTACAAAAATAATAAATCAAGACCATCTTGATCAGTTCACCAAGGAGGAATTCGTACCTAACGACTGTTTATATAACCTTTTATAATTAACTAAAAGCAGTTTGCATTAAGTACCACGTGACATACGCTTTGAATGGAAACGTTAGTACAGTAACTTATTATGTTTTCTCATTATGTATAATATTTCAGTAACTAAGTTTCAAAGCCTTCTTAAAGGACAAGGAAAACCTGACAATAAGTTAATTTAATATTAAAGCCATCCTCAAGTCTTTCATAACGCTGAAAGAATTTTTAAAATCAGACATCCTCTGTTGACAAAGATATGGCAATTTGAAATTTAAGAAAATAACTGATCATGGAGGCAGCCATTTTAGTGTGTTTATGACGTCATTTGCACACTGCTGAATTCTTTACTTAGCAAATAACCTTTTAAATAGATTAACTTTACTTATTTCTTGTGTGTAAGATGTAAAACATGGTTATGTCTTTCATTATAGCTGGAAAAAGTAGAGAAATTATTTTACAGAAATAAGTAAATTCAGTTTAAATATTATCTAGAAATTTAATAAATCCAACATTGTGTGTTCTGCTGCTATGGAAACAAAATGGCCGCTATTTTGATCAAATACTCAAATGCTCATAACTTTCTCATTTTTAAGCCGATTTCGAAAATTATTTCACTTCTTTAGATGATATAGAAAATTCTGTAAGTCAAAATTAATAAGAGAACAGCATTGCCTTTCCTTTTAAGAAATACAGCAATTATTTGTTGATATCTCAATTTTTTCTTTTTTCCCTGTTGTTGTACTAACTGGAGGTCAGTCCATTTAATTCCTACACACAAATTTTACTGATTATGAAACTCAAAGCTGCTTTCTAAATCTTCTCCATGTTTTCACTTTAGTCGCGATACGGTTCATATGTACATAAAATACAGCCAAGGCAATTTAAAGCTTTATAACTGCTTACGTAACAAAATATAATTTTATTCATTGTAGATAATTCCAGATATATTTCATAAAAGAAAGACTGAATTTTCCTACATTAATCCCCGCACAAAATCGATTATTCCGAATTCAGTTCCATGACTTTGTTTCCATGTACTGATGCCACATACTTATTTTATACCAAAAATGGTCAGTTTGGAAATTTATCTATTTTATTGCTATATTACATTTATTGTACGATTGAAATGTTATGTAACCGGACGTTCATTTTAAAAATATCAAAGTAAAATATAAGTGGACCACTTCAGAAATTAGCTTAATAAATATAGATTGTAAATTCAGTATTTTTCAAACGCTTTTAAGTCAAACAGTTTAACTGACATTTACAAACAAATCTACTCGTATTTCATCTGCCCACTAAAAGACTAAATGTCATATGAACTATTCATTTCAGTATGAAAACACCACACACTTTTGTCTGGTAATAAATGCATTTAATCTTCCAAGAGAAGACAGGAAATTTTATTTGTCTGCAGATAAGAAAAGTATTGATATAATTATTTCCTGCAAAACTGCGATGTGACCATATTTAATCTTGCGGATTTCAATAAGCTTCAATTTGTTATTTTGCTGTTTTTGCCTTTTCGCAGAGGATATAGTCTTTATTACATTCATATGCACCAGACAGAAAAAACAGACGCACTCGTCAGTTAGTTACCGTTTCCATTGGTAAAGGGTGTAACGAAAGTTAGTTCCAGTTAAGCTAACAGCTACACTATTTTTACCGAGATATAAATGACGATAAGAAAGGTACCTGTTATTCACTAAAAGACCACATATGATAATATTTTTATTACCGGATTAGTTTCGATGAATGTATTATACTCGATGAAATCATATTGTTGTGTTTTTTTTTTTTTGTTTTTTTTTTTCGTATAACATTGTAAGAATGACATTTACCACTAAATCTCATAGAGGTAAGCCACTTTCACGCTTAAAAGCACATCTATGTTCAATACATTTAGAATAATATTGTTTTGTTTTAAATAAAAAAAAGTGTTTTTGAACGCACAATTATAAAGACACGATATAAAATGTGAGAGTTATCATCGATTAAATCTTGTATCATAATATTCAAAATTTACTTCTTAATTTAGCGTATAAAATAAATCGTACATCGTATTATAAGAAAATCTGATATCAACAAAGTTAATTTATCAACGGTATTTAACATTTTTGAAAAAGTACACAGTATTTTTTTCCATTTGTTTGATATGCTGGTTTAATTGTTGAGTATGAACTTTCCTTACACATTTTACCTTATGCTAAAATTCTTGGTATAATAATGATTTTGAGCAATTCTACAATGCTAAAACAAAACAATTTTTTTTAAAAACAAATCTGGTAGTTTCTTTCAGATAGACACATATTGTATAAGTTTCTAGAATAATAAAACTATAAGTTTCAGATCTCAACACTTATAACGATAGGTTGCTATGGCAACAATCTTGGGAGACGACTCTTCTTTCTATATATTACGGACGCCATTGCAATAGCCCGTATGATTTAGAACTGTTTGGTTAGTATTCTTACTTGTTATTTACGGTGCTGCCATAAAAAGGAAGAAGCGAACAGCACTTCAGCCTCAGGGTTAGATAAACATGTCTTACATTAATAGTGTTCTATGATTTTTACAAAAAAAGAAATAAACACAATTGCTCGGTTTTCCCTCAGTCATTTTTTCTTTAAACAGTAGGCTCTACGCTTCTAAATCTCCGTGGCTAATGAACAATTATGGGAACGACGCTATGCGCATAAAGATGCGAAATGCAAACCATCGGATGTGCTTTTAGGGTAGTTCTGCGTGTTCGGACCAAAGTTTGTACTACATTATAGGATTTGATTAAACCTTGATTATTCTAAACTTCAATATATACTACAAATAATGGAAAAACAAAAAATATATGGTCTTGCGCTTGATTGTTTGCTAGACTTTCTTTAAAAGTTTGGACCTCTTGCGAGTTTTCATTTTGGGAGTCTACTGGAAACTCACAATTTTGAAGACATTATCGCGAACAGATTTTTTTTCATACTGTATGTCTTAACGAAACTTAAACAGATGTAAATCAACATATTATCTATATTGGTCACATTTTTAAAATTATTTTTCTTTAGAAAGAAAGTAATGTGGCCGGTACACGGGATGCTATTTTATGCAAGACACTTTTCATCTCCGTATACCAAGTTCAAGCTTTATTCTACGTTATCCGGATAAAACATGTTTCACTCCGGCACCCGGTTTGCAGAAATACTTTAAGAGGTGGTAGCACAACACATAATATTTAACATTGATTATGTGCTTCGTTGAATACGAGACAAAGATATAGAGGATATTCAAGATTATTTTATATACACGGAATTCGTTAGTGGTAAATAAAAGTATTTCACGACTGGCGGCAGCCACGAGTGAATTTTTGATATTATCATACCACGAGATGAAAAATAAATACCGTATTTACAAAAAATCTTGAATTTTCTGTTTATGATAATTATACTTTAGCAATTATTGACTTTACGTAACGAAAGACTTTCCCTTTAATTTTGTGTATTGACAACCCCTGACAACCCATTTTGTTCGATATCGATTCTTTTCATTTCATACGCTCTAAAATAGATTGTATTTTGGGTTCTTTGAGCTTTATAGATGGAATATAAATCTTCTATTTCAGAAAATTAACTAATTTAGTGTCTACTTATACTTAATAGTTGCTTAAATTCAAGTTAGCACATTCTGTTGACTCTTAATATATATTCATCCGCCTCAGGATCGAATGTCTGTCATTTTTGTTGGTAGAAAAAAAAACGCGTGCCAGCATGTCTCATGAAATGTTGGAATATGGTTGATAAGCAAAGACAAATGGAAGGTCATACATATGTAATATGTGAAGAAACATTTATTGCAGCACGTAAACACTTACGTATAGGCTGTCACGTCGCCTATGAAGAGTTTTTGATTATACAAGGTTACTGTCACGTAACGTCATGCGTTTCTGCTCTAATATACTTATTATATTGGCATTATTTAACAATTAAGTATCCAATCAGAGACAGGTTTATGTAATTATCCAGAAGAGTGAATATACAAACACCCTTAGTTGTCGTTTATGTTGCCGTTAATCATTACGTTCCGTGTCCAGTTACACATGCACACATTAAATTCTTTTGATATACCACGCCCTTAAGTCGACCGCATGACACCAGAACAATTGTTTTTTGGTTTTGTTTTTCTTTGTTGTTGTTGTTTCTTTTTTCATAGGCGTCGTCGTCTAAACTTACTTAAAACGATGTTTTTAATAAAAACTCCAATTGGACTTCTTCCAATTCTATAGATTGGAAAAAACAACGGGATTATTTCCAACTGGAAATTCGTCCGGGCGGACATTTTTAAATTAAAAAAAAAGAGGGCAAAAATCCCTCTGGATTTTTTTTTTAAATCTCAGAAGACTGCTATTTGATAAAAATTACGTTATTATATACCATATAAACAGTGACTAATTGTTTTTACACAATTAAAAAAAAGAAGTTTCCGCTCGAAAAAAAAAACCAGCACGCCACAATAATTATTGGAAAAGATTCCGATTGGACTTTCTTAAAATCCGATTGGACGCATATAATCAAATTAGATTTTTAAAAAGATCCGATTGGACAAATTTTAAATCATCTTTTTGTACATGAAAAATTTAAAAAACACACACATACACACACACAACTTTGTCATTCATTGATTGCTCCTTGGCACCTAAACTACCATCCAAACTGAAACTGAAGTTTCTAAGTCACTTAGAAATGATAGTGAAGTTTGCCAAAATCCTTGTTTTACAAAGATATCCTGGTAGCTGTTCAGTGCACTTTATAAACACAAAAACAAATAATGCAAAACATTCGAGGAGTCTAGCGTATAAAATTCCATAAAGCACTGTACTTTACCTAAAGTTACTTGAAAAAGAACTGTTTGCGTGTAAAACAAGCATAGTTTACCACGAAGCAGCCTTATGAAACAGTTAATTAGGAAATACACGTGTCTGTAATTTTGAAAATCTATCGTTGAAGTGGACAAATACATAAGTTACTGCGGTTTATCAGGAAAATATTGATTTAAAAGACGAAAGCTAACAACATATCCTTATTTTCAGCGCCTATGAGCGTACGTCATTATTTACTAACTTGCTTTGAAGAGGTCTGTAGCTTTCTATATTAATATGACAAAATCTAACATATCTTCAGTTTAACCTGTATAAAAGACGTCCTCATAAATACCAGTCAGCTGTTTTAAGTAAACCCATTTGTCAACATACAACGCAAACAAGCAAAATACTACTAGGTTTAGTTGTTCACGAGAGGTTATAAAGTGTGCAACGTTTTAGGGAATCCTATGATACGTCTATATTGAATGGTAGGTAGGATCAAGGACATTTTAACATTTAAATATCCTTTGAAAAATGCAAATGAAATTTCATAAACTATCAAAACATTGCAAAAACGAGTTGCTAATTTTGGATCGATAAATCATGCCGAATATTGGTAAACGTAAAACCATTAATCACTTAAGCTCATCTTAAAGAATCCCTGAGAACAAAACATTACTCGTTTGCAAAGAAAATACATGCCCTTCAAAATGTTCACCCATGGGGATATGTGAAAATTATGGGAACTTTACCCTTGTAGAATTTTTAAAAACACACAAGTAATATATGTGCATCAAATATGATAAAAAAAACTATTGAAAGTTTTGGTTTTCATTATCAAATTATTTAATTTGATTTATCTGACAGAAATGTTTTTTATTGCATGTTTTGTTTTTTTTTATTTGACGAAGTAGTACCAACTCATTAAGCGAACATTTATACGAAACTGTTTTATTAATTTAATATCTCTTTAATTAGTCAGTAACTGTAACCGTCAAGTAGCTATGTCTATGAAGCTTCGAACTTGTCATAGAACAACTAATTAATCCGAACAAAGTTTGGTTAAGGTATTGTATGCGGAGACAGAATATGTAAAGAGCTGAGAAATAATAGACTAGTAAAGACCGAGACCGAGATACAATAGAAAAAAGCTAAAACTGTAAGAAGTAAAAAATAGTACTAATTTCCTCCCATGGCACTTAAGAGGATAGTACTAGGACTGGTGAACCCGTTGCAAGTGAAGTGTGACCGGGTCTGGATGGGGTATCATGTCACGTGTCTACGGCGTAGTATTCCAGTGAGGCAGCACTATAACGTTGTGCATTGTGCTCACACCTCCGTTTATATGACTGAAAAAGTGTTGAAACAGACGTTAAACTCGAACACACACATTTGTATACATTGTAGCAAAGATGTGTGAAGTCGATGTCTCAAAAACAGTCACCTACAACTGGTAGATAGAAATAGAAAACTAGAACGTTTTCACTTTAAGCTGGTTATTGCAGGTAAAGTTCCGGTAGGAACAGATTTAGATATTCTCTAAGGTTTCAGTTTTATTATAAATTTCTTCCAATAACTGAATAACTTTAGCGTCACATTTCACAGTCCAAACTTGTGTGGACGTTGAATCAATTCGCTCACAGGTAAACGAATTTCTTATAATGTTTACCTCTTCAGTACCATAAAGGCAGTTGTAAATCTCTATAATACTGAGAGATTTCACAGACAATTTAAATAATTACCTATTCTATTAATTTAGCTTCCGGACATGGAAAACAGTAAAAGGTACATATTTTTGTTTTGAGTGCAATTTTTCAGCCTTTTTTTCAGACTTCACAGAGAAATTACGTACGATTTCTCAGCTCTGTGAACAATTTGGAATAAGTTTACTTGATTATTAAAAAGTAATGTCTTTATATAGCAGGAAAATATACGGCAATGGGGTATTATTTCCAGTTAAAATCACCTAAATCTCAGTTATTTTTGTTTTTCTTTTCAAGCCGGACCGATTTTGTGTTGCTACTTCCAAAAATAAATCAAAAATAAAAACGTGTTGAGTTTAATAAAAGTATAGACAGGTTATATTCATTTTGACAAAATGAATGTTGAAATTAGTTTCACTGAACATAAAAACGACGAAGGCCGCAGAGTGTCATTAACACATACTACTTTAATGATATATATTCAACGAATGCAGTCATATTTTGCTAGAGTTGATGAGAGTTCAATGGATAAATCAGCATGATTGTAATGTCTCAAGCCTTTGTTTTATCAGCTGCATCAGATGGTCTAGAGCACTCGTGAATGTAGACTGATCAAACTCCATTGGAAATAAGACTTATTTTTAGGACGACGACTTAAAAAGATCAGTATATCACTTTTGACCAAAACAGCAAATATTTTGCAACCTTTATCCGTACATAACAGTTTTAATGTTATTTGGAAAGAATGAGAGTAAAGCGTCAATTGTAAACTCGTACTACTTGAATAGAGGTTTGTGATACACTTTGAAAGTATCCTAAACCAATGTCACTGACATTCAAAATAATGGATTACAGTTTTCCAATTGTTATTTGAATAGATGACCAAGTTATAGTTATCCTATAATTGATTGTGGGGACTCACAATCAACTACTGGATCAAGGGAGTGTAAAGTATTGTATTGTTTGAGCATTTTACTGGAAGCAGCTTTTAAGGAGCTATTATGCGAAAGGATAATATGTAATTTGTGCCTCGACTTGCGAAAACATATTTTGAGATTTCATTTCCTTTTTTTCAAAATTATTTGCTGTATTGACATTTCACACATAGAAACCGACTTAATGTAGTTCAGTTTTGCTATTATCAGCTAGCCAATGATAATGAAACTGGCTCCGCACTGTTTATATATAACACATATATGATAAAATGAATAATACATAATACGAGCATTTCCGATACAGTGGTCATTACTGTTAATAGGCATTTTATGAAATACCTAAAACGATATTTAAATCAGACAATTCACCTGTAACCAATAACTCTTTAAATTACAAGGTTTACTGTTTACGTCATGTTTATGGCACGACATAAACGTTACACGTTGACGTCGAAGTCCGTCCGTCCTCGTTATAAATTTTCGACATATTCGAATAATAATATAAGGAGTGCCGACAACGTAATTAGCTGACGGGTCTACTGAACAGAAATACAATGTAGCTAAGAAGAGCGAGTCATTTCGTACCTTTGAAACGCTTGTGCAGTATGGTGAGCACATAAAAAGTCATTTATCGGCGCTAATTGCTAATTTAGAAGCCGCCTGTTAAGCAAATGACAATAAGGTTAGATTGATGAAAGTGTCTTAGAAATTAAGGTCCATTCTTTTATAGTGTAAAAATGCAGACATCTTTAGATAAATTTGGGGCATGTTATGCGAAGTATTGACCAAACTCGACGCTATATTCAAGATAAACAGACAGTATTATCTTTATTATAGTTGGTAACAATATTTGCGCTTTCACTGCAATGACGAATGCATGAGTTTGTGGTCTTTTAACTGTCGCAGTCTAAATGTGTTGCTACTTTCTGTTGTTCTACAAATACCTCTTAGATTGCAACTTGAATTTGGAATTATTTCAGATTTATTTTATATACAAATTACGCATGGAAATGACATTCAATAAATAGCTTTCTGCGGTAATGTTAACGGCAACCGCAGAAACTTTACAATGAACATAAAATAAAATACTCATGATTCGAAAATCGAAAATTCTTCAAATAAGACTAACAATAAAAGTCCTCTGATTTTAATCTTATTACGGAAATTGCATTAGATGAGTAATTACCCTCAGGGTATTGATTTTACTTGTGAAGGTTGATACGCGCAAAATTAAATAATTGGATGTAGTTGCACTAAATTGTCTGATGCTTAATCGGATTCTGTTTATCTCCTTTTTTGTTAATCACGTTTGGTTTAAAATTCATTTATTTTCATCCTTTCTTTAAATCGATACCCAAGGATGACAGTAATAGAGTCGCCTGTGCCCATAATTAGAAAGAATAATACGCTTATCTGCCGCATCATCTGCCAAAATGTAGACTACTCATTAATATCCCACACAAAAATATAAAAAAAGATAAAAACAATGAATACTGACCTATATATATATATGTATAAAATCAATTGGCATGAAGATATTAAACAACTGGAACTTTTTTTATTTGATCAGTGCAAAGTCGTATATATGTTTGTGTCTTTGCAAATCAGTTCTTGTAAGAAGCTAAATACATCGTTCCTGATATTATATTTCAATCCTGATCAAAGATCGAAACACAACTTTTCAGAACAATCAAATGGGAAAGAGTTTCTTAAAAAGCTTATAAGCTTACTACTCGATCCCTTTCTTTTGAAAAATATATTATAATCACATGCTAGTTGTTGAATAAAATATTGTTTAAACCAACGATCAAATATTTCAAGCTTGCATTTAATGTCAAGGTTACACCAAAATTCAAATTTTAATTTTGACACTGCAGAATCAGTTACGAGCCTAATCAATTTTGGCCCAAATTTAAGACAGAAACTTTGAGTTTCGATTTTCGAGATAGCTCCAAGTTCGACGTCAATTCGAACTTCGACAATGAAATTATAAAATTTGGAATATTGGTACTCAGACTATTTAAAATCGGCAAATGACTACGAACAACATTCAGATTATGGATCTTTCACTAATTTCTAAACCTTCAGAATACTGCAGTTTAAATGATGAGAAGAAATCAGTATTTACCGTTATTCTGTAAGAATTTCTGGAAATTAAGAGATTGTTCGAGTGTTGCTGATAATTAAAATTTAATGTTCATTTAAAAGAACAATGTCTTCTTCAGCTAGAAAGCTATAGTTAATATGAAATAAATAACAGATATAATGATTATAGAATACGCCGTCTGCAGTGGTCTTAAAGAGTAAATGATAAACTATTTATTCCTGCTCGAATAGAAGTATTTTCGGCAAATCTGTATTTTATTAAACGGGTTTATGCTATCAATATACCATATGATATTTCGAAATGAATTGCAAACCATTTTCTAAGAGCAATAGTTTTATAACGAGACAAAATAAATGCTAAAACTTAGTTGTTTCTACAAAAGTGATACAATTTAAAATTGTTTATTTACCTTTTTGTAAAACGTGATAAATTTTGACATGGTGCTGAGTCTAAGTTAAGACTTGATTACCTTACAAAATCGGATATTCAACTTTATGCAATTGGTAAGATGAATCAAGTTGTAAATATATGACAAACGATGAATGTATGTATTTTATAATGTCAACAGTATTGAAACACCTTATGTGTTTGATGTATTATTAATGATAGAACAAGAATCCTAGATCTTAAACTCGATTTTATCTAAAAAAAATATTTTTTCAAACATTCAGAGATATTTATATGATTTGACTTTATTTGTCAAGCATTTCCTCCTTGGACATCGTTCCTTATTATGAGATGCTGGATCGTCCTAAAATTAAATTGATAAGGATTTGAAATCCTTCAACAAACTACATGTCAGAAATAACGTAAATTTATGTATCACAACGTTTTAACGTTATTCACACGTATTACGTTTTGGCGTCATTGACGTCACTTCCTCATATTGTAAACATCTTTAGTTTGAATAATAGATTCATATGAACCAGATGTGTGTTCTTATATAGTTTACCCGCAACACCCCACACTCCATGCAGCTGTTTCAGTTCCTGGTAAGAAAATAATGCACCCACCTCTCTAAGACTTCTGTATATGGATTTCTTATGTCTTTTAATTGACTGATTTGAACGCTTAAAATGTTGCATGACGTTGTTCTTGTATATCTGAAGTCTATATTAGGCAAACATAATCAACACATACAAATGAAGAATGCATCGACAGTTAAAAACTAAAATGTTTTCAGGAGCAAAATCACTTAGCTAAACAGGTTGCAAAATCAGTCATTGTTGTAAGTAAATAGAAACTAGAAACAAACACAGCTGCTGTTTCAGCAGTTCAAACATCAAAGTATATGGGTAAGGTTTTTATAACGAATTTATACTTTCGTTAATTTTATCCAATCAAGGCATAAATTCGAACTTTCTTTCCATTCAAAGGCTGTTTATCGGAGTTTATTTGTTCAAAACTTTAACTACTGATCATTTTCACTTATTCATGTCCACAGAGTTTCTTCATTAACGTTAGATTTTCACTGGAGGTATTTTATTTCTAAAATTGGATTTTCATATCAAGATAGAGTTATTTTATCATGGATATTATTTTGATAAACATTTTTGTGATACAAAATGTTTCAACTACTCCAAATCATCTGTCGACATAACAACGCCAGAGAAAATTGTCGTCATTATATAAAGAATATACGAACGAAAATACAGTTGACAAATGTGACTTTACATTTTCAAATCGACATGTTCGACATACAAGTGTTATTTAGGATACACCGTAATCAAATTTACAAAGACAAAAACACATTAAAGGCAGCCTACATTTTCAGTGTGACGTTTCCACGGTCATGAACTGTTTCTAGTATTCATTTTCTTCGACACATGTAGTTGATTGTATTGATAAGGCAAAGACACTCGTTTTATTCTGATAATCTAATTATGTTCCTGGCAGGCTGTAAGCTGTTCAAAGAAATACCGGTATTATCGTAAATTAAGTTTACTAGCCATTAAAAACCTTCTTTGTAGCAAGCTACGGATGAATTTGTACTGAAACCTAATCAGGAGTTAATATTATAAGCTGTTATTTATTAAATTATCAGTGGAATGCTACTACAATATAGAAAATATAATGATGGTTTTGTTACAATGATCTTTACGTAACGTACTGGAACTCGCTATATGTATTTTCGATCTTATGACATCTCTGGAGAGATCACTTGGAAGCATAGAAAGCAACCAAGAAAGGTAATAGGAGACCCAGTTGAACTATCTCTGTTCATTAGAAGTAATGAGCTATACCCCTTATACCTCTAGCACATGGAATTCATGTGCTGCATAAGATATCTAGTGATAAAAGCAGTTCTGTAACTTGACATCATTCGTCTAAAATTGGTTAAGTCGGACTAAATAAATTTACTTGCTTCTCCAGTCAAAAGAAATACATTTGAAGCTACAATCGCACTACAGATAATATTCATGCCATGTGCTTGCTGCTAAAGCGATTTCACGTAAAATTATTTGTTTGGACACAGGAGAGGCAACAGAGCCACAAACGGTATACGAATATGACTATATACCGAACATCTGATATCAGTAAGTGAGATATAATAGTCAGATTTTGTGATGTGTTACGTACGTCTTGAAATGGTGATATGTAATATAAAAACATATCAACCAGAAGTGGTGACGTCCAAACTGGTCGATTTGTGTTATGACATAGGGTGATGTAGGCTAGTATTTTATGTAATTATCTTAAGAAAGTAACAAACTTTCTTTATAAGGTCAAGTGTGCTGTCCTACCCCCAGTTTGTAGTTTTTTAGTTTAATGACAGTAAATGTAAACTGTTATCGCAATTTATAATAAATGTTTGTTATAAAACGTAGCTACAGAGCTTTCTCTTCCAATCAGTGGTCATAACTGTGTTATTGCATACAAAAAGTCGTGCAAAAAGAGCAACGAAACAAACGAAGTAGGAATAAGATGTAAATGTGTCTGCTAAAATCTAAACAACACCCATCTATGCATATGGACACAAAACCGTATACTCGTTCGAAACAAAGTCTCGTAATCAGAGTGTATAAAAACATGATGGTAAGAAAGCAGTGAAAGTCTTATTTGTATAGGTTATGGAAATGTTATTATAGCCCAGTAAGTCTTTTCCTTAAGAATGAAATATCTTACGTACCATTCAATGTATCTTATTTATATTGAATCTGCATTCCCAACGATGAATCTGTGTAACACTTGTTTACATTTTCTAATGATCTTACATTGCTATTACGAGTCCTAATAATAAAGTTGTCATATTATTTCATCGGCCGTTATCCTTAGGACGCGAACTTATTCATCAAACACCTTTTATTTTACTTTTGCAGCGCAAAAATTAAAATTCAATTTTAAAATCATTGGATCAGGCAAAATAATGTGAAATAATAGTGAACATTAGATATAAATATCGTATTAGTAATTTCCAGTTTGGTATGAAATTCTTTTGTTAAGTACATGTTGAGACATAATTAACACGTCTATATATCTCATGCCAAAGTATAACCTCCTGAACCACAATTTATATCTCAAATATACGCCGTATTTTAATTATATAACTTTAAAACAATAGAGATTATATATAATTAGACATTCTATATTTCATTGTAACGGTAAAAATTCAGGGGTACTACTTTCCTGCAGAATTAACAATATGTGTTATTTAGTGTTAGTAATACAAAGTAAGTATTTGATATGCATTGAGTGAGTAGTTTTCTCTTTTGGAAAATTGTTTTAAAAAAGAAAAGCATTTTTGTGGCTCATGATTGACATTCTTCTTAGATATATCGTTCCTATGATTGGAAAATCTCTCTTTCTTCGAAAACGAAGTAAACGTCTTAAAACATCAAAAAAAGCTCAGTTAACTCCCAATATTTCTCTTTACAGTGCACTGACACTCTAATCAAATAAATACTCCTTCAAGATAACAAATGTCACATGAAAATTGTTCCAGCCTTGGGGACAACTCTCTGATCAAAGGGATTAAATAAGTTCTAAGTAAACTTGTTGCTTTTGTGTGATTTCGTGTTTGATTACTATCGTTTAATTCATGAATAAACTTTTCAAATAAGTTAGCACAGATATCTGCAATAATAAGACTACATGCACGATGCAACGTAAAGTCGTGTCGATACAAGGGATACAAGGTTAATGTCGCACGGTAAGATATTAAAATGTTGCAACGCGGGATCTTATGTCAGCTATTTATAGTCTGAATCTAAGCCTTGACACGTAAGTTATTTATAACCATAATAAGACGAAAGACTTCATATCAAGATTTTTTTAAATCGAAGTCTTGGAATGAACAACAACAACACGTAAAATTAATATTATAGTTTATCAACGCATTTCGGTAGTTCTTACCTTCATCAGGATAAACAAACATATGTGACGTGTAAAACAGACGTCACAAACGTTGGCGGAAAAATATGACGTTACATTTGTAAAGTTTACCGAACACGCTTTCGGATATAATAATACAAAAGATAATAGGTAAGGGTAGATTTCTCGGAAGCCCAGAGCACCACAAACACAGCATTAGAGCCACGCATTTGCAAAGTAGGTCCACAACAAAAAGAAGCTGTAACGGAAATATTATAGACGGGTTACTTCAAAAATCCAACAAGAACATTTTAATTTTATGCAAAATATAGAAAAAAGGGGGAGGAAGGAGAAGGGGGTAGAAAAGGGGAGGGGGTTGAAGGGGAAAGTGGAACAAGGATGAAGATTTAAAAGGGAATGCTACGTTCCTTAATCACTGTTACCCTACAACGTAAACCACAGCAGCGCAGACACTGATGAACAAAAGACAAACACACACACACACACACACACACACACTCGCACGCACACACACACACACACACACACACACACACACACACACACACACATAACTAACTTACATAGATAAACAGACAAGTAAGATATAACAACACTGTAGGGCACCGCCCAAGACACACAGACGCACAAGCACACAAACGCACACAAATAAGCAGGAAAAAACAACAATTGGGCACCGCCTTAGGATTCCAGCAGCCAAAATTAAGGTGGTCACGATAACTTACTCATAGTAAAAGGGGAGGGGATGCCAAACCAAGGGAGCGCAAATGCAAGGGGAAAGGATGGGAGTCGATAGGGGGAGTGAGGAGAAAGAGGAAAGAAACGCTAACAACAAACAAGACAACATACACAACACAAAATACAAGACAGTCAGAAAATAAGTTTAAAATAGGGGCACCGCCTTGGAACGGTCAGTAACCTATATAAAGGAAACTGGGGATTTAAACGCGTTTAGGGCATGCCAACCTCACACTTACCTTATTTTTAACAAATTAGACCACGCAATGTAAATAAAATCATTCCTCGCTGAGAAAGACTTTAACATTAGTGAAAAAAATACCAGATCATATTAAGTAAAACATAAAATTATGGTAAATCTAAGGTATAATTACACCAATGTACTCAACAACTTGTCTGAAGTCAGAGCACCAAGAGCCTAACTTTTAAGGGCACGACTAAGAAAGCTGCAAGACAAAATCCCACTCCCTCCGTCCGTTTTATGTAGGATTTAGGAGAAAAGCATCAAGGAGTCTTACATTTAATTGGTCATCGCACCATCAAATAGGAAAGCGTTGCGATTAACTGTAGAGGGGTCAATCACCAAGCATGCACTGTGCTTCAAGATTTTCGCATCGTATTCCCTTTGGATAAACTTTTTACAAATATCTGATTGAAATAAGGACTATGTTTAAATTTCCGAATTTTATAAACTACATCTCCGTAGTATTCCGGGTGTGTAAGAGTAAGTTTTAAAAGTGTTTTAAGGTAAGTATTATATTTCTTTAACAGTTCGGACGATCTGTAATAAACTTTAATGAAAGCTTTCCGTAGCTTATGATAACGGTAACCCAGTTGTAATAATTTTTTGATGATATGAATTTGAGCAAGCTCTTGCAAAACGAATAAGTTGTGAAATATAGACACCGTATGATGTTGCTCGAAGGACATCTCCATTACGGTGGGGGAAGTTGACGATTTCGAAATTAAAATCGTCTCTTTTATCATATGTTTTCGTTTCTAGATTATTATTCACAATTGTTAAATTTAAGTCCAAAAATGACGCTGCTAAATCTGAAGTATTAGCCTTGTTAAATCTTTTGGGTAAATGTGTTTCACCATTTCTGAAAAATATAGGTTGTCCATATTTAAAATATCATCAAGATACATCGAGGTTCCATTAAAAGCTTCAATAATTTCAAATTTGTCTCAGTGGACAAACTAAGCATGAAATTCCGTTCATTACAGTATAAGAATAAATCAGTGGGGCGCAATTAGTTCCCATTCGGATACCAATTACTTGTCTGTAAGTTTTATTGCCAAATATGTTATCTAACAGAAATCTAAGAGCTTCACAAACCTGATCACAACTCCATATGGTGTATCTCTTAATTTTACTGTTAGAAAAGTATGCTCGTTTTTCATTGTATGCCAGATAATTAACGTTTTCTCTTGCAAATGTTTTCTCAATTAAAGCTACCAGATTTTCTTTAATAAGATTATGTGGTAAATTAGTATAAAGAGTAGAAAAGTCATAAGTACTTATAGTTGCACATTTGAAATGTTTGTATATTAGCTTATTAGCTTTTTGATAACATCTCCAGGGTTCTTGATGGACCAAAACAGATTAACCCCAGAGTTCTCATATACCTTGGAGCAATACTTCTGTACGTGGTCTTTTATTGCAGTAAGACAATAAGTCAAAAGTAGAGAAATAATTTTTGTAGTGCATAAGGTTGAATTTGCAATGAATCGAGCTTTATATGGAGTTTTGTTTAGCTTAGGGATCCAATAAAGAGTAGGGAGCTTCATCAGGTTGTCGTCAAATGTTACATTAAATTTTATACATTGATCTACAAGACTTTTTACAATATTATTCTCATCTTGTAGCGAAAACTGATAAGTTTTCGTATGTTTAAGTTCATTTTGTAATATTCTGTGTAGTAAATGCGTCATATAATAATAATATTATTTGAAGCTTTGTCTGCAGGAGTCAAAACAAAATTCTTGTGTAACTTAGATAAAGCTTTCTTTAAATTTCGAAGTGAAAACGTGAGTTTAGGAGATAATAAGGAAGCGTTTGATTCATGAAATTTTACTAGAGATTTTATGATTTTAAAAATATTCCTTTTCCATTCAGTAAGAGCGTTCGGGTCTGCATTTTCTTTCCGACACCATTTTTTAGTATAGTCGTCAATAGACTGAGTTATTTCAGAGAGACATTTTTCGAAGTTAATAGATGATGGAATTCTATATTTTGGACCTCGAGAAAATATTTCTGATTCTTTTATCATTAAAAATCTTTAAGTTACCTGTTATGATATGGCCGGTAACAGTATTTAGATTCTTTACAGTAACAACTATCTGGAACATTAATCTCTATGTCTAAATCCGAAACAATTTTATTGTAATTAAATGTAACGTTTCCCTATAGTGAATAAATAAAAAGAAGAACAATAGGGAACAGCGAAAGCGTGTTCAGTATCTAGAAAAAAATGATGTTAGTTTGAATTGAAAACCACCTTTGTATTTAAGCCGTATTGATATAAAGCTTTCAACTTGTGGATTCAAAATGTCTCTTTACACAAACGGTCGATATTGTTTTAATATCAATTGACAAAAATGTGAAGTCATTTAAAGAATGTTCATCAGAGTTTAAATGTATAGCTACATAGGTTGAGAAATCATTATCAATGAAGTTAGAAATGTCAAATCTATGACTATTCATACGGTTTGACACAAGTTGTACCGTCTGTCCAACATACTAAATATTGCATGTTTTACCTGTAATCAAATATATAACACCACTAGTTCTGTAGTTTGTGTTTTTGGCGTAGACTGAAAATATCACATGTTACATGACTACTAAATGTAGAGCCAACCGTTATACTGTTGCAATGCGAGCATCTGCTTCTGCTACAATTAGTAGATGCATATGTGTCAAAGTGTGAAATTTCGAAGTATTCAAGGGTTTAAAAAGATGTGAAACAAGCAGGAATCCAACCAAGCTGCCGTTTAACCTCACTGCAAGACCTTGACCATGAATCGATCTGACAGAAATAAGTAAGTGTTTGTTTGAGTTGTCGTCTGTTTATGGCAAACATTTTGCTACGATCTTAAAAAATCTTGATATGAAGCTAGTCGTCTTATTATGGTTATTAATAACTTATGTGCCAAGACTAAGATTCCGACTATATATAGTTAACATAAGATATCGCGTTGCAACATTTTATCTTACCGTGCGACATTAACTTTGTATCGACACGACTTTACGTTGCATCGTGCACTTAGTCTTAATGTTGCAGATATCTGTGCCAACTTATATGATAAGTTTTTGCGTGAATTAAAGGATAGTAATCAATCACGACTTGTTAAATTCTTTTGTATTTTGTTTAGAAAAAAATGAAAGATACACAAATGCAATTTTTTAACAACCGTCACAGTCGTCAGTCTTCATTTCAATTAATTAATCTACGGGTTAAAATTATAATAATATTATATCATATATTATATTTATTATTATTATCATTATTTTATTATAATAATATACTAAAGGTTAATGATCAATTGCGGCTATAAAATAAATCGTTGGAAAATTTCAATCATTTATCATTTCAAAATTTATAACTGTATGCATGGTAGGGTTCATCAAAAGGCCCTCAAGCTTCTAAATACTGAAACGTTGACAAAATGCAACAAGATATCATTAATTTCATGGTTTATGTCAAACGAATTAAGAAGTTATTGCTCAAATTCTTAACCAACTTCATAAATGTCTTTTCCATGTCTCGGTTTGGATATAATTGACCACGCATTCCACAAGAATAAAGTCTAGGTATACAGTACGCATATATGCTGTGTTTGTGTTTTATCAAATTCGTTTTGAACATTTTGATTACTACAAAGAAATATTATTTCATTTAGTTTCATCCTAATTTTTTACGTTACTTGCATTCATTTTATAACGTTATAGTTGTATCTAAACTGTTACCAAAAAGGTGTTATAATTTCACCTAAACGTTGTAGCATTGCTTCATTGACAAGTAGGCATATATTCACAATAAATACACTTCTGAAGCACCAAAATGTAGTCAACAGACGTACATAATAATTGTAAGGTTAATTTAAGTCATTTTGATAATAAATATGCGCCACCAATGAAATAAATTTCAATAACTTTCTCATCTTAAACATAAAAATTGCTTAGCTTAGGGTAATGGCGTACATTTTTAGTGCATATGTTATGACTAAGGCGTATCATGTATTAAATGAATGCTTTCGTCTAGATCTTACGACAGTTTCTTGGAATGATTGAGGTTATGAGTGCTTGGTTTTAAAAAATCAGATGTTCTCATTTGAACTTAATCTAAAGGATTTTGTCATTCATCGTTTCTTTTCATATAAGGGTAAATCAGTACTTATAAACCATTGCTCTCAAGGTGGAAAATGTTTTTAAATTGTCTTCGTTTAAGCAGCTGTTTAATAGACTATGTATTCACTTTAGACTATTCAACATAAATTGATGTTTATCTTGATTAACATTGTAGTAGAGTATTGGATAAAACAACCTATCCCAACTCAGAGATACATGTGATCGGATATAAACGGATCTACGCTGGACTGATAAATACTACTCACCAGACTGATAGTGAGAAGAAATATTAATATAATTGTCCAAACAACATCAACGTCTATGATTATTGGCACATAAAATTTGCGCTTCTGTGAAAGTATTTAAAGAGACTTAGCGTCGGCTTTCTAAAACATGTCCACTTTTTTGATATTAAATGACATTTTTCTATCTATCAAACTTTTGCTGAACCAGCATTAACTTCTTCACAAGTCAGTCGCGCGTGTGTACAAGAAAAAATAATGAAAATAGATTTTGTGAGGCTAACATGTGTAATTTCAATTAATTTGTTACAGTTGTTCAAATAAGGGGAGGGCAAATTGATTAACAATAATTGATCAAATGATTTAACGAGATATCGTAAGCGTTCAGTGCAGTGATAAGCTTATGCTATATTTAAGGATTTTCATTTTAGCAAACAGAAACGCAGAAAATATCTTCACAAAAGCATACATGTTGTGCACAATATGTCTACTTGTTAAACTTATGTGGTAAATCTAATTATGGCAATATATGTGCCAGGTTATTAAAAAAGATCAAATGATAAGTGGGTAAACGATATAGGACAGGCATAAAATACTGCGCTTCGTTGTACGACCTTCTAGGCTTGAATGGTCACGGTCTGTAAAGTTAAATCAAATCTACATTCTACAAATCAAAGCCTACCATTCCCCGATTTGTGATATTCGATACAATGCTTGTAAAAAATCAAAAAATATGATGGCACTCACCTTTGTTGACGTTCTTTTATCGCAACATGTACTAGCTCGGAAGTTGCGACAGAGCGATTTACCGTATACCTCTGAAAGAAGTAGCTCTGTTGTTTACCAGGAGCTTTTGCTGTGACTGTAGTATCCTTTCAATGTTTGCAATATTGAGATTCTTACTTCAATAGATCAACTAAAACGAGCTCTTAATTCTTTAGAGCAAGGGTTAAGTAAAGTTTAAACTTTTCATGGACAATTTGTGGAAAATAAGTTCATAGCCTTTATCCAGAACATTTCGCTATGTCAATAAACCTTATCTAACCATACATCTAAACATACATTGGACTATAGTTGTACGATGATAGCGATATCAAAGCACCTGTGGTACAGTAGGAAACGACTAATACATCTTCAAACTATTCGAAAGGGTATTGACGAAATAAATAATTCATCAGTGTACAAATGACTAAATAAATATTAAAATGGCTGATCCTTTCAACTTTGTGAATGGCTGGTCGATGGCCGTCAAGTAAAATCAACTCGTGGTTAGGTATGCCTTACGCTTTAAGTGATAAGCTTTTATTTTGTGGGCTGCAAATATGTCTATGTACTGAACGACTACTTTTGTTTTGACATAACTTCAACAGGATGTGCTTAAAACATACTATCAGGTTACTTCTACGAACTTCAGCACACACAAATAAACTTTTGCATTATTTGAACTTGAATAAAAGAAGTCTTTGAAATGTCTTTTTCTCTCTAAATAGGACTATTCCACACCACTATTTTCTACATCTCAATCTGTTCATAGAGGAGCATTTAACAAAATGAATACATTAATCTGAATGTCTTCATAACAGTATTTGCATAAATCTGAATCTGAAGATTTTCACACAATGTGTGTATACATCTGATTGTCTTCGTATATTAGCATTTCACACAGTTTATGCATGCATTTGAACTTCATCAATCATAAGCATTTCTCACAGTGTGGCTGAATATTTTTATACAGCATGCGTGCTTCATTCGAATATTTCATGCTGTGACATTGCACAGCGTGAAGATTGCCATTGCTGGAATCTTATTAAGCACACTGGTTGTTAATAGAATCATAGAAGCTGACTCAATGAGTATGCAAAGAAGCCCCAACCCACATTGCACTACAGTTCAATATAAACAAAACTAAGCACAGTTAATGTATCATCAATAACGGAAAATTTCAAACAGAATTTAAGGCATTATCTGCAATTGTTCCACTTTTTGTTATCAATTTCATCAATGGAAACAAAATAATGTTGTCGTTTTATAAATGTACACACGAGATGACATTCATACGCATGGTGATTTTCATTTCCGTGTGCCGGGTTCAAGATCATTCTATGTGATTATTCGAATATATAAGTTAACGCTTTGACTTTTTGGTTGTGAAACATGTAGAGCTAACCTGAGCTATGAATAAATAAGAACCTGTCGACAGTTACGTATACAAATTCAGCAATACCTATATGTAATAATCACAAAGCTGCCTCTCACCGGATACAACATTTCATGACAAGAATGTGTAAAATGTTGCAATTTGCTTTTCAGAGCAAGAAAGTGTCGTTAAGAAGTGCAATAATATGAAAAAGAAATTATTGGCCTCAAATACTAGAAGCTAATTTGTATACACTTGCTAGAGATAATGTAGTCACTAGTTATACATTAAAGGTCAATGACACACTAGGTTAAATCTTATTTTGAAACGCGATGAAAATGTAAGGAAAAATGAAAATATCATACATTTTTCTTCTTTATTCTAAACTAAAATAGGTATTTTTGCAATATAAAAAAGGGTGTTATATATATTATAAACTTACTAACGAATATACACACTGAGTCATTGATAGATACGACAAGACAGCATTTCCTAGTCAAAAAGGAAGGTCTTAGAAAAACAAATAATGGCAATGTAGGATCAGATAATTGGTACTAGTATCTCACCGATCATCAAGGATTATGTCAATTAATTCACTGCTTGAAGTTATAAAGGATAGTACCCAAAACTTATTTGGCACTCTCAGACAGTAAATATGATTACCATTCAAAGCAAAGCTGTTCTGTAATCGTTCTTTTAGGCTAGAAAAAAACGATGCAAAATCTGTCAGAATAACTTCTATTTTCAATGTATATCAGTACAGGATTTCTCAACATCTTCCATGCACCATGCAAGAGTTCAGATGAGTGGATTTTCTTGCACGGAAAGCTTGCGTTTCCGGTGATTTTACCCATGCCGTCAAGATCAATCTGGCACCCACATGCCAAATGACTCTCGTGTTGTTAATGACGACTAACGATTTGTGCGTTGATTATATATTGTTTATGTAAAATTCCATAAAATAGTTTTTAATTTATATATAATCAAGAAACGGGTTTAAGTGCAATATATTCAGTCAAGTGTAAATATGCACTGGGTCACTGGTAATGAAATTTCCTAAAATGTATGTAAGATAATAAAGATGTAAAATGCAAATGTAAAGTTCAAATGTAAACAAATGTGATTTTCTTCATCCAGTGTTTGAAAAGAAATATTTCTCATGATTCACAGTACGTCAGAATATCAGAACTATTAGTTCTCATTGTTTTTTATTTCTGGGGTAATAGCGGGAGGGGTAATGAAGAGGGAATAATCGCGCCGTATCGACAAAAAATAGGGGAAATTTGCGTCGAAATACTAATAGTATCGTTCATATTTCTCACTTTCTGGAAGAAAATGTCTTATTAAACACATTGTTCATAAACATGCATTTTCAAATTTAATTCAGATGAGTTCAAGGCAGGTCGACTCCCGATTTAGGCAAAGCTTTATTTCATATTAATTTTTATCATTTAATACAATAGCAATCAGCCGAAAGACGTGTTTCTTGATGACTGTCTGCAAATAATTTTTACCAGTCAGCATTTATCATTATCGGGCATGATAAACACACTGTAATACATAAAACCGTAACCGTTCTCATTTGTCAAATGTTTCAATGAACATAGATACCATCATGATACCTTAAATTGCAGAAAAAACCTTATCATTAATTTGAATGATCTCGTCTTTGTGTAGTTTGTTGTTAAAAAGAAGAGTGTTTAATGTCTTTGATATAAATTATTGCAGTAGAAGGTATGGACTACAGCCGATAACAATACAACAAACTCTGTGGAAGAAGGCATACAGAATCAAAAAATTTAGACGTTTGTACTCTTCGTATTACTGATTATGATAACGCTGTTTAGACAGCGATGGTCATTAAGACGAATAGTTTTTAAGTGTCGCATTATACTGAAACACACTAACAATAATAGACTGTTTTATTGACGAGATATTTGCGTTCCCATTTTGCTGAGAAGATACAAAAATTAGAATATTTCTTCAATAAGTCATTCAAAATATATGAAATTTTCCTTCACCAGGATTATTAAGTTGCCTAATAAAAACATTAATTCCTCGGTTTTTGACAGCCTGAATTATGTTTTCTATATATTGAGCTTGATGTATAGCACTTCAAAGAGAGTGTTGGATTATTTATTGATCAAGTACAGTGTTTCCTAGCAGAGGCCTTCATAAAAAGCGGAAGCGCCTCTCCACACTTTGGTTTTTCCCATTCTGGTCATATCACGGCAGAAGGAAGATCCTCATTCAGCAATATCAGCCCAAACTTCATTTAAAACTACCATTACGGGGTAATTTCTAATGCTACTGCGCAAATTATTTTCTGCTGCATCCGTATCATTACAGGTTTTAGGCAGTATATATCTTGAAGCATTGCGCAAGAGAACAAAATGTATATCGTTGTTTAAAAGAGCACATTAATCTACATTAGACATATGACAAGAAATATAAGTATAAGTTGGGCAAAAGCTAAACTTTTTTGACGATAATGCTTATAACTATATTCAAGCTAGACATATCTATCAAATTAAAAGCTTCCTTTTTAACAGAAATACTAGAAGCGTCATAATGACGGACTCTCCTTACCTTTCAATATTGTATCGAAAGGCTTTTTTCCTTATTTTGCATTGGACTTATACAATAGTGGTATCATTATAGTAGCTTGATATGGGTGCTTGCGCGCCTCATGCGATCCGACCTGGCAAAATCCACACGAGCCGAATACAAAATCCCAGATCTAGCTTCTGTTATAATGACCCTTTTATTATATATCTCCATCATTTTGTTTGTTGGTTTTTCCCTAATGCGTATCGACTTTAAAATGAAATAAAGTGTTTATTTTCTGTGTGCTATTTATAGAATTTTACTGAATCAAAGTAGTCCGGCAGCATAACATACAAATGGTACAATGCTGTCAGAATAATTTGTACATTGAATATATTGCTAATGTAACAAATAAACACAGATATTGCTTGACTCCTTTTTCATTGTATCATTGCTATAACTATAGTTGATTTGTTGTAAATAGTAGAATTTGGGTCATTTAAGGCTGATTTGGGTTAATTATGGCGATAGCTGGATCCTAGCATCACGCATAATATTATGTACAAAAAAGGGAACCAACTATGTGTTAAAGTAAGTACCCGTTGTAAAATACTAAGTGCTAATTTGGACCAATCAGAAACAAGTGCTATAAATAGCACCAATCAAAACTAACTTCCATATATGTAATGGCGATGAACATGTATATATGTTTATGCCTAATAAACTATTGAATTGATTGAATTTAATTGAATTGATAAGGTATAAATAGGTAGATGGATGACAGAGATTATTCTGTATCCAACGATTGGTGTAGACACATCGAGGAATCAGCTAATATTGTATCCCAGTACCTTAATGATGAAGTTATTGATAAATTATTAAAAAGAAGACGTTTGAAGTTCATAGACTAAATTAGAGCTGCAGAATTTCAGCAAGGTTTCGAGCTATAGGGCCAGAGCATAAGAGTTTTACCTTAAGGGTAGTTGAATGCTATAGACGATAGCAAATATAGGCTGAGCATCGGAAAGCTGAGGCAGAGACACAGGTTTTGGTAATCTACTGAGACAGTAGGAGAGTTCCAGCTTATAGACGAGGTTCAGCGTTATAGGAAAGTACAGCCAAGGCATCGGAGTTATATGTATACGATAGTTAAATGCTACATGTACATGTGATAGCATATAGGCGCTGGGCATCCAGGAGTCAGGGCAAGCATATAGAGTTACAGCTTCAATAAAGAAGACATAGGCTGAGTATCTATGCGATAGGACTCGTATGTTGTAGATTCAAAGACATTGTCTGACGGAAACCTAAACAAAAAGACCAGTCAAGTATAGTATCTCCAGCCTATAGGAATTTGAGCTGATTTACATTAGTTGAAGGTTGTTAGTTTAAAACTGATTTGCCTGATCCTTGAAATTATCTAGCTCATAATTAAAATATTTTACAAATCATTGGTACACGAATCATTTAGGCGTGGTAGCCAGAGAAAAAATTTATATACGAGATACATGGTCTCACCAGCTATACGTTTTAACAAAGGTAATTCTGCATCGTTTGTTAGCTAGTCTAAGACATAGACACCTTAGCGATTGGAATCATTTCATTGTTTAAGATACTAAAGGTGTAGGCACTTCCCTGGGTCTTATAACTCGTATCCTGACAAATACGGATTTTTTTCTGCCTGTTCGTATTTACTTGTCAAGTAAAAGCCGTATTTTTGACAGAATTTATATGAGTTATATTTTTGTGCAATTACAAAACGTCATTTAGATAAAGCAAGTGTAAGGCGGGAAGAATCTCAGATCGTTATACTCGAATTTATAGGGTTGTTGATATTTGATCGTTTCAAGTTTAATAGATTATTATATGAAAATTACTAACTTCACCCTTATCTGGCTGAAATATCATTGGTCATTATTTCTTATTACAATCATCTTAAAAACCCAATATGTCCTTTAGTTAATAATTTAATATATAATGAATATGTTAGAGAATAAGTTAGGGACAAGAAAAACTTGAAAACAGGCATTACTTCTTTTGCGTTTTACATGAGCACCTTGCATTTAAAACATAAACTTTATCAATTTTGGAGACGAAAGTATTATGAGTGACAATTTTTGAATATCATCACCCGGATCAGGCAAAATAACCGATCTGGTAATATGCCTTTTTGATACACGCACGACTGTGCTATAATTCAAAACATGTCTTCAATATGTAACAAATATTGAATTTCTGTACCGTAGAACGAAATCTTAAGAAAATTAATATGTGATCCAATCTTGTGAAATCATGTGAGATATACTACACACATTTTGGAGTAATACTTATCTTAATTGCTAAAGCACGTGGGACGTATCTATCTTTAGATAAATCTTATAGAGATCTAATTTAGCATATTTTAAGCACTTAACTATACTAATATTGCTGTGTCACTTATCATAAGACTGTTGACCGATATGATGCTATGCAATATACCCTCATGCTGTCTTTTAAGGAAAATGTGATATTATGTTTTAGACTTAAATAATATATGTACAAAACGATGCCTTTTCAGTAAATGCCTTTTCTTGTTTTCCATGGCATTAGTATCAAGAATAATTGCACAGCAGAATTTCTACATGTAATACGTTCAGTTCTTCATTATTAACAATATTTACTATACTAACATTTGTATTTGTTCTTTAAATACCACAGTAATTTGATATTGGTGTATAAACGATAAACAGAGAATAATATTCTAAAGAACTTTGCACGTAAAACAGTTCCTGACTACTTTACATGAATGTTTAACGCAGAAATGCATGAAATTCTTGGTCAAAAGTAAATTTCGTCTTTGACAAAGCCTATGATACAGACGCACAATTATACTTTAAAACAGAGAGAAAATATAGATATTACCTACCTATATTTTTCCGTTCAAAACACAAGCTTAATCAAACAACATCTTGTATCATCATCAATTCAGTGTTTTCAGAACTAGTCCTAGTCTGTAGGTCTTGCTCTTCTTTCGTGATCTGGGATTAAAAGAAAAAAAAACATTATTTTTTCTTTTGCTTTACTTTTCGTTAAAAACGAAAGCAGTCCGATATATTCAGTTGACACGAAAATTCACACAACTAACTGGATTCGACAAAAATGCCGATATCAAAATACTAAACGCAAATGTCAGTTGATAATTCAAACTTCTTTCCATTGAAATTTAAAATGTCGTTATCAAATATTTCAGGGACAGGGAATTTTCTTTGATATATATCAAACCCTCTGGCTAACGGCTTATCAGAAGCTGCATGATATGCAGGAATATACACAACTTCTATTAAAAAATAAAAATAGGTGAATTTCTAACTGTTGTCTACAAGTCAGTCTTGGTTATTGTGTCAAAGTAATAACAACGTATATAATATCAACTCGTCTATAACTTAACATTTATTTTTATTATTTGGAAAAAAGTGTACGATGTATGGCATGCTGTGCACACATACAATTAAATGTTGCAAATGACGTCAGTGATGCTATATTTTCTGGACCTTTTGGATCATCACTATATCCATTCAGTTTTGCAAGAATAGAATTCCGTATTACCCCTCACGAACAGTCGAAATCAAATCGAGTCTTGTATTATATTGCTTGGTTGTGTTCTATGCTTTAAAACGAACTTCTGAATAACAAGAAGAAGAAAAAAGCGAGCGTCGAAACGCTTACAACACATGTAATAATTATGCTTTATATTACATTAACAAAATTTGTATTCATACAAAAGGATTTACTATCAAATTGATAAATGAATACTTTTTGGGGGGAAAAACGGAAGAGACATATTAGTTAACTCTAAATACTTCCTACATTTCTTGATTATTATTTTGTCAGAATCTGATATTGTAGCCTCCAGACTATCAATTCTGATTATTTGGTTAAATCAAATTAGATATCCACACTTAGTACAATCTTCCATTAATGTTCTGCATAGTTAATATAACTGCCATCTCCATTAGGCAAAATTATGTCACAACAAAGAAATAACAATGAAGGTTTAAGTACGGGAAGAAAGGGTATGAATGTCTCTAGAGAAATCATAGAATTGCATTATAACTTCTTAAAAACAGTAAACTTGTGTCCTTATCGGGATAAAATCGAGTGACATGATTCTGCAAGATAAACAGGAAAAATACACAGAATTAATATTTAAATCACATATTGATCCATTCTGTTTCGTTGATTATTCTTGTCTTTAGTGTGCAAATGAGTGTCATTGATCTTGTTAGAAATGTTTGCTAATTCATTTGTGCATGTATATATCTATGATCGTCAAAGCTACTTGCCTTTGTACCTTTTCTCATCCTGTTGCAAGAAAACCCTTAATCTGATTATCAGGCGACCCATTACTTGTTTTAACTGTTGTATACGAGGGGCGGTCGGAAAATATCCGGACTTTTTCATGCTCCTGTCTTTCCACGTGCAGCTACCTACACATATTCGACACGAGCGAAAACTACATTTTATCGCCAATAAATCGATTGAAAAGAGTGTATACACGAAGTTTTGAGCATTTAAACGAGATAGGTATAATGGCTACCACGGACTCTAAGCCGGAGGGACAGAGATCATTTGGGGCGTTTTAACCGTGATGAAAATAAGTTCTTGAACTGTTTTTCCACTGGAGCTGAAATATGGGCTCATTATGCTGAATCTGAAACAAAAGCTCGGTCAAAGCAGTGGAAACGAACTGGTTCGCCACCTCCCAAGAAGTTAAAGCCGTCTCCCTTTTATTTGTTTCCAGAACTGAAAAACGGCTTGCTTGAAACAAACATTGAGACCGGGGCGGCTTTGATTTCAGCTGTTAATCGGTATCTCAGCAGTAGGTTTACTTTATGGTATGCAGGGAGAATGCAAAAGCTCCAACGAAGATGGCAAAAGTGTACAGTTGTAGTAGGGGGATACTTTGAAAAATAATGAAAATAATTCGAAAAATATTGAACGTTTTTTTGAGAAAAAGCAAAAAGTCCGGATATAGTATCTGCCGAATGTTTTGTTTTAAGGTCGAGCAGTCTTACTCTTATTTGCATTGCTGTTCTTGATAAAGTATTGCATTAAGATTTTATTCAGTTTATAAGTTTGTAAACAGATAATTTTACTGACCATATAAATTCCGTATATATATTTATCTTTCCCACGAATAAATACGAATCATCGATTGAATCACCAAGTTAGTTTCTCTTATCTTATATCTACTACATAAATATTACTCGGGTTTATATCAGCCTTAAAAAGGCCAGTGTTATTAAATTAATAAGCGTTCAAAGTGGTTATCAAACTTACAATCACTGCTTTTTATCGGTTTTCATCAATTGGGTTAATAACGATTTTCCATCATTTTCTTTCTTCTAACGTAATGACATTGTTTATGACAGTGCCCGTGATGCTTGTCGTTTAAAGACTTCCCAATGGTGATTTCCCAAACACTTCTCTATACTTCTCTCATATTAAAGCTGTCAGTAATAAACAATCAAATGATGTCAAACCTAGTTTCCATCTGTTGACCTCCATGCACTAGTTGACCTCCATGTACTAGTTGACTGTAGTTCAACCATTAACTCTCTGTTTACTAGGACGAATATCTGTCTATAACTCCGGTCAGTTGGAGTATGCAATGGTCCCTTCAAGCATAGTGAACTGAGCCTTTAAGTAAAAACGTACGTATTTACCTGACACTCATGAATATTTTGTTTGTTTCTGTAAATTAATTGTCTGTGTCCGAACGTTCTTTATTACTAATATTACACATGAGTAACCATTCGCAGATAGCTGTTTGGACAAAGCGTTCAGGTTATGCTTTCGAGTCCTATGTCCGGCCTGTCATTGTTTTTATTTTTGTCTCAACCAAAATTAACAAGCGGGAAAATTGCCAAACATATCATACTTTTTAATGGTTAATACTCAACATTCTTCTACCTTTAACTTTATGTGCATATCAGTTATCAGTAATCGAAAATGTCGGCCAATTTGAAATTGTTTATATGCATTAATATATGATGATAAAATTGGCTGAACGAAAGAAAGGAAAGCTTTGAAAAAAAAAAACAATTAAAAAGTAACACATGTACATCATTGAAATGCATTTGAATTTCGGCGCTTACACTGTTTGAGAGGTTGTAGTTGTTGTACAGTGGTTTGTATTAGAATGACTAGTTCCAGAATTTTGCAATACTGGTCGGCATGTAGGGGTCAAAATTCTAGATATCTTGAGATATCTTCAGATCTTGCCTGATCTGTAGCAGATTTTATATTAGGAAAACACTACAAACTGGCGGCTAGTAGAAAAAATATGTGCTAAGCATCTATACACATTTAAACATCTCGTTTATAGATAGCTATTATCAAAAATGCATTAAACTTGAATTAATCTGTAGCATATTCTTTAACGTACTGTAAGGCGAGATAGAGTGGCACATACTCAAGTGTGCCTATACAGTTATCTAATATATGCGACTTGAAAATGTCATTGAGAGTGCCAAACAGTTCAGCTTCTCATTACTGTATTGATTTCACTTCAAACTTCCAAAGTCTGGTGCGTGAAAATAAGATAATTGAATGCAGTTGCATTGCTTTTTGTGCTTGCTGTTCTATTGGATTCTATTCATTGCATTTCTGGGAATCACTTTGGCCTAAGGCTAAGTCTAGCAAATTCATTTTAACTGAGATTCTGAATTATGCAACATCACTAACACTCCCCTCCCCCACTTCCGCACAAATCCAAGGACGGAGAAACATGCGTTTTAATTAATTGGCTATTAAGCTTTTTGCATTGCTGACACTTCCCTTTGTTTTGTGCAGCTATTTAAATTTACGTAACATGACATGCATGTACAAGCAATGTAAAATAAAATGCAATTATTGCTCTTCTATCAAAATTATATCCTATAAATGATGACGTCAACGGCACATTACCGTCATTAAACATATAGTTGCTGTATAATATATTTAAATAAAAACTGCATAAATTTCAATTATTTTTTTTTTTTGTAAACCTCTATATTAACACTAGAAACAGATCAGTTGAAAGTTATGACACCTGTATCGACAGTTTGAATCGCATTTATGTTGCGAAGTTGATTAGCAATGAAGTGAAGCCCCTAACTGATCTAAATTTCCGTTGTTTCTTCATTTAATTTTTTATCAAATCGCTATTTTCATTTCTTCATTACCGAGCATATTATTTAATTTCTGTGATATTTTATAGTGTTGATTTAGCAAACTGATATGAAATAGAAATCTATTTTGATATCAGGCACATAGAAACACATCAGCTGCTTTTTCTTTCAATGAGCCTCTTCGAAGCCGACTTTGCTCCAGTAACGTAAAGTAAGGCTTAGATGTGTTTATGTGACATTATTAAAATCCCCATCTCCATGACTGAATACCAATGAGATATTTACCGGTGGGATTTTACCATCATACAAAGTCTCAAATAATTAATTCAAGTTCTTTGATAAACTTATCCAAAATTTATTTCAAATTTACATAACGTATGCCTTTAAATTGAAATTAATAATTGCAATCATTTTAATCAGGGGTTACCATATTAATGTGGTTATAGCTCTCGGGCTAAAACTCTCCTTGTATCAGTAGGGGAAACTTCCCGTTCGGGAAAATATTCAATGGTTTTTCCCTACTTTCCGAACGGAAACTTGTAACTATATATTGTAACTTGTTTCATGTTCGAAAAGCAAAATCGTCATTTTTGACTCGTTGCTATCAAGAGTCCCGGTGCATAAGAGTATACAAGGTGTCATTAAACGAAATATGCCAATTTAAACAGGAAATGTATATTTACATTGAATTGCATTCAGTCATTAGCATGACCCATTTTCCACTCAATTTTTTTTTCAGGTTTTTATTCAGGCCTGTTTAAAAGATTTTAATGAGGCATTCTATTGCTTAAAATAATTTTGGGTCATACTAATTTTAAGCAACATAACATTTAAAGCAAAGACTGCATTTTTTATAAGTATAAACTGCGTAATTATCAAAAGAAAGTCTTGAAGCATCTGGAAATATACTGCTTTAGCAGTCATCAAGCAGGGAAACCTTAAAACAGTTATATAAGTATTACTTGTGTCATATTTAGCCTTTTATTAAAGAAACCCCAGGTATTTGTATTTCTATTGTGTTATCTACATCAAAGTCTACAGCTTACTGTCAGTCTTCAAATATAAATAGGTTTAACTGAAAATCAGTTTGTAGCGCTTTTTCACTTCTGACTGAAAATGAAGAACCTCTTCAAAGATTATTGCATGTATGTAATAAAGAAATACGAATGATAACAGGCTCTTAATGTCATCAACCTGTCTCGGATGGATCTGTATTTATGTTCTCTTGATGGTATTTCAGATACATAGGTGTTGATCATCTTCCTTTATATAGCCTGATTGCAGACCCATGTTTTCGCTAATTAGGCAAGTTGCTTTTCTTGTATTCACTTTCGTTTACACGCAAAGTACTTTTGCCGTTATGTTGAAAGAACATTTAGGCTTCGATTATGTTTGCTATTCATTGTTTACTATATATACATTCATTGTGGTACATCAGCCATCACTTATTTAAAGAATCCAACGATCTTGTCACTAGCGTAAAAGAAGTTATCCTCAGACTGCTGATAATAATGACAACTTTTATTTCTATATAGTTACAAATTTTCATTTACAGAAATCAGGAATGTTTTAAGAAAACGCATTGCACTATTCACTTGTTGAAATTCCGACGCAATACGACTTGAATATCAAAGAAAACGTGAACAACATCACAAATTTATACAATATTTAAAATCGGGTTAAACGAATCAGCCTGAAAATTAAACCCTTCATTAGTTACGTGTAGCACGACAACCTAGTACAAAAAGTGTACAGTGTACGTTTGCAGACAGGATCACAATCCTTCAGGGAATAGTACTATATTCAAAGAATATAGAGCTCTCTGGAAGAGACTGAAGTAGCAAACTAGAAAAGGTATAACACTGCATGTTCGTGTTTTGTTAGATGTTTATCTTGCATTAATTCTAGACGAAATCAAGTGATTTATTCTTCTCTGATAAAGACATCCATTTGTTCATTTTTCACTAAGTGAAAATGGTGCTTAAATGTGATGAGTTGATTACAACAGCAGGCAAAACGATATTTCTTTGTTTAGAATTTAAAAGTATATTTTCTTGGTTTTAAAGTACTTCAGCAGGGTTACCGTTATCATAAATTAAGTAAACATTCTAATATTTCACTATTGTAACAGTAATTTAGATTTGGTTTTAAAATCTATTAGTAACTTAAAGACACTTCTGCGAGGAGGTATATCAAAACATGATTTTTATAGGGGCGACTTTGCAAACGTCATAAGATTTAGGGCCACTGTAATATTCCTACTGTTTCGTCCTGGTCGTTTTTTTCTGTTGGATTTTTGTCTCTATGAAATCTAGGTCAAGCTTGAAACGGGGTTACCTGAGGTCTTAAACTATGTCACTATGTCAAATCATAGAAAAACCTTGTTACAACTCTAGAGGCCACATTTTCTATTTGATCTTCATAAAACTTTGAATGTTTTTCTCTATGAAATCTAGGTCAAATTAAATCTCTCGTTACCTGATATCTTAAAACTAGGTAACTTGTTCAAGTCATAGTACAATCTTGTTAACACTTCAGAGGCCACATTTCATACCCGATCTTCACAAAACTTTGTCAGTATGTTTGTCTCTATGAAATATATGTCTAGTTTGAAAAACTCTATCACTATGTCAAATCACAGAAAGACGATGTTAATACTAAAAGGGAACACATTTTCTACCCCATCTTTATTAGACTTGGTCGGAATGTTTGTCTGGTTAAAATCTAGGATAAATTTGTAATTGGGCTACTTATGTAAAACGCTAGGTCATTAGGTTAAATTATAGGAAAACTTTCTTAACACTTCAGAGGCCACTTTTTGAACTTGATGAACATAAATCTTTGCCTGAATGTTTGTCTCTATGCAATCTAGGTCAAGTTCAAAAGTTGGGTACCTGAGGTCATAAACTAGGTCAAATCATTAACAAACTTGGAAAATGATGTACCTGATTTACATAAAACTTTGTCAAAATGTTTGTCCCTGTGTAATGTAAGCCAAATTAGATACTAGGTTTTCTGAGTTAAGAACTAGGTCAATTGAGCGATATAGGGCCTTCTGCTCCATTACATCTGATTTGTCATCATGAAATTAGAACTTTATGAAATTTAGAGAAACGATTTTTTCGAAGAACAAGAAAAAATTCATCCTTGAAGATGTAACCATTTAAACTGAGGACAGGGTACATATAATAAGCGTTTTCCCATGGGTATGTCAAGCTACAATCAGACATAGAGCACTTTTACACTTTAGTATTTCGTTTTCAACATAACTATGAGATTAAAGGCACTTTTTGTCTAATATTAATTAATTATTTTTTCTCTAAGAAAAACATCAGGTATTGCACATATTGCAATTCAAATTTATTGAATTTACTGAATTCCATCACAAAAAAAATCTCAAGAATAAATTTAGTTCAGGAATAATATAACCGTCTCTCGTTATTGCAAGGGAAAATGATACCTCTGACTTTAATATTTGCAGGGAACTTAAATTTAATGTCTTCTAGGAACCCGTTGTCATGGAAAATATGGCAGATTGATTCTGTATTCGTGGTAAGTTGACATAGCTACAGCCCTAGTTACTGAAACATTGTCACATATGCTTTTCATATCATATTTAGCCTTCTTCCTTTCATAACAGACTTTGTATTCTCAGAATTTGACTCAGAATTTGTATTTCGGAAAGGTTATTTGTAAGTATCACCAAAGTTATTCCAATGGTAAAACTGCAATTTAGTAGTCACCAGTGATTGGAGGTAGTAGCATTCTTTTAAATTCTATTAGTCCATGATCATGTATCTTAAGTGTAGTTATGGATACCAAAATATCGTGTTTAGTGTATATGCAAAGGCAAAAACAAGTTTAAATATTAAGAGGATTTTTTTTCGGTCTGTATAAACATTTTCTCAGATTATAGGTATGAAGATAAAAAGCTTTTAAACACTTGCAAATGATTTAAACCCTAACTGGGACCCCAGGAAGGCGGCGGACACCATGCTACATAGCTATGACAGAGGGTCTATAGCTTTGTAGTGTAAGTGCACCCTTATATTCTACCAGACTACATTATGGAAACTGAAAAAAATACTGTGACAATGGCATTTGCAGATCACTCCAGGTCACTGGTGTATAATGAATTGTGTGTAAAAAAATAATAGTATTAGTTTGTCCAATGTATTTGATCCGTCAAAACTTCCTGAATATGTTTAGATTGGAAATTCAACTCAGAATAGCTTTCTGAACTGTAAAAATTTGGCTCTAGTTCCAAAATCAAAATTAATATGACGCAAGTTCATAAGCAAATAAATTATTAATATTTTTCAAAACTTACACTCCTGACATCTCTAAGTATACAAACCTTACAGTAAATTAAAAAAAAAGTACACATGGTCCATTTGCAAAGGAATCAGAACTAATTTAAACCCAATTAGTGTGAATCGCAACGGACGGGAGTGGAATTTTGTCTTGTAGCTTTCTTAGTCGTGCCCTTAAAAGTTAGGCTCTTGGTGCTCTGACTTCAGACAACTTGTTGAGTACATTGGTGTAATTATATCTTAGATTTACCATAATTTTATGTTTTACTTAACATGATCTGGTATTTTTTCACTAATGTTAATGCCTTTCTCAGCGGAGAATGATTTTATTTATATTGTGTTGTCTAACTTGTTGAAAATATGGTAAGTGCGAGGTTGGTATGCCCTAAGCGCGTTTAAACCTCGGGTTCCTTTATATAGGTTACTGACCGTTCCAAGGCGGTGCCCCTATTCTCAACTTGTTTTCTGTCTGCCTTGTACTTTGTGTTGCATATGTTGTCCTGTTTGTTGTTAGCGTTTCTTTCCTCTTTCTCCTCTCTACCCCTATCGTCGCCCGCCCCCCCTCCCCCCCCCCTTCCCCGCCCCCAATCCTTTCCCCTTGCATTTACGCTCCGTTGCTTTGGCATCTCCTCCCTTATTACTATGAGTAAGTTAATTTTGGCTGCCGGAATCCTTAGGCGGTGCCCGATTGTTGTTTTTTCCTGCTTATGTGTGTGCGTCTGTGTGTCTTGGGCGGTGCCCTACATTATTCTTATATCTTACTTGTCTGTTTATCTAGTATGTAAGTTAGTTGTGTGTGTTTGTGTGTTTGTCTTTTGTACATGAATGTCTGCGCTGATGTGGTTTACGTTGTAGGGTAACTGTTATTAAGGAACGTAGCATTCCCTTTTGAATATTCATCCCCCACCCCTTCCTCCCCCTTTTTCTATATTTTGCATAAAATAAATATGTACTTGTTGGATTTTTGAAGCAACCCGTCCATAATGTTTTTCCGTTACAGATTCTTTTTGTTGTGGGCCTACTTTGCAAATGCGTGGCTCTGGTGCTGTGTTGTGTTGCTCTGTGCTTCCGAGAAATCTACCTTTACCTATTATCTTTTGTCATCAGTCTTATGGAGATTTATTAAACTTTTGCCTATATCAACATTTATAGCTTCACTGTTTTGGTTCTCAATGTGGATGGATCAGAATAAGTTATGTCTGAAATTACACTTTGCACCTTCTTTCATCAGAGTTAATATATATTTTGCGTCATTGTGGCCTGCAGTCAAGAAAAATGGAAACGTAAGAGGAATTTACTTGATTAAATTAGCACTGATTTTAATATCTCTTGATATGAAACAATAAGATAGTGACAATTCATTTGCAGTAAATTCACTTTAATCATCCCTCAGTTGTTACAGTTAGAACTCCTTTTGTTTCTTCCTCTTTTTGCTTTCCATATTTATCGCTATCTGTGAATCAACTTCGTGATAAAATCAAATTCATTAAGTAAAAGCTGCCAATCGCATAAAAAAGCAAAATACGAATGCTGCCTCTGAATAAGAAAATGTACCTAGTGTATTTTGTTTCAACTTGTTATTCTCTCTGATCTTGATGAAATGCTAGAGTGTATATTCTCGGGTCTTGGTAAATCACGTTTGCTGGAGCATGATCTTGCATTGGTCGTTCATGTTTTTCAGGAAAATGTAACTTTGATAGGAGATATATTTAAATATATAGCTTTTGGTTTTAAAAAGGTCCCTAATATAAGTATAAGACTAGTGAGAATACGTATTTGTATTTAGCTAGACATTTTTCAAAGATATGATTAATATATAACTTTAAGTAGTATTTCATTTACATCTGTCAATTTAAAATGGTCAATTTATTCATTTAGCCAACATATTAGGGCATTTTTTGCTTCAGATATTCTGTTAGAGATTTATTTCAGGACAAAAACTGTCCATTACATAGAGTTAAATTCGTATTTGAAACGTCTGTATGTCATAAATACAAATGTGGAATTTGCGGGGTTTTTTTTTTCATTTCAGTCAGTTCATTCGTATTTATTTGATACACTGGGATATTGAACAATCTGTAGTGATCAGTTTTAAAATTACTTGAAACTTTACTATTGACTTTATTTTGAATTATTAATAAAAGGGAGGTTATATATTTTTGATAATCTGCATTTCTTATAAATTTTCTAAATTTACCGCCACTGAGTATAAGATGCGATATCGAACACGTATCGCTATTCCGCCAACGCATACATCGATCATGTTTGTTAAAAAAATGAAACATTTTACTTGTTATCTTTTGCAAACATTTCTGACAAAAATCTTTGTGTTCCAGTTCTCTGTTCACATTAGTTAACTTTAAAGTAGCGTCAGTTTAACAATTTGATTTAATTAGAATTTGTCTTGATCAAATATCCATTAACTGTCATCACAAATGTCTAACGCGATCGCCAAGTGCATACGTTTAGATTTATGCACTTGCAGTGTCAAAAAGAAAAAAAAAGAGTATTATTCACCAGGCCTGAAAAAAATGATGTTTCTCAGGGTAGAAATATTCTCCAGCTCAGGAATTCCAACGTCATGAACTCTTATTACCTATGCAGTTTTGAAATTTTCTGCATTACATCTAAATGTTAAACGAAATGCTGGATTTATCTAATTTATGAAATTATGTGTTATTAATGGCAAAATAATCTATTGCAAATATATTTTACATTTTCAGTTCAACGAACGAGTTACATGAATTTAAAGATGCGTTCAAAACCGTGTATTCTGTATAGAAGTTAAACTCGGGTTTCCTAGTAACGTGTCAGTCATTTACGATAAAATCAACATCATAATAGAAAGGTATATCATCCTAGCAACTTCGATAGCCTGAGGTTATTTAAATCGTACCTAATATATGAGAGAGAGAGAAAACAACTTACTACCTATACAAAATTCCGGGGACTAGTTGTCAAAACTCAAAGGATTCAAATTAAAACAATAATAATATTATGTAATTGGAAGTGAAAATGAAAATTTCTAAAATTGCGATAACTAATATGTTCACCTTTAAAAGCGCATTTGGCATCACTTTTTTTAAAAAAAAAGTAGTGGTCGTTTAAAATACATCAGTATTATTCTGAAACCGGCACGAGATCAAGACAATCAATGCAAAAAAGACGGACGAAACTTTATTTACTTTGAGTATTTACCACAGATGAAAGACACTCTTGTTTGTAGGTGCCAGACAAAACAGCAAGTCTTCAAACCCGTTTCATTGTAAACCAAACAATAAATGCAGCAGTGCAGTACCAGGATATATATGACGGACTCTGTAGACAATATATTCTTGCATATCAGACTGGGATTTTTGGTTATTTCACCGGTGCTGGAAACCTTCATGACGTACTTCCTGTTTACGAACGCAAAGTTCCTGCGCTTTGTTCATACGCTATTATAAGAAAAAAGTGCTATAAGAACATTATTTGTTTGAATTTATTTTTACTATTATTTTATTGAATATGACATGCAAGAAAACAATTCTACCACTTGTGGTAGATGCAGATGGAAATATCCGTCTCTCGGGTAATTATCTAATCGGTAACTCGGCAGAGGCTCGTTACCACCAAAAACAGTTACACTCCAGACGGATATTCCCATCTGTACCAACCACTAGTGAAAGAATCTTATAATCTGCTCCTCATTTCCAAGAGGACATAAATATACAGTATATCAGTATTCAAAATTACAAGACCTGTAGCAGTTTATGCAAAATAAGGGACTCTTATTATTTTAGTAGGAAATGTGGTTTATAGCGGTGTAAACGCATTAAAGTAGCATCCAGTTCTTATATTTACATCTGTACAGTATCTTGCTACAAAAATAAGCAGTTTATTTTCGATATATACACGAAATCTAAATAAATAAATCTTAATTGAACAGCCAAAAAGACTTGCCATTGTTCAATTGTAATTCGCCTTCCGATAAAAATACAGTTCTGATTTTTGTTTAGCATTTCGTTAAATCTAGTAAAAAATAATATAATCACGTCAATTCAACTTTGATTTTTAATGTCAGAAACTTTCGTTACTTTCAGAAAGAATTAACCGTTCTTTTTTAATTTTTTAAAACGACGCCATTTTGTTAACGTTTTTAGTAAATGACGTCAGATTGTGCGTGCAATCTCGCGGAAAGAGCCATCCTTGATATCGTTACGCCAATGTTGTTTATACAAAAATAAACGCTTATTTTCTTTCCATACAAAATATATTAGTGAATGTAAATAATAAGAGTATGAAATAAACATGATCAGAAACAATGATATTCCCGTGCATTTTACGAACATTTAATCACGCTGATGGACAATTTATTCATTTTCTTAGCTTTTCTTAGCTTTTCACACATTTAATGCTAGAATAGAATAAACACATGTTTTGTTTCAAGTTAAAACATCCCTTGAGGATACCTGACAGTTTCGGGCATCAACGAAGTCCTCGGGGTTCTGCAGATGTTATAACACGGCAAAACATGTGTCATCCCAACATTTAAAAAAAAAATTCTTCAAAGGAATTATGTCAGGTTTTTCTGTCGTGTACAATTTAAAAGCACTGGATAGAGTTATTCTTGTAAAACATAATTAAAGGAGCCTGTTTTCTTCTGTATAAATACGTCATTGAAGCATTTGCACTCTAAGCAAGTTGTTTTTTTTTCTCTTATAAATAAGACGATATGAGACAAAAAGCAACTTCAGTTATCAATCAAAGCACTAAGAGTACTGATGGGGCGGTGCATTTCAGCTGTTTTTGTAACATTCTTAGATGAAAGTCAAATATTGAGATAGGAACCTGTGGTTTGCGCAAGAGACTTCGTCTGACTGAGGATGACATTCATGCCTAATATAAAATAGATTGCATGATAAAATGTGAAACACCAACCCCCATCCCTAGCACCGGCATAAGCACAACTTTTATAGGCGACGTCGGTCAAATTGACTTGTTTATATAGCTTGTTTATATATTGTTTATATAATTTTTGGTGTTTCGACACGAAAGGCTACCATGTGATAAAAAGAATTCATCTTACATTTGTGACTATCCACATTGAATTTATTACACTATAAATGACGCCGATGTCAAAGCTTTATTGCACTAGTGTAGTATCGCTTTTATTTAATGGCTGTTTTACACTCCTGCAACGTCAAACATGTAATAAATAGAGAATATTAGGTTACTGTCATATGAATTTAAATTTATTACGTGGGTCAGAGAAAGTATAAACAAGAGGGCCATGAAGGCCCTGTATCGCTCACCTGACCTATTGACCTAAAGATCATCAAGATTAACATTCTGACCAAGTTTCATTAAGATATGGTCATAAATGTGGCTTTTCCTTTAATCTGACCCGTTGACCCAGTTTTTGACCCGACATGACCAAGGTTCGAACTTGACCTATAGATCATCAAGATGAATATTCTGACCAAGTTTTATTAAGATATGGTCATAAATGTGGCCTCTACAGTATTAACAAGCTTTTCCTTTAATTTGACTTGCTGACCTAGTTTTTGACCTAAGATGACCCAATATCAAACTCGTCCAAGACTTAATTGAGGGTAACATTCTGGTCAAGTTTCATTAAGATTGGGCTTGAATTGTGACCTCTGGAGTGTAAACAAGCTTTTCCTTTGATTTGACCTGGTGACCTAGTTTTTGACTCCAGATGACCCAATGTCAATCTCGTACAAGATTTTATTGATGGTTCTATTCTGACCAAGTTTCATTAAGATTGGGCAAAACATTTGACCTATAGAGTGTTACATGTAACAAGCTTTTCCTTTAGTTTGACCTGCTGACCTAGTTTTTAATCCTATATGACCCAATATCGAACTTGTCCAAGATGTTATTGAGGTTAATATTCTGTCATCAAGATTGGGCAAAAATTGTGATCTCTAGAGTGTTTACAAGTTTTTCCTTTGATTTGACCTGGTGCCCTAGTTTTCGACCCAAGATGACCTAATCTAAAACATGTCAAATGACGGACACAGGGCAATCACAAAAGCTCAATTTGAGCACTCAAAAAATGAGGCTCAAAAATATTTTTTATTACATTCAAACTTTACAACCAAGTTGATCCGAGTCTGCCTTGCATATAGTTCTGGATACCATAACTTTTAAAATAAGGTCATTTATATACTGACGGTGATCTTTTAGTTATGGAATTGCCCTCTTTCAAAATCAACTCTGTGTGTGATCAGCACATAAAATGCGTGTTCACTGTTAGAATATTGCAAAAAAGTAATGTCTACATATAATTGTAGTATTATTCAAATGTTTTGTCGAAAGAATTTTGATACTAAACTAATAAACGATTTTATGCTGAGAATTGCATTATTTCCAAGGGCTTTTCACCAGCAAATTGGGAAGAGGCCTAGGCCTTTAAAATCGGGAATTTTCTGTGCGATAACCGTCCAGATTGGGGAAAAAATGCTATATATGGAAAGATGGTGTTAGTGTTAAAATTTAAACAGTAATAAATATTTTAAACTCAAATTTAATTTTTACTGTTATAGACCAACTAGACTGTTGCATTTTAATTTTCAGACTTCCAAGTTTCACAAATTTAATCACAGGCCGTGTCTTCGGTGTTATTATTACCCGGTACCCTCGAATTTACACTTATTTATCCCAAAGTCGAACAATGACTTCTGATTTCTTTTGATATCGCCACGCATTTGATTGATTTGCAGTAATATTTCCAGTCATATAATATTTTGTTGGGAGAATAATCAACTGGAAGTAAACAGAGAAAGATGGATTAAATTTATCTCCCATGAAGCACAGACTAAAATCTAAAATCCGGGACACAGAACATAACGGATTTAGACAACACGCAGTTCTTTGCGCTTTAGTAAGACAAAAAATCGATACCCGACAACCGCTTTCCCTGATAAAACTAAAATGTGAACAAAATTAAACCATTTGTTGGTGTGATTTTGGAAAATGTTATCTTGCATTTTGGGAAGTGTCTCTGCCATAGTGCCGTTTTTTGAAAATCCTTGATTAAAATAGAATAGGCTAAGTTAAAAATAGACTGCATCAACATCACTAGTCCAAATCCGTGACTCTAGTTACCTCCCCTGACGGTCCGTCCACAGAGTCACAAGCAGCCACTATTAAACATTGGAGTAATTTATGTACTTGAACTTCAGTCTTTCAGACATGATTGCAAGCATAATGATGATTTAATCGCGGAAAGAAAAGTTTTTCAAATAACAAATTTATTCTTGTGTTTTTCTTGTAATGTCCTGAGCACTTCGTAGTTCCTGAAGAAAGTCACTTGCTGACCTACATTATCGATTTGTTTTTCGCCGTAGGTGTCGTCACAGCTTTATTACATCACTATTGGCGCATTGCATTCATAGTCAGCTACCGGTACTAGATGAGCTCAACATCTAAGGCTAATTCTTAATGTATTAGCGCAATATTATTAGTATATTTACCTCGGAAGATGAATTACAAAATTTGAAGACAAAATAAATATTGGGAGAAAACTATTCACGTATATTCTCATGTGCTTGTTCCTTCACGAACACCCGGAATAAACTTTGGAGAACAAATCGAGTACAACTTCACACTGTGCTAAATGCTGTACGTTCATGAATGTATATTTGATAGCTGTTTTTCTATACTTTTTTATGCAGAATATGTCAAATAACATTTCTGTTCAAGAGATAAATGTTTTACCTACAGCAAATTAAAATATTTTGTTTGTTTTTCATACTGTGAAGCTTATAATTCATGTCCATATTTTAATCACTAATGATTACGCCTGAGTCCGGACGTGGCTGAGTTGGACGTAATATCAGACTGAAATGAAATGAAAGTGATAATTACGCCACGAGTTGGACTACAACATCACCAAATACACAGTATAAAATGTGTTCATGGAAAATGTTGATTTACTTATTAATTAAGATTTAATAGGGGAGATCATGTTTGTATACAAATCCGTTGTATATTCTATTTATAGAACTGATAAGAAAAGATTGGATGGGCATGTTTTTGGTTAACAGTGATGTTTTTCTAACGGCTTATATCTTCTAAAAACACAAATGATATCAATAATTTTTTGATCAATGGAAAGGATATAAAATAAGCATTTATTGATAACTTTTAATTATTATTTCGAAATAAAACGGATTAATTATGAACGCTTACCTTACAGTGTTTTTTCTAAAACTTGAGGGCATCTACGGCGCAATTTAATTAGTATGTCATTTAAAACGGTTATTCATTTTCAAAAGATATTTGAATAACAAAACATGAATATCGTAAGCATTTTGAAACTTTTAGATTTTCTAAAATCCATAAATGAACGAAAAAGTTATTAAAGAATTAAAAATTCTGATCCCATACACAGTGTAAAATTATTTGTTTTGCCCACCACCAGATAAATAGGTGTTGGTGCGTGACGTTGGGGCGATCTCTCCTATTAGATAAGGAAAAACTTGGGCTACAAACAAAAGTTGATTTCTTTCTTAATTAAGATTTAATTCGTCATGGAAAAGAGGTTGGGAAACTAAAAATCGATCACATAATAACGGAATACCTCAGTTATTGTCAATTCCGAAAATAGCAAATCGAAGGGAAAAACAGCTAATTGGAGTGGTATTTATTGTATAAACATTTTGTTTTTCAGTGTACATTAATAGAATGTGGTCCAATTGATGGGATACCAATTTGTAAAAAATGTGCCTTTTGTAATAAAACGAATGCAACTACTTTGGAGTCGTACCCTGTTGACTTTCAAAGAACAACTGGCTTTGACAATGAAATGAAGTGTAATTTGTTTGTTTGTTTATTTTGGGTTTAACGCCTTTTTTCAACATTATTTCAGTCACGTAACTAACGGCAGACAGTTAACCTAACCAGTGTTCCTGGATTCTGTACCAGTACAAACCTGTTCTCCTCAAGTAACTGCCAACTTCCCCCACATGAATCAGAGGTGGAGGACTAATGATTTCAGACACATGTCGTTTATCAAATAGTTATGAAGAACATACGCCCCGCCCGATAATCAAACTTGCGACTCCACGATCTGTAGACCAATGCTCTACATACTGAGCTAAGCGGGTGGCGGGCTATGAAATGTTATGCTCATGATGATAATCATCAAAGACCTTCGACTACCTTACATAGAAATCTAAAAATTAATATGTCAAACCGTTATCTATTTATCTATTTATCTATTTATACTGCATCACCCCTCTTTACAAGAGTATTATGTGAAGCTGCGCCCCTGTTCAAGAAACTTAAAAGTAGAATGGACAGTAGAATACACAAATAGCTGAAAAGAACCTTTTAAATCAAAAATATTATAAAATAAGAGCTGAAAAACAAACGCTAACCTTGTTTAGCATTGTGCCCGACCTCTCTGTTCTGCTTAACATTTTTGGATAATTTTGATTTGCTGCCAAGTAAAATTTAGTCAGAAGTTCAGTTGCATTCCGGGTTACCCATCCTCACCAAGCAAACGAATGACGGGACTTATACAAACGCCATAACGCCGGGCTTGCAGAACAAATAAGCAACCCGTATCCTCGATGATTTTATTCAATAACATTCCATTCCAGATGCAACATCTTCCTAGATTTAATTGCAGAAAGCTAAAATTCTAAACAAATGCTAACATGAGTCACTTTCTGTTTCCTTAAGCGTTTCCGTTATAAAAACTTTTATGTAGTACTTGCAAATACGGTGCGCATACACTATACATTTGTACCAGGGTCTCACGAACCTAATAAAAGCCCAGTTAATAATAATAATCGCATAGATATGTCTTTTTTGCAGTTATTCTCAAGAACAAGATGGCTTCGATTAAAGAAAAAAATTTAAAAAGTAGTCCGCCAAGCTTTACAAGTCACTGACCTAATAAGCAAAATTATTTGACCCCTTGATTTTTGCCTCTAATTTGCATGAAGGTAGGATAAATATGTATACATATATATAGACGAATTCTGATTAAAAACAAGTTGGGCTTCAGTAATATGTTCAGTAATTTTCCCTCATGACGTCAGAGTATAAAAATAGCCGTAATATAGGTCATATTCATGCGCTTTGTTGTAGGTGCTCTTATTTATGAGAGGATGTAGAAAGTGGATGCGCTTTGCCGTTTTGCACTAAGAAGTGTCGGGCTTTCATTTTCCCGTCTTAATTCCATTGGAGGCGGAGCTTACGCACCGCCCCAAAAATGAGGACATTGTCTGGGTCGCGACTTCCGCCCTTCCTTTAAAGAGAACAATGGAGTGTGTCAGTTATCATCACGTACATTATTCCAGATATTATAAATATATCATTTTGATTAAGTTACGTATCGTCCGGACTGCGGTAGGTGTGTTAATATGTTTGCTTGTGTCACTTCCTCCTTTACATTTTGAGAAGGCTCGATTTTCTGACTTTTTTTCTACTTTTTATTCATTATTTTACGGGGAAAAAAGACGGCAAATTCTATTAACCTGTACAATGTAGAAATTTGTCTTATTCCTCCTGTATGGAATAGATATTCATCACGTCTTACATTAACCATGTGATATATAATTTGCTATGATCATATCATTTAATCTTGTCAGTCAATGGTAACATGATTTTCTGAATGACTCTCTGCGTGCAGATATTTCTGCCAATATTGATCACTTTTGGTCAAGATAAAAGACGGATAGAAACTCCCTCTTATCAACAAAATTGTACACTTCTCTCATCTTGAATGGTTCTAACATATAATATATATTTTGCATTTTGTGGATTATACAAATTACAAAAAGAATTACCTGTCATCCGATTACATTTTGTTTTTTTAGCTGAATGACCATCACGTGATCGTGACCTTTGCACGAGCTGACCAAGACTATGCATTCAAAGTAGCTGAAGGACACTGAATAAGTCAATGTATGCTTTATGAGTGGCAGCAGTTGGACAAATTTCTATTGTAGAACTCCGCATTATCTTATTTATGAGACCAATTTTCTTTGCATATGAGACTAGAAACTACCGCATCACCCGGGCCAATTTATCATGCGTTCACTTTACTCTGAATAGCGTCTAGACATTTATCAAATCAAGAAAAAGAAGTTACGTCTTTGTCAATAAACGCGATCACGATATTTAGGAACATTTCAATCTATAGTAATATTTCTGTGTCAGAATTGTTTATCTAGATTCATCTATTAGATACAAGCTGTCTGTCTTGACGGCCCGGCCGTTTGCTACATTGTCAAACCGTTTTCGTGATCTTTCTGAACATACTAGTCTAGTAGAAATTGAAGAGGATAGAATTTTATAAAATTATGAAACATCCCGAGTGCCTGAGGCGGGACTCGAACCCGGGCCGCACGGGTGGAATTCCAATGCTCTAAACACTGAACCAAAGAGTCGACTCCCTGACGCAGTTGTCAGAGATTGGGTTTTTAAACTTACAGGCTATGCGTAAGCGACCGTAACACTTACCCTCTTCAAAGAAGTCATCATTTATGATGACGTGTTAGCCATTTCGGCATAGAAAATGCCATTAAGAGCGTAACAGAAATTGAAGAGGATAGAATTTTATAAAATTATGAAACATCCCGAGTGCCTGAGGCGGGATTCGAACTCGGGCCGCACGGGTGGAATTCCAATGCTCTAAACACTGAACAAAGAGTCGACTCCCTGACGCAGTTGTCAGAGATTGGGTTTTTTAACTTACAGGCTATGCGTAAGCGACAGTAACACTTACCCTCTTCAAAGAAGTCATCATTTATGATGACGTGTTAGCCATTTCGGCATAGAAAATGCCATTTTCGGCACGAGATCAAGTCCGTTTCTCGAGCGAGCTACGATTTTTAGCCGTAACAGAAATTAAAGAGGATAGAATTTCATGATAAAAAAATCCCAAGTGCCTGAGGCGGGATTCGAACCCGGATGGAAGTCCAATGCTCTAACCACTGAGTCAAAGAGTCGACTCCCTTTTAGAAATATCAGAGGAAATGAAAATAGGTATTATATACTGGTTTCAAAGCGTCTCAGACGTTAAACTTTTGGATATGTATACTTTGTAATCCAATGTATGCCAAAGTCTACTTCTAAAATGAAATAGTTATCAATATTTGAGAAGACTTCACTTTTGATAAAAGTCTAAATTAGCCGTTTTGGAATCATAGAGTTCCACATTTATGTATATTTTATGAAGGTTTACTGCTGGGCATTACTCATTCCATTACCTGTCATGAAAAGTCCCGATCAAAATCAGTGTTCTTACATTTCGCTTGGTTGCTTGCGTTAGGTGTTTCCATAGGGTTTGCTTCTAGATTGTTTCAAAATATATATATTACCGCTTTTTTAGTTATATCAAAAGTCTATCAAGTTGAGACTTTCGTGTTTCGTTTACCCCTTAATAATGATGATATATTAACAGAATTGCAGCGCTTTGATGCCGTAACTGAATACACTCAAAAATATTTGACAAAAAAGCAAGTCACAATTATTCCAGATTTCCATACAAACAAATGTTCATATTCTGCTTCACTGGTTGTTGAGTTAGGACGAAACTTGAGCAATCAGTATTTGACTCAATAATGTCCAAATCAAATAAAAGTTATATATATGGACATTCCAATATGATAATTGAATCAGTTATGGAAGAAAGTGGGAAGTGTGTATCCTTAGAGATATCCCATAAATGTGGAAGTACTTAAGTGTCTTAACAAACAGTGTCTTACATCGGGATAATGTACCAAAATATGATATCCACAAATTATTGACGAAACGTAGATCGTACTCCTTTGCATTCTCCTATCCTATAAGGTAGGACATTGATCCAAAATGTATTTTCATTCCTATTCAAATGTAGGTTTTATTTTGTTCATTACTCATTTTCAGATACGCTTAAAATACATTAAGTACACCGTCGACTACATTTCTATCGACTCACCAATCGCATTAATGCAAAACTCTTTATCTTCGGCTAACTTTGCGCCACTTCTGACATTACAGAGACAACTTTATTATTTATTTGACTTCTCTGTTCTCTGATAATTGGTTAGGAGCCCTACAGTTGTTCATCCTAAACAAATATACATGCTTGCGACCTAATGTCCATCTTTTTGACATTTTTTTTTCCGAAATCAGCAGATATTTATCTGAATGTTCTGGCCCCGTGTTCACAAAGCATTTTCAGTCTCAGCTGAGTTTGATAATGCAACTTTATTTGTGTTTTATATCTAAATAGCATGTTTAAAACTAAATTTTTATTTTATAACCATTCTCAAATGACTTTTCAGTATTGATGGTCAGTCTCATTTGGAATTAAGTCTTGAAGTTTTAGTAAAATTGATATTAAAATTTCAAACTCAAACTCAGCTGAGACCGAAAAATGTTTTGTGAACACGGGACCTGATCATTGATTAGCGGTGGTACAGTTTAAAGGGATACTCAGATTCATGATCTATTTATTCAATTTAAGGAACCATGAAGTGGCCTTTACCAGATTTCACCACAGTTTTCATGTTTCGCCTATGTTCATAATTTATTTTGCAGAATTGCTGTTGTGAGTTGTCTACCATTTTATTTAGCAGAAAACGAATTCTACGTACTAACTACTTGTTATGAAATTTATTATATAATGTACAGTTAATTCAAATACATGTTAAAAATCACTCTTTATTGAATTTTGGTCCACCTGGCCTTTATCAAAACATGAAAAGTCATCGATACAGCTATGTAACATCCATTATATAATACTTGTTTTGTCTCAATGACGTGACGTCATTTCCTGTAAACACGACGTCAACCGACGTAACGTCTCTTTCCGAAATGATATCCTATCGTGTTTTCTTCAATAAAGCACGTAGCAATCCACAATTACACACGAAGTGCTACTTACTAGCTATAGAGCTAATATGTTAAATACTTCAGGAAAATCACACGGTTAGCGATCCAGTTATAGACGTCGAAATTTTAAATACTTAAGGAAAATTGGACGGTTAGCGATCCATGTAAATATTATACTTTTAATGAATGAGGAACACGACTTAAGCCCATTAAGAAACATTCGATTAATCGATGTACTTCTCAATAAAACGAAGCGATAATTGTTGCGTTATCTAAAGGTTCAGATGATAAAATATACGTTGAAACCAATTAGGACTTTAAAGATTATTTCCGTGTCATACAATAAGATAGTTAATTGATGTAGCAGAATATATATTAATCTGAAAATTATTTTGTTTATTTATCATGATGTATAATTGTTACACTCCTAAGTAAAATATAAACGTTTTTATTACAAATCATTTCAGAAGAGACATGCTTCATATTTCAATTATAGCTGATAACGGTAAAGTCAGATGATAAAGGACTTCGGACATTTTCCTATTCAGATTGCCTATCCGATTAAGCAAAACGTGACATAGGGATAGACTTCTGAAATTGCATAGTTATGATAGTTAAAGACCATTTCTTGATAAATGCGACTTCATTTTACAAGTTTATGAACAAAAAAAGAAGACTTTGTAGACATTTCTCATTCTCTTTTCTATTAAAATATGAACATAAATCATTTTTACGTTTTAAACATCTTTTCCACCAGTGACGCAACAAAATATTTCACATGCCTTTGTAAATAATTATTATGTACGTATGCTGCAAAAATGGCAGTTGGTCACGGGTGGGAAAGTGTTTAAAATTGAAAAAAACTATGTACAGGGTGTCAGCAAATAAATTTTTACATAAATATTTGACACTTATTGCATGTGTTTCCTAAACCTTACATATCTACAGCTTTATTCATTTTTGTAAAAATTTCAAGCACAGAAAACACTAAACTAAATAAATAGGGGACAAAGAAAGTGAAGTTAAAAAGCAGACAGATCCTTATAAGTATATCTTATGAGTTTTTCAATCAGATCTGTTACCTCTTGACAGTCTAAGTCCTTTGATTGAGTGTTTGAGTGAGACAACTGCATCTGTCATAAGTCAAGAACCAAGCAAGTGGCTTCGACATATTACATAATTATGTGTCTTCAACGTAAACATGACAAAGAAATCAAACGAACTTCTATGGGAATAGTGCCACTTAGGTGCATTTTTCTTTTTACCTTTTTGTAGGACACAGTTGAAGCGAACCTAGAATGCATTTTAAGAGCAACATTTGCTTTTATTCGATACAGCATCCTATACCCTAACAAAACTACACCAGACACCATCTCATTAACTAACCTAATTGCTTCCAGAACTTACACTGACACCCATAGAACTAATACTGACTCGCCCATATCTAACACTGACACCCCCAGAATTAACATCAATTCGCTCACATGTCTGAAACTTATTTCGAAGCCAACCGAAATACTAGTAAGGACCTCAAAGAACTAACACAGACACCCCAAGAATATCTATATAAATGTTGATACTAGCTAGTGAAGTTCCACTGATATAAAATGCTAAAAGTAAGGCATCCCTGAACCCGCAGTGGAATAGGCAGTCTCCTTCACCCCTCCGGTTCAACTGAAAAAGGCCAACTACGCCAATGTATGGCCAGCTACACCACTGCATGTGTTCAATAATAATCCTCCACATAATGCCCGGTCAGTATTGTACATGTGTATAAATACAGTATAGCAATAGATGTATAGAAAACAAACAATAGGATATGATCAATGCATCAGTGTTATCATGGGCACTCTGGTGGAAATAACTGAAGTACAGTTAGGGACCAAATGTTTTGTTGCACTTTTATTTTTTCCGTTTCGTTTATTTTCAAAAATGTCAATAAAACTGATAATCTGCATGGTATCAGTTTATTTATTGTGTTAAAATATTTCATGGTAGACATACCTTAAATACCAATGCTTATTTTAAGTAAAAATACACATTTTAAATTTTTCAGAAATATGACCCTTAGTTACAAACTGTTCGAATTTCAAGAAAACGAATATAAAATAAAACTATTTTTTGTGACAGTTTGATAGGAATATAACTTATTTATCAGTATTTGAAGCTGTTATATAAAACTATTAGCTACTGAAGTCAAGAAATAGCATTGCACTTAGGGCAAAATCCCTAGCATAATGTCCGATGTCCTTCATTGAGAATCAACGCAGCAAAGTAGACAAAGAGGATGATTTGATTAGATAAAGACTGTTTTATAGTATTACGTTGTTTCCGTTTCATTAGTCAATAATACAGACCACAAAATATGTTTAATACCGTAATATGTTAACTGTGACTAAGAACAGATCGCATATGTTAAAACGGGTTTAAAAAAGTGCCTTCATGTTTCTGTTTTCTACAACTACGGAATTTCTACTAACTATTTGTAAATAATGAGGTCAAAAATAAAAGATTCTAATCAAAATGATGTAACACTGAATCCCGGAAAAGATAAAAGTTTTCTTTCCATACCGACATGTCTTCAGTTATTCTTGTTTACAAGAAATGAGTGCCCAGTGTCTCACGTGTGCTGGAAAAATCGACTTTTACATCAATTTTTGTGACTGTTACGTACCGTAGCTTAAAAACGGAACTGCGTAATTGTAGCTGTTTTCATTTTGTAAAAGTGAATAAGTAATAATCTGGTTTTATTGCCAATATAATAACAATGACAAAAGTTATATTGCACTTTTAGGCTTATGTAGCATACTTACCAAAAGCAGTAAAATGAAATTATCAAAATGTACAGTCACTGCTATTTGAATATAAGTTAAGCGGATAAAAACAAATAATAGTGCATTTCATGCGTGATACAGACATTCTTTCTTGCTAATCATATAAAAATGACGATCTAATTATCCCTGCAAAATGTTACTCAGTTTCAACACATAAACCTTTTATGGCTGTAAACAATTAATTCTGGAAAAAAATAGCTCATCTAATTATCCCACTTCTGATCGGATTTTGTAAATTAGTTCCAAATTTACCCTAAGCTTATTAACGAAGTAAATTTATCTATGTTAAATCGCCATATCAGATCTGTTCTGCTTTGGTTACGTATCATAATAGATTTGTTAACAGATTTTTACAGAAAAATTTAAACACAATTGTTCGGTTTTCCCTCAGTCATATTGTCTTTAAACAGTAGGCCCTACCCTTCTAAATATCCATGGCTAATGAACAATTATGGAAACGACGCTATGCGCATGAAGATGCGAAAGTTGAAACCATCGAATGTGATTTTAGGGTAGCTCTGCGTGCTCGGACCAAAGTTTGTACTACATTATAGGATTTGATTAAACCTTTTACAATTTTGATGACATTATCGCGAACAGATTTTTTTTTCATACTGTATGTCTTAACGAAACTTGTACAGATGTAAATCAACATATTATCTATATTGGTCACATTTTTAAAATTATTTTATCTTTAGAAAGAAAGTGATGTGGCCGGTACACGGGATGCTATTTTAAACATTCGAAGAGTCCAGCGTATAAAATTCCATACAGCACTATACTTTACCTAAAGTTACTTGAAAAAGATCCGTTTGCGTGTAAAAAAAGCATAGTTTATCACATAGCAGCCTTATGAAACAGTTAATTAGGAAATACACGTGTCTGTAATTTTAAAAATCTATCATTGAAGTGGACACATACATAAGTTACTGCCGTTTATCAGGATATTATTGATTTAAATTAAAAGACGAAAGCAAACAACATGTCCTTATTTTAAGCGCCTATGATCATACGTCATTATTTACTAACTTGCTTTGAAGAGGTCTGTAGCTTTCTATATTAATATGACAAAATCTAAACATATCTTTAGTTTAACCTGTATAAAAGACGTCATCATAGTTACCAGTCAGCTGTGTTTTAAGGAAACCCATTTGGAAACATACAACGCAACTAAGCAGAATATTAGGTTTAGTTGTTCACGAGAGGTAATAAAGTGTGCAACGTTTAAGGGAATCCTATGATACGTCTATATTGAATGGTAGCCAGGACCCAATACATTTTAACATTTAAATATCATTTGAAAAATGCAAATTAAATTTCATAAACAATCAAAACATTGCAAAAACAACGAGTTGCTAATTTTGGATCGGTAAATCATGCCGAATATTGGTAAACGTAAAACCATTAATCACTTAAGCTCATCCTTGGGACCAAAATATTTCTTGTTTGCCCTTCAAAATGATCATAATTAACCCATGGGGATATGTGAAAATTATGGGAACTTTACCCTTGTAGTATTTTTAAAAACACACAAATAAAATATGTACATCAAATATGATAAAAGATACGATTGAAAGTTTTGGTTATTATTATCAAATTATTTAACTTAATTTATCTGACAGAAAGGCTTTTTATTGCATGTTTTTTTTTTATTTGACGAAGTAGTACCAACTCATTAAGCGAACATTTATACGAAACTGTTTTATAGCTTTATATTAATTAAATATAACTTTAACTAGTCAGTAACTGCAACCGTTAGGTAGCTAGCTCTATGAAGCTTCGAATTTGTCATAGAACAACTAATTAATCCGAATAAAGTTTGGTTAAGGTATTGTATGTGGAGATAGAATATGAAAAGAGTTAAGAAATAATAGACTAGTAAAGACCGAGATACAATAGATAAAACTAAAACTGCTAAAAGTAAAAAATAGTACTAGTAGCTTCCTCCCTTGGCACTAAAGAGGATAGTACTAGGACTGGTGAGCCCGTTGCCCGTAAAGTGTGACTGGGTCTGGATGGGGTATCATGCCACGTGTCTATGGCGTGGTATTCCATAGAGGCAGCACTATAAAGTTGGGCTTTGTGCTCACACCTCCGTTTATATGACTGAAAAAGTGTTGAAACAGATGTTAAAATCGAACACACACATTTGTATACATTGTAGCAAAGATGCGTGATAAAGTCCATTTCTCAAAAACAGTCACCTTCAACTGGTAGACAGAAATAAAAAACTAGAACGTTTTCACTTTAAGCTGGTTATTGCAGATAAAGTTCCAGTAGGAACAGATTTAGATTTTCTCTGGGGTTTCATTTTTATTATATATTTCTTCCAATAACTGAATAAATTAAGCGTCACATTTCACAAGTCCAAACTTGTGTGGACGTTGAATCAATTCGCTCACAGGTAGACGAATACCTCTTCAGTACCATCAAGTCAAATATGTAAATCTCTATAATACTGGAATATTTCACAGACAATTTAAATGATTACCTATTCTATTAATTTCCATTCCGGACATGGAAAAACAGTAAAAAGTACATATTTTTGTTTTGAGTGCAATAATTTTTTTAGCCTTTTTTTAGACTTCACAGAGAAAAATACGTACGTCTTCTTAGCTCTGTGAACAATTTAGAATAAGTTTACTTGATTATTAAATAGTAAAAGTTTCTGTCTTTATATAGCAGAAATATACGGCAATTGGGTTATATCTCGAGTTAAAATCACCTAAATCTCAGTTGTTTTTTATTTTTCTTTTCAAGCCGGACCGATATTTTGTTGCTACTTCCAACACTGACAAAGGCCTCAGAGTGTCATAAACACGTACCACTTTAATGATTTATATTCAACGAATGCAGTCAGAGTTGATGAGAGTTCAATCAATTATCAGCATGGATAAATCAGCATGATCGTAATGTCTGAGATGCCCTAAATTCATGATGAATTACATTAATAGCTAGAATTAATTCAAGTCTTGAATAACCAAATGTTCAAAATGAGTTTATGATAGTTTTGTTATAATAACAGTTAATTTTAATTTAAAGTTGGATCAAAAGAATGAAACTCTTGCTTGTAGTCTTATAAGTAGATCTATTGTTTATCCTTGCAATTACAATTGATGGAATGAAGTTTAAGCACATTAATTTTTACAACAAAATCTAGATTTATTCATTGGTTGATTTACCTAGACATGGTTCCTATGTTTGTCAACTTCATATGGTAAAAAATAACTTTTACAAGCATAAAAAACGAAGTACAAAGGTAATAATGTGCGTAATAATTTGCTTGTATCAAGCACAATAGATCACTTTGTAACAGAAACTGTGGATGTAAGGTGCAATTATGACTTTTTCCTATGCATAATGTCTCGACATTTTTCACAGATCAAATAGTAGGCAGCACTCGTAATGTAGACTGATCAAACTCCATTGGAAGTAACACTGAACGAATTGCGAAAAGACTTATTTTTAGGACGACGACTGAAAACGATCAATATAGACCAAAACAGCAAATATTTTGCAACCTTTATCCGTTCATAACACTTTTCTTGTTATTTGGGAAAAAAGAGTCAAGCGTCAATTGTAAACTCATACTACTTGAATAGATGCTTGTGATACACTTTGAAAGGATCCTAGGATCTTAAACTAATGTCACTGACATTCAAAATAATTGATTACAGTTTTCCGATTGTTATTTGAATAGATGACCAAGTTATCCTATAACTGATTGTGGGGACTCACAATCAATTACTGGATCAAGGGAGTGTAAAGTCTTGCACTGTTTGAGCATTTTACTGGAGCCGTATGAAGCAGCTTTTAAGGAGCTAATATGCGAAAGGATAATATTGTGGATAGGTAATTTGTGCCTCGACTTGCGGAAACATATTTTGAGATTTCATTTCTTTTTTCCAAATTATTTGCTGTATTGACATTTCACTCGTAGAAACCGACTTAATGTAGTTCAATTTTGTTATTGTCAGTGTCTACTTCACGTAGCAAATGTTTTATCCGGATGGAAAGTGATCCAAGCTAGCCAATGATAATGCAATTGGCTCCGCACTGTTTATGTATAACATAAATGATAAACTGAATAATACATAATACGATAATTTCCGATACAGTGTTCATAACTGTTTATATGCATTTTATAAAATACCTAAAAACGATATTTAATTCAGACAATTCACCCGTAACCAATAACTCTTTAAATTACAAGGTTTACTGTTAACGTCATGTTTGTGGACGAAATAAACGTTACGTTGACGTCGAAGTCCGTCCGTCCTCATTATAAATTTTCGACGCTATATTCAAGATAAACAGACAGTGCTATCTTTATTATAGTTGGTAATAATATTTACGCTTCACTGCAATGACGAATGCATGAGTTTTTTGTGTCTTTCAACTGTCGCAGTCTAAATGTGTTACTACTTTCTGTTGTTCTACAAATACCTCTTAGATTGCAACTTGAATTTAGAATTATTTCAGATTTATTTTATAAACAAATTACACATGGAAATGACATTCAATAAATAGCTTTCTGTGGTAATGATGTTGACGGCAATCGCAGAAACTTTACAATGAACATAAAATAAAAAACTTATGATTCGAAAATCGAAAATTCTTTAAATAAGACTTACAATAAAAAAAAACCCTGATTTTAATATTATTACGGAAATTGCATTAGATGAGGAATTACCCTCTGGGTATTATTTTACTTGTAAAGATTAATAAGCGCAAAATTAGATAATTGGAAGTAGTTGCACTAAATTTTCTGATGTTTAATCGGATTCTGTTTATCTCCTTTTTATGTTAATCACGTTTGGTTTAAAATCCATTTATTTTCATCCTTTCTTTAAATTGATACCAAAGGATGACTACGCTTATCTGCCGCATCATCAGCCAAAATGTAGAGACTACTCATTAATATTTGCAAATCAGTTCTTGATATAAAAACTTTTATCTTTCTGGATTATATTTTCAAATAATGTTTTAGAAATATAAATGTGATAATCAAATAAATTTGTCTAAATATTAGTCTCAAAACGTTTCCTCTTTAAAGAAAATGTTGTCGTTAAAAATAAATTAGCTGTTGTTACCTACCTGTCTATTTCATCTATTTCTTTTTAAAGAACCAGACTTGATAGTTTTTGTTTCTGTCTTGTGGGCGAAAATGTAATACCTTTTGAGAATTATTTCAGGCAACTTTTAGTCGCATTCAGATGGCGTGTGTGCGTGATTTTGCTATCTGAACCTACGGATGCCAGGTTAGGGAATTTGGGATTATCTATCTATCTTCGTTTACTGCTTAGCTACCCTTTCGGGTATTATTAGCAGATGCGCAGTCAGTGCAAGTAAAATATTTTTACAAAAGTATTGGCAGTGAGATGTCAAAGTGGAAAAGTGAGACTGAAAATAAGTTCAAAAAGTGTTAGATATACAGAAAAGGGTAGTAAAACCATAATAAAACGCACTTTTGCTACGCCTACTTGAAACATTCAAGCGTAGACAAGAGAACAATTTCAGATGGGAGGTTGTTCCATAAGACCAGAGCACTTGGAAAATTTGTTATAATCTGAAACTGTATGGATTTGTCTATAGGCCAGGGGTGTGTGTGTGATAAGTCAGTCTCCTAGGTCTCTCAAAATATGCTGGGACAGGAATAGCTACTAGTGAATGGACAATTTTGTAAAACATTATTAATTTTGCATCAGTTCATCTGTTCTCCAAAGATCATAGACCGAGAGAATTTTGCGTATCTGAGACACTGCCATATGTGGAATAGTTGTTGTATATCCACCTGATTGCTTTGTTTTGTACCATTTCTATCTAATTGATATTACGTTTAGTGTAGGGTGACCAGACTGAGGATGAATATTCTACATGACGTCTGACAAGAGTTTATATGCTATTTCTCAAACTTTTTTTTTTGTATTGAAATGGAGAAATGAGGGACGACACGTCAAACACCGGGTACTAGTTTGATAACTTTAGTCAATATCTACAGGTTTCGGTCATATAATGACCTTTATCAGGATATTAATTTTAACAAGAAATTCTAGCCTAAAGTACACAAAATATGGGTGACGTTTTTCAGATGTGTTACTACAAATAGCCTATTTTTTGCATGAGTCCAAGAATAGTTTTTGTTTTTAGTTTTGATGTAAATAACAGTTACGTTTTATGAAACCAAATGTTTGCTGTTGTGCAGATTTTGTTAATATGAGTGTCTATTTAACAATCGTCTACCTCTAGGAGAGGTCGATTGTTAGGTCTACACCATAGTATTTTGCAATTGTTACGGTTTCAAGGATCTGGCCATGCAATATATGATCATGTTGTATTGTATGTTTGTTTCGTGAGATCTTAAGAATCAGACATTTACTTGGGTTAAGTGCAGTTTACCAAGTTTGATTTAGGTGGTAAGCTTTTAATTTTTGAAATATCATTTTGATCTATTGACATACTCAGTCACCATAAAATTTGTCTATCAATGTACCAGGTAAATCTGGGTCCTCTTTGTCTACTCCATTATTTTCTACCAGTGCTTAAAGGTGATCCCTTCGGTAAAGGTTTACCGTTTTATTAATATTTTAATCATAACAACAAATATTAAAGGCTGATATACAGTGCTTTCAAAGATGCGAGGGAAAGGTTATTAATAGAATAAACTGTTCAGTCAGTTGGAACCTAAAAGTTCAGCAATAACAGAACACTGCCAGACTTTACTTCAACAATGAAATATTCACAGTTTGCAAAAGTAATCTATTTCCATTACCAAAAACTTCAAAAAATATTGTAATGAAATATACGTTTTAAATAGTGTTGCGGGTAATCAAATATCAGTGGGTACACATGTATTAATTAACTGTTAACCGCGACCCTGTCAGAAAAGATATAAATCAATTTCTAACCAGCTTTGAATCTCATATACTAGTTCGATGATTGAAATTTTAGACAAGTCGAATGTCGATTCAAAGCTGCCTCGAGGATAGAAATTCAAAGTTTCAAAAAGTTTAATTTCAACATGGCATTTAATGTGGTTGATATTCACATACAATGTATTGCAAAATCTGAATTGAGACCTGGTATTGAGTTACCAGCTTGTTGTAAGACTGAAACTTATTTCTTAAAGTCATAAAGCGACCTGACATTGATTTGTAGAGCCAGGTCGGAAAATCTAGCACTACGTTTCGAACCAAATCAAACATATCGAAGAAGCTAAATATATTGTTCCATGTATTATATTTCAATCCTGCTCAAAGATCGAAACTCAACATTTCAGAACAATCAAATATTTCAAGCTTGCATACTATGTCAAACTTGAACTAAAACTGAAATTAAAATGTTGACACCGCTGAATTAATTTCCAGCCAACTCAACGGTTTGAAAATCTATAACTGCTACATTTGGATTTAGCTACGTTTGGTTCCAGCATTAATTTCGACCTAGATCGCCTATGAAGATAATTTTCCCGCTCTAGTTTAATTTAAAGCCAGATGGATAAACGAAATTAAAATTTTGAAAAGCTGAATTTCAATTTACCTTTAAATCAAGAAATATCTCGTGGAAAAATGTAGGATTTAAAAATGTTTGATATGTCCGTGCAATTCGAATATCAATCTTAAAATTTTCAACAAGCTGAAATACGACCTAGCATTAAATTTTTGAATGGTATCAAATTTCGAGCCATTTCGAAGATCAGAATTCAAATTTTTAAAAAGCTCTGATCGAGGTGACATTGACTCGAAATTAATGCTAGCTTGAATTCAGCTATATAAACATTTGCATTTAGATCTTTCATCTCTAATATCAATTCCAGCCCAATACTCGGTGTCTTCTTTTTTATTAGAATTTTATCTCCGAATTTACTGGGAATTTAATTTCAGCTTGATGTTCGTTTGTTGAAATTTTTATTTCGATCTGACTTGCCCAAAATTTGATTCTGTCTCGTAATTCAGTTCTTGAAATTTTTAATTTCGATCTTCTAACAGGCTTAAAACTTAATCAAGCACGAATCAGTTCAATGTTGTCCCGAATTCAAGACTGAAAATTTAAGTTTCGACCTTCCAGATAGCTCCAACGTCAAATCGGCATTTGACACTGAAAATGAAAATTTGGAATTATGGTACTCAAACTGTTTACAATCGACTATTGGCTGTGAACAACATTCAGATTATGAAGCTTTCACTAATTTCTAAACCCTCACGATTCTGCAGTTAAACTGATGAGAAGAAATCAGTATTTACCGTTATTCTGTAAGAATTTATGGAAATTAAGAGAATTTTTGAGAGAATTTTTAGTGTTGTTGGTAATTAGAATTTAATATTCATTTACAAAACGCTTGAAAAAAGAACAATGTCTTCTTCAGATAGAAAGCTATAGTTAATATTAAATAAATAGCAGTGATTACAGAATACGCCGTCTGCAGTGGTCTTTAAGAGTAAATAATAAACTATTTATTCCTTGCCGAATAGAACTATTTTCGGCAAATCCGTATTTTACTAGACGGTTTTACGCTATCAATATACCATATGATATTTCGAAATGATTTGCAAACCATTTTTAAAAGCAATAATTTTATAACGAGAAAAAAATAAATGCTTAAACTTAGTTGTTTCTACAAATGTGATACAATTTTTAAAACATTATTACCTGTTTGTAATTATAATATGATAAATTTTGACGTGCTGAGCCTAGTTAAGATTTTATTACCTTACAAAATCGGATATTCAAGTTTATGCAATTAGTAAGATGAATCAAGTTGTAAATATATGACAAACGATGAATGTACATTTGTATGTATTTTATAATGTATACAGTATTGAAACACTATATGTGTTTGATGTATTGTTAACGACAAAACAAGAATCCTAGATTTTACACTCGCACTGCGGTCCTGATTTTATCTAAAATTTTAATTTTTTAAACGTTCAGAGATATTCAAATGGTTCGACTTTATTTGTCTAGCATTTCCTCCTTGGATATTGTTCCTTATTATGAGATGTTGGATCGTCCTAAAATTAAATTGATTTGGATTTGAAATCCTTCATCCAGCTCCGTGCAGCTACTTCAGTTCCAAGTATTAGGAGAATATCTTTTTTCTGAATACTGGATTTCTATAAATGTATTTTAATCATGATAGTAAAATTTTGCATAACATGTCTGTGTATATAATATTTCAACTACCTAAATATCGCGACATACAAACGAGAATGTTCGACATTTAAAAAACTAAACATTACAGGAGAAAACATTACTAAAGTGACTTAAACTCATCGATTGATTGAACGACGTATATTAAATAAAACAATACTCAGCTTCTCTTTTCGGATAAACATACAAGTATTTGGTCAAGGTTTATACTTTAAGATTTAAAACTACTTTCGTTATTTTTAATCCCAAACGTAAATAACTTCTTTCCATTCCAAAGGTTTTTAATCAAAATCATTTAAAGACAAATTACATTATATGTCCAACAACGTGTTCTTCCAACGTTGGGCTGTTTCTAGTATTCTTTTTCGAACTGGGATTGTTTGATAACAAAAACACGTTTTTTTCTGAGTAATTAATTTTGGACAAAGCATTTTCAGGAATAAATATTTAATCTCCATAACAATTCTTTCGAATAACAAAGCCAGAGAATTGTGTCATTATTAAAGAATACGAGTACTACAGTTGACAACTATCTTACAAAGACTTAACTCTATCGATTGCAAAATTGAACGACGTTATTCTTTTATAATAAACTATACTTCAGCATTTCTCATATTTTGGGATAAAATGATATTCTACCGTATTTGTTCATGATTGGTTTACATACTTTAATGATTTAAACACTAGGCCTTTAGAGTTTGATCTTAATCCCCAAACGTGACATAACATTTTCAACATGTCCAACACACCCGTGTTATTTAGGATACAACCTAATCAAATTTACAAAGACAAAAATACAATATAGGTAACCTACATTTACAGTTGTGAACTGTTTCTAGTATTCATATTCTTCGGAACCTGTGGCTGATTGTATTGATAAGGCAAAAACACTCGTTTTTTTCTGATAATTAATTATGTTGCTGGCAAGCTGTAAGCTGTTCAAGGAAATACCGGTATTATCGTAAATTAAGTTTACTAGACATTAAACACATTCTTTGTAACAAGCCACGGATGAATTTGTACTGACTGAAACCTAATCAGGAGTTAATATCCATTGAAAGCTATAATTTTGAACAATAATGTCATTAGTTGTGATTTGCCTGAAAAGTTGTTATTTATTAAATTATCAGTGAAATGGTACTACAATATAGGAAATACAATGATGGTTAAGTTAAAATGACCTTTATGTAACCACCTGGAACTCGCTATATGTATTTTCGATCTTATGACATCTCTGGAGAGATCACTTGGAAGCATCGAAAGCAACCAAGAAAGGTAACAGAAGACCCGGTTGAACTACCTCTGTTCATGAGAGGAAATGAGCTATACCCCTTATACCTCTAGTACATGGAATTCGTGTGCTGCATAAAATGTCTAGTGGTAAAAACAGTTCTGTAGCTGGACATCATTCGTCTAAATATGCTTAAGTAGGATTAAATAAATTTACTTGCTTCTCCAGGGAAAAGATATACATTTGTAGTTACGATCAGACTCCCAATAACATTCATGCCATGTGCTTGCTGCTAAACCGATTCCACGCAAAACTATTATTTATTCGGACACAGAAGCGGCTACAGAACAACAAACGGTATACGAATATGACTATATACCGAATATTTGATATCAGTAAATGAGGTATAATAGTCCGATTTCGTGATGTGTTACGTACCATTTGAACTGATGATATGTAATATAAAAAATATGTCAACCAGAAGTGGTGACGTCAGAACTGGTCGATTTGTGTTATGACATAGCGTGACGTAGGCTAGTATTTTATGTAATTATCTTAAGAAAGTAACAAACTTTCTTTAGAAGCTCAACTGTGCTGTCCTATCTCAAGTAGGTAGTTTTTTAGTTTCATGACAGTAGATGTAAACTTTTATCGCAATTTGTAATAAATGTTATAAAACGTAATTACAGAGCTTCTTAGATAAGTCGTTTCTGTATGTTTATTGCTTTGCCTACTTACTTCTTAAATCTGAAAATGACAGAATTTCTCTTTAAACACAATGACCGAAACCAAATCATAACTGAGTGACCAAATCATTTATAACCTAATTCTTCAAGAGGATTATGACAGTGATTATTTATTGCGATTTGCTAAATAAGGTTTTGGCACATGGATAACTTTCTCATCAGGCGGAACATAATTTGTAAGCTCTATTATTTTACTGATTGATATTGCCGCAAATATAATTCCTGATTTAAGCGTTGACAAACCAATTATTGTATTATATGATATGAGCCGCGCCATGAGAAAACCAACATAGTGGCTTCGACCAGCATGGATTCATGACCAGCCGTCATACAGCGCATCTGTCAGATCCATGCTGTTTCGAAATTTCCAATTCAATAGGCTTTTAAAACGACAGAATGGAGATGACGATGGCGGATGCGAGTGGTTGATCCATGTGGTCGCAAACCATATGTTGGTTCATGACGTAATAGTTTTACTATTTCTCTTCAATCAGTGGTCATAACTGTGTCATGCATACAAAAGCCGTCAAAAGAGCAACCAATCAGTTTGAACAAAGAAGTAGGATAGATAAAGGTTTGTTAATAAAAAAACACCCATCTTGCATATGCACAAACGAAACGTCAAGTCGAAGTTCGTCTCGTAATCAGAGTTTATGTAAGATAAGATACTGTATTAAGACATAAACGTATAATTCAAAAATATGATGGTAAGAAGCAGTGAAAATCTTATTTTTTGTAGGTTATGGAAATGTTGATATAGCCCAGTAAGTCTTTTTCTTTTTAAATGAAATATTTTACGTACCATTCAAACTAAATCTGCATTCCCAACGATGAATCTGTATAATACTTGTTTACATTTTCGAATGATCTTACATTGCTTTACGAGTCATTATAATAAAGTTAATTGTCATACTATTATGTGTAAGATACATTCATTTCACCGGCCGTTGTCCTTAGGACGCGAAGTCATCCATCAAACAACTTTTATTTTACTTTTGCAGGGCTATTGAATTTTAAAATCATTTAACCAGGCAAAATAATGTGAAAGAATAGAATATTAGTGAACATTAGAATACAAATCTCGAATTAGTAATGTAGTTTGGTATGAAATACTATGCTTTGTCTTAAGTACATGTTAAGACATAATTAACGTTTCTATATATCTCAAGACAAAATATAAATTCCTGAACCGCAATTTATATTTCAGATATATATCATATTTTAATTACATAACTTTTAAACAATAGAGATCGTATATAATTATATCAGATATTTTATATCTCATTGTAACGGTAAAAAGTCAGGGGTAGTACTTTCCTGCAAAATAACCATTTGTATTATTCAGTGTTAATAATACACAGTAAGTATTTGAGTGAGTAGTTTCTCTTTTGGAAAAAAAGAAAAGCATTTTGTGGCACTTGATTGACATCCATCTTAGATATATCCTTCCTATGATTGGAAAATCTCTCGTTCTCCGAAAACGAAGTAAAAATCTTAAAACATCAAAAGTAAGCTCTGTTAACTCCAGACATTTTACACATTGTCTTGGCCTAATATATGTCACTGTCAATTTGAAACTAAATACCATCATGGAGATACAAAGGAATACAGTTATTTTGTGGTGCGTCTTCATGAGCTCGTGCTTTTGAAAGATATGAAGCGGGAAGGAAAGTTTGACTGCATGACCTTGAACCAACATAGCCGATACGTTGTTCACATGATATTATTGTGGGCAACGGAAATTTCAAAGTGTTCAAGGGTTTGAAAAGATTTGAAACAAGCACGAAATCCAACCAAGCTGCCCTTTAAAATCATCACAAGACTTTGAGCATGAATCGGTCTGGCAGGTATAAGTAAGTGTTTGTCTGACTTGTCGTCTGCTTATGGCAAACATTTTACTACGATTTTAAAACATCTTGTTATGAAGTCTGTTCTCTCATTAAGGTTCTTAATAACTTACGTGCCAAGACCTAAATTCAGACCATATATAGCTGACTTAAGATATCGCGTTGCAACATTTTATCTTACCGTGCGATATTAACCTTGTATCGACAAGACTTTACGTTGCATCGTGCACGTAGTCTTATTAGGCAGATATCTGTGTCAACTTATTTGAACAGTTTGTGCATGAGTTAAAGGATAGTAATCAAGCACGAAATCACATAACACTGCCTTGCTACATGACACTTCGGAAAACTCAAATAACATTGAAAATGAAACAAGAAGTTGTATTATATTTCTGAAATGTTAGGACAGTTGTGTCAATTTTAGATTCATCGCATTTTGATCACAAGTCCAATGCATTGAAATCCAAGTGCATAGTCTATTGTAACAATAAAGTTCTATGATTTTGTGTGACAGAAAGCTGTACATATTTCTATAAGTATATAGTAAAATAGAAAAAGTGGAAGCCACAGGTCGCTCAACACAACAAAAATGAAAATGTTGCAGGCTCGGTTTTATTGAACCTGTTCATGGACGGTAGTGGAAATGCATGCTACCGTTCACGCCCTCTAGCCCCGGGTTGAGCAGAACTCAACATTTACACAAGTTACAAGTACCAACTGCCGCAGATGTGTTCATACGGCGGAGCACGTGGAACCTTCAAATATATTGATATACATTAGTGTGCAATAGCATGAAAAGTGGATCATGTTCTCCAGTTAAAATAATGAATTTACAAGTGTGGTCACCTTAGTATACAAAACAGTGCGTAATAGGAAAAAAGAGCAATATAAACTTAAAGTTTTGAAAGAGGTTATGAAACAAAATTACTTCCAAACTGTCGCAGCGAAATCTTAAAATTTTATTTTTTTCTTTAATTTGAAAATTTGTGTTATAGGTTATAGGAATCATTTGGTGAATCGTCTATATATAATACATTGAATGCCTGTCATAAATATAAAAGGGGAACGCTTATATTGTTTCCCGTGGTTTTAGAAAATGACCTTTCCTTGAAGTTCTCTAAACATCTAAAATTATAAAGAATAATAAATAATTATTTTTTGACACTTGGATGACTGCGTTATAGTACTGTTTATAAGAATAGACATTGTGTATTTTTTTGTTTTGTTGACTTGTTGTTGTTGTTTTATTTTTGTTAATTTTTATTATTTTTGTCGAGCCCGCTTGCGGTGAGCTCGACTTTGTCGTCATTTTTTGGCGGCTCGGTGTGTGTGCTACCGTCCGTGCATGAGTCCGTGCGTGCGTCCGTCCGACTTTGTCCGGACCGTAACTTTTACATGCATGAACCAATTTTGTTTATATTTGGTACGAATGTTTACCTAAATGAGAAGGAGTCTCGTGCGCAAACCCATGTTCCTATCTCAAAGGTCAAGGTCACAGTTGGAGGTCAAAGGTCAAATTGAAGTTTGTCCGGAACATTTCTTCTTCATGCATGCTGGGATTTTGATGTAACTTGGCATGAATGTTCACCATTATGGGACGGAGTGTCATGCGCAAGGACCAGGTACCTAGGTCAAAGGTCAAGGTCACACTTGACAGTAGGTGGGCTCGACATTCTGGCCGTGGGCATACTTGTTTTTTGTTTTGTTTTGTTTTGTTACATGATGTTTTGACTATAAACCTGCAAGTAATCGATAACTTCCTGAAGTTGGAGGGTGAAAAACGTCAAAATATTGTGTTCAAACAGTTATCATGAACATGAGGTATTGTATAGTACAGGTTGAAAGCTAAGCAAACGCCCGTACTGATCGAAGACAACACCAGCTGTTCAGTTCTCCAGCCAGTAAGAAACTAACACGTCTGCGTCCGACTTGGTTAAATTCTTTTGTAGTTTGTTTAGAAATAATAAAAAAAATGAAAGATACAGAAATGCAATTATTAAACAATCATGCGTCAATAAAACTGATAAAATTGAGGATACCTTCACAGTCGTCAATCTTCATTTCAATGAATTAATCTACGGGGACTATATTAAAGGTTAAGGTAGTTCTGCACGTTTGGATCGAAATTATTTCTACAATGTAGAATTTGATTAAACACTGATTTTTCAAAACTTCAGAATATACCTAGAAAATTAAGCAAATAAAAAAGATAGGGTCGTGTGCTTGATTTTTTGCTAGACTGATTTGAAAAATAGGGACCTCATGCAGTATTTCATAATGAGAGTCTATGGGAAAATCATAACTTTCTTAACATTTTCGCGAATAGAAATTTTTCTACAATGTAGATTTTGATGAAACTTCTCACAGTTGTAAATAAAGACATGACCTATAATTTGATGAAATAAAATATATAGGTCCGTGTGCTTATTTTTGAGATATTTGACCATGCTTAAAGTAAACCGGACATTTCACGCTAATTTTAGGACGTTATTTTGAATTATTTAACATGTGATATGTTTTAATATCATATTTTGACTTTACAATATAGCAACAGTACCATTGTAATAAATTTACTCACAGGTTGCAATTAATTCATAAAATGATTTTCTGTTCCGTTCGCCGAATCCAGTCTTTATTCTACGTTTTCCGGAAAAATGGCGTCACGCCATCACTTCCGGTTTATCAAACGTGCAGAACTACCTTAATGATCAATTGCGGCTATAAAATTAATCGTTGGAAAATTTCAGTCATTTATTATTTCAAAATTTATAACTGTATGCATGGAAGGGTTCATCAAAAGGCCTTCAAGCTTCTGAGTACTGAAACGTTTACAATCATTAATTTCATGGTTTATGTCAAACGAATTAACAAGTTATTGATCAGATGCTTAACCAGCTTCATAAATGTCTTTTCCATATCTCGATTTGGATATAATTCATTATACATGTACACGCATTCCACAAGAATAAAGTCTGGGTATACAGTACGCATATATGCTGTGCATTTGTTTTATTAAATTAGTTTGGAACATTTTGATGACTAGAAAGAGATATTGTTTTATTTAGTTTCATCCTAGATTTTTTCACGTTATTTGCATTCAGTTGATAACGTTATACTTGTATTTAAATTGTTCCCAAAAACAAGTGTGTTTATAATTTCACCAAAACGTTGTAGCATTGCTTTACTGACAAGTAGGCATATATTCACAATAAATAAACTTCTGACGCGAAGCACCAAATATAGTCAACAGACGTAAATAATAATTGTAAGGTTAATTTAAGACATTTTGATAATAAATATGCGCCACCAAGGAAATAGATTTCAAGTACTTTCTCATTTTGGACATAAAAATTGCTTATCTTCGGGCAATGGCGTACATTTTTAGTGCAAATGTTATGACTAAGACGTATCATGTATTAAATGAATGCTTTCGTCTAGACCTTACGGTAGATTCTTGGAACGATTGAAGTTATGATCGCTTGGTTTTAAAAAATCAAATGTTCTTATTTGAACTTAGACTAAAGGTTTTGTTGTCATTCATAGTTTCTTTTTCATAAAGGGGTAAACCAGTACTCTTTAACCATTGCTCTAAAGGTGGAAAAATGTTTTCAAATTGCCTTCGTTTAAGCAGCTATTGTATTGTATTGTTCAGGTAACTTCCGCCTTTTGTATAGGCGCACCCTCCGGAGAGGTAGTTTTTTCCTTTTTTATGAACTGTGATCACTAAGTGATATTATTTACAAGTGCACACTACGTGTATATGTACAAGTGTCTGACAGGTGCAGACTAGTTGAAGAGACAGATATTCAGATACAAGGGAATCCGGGTACCAGACCCTAGCTCTTTTTGAATAGACCCCTTGGTTCTTTAACGTGCCTGGTCTATAGCACCAATACACGCGAGGATCACCTGGGTTTCTGACCAGTACACCTCTAGTTGGGTGGGAAACACTGAAAAGCATTTCTGAAAATTCCTGAGGCATCTGTCGGGGATCGAACCCAACACCTCTGGATTCTAATAGACTAAGAATTGACTTTAGACTATTCAACATAAATTGATATTTATCTTGATTAACATTGTAGTATCATTGTCTTTCATTCAACATTATTCTATGACCATTCTTCTGTTGTGTTTAAACATACTTTTCTTTTTACAGATTTTTCAGATTTATCTCAAAGTATCTGAGCGATCTGAGGATGTCGATATAACACCATTTGGATAAAACAACCTATCACATCTGAGAGATACATGTGCTCTGATATAAAAGGATCTTTGCTGGACTGATAAATACTAGTCACCAGGCTGCTAGTGAGAAGTAATATTATGATCGTCCAAACAACATCAACGTCTACGATTATTAGTTAACAAACGTCAAATTAAAGCAACTTAGAAAACAACAGGTTTCTGTATTGTCATCGTAACATCCCCAGACAGCGACAATATAATTTGAGAAAACTAATAGCATTTTCATGTTCTTTATATTCGCAACAGAATGACAACACCCATTAATTAATTGAGCCTGTTAAAAATCACTTACCTGCTTCATTCAGATTAAGGGCCTGCTTGCAGTCTTTCTTGCCATTTTAAACGTACAACACGAGAGATATGCGCTTCTGTGAAAGCTTTAAAGAGTGTCCGCTCTCTGAAACGTGTCCACTTTTTCGACTTCAAATGACATATTTCTTTTTCATTAAACGTTTGCTGAACTTCGTCACAAGTCAGTCGCGCCTGTGTCTATATGTGCGTGGGTGCGTGTCTAAATAGAAAAAATAATGAAAATAGATTTTGTGAGGCTAACATGTTTATTTCAATTAGTTTGTTACAGTTGTTCAAATAAGGGGAGGGCAAGTTGATTAACAGTAATTTCAGTGGATTTTATCGTAAGCGTTTGTGCATTCAAGAACGTTATGTAATGGAATATCAGTGTAGTGATAAAATAGGAATTATAAGAAACCTTAAGGAGGTTCATCTAGCAAACAGAAACGCAGAAAATGTCTTCCAAAAGCATACATGTTGTGCACAATATGTCTACCGGTTAAAATTAAGTGGTAAATATAATTATGGCAATACATGTGCCAGGTAATTAAAAAAGATCAAATGATAAGTGGGTAAAAGACATAGGACAGGCATAAAATACGGCACTTCAACGTACGACCTTATAAGCTTGAATGGTCACGGATGAATACTGCGTTCTGCACTTCATCTCATTATGGAAAACAGTTCGTTGGCTTAATGCGAAACTGTTGTATCTTGTTCTTTATCTATAAATGAATACAGTAACAATAGGTTTGCTTTGAGCCCTCGATTTGTGGTTATTATTTTGACAATTCTTTGTCAGATGACGATTTGAATTCAACACGGAAACAGTGCATTTTAATCTCAATATATCCTGCCTTGTTGCGACTATTTTGTTTTCTAATGTACTTGAAAATACAACAACATATTTCAGGAATAATATGAGTTTCATGTGTAAACTTCAAAATTACCGCGTAATGATCAGGAGCCTTATGCATTAAAATCCATTATAGCACTGAAAAGTAAAAAGCATGTGACAAGAGAACACAAATAATGCTTTAAATGTACATAACGTTCTGAGAAAAGAAATCCCAAGCTGTCTCATTCAGTGAGACTGTCACAATTTGCTCCTTTCTACATGCCTTTAAGGTATTAGGCCCATAATAGAGTACCTTTTTTTTTGAAAATATTCAATTCCTACCATAAACCTACTTTGACTGCAATTTTCAGGGGGGCGTGGGTTCAAATCCTACTGGGACCAAAATTTTTTCCCCTTATTTTCCTTTTTTTCTAGTAAGTTTTCACTTCTTTCAAGACTTGTTATTGATATATTGCATGAGTAGAGTTAGACATCTTTAAAAATACTGAGTTACATACGGTAAAAGTTCTTTATTTTGCCTTCAATCTTTAGATTTCATATTGTGGAAGAAATGTAGGTAGGTTTTACTTCTGCCCCATGGTTATTTTTGAATGAAGTGAGCAAAATTCAAAACAGACCAATAGCATTCGACCTTAATTTTTCAATGTTGAAGTAAGAATTCTGTCGCATTAAACCCGTTTACTTGAGGCACCCTAAAAAATGATACTGACAGTTTTATTTTAAGTTTTATAGTTGTTTACCAATAGTTTGATGTTTCTTTCATAAAAAATAATAGTAAAATGAATTCTATGTAAACGTTTCAGATAAAAGCCATCACTTTGAAATTTGTCGACACTTGAGCTTGAGGAAATACCATAAATTACACAAAATTTATAAAAAACGGCATGGTAAAAGTTTTTAAAAATTTGCAACACAATGTAAAGTACGGTCAACTGTAAGAATATACCAAGCAAATGCCTTGTTTTAAACATTACTATTAGGTGCCTAATACCTTAAAACAGGTTTCATAGGTTTTATATTGGCATTGAAGAAACTAGTTAATCGTTTCTTTTATACATTTTTCACTGACTGTTATCAACGCAGAAAGAAATGCTAGAATTATAGGTAGCGTAATTCTTTGCCGCTGTTGTTCTTTTCCTGCATGTCTTTAAAAACAAGTTCCAGAGGTTTAGCATTTTAACTGTTATATGACAAAACGGAAGAAATTTGTAAATTGTCTTTTTATAACGTTTTCACTGACTGTCATCAACATAGGAAAGAAACGCTTTGTACAATGGTTGCACATAAAGTAATTAATATTCTTTCCCGCTGTTATGGAAATGACTTGAACGATCAAAACTCTTAGAAAACGCCTACATGATATATTCATTTGATCAAAAATGTTACACAAATTAGTTAAACATCGAAAATTTGGCGGTTATTTGACCGCGTTACTGCGACTTTCTAGTAATTGTTTCTTCTTTTGTTTGACAAACATACTTTATGCACTAGATATCAGTTACATTATACTGCTGAGGTAAAAAGAACAGTTTTATGTACAAATGATAACTGTCGATATGAATATGACCTCTTTAACATGTGAAACATGTCTAAAATTGAGCATACCGCTAGAATAAAATATACGTATGTAGAACGTAATATTTTTTGCACACATTTTACTGAGCATCTCAAATGAAAATATTTTGGATATCGTTGTTTTTAAAGTTCAACTGTTAAAATAAAGAAAAGTGGAAACTTCACAGGTCGCTCAACTCATTTTGTTATGTTAATGTTGCATTCTATTCGTTCTCTAAATCCCGTGTAAAAGAACTTCATATTTCTCGATTTTACTTTCGTGTACACACACACGTATTACAATTAATACATATGTTCAGTGCCGTAACCAGAAGTCATATACAGTAGTTATTACATGTACGTTAATTTAGTCTATAATAATGAAAGCAGACAGGCTTAATATGTATGTAGAATGTTACAAATCGCTATGAACACATAAAGATTTTTCTATTGCACTTTTTTATGAAATATGTAACACACTAAAAATACGTATTTGAAAAAAGTAACTGGTTCCCTTTTGCCATTCAGATTTACTACTTATTCATAATAACTTGAAAGGAAAATTTAAACTTTATCGTTTTTTTTATTTTCATGTGATATACTACGAAAGGAAAAATAAGAAAGAACAATATCTAACCAGGTCATGAAAACATGTGATAAAACTAATTATCAACATTTTTGTATATTTAGAGATTAATTTCAATTAAATACTCCTCTACATTGTAGTTTATAGAATATTCAATAAAACTCAGACAAATGTAATTTGAAATTACCTTTGGTCTCCTTATTCGACCCACGTGATAATTTCCACTGTGTAAGGTTACTGGCACTGACCAACTATTTCATTTTACCACAATTAAAATGCCTGAGTGTATCCTTATTGAGAAACATTTCAATACCAAAATTACCTTGTCTGTACTCCTGAAACATTCGACACAAAACTGTCCATTTAGACAATTGGGAAAATTTCTCGTCCGTCCACACCCTAAATTTCGCTGAAAATATCTATATAAAATTTATGGTTTATTTTTCAGACCGCTTTTTTGGATTGTATCAGGGGTTTGCTTTTATGGTGAGTCTACATTTCGAAACGATTAAGGTGGATATCAGATGATTTAATTTGAACTAGTTTCTTAATTCCTCTTTAAATAAAAAGAAACCAGCATTTGATAAAGATTATAAAATGTAAAGTTATTCTTCCTTTCCGAAATTAGGTACATTCCCCTTTTATTTACTGTATTTGATGTTTATTTAGATCAACATTGTGCAAAATTTACAACGTGTCAATTCCGGTAAACGTCTTTGGACAAACATTGTATTGTTGAAGTTTAAACATGCCCTCCAGAAGTTTTCCAGCTTACCACGGCATCCCTGAAGATATCCCTGTGCGATATGGAGAACATGTAACATCATGAGGTGAATGAAGCGACGTTGAAGCTGGATTGAAATTACTCAAACTATACAGCGGGTGCCTCCGTGAACGAGAGTTTAAGGTCGCTGACGTCAAATAAATTTCATACAGACTTTAAGGCATTAACTGCAATTATTCCACTTTTGGATATCACTTTCATCATTTGAAACAAAATGATATTGTCGTTTTATGAATGCACACAAGGGTAGACATTCATACGCATGGTGATTTTTATTTCCGTGTGCCGGGTTCAAGATCATTCTGTATTATTTATTCGAATATATAAGTTTACGCTTTGACTTTCCGGCTGTCAAACATGCAGAACTAACCTAAGCTATGAATAAATGAGAACCTGTCGAAAGTTACGTGACATACAGAAGTAATTACCAAGCTGCCTCTCACCGGATACAACGTTTCATGACACAAATGTGTAAAATGTTGAAATTTGCTTTTCAGAGCAAGAAAGTGTCATTAAGAAGTGAAATACTATGAAAAAGGAATTATAGAAGCTAATTTGTATACACTTGCTAGAGATAATGAAGTCACTAGTTTTACAATAAAGGTCATTGACACACTAATGGCTAGGTTTAATCTTCTTTTGGAACGCGATGAAAATGTAAGGAAAAATGAAAATATCATACATTGTTTTCTTTATTCTAAACTAAAATGGGTATTTTTGCAATATAAAAAGGTTTGCCATATATATTATAAATTTGCTAACGAACTGAGTCTTTGATAGATTCGGCAAGACAGCCGTTCCCAATTAAAAAAGGAAGATCGTAGGGAAAAAATAATGGCAATATAGGATCAAATTAATTCACTGCTTGACGTTACAGAGAACAGTACATAAAACCTTTTTTGTACTCTCAGACAGTAAATATGCTTACCATTCAAAGCAAATGTGTTAAGTAATCGTTCATTTTGGCTGGAGAAACAAACGTAGCAAAGTCTGTCAGTATTACTTGTGTTATAAATGTATATCAGCAAGAATTCTTAACATCCTCCACGCACCATCTCAAGACTTCAGAGGTGCGGATTTTCTTGCACGACAAACTTGCGTTTCCGGTGATTTTACCCATGCCGTCATGACCAATCTGGCACCCGCATGCCAAATGACTCTCGTGTTGATAATGACGACTAACGATTTGTGCGTTGATTATATATTGTTTATGTAAAATTCCATAAATTTGAATAGATGTTCTTTGGTCCTTAAAGTGTTTTGCAAATCAAAACAACGTACATGTACCAAACAAAATAACGTTACACTAGAAATGCCGTAACTAACCCGGAACTTTGTTGTTGTGCGTATTAGAAATGTCATGACGTTATTTCTGTTTACTGGTGTTACTCTCTCGGTCTTTGTTGGACATACTGATGGGAATATCCGGTCTTCGGGTATTTATTTTCCCGGTAACTTTACAGAGCATCGTTACCGCCAAAACATTTACCTTATACCCTGAGATTTCCATCTGCATATTTTTTGTTAAACAAAATTGTCATGTTTGAATTGTTCGAAAATTTCATGGGAATATGAATAAAAGAGAAATGTGTCATATTCGTGTATTCTTATTCGTAATGAAAAGATAATTATGTGTATTTCTTCTGGTAGATTCGTCAAAACACATTGTTTAGGAGTAACAAAAAGTATGTTTTGTTTTCTTTGGTCGATTCATACCAACACGTTGTTTAGGTACAACAATGAAATAATGTATACTACTTCAAGTAGCTTCATTCCAAGACATTATGTAGGATTAACAAAAGGATCATGTGTTAATTTCTCTGCATTGTTTAGGAATAACAATAAAATCATGTGTATTTCTTATGATGGATTCATTTCTCCACATTGTCTAGGAAAAACAGTGAAATCGTTTGTACTTCTTGCGTTAGATTTATCTCAACACAATGTTTTTGAGATTTTCGTATTTTAAAGAACATGTTCCACGCTGTATTTATATTGATTTCAACACGACGAATGTGTTATACATTCCACGGAATAAATTTAACACGAGTCTACTGTTTAACAGTTCGATTCTAATTTGATTCATAAAAGCAAATTAAACCAATTTGTCATGAAATTTATTGATAATTTGCATCAGCTTTTGGTTCTTACAATTTTAAATTGGTCATGTTCTTATCATGTCCATAACATAAAAACGATTATGATTACATACCCTTATGATCGCTGAAAATGGTGAAGTACGCATTGAAGGAAATTCGTGTAAAATGTTTTATTTTTTACCTGTTCTTGGAAAACAATTCACAAGGAAATGTCCTTAAACGAACACGATTTGTAATACTAGAATTACGAATTGTTTTATTCTAGTCTAGAGATATTTCATTAAATAACGCTCCTTACATGCAAACACGCATATGTTTACGTAATTTAGGACAAATATAAACTCTAGAATCAGCAAATTCATAATTGTAGTTTGTACATTGTATTTTGCAAACCTAAGCAGAATTTTTATGAGTAGGCACCCGTTGATGTTTGTTTTAGTTCAGTGACCACCAACACTTTTCTGGTATGCATCTTGTTACAAGATAATTACTAAGTGCTTCTGCATGTCTATGAGCTATAAGAAGTACTCTTTATAAACAACTCTGTATATTTAATGATCCAGCTGGTAAAAAAATGAAATCCATGGAAAAGCGCTTTCTTTTTTATTGTTGTATATTCGTTAGTTATATCGAGAAAATATTTTCATAAGTTGTATCATGAAAACATTTTCATTTCTTGTATTATGGTAGCATTATCATCAGATATAGTATGGAAACATTTTCATCTGTTGTATAAAGGAAGTATTGTCATTTTTATACAGATGAAACATTTTCCTTTGTTGTTTTTAGGAAATATTTGTTATATATAGAAAACAATTTCATATTTATAAAGGAAGCATTTAACAGGAAACATTTTTATCTGATATATATAGGAAACAGTTCCAGACTGAAGTGTACTTGGTCCTATGTCTTGTCACACATGAGTTGAATTCATCATAATCAAATATATATTAACTGAAAATGCAAAGTCTTCATTGTGATAGCAAATGTACAAATGTTCTGTCCATTCTTAGCACACGCAGAGAAATAAAACGGAATATTTAATAACGCGGAAGCTTTGAAATTGTATTTAGAAATTCTAAGAAGGCAAAGAGAGGTATTTGTGTTTCTTTGTATGGTGCAAAATAATCTCAGTCAGTAAGAATTACACTGATACAAACTTTAATTAAAAAGTGAAATAAACTATGCATAGTCAAGACATGGAATTAAGTGCAATATATACAGTCCAGTGTAAATATGCACTGGGTCACTGGTAATGATATTTCCTAAAATGTATGTAAGATAATAAAGATGTAAAGTTCAAATGTAATGTGATTTTCCTCATCCAGCGTTTGAAAAGAAATATTTCTCATGATTCACAATACGTTAGAGTATCAGAATTATTAGTTCGCAATTTTCTTTAGTTCTGAGGCAATAGCGGTAGGGGTAATAAAGAGGGAATAATCTCGCCTTATCTACTAAAATAAGGGTAATTTGCCGCGAAATACAAATGGTATCATTGATAGATATGCCACTCACTTCCTAGAAGAAAATGCCTTAAACACGTTGTTCATAAATATGCATTTTCAATTTTAATTCAGCTGAGTTCAAGGCAGGCCGACTCCCGATTTAGGGAAAAGCTTTATTTCATATTAATTTTTATCATTTAATACAATAGCAATCAGCCGAAAGACGTGTTTTTTGATGATTGTCTGCAAATAATTTTTACCAGTCAGCATTTATCATTTTCGGGCATGATAAACACACTGTAATACACAAAACCGTAACCTTCCTCATTTGTCAAATGTTTCAAAGCACATAAGTACCATCATGATACCTTACATTGCAGTAAAAAATTTATGATTGATTTGAATGATCTCGTCTTTCTGTAGTTTCTTGTTTAAAAGAAGAATTATTAATGTGACTTGATATAAATTATTGCAGTAGAAGGTATGGACTACAGCCGAAAATAATACAACAAAGCTTGTGGAAGAGGGCATACAGAATCAAACAATTTAGACGTTTGTACTCTTTGTATTACTGGTTATGAAAACGCCGTTTAGGCAGCGATTTAAGACGATTTGTTCTCCTTTGAGGAACAATAGTACTAAATATGTAATCACACAACACATCCGGGCAGTTCAGATAATGGCGAAAGAAAAATCCTTAACTTTTTCTCAGCTACTTGACATTTTGGTAGCATTTTGCTTTTATAGAAATGTAAACAACCCTTATTACTCATGTGTTCATACCCACATTTTGCTTTCAGTTGGGAAGATATTACGTGTGTTGACCTGTCAGACAAAAAATCTTTACCTGCTTTTCTGGGTGTTTTTGTAGTTTATAGGTCATTTAAGAACATAAGGCTAGTAATTCTTTTTAAAATGGGCCTGGCTACTTAGTATGTGTTGCAGCTCTAAGAAGTTTGTTAATAGTGTTACGCTCCTGCCCCTCGGAGGAGCTTTCGGTATTAATTTCTGTGTCTAAAATATATATATAGCCTATATGCTATGTGGTCAGTTGCTGCCTAGCAAATATGCCAATAAGTGCTACCTGACTGTAGCCCTTGGGCTTGATCTTGGGTGTGATTCAGGACTACACTGGACTGGGTCTGACCGAACCTTAAGGTCGGGTATTGAGCATGTATGCATATAATTGGTAGACGTGACTGACCGTTCGACCGCAAAGCTTGGCTTGACCACTGCTGCTTAACGTGTCTGCACCTCTGTAGACTGCTGAGACCAAACTCCTGTGGGCTGCTTTACGTAACCGGACTCCCGTAGGCTGCTTGACGTGACTGGACACCTGCAGGTTGCTTGACGTGACTTGACTTTTATAGACTGCTAGGTGTGACTGGACTTCTGTAGGATGCTAAGTGTGACAGGACTTCCGTTGACTGCTCAACGTGACCGTACTTCTATAGGCTGCTAAGCGTGACAGGACTTCAGTTAACTGTTCAACATGACTGGTCAGCCTTCGCAGACTGTTCTCTTCAGGTTGAACTCCAACATTTAAGTTTTGAGAAAATACATCTACTTAAGACTTAACAAAAGAAATATCTAAAAGACTATTAAAGTACCACAAACGACTATTGAAAGTTTCTGTTATTTATTTAACAAATCATTTAATTATTTGTTTCTCATAAATAAATCATCAAACATTAAATAAAATCTAAAACGGAATAGTCGCAAAGCAGCTTGGTCTATCAGGTTCTCGAGTCAAAGTTTAATTTCTGCAAAATAATTTAAATACAGCAAATAAGTCTTCCTTTTCCGAAAAAAAACTTTAGAATGCCAAAAAAAACTAATAAAAATGGTGCACACCTTTATAATTTCGATTTCAAGCCATGTATTGCAAATTTCGAAGAACGGCCAAATACGGTGTGAAGCCAAAAGTTTCGTGTTGGAGCTCCAGAATGACGGTGAGCACCCCACAGAAAAAATGGTGAAGTGGTGAATTCACCGAAAGAACGCTGTGAATTCACTGAAAACACGGTAAATTCACCATGAACGCTCCACAGAAAAACACTGTGCCCACAGAAAAATCGTGGTAAAGATTTAAAATGGCTCTAGCGGACTGAAAAGTACACAAATGCACAAAATATTTAAGAGACATACAGAAAATTACAAGTGCTATCTGGAAAAGATTTAGTGTAACTAGCCGTAATTTTAGTATGAAAATATTCACTCCCTTTGCAACTATTCACCGTGTAGACAAACATGGCGGATAAGATTCTAGACAACAGGTGTACTGGATAAAACATTAAAATACAGTGTTTTACATCAAAATTCATAGAATTACCCAGCAGAATTACTTTATAAAGGTTGCTACACAGTATGAAATTGGAATTTAACATCTGAAAATTAAAATGAAGGAATATGGAATTGCTGACATAAGCCGTGAAAACTGGATACACATACAAACTTTGACAAAGTTCTGTCATGGAAAACGGCTTCAAAAGGGAAGGATAGATCAAAATGCTGTTACAGTACGTAATGTCTGGTTGTTGTCTTGTGAATATAACCTAAGACAACATCCAGCTTCATGCGTTGTCGCCAGTTAAAGCTGCAAAACGGAAGTAAACAACCCGAGTGAAAGAATGAAGAATAAATGAAAGGTAATATTTCTAGAGCATTCCAATAGCAAGTTTATTTACGACTTTATAGCCTTAGATCCTACCGACGTGACGTTATCATTGTGACTTGGCATGCCTGAAACATTTCATGAATTATTCAAAGTGTCGCATTTTACTGAAACATACTAGAAATAAACAATGTTTTGTTGACGATATATTTGTGTTCCCTTTTTGCAGAGGAGATACAAAAAATTAGAACATTTCTTCAATAATTCATTCAAAATAAATGAAATTTTCCTTCACTAGGATTATTAAGTTGCCGAACAAACACATAAATTCGTCGATTTTTGACAGCCTAAATGATGTTTTCCATGTATTGCGTTGATGTATAGCACTACAAATTGAGTGTCAGATTATTTATGGAAGTACAGTGTTTCCTAACAGAGGCCTTATCAAAGAACGGAAGCGCCTCTCCACACTTTGTTTTTTCTCCAATTCTGGTAATATTACGGCAAACGGAAGATGCTCCTTCGGCAAAATCAGCCCAAACTTCATTTAAAACTACCATTACGGGGCAATTTCTAATGCTACTAATTAAGATGATTATGTCGAGGTTTTCAGTGCAAATTATTTCCTGCTGCATCCGTACAATTATAGTCTTAAGGCAATATATACATGTATCTTATGAAGCATTGCGCAAGATAACAATATGTATATCGTTGTTTAAAAGAGTACATTAATCTACATCAGACATATGACAAAAAATATAAGAATTAGCTTGGCAAAAGGACAATGCTTATAATTATATTTATGCTAGACATATCTACCAAATTAAAACATCTGTTTGATACCTGGTTGGTCAAATTCTTACATATTGTTATCAAGAGTCTTGACAGTGCCTTCCAATACTAAACAAACTTTTTAACAGAAATATTAGAAAGCGTCATAATGGCAGACTCTCCTTACCTTTCATTAGTGTAACGAAATGCTAATTGATAAACACGCCAATATTGGTCGAGTGCAAACGTTTTTTTCTCCTTTATTTTGCATCAGACCAATGCAATAGGGTCATTATTATAATAGCATTACGCACCTTGTGTGACCCGACCTGGCAAAATCCACTCGAGCCGAATACAAATCCCAGATCAAGGTATAACATCATCTTGTATCAGCATCAATTCAGTGTTTCACGAACAGTCTAAAACAACTCGAGTCTTGTATTATACTGTTTGGTTGCGTTCTATGCTTTTAAGCGATCTTCTGATCATTAAAAACAAACACAAAAACGCGAGCGTCGAACGCTTACAACACGTGTAATAATTGTGCATTTTATTACATTAACATTCTTCAAAAAATTGTGTATTCATACAAAAGGATTAACTATCAGATTGATGAATGAATACTTTTGGAAAAAAACAGAAGGGATATATTAGTTAACTTTAAATACTTCCTACATTTCTTGATTACTATTTTGTTTGAATCTGATAATGTAGCCACCAGACTATCAATTATGATTATTCGGTTAAATCTAATTGGCAAAAAATGAGTTATTCCATACTTCAGTACAATCTTCCATTAATGTTCTGCATAGTTAATATAACTGCCATCTCCATAAGGCAAAATTATGTCACAACAAAGAAATAACAATGAAGGTTTAAGTACGGGAAGAAAGGTTAAGAATGTCTCTAGAGAAATCATAGAATTGCATTTTAACATCTTAAAAACAGGAAACTTGTGTCCTTATCGGGATAAAATCGAGTGACATGATTCTGCAAGATAAACAGGAAAAATAAAACAGAATCAATATTTAAATCACATATTGATCCATTCTGTTTCGTTGATTATTCTTGTCTTTAGTGTGAAAATGAGTGTCATTGATCTTGTTAGAAATGTTTGCAACTTAATGTGTGCATGTATATATCTATGATCGTCAAAGCTACTTGCCTTTGTACCTTTTCTCATCCTGTTGCAAGAAAACCCTTAAGGGGACGCATATTGCTACATTCACAGTTCATACAGCAATGTGGAAGGGGTACATACTCAAGAAATCGATGGTGGGAAAATAAAAAACATATTCCTAAACTGATATAATACTGATGGACACCTGTAATATTCAGTATTTTGTGAATAAGGATGTGGTATTATGAATGTAATAGGAAAACAGAGGTCTTTGTGAAAGTACATTCAACACAAAATATTAAGCTTTTGTATAAGGAAAAAAACAGGTTTTTTACAATAACAGTGTTCCAAATAATGTTGAAGGGATGGGATTTTCTTTCTAACACACCAGGTTTGCTTAAACATGTAAAAATTTAACGCCACGTCAGTTCATCTCGGGATGGACGCCATATTTCTCATTGATAAAAAATGTAAAGAAAAAAATCAGAGTGGGATTAGCATTGCAAGGGCATAACATGACATTCTACACAATGAATACCTTAGAACAGATATCTAAGATGCTACACAGGTCAGGCGGGTTAAATGCATAATGTCGATCACTTGAAATTCATCTTGAAATGGTGGTTAATTTTAGTTTGTTTACATGGTTTTTAATTTTCACTCGACTTCTCGGCGATTCACTGCAAATGTATTACTGCGACGGACGAAAGGTAACTCTAATAAACAACGGGAGACAACTTAGGTGTCAGCACGTGTACGAATTTTAAAAAAAACATGTCGATGATTATAATTTCTTATCAAATAATGAATCCTATTCAGATAATCGTCTTTAATATTAGAAAATTATTAATTTCTGTGGATATTTGTCAAAAAATATTACTTACAGTGGATTACTTTGCGCATCAAACTGGTTTCCGCTTCAGTTGTGAGGCACTTCCGTTATACTTTTTGACAACAATAACAAAACACAAAATGAATCAATAAAGTCACTTATAAACCGACTGCTACTTAAATCAGTGTAAGTAAAGTTGTTGTTACAACATTATACATGTTCGTTACGTCATGAGATAAACTTTATCTTGAACTGCATAATCCATTAATTACGTTTAGATGATATTATATTTACAACTTATTTGATCCGTTTTTTTACGTGAATGACAGCGTTCTCGTGCAACTCGTGCAAACAGAGTTATGAAAAGTATGGTGGAGAATTCAAGGACAAATTATAAATGACATTAAAGTGAGGATAACTGTATATTCGTCCAGTTTTGATCATTAACATTCCTGCTGTGTATTAGTAAGTTTTGTGAACAAGATAAGAATGTTACTTTTGCACATATACACATTGATTGGACCTCTCAACCAAATTTCATACCTTATTTTAGGGATTTTAAGACAATACATTTTCAAAAGTTTGTTGAATGTGTTTTGATATTTAAGTGCATTATAGTTCATGAATACCAAGTTAAAAATTAATAATGTCAACATTTTCAGGCCTTTATTGTAAGCCACTAGACTTCTGTAACGATAAATGTTTAATGTATTAAGGGGAATATACACTTTTAGTTTTGGAATGTGGCATTCCTTGACCACCGTATCTTTTCTTATGCACTACTTCGTAAACAAACTAAATAATGTGTTTTAGCTCACATTTGCGAAATGAAAAGTAATACAGTGAACTTATTTCACATTCTTTCTTTAAATTAGAATCTGTAAGACATTGATAAATGTTTGGACAAAGTGAAGCACTATTATTTTCGCACCAAAAAGTCTTAATTGTTGACTTTGAATGTACACAAGAAGTCTTATGTAATTCAACAATAACTTTCTTGTTGCAGTTTTTCTCATTTTATTTTAGTGAGCAATCCTTTGTGTACCTATAACAGTTGAAACAGTATTCATTTCATTTACCAAAACCTTGTACTTTTTTGCAGGTAAATTTTATAATACCCCACCCACTTTTTTCTAATTTCAAAGTATGCGTCCCCTTAATCTGATTATCAGGCGACTCATTACTTGTTTAAACTGTTGTATACGAGAGACGGGCGGAAAATATCCGGACTTTTCATTCTCCTGTCTTTCCACGTGCAGCTATCTACATATATTATTAGAACTGAGCGAAAACTACATTTTATCGCCTATAAATCTATTAGTTTAGTTTTAATGAGAAGTGTGTATACACGAAGTTTTGAGCATTTAAATAGGTAGTTATTAGGGCTACCACGGACTCTAAGCCCGAGGAACAGAAATCTGTAATAAAAATCTTGCTTTTAGAGAGTTAAAAACCATGCAACACTTTTCAAAGGTTGCAAGAAAGATTTTCTAAAGCCTGCATATTCCGTTCTAACTTTTATAGCTGGGTTTCACAGTTTAAGGAAAGCAAGATAAACGTGAGGGACAAGCCTAGGCCTGGGAGGTCCGCTAAGGCAGTGACCCCTACAATGGTGGTGAATGTTGTGGTTTTGTCGACAATGATTGCAGAGTGACATTGCAGGAGGTAGCTAATCTGTTTAGAATCGGTAAAGCGTCGGAACAGCATATTAAGTACTAGGTGGGTGCCAAAACAGACGGCAGAAGACCAAAAGACATCCAGAGAGAACATTTGGGTCGTTTTAACAGTGATGAAAATAAGTTTTTGAATTTTTTTCCACTGGAGCTAAAATATGGGCTCATTATGCAGAACCTTAAACAAAAGCTCAGTCAAATTCTCTCATATTAAAGCTGTCAGTAATAAACATTCCAATGATGTCAAATCTTGTTTCCATCTGTTGACCTCGTGTGCTAGTTGACCTATAGTTGACTGTAGTTCAACCATTAACTCTCTGTTTACTAGGACGAATATCTGTCTATAACTCCGGTCAGTTGGAGTATGCAATGGTCCCTTCAAGCATAGTGAACTGAACCTTTAAGTAAAAACATACGTATTTACCTGACACTCATGAATATTTTGTTTGTTTCTGTAAATTGATTGTCTGTATCCGAACATTCTTTATTACTAATATTACACATGACTAACCATTCACAGATAGCTGTTTGGACAAAGCGTTCAGGTTATGCTTTCGAGTCTTATGTCCGGCCTGTCATTGTATTTATTTTTGTCTCGATCAAAATTAACATGCGTGAAAATTGCCAAACATATCATGCTTTTTAATGGTTAATACATTAATATTCAACATTCTTCTACCTTTAAGATTTTGTACATGTCAGTTATCAGTAGTCGAAAATATCGACCAGTTTGGTATTGTTTATATGCATTATTATCATATGATAAATGGGTGAACAAAAAAAGGGAAAAAAAGAGAGCTTTGGAAAAAAACAATACACATGTACATCTTTGAAATGCATTTGAATTTCGGCGCTAACACTGTTTGAGAGGCTGTGATTGTTGCACAGTGTTTGTGTTAAAATGACTAGTTCCAGAATTTAGCATTATTTATTTCTTGGTGAAAACTGGCCGGCATGTAGGGGGTCAAAATTCTAGGTATCTTGAGATCTTGCCTGATCAGTAGCAGTTTTTATATTAGAAAAGCCCCACAAACTGTCAGTATTTCGTCTATAAGTTGTATTGTCCTCGTTCTGTGTATAAATTGTATGAAATGTCTTTATGTGTTATTATTTTATATTATTTCCATACAGCCCGATCCTATATGAATTCCTATATCATTTTCATTTCATTCATACATCTAACATTTTCTAACACTTACCAGTTAATTAAAGGCCTTGACAAGATTTGCATGCCGGGCCTCATATTTTTTTAATTTTCCCCGGTTGTAACTACAAGCATGCGCACTTGGAAATATATTCTTGATGGCTTGCGCCTGATGATTTTCCTTCTGATAAATTTATTTATCAAGATTTTGTTTTTGTGCCTTTACAGGTACAGTGTAATTGTTATTTCATTCATTTTGTCATGTATTCATGCATCTTTCCATATCATATTTATGTAACTCGGCGCTGTATTTATTGAACTGCACTTGGAAATATATTCTTGATGGCTTGCGCCTGATGTTTTCCTTTTGATAAATTTATTTATCAAGATTTTGTTTTTGTGCTTTTACAGGCCAAAACGCCCCATCCCAAGAAAAAGAGAACACACGACACTAAGCATCTGTACACATTTAAAACTCTCGTTTACAGGTAGTTATTATCAAAAATGCATATGTAAGGCTCGATAGGTGGCAAATACTCAAGTGTGCTTGTACAGTTATCTAATAACTGTGACTTGAAAATGTCATTGAGAGTGCCAAACATTTCAGCTGCTCATTACTGAATTGATTTCACTTCAAACTGCCAAAGCCTCGTGCGTGAAAATAAGATAATTGAATGCAGTTGCACTGCTTTTTGTGCTTGCTGTTCAATTAGAATTCTATTTATTGCATTTCTGGGAATCACTTTGGTCTAAGGCTAAGTCTAGCAAATTCATTTTAACTAAGATTCTGAAATATGCAACATCACTAACACCTCTCCCCCATTTCCGCACAACTGCAAGGACGGAGAAACATTTCGTAATGCGTTTTAACTAATTGACTATTCTGCTTTTTGCATTGCTGACACTTCCCTATGTTTTGTGCAGCTATTTAAATTTACATAACATGACATGTACAAGCAATGTAAAATAAAATGCAATTATTGCTCTTCTATCAAAATTATATCCTACTAATGATGACGTCAACGGCACATTTCCGTCCTTAAACATACAGCTGCTCTACAATATATCTAAATAAAAACAGCTTAAATTTCAATTATTTCTTTATTGTAACCTTCTATCTTAACACTAGAAACAGATCAGTTGAAAGTTATGACACCTGTATCTACATTTTGAATGCCATAAAATGTAGCCCCTTACTGATCTTGATTTCCGTTGTTCCTTCAATTATTTTTTATCAAAACGATATTTTTATTTCCTCATTACCGAGCATATTATTTAATTTCTTTGATATTTTATAGTAATCAGATAGTTGTGTGGGTTCACATAAATGTCAATATACACATACATATGATATAAAGTATATGTTTAAAATGCAGATGTGGAGGCCCTGTGAACAGAGGCCTAATACAGTATACTTGAAACAAACAAACTTCTTATTACACAACGTTAAGATATACAGGTGGAGGCTGACCTAACCGCCGAACCTGGGATCAGAATTCAACGGAGATCAGGTATACAAAAAACAGACACACATAACCAGTGACTACGTTAAACGTTTACATATGACACATACACATTTCACAGTTCTGGAAAACAGACACTGTCATGTCCTTACATCAACATGTGAACACTGCCAATATTCCATGTGAAGCTGTAACGACTGAAGGGAAGGAATGTGTAGGCTGAACTTGAACACATAAGATGTACCTGAAATTATAAAGAAAAAGGAGAACACAAGCAAAATAAGGAGAGTGGAGGGTGGGATATTAAACATCAGCCAGTATAAACAATCGAGGATTCCTTCGATAAGAAGCAAAATCAACCCTCGCATCTATTTGCAAACGACCTTCTTCTTCCATGTGCAAAACTGAAAGGACCCAAAAGGAGATTAAATCGCAACAAGTATATTAATATACCAACAAGACATAAGTTAAAACGTACCCTTACAACAGGATAAGAGCTCCTTCAGTAACAGGTTTTGAATGGTAATCATTAAAAACACATTATTTGCTAACTGGGATAAGCTGGTTTCTGCACTAGCCGTGTCGATTTAGCGAACCGATATGGAATAGAAAACTATTTTAATATCAGGCACATTGAAATACATCAGCTGCTCTTTCTTTCAATGAGCCTATTTGAAGCCGACTTTGCTCCAGTCACGTAAAGTACGAGGCTTAGATGTGTTCATGTGACATTATTAAAATTCCCATCTCCATGCCTGAATACCAGTGAGATATTTACCAGTGGGGTTTTACTATCATACAAATTCTGAGATAATTAATTCAAGTTCTTTGATAAACTTATCCTTATCTATATAACGTATGCTTTTAAATTTAAATCAATAACTGCAATCATTTTAATTAGGGGTTTCCATACTAATATGATTAAATCCCTCGGGTTAATTCCTCTCCTTGTATCAGTAGGGGAAACTTCCCGTTAGGGAAAATATTTTATGTTTTTTCCCTACTTTCCGAACGGAAACTTGAAACTACATATTGTAACTTGTTTCATGTTCGAGCAGAGAAATCATTTTTTCTGACCCGTTTCTATGAAGAGGCCCGGTGCATAGGAGTATACATGGTGTCATGAAATGAAACAGGAAGTGTCTATTTACACTGAATTGCATTCAGTCGTAAGCATGGCCCATTTTCCACCCAATTTTTTTTAGGTTTTTGTTCAGGTCTGTATAAAAGATTTTAATGAGGTATACTATTGCTTATAATCATTTTGGATCATACTTATTTTAATCAACATAACATTTAAGCAAGGACTGCATTTTTTTTTTATAAGTATAAACTGCGTAATTATCAAAGGAATGGAAATATAATATTGCTTTAGTAGTCATCACGCAGGGCAACCTTAAAACAGTTTTATAAGTTTATTACTTGTGTCATATCTAGCCATTAATTAAAGAAACCTCAGGTATTTGTATCTGATCAAATTCCACAGTTTACTGTCAGACTTTAAATATAGATAGGTTTAACTGAAAATCAGTTTTTAGCGCTTTTCACTTCATACTTATAATGATGAACCTCTTCAAAGATAATTATGTAATTAAGAAACACGAAGGATAACAGGCTGTTAATGTCATCAACCTGTCTCGGATCTATATCTATGTTCTCTTGATGGTATTTCAGATACATAGGTGTTAATCATCTTCCTTTATATAGCCTGATTGCAGACACATGTTTTCGCTATTAGGTATATTGCAAGTTGCTTTCCTTGTATTCACTTTTGTTTTACACGCAAAGTACTTTTGCCGTTATGTTGAAAGAACGTTTAAGTTATTGTACAGGCTTTGATTATGTTCGCTATTCATTGTTTACTATATATACATTCATTGTGGTACATCAGCCATCACTTATTTAAAGAATCCAACGATCTGGTCACTAGCGTAAAAGAAGATATCCTCAGACGGCTGATAATAATGATAACTTTATTTTTATATAGTTACAAATTTTCATTTAAAGAAATCAGGAATAGTTTAGGCAAAGGCATTGCACTATTCTCTTGAAATTCTAACGCAATACGACTTAAATTTCAAAGAAATCATGAACATTTCAAATATATAGAGAGGCATGTTTGTGATCTTTCAACATCACAAATTTACACGATATTCAAAATCAGGTTAAACGAATCAGCCTGAAAATTGAAGCTTTCATTAGTTACGTGAAGCACAAAACGTCTACAGTGTACGTTTGCAGACAGGATCACAATCCTTCAAGGAATAGTAATATATACAAGAAAATAGAGCTCTCTGAAGACACTGAACTGGCAAACTAGAAAAGGTATACCACTGCATGTTACATCAGCCGTGTTCTGTTAGATGTTTATCATGCATTAATTCTAGACGAAATCAAGTGATTTATTCTTATCTGATAAAGACATCAATTTGTTCATGTGGATATCGGGTACTCTCATTTTAATAATTTACATGTTTCTGATGTCTGTTAGGAATTAAGTAACTAAGTGAAAATGGTGCTTAAATGTGATGGGTTGATTACAACAGCAGGCAAAAGGATATATTTCTTTGTTTAGAATTTAAAAGTGCATTTTCTCGGTTTTAAAGTAGTTTAGCAGGGTTACCGTTATCAAAAATTACGTAAACATTCTAATATTTTACTAGTGTAACAGTAATTTAGATTTGGTTTTAAAATTTATTGGTAACTTATAGACACTTCTACGAGGAGGTATATCAAAACAGTATTTCTATAGGGATGACTTTGCAAACTACATAAGATTTGGGCCACTATAATATTCCTACTGTTTCATCCTGGTCGGTTTTCCTGTCTCTATGAAATCTAGGTCAAGTTTGAAACTGTGTTACCTTAGGTCTTAAACTAGGTCACTATGTCAAACCGTAGAAAAAATTTGTTACAACTCTAGAGGCCACATTTTCTATTTGATCTTCATAAAACATTGTTGGAATGTTTGTCTCTATTAAATCTAGGTCAAAACAAAACTTTGTCAGTATGTTTATCTCTATGAGATATATGTCTAGTTTGAAAAACTCTATCACTATGTCAAATCTCAGAAAACGTTGTAAATACTAAAAATACTAAAAAGGAACATATTTTCTACCCCATCTTCAAGAGATTATAGGTAAGGGTAGATAGGCCTGGTTAGAATGTTTGTCTGGTTAAAATCTAAGATAAATTATGGGAAAACTTTCTTCACCTTTACATTTTTGTTACTATTATTCATTTTTGTCTTTGACGTCTTACATCGTTTGCAACGTAGTACTATGCTTTAAAATGTTAACAAAACATATACATTGTCAAAATGGTACGGAATAATTCAAAGTGTTCAATATTTTACGAAAATCTGTAATTATTTCAAATACTTTTGAATGGGTAGTATCTACCTGCCAGCAGTTTAATGATCCAAACATGAGCTCTCTTTGAAGCATTCTTATCTGTCTTCAAAATTCAACATGCGGTTTTACTTATCGTATAATAGAATCTTGTTCAACATCTCAACTATTAAACATTATCGCATAATCAAAAAAGGACGTTAAAATTTGTAATAGGCACAGTTTTGATGTATCATTTATCTTAACGAAACACTTTACAATATTGCACTATTAATCAAAATATTTTTATTGATTTCCTTTATAGAGATCCTAAATTGGAACATCATCATCCATAATTATAGTGCAATGACATTACCAACATCAAACTGTGTGTGGATCAGAAACTTGTGTTGTGGTAATTTCACACAATTGACATCCACGTCTACTGCGTTGCTAACTTGCTAGCCTGCTTAAGATCCGTAAATGATCGATTACCTGATCACTTTCATTCAACGGAATGATTTCTAATGGCGTTAAAGAGAGATAAGTTAAACATAAAACAAAGAAATATACGTTTTATTGCAATAGCATTTACTTAATAGGCAAAATTATTTAGTTTTTTTCAAAGTTATTGATGCCGACCTTAAAATGTGTCTCTATGGTTAATACGATGTCATTCAGTATATACTTTCTAAATATTGCATTTTTTGTCCTATAAATTCGTTAAAGTCTAATAAGATGCACAACACATAATCCATCGAAAGTTTATCAATCTCGACTGCCTGCAAGTAAAATATTTCATGATGATATATGCAAGTGGTTACTTATATCAAAATACTATGTTGATTTCGTAAAAACACACATGACTTATGTACAAATAAGTCTCTCTTCTCTTTATAAACGTTTCATACATGTAAATCTGAAATACCCAATAAGAAAAATTGTGTTGAGGTAGTTTACAAATGAAATATGGTTGAAAAGCTTATGTAATGGCTCTTTTATTTCTTCCAATAACTGGAAGAAAAGATACCTTAACATTTCAATATTTCCACTTAATTCTAACGGAGTATAATTCACATATACTCACGCATACGCTGGAATTTTCTCATGCCACTTTTTAAAAATGGACATAGAACATTAAGTGTTGAAACGTAAATTCTTTAACTTTAGTAAATACTTTCAGACCGAACGTTGGTCTAAATGCATGTCTGATAATGTTTTCTTTCTTTTAATATTACTTTTCTCTCATCTACACAGGCCATGATCTTATCGATGCATCTTATCATTTTAAACTTTTCTTTTACCCGAACAGGGAATAAACAATAATGTTCTACAGCTTGCTTGTAAATCGTTGTTACAGGACCTGCTCCGTTACATCTGATTTGTCATGATGTAATTAGAACATTATAAAATGTAGAGAAACGACATTTTCGGAAAACAATCAATTACTCAAACAGCGTTGAAGATGTAACCATTTAAACTGAGGACAGGGTACACAGAATAAGTTTTTTTTTCCATTGGTATGATAAGCTGCAAACAGAACTATGAGTTTAAATGCACTTTACGTTTAATATTAATTAATTATTTTTTCTCTAAGAAAAACATCAGGTATTGCACATATTGCAATTCAAATTTATTGAATTCACTGAAATTTATCACAAAGAAATTTCAAGAATAAATTGAGTTCAAGAATAATATAACCGACTCTCTTTATTGCAAGGGAAAATGACATTAAACTTAAATTTAATGTCTTCTAGGAAACCGTTGTCATGGAAAATTATATGGCAGATTGATTCTGTACTTGCGGTAGGTTGACATAGCTACAGACCTAGTTTTTGAAACATTGTCACATAAGCTTTTCATATCATATGCAACCCTTTTCCTTTCATAACAGACTTTGTATTCTCAGAATTTGGCTCATAATTTGTATTTCGGAAAGGTCATTTGTAAGTCTCACCAAAATTATTACAATGGTAAAACTGCAATTAGTCACCAGTGATTGGAATTCTTTTAAATTCTATTAGTTCATGAACATGTATCCTAAGCATAATAATGCATACCAAATATCGTATTTATTGTATATACACAGGCAACAAAAAACAGTTTAAATATTAAGAGGTTGTTTTCGGTCTGTACATTTTCTCAGATTATCGGTATGAAGATAAAACCTTTTAAATACTTGCATATGCTGAGACCAAGGAACTCTTGCACAAAAGGCGGACACCATGCCACATAGCTATGACAGAAGGTTCTATAGCTTTCTAGTGTAAGTGCACCCTTATATTCTACCAGACTACATTACGAAAACTGCAAAAAAAAGGACTGTGACATTGGCATATGCAGCTCACTCCAGGTCACCGGTGTATAATGAATTCTGTGTAAAAAGTAATAGTATTAGTTTGTCCAATGAATTTGATCCGTCAAAACTTCCTGAATTTGTTTAGATTGGAAATTCAACTCAGAATAGCTTACTGAACTGTAAAGTTTGGCCCTAGTTCGAAATTCATCAAATAAATGTGACACAAGCTCATAAGCAAATAGATTATCAATATTTTTCAAAACTTTCACTCCTGACATCTCTTAACATACAATCCTTACAGAATACTTTTTTAAAAATTTGCAAAAGAATCGGAACCCATTTAAACCCAATTACAGGATAATTAGTGAGTCGCAACTTAACGTCAGTATTATAGAGATTTATTATTGTCAATATCAAAATTATGAGCATCTCTACTTTGATTCTTAAGGTCGATGGATAAGACTTAGTTATCATGTCAGAAATTGCACTTTGCACCTTCCTTCATGAAACTTAATTATTATTTTGCATCAATGTAGCCTGCAGTAAAGAAAACTGGAAACGTAAGAGAAATTTACTTCATTAAATTAGCACTAATTTTAATATCACGTTCAGTGCAAATTTATTTGCAGTAAAATCACTTTAATTATCCCTCAGTTGTTACAGTTAGAACTCCCTTTTGTTTCTTCCTCTTTTTGCTTTCCATATTTATCGCTTTCTGTGGATCAACTTAGTGACAAAATCAAATGCATTAATTAAAAGCTGCCAATCGCATTAAAGACAAAATACAGATGCTGCCTCTGAATAAGAAATTGTACCTAGTGTTTTTGTTTCAACTTGTTATTCTCTCTGAACTTGATGATACACTAGTGTGTATATTCTCTGGTCTTAGTAAATCAGGTTTGCCGGAGCATGATTTTGCATTTGGCCGTTCAGGTTTTTCAGGAAAATATATCTTTGATAAGAGATATCTGGGAATTCAAATATATAGCTTTGATTTTAAAAAGGTCCCTTAGGTAAGTATAAGTCATAATGAGAATACATATTTGTACTTTAGCTAGACATTTTTCAAAGACATTATTAAGAACGTCTCAATTTCTTATGGTCGCAGTATTTGCTTAAATAAACAAAATTCAAGCTGTACTTGCATCCTTTATAACATACCTTTATTTCGTGTTTCCTCTCAATATTGTTATATCATTGCACATTTGAGTTAACGCATTTTCTAGATTTGTTTCAAAACTGAGTTCTTTTGCATATCCGTGTAGAATAAAAGCGGTCAGGTGTCTAGTAAGTATTACACTCTGACTTGTAAAATTGAACAAGAATGATAATTTGTTAATAACACACAGATAGAGAATACATGAAACTTTTCGTGACAAGGTCTTGTTAATATTCATGTTTTCTTTATTTTGCGTGCAGTTGCTTCATAGATATTGTCATAACATATAACTATAGTATTTTGTTTCCAGAAACTTGTATAATGCGAGGGATGTTCAATAAATACGCGGAAATGTGCCCTTATTTCTTCAAGTATCATCAAAAATGAATGAAACTGGTACATAATGTAGATTAGGGAATACTGAGTTGATATGACAAAATTTTGTTTTCTTAGATAAATAATAAGTAAATACAAGTCCCCATGGCAACGTCATGTGACGTCATCCGGCCAAATTTTGTTTCCTTTTCTATACTACATGCGCTAAAACATTACTTGCCACTAGCGTATATTTCAAGCCATCTTTTCTTTAACTGGGTAAGTATAAATATGAAGTGTAAGCGCTACACCAATAACGTCAAATTATAAATGTGGCATCATAAAAATGTTTGACAGGCATATTGTGTTGGTATTCGCTTGGAAGTCATTGTTGAACGGAGTCATGAGATAACACTCGGTGTTATGAATCGAAAATCAAGGAAAGAGACAAATGCTATACTGCTAAAGGTTTAATGGACAATGCGATGAAGAAAACAAAATTTTAATAGTGGAACGGGACGTTTAAAAGCGGTCAGGAGAATATCGCTGACAATTCGTGGTACAGACATGATACGGCATCACAGTTCAGTGTGCTATTTCATCAATACAATTTTATTTTTTGGTAGGAAGGTGTAGAAAATGCATTTAATTGTGATAAATATTGGACAAATGGTAATCACGAGTTGTATCGATTAATTGTTTGTAATATGACAGCGTCTTAATGACGTTGGGTCGCTTTTTGCCTACGAGTACGATAAATAAATATTATGCATGTCCTGATATCTGTAATTTTAATATTTGCATTCATTATGTTTATATCCGTCAAATTTTCAAATTTCAGCAAAATACGACCAGAAATAAAGAAATGAGAGCATATTTCCGCCTACTTATTGAACACCCCTCGTACATATAAGTCCAATAGAGTGTTGCTATTTTTGCTTTATCATTTTTAATTTGATTTCTTGGTATTCTATTGCTTGAGAAGACAAAAACGTTATATTGTTCGATCAAGTTAAAAATACGCAGATACTAAAGGCTATGATGATTTGACAAGTTAAATCTAGCCTACCTCACATAAGTTTTCTAGTAAAGAGTTAACTTTACTAAAAGCTTATCTGTTAAAGAGGTTCTATAACTTTTAGTAGTATTTCTTTTCCATCTGTCAATTTATTCATTTACGGCAACATATTTGGGCATTTTTCACTTTTCATGTATTCTATTAGAGATTTATTTCAGGAACAAAACTGTCCATTACATAGAGTTAGATTACTATCTGAAACGTCTGTATGATATCATTGACATAACTTTGTAATTTGCGTATTTTCTTTTTCATTTCAGTCAGTTTATGCGTATCTGTTTGATACACTGGGATATTGAACAATCTGCACTGATCAATTTTGAAATTACTTAAAACTTTACTATTACTGTATTTGAATTATTGATAAAAGGGGGGTGGGGGTATCGTTTTGTCTGCATTTCTTATAAATTCCTTCTCAACATATAACTGTTACTCCAAATCGTCGACAAATGTAATAAAATCTAAGTTATACATGTATATCAAATTTATACTTTTGCTGAAAAATTCTTAACTTAGTTGGGCATCCAGGTTTGAAATCTAGTTCTAAAATACCTCACGTGATAATCTAACATGCATTATTAACACAATTTGGTCATGATCCATGGCACGACCGAATTCATATTGACCACTTTTAAGATGCTGGTATTTCAACATTTATTATATTTAGTTATATCATTAAATATCTATTTAGATTGAATATAAATACAGGAATCTTATTTTACGTCACTACACGTAACAACCTGGAATCGATGGAACATTTTTTCCGCCTGAGCACACAGCAGGTATCATATATACGTTCCTCATCATGCAACCTAGGTAAGTACTGCTGGAAATAGTACGTTAAAGTTTTAACTAAATCAACCGGCACTGAATACAAGACGCGATATCGAACACGAATTAAGGCTTTAGCCTATTCCGCCAATGCATACATAGTTCATGTTTGTTATAAAAAATGAAACATTTTATTTGTTATCTATTGAAAACATTTCTGACAAAAATCTTTGTGTTCCAGTTTTGTTTTCACATTAGTTATCTTTAATCAACTTGGTTTATTTGGAATTTGTCTTGATCAAATATCTATTATCTGCCTTCGCAATTTGATTAACGTGACCACAAAATGTGCATACGTTTAGATTGATGCACTTGTAGTGTCAAAAAGAAAATAATGAGTATTATTCACCAGGCCTGAAAAATAATGTTTCTCAGGGCAGAAATATTCTCCAGCTATGGAATTCCAAGACGTCATGAACTCAGATTACCCATGCAACTTTGAAATTTTCTGAATTACATTTAAATGTTAAACGAAATGAATTGCTAGATTCATTTAATTCAAATAACTATGTGTTATTAATGGCAAAATAATCTATTGCAAATATATTATACATTTTCTATTCAAAGACTGTTTTGTACAGTTGTTGAATGTTCACTTGGGTTTAATAAAAAGATGTCGAATAAATGAAAACCATCTTCATAAAAAGTATGATAAATTTAGAACCATGCCAGCAGGTTTGTCATTTGTATATCATTTATATTATTTGTCATTTGTTATTTCGTTGAAGTGAAAGGTATTTTTCACACTGTCTGTTTTCAGTCTGTGAGTAACTTGAAATGAATGTTTGGGAACACTTACTACCTCAAACATCAAGAACATCGTGCAAATAAATCCGATTGTATCTTTAAAAGATCTTATAGACATAGCTGAAAGAACCATCCTTGATATCGTTACGCCAATGTTGTTTAAATACGAAAATACATGCTTATTTTCTTTCCATACAAAATATATTAGTGAATATAAATGCAAGAATGCGAAAACAACATGACAAAAAACAATGATATTTTCGTGCATTTCATGAACATTTAATGACGCTGATGGACAATACATTCTTTTTTCTTACCTTTCCTTAGCTTTTCACACATTCAACGCTAGAACAGAATTCACACATGTTTGTTTCGAGTTAAAAAATGTGCAAAATCCCTTTAGGATACCTGGCAGTTTCGGGCATCAACGAAGTCGTCGGGGTTCAGCAGATATTATAACACGACAAAACATATGTCATCCCCAGTAAACAATAATGTTTTCTTCAAAGGAATTATGTCAGGTTTTCCTGTCTTGTGCACTCTGGATTGAGTTATTGGTTGTAAAACATAAATAAAGGAGCCTGTTTTCTTCTGTATAGATACGTCACTGAAGCATTTGCACTCTAAGCAAATTGTTTTCTTTTCTCTAAAAAATTAGACGATATGAGATATTAAGCAACATCAATTATCAAAAATAAAGACATTGTTTGGGTCGCGACTTCCATTATCCCTGTAAAGAGAACAATGGAGTATGTCAGTATCACGTACATTATTCCAGATATTCTAAATATATCATTATGATTAAGATAGCAGGGTACACTTCGAATTTTGGCCCCCGTCAATATTTGTAATACTACCCGTTAAGAACATCTTTCCCGTTTGACTCTTTGCCTGCATTTCTCTTTGTACAAGTTCAAACGAAAAACCGATAGTTTGATATCGCCGCATATTACGACATGCACCTGTCCTTAACCAGTTATCCAAAGCTGTCATTTTATTTCACTTACAATGACAAGCGTGTAAGCCAATCAAAACTAAGTAGGGCGTTTCCTTACGTCTAGTACATGACCAAGCGCATTTTTTTTTTTTTTGTATAAAATATGGCTACTTCAAGTAAGCCTAGAGGTGGGAGGCCGCTGAGCTCCGATTTTAGAAATCTGATTATCAAAAAGATGATTAACTTTGGTGCTGATGAAAACTTAAACATCAAACCTCGCGGTGCATATACATCCGTAGCCAGACAGCTAGAAATAGACAGGGGCACTGTGAGAAATATATGGAATAAGTACTGTGCAACAAAAAATTGTGCTCCATCTCCGTATATTCGACATGCAAGTGGGAAATTGACGGATGAACACAAACAGTATATCATTTTTCTTGTGCAGCAGACACCATCATTGTCCCTTGGGAGTATCAAAGATAAATTGAGCGCTATGTGTAATGTTGACATTTCAAAACCGGCTATTTGCGGCTTTTTGAAGAAGGAAATGACCCGGAAAATACTTACAAAACCTGCAGCTGAAAGGTTCAACGATGAAAATATGATGTACACTAGAGCTTTTCTTGCCGTAATGTACAGAACAGATCCAAAGAAAATGAAATTTTTGGACGAAAGCGGTTTTCACAAACCTGATGTGTGTAACCGTCGCTATGGTAGATCAACGAAAGGGGAAAGGGCATTAGAAATTCAGACCAGGACTCGAACAAAAAATGTGACGCTAAATCTACTAATAGGAATTGATGGAGTGTGTCATGCAAATATTCTTGATGGTGCTAGCAATGCAGATACATTTATGGAATTTTTCAATGCATTAAATTCTACAACTAATTACGGAGATCTAGCTTTACGACCAGGAGATTTCTTGATTTTAGATAACTGTCCAATTCATCGCTTCCGAGCCGAAGATGTATTATCACGAATGTTGGACAGATTTGGGATAGAATACATTTTGTTACCAACTTACTCTCCACATCTGAATCCAGTGGAACTGTGTTTTAATCACATTAAAACTTTAATGAAAACTGAGGATATTCGCAATGTGGCAAAAGATAATTTGGAATATGCGATCATGTGTTGTGTTAACAGTATCACTGCTGATGACTGCATGGGATATTACAGTCATGTAGGTTATTTACGCATGTGAAATGAATCGTGAAATATAGTTAATGTTAAATATTTTAGAAGTACTGTTGCTATATCTTCGTTTCTTTTGACAACAGAGCCTTTGAGAAACTGAACTGAAGAATTCCACGTATGAATTCAGATAGCAGACCTATTCGAAAATATTTGGAAATTGAGATGTAAATAATTTTACAGTAATTGTTATTTTGTTGTGAACAATTATAGACATAAGATTTACCATTTATACAAGTTCATAAATAAATCATCCGGATGTTCATTAAAGGGAATTCCGATAGTTTTTTATGCGCATCTTTCTGCGCAGCCGACACTTTCTATGAAAAACTGAACTGAAGTCAACATTTGTTGAAACATGTTACAGACAGTCTTAAATATGAGGAATCTTGAATGAAATAACATTTTTGATAAGTTTTATCAGTAATCAAATGTTGATACTGGTTTATGTTGTATTGACAAGTATCATGCCTGACAGGTATCTTGCAATTTTTGTGGTTGTGTTTTCAAATCGCATTTTGGTACAAAGACAGTGTTGTTCATATAATGTAAGATAATTGACTTAGTACTGATAAGACAATATCACCTTTCAGATTATTTAGTATTCAATTATAGAAAGAATTAAGAATTTTAAAACTTTTTATAACTTCTAGCAGACATACATGTAATCAATTTGGCCAGGTTCGCTCCATTTTCCGTCCGAACAGGTGTTGTATTCTAGCGGTCTTAACATAAAATGTAGCCTGGTGACCCATACATTTTTAGCCATTTTTATGCTCACAATACAATTATCTATATACAAGAAAAATAGGAAAAAATTCTATGAAAGAATTTTTTCAAAATGTTAAAAAATATTCTTCACTATGGGTATTTTTCACTGAAAAAAGTTCACAAAAGTAAATATGAAACAGTATTTTTTTTTCATTTGTACCCATTATTGTAAGGATAGAGTATTACAAATATGACTATGATATCAAATAAGTATATGATAAAATCTGTAAAAAGAAAACAACTTTATTGTGTTGTGTTGATGTATATTTTGGTTGGTATTTATAAAAAAGCAGAAAATTATGAAAATGTTGAAAAATCGCTAGCAGTTTCAGCAACAGTGGGTGTGTTCAAAACAATTTTTCACAAAAACAAGCCTGGTGACCTATTGTTTTTATTTGTTCATTGTTTTCAGCACAAATTTTCCTATCATATATGTGAATTTTAAAAAATTCTATGAAAGAAAAAAAAAACTATAGGAATTCTCTTTAATATGATTATTTTAAAACCAATACTTTCATTCTGTTTCAGCTTGTAAAGAACTTTATTTTAAAGTTGAATTAAAATATATTTGCTTTGTATTTCCCAAACCTAGTGCTTATTATGCATCTTTGAGGAATGCAGTTGATTGCTGATAGTAAATATGAAAAAATATTAACAAGCTAGTTCTTCTCTTGCTCCCAGAGCTTTGAAAATTGTTAAATTAGAATGTTTGGCATCCAGTTGATTGTTTCTTGTCAAAGTCCCCCACCCCACTCCAACGAAGTCGCTAGACATTATTCTTTTTCCGTTTGTCCGTCTACCTGTCTGGAATATAGTTCGTCCCTTTTGTTTGGTTTTGCCTTTGCACTAAATTTAAAGTTAGCATTTCTGAAAGTAAAGTTTTCGCCCGAAACGTCATTTTTAAGAAAGTTATTATTTCATTTACGAATATTGATGTTAGAATTAATTGAAAAGTACGGCTATTTCATCAGCAGACTGTTGTTGTTTGTAATCACGGTACAGAATATTTGTTGCTGTAATCCGTTGTGGGAATTATTTTTTTTTTATATTTAATAAATATGGGCGCTTTACACTTCTATTGTCTCGTATTGAAGATAATAAAATTTCCGAATGACCCCTCTTAGTCTGTGAAGATATATCTGCGCCCCTATGATGTAATTATGCAAATAAATACTTGCATACATGGCTTCATCAATTATGCACTGATAATTTCCTAAAGACCCTATAAAGTGTCCAGTTTTAAGTAGAAAACAGACGGGCTACTAATGATAAATGAGTACTTGAAACAGGTTATGTAAATTTAGACATAGTTTATGTATCCCTAAGTACTGGATGTTAAAGATAATGTGTTGCTTAAGGCCATAAGCACATTTATGTCAAGGCTGACATGCTTCATGCGTTCTTGCTTTATTAACTTGACTGTACTGTGTAACTAAGTTCAATCTTTTAGATATAAAAAACACCCAACAAGACTGCCGCTGAATGACATAACCCGTTCATTTGCAAGATAATTTAAGAATCTTTTACTGGTGAATTTAAATAGCTGACTTTGGTTTACATACTACCTTCAAATATTAAAATACATAAAACAAGAGGGTGGAGATGGTCCAATATCACTCACTAGTTTCACAGCTCAGGAAGGTTTTACTGGGAACTTTTCTGCCAAATTACTTGGAAAACTGGCAGTCTAATTTATCATAGATTTCAAAGTTTTCAGTGGAGCCACGCTTCTTTTGACAAATCAAGATGTATTTTAACAATTTTAGTTGACGGTCATCTACGGAATGCTGGTAGGGACATGCCAGTTGCCACTTGTCCGTTGCTAGTTACTAACTGCGAATTGGGTCAAATTTATGTGTTCACCCTATGTTTGCGTTTGACTCGTCACTGTCGGGATAAGGCAAGCGTATAAAGAATGCAGGACTCTTATTCGATCCTCGGACAAATTTTTCTTCAATACAAAGGTCTTGTGAATGCTACTTGCCTGTTGCTACTTGCCAGTCGTTACTTGCTACTTGCCAACTTAATTGATGGCCGTGGGAATCTGAATTTTGCAGCTTTCGACAGGCATCTGTCAGATATGAGCCGCGCCATGAGAAAACCAACATAGTGGGTTTGGGACCAGCATGGATCCAGACCAGCCTGCGCATCCGCGCAGTCTGGTCAGGATCCATGCTGTTCACTTTCAAAGCCTATTGGAAATGGAGAAACTCAGTTAGCGAACAGCATGGATCGTGACCATGGATCATGGATCCGCGCAGTCTGGTCCGGATCCATGTTGGTCCCAAACCCACTATGTCGGTTTTCTCATGGCACGGCTCAATTATGTTTTGTATCCTTTTGATTATATACAATGCGGAGTATAGTTAGGGGGTGGGGGGATTAACATGACAAGACAGTAAATATTTTACGTCTATTTCACGGCAATTAGCAACTGACAACTAGCTATTAGCAGGTGGCATGTTAAGACTTACAAAGTCTGTTGAGATCAAGTTATCTGTATAAAGTTTATTCTTTCTTCATACTGACACTAATATTTTTCAAGAAAAACATTTTCTCTCTGGGATCATCTCAACAGTCAGAGGTTAGAGATATTGTAAATTTCTTTTAGAAAGTGCTATCAAAGAGGACTGATTTTATGGCCAAGTGCTTTACATTTAATGACTCTACCGACTGATGCCAGTCTAGTGGCATGTGACCCTACCCACATTCCAGTCACCAAAGGAACGTTCATGTTTAGGAAATGACTTTTAAAGATTTTTATTCTATTGTTCTCTGGTGGCTATGTGTGACAAACATGCTAGTGAGGAGTACTGAAGGCACTGTGATCATGAGAAGGGCTTACAGAGATGAACTACATTTGGCATAAATTAATGTACTTGTAAGATTTTGAACAACCCGTCTGTAATGTTTTTCCATTACAGCATCTTTTTGTTGTCGCTTTGCAAATGCGTGGCTTCCAAGAAATCTACCCTTAACTATTATCTTTTGGAAAAATTTTTTATTTTAAGCTCTGGTGGCCATGGTATTTTGTATATATTTTTTGGTTAATCGAAGTATTTTGAGTAATATGTTGCACAAGGAACAAAGTATTTTAAAATCACACATATGATTTTTAAGTTCTCCTTATAAATTATATACATACAGAGAAATTATTCACCATCAGCTTGTGGCCAAGTTTATTTTGTGAATCAGTATTATTTGAACAAATTAGTAAATGGTAGCCAAAGGATGATTCATGTGAAATGACTATAAAAATCGGGCCGGCAGATTCTTGCGGGAAGATCTTTAAAGTTACCCTTCCCCGCCAGTTGTCAAAAGGACCAACAGCTCAAAGTTTTAACCTTTGGCCTCTAAGTATGGCCTTGACCTTGAGTTAGGGGATTGGGGTTGCACCAACAGTCATACTGAGGCAAACATTTATGCCAAATAAAAAGATTGCTTTATGCATGGCGAAGTTACAGCCCAAACAAGCTCTAAAATGACCTATGACCCTGAAGTTTGACCATTACCTTTGGGATAGGGATGCTGCGTACAATTGTCCGTCTCATATAGGTGATCATTAACACCAAAGAAAGAAGATTGCTTCATACTTATCAAAGTTATGGGCTGGAAAGCTCTATGACATTTGACCCCTAACTGTGAGCTTTGAGATAGGAACCTGGGATTTGCATAAGACACTTTGTCTTATCGAGTTAAAAATTTCTGCAAAATTTGAACAAGAATCCTCAATGCATGTCAAAGTTATGGGCCGGACAAGATCTGACATGACCTTTGACCTCCAACTGTGACTCTGACCTTTAAGATGGGAACCTGGTGTTGAAAACTGTATGTACTTGTAAGCAAAGGTGTGACGCCGACGCCAACGCCAGGGTGAGTAGAATAGCTAGACTATTCTTCGAATAGTCGAGCTAGAAACTAAGGATCATTTCTTTGTCAACATTAATATGTCAACATGTGTCCCCCCAAACTTTGTAGAAAATTCGATACATAACTACAGTTTAATCAATGTTGTTTATTTACAATATCAAAACAAACTGAACAAATAAGAAAGAACTTGTGCATTCTTATATTTTCAAAATCTAATGCCGGGTAATGTCTATATTTTATATATATTTCAAATATATTTAAGTCACATATCTGCATGAACTCCTTGTTCTTAAAGCTAGCTAGATCTAGTAAAACAATGGTAAACTGACATGATACATAATAAGTTTGATAAAAGACAAAACTTTAGTGACCCTGTGCATTTTATGCAACAATTAATAGTCTATATACTTTTAAAAAAGAACACAAAACAAACAAGAAACAGATTTGTTTTCAGTCACATGTACATTATCACAAATAAAATCAGCCCTCTTGTGGTGGTGGTGGTGGCGGCGTCTCCACTGGTGCTTGTGGTGATGCTTGGACTGTATCAAACGGTCTGAAGTTTGACCCAAATATTTGCGATGTACTCTGTCCAGGTGAACCAAAATTCGGCACAAAACTTTGACCGTAATTCCAGACATATGGATAGGGATATGGGTAAAGCATAGAAGAACCCTGTAAATTTTCCCCAACAACAGAACATGTATTTGTATTCAACTGAATATCTAACTGTTTAGCTACACTATTTTTTGGTTTGTTACTCCGTTTGTTCACTTTCTCTTCGTATGAGCGAACAACAGTTTGAAATATATCACTGTCTCGTTCAAGGTCGTCCTTTGAAGGGTTCTTGCTACCATAGTATTGTTTTAAAATATATGAATCTGCTAGAATAACTCCTTCTTTTGGCCTTCTATTGTTTGTTAGATACTTGGCAGGATTTGTACGGATTAATATGTCATGAATTTTAGCTTCAAAGGAACTAGTTGCTTCAGCAGATATTTTTTCCTTCATTTTTAGCTCACATTTTAGTGTTTTCAGTTCACCCTCAATCTTCTGTTTCTTTTTTGACAGTTCTTGCACTTCCTTTTTTTCAGCTGGGTGGCGCTCTATCAATCCACATACTGATGATGAAATGCATTCATCCATGTGACAACTGCAAATAATGAAATTGTATGCAGTGTAAATATTAAATTGGTGGAAGAAACATTCTAATTTATTACATTTGCAAATATTTGACATGTTTAACAATTGTACAAAATACAATGATTTCTAGGAAATACTCATATTCAAGTAAGTAGTGAGCATTGTTCTGAGTGTATCATTCACATAGCTTATTTTAAGGTTGAATACTTATTACCAGCCTAGAAAGATTCAGGTATTAAATGGTTTGAGAGGTATATCCGTAAGTATGAAACTATGGGTTTTGTTTTTTGAACTGGGCACTATAGCATTATCATCTATTACTATTTAAAGGTACACTCCCATTATCAAAACTTTTTGTTGCGTAATTTTTACAAGGGGAACAGACTGACGAATGGACTGACAGACAGACAGATGAACCTTGCATCTGCTCAAAAAAAAACCCATCAAAAACGGCTGCATGATTTGCCCAATATTATCCACTTATTCACCAATTTTAAGGTTTTTAAGGAGTCGAAATTAAGGTAGTTCTGCATGTTTGATAAACCGGGAGTGATGGAGTAACATCATTTATCCGGAAAACGTAGAATAAAGCTTAGATTCCACGTACGGAAATGAAAAATTTTATGAATTAATCGCAACCTCTGGGTAAATTTATTGCAATGGCTCTGTTTCTGTATTTCTAAATACAAAATTTGGTATTAAAACATATGACACCTTAAATAATTCGAAATAATGTCTTAAAATCAGCGTGAAATGTGCGGTTCACTTTAATCATGGTCAAATATCTTGAAAATAAGCACACGGACCCATACATTTTATTTCATCAACTCATAGGCCATGTCTTTATTTACAAGTGTGAGAAGTTTCATCAAAATCTACAATGTAGAAAAATTTCTCTTTGTGAAAATATTATGAAAATTATGATTTTCCAATAGACTCCCATTATGAAATATTGCATGAGGCCCATATTTTTCAAACCAGTCTTAGCAAAAAATCTAGCACAGGACCCTATCTTTTTTATTTGCTGATATTTCTAGGTATAAAATTCTACATTCAGCATTTTAGAAAAAATTTCGATCTAAAAGTGCAGAACTACCTTAAAAATCTCAAATTTTGGCAAAGATTCCGCTTGAAAACATTTCCACCAAACCAGTGAGTATGTAGAATCTATATAAACATTAACATTTCAAACACAATGTGCCTTTAAAATGATTTTCTTTTCTAATAAAAAACATGATTTCCCCATGTTTAGTAAGAACACAATTATCCCCTCTAAAAGACCCGTTACAATTCCACCAAAACTCAAATAAACCCTGCAGCTATGAGTGCAGGAATTCGATGTTTTTTTCTTTTCTAGTTTTATAAAAATTATATTTAAAATAGTACTTCGCTATTCTTTTCGGGTTTTCAAAGATTTTCATTAATACTTTACTGGTACTGATGATAAACCGGGAAAGATGATAAAGTCGACCACCTTGGAAATATTCAATTGCAATCAGTCAATACTCGAACACACCATCTAATAGTTTCCACTTAAACACCAACTGGGGTAAACAAAAACAAAATTGGTAAATATTCTGTATAAATAAATGACTTAATTTATTTGTATAAAAAAAATATTTATCCAGAATTACTGGGGAAGAGGGTGTTTTTTGTGCATGCTCACTGCTGAAACATGAAGGCCTGACATTGGGTCACTTTTCATTACTTGATCAGGAATGACTGTTGCAGCATTTTGAGAACGTTACAATATAATAATACAAGAAAATTTTCTAAATGACAAAGTGGTCGAATTTATCATCAGTCAACATTCATTTAGTCCCAATTTTACAATCCCCTTTCAGGGCCTCACTTCGTGTGAGTTTGCTTACTAAATATAAATTTGAATTATGTGAAGTTTTTAGCAAATGTTAAGCTTTATTTTGATACCGACCATTGATTACAATTTGCAAAAATAAAAAAGTTACATGTAAAAAAACTCATTTTCTGTTCGGGTTTATCATCAGTACCAGTATGCTTGACCAAACTAGCCAAACATCAGTAACTGCTGAGAGATTTGCTTCTCTTTATACTTTTTTTATGAAAGATACAAATGTATAAATTAACATGCTTTCTTTCTGTTGTACAAGAGTACAATAATATATCGGTTTTGTGATAAAATGTAACTTAGAACTGCATGTTTTAGCTTTTTTTAAATAAAATAAAATAAACAAATTTTATTTAAATATCAACACCGACTATGTGTGGTTATATTTCAATAAAACTATACTGACTTTAAAAGCATACATTTCGCGTCGGTATTTAAAAAAAAAAAAAAACATGTTTGAACTTATTACGTCGGTATTTCATTACAGACTTCAAACCAAGAAGTCGGTTTTTAAAATATGAAAAATAACTTGTTTTCCGAGGAATCTACGGGCATTTATTGAAAAATGCAAACTACAACATTTATTGCAAACGAGATGTCAATTAATTTGCAAATAATTTTACCGGTTGTTAACATGGTTATTCATAGATACAGTTTATCAATTACCTAAAAAAATCATGTGACGGGTATCAAAAATCGTTCAAAATAAACCCGAACAAACCAGATGTCTGATGATGATCATAAATAAATGAAACATAAGATCCATAAGATAGTAAAGTTATAATTTCTTTACAGAAATAACTTTATAAAATTCTGTCAAATATTCATTTATGTTAAATCTTATTGCGCATAAAAATGTTTATATAAGAGTCAAAACAGAAGTTTAGGTGGGTCAATGAAATTCATTCACGAATGTTCAAATTTCCCGTGCGCTCACCCAAAAACGTCTTGCGCGAACGTATTTTATTTACCTTTTGTTAATTAATTATTATATATTATATACGAGTTAATTCCACCATAAATCCTACAAAAATACCATTTATTGAAAATATATGGGCGCAGTTTGTTTATGAAAATTTCCCGTGCCCTTGCTAAATTTCAATCTCGTATAAAATCGTTTTGCGCGAACGTATTTCATTTTCCTTTCTTAAATTTATTATTTATGTTATATACGGAATGAATTCTGCTAAAAACCCTATAAAAGTACGACTTACTAAAGAAATACGGGTGCATTTCTGCTATGGATATTTCCCGTGCGCTCGCCGTATTTCAATCTCGTATAAAAGTCGTTTTGCGGAATTTATTTCATTTTCCTTTCGTATGTTAGTTATTTATGTTATATATTATGATTGAATATTGTTAAACACCCAACAAAAATACCTTTAATTAAAAAAATACAGGTGTTTTCCTTTTTAGTTGTATTCCGGATTAATGTGTGGCCGTCTCACATTATCAAGTACCAAATACCATTTTTTATGGTGTGCGAGATGGACAAAGTTTTGTCCAACAAATTTACCATTTAATTAGGTGGTTTTAGTAACACTTTCTTCTAACGCTGCGATGACAAGAAAATTCTTACTTCGAAAGTAATTAAACATTTCACAAAATCAGACCTGGACATCAGCATAATGTATTTTCAAAGAAAACGCAGTAGAAATACATTCCCTTAATATTTTGTATGAATATATAACATAGCTGTGTAATTATTGTGTGCTTGTTATGAAGCTTTCATCTAAATCTAATCGGACAATAAATTTTCAATAAAAATGTCTCATAAATGTCATATAATGCGTTCAGTACAAATAGATATTAATTTTCCAATACTTAAGCGGCTTCGGATTCGTAAGACAAAAAAAAAATGAATGAAATAAATTAAAATAAAAATAAATAATTTTACGCTTGTGGCATTTGTAGCAGTCCAAATATTTTCAACACCGCATGGAAAATATAATTTGAAATGAAACACCTGTAAATAATTAAGATTTAAGACTAACATGTCGGAAAATGGCATGAAATCGAACCCGCTTTACTTTTGACTTTTTCATTGTACATGTATTATTTATTTGGAGATGTTACAAATGTATTAACGGGACATGCTTCCAAATGGACATCAAAATGTTTTTTTGTTTTTTTTTTTTAAAATGCAAATCGTTTATTTGTGTATGTGAAATAACGTACAAATAAATCATTTTATATCAAATTTCAATAGCGTGATTAATGCTTTTGCTAGCGACTGAGTGTTTTTCTATCAAATTTCGTGAATCTTACAATGAAATCGGTAACGAAAAATCAACTAAAATTTCAGATTTTTTATAATAATCTGGCGATGCAGCTTTTTCAACAACAGTCATATAAATATTAAAAACATACCGATTTTTCGTGTGTCCGAGTCGCAGATGGCATCTGGTACATAAACCTTTCGAATTATCCGTGAAAACAGCAGGAACGGGATTGTATTCCTGCCAAACTTTATCGTATTGTTTCGTAATTTCACTTAATTCGTTATTCTTTAACATGACTTCGCGTTGTTTTAAGTCTATTTCCAATTCAATGGGACTTCTGTATTTACTAGTACAATCTAGTCTATATTCGTTGTCATCTGGAAAGTTCAGAGATCGCTTGGATGTAGAAGTTCCATCCGTGTTAAAAGATCCTAGACTCGACAGTCCTTTGACCGCTGGAGAACTACCCTCCTGTACTTTCACACTGATTTTCGGAGTTCCACTTTTGAACGCGTGCGTTGCTAATTTCAAAAATCTGTGGTAATTTCGCTCCGTTAGGTCCACGTAGGTATTCTCATCATCAAGAAAACTTATTTTCAGTACGAAAAGTCTCTGTAAAAATGGTATCTCCGATTTCAGGAAATGTTCGAATTCAGTATATCCCATTCCAAACAAATCAGCATAGTTGCAATCTATCAGAGCACATCTTTGTGTCCCGTGATATTCGTAATGCACTTTAATATCAACAGGATCACTTCCTACAAATTTTGAAGAAGCCATACTGCTGATTTTCTCGCATAAATGGTGCAACTGCGACGTTACAACTGACGCATTTTTTTTTTATCAAGTGACCCCGCCCTTTACTGAAATATCAAAATTTTACTCCTTATCTGATTGGACCGGCAATGTTCACAGGTACAGCTCTCAATGACATGTTGGCAGATACCGAGATCATAAAGGGAAAACGGTTGTTTGAAGTGTTCCGAAAGTAAACGAGTGCAAATTTACAAACGGGAAAGATCTTCTTAACGGGTAGTAATTAGAACTTCTATATTTTGGATGTCTGTAAATTACAGTCAGAGATGATGTTTGTTAATTCTTAAGAAAAGCTGATATATGTAAAATTCTGATGTCAGTTGTAAAACTAACAGCTGCTAGCTTTGTATGAATCGATGATGAGTCATCTTCGGCGCGGGAAATTCAAATCATTGAAGAGTTCCATGTTTGTTGATTGGCACTCGGGTACTTGTTGCTATTTTGTGAAAAAAAACGTGATGGCTAGGCCGACATTCCATTATTATCCTGTAGTTCAGTAGGGCGTATTAACTGAGAAATGAAAAATGTTGGACATTGTTCCTTCAAAAGTATCATTGCAGGCTGTCCAAAAAGTGTAAACTTGATCATTTTGGCATGTTATTTTAATGGATATGTACGACTTTCGTTTTGATAGCTTTCTGTATTATTGTATGAGAGTCCTGATTCTGTGATTAATTAAAATCACAAAACATGCACACAATTTATCAAGTGGCCACTCTGATTCTGCACAATAAGGAATTGCAATATTAAGACTCGCAACATGTAAGCTTGGCCGAGACCAATATGTTCGAATCCGAGTGTACCCTGCTACCTAAGTTATGTATCGTCCACTTCCTCTTTTACATTTTAAGAAGGCTCGATTTTCTGACTTTTTTTCTACTTCTTATTCATTATTTTACGAAAAAAAAGACGGCAAATTCTATTAACATGTATATTGTAGAAAATTATCTTATTCCTCCTGTATGGAATAGATATTCATCACGTCTTACATTAACCATGTGATTTATGATTTATATGATCATATCATTTAATCTTGTCAGTCAACGGTAATATATTTTCCTTAATGACTGTCTGCGTGCAGATATTTCTGCCAATATTAATAACTTTTGGTCAAGATAAAAGAAGGATGAATCAATGAAACCCGCTCTAATAAACAAAATTGTCCACTCGTCTCATTTTGAATGGTTCTAACATATTACATATATTTTGTATTTTGTAGATTATACAAATTACAAAAGAAATACCTGCCATCCGATTATATGTTTTAGCTGAATGACGATCACGTGATCGTGACCTTTGCACGAGCTGACTTAGGCTATGCATTCAAAGTGGCTGAAGGACACTAATTAAATCAAGGTATGCTTTATGAGTGGCAACCCCGCATTGAATATTATGTTATTTATGAGACCAATTTTCTTTGCATATGAGACTAGAAACTACCGTATCACCCCGGCCAATTTATCATGCGTTCACTTTACTCTGAATAGCGTCTAGACATTTATCAAATCAAGAAAAAGAAGTTACGTCTTTGTCAATAAACGCGATTACGATATTTAGGGACATTTCAATCTATAGTAATATTTCTGTGTCAGAATTGTTTATCTAGATTCATCTATTAGATACAGGCTGTCTGTCTTAACGGCCGTTTTCTACATTATCAAACCGTTTTCGTGGTTTTTCTAAACATACTCGTCAGCTTAACAGAAACTGAAGAGGATAGAATTTTAAAAGATTATGAAAAATCCCAAGTACCTGAGGCGGGATTCGAACCCGGGTCGCACGGGTGGAAGTCCAATGCTCTGACCACTGAACCAAAGAGTCGCAGTTGTGAGAGATTGTGTTTTTTGACTTACAGGCTATGCGTAAGTGACCGTAACACTTCCCCTCTTCAAAGAAGTCATCATTTATGATGGCGTGTTAGCCATTTCGGCATAGAAAATGCCATTTTGGCACGAGATAAGTCCGTATCTCGGGCGAGTTACGACTTCAAGCCGTTATAGAAATAAAAGAGGACAGAATTTCATGATAAAAAAAACCCAAGTGCCTGAGGCGGGATTTGAACCCAGGTGGAAGTCCAATGCTCTAACCACTGAGTGAAAGAGCCGACTCCCTTTAAGAAATATCAGAGGAAATGAAAATAGGTATTATATACTGGATTATGTTTATCATTTCAAAGAGTCTCAGACGATAAACTGATGGATACGTATACTTTGTTATTCACTGTTTGCCAAAGTCTACTTTTAAAATGAAATTGTTATCAATATTTTGATAAAGGTCTTAGCAAGCCGTTTTGGAATCATAGAGTTTCACATTTATGTACATTTTATGAAGGTGTACTGCTGGGCATTAATCATTCCATTACCTGTCATGAAAAGACCCGATCAAACTCAGTGTTCTTACATTTTGCTTAGTTGCTTGCGTTAGGTGCTTCCAAAGGGTCTAAAAGTGACTTCTAGATTTTATCAAAATATTTATTACCGCATTTTTCGTTCTATGAAAAGTCGATCAAGTTGAGACTTTCATGTTCGTTTACACCTTAATTTGTTGATATATTTACAAAAATGCAGCACTTTGATGCCGTAACTAAATACACTAAAAATATTTGATAAAAACCAAGAGACAATTATTTCAGATTTCCATACAAACAAATGTTAATTTTCTGTTTCACTGGTTGTTGAGTTAGGACGAAATTTTAGCAATTAGTATTAGACTCAATAATGTCCAAATCAAATAAATGTTATATCTAGGGACATTCCAATACGATAATTGAATCAGCTATAGAAGAAAGTGGGAAGTGTGTATCCTTAGAGATATCCCATAAATGTGGAAGTCCTTAAGTGTCTTAACAAAACAGTGTCTTATATCAGGATACTGGATCAATATCATACTGGGAAAATGTACCAAGATATGATGTCCACATCGTCTGACAAATTATTAACAAATCGTAGCTCCTGCTCCTTTGCATTCCCCTTTCCTATGAGGTAGGGCATTGATACAAAATAAAATATCATTCCTATTCAAAAGTAGACTTTGTTTTGTTCATTATCCTTTTTCAAATACGCTCTAAATTTTATATTACATGTCTATCAATGACGAACATATATCTCTTGCTCTTAGCAAGTTTATCAAAATTCAATGGACACAAATTTCTGCAAACAATGGATTCAAAAACATGCAAAATCAAATTGGTTAATCGGATTTATAATTCATTTTTTGGCTGTTAAAAGATTTTCAACAACTCCTGCTGAAATGTGCTGTCTGAATTGTCAAATGCAGGCTATTCAAACATGTGATTTGCATAAAGCATTAGTAAAATTTAGACAGAAGTAATTTGAATTCACGGTATTTTTATATTAAACGTATTTCAAAACCTTATGCTAAATGAATAAGCATGAATAATAATAGGTCCTGGAACTAGATTTCTTATTAGATAAAAAATACAAACCTCGAAATATAATATGCCAAAAGAACTGCACATATCATATCAGTACGTATTAAGCAAAAAAGTAAAATAAATCTTGACTGCATGAAATAAGACGATAAAAGCCACCAACCAATACGATGAAAGCGATCCAAACAACTTTATAGACAAACAATCATTCACAGACAGTTCTTTCATTGCAACTGTTTTGTTTGTTTTGAGTTTTACGCCTTTCAGTTATGTAACGGCGGGCAGTTAACCTAACCAGTGTTCCTAGACTTTATACCAATACAAACCTGTTCACGAACCAGTAATTAGTGCAACACTACGTATTGTAGAGTAATGACCATGATCCTGCTCTATTAAGGTCACTCCTGTGCGTTTTGCACATCATTTCATAGGTACATATGGACCGGGGCATTTCAATTTTCTGTAATGTTCGGTTCATGTTAATGTTCTTTCTCAAGATGTATATTTATTCCAGGCAAGTAAGATTATTTATGAAGACCTGCTTGATATCAAACAATTAAAGGAGTTTCGTGCAATAAAATTTGTATATCTCGTGTTAGTACCACAGACCAAGGCTTTACGATCTGGGCATCATAAACAACATGTTAAAAGGCATTAAGGTATCTTGATTGTGACGGTTCTGATAGACATCAGTATCTCACTTGGTATTTAACTTTACATTTAAAGAGAATTGCCCCCAGAATAACGTCAGAATAATTTTTGAAAGATCATGTTATTTTGAACTATATAATAAAATGTACAGCTAAAATTCTTCTTTTTCACATCCAATTTCAGTAGCATTTCTTAAACTTTTAGTGCTTTATACATATATTTTTCAGACAATAATTATCTTTGTTTTATTAATCAATACTGCATAGAGCACAATGAATCACACTGCTTCTTCAAAAATTAAATAAAATCATTTTCTGAATTGCCAAAATGTTTACAAAACTATGCAGTGTACCTTTGTTTGAACAGACACTTAAAATTTCTAATTATTTCAATTCCTTGTGGTTTTCTTTTCTACTTCGGCTAGAATTGTATGCGAATCTTTAAAAGATTTGTTTAATCGAAGGACTGCAATATGAAAATAAAACTTCCTCAAACATGAGATAATACAATAAACTAAATAATAAAAAAGCTTACAATAGAGTTCTTAATAACATCAATTCTCTTTCGTTTATACATTTGGTTACCCCTATATGTTAGCAAAATAAAATCCATGTGCCTAATTGCAGAAATTTATAGTATGTGTACGAACCAAAAGACCTTTATTTAACTAGTGTCTAATTTCAAATATGTTTCAAAAACTGCCAGATAGCCCATCCTATAGTGCATTAAATACACTGTTGACTACATTTTTATCGACTTGCCAATCGCATTAATGCAAAACTCTTTATCTTCGGCTTACTGTGCTCCACTTCTGACATTACAGAGACAACTTGATTATTTATTTGACTTCTCTGTTCTCTGATAATTGGTTAGGAGCCCTACAGTTGTTCATCCTAGACAAATATACATGCTTGCGACCTAATGTCCACCTTTTTGACATTGCACAAATCAACAGTTATTTATCTGAATGCTCTGAGCATTGATTAGTGGTGGTACAGCCTAAAGAGATACTCAGATATTTATTTAAGAAATAGAATCATGATATATTTATATAATTTTACAAAATTAATAAAAGAAAACATGAAGAGGCCTTTACCAGATTTCACCACAGTTTTCATGTTTCGCCTACTAGTATTTTGTATAATTGCTGCTGTGAGTTGTCTTCCATTTTGATTGAGCAGAAAGCGAATTCTACGTACTAGCCACTTCTTATAAGATTTATTATATGAGCCGCGCCATGAGAAAACCAACATAGTGGCTTTGCGACCAGCATGGATCCAGACCAGACTGCGCATTCGCGCAGTCTGGTCAGGATCCATGCTGTTCGCTTTCAAAGCCTATTGTAATTAAAGAAACCGTTAGCGAACAGCATGGATCCTGACCAGACTGCGCGGATGCGCAGTCTGGTCTGGATCCATGCTGGTCGCAAAGCCACTATGTTGGTTTTCTCATGGCACGGCTCATATAATGTTTAGTTCATTCAATTACAGTTTTAACCAGGATTTCCAAATTCTTTTTCCCTGAAGAATCGGAAGATCTGCTTTTCTGTCCGTATTTGCTTATGCATAACTCAATGCGATCATGAAATATAGGTGCATTACAGCGAGGTCACTGAACTCCATAATCTTTCATTCAAAATATCCTCCGGCAGTATCCACAATTTACAGAACGACACAGACAACAAAGCCTGAGACAATGGCCATCCCATTATATAAACCTATTAAGGGAATCTCCAGTCCAGAAATATTCGTTATGGTGCTTGACACGGAGACAGCTGTATGGTATCATTATCAGAAATTATTGAGGCTTTAAAAGACTTAGTAGACAGAGTCGTCTATCTCTGCTGTCGCCCTGACATTATGTAGTGACAGCTTAGGAACTACATAATATACTTATTGGAACTTATTACATCGATCGTAATTTTTGTGAATAACGTGCAAGGGGACGGTCGTTTTCTTTGGCTGTGCTTACTAACATTTAATTCACAGAAAGCGAAAGCCACGAATAGCGGCCAAAGGAAAATCTGTTTTGATGTGATATTAGAACATGTGCCGTAATAATATCCATATTGTTTACAGAACTCAGGGTAGATAAAACGTTAATCAGATATCAAAATCTATATATGTAATATTTAATTGTGAATAAAATAATATGCTATGTTGAGATACATGTCAAGCAGACATGTATCTAGACTGCGGTAGGTCAACATTAATTTAAAATGCACATATAGAAAAAACTGCATGATAATATTATTACTGTTTGAAGAATTTCTAGCACTATTTAATTGCAGGCTGTCCATCAATACAAACTTGATATAAATTCACAAAGGTAAAACACGTGCACTTATGCATCCGCAGTAACAGTTGCAGTTTACAGATCTATTTGTAGTTTCACTTATATAATGTTAAGTAGTGAAATCACAAAAGCAATAGGAAGGTATAAATAACACTGATTTCCTTTTAATTTTTAAACGTTACTTTTGTAAATTTTACTTAGTGCATACAGTGTAATAAAGTCAAACTAAAATTGCACAATTTTTACTTATGAGCTGAATACTGCTATTTTCATCAAATATATATGAAAGGCTTTTAAGGAAATAGCGCTTTGAAAGTGCGAAATAAAACCATCAGATGAAACAGAACTTTAGTAAGTCTTTATGTCATAAACCCTTTATTCAGTTTTTGTGGCTTCTCTCATATCTTAAAATCAGCCCATTGAATCCTCTTAATTTGGGATTGGCTTTGTTCTGAAAGCGTCCATATTTGTTGCGAGGACGTCATTCAGCTGGCTTACGGTACTGTCCCGTGCTTGAAATAATGCATGGAGGGGCCCCTTGTGCTTTCCTCTACCAGGAAAATCTCGAAAGTCGTCATGGGTCTTATTCTTGTGTCGATATGATTTTAAACCCAGCACAAACAGAAACAAATATCTCAGCATGCATCTTGTTCACATATTAAGGATGGAAAACGATTAAAATACCATGATGTTCGCTGTTGATCGGATCGCGACAAAGTTCATTCGAAGCATTAGACAATATTTTATATATCCTATTCAATTTAGCTGATAAAAAGTAAGTACAAATTTCCAGTAATGATTGAACAAATAATTTCCAAAGCACAGCCTAAATACACTAAGTCTGACTCAATACCTGATTCATCTAGAAGGACATCATGCTCATGATATGAAAATAATTAAATAAAATTAAATATGGACGGACTGCATGTCTACCTTGGAATAATATTTTTATTTCAAAACTATTATCAGACACCTTGGATATCAACACTGTCATTCATCCTTAGCAAACATTTGTATAGCCGATCAAATTTACCGAACTCACTATTTACCTATTCATAAAAAAGTCAGAAATTTATAAACGGCATTTACAGTTACACAAGTAAAATCATAGAATGCTGCATGTCTGAAGAAAAGATTATAGCATAAAATGGCAAACAAATCAATTAAACGATTCCAAATTTATTTGCTTTAGAACCTTACCAGTTTTTGAGACAGCTTGGTCATTATATAATTTGTACATACATATATCTACTTTGAAATCCATTCCAATTATATGCTAGTAAATTATACTTTAATACAGTATTCAGAAAGTGGACCTGATTTAGCTGATAAGTCAGTATTATATCCGCTTCAAGTAGACGACAATATTCTTCGGCAAACTTTAAGGTTTTCTATAACTTCAAATAAACCGGAAAATCTTCTAGATTAATATTACAAATATATTTTATATGGTTTCTAGGCTCAGATCATACAGGAAGGAAACCGCATATATGGCGAAATGTTGAATTCTGGATGAAATACAGTGTACTCTGATATCTCGAGCTATGTACAAGACTAGTTGGATACGAACTCAATATGTAGTTGAAACTTTGCTGGTTTGGGAATAGATGATACAAACTTATACCCACAGCCACTTTGTTTCCTGTGTTACCTATATGAACAATTGACTTCGCTAGGCTGGATTATAGCCCGAATATCCGGATGTCCGCAATAACAGATGTTTTTGCTCTTCTTGCATATGTACATTAATATAACAAAATCAATGTCAAAATAACGGTTCCGGCTGATGTGCGGCCGACTGCGATGTGATCGCAAAGGACCTACGTGTTATAGACAGCGGATCCTGGCAGACAAATATTGCTTTCTGAATACACAAATGGTCTCAATGCAGGTTTCGTTTCTCACAACGAGCTGAAAAGGAGCGGATAATGGCAGTATATCTCCGGATGATACATCATCGTAGGTTGCAAAACAACATTCTTCCACTACAGAAACTCAGTCAGAATAGTTCGCGTTGCCATCATCTCACCTGCGTGTGCCTCTAGCAAAGCGAGTGACTGTTAGTAGGGTATCAGCAAGGTTTGACTGAAGGTTAACATCGACATGGTCTATTTCAGGCCGCTCCGTCGTTCATCTGAGATACTTATATGAAATCGGTAGTTGTACTGTCTTGCCATTTGCGCAAACGCATTATTTAGTTGCTTTCTTGAGGTTACGCTGAAGCTGACTGTCCCCGATGATTCTCAAGATGAGAAAGATGAGGTATCTGTGATAATATGTGATTGCAACGATTTTTATACAGAAATCAGTCAGATTTCCCGGGCATCTCTACTGGTTGCGTACTAGAAGATACTTTATATCGCAAGTTGATGAAGGTAACAATGACAGGCTTTATGCACCGCCCTCTCAGATACTTTCAAACCAGCTGCCCTTTGGCAAAGATTATATTGCTTATATGTACCTGAGTGATGCCCAATGTATCCAAATAAAGATGAAGATGTGCTGTAACTATGAGAAAGATGATGATTATTATCAAATTACTCTCTAATGAAGACCGAATGATTTGTTAGCAATTACTATACGAACCGTGGAAGGTGAACAGTATGTCATATTTCTATAGGACTGTAAAACTTGTGTCAAAAACAATGTAGATGCAAGTAACAATCCTTCACGCTACAAGCAAATGCACAAATACTCGGACCAAACGGTAAACAAGTAGCGAAAAAACAAGGTTATGCCTACAGGTCTTTCAACAAGCTCTAAAGAGACTTTGTATTACAACTCTCGAAAAGACAAGAAAATCCGGTCGTGATAGGAAATATAGAACTGAACAGGTGCTCGCGAATAGACGCTTGTGTCCCAACGTCAGTACTGACAGTACAAGACATTACTTGCTCATCACTACAAGCCATGTTACATCCATCAGTTACGTCGCGTAAATTTATAAGGACAACATTTAACGGAAATATGGGCTCTCCTAAAGAAGAATATAAGGTACATAGGAGCATGCCCAAATCGGTTCGTTCTAAACAACATTGACCACTTGCAATGCTGCCTTTGCTCTAATGACATGCAAGCAAATCGATCCAAAGTTCGCAGGGTTTACGTAATAACAGTATAATAGAGTGATATCTCTGATCGGGAATATTAAGGTGACTTTGCCCAGTTGTATCCCGTAGCATGTATATACATGTAGGTTCCAAACAAAAGCAATCTATGTAATCGCCCAGTACGGGTTTGTAACCCTATTAAACATGTATACGGCGGGTGATTTAAAAAATGTAAACGTAAAGCTACATGTATTTACGTTATTTGAGCCTGTGTTGAGATGTTCTCATCAACGAAACAAGCTTATAAAATCAAAGCATTGTAAATACTGCAGGACGGATTGTCTTGAAATGTATTGATTCTGTCAGGTCCGAGATCAGCACTGTCCCTTTTCAGTTTGGACTGTTAAACTAGTAAATGTCTTTTTCGGTTGTTTTTTTTTACAACAGTGTAACCTTTTCCTTGCCAAATTTCTATGTTCAATGTGAATTTAATGATTAAATACGAACAATGCAGACTATCATTATCAGACTGCATAGATGTGCATGTAGACACATACACACAATTACAAAACAATCATACATTTTGTAATATCTACTGGGCAAATATACATCAAACTAACATAGGGAACAGAACAGAAACACAATTTTTAAGGTCATTAATTATAGCAGGGACGATCAGACTTTTAAGGAAAACACATATGACTGATCACCGTGTAGCAAATTAAAATATACTATAATAGCCAACTCATTTGAGAATGAAATATTTTGATTTTGCTCTGGAATAGTAATAACTTTTACAGATTTACCGAGAGCTAAGTAATATTGTATTCGGCAATATAATAATTCCTTTCTCAATAAATTTCCAAGTATCATAAATCATTGGAAAAGTCTTTTGCTTCTTTTGATTATCAAAAGCATCTATCAAAGTTCTATTATTCTATTTCACTTCTTTGTGATGATTAAAAATAACAAATATTCGAGCTTTTACCTCCCCAAAATTCTGACTTTTTTAGTACAGCTAATTTATTTATGAATTCCATTGATGTAAAATCTTCAATGAAAAATCCGTCATCCAGCGATAAAAACACTGTCTCGTATATTAAGCGTGCTTAGTTTATTGGTCAGTGGGCACATCGTCTGCTCGAGTTAATACTACACTAATCCTCAGCATTCAATTAAAGCGCGCAGTGAAGCATGGTAATTTCAGTTGTTCTATGTGCTGCCATTTGAGAACTATTTTCTTTCGGCGGAGTGTGAAATCTATGGTGGTTATCAAAAAATCGATTAAGCCGAAATTCGTATATGTATTATTGTGGTTCCACTGGACGGAATTGTCTTCGACAATCCGTTCAAAAAAGCATGTATGTGTGGCGAGTGATTTTAGAAATACATGTTATAAAAGTTTACGGGTGTGTCTAAATGACAATCTGGAAACAGCGCTTTTATGAAGCGACCTTACGAAGGCAACGACTGACAGTCCCATTAGAATACTATTAAAAAACAAAGGTCAAAAGTCTAGTTGGTTTACTTCGTGCAAAACAATAAATATACTTAGTTTGTAATACCCTGCCAGGCATTTTTATTGCAATATATAAACATGGTTTCACGTATTCTTAAATCCAAAATATTCTTATTCAAAAGTTTAGTTTTTCACCGAATAAAAGAACAAATCCGGAATTCTTTGAATCAGTTGTCCCTGAATAATCACAGGCAATAACAATATGTATTTCTTGGAACTGGTATATTTTAAATATTTGTCTCTATCGTCTGGAGTATATATGTCTGAGCATAATATAATAATTTCAGCATGTCATCACTATTCAGTGAAATCTGTTTACGTCATCTATAGATTAATCCTGTTAAGCGCCTTTCACTCTTCCAATGTCAATCCCCTCTTGTTGCTCCAGCTAATTCAAACAAATGAACGAAGAAATCGTATATTGTGTGATTAGCGCCGATGCATGTACTTCTGCAGTACACTTAAGGGACTGATTTATTAGATAGGATTAGAATCCTTACAACTCGCTACATTTGATGAATGATATTAGAGGGTCTTAATGAGGTATTCAATCTATTCTTATTTGCATTCTGTTACCAAAATAACAGGGACAAAAGTCCAACAGGAAAAGCCACATTTAAAGAACGCAGCCGTCCATACAGCACTCCAGATGGAATTATGGGTATGTAAATCTGTACACTAGTACATATTTGAGTGGCAGGGGCCAGTTTCGCATTTGGCCCGGGTATGTTTTTTTAAATAAAAAAGACATATGTACTTTACAGGCATATATATTCAACTGGTTATTTATGATGTTTATAGAACTAAGGATTCCTGCGTACGAGTGATTATTGTGTAAAATAAATATGTGCATGTATCGATTTTCCTAGCTCCATGTAGACGGCCGGGTCTAAAACTTTACCTGAGGTAACGGAAGTCAGACGAATTGGAAACGGTCCTCCATCCATCCAGCTTCAGCTCAAATTTGCGGAAATAGTAAACGGTTATGAGATACTTACTTCCCACCATTATTTTCGTCTGGCCACATGCTTTAAAAATATGCATGTGTTTTAGGTCAGTCATTTGCAGATAATACGGTACAGGTCGCGCAAGGAGTGCATTTTGGGCCATTTTTGTCTAAACATTTAGTGTCCTGAAACCTGCGTTTTACTCGCTTTTATTACAGAAGCAACATAATCGGCAGACTGGAAATGTCACATAATGAAGTGCTATGTCTATGCGAGACATTCGCTCAACAATTGCCTTGAATTTATCGAAATTGGATTTTTTATGATTTTTTTCGCACTGGTATCAACGCAGAGTTGTGGAGTTTTCAAATTTACTGTCCCTTGCCCCCTTGCTGAGTTGAAGTTTTTGTAGTAGATGTAAGGAATGGTATGTATAGAAGGTAAACAAGTAGGAGGAATAGACTTGTGCCCGTGTTTACTCTCTACGTTCCATATTATTAGCGCATACCGGGTTGTTTCTCGAAATACAGTCGGGTACCAGGCTAGTAGGAGGAAGTGTTTTTCCTGTAAAGCATAAAGTTTTGTATCTTTTGTAGCTTAAACTTAATTAAGTATTATAAATTTCAATAGAGATAAGTCAGATGGCTTTTAATTTCTATCTTCCTATCTTCACAAATGTTTCTCAAGTAATGAGGATACTTATAACCACTCACACACTTAGGTCAAGTTTAAAGGAATATAACCACTGACTTAAGAAGATATTTTAAGGCAACTGTAAATCTATGTATTTTCAAGTGAATGTTGGATTGAAACAATTCCACTTTGGTGAAATTTTACTTGGTATTAAAAGAATAAAAGATGGTTTCAACATGTCATTTTCGCAAATAAGCACAGTATTAATTGAACATTTTCTGACAAATGAAATGTTCCTGAAGACCTCCAAATACAGTTAACTCGATTCAAACAATTTCTTACCAACCTTGCCCGCTGCTCTCGTTAATGGTTACTGGCCGATACATGTGTCCGTTTCTACACAATTTCAGCTTAAATTTCTATACTTATTACTGGAGTTAGATTTTATTTCCGCTTTCATGCGACACGTTTGAGTGCCAATGTAATATAACTCCTTTATTTTCACACGTAATGCCAGTCCCCCATTTGTCGCATCATCTAATTTAAACAAATGGCTGATACTAATCTGCTAAGTAGAGCGTATAGTGTGTGATACGTGTGGAAGTACATGTATTTACTTCAACAATACACAAGGGAAAAGTGGGACTAAGTTATCATATCGGATTAGAATTCTTATAACTGGCTACATTTGATGAATGATAAATATGACATAAGGTCTCCGGTCTAGAACACATTTTCGAATTATTTTACTTTGCTTATTATGGTTTTAATGAGGCATTCCAGTATAGTCTGTTACGAAGTTTTCATGGGAGATGTAAGGAATGATCTGTATAGCGTGCATTTTCACTACCGTCCAAGAACAGACTCAATCATACCGAAGCAGCAACATTTTCGTTTATGTCGTGTTGGGCGACCTGTGGTTTTCCAATTAGTCTATTTAAAGGACATGTGTAATTAAGATTCATAGGCTTAGAAATGATGAAGGAGGCCATGGCGTCTGCAAATGGCATCAACGGGTTTAGTGTACATGATATAGTTTATTTTTGTCCAGGTACTGATCCCTTGGGCACACTGTACTTATCAACCTTGGTGTCGACAACTCATCATCAACGAACACAGTTTGATAGCGGTCGCCTAGATATGACGACTTCAAAATAATGTTTGAGGCAATGCAACAGTGGTTGGTGGTCAATCGTGTCGAAAGCTGCTGACAGACCGAGTAGCACGAGGGCTGTTAAAGAATTTTGGTGGAGAGATGTGAGGATGTCAATCTGTACATTTAAGCTGACACAGTTGTAATAAACGAAACTTTCTGCACACACGCACACTGTAGTCTCTCATATTATTTTTTTCACTGTGCCACTGAAGACACGCATCTACTTCCTTTTCCAAGATTTCTTAAATGAACGGGAGATTAGTACACATGCTTTTAGTTTTGAGAATATTTGTTCTCAATAACTACTCGAAACTTTTTTGAAAGTTCATTAAGACGAAGTATGTGCCATGTCGAAGAATTTCGCTTTTGTGCGAGTTTTAATTATATTAAAATATGTAATAATCATACTTTGGGGAGCATCAGTCGGTTTTATGGATATTTTCTAACAGTAGCGTATTAAACAAAGCGCATGAAAGTTACGTCCGTAAACAAGAACATTATCGTGATGTTACAAAGACAAACACAACGTAACAGTTCCAGTTTTGTTTTATCATCTGCAGCGAAACGTTCTATTTTTGTTTTGTTGTTTTTTCATTAAATAAACGTTTTCAAATCAAGAAATGTTTTGTAAGGAACAACGAGGAACTACCAAGGTATATGATTTCAATATAATTACTACAAGAAATTACTGCATAGATGTAGTTCTTTATTCGTCATTTATAGAGTACATAAGTCATCTTCCATCCAAGGGTGTAAAATGGCGGTTTCCAGCACCGGTAAAAACACATGATACTCCCATCAGGTATACAAGAATGCAATTGTCTTATATCTAGCTAAGACAAGACAGATTATCATTACACGTCATTTTGGATCTTAATTTTTACTGTTTAAAAGGTAACATTCAAAAATGTAATATAAATGTTCGTAAAAAAATAATCCCGTCGTGTAACACCAGTTAATTTAAACATTTTTAGATAAAGCTTATACAAAGTAAAATCTATTTTGATTGATTACCATTATCGAATGCACTTCAGCATTGGCAATGTTTGGGTTAATTGTAAAATATGACAGAAGTCAGGATAACTGTCTTCCTCATACAAACAAAATATTTCTAGAATAAGGTCACCGGCGTATTTTATCACAAAAGTATCTCCTGTTTTACGTTTCCGTTGACCTCTTCTTTCTTCTCAATTTGTTGCTATTTAATATTGTCCATTTCCGAACATCTAAGCATTCTTGCACTTTCAGTGAAATCTCAGTTAAGAGTTATTGACAACTTGGTTTATGTCATTTGAATTGGTAATTCATCATTAGCGCCATTTTGCGGTCTGAGACCATAATTATGCAAACAATGGCAGTGTAGGCCAAACATTCATTATTGTATAATAGAAGGAAATAACTAAATTTTCTGTTATCTGAATACTTTATCAGTATTATTATTATTATTATTATTATACCAGATTTATATAGCGCCCTCTTCATGATCAATTTCACGTTCAAAGGCGCTTTACATAGTTCAAATGCAGCCACACAGGGCGCATATTTCATCCTCTACTAGTACAGACACAGAGCAATCTGACCAGAGGGACAGAGTGAGACAAAGCCCCCACGACAGAGAGATCAGAAATCAGATACAGGCGTGTCCGGCTAACTTAGCCTAGCTCGTTGCGAATAGACCGCCTGGTTCTTTAACGTGCCCAGTGTATAGCACTGGTACACGCAAGGATTGCCTGGGTTCCTGACCAGTACACCTCTAGTTGGGTTGGAAACACTGAAATGCGTTTCTGAAAATTCCCGAGTAGCTGCCGGGGATCGAACCCCCGACCTCAGGATTGGAACGCCAGTGTGCAAACCACTGAACTATCCGTCCACCCATTATCGAATGCACTTCAGCTTTGGCAATGTTGGGGTTAATTGTAAAATATGACAGAAGTCAGGATAACTGTCTTCCTCATATAATTTGTATATCGTATAAAAAGTAAAATCCATGTTTAGTATAGGTTTTTATGAGCTAAATGGAAGTTGATATGAGCATAAAAATGTTCATTAGCTCTTTAGAAAGTTGGGTTTAAATTCTTTCTTGTTGACAAGCAGAGGAAGTATTCACAGTTTATAAAAGACGTTTCTGTGTGCATATAATATATTGTCACACACATATTAAGGGGATATAAATGCAGTCAGAACTTGGTCCATGTACACATGTCATGCTCAACATAAATATGACGTTATACAAAAGAAACTTAAATCCCCATATCAAAATATCCCATGCCTTAAGTTACTCAATGTCATTTACTAGAATAATTCTTGTTTTAAATGCAGTCAAATATATGTAACACCTCATAATAAGCAAATAAGCAATTTTTGTGTTCAGTTCAAAAACGCTATATTTTTTAACAAATAAAAAGGAACCATCCATAGATATCACTTTCCGGTATATTTCCTTATCACGGGGAAGGAAGTGTTACACGAAGGACGGAGTTCTTCTGATAACCTGTCATGTTTTCTTATGATAACTGTAACGGAGTTCCTGGAAAACGTTCTGATATCTGTATGACAAAACAAGGAATCTGTCGACGAAATGGTAATTATTTATCTTTAAAAAGAGAGAATGGTGTGTAAAACTAAAGTGTGATGATCAAGTTGCCTAATGTTTTGTGCTATGCGTTTAGAAGGTAGTCTAGTCTAATAATCAGCGCCACTTCTTTGAAATCAAGACATTTTGAGTGAAATATCGAAATCGTTTGCTTATTCATAGATATTAATCTACTCATTCATGTTTTTCATTCTCACCATACGCAATAGCTTAATTTTAGTGCAAAGTTGCAACATAAACCACTATCTAACAATTTTATGCCCGATTTTAAAAATGTTACGGAGTTCAGGTGATAACTCTGAAGATGTCACAGAATTCTTATGAAAACTTTTGGTACTGCCATGGTGTTTCTTGAGCTATGTTGAGATACTTTTTAGCTAATTTTATTATTTAGAAACGGTGTTAATCATGTTCTTACGTAAGCCATTTATCCAAGGCACAGTATTGTGGTTATATAATGTATGGTATGTGTGTTTTTGAGTTCCAATGATAACTTTTTAGTGTTAAATTTCTTATTCTAACTAGATGTTACTTTTAAAGGGACTGTGTATGCTCATAATGATGATCTAGCTAACTATGTTAAATGTTTTGAAATACAAATTGTACATAAATGATGTACAGTGTCAAACAGTTACAGAAATATAGACTTATTTTCATTTAATTGGCTGGGAAATTACATTGTGTATTCTATTGTAAGAAAGTGCAGAATCCTCTTACTTAACAATATTTCCAACTATACTCAAAATGCCCTTCTATTCATCTTATAGCATTTTGGCAAATGCAAAGGTCGTTTCTGTCGAAGGATTGATATAGATAGCACTTTGAAATTCACATTATTCACGCATTATGATATTCTTTAAGACAAAAAGTATATGAATGTATGAGGATGACAACCCCCTTTTTGGTACGCAGTATTCAGCGCATTGAAAATTATATGCATTCTATAAGATGTTATGACAATACCAATTAAGATTTTTCGCAGTATTTACGCCAGTCACATTTAAATTTGCCAAATACGAACATCTCGGTCATCTACCTTGAGTCTATAGCATCATATGACTCGTGTCAATAGATGACACATGAAGCGGTAGCTCGCTCTCTGTGTAATGTCGCATTGTGACTGTACTCTTTCATCGTCAACTTTTAAAATTCTACTTCATGAAGGATTAGAAGAATTAAGATGGTAAATTTATAATTATGTTACTGATAATATATAGCATTATTATTATCATTATTACATTCTTTATGAAAATCTATTGATTTGAATACAACTGTATACATAGTATGCGAAAGCGTTCGATCGGATTAAGGTCAAATGTTTTTGGTCTATAACTTAATGAAAACATGAGCAACTGCTTCAGATGGTGTCAGGAATCTTTTATGACAGTATTTACACCTGACTGTCGCATCCTGAAAATGGCAATTATCTAAAGCTTTACCTAGCATATTTGCCTTTTCAACCTACCACATATTAACTCAACGTAAAGGTCATAATATGAGCATGAGATGACAACAGCAGTCATAGATATTAATTCAAATAAACCACTTCAGAAAAAAACAGCTTCTGCAAATTCAGGATTTAGATGTACCCTAAATTAAAGATAAAGGATTTGATTTTATTTCAGTGATCAATCAAAACGGAATCCACTAAACCGTTGTTCACGAACACTGGCACATCCATTGATAGGACGAACAATACAATTTACTGCATTTGTTACCTATTCCTATTTTACTATATATATGCCATTATACTGCACATAGTTTTAAACTTTACAAAAGACTCATATCATACATTATACAACCACAATACTGTGCCGCGGATAAACATCATACATTAGAACATGATTAACACCCTTTCTAAATAACACAATTAGCTAAAAAGTATCTTAACATAGCTCAAGAAACAGCCTGGCAGTAACAAAAGTTATCATAAGAATACTGTGACATCTTCAGAGTTATCACCTGAACTCCGTAACATTTTAAAAATCGGGCATAAATTGTAAGATAGTGGTTTATGTTTGCAGCTTTGCACTAAAACTAGGTGTGGTGAGGATGAAGAACGTGAATGAGTAGATTAGTATGTATGAATAAGAATCGATTTTGCTTTTTTACTCAATATGTCTTGATTACAAAGAAGTGGCGCTGATTATAAGACTAAAAAGTTCTTTTCTGACGCAAAGCACAAAACATTTGGCAGCCTTGATCATTAAACTTTTGTTTAACACACCATTCTCTCTTTTTAAAGATAAATACTTACCATTTTGTCGACCGATTCCTTGTTTTGTCATACAGATATCAGAAGAACTCTGTAACGTCTTCCAGGAACACCGTAACAGTAATCAAAAGAAAACATGACAGGTTATCAGGAGAACTCCGTCCTTCGTGTAACACTTCCTCCCCCGTGCTTATGAATAAGCACACTGTCATTATTTCTGGTCATAATTTGAAATATATTAATTTTAAATCTCTTCTTTACATAAAATGTCTGCTATTTGTCAAATATTGATATTGCATTTTTTTATAATAGCATTCGTGAAAGTCGTGTCCACATTTTACAAATAGCAAACGTACGTGCATGTATTTATATTATATATATGTGTAACGAATCGGGTTCTGGTTCGACGACAGCACAACAGAATAACAGTAAAATTAACCACATTTATTTAGTATCCCGAAGTGTTTAACAATCCATTCTATATTCAACGTTCAACACTTTACTTCCAACTTCAGTCTATAGATGTTACACTCCCTCTACTGAAACAAAAGTTTCCCAAAAGTCCTTAATGTCTAATACTCCAAATATTCCTAAACACCCATGAAGTGCAATTGTTACATTACTCCCTATTTGAGCTTCCACTGTTCAATATAAACAAAATACTGTAAAGTTACTTATTCAGAGAGTAACAACCAACATGTCAATGAACAAAATAAGTTCTTAACAAGCAATTTACACAATAAACCATAATTGTTTTTGCATGCTTTCGATAAACGGTCATAATTTCAATATTTGCATAAACAAAATTGAAATATTACCTATTTAGAGTACCACACATGTTTAGAAGTAAAACACTTGGTTAATACATAAACCCCTAGCAGTCTCTGACTACAATTAAATCCATGAAGCATTGTAAAATACTGAAGTATTACATATGTAAAACATCACCCACCTTTTTTTAGAAACAAAAAGACTCTGTTAATATGTAAAATGTACACAATAATCTCTTGCAGTCTCTGGCTGCATTTGCAACCCTCAAAAATTCACAAATGCTAAGCAAAAATACTGAAATATCGCTTATAGTCAGTTTTGAAAATAACACACATGTTTAGAAACAAAACAACTGCTGAACAGAAAAATTACACAACAATCAAACTATAGCGTTTCTGACTATTTAAAGCTGTCATAAGCTCATGGATCATTTTGGAATTGTTTAGTGAAATATCTAAACTCCTCCTGAAACATCTCATAAAGTGCATGCGGATTAATTTCGCCAATATTGATATTTTCAGAATATCCAATAGACGTCGAACGTCGAGCGGGGACACCGTTTACAATTTTAGTAGTACGTTGCAACGTGAGATTGATACTGGAAACTTAAAATTGCTCATTATCCTTTGTTTCGTCGTCTTGGGGTTCATCTTCAATTATGATAACGTCATCATCACAACTAACATTACTATAATTGTTATTATATTCGTCCATTTTATCATAGTCTCAGTCTCAATTTATGCTATCTTTCACCTCATGTGGGTCACAGTTAGACATGTTATTGTCAGCTTCAACAACTGCAATAACACTATTTTCAATGTACGGCACATATACTTCTGTGTCAGTACTGTCGTTTGCGTTGATGTTATCTGGCACTTCACAGTTAGCTTCATCCTCAGAAGGAAAACGCTGTGATAGTGCGCATTTATCAGTAGGCACTTGTACACTGCTTTCATCATTCGAAATCTCCACATCAGGCTTATCCAACACTTCACTCTGCATTTCCATTGTATTGTACTCAACTGTACAACAGTCATACAAAAAGTTTAATGAATCATCGAGGGTCAGTGGAACTGAACTGTTTTGTATTGGAGCAGGACTAGCTGGCATTTCATTCACTGAGTCACTGACAGTACCCTGGGTTGAGATAGCACTTGCTTTAGCACCATCAACATGCTATTCTAGCGACTGGGATAAATCATCCAACATAGTGTCTGTATCAAAAAAAGCTTTCTCCATCACTGATATCAATATAATAGTTATCCGCACTGCGTGAAACTTTTCTTACACGTCGACTCCGCCTTTTTGATTTAGTATCAGACAATCCATGATGTTTCTTCAGATGTTGCGACAGATATGAACGTCTTACGAAGCGCCCGTCACACTTCTCTGTACAAGCATAGTACTCCAGATATTTATTGTGCTTTTCATGGATATGTTTTTTCACGTTACTTTTGCTGCTGTAACTTTTTCCACACGTATCACATGTGTACTGGCTGCGTTCATCATGATCATGATAGAGTTGTTGAGTATTCATTTTCACTACGCAAATGTAATCTTTCAAATGTTCGGGAGTTCGAATAGCACGTCTAGTACGACTGGATGTTTGAGAATTAATGGCAGATTTCTTACCTGTTTTTGTATTTTCACGAAATGCACGTGCATAGGACGGGCATTGATCTATTTCTTCCGACTGCTCCAAATAATCTGGTTCTTCCTCAACCGGCGGATGTTGTGATTTGGGGCAACTTGATTTATCACTTATATCAAAATCAATTAGGTCGCCCCTACTGGTTTCGATATTAGGCATTCTATCACTATAAAATCCAGATGTAAATGCCAGTCCTTTTGATTATCTGCTATGTACTTGGACAAGATATTCTGTATTGTCCTGCTCAATCTTTCTACCATGCCGTCTGAACGAGCGTGCAAAGGTGTCGTTCTGCACTTGTTTATTTCAAGTAGATTACACATTTCTCGGAAAACTGCGCTTCCAAGTTGTCTCCCCTGATCGGAATGTATTTCACTCGGGCGCCCATATCTTTTTATCCATCCTCTAAATAAACAATTTGCAACTGTCTCCGCTTGTATACTTTGGAGGGCAAATATTTCAGTGAGCTTTGAAAAATAATCCATGATCACAAGAGCATAGATGTTTCCACGATCTGTTTCTGGATAAGGTCTGGCTATATATATGCCTATTTTTTCGAATCTCTCGCCAATTACATACTTTTGCAACGGGTGTCACTTACTGCTAGTAGACATTTGCGAATTAAGTCTACGTGGACTGTGGACACCTAAGACGATAGATTTTTCAAGGGGACCGTCTCAACATAATTTGATTATATTATGCCTGGTAGGAAATTGAGTTCATAACGGCAATACGGTTTGGGTTATTATATCATCACTATGTGGTAGGTGATATAAATTCGGATGTGCCTGTTTTTAGCTCGACTTTTCGAAGAACTCTGATTTGAATTTTGATAGAATTATGCCCCTTTTTAACTTAGAATTTCTGGTTAAAGTTTTTGATAAAGTCAAATATCTCTGTTACTATCAAAGCTATTGACTTGAAACCTAAAATAGTTATTTACTATTGAAGTCTACACCAGGAAAATAAAACAATCTTCATTACTCGGATTTGAATTTTGACAGAATTATGCCCCTTTTTAATTTAGTATTTTGGTTAAAGTTTTTGATAAAGTTAAATATCTCTGTTACTATCAAAACTATTGAATTGAAACTTAAAATATTTATTTACTATCGAAGTCTACACCAGGAAAAACAATCCCCATAACTCTGATTTGAATTTTGACAGAATTATGCCCCCTTTTCACTTAGAATTTTTGTTAAAATTTTTCATAAAGTCAAATATCTCTGTTACTATTAAAGCTTTTGACTTAAAACTTAAAATATCTTTTACTATCAAAATCTACACGTGGAGAAACAATCCCCATTACTCTGATTTGAATTTTGACAGAATTATGTCCCGTTTTAACTTGGAATTGTTTTACTGGCAAAGCTCTAATTCAGAGTCAAGTACTGAGAAAAGTCGAGCGCGCTGTCTTATGGACAGCTCTTGTTCTGTGTTTCTGTCCATCTGAGAGAAGTTATGCTACACATATCGCCAAAAGTTTAAAGCGAGCCATGCGCTCTGCACGTCGTCATAATGTGTTGAACATTTGTGCCAAGTTTCTTTAAAATCCTTTCAAGCAGTTCATGAGTTACACATCGCACTCGAAACAAAGTAATATGACCTTTGACCCCACCCCTAAGTGTGACATTGACCTTGTCTCGATGTGGTGGACATTTGTGCAATGTTTCTTTAAAATCCCTCAAACAGATCAAGAAATACAGAGCGGACACGAAACAAAGTCATATGACCTTGACACCTAAGTGTGACCTTGACCTTAAAGCGAGCCACCTGATACAGGCGCTCTGCACGTCGTCTTGATGTGGAGAACATTTGTCAAGTTTGTTTAATATCCTTTAAGGGTTTCATGAGTTACAGAGCGGAGTCGACAAAAAATTGCTAACGGACAGACGGACACACAGACAGACAGACAGACGGACGGCCAGATGAACACCTGTGGTATCCCAAAATACGTCCCCTCGGACGTATAATAACATCAAAGGAATGGAGACGCAAGCTATTACGTTTTCCACAGTTTTCACAATGATTTACCTACTGACCTACATTTTGATCCCAGCTGACCCATTTTAGATTTTTTCATGTCGGACGTCGACGACGATGGAATACGGATACATTGCGATCAGACTAGCTCATCTTATCAACTTTGACGCAGATACGCAACTTATAATATTAAAAAACATTTCAGGAAAGTGTTATGACGCTAGATCAAGTACTTTTTGCGATATGTATAACAAAACATTTCTCTGGTGAACAGACGGACGGGAAGACAAATCCAAATCTTATCCTTTTCGGTGACATAATAAGCAAGACCTTACCATCATTATAGGAATGTTTTCCTACCAAATATAAATTAAAATTATCATGTTGAGACGGTCCCCTTGAAAAATCGACCGTCTTAGGTGTTCACAGTCCACGTAGACTTAATTCGCAAATGTCTAGTAGGATTATTCGCTTCACTGCATATTGCACATCTCTTCACATAATCTTCGACTGACTGACGCATGTTCTTCCAATAAAATTGACATAATTTTGCTCTGTTTATAGTCCTCATGATAGCCAAAGGTCCAGAAACTCGTGCATTGTGTAAATACCACAAAACTTTATCAACAGTTCTTCTTGGAATACAAATTCTCCACTTTACATCGTTTTGTTTAAACTCACACTTTATGCACAATAGTCCATTTGCACAGACAGTATGTCCCATCTTTCAATCCAGAATTTAACTTCCGCACTCCTGCCTGAAATTTCAGGGAGGCTTGTTAGTTCCAGTCTTAAGTAAATCTAGCACAAAACTGATATCATTATCCTGACTCTGTTCTACCCAAAATAATTCTTTGCTGAGTATATGAATATCCGGCTCGGGTTCTCGCACTGCTTGCTTCGGCTTGTTTACTTTCCTTCCTCTTTTACGTCGATCCCTCACTGGTTCTGGTCTTTCGATCTCATCTTCGTCTTCTTCACTGTCACCAACAAGTTCAAGCAAACTAATGTTGATACAGTGCTCTTCGCCATTGTGTTCCGGATTGTAATGAACTGGTTCGCTTAAAGGCATATGGCATTGTCTGCATTCCACACTGTCAGCTCTACATACACTGCACAGAAAATCAGCATTCGAATGTTTTGCTCTCGCACGATGTTCTATGCCATAATTAAACTTACTTAACTGCTCTATCCAACGATGTACTTGACCATCTGGACTGGATGTTTGAAGTTTCGGAGCCACCGGAGCGACGAATGGTCCGTTTCGGAGCCACCGGAGCGACGAATGGTCCGTTTGAATGAGGAACTTTCTGCCTAGCAAATACTCCTGAAAGTACTTGGTAAAATACACCACAGAAAGCATTTCTCTACGAGTCATACAATAGTTCTGCTCAGCCTTATCAAGGACCCTACTGCCGTATGCTATCATCCTCTCTACGCCCTGTTGCATTTGTGAAAGCACTGCTCCGATGCAATAGTTGCTGGCATCACAATCGAGAACAAACGTACATCCGTTCGCATCAGGATACGCCAATATCGGTGATGAAGCCAGTTTTTCTTTCAGTGTCACAAACGCTTGTTCACAATAAGCAATCCAATCCCATACAAGCTTTTTCTTCGTGCGTTTTGTAATCAATGCGTGGTCCTTCACAAATTACCGGAAATATGATATAAATCCTAAGAGTATGCGTAGCTCTGTTATATTCGTCGATGCAGGTGCATTCTTTACACTTTTTATCTTAGAATCGTCGGTTTTTATCCCAGTTTTTGACACTGTGTGTCTCAAAAATTTGGCTTCTTTGCGGAAGAAGTGACACTTTCACACCATGTTTTAACTTTACTCGGATGGCATTTTCAAAGTTATCAGAAATATCTTCTTGAGGTCTTTCACTAGATACAACCTTCCTCTGACCTCCCGAGTACCTTCTAAACTCGTGCCAAACATCATTTCCGGTTCCATTAGAAAGTTCTATGGCACGGAAAATCGCAGGGTAATGACTTTGCAATCAGGTGCTCGCCATTTTCAATTTTATCGACTCTATAATTCCCACGTTTTGATACTGGAGACAACAATATATTGTCTGCACGTCCAGGCAATCAGGTAATCCCCCTTTATATACTAGGACTGCCTGTCCCAAACGTTTTTAATGTCTTATATTCCAAATATTCCCAAAAACCAATAAAGTCCAATTGTTACATATGTTAATAAACAATAAATAGGATATGAATCACTAAAACGAGCAACATCAAACTTGACATGTGTACTGAAGGTTTGATATTGTTTAATCTTCATCTGTGTCTTTAAAAATGGTATCTTTGCACTATTAAGTTGTAAGTGTATGATCTGTCAATTAAGCAGAAGATACTGTATGTACATCTTCTGATATAAATGGAAACGATGAGAATGTGCGACAACACTGAATATTCTTAGGTTACTTACGGTACAAAATGCAGGAAAGTCTCGATATGTTTGTGTCGGCGTGACGTTAAAACCCAATAAAATAAAATAAAATGAACTTATGAAAGCAACGTCATTATTATCATTTTGTTACTTCCTCCAGTTTGTAAACAATAGTTTGAACTATATTTAACAGGAACCACATTTCAGCGACATAATTTGCATTTGTAGCAACTCGCGAATTTGTGAACAGGCTTACAAGAAATATATTTTTATTAATATCACGCATACTGATTTCTGCGTTTAAGCTGAAAGATGTACATGTCTATGTTTCAAGATTAAAAACAACATGGCTGTGAAATTTATCTTTGGTGTTTTGACCTAATTACACTTAAAGTGGAAAATGTAGAAAAAGACCAGTGTAGAGCATTTATGCTCACAGGTGTACATATATATATAGTCTGGCAATGTATTATAATTTACAGTTATATAAAGTGTAGACATGCCATAGATGATTTAAATGACAGTAATATAATTTTAATATGTGTACAATTTTACGGTATTCATACTAAAAGACTTTGAAAATTTGTTTCTCAATACTTGCATTGCATACTTTTTACCCAATTCATATATTTTTTAATAAATTTGAAAACTTCAGTATAAGAAATCTATGTATAGTTGTATTCGCTATAGATTCACCTACAACAAGCCAAGACATTAAGTAATTAAGACAGCAATAATTAGATAAGAAAGTTCACTGTGTAGTTTGCAACCTATCTTGATATCTTTTCTTGTTTAACATTTACATTTCATGCAAATATAACGCAATATGTCCAAAAAAAGTTAATATAGAGCTCATTTCAGGCTAATATCACGCGAAAACAAACACACTCTTCCGAGTGATAGATACTTTTGATAAAGTTTTAGTGCACATACAGCTGCTTTAAGTTATCTTCATACCACCGTAATATTTCGAAATAAGTTTCACACCACGATCATATTCTAAAAACAATAACATCACAACGGGACAAAGAAAATATCTAAACTATGTGTTTACACGGCATTGAGACCAGTCATATGTCTACTATATTTTGCCGTTACAGTTTCCTTTTCTTGTGGGCCTATTTTGCAAAGCATGGCCCTTTGACTGTGTTTGGGGTGCACTGTGCTTTCGGGGAAATCTACCACTACCTTTTTAATGCCTTTAAGTAATATAACATTCTACAGCATGCCTTTGGTAGGATGAGTTCAGTTTTAAATGTATGAAGACAATATAAATGATAATTATGTCAGTATTTTAAAATTGATTTTTGTTCTTTATCTATATTTACTCTCACCTGAAACTTTATGCATGGGCTGGTTAGACTAAAAATCATGTTTAATGAACGTGAACAATCAATTCCAAATTACTTTTAGCATAAACTATCAATGCATATAAAGTATGTTTAAGATTGAATACTTTGGTAAACAATTGTGATGTTCATGCAGTAGTGCTAGTAGTTATATAAATACCGCTTTTGGCCCTATTTCCCCTAATTTAACATTTAGTCTTTGACCTAAACCGACCAATACCAACCAATTAAAAACCCACAGGTTTTAACTTTACTTTCGTTTTCTCATATTTTCAGAAAACCTGGTTATAAATAGCTGACATATTTTCTGAAAATGTTATATTGGAATTTACGTTGTATTTTCTGAAAATGACTATGTGGGAAACCACAAATTCAACCAATCAAAAGCCTGCCATTTTTCTGTCAAGTTGGCAGCAAACTGTCATTTGCTTTTACTTTGGCCAAATCTTTGGCCGAATCTTTGGCAGAAATTTGGCAGATTAATTTCATTAATAAAATGTAAGGTATTTGATCTTATTTTCAATTAGTAAGTACATTATCAGGGTACACATAGTAATTAAAACTTTAATTAAGCTTTTAATCCAAAAGTCTGTTTCTATCATAGGATACAGGTTCATCCGATATGTAGAATCTGATGTAACTATTTATCAAAAGCATAAATGTTATTTCTGTAGATGCTGAATCGTCATAAGGATGAATATCAAACCTTGTTTTAGATAAATTTTAATTTTTTTCTTATACATAGATATTAACTTATCAGTGTCAAAGTCCTCAGCTGCCTCAGCTGTTATATTTACATTATCAAATATATCAAAAAATAAAACATCATCCTGAGGCCTATAATTCCGCCACCTAAATATAAAATGTGATATTGGGCTTTTAGTCGGTTTATCCGGTTCACCTATAGGACTTGTACCCTTTAATAAAATCTTAATATCTATTATATAAGTTCCGGTTTTTCTGACTATAAACACACCACTCAAAAGCATATCTAGTACATCTATTTTATATTTTTGGTCTATGAGTATAAAATCTTTATAATCTACGATAATTCCAGGTCTAATTCAAATATATTTAAATAGTTCAGATCGGCCATATTTTTATATGTTGAATATATCCAGGCACCACGACGGTCAAAATACTTTTTCATGAGTATGTAATCAAAAGGATGATTATAATAGTATTCAAAGAGAAACACTTCATGTCTCACTTCCTCTACCCTTTTTTCTATTTTCCTGTCTTTCTTTTTAAGTTTAAGAATTATTTCAGCTAAATCATCAAGTCGTTTTGTTGTAGCAACTTCAGAAGCAGATAAATTGTCAACAACGCCTTTTGTTCTAGCTAATTGTGTTTCTTGTTTTAAGAAAACATTTTTTACTTTTGTAATTTCTTGGGTATTAGTTGTAATTTCTCCGACATTAGTGGTTATTGCTTTAGTATTAGCAGTAATTACTTGGGTATTAGCAGTGATTGATTCTCCTTGTTAAGCTGATATTTCAACTACAGAGTCCAAATCATTTATTATTTTTTTAATTTTATCATTAAATTTATCATTAAATGTATCTTTAAATTCATTAATATCTTTTTGTAATAAACCTTTAAGTTTACTTAACTCTTCGTACTTTGTATTGTGACGTGCATCAACATTATTAATCAGGTCTATAAGTTGTTTCTTCAAATTTTCTAGCTGATTATTAATTATGTTAATTGCTTCAGTATTAGCAGTAATTAACTCTCCTTGTTTAACTGATTTTTCAACTACAAAGTCCAGTTCATTTTTATGTTTTTCAACTTTAGCATTAGATTCATTAATATCATCTTGTAATTTTTTTGTAATATTACTTAAGTCTGCATACTTTAAATTGTGACGGTTGTCAACAATACTAATCCAATTTCGAATTTGTTTTTTAAAGTCATCTATTTTAGAATTGAACTCTTTTTTAAAGTCCTCTAATGCTGTGTCATGATCATCACCTCCTTTAGAAGCTGCCTTTTCCAATTCAGCTTTATATTCTTCAAGTTTATTTGAAATTAATTCTAATAAATCTTTATGCTTATTTTCAGTTTCAGTATTTAGTTTATTTATTTCTGTTCTAATTTCTAACTGATACATATTTTGTAACTTTTTCTCAGCTTCAATAATCTTGTCTTTTAGTTCTTCATGTTTAATCATACTATCTTTTAATTCTTGAATTTGAGTGAATAAAATGTTTAAATTAACTCGAAATACTTCTTTTATGTTGTCATCTGTCAGATCAGATTTCTCTTCAAGTTCTTTAATAGAATCAACCATAGCTTTCATTTCTTCTTCAATTTTACCTTGTAACTGATTAATTAATAATGAATTCTTTTTAAAATCTTTTGTTAATTCTTCAATATTCTTTACTTCTGCTTCTAGTGTTTGTTTTATAGATTTGATGTCTTCAAGTTTATAGTCATCTATTACACTTTGAACTTTTTTAAACATAAATCGTCTTGAAACTACATCGGTGGATTTATCTGGATTTCCTAGGTTGATTATTTTATTACCTCCCATATCTAATGCTCTGTTCATTGTGTTATCAAGTTCCTTATTTCTGTGAAGATATGATTCCATGTCCTTTCTAAGCTTTTTGTATTGTTTTTAGTAGCATAATCACTTAAATCAATATCAAATTTAACTTTACTTATACTTTCAGGTTCACTTATTTGTTCTATATTATTAAAAACTCCCATTATATATTACCAGTAAAGTTTTTTCTTAAAAACTTCCTTGGTTTGTCAATATATAAGAAATCATATTTTTGATTTGTTGCATTAGCAAATGAATCACGATCTATGTTTTGTTCATTACAAATCCTATCATTTTCCATTTTACCTGGACTTTCAAATAAAATATAATGTGAACAGTTAATTCGAATATCTTTTGGTGTTTTATAGTAAGACTGACTTAAATAAATAACACAACAGTTTTTGTGACGTCCTTGAATAAAGTATTTTGTTATTTCATTTTGAACTTTTTTATCTTCACATACAAAATCATCAAATATTACTACTTTTTGTTTTTCTGATTCAAGATTCTCACAAGGTTCAATTTGTTTGGGATCAGCTGAATATTCAAGTATTTCATTTGGATCTACTTTAATTTTTTTTGCAATTTGGTTTAAGTTGTTAATTAAATCTTGATATTTAGATTGTTTTTAGCATATAAGTATAATTTATCATAATATATAAGAGGTTTTCGAAGTATATGCATTAATGTATTTGTTTTTCCAGATCCAGACGATCCACATATTAACATTCTAAAACATGAATCTGGCATAGAAGGATATTGCTTAAATTGTTTAAAGTTATTGGATTTATCACTTTTTGTATCATAATTTGGAATTTCCATTTATATAATATTACATTATTTTACATTATCTTACATTATTTTACATTATCTTACATTATTATATAAATGCAATCAAAACTTAATGAAATAAGAATAAGAAAAACTTAGTCGGGCAAAAGATGAGAGCTCTTAGAGAAGAAATAATGAGAGAAAAAATTAGAAAAGCTACAAATCGGGATATGTACACTGAAATTTATAAACCAATTACTGAAAAAATAGAAAGTCAAAAAGAACAATTATCAAGTCAGTTAAAAGCATTACCTGGAATAAAACAACAATTAGCGTTACTTCCAAAAAGTATATCAGAAGATCTGACACAAGGTATTGCTGAATTAACTAACGGAATGCAAGAAGAATCTAAAAAACAACAAACTTTAAAACCGGCTCCTTATACATCAATAGATTGGGGAGATGAACCAGCTGGATGGGTTCCTCAAGATGAACTTAAAAGATTAGAAGATTACGGAAGAGAAAAGATGGGAATAACTGAAGAATCAGAAGAATTTCCTGAAATTGTTGAGACAAGACCGAAAGAAAAGGAAATACATACAGTAGATTTAGATGCTTATCTGGATAATGATGTTTTAGAAGAATATAAATATTTCAAACCGTCTGAATTATTTAACTTTTTAACTGCAGATGAATCTAATTCAGATAAAATAAGTAAAGACGGTCTTGAAGCTACAATAGATGATGTTACTGAAAATATTAGAAAATTAAATGGTTCAATAACTGGCAAATCAAATTCAAAAGATCCAAATAAACAAGAAGAAGTAAAAGAATTAAAACATGATCGAGATGAACTCATAAAGTACAAAGACCGGTTAAATAATATTCTTGGTATGGCTTCTACATATGGACAAGGAATAAAACATCATAATCCATATAAAGTTTCGCCAAATGGACAATATTGTAATTTAATTATTAACTTAAATAAACTTTATGGTCAAAATAAATTAATTGCTAAGGATAGAATAACTGGAAAGGAAGTAATTAACACTAAAGTAGATGATGATTTAATTGATCTAATTAATAAAAGATATAACAATAATAAAAAAAATTCAATTCATTCAAAAAAAATATTCAAAGAATTAACAGAAAAGTCAGGATTACCTATCAATAAAAGATCTATGAAATTTAAAAAAGTAATTAGGGGACAAGGTTATGACGTATGTCCGTGTAATCCGAAAGAATTGGTTAATGACTTAGAGTTAATTTGTGGTTCAATTGATGCTGGAAATAATAATGAAGAACTAAAAAATGAAGGTATTAGAATAATTGATGAACTATTAAAAATGAATTCTCTTTTACCAGAACAACATGAAAAGTTATATAAAAATTATTTTTCTTGAATTTAGATTTTAATTATATATAAATGGAACAAAAAATAGTATTAAGTTCTGAAACAGTTAAAGATAATAAAAATACTCCGAGTGATTTTACAATCAGATTTAGTCGTTCTTTAATTTTAGATAAAAATAAAACTTACGTTATTGGTTTGGATAGTATTAACACTATGACCTACTCTTGGCATAATATTAGTGATGAATATGATAATAAAAGAATTCGTTATAATAATGGTAAGGATTGGAAAGATATCATATTTACAAATGGTTCTTACAGTTACACAGATATTAATAATTATATTAGGGAAACATTAATAAGTAATGATGATTTTGAATTTAATAAATCAGAAATTGCTCCAATAAGTTTGGAATTTGATTTAAGTAGTTTTAAGATTTTGATTTCAATTACAGATAATTTTAAGTTGGATTTGGAAACATCAAATTTTCATACATTGCTTGGATTTGAGAAAAAAAAATTAGACAATACTGAATGGGGAACTAAAACACCAAATATAACTAACTCTGTGGATACAATTTACATTCATTGTGATCTTATTGATAATTCACTTGTTGATGGTAATTTCAGTGATATTATCTATGCTTTAAGTACTGCAGATTTAACAAGAGCTTATCCTTTTACAAAAGAACCACAAAGAGTTGGATATTCTGAAATTAATAAATATATTATAAATTCAATTAGAATATATATTACAGATGTATTTGGTAGAATAATTAATTTTAATGAGGTTGAAACAAGTTTTACACTAATTTTAAAAGAAATTAATTAAAACTAAAGTTTTAAAACTTTAATTAAAACTTTAATTAAAACTTTTATTAAATTTTAGTTTTATATAATGTACAAAAAAGTTTATGACAAAAATAAAGGAATATTTATTTATGTTGATGCTCACACGGGAAAAGAAATCATACACGGGACAGGTATCTTTGACACTTTAACGAAATTGTTTTCAAGCGGAGTTGCATCTTCAATTAGCACAGCTGGAAAAAAAGCTTTGGAAACAGCAGGAAAAGCAGCACTTGAAAGTGGAACAAAAAAGGTTGGAACAGAAGTTGGAAATTTAGCTGCAGCTAAAATTGTTGAAAAACTTAAAAAGAAACCTGCTCCAGCAGTTGGTAATTTAATTGCCAAGGAATTACAAGAAAAGAATAATAGTAAAAATAATGATAATGAGGAGGATATTCATATGAGAATAAATAGAATATTGTCAGGATCTGGAGCTTTAGCTCCCTATGGGCATAATGCTCGTGCTGGAACTTCAGCTCAACAAAAACGTATTAACAGATTAATTTATAAAAAATAAAAATTAAAATAAAAAATAAAGTTTTAACTTTAATAAAAAAATAAAATAATATATAATATATACATGTTTAGAAAAAAACAATATTGTGAAAGATATGAATTAACTCCTATTCAATTAGATACAGCTTTAATATCTGTCCTGGGAAATAATGTTAAACAACAAAAAAACGGATATCACTTTACAATTAATGATAGAAGTTCATATTTTGATTGGTTTAATGGTTATTTTGAAGTAAGTTTTAAAGTAAATAAACTTGCTGATGGTGCTGAGTATGATGGAGCTCAAATTGCTTTAATTAATAATGCAGCTTCATTAATTGATCAGTTAGTGGTTAAACAAAATGGAAAAATTGTTTATGATTGTAATAATTTATACAAAGTAATAAATGTAAAAAATTTAGTTGAACTATCTGAAGATTATGCAAAATCAACTGGAACAAATGAATTTATCTATTTAGATACTACTGCTACTGCTGCTGCTGATGATAATTCGGGGTTTGCTATTAGAAAGGATTTAATCAAGAAAAATAATGAGGTAAATGCTAAAATTCCATTAAATAATTATTCATTTTTTCAGGGTTTAGAAACTAATATTTTACCTCCAAGTCAAATTCAAATAACACTGCAGCTGACAGATGATGATGAATTAATTTTTAGAGCTAATGCTGCTGATCCAGGTAGAGTAATTGTAACAAAATTAATATTATGGGTTCCACGTTTGGTTTTTAATGAATTTGGACTTAATCTAATTTCTGAAAGATTTACAAAAGCAAGATGGTCATACCTTAGGGAAATGATGACGCAATCAACTGATACACAACAGATTAATACAACTTTTAGAATAACGGCTGGTGTAACAAAACCACAACATGTATTTGTTTATTTACAACGACCTGATAAAAGTAATAATCAAGAAATGAATCCACATTTATTAGATACATTTAAAGTTAATGCAGTAGGTGATGCTTGTACTTTGAGTTCTTGTCGTCTTGAAGTTGGTAATGGTGTTTTTTATCCAGAAACAGAATATACAAGTATATCAAGAATATATGATGATGTAATTAATTATTATTATAAACAAAATAATAAGACTACTGGAAGTCTGCTAAATAGATCAAACTTTAATAGTTTGTATGGATTTGTTCATTTTAACTTGGAATATAAAAAGGAAGTAACTACAGAAGATCCTAAGCAGATTACATTAACAATTAAGTTAACTACACTTCCCGCTGCAAAATATCGTATTTACGCAATTGTATTGTATGAAGAAACAGTTGAAATAAATACTATTGGAAATGAACTTGTTATTGTTTAAATAAAATAAATATAAATTATATATAATGAGTATTAAAAACACTGGGGTTGTAAACAACCACACATCAAATTATATTGAATATAAAATTAACCTTACAGATGGACAAAAGAAAAATTTAGCACAAGCTTATAATAATAAAATTCCACATACTTTTAGATTAAAACATGAACAATTACGTGGAAACTTCCCTTTACTTTTAACAAAAACACAAATTAATCAAATTAAAAAAGCTGTTGCAAATAATAAGGGATTAGAAATTACAATTTCAAAGAAACAAATGTCCAGTCAAGGTCAAAATGGTGGATTTTTAGGAGCTTTGGCTGGTTTGTTAGGAAAAACAATTCTTCCAATGGCAGCAAAAATAGCTCCAAAAATATTAGCCCCTCTAGGCATTGGTGCTTTGTCTGGGCTAGCCAGTACTGGTGTTAGTAAAATACTTGGAAATGGTATGATTTCAGTAGCTAATGATAAGAGAAATATGATCTCACCATATCTTACACCTAATCAAAGAAAGCAACTAGTAGGATCTGGAGTGATTAAATTAACACAAAAACAAAAACAAGACGGTGGGTTTTTAGGTATGTTGGCTGCTAGTCTAGGAATACCTTTGATTACATCTTTGTTGAGTGGAAAAGGACTACAGATTGATTCACAACGGAGACCTTACAGACGAATTCCTATAGTAAAAAAAAATAAAATTTATAAACAAACCTATTTCTAACTTTAAAATTGAACAATGGGTAAAACAATTAAAAATTAAAAACTTTAGGGGTGTATTTAGTAGAAATAATTTATTAAAATTAAAAGAAAAGGTTGAATGTGGAATTATAAATTTGGACGACTCTGTTGGTCCTGGAACACATTGGGTTTGTTACTTTAATACTTTATATTTCGATCCGTTTGGACTTCCTCCATCAAAAGAAGTAATTAAGTATATACCAAATGTAAAATACAACAATGTTCAATATCAAGACAAAACAAGTATGCTTTGCGGATATTATTGTTTATTTTTCATTAAAATGTTACAAGATAAAGTACCGTTGTATGATTTATTGTATAAAATACTAAAAATTAATAATCAAAGAGTAAATGAACAAACTATTATAAATTACTTTAACCAATAAGGACATTTATTTAACTGGAATAATTAATATAATGGGAATATTCAATAATATAAATGAAAAAGTAAATAAAATAAAAAGATGGACGTCAGTCCTTGAGAGCTGGAAGCTCGCACAATTAATAAGAAAACCTCCATTGTTTTTAACAAGTTATACCCAAGATACTGATGGTGGATTATTTCAATGGAACACTGTAAATGCTAGTCCTGGTTTAGTTCAAAATGGTAATAATGTAACAATTAAACAAAATTGCATCTTAATTATTCTTGTTGATGCAATTAAATTAGATAAAGGAGAAGCTAAATTACAACTAAAAAATAAAGAAAATGTAATTCTTCAAAGTTACAATGCAAAAAATAATAGAAAAAATGAATCTATTTCTATTAATTATGCAAATGAATTTAAAATAAATGATGTTATTTATATTAATTCTTTAAACGTTATGAATATTCAGTTAACAATTTATGGTTCTATAATTTAAGAGTAAGCTAATGTATCAATACCATTATCAAGAATATATCTTTTATCATCATAACATGATAAAGATGTTTTATTTATAACATAACTGGAAAGATTGTGTTTATCAGAACGAATAACTTTAAAGGTGTGATTACTTTGGGTTGAATTAAACAAAGTATCTTTATAATTTTTATGAACTATTGTTTTCTTAACAACAAGTTTTTTAATTCCTTTACATTTTTTAACATTAACTTCGTTTTCTAATAAATATGAATACATTTTACTTCTTAATCCGACAAATTCAACAATGGGAATGCTAGCAGCTTCATCTTTAAATTTTCCAATTACTTTTTTATTATTATCAAAATAAAATTTTGAGTTGTTATCGTAATCACTATTATCAAATAAATCTTTGTCCTTATAAAAATCCTCATATGCATCTTTGGTTTTTATTTCATAACATAATGAATCAGTGTCAGTGAATAGTAATTTACAATTACCCTCGTACTTTTCTTTAATGTAATTATAATGAAAATCATACATTAAATATTTTGATAAATCTAGAATGCACATTCCAACATAACAAGGTCTGTTTAATAACAAACTTTCTTTTATTCTATGAATACCAAAAAGGTTAGAGTTAAACATCGTTGAACTAACAAATGAAGGTTTGGCTATGTATTTTAATAAAATATTTTCATCATGTGTTAATTTAATATTAACCCTTTTGCGTAAATTCTCCATCGTCTTACCGAATACAGAATTGTTCATTAACTTAAAAAAGTCCTTTTCAAATGAATTTTTTGCTTTAGATCTTTTTGAGTATTAAAATCAATATACTTTTTTAACCAAGGAGATGAATCAAAAGTTAATATTTTATGTAGTTTTGTTACTTTAACCCTAATTGTGTATATAGTTCAAGATTTTTAAAATGAACTACATAATTTTGTTTTTTTCATTAAAGTTGGAACTAATTTTTTTACATTACTTTTTCCTATTTCAAATTCTGTTTTAATATTTTTACTATAATCAGAAAGCCATTGATCTGGTATTTTAATTTTTTCAGGAGCTAAAGGATAATCGTTGTGGGTTTTATGTAATTCTTTTGGATATTCAAGATCACATTCAACTATAAAGTTACTGTTACCTTTTGCAATTAATTTCTTAAATTGTTTTTCGGATATAAATTTAAAGTTTCCAGAGGGTAAAGGTTGACACATAGCCCAACCGTAAAGGTTATTGGCGTCGAGGTACATAATGTATTTGCTTTCTTCTTTTGAATTATAATCCTTCATATATTTATTGTTTGCTTTACTGTATCTGTTTGAAATATAACTTATTCCTCCTCTCAGTCCCTTTTCAATAAAAAGATACATATCAATATCAGTTATTAAATCTAACTTAATTCCAGTCATTTTTAACATTGCATCCCAAGCTAAACCCGGACTACTAAAATAATGACAAGGATCTAATTTGTAGTACTCCAAACATAGTTTTCTAAAATTTTCGAATACATCAGCTAAAAGTAATACGTCAGTTTTTAAATATAGATCATGATATTCTCCCATTGTTTTAATTTTAAATTTATTCCAGATATTTTTATCATGTTCATATTCGTTGTCAGATATGTGTGTTTCATTTAAAATTGAATAAAACTCTTCTTTAGAAGGTAATTCTGTTTCTTTGAATTTTTTAAATGAATCCATGTAATCATATGGATAAACACCTTTTGTTTTTAATAATTCAACATTTTCACAATTAAATTCAGTTGATGTGTATTTAAATTCTGGAATATTTTTTACTAAGTTATCCAATGATTGAGACATAAATTGGAATGAATCAATAAAGACCAAGTCAGAAATCATAAATGCCATATATCTTTCCATATTGTTAGGAATAACATTAATTTCTTTTTTAAATTTCCCTATTTGTTGCATAATAAAATGACCGTTATAACCTCTTAAATTATGAAAAATAACAGGAATTTTATGTGTTAGTTTAAAATAAATATTACATTCTGAGTGAGCACTTCCTCTGAATTTTCCTGTTATATGACAATGATCCCGGACAGGATTTTCATTTTCCTTATATTCTTTTTCACAAATATGACAAAACTTTGGTTTTTTAAATTCACTTTCATCTTTTTTAAACATTCTCAAATCTTTGTTAAAATGTTCTTTAAATATTTCTTTACAATATTCCTCTTCCTCAAGCATTTTTTCAATAAACTTATAAACTGCATTAGGGCCTCTATAAATCTGGGTTGGTTTAGTATATTTATCGTCATAACAACAAACAACTTTATAGCCGTAACCACAATCTATATGATTTTGATATGGTTCAGTAAATGAAGATTCAGTTGATGGTAAAGCAGTTAAAACTTTTTTAGTTATTGATTCAAAATCAGCATAAATTACAAAAGGTACTGCTAAACCTTTATGATAATTTTTAAATTGTACTTTACTTCCCTCTTTTGGCATTTTTACACCTTGGATACCATTAATAGCTAAACAATTTGGAATATGTTCATTTAATATTCTTTCTTGTGGAAAATTCTGTAAACATGATTTACAAAAATGTTTTTTATGTTGATCTTTGGTTTTGTTAAACATTAATCTATTAAAGTCTTTTATCCAAACATAATGTTGGACTACAGTTCTTGAGGGTTTACAGTCATCATCAGTTATTTTATCATTTATTTTATCATTTATTTTATCATTAGTAATTAGCAACATGTCACAGTGTTCTTCGTATTGATATTTTGATATGTACAATGGATAAATACTATTTTCTTCATATCCAAATATATTAAATGATATTTCATTTAAAACTTCTATTTTAGGTATTTGATTTAATGTAACAGGAAACTTTATTCCAGTATAATCAAGATCGTTTATATGTTTTTTATAATTTGAAATTTTTTGAGGATTTTTTTCAACAGGAAATTTGTAAGCTAAATGACACCATCTAAAACATTCGTTATCATCATTCTTTATATTTATTAATCCTTTCATTGGATGTTGTAATGGTTTTGGTAATTCTAAATAACTTGAAGCAGCCAACGGACTATACTTATATCTATTTATATAATGAGCATCAACTGACTCTATTCTCCAGCCACTTCCTTCAGAAATCCAATTACCAATTCTATTTATTATTTCATCAAAAGCTTGATGTAAAGTTTTTTTTATTTCGTTTGTGTTAATAATTTCTAAAGCCTTTGATTGAAAATAAGCTGATTTATATATTGTATCAGTTTTATCCATTTTTGCAAAAGTTATTTTTAAAACAACGTTTATTTTTATACCTTTTAAAGTTTTAAGTTCAGATTTAAGTATTTCATAAGAGTCGTTTATAGTTAAATATAATTGATTTTTTGGATCTTGTCTATATGTAATTTTAATTTCAAATTTCTTATAATATTGTTTTGTAGATCTCTCGATTTCCATCTATATATTATATTTAGAAAAAAAAATCTTCAAGCAAAAAAGAATTAAAAAAATAATTTAAAAAATAATAAAATAAATAAAGTTTTAAATTATCTTTAAGAAGAAATAAAATATTTAAATTTATATCTTTTTCCATTAACTTTTGATATTCCACATTTTACTCGGTTTGTCCCTTCACAACACATTTTTATTAACCCAGCATTAATACCAAATTCTTTGGATGCTTTGTAAGTGCTTCTATATATTTTTTCTTCATTAGTATCACAATCGGTTACAATAACTTTTTTAGGATTGTTTCGATAATTATTTGGTCTGGGACAATCACATAATCTTTCAGCATTTTCTTCTTCAGTTAATAGACAACCACAGTCCCATTCAAATAAATTATTTTTTAAAAGATAAGGATCTATAACATTTTGTAATTTATCAATAACGTGATTTTTATATTCATCGCTAACTATTTGATCAAGTTTTGATTTAATAACATTTCTTCTTTTAAGAACTTTCTTATATGAATTTTTGTCTGGATTCATTATTTCTCCTAAAGTGCTAGATAATTTTGGCATAATCATTCTATCTACCTTTCTATTAACCATCTATATGTAATATACTTATAGAAAAAAATCTTTAAAAAACGCACCTAATGAAATTATATTGATTTGAGAAGTTTGTTTATATTATCTATATCTTTTGAATAAGATTTTAAAGTCATTTTTTCTAAATTGTTATCAACTGTTTAAAATTTTAATACCTTCTTGAAACATTCTGTTTTAACCATTCTTCGTGTAATTTGTGTAGTTTTTCTAAATAATCTAAACCAACTCTGTTTTCTTCAGTTCTGTTTCTTTTTTGAAGTCTTTTAAAACATATTTCTGGGTCGGTTTTAACATAAACAAATCCATCAATTGGATTTTTTCCGTATGGTTTTATAATATGATCAGTTAAGAAAAGATTGTATACTACGCACTCGGGGTCATTTATAACACCATTGTCGTGATGTTGTTTTGTAAAAACGTTACTGTTAGTTAAATAACAACGTTCAAGGACAGAAACACCATCAAACTGTTTAGCAGAAGATAACATTTTTATATGACTGTTTAAAGTTGATAGCTGAAAAGGAAATAAATATTTGGAAGGTTCTTGAGCAGCAAGTTCAAAAAGGTTATATGAATTATAACTTGCGAAGCTGGAACCTTCGGTTGCACGTGGATCCATAACATTTTGCCATTTGTGAATTGGTTCTGGAATTATATTAAAATTAGGATTATATTCTTTAATAATATCTAAAAACGTACTTTTTCCTGATGCAATATTACCTTCAACTGATATAATTTTTCTCATTTATATAAAATACTTATAGAAAAAAATCTTTAATAATCTTTAATAATCTTTAATAACCTTTATTACAACTCTTCTTCTTTTTTACTTTTATATCCGTTAAGTTTAAATTCCTTCATGTGCATTTCAAGAGGTGTTGAATAATTTTTTTCTTTCTGCATTTCTAATAGTATTGTAAAAATATCCTGAATAACTTTATTTGGATCTTCTTTATTTACTTTTCCGATCCGTGCTTTTGTTATAAGTTGTTTTATTTTGTGATGATGTGTTTTTAAAATAAATTTCTTGTCGTCAAGTTTTAGTCTGTTAGTAAATATGGTAATTACTGATGGAACAGCACCAGCAACTGCTACAAATACAGGAATAGCTGGAACAAGTACTAATGCAGCTGAACAACCAAAGACACCTGCTGTAATATATAATCCGGTACTTACTCTCCCACAAAATTTATAACTTTTTCTGTAAGCAGCAGCTAGTTTAGTTAAGTGAATAATTAATTGATCTATTGTTTCTATTCCATTATTATTAGAAATAAGATTTTTATTACTCATTTATATAATTAAACTTTTTATTTTCTAAATTAAATTTGTTCAAGATTGCTAAACGGAACCCAACTATTAAATTTTTCATTGTAACCTTTCCATTTTACTAAAGCTTGTTTTTTCTTATAGTCTCGTCTAATAACTGTTTCTATTCTAAAAACTTCTTGTGTAGTAGGTAAAAGTTCTTGTTCATAAAATGAACCTTGAATTATTTCATCATTTAAATCTTTAATAGTGTATGTTCTGGGATTTGTATTATTAATTTTATAAATTATAAATATTTCCTCTGTCCAATTTGGTGTATATCCTTTTTCAAAATGTCTTTTAAGTTTGCTTAAGCGAACTCGATCACCAATTTTAAATTTTGTTTTACTCTTTGGTATCTTTAAATCACCATATAAATTAAAGTAAACAGTACCTTTATTTAAGTTTTTACTAGCTTCGGTTGGTGTCATTTTTATACTAGAATGTTTTGTTTTGTTATATTTATCAACCATTTCCTGTAAATTATCTAAATAAGTATAAGTATTATTTGCTGTAAAATATTTCCACATTATTCTTTTTAAACTTCTATTAAATCTTTCTATTACTACAGCCTTTCCTTCATTAAATGTATGATACATATTAATCTTATTTTTATTCAAAAATGATTCAAACTTTTTATTATAAAATTCTTTTCCTTCATCTACCCATAAATTTATTGGTAATCGTCCTTCTAAAATTATTTTTTCAAATGCTTCAGTAACAGATTCTCCAGTTTTATTCTTTAATGGAATAACCCAAGCATATTTACTAAATATATCAATAACGGTTAACAAGTATTTTACTCCTTTATTATATTTTGAAAAAGCTTGCATGTCAACTAAATCAGCTGACCAAGTATCATCAATATCATTAACTATCACTCTTCGTTTCCTAAATTTTCTTTTAATTGGTTTGTGTAATTCTTCTGCTAATTCATCGCTCCAGCGGTAGCTTGGTACAGTGATTCCGGGGGTATACTCTACCCCCTTTTCCCGTTTTTTGATTTTTGTCCGAGACCAAGTGTGTATTTCGTTTTGATGGCTGGTTTTACAACTAAATGTTTTGCAATCTTTTCTCCAAATGTTTTTGATTTAGTGTTATTTAAATTGGAAAGCATTTGCTTATCACATTCACTTTTACTTAGTCCTGAGTCGTAGCAAAAATCATGGTCCATACATACTGCATCCAGTTCGTTGACAGGAGGTCCATTATCTAGGGGATTTCCTGGTCCACAATAGTTATATCCTGGAAGTGTTAAACCTTTTTTAGGTAATAAAGGTAACATTGCTTTGTGAATATCTAAATTACCTGCTTTGATAGTACTTTTAACGAATTTTGATTTCGTTTTTCCACAAGACGAACAGGTAGCTTTTATCATTTTTCTCCCATTTTTTGTTATAATATAATGGGGGTTTATATTATCAGTAAATTTTCTTTCTTTCAAACAATATATTTTATTCTGTAAACTCATCTATATCAAATGTATTTAAAATTATTTAAAGACTAATAATGTAGTTATTAATTCAAAATAAGTTTAAATATCTTTACATTTTATCAATAAAAATAATCTGTCAAAAGTTTGCCAAAAGTTTGTCAAGTTGGCAGACACTGCCACATTGTTGTCTCCGTGGCAGAAATTTGGCAGAAATTTAAATATATATGTTTTATCAAATTTAAGTACATTAAATAACTTTGCCAACATTCTGCCAAAAGTTTGCCAGACATTGTCACATTGCTGCCACTTGGCAGAAAAATGACAGGCTTTTGATTGGTTGAATTTGTGGTTTCCCACATAGTCATTTTCAGAAAATACAACGTAAATTCCAATATAACATTTTCAGAAAATATGTCAGCTATTTATAACCAGGTTTTCTGAAAATATGAGAAAACGAAAGTAAAGTTAAAACCTGTGGGTTTTTAATTGGTTGGTATTGGTCTGTTTAGGTCAAAGACTAAATGTTAAATTAGGTGAAATAGGGCCAAAAGCGGTATTTATATAACTACTAGTGCTAAAAGAAATGTCGTCCTCCATTTTGAAAATTTGCATAAAATGAATATAATACTCGTTCTAACCTTCTTTGACGTAAATGTAACATGCCTATATGAGTTCAAATTGTAAACCGAGTATTTGCTACCTGTTGCATAGCTTACATCTTAGAAACTGAGGGGGCCTCCGTGGCCGAGTGGTTAAGGTCGCTGACTACAAATCACTTGCCCTCATCGATGTGGGTTCGAGCCTCACTCGGGGCGTTGAATTCTTCATGTGAGGAAGCCATCCAGCTGGCTTACGGAAGGTTGGTGGTTCTACCCAGGTGCCCGCTCGTGATGAAATAATGCACGGAGGGCCACCTGGGGTCTTCCTCCACCATTAAAGCCGGAAAGTCGCCATATCACCTATAGTTGTGTCGGTGCGACGTAAAACCCAACAAAATAAATAAACAAATAAAAAAATAAATAGAAGCTGAAGTTAAATTTACTACCTATTACTTGAAAGTAAATGTCGTCAAATTGCCCCTATCTTGATACCCTATCAACAATCCACTTAGAGAAAATTATATATAAGAGGATCCGATCCTTTGGACGCATAGAACACAACAAAGCGAGGCAACACCAGACTCAGTTTGATTGTGTGGGAATGATATGTGCGACACCGCTCACGCTTCTTAATACCACCCTAGTATGAATTCTATCTTGTATGAATTCTATGATACCAAAGGACAAGAAAATATAATAATACTTATTTCGTTCTTACTTCCGTTAGACAACACGGTTTCTGTTGTCATCGTTACTAAAATCGTGCTACAAGAAAACGAACTAATATTTTATCGTTACTTTCGCGACGATTAGCACTAGCAAACACGGCCAACTTCATCCATATAGAGGCGGTAATGACATTGCTAATTCAAATCCAACGTCTTAAATTCTCGTCAGTATTAGAAATGATATAACGGGAATCAAATGATTGATGATCGCACACCAAACGTTGCTCTATCATACAGGTAGCATTCCTGTTCAACATGTAACATTCTCATTGTCAACAGTTCATATTCTTAATGTACCGTTTACATTCATATTACTATTGATGCTTTTGTATTGCGTTTTTACATTCAAGTTTTACATTCTTGTTCTAGTTGTACAACTCGAAATAATGATACAGAACATATAACACAATCTTACATCTGACAATATGCATGTAAAACAAATCAACATAAAATCATAGTAAGGCCAATTTTGGTCAATAATATGTCCAGTTTCAAGTTAAGTAATTTTGAGATAAAAGAAGAATGAAATCATCTATTTCATGAGAACCTTTCTCTTTGTCTGCAATATCACCAGTTTCTACTCAGATTACTACTTTGTCAGTTATTTGATGTGTATGCAGACGATATCTGCTGAATTCATTTCCGGTGCCTGTCACATAAAATTCAAATGTTGTTTATTGACTCGCAATTCCAACAAAACATAATGTCGGAGCATGCAGCAAAAGTTCACTGGGGTACACTGAAATTCATGATTCTGCACATTCAGCATTACTGCTTATCCTCAGTATAAGTATCATCATACCCTCCCACGCCCCCCCCCCCCACCCCACCCCACCCAGCCCCCAGGGAATAGAAAAGTAACAATCAGTATCAAGTATTGCAATCTTTTTTAAAGAGTAAAATTTAAAACTTTGTCTCTTATACAGCAGCAATTATTAAACTTATTCATTCTTGAGGAGCACGCCTGAGTTATTTATTCTTAAAAATTGGTCAAGTTCTTTTCTTTTCGTGGCCACTCCAAATTGATTAATAGTTCTTCGGAACAATTTCAAAGAAAAACGATAGAGCAAGCGAGCGATTTTTTTTTTCTCAGTTTAACTTTAGCTGAATAATTTTCTTATTTTGTTATCCTTATTTTAACTACTTTAATGGCATGTTTCTAGATAAAACCACTGTGTAAAAGAAACAGGTCTGTGTGGGTGGTATGTTTACATATAGTCTCTAAAATTTAATATATTTCCATATTTTTCAATGTATAAATTCACAGATTGAGAGAATAGAATCACTTAAAATCATCATTTTTTAACAATATCACAAAACTCTGACATAAACTTATCGGACACCTTTATATAGCGTGACCCTGTCTGTAACGACCAACCTAATGTACGACAGATGAAAATCCCCATATAATGAACCTTTATATAGCGTGACCCTTTCTAATGCGGTTAACGGCCAGCAAAAAAAATGACCAAAATTTGTCACTGCCGCTTTTAAAATGCCTTTGTCTTATAGCAATGATTTATTGAAAAGGAATTCATTTTAATGTTATTTATAGGTTTAAATATCATATGAATATGTTTTATACTTTGAAAATGCATGTACCCGGTACAATAAGAAATGTACCATCGTAAAAGGAAACCTTACCGGGTTATATACATAAACAATTCGAGGGCCTCGTAAGGCGAGTTTTCTTTGTAAGGAAATCAGCGACCATTTTCATTACATGTTATTCTTATTTGGAATTGAATACTTGATGTAAGCACATAAAATGATTGCTGTTAAGTATTCTATAAACAACAATTATTCCCTTCCAAATTACGTGGAAAACATTTATCTAAATGAATTTTTATCTTTCACACACTCACAATTGGGTTATATTCAGAAATCGCTGACAAAGAGACTCGTAAATTTAAAACTGTAGTTAGTGCTTAACATTGCTACATTTTGTATCTCAAAAAAATGAAAAAGTCTAAATGTTAAAAACTTCACATGAACTGGTTTCGAAAAAAATGAGCAAGCTAACAAATATTGATCTCCTCTATACACAATATTGAACTGAAGATAACAAAATGATCTTGCAGTAGTTACTTATTGGCTCCTATAAAGTGTTTTAGACAGGGCTCAAACATTTTGAGTAATGAGAATGTTGTCAGGAAGTAGAAGCGACTCTAAAATGCCCCTTTTACAGTGTGAAAATTATTTTTAAGGTACAGTCTCTTATGTTTTCACTTTTGCTTCTTTGATTATATGTTGTAACAAACTTATCCCTAGTCTATAAAATAAGAGAAAAAATACAAATGTTATGGCGTTTAGTCACGCAAAACGAAAGATTCTTTTGCTGAAAAAACAAACTCTTTATCCAGCTTTAATCGGCTATGTCAAACTAAATCTGTATACAGATATCAAAGGAAGTAGGAAAATGTATTTCTTACTTTCGTTTATTCTGTTCATTGACCTATGTTTGTCATTGTAAAATTTAAGAGAAGTCTACTGAGATGGAATGTTTCATGCTTCGAAAAAAAAGATATTAATTTTCTTGTAAAAATTTGTTAGCATATTTTGATATATCATCAAAATGATAACGAAAATATTTGTAGCCAATGTATACTATCACAAGAGTTTTCCTGTTAGAGTTTAGTTGTTGAGAAATGTTCTGGCCAATAAGAAATCTAGGGTGGATGATACCATGGCTAGTTACAAATTGACTGAGACTTCTAATTACCATAATTTCCTATAAGCTGACGATCACATGGAGCTGTTCTTGTTTGCAACATTCTGTTTGTCTGTATCATTACTTTGCGTGAGTCTGGTATATTATGTTCAGGATGTCCAAATTCATATTATCTGTTGAAGTATGCATCATTGGTGGATAGTACGAGTACTTCATTGCATTTCCTTTGCCACTGCAGTAGATTTTGGGAGGTGTGTAATTATGATTTGAGCCGTGCCACGAGAAAATCAACATAGTGGGTTTGCGACCAGCATGGATCCAGACCAGCCTGCGCATCCGCACAGTCTGGTCAGGATCCATGCTGTTCGCTAATGGTTTCTCTAATTGCAGTAGGCTTTAAAAGCGAACAGCATGGATCCTGACCAGACTGCGCGGATGCGCAGGCTGGTCTGGATCCATACTGGTCGCATACCCACTATGTTGGTTTTCTCATGGCGCGGCTCATTTAGATATGGCAAGTATCCCCAATGCTCTAAAGGTTACACGTATACAACTTGTAATATTTCATTCAGGATTCGAACATGAAATAGAAACTGTAACATGGTAGAGCTGCGCCCTTGCTTGCAAAACACAGACACGTTTCATGGCAATTATAACATTTAACTCAAGATTTGTTTTATTTTCTCGTATACGTAGAGCACTATTTTAATAAATGCTTGCCAGGTGGTATAAACCACAGGTTATCAGACAAAATCAGAAAATATTCATAATTGACAGTAGGCGTCATTAAGGCCAACCAAAATACATATGACATGCCTGTTTTTATAAATAATTTAATTAATTGTGTATTTTAAAACAAAAGACCAAAACATCACACTTCCATGTGTGTCTAGACTAACGGAGACATTTGTATTAAAGCCTGTTAATTGTTATTCTTTCCATGAACATTTCATTAAAATCGTTCGGACAACGAGTATATTTAAAGCGTAATGTCTTCCATACTTTTCACGATGATTGTAGATTTGATAGTTTAAATTTCGCAGACATTTGATAACACAGCGGCTTGCAAAATTAAACAAACAGCGATCTCTTCCAAGTTGCTTAGTATGCTTAGCCTAAAAACGTGCGATAATTGTATACACCTTTCAAACCTCGAAATACAAGCAACAAAATTCAAAACTTGTAACGCGATTATTGACGTTATCTAATCACGAAACATGCGTCGTTAACAGCGTGTATTTAAAATGTCTAAAGTAAAGTCTTATCTTTTAAAGATGATATAAAGCGTCAAAGTTTGCGAAATTAAGAAAACAAGTCTTACAATCTACATAATCAGGAAATGAATCCTGGAATGCAGATATTTTAAAATGTTTACCAATATCTTTGGGTACATATGATCAGTCATGATTATTTCTTTTTTATATTTGCATCAACAGGCTTTCCCCAAACGTTAAAGTGAAAGACATTTTGTCACGCAAACTTACAAGTTATATTTAGACCTTAAGAATAGACACTCTTTATCTTGCTTTAAGTGGATAAGTCAGGATAGATCTGGGAAAGCCTTGTCACTTAATATATCTCAGAAAAGCAGACTAAAATAGATGTAATTTACGTTTATGAACAAAAGTAAAGGACTCGCGTTCTGTTATCCTATGTTTGCTATTTTAGGACTACTTAAAGAGAATTCCTATAGTTTTTGTTTCCATTCATAATTGTTTTTCAAATTCACATATATGATAGGAAAATTTGTGCTGAAAACAATGAACATAATAAAAACAGTGGGTCAACCGGCTTGTTTTTGTGAAAATTTGTTTTGAACACATCCACTGTTGCTGAAACTGCTAGCGATTTTACAACATTTTTATAATTTTCTGCTTTTTTATAAATACCAACCAAAATATGCATCAAGACAGCTCAATAAGGTTTATTCTTTTTACAGATTTTATTATATACTTATTTGATATCATAGTCATATTTGTAATACTATATCACTACAATTATGGGTACAAATGGGAAAAAAATCTTGTTTCATATTTATTTTTGTAAACTTTTTTCAATGAAAAATAATCATAGTAAAGAATATCCTTTTAAATTCTGAAAAAAACTGTTTCACAGAATTTTTTTCCGGTTTTCCTTGTGTATAGATAATTGTATTGTCAACATGAAAATGGCTAAAATGTATGGGTCACCAGGCTAAATTGTATGTTAAGACCGCTTGAATACAACTCCTGTTCGGACGAAAAATGGCGCGAACCTGACCAAATCGATTATATCTGCTAGAAGTTAATTTTTTTTAAATCTTAATCCTTTCTATAACTGAATACTAAATTATCTAAAAGGAAATGTTGTCTTATCAATACAAAGTTAATTGTCTAACTTTATATGAAAAATACTGTCTTTGTGCTAAAATGCGCTGTCAAAACACAGCCACAAATAGCAAGTTGCATGATGCATGTCAGGCATGCTATATGTCAATACAACATAAACCAGTAACATTTGATTACTGATAAAACTTATTGAAAAATGATATTTTATTCAAGATTCCTCATATTTAAGATGTCTGTCACATGTTTCAACAAATGTTGACTTCATTTCAATTTTCCATAGACAGTGTCGGCTGCGCAGAAAGATGCGCATAAAAAAACTATAGGAATTCTCTTTAAACCAAATGAAATATACAAACAAGTTCATATTTAATTGATATGTGTGGAAAATACAAATGTCTCAAATCCACTTGAGTTTGCACAAATAGAGGAATGTTTTATGCAAATGTTTAGGCACTGTCTTTATTGTTGTTAGTATTCATATTTTGTCTCCTCTAGAATTCTCATCGTGAAAAGTGTTTTCATAAGTCTGACAGATCTTCACAACCATATGTGCAAAGCTAGACTTGGTGGGAAAATGATTCTCTCACATTCTCTCGTCAATCTTTCTATGGGGACCGTTAGACTGGCTAGTCACAAAGTGATTTGCTTGCAATCATATGGCCTTGGATTTTCATACAACCATATATATTTCATAAAAATGCCTCGAATCTATATCATCACTTTAAATCAGTGTTTCCTAAACCACACGGTTTACTTTATGACGGATGATCTGTTTCGACAACAACACATTTTAATGATGCAAATTACAAAATATATATATATATATATTTATTGACCTTCCTACATGTATAAAAATGACTCTTATACTGGCCTATTACATTGACTATTAGAGTATATGCAGTAATGAACATACCATAAAATGTTCTTTCGGGTTGAATACAAATATCCTGAGGCAAATCAGCCTTCTCACCTTTTATTAGTTTTGAAATTATCTATCGGCGGGGAAAATAATTCACACTAAATGTAATCTAATTTATGTAATGTAAATAAATTTTTGTCATTTTTTTTTGTATTTTTCAAACCTTAAAAATCGGTTTAATCAATTTTCTTTATTTCGAAGGAAATGTGTCATACGTTTTATAATTTTCTTTATTTAGAAGGAAATGTGTCATACGTTTAATAATCTCAGTACATCAGGAGAGTGGCAAACACATTTGCCATATATGCATTTGTACATAATAAACACACCTGCATCTAGAGGTGTTCTGGTCAGGAACCCAGGCAATCCTTGCGTGTATCAGTGCTATACACTGGGCACGTTAAAGAAGCAGGCTGTCTATTCGCAACGATCTAGGCTAAATTAGCCGGACAAGCCTGTATCTGATTTCTGATCTCTCTGTCGTGGGGGCTTTGTCTCACTCTGTCCCTCTGGTCAGATCGCTCTGTGTCTGTACTAGTAGAGGGTGAATTATGCGCCCTGTATGGCTGTATTTGAACTATGTAAAGCGCCTTTGAACGTGAAATTGACCATGAAAAGGGCGCTATATAAATCTGGTATAATAATAATAATAATAATAATAATAATCTGTTACTTGTAACTTAAAAATTGAACGTGAACAGACAGAATTTAGCAGCATTTCTACTTATGTCGTTGTTTGACGACATTACAACAAAGGGATATGTAAAATTCTATAGACCGTTTATGCTGTTTTCATGTGAATCTTGGAATATGTTGAAGTGTAGGCAGCCCTTTTAGATTCCGATTGTCTCGGAATTTTCAGCAATGGATGTTTAATTTATTTTTTTAACTTCAAGAGCTAATATGTGTTTATCAGCAATAAACAGGTATCTATTGCATTACAAAATATTTATAAAAAAAGGAGCAAAAATGTATTCTTAATCCTGCGATAAGCTTATGTCTGGCTCTCAGTCATGTAAGATTATTTCACTGGCTACATGTACAGATTGGAATATCCGGCTCAAGGGTAATTGTTAAGGCGGTAACGGGATTGTAACATTAATGAATGTATTTCAGCTTTGGCAACGTTGGGACTAGTTTGTAAATTATGACTAGAATCCGAATAATTTAATTCATTTTTTCAGACGAGATATTTTTAGGATAAAGTAACCGAACTATTTTATCACAAAAATTGCACATGTTTTACGTTTCTGATAAGCTCTTCTCTCTAATAATTTGTTGCTACTTGATACTGTTCATTTACAAATATCTTAACAGTCATACAGTTTCGGAATCATCACAATAAAGCGTTACTGACAATTTGATTAGTTTATGTCATTTGAATTGGTAATTCGTCATAAGCACAATTTTCAAACCATAAATATTTGCGAAGGCGGTGTGAGGTTCTTTGTCAAATATTCATTATTGTATAGCAAACGGAAATAACTGTACTTCCTGTTATCTGAATATTCCAACATTATTTCATAATATTGTATAAAAATATAAATCAATGACAATATAGTTTTTTTTCATGAGCGCAGTGGAAGTTGAATAGCAGCATAATACATAAATCTATCGTAATTAGCTCATTGGAAAGTGGAATTAAACTCTTTATTTTTTTAGATAAGAATTTTAAGTATTCAAAGGTATCCAAAATAAAAGTAAAAACACAAGACAATGTTACATTCGAACATTAAAATAAACACAAGACAATGTTACATTAGAACATTAGAATATCCCTTTGTAATGCATTTAATGTTTAGTCATTCGATGCCATGTACTGTCATTACACTTGTCTAAAATGCAATCAAATATATGCTATCTTTCTTATCCCACATACGAGCGCAATGTAATATAGAGAATGCAAAAATGTATCTAAATACCTTTAAGAGTGTAGGTCAAAAGACTGTATTACAAATACAAAAATGTAAACAGAACCACCCACAGATACTATTGTTAGGTAATTTTTAATCCACATTATGTAATTGATTTGTGTCAATTTTAGGAAATATATAAATGTATTACAATTGCTTAAAATTTCATATAAAACTCTCTTTACTTGAAAAGCTTGCTATTTATAGAACATTGAAATTGTAAGTTTTCATAATAGCTCCCATGAGAGTCATTTCCTTGTTTTACAAATAGCAAGTGTACGTTAGAAACAATAAATAGAACTGGAAACAGTCTAAAAATAAGAACAACAAACTTGACATGATAACAGAAGCTTTCATACAGTTTAATATTCTTTTGTATCTTTGAAGATGGTATCTCAACACTATAATATTTTCTTAATTTCCGCGGATGTCTGAGGATATATGACAACACTATGTATGACAGCTTTCGTGTTTTCGCATGGAGTGGAGAATCATTTGTGATGTGACCCAGTGCACTTACAAATGCAACGCCATTATTATCATTGTGATGCTTCTACAACTTTATTATTCCTTCTCATGAGAAGGAATACTTATGGTTGACATTTTTATATTTCACAGAGCATGTAATAAATACAAGGGTACTGTCAAAGACATCTAATTAACGGTAAGGTGCCGCCATCATTCAATATGGATAGCCTATATGCCAGTCAATATATAATGAAATGCAAGTTATTAACAGCAGGACAACAAGGAACAATATTTCGTAAGGATATCAACCCGTGCATGGAAGATCTGATAATGTAGAATAGAGATTAATATAATGAATGTGCATGATCTAAAAATAGACTCTTGCCAAATAATGAAATAGACGCAGGTCATGTGACATTATTAGCTTCATATATATATATGCGCAATTTGCAATTTGCAAATGCTTCCTTTTATGTTTTTTACTTATCTAGATATTTTTCTTCATTTTCGTAAATGCATAATATTATGTGTATTTTTGCGTATATATGCTGGTGCTCGCCTGTGACAATCACGTGACAAAAACATCCGGGGACAGAATTCAGAAAGATTTTGATGGTCTATAAGTCAAATTGTTGGAAATCCATTACAACGGGCGCTATTCTGTATTAATTTGTAACGCAATGCTACATAAGCGCCGGGTTGACTTATGATACAATTATGAATGTTAACTTTTCGTCAGGACATTTTCTGAGATACTCTAGAGTGTTTCCTACATCACTTAGACGCCAGTACTGTGTCGCGTATCGATTTTAAAGAGCGTTAAAGAATGAATTGTATATTCGCAAAGACCTAAGCTGCGTTGACTCTCTCTCTCTCTCTCCTCTCTCTCCCCGCCTCCCCCCTCTCTCTCTCTCTCTCTCTCTCTCTCTCTCTCTCTCTCTCTCTCTCTCTCTCTCTCTCTCTTGTATAATAATATATAAAAAGAGATGTTTGGATTCATATATAATGCTATGCATTTACCTTCCACAAGACCTCTTAATTAAACACACATCATTCTTATTCTACGTGTTATATCGTTAACTTAAAATTTGTGTTTATAGCTTTTACATTCATTTCCTTACATACTAATTTTTGTTCTAAAAATGTAAGAAAAAGTTTCGAAGATAATGATGTAATCCATTCAACGCGAACTTACATTTGATAGTATAAATGTAAACCAGAGAACACCAATGTAACTAAACAAACTAAACGTAAAGTCTCATTAAGACCCAGCTTAGCGCACATGTCTATAATACGTTCAATTTCAAGACAGCTAAATCTGAGATATAGGAGGAATCATATCATTTATTTCATGAAAACCTTTCACCAATTCAGTAATTTCTGATCAAATTACTGCTTTGGCGGTCATTTGTTGTGTATGCAGGCGATAGCTGCTGAATTCATTTCCGATGCTTGTCACACAAAAATCAGAATGCCGTTGATTGTCTTGCACTTCCAACAGAAATGTTTGTTGGAGCGTGCAGCAAAAGTGTACTCGGACACTCCGCAAATGTATGATTCTGCCCATTCAGCTTGAATACTTATTTAAAGTATTAGTGTCAATATACAAAATTTTACGACGTTAAATGTCATAGTCCTCTATGGTGCAGTGGTTAGTATGCATGCTCCTTTGTTGTTTTTTTTTTTGTTGTTGTTTTTTTTCCTATAAGCCTAGTATTTGTCACAAATTCTGGAGCAGAATTGTTTACCAATGTAAATTTTGAACAAAACTTGAGATTCAAATTCAAAGGCACAAAGGCAGGGAAGAGCATGTGTTGCTTATCTCCCTTTCACAGTCCTAGACTTTTATGAGTTTGGTAAACTAAATTGGGTTTTGACCAACAGAGTTTGTGTCCTTGATAAAATTCTGGTCAAGAACTTCTTAGAATGAATTTGAAATAAGAATTTATCATGTCAGTGGTTGTTTGTTATTCCCCCACACAAGAGGTTTACCATAGCTAATTAGTGGGACAAAATTTGTCCTAAAAGATGTCATTTGACAATATAAATGACATTTAAAAGAATCGCAATAGTCTGTGAATATAAGTTCAAAAGTTTATTTGTTGGAAGAACATTAGATATCTACATTAAAAATTTATATCTCTATTTTCTAATATCCAGCCGAAAAGAGACAAATTTTTATTTAACTGGTTTCTATGATCATAACTAATATAATTAACTCTTGAACAACTGATACGTAGTATTAGACCTTCCTGGATTAACCGTATAACAGACATATTTTAATTATAATTAATTCTCCTCATCTTGTGCTGTAGTAGACGTATTTCTTTTTCTTGTATACCAGACGGGGATTTCCGGTATTTTTACCAGTGCTGGAAGATGACTCTCGTGCTGTAAATGACGTAAAACGAACTACATTTTGGTAGAAAATTTATGTAATAATTTATATTTTATTTCATAATACGGAATAAAAATCCAATACCTTGACAATTCCTCTTTGTTCCTGAAAGTATATTTCTTGATTCAAAAAAACGTTATTTTATCAAAAAAAATCGTAACATTACGCTGCAACTGATAAAACAAAACTGGAACTGAACAGTTTCCCTTGAGGCCGGATATTCCCATCTGCACTACAACCAGTAAAAGAATCTTATATTCGTTAATAGAATAAAAAATGCCAAATTGAGCTTTAATTTTATTGTAGTCTAAGAATCATAACAAACTGATATTACATTCAGGAATTATGGATTATCATTAATGCAAACAATTTACATTGTGTTAATAACTTAATAGAACATCAAACTTCGTACAAAGAATCTGTAATACCAGGTATTGCCATTAATGGGGCACTATTGGTTTATCAAGAGAACTCTGCCTTTTAAATAGCAACTAAATTCACACCGGTTTTTTATTAATTTTGATGTCCATTTTCTCTTTACAAGAATAAGTTTTAAAAGAATTTTTCTAAGTTTGCTATTAAGTATAAATACTGTCACGTCTGACTTGATGTTGCACCCACATAATCTAAGTGCGCTGATACCATGAATGTGACGTTACACAGGATTAATATGTATTTTTAAAACTATTTGTTACGTGTACATGAACTGAAAAGAAACTTTGCATTCCCGGATTCAGACAATTGTATTAGAGAAACGAAATGACAGTAAAGGCATGATCGATGGGGCCCACAGCGCCGACTGTATATACTGGACTAGTGGCCTCTGATGCAGGGACTAGGTTCTGTGCACCCAACGATTTTTCCGTCGTCAGTCTAGTCTTGACACATTTGAAGAAATAATTTGATCTTGTTCATTTATTCCAAACATTTAAAAACATTTGCCTTTGATCATGATTTATATAACAAAAGGCTGAAGAGCAAAACCGTCAGGCTTACTGTCAAAACTGAAACTATCAAAAAGGAAAATGAATGCAGAAATAAGATTCTGTATGACTAGGTTTTCCCGTCAGATAGGCAGCGCCTAATTTCATATTATTTTGTATGGAAAGAGTAGAGTGTTCATTTTCGTATAACAACATTGGCGTAATGACCCGTTCAGCGAGATTGCATGAGCAATATGACAACATTTACAACGAAATGAGAACAAAATGGCGTCGTTTTAAAATTCTTTCAAAACTGGGCACCAAAATTTCAAAAGATCTGTAAATTGTAGCTAAAACTAATTTCTCTCACAGTTGAAAATCAAAAGTGAATCGACACGACTATATGGTTTTCCATTGGACTTAATGTTGTTTTGAATAAAAACTGTATTTTCATCTGAAGGTAAATTACAATTGAACTTGGACTGTTGTATTTGGATGTTGAAAAGATCGATATCCTGACATTTATTTTGATTTTCTGGGACTCGTGGAAAGCAAAACACTTATTTCAGTAGCAAGCTATTGTTAAAAATGTAAATATAAGAACTGAGTGTCATTTGTGTGCGTTTATACGGGTATTTGTGGAATTACAAGAAGTCCCAATGTGGTTTATGCCCGTATAAACGCACAAAAATAGAACGGATTGTATATTCGCAAAGATCTAAGCTGCGTTGACTCTCTCTTCTTTCTCTCTCTCTCTCTCTCTCTCTCTCTCTCTCTCTCTCTCTCTCTCTCTTGTATAATAATATATAAAAAGAGATGTTTGAATTCATATATAATGCTATGCATTTACCTTCCACAAGACCTCTTAATTAAACACACATCATTCTTATTCTACGTGTTGTATCGTTATTGCCAGAAGCTCATATTCTTGTTTACATTCTTGTTATTAATGTATTTGCATTCATATTGAATGTTTTAATTCTTAGAATAAAACTTAAAATTTGCGTTTATAGCTTTTACATTCATTTCCTTACATACTAATTTTTGTTCTAAAAATGAAAGAACAAGTTTCGAAGATAATAATGTAATCCATTCAACGCGAACTTACATTTGATAGTATAAATGTAAACCAGAGAACACCAATGTTACTAAACAAACTAAACGTAAAGTCTTATTAAGACCAAGCTTGGCGCACATGTTAATAATACGTTCAATTTCAAGACAAATAAATTTGAGATATAGGAGGAATCATATCATTTGTTTCATGAAAACCTTTCACCAATTCAGTAATTTCTGATCAAATTACTGCTTTGGCAGTCATTTGTTGTGTATGCAGACGATATCTGCTGAATTCATTTCCGATGCTTGTCACACAAAAATCAGAATGTCATTGATTGTCTTGCACTTCCAACAGAAATGTTTGTTGGAGCGTGCAGCAAAAGTGTACTCGGACACTCCGCAAATTCTGATTCTGCCCATTCAGCTTGAATACTTATTAACAGTGTTAGTGTCATCATACACTGGGGATTAACATGACAGACAAGTAACAATCAGTACTGCATAAGTATATTAATTAATTGATAATTATATTAATAAGTATTGCAAAACTTTTGTAGCAAGCAAAATTTAAAAAAAAAATGTTTCTGATACTGAAAACATTATCACTTAAACGAATTAAACAACACGTAACAAACCGTCAAGTTGTTTTTTATTCTCTTTTCATACTTTTTTGTGGCGAGTAGGTGTGTTTTAAGTCCAAAATAGCTTACCTCGTTTATTTACATTGCTTAATCAGTTATTTCAATAAAAATAAGCGAAAAACAGAAAGTATCAAAATCCTTATCGAATGAACTTGACTAGATATATCAGTCAGCTGTACTTTTGGATCTACAGTCACAATTAAATGTTATATACGATAGTCATATCTTCTTTTAAAAATCTTTTGCATCGGGATTACATATTTATACTGCAGTACCTTGCATTCTTAGGCGTGTACTATTTTAAACCTGACACACAGTACTAACTGCATATTTGCTTAGACAGAACTAAATATATTTTTAAATATGAATTGGGTCTAGCTTATCTTTAGAATTATTTACTTTATTTCTCATTCCTTTGCACATCAATGTGGGAAAAATTATATTAACATTTCTCTTGTCCTATTGTAGTCGTTATTAGCACATATAATGGAACTAACGTTAGTGTCAGAATAATTTGTATATTTGATGTATTGATAACGTAACACATAAGCACAGATAGTGCTTGACTCCCTTTTCATGCTATCATTGCTATAATTATTGTTGAATTGCTGATAATAATAGCAATGAGTCATTTGTGGCATTTGATCTGGGTTCATTATGTCGATAGCTGGATCCCAGCATCACACATTATGTCATATACAATAGTTAAAGGGAACCAGATATTTGTTAGAGCAAGTACTCGTTGTAAAATACTATGTATAAATTTGAACCGATCAGAAACAAGTTCTATAAATAGTACCAATCAAAGCTCGCGTCTGCTAAGGTATAAATAGGTAGATGGAGGACAGAGAGATCATTAGGTATCCAGCAATGGAAGAAGACACATCGAGGATTCAACTAATAATTTATCCCAGAACGTTGATGAGGAAGTTATTGTAACTACACTGTCAGGGCGGATAAATTATTAAAAAGAAAACATTTGAAGTTCATAGAATAAAGAAGAGTTTCAGAATTTCAACTAGGTTTCGAGCTATAGGGCCAGCGCATAGGAGTTTTACCTTAAGGGTAGTTGAATGCTATAGACGATAGCAAATATAGGCTGAGCATCGGAAAGGTGAAATATAGGTTTTGGTGATCTACTGAGAAAGTAGGAGAGTTCCAGCTTACAGACGAGGTTCAGCGTTATTGGCGAAGTACAGCCAAGGCATCAGGGTTATACCTATATGGTAGTTAAATGCTATAAGTGATAGCATATAGGCACTGAGCATCCAGGAGTCAGGGCAATCAGGGCAATCATATTGAGTTGCAGGTTTAATTAAGAGGACATAGGCTAAACATCTATGCGACAGGACTCGTACATTGTTGTTCAAAGACAATGTCTGAAGGGAACTTCGATACAAAGACCAGTCAAGTCAAGTATCTCCAGCCTATAGGAGTTTAAGCTGCTGATTATTAATTGAAGATTGATAGTTGGAACATTGAATGATTTTTGCCTGATCCCTGAAATTATCTAGCTCATAATTGAAATCATTTACGAATCATTGGTACACGAATCATTTAGGCAAGGTACCAGAGGAAAATTTTATATACGAGATATTTGGTCTCACCAGCTTTACGTTTTAACAAAGGACATTCTACATGGTTTGTCAGCTAGTCTAAGACATAGTCACCTTAGCGATTGGACCCATATCATTGTTCAAGATACTAAAGGCGTAGGCACTTCCCTGGGTCTTATAACTCGTATCCTGACAGTTAGTTCACAGTCAGTATATCCGCTGCCACCGTTTTCTTTTTTATGAAGGAAGATGAATAAAAATGATTGAAAGTAAAGTTAAAGTGAAATTTCGTTTAGGTAATTATAGACTAAATTCTTCCAAATCTCGAAGAACATTTCTTTTCGAGAAAATATTCTAGAACAGAAAGAGAAATAATTTCATCAAAATGACAGTTTGATTGAACATATGAATCAAGTGCTTGTCATTAAGCCATCTTTAATTTAGTAATATTAATCGACACATGCTTCCAAATAAAGCTCAGCACTTGACAACTTTTACATAACAATAACAGGCACTTCCGATATCTAGCCATAATGCTAACGAGTAACTATTGTTAGGTTTTATTCACATCAAGTGCCTAACGAACGTATTGCAAGTTTCAAAGAAGCACGCAGTTCCAATCCTGTTAGGGTTTCATTATACCTTAAAATAATCAGCGTACGGTTTGAAAATATCTCAGGCGAAGAGTGTAACTTTGTTTTTGCTGAGTTCTAGTAGTGTAATTCTACTTTAATTTAAACCTAGTCGGTCTTTATGTGCAATGTGCAGAGAATGCAGTCGTTCAAAAAGGTGAGGGATTTGAAGTTAACAGTGATTATTATTTTTACAACAATATCACAGAAATTCATCATAAACTATATTTAAATATAGTACATATATTGTACGAACAGTTTTCTTCGCTCTGTGAATGTTAAATTTTACTCAAATTGATACCGTCACCATGCCCTAACCAATGAACCGAATCGGCGGCGAAACCCCTCAAATTGTAGATCAGACTATTACTTTCAAAGACATATCTTCAATAATAGAGAGGGACAAACACATGTTTCACAGTAATCCGGGATTAAAACAGGCTTCTAATGTGATTTGCACGCGGTTCCTACCTGCGTTGAGTCGTATACGGATGCGTTTTGTGAAAGCTGAAAAAAACATACAACTAGAGATATATTTATTTCATATGCAACCTATAGTAACATTTGCTCTGTAAATATCAATTTGTTACTCCAAATTGACTTCGCCATCCTCTCTTAAACACTAAACCGATTCGGCAGTAAAGCCCCTAAAATGGTAGATCAAAAGCTTAAATCACACAGATAGGATTTCAAGGCCAGATAAGGACAAAATTTTAGGTCATAGTAGCCCGAATTACTAAGGCTTGTAACATCGTAATATGAGGTCCTCATTTGCGTTGAGTCCTATACGGATGAGTTTTGTGAAAGCTGAAAGAAATCACCCAGTACCATATATTTTTCATATACATGCAACGTACGTATAATATTTTGACAGTTCTTGAAATATGCATTTTACTGACGATGTGATATATTTCTCACAACATCTGATTCTTAAATCAGCGTAACTTTTTTGTCTGAGGGTAAGTTATAATTTAACGTTCAGGGTTTGATAAGCTATTTGAATATCATCGTTCAAAAAGAAAGGTAAACCGGGTTATATACCAAAGTCAACTTTGCGATGAAAACCCCGTCGATTGAAAGGTTATTCTTATTTGAAGTTCCATTCCTGATGTAAGCCCATATAAAATGTTATAATATTAATAACTGACTTAAGTAGTTTCTAAACCTTTCAAAGACACACTGAAAACAATACATGTATGTAAAATATTTTTTACTGTCACAAAAATACGCTAACAACGTCTCGATTTTAGAACTGTAGTTTGTAATGCTACCTACGAAAATTTTGAAGTAGCCTAAATTTTTCCACGAATAGTCTAAAATGTCCTATTTACAGTATGAATTTTATTTCTAAGGTATACTTCCTTCTTTTAAATGTTAGTTATAACAAACATTTCCCTTGTCTTTAAAATAAGCGAAAATAACAAATGTCATGGCTACTGTCACGCGAAACAAAAAGTTCTATTGCTGAAAAGAAAATCTTTATCTAGCTTTCATCGGATATGTCAAACTAAATCTGTATACAGATATTGCATAAAGCAGAAAAAAAATGTATGTAATTGCCATTAATTAAGTTCATTGCCCTATGTTTTCCATTTTCAGGTTTTGAAGATGAAACATTAAACTGTTTTGTGCAGGGAAAAAAGGCGCTTATATTCTTGTAAAATTTTGTTAACATATTTTGAAATTTCCTCAAAATTTTAGCGGGAAAATTTTGTAGTTTATTCGTGCTGTCATCAGTTTTTGATTTAATCAATAAGAAATCTAAAGTGAATATTGCGACTAGTCACAAATTTATCTAAACTTCAAATTGTCTTCATGTTCTGTAAACTGACGATCACATGACGGTGCCCCTGTATTCAACATTCTGTTTGTGTCACCATTATTTTGCATCAGTCAGTTACAGTATGTTAATGATGTCAATATTCATATAACCTATTGGATTATGCATACCATATATAAAAATCTTTGTTGACAGATAGTTCAAGTACGTCGTTGTTTTTCATTTGTCATAAATATAATTGCAGTAGATATTAGACGGTGCCTTGTGTATTGATTTACATTACGCATGGTGTGCTGCCACATTTTCTATGTATTTATTCAGGATTTGAACTTTTTCTCGGTACTTCGACGTGGTATAACGTCAATACAATGTTTGGAGTGCAACAATAAAGTTCCAAAATGTGTAAATATAACACAGACACATGCCATGGAATTGATAACATTTAACTTCTGTCAAAACCGTAAATAAAATGGGATGTCAATTTTACTATCTATAGTTTAGTCGCAGTGAACTATTTTAACAAAAGCGTACAAGGATCTGCTGAAGAGAAAATGGCACAAAAATGCACAAAATACACAATACACAAAATAACCCATAGCCGTCATTGAGTCCAACCAAAATACATAAAACATGCCTTTATTGTATATCATTATAAAACATTACGCTTCCATGTGTGACAAGTCTATAACATTCGGTCGAATGTTTTACAAAGACGGGTTTATTGTTATCCTTCATGAAAAATGGAGAGAAAAAAACATTCGGAGAACAAGTATGTTTAAGACGTGTCTTAAACAATTTAAAGATAACGTTAGATTTGATAATATACTCGATGGGTTTACTTTCGCAGACATATGGTAACTCAACAGCTTGCCGAACTTCAACAAGCTACATTCTCTCCCAAATTATTACAAAAAAAACCCTAAAATTAAGGCACGCAGGTAATGCTAAACCTCAAATTAAAAACGACGCTAGATACAATTATAAATTTAGAACGGGTGACACGATTGTTGATGTTATCTATCTCATCACGAAAAACTCGACGCTTTGTGCACTGTTTAGAGATTCAATTTGAAATGTCTAGGTTTATGTCCTAATTTCTAAGCAGATATTATTAAAAGCGTTCAAAAAGGAAACAATTTCTATATTCTACATGATCAGGGAATGAAGTATGAAATGCAAATATTTCAAAATGAGTCTCTGTATATTTGTACATATAATCTGTTACAACTTCAGCTTCTACGATATTTGCATTACCAAAATTAACGCGAAAACAGAAGTAAGGGCAAATGCTAAGACGTTTTGTTACGCAAAGCTAACAAGTGCTGTTTGGGAAAAGACACTCTTTATCTATCTTAAAGCGGATTTGTCAGATTAGATCTCGGACACTCGAGGGACTTTATATGTCACACAAAAGCAGACGAAAATAAATGTAATTTACGTTTATTGACAAATGTAGAAGAATCACGTTCTGTTACATTATGTTTGCTATTTCAAGGTTCTGGAGAAACATATTAGACTCAGACTACTTAAACTAAATGAAATATAATATACAACTCTTTTGTGTGGTCAATATAAATGCCTCTAATCCATTAGAGTGTCCATGAAGAAGAACTGAAAAAAGCAGGAATGTTTTGAGGAAAAATATATGCATTTCCTATGTTCTAGTTAGTATACATATTTTGGCATCTCATCAAGAATTCTCACCGAGAAAAGAGCTTTGACAAGTGCTAAATAATCACAGTCATTTGTGCAAACTCTAAGCTTGGCAGGGAAATGATTCACTTACATATTATTGTCAATCAGAAAATCTATGGGGACCGTTATCCTGACTAGCCGTAAAGAGATTTACTGGCAGTCTTATACGAGTAGCATCGCCCATCATTACATCCTTCCATTTATTTTTACATGTATCTTTGACTTCTTTGCTGTTTAGGAAATCCTCATTCATATTGCCTATAAAGTGTTTATAAGATACAGTCCTATCCGTCTTCGTGGATATTTCAAGTATTCTGTCTGTTTTACTTTTGTGCTAGGTAAAATTGCCTGTATTGCTCGAAGGTTCGCATTTATGAAGTATTTCAATACGTTATGTATTGATTTATACAACGTCGATAATAGATAAATATATGTTATATTTTATTGGATGCTTATTTATACTTCAGAATGTTTTTGAAATAGAAAATAACAAGAAAATCTTTTATTCTTAATGTTTTTCTTTTCTGCTAAGACGCTTTATGAAAATGGGTCAAGACATACATAGGTTTACAGAGTGAAGGTAGATTTGCGCTTGTGATTTTTCTAATACTATGCTTATAACGTTTCATATTTAACATAATAATTCATCAAGAATTGGAGCATACCTAGTGTACTACAGACGCTATTGTTATTTAAGATAGTTGCTGTAATGCTAACAAGTCCCAGATGTCCATTAAACATGTCAGAGTTTCATTCACATATCGCACCATACAAGAGTGCTACATGTACAAAGCAACACGTACGCCTTTCATTTCAATGTGCAATACTTGGCTTATTTTTGAGACACTCTGCGCTGAGACACAGTTGTCGGGTTATATATTCAATTTCATATCAAGCTCATGGTTCTTTTTTCTCATTATCTAGTCTGTAGAATATCGAACTACATTCTGTGTATGTAGGAAATGCGGTGGTTATGCATTTATCTATTTTTTTGTTAATACAATAGCAATACGGCTAGAGGGCGTGGACGGTAGCTTTCATTTCCACTACCGTCCATGAACAGGCTCAATAAAACCCAGCCTGCAACATTTTCATTTATGTCGTGTTTGGCGACCTGTTGTTTTCCACTTTTTTATTTCGTTAATACAATCACATTATCAATGTCATCCAGTTCATTGATTCTAGCGTTACTGTCTTTCTAAAAGAAATGATATATTCTAAAAGAAGAACACTAAGGAACCATTTACAGTTGTTTTTCATACATAAAATGTACATTTGAATTTTAGCTTTACCTTCACAGAAGAATATCAGTGGACTTTTGAAGGTGCGAGTCCGTCTATGAAATCAGGTCGTCTATAGTCTTCTTTACCAATCAAGTCTTGAAAATAAAACTCTTGTCTTAGTACAATGTGATGCCATTCATCAAAGTAGCCATCCAGCTTTGCATACGGGAGGTCGGTGGTTCTATCCCAGGTTATAATTCGCAGGTATGTAGGTATATCCGTCCTTCTTAATTTCGGACAAGCAATGAAGCCGCTTTAGCGTGCTGACTTTCAAACACTTCTATAGATTTGTTCAAGTCTTTTTAAAACTGTTCCAATACTACCTAGACATTTTACAGTTAAGTAGTTCTGCATATTTTATCTAGCATTGCAATATTGATATATAACAGTTTTTTGATAATTGTATGCATTATTTTGTATGGCAAACTTAATATATACAACGCAGACATAGAGAATTCATAATCAGTATTTTAATTCAATCAGCAATCAGCATTTTCTGTGTAATCAGTTGACATCTGTATTCAGATTATTTAAAGTAATTTAATTTAATCTAATCCTAGTTAAAATTGGTATAAATCAGTCTGATTACATCTGTTTACAAATCTTATTACAAAATGAATATACATATTTCCTTCCTTCGGCGATGTACCTTTGTATTGACTGTGTTTCACTGACAGAAATTTTCACAACAATAGGGTTGTTATTGTGGCAACGTTAAATGTCGCAACGCCGCTAAATGTCGCAACCACCGTTATATGTCGCAAGGTTGACGTTAAATGTCGCAACCACCGCTAAATGTCGCAAAATCGCCTGCCGCTAAATGTCGCACCTTTAACGTTAAATGTCGCAAAAATTTGCCCATCGTTACATGTCGCAACTCCAACGCTAAATGTCGCACAGCAAAATAAGAGTTAAACAGTCTTTACATCTTAGAGATAAGATAAGAGGTAATGCATGCTTGCATGCATCAGTATGCAATGTGTTGATTTGGAAGGGCTGAAATGACCTTTTACTCTAATCTGCACGTTTGCTTTTCAGTGTTCCCGCACCATACATACGTTATATATTCTATATCTAAAGGTTTGAGCACTAACGTAGTACTCGCCACAGTACCAAATTTATTTCAGGTCTGAACTATGTAATTCTATGGAGTCCTGTTTAGCTCATGAGATATTAAGCTCGCGCTCCGTATTGTCGCGCGTTGTATCGCATGTTTTTAGTCGACCTTAATTTCGTTACACAACAGCCCGGGGGCCAGAAATTGTTGATGGAGGAGGGGGTGGGGGTGGAGGGGGGTGGGGGACAAGTTTAAAACAAAAGCGTCATCGGCGACGTGTGGTAGGTACGGGGTTCCTCTATTCGTATTTGTGGGAAAGTTTTTTTATGTACAGGTATGAAATGCTGGCCTGTGGTGCATTTTTGTCTATTTTTTTGAGGTACGTACTAAAGGGGCACTCCCCTTATTTGAGATGGTTAGTGTCTTTTCCCATTCACAATTTTGAAATACAGGTATGGAATGCTGGACTTTTACTGCATTTTTTATTCAAAATTTCGGTGTATGGGAGGGGTTAACCCTGCCATTTTCGAGGGCTCAGTGGCTCTCCCCGGGAACGTTTGAAAAACAGGTATTAAATGGTTGCCTCTGGTGCATTTTTGTCTTAATTTTAAGGTACTGGAGGGGTACTCCCCTCATTTTAAGGGGTCAAGGGTTCTTCCCCCTGGGGAATTTTGAAATATAAGTATAAAATGTTCGCCTCTGGGGCGGTTTGGGTCTACATTTTGAGAAAATATTATTTCCAAAGTAGTCGGGTGCAACTTAGATGAGTATAAGTCACTACTAAGCCAACAAGGATGGGGTTGGGGGTGGGGGATCGGCTCGGGCCGCGATCCGGGCCTGTTACACAACAGGATGTTTAACTACGCGACACGAAGACTGTAACTGTGTTTTGTACCACCTGTAGAAAACGAATATTTTCTATTAATCAGCCATGGATTCTATTTCTTTGTTTGGAGGTTTACATTTCAAATCATAAGGTAACTATCAAGCTTCAATGGCGGAGAAAGATCCTATGTGGCCTTTTGTACATATTTTTAGGTAAAGCGGGAATTTTGATATTATTTTACTTTTAGTCTCTTAAAATTGTTTGGTTTAGTCTCATTCCCCTAATTATCCTACTTTTCCGCCTACCCACACATAACCCCCTCTCTCTCTTCCCCCCCCCCCCCCCCCCCCCCCTTCAGAAATGTAAATATTTATATTTTCTATTAATTGTCTTGGTGCTGTGTGTTTGTGTCTTAGATTTCTGTGTCGTTATTCACCCCGTTCCCCACCCATACCCAACCCCCACAAACAAACAGTATCATTACCAAATCGTATTTAGTTAGAAGAAACCTCAGAATATTTCTGTCCTAAAACACTGGTCCTATTACCAAATAATAAATATTTTTCTTGCGTGACTGTTCAAACAAGGTGGAACTCAGGTGAGCGATCTAGGGCCAACAAGGCCTGCTTGTTGCTATACGTAACACCACTTATCATTAAGATAATTATTTGTATTACATAACCCTGTTAATTTTTCTTCCCTCAAAAAAAGTAAATATACACAAGGAATTGATAGTCATTGTGTCATAGTGCGACATTTAGCGTTGGTGTTGCGACATATAACGGTGGGCAAATTTTTGCGACATTTAACGTTAAAAGTGCGACATTTAGCGGCAGACGATTTTGCGACATTTAGCGGTGGTTGCGACATTTAACGTCAACCTTGCGACATATAACGGTGGTTGCGACATTTAGCGGCGTTGCGACATTTAACGTTGCCACAGTTATCCTTTCTAATTTAGACACTGGTACAGTAATTGACTGCTTAACACATCCTCTGGCTAATGGATAAATTAAAATAAAAATTAATAATAATAATAATAATAACAAAGAAACCATCTATTTTGAATTCAATTTTGAAACATATTGCAAAATTGTAGTGACATTTTTATGTTTCATTTGTAACATTGGACATTGTAGGCGGCTCAGTGATAACCTAACTAAGAGGCCAGTACTGGATCTTCCCAGAAAAGACGGCTTTGCGTGTATTGGTACTATACACCGTGCACGTTAAAAAATCAGACTGTCTATTCGAAAGAGCTAGGCTAAAAGTATTTCTTTCGCTCTCTGTTCTCGGGGCTTTGTCTCTATCCTCTAATCAGATCGCTTTATGTCTGTACTAGTAGAGGATGAATGTGTTTATCATGAATATATGTATGCAATATATATATTGTCATTGGTAAAATGGCAAATGTTATTTACATTGATCATACAAAGGTTCATATGATTCATGAATTCCTCCAACGGATACTAGTACTTTTTAAAATCACCGAAGGGGCCTCCGTAGCCGAGTGGTTAAGATGGCTGACTTCAAATTAATTGCAACATAACAAGAATTTACAGAATGTTTAGTATATTCCTGAAGTTGTTTGTAATTTACAAAGTATGAGTAAACAATAATTTAAACTTTCGATAGAAAAGGCAAGAACTTACAATATTAAACCAAATGTTTCACTACGAAATGTCGATCATTGTCCGATTTGAGAAACATGTCTTTTAATAAAAAAGTGCCAAAGTCTACAACTTATTTTACTTGAGATCATATCTGTATCACATATAAAAAAAAGTTTGAAAAATTCTCTCCTATCAAATTTACAAGTGCCAATGCAAAATTCATGGCTGATTGCCTTCTTAATTAACTTTTTACCTTGTATATTTGGAACCATACTGTGAACAGTTCTGACCCCTGTTGCGATAATGAGTCAAAATTTCTTTGGCCGTCTGCCAAGATATAGGCCTTCAAGACCTGTTTATCATGTGCAATAATTGTACATGACCCTTTTAAGTTCATTGTTTGTCCAACTTCTTTTACAATATTTAACAATGTTTTGACAGACTGCGGTTCCCCGGCTATTTTACGAATTAAGTATGTTTGAATGTTTATATTTAAAAATGTAATCGGTAATCACAAATGTAATCAAGATAACTGAAGTCAAGTAATCTGTAATTTAATCGTAACTTTTCAAAATATTATAATCTGTCAAGCTAATTTTCATTAATCATCTAACCCTTTAATCCGTATATCTTACTGAATAATTAAACGTTTTATAAAGAAAATTGCACCACCCTAGTAATCTCTGACACAAAACACGCGGGGTCAATACTGCATGAATTACACTGACTGAACTTGATGATTAGTTTCAGTTATGTTCAGAATAAACTCCCCCCCCCCTCTCTCTCTCTCTCTCTCTCTCTCTCTCTCTCTCTCTCTCTCTCTTATCTTGACTTATGCCCGGAAAAGGCAAAATATATAACAAGTAAATGAAAGAGAAATAGAGAGAGAGAGGTATTTATGTGTGTATGCATGTATGAAACAAAATTTGAATCCATGTTAAAGACATTTCGCATGAATACGATGTACAACATGATTTTAAGAACGCGAACGTCTTATCTTTTACAGTGATCTTCCTATTTTAACTACGGTATGATCTGACATGTGGTATACATTAACCTAAGTTTATTTTCTTGATCTGACATGGTACCTTCTTCTGCGAAAGGAAGTTTCATTATTACCTTCTACTGCGAAAGGAAGTTTCATTTTTCCTGTTAAAGATGATAAAAAGAATGAAAACATGTTCAAGGCAAGTGCAGTATAACATCAAATACTAAATGAGCCGTGCCATGGGAAAACCAACATAGTTGCTTTGCGACCAGCATGGATCCAGACCAGCCTGCGCATCCGCGCAGTCTGGTCAGGATCCATGCTGTTCGCTAACAGTTTCTCTAATTCCAATAGACAATGAAAGTGAACAGCATGGATCCTGACCAGACTGCGCGGATGCGCAGGCTGGTCTGGATCCATGCTGGTCACAAAGCCACTATGTTGGTTTTCCCATGGCACGGCTCAAATGCAAATAAGTGCAGATATTATGTAAAAGTTTACTCCATGACATTATTCGGCGTAATTTCAGAAGAACGCTTCAAATTTTTTTTTTTTTTTTTTTTTTCATTTTCTACATTTGGTTTTTCGTTTCTCTTAATTTTGTCATGCGAATAAAATTGAAAAAGTAAAACCTCCGTAAGAGACTAATGTATTATACAGTATTGCTATCCCCCATTTTCTCTCACAGGAATAAGGGATACGTTGTATAGTCCATGTTGGTCATTCCGCTGGTCAGTAAACCGAATTGCTTTCGGTCAGTCGGGTTGTTTATTTTGTTTAGTGAATGTTCCCTTTGTATTCTAGTGTCATAACGTGAAATATCAAATCACTTTTATTCAGGCCCATGAATCAGTCTCAAAAGAATAATATCACGTGGTCAATGAATTAATTTTAGATATTTGTGATTTAACCCCAGCTTCTTTCTGATGAATAATTGCCTAGTGCATGAGGATAGAACTTGCATGTGATGATTAGTAACTGAATGTCTTGGTTTCTATTTTGACCTAAATGGATCAACTATTAAAGTAACTGACCTCCAGATTTTGACATATAATTATCTTTCTTTAAAATTGAGGTTTGTCATATTTTGAATATTAGAATATGAGTTTTTGTTTCTAAACTATCTTAAAAATGCCAAATCAAGAATAAAAGATGCCCGCGTCGGGAATCGAACACGGGCCGCCGCGGCAATAAAAACTTTTCCGGTGTCTCGCCAAGGAGGATTATGTGTTTAACATTAGTTATTTATAATTAATTTAATACCTCGAGTAAAGCGGATAGCTCTTTCAGTAGCTTTTAATGAAAAATATACCTCATTGCCAGGTTCATTTCTAAACTTGAATGGATCAATTTATTGCTTTATTGTAGTACTTCAGTCTATAATATCATTATCTGCCTTGTTTTTGTCAGTCAAAACTCGATTTCCAGTTCTGCGTTTCAATTAATAGAGGACCGGTGTCCCAGCAAACAAATTGTGGCTTTTGCGTCTTATACATGCTTATCGTGTGTTTATTTGACATATTGCGTAGTCACACTGGCCATAGCTTTCGCAGAAGCTGTGGTTCCAACGCCGCGGCGGTGGAGAATTCGTCGAAGAAGCGGTGGAGAAATATGGCCAACACGACTACACTACGGTATGTTTTCTAATGCGTTTTCCCATATTAATTCATGTTTGAATGGAAACAACCAGTGAGACAGGTGGCCACATGTGTTCTCTTTCAGCCACAAACACTTGTCCAGTGCAATTCTTTGTCGTTAATGTAAACACTCCTGTACAGTTTGACGAGGGACTGCCGTTTTTGTAGAATTTCCATTAAAAAGGGTAAAATATTGTACAAAGCGACCCCTGATCACGTTTGCATCAAATCGTAAGTATGACACTGACAAGCAAAAACTATTTCTGAGTAATCGGTGAATCTTTATTGCAGGCATTTAAGATAATCAACCAAAATGTGATTCCAACGCAGTGGGGGTTGGTACAGTTGCAACGCATTGCGGTGGATCTTCTTTCCTAAATGTTCGTGATGGACGTCTAACTTAACTAAACAGCACTTTTCCCGGGAATTTGAATGGGGTATATCCATGAAATCTCTTTGACATAAGACAGCAATAGAAAATGAAACTTTAGAAATAATATTCTATTGATTCGACTTCCGTTCTGATGAATGCATGTAAAACAAAAATGGAGTTTCATGAACGTATTAAGTTCACTTTGATCCACGGTTTAGCTTATTTGAAATAAGCATGTGCCAATCCAGGTACGATAGACGTATGATTCGTATCTTACTTTGAAAACTCTAAAATATGAAATGCACTTGTTAAAAGTTGTTTCATTCATTTAATCAGATTGAACCTTATCAACATCACGGAGATGACACAGAATTAAATGGAGTGCAGCTGCTTTGTCAAGGTCTGGATGGAGTCCGTTTTGGGGGAATTATTGAACCCTCTACCGGACCATGGGGGAACTGGGTCGGTGAAACAGCATGTAGCAGTAGAAATGGGTCTCCATTCTTTCTTACTTCATTTTCACTCCAAGTTGAGCCATGGGTGAGTTACCTCTGTAGCCGTCTCTTCTTCCATTTCGGAATTCGTACTAGTATCATTGCTAACTACTAATGACGCCTACCTTTTGACATCAGCTTTCAAAATGGGTCATTAGTTTTTACATCTTCCACGTGAAAAGATGGCACACTGTACTTTTCAGTGTTTACATCTCCAAAAGATTAATTTTATGTTTAGTGCTATAGGATACATTGAATAGCTATAAAATAAGCGGAATGTCTAAATGACTACATTTCTGTGTAATTACACATGATGTCCACTTTTTTTGTCGATATTTGTACTCAAAAAATCTGTAATTGAACCTAACGTCAGTTTTAACAATTTTAAGATTTTTGTTTATACCATGTCTATCTTAATTGGCATTTTCACGTTTTCCCCACCAAGGAAAGTGACAATGACGACACATCAGCCAACTACATAAAGTTTCAATGCCGTGACTTCGCCGGTTCACAATCAAGTTATGAACTTGCAAGATCTCCAGGACGTGGAGACTTTGGCAACTATGGGGGATGGAGTGCAAGTTGCCCTTCCAACTCTGCCGTATGTGGTATTGCTACAAAAGTAGAATCACAACAAGGTCACGGTGATGACACAACTCTTAACGATGTGAAGTTGTATTGCTGTGAAGAAAATGAATATGTTGCAGTAGGAAAATAAATTGATATAAATGCCTTTGTTATATTTTAATCGATGCAATGGTGTATACATACTAAATACGTTTTACGATAAGATCGTTGCTCAATTCCTATCAATTATGGATGTTAGAATCAACGCTATTTTAACATCCAAAGTTTAAACCTTTATGCATCGCTTGATAAATAAAAGCATGTAACTGTTCAAATATTACGTATAAATCGCAATTTGAACAGTTTTCATTAGGATGTGAAATGCGTTGGCTTATCTTTTCATATCCAAATGAAAGCTAAAATCTTTATAATATGTCTCAGCAATACTACGAAACCAGGGTAAATTCGACAATATAAAAAGAAAGAAGTTAAAGCGGTGAATAACTAACGTTAATAAATTCTATCTTTGAAGCGTGAAAATATATTTATCAGAATAAAGACTTAATTCGTAAGAATTGGCGAACAAGCAAAAGATAACACTTTACATAGCATACATGAACATAATGATAAAGTGCAAAAATCTCACGTGGTGCATGATTTCAACGAATAGCCGAAGGACTATGACAAAAGATACACATGTATAATTATTCATTTTTCCAAAGTATATACCTATAGATATTTTGCAATTGTCTCACTTTTCAATACAGCTTGTAATAGTGCTATTCCCCTACATTTCCTTTGCTCATCAGTACGTAAAAAGCGCTACAGAAACCAAACGGATAATTGAAAAGGTATATGTAATTATATTTGTGATCGCATTTACAAGAGAAATAACTAACAATAAAGCAGTCCGAGAGACAGGCGGATTCACAGCTACCGTTTTGCTTTAGTAAGACGCGAAATTAATTACAGGTAATTAAAGACAAGGTAAATGTTAAATTTATTTCCGCCAATGAAAAACTAATTTGTTCCCAGTCGTATAAATTTTCTGAAAATATATTTTAGGGCAGAAGGGGGATAATTACATCAAAATGAGCGTCAGTTTATTTGAAGATAAGAAGTTCATACCTAGCATTATTGCTTTAGTGTAAGGACAGTTAAGGTGGATGATTTCCAAAGACTTAACTTTTACCGTTGAGGGTCTGAAACCTCGCTCTGGAATGTTAGAAAGCCATTCAGCTTGTATAAGGTAGATACCCACTCGTTCCTGAAATAATGATTAGAGAGACACATGGGATCTTCCTTAGCCGTCAAAAATCTGAAAAGTGGTCATATGACCTATAATTGTTCATTAATCGTCTCTGCTTATTGTTGAGCGTCTGCTTTGATTTCGTCCGGCTGGAGATTCTATCCACGGAAGCGTTAATGTAAAACTGTTACCATTGCTTGGTGCTCAGCATTAAAAGGGAAACATGCCTCTCCAGTTTTGCACCCTCTTGGCGTTACATAGGGAATCGTGCTGTCGGGAATGATTGATATAAGATGTTAAACTTATTTCACACTGGAACTAAAATAAGTTAATAGTAAGTAATACATATCTTATATTGAAAATATATATTACGCCAGATACTGCATTCATCGATTCATCAAATGTTACCGAAGCTGAGAACTTTAGAACTTTATTATGACACCTTCTGTTTGGAGCATGCTGTTATAATATATACTGTGTATAGTTATCTTTATATTTACACAAGTATTAGAAGCACGTAATCCTGATAGAGGTTTTATAACATTTGAAAATCAATCAGCATTTTGTATTAGAAGTATCCCAGCAGAAAATTGTAACCTGAATGATTATTTCTACTTAATTCTAAACAGCCACGGGATCTTTAATTGGTCTGCTGACAGTGAACGCGAACAATTCTAGAAATGTTATGGAAATATAATACGAAATAATTAATACCGAAAGCTTTCAGACTTATTTCAGTTGGGAATTTTTAAAATGTACTATTTAACAGACAACATGAAATAATTACCTCAACACCGCCTTGCTTCATCATCATAATCATCATCAAGCATACGTACAAGTTATGATCTGTCACAGTAATTCAGCCCGCCCATCTTAGCTCAGTAGGGAGAGAATTGGAATACGGATTTCGGGGTCGCGAGTTCGATCCCCGGGCGGGGCGTATGTTCTCCGTGACGATTTGATAAAAGACACTGTGTCTCAAATCATTCGTCCTACACCTCTGATAGTTGACAGTTACTTGAGCAGAACAGGTTTGTACTGGTACAGAATCTAGGAACACTGGTTAGGTTAACTGCCCGCCGTTACATGACTGAAATACTGTTGAAAAACGGCGTTAAACCCAAAACAAATTCACAGCAATTGTTCCTTTAATATTTGCATAAACAAATACATCTTTTTTGCACTAACTAATATATCCCTAATGACATAAAATAAGCAAAAATAACAAATTTCATGACGTTTTGTCAGGCAAAAAGAAGTTATCAATGGGAAAATGTCTACTCTTTATCGATATATTAGACTCAATCTGTATACAGCCCGCCCGCTTAGCTCAGTAGGTAAGAGCGTTGGTCTACGGATCGCAGGGTTGCGAGTTCGATCCTCGGACGGGGCGTATGTTCTACATGACTATTTGATAAACGACATTGTGTCTGAAATCATTAGTCGCGAGTTCGATCCTCGGGCGGGGCGTATGTTCTCCATGACTATTTGATAAACGACATTATGTCTGAAATCTTTAGTCCTCCACCTCTGTTTCATGTGGGGAAGTTGGCAGTTACTTGCGGAGAACAGGTTTTTACTGGTACAGAATCCAGGAACACCGGTTAGGTTAACTGCCCGCCATTACATGACTGAAATACTGTTGAAAAACGGCGTTAAACCCAAAACAAATTCACAGCTATTGTTCCTTTAATATTTGCATAAACAAATACATCTTTTTGCACTAACAAATATATCCCTAATGACATAAAATAAGCAAAAATAACAAATTTCATGACGTTTGGTCAGGCAAAAAGAAGTTATCAATGGGAAAATGTCTACTCTTTATCGATATATTAGACTCAATCTGTATACAGCCCGCCCGCTTAGCTCAGTAGGTAAGAGCGTTGGTCTACGGATCGCGGGGTCGCGAGTTCGATCCTCGGGCGGGGCGTATGTTCTCCATGACTATTTGATAAACGACATTATGTCTGAAATCTTTAGTCCTCCACCTCTGTTTCATGTGGGGAAGTTGGCAGTTACTTGCGGAGAACAGGTTTATACTGGTACAGAATCCAGGAACACCGGCTAGGTTAACTGCCCGTCATTACATGACTGAAATACTGTTGAAAAACGGCGTTAAACCCAAAACAAATTCACAGCTATTGTTCCTTTAATATTTGCATAAACAAATACATCTTTTTTGCACTAACAAATATATCCCTAATGACATAAAATAAGCAAAAATAACAAATTTCATGACGTTTGGTCAGGCAAAAAGAAGTTATCAATGGGAAAATGTCTACTCTTTATCGATATATTAGACTCAATCTGTATACAGCCCGCCCGCTTAGCTCAGTAGGTAAGAGCGTTGGTATACGGATCGCGGGGTCGCGAGTTCGATCCTCGGGCGGGGCGTACGTTCTCCATGACTATTTGATAAACGACATTGTGTCTGCAATCTTTAGTCCTCCACCTCTGTTTCATGTGGGGAAGTTGGCAGTTACTTGCGGAGAACAGGTTTGTACTGGTACAGAATCCAGGAACACCGGTTAGGTTAACTGCCCGCCATTACATGACTGAAATACTGTTTAAAAACGGCGTTAAACCCAAAACAAACAAACAAACAATCATATACATATACTACATAAAATAAAATGAAATATATGAAATACTAATCCCCAATGATAACATGATTCCTGCCGAAACGCGAGGACGGGTCTAATTCATGATGAAATAACCATTCATAATGCCTGCACATTACTTGACAAGCAAATATTAGTATTTCTTTCATTTCAAATATCAACTAAGTATATGGCAACATAGCTCAGCTGGGAAAAATGCAGACAATAACTGGATGGAAGCAGCTCTTTTTGTGGGTTCGAATCCTCACGAGGGTTGGTTTTTTTTTTCAGATTTTTTTTTTTTGTTTTTCCTATTTGTTTTCAATTTTGCTTCTGTATTTTTGTTTCTTTCTTTGATAGTTTGTTGTCGAGCACGCTTGCTGTGAGCTCGATATAGTCGCCACACCGATTTCGGTGTATGTGCGTACGTAAGAAGCAGGTCCTAAGTCCAAGGTCAAGGTCGCACTTAGAGGTCAAAGGTGCTGATGGGCTCGACATTCTGCCCGTGGGCTTACTTGTATTTGTATATATGTCTTGATATAACACACTAATACAGTACAACCTCTCTAGAGCGGACCTTCCTTAAACAAAACCTCATTATAACAACGTCATCAAAATTTCCCCTAACTGAAATATACTATCAAATTTACCTCTCCAGAACAACAACCTCTACATAACAGTAAATATTTGTATCTCCCAAAGGGAGTTGCTCTGCAGAGGTTGCACTGTATGTTCATTATTTGCATGGCTAAGTGCATGCATTTAATCAATATTATCTTAGTTATGTAATAAACTATTCTGATCTGCTATCTCCTTTAGATACCTCTCTGTCGTATTGTCACAGAGCTCATGGAGAAATCTTAATCTTTATGTAAAAGTGAAATAAAAATTAAAAAGATAATAAATGTCGATGCTGAGTTTCGAACCCACAAGGCAAAAGATCTGTTGTACATGGACTGTATGTTTTACCACTAAGCTAATTCGTAACTGCTACAAAACCTGGAAATATTTAGATTGTAACATGTTAGGAAAATGTTGAATTCCCTATGTTCCATTTTAGTCTATTTATAGTCATGTTTGTAAATATCAAGTTATCGTTGGGGCATAGTATATAAAATTATTGTAAAAAAAGAAACACTGACATGATGTTCGCCGTTTTCACATTATGGAAGAAGCCACCGCATTAGCTTGTCATATAAATGTTAATTAACATATGAGCCGCACCATGAGAAAAACCAACACTTACTTTTGGATTTCTAGTGACAAACTGATTGAATCTTCCAACTGCCTTCACTTTATATAGGCTAACCCTTCCATTTGTTTGTAAGAGTCCGTTGTTTATGATATCAATATTCATATTTTTATTAAGAATGTATATCACGTACACATTTTCTTTGTCTTTTAAAGTAATATTTGGATAGCCTTTCTAACACTCACCATAACTTTATATGAATTTAAAGTTTCCTTAATATAATTGTGACTGTAGCTAATGCATGGTGTATGATGGTTTATCTTGCACCGTTTTTTTCTCAGTTCAGGCTTAATATTTTTTACGTATCATAATTTATTCAAATTCGAAGATATGCCAGGGCTGCTGGATAGTGTAATAATTGTTAACCGTATTATATCATTTGTACATTTAATAAATGTTAAAGCAAAATATCGAGATAACAAGTTTTGTTAAAATGGAAACGTGCTTCATGTTTTTCACCTTATTTCAGATTGCATGATATTAGAGATAATTTTACTCTCGAAATTATTTACTAACACAGTGAGTTGCAAATTACCACGCGAATTTAGGTTTTTTCCTGTTAAGTGGTGAAGTAAATGTGACGCTAAAATAACATACTTACAGTAAACATGTTATTGCAAAAACAATCAGAAACCGGTTGCTGCATTCTGCATATGCAGTATAGTAGATACAAATGTCTATATTTGAAGAGGGAATTTCTAAATCTGTTCCTACAGATGCTCAGTTATTGCTCATACCAAACACTTTCTTGAGCAAAAGTTATGACAAATTACATATGGCAAGCGGTCACGCTAAACAAACAAGTTCTGTTTTAGAATAGACACGCTACATCTAGCTTAAAGTGGATATGTCAGGCTAGATCTGGGACTGTCTGGAGATTTAAGATGTCGCATAAAGCAGACCAAAATAAATGCTGTTTCTGTCTATTGACAAAATATACAGGAATCACGTTTAGTGATCTGACGTTTGCTAATTTACTTTAAAACATTTCAGACGTGTTCAAAACTACTTAAACGAAATATAATGTAAAATAAAAGCTTAGATTTAGATAATGTGTATTTGTGTTAATATCTATGTAGACCTCTAATCCATTTGGGAGCCAACAAAGTATACCAAGGAACATTCTGTGAATTAATGTTTGCCTATATATTTGACATCTTTCCGAGAACAACGAGGTAAATGTTATGTGTACTTTTTTGCAAATCAAGTTTTTTGGGAAATGATTTCATAGACTCTGTCCAAAAAAGCCTGTTAATTGTCTTGCTTTCTTGCATTCTACGCTTCCAAAAGATATTCTTATATATTTCATTTTATCATTTTCACCACTTTGTGCACTTAGTGTGTACAATAACTTCATGTGCCGGAGATTTCGCAGTAATCAATATCACCCAGTTTATTGTTTTTAATTTAAGAGTCACTCTCTTAGCAACCATTTCCAGTTTCTTGTCATACCTAGAATGTACATTTGTATTTAGATTCATCTTCACCACTGTTATGTATGTGTGAATGCACTTATCCACTTTGTGCGCTGAGCGACGAAATGTGAGTTATAAACCAGTCAGTATTGCATGTTTCTTGTTAGAGACTACAGAGCCTCTCTGAACAAATTCAGAGGATATACTCTACACGTGCGCCAGTCCATTTATTAAATAAGCACAAGTGTCTCTCAAGTCGTCTTTCCTAAATGAAGCCAAGGAAATACTATACTTTTAGTACAAAGTAATGATATCCATTATATCTCCTCTGTGTTTACCTGTCCTTCAGGTTTTTGCACAAGCAATGTAAACGTTTTTAGTATGTTGACTTTCAAACTACAAATATTTTTGTTAAAGTCCTTTACTTTTCCTGTTAAAAATCTAATATATATGAATAATAATAATTATTTGTATTATTGGTTAACAATTTTGACACTTGTAAGCATTATTATATATGGCAACATATTTGCGAATGAAGGTACACTATTCAAAAGCATCTGCTTTGACAGTACGTTTTTAGTTATGTCCCTTATATTAATGTTATGTATAATGTGTTTTCTTTAAACGATAAAATTGGTTGAGCAATTTAAAAGATATTGGGATAATAAATGGCATCAGGGGTGTTGCATAAGTCATTATCCCTCGAACAAATTTAATCAGATGAAGTACGCTATTACTTTAGTTGGTTGCGTGCTTTGCTTTATAGAAGGTATCAAATATTAGAAATATTAGACTGCATATTAGTGACAAAACTTCACTATTTAATAGTAATGCTTGATAGTAGTTTTCAATAAATGGCGGTTTTCACGAATACCACATAGGGCGACCAAAGTAGGGCCTACACATCATTTAAAATGTGTTAATTTCTATCAATTTTTTGTCTTTGTATGCCCTGTAATATGTTGCTGACAGGCAAGTTTAAAACATGTACAGTTTGATGTAGTCACATAACTTAAGAAGGTATTACATCATTTTTAAAGTTGTTTATGCCTTACATTTTGTTCATTACGGCGACAAAATATTACTCCGAAATAGACATTAAATCTCTTTCTTTGAAACGCTTCTTTTTTTCTTAATTCTTGGAAGACAAACCTTGCAGCAAGTTAAATTAATTAAAAACGTCCGCGTGCACAGTCAACAAGTATACATATATGTGCACATCTAATGATATACGATGGCAAGTACGATGTCGACTGTAGTGCAAAATTGGATTTAACTTTTCGTTTAGAGTGGCAATATTTTCATAATTTTTCGATGGTATACTGGAAACATGATTACATTGAAGAATTATAATTGATATCTGCGTCCCTTATACATTTTCTTCTTCTATATTTTTGTTGTTATATTTAGTCTTTTGATAGTTCTGAGAACAAATAGATAGTTCTGAGAACAAAACCTAGATGAAGATTAATGCCTGTTAGCCATCGTACAGTTAGCATAAATGTTGCCAAGAAGGTTTCATGGCTTGGGTATAATGTGTTAGAGTCTTTCTTAAAGTTACTTTTAACAATAGATAGGTTTTTGGTGTAAAATAGTTCAATATGATATCATAAAATAAACAGCAATATAAGGTCTCCAAATGATATTCGCAAATTATGAAAAATTATTAAATTCAGCTCATGGGTTTATAATTATATTCAAATTGTATTTCATTTTACTACGTGCCTGAAAATACTTAAACCTACAACTTATTGAAAGTTAGAATAAAATCTGCTTTGTGAAAATATTTCTATACGCGAAAGTACCATCAAAAGTACGGTTTTCCCTTAAAAGCCCATTGTAAAAGATTACCGGAATTCTAGTAGCAATAAAATATAAATACATAGAGGATAGTTGTTTGTTTCAGTGCAAGACTGGCATATCTTTCACGAATTAGCACCAGATGAAATATTTTCACGGAGATGATATTAATGAATGAAAGACAGTAAAGCAAACAAATTTTCTTTTCATTTCATTTCAACAGTGTTGACTAAATTGACGCATTTTATAGTTTCTTACCACTAAAAAAATATAATTGATATTTGTCACTGTAAAATGCCAGATATATTTCACTGTAAAATACCAAATATATTTCACCCTATTATTTCAGCAATACACTGAAAAACATATAGCAAATGGATTTTCTTCCGTCTGTCTATGTACTACGTTTCATGAAAAAATCTGGTAGCAAGATCCCCTTTGTAAGACTGATATCAGACAAGAGCAGACCATAATTCCCCTTCGTTGAAAATCGGGAAGGAGACTAAATAAAAAAAATAAAAAAAAAAATTCATTTTAAACGTGCAGAACACACTCGTTTTCTTTTCCAAACCCGGGGTGGTCGGGCTTTACTTTATGTAGGCGTCAAGTACTTCTGGGTCGTTGTGTTCTAGGCAGTATTTCTTTAAAGTTGTTAAGTCCCCAGTTTGAAGCCATTCTTATCTTGACAGGTTACTTATTGGCATTGTGTAAATTGTGTGTCAATTATTATGTCTTTAACAGTTGCCTTGTCTGTTTCCTGCAGGACTATATTTCAATGTGGGAGGAAAACCAAATACTACAGACAAGTCGGTCATGACAGATATGTATGAAAATGTGGACAATGATTTTAAACATTGAAGTATAGCAAAAATGTCCACAGTACATGACAGTTGATTTATAGTCTTGACTGAATTGGATATTTGACTTTAGAAATACAGAGCTGCTATTGCCGTATTTTTTTGTGAAACTCACAATTCGTGTCCAAAAATGCTTGATCTTTTATACACCAATGAAGGAGAAGTGAAATTGGACAAATACTACAGTGTAACTTCCGAAAACCGAACGACCTCCGGACCAGTATAAAAGTTCGGTATTTGGAAGTTTCCGAAATTCAGAAATTTGAACTTTGGTAGGCAAAATGGATGTATGCACAAGAGTTATGTTTTCTTACATGTAGGATGAAGGAGATTATTATCCTTTATAATTTTACATGTTAATATAAATTAATTAAATAAATGATTAATTAAAAAAATACAAATATTAAGAATAATAGAAACATAAATAACAAATGTAAAAAACATGTCTTTAATAATAGCATTTACATAAACATTTTCCACTTACATTTTACCATATTTGGAGTCCCGAGTTTGTCAATATTTAATAAACACTGATAATGCATAGTTTAATCGATGTATCTAAATCAATTAAAACACAGATCTTTCTTTCATTCAAACATTAAGAAAGTTTTTCGCACGTAAGATATTTAATTCATCACGTTTTTATAAATTGAATACAAATGAAAGTAATCGCCGATTATTTTCTTACTTTTGCATCAAATAATCATTGTGATAATAAAGTGTGTCAAAATAAATGTGCGCCCCTAATAGATAAACAAAAGAACATGCTGACAACTTGCCACCGGCGTTTTTGGATTAACAGGTGACAATTTTAATCTGGCAAATATTTTGCTGTTCGGTTTTCAGAAGTCAATTTTAGTGTTAAAATATAAAAGGTCCTTAAAAAACCGTCCGGTTTTCAAAATTCGGAAGTTCCAGTTTTCAGAAGTTAATGTTATATAGAAATAAGAATAGACAAAAACTGGACCTCGAGTTTTATGCGGTTTTCAAAGGTTTCCGGTTTTCAGAAGGTCCGGTTTTCGGAAGTTACACTGTATATATATTATCCGGATAAATGCAAGATAAATTCCGTTATTGCACGACTTCCGGTTTTTCAAATATATGGAATAAAACAGGATTACATCCGCGTACACAAATGAACTGCTGTTTCTATTTATAAACCTGAAACACAGGGACCAAAATTACTCTAGTAGGTTAAAACATACAAAAAGACTTGGCACTTAAAACAATAAGAAAAGTAATGTGATACTATCTGAAATGTGTCATACAGTGTCTATGCGTAATTATCTGCGTAATATAAATGTATTTATAAACAATTGTATGATATTATTAGAATTATTATTACACCACATTTATATAGCACTCTTTTCATGCACATGTACACGTTCAAAAGTGCTTTACAGAATAGTTGCAAAAAATACAAACAAATACGAAAAATACAAAAAATAATGCATTCCACATTAACAAATATCGTGATTGTTAAACGTATAGATTAAACAAGATAAACATACATACATATTTAAAAGTATCTAAGTGACCCTAGGATAAAATACTGTTCTATCATATCCCTAATACTGGCAGGGGACTGATTGTGTAAAGCCTTAAATGCGTGGGCCAGAACCTTGTACTGCACCCGGTATTTTACTGGCAACCAATGGAGCTCCTTCAGAACCGGGGTTATATGACTGCGACGGGGCGTCTTAGTGATGACGCGAGCTGCCGTGTTCTGGACATGTTGCAACTGATATATATCTTAGATATAACTGATTTTCTTAATGAGATTTTCTGCCAACAGGGTAAGACGATCTTGACAGTATAAATACAAATCTATATCTAATAGTCATAAGACAGAAAAAATACAATACGGTATATGTACAAGTAAGTTGCATGCATATCATTGTTGACTAAAAACAGGTGCTCTGGCAATATTGTTTTCCATTACAAAACTGTTCGAGTAAACGAAATAATGTATGACAAGTTACAAGAAAATACCAGTTAATGGACAGGACAGGACAAGACAAACTTTAATACCGTATATATTTACACCTACATGTGCACTGAACAAAATAATACGAAAATGTACAGGCGAAAATAAAACACTTAATTTTGCTGACGCAAAACAGAAGAGCCTCAGAAATACACGAAATAAACATTGTTTTGTTTATTTTGGGTTTGAACGCCGTCTTTTAACATTTTTGTTTCAGTTATATAACGGCGGACAGTTAACCTAACCAATGTTCCTGGATTCTGTACCAGTACAAACCTGTTCTCCACAAGTAACTACCAACTTCCCCACATGAATCAGAGGTGGAGGACGAATGATTCCAGACACAGTGTCTTTATCAAAACGTCACTCGCCCGGGGATCGAACTCACGACCTCGTAATCCGTTGATCTGGGGTCTCCCTACTGAGCGAAGCGGGCAGGTAAAAATAAACATCGCAGACAGATTTTAAATGAAAGACACAGAATTAACAAGACACCCAGCGTTTTACCTATATTTGATTGTTTTATCATTTATTTGATCAACTTGACCTATGTTCTTGTTTCAGCTGTATTTTTACACACCCATATATACTTTATTGTAGGGTTTCCTTTCGAATATGCTGCGTTCTTAAAATTTCAATTTCTGGAAATTGTCCTATAGTGGTCCATGTCGACGTTTCGGTAACATTTTATTCTCTTTTTTTTTTCGAAAAGTCTCGAAACAAAACGTTAACATGCGGATACTTCTAAAAACAAATTTTCACTGAAAATTTCTAACGGTTCTGATTAAGCGAAACCTTATAATGAAGGACAAGGTAATTCCCCTGACTCTAGACTCTTCAAGTACCTTTCTATGTTATTTTTCTCAGTTTCGTCATAGCAACCGTCACCTGCAAGTTTCACGGCTTTTTCCACATACTGCTTCGCTTTGGAACGGTCTGACTTTTCAAATATTCTTCCGTGAATCACAAAGTAGTACATTCTTCGACGAATGTCTCTTGGGGCAGGCACCAGGTCTAGCATCTTATTAGCATATTCAATATTTTCTGGGTTTATTGTGCTTATGTCACAGACTTCCAGCTTTTGATGTATGCCAACAGTTGAACGCGCTATATCTAATGTTGATATAGTTTTCCAAATGTTTATTTCAACCTCGTCTCTGACGTCTTCCAAGCACTCTTGGATTTCTGAGTAGCTTGCTTTCGCACCGTTGAAGTACAACTTTTCACTGCAGTTACTTCTCACATAAAGTATGTTGTTTTTATACTGCGACCATAGTGTCATGACAATATAAATAAATCCGGGAACGCAAGAACTACAAACTATTCTAGCTTGCACTGCATGCTTTTCGGCAGTTTCCACATTGCCAGAAACAGCCCTGTTAAACGCCATGTACGAATGGAAAATGGTGTCAAATACCGTTCTGTCAACATCTCGCGGCATTGAATCTCGCATTTCCTTTAGAACCTCATTTCGATCGTGTACACTCGGACATTGCTGACAAAGAAGAAAATATAAGACACATCTCGCATCAACAAGTAACTGTAATCTATTTATATCTGAACATAGTATTATCTTTTTAATCTTTTTACGCAGTGCCGTTGTCATTCGACGCAGAGCTAAAGATGTCTGAGTTTTGAACAGATTATTATCAGCGCGTCTTTTCAATTCGGCGTAAAGTCTATGTATTATTTTTGCATTCGGTAGCTCACGTTTCAATACGCCATGATAAATGGCCGTCCCATATTTATCTCTTCCCAAAGTTAGTTCTCGAGAAATTCTGGTATAGCCTGCATTCTCTACTGCGTCTCGAAATCCAAAAAATGGAACGCAACCACGGACGATTTCGAGAAGCAAATAGAAATCTTGCTTTTTAGATATTTCACATCTTGTCGATGTTCTTCTGAATTCTTCATAGAACTGCAACAAACGATGGTGTTTCTCGCTATCTATAACGTGAAGACTTTCCAAACTGTCTATGATAGAGATAATATTAAGATCACCAAATGTCATTTCGTTTAAGTTCTCACACACCCCAAGTAAAACAAAAATATCCTTTGCTGTCATACAGACCTCCGCTACTTCCATTTCATCACAAGTCGGATGTATTCGTTCTTCGCATCATGGCATACATTAATATACTGTTTATAGTCGCAGTTTGGTTATTCGGGGTTGTTTTAAAGTAAAACATATATAAGTCATAACTTATTAATAGAGTTTAATAATACAAAGTTTCGAAGAAGCCTAAAAGCAAATCAACTGCTTCAGTTACATATGGGCCGCGCCATGAGAAAACCAACATAGTGCATTTACGAACAACATGGATCCAGACCAGCGCAGTCTGGTCAGGATCCATGCTGTTCGCTTTCAAAGCCTATTGTAATAAGAGAAACCGTTAGCGAACAGCATTAATCCTGACCAGACTGCGCGGGTGTGCAGGCTGGTCTGGATCCATGCTGGTCGCAAATGCACTATGTTGGTTTTCTCATGGCGCGGCTCATATATGATCAATAAGTTTCATAAGTTTTGGCACAAACAACCATATTGTTTTTCCCTAGTGTTTTTGAAGTCGCTGGTGTATACCTCTTCTTTGTTTTACTAATAAAACAGTCGCATTCACGATATTATCGCAGTGTTTATTCAAAATAGATTTGATACTGTAAATGACTTTATATCTGTGAAAGCATAAAGTTTTATTCTAAAACAGTATTACTATGTGTTTTATTATATTTATTATTATTATTATTATTATTATTATCATCATCATCATCATCATCATCATCATCATCATCGTCATAGCATCGCATTTATTTATCTTGAACTCTTTTCATGCACATGTACACGTTCAAAGTGCTTTAAAGAATATATTGCAAAAATACAATCACAAATTCAGCACAAAATAATGCCTTTTTTACATTTACAAAGCACGAAGATAAAAAGCATGTAGATCTATATAACCAAACAAGACAATATAAACGACATCCATGCATACGCTTTGTCTGTAACTCAGAAATGATGTTCGAGGCGATGTAGCAGTGTTTGATGTTCTATCGAGTCGACAGCTGCAGACAGATTGGGTAGAACGAGGTTATAGAATCTGTGGATGTTATTTTGTACATTTATTAAAGCTGACTCAGTTGAATGAACCTTTCTGTATCTTTCTGTTATCAACGGCCAAGAGATCATCAAGACATTTCTTCAAAAGTCATGTTGGAAAAGATCAAGTTCACAGGATTTTTGGAGAGTTTTATATGACTTGTTTTACCTCTTCTGTCGTTGCAGGAGCCAAACAACAAGACAGTCAACTACTTCCTGATGCTCTGCACAATTTAAGTATGCTGAGTCACAATCAGTCTGGGTTTTTGACATGATGTCATTCCTTATGTTTTCAATTTTACTGATGAAAAAGTCACTAAACGTCTTTGTCAGTTCCTTTGAGAATGAAATGGAGTGATGGACAGCATCTTGACTGTCTCCAGGTAGATTTTTGGTTATTTTGGTTAAGCATTTGTGGTCACGACCACATGATTTTTCCTTGTCAGAAAGTGGTCGGTCATTTCCTGAATGAGACGTCTATTTCCGGTGGCACATTGGTCTCTTTAAAGTTGATGGTCGATTGTTAGCTTAAATTTACCCAATTTCCGCTCAAGCTTTTGCCTCATAAAGTTCGACTGTAAAGCAGGTTGAAGAGCGGTAGTTTTTGTGCGTAGGGAAGCATGTTTATCTATCATTTGTATATGTACTCACCAGCTGATCCATGTCATATATTTATACATTGGACGCTTTATATTTGAAAGAACGTACGGTGATAGAGCGTGATTTCCGAACAGAGACGGTGTTCCGCTGGAGCTGGTTTTGTGGCACAAGAATTGAGATTAAATGCATAATGGTCCCGTGACATACCGGTATTACCAGAATTGACGCAAACACCTGGATCGATATCATTCTGCTGTCTATCATATGACTGTTTAACCCTTACCTGCTAAATTTCTAAAACGGACTGGTCCATCATTCAATTTGTGTAGCACCACTTATTATTTAAAGGGGTATTCACTGGAAATTTACAGACTGATTAGAGATCAATGCAGACCATGATCAGCCTGCACGTCCATCTTGGTCTTCACTGGTCGCAAAGACAAAATCACTTGCCGCCAGCAGGCTAAGGGCTAATATTATGCACTTACTGAAAATAGTTTGTTACATGTATTAGTTTTATACAAAGCACATAATTTTGATAAATTTTCTTTCAGAATCATCTTTCCCAATAACTATTGTTAACAAGCACAATTATAGCGCCCCCCCCCCCCCCCCCCCCCCCCCACGTCCTTTCCGTCGATCTCCTTTTATTTTCTCAATTTCAAAATAAAAATCCTCGTGTACATTTTCTTATTACCTATAGTTCCAATTTATTTGTAATACTTTGACGATGCTACGCTTGCTAATATTCTACCCAATTTCTACTGCGATGAAATCAAAAGTGAAAAACACGTCCAATGTTTATCCAATGTTCCATCAAAATGTATCTAGTATAATGGAAAGTACCCAGAAGAAACGAACACAATAACTTTTCTATGTATGAAAGACAAGCGAACACAATAACTTTTCAATTTAGTGATGATGGCTTTCCTACCCCTGAAATGAAATCATGCAATCGTGCAAAGCAAAGTCTAGAAATTCGTGCGGATGTCTTTTCAAGTCAAAATATCAATTTCTCTTTTCTTTAAAAACAACAACAACATTAAACATTGTCTGTATCGTAATAAGTTATGTATTTTTTAAAAGTGCGGATTTCATAAAAATGATTATTTTCAACAGTTGAACTGCAGCAGAAAATATAATTTAAAAATTTGGATAACAACTAAAGATATAATATTCTGTCGAAAACAATGATTAAAATAAACCCTTGCTCATTTTATACCATACTAGATGTTGATTGGTTTGCAAGTTCAGATAGGGTTAACTAAATGTTTCCTCAGTTTGCTTGAAATGTATTTATTTTTTTTGTTTACACCTGTGAGTTGTAAATAAATCTCCCGACCTGATAAACTAATCCCACAATTCATCATCCGGTTGGCAGCGGGGGCTTAAATGCCAAAACCACCACCTATATTTCTTTGCAAATGTCGATGGAATCAATTTTGAATGTTTATACCTATATGATCTCGGTCTTTTTTTATGGCTCTAGTTGGACCATGTGGTCTTACTTACAATTTCTTTATTTCACCATTTAAATCGTTACTAACTGGAGTCATGTGTCATTAAAATTCCATATTTCCGGTTTATATTTATACACTTTAGCAAAATTCATTTAGGCAAGATTCATTTTCATTCCTGTTGATGTTTAGAACGAATGTTTAAAGTAATAAAATTTCGATCAGTTTTGTTCGATTGCAAAATGGGATCTTTTGGTCCAATGTAATGTACCCTTATGTGTAATTCACCAGTTTAACACTGTAGCAACCTTCGGTTTCCCTTGAAACGTTTGACGATGCGAGTGTTAAATACTACTGTCTTATATTAAAGGCAAAGAAAATCTCCTATATAAGTGACCCCCCCCCCCCCCCCGCCCCCCCAAATACCAGACTTTTTAATCCCCAATATACAAGATCCTGTCTGGTCCAGTCTGATAAGGGTCCATAAAACCCCTGTAGACTTGACATGTAGCCTAATTATTGTCAGAGAATCATAAATTTTATTGCCTACAGGTAAATTGGTTATTTCCTGTGTTTTGCATTTTATTGATTGAAATTCTGTTGTTTTTTTAGTCTTTTTTCAGCATATACAAAAAAATTATTTTAATTGATAAGATACTAATTTTGATTGCTCAGTCATGTTGAGTAATGTCCTGGCCAATTAAATTATAACTCTTATAGCAAAGCATTTCTCACTATAAAATAATTATTCAAAACTTAATAAGAGAAATTACAAGTTTGTTTATTCAATGATTATGATCTTTTTATCAAAAGTAACAAAATAAAAACGAAAAAAAAAAGATAATTGCTGGATTTTATTAGAAATCAAAGGAGCGTTCAGTTGCATTTTTAATAGATAAAGAAGGTATATAGACAGAAGGAGTTATATATTAAAAATGCTTAATTCCTCTTGTGTTGTCTAAATAATGTTAACTTTCTTTTTTTATGTATAATAAAATCCAGCAATAAAGATATATCATTGTTCAAAATACACAATAATTTATTACTTCTAAAAGCTATGTGCCTGAATGCATTTTTTATATTTTTGATAATAAAAAACAGCAATAATGAGATGTAATTGTTAAAAAACTTACTTTATTAAAAATATGATAAAACACTGTTGTATCTTATCACTTTGTTTATTTAGCCCTAATTTAATCAAGCTTTCTAAACTCGTTATAAAGGTGAGAACTGATTTGCTATAAAGGTGAGAAATATCACCTGCAATTTATTTACTGCACAGTAGCTATACAGTAGCTTATAAGCTATACAGTAGCTTATGATGATAAACAGAAGCAAGTCTACCAATGGTCCTGACTTGTGTATTGGCCCTTATCGCCAATACGCAGACCTTATCATCTCCATAGGCCACATACCAGGCATACCAGAATCAGTGTCTTTAAAACACGTATTGCTATAGAAATACTAGTATTGAAAGTGCATGTATCTTGATTTGTACTCAGATAGAGTTTAGTCTTGTTATTTGAAATTATTTATTTATTTCTTTTACAAAATTTAGGACAATATGAAATGCCATAGTCATGATAGTGTTTGAAAATTTGATACTTCCTAGTACCTTAACATTACTATATTTTATTATTTAAAGCAATTTGTATACAACATTACTATATTCTATTATTTAAAGCAATTTGTATACAAGAAATGTAGCTGTATCGTCGAAAAGGTAAATTTTATTATCAGGAACATGAAATTGTACAGGTGGTTATAAAAACAAAACACACTAAATCTCTATCAAACAACAAGTTATATTTGAAGAACACGCAAAACGCTTTAACATTTACATATATGAATAAAATAGGATAAACTTCCCACGTGTATACACGTAACTTATTTAAAATGTAGCTGCTCTGGAAATATGACCTTGGTCGACATCCTTGTCAAAATATTTTCTTTGTTTTTCTTATAACTTCTGTAAGGCAATAAGATGTACATGTACACGATATTACTCTGGTCATTCTTGAAAAGTCTTATAAGGAAGGACGAGGTAATTCTCCTCTCTTTAAACTCTTTAAATATCTCTCAATGTTACTTTTCTCAGTTTCGTCATAGCAACCGTCACCTGCAAGTTTCATAGCTTCTTCCACGTACTGCTTTGCTTTGGGACGATCTGACTTTTCAAATAATCTTCCGCGGATCACACAGTAGTACATCCTTCGACGTATGTCTCTTGGGAAAGGCACCAGGCTTAGCATGTTATTAGCATATTTAAGATTTTCTGAGTCGATTCTGTTAATGTCACATACTTCCAGTTTTGAATGTATACCAACAGTTGAACGCGCCATATCTAATGCCGATATAGTTTTCCAAATATTTCCATCGTCATCACTTCCACTGACATCTTCTAAATACTGTTGGATTATTTCGGAACTTGTTTTCGCCTGGTTGTAATACGACTTTGCACTACAGTTACTTTTTAAATATAGTATGTTGTTTTTATACTGTGACCATAGTGTCATGACAAAACAAACAAATCCAGCAACGCAGGAATTGCAAGCTACTCTAGCTTGCTTTTCGTGCTTTTCAGCGGTTTCAGCGTTTCCAGATACCGCCCAGTTAAACGCCATGTACGAATGAAAAATGGTGTCGAATACCGTTCTGTCAACACCTCGCGGCATTGAATCTCGCATTTGCTTTAGAACCTCATTTCGGTCATGTACACACGAACGTTGCTGGCAGAGAAGAAAATATAAGACACATCTCTTATCTACAAGTAACTGTAATCTACTTATGTCTGGGCATACACATATTTCGCTGCCTAATGAGTCTATCATTTGACTCAGAACTGAAAATGTTTGATTTTCAAAGAAATTGTTATCAGCGCATCTTTTCAGATGAGCGTAATATCTGTGTATTCTTTTTGCATTTGGTAGGTCCCGTTTCATTACGCCGCGTGAAACAGTCGTCCCATATTTATCTCTTCCAATAATTAGGTCTTGAGAAAGTCCGATATAGCCCACATTTTCTAGTGCAGCACAAAATCCAAAGAATGGGACATAACCAGTAATGGTTCTGATAAAACAGTAGAACTTGTTAATTAATGTTTCGCATCTCGACGTTCTACTTATTTCGTCATAGTATTGCAACAAATGTCGGTGTCTCTCGCTGTTTATAACGTGAAGTCTTTTCAAACTGTTTATGACAGAGATAATATCCAGTCCATCAAATATCGCTTCTGGTAGGTTCTCACACACATTAAGTACAACAAGAATATCATTTTCTGACATATGGACCTCAGCTACATCCATTTCATTACAAGTTACATTTATCAGTGAAATATTCAATGCATTTCATAGTGATAGATGCTTATAGCTATACATCAAAGTGTAACCATTAAGTAGGTATGGAAGGAAAACAGGAAAATCCAATACTTAAGGCTGATTCATGGTGTATGCTTATGATTCATTGCATCATATGAATGGATCATGTTTTGATATCTCTTTACAAAATATCATATATCTTACAACTTGCTTTTGAAGTCGTCTTGGTTTGTGTTTCAGTTAAAATACCCTGAGGTCACAAACCCGAAATTTTCTCTGTATTCATAAAGATGATTAGTTTAAATGATGCACAGTCTTACAGTACCCTGTTTTTATCAAGTTGCACCATGCCTTCGTTATACTGGATTTAAATCCTCTATTGTACATTTAGTTTTAGCGGATAATTTACACTAATATAGAGAAAGACATCTTGTTCATTTCAGATACTTTAAAATGTGCAGATCAAAATGTCATTAAGAGAAAATGAAAATGTGTGTTTGTGCTGTAATATACGGCAATACATATACTATACAGACAGTAAAAATGGAACTCAGTATGAGTAATAAGCCTGATCTCTAATCAAACTGAAATTGAAAGTACTAATTGTGACTTTTTTTTCAAACAATTCATATCGAAACTATAAGCAAATAACCGGATCATATGGTACTGTTGCACCATATAAGGAAATAGATTAACCACTTCTTCTTAGGGCAGTAAAAGATGCAAAACAGAACACTTCAAATAATTTCATTTCAGATCCAATTGAGCTAATGGCCGAGTAATCTTAAAGTAGTTGTTTTAAAACAGTCGGTGAAACACACTAGTTCAGTCCAACCATACAAATAAAAAATATATGGTTCAGTTACACATTATGAAAATGGTAACAAATATGAATCACCTGTTTGAATGGCTCTTCGATCGTTATTGTTACACACAATGCATTATCGATACTATATTGGCAGTACACGCAAATAAACAAGTTAAATGGAGGACGTAACTCGGTGATTGTGCTTATAAGAGACAATTATTTATTTCATTTTTTTTTGTCTTACTTAGAAATGCAACGCACACCAGGTCATGAAAACAGCGTTTACAACTTAATCATTTCAAAGTCAAGGAAGCGTTTGTGTTTAACATAACAGGATATGAATTCTTAATGAAACAGAGAGGATAGACTGGATGTATATAAACGTTAAATGTTAATGACTTAAATACGGAAGAGATGACTTTGATGTTTTTTCAAATTTATTTCAAATTTTAGTGCACATAATGGATAAAATACTTTTAATCTATCATGACAGCCTCAAAATAGGGATGGTTTACACATGTCATAAGTGTTGTAGTGAATCGTATAACATTTTCCAGTTCACTGAACTGTTTTAACAACATAAGTCACGTGTTGATTTAAATTAAGTGCTATTTACGGAAAACAAATACGACCGTCGTACAGGAAATATTACTTCTTGAGTTAAATGACTGAATGGATCCAAATATTCTAGTTTTAGTGATAAAAAGAATGAAAAAATATCCGTCATTATTGACTAGACGTTAGAATGATATTATATTTTCATTTCTTAAGATGAAGTAAATGACACAATGTTCTACATGACGGACAGATCTCAAGCGCGATGGATAGAATAAAAACTAATATTCTTGATAACAGACTAGATGTTAGAATGGGGTTTTCATTTCTTAAACACGATGTAAATAACAACATGTTCTACATCTCAGACAGAGAAAATGGATATGTTATTACCTCATGTATGGAGAATTTGAGACATTGTAACTGAGGCATAACGACCATGTTCGTTTACAAAGCTGATATATAGTTAATCTAGTTCGAAAAATATAACTGTTCTCGCGTATTGATTTTCTTATATATTTTTATCAAGTTGTTTGTAGGACTTGATTAAACGTAGGGAATTGTTTAAGAAGAATATGCATAAAATAAAGATAATTGTGAATGCAAAATGAAATGGATGTGTTCCTCATTTGACAAATATACTTTACAACTATCAAGCAATGACAAAAAATGGAACAATCTGTTGTGAAATCGAACCTTTCTAAAACTTCTTCCGACTTTGATATTTCAAATGTTTTAAACGTGTTCATAAAATTAGTGGAACAGTCGTCTATTCAAGTTCTTGATTTTAACAAAATAACCAGTGGTATAAAAAGGTTTGGTTTAATTGATAACGGAACATTTGATCGTCTTTTACTAAAGTATGCAACCTACAAAGGTTCATATAAAGATAAACTATGTGTGTACCTACACGAAATTCTTCCTATCGTGTCTTTAACTGACTTTGCACTTATTCTCTCAGACGCTGGTTACCCAGAAATATGTGATTCAGTTCTTTCAATAGGGAATACTACTGTAAGTGTAATTAAGAAAAGAAGGTTGCCTCATGCAGAGAGTATTCATGAGTTTTATATTACCCTTAAAAAGTGTGCTGATGATAATGCTTTTATGGACGGTGCTAGGTCTCATTTTGAAAGCATGATCTCAGAGTTTAGCCTCAAACTTTCAGACTGTACAAGTGCTGGCAAGAGACAGCTTATTTCAGATAAGCTTGTTGCACTATTTTTCCTTTTGTCAAAGCAATATTCTGATACAAAACAGAGGATGAAGACAGTTCAAAGGTTACGTGCCATAATGCCACATGATGTTGACCGGACTACTTTCGATGCAGTCTTCCATTCACACATGGCGCTTAACTGGGCAATCCATGGCGATTCGGAATTAGCCGATAAACACGAGCAAATTGCAAGAATGGCTTGTGATACATGTAGCCCATGCTTAGCAACTGCAGCAATGAGGCTTAATACCCAGTGCAAAAATAACAGACTGTTTTATGAAAGTTGTAAAACAAACTACCTTGACAGAGCGTACTTCGATTTTGAGAAGGGTATGCAAAGTGCACTGGACTTCAGTGATGAGGAAAGGCGTATCTGGAGTACGATTTCAACTCTTGAAATGTCTCACTCCTTACTTGGCATTAACTTATACTTAGAAGTGTGTGACATCGAAAATATCTTTCCAGCGTATATAGAAAGAGCAAGGGCAATTTTGAATAGATTTAAAGAGCCGAATGAAGCTCGGAGAAAAATGTTTTATAAGCTAGCGATTGGAAGGTTGCATGAAAAAAGTAATCCTGTTCTTGCAAAGGCCTATGTGCAGGAAGCACTAGAACTGACAAGTGAGGGCTGCTACAAAGATGTGGAAAAAGTAAATATTCAGAATTATTTAGACAGTCTAGTGATTAAATATTTGCCTGAACCTTCACTTTAACTACACAAGTATTATGAACATGAACAACTTGTATATACATGTACAGCTCTTGTCATTTCATTCTTCCAATCAATTATTGAAACGGAAATAACCATGAACGTTTTATTTTATATCAAAATGTAGAATATATTATAATATACATATATTTAATATTATCGTTGTAAGTGGTATTATCGAAAAGGATTACGTCAAGTGTACACCGTACTCGGCCATTGCCAGGAATTTAGAAAAATGCGGAAAATGTATGCTGAACATAAATTATGCTTAATAGCTACAACATAATGAACCTCTGATATACGAAGATTGTACATTACAGTGTTCCAACATACAGACTGTTCAACGCCTCCATATATACATACAAGGTAAAACATTTGTATCTCTTCATTTCACCACAATTTTCAATGAAATGTAACGAGTGGTAAGGTAAATGTTGTTTTCAATAATACGTTTATGATAACGGTCAAACAAGAGTGGGAATTTCCCGTGGATTTTTACTGTGCCCTAAAATAAAATATGATGGATGATTTTTCTGCAGTCAAAAATATTTCAGTGGATTGAAAAATATAAACCCGCACATAATTATGGTGTTATGCTTAGTGGTTCAGGAAATGATGATATTTATGTATAGTGTTTATAACTACTGTATGAATGTAATTAGGAATTAAAAAACTACAAATACCAAATTAAAGTAAAAAAAAACTATCACAAGAAATAATCGGCATTTGAATTATGCATCATTGTATGTTTAAAAACTTAAACTCACCTATTACAATGTTGAATCAGAGTTAGGATTTACTGAAGTTGTTCAACCATCACATTGCATCTGGCACATAAATTTTATACACATACATGTATTTATCATAAATCTACAAATGTACTAATTATTGTATTAATGTGTGGATGAATCTCAAATTTGTACACAAAAGTCATATCGATATATATTAATCATGAGAATCCAGGCTACTCTTAGTGTTGTATTTCTTAGTAACTAATTTCCGGGACGAATAATTTGGTACGAGCGGAAGTGATAACGAAGCTGAATTAGGCGCGGACGTTTAGGTAGAAAACTTAAAAGCTTGTTTGACTGTTGGCCCATTGATGAAGTAACTTTTTTTAAGCAAACTTTATCTGTACGAACTAATTGACTATAGTCAGTTTGAATTTACTCAGTCATTGGCACATTTTTTCGCGACATAATTTTGTGTTGGACAAGCTAAGAAGCTTACTGTCGTTGAGTGGTTGCTTTTTACTTGTTAATTTAAGGACTATACGGTATATATAGCATATGAATTACTTGATCCTAAAATCTCATATGCAATACAATTCTGACTCCATTTTTCCAAGAACAAAAATCAACAATATGTTTCTGGAGGTTGGAATGGTCTTCCCTACAGGTACAGTCCAGCCCCAGTTTGATGTCCGTGCTGAGAGGCTGGCACTGTAACATTCTATTATATATGCTAATGCACCTGTCAATATTTTGCCCACCCAGGGGGGCGGCGGGCCGACCTGGGGGAATTTGACATTTCAAAAATTTTGTTGTCTAAATCCCCACCCTAGGGACAACCTTTTTTGTCTAAATCCCACCCTAGAGCCTGGTTGGTACATCAAATGTTTGTCAAATTCCCGCCTGTCAGGAATGGTCTTCTGTCTAAAGTCCCGTGTATGCCCGCCGCTCCCCCGGGCGGGCAAAATATTGACAGGTGCATAATAATAAGGCAGTGGCTAGAGAACCGGAATCGGTTCCATAGACAGCGAACTTATTCGTCCGGAACCGGTTCTCTAGCCAAAGTACCGTGCATAGGCTAGGGAACCGGAATTTTATTTCTATGCATAAACTGGCGAAATTCACTTTGTTTCTTTTCGTAAGTATCATGTGCATGTTCTTATCTTAATTAATTAATTTTACTATTTCAGCAAGCTATGCCCTGTTATTTATTTATGTTTACTGTGTCTCCAGAAGTGTACTCGCCACATACTGTCCGCCATATTGGAATGATAAAATAAACTAGTATGAATGAATGCGAAAGCCGAAATAAACTTGAAATTTAAACTTAAAAGGTGTAAGACAATAAAAGAAACGATTAAAACAAATTAAGTAATTCTGTTAATTAGTATTGATTACATATCTTTGAACGTGAAATGCCGAGGTGTTACAAACCAGTATTTAAAGAATCTGTATGAAGTTTTAAGGGCAATTAAATTAATTTGTTCATAGATATAAACATGTAATGGCGCAAGTACAAACCAATATTATTTTATATTTAAATATAGTAAAAGTTTAAAGCAAAGTTTAATAACATTTAAAAGCTGCGAAGTGTATTTCAAGCATTTATTCGTACTAGTTTATATCATTCCAATACGGCAGACACGGTATATATGCGACGAGTACACTTTTGGAGACAGTATAAATATGCATGACACTTACCAAGAAACAAATGGGATTTCGGCAGCATCATGCATAGAAATAAAATTCCGATTCCCTAGCCTATACATGGTATTTTGCTTAGAGAACCGGTTCCGGATGAATAAGTTTGCAGTCAAGGGAACCGATTCCGGTTCTCTAGCCACTGCCTTATAATAAATCATAGTAACTGTAGTTCCTTTTAACTTTGCACCTAAGGAGCTTTTAACAGTCTTTCCCAAACAAATGCCTCCCAGTTATAATCGGAATTGATTGTTGGACAGTATGTATTGGATATAGACAGGAAACAGAAGTATTCTTTAATCCATTGGTCTTACTGTCTGAGGAAAAATACAACACAAATTCGGTTAATAATAGATACCATTTTGTATGCCGTAATTGGCTCCAAGTTTTTTTTTTTATCAAATTCTTGTTTTTTCGGGAGTGATGAATTATGATAATAAACTTACTGTTTTCTTAAGTATTTAAGACATATATGGGTTGTGCTCGTGAAAGAAAATTCTGTTTTATTACGTGTTTTTAGCTCACCTGTAGTGACAGGGTGACCTTTTGTGATCGCCCTTTGTCCATCGTCCGTCCGTCCACAATTTCTTGTGAACACGATAGAGACCACATTTTGCAAGCAATTTTGATAAAACTTGTACAAAACTTGTATTGGCATGATATCTTGGTTCCTTCTGAAAACTGGCCAGATCCCATCGTGTGTTCTAGAGTTATTGCCCCTTAAAGGGCCAGAATTTGCGTGTGTGCGTGTCAACAATTTCTTGTCTGCAAGATAGTGGTTTCATTTATGATTTTATTTTAACCAAACTTGCACACAAATTGTATCACCAAAAGATCTTGGTTCCTTTCTTGAACTGGCCAGATGCCGTTATGGGTTCCAGAGGGATGGCCACTGAAAGGGCCAGAATTAGCTATTTTGACCTTGTCTGCACAATTGCAGCTTCATTTATGATTTGAATTTAATCAGACTTGCACACAACTTGTATCACTATAAGATCTCGGTTCCAGGTCTCATAATGGGTCCCCTGAAAGGACCAAAATTAGCTATTTTGACCTTGTCTGCACAATAGCAGCTTCATTTATGATTTTAATTTAACCAAACTTGCACACAACTTGTATCACCATAAGATCTTGGTTCCTTTCTTGAACCGGCCAGATCCCATAATGGGTTCCAGAGTTATGGTCCCTGAAAGGGCCAAAATTAGCTATTTTGACCTTGTCTGCACAAAAGCAGCTTCATTTGTGATTTGATTTTAACCAGACTTGCACACAACTTGTATCACCATACGATTTTGATTCCTTTTTATACGCCTGAAGGGACGTATTATGTTATCGCCTCTGTGTCCGTCTGTCTGTTGGTTAGCAATTTCCCTTCCGCTCTGTAACTCTTAAACCCCTTGAAGGATTTCAGAGAAACCTGACACAAATATTCACCTCCTCGAAACGATGTGCAGAGCGCATGTTTCGGATGGCTCACTTCAAGGTCAAGGTCACACTTAGGGGTCAAAGGTCATATGACTTTGTTTTGTGTGTATGTTGCTCTGCATTTGCGTTGCATTGCAGTACTCTTGTGTTTATTTGGCAGATCCTTCTTTTGTTCACTTCAGGGCTCCAGATAAGATGCGTATTAGCGTAAATTACGCTTTCAAAAAATGCATATACACGTCTGATAATTTTTAAGCGTGTTACAACGTATATGAAATTATAGAAACACACACAATGACATTTTACGAGCGTAAACAAAATCTGAATTGTCTGGATGTTTTACGTAACAGAGCACGTTCAGTATTAATTCTGAACGCACACATTGAATGGTTCTCTATAATCCTAGGTAAAACTATTTTAATAATTTAATATACACTTAAAGCGTGCAAAAATCAAATAGTAGAGAATTAATATTGATGTTACGGTAATGTATTTTAAAGCAGCGTCGATATAAAATATCACTTCCAGTGCAGAGTAAACAACAAAAATGTCTCTTTTTAAGAAAGTTAAAGGTGAACAAGGGCTCTAGCCATTCTTTAAACCAGCAAAAAATGATTGTCAAAACAAAGTTATTATACTAAGGTACAAGAAGTGCAATGATAACAGGTGAGCGATATTTTTTTTTTTTTTGCAAATATATTTTATTTATAAATAGCTCTCACTCAGGTTGGCGGCATGTTGAATATGACATTTCAGCAGTCTGTAAGACAGATTTCTAGTACTTATTGTTATCTACTCTTGAAGTATAACAAATTAAACAATTTATAAGCACAATCCTTGTTAAAATTACAAAAGAAAACATTTTAATTCTTCAGTCTCGAGAAAATCACAATATTGATAAAAGCTTCTGATTACGGTGTACAAAGTGCTAATTTATACTACTGGTACTGATGATAAACCCGGACAGATGATAAAGTCGAACACCTTGGAAATATTCGATTGCAATTGGTTATTTATAAAATTGAACACACCATCTAATAGTTTCCACTTACAACACCAACTGGTGTAAACAAAAACAAAATTGGTAAATATTCTGTATAAATAAATGACTTACATAAATTTGTATAAAAAATATTTATCCACAATTACTGGGGAAGAGGGTGTTTTTTTGCGCATGCTCACTGTCGAAACATGAAGGCCTGACATTTGTTAATTTTTCATTACTTGATCAGGAATGACTGTTGCAGCTTTTTGGGGAAAGTTTCAATATAATAATACCAAGAAAATTTTGTAAATGACAAAGGGTTCGAATTTATCATCAGTCAACGTTCATAAAGTCCCCTTTTTACATACCCCTTTCAGGCCCTCACTTCGTGTGAGTTTGCTTACTAAATATAAATTTGAATTATGTAAAGTTTTCAGCAAAGGTTAAGCTTTATTTTGATACCGACCATTGATTTCAATTTGCAGAAATAAAAAAGTTACAGGTAAAAAACCTCATTTTCTGTTCGGGTTTATCATCAGTACCAGTATCAATAATTTACCAAATTTCTTGGGTTTAAATCATGTAAATTATCATAAAAAAAAATAATTCTGTTTCCTGTCTTTAACATTTATCTAAACAACGAAAACAAGAGCAAACTGTTTAGAAAGAAATTATAGTTTCCTCTTTTTAGCTCATCTGATTTTTTGAAAAAAAATGATGAGTTATTGTCATCACTTGAGCGGTTGTCGGCGTCGGCGTCTGCGTCGGCGTTGCCTGGTTAAGTTTTATGTTTAGGTCAGCTTTTCTCCTAAACTATCAAAGCTATTGCTTTGAAACTTGGAATACTTGTTCACCATCATAAGCTGACCCTGTATAGCAAGAAACATAACTCCATCTTGCTTTTTGCAAGATTTATAGCCCCTTTTGTACTTAGAAAATATCAGATTTCTTGGTTAAGTTTTATGTTTAGGTCAACTTTTCTCCTAAACTATCAAAGCTATTGCTTTGAAACTAGGAATACTTGTTCACCATCATAAGCAGACCCTGTACATCAAGAAACATAACTCCATCTTGCTTTTTGCAAGAATTATTGCCCCTTTTGGACTTAGAAAATCAGTTTTCTTGGTTAAGTTTTATGTTTAGGTCAGCTTTTATCCTAAACTATCAAAGCTATTGCTTTAAAACTTGCAACACTTGTTCACCATCATAAGCTGACCCTGTACAGCAAGAAACATAACTCCATCCTGCTTTTTGCAAGATTTATGGCCCCTTTTGGACTTAGAAAATATCAGATTTCTTGGTTAAGTTTTATGTTTAGGTCAACTTTTTCTCTTAAACTATCAAAGCTATTGCTTTGAAACTTGCAACACTTGTTCACCATCATAAGCTGACACTGTACAGCAAGCAACATAACTCCATCCTGCTTTTTGCAATAACTATTGCCCCTTTTGGACTTAGAAAATCATTTTCTTGGTTGAGTATTATGTTTAAGGCAACTTTTCTCATAAACTATCTCTATTGCTTTAAAACTTGCAACAGTTTTTCACCATCATAAGTGGACACTGTACATCAAGAAACATAACTCTATCCTGCTTTTTGCAAGAATGATGGCCCTTTTTAGACTTAGAAAATCATGGGTAGGACAATATTTCTATTATACAAAAAAATCAGATGAGCGTCAGCACCCGCAAGGCGGTGCTCTTGTTTAAATACCGTTATATTGATTACCGGTCCTCTAGACTCCAGGTCTAGAGGTCAAGTTACTCCAGTGTGACAATGCATTTAAACCATGAAGTTCTGAACTGTAAACTTTAATTAACACGCTTTGTGAGTGTCATTGATACTTCATAATTTACTTAGACTAAGAGAGACATCTTTTCAATACATGTAATTTTAGTTATGTCTCCCACCACATAGTTGTGTGGGAGATATATTGATACTGCTGTCCGTGTGTCTTGTCTGTCTGTCACAAATCTTGTCCGCGCTTTAAGTTGAACAGATCTCATCGATCTTCACCAAACCTGAATAAAATGTGTTTGCCAATAAGTCCAGACTCTTGGCCAAGTTCGATAGGTTGCACTTTACAATTATGGCTCTTGAATTTACAGAGAAAGGGCTCTATACACACTTGTCCGAACTCTAAATCGAACATTCCTCGTTCAATCTTCTCCAGACTTGAATAAAATGTGTTTGCCAATAAGTCCTCGGCCAAGTTCGATAACTAGCCAAACTGGCCAAGGCACTTGAATTATAGTCCTTGAATTACCGAAAATCGCTCTGTACACACTTTCCGCACTTAGTTGAACATTTCTATCTTATCTTCATCAAACTTGAACAAGATGTGTTTGCCAATAAGCCCTCATCCAAGTTTGATAACTAGCCAAATCGGCCCAAGCACTTCAGAATTATGGCCCTTGAATTACCGAAAATCACTCTGTACACAGATGCCAGTGATACATGTTTTGGTCACAGGTGCATGGTTGACTCAGATACATAACTATTCAGATGATTAGGCAGTTGTGGGAGACATGTGCTTTTCTCAAAAGCAGCTCTAGTTTCTTTTTGATTCCAATACATTTCTCATATTGTTTTGACGATATTAAGTTTTACATAGCAATTTTACATCGTCAAAATAGCATAGGCCTTAATTTTTAGCTCGACTATTCATAGAATAGTGAGCTATTGCATTCGCCCATGCGTCGGCGTCGGCGTCTGCGTCCGCGTCCCGATTTTGGTTAAGGTTTTGTATGTAAGCTGGTATCTCAGTAACCACTTATGGGAATGGATTGAAACTTCACACACTTATTCACTGTGACAAACTGACTTACATTGCACAGGTTCCATAACTCTATTTTGCTTTTTTACAAAATTATGCCCCTTTTTCGACTTAGAAATTTTTGGTTAAGGTTTTGTATGTAAGCTGGTAACTCAGTAACCACTTGTGGGAATGGATTGAAACTTCACACACTTATTCACTGTGATGAACTGATCTACATTGCACAGGTTCCATAACTCTATTTTGCTTTTTTACAAAATTATGCCCCTTTTTCGACTTAGAAATTTTTGGTTAAGGTTTTGTATGTAAGCTGGTATCTCAGTACTTACTAATGGGAATGGATTGAAACTTCACATACTTGTTCACTATCATGATCTGAGATGCACTAAGCAAGTCCCATAACTCTACTCTCTTTTTTTTTCAAAATTATGCCCCTTTTTCGACTTAGCAGTTTTTGGTTAAATTTTTGTATGTAATCTGATATCTCAGTATCCACTAATTGGAATGGATTGAAACTTCACACACTTGTTCACTGTCATGATCTAACATGCACTGTGAAGGTCCCATAACTCTACTTGGCATTTTTACAAAATTATGCCCCTTTGACTTAGCAGTTTTTTGTTAAGTTTTTGTATGTAAGCTGGTATCTCAGTATCCACAAATTGGAAAGGATTGAAACTTCACACACTTGTTCACTGTCATGATATGACATGCAGTACAGAGGTTCAATACCTCTACTTTGCATTTTACAAAATTATGCCCCTTTTTCAACTTTTGTATTCATTCAAATGACAAGGCTGTTGAATAGTCGAGCGTTGCTGTCCTCCGACAGCTCTTGTTTACATTTGCAGCCACTGTTGTTTGACCTGCCACCTTATAAAACAAACTGTTTGTGTCAGATTAGTTCAACGAAAGTTTGTCTTTAAGACGTTGATTGAGCTATTTCAGAAAATATCTTGTGTGGAAGCAGTACGGGGTGGGGGCCTTGAGCAAAGAAAGGAGGGTATTTATTAAGTCATTGTATTTTAAGTTTTCAACTGCAAGGCAGACTGAGGTTTACCATATGCCTGCAAGGCTTTTTATCGTCCGAGGCAATCTGCACGAGGGTTGTGCCGATAATTTTCCTTATCCGCACGACCATCGTGCTGATTAATTTGTTGCACGACGGTTGTGCCAATATTTTCATTATTCGCACGACGATCATGCCTGGAAAGTCATGTAGATTATTTTTGTTATTCATACGACTAAACTACTGTATACATTGTGATGCCTGTAATTGGTATGTCGAATAACTTATGCACGTGTTGAATTAAAAGACATAAACTGAAAAGTAAGAAACACAGAATTAAGGTATGATAACTAAATAATTATTTATGCAATTATAAGTTTCCTATGCATTCTTTTGATTTATTTGCAATTGATGAATGATTTAATTAATTTAACTGATAGAAAAATGGTATGTAATATCATTTGTTGCAGATCTGTTTTATGCCCTGGAAGGGAGGCATATTAGTTTTCAACTGTCCGTTCGTTCGTTCGTCACAACGTTAACTTTTTGCATGAAGGCACTTTACTCGCGAACCACTGCACCCAGGACCTTCAAACTTCACATGCTGATAGTACTTATTGAGTACACGACCCCTATTGACTTTGGGGTCACCAGGTCAAAGGTCAAGACACTGCGGGGACATTTGTCACCATTAGTGACAGCTCTTGTTATATCTGATTTCTAATTAATGTTTATCGATTTAAATATCTTAATCAATGAACAAGATGCTAATAGCTTTTTTTATGCCCCCCTTCAAAGGAGGGGTGTATCATTTTGCAGATGTCGGTCGGTATGTAGACCAATCCATTTCAGAATGATAACTCAAGAACACTTGGGCCTAGGATCATAATTGAAAGTTGCTAGGGAGGTTGGTCATCACTAGCAGATGACCCCTATTGATTTTGAGATCAGGATGTCAACGATCAAGGTCACAGTGATCCAGAACAGTTAAACGATTTCCGGATGATAACTCAAGAATGCTTGGGCATAGGATTGTGAAAGTTGATAGGGAGGTTGGTCATGACCAGCAGATGACCCTATATTAATTTTGAGGTCAGTAGGTCAAAGATTAAGGTCACAGTGACCTAGAACAGTTAAACAGTTTGCGGATGGTAACTCTAGAATGCTTGGGCCTAGGATCGTGAAAGTTCATTGAGGTTGGTCATCATTAGCAGATGACCCATTGATTTTTAGATCAGTAGGTCAAAGGTCAAGGTCACAGTGACCAGAAACAGTAAAATGGTTTCCAGACGTTAACTCAAGAACGCTTGGGCCTAGGATCAGGAAAATTGATAGGGAGGTTGGTCATGACCAGCAGACCCCTATTGATTTTGAGGTCAAAGTTCAAGGTCACATTGGCCAGGAAAAGTTAAATGGTTTCTGGATGATAACTTAGGAATAGCATTGCTTGGGCCAAGGATCATGAAAGTTCATAGAGAGATTAATCATGACCAGCAGATGACCTACATTGATTTTGAGGTCAGTAGGCCAAAGGTTTAGGTCACATTCACCCAGAACAGTTAAACCCTTTCCGAACGATAACTTGAGAACGCTTGGGCCTAGGATCACAAAACTTAATAGGGAGGTTGATCATGACCAGCAGATGACCCCTGCTGATTTTAAGGTCAGTAGGTCAAGGTCACATTGAACCAGAACAGAGTAGAATCTTTGTTTACAGTATGCAAATAATTTCTATTCTTTGTGCAATTACTGAATGCATCAAGGAGTGCATTTCGTGTTCTACGAGCTCTTATATGACTATGATATATCTTATGCAAAAAATAGAAATGCTACCGAAACACCCGTCATGCGGATAATTGGTTTTATCGGCTGAAAATGCAGTAATCTATTGAAGATGATTAAAAATTTACTTTAGTATTTGTTCACGCAAAATTTGGTTTGCAGATAAGTATTGATATCTTAAAGGTCCATTACTAAGGGAAAGTGAGTTGGCAATTTTTTTCATAGCCAGTGCATAGACTTCTGCAAGACACTAAATAATGAAGATTGGCAGGTCAAAATTTACAGAAGGTCTTTGGAACTCAAAGAAATGTATGTGTATTATGTTGAAATTTCAATGAATCAACAGAATGACCCCCCAGGTCTTTTTAACTTTCTTCATACTTCATAGAAAAATAATTGTACATATACTGCGATTTATTTCGAATTTTTACATACCAACTTTCATTTTCCAATAAAATGAAATAGTTTCTGTGCTTTTTAAAAGAAATTAAAATGTTCACTTTCCTTAGTATTGGACCTTTAAGTAGGTATCCGGTAAAATTATATTAAATCATTATTTTATTCATTAAGAAGTTGATTACTGGACAGCCAGAAAATCCTCTAAGGATTTGCTAGCCATCTGGTAACCATATGGCTAGAAGGTATGCTAGGCGTCCGGTTACTGGCCAGCTAGACACTTCCTTTGGGAAAAATAGCTTTTCATTGAAAGATGGTTATTAGTGTATAAATTTGAATGGTAACTTATTTTCAACCTAAACTTAATTTTTGCAGTACTTTATCTTTCAGACTTCAAAATTCACGATTCAGTTATTTTCTCGGTGGTATCATAGTTGGAAACAGTAGGGACCTTCGCGGTGGTAACAGTGTTTGAAATAGTACAAGTAGGGATCTCCTCGGTGGCCATTTCTTCAGTGGTGTAAATACGGTACCCTCAATTTTATTTTTATATTATTTTAATAAAAACTGTATCTTTTTGTATTAAATTTCCATTGTGAGCATCACTTCTACCTGCCAAAAGAGTAATTTAAACCAAAATAATTCTAGGGGAGGCCACTTTATGCCCCAAGGAGGGTAGGCTCCTTCTGCATTCTCCCCTTTGCTGCTGCTGGCATCTCAAATTTTTATAGAAACATGCCTTTCAAAATTGCTGGCTAGAACCCTAGATTTTACTTCTGCATTTATAGAATGCAAAAACAGGAAAGGAAGGAATTATGAATATTTAAGATCGTTCAATGTTTCTATATTAATAAGTATGATAAGTTTCTATTTATAGCGGATAGTAGTGCCAGAAACAGAATCATATGATCAGTACCAAATATCAAATGATTTTCAATTTTCAATGATTTCTAACTAATTGCTGGTATTTAAGTAATTATTATGACTTACCATCTTGTTTTAAACTTGTGTTGACAATGTGTATATTCAATTTGGTAAATATTAATAAGAAAGAAATAAAAGTTTTCAAAAAAATAAATTGATGAAATAAACTATAAAAATGACAAATTGTTGCAACATGCACAGTGTGTTAGAGAATATACTCCCCCTTCCCCCAATGCCTCACTGACTTAAATATTTTGTTGCCCCACAAAAAAGTAGGGTCAGAGGAAACCCTGCATGTTAAACCTACCATGACATCCTCTGTATACATATTGAAATGTGTAAACAATATAACCAATGAAATGGGTGGAGTGTATTTTCACAGTTTGAACTGCTGTATGCAAAATCGATTTTCTGTACACTAATCAATCGCGGGATTTTTGTCAAGCCCATTTTGCGGAAGCGAAGACATAGTTGTCCAAATGGCTGTTCAGTGTATGTGCGTCTGTCTGAATTTGTTTGTTCGGACAATAACTTTGACATGCATGGAGCAATCTTGTTTATATTTGGCATGAATGTTTTAACTCAATGAGACGGACTCTGTCTCCATGGTCAAGATCACAGTTAGGGGTCAAAGGTCAGGCTTATCATGTTACCCGTGGGCATCTAGTAATTTCTTATCACTATACTTCTTAAAACAATAACATTTATTTATTCCTCATGTGGCACAGGAATTTGATCTATGAGCTTAGAGAAGTTTTAATACACCTGAAAAGGCACGGTAAATGTCAGTCGGTGAAATTGACCTGCCTTGCAGTAGAAAAATTGAAACTAACATCTTATTTATTTGACTTTAAAATGTATTCATATCTTTCGACCTTATTCTCGAACGAGCTATCATTATGGTGTTATGTGTTCTGAAAATTGATTCCAGAACATCTTTTGGGCTACGTACATTTGAGATTTGTACAGTACAATCCTTCTACATGGACAAACAAATACAGGTCTATGAAAAAAAGACTTGAACAAAAGTTGATATACAACAGTTTTATAACGAAAATATGTCTTACTGTTTTAGATAAAGGGCATATTAGAATCAAAGTAATGTATAGCAAAATCATGTTTTACCTACATTGATACACTCAATATTGATTATACATCGCCAGAATAATTCATTAAGGCTACACCCTCATGAAATTATTCCGTGGACGAAAAACCTCTTTCCGTGTTTTAATAACATTAAAACATGTTTTTTCTATACATTTTTTCTTAAAGGAGTGTAAGTAGTTCATTATGTCTCCCCCAGGAAACATATTGTTTTTGCCCTGTCCGTCCGTACGTCACACTTCATTTCCGAGCAATAACTGGAGAACCATTTGACCTAGAACCTTCAAACTTCACAGGGTTGTAGGGCTGCTGGAGTAGACGACCCCTATTGTTTTTGGGGTCACTCCATCAAAGGTCAAGGTCACAGGGGCCTGAACATTGAAAACCATTTCCGATCAATAACTAAAGAACCACTTGACCCAGAATGTTGAAACTTCATAGGATGATTGATCATGAAGAGTAGATGACTCCTATTGATTTTGGGGTCACTCCGTCAAAGGTCAAGGTCAAAGGGGCCTGAACATTAAAAACCATTTCCAGTCAATAACTAGAGAACCACCTGACCCAGAATGTTGAAACTTGATGGGATGATTGGTCATAAAGAGTAGATGACCCTTATTGATTATGGGATCACTCCCTCAAAGGTCAAGGTCACAGGGGCCTGAACATTGAAAACCATTTCTGATCAATAACTAGAGAACCACTTGACCCAAGATTGTTGAAACTTCATTGGATGATTGTACATGCTAAGTAGATGACACCTATCGATTTTGGGATCAATCCATTAAAGGTCAAGGTCACAGGGGCCTGAACATTGAAAACCATTTCCAGTCAGTAACTTGATAACCACTTGACCCAGAATGTTGAAACTTAATAGGATGATTGGTCATAAAGAGTAGATGACCCCTAACGATTTTGGGGTCACTCTGTGAAAGGTCAAGGTCACAGGGGCCCGAACATTGATAACCATTTCCGGTCAGTAACTTGAGAACCACTTGACCCAGAATGATGAAACTTCGTAGGATGATTGGTCATGCAGAGTAGATGAACCCTAACGATTTTAGGGTCACTCTGTTAAAGGTCAAGGCCACAGGGGCCTGAACATGGAAAACCATTTCCAATCAATAACTTGAGAACCTCTGGACCCAGAATGTTGAAACTTCATAGGATGATTGTTCATGCAAAGTAAATGACCCTTATTGTTTTTGGGGTCACTCAGTTAAAGGTCAAAGTCACAGGGGCCTGAACATTGATAACCAGTTCCGATCAATAACTTGAGAAGCACTTGACCCAGAATGCTGAAACTTCATAGGATGATTGAACATGCAGAGTAGATGACCCCTATTGATTTTTGGGTCAGTCTATTAAAGGTCAAGGTCACAGTGGCCTGTTCATGTAAAATCATTTTTTGGAAATAACTTGAGAACCACTTGACCTACAATGTTGAAACTTAATAGGATGATTGGACATGCAGAGTAAATGACCCCTATTTATTTTGAGGTCACTTGATCAAAGGTCAAGGTCACAGGAGCCTGAACAGTGACTGGAGAACCACTAGTGTTGAGAGTGTTGAAATTTAGCGGGATGACTGGACATGCCAAGTAGATGATCCCTATTGCAGCCAACCATCAGTGTCTCTTTGATTTTTGCCTATAGGACTTTGCATTGGGGGAGACATGCGCTTTTTTACAAAAGCATTTTCTAGTTCATCCTTCATATTCATACCTGGAATGGCAGACACTGCAACATATTATAAGCACATGCCACAAACACATAAAGCGCATTCTGTAATAGTAAGTTGTTCATCCAAGGTTAAGATCAAAATGAAATTTATAATTTGATTTTAATGTCTCAAATATTGCTTTAGCATCCATCCTGTTGAATAGCCGAAAGTGGTGTGACGCATTATAACTAAACAATTAGATAACTGGTTGATACAAGTGTGTAATGATTGGAAATGGAATCACGATGACATGTGATCAAAGGCGGACGCTGGCCTTCTGCTGTACATGAGTGTCATTAGATAAACTACACACAGAAGCTGAAATTGAAACTGTGTGCGTCCTTTTGCATTTATAATGGATGTCAAATCGGGATGCGTTAATTGTAATAAGGAGTTTGAAGTAACAGGAAAAGGATACAAAAGGACATTTTTAGTTTCTGATAAAAGAAGTGAAATAGACATAAAAGGAGTGCTAGAAATTGACATACCACCAAAATTTCCAAAGAGAGAAAGCCGATTTGTGTGCACAGAATGCGATAAGTTGTTAAAATCTGCTATAGAAGGTCATCGTGCGAAAGAAGAATTAATGAAACGTACAGATGAGTCTTCATATATTTCAAGAAAAAGGAAACTTGAACTGTCGCCACACTGTTCTTCAAAGATACCAAGAAAATCCCAGGTATGTCTGCAAAATATTTCTACATCTTTAGTAGAATGATAGTATGTGTTCACTGCTAGTAAATAATGAACAACTTGTCTTCCACTCCATTCACGAAAGTAACTATGAGAAAGGAAATCTGAAATTTTTTCCTAATATACAAAGTATGAAAATTTGAATGTGATGAAAATGGCATGGCTAGTTAATCCCGACTTGGAATCGAAAACCCCATCACAGTCTTCAGAGGTTGATCTCCCCTTCACGAGATGTATAGTAACTTTCAATTGTAACTTGAATCCTCTTTGCACACAATTACTTTCCTTCAGCTCACTAGGGTAGTAATAACATCTGCCCGTTAAAAAATGAAATGATAAAATTTTTGCAATTTCAGACAGCCACCACATCAAGGAAGAAATCTAATGGAGCTAAATACTTCGCTAGTTACAGATACAAACAAGGCTTCAAGTTCTACATGAAATCAAAAGCCGCTGTGCAAGCAATGAGGTCAATCCTGCGCAAAGAGACAAGGAAAGGAATGAAGAAACTGGTTAAGAACGGACAGTTACCAAATGCAGGGTCACTAAGTGTAGAGTCTTTCAGTAAGATGTCATTTTCAAAACTGCTAGAGGAAGTGAAAACATCTGCACCCTTCTTGTATGACACAGTTCTTGCGTCCTTGACTGAAAGTTCTACTGGGGAAAACTTACGGTAATTTGCAAAAAGTCAATTCATACTTCTTGAAACACAATAAATTGTATATCAATCGGTAATTTCTTTAAATGCGATCTTCTTCACTACACAGTTTAAGGTGATATTATTAATTAAATATACATGTAGTTAGTTAAATGCTGGTAACCCTGTTCATTTTAAGGTAGTTCAGCATGTTTGATAAATTGGCAGTGATGGTGTAATGTCATTTGTCCAGATAATGTAGAATAAAGCTTTTTATTAGGCGTAATGGAAATGAAAATTGTTTAATGGAATAATGACAGCCTGTTTATTTACTATTAAAGTTTTGTGTATTTTATTTAAATTGATGAAACCTTGCATGAGTCTTTATCATGGTATGAACTTGAGCAGCTCCTATTTTTCATCAGGCTCCGCCCCCTAATTTTAGAGTTATGGCCCCTGAAATAGTCAAAAATACACATTTTCACCTTGTGACACGCCTAGCTCAAATAGTATTTTATATAGATTCATGAAATCTTGCATGAGTCTTAATCATGATATGAACTTGCGCACCTCTTATTTTTCATCTCGGTCCGCCCCCTATTTCTAGAGTTATGGCCCCTGAAATAGTAAAAAATGCACATTTTCACCTTGTGACATGCCTAGCTCAAAAAGTATTTGATATAATTTGATGAAACCTTGCATGAATCTTTATCATGATATGAACTTGCGCACCTATTTTTCATCTGGGTCCGCCCCCTATTTCCAGGGGCCAAAACATTGGATTTTTTGTTTGTGATGCTCATAGCTCAAAAAGTATATGGTATAGAATAATGAATCCATTTCATAATTTATTTTTTTTGAGGCTATACCCCATTAAGACTGCAAACATTTGAATGATTTCCCCTTATTTGTGACAAATGTACCAGTCAGACACATTCTAGTTTGTTTTTTGTTTGTTTGTTTTTTTGAAAAATATGATATTTAAGCATCTGGCATATTAAATAATTTTATATAATGTCTTCATGCAGATCAGTTGAATCTTAAATGCAAGCACTACAAAAACAGACACACAGACCTTTTCATTTTATTTCATCATAATATAGGCCATACGTTTAATTACGACTGAGAAGTTTTGTTAAAATCGACATTTCTTTTCACAAAACTGTTAAAAGAATTGTTATTTTCTGATAGACTCCCAGTATGAAAACTTGTGTGAGATCCACTTTTAGCTCACCTGAGCACAGAGTGCTCATCATGAACCATTGTGATGAAGCTGTGTCCATTGTCTGTGTGTACATCATCTGTCAAGTCGTCCTTCATCAACAGTAGTTTTTGAACAAGATCCTATATCACTGAATGGATTTTGATGAAACTTCCCTGGATGTTTCTTGGGTGGACCTCTACCCAAGTTGTTCAAACTGTTCCGCTTGGTTGTGCATAGGGGCTGCCAGAGCTGAAAATAGAAAATTCTTCAAACTACATCTTCTAAACCGATGGTCCGATTTTGAAATAATTTCACATAAATAGTCCATATGTCACCCTCTACCAAGATTGCTCAAATTATACTGATATACAAAAACATGGCCCCCAGGGGGCATGGTCACTTTTCCCTATTATGTATGTAGTAGAAAATAAAAAATCTTGTGTACTGCAGGCCTCATTTTAGAATAATTTTATACAAATAGTCCTTGTGTTACCCTCTACCAAGATTGTTCAAATTATTTTGTTTCGTCAAAATGCATGGCCGCCAGAGGGTGTGGTCACTTTCCCCTATATGTATCTTCTTATATAAAACTGTTAGCCCGATTTTAAAATAATTTCACACAAATTGTCCTTGTGTGACCTTCTACAAATGTTGTTCAAATTTTTCTGATTCATCAAATAACTTGGCTGCCAGAAGGCATGGTCACTTTTCATCAACAATTTCTTTCAACAATGTCTTCTCCAAAATCACTGAATGGATTTTGATGAAACTTTACACAAATGAACTTTTGGTAGGCCTCTTTCAAATTTGTTCAAATTGTTCCAGTTCATTGAACATGTGGGTCTTTTTGGTTAGAAATAGGTTTTCAGCTTTCTGACTTCAAAAATCTTTTTGTCTATAGCTTTGCTATTTGGCATGTGATATAAGGGTTTGACTCTCAACCATAATTGTCCATATTATTGCTCTAAGGTAAAAAATAGCCATACCTCAGTGTGTGACATGAACTTTAATACTATAGGTTATATATAGATAAGAAAGTCTTATCTGAATCAATAATAGCTAGAGCCTTGATATTTAGTGTATATTGTCAGACTTTTATTGTCTACTGAAATTGTTCAAATTATTGCCCTAGGTTAAAAAATGTGTGTGACATGTATATAACATAGGCTTACATAGAAGAAACCTTACTCTGTACTTGTACCATTACGTTATACAAACTCACTTAAAGCCTTGTACACAGATGAGTGCTTAAGGGCAAATGACCCTCATGTTCAAATCAGACAAGCAAAAAATCAAGCATACATCCCTATACTTTTTATTTTTTGACTTTTCTAAGGATATTTCGAAATATTGAAAAATCAATCTGACTGAAGTACATCTCCTATTACGCTACGCATAGAATCTGAGAACGACCTATTCATAGCCTCGTTCTGACGACCCTTTCGCTAGCCAATCAGAGCTTAACTTACAACATTTTGCAAATCTACCTGTAGCCTTGACTTTTGATATTTACAATTCTTATATGGTAGTGTGTCAGATAGCCGGTTAGCGCAGTCGGTAGGCCACTCGCTTTGTAAGCGAGGGGTCCCTAGTTCGAGCCCTGGAAGGGCTACACATTTTTCTTACTCTTTGACATTCGAACAAGTCGTCTGATTGGTTAAAATAAAAATAGCAATACTGGAAATCCAAAATATACAGAAGACGTATGTGAATGGGTCGTTCTCAGATCTTCGTTTAGAAGATCAAGTACTTTAGTCAGATTGTTGAAAAATTAGGGTTCAATCAATTATATATTGTAAAAACAATTTTGATCTGAATGCACAAAACTACCTTAATATAAAATTGACGACTTCATGATAATTTAATATTCGTATTAAAGTTATGAAGCTACAATGGAATGAATTATATTATGTAAAACAATTGTTATATACCCGAAGGGGACATATTATGTTGTACCCCCCATTGTCCATCCGTCCATTAGCAATTTCGTGTCGGCTCTCCTTGAAGGATTTCAAAGAAACTTGACACAAATGTTCACCAAATTTGGACGACATGCAGAGCTCATGTTTTGGATGGCTCGCTTCAAGGTCAAGGTCACACATAGGGGTAAAAGGTCAAATGAGTGTTTGCGTCTACTCTGTATGTCTTTACCCCCTTGAAGGATTTCAAAGAAACTTGACACAAATGTTCATCACATCAGGATGATGTGCAGAGCGCATATCTGGATGGCTTGCTTCAAGGTCAATTTCACACTTAGGGGTCAAAGGACATCGCTCTGTAACTCTTGAACCCCTTGAAGGATTTCGAAGAAACTTGACACAAATATTCACCATATCAACACAATGTGCAGAGTGCATGTTCTGGATGGCTAGCTACAAGGTCAAGGACACACTTATGTGTCAAAGGTAATATATTTGGGCTTATGTTGATCTGCATTGCGGTGTTCTTGTATAAACTTTGCTAGCATGCCCATATTCCTTTTATTTATAGAGTAAACAGTGAACTTGTCCCGATTATCGGAAGCATTATCTCCATTATAATTGGCACAGTGTCGCCCAGAAAAGCATCGTTGTTTCAAAAAATGAACGCTGTCCAGATGTGGCGTGCGGGCTCCAAAAGTTCGGTATGAAAATGTTTATTTACAGTTACTTTGGTGCTCTTGTAGACAAAGCAGTTTAATTAGTCTCTCTGTTTTGAAATAAATGAGCCACACCATGAGAAAACCAACATAGTGCGTTTGCGACTAGCATGGATCCAGACCAGCCTGCGCAGTCTGGTCAGTATCCATGCTGTTAGCATTCAAAGCCTATTGCAATCAGAGAAACCGTTAGTGAACAGCATTGATCCAGACCAGTCTTCGCAGAAGCGCAGGCTGGTCTGGCTCCATGCAGGTCACAAATGCACTGTGTTAGTTTTCTAATGGCCCAGCTCAAATATGTTTATAAGCCAACTTCAATTGTAAAATTATAGTGCTATTTCAACAGTGTATATGTTTGTGTAATTCTGTAACATAACATGGATATACGCGTAGAATTTACTTTTTCACATGCTTATTTCAGTTATTTCAGAACTTTAAGCGTCTGGGGTTCTCTGTCAGCGAAAAGACATTGCTATCTAGCCTCGATGTATTGCGAAGATCTTTCGATACAAAGCTTTTAATATGGAAAGCTGAGTTACAGGTACATAATGGCCAATAATTATTGTAAAGCGCCCAAGCTCTTTTTGTATTATGTTTTATGTGCCAAGAGATTTTCAGTTGCTTTAGCCAAACAGTTTACTTATTAATCATTACTAGGAAGAACCAGTGCAAGCCTCTATAAGAAATTGTGAACTCTATCACAGAAAGGGGAATGTACGACAGAAGGGCTTGAACCACGACCCCAACCAAGAAGAGACTGCAGTTATTTAAGTCTGTAAATAAACGATAAAACACAGACATATACCATTTCAAATTTAATTTGCTTGTAAGTCATGAAGTATTAAAACCTAAGTAAAAAACATGGACACTCCCAATGAAGACTCTCATAAAATTATGCCATGAATGAATTGCAAGTAACTTGTTTATGCATACAGCATCCATTTATAGAAATTGTCACTTTGACAGAAACATATTGTTATCATTAATATTTCATTGTTATAAAACATGTTTTTATAACAAACTACTTCTAGGACTATATTTCTCCGCCTGGAGTTCAAGCAGCGTCATCTGTTCAAGAACTTCATACTGTACATTCTTCTACTGAGATTCTGGAATCTGAAACCAGAAATGCTTCTTCGACATCTGATGCGGAAAGTGATAAAGAGCAGGAAGATGTAAGGGAAGAAGATGAAGAAAGAGACAAAGCTGATAAGACTATCCAATACAGTGCCACTATTGTCCCAAGAGGTAGGCTTCTTTCCAATTATCACTCTAGTTATATGTATTAAAACTGTTAATACAAGTTTTCGCTACAGTTACACATTATGTATCGGCAACATGATGGAGCCTTACACAGACAACTTGGCAAATGAACCTCCCTTAATGGCCCCCTTAAAGTAAAAAGCCACAAAGTGCTCATAATTAAAGAGGGCTAGGGTACCTTTTTGCATTAAAGGGGCGCAAATTACTATGCATAGCTTTGTCGAATGTAGGACTGATAATACCTAAGAATGGGCCCTCAAAGTTATCTTAAATACTTACAGTTGCAGGGAAATAGCAGTCCAGCCGTCTACTTACACAGGTTTTCAGAAATCTGCAATTTTATCGGTAGCTACCAATATTTTTGTATGGTAGCCCGAACAGTTTATTTTGCAATGACCATTTCGGTTTATTTACAAAGTGCATCTATACTACAGTTGGATGGAATGATTAAATTAATATAGGGTTTCATAATTTTAGCCATTAGCACATTGTTATTAATTTTGTTCTCTTAAATAGCAATTATCATTACTCATTAACATTTACATGTATTTGAACTGATAAATCTTCTCCTGATATAAAAGGATTGCCAATCAATTTTTAGCTTGACTATTCATAGAATAGAAGAGCTATTGGACTTGCCCCTGCGTCGGCAGCCACGTCCGCGTCCCAATTTGGTTAAGGTTTTGTATGTAAGCTGGTATCTCAGTAACCACTTATGGGAATGGATTGAAACTTCACACACTTATCTACTGTGATAAACTGACTTACATTGCACAGGTTCCATAACTCTGTTTTGCTTTTTTACAAAATTATGCCCCTTTTTCGACTAAGGTTGATCTGACATGCACAAAGCAGGTTCCATAACTCTATTCGTTTTTTGTTGTTTTTTTTGTTGTTTTTTTTTCAAAATTATGCCCCTTTTTCGACTTAGCAGTTTTTTGGATAAGTTTTTGTGTGTAAGCTGGTATCTCAGTATCCACTAATGGGAAAGGATTGAACTTCGTTTTTGGTACGTGACATTCCCTGTTTGATATTTGTCTTTGTTTTTTTTTTTCACACACTTGTTCTTGTTCACTGTCATGATATGACATGCAGTGTAAAAGTTCAATTTTACAAAATTATGCCCCTTTTTCAACTTAGGAGTTTTTGGTTAAATTCATGAGCTGATAAGCACTATGCAGGTTCCATAACCCTGTTTTGCTTTTTTAAAAAATTATGCCCCTTTTTCCACTTTTGTTTTCATTTAATTGACAAGGCTGTTGAATAGTTGAGCGTTGCTGTCCTCCGACAGCTCTTGCTATAAACTTGTAAATTCCTTAGAACATCATGAATTGTAATTTAACTCAAAATTGTTTAAAGTTGACATAATAATTCTGTCTGATTCTAAACATCTTATAATGTCTACTTTAATAAAAGGAGCAGAACGGCGTACATAACGTCTCTCAGTTTCTTGGCGCTGTGTATTCACTTATCCGAATTTATGTTTGTCCGAAATTCTCTATACTTTCTGATATGAACTCGCCAATTTTTGCTAAGTCATGGTCGATTTTTTGCATGTTAGGCAAGTACATAAACTCAATGTAAGCACTAAACTGCCTCAGAATCAAATGTCTCTCGATAAATATTGAGGTCAGTGGAATCAAAAGTACACTTTGGTAGGTAGCGGTAAAATGACGTAATTTTAAGACTGGTTTGCATATTGTTTTGAACAATACCGATCAGCGACTTTGATGTTATTGGATCAGTCTAAAATTTTGTGTGCACGTGTTTTTGTAAACATTTGCCTGCGGGTACGATTACACGGTTAATTGTTTGCCGATTATGACAATAGGTGGTAAGATAATTAAAGCCTCGTGCATGTATCTCTCGATAAACAAGGGGACAACTATCAAAATTACGTTTGAAGACTAAATTATTGATTTCCGGGCACGCTCTGAAAAAAAATAGTAGCCCGACAGAATTTTCTGGAAGCCCCCGAGCTCCGGACATGGGATTTCTGAAACCCTGTCACATGTCAATTTTGATACGAAAAGCAAGAAAAAAATCAACTGATTTTTAGCTCACCTGAGCAAAAAGTGCTCAAGGTGAGCTTTTGTGATTGCCTTGTGTTCGTCATCATCCATTGTCAACAATTTGACTGTGAATGCTCTAGCAGTCACAATTTTGGCCCAATCTTTATGAAACTTGGTCAGAACGTTACACTCTGTATTGGGTCATATGGGGTCAAAAACTAGGTCACCAGGTCAGATCAAAGGAGAAGCTTATTAACACTCTAGAGGTCACATTTATGACTTTCTTCATGAAACTTGGTCAGACTGTTAATCTTGATGATCTTAAGGTCAAGTTCAAATCAGGGTCAGGTGGGAAACTAGGTGACCAAGTCAAATTGAAGGAAAAACTAGATAAGTTTAGAGGCCACTTTTATGACCATATCTCTATGAAACTTGGTCAGAATGTTAATCTTGATGATCTTTAGGTTAAGATCAAATCTGGGTCATGTGGGGTCGAAAACTAGGTCACCAGGTCAAAAATCACAGGAAGAGCTTGTTAACACTCTACAGACCACATTTATGACTGCATCTTCATGTAACTTGGTCAGAATGTTAACCTTGATGATCTTTAGACCTGTCAGTTTGAATCTGGGTCATGTGGGGTCAAAATAGTTTGAACGCTAGAATAACACTCAAATAAAACCCTAGAAGTCACATTTTCTTCATAAAACTTTGTCAAAATGTTTGTCTCTATGAAATCACAGCCACCTTAGATTCAAACTTATCAGGGGTTAGAATTAGGTCAGGTGAGCGATACAGGGCCCTGAATTCAGGGCCCTCTTGTTTTTATTTTTATTTGAAATAATTAGCACCAAAAGCATTATGTTGATGCTGTTGAATGATTTCAGGTTATACAATATGTTTGGACAACGTTGGAGAACAGGTGACAGCCAGGCACCACACAAGAAACCAGGGAAACAAAGACAAAAGCCGGGCGCTTGCATATGTAGCTAAAAACAGAATACAAACTACACATTTTGATGACGAGGAAAGCGTCGCAGCTTCAGAAATACCAACTGAGAGTTTCTTTGTGACCAACGCTGAAGCAGGACTAGTAAGGGAGGAGATGGTTTTAATGGTGCAACGAATAATTACAGAGTACCTGTCACTTTTTCAGCCTCTTAAAGATTCCGTTTTGGAAAGCAGACACATGTATGAGACAGAGAGTGCAGGAAAAAGTGAACTGGTAATTCAGTCTTTAATTTTATAGAAATTAAAGTGTTGTTGATTTTTTTGTTTAAACTTCACAGTTACAGTGTCTCCTAAAATAAACCTGTCACACTTGTAAGCTTGATATGCACTGTGTATGAAGTATGAAATTTCTGCTTTAGTCAGTTGATAGTATTTCAATCATATTCTAGTGTCTGCATATTGTTGTTATGACTTATGTGGACACATCGCATGGGATAAAGAGTGTCAATAGATGCCGTCTTTCAAAATTCATATAACATATACCTTGAAGCAAGTGTCTTTGTAACACAGAAATTGAACCTTTGCTTTTAACCATTACGGTTACAGATCCATTTTGTAAGTTTCGATTCTTTTTAGTTTAACATAGGTGTAATCAACGAAAACCCATCAACATGTGATGGCGTAATAAACATTATGGAACAACTTCACAAGTATGTGCCAGTAAAGGCAGACGGCAGTCCATTCAGAATTTTAACATGGGGCGATGGACTATCCTGTGAAAGGCACGTTGATGCACAAAATGCAAGAGCAAATGGTGCTGACCTATTTGCAAAGCTGCAAGGCCTAGAACCGGCTGCCCAAGAGTTCCACAAGAGAATGATTCTCATGCAGGTAAATTACATTTAATAAAGCAAACATACCAAAGAAATTGTGCTTTATATAAATAGCCAATGTAAATTAACTTTGCATGAAGAAAGTAATCCTATTAATTGAATATTAATTTTTGTATAGAAATTTGGTCTGCCTAGCTTCCTACCTGTAAATATATCAATTTCAGGACACGATGGATAAGTTATATTCTGGGAAGAGTGCATCTGAGAAAGGAACACTAAGTCAGTTAAAAAATTTGTTTAACCAACGTTCTGTGAAGAGGAATGTGTCAGAATCCTTTGACAACGTGTCCGATTTTTTGAAGGTAATGCATGCAACTAAAAGCTGATTTAGAATGTTACTAAATATACTTTTATAAAGGAATAAGTTGTAGCAATACTGAAGAAGAGCAGAAGTGTGTTTTTAGCTCGACTATTCAAAGAATAGACGAGCTATAGGACTTGCCTGTGCGTCACGTCGTGGGTTCCGATTGGGTTAAGTTTTTGTATGTAAGCTGGTATCTCAGTAACCACATGTGGGAATGGATTGAAACTTCACACACTTATTCACTTTGATAAACCGACTTACATTGCACAGGTTACATAACTCTGTTTTTACAAAACTATGCCCCTTTTTAGACATAGAAATTTTTGGTAAATGTTTTGTTTGTAAGCTGATATCTCAGTACCAACTAATGGGAATGGATTGAAACTTCACACACTTGTTCACTGTCATCATCAGACATGCACTAAGCAGGTCCCATAACTCTACTTTTTTTTCAAAATTATACCCCTTTTTCGACTAACCAGTATTTAGTTAAGTTTTTGTATGTCAGCTGGTATCTCACTATTCACTAATGGGAATGGATTGAAACTTCACACACTTGTTCACTGTCATGATCTGACATGCACTGTGCTGGTCTCATAACTCTACTTCAAAATTATGCCGTTTTTTTGACTAAGCAGTTTTTGGTTAAGTTTTTGTATGTAAGCTGGTATCTCAGTATCGACTAATGGGAAAGGATTGAAACTTCACATACTTTCACTGTCATGATATGACATGCAGTGCAAAGGTTCAATAACTCTGCTTTGCATTTTTACAAAATTATGCTGCTTTCTCAACTTAGTGGTTTTTTGGTTAAATCCTTATATGTAAGCTGGTATCTCAGTACCCACTAATGGGAATGGATTGAAACTTCACACACTTGTCCACTGTCATGAGCTGATAAGCACTGTGCAGGTTCTATAACCATGTTTCCAATTTTTAGCCCACCATCATCAGATGGTGGGCTATTCAAATCACTCTGCGTCCGTGGTCCGACGTCCGTCCTTCCGTTAACAATTTCTCGTTATCGCATCTCCTCAGAAACTACTGGGGGGATTTTGACCAAACTTTGTCAGAATGATGTATTGGTACCCTAGTTGTGTCCCCCTGAAAATCAGACTGGTTCAACAATTTATGAGTGAGTTATGGCCCTTTGTTTATTTCTATATTTTACATAGATTTATATAGGGAAAAACTTTGAAAACCTTCTTCTCCAAAACCACAGAGCCTAGGGCTTTGATATTTGGTTTGAAGCATCATCTAGTGGTCCTCTACCAAAAGTATTCAAATTATTTCTCTGGGGTCAAATATCGCCCCGCCCTGGGGGTCACATGGTTTATATAGACTTATATAGGGAAAAACTTTGAATAACCTCTTATCCAAAACCACAGGGCCTAGGGCTTTGATATTTTGTATGTGACATCATCTAGTGGTCTTCAACTAAGATTGTTCAAATTACACCCCTAGGGTCAAATATGGCCCCGCCCTGGGGGTCATATGGTTTACATAGACTTATATAGGGAAAAACTTTGAAAATCTTCTTGTCCAAACCACAAAGCCTAGGGCTTTGATACTTGTAATGTAGCATCATCTAGTGGTTCTCTACCAAGTTTGTTTGCCCCTAGGGTCAAAAATGGCCCCGCCACGGGTGTCACATGGTTCATATAGACTTATATAGGGAAAAGCTTTTAAAATGTTCTTGTCAATAACTAAAACATTCAAATTTGGACCACATGTATATTTTTAAGTGGCAAGATGAACCTTGACATGAGTTGACCTTGATTTTGACCTAGTGACCTACTTTCACATTTCTGTAGCTACAGCCTTCAAATTTGGACCACATGTATATTTTTGAGTGGCAAGATGAACCTTGACATGAGTTGACCTTGATTTTGACCTAGTGATCTACTTTCACATTTTTGAAGGTACAGGCATCAAATTTGGACCATATGCATAGTTCCGTGTTTCAAAATTAAATTTGACATTGATTTTGACCTAGTGACCTACTTTTACATTTCTCGAGCTACAGCCTTCAAATTTGGACCACATGCATAGTTTTGTGTACTGAAAAAAACTTTGACCTTCACATTGACCTAGTGACCTACTTTCACATTTTTGAAGGTACAGGCTTTGAATTTGGACCACATGCATAGATTTGTGTTCTGAAGTGTAATTTGACCTTGATTTTGGCTTAGTGACCTTCTTTCACATTTCTCAAGCTACAGCCTTCAAATTTGGACCACTTGCATAGTTTTGTGTACTGAAATGAACTTTGACCTTTACATTGACCTAGTGACCTACTTTCACATTTTTAAGGTAAGGCTTCAAATTTGGACCACATGCATAGTTTTGTATTCCAAAAAAAAAATTTGACTTTGATTTTGACCTAGAGACCTACTTTTACATTTTTCAAGCTACAGCCTTCAAATTTGGACCACATGCATAGTTTTGTATACCGAAACAAACTTTGACCTTTACATTGACCTAGTGACCTACTTTCACATTTTTGAAGGTACAGGCTTCAAATTTGGACCACATGCATAGTTTTTATTCCAAAATAAAATTTGACCTTGATTTTGACCTAGTGACCTACTTTTACATTTCTCAAGCTACAGCCTTCAAATTTAGACCACTCGCATAGTTTTGTGTACCGAAACAAACTTTGACCTTAAGATTGACCTAGTGACCTACTTTCACATATCTGTAGCTACAGGCTTCAAATTTAGACCACATACGTAGGATTGTGTACCGAAACAAACTTTGACCTTGACATTGACCTAGTGACCTACTTTCACATTTCTCAAGCTACAGCTTTCGAATTTGGACCACATGCACAGTGTTGTGTACGGAAATGAAATTTGACCTTGAGCTGGTCAAGTCTAGAAATTTGGAACACTCAAAAATGGCACATTGGTGGGCGCCAAGATCACTCTGTGATCTCTTGTTACAAAATTATGCCTCTTTTTCGACTTCCGAATTCATTCAATTGACAAGGCTGTTAAATAGTCAACTGTTGCTGTCCTCCGACAGCTCTTGTTCTATTAGGATTAACCACAACAATTAGAAGAAACATATACTAACTTGAAGACTGCAAATCGGATCATTATAAAACTGTAAAACATTTACATTTCTTCTTATCAGTTATTATTAATTGCGAAAGTAATCAAAATGAAGTGTATGCATTCTTCTTATTAAGTACATCCAGTAACAGATTTTGTCAGACATTACGAGAAAATTTAATTTTGTTTTCAGTTTGTCACAGAAGGGTATGTAGTGTTGTTTGCCTTGGACATGATGGATCTTGATGGTATCAGCCATGTTCCTGCTGACTTAGATTATAATACTTTGGAAAATGAGCTACAAAGGATAACTCAGGTGATTGTAAACACAGTCTGGAACAATATATCAAAAGTTCCAGTCGAAGAGACAGACGCTGATGACTGCGAGTACTGCATATGTAAAGAAGGTAAGTTTGCCTAAGAATGCTACAGTTGTCTGCGAAAAATATGCCTGAATAGTTTTAGTATGAATCATTTTATGACCATAAAAAAAGAATGTTTTTCATTATGGTTAACATTTACGCCAGAGTTTTTCAAAATCCCTTTATGGATGACAGAGGTATGGACTGGACATGAAAGAGTCCCTATTACGATTTGACCTCTAAGTGTGACCTTGACCTTGGAGCTAGGGGTCTGTGTCTTGGACATTACATGCCATCTCATTATGGTGAACATTTATGCCATGTTATTTCAGAAACCCATAATGGATGGCAGAGTTACAGCCTGGACAAGAATTTACACTGACACACGAACGGACAGTGCGATTTTAATATACCCACCTCCGTAGGCATAAAATATAGATTATCAATAATCCCTTTGATAGCATTATATGTTTCGAAATATTACCTGTATGGGATATGTCAAAATAATTTACAACAAGTACATAGAAAGTAAATCTAATAAGTTTTGACCTCTGTTAACTATTTTTTCAGAAATAGACGATTGTACATTGATAGAATGTGAAAACGAATCTTGTGAATTTGGACAATGGTTCCATTTGGATTGTAAAGGTCTTGATGAAGATGATCTACCCGAGACATGGTATTGTTGCCACGAGTGTGAGCTCTGTGCAGATAAAGCTGCTGAAGACATTGATGGGAAGTTTGAGTACGTAAAGACTGTAATCTGGCGGGGACTTTCTGACATGATACGGCGTGATGCCGTTCGAAAGAACAATGGGCCAATGATGGCATTGTACTGGAAGGTTGACATGTTAGAATTCGCTAGGTACAACCACACTCAGGACCTGATACTGGCCCATAGGCTTATAGCCAGTAAGTGTAACTTATTGAATTGTAATGCATTAATTACATCTTTAGTCGAATTGCATAGCTTGTTTTAATAGCTGGTATGAGTAAGTAAGTAAGCAAGTAAATTCTGTTAAACGCGCATTGTGTTGTGTACATTTACAATTAGAAATTTCATTGGATGCATTGGGCCTATAAGTTACTTAAGACAATAAAAACAGTTTTCAATATCAAGTATTTACAATCACAATGAATTTAATTAATGATGTGTAAGTAAGCACTACATAGTTATAATGTCTCCCACACCATTGCATGGTGGGAGACATATTGATTTACTCCTGTGTGTCCGAATTTGTGTGCGTCCGTTGGTCCATCTGTCACAAATCTTGTCCGCAAGTCAAACATTTCTCATGCGATCTTCACCAAACTTAAACAAAATGTGTTTGCCAATAAGTCCTTGGCCAGGTTCGATAACTAGCCAAATTGACCCGTGCTCTTTGGAATTATGGCCCTTGAAACGTTTTTTTTTTTTAATAATCAAAGCACTGAAAGTGTGATGGGTTATATCAAAGAACTGAAAGAGTGATTTTGTTGTATGAAAGCACTGAAAGTCTGCTTGGGTTGTTTTTGATAATCAAAGCATTGAAAGTCTGCTTGGGTTGTTTTTGATAATCAAAGCATTGAAAGTCTGCTTGGGTTTTTTTTGATAATCAAAGCATTGAAAGTCTGATTGGGAATTAAGAATATTGTAGGGAGTAAGGTTTACGCTTGAACATTTGTCATACGATTGTATACTACTATCCAGTTGATTAGGCAATTGTGGGAGACATGCGCTTTTCTCAAAAGCAGTTCTAGTTTCTATCAAAAGTATCTAATCTGTCCTAGTTCAGTGATTTGGATATTCAGACAATTGTAAACAAATATTGAATATTTATGATTGCGTAAATTACATAACGATCTTTCTTTTTTGTTATTTTCTATATTTCAGTAAAGATACCTTCTAATACGATACATCTATATGTTGCCTGTTTCAAAAATACATGTACAACACATTTGCAAAATAAGAATATCGAAATTTTTGGAGCAAGGTTACAAATACATTCATGTTAACTGCAGGTTTGAGTGGTTTCTTACCAGAACGCTTACGTCAGGACCTGCTTTGGAACAGAACTGTCAATCTTCATGGAGGGAGGGGAAATAATGAAGAGGCAGATCTCGTAAATGAATTTCTCAACATTGAGAAAGGTAACACTTTTTATGTGCAAGAAAATGTTACATTTAGTACCAAATTAATTGTTTACAATGTTTTACATACATGCAGTACAGGACAGAAATTATGCTGTGAAACATATTTTGGTAAGTACTGTGAAATCCTTTAATTTTGTGGGCATAAAATTTCGTGGTTTTGGTCAAAAAGGCAATTTCATGGGGATGTGAATTCGTTGATTTCAACTTTTGAACATAAAGTGAATGGTAATTTTACTTGTTCGTTGGGATTTAATTTCACGGATTGACTCAACCAGGAAATCCATGAAAATTAATCCCCCACGAATATTAATGATTTCACAGTATCAGAATGTTGCACTACCTGTGATCAAAATTGGAAGAATGATATTTTGGCCATCCTGCTGAAACTGTTTCATCAAAACATTAAACAGAAAAGGTGAGAAATGAAAGTAGGATGAATTCTTGTCAAATGATAACAATAAATACAAAAGTTTGTTTCATTTATAAAACCCACAAAAGCCATTAAGTTCTACCAAAAGGTAAGAACGCCTAAAATGAAATATTAGCGTACAAATTATATACCTTTGTTATTTTAGAAAGTCCTACAACTCAGCTGACCCTGGAACGCCACAGAAAACTTATGGGGGGATTGGGGTCAGTCATTGATGGGGTATACAGACAACTGACCAATGTTGTAAAAAAGCCAGGAAAGGATACTACTCCAAAAAGAATCGAAGACATCCAGCTTTTTGTTGAGTTTCTAAGGGATGAAGAGCTTACACTGGAGAAAAAGGGGCGAAGTTTCAAATCGTTTCCCAAGACAAGAAACGTTTTGAACGTGGACATAACAAAATTGTGCAAGAAAATAAAATTGTTTTCTGAAAAGCTTGACAGAGCAAAACGTGTAGCTCAAATTCATTGACATGGTGCTTCGAAGATCTCTGTTTGATCCGTGGCCTAGGTCTGTCAGTGTTACTGTTCTAAAGGAATGAGATTCTGTGACTGTAAGTGCAGAAAAGTTTTAAGAAATAACTTGAGTCATTCCTAAGCTTTGGTCGGTGAAAGAAAAGATAGTCTCAGTACTATTTAGCTCACATGAGCACTGAGTGCAAAAGTTCAACTTTTGTGACCTGTCATTGTCCGACGTCATGTGGTGTGAGTCGTCAGTCAACATATTCCTTGTTAACCCTAGAGGCTGCAGATATGACTCAGTCTTTATGAAATATAGTCAGAATTTTTGTCTAAACTTGGTCAGAATGTTAATCTTTATGATCTTTAGGACAATTTTGAATCTGGGTTATGTGAGGTCAAAAACTAGGTCACCTGGTCAAATAAAGGAAAAGCTTATTAACACTATAGAGGCCACATTTATGACCTAATGTTTAAGAAACTTGTCATGATGATCAATAGGCTAAGTTAGAAAGTGGGTCATGTGGGATCAAAAACTAGGTCAGTAGGCCAAATCAAAGGAAAATCTTCTTATCACTCTAGAGACCACATTTTAAATATGAAACTCATGAGAATTGGTCAGAATAATTGTCTTGATGACTTATAGATCAAGCTCAAATCTAGGTCATGTGGGGTCAAAAACTAGGTCGCCCAGTCAGATCAAAGGAAAAGTTTGTTAACACTCTACAAAGGGCACATTTTTGACACAATCTTAAAGAAAATTTGGCAAGAATATTTATCTTGATGATCTTTAGGCCAAGCTTAAATCTGGGTCATGTGGGGTCAAAAACTATGTGACTAGGCCAGATCAAAGGAAATTCTTATTAACACTCTAGAGACCACATTTTAAGTTTGAAAACTCGTGATAATTGGTTAGAATGTTTCTCTGTGAAATCTAGGTCAAGTTTGAATATGGGTCATTTGGGGTCAAAAACTAGTTCACCTGTTCAAATCAATGAAAAACTGAGTGTGCTATAGAGGCTGCATTTTTAGCTCACCTGAGCCAAAGGCTCATGGTGAGCTTTTGTAACCGCTCAATGTCCGTCGTCAGTCGTGCGTCGTCCGTAGTCAGTCGTGCGTCCGTCAACATTTTCTAAAAAATTCTTCTTCTTGAAAACCACTGGGTAGAATTACGCCAAACTTCACAGGGATGATCCTTGGATGGATGGTCCCCTTTCAAAATTATTCAAAGAATATAATTCCATGCAGAACTCTGGTTGCCATGGCAACCGAAAGGAAAAACTTTAAAAATCTTCTTGTCCAAAACCACAAGGCGTAGAGCCTTGATATTTAGCATGTGACATCACTTTATGGTCCTCTGTCAAGATTGTTCAGATTATGCCCCTGGGGTGAAAAGAGGCCCCGCCTCGGGGGGTCACAAGTTTTACGTAGACTTATATAGTAAAAACTTTAAAAATCTTCTTGTCTAAAACCACATGACCTAGGCCTTTGAGATTTTGTATGTAGCATTGCCTCGTGGTCCTCTACCAGAATTGTTCAAATTATGCCCCTGGGGTAAAAAGGCCCCCGCCCCGGGGGTCACAAGTTTTACATAGACGTATAGTAAAAATTTTGAAAATCTTCTTGTCTAAAACCACATGACCTAGGCCTTTGATATTTTGTATGTAGCATTGCCTCGTGGTCCTCTACCAAAATTATTCAGATTATGCCCCTGGGATGAAAAGAGGCCCTGCTCGCGAACCACTTCACCCAGGACCTTCAAACTTCACATGTTGATAGTACTTAACAAGTACACCACCTCTATTGACCTTGGGGTCACCAGGTCAAAGGTCAAGGTCACAGGGGCAAACGTTATTCTTTTGCATGAAGGCACTATTCGCGAACCACTTCACCCAGGACCTTCAAACTTCACATGCTGATAGTACTTAACGAGTACACCACCCCTACTGGCTTTGGAGTCACCAGGTCAAAGGTCAAGGTCACAGGGGCCAACCTTAACTTTTTGCATGAAGGCACTTTACACGCGAACCACTGCACCCAGGTCCTTCAAACTTCACATGCTGATAGTACTTAACGAGTACACCACCCCTACTGACTTTGGGGTCACCAGGTCAAAGGTCACGGTCACAGGGGCCAACGTTAACTTTTTGCATGAAGGCACTTTAATCGCGAACCACTTCACCCAGGACCTTCAAACTTCACTTGCTGATAGTACTTAACGAGTACACCACCCCTACTGACTTTGGGGTCACCAGGTCAAAGGTCAAGGTGCTGCGGGGGGCATTTGTCACCATTATTGACAGCTGTTGTTTTTTGCTCCAATCTTCTCAAAACTTGTCAGAATGTTTGATTCATGAAATCTTTGACGAGTTCTAATCTGGGTTATGTGGGGTCAAAAACTAGGACACTAGCTAAAATCAAAGAAAATGCTTCTTTACACACTAGAGGCCATATTTTTGGTCCAATCTTAATGAAATGAACATTGTCTCAATGAAATCGCTAGATCAAACATGTTTACGCTGTTGGGGTGTGTTACTCAGGTGAGCTATTTTGGGCCTCCTGTTAATGTGTAATTTTGATGTTATGTCACCATCAAATAATGCAAGTCAGTGATTGCCAAATGTCTGCTGCTGTGTAGAGATTTTATTTGCATTTATCTCAAAATTACCTGAACTGATTTTTTAAAGTGGAAATTTATTTCCACAGAGTGTTCAGTCTACCTTTGCTTACATGTATTCCTGTGCATTTGAAGGTAATATTAATGTTTACAGAAAATAGTTGCTATGGGAACGCAATGGACAGATTCTAGCATTTTTAGTTCACCTGAGCATGAAGTGGTCAAGGTGAGCTATTGTGACTTCCTTTGTCCGGCATCTGTCGTTGTCTGTTGTGCATCAACATTTGCCTTGTTAACACTCCAAGAGGCCACAGTTGTGACCCAATCTTTATGAAACTTGGTCAGAATAATTGTCTTGATGATCTTTAGGTCAAGTTTGAAACTGGGTCATGTGGGTTCAAAAACTAGGTCAGTAGGCCAGATCAGAGGCATCTTGATAACATTCTTTGAGGTCACAGTTTAAGTTTGAAACTCATGAGAATTCGTCAGAATGTTTGTCTGTGTGGCTGTGTTTGTGTTGCTCAGACTGTGCTTGCGGGAAATCTACCCTAAAGTTTTCTTTCTTTCTTTTTCTCCATAAAATCCCGGATAAAAAAAAATGGGTAAGGTTGGGTCAAAAACTATGTCACTAGACCAAATTCTTGTTTACACTCTGGAGGCTACAATTTTGCTTCAGTCTTCACAAAACTTGGTCAGAATGTTTATCTCCCTGAAAACTGGGACGAGTTTCAAACTGGGCTATGTGGTATCAAAAACTGGGTCACTAGGTCAAACATGTTTACACTGTTATGGTGTGTTACTTAGGTGAGCGATCTAGGTAACATTAATTTATGCATGTTCATAAATGCTGTCGTGTCATCTTTATTACAAATTCGAGTTCAGTTAAATTCATTTACAGCTGTTATGTTTAAAGGAACTTTTTTCCATGTTCATTTTCATTTAGAGGAATTATTTGTTACATGCTTGATGAATAAAAAAAATGCAGAAAATTAACTGTTAATGTGTCTTTCGTAACATGTCCCTTTCTTCATGTTAGTATCACGCCACAGTAACTATTTATTAACCAGGTTTAAATTGGGGTATGTCGTTGGTCGGGCGGGCGGGCGGATGGGCGGCAGCGACGTCAAACTGGTGTTTCTGGTCAATAACTTTTGTTTAGGTAAAGATATTTGAATAAAACTTGGTATGTATGTAGCTTATATCAAGACAAAGGCTGGGATTGATTTTGGGGTTTCTGAGGTCAAGGTCACTGTTACTTAAAATAGAAAAAGGGTTTCCGGTCAATAACTTAACTTAGGAATGAGCTATCATGATGAAACTTGGTGTATAGAAAACTTATATAAAGTTGTAGCTTGGGATTGATTTTGTGGTTTCTGGGATCAAGGTCAAGGTCATTGTTACTAAAAATAGGGTTAGGTTAGGGTTAGGGTTGTGCTTTAAAGTGGTGCACTGTGATTCAGTATACTTTTTTATTCTTATGTTGTAGCTTGGGATTGATTTTGGGGTTTCTGGGATCAAGGTCAAGGTCATTGTTACTAAAAATAGGGTTAGGGTTAGGGTTGTGCTTTAAAGTTAGGGTTAGGGTTAGGGTTGTGCTTTAAAGTGGTGCACTGTGATTCAGTATACTTTTTTATTCTTATGAAAAGTGTTGAAAACCTGGTTTCGTGGCATTGCTGCGTTTCTTGTTTATGCTGTATGTGTTCCAAGCAATTGAGATTTAAAAATAAACCAATCAATACACACACAGCCTCATATGACTGAGGAAGAAATTTCACAGTGTAGTAAGAGGAAAACATGCTGACATACTTGGAATTTAAAGATCACACTACACTAAATAGTATTCCCTGTATATTCTATATAAAACTGACATTTTTAGCTTGACTATACGAAGTATATGGAGAGCCACCTACTCAACCAGGCGTCAGCGTCTTTCTGCGTCCCCACCTTGGTTATTTTTTTTTTTTTGCACTTGTGCACTTTCACTCTATCTTAATTATTATACCCCACCAAACGTGGGGGTGGGCTATATAGGAGTCGATTTTGACGCATCGCGTCCAGATATCTATATCTCAGTTACTACTAAATGGATTTGATTCAAACTTAAAATAGATGTTCCACCTTATTACCTACATCATGTGACACAAGGTGACATACTTGGAATTTAAAGATCACACTACACTAAATAGTATTCCCTGTATATTCTATATAAAACTGACATTTTTAGCTTGACTATACGAAGTATATGGAGAGCCACCTACTCAACCAGGCGTCAGCGTCTTTCTGCGTCCCCACCTTGGTTATTTTTTTTTTTTTGCACTTGTGCACTTTCACTCTATCTTAATTATTATACCCCACCAAACGTGGGGGTGGGCTATATAGGAGTCGATTTTGACGCATCGCGTCCAGATATCTATATCTCAGTTACTACTAAATGGATTTGATTCAAACTTAAAATAGATGTTCCACCTTATTACCTACATCATGTGACACAAGGTGCATAACTCTGACACCAATTTTTCATGAGATATGCCACCTTTTACTTAGAATTTAAGGTTTATTTTGATGCATTTCCACTATATCTTTAGTTATTATGATTCAAACTTAAAATAGATGTTCCACGTCATCTCCCATACCAAATAACACAAGGTGCATAACTCCCAATATTTTATGAATTATACCCCTTTTAGCTTAGAATTATACTTACTTAGTGTTTTGATATACTTTATCTTTATCTCTCTTTTAACTTAATATTTTTGACACACATTCAAACTGTTGTGCAATATCTTCATCCACCATTGGAGTCATTTAACACTCCAGTGACAGCTCCAGCTTCCTCAGATGTACCCAGTTTCACTATCCAGCATGGAAAGTCAAGTGCGCTGTCTCCTGTGACAGCTCTAGTTTAGTTCACCTGAGCACAAAGTGCTCAAGGTGAGGTATTGTGACACGGTCATTGTCCGGCGTGCATTGTCCATCAATATTTGCCCTGTGAACACTCTACAGAGGCCACAGTTGTGACCCAATCTTTATGAAACTATGTCAAAATGTTTGTCTTGATGATCTCTAGGTCAAGTTCGAATCTGGGTCATGTGAGGTCAAAAACTAGGTCTGTAGGCCAGATCAAAGAGGACTTGACCGTAGTGACTAGGCAAATGTGGTTTGCATTATGTGCAGTGTGATGCTGCATACTGCTTATACACTCTGGTGCCGGTGCTGGTGATGAAACCAGCACCAACCTGGCACCAGGAGTATCCCAGAAAGCCATGTAAAAGCCAAACCGGCCTGATACGAGCTCCAGCACCAGCACCAGAGAATATATAAGCAGAATGAAGCATCACACTGCACATAATGCAAACCAAACTTGTGTAGAATTTCACATCAGTTACTGCTGGAAGAAACCAGTCAGGGAAGATGTCTAACCAACAAGAGCGCATGTCCTCCATGGCTCACACTCAGCCAAAACATACTTGAAAGTTGACATATGTTTGAGATTCTCCTTTTTAGCAAGGGTCTCGTCGAGCCTCTTCCTTTAGTTAGGCTTAACCCGAAGACACTTTTAAAGCCGCCAAATTCACATGAAGAAAGTAGTCATTGGTTAACAAAAAGAAAGCAGTGGTAAGCATTTGCCATATCAACTGGAAAATGGATTTTAAGTGATATTTTACAAGAGAAATTCGCTGTAGATATATTGTAATTACAGCATTTAAGAAATGTCTTCCTATGCGAAAGCAACCTTCAACAAATGAAATCATGCCTGTCATGTGTAACAATGCTAGAATATTCGTGTAGAAGCCGCTTATCAATTATTCAAATGGAATTAGACTCTTTCTCTTGTTTATTTTACATATTAGCGACTGCAAGAACCCAAGCCAGGTATAAAATTAGTTAAAGATATCAGTCGCTGATTGACTGTATATATTGACGTAAACGTCGCATGGAGCTTCCTTTTATTTTTAGATCTTTTTTTGTGGGCAGCTACAGTAAATCTATATACATTAAGACGATGGAATTTCCAAAAACGTTAAGTAGGCATAGGAAATAGAGATCATTATAATAGCATCTTTACCAATACTACCTGTTCTGTACTAGAAAAGTGCTTCTGTTGTGACATTTTGATGCAAATAATTATAGTTATGTTAATATCAATAGCAGAAGTTTTAAAGTTTAAGCTGTAATCTGCAAAGAATGACAACTCTTGCCTTAAGGCCAGTACTTATAAGCAGAGATATCTATCAGTTTAGTTCCCTTGCAATTACAAAATTGCGTGGAAAATGAAAACGGTTTTAGACACATCATACCTTCTTGCATAACAAAAACATTTTAGATTTTATTCGTATTTCTTTGATTTACCCTGAATAACCTGCTTCCAATGTTTTTGTTAGCTTACTTCAAGTGAAAAATTAACTTTTAACAAGCCGTACCATTTTATAGTGCATATAATAGTTTTATTTGCATCAAAATTTAAAATCAATTTTGGTTATTTCAAGGACTTAGAAATCAGTGTATAGACTTTATTTACTGTATTTCTATCGTTGAAAATTTTAGGGTCTATCTCTACATTAAGAATTTTCTGTAAAAACCAAGTATGCATTGTTTTGCATTAATAAAGAAAGTAACACACAGTGCAGTTTCCTTAAACCAAAACAAGTTCAATGTGTTGGAAAAATAATTGATGAATACACAAACAACTTCACTATCTTTAAAACCCAAATTTGTTATACTTTATTACTAGGGAAGGCAACAGTTAACTGAGTACTCGCTCGATATTCCAATTGCCGATTGAAATTTAGTAATCCAATACTCAAAAAAATTAAATGAAAACAGAAGAAAAAAGGCCTAGAAACATGTCAGTTTTAACGCGGCAGTGTCTACTTGTCAATTTTTCTATCAATTACCCAGATTATACAAACTTGAAGATGTGAATTGATGCGCAGTGGTCATTAATGACCCCTGACAGGTAACAGGTGTTTGCAAAATCACGATTGCTGTAAATTGTAATTATGCCGCTTATTACAGTACCAGGAGGTTGGTTGGGGGAGGGGATTGAAGAACTACAAAGGAGAGGGTAGGGCCATTTTAAAGAACTACAAGGTTGGGGGACATTTTGAAGAAGTGCCTGGACAGACAGCGGGGATGGTTGGTAGGACAGGGTACTGGTCAACCATGTGGAAGCCTTTTTTAAGGCTTAAGATCTATGAATTGAATACTGTATTGAACAGGGTATGGAAGTGGGAGGAGGAGGGGTGGTGTATCCTCCATTATTTTGGTCCTTTGAAGTGTTGACGGTTAGTTTGCCCATCACAAATATAAAACTCCCTGACAATTGAATTATTTTGACTTTTTTTTTTTTTTCAGGTTGAACTTTATGATGGCAGACCAGGCAGATGACCCAATGGGAGTAGCTGATGCCTATGCTGTACAGTTCTTTGGTTTCCTTCCGCAGTCCTTACTTAATGGCAGTAAGTAAATCAAATATTATCACACAGTGCAGGCAGTGCTTTTTTTGTGTTAATGGGATTGAAAATCCACTCCATTTCTCTATGTTCATTAACTACCATTAACTGTCAAAAGGGGTGCATAACCGAAATGATACTGGCTGAATGGCGAACAGTGCAGATCATGATCAACACTGGTTGCAAAGGCTGAATCACTTTCAGATAGCAGGCTAAAGGTTGAAGATGATCTGAAGTATTATTGTAAGGTCTTCTCAAAATTTATTCAAATGGGAAAGGGCTCGAGCTAAAAATGACAATTTCTTTGAACAACAACTTCTCATATCAAATCAGCTTCATGACTTTACAAATTCACTTGTCCGCCAGTAAATACGAGTAGAAATCGGCACCAGGTAAGTGGCACTTGCTGTAGTACTCTTCCTGCAGGATCAGTGCAATTTTTTACCACAAATACAATAAGTATTAAAGTATAAGAGAGAGAGTTTTCTAGATTAATTACCAACGTCACTAGGTCAAGTCTGATAACTCTGACATATATTTTAGCCAAATGATGCCCCCTTTTGGACTAGGAAAATCCTGGTTAGAGTTTACATACAGGTTACTGTCTCCAAAACTAATACAGATATTGAATTAAAACTTCACACATTTCTTCGGGGTAATAAAGCTAGGTGATTGCATCAAGTACCATAACTCTGACATGCATTTTGTCCAAATTATGCCCCCTTTGGACTAAGAAAAGTTAAGTTTTGTGTGCAAGTTCATGTGGCATATAACTCTGAAACTTATTATTTCTTTTTCTATCAATTGCCAACCATACTGGGTCAAGTCCCATAAATCTGACTTGTATTTTGGCAAAATTATGGTCCCTTTTGTACTAAGGAAATCCTCGTTAAAGTTTTACATGCAAGTTACTCTCTCCAAAACTAATGTAGATATTGAATTGAAACTTCACATGACTGTGTCGTTTGGGTTGTTAATCCCCCGCCACAAGTGGTGGGGGGTTATAGGAATGGTCTCTGTCCCCCGCCACAAGTGGTGGGGGTTATAGGAATGGTCTCCCCTGCCACAAGTGGTGGGGGGTTATAGGAATGGTCTCCGTCCCCTGCCACAAGTGGTGGGGGGTTATAGGAATGGTCTCCGTCCCCCGCCACAAGTGGTGGGGGGTTATAGGAATGGTCTCCGTCTGTCCTTCCGTAACAGTTTTTGTCCGCTCTGTATCTCCTAAACCCCTTGAAGGATTTTCATGAAACTTGGGTCAAATGATCACCTCATCAAGACGATGTGCAGAACCCATGAGTCAGCTATGTCGGTTCAAGGTCAAGGTCAAAGGTTTGAGCCTTCCATTTCGTGTCCGCTCTGTATCTCTTAAACCTCTTGAAGGATAATCATGAAGCTTGAATCAAATGGTCACCTCATCAAGACGATGTGCAGAACCCATGAGTCAGCCATGTCAGTTCAAGGTCAAGGTCACAACTCAAGGTCAAAGGTTTGAGCCTACCTTTTTGTGTCCGCTCTGTATCTCTTAAATCTCTTATAGGATAATTATGAAACTTGGATTAAATGATCACCTCATCAAGACGATGTGCAGAACTCATAAGTCAGCCATGTCGATCAAGGTCAAGGTCACAACTCAAAGTCAAAGGTTTGAGCCTTCCATTTTGTGTCTGCTCTGTATCTCCTAAACCCCTTGAAGGATTTTCATCAAACTTGGGTCAAATGATCACCTCATCAAGATGATGTGCAGAATTGATGAGTCAGCCATGCCGGCTCAAGGTCAAGGTCACAACTTAGAGTCAAAGGTTTGAGCCTTCCATTTTTTGTCCATTCTGTATCTCCTAAATCCCTTGAAGGATTTACATTAAACTTGGGTCAAATTATCACCACATCAAGAACTCATGAGTCAGCCATGTCAACTCAAGGTCAAGGTCACAACTCAAGGTCAAAGGTTTGAGCTCTGTATCTCCTAAACCCCTTTTAGGATTTTCATGAAACTTGGGACAAATGATCACCTCATCTAGATGATGTGCAGAATTCATGGGTCAGCCATGTCAGTTCAAGGTCAAGGTCACAGCTCAAGATCAAAGGTTTACTCTTTCACTATCCATACCAGTGGCGGGGATTTAGCTGTCTTTCAGACTGCCTTGTAAAACTTGGTGATAGCATCAAGGCCCATGACTCTGACATGCATTTGGTCAAATTATGACACCTTTTGGAATTAGAAAATCCTGGTTAAATTTTGTATACAAGTACATAATTTGATAGCTATTACTTAAAGACATATAGCTTTGAAACTGTTTTTTTTTCTTTTTCTAGGTCAAGTACCAACCTCACTGCATCAAGTCCCATAACTCTGACATGTGTTTTGGGCAAATTATGCCCCCTTTTGGACTTATGAAATCCTGTTTAAAGTTTTACTGCAATTTACTATCACCAAAACTAATGCTGATAATGAATTGAAACTTCACCTGTGTCTTTGAGGTTATAAATCTAGGTGATAGAATCATGTGCCATAACTCTGACATGCATTTTGACCAAATTATATACTCTTTTTAAACTTAAAACTTCTGGTTAAAGTTTTGCATGCAAGTTAAAATTACTGTCTCCAAAACAAATCTAGAAACTGGATTTAAACTATGTAGATATTTTAACATTTAGGTTAATATTCCTGCTTCTGGGACAACAGTTCGAATAGCCAAGCATTGGCTGTCTTATGGACAGCTCTTGTTTGTTGTCATCTGTAAAGTCAACCAAACTCCACTATGGTTCCGCATTATTTTTGTAACCTTTTAGGGATATGTTCAGCTTTAGAAAGCTAGATTGAAGGACAGAAATGTTTTGTTTGAATTTAGATTACGCAGTGAAAGATGTAAAACTTATTCCCTTTTTAGGAAAGTACTGTTAAGTCCTTGCCTCGACTCCCCCAGTGACATTATTATATTGAACATTTCAGTGTATAATGTTGTATGGGAATACTTGCAGGAAGCAATGGCAGCACTAAACGACAGTATACTGACCACAGTAAGTTTCACTTAGTAGTTATTTTCCTTGTAAATCAGGGCTCGACATATCCACTCGTCTGCTCGTAAATACAAGTAGAGATTGGCTCCTGACATGTGAAACCTGCTAAAGGACGAGTGTGATTTTTTACCAAAAATACAATAAAACCAGTAAAAGTGGAGCTATGTTGGAGCCGGGTAGCAAACAGATCTAAAACTAAAGTTAATTTGATGATGGCTACTCTTATTTAGTCCACTCAATTCTGTTACTGTACCGCATTATGATAGCTTAAGCTGGACGCTTGACAGTCGAGAACAAGATTCTGATAAGTGCCGTCTTTAACAGACTTTAAAAGAGGCACTGTCTGTAAAAAGTTGTTTTCTTGGTAAATTGCAGGACGAGTACAAATCATAGCAATACGAGTGAAAATTCCTGGCAGCTCATCCTGCAGGACGTGTTGCTTTCAAAAAATTGGCCGAGCCCTGTAAATGCATACATTGTTGAGAAATTTATCAAGATTCATGGTTGACAATACCTGGGTTTCTAACCATTAGTCACATTATTTAGGCCTTACTTAATTTGTGTTCCCATCATTTCTCAAAACCTAACTGCTGGTACAAGAGAGGAAAAAGCAAACAAAGTGTTGATAAAAATGAAACTATCATTTAATACTTTCTGTTGCTTTTACACCCATGGAAAGTATACCTGAGTTTTAGAATATGCATATTTTAAGTGATTGTAGCATATGTATTTATGAAGTTCAAATAGCTAACTGGCAGCAGAAAACTTACCAGCCTGAGGGTGCAAAACACAGATCCAGCTAGTTGAGTAACCTTGTAGCAGGGACTTGCTTAATTGCAAAGGAAATCTTACTAGAACAATTGTCAGTCAAAAAAGCAAGTGAAGTTAGGGTTTGCACTTTGAAATTTGTTATACTTGTTAGGGAAATGTAAAACCACTCTCAGTAAGGACCAATAACCCCTCTAAACATTTGATTTTTGGCAAGGTGAAACCTATTCCTTAATCTGAAATTTATCTGTTTGCATATAAACCCAACAAAAAGGGGGTAGGATGGCTAAAATTGACAATTATCGCAAATTTTCTTTGTTGTAACAATAATTATCTATATTATTTTACAAGTTCAAGGATACAGTATCGGAGACAGAACTGCAGGAGGTGTCACATAAACAAGGAAAGATTGCTATTGAACGATTGAATGAAAATTTTGATAGAGCTGAGGTATAGTTTACAATTTTTTTGTTTTTTTGTACCCCTCCCCCCTCCGAACAACAAAGTTGTAAGGGGAGTATACTGGTTTCAGGTTGTCCGTCTGTCTGTCTGTCTGTAGACACAATCTTGTGTGCACCATATCTCCTCATCCCCTTGACACAACTTAATGAAACTTCACACAGGTGATCAGTAACAACAGTAATTGTGCATGGTTCATGTTGGGTTCTTTCAGAAAAAAAATTTGCAAAGTTACGGGACTTTATTTTTTGTTAATATACTATAAACATACAGTCTGCATATGCAATCTTGTGTGCGCCTAATCTCCTGAACCCATGCACACAATTTAATGAAACTTCACACAAGTGATCAGTTCCAACCCTAGTTGTGCATGGTGCATGTTAGGTTCTTTCAGATAAAAAATCTGAACATTTATGGGACTTTGTTTTTTTTTTTTTGTTAATACACTATATACACAGAGTCTGCCATATGCAATCTTTTGCGCGCCTAATCTCCTGAACCCTTGCACACAATTTAATGAAACTTCACACAAGTGATCAGTACCAACCCTAGTTGGTTGTGCATGTTATGTTCTTTTAGATACATATTCTGCAGAGTTATGGGACTTTGTTTTTTGTTACTATACTACATACATAGAGTCTGCAAATGCAATCTTGTGCGTGAATCTCCCAAACCATTGCACACAATTTAATAAAACTTTACGCAAGTGATCAGTACCAACCTTACTTGTGCATGGTGCATGTTAGGTATTTTCAGAAAAATATACTGCAGAGTTATGACTTTTGTTACTATATACATACAGTCCGCATAATTATGCAGTCATGTGTGTGTCAAATTGCAATGTACAGTGTCAGTGCGTGTGTGTGTGAGAGGGTACATTCATCACCTTCAATGATAGCTCTAGTTTTTCCTAGTACACAGTAAGTCTTTGAGAGTCTACCATATTTCAACAACATTTTATTTTTGGCCTTGTCCCCTTTTAGAGGCTGCTATATTGTACTAAACACAATGACCCTCTTGTCAAACTTAGTATTTATACATGTTCATCGGTAATATGACACATAAATATTATTTTTTAATGGTAGTAATTCAACATTTTCAGTATACCATAACCTTACTTTGAAGAGGAAATTGTATTTTCTGAGAATAGGTTTTGTGAAAAATGTCCCAAGGCTAGTAATGTTAGTAACTCTTTTAGTGGTGAAAATCAGGTAAGCTATCTAGGCTAGCGCACTAAACAATTTTTCTTGAGCTGGTACCACTATCCACCAGAAGAGGAATTTCTTACAATTTTTAGACAGGAGGATTTCTTTTCTTGCTGTCATTGATGAAATAGAGTAGGTTAATTGACAGGCATTACATTAATGAAAGACATATATAGAGAGAGATTTGTTGACTATTGAAAAAAATAATATCAACTTGTATAAAATTGATTTTGAAATGTTAACTGGTAAATACATTTTTTCTTTTTGCAGAATTACCTGTTTAAGAATGTGTTCAACATACCAGGTCACCTTGTGTTACCCGAGGATAAACAACAGATTGAGAATCCTTGTATGGAGGAAGACATGAATAAACTAGATGATGATATAAAACATGTTATAGATAGGATTATAGCTGTATGTATCTATACAGTATTGCTGTGTTATGCGAAATACACATGGGTTCAAAGTATTTGATGAAATTGACAGTTTTCCCAAAGATGAATTTTTTCTGTCATTCACTGTCTGTTGTATGCCATGAACAGTTACTTTAAACAAAATTTCCAGAACCACTAGGCCAATTTCAAACAAACTTAACAGTAATGTTTTTTCCGTGAATGTCTGCCTGATATGTCAAAAACATGGCATTAAGTGTTCACTTCTCTCTGTATGTTTGGATGTCAGAAACGTACAGTCTGATTTTGAAAGAAAAATTCACAAAATTTAATGTTCCTTGGATGATGGCCAAGATTGTTCAGATATTTTGATTTGTCAAAAAACATGACTTCTGGAGCTCAAAATACCAAGAAACCTTCAGACAAGTCTACTCAACTGCAGGTCTGAAATAATCTTTGATGGCTACCAAAAATGTTTCAGTTTATATTTCTTAAAAAAAACAACAACGCAGGTTGTCGTTACTTTTACCTCTATATATATTTAAATGAAATAAAAGTTCCATGTGCAGTAATAAGTTAGTTTCTAAAAAATGATAATGCTACAAGCTCTGTTGTTTTCTGATTTATCCGGGTAGCACTTTCTGTTTTTACTTATCTTCAGCCCATAAAATATTAAACAACATTTCAAATATGATGTAATGTAAATATTAATATATGATGTTTTTTGTAGTAACTGAAGTATTTGTTCAATAGATAGGAATGTTTTACCCATGATCCACAGTTTTGCTGGGGCGTGTGTAAATATTACTCCGCACAGAAGTGCTCTTGTAACCAGCTGAAGTGGGGGAATCTGGAGGAATACATATGTTATTTTCGAGTGAATTTGTACAAGTTATATTTGAATTTTTAAAAAGTTATTGAGATTTATTACTGGCTTTTCCAAAATTTATTTTGTGTAACAATATCACGTTACAGGTGAATAGTCAGTTTTCCAGGTTAAGTAAAATGCCTTTAAAGTATTGAGATGCCATTTTTTCAGGTGAATAGTCAGTTTTCCAGGTTTAGTAAAATGCCTTTAAAGTATTGAGATGCCATTTTTTCAGGTGAATAGTCAGTTTTCCAGGTTAAGTAAAATGCCTTTAAAGTATTGAGATGCCATTTTTTCAGGTGAATAGTCAGTTTTCCAGGTTAAGTAAAATGCCTTTAAAGTATTGAGATGCCATTTTTTCAGGTGAATAGTCAGTTTTCCAGTTAAGTAAATGCCTTTAGTATTGAGATGCCAGTTTTTCAGGTGAATAGTCATTTTCCAGTTAAGTAAAATGCTTTAAGTATTGAGATCCATTTTTTAGGTGAATCATTTCAGGTAAGTAAAATGCCTTAAAGTATTGATGCCATTTTTCAGTGAATAGTCAGTTTACCAGTTAAGTAAATGCCTTTAAAGTATTGAGATCATTTTTCAGGTGAATAGTCGTTTTCCAGTTAAGTATAAATGCTTTAAAGTATTGAGATGCCATTTTTTCAGGTGAATAGTCAGTTTTCCAGGTTAAGTAAAATGCCTTTAAAGTATTGAGATGCCATTTTTTCAGGTGAAGTATGCCAATGCTCAGCTACAGGACAGGCTGGTTGAGATGAACACCCTCCAGCAACAGTTAAATACAACACTTTCCAGTATAGAAAACATGCATACAGCTGGTAAACACTTCACTCATTTTATTTAAAGCAAGAATCACCTGAATTATTGCAAGTTGTCATAATGTTAGTATATTTTTATGTGTAAGGAAAAGGTTACTGATCTGGTGTTGTATTACTCAAATTATGATAGTGAAGAATGTGAAAAGGATACTTTTAACTTCCTTAGGATGACATACTGTAATATGTCAAGAAGGCATTCTTAAAATAAGTATTGCACAGATCATTTATATTTGAAGTTTATATTTAATGCATCAAATTTTGAACCAGCTGAAGAAAGCTGTGATGTTGTAGTTAACTCTGGGACGTTGATAAGAGAGAGTGCCATTGTTAATCTCATTATCGCGGTAATCTCTATAAGGGCAAAGAAATGATATATCGATAAAAAAATCGAAGGATATATCATGACCCTCACTGCTATATGCTTGAAACTTCTGTTGGAGTTTTATCTCTTATCAAGAATCTATCCAGCTAGTTTTTGAAAGGGTGGTGGATCTATGTGCCTATCACTGCCTGAAGTAAAGGTTTCATTAATTATAAAGTAGGTGGAAGTTGCAAAGTATAGGTGGGTGCAGTTTAAAATTTATTTGCTACGAGTAAAGTAGCCAGTGCTTCAGATCACAATAGAAGTGGTAAATCCCTGATCTGCCAGCCCTTAATGAAACCCCCACTTTAAGTGGTGACTCTACCTAGGTACCTGTCTGGTTCCACCTAGATGTCTGTTTATGCCTGTTTGTGGCTGAAGTAGTGGCTCCACCTTGGTGTCTGTCTTTGCCTGAAGTATTGGCTTGACCTTGGTGTCTGTGACTGAAGTGGTGGTTCCACTTTGCTGTCTGTCTTTACCTGAAGTATTGGCTTGACCTTGGTGTCTGTATCTGAAGTGATGGCTCCACTTTGCTCTCTGTCTTTGCCTGAAGTATTGGCTTGACCTTGGTGTCTGTGACTGAAGTGGTGGCTCCACCTTGGTGTCTGTCTTTGCCTGAAGTAGCGGCCCCACGGCCACCTTGTTTGTGGTTGAAGTCGTGGCTCCATCTTGGTGTCTGTCTTTGCCTAAGAGTTGGCTTGACCTTCGTGTCTGTGAATGAAGTGGTGGCTCCACTTTGCTGTCTGTCTTTGCCTGAAGTAGCGGCCCCACGGCCACCTTGTTTGTGACTGAAGTGGTGGCTCCACTTTGGTGTCTGTCTTTGCCTGAAGTAGCGGCCCCAGGGCCACCTTGTTTGTGGTTGAAGTGATGGCTCCACCTTGGTGTCTGTCTTTGCCTGAAGTAGCGGCCCCACGGCCACCTTATTTGTCTGAAGTATTGGCTTGACCTTGGTGTTTGTGGTTGAAGTGGTGGCTCCACCTTTGTGTCTGTCTTTGCCTGAAGTATTGGCTTGAACTTGGTGTCTGTGACTTAAGTGGTGGCTCCACTTTGCTGTCTGTCTTTGCTTGAAGTAGCGGCCCCACGGCCACCTTGTTTATGGTTGAAGTGGTGGCTCCATCTTGGTGTCTGTCTTTGCCTGAAGTAGTGGCCCCACGGCCACCTTGTTTGGGGTTGAAGTGGTGGCTCCACCTTGGTGTCTGTCTTCGCCTGAAGAATTGGCTTGACCTTGGTGTCTGTGACTGAAGTGGTGGCTCAACCTTTGTGTCTGTCTTTGCATGAAGTAGCGGCCCCACGGCCACCTTGTTTGGGGTTGAAGTTTATAGTGGCTCAACCTTTAGTGGCTCTCCATGGCTGAAGTTTTGGCTTTGGTTCCATTTTGTTGTCTGTCTGCAAATGCAGAGGTGGCTCCACCTAGATACCTGCCTGTTCCTGAAGTGAACTATAGGAAGTTTCTTATTCCATCATAGAAGCTAGACCTTTGCCATATGACCTAAATAGTGCCTGTATTATTTAAATAACCCAACAGAACAAAGAAAATAAATAAAAGACTTGAATTTTGATTTCTCAATATATCTTAATTATTACTAATGCTTTGCCTACTTGCTCTCTGTACCATCTTGATGTTAAGAGTTTTCAAGCAGTTCCTACCATATGTTAAACAGATATGTAAAACAGACTTGCACTTTTATATTTCAGTGGCAGCTCAGTCACAACAAATGTTTCAGACTGCAAATAGTTATCAACATGTGACGGAATTAGTGGAAAAGTGTAACTTGGATTCAGCCAAATCGTGACAGTTGCAGCTACTCGTGATTAAGTATTTGTGAGATGAGATTGGTCAGCTGATCATTAAAATGTCATCCCTTGTGAACATTTTGCATGCTGTCAGTTATGACCTTCAACAGAAACAGAATCGTATTTCAGTGATTTATAGAAATATTGGAGCGAAATGTGTATATGGCAACAGTGAGAACAGTCAACGGGATGGAATTATGAATAGAGAAAAGTTTGGTTAAAACCTTTGGAAAGACATGAATTAAAAAGAAACTTGTTTTAAATGTAAAATAAAAATGTCTCTCTCTTGAACATCAGACATTACATTTCCACATGTACCTATGGAAATACTGAATGTGGTGTTTTTAGCTCACCTGTCACAAAGTGACAAGGTGAGCTTTTGTGATCGCGCGGTGTCCGTACGTCCGTCGTGCTCGTAAACTTTGGCTTGACACTCTAGAGGTCACATTGTTCATGGATCTTTATGAAATGGTCAGAATGTTCATCTTATGATATCTGGTCAAGTTCGAAAACTGGGTCACGGCATCAAAAACAGGTCAGTAGGTCTAAAAATGAAAAACCTTGTGACCTCTCTAGAGGCCATAATTTCACAAGATCGTCAGAAAATTGGTCAGAATGTTCACCTGATATATCTAGGTCAAGTTCGAAACTGGTCACGTGGTTCAAAACCTAGGTCAGTAGGTCTAAAAATAGAAAACCTGTGACCTCATCTAGAGGCCATATTTCATGAGATCTTCATGAATATTGTCAGAATGTTCACTTGGATTGATACTAGTCAAGTTCGAAACTGGTCTTGGTCAAAAACTAGGGCAGTAGATCTAAAATTAGAAACCTTGTGACCTCTCTAGAGCCATATTTCCAATGGATCTTCATGAAATTGGTCAGAATTCACCTGAGATATCTAGGTCAAGTTCGAAACTGGTCACGGCAGTTCAAAAACTAGGTCAGTAGGTCTAAAATAGGGAACCTTGTGACCCCTCTAGAGCTGTATTTTTCAAGGATCTTCATGAAAATTGGTCAGATGTTTACCTTGAAGATTCTAGGTCAAGTCGAAACTGGTCACGTGGGGTAAAAATAGTCAGTAATCTTAAAATAGAAAAACTTGTGACTCTCTAGAGGCATATTTCATGAGATCTTCATGATTATGGTCAAATGTTCACCTTGATGAATTTAAGTCTAGTTCGAAACTGGGTCACGTGGGTTTAAACTTAGTTTATAGGTCTAAAAATAGACAAATCCCTTTGTGACTCTCTAGAGGCCTATTTGCACACGGATCTTCATGAAATTGGTGAGAATTTCAGCTTGATGATACTAGTCAGGTTTTAACTGGGTCAGTGCAGTCAAAAACTAGGTCAGTAGTCAAAAAATAGAAAAAACTTGTGACTCTCAGAGCCATATTTTTCACGAGATCTTCATGAAAATTAGTGAGAATGTTCACCTTGATGAATCTAGGTCAAGTTTAAAAGTGGTCACGTGCCTTTAAAAACTAGGCCATTAGTCAAATAATAGAAAAACCTTGTGACCTCTCTCGAGGCCATATTTTTCAATGGATCTCAGAAAATGGTCAGAATTTTTATCTGATATATGTAGTCACAGTGCTCAAAACTAGGTCACTAGTCAAATAATAGAAATAATTGACGTCATACTCAGTTCAACACTGTCATGTTGGGATGGTGAGCGATTCAGGACCATCATGGTCCTCTGTTGGTGAAGACGTTTACTTGCATTAATCAAACGATACTCACATATTGTTGTAAATGATGGCTAATTTTAAAAGTGTTCATACTTGTTCTCAGTAATTGTTAAAAAGGAAATGTTACTATGAAATTGGTTTTAAAATGTGTTAAAATATACGAAAACAACAGTATAGGAAAACTTAATAGTTAAAAATATTTTTGTGTTCATATTTAAAGCTGTTAACCAGTTGCCAGTAACTTTTGTCAATCCAGAAATCAGACAAGTGATAGGATTACATTTTTGTACATTTTAATAATCGCAAAAACCAGAGTCTTAGACAAACAGAAAGGTGGGGAAATATCTGTACTGGCAACTGGTTTGAGAGCCTTAGACAAACAGTAAGATGGGGAAATATCTGTACTTGCAACTGTTCAGCTCCTGCTGTTCACCTGTGCTCACAAAGTCCAATTTCTTTATTTTCCAACATCTTTGTTAAATGATTTCTTTCATTGTGGTCTTAAAGTACTCGTGTTTTGGAATACTTCGGTGTTCACTCAAAGCTCCACCAGATGACATAAACTATCTCTACAAATCATCTTGTAGTTTAATTACAGTTCTTGGTGTCTACAATATTTCTTTTTATCAAAATGAAATAGCATATCATTGTTATAAGCACGTAATATTTCAAATGCTGACAGTTAATGTAATGACATCACAATATTCTTTATAGATATAACACTAAATGGACTAAATTGTTGATACAATGATGTCAGGATTAAGGTTGACAGTTGTGCAGTTGTATAATGCTAATTCTTTAAAAAAAATTGGTAAGGGTGTTAAATCAGTCTGAAATTCCATTCAGACATAGTGTTCTGTTGTAACTTATATTCAAATGTATGTACATTTACATTTGTAAGCTATATACATGTATTGCAATAAATTCTGTCAAATTTGTTTTTTTTTTTTATTGTATTTGTAGAAAAGAGCTCAAGTTGTATTTTCGTGTTATATGTGTATTATTATTTTGTAAATATATATTGCAATAAATTCTGTCAAGTTTGAAATTTTTTTATTGTATTTGAGTTAAAGTTGTATATCACAAGAGCAGTTAGTATGATTATTAGTCTCCTGTCAGTTTGAAGACTGGGACTATAGAATTGCACTTTTCCATCTTTGTGTCCGATCCAGAATTCTGCCATCCATAAAAGCTACTCGCCCACAGTTTGGGTGATGTTCATTTCCACCAAGTTTGGCATAAAATATATATAGACGACACTGAAAAATGGTAAAGTGGGTGAAAATAAAAGTTAGATATTGGTAAAGAATGTTAAATTTCTGCATTATTTCAGAACTGTTGCAATGGTTTACTACCTTCTGTACAATATTTTTGGTTGTTTATTAGAATGTCTTGTAAAAATCTTGTCAGTAAGTGTATTCAGAGTAAGTTTTTATGAACTTTTGAGAGAAATTATTTTTTGCCTGAATGTTTGGATTAGTCCCTTATAGAGAATTTATTATTACTTGGCACAATATTATGTCATGCCCAACTTTTGGGCACATAGCTCTAGGTCACTCTTAGTGGTCACAAGATTTTATGTAATTTTCTTGTCATTAATTACACCATTCTTGTATGGATATTCTGACAGCTAAATTTGCACACACAGATTCAGCATAAGACTTTGTGTCAATACAGTCGTGTGCAGCATCCAGGCCCAGTATAGAAAGGTCAAGGTGGAAGTTCGAGGTGTAAGGTTATGATGGATGGATACTAGGGGATCTTTCTCCTGCTATAAATGTAAATTGTACAAATTTTATGGTTTTGCTCGTCTTTTCATGGTCATGTTGTTAAGGTCACTGACTTCGAATTAATTGACCCTCACTGCAGTGGTCATCATTTAACCCACCAGTGCCTTATATAATAACTAGAAGGACAGCCATGGTCTTGTGTGCCCCCATCCCCCTATCAAAAGCTGGAAAGTTGCCATATGACCTATATTGTTCATTTAACCAGAACAAATAAAACTTCTTTCCATTGGCAAGTCTCTGTTGCTAGACCGTCTAATTTTTAGTTGCCAGTCATTAACTGGAGAATGCTTGATTGTACAAGCTGTTTCTCTTCAAGTAAAAATTGCTGTTGTCAGTAGTAGATCACCACTTTTGTTTTCAGAGTAAGTAGGTGTCATGGTCACAATAGCCCAAATACTAGAAATAGTTTCCAATTCAGAAATTAGAGCACACTTTGGCCTAGGTCTGTTGGCTGTCTTAAGGTGGTTTTATAGCCAAAGATAAAGGTAGCTGTGACCTCAAGGTCAAAATGATTTCCAATAAATGACTGCAGAAAACTGGCATAGAAAGGTCGCACTTCATAGAATGTTTACCTGTGGGGGAGAAGCCTGAGCTTCTGTGCAAACATCTGTCAAATTTCGTAAGATGATAATTTGTGGTCAGTAGATAATCCCAACTGTTTTGTAGATCAGTAAGTAATAGTCAAGCTCACAAATTCATGAAGACTGTAAAGTGTTTTTGATCAATATTAGGTGAGCACTTTGGTTCATACAGAAAAAATGTATGTAAAATGAATTTGGCATCGTTCATCAAGGATTTTGAAATAATTGCATATATCCCAGTCACCGTGTTCGAGTTCTCTGGGCTCCTAATTTTTTTTTTTCATGTGTAACCCCCAAGTGAGTGTTGAAATGAGATTTGGCCTTCCTCCACCATTAAAAGCTGGAGTGTTTCCACAGGAAGGCTCACATTATAAAGCTTTTGCAAATACTTGCGCATTCCGTTTTTTTTGGGGGGTGTGGGGTGGGGCTTGGAGGAGGATGGGGGATTAACATTCCAAAACCTGATTTCAGGACTATTCAAATGCATATTTTTGAATCTCCATGAATACTAGATACCTATAAACATTTAAAAACCTTTCGATTAATATAAAAATAGTTGCCATCTTAAAAAAAAATCATTTTCTTTTACTGTATAATCTTCCTTTATGGAATGTTAAACTCAGAGAGGATGAACTAAAACCACAGCATTTGTGTTTCAAACCAAGGAACTGTGGCTTTATAACCACAATGGAAGAGTAGCTTTCTATATAATTATACATGGTATCTCATTTTTAGCTCGACTATTCGAAGAATAGGGGAAGCTATCCTACTCTCCCCGTCATCGGTGTTAACGTGAGCGTTAGCGTCACACAAATGTTAAAGTTTGCGTACCACCCCAAATATTTTCAAAGTCCATTGAGATATTGCTTTCTATTTGATACTTGTTTACTTGTTTACCATCATGACCCAGTCGTAAACAGGAGCAGACACTCTATCAAGCATTTTGACTGAATTATGGCCCTTTCAACCTAGATATGCTTATTATATGTTAAAGTTGCGTACCACCCCAATATTTCAAGTCATTGAGATATTGCTTTCATATTTTGCATACTTGTTTGCCATCATGACCCCAGTCTGTAAACAGGAGCAGACAACTCTTTCAAGCATTTTGACTGAATTATGGCCCCTTTTTGACTTATAATATGCTTATTGTAATGTTAAAGTTTTCTTCATAGCTTATATTATATCAAGCTCTGAGAATAGTCGAGCGCGCTGTCGACTGACAGCTCTTGTTATTTGCCCATTTTGGAAAAATTGGACATATGTGATGGTGTGTGCATCCGTCTGTCTCGTAATTTGTGTCAGGAGCATAACTGTATAACTATTAAAGATATTGACTTTAAACTTGGCATGTAGGTAGTGTTTGAACTGGCTCTGTAGGTCAAGAGGTCAAGGTCACAGATTAAGCTAAAATGTCAAAATTGTCCATCATATTTTGTGTCCGGAGCATAACTAAATAACCATGCAAGGTATTGACTTCAAACTTGGCATGTAGGTAGATGGTAATGAGACTGTGTGCAGGGCACATGAACCGGGTCTGTAGGTCAAAGGTCAAGGTCACAAATTGAGCTCAACAGTCAAAATCTTTGTCATATTTCGTGTCCGGAGCATAACTTGTGAACCATTCAATGTATCAACTTCAAACCTGGGACGTAGGTTGGTAGTGATGGAACGATGTGCAGAGAACATGAACTTGGTCTGTAGGTTTAAGGTCAAGGTCATAAATTGAGCTCAAAGGTCAAATCTGTTCATCAAATTTTGTGTCCAGAGCACAACTTATTAACCATTCATTAATCAAGGTATTGAATTCAAACTGGATGTAGGTAGGTGGTGATGAGACAATGTGCAGAGTACACCAGTCCATGAGCCAGAATGATAGGTCAAAGGTCAGGTCACAGCAAGGTCAAATCTGCCAATCATATTTTGTGTCCAGAGCATAACTTAAGAACTATTAAAAGGTATCAACTTGAAATCTACTTTGCAAACCCCTCCCCCCCCCCCCCCCCCCCCCACACCCTTGCCACTACCAACTTTTTTTTTTTTCATTTAGTTTCTTGCCCTTTAGTATCCTGCCACTACCACCACATACACACCACACACCCTGCTCCTCCACACTCCCTCCTCTTACCTCCCACCAGAAAAAGTTCTTTGAAATTTTCCTTTTTCTTTAAATTTTGCTTCCTTCCTCCGATATAACCCTGTGGGCGTATATTGCCCCACTTGGCAGAGCTCTTGTTGGGAATAGATACTTGAAAATCAGCTCAGATTTTCAGAGTAGTATTGTGTCATTTTCTTGATGGTTTTGTTGCAAGGAATTGAGCCTCAGAGACCAAAAAAGGTCAAAATCCCCATCTCACTGCAGCTTGTGAATGTGGTTCTAGGAAGGTGCTCATGCACGTCTGCAATAATGTCCAGTTATGTATCTTGAGTCTTCTCCCAACAGTAAAGCTTTGAAAGCCATCATTGGATCCTACCTTCCAATTTGGCTTTCTTCAAAGGAGACTGGTCAAATAGATAATTTTCAGAGTGATAATCCTTCATTTCTAAGATGGTTCCACAGAATTGCACGTGCCCGCCTGCTTAGCTCAGTAGGGAGAACGTTGATCTACAGATCGTGGGGTCATGAGTTTGATTCATGTGTGGAAGTTGGCAGTTACTCCTGGAGAACAGGTTTGTACTGGTACAGAATCCAGGAACAGTGGATAGGTTAACTGCCCACCGTTACATGACTGAAATACTGTTGAAAAACGGAGTTAAACCCAAAACAAACAAATATAACAGAATTGCACAGAATTTAGACATCCGAGGCCTGCGGAGTTAAAAGTATTCTGCTACAATGATGTGTTGCTGCAGCTAGCTATGGTGCTAGTGGTTATCCATGTTTGTATTATTTGGTCTTCCTCCAACAGTAAAGCTTTGTAATTCGTCATTACTTGTACCTTGGCCATTGTTTTGACTACATACAACAAAATAACTTGAATGCAGGCAAGTCCAAACAAACTTGTCTGGACTTGGCTAGGGGCTAACAAATATTTTGAATCTCTGATGCTATGCTTACATTCAAACTTAATACTGTGGATGGGGAGGAAGGGAGAAGTTGTTAGTAGAAAAATGAAAACAATCTGTGGAGAAACAAAGTTTAATTTTTGTAACTAACACATTACAATATTGTAAACATCAAATGTTTGTGAAACCTCTTGTATTTTTCTCACCTCAAAGTATAGCACCATGAATTTGACATTAAAAAAAAACATAAAATAATCGAAAGACGTTCATCATTGCAAAACTGAAGTTAAAGGGATCTGTCATTAATTCAATCCAAATTTTATTTGATAAGAGAAATAATAAAAGATCCCTAACAACATGTAAATGCTTGAAATTTGAGCAACATTGTTGCAATTTCATCTCCTCTATTCAATGCCTAAGCACAATTTTCGATTTCATCAATTAGCAAAAGCTCTCAGCAGAAGAGAATTAACTGGAACATGCTGCCTTTTGCTCATAAAAGGTAATTCTGCTTAAGTATTGATTAAAATGCCTGGCGAGTAAAAGTTAATAAAGTCTGGAACAACCTAGCATACCTCCTTGTTTGTTATGGCTACCATATTGCAACCAAGGTATTTTTTTTAGATTTTCTGATGGACACCTCCATTTAGATATTTTGTAATAATTATGTCCAGGACGAAAACAGTTTCCAAATCTCAAATGACTGAAATAATTTGAATTTTACTGTACATAAAAGTCTTGATTTCAAAATTTCATCTCTAAAAGAAGGCACAACCTGAAACAGAATTACTATTTACTAGCAGGAGAGATCTAAAAGTTTTAATTTTGCAAGATTTCAAAGGAAATTGTTCATAAAAGCTCCATGTTTAAAGTCCATTGTGGACTGGTTAGGCTTTTAAGCAAGTATTCATTAGTGCGTATGCGTAAAAAATGTACAATATTATGCCGATTTTAAAAACCATGGTGGAATTAAAAATGTTTCTTAAGGAAATTTGTAACTAAAAGCATCTACAAGAATCTTTTATCAAGCTATATGAATGTACATGGCAGTAATTCATTTCAGGCACGCAATCATTTTCACAGTTTAATCTTAAAAATTAGTTACCACTAGTTAAATTAAATGATTTTACTAAGGTCTATGTTACTTAAATTTAAGTGCCGCTAGAATTAAGGGTGCTTAATTTTCGCTACAGCGGTTATTCAGTGCATGGGGGGGGGCGGGCGGATCCAGAGGAATTACAATCTGTTGACGCATCCACGAGTAGACATTTTAGACAAGAACATGTTTAGTACCTGCATTTATTAAACGCTCTGGTTTTTGCATTTCTCATATTATTTTGTTCAAAATTTTTGTTCAAAATTTTTAACCAGTGTTTGTAACGATACATGCATGCAGTAGAATAAACAAGCTTTCTGAAGTATCTACTTCTATACACTTTTGTTCTTTTTTGAAAAACTTCCTGCAAGTCACATTTGTGTGTTATATCTGTCTGTAATCCAAACTGCTGGACACAATAGTTGTCAGAAATGAATAACCAGATAAAATGGACCAAACCATGTAACACTTGGTCGGACTTGGCAAACTTGCATTTTGACTACCTTTTTAGCTTGTTTTGTACTGCATCTCTCCAGTGCATAAATGTACCAATATATTTTGTCAGTTGAGGATGAATTTATTGTATGTAAACCTCTGCGCCACTGGCTGTCTGGATCCGACCCCTAAATTGTGCAGCACGGGAAATGCCACCAAGCCAAGCGAAGCCATATAAAAGCTAAACTGATAGCAAACAAAATGAAGCTTCAACGCTTTTAAATCTGAAAGCCTTCAGACTTGTTTATTTTAAATTATTTTACCGAAGTATTTTACCAAAGATGATTATATCTATTACTGTTATTGTTTTATTAAGTGCAGGTTTCTGTAACAAGCAAGTTTTTCTTAAAATAGATTTTTCCCAGCTTCCAGAAAAAAGGGTACTCTTAAATATCTATAACTGAAGGACTATGTTTATATCATCTAAAACAGATCAGTTCTATTACTATTTTTATCCATTTCCATCTACAATTCTTCATTATTACTGGTATACGTCATTTTTATTGCCATATAAATGTTATAAGCTTACAGTTTCTATCAAATACTGCGTGTACCTGTATTTCAACTGGTCTATTTTAAGAGGCGGGGGAAATGCCGCAGAGACCGGAGCTTTTCGTTGCACAGTACGTCGGCATTCAGGAGAAATAATTTCTGAATCAGCTTTAGATTAGCTTCGTTTCACAGTATTCTCCTCATTTTAAGAATATTAACTGTCTCACTCAATGCAGACTGGAAAATAAGAACTTTAATACATTTAAAAAAAAAAAGTATATTTCATCTGAAGCAAGGTTTAAAAAGTTTAAAAGTTAAAAACAATACCTATAGCTAAAACCTACATCTACATTAAAATTATTTACATAAAACATCACCGGTAAATTTATATGAAAAATCATTTGCAAAACAAATCAATAACATTCCATCATGGTATTGTCCCAATTTTTACACACCTAAAGATTAATTTTTTTCCTAATGTAAGTTTTTATAAGTGACCAACTATATTTTCTTGCATTCCTTCAACTTAATCTAGGCAAGCGAACTTGTCAGATTTCTGTGATGACATCATTGATCTGATTTTTTATTCATACATCTTCCATTTTGCTAAATGGGTATATTTTCCATTTCAGTCTTCTGTGACATTTTTTTGTAGTAAATGTTAAGTATAAAGTAGTGATACAGCCTTTTTGTTTCATGTATTACTGAGATTTTGGTTCCTTAGTGTGCAGGAAAAGGGATGGGCGGGGGTATGGGGAAAGCAGGAGTTGTAATGTCTCTTGTTTTTGTTAAGTGCAAAACTTACCTCTGTTGCTCTAAGGCCCCTGATATTCATGCAAGAATTATAATATGCACAAAATAAGACATTTTCACTGCCTTTCAAAAGAGATATTGAAGATCTTCATTGATTGAAACTGGCTGTAAATTGACCTGCAACAGTTTTGTGGTTTGAAATAAATTAAATATTTCTACAAATTTGAAAATGTTAAGCTACGATAATGCAAAATATGCAAGTGACGTTGATTTATTTCTTTGAACAACTAGCTGGCATTCAGTGTTATGTAGGTATGTATCTTGTTTGGTACTGTATACTTAGTTACTGACAATGAACCATTATTTCTAGCATGTTAAAAGAGAAGCAGTTGGAGGACAGATTTTAACACTGGATTTAGCAAATATCTAAAAGGTAGTGAAGAAAGCCTTTTAAGTGTTAGCTGTGTCAAGTGCCAATGCCTCGGAAATTTAGTTTTTACAATATTGTGTTATCTAAAGAAAGTTACGGGTTAGTAAAAGACAAAAGCCACTGTGATCCCATTTTCCAGTTAACGAGTTGATAAACTATGGGTTTGTACTACTGGCAACTAGAGGAGTGAATGTACAACTATTGTAAATACTGCTAAATTGTGTCCTCCCTTTGGTGCAGCAACATTGCCTCGGTAACCAAATAAAAGAGCCGGTGGACAGTATCATACAATATTTCTGCATTCACATCCTCAAGTTTGTAAATATAACAGCAATCAGAGATTCAAACCTTGGAAGGTTGTTTGAAAGTCGAGGTCATGCAAAGAAATGAAAAAAGCGGGACGCAAAACGCCTCAACTGGAGATTATATGAAGTCTGCATTTATTAAGCTCTCTTTCAGAGTTCAAACATATAAGCAAGCTGACACATGACAATAATAAGCAAATAAATTCCCAAATATATTTTCCCATCTAGCGTAAGCAAAAAGCATAAAATATAACATATAGTAACTACTAGGAAAAAAAGTCAAGGTCGCTAAATCCTTAATATCTCCTACTATGTGAAAACGTAATTTTGTGGATGGATACATTTTTCGTGATCAAAGAAAACTTCTGATTTAGTTTTTTTGTTTTTCTTTTTCATTGAAAAAGGTTATTTTTAAAAATAGCAGTAGGAGGTATTAAGGGTCAATTTAAATAATAGCACATTTTTAACTACAACACGTACATAAAAATACGTGGACTGGTTTGCTTGAACATGTAAATCATGATTTCCATGGCAACTGAGAAGGAAGACAAATCTAAAACAGAAAAAGTGTGCAAGTGTAGACCTACAGTAATTTTCATTTGAATGTGATAACCTTGCTATGTGTCCAATATAGCAGAACTACATGAAAAAGATTTAAATATCAGAAACCTAACTTTCTAAAAATAATCCTGTTTTTTTTTTTCTTTTAATTTCTGCAGGAACTGTGTTTTAATAAATGCATAATTTTATTTAATCATTCAAATCTATAACAGAGAAAAAAAGTCATCAAATTCTATCTCAAACTTAATACATGTACGTGCTGGCTACATGTTCGAGCCAAATAAAAAAAATTCTACGTTCGTTTCATCATCTTGCACACTTTTCTGCGATTTAAGAATATTTGAACTTGGTGTAAATTGCTAAGAAAATATTGCTGCATCTGATGGCACTCGTATGGCAAACTTTCTCAACGATGTAAAAAATAACTGGTAACATTCATTACCATGGCTACTGAAACAAAGATAAATGGTTATACAATCATTAACAACAGCTGCGACTAAAACAATGTACAGAAAAAAAAAAACTACATTAATTCTAAAGTCAAGAATGTTTTAAATGTCTTCATTTGTACTACAGATTCAAAACTGGTTAAAATTAACTGCTGAACATATATCTGTATGTTTCAATATCTTCGAGACAAAATAATATCTACAAATACAGTTCCTACCAAATCCCAAAATATGTGAAGTCTATATAACATACAGTACAGTTCTTAATATGGTATGTACAGTGTTTAGTAATGTCACTTTTTCAAAATGTTCTTCAGTACTTATAGTTTTGAAATCATTATCTTTTCCAATATTTAAAAGCTTCTAGCTGAAAAAAGAAAAAGACTCGTAACATTTTAACATTAAATATTTTCTTTCATATATTTATACTATTCGTGATAGTTTTTTTCAACTTTTGGGTCTCTCCCAGTAAACTTAAAAATTTATGCCACCAGAGCAAAAGGGCAATTTTCAACATTCAAAAGGGTTTACTTCCACAACCCAACCATAGAGGAAGAAAAAAACAACATTTGTAAACAGTTTCAGTACAGCACTTAAATAAACCTATCATGTTCTCTTAGTTTCTAACCAGCACCAGCCTTTAATTAATCAGGTTCTAGATTTGACAATTCCCTCACATGGGATATATTAGATGACAAATGATTTGTCAAAATGTCGACTTTGGTCAAATTGTAACAGAGAGCATGTACCTTTCAAAGGGATCTTGTGAAGTTCACCAGTATAATTTTGTAGTCAACTTACTAGTACTTGTTCAGCTTAAACTGGAGTACCGATTTGCTCTGATGGCAGAAAACTGCCCGATAAAAGGCAAAGTCTAAGATACCAAAAATAGTAACACAGGATATCTTTTTGAAGAAATTTATCCCATTGCATACAACAAAGTCTGTCATCGTAAACTAAGCAAAAATTGAACTAATAAGAAATACTTGCCCTTTTCAAGCAATGTTCATTTTCACTTCAGATTTTATAAATGGCATTATGATGTAATTTCTTTTTATGTGTTTCACATCAAGATTACCTCCCTTTAATCAATCAACAAAGATCATTTTTTTGACAAGAGTTGTTTCCCTGTTTTAAATCAACAAAATTAGTCACAACTTGTTAGAGGAAAGACTATCTGCAATATGGCCAGAATAGCAATGGCTGTTTCACAGCCTGAGAGCCACAAAAAGCGGAAAGCATAGCAGAAATTACACTTTGGGTTAAAACAGATATCTAATATTTGTATTTTACAAAAAAGAACACGTTTTACATCACTATAAAATATCTCAAAAAGTGTTTTATACAATCACTCAAGTCAGAACATTAAATGTCCTCAAATAACATGCAAAAATCTGACTCAAAAAATCAACACGTCAGGTAACGTATCTAGTAACGCACACTGTAACAACTTTCATACATATGTAACGTCCATAATGTCTGACACTGCAGAGTTACATACTTTACTATTTACAAAAAATCATAGTTATATAACATCACATTTTACAATACAAAAACATTGAGTTACCCCAATCTAAAGGCTTAATATGCATTTTTTATTGCTTTAAAGAATAAAACTTTAAAATGTCTATTTCAAAACAATTCCTTTTTAAAAGAATAAACTGTAATAATAATTTTTAAAAGAGATATACTTCTTAAGCATTATTAATGTATGCAGGTAATGCAAACAGAGCGTTTACTTTATCTGGAATGTAAAATTGCAGTTTTGAACAAATTAAGCAAGAGCTAGATTATTAGCGAGACACATTAAGTCAGTATCACTACACAGTAATGTGAAATGTTACCACCCATTTTCTGAAAATACTGCAGAGAACTTCGGCCTCCCAAATTCAATTCAGAATGACATACAACCTTAAAATTGATCAAAGTTCAAACATTCAATGAAATGTTATGTATGTTACAACACTGACCTTTTGGAATATTATATGAAATAACTGATACTGAAATTTAACTTGTTTTAATCATTAAAAAATTTAAATGGAAAATAAAGACTTCCTGTACAAATCCTACAAGATTTTGCAAATACATGCTTATAGATTTATTTTATACGAACACAAACTTACAAATCAGACAGTATGTGTATTTTATTAGATAACTGAGATGTTCAACAGCTGATATTCTTTCCTTTGGTGCCTGATTGAGGTAACATAACATAATTATCGTAATCACCATAACCAATGTAAATGTTTAAATAAGTCTTCATTTAAAGTCATGAAGATGAAAACCTAAAATACTGCAGCCTCCTTCAGAGCCCCGCAAATTCTTTCCATTGTCAACTGGCATACTTTGAAACATTCAAAGGTTAACATGACAAAAATCAAATGTTACCTTGTTTCCCCACAGTTTAGTAATGGTAACGTAAAAGTAACGTAATATTTCAGGTTTATCTTCACAACACTCAAATGTGACTAATTTTATTCTAATATAAGAAGGCATATTTTGCCAGAAATCACATATATACACATAGAATCCACAACTTCAGACAAAGTCACTGGGACACATATAATAAAAACATACATATCACAAATAAACATATTACGTAACTCTTGTGTCTAACTTCTGTTACACCTTTGTAGTGTTAAAACTTGTGTAAAACAAATGGAACTTTATATTCAAATTTCACAAAGGAAGTTTCATCTAAAATGAAAAGCAGTACTCATCAAAGAAATAACTGGTTCAAGTTGAAAATTTTACTGCAAATGCTGACCGGCACCTAAACAGTAACTAGACTTATGCTTGCTCAACATTGTACAGAGATATATTCTGTACTTGATTTTTACCCAGAGAGTGACCGATATTAAACAGTCTTTTTTAATTTTTTCATATCGAGAACAAATTAAATTAGACATTCTCGTTTCAGTTTTGTCTTAGCATTAACTGTTATTACATTTCATAAATCATAATGTGAGCTTATATCAATGAAAAAAAACTACAGTGTACCAGGTTTGGGAATGTAAAGCAAAGAATTTGCTCAAAACTGACTAAATCTTTATTTTTGTTGGGTTTAGATCACACCAACACAATTATAGGCAACTTTCTAGCTTTTAACGGTGGAAGAACACCCAGGTACCCCTCCAGATGTTATTTCAAACATGGGTGAGCACCTGGGTATGCATAACTGAACATTTCCAGTAAACTTGTATAACCAGTTATTTCAAAGACAGATTCTGTAAACAGCTCAACCATTATTAAAATAACAACACAATAGGATCAACCTTTTGCAATCCAAGTTGTGGAAAATACCAACAACTTGTAAGAACTACCAACAACTTCAGAAAAGCATTACCTTCCATAAAAACTTGTGTTAAATTACTTAAAATATAAAAAAAACCTCAATATCTTTATAAATATATTAATCAAACCATTTTAAAATGTATTGTATAAAATAGAAATGAAAAAAAAAATCAATTTACTTCAGAAATTTTTGTTTCAATTATATTTCCAAAATTAAAACTGTAAAAAAAAAGCTTTGTATCTGACGTAAGTTTAATGTGATTGAGCTGCAAAACAAAAACAAATTATAAAATTCAAAGAGAGATTCTCATTGGCCAATGTCATGAGCCATGTGATCATCTCATGCACCAATCGGAAGATTTGTATCTAAACATAAAAATAAACATCCATAATCATCATTACAAATAAATCAGCACTTAAAAAATGACTGTACAAGACTATCAAATTGATTAGCATTTTAATTAGTGAAATAATTTGAGACTAAATTCAATCAGCCCTATAACCCTACTGAATATCTATCATTTTTCTTCTGAATGATTTTTTTTCTTCATAAATTCTATTCTTTTTTCCAACATACAATAAAAACACTCTGCATATTTGCTGTAAAAACAACTAGCAAAGAATGTTTGCATAATTAAACTGATATTACTTAGGTGAGTATGCTGTAATTCCATCTAACAGTTAGTTAATGGTCTTTTTCATTATACTTCTTGCTTATATTTAATAGTATTCCATGTAAAATTTTAGTTATTCAGCAAGGCCAAGGACTAAAATTAACAATAATAACAACAACTTATATTTCACTATACAATATGTAAATGGTTTCTCAGTAATTGTAAGTAAAACATATATAAAAAAACTTGACATTCTTATCAACCTACAATATGTAATAAAACATGGCACTTTCTTTTTCAAAAAAACGGAAATTTGGTTGATTCATTATGATGACTATTGGATGATGAATGATGAACTTAAAAAAAAATCATGAGTTACTTAACAAGAATAAATATAAATGCAAGTTTCACCCTTGTAAAAAGACTTAACTTTATAAAAGAACAGTGAATATCATTAACAAAGCAAAAACAAAGTCGGATTTTCTGTAACCGTTTAACAACCTAAGACAGTACTTAGAAAGAGGATTCTTTTTCTTCCTCTCTTTGTTTCTACTTATTCTGAAATTTTGAATTGGCTGCTAAATACTCCAAAAATTGCAACAGATGCTTTTCAAATGGCTGACTCAGATACTCAATTCATATTAAATAAGATTTGATAAATGGACAGATTTGCTGACAAAGAAACTATATCTGATACAAGTTTCTAAACAAGTATTTATACAAAATAGGCATTTTAGAAACAGTTTTGTCCCACAGCTGCAGGGACATTCACAATCTATGGCACATAGTTTTAAAGTTTGGAACGTGGTTTCGTTAGTTAAATCGGAAGTTTGCGTGCACCATACAGCATTGCACCAGTCATGTTTACAAAAATAATAAGTGTACAACAATAATATTAAAACAACTAAAAATGCTTTGAGAACCATCACAAAAAATAAACACTTTGCTTTCATAATTTTGGTGAAGTTTTACTTCACCAGAATCATGAGAGCCATTTCTCAAAGTATCATGAAATATGAAGAAGTAATGCAGTTGTCAATTTGGCCTTATCATGTTAATTTCCCATGGGGTCAAAGGTTAAAAGCAATGTTCTTCATTCCAAATTAACCAATGAAAAGCACCCTTACAGAAAATTAACATAAATGAACCAATCAGTGCACTGTGTAGGAATACAAATGTTCTCAATAGGAATGCTTCTGCAATCACCAAAGCAAGAACTATTTTTCATCATAAAGGAACCTTTACTATACAAAATAGACAGAATTAACAAAGCAGAGCTGTCTGTCTTTTTGTTGTTTTTTTTGTTTTTTTTAATATTTTTCATTTCTAAACAATTGTTATGTGATTTCTTTTAAAGCTATACATGGAAGTTATGTTTCAAGTGCTTAAAAAACAACTCGGGTATTGTGAAGCAGGATTAAACTGACAAGCAGATGGCATATATTTCCCCCGACGCTTCGCCAAGCTTGTAGAAAAATAACTCTGATGACATTTTTTACACCAGTAATATCACAATTGAGAGAATTTCGATACTAGAACAGGAATCTGTGTCATTTTTGCACGTATTTTATACGTTGATGCTAAAGATTTCTATACTAGTATGGATATGGCATTTGTATCTAAGTGGTTTTAAACCACAAATTAACATACAAAATGTCTTTTTTTATCACATAATGTTTGGTTTTCATTGGTTGGTTGCAGACTTCTCACTCCTCCAATCAACTACGGCGGCCACTTGTAACATGTAAAAAGTTAAGTCAACAAGTCCTTCATTGAAAATTTTGACTAGAAAATGACAGTTCATTTTTGCCTCCTTCTGGATAAGGAAGTTATGATGATAAATGAATCATTCTCTTTGATTTTTTTTTTTCACAAATTAACATGAAATGCAGAAAAGTTAGTTTAAAACATCTAAAAATATTCTGAGAAACTCAATTTTGGTACATTCCTTCTTTAAACATTTTAGTGGCATTATTCTGATGGTGGGAGAGCAACTGGTATATGATAATATTTGCAAGTTGGCCGCGAACATTTCCCGCGCACTGCATCCCTACAGACGGTCACACGACCCTCATTTACTTCTACATAATCTGAAAAAGATATAAAAACAATATTGTATAATATACTGAGTAAACAACATAATCTGTCTGGTAAAAAATACACAATAATGTATTTTACATATGTAATATTGACAGACACACCTAACTTAACACAATTATACCAAATACGAAGCATCAGTACTGAACTGTTCCCAGGATTTGAACACCCTCCAATAACCGAGGTAGAGGGCAAACAAATTTCAGTGTCAATTCTTTATATAGCAATCTCATCATGGTAAACAAATTTATCACATCTGTCTTTTTTTAAAAACTAATTTGCATAAAATTAACAGTAATTTACAAACATTTAAAGTTTAATAATAATTTAATCGCAGTTTTCTTACGGCTTGCCAGATATCTTTATTAAAGTAAAAGTCGATAAATATGCAAATTACGTCACAGTACTTTAACCAGTTTATGAATAAATTATGCAAATTGGAAAATCTAAAAGATATCTTTTTTATCTAAAACTACAAAATCTCAATCTAAAATCAAACTTCTTTGTCACTTTCAAGAGAAAGTTGGTTTTATTTCCTTAATGATTTCTTTCAATATTTCTTCCTTGTCTCCAAACCTGTCAAAGTTTTCTATTCTTACTGAAGCAAATTACTTTTTATCTTCACTTCATCCATGGTGGGAGACAGACATCAAGAAATATCTTCATTAATTTTATAATAAGTAGAAGCCATAAAGTATTTTGTAAAGCAGTCCAAGGTGTAACTGCTATGATGCATCCCAAGGAAGAAAAATATTTATTTCTTGCAAGACTGTGATTCATATGAAGGACTTTTAATTTCAAGACTAACAAAAAGAATTAATGATTTAGACGGTTGTGCCCCAAGAAAATTATGTTGTGCAAGTATTGAAAGAGTCTTAGTGGGTCTTTAAGTACCATAAAAACTCAAAAGATAGTAAATGATACTCACCCTCAATAACATGAACATACTTGCATGTAGGCCTCTGACACAGGCCTAACTTAAAATCTTTGCACACTGGGAGGGTGTCCAGCAACTGTAACAGCAACAAGGTCAAGGTCACATGTATTCTGTTCCCAAGGTGACTAAATTTTTTCAAAGTATATAGTTTGCTTGCCTCCTTTTTATAATTTGATGTAATTTAATGTTGTATAAAATTTGGATTGTGCAGTTATACAAATAGTTCAGTAGCAATTGAAATCCAATTTACAACTTGGCAAATAAATTTGCTTGTATTATCTCTGACCCTTGACCCAAATCTATTAATTTCTGAAAAGGAGGCAATCAATACTAAAACATACAACATCAAGAACAACATTTTGATACATTTTCTACTGGTGAGGTGCATGTTAAACAAAAAGTAAAATTAGCAAAATTAGTAAAAAATAAAAGTTCCAACTAAAAGTACAGGATGGTTAGTTTGTAAGATATCCGGCACTGCAAAGCACTTATTAAAAGGTTTTAGTGGCAATCCGAAGATATAAGCTGCTTTTACTAGCTTTGTTAGGTGTAATATGTGTAAATTATCAAAATATACCCACATGCAGTAATATGGCAATTTGGGATATTGTTATGGGAAACTTGCAACCATATGGGTAACAATGCACACTATACAAGACCTTTTCCCATTTTTTATCTTGATGTCAATGAATACATAAAAACATTACATGTCTTTTTTGAGAAAGCCCATTATCATTCTAAAAATGTATGACAAGCCTTAAGACACAGACCCTTATTTTACAAATCCTCCATAGATATTTTATGGAAGTACAGAATCTACTTCAATCAGTTTAGAGACTTCTGAATCTAACTAATTCTAAACTTAGATTTTCTATTTGAACCAGTGTTCAGTTCTGTATTTTTAACCAGTGTACAGTTTTGTATTTTTAACCAGTCTAGTTTTATATTTGTAACCAATTTGAAGTTTTGTATTTGTAACCAGTCTACAATTTCATATTTGTAACCAGCCTACTGTCTCATGTGTGTAACCAGTCTACAGGATGACACAGACCACCAAAAATAGAACTGCAGACAAATACTTTCAAACAAAAGGAAATCAGGACTGTATTCTCCATTCTAGAAGGATAAAAGTTGATTTTCAGGCATGTCCTAGGTATAATTGAAGGGAAGTACAGGACTACATTTAGAATTCTAGTTAACTTTGTACTTTACAATATACAGAATCATGCAAGACTGGATGACTACATTGAGACACTGAAGCATCTAAAAGTTACAGTCTTTTTTCCCCAAAACTGCCGTTTCTGAAACAGCAGTTACATAAGACTCTTGGTATTCTCAAAACTACATCCCCTCCCTCACTCAAATTCTAATGATAACTTTGGCCAAATTTCCACTTTTTATCCCTTTATAATCGGCATTTATTTTTCAAAAAGTAATAAATCTGCATATCAGGGAAACACTAAAGCATCTACCATAATATAAATAATACAAAATCATTCCGATAGGCTTAAGATGAACTGTGACTTCAAATATTAAAGTTGAAAAAAAAAACCGGGCTTTTAGAATGTTACATTCAAGGAATGATAAATACTATTGCTTTCCGATTTTCATTTCAAAGTCCGTTCCTAAACTGAAATGACGTCTGAATGTATTTCCCTGATTTACAGGAAAAAAAAAAACAAAGAAAAAAATTGAAGTTTAGTCTTATACCTGTTTATTATCATCAAAGTAATTAACACTATGTGCATTGCTGGCTACAATGCTCCCTGGAAGCGGGCCCGTCACCATCGCTGTTGCCATCTCCGGGGCAACAACCATCGGTACTGTTACCATGACGACAGTTGTGTCATGACCACCGCCATGCAGACGGGCAGGCCAATTTTATTTAGTGTCAATATTTGTGTAATTTATGGCAAATGTTTTTTTTTGTATTTTTTTTGGTCAAGCAGCGGCGAGTTTTTTTTTAATACACATGCAGGTGTGAGAGTAGGTGTTGAAGCAATAAAGCACACGAACAGATGAACAGGTGCAACGAGCATGAAATAAAAGATAAATACAACACAAATGTTAGCTAGTGTGTCAACTAAGTAGTAGTGCCATTTCAGTGCTATAGCTACGAATCAATTTATGGGATATGCACCAGGTTCCATATATATATATATATATCCATTCTGATACACAACCACTTTCTCTAGGTTTTGCAATTTATTTAGAAAGTTGTGAATTTCTAAATGTATATTTGAATATATGTAGCAGCAAACCAGAAAATAAACTTTCCAGTGCTTTTTAATTTGCACTGAAATGGCACTTATGTTAATAAAAAGCAGTTAAGGTTAAAATTGCAACTTAAAATAAAATATTAATACACCCTTTCCCTTTCTTGTTAACCATGAGGTGTTTCTAAATTTCTGCACAAGTAACATAATACCCTTGGAAAAGTTAAACCCAGACTTTCTATTTCAAATTACAGCCAATACTTCCTAACCCTGCTAATTTTCAAGAATTAACTTGTCCTCCTTTCAATCTGAACAGTACCATTAACCCATTAACTGTTAAAAGGGGTGCATACCAAAAAGATACTGACTGAACAGCGAACAGTGCAGATCATGATCTGTGCAGGCTGATCATGATCTACACTGGTCGCAAAGGTAGAATCAGTTGCGTCCAGCATGATAAGGGTTAAGTTATATAACACTGTTTTCCAGTTTGAAGTATTTAAATGCAAATGTTTGAGGCATACTAAAAATGGTTGAATCCCCCCATCCCAAACACGCACACCCTGCATGGTGACACAAGAAAGGTCAAATTAAAAAATGTTACAGAAAATATATGAATGGTAATAAACTATCATAATGTTAAATAACAGAACAGATGATCATGACTTGTACAGTTATTAGATATTTTGTATTATGGCCTTTTTACAAAACAGAATATTTTTGGGGGTTTGAAAACTTGCAAAAACCAACCAATGATAAGCCATGAATAGTTCCAGATAAAATAATTGTACATGTTCATCTGCTAACAAAACAAAATTACAACTTTTATTAAACCAAATTAAAATTCCCATAATTATCAAGTGAAATTAAGCTACAGGTTCTATTTGTGTATGTATAGTAACTGTATTTGTATCCCTCATAAACACTCAGAATATTATTTCTATTTGTTACACAATATTCTGTCAATAAAAACTGCATAAAACCTTCTCTTGATCATCATCATCATCATCATCATCATCATCATCATCATCACCATTTTACTACCTCAATACAAGATTTCTTAATAATATTTTCACGCTATTGTACTTAGATGTTCTAATGACACAATTTAGTTCCAGTTACAAAACCAACATAAACTAGAGATGCTTTTGAGAAAAGCGCATGTCTCCCACAACTGCCCCTTAGATGATGAAAAATGTTAGTTTCTCTAGATGTTTTAGACGAGTGGATCCAATTAGATGGTCTGGATGAGTGGATCCAATCAGTAATTCAAGGGCCATAAATGAAAAGTGCCTGGGTGGATTTGGCTAGTTATCGAACTTGGGTAAGGTCTTATGGCCAAACACATTTTGTTCAAGTTTGGTGAAGATTGGATGAGAAATATTCGAATTAGAGTGCGGACAAGAGTAAAAAGACTGATTTTTGGTAATTCAAGGGCCATAACTCCAGGACGCCTGGACCGATTTGGCTAGTTATCGAACTTGGCCGAGGTCTTATGGTCAAACACATTTTGTTCAAGTTTGGTGAAAATCGGATGAGAAATGTTCAACTTAGAGTGCGGACAAGCTTTGTGACAGACACACACACAGACAGACAGACAGACTGGAGTAAATCAATATGTCTCCCACACCACTGTGTGGTGGGAGACATAATTAAATAGGACAAGAAAAGTCACAGGTGTTTAGATCCATAACAAGATCTATCCAGACAAATTTCACATTTCATTAAGTGAAAACTAATATCAAAGTGCACACTGACATATTTAGTGGACATTTTATAGAACACAAGTACTTACAAGACACCGGTATGTATTGTGGCTGATTTAACTGCATTGCAGCTATCGCCTGTTGATAGGACGTCATATTCGAGATCGGTTGATACATAGGTAAACCCTTCGCATCGGCCACCGCTACACGTTTATACTGCCCAACCATGCCAGGTACTTGCGACTGAAAGATAAACATAACCACCCAATTGCCTCACCAGTCTCCCTAGTTGCAAACCAAATAAATATGAAAAATATGAATACAATATATCAGTGGTATCAAGGATTTGGACAACTCTATTGTCTGTTATATAAATCTGAATGATGACAACAACTTCAGCAGTTGTTTACCCACATCCTTAATCAACTTTGACCCATATTATTTAAACAGCATCCCCTTCCCAAACTAATACACTTTTAATGCTGCACACAGTTTCAAATTGCCATCATTTTTTTGGAAGTTTTTCGCTGAAAATAAAGCGAAAAGCGACTACTTTCTCAACAATAATCCGAGAGATGATTTGCCAGATTGTAACAATTGCACATGTTTCTAATGTCATTTACCACAATCTGATTTTCATTCCTCAAATTACTTGAACGGTTTTCACTCATTTGTAAAACATACAGCAACCAATTTCAGAACACTGCAATGACAGTTTGCAAGTTTTATCAAAGTCTGCTAAAAATATTGTAATACCTTTCCATCTTGTACCAAATAATACATTAAGAAACAACAAGAGCACCGCCTATGGGTGCCATCACTCGTCTGCAAGTGCTGGTCAGTATATTAAGAAGTGTTCTAGTTCAGAATTTGTAAGTACAAAAGGGGCCATAATTCTAACAAAATGCAGGTTAGAGTTATGGTTCTTGGCCTACATAGTCATCTTAGGATGATAAACAAGTGTGCAAATATTCAAAGCTGTAACTCTTACAGTTTTTGAGAAAAGATGGATGTAAACAAATATTTTAACCAATAAACTCAATTTTTTTTAAGTACAAAAAGAGCCATAATTCTGACAAAATGCATATCAGAGTTATGGTATTTGGCCTACATAGTCCCCTAATGATGGTACACAAGTGTGCAAAGTTTCGAGGCTGTAGCTCTTACAGTGTTTGAGAAAAGGTGAACCTAAAAAAAAACAATTTAACCAATGCCGACAATCAAGTGACGACAGTACCTTGTAGATTTTTTTTTAAAAATCAGACAAGCTAAAATGTTCCAATATAATTATGAGTAAGTAAATGATATGGTTTGAAAAATGTATAAATGTGGAAATCCAGGAGATACATCATACCCCTGAAAATGATCTGCTCAAGGCAAACTGCTACCAAATTAATTAAAGTACAATTCAGAATTGTTTAATACTTTATCATTTATATCACAACATAAGAATAATAACAACGTCATAAACAAAATTGCACTTTATGAAGCACCAATTCTGATTGACTCCTGTATATTTCACACATGAGTGATTTTTCTAAAGAGGGCGGGGCTTTCATATTTATTCAGCAATTTGAGTGACAGGATTCTGGTTTTACTGTAGGCTGCTGTCCAATGTATAACAGGACAGAATTCTACCAATTGTTGCTCCAGATACATTTTACTCTGTGTAATGTACATAGACTTTTCTTTTGAAATTCTTTAAAAACCCAAATGCCTGCAGTGCAATTAATTAATTTATGACAAACAAGGTTCATTGACTCTTGGCACTTTCTGTCAAAAGTGGCAACTTTTTCACTTGTTAAACAATAAATAACTTGACACAGGTTTAACAAAAGTTGCACATTGTGTCTTACATGTGCTTCTGTGATGATCAATTTCTTCTGGTACTAAAACATTAACATCCTACCACCTTCAGTATTGCCAAAATATGTCCTACCGAGTCTACAATTCTAAATGAATGTATACTATATAAAGCAGAAATAAGCAAACAAATTAAACCATCACTGAGTGCAAAACACAGAGTAAAATTATATTTGAGCTTTCTTTCAAGCAAATATGGATTCTGTTTACTTATGGGTGTGATATGTACAAAACATATAATCCCCTTGACACCCCCTACTGAAGACACACCCTTGCAATTAAAGATGTCCAAATCAAAAAATCTTGTAAATCTTCAGATTTTCATCCATAGGCAGACTTTCAATGAAGTTTTCAATTTTCTCTTAACATTTTATTTAATGCACAAAAGTATTACTAAAACTTATAATATTAAATTAGACAAGCGCATGACAACTGTCATGTTTGAAAGACTATACCATTTATAAATCTTACAAACAAAAATCTGCTCAGTTTAGAAACCCTCAAGGCAAAAGGAGGCCTGCACAAATTCATTTTATGTAACCAGCTAGATGTACAAGTCTCTCAATCTTTAATTCATCAAGAACGTTACACATAATAAAGTGTAACCTGTAATCAATTCTGTATGGGGAAAATCTGCCTTGAATGAAAAACAAAATGCAAAATCACATGACAAATTGAAAATATTTCTTATCCTTTGCTGAAAGTGCAAACTGTATCAAATATTATAAAAAACGGTCAAATTTCTACACGGCAAAAAAAGCTTTCCAAAAGGACAGATAAAAATACGGAAATGGACAAAAAACAAGCAGTTTCTAGCAAAATTTCGTTATAATATCCAAACAATAAATACTGGTCTTAGTTTCTAATAATACACAAGCCAATTCAGTTTTTATATTCCAGCCAACATGCATTAGCGTGAAAAGTCCACGATTTAGCATCGATTACACGAAAAAAATCACGCACTTCCTCTATAAACAGCTTGACTAAGTATTGATGGTGGCAAGTACTGATAAATTTTAACTCATATTAGTAACAAAAAAAAACACAGGTAAATAAAATCATCAAACATATGAAAAAAATCTGAGATAATACTGTTTAGGGAAATGAACAATTATTCTTTTTAAATAACCACATTTTTTGTTCCTTGCCTTATCCGTCTGTTATTTGTGACGTAATATTAAAAGGAATAAATCTTCTTACTACACTATTATTACTTCTAAATGAATTTAAGTACATTATTAACATAAGTGACTTAGTTTGTGACCTTTGAACTACACTGTCTCAATTTTTTCTCATAACAGTTTCATTGACATCAAGTGTCATAATAGAATCAAGTGTCATTGTAACAGGACTTACTGAAATAGCACAAAATGCTTAACTGCAAGACACCATATTATTTTGCAAAGAAACTGGGACTGCTATATTTTGATATTTCTATAATAATTTCTCATGATTTTCATGTCTGGTTACAGATGCTCACATTCTGCAATATGTTTTTTGAACAAGTTTCATTATGAACTGAAACTGAAAATGTCAGCACAGTTTATGACACAAAAAAAAAACAGCCAAAGCTGCTTCATAAGCATTTAATTTGTTTTTGAACATATCAGTATACAATGTACCTAATGGTAATTTTCTAAAGCTGCTTGAGAAGTTTGGGGATTTTAAACCAATGACCTCTGTAACTGTATACTACTTTAAGTATTATACTTGATAATGTCTGTAAATGTGTTTGTTTTTTGTTTTGTACAAAAACATAAAAATGACAGCTTCATAAAATAGACATGAAGACAGTGTCCTTCAAATACAGACTGTATTTCTGTCTATCTATTTGTAAATTTTGTACATAATTTTGAGGCCCACTTGGAAGACTGGGCATGCCTAATAGTGTTGCCTCAATAAATAAAGTCATTATTATTATTATTAATATTATTATTACAGTGACTAATACTTTCAAAATGTAAGTATCAAGTTGAATGCTTTGAAATACATGCAAATGTGTATATATTTCCCAAAAACAAATCTAATCAGAAAAGTTTTACAAACTCACATAGTTATTAGCATTTGGTATCAAAGAAAAATAACTGATCAAAGGAAATGCAACTCTGCTTGGACCTCTTAGAGCAGAAATTTCAAAGAAACTGTATGTATTGCATTATTTAAGTTCAACATAGCTAAAACAGTCTAGTACCCTGCCCTATCATAAGTAAAAAAACAACAACCTGAACTGGGATCATATTGTGAAAAGTTTAATTACTTAAATATAATCTAGATTTTCCAACATTTTTCAGCAAACATCTCTTACATAGTTCTTAGTAGATGAATTTACTAACTGGCACTACAGACAAAAATACAACTAGCTCAAAAACTCTGAACTGGAATTTTTAGAAGCTGCCAAACAACGAAGACAGTGAGCATTTTCCAAATTTCAGGAGCAGGAATGTTGGGATTTCTAAAGTATAACATTTTAAAACTAAATGTTTCCATAAAAATGTATTAGAACTTTCTCTTCAATCAGCAGGTTTTCTTTGATCACCTTTCATTTGTTTTGTGATATAGACTGATACAATTCATTGTTTACCTTTGGTCGCTGTTGCACATGTAGCTTATATCAAAATTAGAGTAGGCACAGAACACCAGGTACTGCTTCTACTTTTAAGTGATTAGAATGTTATTTTATTTTTAGTCAAATGACATTCCTGTTTATTTCAAGCAATTTTTCATGAAAAAATTATGGTAAATTTATAATGAAATGTGAGTAGAGTAATACATCATGCAGTTCTGAATAGTAAAAGCATTACTTGATTATTAATAGATGAATTGATTGAAATTCAATAAATAAAATATTTAACTTCTGTTTTTCACAAATAAATTAACATATTTTAACTGGTGAAAAAAAATCTTAAAATTTTAACTTCACTAAAGAGCATTTCTATCTAATTTACATTACCAATTACATTACCAAAATAGTCATATATATATATGTAAGATGATTTTGGTAACATAATTAGTAAGGTAAAAAGATTTCTTCATAATCATTGATTGATTATAGAAAGCTGATGACTATGCAGTAATATGGTTAAGATTCATTAAATGAATGGGAACTACTTTCCAACTGTAAGATTTTGAGGACATGTAATGTAAATTACGCAAAAATATGATCAAGCAACAAAAAATGAAAAGGAAAAGCAATGATTCTTTTTATTCACACCAAATATCACTACACCACCATCAAATATTTAAGCTGTATACAAAGGTCAAATTAAAGAGTTAAACTCATATCACCAATATACACGTTGTGTAGTATTAAAGAATGAAATAAACTCTACAAGCAGAAAATAGAGCGGAGTAATACGTTTATACACAATATACGTTGTCATGTGACTGTGCAATTTCATCCTAAGCTGACTACATCTACATGCGAAAAGCATGATGGGAAAATTTTATTTTTGTTTTTCTTTAACTTTTTACTTTTTCTTTTCAAAAAGTAATTTTCTGAGACCTGTTACTGCCATATGCAAATACTACAATTTTGAAGTTTAAGCAATTTTTAAAGGCTGACTGAATTTTTTCAAAAATGTAGCTTTCTTTTCAATTTAAGGAAGAACATATCAAGTTTTTAATATGCATTTGTTTCATAATAAGCATTCTGTGTCTTAGTTAAACGACATAAAATTGCAAAATTTTGACAAGAATGTAAATGCAAATTGTATAATCATTTAAATTTAAGTCAAATTTCCCAAAACACAATTATGAAATAATTAATAACTGAAATGCACTGGAACAGGTCTTAGAAAATTTTAGAAATGATTTGAAGTTACAAGTACCAGCATAAGATCCTCGCTTGGGTCACGAGGTCGTTTCTTGCCCGTCAATACCTCGACCACTTGTGGCTAATTTTTTGAAAAAATTAGCAGAGATGTAGCACAACGTACGAATGTTTGTACAACATTGTCAAGGATGTTTGATTGGCCGTAATGTTGGCGATTTTGGCGGGAATTGGCGGCACATGACAACAGCAAGCACAGCAGCACAAGGCATTATGGGTAGTAGTGGTTGTGATGAAAATAAAAATAAAATAGCACCATCGGTAAAAAATGTTCAATCCAACATGCATAAGATATTAATTTTTATGATCTATCTCCATCCAATAGTTTTGGTACTGCGGTAATTTTGTATGCTGTAATGTAACTTCTCCCATAACGAGAAAAACTATAAATTGGTTATGTGTGTTTCATGCGAGAATGACTCTTTGTGGAAGTTAAAAATATTCTGCGTCCTCATAAGAAACGCTTTTTGTGAAGCCTTAACTTTTATAGAACAGCCAATAGACAACTACTGCACAGAGACCATTTTTGTTAATTTGTATTCAATTTTTTTTTTTTTTCGAAAGCAGTTCATGTGAAGCTTAGATTGTTAGTGGAAAATCTTGAAAAATTCGCAAGCAAATGGAGTACTAAAGACAGGAATCTACCAAATGAAAAATTTCACAGCAGTTTTGCACCTTTGCTATCCCAAATGCAGTCTAATCTCTGACATATTTACAAAGAGTTCATCCTAGCATGTTTATCAAGCTTCAGACAAAACTGAACATGCCGCTGTCCTTAGCAACAAGTACTTAGCAACAGTTACAAAAATGATATTCTAAAATGTAAAAGCTCAAATTATAACACTTTTGCTAAATGAATGATGGTTTGGAAAAATAGAAAAATAAAATCTATTCATAAAGCCAATTAGCTTGTACAATAGACTATGGATCAAATTCAACACCTAAGCATTGGCAAGAAATTTTAAAACTTGAGTGCAAAGGTCAAGGTTAAAATGTGTAAATATAGCTAAGAGGTCAGAGGAATAGATCAATTTTGTCCAAAAAAAGATGCAAAATATTTGAATTAAGACAACTCATTTGATTTTAGTGTAAAGCAAACAAAAGCTTTTTCCTGAAATGAAAAAAAGTTTGTCCTCATACTCCTGCAACAAAAATAATCTTTATTTCGGCTTAATTTTGAAGGGCAGGTCAAGAAGAAATTCAAAATGGCTGCCTCCATGCTGTTCAGCCAGTCACATGACACCATGTATCCAGGAAGTGCATCATTTGGAATGCCTTAGCTGTTTTTGTACAATTGTGGTACTGGTAGGTGGGGTTTTCCCTGCTGATACGTTAAAAGCTGTTCCTTGCAAGATTAGCATAATTCATCTAGGAGAAACTAATTCAAGCCAGTAAGCTGAACAATAAAAATCATCAAGATATATTAATGTAAACATTTTCAATGCATCTTTTGCAAATATACTGCTGATCAAATTTATTCAAACCTTTTCAAAAGAGGGAAATTGATTATATTTACAAGCTATATTATTTTATGAATAGTTCTTTTCATCTGTTTCATATAATGTATTTGAACACTCAAGTTTCATTTGAATTTATGCAAAACAAAATGTTTACATTAATATACCTTAGAAAACTGAGTATATTGAAATACAAGCAATATAATCGTGAGATAAATGTAAACATTGGTACATAATTTCATTAACAACTGTACAAAGCAAAAGACAAATTACTGCAGTCATATTTCATATTCTACAAGTACATAAAAACATTGCTACATAAATAGTAACAAGACCATGCGTAAGGTCCCAACTTGGCCTCTGAAACTTCTACAACAGGATTGGTATTTTTGTGGTCCCAGTACAACAAATATTTGAAACTTAATGCACCCCTGTAACATTTTTTTGTTTGCATATGTTTCCATTTGCTTGAAGTTCAACTGGCATTATGAAAACATGCCAAGTACATAGAAATACTGATCAATGTATGGACCATTTTGTAGTTCTTTTAACATGTACACGTGTTTCGTGTGTCAAGGAAGCAGGAGGCAAAAGGTTGAAGGTCAAGAAGGTGAATAGACAAGGCACTACTGCACTACCATAGGCAAAGTGATATTAAAAGCTCTTCTACAGTGTAAGAATAAATACAATATATCCAATCACCAGAAGTGTTACAAAATGAAACTAAGATGTAAAATTTCTAATTTCAAACTGAACGAAACACAATCATGATGCACACTTTGCATCAAAATGCACAAAAAAAAAATCCCACAATTTTAAAAACAAAATTTGACATATATATTTAGAAAGCTTCCTTTACATAATTGATTTATATCTTGAATGTCAATCTTCAAGCAGAGGCGTGTGTAAGCTGCTGAAGCTGTATAAGCAAGTGCTTCTACTGCCCCATTACCACAGGCCTTGACGTTATAAAATTTTACTTACAGCTCAAAAGCTCAAGTATTCTGATTGGTTAGATTTGAGAAATGAAATCATCTCTGACCAATCAGAAAAAATGAGACAAAATTTGAACGACAAAGTAACTTTTATAACATCAATGTCATAAAAGAATGAAACCGAATTCCCTATCATTTTGTTTCTCATTACAATGTTTAACAGGAAGGTTTTATAGGTAAAAGATAGGATATAACATACCATACCAAAACAGGGTGAAGACAAATAAAGTTTGTGAAGGAATACATGTAGACTGGGACAAGTTGTACCACTCAAAACACCTCTCAATAATAGCTAAACTAGCTGTGTAGTAGCAATGTATTACCATAGAAACTTGAGGAGTGTCACATTGAAATGATCCATTCAAAACTCTATTTGATTCAATTTTGAAAATTATACGTACAAAATGAGAACATTTAAAGTCTTAATTTCAACATTTTAAAATGAAAGTTTCTATGATATTTTTTTTTCATAAAATAAATCTCATAATACCTTCAGCTACTTCACTTGAAAAAGTTTTACTATATGATAAACTAAAAACTTTTAAACATAATATTATGTGAAAATCAGGTTTTTATGTTCAAGAAAAATATGAGAGAAAATTCATAAATATCTGAAACTATCTTGATTAGGTTTTTTTTTCTCAAGAAAACTATGAGAAAAGTTTCACAAACAATCATTGCTGATATTTCAGTTTACATAGCTGGAGCTATTATGAGATTTTCAGGTTGAAATTCAAAGAGAAAAGACTAAAAAACAGCAAAAAAATGTTGTGAAATCTGATGAAGCTAAAATGCATCACAATTTACTGGAGATCAAAAGAGAAAGACCGGTAATGAAATAAAATTTAAGAGGATTGGAATTGGAAGGTATTTTAGGAAAAAGAAATTCAGTTCAAAATGAAATAAAGAGATTGATCTGAAATAAATAATGAAATGAATACAGGACAGCTTTCAAGGGAGGAAAAACTGTGATACATTTTAAAGATGAAAGGGGTTTTTAAAGCCTCATTATACTGGATTGGTCTGCATTACTTTGTGCTGTAGTTACAAAAAAATTAAATTGCGAATATATATATATCACAATTGTTCTGTTGAACGGAATCACCTCTAAAGTGGGTTTTGAATAAGGATCACAGATTGTTTTCTGTGGAAGTCAAAATAAAAAGATTTTAGAATATAAGTTCATTTCACTGATTTTAAAAACTGATTAATTTATAAGGGCTTTAGAAAAGCTATCACAGTGCCTGTCATTTCAGTTTAATCAAAGCATAGCTAAATGGTAGCCTGATAATAAAGCAGGGCGAAGCATTAAGATTTGAGCTTCGCAAAATATCAGATACAATAAGCATATATTGCATCTAACTTTTAGTCATCTAGCAACAGGAGATTATCCAGTATAATGTTTTCCAGAAGTTAGCAGTGCAACTACGATTCTAAGATGGGTACCAAACATGGTTCAACTAAAATATCTGCCTAGAAATAAATTTCTGAGAATAAAGAAGTCTTCCAATTTTTTTTCTTCATTTTTTTTGCTTTTTGACATAACACGTAGCTGGGATGCATTGAAACATGTTTGGCAGTTCCCAGGTAAAAGCAGAAAGAATAGCTGCAAGTAAGTCTGAGTAAATCTAAAGAAAAGTGAAAGAGTTATTTGAACTAGTTTATATACACTTCATTTTTTGAAATTATTATTCAACTCACAAAATGTTTTCCTTTCCAAAGAACAGTAAGCTGTTTCAAACTATTAAATTTTTTAAAAAGTAACTGCAATATTATATTTGAAAAACTGTTTGCAATTTTTTTCAATACTGAAAAAAAACAGACTAACTCCCAGCTTTTAAGGAGAAAGAATAGAGTGAAGGCTGCAGTGAGAGGGTGGGTGGGGTAAATGACATGATGTCCGGTGGTCAGATTACCCTACCAAGGCTTGAGCCTGCGCTGCGGCAGCTGCGTTAGCTCGTTGCTGACAGGCCTTGATTTGCGCTTGAAGGTGAGGAGGAGGGTGAAAATAACGACACGAATCCCGTGTACATTTCCCTTTTATGTAATCCATACACACCGTTACGCAGTTTTCAGATGTGTCAACCGTAACATTATCAGGCGGGTGCGCGTAACGGCACTCGCTTGGTTGACGTGTGCAGGAACCACGCTGAAACTCACGACATACCTGTGACAAGAAAAAAAGGAATGAAGAAAGACAGTAAAGTTTCAGAAATTTGCAGTGGATTTTACAAAGGGAATTAAGTAATCTCCCTTTAAAGATCATCTGAAAAAAGTTCCTAAAGACTTCAATTATGGCTTAATTCTTCTTGTATGGAAAGTTGTTAAGACATGTTTTATGACCTTACATTTGATCCTGTGTCTTGTAGCTTTTTTTTAACTGACTGATCGATAAAGCACAATAATTTCCTTTTATTTGACAAATAAATATCTATATCACTTCTTGACATTATTTTTTGAGTAATTATGAAATTACTTCCAGCTCAGATTTCTAGTACTAAATGTGAAAAGGCTGTGTGATCTGGTACAGTCATATTTTAAAAGATTTTTATTCCCTGATAGAATTACTGAGTAATGGACTTCAACACACTATATTCACATTAAAACCATATTTCTGAAAGGAAATTCCAATTTTTTTCTTCAGCATTACATGACAGATAATCTGTTTAATGGACTTTCAGGAGATGAAAGCATTGTCTACCCAGCCAATATAGCTATTAGGCATTTGTATGTCATTTGTCTTGTGCATCAGAGAAGCCTATTTCCATATATCACTGATAAATGTCTCTACCACATTATAGCACAGAAACATGACAACAAACCATTGGGTCTGTCTGATTTATATTAACAACAACTTATTCTGTGGTATGCAGCTTAGCTTATGCAAATTTTCTCTTATCCCATCTAAATTTTAGACATTACTTCGTAGGTCAAAAGTGCAGTGCATTTCTGAAACTTTCATGTTGCTTTTGAATGAGTATCTTTGTTTTAACCACATTTCTATCATGTTTATGTGACTTGAAGCTTACCTGACAGCTATGTGGCTTTAAGTCTTCCTAATCTTATATTTATGCTTCAGGTCTGTCTAATGCTGTAAATAGCTTCAAGTCTGCTTAACAATTTATGTGGCTTATTTAACTGCCTTACAATTGTTTGGCTTCAAGTCTGCCACGCCACAATATGCAGCTTCAGTGCTGCTTAATTTAAGTTTGCCTAACATTCATGTGACTAAAAATTGTGCTTGCAATTACAGTTTCATGAGTAATATTTACATTGCATTAAGTCTGCCTAAACTCATTAATGTGGCTTCATGTCTGCCTGGTACTTTTGTGACTTAGTCTCCCTTACTATTTTTATTTTGCTTCATGTCTGTCTTACATTAATATTGCTTTTTTGTCTGCAAAACAACATAGATGTTGCTTCATGTCTGCAAAATAACATTTATTTGAAGTCTAAATAATATTTTTGTGTCTTCAAGTCCATCTAACATTAATATGAATAAAATTATTAAAATTTAAAATAACATTTAAGCCAAAACATATTTGTGTTGCTTCTTTGTCTAAACAATTATATGACTTCAAGTGTAAATGACATTTTTGTCCATCTAGCATTTATGTAACTTCTTTCTTTTCTTGTTTCTTTTTTATTTTGCCTAACCACATTTACGTAGCTTTGTCTCTAAACAAAATTTTCTAGCTTCATTTCTTGTGCTAACCATATCTTTATCTTAACTGAAGTCTTACACTTACATCATTCTGCATGTTGCTTTCCTTTACATTTCCTTTTTACATAATTATGAGGTATTTGTTATCTTTCTCTACAATTCATAAAAGCAAGATATAGGGAAAAAGTTGAGAACAGATGAAAAAGGGAAAGTGTACAATAATACCCACAGTTGTAACTGTCAGTATTAACACCCAAATCAGGAGTTCATGGTAATTTTCTTGAAGCAAGATCACAGAAAGTCCAAAACTGGTTCCAAAAATATAGAAAGAGATTTTGATAGAATCTGTTAAGACTCACTCAACAATAATTTCTTTGAAAACAAGGTTGGCCTACATGTGGGTGTTAATTAAGACAGTGTGATATCTTGCTATGCAGTGTTAGAATACTTTAAGCATTTATATAAAGCAATTGCAAAAAAGCCGCTTTTTTATCAAGGGTGAAACGTCAAAGCTGGTACTCTTGTAAAAAAAAAATTCCTACATGTAGATATTTCTGTTACTAAATTCAATTCGCAAACACAGTTTTGCCTGTTTGGTAATTTGACAACAAAACTATATTTTGTGGACTTTCACAGGACAAATATAACCACATAACGCATTCTAGTTTACAGCACTAATGTTGACTAATCACTAGCAAGGTTTTAAATGGACTATACTGGCTGAAGTTAATATAGCAGGTGCCAATATATGTTTTTCTAATGCACATTTTGCGATACATAAATGCTTTAAATAGTCTAACAGGACCAGTAAACATCTTTTTGTATGCTGCCTAACTGTAAGTTACCACTTAATGCTTGAAACACAGAATGATTAAAAGCATTCCTCCATTTTTTCTGTTTTTTTCCTCTCCAATTTTTCCAACAAGGTCAACCAAAATATTCATCAAATAATCAAATTAATTCTGACCTAATTCATAGTTAGGTTTAACTCACAGTTAGGCAGAAACAAACAATTTAGCAACTTTCACACAAAGCACATTTTTTTTTTGTCTTTTGACAATCTATAATTTTCTTTTTCATATTTACTCCTTTGGCATTATAAGATGTATCTGATACAATTTCATAGTAAGAAAATAAAGGAAGAAAAGTGAAAATAAAGCAAAATTTTCTGTGCACCTTAAAAATTCTGCAGCTATTGCTACTTTTGCAAAGGGATTCGAATTTCCTCACCATTACAAACAACAGACATACTACATCTAAGTTACACCCAAACAATTTGTGGTATTTTTGACACTTTCACTATCCCGACTATAAAAATCTTCTCCCTTTTTGTCAAACTTTCTTACATGTAAAGTTTTGAAAAAGAACTTAAATGAAAGGCGAGGGTCGCTGGAAATTTATGCAAAAGTTCAAGGTCGTTATGTGTTACGAAAAAGGTACAATTAAAATTTTCTTAATTTACAAAAAAAATCTTTATAGGTCATGCCCGATGTAGTATGCAATATTCCAGAAAACAGTAAGCAAATATCTTGTCACCATGGCACTACCATGGAAACAGTAACATGTATACATTGGTGACACCATGGTGATAAACTAAGATCCAGTATAAATAAATCTGTCTTTAAAATATATAATATAAAAGGACATAAAGAAACTAATTTATCACAATGCATGTGTATAAAACGAAAGCAACAGTTCAACATTAGAAAACACATTGGCTTATCAACAGCTTTCACTTAGCCTTAATCAACACATACTACTGCATTGCCATAGCAACAGTTTTGTTCAAGTAATGCTGCAAAAAATAATTTGAAATATTTATTTGTTCTATGTAGACACTACTTATCATTTAAACAAGTTCTTTATTACTGTTACCATGGCAACGACTTTTGACCTACCTCTAGTCTGTCTGGCCTTGCCAACTTTGCCGTAGGAACACTGGAAAACGCAGTTGGAATGACTCCAGATGGATGCTGGGAAACTAAGGAAGGAGACTCTCCGTTTGTTTGTGCACCGGTAACTGCAATAGTCTGGATGCCGGCACTGAGATATGGGTTAAATGCAACAGCGGAAGTCGGTGTTGGGGTTCCTCCAATATAGGGATGTGCCTGTAAAGTCATATGGTAATTAGATTTTTTTAAAGGTTTTCCTGTTTTCACAGTATTAATGCATTGTGCATATTTAGGTATGAACTATATTGAGAAGTATAGCAAAATTTGAGAGGGAACTGAAATTTAGATTCATGAAGGAAAATAATGCTACACAGTTAACAATTTATCTGGAGAACCCCCTACCCCCTGTATAATATCTTTCATTGAATACATTATACAATGCCAAAAAACAAAAAGATAATTAAGGTAAACAGAGATCTAATAATATGTAGCATCATTTCATCTTCAGCTTGAAAAAAGCAAATGCAAAGCTGTCCTTCAAATGCCTTAAGTGTCAAATAAGCTGACCCAAAGGCAAAGTGCAACACTGAAGCAACTTCTATAAAATTATGCAAAGCTGTATATTATATGCAGTGCTAAAATACATACATTAAGCCTATCTTTATATGGTGTTCATATGGTGCTGATAATTAAGAGTTTATGTTAAAACTATGTTTCTTACTATATGATGACAGGATCAAACTCATATAATTTACTTTACTTAACAAATTAGGTTTGACTTTCTTTTAATGAATGATGGTGTTGTGTCAAAATTTAGGTAAAATATAGTTTGAATGGTGATGATTTAGTGACCTCTCCTTATATATATTCAACGTAATTGGTCTACTGTGTGAAGATATTTCAAACTACAGTGATCCATTTTACTTTTATGGAGGGTGATAATCGAAATTTGGAAATACTCAATAAGTTTTCATTTATATTTCAGGTCAAGCTGTCGAATAATGGTAGACTGAATTTGAGATAAAACCTTGTTTGAGATGAAATCAAGATCAGATTACAATAATTCAAAATATGTACATCTCAAAACTGAAAAAAATGGATTTACAGCATGTTACTCAGCCAATGAATACTTAACATAAAATCAAATCCAAAGAAACTTAAAGCTGTCAAAAGTTCCAAGTTTTATCCTGGGTGATTGAGGTCAGATCATTCTTAGGAATATGTAACTATTACAGATGTTTTGTTCCTAATTTTTCTGATACTGCTGAACCAATTATAACATTTAAAAATGAATGTGCTTACTGCCAATGGTCCAGTATCCACATGGCAGCTCTTGGTTATTTAAAAGGGTCTTTTACTTGTTCTACTTGTACACTGATGCCAGTGGTAAAGGTAAAGGAGCATGTCTGACAGTGAAATGAACAACAAAGTTATCAAATTTAATTGGGGGTGTTTATAGAAGGGTATATGGTATTTGGACTTTCTGCCATCTTTTTTAATGTATATTTTATTTAAACACAATAAATACAAACAGACAGGACAAGACGTCAAACACCAGAAAAAGTTTTTATTTATTTATTTTGATCAACCGGTTTCGGAGTATCCTACTCCTTCATCAGGATAAAAACACGCAGATTTTTATTATATATATTATATTTTATTTAGAACAATTTATGAAGTGAAATGATTAGCTCAAAAATTAAATTATTCAATTTACAGTTTCTTCAATTAAATAGAACAATTAAATCACCTGATGTAAAATTATTGTCTAATGATTTATTCTTATACATTTATTAAGTACAGATTTAATGAGGTTTAAGTTTTGTGACTTTTGATAAGGTATTCATAGTTATAATCACATCTTTATATCTGATTTTAGTATGTAAGACATAATGTATAGTAATAAAATTCATGTACGGTATATTATATGTGTATTATTGATATTTCAGAAGTGAATAAATGAAATAAATAGGATACATTTTCTACTTGACTACTGTGCTTTCTATCAGTTCAGTATGTAGCAAAATTCACACAAATTATAGCATGTTTTGCAAGGTCTTCACAAAATGTGTGCTTATATGAAGCTTACCAACATAGTTTTTTCTTTTTCATATCATTCATTAATCGAGGAATGAACAGGAAATTGTTGTTATCTGTTCTTTGAATTCATTGAGTTATGACAATTTTCTGTTCAGCCCTTGAAATTTAGTATCTATAAGTCAGTATAAACCATTCTTTTTTCTTGCACATGTCTTATCTATGCATAAAACACACATTTTTTGTCAAGACTTTACACAAATGTGCTTAGCAAAACATTTGGCATATATAAACCAGAAAAGCAAATATATGTCATCTTGCAATTAACAGCCACAAAAAAACACATGCCTTCCTCATAGCTTTGAGCTATACAGCAAACTGCAAGTTCTTGTGTATACCAAATATAGAGTTTGTCTGACAAACAGAAATTTAATGAACAGCCATTTTGTAAGTCAAAAAGTAACTTGCAGCCCCATCCAGCCCTATTCCATTGAAATACGATAAAATTTTGTATTTTTAAGCTTTTTTTATGGAAAATGTATACAGACACAGCATCATAAAATATCATTCTGACAAAATGGCTGGCATTATGCTGTTGATTTTCTAGCATTATTTCAAATTTATAGACTTTTTTCTTCTTTCACAAAATTTGAGAATTTAAGAACTAGCTAGAAAACTTAACACACATGGCTTGAGTATTTTTTATATTATTTACGTTTAAATATTTGCAAAAAATTTCTAACCTCTCTTTAAAAATTTCAATAACGGCTAGTTACATCAAGTTCTGTGAAAGTATTTCAAACTAAAATTTACTTTAAATAGAAATTTCTTGAATAAAAAATCATATCGCCAAAACAAGAAATACTACTTACCCATACAGCTTTTACTCTATTACTTAAATTTTTTTGAAAGTTAAGTGCCATGAAATACAACTGAAAAATTCATTCCTAAATAATTGTTTTTGTCATTATATGTATCAAGCAAGCCATGCGTGTTACACGTTTTGAATGTGAGAGAGAAAAGATTACCACTAACCAACATAGGGGGGTATTGCCCGGCACTCGGCACAACCGTAGGAGGGATAGCCATGGCCGTCTTGTTGGCACCAGCCTCAAACATCAAAAATAAAGAAAAACATGCAAACCAATTAGTATTCTTTAATCTGCGGTTTCTTAGATCCCTCCATTGTAACATATAAACATTTCTCTAAACAAAGGTTTATAACAACTTTTTCCTTTCAAAAGACTTTCAAATTTTGCCTTATGTACCTATTGGTCATACACTAGCATTTCCACAGTGAACAAGGTTATGACAGAGTATTAAAAATATTGAATAAAAAGCACATGAATGGTTAAAATCTGAACAATAGAATTTTAATAACCTGCGAAAAACTTTAAAAAAAAAAAATCTTTTATAGGAAATGTATAGAGATATTCTCATCTTCTTAAAATTGTCAAGCTGATATTAGACTTAAAAATTAAATTTGGTAAATATCATCAAACTGTTCATTCTGCAAATTTCAATACATTTTTAAAGCTGTTCCTTTAATCATAGGAGCTATATTTTAAAATGATGCACAAAACATAATCAACTAATAGCAAAATTTCAGCATTTTTTATATAAAAATTTGTGCAGGTATATAAAATTAAAATAGAAAATAAATAGTAAAAAACAAGTCTGACAAAATGAATGTAATCAAGTTTGAAAGGAAACACCTTTGTAGTGAGATTTTTAAAATCATTTCTCATTACCAAAAAAAATGGATGTTGACACTAGGTACAGTTTTAACATTGTTAGTTTATTCCCGAATCTAAAACTATCCTAAAGTTCAACAAAAATTATTAAAAGTGTTGAATTTGATGGTTTCCATTATACTGAATTGATGCTTTACCAAGCCTGCAACATTTTTGTTAATGTCGTGTTGAGCGACCTGTGATTTTCCACTTTTTTATTTTACATTACATCAATATTCTTTGGAAAATGAGAAAAGATAGAACATGGAGAGATCTAAGTATATAAAAAGCTAAAACACAGACAGGTGCTTATGGAATCTTTGGTTAGCAAATATTCAAGAAAACAACCATAAGTGCTTGTACTCTCACATAAATCCATGGGACAACCCTCATATAACCGCACTAAAGCACTCGCAACTATTTGAGTATTTGTTATTATACTTAAACAGAATTTATGATTCAAACTTTAATAATCAGCATACTGAAAAAAAATAATAATTTTTGTCTCAGCACACTAGTTTCAATCTGAAACAATGATGAAATTGTTCAACCATTCTTTAGTGAAATTATATGAGAGTTACTTCCCTTGGATTAAAAAAAACACACACAGAAAGGTATCTAAGATATGCTTCATAATAATAAAACAAGATGTTAGCCAACCCATGCCGAGACAAAAAAGGTGTAATCTAGTTCAAAAGCTCTTTTCATATCAATTTCTTCAGCTATAACAGAAATATATAGTATTTTTTTAGAGCCAGGTATGATTTTGACAAATGATTCAAATGTGGTATTTTCAGCTTCATTTCATCTAAATCTGTCAGAGAACTTCTGTCGAGAATTTTATCCCCATCAAATCATTTTTGCTACAAAGCAAAAACTTAATAAAGCAGCCAATCTTTTCATCAACAACATTTGATTACTGTCTAGTCTAAACTGCCTTTTATAAAATCACAAGAATTTTCCACAGACGGCTGAAATTCAAAACAAAATTCATAATTTGGTCGCAAAAATAAATTGCCTTATGGTGCTACGAGTGCCGCCTTTGGGACAAAACTGAAAATACTCTACGTTACATCAACCAATAATTAAAACAGGCAATGAAGGTTCACGTTTTCGATTGTTAGACTTCAGCTAATTATACAATCTGCACAAAATGCATATAAAACACATCCTTCTCCTTGATTATAATGGATATGGAAGTATTATGGTAAAATATTATAATGCTATTGAAACGGACAATATTATTATATAAAACAAGTCATGTGTGCAAGGAAGCTAACTGAAATGTAAGAGGCCTTGTGGTGTCATTTTTTTTTTAAGTCTAAAAAACATCGAGCATAAAATTAATTGTCACTGAATAATTTAAAACCCAATGTCATTTTGCTATTGTTGCATTCAACTGTTATTTAGAGATAATAGCTAAAGGAATAAAACTAGCCTAATTTGTGGTATAATGAGTCCTGTATACATATGGATATAATTTGTACAGGTTAAACTTTGCATGCAAAATAAATAAGGATGTTCATTTCATATTTTCAAATGTCCTTAAAAATAACTAGTTTTATGTTAACCCAACCAACAACATAATCTTGTTCATTTCTTAAATATGCCACAATAATCTTGAAACCAATTACACTTTTATAATGTGGTTTCTTTAAGAAAATTCTGCAAAAAAATGCTGATTTCTTCATGTTGGTAAGGTTAAGATAAAATGACTATTTTTTTTTTTGAAAGTTCATTTTCCATACATAATAAACATATATACATGTTAAGGATGCAGTATTAAAACACAGGATGTTTTTAATAAGAAGACTAAAAGTTTTGGGTTATGCAGAAAGTTAACTAAACAACACAGAAGTATAAAAATGTGAAAATCTAAAACTTAGTTTAAAAAGAAAACCATTGAAATACTTCAACCAGAGAGGGAAAATGGACAGCATTAGAAATTTTCTGAATTTCAAACTGATTGAAGTTCTATTTCCATACTGTATCCCATATTATTTTCTAACCAAAAGGACACCTCATCAACCAAAATACATCCCTTTCAACCAAAAGACAACCATATAAACCCAAATGAACCAAACAATTCAGAAAACATGACTGAGTACATAAATTAAGTCTGTGCATGGTGTTATAAATCCTATACTCTAGCGTAACACAACATACAAAACTAAAGACACACCATCTATTTAATTAAAAGCCAATGTATAATAAAAATGTATTAAAGGATGTCCAAGCTTTTGATTCTTCAAACACACAACATAAAAGCAACATACAAGGAAGCGTCTGAAATGTATGTGAATTACCTCCCTTTAATGTAGAAATATGAGTGTATTCATACAGGAATTATTCTTTCTATTCTGGACAAATATTTTATTCCCAGAAAAAAATATAAGGATGTTTTTTTTCCTGTTAAAGGGAGGTAATTACTTTTTCTATATATGCAAAAGAACAGTATCTCTTGTGTGTATAGTAGACTGGTTTACTGAAGGTATTCACCTCTGGTCTGGCTCTCTGGAACTGTTGGGGAACCGCTGGGCTACTGTATGCAACATTGTTGTTCTGAAACCCAAATCACTGCATGTAACTAAATATAGAATACTGTAAAATCATCGCCAAGACTTCATGGTCAAGCTCTAATAGAGCTGTCATACTCATGAAATGCAATAATTTTACGGTATGACCTGAAACTTTCTGCCAAAGTTAAAACACTGAAATAACAATCACACATGTTAAATATTCAAACACAGTTTATAACTGATTGCTATCTTTAGTTAAAATGTTCATTTATTTCTTTGCTGAAACTTTTTCAAAAGTCCTTCATAAAACCTTGAATATTGCAACAGAAAATTTCAGGAGCAAATGAATGAAGCCTTATAATGAGCTTATCATGCACTAAACAGACACAAAAGAAAGCGCTGACAATATTTCACCCTGGTATACCCTGCTGCAATCCTGAAGGCTATATCTTACCACCTAAACTGCATACTAAGTATTACTGCAAATTTCAAAATAGTTATAGTATTTCAATAACTTTAGAACAAAATTTGCTCATAAAATGTCTTTGTTAATGAGCACCAGCTTCACTGACAATTGCAAATTGCAGACTGTTTACCAGGGTGACTATAGGGACATTATGGATGAGCACAATTGCGCATGTTTAAGCAAAATGAAAAGCTCAATTAACATTATGAGAAAAGCTTTATTAAGTACTTAACTTTAAAATGATCAAAGACAGCTTAAATGAGCATTGTTAATGATAAAATTGATTGCCTGCCTATTCTATTAATTTTAATTAAAGTCAAAACATCTGGACTGGATTTAAACAATTGAGATAACAAAATTACAGTACTTTCCACTATGAGGACAGTAAACCAAGAACAACATGCTTTCAAGAAATTTATCAAAAGTTTGGTAAAAAGAAAGTGAGGTTCCACTAACTAGAATATTCAACTGAAAATAAAACAAAATAAAATAAGCAAGAAACCACAACAAATCCCAACTTCAAATAAATCTAAAAGTATGTGTCCATCAAAAGAAAAAAAATGTGACTGTAAATCAAAATTTTAAGAAATGAAAATGGAATTACTTGAATTTCAAAAAATAAATACAAAAAAGAATAAGGACATTCTGAACCAAAGACTCTGCTGTAGGTACACACTTTCCGATTAAATCAAATTAATACTTTTCTACTTTTGAAAGTTCCTGTGCAACCCAATCACCCAATAAAGTCTTTCCTGCAATCTACTTTCACAACATAATATACCAAATAATTTATCAGATTATTGTGTCTATTTAACACACTTTCCTCACAAAATATATTGCCTTCTAAACACTGTCAACAGAAATTTAGACTTCTGGCTGAGGCACATACACAGCACCTGACCATATGCCTAAAATAGATGTTTCAGGTGTTTAATATAATTTATGCTTGTTTTTTGCTTCCTTTTTTTTTTTTTTTTACTTTAATGTATGTCTAAATGCACTTTTGGAACCAGGGATGACAACAATAATCTGAATGAAAAGACTTCCAAGTTAATTTAGACTGTTCCACAACAAGATGCACTTCTGTCCTACCTGTCGTAAAGGGGCACTTAACTCTGTCGCAGGTCTTGGCTGCTGAGAACAATACAAAATGTTTAAGCCACATGATGACATGCATGTTTAAGCAATGATAAATGAGTTCTGAAACCTTCCTGTTACTTTCTTTGACATATGAACTGTTTAAGTGAAATTAACATATTTTTCAACAGAAGTTATTTGATGATTTGTGTTCCTGGGATTCAGTCCATTACTATACATACCTACAACTCAAATCAACAGAGGCCGCACAAAAATCATTTCTTTGGTAAAATGCTTGCAGAAAACATCGCATTTTGTCTCAGCCAATCAGCAAAACTACCCATGTACTGTTTTAAGGTCTGTATAGTTGTATTAATAATACTTTTCCACTCTGTTAAGCCTTACCATTTAACCTTTACCCTGCTGAATTTCTAAAATGGACTGGTCCATCACTCAATAATTGCACAGACCTGCAGGCTGATCTTGGTCTGCTCTGGTGGCAAAAGCAAACGACTTGCTGCCACCAAGTTTAAGTTTAATATCTCTTAAAATTAGTTATGCTGACCAGGAACACAGGAAGGTTTCATTGAAAAGAGATATACATATTGGCCGGACTTGACTACATGCATTTTGATCCTAGGTAAAATAAAATGCTGGTCTACTTTTACCATTTCATTATTCAAGTTATTCAATACATACACTGAATGCCTGAGAAATCAGTCATGCTTCAGCTATGTTTTTCAATCACCATCTTCAAACCTGACATATCAAAGGACCAAAATTACATGTAGTCATTTGGAGGGCTGTTACAATTTTTAACTTTAGATAGTACATATCTACTGAAGCAACTTAAAAAGACATAAAAAGCATGTAATCATGTACATCTCATCTGAAAAGAAAACACAAACTATTAATGCTGCACAAGTTTCAAACATACATTACATGCATACATACACTATTTTCAAGTGCATATGAACTGCTGTTATAGTAAACAAAGGACTTCCTACTATTTATAGATTCAATCAGACTGCGAGACATTGGCCAACTCCTTTTATACTATATATAGATAAAAAAATTAATTCAAAGCAACAAAGCCCTGAAGCTTTTTTCTCAGGAACATTAATCTAGATGAATTTTCATAACATCTCCACAGGGGATCCTATAACCTTTCTTTTTTTCAAGAAAAAGTAACAGAAATTGATTGATTTCTTTGAAATATGACCATCTTTTGTGCAAAGATAATTATATAACATTCAACCTTTACACTTTGATCAATCTTAGCAAAAGGTGAGTGACACATGCTGGTGGCACATAATTATCTTTGAAGAAAAAATTACGGCAATTCTTGCCAGCAATTATGACAAGCACCAAACTTATTAAGGTATGGCAGAGAAGGATAAACATTTGCTCTTGAGGTTTATTACTGAAAAAACAACCACTTAGAATCTGAACCTTACTTTATTCTCCATAACCTTTACTGACTTTATTCCCCATAATTTAAGTTGAATTCTTTAGCATGCAGAATTGCACAAGGATGAAGCCTGCTTAATTGTTCTGTTTTAATTCAGTGGATCTGATCTGAAAGCTTTCTGGAATCCACTACCCTGATGGAGGTATACACAGATGCAACAAAAAGTGGGGTTCAAACCAAACACCTTTGTCACTAATCCATCCCTCCCTTTTGATCTGAGACCCAAAGTGAAAATTCCACAGGACCAGATTTTTAGAAGCTTTGTAATTTTTTATACCAAGCGCTACTTACACTGACTAAGTAGCTGCAATATAAATGCCCCACAGCATGAAGAGATTAACTATTTTCCAGCAAAAAATGATTCCTGTCTATTTAAAAGTGCTGTTTTATAAGGGGAACAACTACTGCTTGACTGTAACTCAACATTTTAGGGGAGGCAACTTATGACAAAAAACTGGCACAGACTTTTAAATAAATTGAATCAATTAATCTAAATGAAGGAATCAGTTTGCCCTAATATCTCTGTAACAAAATGACAGTGTAATCTTGATGAATCATTTCCCTAAATTTTATAGCAAATTCTTGATAAGATAGGATAAATAACATAAATTTATTACAAAAACACCACTACAAAATACTTGGATACCATGAGTCAATAAAATATATTTCAATTAAACAACCAGCTGTATGCTTAAGTATTTCATGGAATTTATTATGTCTGCAGCACATTTCTGTTGCATCTCCAACAAACATTTGCTATTTTAAGTGATTAGACATTATTTAACTTGAGCACTTTTAGGTAAACAATTGATGCGTTTTTGCAATGCTTGAAAATACTAGAGTCAGTTAAAATCTGTGGCAACAACAGAAGCATCCGGACAGATGACATTATTATTGGCCATGTTTAGAAATAATGACTCTGTCTAAGTCAAAATCAGATCTGCATCTTCAACACTTCATTGACTGTCAAACAGTAACTACTTGTTTTTAATTCCATCTAACTCAAAGCATTCTTTTTTCTAATATAAAAGAAACAAAAAACTGGTTAGAAAGCCAAAAGTAGTCACCTAAAATTTTCCTGGAACATATAAACAAATTCGTAAAAATTCCCAAAGGTCACCTTCTCAAAAGGTTGGCACAATATGTTACCAAGAAATGTTCTTTCAATGTAGTCTGTCTGTACTTGTTCCAGTATTTTGGTATTAAATGAACAGAGGCCAGTGCAGTCAAAACTTCAGAACATATTCCATAAGTTCAGACTGTAATTACATTTCAATCAAGTACTGCATTCCCAGAATTCCTTGGGGTTTTCAGCAGGTGAGAAAAGACACCAGGAAAAGAATATCAAACAAATTTATGGTATATCTAGAAACTGAAACTTTCAAAATATTGTTTTTGTGGGTGTTCTACATTTCAATGATGAGTGAGCCAAGCCAAATGTTCTCTGAAATTGTTTCAGGATGAGGTATAAGTTTGTGTTCAGAAGTTCTATTTGCACTACCAAAAGGCAGTCTGTAACCCTTTAATATTTTTTGTAGTCAATTAAATTTTTCATTTCAGAACCAGTTCCTACTGGCTTTGAAACATTCAAACTATTTATAGGTATAAGAAATATCTGCCATATACTGCATCTTGTTATTTGATAAGTAATAAATTTACAGAAAAAAAACCTTTGTTTTAATAATTTATAAATCTGCTCTTTATAAATCCCTCCAATAAATAGCAAAAGCCTGACATACACTTCTGTCATTTCTGATACTGTCAGGGGTTCGGATGATAATAAATGGAGAAAAAATAAATTAAAAAATAATTTGTACATTTTCTGAAAGCAGTAAAGGTGACCTGCTGCATGATGTGCATGAACATTGCAATATGATTTATTAACAAAATAACCATAAACCTATCAATTCAATGTCACTAATTCCAAGAAATTATTTTTTCAGAGCTAGCTAGTGTCAACAAAACAAGAGCTGTCGGAGGACAGCAACGCTCGACTATTCAACAGCCTTGTTGATTGAATGAATACGAAAGTCGAAAAAGGGGCATAACTTAAAAAAAGCAAAATAGGGTTATGGAACCTGCATAGTGCTTATCAGCTCATGACAGTGGACAAGTGTGTGAAGTTTCAATCCATTCCCATTTGTGGGTACTGAGATACCAGCTTACATATAAGAATTTAACTAAAACCCCTAAGTTTAAAAAGGGACATAATTTTGTAAAATGCAAAGTTGAGTTATTGACCCTTTGCACTGCATGTCATATCATGACAGTGAACAAGTGTGTGACGTTTCAATCTTTTCCCATTAGTGGATACTGAGATACCAGCTTACATACAAAAACTTAACCAAAAATTTCAATGTTGAAAAAGGGGCATAATTTTGTAAAACAGAAAAATAAAGTTATGGGACCTGCTTTGTGCATGTCAGATCATGACAGTTAACAAGTGTGTGAAGTTTCAATCCATTCCAATTAGTGAGTACTAAGATACCAGCTTACATACAAAACCTTAACCAAAAAATTCTAAGTCAAAAAAGGGGCATAATTTTGTAAAAAAGCAAAATAGAGTTATGGAACCTGTGCAATGTAAGTCAGTTTATCACAGTGAATAAGTGTGTGAAGTTTCAATCCATTCCCACAAGTGGTTACTGAGATACCAGCTTACATACAAAACCTTAACCAAAAATTTCTAAGTCAAAAAAGGGGCATAATTTTGTAAAAAAGCAAAACAGAGTTATGGAACCTGTGCAATGTAAGTCAGTTTATCACAGTGAATAAGTGTGTGAAGTTTCAATCCATTCCCACAAGTGGTTGCTGAGATACCAGCTTACATACAAAAACTTAACCAAATCGGGACGCCGACGCGGACGCCGACGCAGACGCGGACGCCGACGCATGGGCGAGTCCAATAGCTCTACTATTCTATGAATAGTCGAGCTAAAAAATGGTGAGAGGGTTTACTAATTGTTTTTTCCTTAATGAAATATGACTGGAAACATTATCAAACAATTTTTTTCCGAGAGTAACATAGAATGGTAAAAGATCTCAATTAATTGCAAGGCCTTCCTTATCATTTTTTCCTCCTAATGAAATATGATAGATGCCTTCTGTCATACGATCAACCTACTATCTTTTTTCTTCCTCAAATATGATGCCAGAAATATCCTGTATGTCAATATACAGAATCATTCAATAAGCCCCGAGATAAGAAAATGTCAAATTTTACTTGCAAAACACAAGACAAAACTGTATAATCAGATTGGAATAACCAAATTTGTCCAAATCTGTCTGGCAGAAACTGACAAAATGAATTGCAAATGAGAGACAAAAATGCATAAATGTCCTAACTCTAACTTTCAAAAGATATTCTGTAATGCAGTTCTGCAACAAAAGGATCAAATAATATTTTCTTCCGCTGTTGGATTGGTCTAACCTCTTATGACTAAACTATGTTATTTTGTAGATTGCAAGGAAACTTTATGAAGAATTTTTATCTCTAAAAGAAATTGATGTTTTCCATGAGAAGTAGTTGCATTTTGGCACCGATAAGAGAAAATGTTTTGTCTTCCCTCTAAAAGTCATCAATAACATTTCTTCCCATAATTTACAAAATTCTTCAAAGATTATAAAGACAGTACCATTTTCAATTACAAATTGCAGTATACTGATTAATTTAAATAAGATACTGCATGCGGCATCAAAATTGATGTTCTGTCTGTAATTTAGGTTAGATGGTTTCTCGAGAATCATATACATTGAACTGAAATTATTTGATAATGCAAATGATCTGAAAGCGGCAAAACAATGCATTATTTTACACAACAGTGTGCAGGCATTGAGCAAAAGCCATGAACCATTTGAGGGGAAGAGAATAAAACAGTTCTTGCTTTCAAATGGTTCCATAATGATCTTAAAACGCATAATGTAAATAAAATTCTAACTACACATTAAAGGCAGCGTGTGTAATTTCAGCAAAGTACAGTCAAGCTACAGGAGTTGCTTTTAACTACACAAAGCCATTCATACAGCCTTTCTCTCGAGTTTTGAAGACTTTGGTCAAATATTTCCTAAATATTAATTTACATCAACCTTTCCTGCATATCTGACCAATAAATAATTTACATAGAAAAGTAAGAAGAGGATAATATAATTTTCTGTCATACCAACAGGATGTGTTACAATGCCTTTTTATATGAGGTCTTTTGCCATGCACAGAATTATTAATTTAGTTAAAGGTTTCTAAAATTCATCAATGCTTGCTTCAGAATCACAGCAAACAGTCTTTTCATTTCCACAGTTAAAACTAAACTTCTGAAAATTCAATCTAAACAAGAATTAAAGTTTTGAAAAATTACCCTCCAGTGTAGATAAAATACTGAACCTGAACTTTGAGCTAAGCTAAAAAAAGCCCAAATATTGTAACAAGTGAATCTGTAGTTATGAGATGTTACAGTTAAGACTTGAGTAACCTAACAATTACATGTAAAACAAGCGGGCATTGTTTTCTTTTTAAAAGCTACTGATTCTAGATCTAAGACAGTTAGTAAAGACCTAATATACCTAAAGCTTGTATTCAACACAGTTCACAAGTCATCCTCCGACTCAAAAAACAATTCTTGGTAAAGCAAGTTCCTCAAAGACTAAGTTCCCTTATCATCAACATATATGATGGATGCATAACAAAAACACACAATCCAAAATATGTTCTAGTGTTGTTGTTCTATATTTAGATACTTACAATTGGAATAAGACCGGGCATCATGCCTTGGTTCATGGCTGCTTGTTGAGCCGCTTGTAGCTGAAGATTCTTCAATATCAAGTTATTTCTACCATTCTGTAGCAACTGTTCTCGTAAATGTTGGGGCGGGTGTAAGTATTTACATGGTGGCTCTTTTCTTTGACATTTACCCTGAAAAAAAAAGAAATTTAAAATTATGCCATTAATTTTGAAAACTATGTCAAAATACTATTTTTATAAAAATACCTTTGCAGTGACATATATCATTAAAATACAGCAATATTTTAAATGTTCCTAAATAATAAATTCTATAATTGCCTTGATATTCTATCCTGAAAATTAACATAGCATAATAGTACAAAGTCTTTGTTTTAATATTAATATTGGCCTGAAACTAGAGCACAATACTAAAGCATTTTCCTTGACATTTTATCCTACAATCGGAGCATACTATTGTAACTGTTAAATCCAACTTTTCCATAACAACAGTTTTTAACTTATTTCTCTTTTCAGCAAATTTTACTCTCAATTTTTTCGAAATTTAAACATGCCTTTCATTTTGTGAATGGACTTTTACATAGCTTTCAAAGCTTAAAAGCAGAATTTCCAAACACCTCCTAAATTGTGATTTTTGCCTGAATTTTACAATGGGTAACTAAAATTGACAAAAGATATTTTAAAAATTCAAAAACACAACCATCATTGGGAGACATTTAGAATGGTGTATATTTAATGGAATCAAGCTGAAATTCACAAACAACCCTGTTACAGACTAGGTGGATGAAACAAAACATACTATTTAAAAACAACAGTCAATGTCTGTGTTATGAAGACTGCAAGTTCATTTTTAACTTTGCAAGATGCTGAATATTAACCTTTATAGTCTGTTATAAAGTGATTCTGCTTTTGCGACCAGCGCAGACCAAGATCAGCCTGCACATCCGCTGTTCGTTATTCAGTCAAAAAATTTTCAGTGAAAACCCTTTGAATGATAAACAATACTGCCCAAATTGAATGATATCTAAATTTTTAAAATGAAACTTCACTGAAGATTAAAAACAACATATCACAAAAGCTAAACTATGAACTTTTAAATGGATGTCCCTGCATCTATGTCAAACATACTCGACATGTCATTGAACTCTATATAATATGTGTAGGTGACTTTGATGTAAACAGAAAAAGGCTTATGAAAGTTATCAATTATCTTAAAAGCAAATTATATAATGATAACATAATCACTAGCCATATTAATTTGTTACTGCTTCGATGAATTTATTTACATCAAAGTTCCATCATTTATGGTTGCGACTACATAAAAACTTCATTAAAATATCATGGCTGTGGTTAAATAATTTATCAAATGTGTGAAAACATTTTATGGTCCGCCCACTTCAATTTTTATGATACCATATAAAGAAATCATTCGATGCAGCATGATTTTAGTGATATTGTTGAACAAATGACACTTTACTAATGGTAACATTATAAATATGTAGGCATTTTTTTTTTCTTTTTCAGTCATCTTGTATTTCAGGGACAATTCTAAAACAACACCCTAGCATGCACGCCATTGGGATGTACACATCTAGGTCAGTAAGGACTATTATCTTAACACAGTTTAATATGAAAGCAGTTTTATTTTCTTACATCAGTGACCTAACAGATGTATTCTTGATTGCAAAAACTCCAATAATTTTCAATAAAAATGCCACAGAAGTCTTTGTCGCCAAGATATTGCGCCGTATAATGAACCGATCCCAGTCTGTTGCTAACCAGCATTGTTGCGTGCCAAACATTAACTGTTATTGCAGTGAAATGTGACTTGATTGCTCGATGTAACCAATATTGGAAAGAAAGATGGAGTTTCCATTTGCGGCCCCAGACGTCCAATCAATACGCGTTTTACTGAAGAGAGGAATCTTTTCCGTCTAGACATCATGCAAATCAGGCTTGTTACCCACGCTTGATTACAATGGATGAACTACAGGATAAATTCACAGAATTAAAGACTTTTGGAGACGTTGGACATTATTCAGAATAAAACATCATGAATAAAATGTCACAAAGGAAATGATTATTTGGCATTGCACAATCAAGATGGTCAGGAATGGAAACTTGAATAACAAAACCAAATTATTCATAGCAATTACATGAATATAAAAATAGCCCATATAATCTTGACTTTTATCGCAAGTATCTATTTTAAGAAATGTCAAAGTACATTAAAAATATCACTTAACACAAACACACTGGGTTTTACAGTTCAACAAAGCTGTAAATTCTGTAACAAAAAATAGATTGTAAGCATACTTAATCTTAAAGTGTTCATGTACATTTTACACAGCATATAATTTTCTGTCTTCCAGGATTTTCTGTCTTCCAGGATTTTCTGTATTTAATAATATCAGATCAATGCCCTTATGCATTATAAAATAGTCTTGAATTTAAATGTAAGGTGTGGAAGAAAAAATAATGTTTCATAATAAATGCATGAAAGTTAATTGAGTCTGCATTTGTTATAAGTAAATAATATACAGCAAAAAAAAAACAGCACCATGGCAGTTTCTTCCCAGTGTTATTTTCCTGAATTATTCCATTTATCACAAACAACAGGGAAAGTGATAACGCATATGCTGCTGATTACAAGAAAGATCTACATTTCAAAAGTGAGATAAGTTTTTTGTAATTACAAATGCTGGAAGCATCTGTTGCAATATGTCACCCTCCTTAATTACCACATTCCAGCAGAGCTTATCTACTGAGTAATGACAGGAAAAAAATGTTTCCCTTTTGTTTACAGTATGTCTGTAGACTCTTGCGCAATAATGAGGACTAGGGAACAAAAAGAAAACTAGCAAACAAAACATATTAGAATACAGGGAAGTAATTCAAATTATCTGCCAAAACCATTCCATTTTAACAAAGGGAAGTAATTCAAATTATCTGTCTTTAAACCATTCAATTTTAATTAATTGAATGGTTTTAAGACAGATAATTTGAATTACTTCCCTCTAATGCACTTCCTTTTTAGTTACACAATTACTATTATAGTTAAGACCAAAAAAAGACTTGTGTTTCTGGGTGTGTGGTCAAAAAATAAAGGGCCGGTAGATAAATACATTTTCTATTTCATATATTTTTTTTTTAATTTATACATGCCCTTTAACACAAAGATCATACAATAAACTGAATAAGCCATACAGGTAAGGGTGGTGCGGAAAAGAGTGCAGCAAAGAAGTATCTGATCGTCAATTTAAATACACTGTCAGTTGGTTGGTCCAGCAGAACCTAATTTTTTAGACCTAATATGTATTTGTTGGTTTAACCTATCGATGTTTGATTCCAAACCAGAACTAATTTGTTCTCTGCAAGTAAATAAACAACTTCCACACAAGAAATTATTAAGAGGGAAAGATTATCAATGAAAGTCAACATTGGAAGGTGAGTGCTTTAACCATATCAAATGTATGGTTGTAAAAGACTGGAAAAACTTCGGTGACATGAAGAGTTATATTTCAGTTTTTCAGTAATGCAAAAACGAAGTGTTCTGGTTTTATTGTCACTAAATGGACATGCATTAATAAAATAACCATCAAATTTCCATCAAAATAAATGGAAAAGTTAACCAATCTGCTAAAATAAAGCAGTTATGAAGGATAATTTCATAGACTGGTTTTTATGTCATAGTATAATGAATGGAACCAGGGAGAAATAGGCAACCATAAAAGAAATCTGAGTGCATGAAAAGTGCTTCTAAACAAGTAACAGACATAAGCTAGCCATGATGGACTGAACTTGAAATGAGGGCTAGTTGTGTAATTTGAGAGACATAGCAAGATTCCAGGTGATGAAGCTTGGTGAGCAACAGGCTGTCAAAGACTATATGAGTGACACAACAAGATTCCATGTGATGAAGCTTGGTGAGCAACAGGCTGTCAAAGACTATATGAGTGACACAACAAGATTCCAGGTGATGAAGCTTGGTAGGTAACAGGCTGTCAAAGACTATATGAGTGACACAACAAGATTCCAGGTGATGAAGCTTGGTAGGTAACAGGCTGTCAAAGACTATAATTATGAGTGACACAACAAGATTCCAATGTGATGAGCTTGGTAGGTAACAGGCTGTCAAAGACTATAATTATGAGTGACACAACAAGATTCCAGGTGATGAAGCTTGGTAGGTAACAGGCTGTCAAAGACTATATGAGTGACACAACAAGATTCCAGGTGATGAAGCTTGGTAGGTAACAGGCTGTCAAAGATTATATGAGTGACACAACAAGATTCCAGGTGATGAAGCTTGGTAGGTAACAGGCTGTCAAAGACTATATGAGTGACACAACAAGATTCCAGGTGAGGAAGCTTGGTAGGTAACAGGCTGTCAAAGACTATATGAGTGACACAGCAAGAGCTTAGTGAGAGCCTGGGATGCACTATAATTATTGGAGCTATCTGTGAAAACATCTCTTTAAGAGAAGAGAGGCTTGGCTGGGATACTGGTCATTTAAAATTCTGATCCAGTTCTGAATTTTTATTTATTACAGCAGGGTTTTGCAAAATACTGTATGATTGACAAAATCAGGAGAATTCTTCTTATTCTTTTATGTACCAAAATTTGACATGACCCAAGCAGGTATTTGAAAAATTGACTTGTACACAAAGCTAAATGCCATTCTAATATATTTCTTTTTATTACAAGAACCATGAAAATTGAAGAACCTTCAAGGATTCTTTCAGTTAATGTCTTTAATATTACTATCTGATTAATAACATACTAAATGAAATTAATAATTACCTTTTTATGTGGATGATGATAAACAGCAGAAAAACTTTAGTTACAGTAAAAATGTCAAAGTCGGAGTTGTTCTTAGATTTAGTAGACATAAATTAGTCGTTTTATTACCTCCATAAACATTACATTTTTGTGATATTGTATTTTTGTTGTTTTTTGCTGTGAAAGTTATTATACTTCAGTGCAAATAAAAAGACAAGAAGAACATTACTATATTATACTTTATGGTATAGTTATATATTACTTGTAGACAATACAGTATCTTTTATTCTTCTTTTGTTAGGGGAAGGGAAGGGGTGCTAAATCTTAAAAAATCATAAATAAAATGCTAGATGCACAACTTCACATGCTGAACAACATTTCATGACCCTTGAAAACTTTCTGACACTTACTGACACGTGCAACAAAAACTTATTGGCATTTTATGCAGATTTCTGACTGTATCAAGGGCCATAACACTGGTGCACAACCTCACCTGCTGAATAACAATCCTATATCACCCGATGACTCTAGATCGATCACTTTTTGAGACATACATGACACAAATGTCCGACAGACCACTGGACATAAGTGGCTCCCTCAAGTTAAAATGGGGGAAATCAAAAATAGTTGTGAGGAACAATGAAGGGTTTCTTGTTTTTTGTTAGTAGTGAGCTCTTGGAGAAAACTCCATTTGTAATATTCATGATACCAGTAACACAGGTTAGATAAACTGTCAATACGGTAAAACCCATCTGTAAAGACCATTACCTGGTGAAGCAAAAAGGAGACTATTTGAAGGTGGTCTTTATTCATAGGTTATAACACACTGGAAATGTTTAAATATGACATTTACAGTCAGATAGTCTCTATTTATAGGAGGTCTTAAACAATATATCTGACTGCTGATGTAACGGTGTCAAAACTTTTTATTAAGGGTTTTGCCAACTGCACCAAAACATAGTATTTTTACACTATTATATTTTGTTTTCCAACAAACATTGTTTCTATCATTACTAAGCAACAGTAACATTCTAATTAACTGCAGTATTACAGCTATGAAAGTTATGTTTCTGACATGCCGGTAGTTCCTAGAGTGTTGCAGAAAATTGGAACAGTGCAGCTGACTAAATGCCATGTACTCTTACAATGAATTATGGCTTGTTCTACTCTTCGCACAAGGAAATAATAATCCAGAATTTTCCACGAATCTACTTCGTTTTTAAGCTTTTGCTTTCTGCAAAAAGCAGTATGTTAATAAAACTGCATACAGATTTGCAAGGAGTGTAATTCATTCTACCAAGTCTGCATTGTTTGTAACATCATTAAATTCTCATTACAGTAAATATGCAAGCATTACATTTGATTAATACTGCACATAATATGCCATGAAATGCAAATGGCAGAACAAAGTTTTAGGCAGTGTAAGAAGATAAATTTATTCTGGGTTCTCTGGTTGATAAAAATGCTGTTTTAATGCAAAAATGTATTTTTTATTCTTAAGTGATAAATCATCACCATCAACATTATCACCATCACAATGTGAAATATATCAATCATTATTTTAAAGGACTGTGACAGTGGCTAAATAATAAATCAAACCATGATGTCCAAGTTTGTAAAGCTGAGATAGAAAATGAAATTCACTGTTCTTTGTTCAACAAAGGGTTTCTTACTATTTTCCCATTTTTGATAAAAAATTTAAGTGCAATACAGAAATGTATATAATTTATGATTATATCTCCCCCAAAACATGAATTTAACACTACAAACCATGACTAAAAAAATTTATATTTTCATCAGTAAAAAAATTCTCATTCTTCAGATTGTTTGAGAAATTTGCAGTTGCTTTTGAAAACACAAAATAATCAGATATGAAATGGCAAACATGGAAACTATTTCTATCTTTTTAATATTCAACCACAGCAGATTCTATGTAAAATAAGAAATTACTTTTTAGCGGAAGGGCCCAGGTTTCAAATAATAATTTGTTGTAAAATTTGAAGTGAGTAAAAAGACTAAAGCATCAAGAACTGACAGGCACATTTACAAAAGAATATTTATTCTATTTTAGCCTATGATATCCTAAAATTCCAAGAAGTATGCAGTTTTGATTTAATGATGCATTTTACATTTACATAATGTAAAATTTATCATTTTCGTTCTGGCCAGACTTGAAATTCCGCCAAACTGTCTCTCATTTGTCATTGAATTTATTCTGAAATTACACAAAATAGAATGTTTTTTATCTCTTTAATGAATATTGTAATTGCTGCATATGATTTTATAGTATTCTAATAATACACTAAAACATAATTATTGTAAACTGCGTGCAGTTTTTTACCAGTAGCATCTGTATAAACTGCCGGTTTGGGTTTTTACCGGAACATAAAGACAGAAAGATAATATCAGGAGGACATTTACTGGATGTATGCATGATAATTATTTCCTGCAACTGTGCAATGCATCTTTTTCTAAAGCATAAATCAGGTGTGTTTTTTTTAACTTTTGCTTTAACTTTAGGAGAGCTGTATTAAAAATGGTGCATAGCATATAGACTGAGAAACACTTCTTCTGGCTGTGCCAATAATGACACATAAATGCTCCCATTCAAAACTTAATTGGCATTCATTACAGAAAAATATTAAAACTAATATTTACCCTGAAAACATTTGTTATTTCTTTCTTCAAATATATAAAGACTGCTTGTTATCAGACAACATGCCTGTTAATTGCTGTCTAATCAATTTAAGTAATTCAATCTAACAAACTTTTATCATGTTACATGCCAATTAACCTGGAGTAAAATTTTTAGCTACCAGAATTTTAATGATCTTCAAATTTAAGTATTTCAATTTTAACTTGTATTTCCCATGAAAACTTGAAGCTCTGATTATATACAAAATAAAATAAAATTCATGAAGTTCAAGGGACAAAGCTGCTTAGTAAATTGACCATTTAATTCTAGTAACCTATAGCAACATTTAAAAAAAAAAAAGTTTAATTTATTGTTTCAAAATATTATCTTTTATTATTTTTACCATTTTTCTAGACACACCATCAAAACTTAAATCTTTTGTACATACTAATTAATATATAGTTTGCTGACTCATATATTCACAGTGGGTGGGGTATATTTTTTCTTTGTGTTATTAACTGCAATATCTGACTATGGAAGGTGATTCAAACTCCTGTTTTATTTGCAAAAAGAATGTACTCTGCTAATTCATACCAGACATGCATTTGTTTAGATGATACATCCATTAAATATTTGACTTTAAGTGCAAGATAAACTTATTTACAGAACCAATATCTCAACAATCTAGACTTTAATACCCATTATTTCTATTCAAGTTTGGTTTGAGTTCTCTCAGACACAACATCTTGCAGACTTTCTGAGTAAGTATCAAAGAATGCAAAGCAAAATTCTCATATCTAGCATGCTTATTTCTTGCATTGTTATGAATTAAGCTGCATGCAGTCCTTTGCTTTAACGATTTTCAATTGTTGGTCCTTTTTTAACTAGCATTTTTTTCTCCTACATAGATGAAAGAAGGAGAAGAAAGAATATCCTTTGCTTAAACATTTTTGAAGATGACCACTATAAGGTGTTAAAGACTTAAAATAGTACTCCTCTTTTATCTTTTTGTTATTTTCAATCTTTGAGCAACATGCTTTAATTTAAAAAGTCTGCATTACACCATACCATAAGCATGTAATTAGCAACTTTTCATTGTTTTAACAGAACTCACTGCTCTTAAAAATCATAACAACCAGCCAACCAGATATCTCCTTCAAAGAAACTAAAGAATTATTTACACTGCAAAAACAGTGCAAGAATGCTCTGAAGGGAATCAATTATAAATCACAGCAGGGTGTTCCTTTCATTCATTTTATTCTCTTGTGGCTTGTTTGTGCACTTTGTGTACAAAAAAAAACAGTTTTATCACAATGTTCCCCACATGTCAGAGATATTTTTTTTACATTTTAAGTTGATGCACTTTTAATGTTGTGTTTTCCAGCTATCAGATAAGTGTGGTATTTAGGAGCTTTCCTGAATATGAATATTTATACAGCATTCTGCTTACTTTGCTGAACAGGTATTGAAAGTCTCTCATAATGCTTCCTTAGCAAAACTCTAGCAGAATTTAGGTTAACTGGAGGGTTGGCTAGCCCTCTACATTAGTATTTAGAATTTAGGTTAACTGAATGGTTGGCTAGCCCTCTACATTAGTATTTAGAATTTAGGTTAACTGGAGGGTTGGCTAGCCCTCTACATTAGTATTTAGAATTTAGGTTAACTGGAGGGTTGGCTAGCCCTCTACATTAATATTTAGAGTGGTGGAACCTATGCTCGCGGTATTTTGTACATATATAATCTTTTTAAGAAGCAAGAAAAAATTATTAATTCGATTTGCCTATGCAAAAACATAAAGTTATCCTCCTTTTAGCGAAACATATTGTTGATGTGCGTCATCACGTGACTTAGTCGTCTCGTGAGCTATCGACACGGCATACGTAAAAAGGTGAAAATTCGCCCTGAAGGGAACCTATGCTGGCGGTATGTAATATCGATTAAACTAAGGACGAAAAAAAAATTCAGCAGGCTAAAAATGAACAAACAAGCATATGCGAATATAATATTTAGAACATTACTCATTTATTATATGAAAAACAAAATAAATGGGGAAAACATTTAGTATGTGCCTCTATGTGTATATTTCCCTTACATAAATGGAGTCACTATTAGAACAAAGCTTAAAAACGTATAATAATGTTGTTTAAAAACAGAATGTTCAAGTATTAAAGATTCAAACAACGACAGTGATTAACTCGCTAATGCTTTCTACACTTCTTTTGTGTGTAGGAAATTTACTCCTCCCTACATCTCAGAAAGAACCATTTGGACTTTGTCAAAATACTAAGACCTTTTTCTTGGTTCGAAAGGCACTCATAGTGTAGCCAGGCGCCACATTCATCACATCTTGCTCTTAAATGTATCTTATATCTGAATGTAATGCATGATTTCAAAAAAAAACTAACTTTAGTTGAGTGATTTTGACATATTTGTGTGAGATTTGTGCGACGGATACAGATTGCGTAAAATGTTTCGGCTGCGGTATACGTCACGTGAGCAGCACGCGCGGCTATCGCTACGTTTGTTGTAAAGGTATTTCACTACTGGTCGGTGTTGAATATAGCATGATGAAATATTTTTATCAGTGCTTCTGCAGCGAGCATATTTATTGAAATACCGCGAGCATAGGAATACCGCGAGCATAGGTTCCACCACTCTAGAATTAAGGTTAACTGAATGGTTGGCTAGCCCTCTACATTAGTATTTAGAATTTAGGTTAACTGCGGGTTTGATTTCTTATAAACTTATTTTATCATAACATGTTCCTTGATTATTTTAACCAGTACAAAATTAATATGGATTGATAGACTTGAAATAAATATGTCAATGAGGCCAATGATCGGTGTTAAAATGCATGCAGAGCAAGTTGTAATAGTGAATAAAGAAGACAATGTGACATTTTGTGCATTCAGTACAGAACAATATTTCAAACTGTCATGCAACTGCATTATATATATAGTAATTTCAGGACAACAGGCCAATTTATGTTTATTGTTTCATTTTTTACCAAAATTTATATGCATAAACTTTCAAACTGACATTTAACTTTTAAACTTATTTATTCAAGTAAATTTAAATTACTGTGACTTTTAAATAAAACAGACATTTTACAAAAGTGATGTTATTTTCCAATTTGAGCAAGATAATCTTTGCAAAATGATGCCTCTAAGGATTTCTCATTATTAAGGTTGCTTTTATTTCAGGATTTGAATCAATTATTTGTATCTCATTTAAGCCAGTATATATACATACATATATATATATATATTTGTATCTCATTTAAGCCAGTATATATACATACATATATATATATATAATAATCACGTTTGTGGTAGATTTTACCTCTTGGCCTTAAAGGCCGAAAATATTTCAAACATAAAACAAAACAACAAGCTAAATAAACTTTAATATAATATTTTGTTTTTTCTACACTGGTCGTGGCTATGAGAGAAATAAACACCACAGAAAAAGTTTATTTCTGCTCTGTTTAGCGGGTAATTCAGTTTTCGTTTAATTTTCTCAAGAATGTTACACACACAAAAAGCTTATCAACATTTCCATCAAAGAAACATACTATACAATAACACTAAAAATGTCTGGTGAAACATTGATTAGAATCTACAGAGATATCCAATATCAGGAAGTTAATAAAAACAAAATCAGGTCAATTACTTCAGCAGGCCTTTTTCTTTTTGAGTATATCATAAGTTCCTAAATTAATAGCAGTCAATAGCCATCTCAGTGTTTACACAGTTTGTTTTTCGTATGGGTTCTACAAAAAGCAATCGTATTCATTCTGATTACTATGATGTTTTTTAAACATTTTAAAGAGAGAACCACATACTTAAGGTTTTAAGAATACAACCTATCAGCGTGTCCATTGTTTACCTAACAGTACTTACTGATTATTCTCCACTTGTACCCGAGCCTGCTCCTCTTGTATCAGAGCTTGCTCCTCTTGTATCCGAGGCCGAGGACAAATAACGCAAGATGAATCCCTCATAATATTATTTAATAATGAAATCCCTCATATTTAATAATGGAAGGTTTTGCAAAAAGTGAAATAGGCTGTATGTTGAACATTATATCAATCAAGTTACTTTTCTGGAAACATCATGGTCATGGCCCAGCTTCCACCGCATGACCAAGTATTTTCATACATATTTTTTCATAATTGTCTTTTCATGATGTTACATTTAACAGCTAAAAACTCTTAACCACAGTGAAATTTACAGTCTCTTGTAACTCTTTCTCATTAAACAGTTATGGTGAGTTTCTTTTTCATGAATATCAAACAGTTTTAATTCCAGTCTCCATTCACTGGGGCCACAAGTCTTATCAGCCACCAATGGCTTTATCTTACTTACCCCTTATCAATCATTCCAGTAAAGATATAACACAGTAGGCATGTAATTTCCCCTAAAACACCTTGAAATTAAAAATGTCCTACTCCATCAAAATGTCAAATAAAGGCTAATGACTTGAATTTTCTTACTTAAAAGAGCTCTTATAAGGTAAACACAGATTTTAGTGATTGTTATTCTTTGTAAACCTTTATAATTTTATATTTGAACATAAGTATCAATAGGCAGACATTTCTGGATAGAAATAATGATTTTTCATAAATCCTCTTTTGAAAGACACTATAATGATATCAAACATGAACTTTTTATATAGTAAAAGGACATCTTTAAGTTATGTCAAACTTTTCTTAATCAATCCTTTCGAACAGTAAGTTGATTAAAAAATCGGGAAAAATCAGTTGATTTTAACAGTCCAGGCTATCTGTTTCTATATAATAGAGCATTTTCAAGGCCTGTACAAATGTTGCTGATATGCTCCCCCTCTAATTTGTTAACTGCATTATAGTGCAAGACTCTGCAACCAGAGAACTCTATATTTTAACTTATGATTGGCTGTCAATCACAGAATTCATATATCAACCATTATAGGAGATAATTAGCTTTTAATTGACTTGGTGGGGCAGCTGGGATATCTCTTAATGACCAGGTTATCATACTCAACTGAGATTTACACCATGCTCATTATATTGGTACAGAGACAGAATCCTGTTGTTTTAATAGCAATAGTAGTAGTATTTTATTTTCTCCATTTTGTATGTTGTATTTATGTTGGGTAATAATCACCTGATAAACCACCTCAGGTTATCACTGTTTGATATGTGATTTACCAGGTTTTCTTCCCCTCTTTGATGAATATTTTTTCATCTGGTTCTGAAGGTAAATGTGTTTCTCCTGTATATTATATTAAGAACATGAGCGTATACTTTTTGCTATGATAGTTATGTACATTTTGTTAGCAAAACTACTACATACAAACAAGATCAGTAGTTGATTTGCCAGGATGTGATTTTTAGCTCTTCACATCAAGGAATATCTATTATTTGCTAACCCCACAATATCCTTTTAAATAACTAATTTATAAACATTGAAGTCAAAGAATTTCTCAGTATTATACTGTTGCATCAGTATTTTCTTTTATTGTTTTTTGTTACTTTGTTTTTCAACTTGGGCTAGTTACTTTTTTTTTTAAACCTGAACCTCCTTGGCTGAATGGCTACTTCCTTTCTTAACCTGGACCTCCATGGTCGAGTGGTTCCTTTCTTTTTTAAACTGGACCTCCATGGCTGACTGGTTAATTTTATTCATTTTACCTGAGCATTTGTGCCAAAGAGGTTACTTTGATTTTAACTTCGGCTGGTTACTTTTGTTTTTAAACCTGGACCTCCATGGCCGAGTGGTTATACTTCCTTTCTTAACCTGGACTTCCACGGTTGAGTGGTTCCTTTGTTTTTTAAACAGGACCTCCAAGGCTGATTGGTTACTTTCTTACTTCGAATCAATGCAATGGATTTAATAAACATGCTTACATAATTCAAGTGGTTCCATGGAGGTTCTTTGACATTTGGTGTTGTTTTCCAAATTCCATCCATGTATGGTAGTACCAAGACTACACTGGTTCAGGTTGCTCACACTGAATCACTTGCCCCTTACAGCTGCTGGTTGGAAACTTCATTTAATGTGTAGAGTTCTTTCAATGAGGAAGATTCTCAGGTGGCTCATGGAAGGTCAATGGTTTAGACTGCCAAGGTACCCGCTTTTGCCAGAAACAGTCAGAAGGGGAGTCCAGTGACAAAAGCTAAATAAGTTGTCAAATGATCTTAAATTGTGTGGATTTCATTAAACTAAATGAAAGCATTGAACTGTTGTTTTTATTAAGCAATCTGTGATATGACCAAATAATATAAGTTTTTAATTCCTATCAGATATCAAACTCGCATCTAAACAGTATTTCATCTGATTTTATTTTCAAATGACCTACTTCACTTGATTAAATTTCATTTTTTCTCCCTGGCATCAAAACATGTGGATTAATTTCAACAATAAAAATGAAATGGAACCCCAAGAAATAAAATTAGGAGAAAGCAATGACAACAGTAAACTGAGACTCCTGCAAATGACACAGTGGAAGATTTAAAAGCAACATCATTGATTTCAGGGAAATAATGTGGAGCAATTTCCTTTTAGTGTTTGATCTGGAATTTTATGTAAACATGCATCTGCCGTAAACTGACGCCTGTTTTTTCTCCTTTAAACAACAGGGTGGTTAGTTAATGGTATTAATATTTAAAAACTCATCTGTTACTGCTAATACCATACACATTTCTAAACGTAATCCCATCATACACAAATAGAAATGGGAAACCAACATCAAATGTCAAAGAACCTCAATGGAACTGCCTGCATTATGCAAGGATGTATATTAAGTAATTTCTGCTGATTATTTTTGGCGCATTTACATTATTTGATCATTATATTTGCTGCCAATTACTTTCTATGATCATTATTCTTGTCGCCATTTAATTCATGTGATCATTACATCCTCCATTTACTTCAGGCTGTCATTATTTTTGCCACCATTTTCTTTATTTGGTTATTATCTTTATCCCCATTTACTTTATTCTGTCATCATTTTGTTGCAGATAATTTATGTGGCCATTTATGTTGTGCCAATGTTTAATTTACATCAAGTGTACAGCTACATCTAGCAACAATTTGATCTGATGAAAGTTACTTTATTTGATCATTATTTTTGAGGCCATTTACAATATTCAATCATTACTTTAGCCACTTTTTACTTCACTGAATTTCCATCATTATTTTAGCCACAATTTACTTCATTTCATCATTATTTTGCTTTCTATTTTTTGCATTCATGTATATGTTACAGTTTCTTCCTTTAAATGTTCATATCACAAAGCTATCATGCTGAATAAATGTCACGAGCTGCTCAAATTCTTTCTGATTTCCCATCATCTACACTGTAATTTGTGCAAAACATATTTGTCAAAAAAATCAGATTAACAGCAAACAGAGATCAAATCCTGAATCAGATTCTCTCGTTTTTCATCAAAACTTCTCATGGAAGCTGGTCAATTAAATTATATCTCATAAAATTATTGAATTATGATGAGCTACAACAGCTCTTTTGACACTGCAGTGATAATCTGAACAGTTTAACACTAATCTGTGAAGGCAGGTTTCAGAGTTATTCCAATGAGTGTTTTTCTGATATTTAATGGAACATTTTAAAAATTGTTTATTGTTATGACTCATATTCTGTTTGAAAAAGATCATTTGCAATAATAATTAAGAGAGTTGCCAATATGCATTTTTCTGAATGCAAACTGCATGTTACTAGACCTACTTTTAACTACCCAATTTTGCTCTTTATAATTATTTCTTCCCCATTTTTTTTTTTTGGGGGGGGGGGGGGGGGGGTTGTGTGTGTGGGGGGGGGGAGTTCTCAAGGAAGGGGGTGTTTACTGTGTAGACTGAAATGCAACATTGACAAAAATTAGCACTAAAAGTTGAGAAACATGTTTCATAGTAAGCCCTGATATGTTCAAATTGTAAGTATGTATGTTTCTTAATGAAACAATAACTATCACCAACATGGTATGATAACCATCACATGTTCCGCCCCATCATAATATTGGTGTTGGCAAGTTGCAGTTCACTGCCCTGATATGACCTGACAGAATTCCAGATTAATTTTCCAGCATGCCAAAAACAACTGCAGGCTGTGTGATTCTCCTCATGAAACTGCACTGGATTGGTTTTTTTTCCCCCTGCATTTTATTGTGGTACTAGTCCCAAAAATCTTACTATATAGTGCTTGTAACAAAAAGACACCTCTTCATTCTACTCAAAACTTGTTAAAAGCCGTGTCAAGAAAACCTTTGCCTATGACCCAATATTTGTCATCTTGAATACAATATAGTTTATTACCCCAATATTCAAAAGCTAGTAAAGATAATTTCTACAAATGGTAATAATAAATCCAATAAAGTGTTTCTTATCAATTTTCATGCCATGATTCGTAAGATAGAGACTTAATTGATTCTCTTACAAGGATGAGAATGGTCAGCTCATAATCCTAATGCAATTATCACAAGAACTTTATTCTTACAGAAGCTTGACTGGAACATTAATTCTGTGTTCTTATTGTCATCCTTGGCACCAAAAATCAATTTCAGGTGAACCAGTCACAAGATTCTAGAATAAACATGTCTGCTGCAGTAGGCAACATCACATAATACAACTTATTATCGAAGGCCGTTTGGTAGAAACTTCTTATCATCTGCAAATATTAAAAATTTTGTTTATATTTTGTACTTTTAAAGCTTTTTGCCTTGAACATTTTACTTGACGTAAGTGGAACAAAATGAATCACTTCTGTGTTTTGTAATTCAATCAACCAGTGCATTGCCACTTAAATGATGTGAAAACAAATCTCTGGAGATATCTCACATCAATATTTCAATTTGAAAAGTTTTATAATATTCATTATTCATGCTCTTTAAAATATGACAAAAACACTTGTCTCTGTCAAGTGCATCATTTTCAACCATTTCAAATTCGGATATTTTAGTCATGATTCCCCTACAGAATAGATCAAATTAGTGGAAGAATTTGCCCTAGTTGTCAGACAGCTTGTACAAGGTCAGGGAGGTAATCATCCCTCCCAGTAAACATGTGATAGGACCGCCTCCCCAGAGAATGCAGCCTGCAAGTTGATTATTTCTCTCAACTCCTAACAGACCATGTATTCTGTCAAGAATATTTTTCTCAGGAAAAGTACTGTTAAACAGTCCCAATAGTTGACAATAACTTTCAAACATTATGCAGCATATAAAATGACAGGGAAACAAGTTGTAGTGATTTCATTGTATTTTTGGCAATACTAAATACATATCTTAATGGTAAATAAAATCTAGAAAGTAGATCCCTCAGAAGCACCGAGAACAAGGCAAACAGTGAAAATTGCAGACTCATTTGATTGAGTCAAATGCAACACTGTCCATGCCCCCTAGTCTGTGTTCAGACTGTATGTTTTGTTCAAAGGAGACAAGACCTGAGGCTATTCAAATTTTGAATAATTATGTCCCTTGTCTTCTCAAAACATAGATAATCAGAGCCAAGATGATGAAGTCAGAATTATTTACAGAATTATTTTTTCTAAAATAAAAAAGATTATCTAGTCGGTAGCCAGACTTCACGCACCCTAGCACTCAATCCTCAAATCTAAATGAGTTGAAATCAATGATCCCAAAGGACCAGAAAATATAACAACACTGAGATGAAGTTGGGGCAATGCATAGGAAATTTTGCTCGGACTAACGTACAGTTCAGTGAAATCTGGTATTTCTGATTACCTACCATTATTATGCACATTAAACTGAATTAACTTTAACAGTAATCTTTTCCTCACATTGCAAAGGTCAGAGGACTTGAGCAGGATAACTGCTGAGTTACCCTTACATTTTGAGAGATGAAAACAGGCTATTCAATTACCTTAATCTTTAAGTCCCCAAAATGAGGGAATTAATTCAGGAGTACAGGACACTGTAATTGAGCATAAAAGGATTTTCAGATTATTCTGTAAGCAGATGTTTAAGCTGAGTTTCATAATGGACAATAAAAGAGAAACTAAGCTACTAATGTGCCTTTAAATTAAGAAACAGTTTTAGTACAGTATTGCAGTAAGTCCCTGCTTAATTATTCTTCTCACAAAGAAGTTGTATTATTCAAACTTAAAATATTCATAATAAGATTCATATAAGGAAATGAAAAACAAGAACTGAATTGACCATTATAATCTTGGAGTATAAGGAAAATTTTATGAAGAAAACAAGTTTTATGTCTATTTCAAACTTTATAAATCCACAGTCATAACAGGAAATTTTCTACACTTCTGTACCCAGGTGACTAAATGTGTCTGTTTTAAATGTTAAAGAAAGATATACCTGCATCGTGAAATATCTGACGAAATCGTCCTAAAATTTCGCTAAGTCCAATTCCTAATAGGTCACAAACATCTATAAAACTTGTGTCCAATAATGTGGGCTAAATAATGTATATATGGGCTATTCTGTACACATGTAATACTTATCTAAGTACCTAATGGCTTATCATAAACTAATACCCTGGGTAAACACATTCCCTCTATACTATCATACAAGAACACTTTATCAGTGCTGCAAAGTTTCCAAAAATTTTAGATTACTTTCATACAAGGTAGGTGGTGATAGGGGTATGTGGATCAAATTGTAGACAAAAATAGAAAATGTAGATGAGCAACTGAAATTTGTAAACTTTTATGTATTATAAATGGAGGATTAAATTATTTTGGAGGCAACTGGTATTGAAGCTATATTGCAGCTTTTAATGAGTTATGAAACTTTCCAATCATTTTTATATCAATAGTGCATTGACTGGAAGCAGTTAGAAGTTAGAAACCCCACAGAACACAATACTGAACACAATGTAATTACAGATGCAAATGCTAACGGAGTTACTTATCAATTTAAGTCTAAGAAGATGACATTCTTCTACAAGAATTCCAAACATGTTTTAAATAATGCCCTTAATGATTGGAAGGCAGACAGAATATTTCATAATATGAATTTTTAGACAATTCAAGGCGCATTTGGCATCAAAATGATATATTTTTCAAACTAATTCATACTTTATTGTCATTTTTTATTACATTTTGTTTCCCAAAGGCTCCAAGGATTTGGCACGAGTTTTCTCTTCCTGCCGAAAGTACACCAACTTGAATATCATAACACCATAAAGGAGGCTTCACCAACAAAAATCGACACTTGTACCGAAAACTTACAACTTTGTTTAGTTAATTTTACAAAACCCCGTCTATTTCAGACAAAAGTATCTTATACAAATGATTTAATATAATTACCTTTGTTTCCTAAATATCATCTGGCGGCCTTATTTTCTTTATGATCATTAGCATCATAAACCTTTCAAAATTAGAACAGAATTTGCTTGTTTTTCATACATAATTCATGTTTCTTCCAAGAAACATTATGAATTAGTTCTGAATAAGAGAAATAAAATTAATAAATCTTTCACCTACTGGAAAATGTGCTTCTGGTATTTATTTAGAACTTTTATCGTTATATCTGAAATTTTCAATTTTATAAAATATTATGTGCCAATCTGGCTTATTTAACCGCTGTAAGGGCCTCAATTTAACACTGAATCAATGACTGAAAGCAAGCAAGAGGTGTATCAATGTTCTTAAGGGTCTTTGTCAACATTGTCAAGCACATTAAATGAGAAACTGATAAACTATACAGTACTAGCAATGCAGTTTATATCTAACACTTGATAAACTATCCACTACTATCCAACTTTTTTATATTTATTATTTACATTTTAGACAATGGAACATTTATACTAAATATTTAATCAGGGCATTAATCTAAACCGTCAATTAATCTATTTCACAGACACTTTTTCCTGCCATAAAATTTTAAAGTAATTTAATTAAACACATTTTTTCAATTGGGTGCAGATATTTTTAGAACACATAAAACTTTGATTGTTTTTAGAACATCATTCAGTTAAGAGAACCATGTGTTCCTATATTACAACAGAATTTAAACAGGTGATACACCTGCAAAATTTTACACATTTAGTGTTGTGATATATTACAAATTGGTCCTGCTATATTTTAATTATTTCGATTTTGAATGAACCAAGTGTTTCACTCTTCCTATTCAAAAATGTCTAATATTTAAGGATCAAATCTTCCTTTCTCCTCACCTGTATGGCAAGTATGATGATGTGATATATTGCCATGATTTAAAGGAAATGTGCAGTATTTTGCATATTAGAATGTTTCATACATCTGCACCATTGTCAAAACTGTCGAATATGTTTAATCATTTAAATACTTCCGTATGTTACTATGTAAGGCAACTTTTATTTTTTATTCACACTTAAGAGGAGAGTGCCATTTATAAAATACATTGCTTTCTAGTACAGAATGTACAGAATCCTTAAATAAAGCACAAGGAAAAGTACTTTTGCTACTTCTGCACAAATACAGACAGAATATCATATTTATATATAATATTTAATGAGAAAAAATATCAGACAAATCTACTGGTTGATTAAATAGCCTCTGAAGAATTTGGTCATGTTATTCTAGCAGACAGACACAAATCAATGCTTCAAAAACATCTTCTGAAACCCTCATTTAAATAAGCAAGCAGACAAAAAGCTAAAAATCAAATACGAGGGTAAAATTTGTTTCTGACAAGAGAATTTACTGGTCTCCAGTGTTTCTTGAAGTATTTCAATACAGACAAAAAATGTTTTGAAGAAAATAAATGCTATATAATCTAATAACCAGAAATTAGCGGTGAAACCTGAGTGGATTGCTCCCCGAAATATGATTATTGCATATTAAAAGCACAAAAGCGGACTTCATTGACTGGGCATGTACCCAGTCTTCATAGTGAAGCTTCAAAAGAAGTTTCTTCAGATACCAGCTAGTAGTTGTTGAGAAAAACAGTGCACAAGATATGTGTGCATCTCCGCTTGGGAGGGAATTTTTACTTCCAGTGAAAGTTCACTAAATTCCAGCCAGTGGTTGCTGAGAAATACTCCAGACAAGAAATACAAGAAATGGTACTATAGTATACTAATAGTTAATAATCAAAGGGCAATAACTCATTGAAAATCACCAGACCGAAACATGAAGATAATATGCACATCTCCTCATGGCAGCGAAGCTTCCTATAAAGTTTCGCTAAATTCCAGCCTACAGTTGCTGAAAAATACTCCAGACAATAATTACAGGACAGAGATGCCTATAATTTTATGCTTCCTCTTCAGGATGCATTAAAAAGTTTTTGCGTTACCGATAACTAACAACTGCCCCTATGAAAAATGCTAGTTCCGCTAGATGTTTTAGATGAGTGGATCCAATTAGATGGTCTGGATGAGTGGATCCAATCAGTAATTCAAGGGCCATAAATCAAAAGTGCCTGGACGGATCTGGCTAGTTATCGAACTTGGGTAAGGTCTTATGGCCAAACACATTTTGTTCAAGTTTGGTGAAGATCAGATGAGAAATGTTCGACTTAGAGAGCGGACAAGAGTAAACAGACGGATTTTTCCCGTAATTCAATGGGCTGTAAACTCAAAATGCCTGGGACCGATTGGCTAGTTATCGAACTTGGCCAAGTCTATGGCCAAACACATTTTGTTCAAGTTTGTGAAGATCGGATGAGAAATGTTCGACTTAGAGTGCGGACAAGAGTAAAAAGGCCGATTTTTCGATAATTCAAGGGCCGTAACTCCAAAATGCCTGGACCGATTTGGCTATTTATCGAACTTGGCCGAGTCTCATGGTCAAACACATTTTGTTCAAGTTTGATGAAGATCGGATGAGAAATGTTGATTAAGAGTGCGAACAGAGTAAAAAGACCAATTTTTCGATAATTCAAGGGCCGTAACTCCAAAATGCCTGGACCATTTGGCTATTTATCGAACTTGGCCGAGGTCTCATGGTCAAACACATTTTGTTATAGTTTGGTGAAGATTGGATGAGAAAATTTCGAATTCGAGTGCGGACAATGAGTAAAAAGACCATTTTTGTAATTCAAGGGCCATAACTCCAAAGCCTGGACTGATTTGGCTAGTTATCGAACCTGGCCAAGGTCTTATGATCAAACACATTTTGTTCAAGTTCGGTGAAAATCGGATGAGAAATGTTCGACTTAAAGAGTGCGGACAAGCTTTGTGACAGACACACAGACTGGAGTAAATCAATATGTCTCCCACACCACTGTGTGGTGGGAGACATAATTATTAAAGATCCAAACTTTTTTTTTTTCGTTCATTTCAAAAATGACATTATTTTTTCAAAAACACTGAGCAACATGCTTTCAGGCAAAAAAACGTTTGAAAATCATTTTCATTTTCATTTGCATGTCCATTTTACTCTTGAGAAATGTCAAGCAATATATAGACATTTACAGTTTTTATGGATTATAAATTATGATACTTGCCAAGACTGTGCATCTTCCTCGCGACTCTGGCTGCTAAAAAAGGCATGCTCTGAAGCTTAACATTTCCAATTACAGCATGTGATTGATGTTGCAGACAGAAAAATAAAAATCTGTCGTCTATATTATTACATTATTGACTAGATCTATAATACCATTTTTGCCTAACTTAAAGCACCATACACTCAAGTTTCTGTTTTTTATATCTAATGCACTTTTGATCTTGAATTAATACATTGACACTAAAAGCACACATTTTTGTTTTTCTATAAAATAAAACCTAAATACATAGTAATATGAAAACCTTACTGCTTCTATTTTGAAGACCTTAATCAGTATCAGGGTTACTTCCCTTTTGACGTGAAATTCGGTTAATCAAAAACATGAATGTATGAAATATGCCTGTAATGGTTTTCTGCTTAAGTTTGTGGTAACTTTTTATGTTTCCACGTAGACTTAATTGTAAGTGGGTTAATAGAAAACAGATTTCTGTATCAATGCTTAAAAGTACTCAGCCACTTCATATAAACATTACATACATTCTCTTGAAAAAAAAATATTCAAATTTTTATTGAAATTATTTTGACTCTTCTCAATACTATACATTTATCAATCGGAACTTTACAACTACACAACATACTTCTACACTGAAATGACATCAACAGAAAGCAGAGGTAACTAGATGAAAACTCAAGTATTGACAACTATAATACATATTTCTTCTAGTTCAAACATGATCTATTACTTTTAATATTTTAAGATTTTTTTTATATTTTTAACGCTGGTATGATAAAATATCCTCCGGGCATCCATTACAGTAAGTATGGTGTAGTGATTTTTATCTGTAATATTGATGCATTCTGTTCCCTTAAGGTCAATTACTTGTGTTATTAGCTGTTTGTTGCCGCCTTTGACTTTACTTCAAAAGTCTTCTCATCTGTTGAATTCATTACTAGGATTGCTGTCATAATTTTATAAATCTTAAATGAAAGAAATCTGATAGAAATTCCAGTCACGTAATATTCCCTTACATTGCTGTAGTGATGTAGCCGCCACAAGTTCTGCCCCATTCAGTTATCAGTTACAAAAAAAAATGATTGATCAGGATGTACCTTTAGTGGGCTTTGATCACAATAAAATACCAGAAAAAGAGAAGTTTGATTTTGTTAAAAACTTATTAACCTTTAGCCTGCTGGCGGCAATTGTATCTGCCTTTGCGACCAGTGCAGACCAAGATCAGCCTGCACATCCATGCAGTCTGATCATGGTCTGCACTGTTCGCTATTCAGTCAGTAAATTTTCAGTGAACACCCCTTTGAATAATAAATGGTATTGCCCAAATTGAATGATGGACCAGTCCATTTTAGAAATTTAGCAGGCTAAGGGTCAATATCAACAGTGGGTTCTAGTCTGAACTGTTATTTAGTGGTCTGTGACCTCCAACAGTCTGGTAGTGGTCATTCTCTAATAAAGTTACAAGGAAATTATGAACCCCTAATTTGGGTCCTGCTGATAGGTCAGTACACATTAATTAACCAATTAAATATTCCTCCTGGAATGACCAACTAACCTAGATTGGAAATAACAAATTACTAATCAAAATACAGACCAAGATTGGAAATGAATAATGACTTCAGTAATACTGACCTGTATCAATAGATAAAATCTGAACTTGTATCTGATAATCCGAGTTTGCTGATATTCCAAATAGTGGTCACTGACCTTATGTCTGATGCTAGTGGACACTGACATATCTTGGCAGCATTGAAACATACACAAGTCTACTCAAAGAACAGGTGAAGGGAAATTGTAAAGACTTTTCACACAAGACAATCATATATTTTTTAATGTTTCAGTAGAGAGGGGTCTGCTATTTGTCTGATGTACTTCTAAAATTGTTGTACAAGTGAGTGGTCTGAAATTTGTTGTACTCAAGTCATTGCTTTTGAGAGGTTTCAAATTGAGAGGTCTATTTTTAGTTACTTTATTAGATTGTGTAATACTAGGAATACAGATTCAACTGCCCGGGTACTAAACTGTGCCTGCGGTACTGTCTGTGCCTATGGGGAATGAAGGTTCTTCGCTTCCGGTACGGCAGGTACCTTGCCAATGTTGACAAAATGAGCGAGATCGGTGAGTGATTTTTTCATCTTTGTCAATTTTTTACTGAAGGGAGCATTTTTTGAAAATCAGGGAATGTAGTCGGGTGTAGCTGTAACTTACCTATACATCCATGCTTAAATTAGTGGCAAATCATCAATTCCCTAGAAATGAACGGAAAAATAAGCGATACTGGAAGCGAAGTACCTTCATCCTCATCAGCGAAGACGGTACAGCAGGCACAGTTTAGTACCCGTGAACTGGCCACATCCAAAACCTCAATGCAACTAACTCCTGTAAATGTTACTACATATATATTAAACAAGTCTTGCAGAAAAATATGTGCCCAAAATATGTCAGAATTATACATAACTGCTAGATTACTATTTTGGCAGCTTGTAGAGTACATATATACTGGTATATATATATATAAAGCAACTAATTAGCAAGGCAACATGATCTCAGGTATTTTGTCTTTAATGTCGACATCATGTGCTGTGTTTTATGTCTGTATGTAATGTTAGTTGTTCATAAAATGTCAAGTATAAATAGATTGTCTCCTTGAGACACTAATGAGGCAATGTCCAAATAAAGAAAAAAAAACAACATCTTGAATCTGGCCTTCATTCCCTTGATTTATTTGTTTGTTTGGAAGGTAAGCAGTTATTTAAAAGACTTTATTTTCTGATTAGTTATAGAACACTATTACTTCAAGTGTTTGTTATCATACTTTCAGCTCAACTCAGGTTTAGTTCTGACCTTGACCTGAACTAACTGGGCTAGCTACTGGGCTATTTAGAACATAATTTATGTATTTGATCATAAACGAAAATCTTTTTTATCAAGAATATGCTTTTTATCACATAAGCATTCATTTTATTTTTATATACGCCCCTGAATGACCTAATACCATTCAATCAATTAAATGGAGTTAACTGATAGGATCTTGAATAGATAAACTACCTCCAAATTGCTATGAAGTGTTGATTAAAATTAACTAGTTCTCACGCGGGTTTGCCATAGACAATGGACACAAAAGTTAGGCAAAAATATCAATCACTGAGTTTTAAATATTGAGACAATGTGAAACAATGGAATGATAAATTGGTGCCATCTTGACAATACAGATAAAGAATCAATATGCTTGCATAGAGTAAATTTGAGATATGTAAAGTCTTATAAAATCAACTATAAAATGTTAAATGCCTCACAGCTGTAAAAATTATAATTACATTCTGATTTTTTTTTTTCAAACAAAGGACTCGCCAAGACAATATGTCTTTCTTTTCCAACTGGATCACCTAAATTCAACAACAACATCGTACATGATGATTGGAACGTTCTTTTTGACAACAACTGTGAACCTTGCAACCTCCTTCATCTTTCCAGTACATCACATACCTCCTTATACACTTTTCAAACATATTCAATGGTGCACTGATACATGTTTGTGTAGGATTTCATTCTCCTATATCATTAAAATACTTGCACCACAATTTTTACTAAATTGTACATTGGTGTGTGTGTGTGTGTGTGTGTGTGTGCATTCCAGTTTAATGTCTTTTTCAACAATTTTTCAGTCATATTATAAGTTACAGTGTCTACTTGTAGCAGTGAGCACAATGCCCAATTTTATAGTGCTGCCTCACTGGAATATCATGCCATAGACATATGACAATGTCATATGTCTATGGCATGATATTCCATTGATATCCCACCCAGTCACATTATAGTGACACCGTGCTGACCAGTCCTAGCACTATCCTCTTAATGCTGAGCGCCAAGCGAGGAAGCCACTAGTACCATTTTTTTTACATCTTTGGTATGATATGGCCAGGGATAAAACCCACGACCTCCAGCACTCTAAGCAGGCACTCTACCTCTAGGCGCTTTCTATGTGTAGACAGGTCTTTTATCATCTCATTCTCTCCAGTGACTGATACAGAAGTATAATTAAAACATTTACCAAATATGGTTCAGCGATTGCGATCTTTTTTTAAAGTAGGTTGTATGATTATTAATTTCATAAATTTCATGTTCACACACCAAAACCAATAAAAAAAATCTGCTTTGTTTGATTAGCAGTTCTCTTGTCAGACTGGTTCAACATTTGTCAACAGAAATCTGATTTATTAAATCAGTGAATTATCACTAGATCCAGTCTGTAAAAGGAAGTGCTAGGTCATAGGTCATTTGTTAGACTAACAGGAACTGTTTACAAAGTAAATATTCAATATTTACTTGTCTGCAGGGTAGGGGTAAAGTTATATGCCGACTTGTCTGCCATTAAAGCTCCTTCTAATCAATAGGCAACAGTAATGCAGACTTTACTTTAGCTCAAAACTGGGCTAAAAATGCAAAGAGAAGCACTTTTTTTGCAGTCATCTGAATGTTTACATATTTTTCAGCGGAAAAATAATGAAGAATATCTTCTCCTTATTGCTTTCCTTTACATAAAAATTCCAGATGAAAATTCTCCAACTAAAATTTTTTTTTAACCCCACAAAGATGGACATTTTTGGCAGCAAAACTTAGGGGCCTGGGAAATTCCTTTTACGCATTTTTTAAAATCAATAGGTGCAATAATATGGAAACAAGAGGACCATGATGGTCCTGAATCGCTCACCTATCCCCACATGACCCAGTGTTGAACTGAGTATGACGTCGTTATTTCTATTAGTTGACATAGTGACCTAGTTTTTGAGCACATGTGACCTAGATATCATCAAGAAAAAAAATTCTGACCAATTTTCATGAAGATCCATTGAAAAATATGGCCTCTAGAGAGGTCACAAGGTTTTTCTATTATTTGACCTAATGACCTAGTTTTTGAAGGCACGTGACCCACTTTTAAACTTGACCTAGATATCATCAAGGTGAACATTCTCACCAATTTTCATGAAGATCTCGTGAAAAATATGGCCTCTAGAGAGGTCACAAGGTTTTTCTATTTTTCGACCTACTGACCTAGTTTTTGACCGCACATGACCCAGTTACGAACCTGACCTAGATATCATCAAGCTGAACATTCTCACCAATTTTCATGAAGATCCGTTGAGAAATATGGCCTCTAGAGAGGTCACAAGGTTTTTTCTATTTTTAGACCTACTGACCTAGTTTTTGACCCCACGTGACCCAGTTTTGAACTTGACTTAGATATCATCAAGGTAAACATTCTGACCAATATTCATGAAGATCTCATGAAAAATATGGCCTCTAGAGAGGCCACAAGGTTTTTCTATTTTTAGATCTACTGACCTAGTTTTTAACCCCACGTGACCCAGTTTCGAACTTGACCTAGATATCTTCAAGGTAAACACTCTTACCAATTTTCATGAAGATCCATTGAAAAATATCGCCTCTAGAGTGGTCACACGGTTTTCCTATTTTTAGACCTACTGACCTAGTTTTTGACCGCACGTGACCCAGTTTCGAACTTGACCTAGATATCATCAAGGTGAACATTCTGACCAATTTTCATGAAGATCCATTGAGAAATATGGCCTCTAGAGAGGTCACAAGGTTTTTCTATTTTTAGATCTACTGACCTAGTTTTTGACCGCACATGACCCAGTTTCGAACTTGATCTAGATATCATCAAGGTGAACATTCTGACCAATATTCATGAAGATCTCATGAAAAATATGGCCTCTAGAGAGGTCACAAGGTTTTTCTATTTTTAGATCTACTGACCTAGTTTTTAACCCCACGTGACCCAGTTTCGAACTTGATCTAGATATCATCAAGGTGAACATTCTGGCCAATTTTCATGAAGATCCATTGAGAAATATGGCCTCTAGAGAGGTCACAAGGTTTTTCTATTTTTAGACCTAATGACCTAGTTTTTGACCCTACGTGACCGAGTTTCGAACTTGACCTAGATATCATCAAGGTAAACATTCTGACCAATATTCATGAAGATCTCATGAAAAATATGGCCTCTAGAGAGGTCACAAGGTTTTTCTATTTTTAGACCTACTGACCTAGTTTTTGAACCCATGTGATCCAGTTTCAAACTTGACCTAGATATCATCAAGGTGAACATTCTGACCAATTTTCATGAAGATCTTATGAAATATATGGCCTCTAGAGAGGTCACAAGGTTTTTCTATTTTTAGACCTACTGACCTAGTTTTTGATGGCACGTGACCCAGTTTCGAACTTGACCTAGATATCATCAAGATGAACATTCTGACCAACTTTCATAAAGATCCCATGAAAAATGTGACCTCTAGAGTGGTCACAAGCAAAAGTTTACGGACGCACGTACGCACGGACGCACGGACGGACGACGGACGACGGACACCGCGTGATCACAAAAGCTCACCTTGTCACTTTGTGACAGGTGAGCTAAAAATGATAGATAATTATCATTTGGTTTTAAAAGATTCTCTTTAGAGCAAAATTGAAATCTTCAGATCAGAAGGAAAGTGCATTTCACAGCCAGCCACTTCTGTTGTCCCTAACAATGAAATGTAATATACCAAATGGATTGCGCATGCAACATGTCTTTTAAATGTATTAAATACGGAAATGACAGACATTACATTATGCACTACCCGATAGCTTTTTGTTTTTGACATATTTTAGCTATTCCGGTAAAAGCATTTCTATGAATTAATAATGGCGACCTAATGCGTTTTTATGCAATGAACACTAGACTGCCACCACTAAATATAATGTGTTCATATCAGTTGTGAAGGTAGCCATTTAAACCATCCACTGGGACACTGTAGACAAATTAATACATCATAAAAATTGAGTTCTTCATTTTCAGTCTAGCAAACATATTCTGACAATGGTTTCAATGGGATTATAGAACCAGAAGTACTTTTTTAGAGGAGTGACTGCCTTAAGCTCAAGAAAAAGGTGGTAAGCTTCATCTTATACTGTTATATATATATAAGTTAATGAAGAAAGGTTGGTAAAGAAAGATTATTTAAGTACCACTTTTGCATGCACACTCAGCATTTAGAAAACCTGGGGGGGGGGGGGGTATATATATATATCTGTAGTTGTTACACCTTTTCCCTGCTACTGATGATGCAGTAAGTTCTACTAGCTTTCATCAAGTGGCATTGTAGTCAGTCTTGAATATAATTCTAATGAACAAGACTGATGTTCCAAAGAAATATTCATCTGCCCTAGTTTTAACCTGAATCCCCTAAGACAGTCACTTCTTACTGTTGAGTACCAAACTCCTATTCGATTAAATATTTACTTGTGGCCTTGAATTCCTATTTCATGTGAGGAAGTTGTAAATAACTTCATCAGTTAGTTCTGGCAAGAGGTGTGCCGGATCAGATTTACTGCATAAAAATAATGTAAATACTGAAAAAGCAACTCAAACAAATAAATTAGGTGACCTTTCAATGCAAATATCTGCACCATATAAATCGGACCTAAATCCATACAAGATCACACAGACCGGCTTTATTACTCAAACAAGAGAAATCAACATGCCTACAATAATTTCTCTCCCCCATAGTATTAATAATTGATCATGAGGCCATTTACAGAATTATTGTCATTAGGATAATGAAATGTATGACAAAACTCATTTATTAGACTTTTTCATATTGAGGGGTTATTGTAAAGCTTAACTGTAATGCCGCTTTTTGTTGAGTTCCCTGATACAGCCAAAAGTTTTCTGTAATTCTGATAATAAGCCAAATAGCATCTGCAGCTTTCCTTTGAAGTTGTTTATGTAATTTATTAACCTCATATGGATAATTTTGGATTTTCATTGCAGAATGCAAAACTCTGTCGTCTTTAGAGCGTACCAGAAGAATAAAGCCATCTTGTCATGAACATATTGCATTCCTCCCCACCCCACCGCTCCTTTGACTTTGCTTTAGGGAATTCAGTGTTAGTACTCATTACTAAACTTCAGTAGGTTTATTTCTGTTTTTAAAAACAGAAGCAATCGGCATAAAACTCAGTACATGCACATTTATTGCGTAGAGCAAAAACAACACAATGTAGATCATAACAGAGACTTTTGATGGTCAAGAAAGTCCAGGCATTGTTTCAGGCATTTGATAGGTGGGTGTGTAGAACCACTGACCTACCATAGGCAAGCTGGATGACTTCCTCACATGAAGAATTCTTCATAACACCCCCAAGCTAAGTTTCAAGCCCACATTGGTGATGGACAAGTGTTTTGAAGTCAACAACCTTAACCATGTGGCCATGGAGGCCACTTGCAAAAAGGTGCTATCTGTAACATGTAGACAAAGATGGCAGAATGTGCCTCTTTATTTAAAGCAGTTTCTTTTTGCTTTATACCATTAACATAATCAGAATTTATTATATTTGTACTAAATGTTTACAGGCTTTGTATTCTTTTATTGACACTTTACTTTCTGTTGTAAAATTAATGACACTGAATTTCCTTGAACATAGAAATGACTCAACACACATTCATACATTTTACAATAGCAATTTTCAGTTTCCAAGGATATTTCCCCGCCAAAATGATCTCATAACGCGCTTTTCAGGTTTTAAAAAAAAGACACGTCATGCACTTTAAATGACAATGATCAGTATTTCCGCTTTATAAACGTGCAACACTTCAAATAAACTTGTCTATTATGATAACTCTGAGTGTGTGGAGCAGTTTCACAGGGTAAATTTCCGAAACGTTTTTTTTTCCTTGTGACATGTGTTTTAAATTTTAAGTGGGTCTGTATAAACAATATCTTAGTTCCCACATAATCTTACAATCTGTAAATAACTTTTGATTACATGGTATATATTTCATTTTTCCCCTTGTTATCATAAAGTGGAACTCATTCATTCCATATGTGAGGGATTGGCTTGACAAACGGAAATTTCAACCCTCTGCACAGTGTCTGCATGTACAATGCATATGTCTGGCATTTTAAAACTAATGATCCTGAGCCTGCAATCATTAACTTTTCTAAGTTACAATAATCAACTGGTTGAGTTTCCTGGTTCTAAAGGATATTCTTATAGATATATATTACCTTCACAACAGCAGTTCTGTTTCTAGGGGTTCTGTTACTAGGTGATGTGCAAGTTTTGCTGCTGCTAAAGGTTGGAAAATCTGTTGCTAGGGGTTACAGTTCTGTTTCTAGGGGTTGATAGTTCTGTTGCTAAGGTGACTGAGAGTTCTGCTGCATGAGTGTTCTGTTGTTAGGAGGTGTTTACAGTTCTGTTTCTAGGGGCTGAGTATTCTAGGGATGGTGGAGTTGAGTTCTGCTGCTAGGGAGTGAGAGAGTTCTGTTGCTAGGGGGTGTAAGAGTTCTGTTGCAAGGGGGCATGAGTGTTCTGTTGCTAGAGGATACGAGATTTGTGTTGCTAGGGGGTGTGAGGGGAGTCATGATTTTCATTACCCCTCAAGAACAGCATTTTGTTTGCATGTGTTCTTTGCTTCCAGCGGATAGTCTTATAAATGCATTTTTAAAAATTGGTGATTTATATCACACCTGGTTCTAAGTATTTTTTTTACTGTTAGTAGCCCTTGTCAGTGTAATCATTCTGGTACTTCAATCCTTCTTTTGGCCATACATCCCCAATAAATATATACGGAATCCATCCACATCAGCATTAATGTCGGCAGTTTTGTGTCATTCTTTTAACATGTCTGTTTAAAGCAGGATATGTCTGTAGGTAATTAACCAGTTAATCAACCAACTCACATACAGCAATGTCTACAAGTTATTAACAAGTTAATTAACCAAAGTGCATACAATACTTTTAACAAGGTTCTGCTGAATCATGTATTATGTAATTAACAGAAGTAAAGTATAACATTACCTATTCTCTTTGATTACAAAACTGAAGATGCAAAAAACCTGTCTGTAATTATTTAACAAAAACCATTTAAATACCAGACTTCTTTCCAATGTAAATTTCACATTTCTTTAGTTTTTTGTTGGATGGTGGAATGTGGTGCCTTAATTATCATGTTGTCCTCTGGGGAAGAGCAAATACTAACTTGGATGAGAGTATGTTGAAGGCTGTATTCGGATGAAATGGCCCTCTGTGGTGGATACATAACTTGTTCTCTAGGTTCTGCACATAAAGGCGGAGGGTGAATTATGAAAACACAAAGATCATCAGCACCTCATTGGCGGAATCAAACTCTCATGGTATTAGGTTTACTCAGAATGTCCTTCAACTTTTGACTTTGAAGAGCACGATAATATTTCACGGCATAAAAACTGCACAGATATGTTTTATACATCTAACCTTGAAGAAAAATTCCAGGCAAATTTGTCTGGATTGCTATAAATTTTACTTTCATCTTTTTATATATTCTGAGATCAGTTGTTAATTGCCTTCGGAAAAGAAGGAGAAAAATTAACCGAATTAACTGGTTACACGTACTTTGAAAATACTCTTACTTCTCTCCGCTTGATATTTCCATGCAATAATATCTTTACGATTTTTGCAACCACTGAGAAAAAAATTGCAATAAAAAAACATGTGGCAGCTCAGAAAATAAGGCAAAGTTTCAACAATCAGCAGTAGAAAGCTTGGCAGTTCAATTTGCCAAACATGTTAAAAATAGTAGCTTTCACTTTTAATCTCCAAGATTTCCTTCAAACAGACAGTAGGACTACCATCTGTGCCAAAAATTTACATACAAATCCATAAATCATGCAAATTACATTTAAAGCAGAAGGAAGTTCCATGAATCTTTTCCATGTATCTATGAACCGTTCCATGTTCTGTATTTTTGTATGGATCCAAACTACATGTTACTCATCATATTCTCATTTAAATTCCTGTTTTTTTTTTGTGTAACAGGATGTAGTCTCCTTTATAATGAAAATGAATGCCTTATATATTGTAAATGGGCTCCTCGCATTTCTCTAATCCAAATTACATCATGAATTTGCATTTGCAGATGAAAGTTTATTTCATTCCCTAAAAGTTTATAAAGGGTGTCCAATAATAATCTACACTATTTTAAATGTTTGAGGACTATTGCCCAGAACATATTATGCTTAACTGCATTAAATTTTTATATATATCGTCCCATTTTCCCCACCTACCTTCATATCTTCCATATTGAAAAGTTCATGAAATATATATAATGAAAATCTTTAGTATGTGCAGAGTATAAGATTTTTTCACTGTTTGTAGGTACAGATGGAATTATCTCGCAAATAAGAGGGTAACTGTTTAGGTGGTAACGAGGCTCTGCCGTGTTACAGCCATAACAGTTACCTCTAAGAGCCGGAAATTCCCATCTGCATCTACAACAAGTGATAGAATATTGTATATTATGACTTAACTGTACAAATGAAATAATGCTTTGAACATCAATATTTTTGTATGCAGATGTGTAATTTCATACGTGAATTTATTTGTGATGTAAACTCCTCTTGAAAATTCTCATTGCGGTAGATATATTTTAATTTATTGCAGAACAAATTGAAAATGTCATGTATAGAAGTGCAAATGGGAGTGTAATAACAAGATTGTAATTCATTTTTGCATTGAGAAGTATACTCTCCTTCTTTTGTCGGAGCAATATTGCGCATCTTAAGTTGCACAATATTTCCACTGCGGAACATGAGCATATTTCTCAATACAAATCAGGCACTCAGCGTGAAACTACTGTATCTTGCTCTTTATTTATACACTGTTAGAATAGTATAATAACACGATTTATTTCACATTATTCACCACTCTTCAGCTTACTATCACATGCATTAGTTATAAACAGTGACTTGTTTTCTTGCACAGTGATTTTATTTTCTTTATGAAAAAATGCAGTCAGTACTAAAAAAAGCTAAAAACTGTTGTTGTTTTTTTTTAAGATAAAAACATATTTTTACAACCAGTGTACCACAATATCCTATCAACTTAATTCCTTGCAATAAGTATAATGTCCTCGCACACATTCTCTGTGACACTAATCTGCCTTAAAACACGTTCCGCTAAGTATAATGTGTTACTATACAGCTAAGTGTTTTCTGTTATTATAAATAACTGTTTTTTATATTATTTTTTTTACAATAATACTAACACAGCAAATATAACCTCTCATGATTAAACCAGTTTTTGTCCAACATTTTCATCAGTATCTAACACCACGTGAGTAATTAATAATCACAGCAATGGCAGAAGTTCTAGAAAATGAAATTTATACTAATGGTTACAACTAGGGAATTATTCAATCCATAAAGTTAATGTACTGCGCAATACAGTTCAGCCATTTATTCGTAAATTATACATTTTATATATGTTTTTTTGGTCTAGACGTGGTTATGAAATTTAGGAGGTAAACTTGTGCAGTAATTTGTTACAGTAATAGACACACACATTTAATAAAATACAAATTAAACTAAAAATTAAAGCCAATTACCTCATTAAAAAAGATCCAAAAAAAGCCCCGAAAAACGAGAAATTTAATTTGATTTTTTTTTCTTTTTAGCAGAAATGATTACTGTTTGGAATTTTCCTTTCCATTGCTTCTGAAATTCTCCTGGAAAAATTTTTTTCAGCAAAGTTTCATAGTAGAGCAGCTTGTACACAGACTTATATTGTTGCTAACTCAAAAGTATGCAAATAAAATATTTGTCATCTTGTGATAAATTGCTTGTACATACCTTGATAGAATCAAAGCAAGCTGTTACTCGGCCATTTTGTACTTCTACATGCGGCGGAGGATGTGCAAACTTACATTCTGTATCACTTCGAGTGCATTTATTTCTTTGAAACTCACGGCACACTTCAAGTGTCAACCAACGCGAGTCTTTAACATTGGCAGCCGCCGCCAAATTTAGTACTGCCGGATTGACCATGGCCATAACAATGTATTTATGAAAGACTTGGAATTATGGACTAAATACAGAACACAACTGCGGTGTATACACTAACAAAAACAAAACTATTTCCTCCGCAGGGCGATAAATTTCTTTACAAAAAAGATATCGACCAATCAACAAAAACTATGGCTTAGCACTAAATATTTCCACAAATAGAAGCTGAGTTTTAGCGTGTGTCATATTCACGTAGTCATCTTCAAATTTCTTGATTATCTCCCCTTGCAATCTGTTTGTCTGAAAAGAGAAAACAATCTTGTTTTTATTGAGTCATTTGATGAAACGTTCACTATACATTTATGATTAAATGTTCCCATCAAAGTTTAAAACGTCTTAACAAAGAATGAGTGATTAATATTTCATTTACGATGCAACTATATGCATTTATTTTGCATGTTTAAATACATGAAACACATTCACATTCAGTCTAACTGTTTGTGTTTCCACTGCCAAAGAAATTTGGTCTTCACTGTCATTAGGTTATCAAGAAAGCAGGAAGGACTTTGTTATTATGTGAAATTATGCCAGCACTATGTCAAAAATCTTTAGTGTGATTTATTAATAAGTACATTATTATATGTACTACACAAAAGGACACTTATTGCGTATTTTTGAATACACGCATGAAGACAGTACCTGGGTCAAGGCAAAAGATGTCAGAAAAGTAGATGTATGTAATTCTGTTTGGGAATTTCTTTTCACTTAAATTAAAATTCTGCAAAATCCTGACAACAAAGCCAGCAAGGACTTTTTTTCCTGTACACTCATTGGTTTTTATCACAAAACATTATAATCTTCAGAATCTACAGGAATATGTCTAAAAACAATGGCCATAACCATATGGTAACATTACCAGCAGAATGGTTACACAATGGGAATTTTTATCGTTATAAATTGTACTTATTATTATTTTCACTAATATTTTTATTTTCACTAATACTTTTTTTCCAAATTAACCAAGTAACATGTTGAAAATTGTAAACCATTTTCAATCTAGGAAGTTAAAATATCTAAATACAAAATTGTAAAATATCTAAGTACAAAATCACATTTGACTTGAACAAATACTGTCCGTGTTTTCCTGGAGTACATACAAGATATCCCAGAAACTAGAACCGACTCACGTGGAAACATACATTGTGCACCTGCACGACAGACTGTATATCGAAATATCTCCATCAAAATCCAATCACTGAGACTTTTGTAGGTTTTTTCTTGCACAAATGTCAAACCGACTTACTTTAGAAGCTTTAGAAGTGTTGGCATGAAGAAAGCCGAAAATTACCTGAATTCGTAAGAAATGACTCACATGAACATAAAAACTCGAGAAGGAAAGCCTGCCAATGGAGTAGGCACTTGAAACAGTATTTCCTGTCATTTAACAAACACTGAACACAGTACAATAAGTAATGTTTCTGCAAATATTACCTCTGTTCATTAGTTTACGATTTATTTATGATGTCTCTGTGTAATGGAGCAGCTTCCTTTATTTCATGGTGGAAAATGAGGAAAACAACAGAATATATTGTATCCAAATGTCAAGCAACAGTTTGGAAATGAACACTCTCAAAACGTTTTGGAAACACTAAGTCTTAAAGAATATCAGCTCCCTTTTAATGATATGTACTATGCACACTATTTCATTATAATTAAGATATTAACATTAAAAGTAGAAAATCCTCAACAAATGTACCTTTCACAGAAAATTGTCTCCTAATAAAACTGTTGTTAAAAAAATGCCAAGTAGTACTTTCTCTCACTGTAGTTAGGTATACATTTAGTGTGTATATATACAAAACATTTATTTCAAGGGACTTCACAGTAAAAATGAGTTCTTGACTGAACACATCTATGACTTTTCTGATTAATACTTCGTAAACAACAAAAGCACTCTAAAATTATGTTTTAGTCAGTTCTGACACACGTTTATGTATGGAGATAATATACTAGATAGATCACAAAATTTTTGTCATTTTCATTAATTTTCTTTTTAAACTTTAAAACCTTAATTTTACAAAATTGCCTTATTATGCTTGCATTAAGCTTTCACATTTATTTTTCAACCAAAAAGTAGTTAAAAACACATTAAAAGAATGCTGTACAACCTAACTGCATTTCAAAACATCATAACTTTGCAATACAGAAAATGTTTAAAATGTCTTAAATATTTGGTAAAGATAGACTTTGGGATATAAAAATTGTCTGAGGCCAAATAAAATCAACTCCTGCTTTTTGAATGCTATCTTATACAAATTATCTAATTTAATATCGAAACTTTATCTTATCAAATGATACTCTTTAAAATTACAGAAATTCATGCATGTACTTCTTTCCATTATTTGCAGAAATGAAGTTCTTATAGTCATTAATATTATAACACTTTCGTAGAAAACAAATTTTGGTAAAAACAGTATAAAAATTTTCTCAATATCTCTCTCAGTCTTACTAAATTAATCTCGAAAGATCATATCACATCCGCCTTAACTTAATGCGCAATTTTATTTCATTTCCCCGAAAACCTTCCCGCTAAAGTTCTTTTAATCTGTGCAACATAGTAATTTAGTAATGTTGCCATGTTTTTTTTTGCAGTAATTAATTAAAACCAAACAACTTCATAAATCTTCCAGACAAAACACTGAAAATAAGCAGAAAATATATCATTTGTAAACTGCAACTGTTCCAATTTTTTGTTCCATTTCGGAACTTGTTCTGTGCCAATTTATTTAAACAAAAGATAGTCTGCATTTAACTTCTAGCCTGCTGGTGGCAAGTGATTCTGCCTTTGCGACCAGTGCAGACCAAGATCAGCCTGCACATCCATGTAGACTGAAAATGGTCTGCACAGTGTTCGCTATCCAGTTGGTAAATTTTCTATGATTACCTCTTCAAATAGTAAATGGTACTGCCCAAATTGAATGATGGACCAGTCCATTTTAGAAATTTAGCAGTGTAAGGATTAATGAGTCTGTATCGTTTGATATTGTAACAATGAAAAGTTATCATCATGAAAAATGATCTAGACCTTTAGTTCAGTCTTTTAGTATCTGGTATGAATTATACTCCTGGAATGAATGGAAAAACTTATTTTCTACTGAGTCCTTCATTTATCTCCCCAGTGTCCAGTCTAAGGCTCGTACTGTTAGAGACGGTACCAATTTAAGTACTCTGCACTCAGTCTGGCAGCCAGAAATGGAACTCGGACCGCTAGCATTGTGGTGAATCAACGTAACCCCTGCACCAATGTGTTGTTATTTTACTATTGAAACAGAGCTGAAAATAAGTTTAGTAGGAAAGAATAATGGAGAACAGCAATTAGGTTGATTAACTGGCTGCTGAAAATACTGTCACATAATCTGAATTAATACAAAGTTATATATAGATCTATATATATACCCAAATGTCAGAAAGGTCGTTTTTCCGAAATGAAGTGGATCATGTATTATCATTTCTATGCCCTAGCTTATATTCAATTGCATATCTTAGACAGAAAAATAATACAAATGAATACATTTATTATTATGCTTCTAAATACAAAATATTCAATCATTTTCTGTTTTTGGCGATGACTTCAACTCTGGTGTGATTTTGCACAGACAGTATCTGACTCATTCCCTTAAAATAAAACTGCGGTGTGCTGCGTAAAAAAATGTTGTTTTCTTTCAATCCACAAAATAAATACTTGAAACCACATTGAAAAAACACACACACACACACACACCAAAAAATCCCTCATAAAACCTTGATTTAGTACCCAGTATGGTGCTTGAAACAGGATATTCAGAAAAACTATATGATATCATTTGATATCATACAAAAAGCTATCTGTTTAACACCTACATAAAATTATTGGTGTAAAATTTCAACTCCAATAATCTTTAAATGCTGATGAAAGATAAACAATTTTTACAAATGAAGAAGTCTGGCCCTGCTAAATCTAAAAATGCTCTAAAAGGATATTTGGCAGCCAATTTGGCTTATAGCTATAAGCAACCAAAGATTAGTACTTTATAATAGTAAGCATTTCTACTGACAGAAAGCAGTCTGTATGTTGCAGAAAGAGCCCATCTAACTTTTATTTTGTGTCACAATTTTTAATTTGAGCTATACTTGTATGACTTTCATTCCTTCTGGGCACATTTTGACAGTAAATTATATTTGTGGCCCTAATGTGAAAAGACAGGAATAAATGTGTAAATATTAAATGGCTGATGAGAACACTATGGGACATTTCAAGTCATCCATACCATCTTCCAGAGCGCACGTCAATAAAATATGTCCTTTATCCTTATTTCGCTCTAAAATGGGATTCCACACTCTATGAACAAGTAAAATCATCTAGTTTTCAATGAACCTGCTGGCGGCGATTGGTTTTGCCTTTGCGACCAGTGCAGACCAAGATCAGCCTGCACATCCGTGCAGGCTGATCATGGTCTGCACTGTTCGCTATTCAGTTAGTAAATTTTCAGTGAACACCCCTTCGAATAATAAATGGTACTGCCCAAACTGAATGATGGAACAGTCCATTTTAGAAATTTAGCAGGCTAAGGGTTAAAATCAAGTTTGAATAATTCAAAACTGTAATAAAGCAACAAAATCTCAAAGGTCTTTCATAAACAAAACAAAAAACTAAAAATGGAAAATTAATTAAAAAATCAAACATGGTATGACTAGAAGTACAAAGAATAATTCATAAGTATATAAAATACGAGTTGTTTCCATATGTCGTCCTTGTGGAAAATTAACTAATAAACATTTTATACTGCTTTTTATCATTTTATAATGAAACCGAATCTAATTTCATCCTATCACAAATCAATTATTTACAAGTAAATCATCATGACTTGAAATTTTGAAAAGTTCCCTTTTATTAGTTTTTATTACATGCATCAGTAAATTCTATCAACAGAAATCCTTCTTTTCAAAACAGAGACTTTCTTGTGATTTGCCGACAATTTTTATCAACACAAATTTTTATTTCAGTTTTGCAGAATATATGGAATTATGGTAGACTAACACTCAATGTAATACTCACAGCATAAATAATAATTCACTTATTCACAAAAATATCCAAATTTTCTTATAATCTCTATCTAACCAACACTAACTCACAAGGAAATCAGAAATTCACGTATCCTAAATTTCACTTTCAATTATTTAATTTCCCTGTCTAAGTACGCATATGACATCCACACTTACATCTTATGACACGGCTTTCAAATTGAAAAGAGGCAATATGCACTTCTGCCATAAATAAGTATAAAATCGTCTATTCACAGTATGATATTCAAAAATATAATGAGATTCATAAAACCTTATCTTTATTTACAGTATGACTTTGTATACATCCAAAACAACTTTTTAATACCAGCGATCTTCTTCTTCATTTACATATTCTTAGCAGTTTCCATGCAGAAAGCTTTTAGCACAATGACGATTATGTTTTATATATTCAACACGCATGACTGCCTCGTCTGTTTGCGTCCTTTGTATAAGCTCGGCATTTCACTCTCGGTTGGATCGTACACAATGATGACGCTTTCTCACTCGATCTCCCAGCCAATTATGATTAGATCATAAACCTGTATTATGCACATACTTTTTTCAATACCGCAATATTTTGTTTGTTTATTTCACTTAATCCATCAAAGAACAAAAGCTTTCTTCTCAAATGGAAGTTTGATGAAATGCATGAATACAAAAAAAATTAGGTATAAAATAAAATTAATTTTAATGACTTATACGAAACCTGAATAATTTAACTGATGCAGTGACTAAGTCAATATATTTACACAATTATATAGCTGTCCAGATGCACATAAAGTCTAGCGAAAAAATCTTTGACAACAACTGCGTACAGTCATTTCCTTCTTTCATGTAACAGATTTAGGTACACTCATACTAGTTATTCACGTAAAAAATGTAATTTTACGCATCTCTTGTGGAATGATATGAATCACTGCATTACAAGACCAGACGGAAAGCCGTTAAATATCGATTACTGCACGCCTCACCTGCAGAAACTAATCATACATACGACAATTCTCTGTAACATAACTTCAGGCATGCGGAAAGCAGATATTTTACTTTCAGACTCTCTCAAGGAATTTCTAGATTTGTATCCAACTTTTAGATCGTGTTTGTCTTATACAGCACAATAACCTTCAGAAAAATGTTTGTTCCACTCAAAAGCTGTCACCTAGGTAAGTAAGACGTATTGGAAAGTAAACTTTACAGAAAACATTACAATCCCGTGTGAATATTTGGAATTTTTACCTAGTCTTGCATTTGCTACAGCATATGACATTTGGCGTCATTACTCTTAGCACTTCACATCCCAATAATTTCATTTTTGTAAGAGTTTCCAAATAGAGGTACTTTGTAGAAGACTGACATTAACACTTATCACTTACTGTTAATTACAAATAGACAACTAAGACAAAGCAAAATTCGCATTGGCAATTTGTTGCAAAAGTTCTTGCCTTCGCAATTCACCTTAATTTGAAGGTTAATACTGCAAGTGCAGTAACAATTGAATTTTCTGTCACTGCCTTGTTGTCCTTTAATCATTCAGCCTCTAATTGGTCACAACAGGAATATTATGCATGCAGACTGAAGAAACCTGACTCATGCACTCCTTCACACCACCGTAAAAGAGTCTGAGGTTGCTGTCAGCCCATCGATTGAACGATACCAGAAAAATAAGCATTGAAATAAAAGAAATTGTCATGTAATCACATTGACACTGTAGCTGATTGGATTTACGCAGGAGTGAATATAAAGTGATGAAGGTTCAATACAAGCTTGCAATTCATCAATTCTGCATTTCAAATAAAATGTTTCAGTACAAAGGAATGAACAACACTAAATCAAAGTTACTGAATAACAAGAATTACACACAAAGACTTACAGTTACTACTGTAGTTCTTATGCAACTTTCTATCACCATTACTGGTTTACCAATACATGCAGATTAATAATTAGTTTAAACAACTGACAAATTACATGGATAAAACATTTAAAAAGTAAAGAAAAGTGTTTTTGACACACATTAAAGTCTTTATAATTGCAGAATTCACAACGCCTGAATAAATTTTATAATTCCAACTGTCCCTTCAAACCAAGCCGAACATAACTCATGGAGAAAAGGTGAATCACTTTCTTCTTTTAGATAGGTAATAAAACACATATTTAGACAAAGGTGATATTTTAAGTATTTTGACTTTCAATTAACAAATTCTTTTCACTTAGTGACTGTAACAACCTGGCTTTTAAAATGAAATATTACACTTCATTATCACTATACACAGAGACATGTAGTATTTTCATGTTTCATATACATGTGTAATTGTTAATATAACAAAATAATTCTGTGTGTTCAAGAAACCTAGCATTTGGCTCCTGGTATTAAAAGACCAGTCCTTCTTAAACATAATAATTCTACAGATTAACATGGCACCAGTTAAAGCCTCAATATTGATAGTTTACAGACTGTGTCTCCAGAGACACTTGCCTTGGTGACAACATTAGAAACAATTTGTCTTGCAGACCAATCTACAGAAAAACTGTCATTTTCACTAGCAACATGAATAAGACAATTCTGTGACAGAAATGTTTAAGCAACAACCTTATATTACTAAGCAAAATAATGTAAACCATTCAAAAGCTTGTTTCTAATAATTCTTTAGAAGTAAATCTAACAGAGAGACACGAAATGTACAACAGGTTGATGGCCCAAGCTGTAACATACACTTTACAAACCCACCTGCTTAGCTCAAAAACAAATTGATAAAAGACATTGTGTCTGAAATCATTCATCCTCCACCCCTGATTCATGTGGGGAAGTTTGAAGTTACTTGTGGAGAACAGGTTTGTATTGGTATAGAATCCAGGAACACTGGTTAGGTTAACTGCCTGCCATTATATAACTGAAATACTGTTGAAAAATGGCATTAAACCCCAAACAAACAAACACACAAACACTTTATGAGTCTTGTTCACTTGAAGAAAAGTGCACCAAGTTAATTCTAATGGAAATAAATTATTAACATTAACATTTACTTTCCTACTAATAAGACATTTTTCTACCAATTCTCTACAAAAGTTTAGAAGAATTTATTTATTTATTTTGTTGGGTTTAATGTCACACCGACACAAATATGGTCATATGGTGACTTTTCAGCTTTGATGATGGAGGAAGACCCCAGGACCTGGTGCTCCTCCATGCATTATTTCATCATGAGTGGGCACCTGGGCAGAACCACCGACCCTCCATAAACCAGCTGGATGGTATCCTCAAATGAAGAGTTCAACGCCCCGAGTGAGGCTCGAACCCACATCGATGAGGGGCAAGTGATTTGAAGTCAGCGCCTTATAACCATTTGGCCACAGAGGCCCCCTGTAGAAGAAATACAACATTTTAAAATACCACCACTTTCACAAACATGTCAGATATTGAATATGCTGCAGATCTATTTAAAATGCAATTTCCTTGCCAATCTTGTATTTTAAACATTCTTAATTCCTGCTTTGCATTTAAACTATCATTTTAAACACTCATACAGGCCCCAGGTGGTTAAGACGAATTTCATTTCTAGGAGACATCTGAATGTGACAAGATAATTAGGCTCAGTTGTGTGCCAAGGAATCTTCCTGGAATTTCTTTTGAACATTTTTAGAACATTTAATTGTCACAGTCTTTCTAAATGATTTACATAATAATAATGTGGTCTCCAATATTTCCTCTGTATCAAATTACTTTACAGCTGTGTCTAAAATGCACTTGTTTGTTTTAGTGTCATCTCTTTTGACATACCATGCTTTTTTCTTGTACACATCAGTCTACCTCCATAAACATTTCCTTTACCATCAGGCATTAGACAACAGGCAATCAGTGGCCATTTTTAAACTAGCTGTCAACTCATCAACTAGCCATTTTGAACAGATTGTAGTGAGGTATAAACCTTCAACCCAGTTTCCACTTTCTGAGCAAATGATCTCAAAGCAAAAGCTTTGACTGCATTACATTCCGAGCACATGATCCTTCCTAGGCAACAGCTTCAACTGCTTTATGTTTTGTGCAAATGCTCTTTCTAGGCAACAGCTTTGACTGCTTTACAATCTGTGCAAACGCTGCATCTAGGCAACAGCTTTGACTGCTTTAAATTCTGTGCAAATGCTCCTTCTAGGCAACAGCTTTGACTGCTTAACATTCTGTGCAAATACTCATTCTAGACAACAGCTTTGACTTCACTAGATTCTGTGCAAATTATTCTTTCTAGGTAACAGCTTCGACTGCTTTACATTCTGTGCAAATGCTCCTTCTAGGCAACAGCTTTGACTTCATTAGATTCTGTGCAAATTATCCTTTCTAGGCAACAGCTTTGACTGCTCTACATTCTGTGCAAATGCTCATTCTAGGCAACAGTTTTGACTTCATTAGATTCTGTGCAAATGCTCCTTCTAGGCAACAGCTTTGACTGCTTTACATTCTGTGCAAATGCTCCTTCCAGGCAACAGCTTTGACTGCTTTACGTTCTATGCAAATGCTCCTTCTAGACAACAGCTTTGACTGCATTAGATTCTGTGTAACTGATGCTTTCTAGGTAACAGCTTTGATTGTTCTACAATATGTGCAAATGCTCCTTCTAAGCAACAGCTTTGACTGCTTTACAATCTGTGCAAATGCACTTTGCCAACAGCTTTGACTGCTTTACAATCTGTGCAAATGCTCCTTCTAGGCAACAGCTTTGACTGCTTTATAATCTGTGCAAATGCACTTTGCCAACAGCTTTGACTGCTTTACAATCTGTGCAAATGCCCTTTGCCAACAGCTTTGACTGCTTTACAATCTGTGCAAATGCTCCTTCTAAGCAACAGCTTTGACTGCTTTACAATCTGTGCAAATGCACTTTGCCAACAGCTTTGACTGCTTTACATTCTGTGCAAATGATCCTTCTAGGCAACAGCTTTGACTTCATTAGATTCTGTGCAAATGCTCCTTCTAGGCAACAGCTTTGACTGCTTTACAATCTGTGCAAATGCACTTTGCCAACAGCTTTGACTGCTTTACATTCTGTGCAAATTCTCCTTCTAGGCAACAGCTTTGACTGCTTTACAATCTGTGCAAATGCTCCTTCTAAGCAACAGATTTGACTGCTTTACAATCTGTGCAAATGCACTTTGCCAACAGCTTTGACTGCTTTACATTCTGTGCAAATGCTCCTTCTAGGCAACAGCTTTGACTTCATTAGATTCTATGTAAATGATCCTTCTAGGTAACAGCTTTCCCTGTATTATATAACAGGAAGATCCTTTTTGACTATGTTATATTCTAGGCAAATGGGTCATTCCTAGACAACAGCTCTGCAGGACTGGTGTCATCATTTTTTAACTTAAACATCTCAAATTCTCCTTCTTGGCAACAGCTTTGACTGCTTTACATTCTGTGCAAATGCTCATTCTAGGCAACAGCTTTGACTTCATTAGATTCTGTGCAAATGATTCTTTCTAGGTAACAGCTTCGACTGCTTTACATTCTGTGCAAATGCTCCTTCTATACAACAGCTTTGACTGCTTTACATTCTGTGCAAATTCTCCTTCTAGGCAACAGCTTTGACTGCTTTACATTCTGTGCAATTCTCCTTCTAGGCAACAGCTTTGACTGCTTTAAATTCTGTGCAAATGATCCTTCTAGGCAACAACTTTGACTGCATTAGATTCTGTGTAATTGATCCTTTCTAGGTAACAGCTTTGATTGTTCTACAATCTATGCAAATGCTCCTTCTAAGCAACTGTGACTGCTTTACATTCTGTGCAAATTCTCCTTCTAGGCAACAGCTTTGACTGCTTTACAATCTGTGCAAATGCGCTTTGCCAACAGCTTTGACTGCTTTACATTCTGTGCAAATACTCCTTCTAGGCAACAGCTTTCACTTCATTAGATTCTGTGTAAATGATCCTTTCTAGGTAACAGCTTAACTGTTCACATTCTGTGCAAATGCTCCTTCTAGGTAACAGCTTTCCCTGTATTATATAACAGGAAGATCCTTTCTGACTATGTTATATTCTAGACAAATGGGTCATTCCTAGACAACAGCTCTGCAGGACTGGTGTCATCACTTTTTAACTTCAAATCTGTTTTAATTAAATTTTCAGATTACCAACGCTTTCACTGATTTGACAAAGCTACTTCTATTATCTTTACACTCACTGCAAAAGCTCCTTTCTGGACAACAGATTAAAAAAGATGCTCCTATGAACAGTACATTATTTCCTTTTTGAACAAAGGCAGTAAGACAATAATGAACTTACTGATTTAACATTGAAATTCATGCAAAGGCACCAAGTTTAAAGTAATGAAACTTCATTTTACTGTATACATGATTGTATGGACATGGATCTCTTGGCAGAATGACCCCAAGACTCTGTCTGCTGATGCTCAATCCTTGACTATAAGAGTATTGAAACAAATAAACATACAGACCAGGAAAGTTGCATTGTATTCCTCTCAGAATAAAAATTCTACTTACTAAACTTTCAAAGTCAATAAAGAGGAAGCAGAAGGATAATAAAACAAATTTTGAGCATTAACATCATCTTACTAAGATATATGAAACCGTAAAATTGTGATGGCTGTCACCTTAATTTTGACAAAATGTGCCTACGTTAAAAGGTATACATTGACAATGTACTCTTTTACTAGAAAGGATATTGCATATTTATGTTAAAATATGGAAAGTAGATCCCTTGGAAGCACTGAGAACAATGCAAACAGTGAAAATTGCAAACTTGGTTTGATTGAGTCTGTTCATGAGCAGTAATGGAAAATGCAACACTGCCCACGCTCCCTAGCACTGGCTTAAGCAGTATTCAATCTTCGAATCTAAATGAGTTGAAATCAATGATCCCGAAGGACCAGAAAATATAACAACACTGAGATGAAGTCGGGGCGACTTTTTACAGCCGCCACACAGCACTTAACACCCGCTGTTGTGAAGTAAATAAAATATGGAAGGTAGATCCCTCAGAAGCACCGAGAACAATGCAAACAGTGAAAATTGCAGACTCGGTTTGACTGAGTCTGTTCATGAGCAGTAATGGAAAATGCAACACTGCCCACGCATAATTTAAACAGACGTCCCACTGTGATTGATATGAAATTTTCCTAACCAGCTTCCATTTTAATTTTGCAGAAGGGCACAAAACTAATCTCTCTGAAAGAGTTCTTCAAATCTTATATTCAGAATAAGATATACACAGGTCTTTCTTTGCCATCATTAGGATTTTAATATTTAGAACTACTCAATTTAGTTCTAATGAAGTTTCCTTAAAATTACTTCATAGAAAACCAAAGCAAAAGTTGCATACTTGGTGAACCATTCCTAATATGAACATCTAGAAATGAAATATCCTAAAATCTATAAAATTAATTATGTACAGAATACCAAATACGAGCTTACAGAAAACAAGGACATATCCTTTCTGAAATTAATAATTATAGTCTGAACATACAATTTTTTATAAGTCGTTGTAAGGGATGAGCCTTTTTCTTGCTGGAATATTCCAGAATCTATAAAATTAACTAGCATGAAATACTGGCATTCTGAGATAATATCAAATAACATGAAGTCTGACAACCACACTACAATCTACTTTAAGAATTGTGAATTGGTCTCCAGAGAAAGGCGAAATGTGATCCCAAATCAATATGTCTACCACAGCAATCAACAAGTTCCAATCACACAGGCCATGTATGGAGTAGAGAGATATTAAACAGACTTTTTCTGGTAATCATCACATGGCTAACTAGCTTTTTCACTCAGAAACCAAAGCATTAAATAAGGGGCTTATGAGCTAATCTGACTGTAACTGTATTAAATGTTCCATTAAACAAGGATTTTGTGTCCTTTTTAAGACACTTAATGTACAATCATGCTTTTCAATCATGTAATAACTAAATCTTGCCTATTTTATAGAAGCTTGCTGTTGTTTCAATCTTTGCATACTGACAATTTTATAGAAGCTTGCTGGTGTTTCAATCTTTGTATACTGACTGTTTTATAGAAGCTTGCTGGTGCTTCAATCTTATAGAAGCTTGCTGGTGTTTCAATCTTTGCATACTGATTATTCCCTAGAGGCTTGCTGGTGCTTCAATCTTTGCATACTGACTATTTTATAGAAGCTTGCTGGTGTTTCAATCTTTGCATACTGACTATTTTACAGAAGCTTGCTGGTGTTTAAATCTTTGCATATCGCCTATTTTATAGAAGCTTGCTGGTGCTTCAATCTTTGCATACTGACTAATATTTGGGATTTTGCAAAAAAACAACAACTGTATTTTACACTACCATTCATGTAAACAGAAGTCAAATTGTGAAACAGAAGCAAAATAGTAAGAAGCCAAATCATGAACTAGAAGTAATATCATATGAAACCAAATCACGAAATAAAAACTAAACTGTAAGAAGCAAAATCTTGAATTTAAAGCATATTTGTAAGAAGCCAAAACAGAAGCAAAACCACATGACAACAAATCATAAAATAGAAGCTAAACCATAGAAAGCCAAAATCTTGGAACAGAAAAAAAACGTAAGAAGCCAAATCATGAACTAGAAGAGTGAAATCATAAGAAGTCAAGTTGTGAAATAGAAGCAAAATGGTAAGAAGCCAAATCATGAACTAGAAGTAAAGTAAATAAGAGCAAAACTGTAAGTCAAATCGTGACACAGAAGCAAGATAACAAGACGCAAAATCAAAAAGCATGGGATGGAATGCAACCTTATGTACAGAAGTTCTTAAAAATTTCATCAGCTTATGATCTGATTATCTATTTAATTATGCTTGTATCATCTTGTACTGTAAAGCAGTAGGTGAATAAACATATGAAAATTTCAGCAGAAGCTATGAATCTTCTCACTTAATAGTAAAATACACATAAACTCACACACTGGAAAGAAATCTGGATATAGATCTTCTACAAAACTAGTAAAACATCTATAAGCATCTTTGCAGTAAGGATTGCAATGTTGTCAATATTTTAGACACTGCCTCCAGTAACCTGTAATTACAAGAAAATCATCTAGACTATTTATGGGCTCTTCTAACAGTCATTAGTGGCTTCCACAAAGGGATGATATATACCTGTCCTTTGAATAGACAGTGACATCATGTAAAATGGAGAGGATTAATGTCTTTAATGTCTTTACATCCAGATAAAAGGGGAAAGAAGATACTAAGGAATGGCTTAACAGTAGCCTCTGGTGGCCAGAATGTTAAAACCTTTTAACATACAAATCATTTATAAAGATCAAATGTTAATGCCATCTTATGAATGATTTATAACTTTTGAATGCATTACTCTCACTAATTTCAATTAGCTTAACATTTGTTTTTATTCTGGAGTAATTTTTTGAATGCAGTTGCCATGCTTTGTGTTTTAATGATATTAGAATGATATTTAAAGCTTTGTAACAAGATATAGACATTAAATCAAAACAAAATCAAATGATTTATAAAGAAATTACAGTTTTTAACAAGATTTATTAAGCAACTAAAAGCATTATGATCAGATACAAATATGAATAGAAAGGCTGCAACATGATTTATAAGGAAGTAGCAGTGATCTTGATTCCAAACTTCCTCACTGGAATATCCAGCTGACACCTGATATTTTACCCCAACCAGTCACATTATTCTGACACTAGGCCGACCAGTCCTAGATTAAATAGCTATCTCTTAATTCTGGGCACTAAGCAAGAAGTTACTATTTACATTTCTTATGTATGGTATGACGTCACCAGGAAACAAACCCACAACCTCCCTCATTTGAAACTTGCACTCTACCACTAGGCTACCAAGGCGGCTATATAGGGTGTACGAAGATTTTTTTAAAGCCTTGTACAAAAAATTTTGAAAAAGTATATAAACATAATTTATGTCACATGATTTCAAAATGTAATATTTACCCAAAGCTTCATAACATACAGATATATATGTTTTGTATCTCGATTAACTGGTTTGAACTGTGTAACTCGACAAATTCTATAAACATGTTCAAACAGTTTTACTATGTAATACAATTTCAGGTACATAATCTAATTTCTTACTCATTTTACACATGGTCCATTATTTAGTCAATACTCTATGCAGATCACATGAAATATATTTCATGACTGCACTTCAGTTCATATCTTGTTTCTGACAGGTAAAGAATCATTTTTGTTTTATACATGTGTGTGGCATGGCATAAATTTATTATAGCCAAATAAAAAAAAGCCATGTCTGAAAATTGCCAGGATGTATGTTTTCTGATTTATTAATATTCTTGCAACACTTTTTTTCCTGAAATATCATCCATGACACAAACTCCAACTGGCAATTAGTGAGCGAAAATTTGTAATTACACACCACGTAATCTATTTCTATATATTTGCCTGGCACCAAGGGAAATTACTGCAAAACCATAAAATGAAATTACCAATGTAAAAACCATCAAGGAAGCTCAAAAAACGGTAGCAGTTGGGTCAACTAAACACTGAAAATCTCCTTAAAACCAATTTTTATGCCATTTACAAAACCTAGAAAATTCCTGGGGAGTATGTTTTAAGAGGCTGCCATGTTGTTTCTAAGATAAGCGAGTAGATATAGACTTCTAGCATTTCATCATCAGTTTTTGTACTTTTACTTGAAATCTGTAGATCTAACCGATTTTAAGAGCTCATTTTAGTTTGATTGTAAAATAAGCTCCTGCAACATTAAACAAAATTCCATAGCTGTTTTATGGATGTTTTAACAGAAATCATGCATAAAACATCGCACATTGAAAAGTAGCGTTTCAATTCTTGGAACCTTACAAGATTCAAACAAATGATCCCTTGATAACGTTTTGTCAAAAATGCTCACACTGGACCCTTGCTTCAGCCCTGTCCTTTTGGACTTAAACTAGATAATGACAAGGACCACTGCTTTTGCATCCACAATGAAAAACCTACATGACCTCAAATGGCTATGGCATCACATACATGCAGACAAAATATTTCAGTGATTATAAAACTCAATTGGCTATGACCATTAAATTTAGTTACATTACATTGTCATATAAAGGTATTTACATTTTACTGAATGCGCTACCCACAGTAAATGTGTGCTATAACGTGATGTTAGAAAGTCTGCTATGCTAACAGCTGCTGTTAGCTGACAACTTTGCTGTTGCAGAGATCCGTAACTTCAAACGCACAGTCAAGGGAGCTCTTCATGCAAATGCCTGTTTAAAAGTTGAATTACAACAAAAAGTCAATTCAGAAATGTGGCTGACTGGCTGCTTAATGCAGGATGACTGTGTGTTTAAAGTGGCTGCTAAGGTGGGTTAAAATGTAATGTAATATGAGCCACACCATGATAAAACCAACAGTGCATTTTTGACCAGCAAGGATCCAGACCAGCCTGCGCATCCACACAGTCTGGTCAGGATCCATGCTGTTCGTTAACGGTTTCTCTAATTGCAATAGGTTTTGAAAGCAAACAGCATAGATCCTGACTAGACTGTGCGGATGCGCAGGCTGGTCTGGATCCTTGCTGGTCCCAAATGCACTATGTTGGTTTTCTCATGGTGCGGCTCATATTTAGATCAATTATAAAACAAAGGAAAAGAAGCTAAAAACAAAATCTAAAATACAAGATATAAATTACAATTTGGTAGTTCACAATGCTGTACAAGTGGAGTCCATCACTTTAAACACATCATTTTAAACTGCTTGGACATAGAATGGCAAAATGCAACAATTCTCTACCAGTAACCTCTTTGGTTATATTCTTTTTTCATTATGTGTCAATATTAACAGCAAACTCATACATGTATTCCTTTTTAACTTCATACCATACAAGAACATTATCTTCCCTACAGCGATATTATGAACGAAACTGTATCAAAGGAAAATTTTATTTTCCCTTTCACATCCCCATCAACCCTTGAGTGTAAGACGTGTTAACGAATACTCATCAAAAAAAAAAAATCTGAGTGTTTAAGTGTGTTTTTTTTTTGTCTAATTTTAATTCAAGGTTAAAACATATATAAGGAAGTAGCCTTGACTTCTAAAACATTACAATTATACAATGGCTATTTATAGAACTGCACAATCCCCAGCATGCGGTTACTCTCCTTGAACAGATGTCACATGCAGATGATGTATTAAAAGTAAATTTTAATGCTTTTTTGCTTTTCTTAAGCCGTCTCTTAGCGACAACTGGCTAACTTGAAATGGATTATTTAATAATGAAGTGAATTTAAATTGTCATACTTAAACAGAACTTTTTGGTATTACTTAATGTTCAGCTGCCTGCTTCGTGTACTTTGTTATATATACCACAGTAATGTATTGCCAAAGGCTGTTATACTTACTACTATTTCTTGCAACTTCTTACAAATTTAAGGTTTAGGAGTATATCGTCAATACACAGAAATATTTGATAAACAAACAATATCTTTACTAACAATCTACCCGGACCATTACATAATATTATTCTGTTGTACTGTCATGCATGATGGGATACTTAAAATATTCTGAAAAAGTTGTCCCCCTTTTAAAACGACAGCCATTTGAAAATATGTTAAGCCTAGTTATACGGCACCGTGTAAAATATGGAGTGGAGTCATGGAGTGGAGTGGTGGAGTGGAGTCTGGAGTCGATTTTGGAGTCAAATTTGGAGTCGCTTTTGGAGTCATTTTTGGAGTCAAATTCGGAGTGGAGTCAAAGTTGGAGTCAATTTTGGAGTCTAATTTGGAGTCAAAATTTAATAAAACCTAAACATTTATTAAAAGACCCTACGTTTATATGTCACCTCCAAATAATTATCCACATACAATATTTCACACTTACATTTACTAGTAAACTGTTGAATCATGGGCTCAATATCATACTCCTCTAGAAATAACAATAACAGTTACTGATGTTTTCTCAAATGAACCTTATCAGATTGGTAAGAATAACTTGTCATTACATTGGAAAGTTAATTACAACAAATCACTCTCTACTGTATGACAGATTTCTACAATTCCGCTGACGAAGAAGGTACTGGTACAGCACCTCAGCATGATATCTCATTCTTATCAGGACTTGACCCCTAGTTCCTTCATGGTTTGTTATTTATGATGTTGGGCCAGATGTTGCCTGAAGATTACTCAGAGAGAATTGATAAACATTTCAAACTTGAAATGTTAAATAATGAGAAAGTATTGTTTTAAAATTTTAAAATGAATCAGGAAAATGAAAACAAGAAAAAAACTTGGGTAATTAGATATTTACTATCTACTACAAACGGCATAATATAATAAGACACATAATAAGACATAATAATACTTGATGAAATTAATGAAAGATAGAATACTGTGTGTTATGCATATGTTTATAATAGACAATAGTACAATTCACAAAAAAAAGTACATTTGCACTAGTCTGGCTCTTGATTCGTCTTTTCATTCCATACAAAATTTGCTTTCAAACCATATTCGAGTAAGACAAATTGTTAAGAACTATATGAATTCTGATCAACTTCGTGCCTGTGCAGGCCATTCTCGCATACAAGAGCTCTACCACGGTTCTCGGGTACCATGTCGAACATCAGATGAATGAGAATAGTGCAGGCTGATCTAGTTCTATGCAAATGCAGTAAACTATGTAGGTTTTCTCATGGCGGGCTCAACTATGAATAAAGACAAAACATCTGCATTTTTTAAGATTTGCATTTTGTAAATTTTAAGTTCAGACCGTTAAATAGTAAACAGGTAAATAGGTCTGCCTTCTGTGAACAATGCAAACCATGACCAGCCATGGTCTTTGCTGGATAATATTCAAAATTTATAAATGATACCTATATTAAACAGGACCTTATTCATAGTACGCAGGGGTGGTGTTGGGGGTACGGGGTTATCCTCCCCAAGAATTTTTTTTTTAATGAGAACAGCAAATGGTGCATTTTTGGGTATTTGAAGCAAATACAGTGAACGTAAACCTTGTTCTTTTTTGTTTGTTTTGCTTTTAATAAATTTCATACAAAATGTATCATTTTAGTAGACCTACACGCAGGTGAAAAAAATATGCAGCAGGTCTGCAAGTAGACTAAAGCGACATTTTTATTACAGATATTTTTCAGTACATTCAATAGGATCGAGCCAACATTTACCCTAAAACAGAGCAAATCACATAATCCCTTTTCTATACAAACTGATCGATCATTTGAACAAAGTAAATGGTCAAATCTCTAAAAACATTGGTTTAAAAAACGCAGGCTTTTGTTGTAACTTTAAAATAAATCAACAAAGACATATTGAGGGGCGATATCGAAAAATGTTCTAAGTGTTTATTTAGAATTATTTCTATTACGTTCCTTTACACGTTAACTGCAATAACCCTCGGTTGTTTTCAGTAGTTTGGAAACTTCTACAATGTATGCATTATTTAATGGTTTGATCAGATTTCTACAGACATTCTTATGAAAACAATGCTAAAGACCGAACAAAATTTGTAGAGAGGCTGATAGTTTTGAATTCTTTCTTCGTGAAATAAATGCTACTTGAAATTATAATATCCAAAGTGTTTCTGTGACTTTAATACCCTTGGTAAACCGTAATATTACCAATAATGACATGACCATTGTCTTAAAACACAGGCTCTAACAGAAATTTTATAACTAGGAAAACCGTGATGAAAACAGTTATAACCAGTGTTGTTGTGTTTTTCTTCGACCATAAAATTAAGGAATTCCATTCCTAAATTCACCACAAAAATGACAATAATGATTAATATAGACCAAACATTTCAGTAACATTAAGTATCAATGAGACTCCATTCACAAAATCGTTTAACATTTAAAAAATCCTGCTTGAGAGGCCGCATAAAATTAGAGACCATTTGTCTTGAGGCCCATTTTATCAATCAAGACTGTTTCATTAGAGATAATTACATATATTTAGTGACTACAGGCCTGAGAGAAATTATACCATGCCTCCAATCCAAAAATAGCTCCAAAAAAGACTCTACTCCAAATTGACTCCAAAATCAACTCCAAATTTGACTCCAAAAAAAGACTCTACTCCAAATTTGACTCCAAAATCAACTCCAAAACTGACTCCAAAAAAGACTCCACTCCAAATTTGACTCCAAAATCGACTCCAAAATTGACTCCAAAAAAGACTCCACTCCAAAATCGACTCCAAATTTGACTCCAAAAAAGACTCCACTCCAAATTTGACTCCAGAATTGACTCCAAAATTGACTCCAAAAACGACTCCAGACTCCACTCCACCACTCCACTCCACGACTCCACTCCATATTTTACACGGTGCCCTAGTTATACTGGGTATATACCTTTACTACAATCATACTGAAAGCAGAGATCTTGATCAAGGTATAATTGGTACTGTAACATTTGTTCTCTAACTCTCCTGAAAGACTTACACCAAGACAGTAGATTTTGCAACAGATAGGAAAACTCATTAGTCTGATAACAGAACCGATGGTGCATATTTCATCTGAAATGATCACATCTCCAGACTTGTAACTAGAATTATTTACATTTTTCAAGCTCTGGGCTGTTTATCACAATCTGTTTCCTGTGTTATGACTCTTGGGCTATGATATCAGCAGCAGGATGTAACGACTTTCACATGTCTTTTTGGTAATTCTTAACCAATGAAAAAAAATCTTTCAATACCCAGATTGTAGATGAAGGAAGATTAAAGGTAGATTCTGTCAAAATCATTTTTGTAGTAATTACATCATCTTTAATATACAAAAATATGAAACTTTATTATATACTTTATATTGAAATATTGACAAATATTGATGAAATATAATGCATATTTTTACCGTGTTGTTTTTCACTGCTTCTATATTTCCACTGCTTTTCTGAAACAACTTTACTATCGTTTGGTTAAAGGTGGTCAATCACATTTATGCTGCGTTTACACTTAGCCACGATGTCCACGATGCCCACGATTTTTTTTTATTTCTACGCTTTCCTGTGCTTTCTTACGCTCTCAGTACGTTTTGTTACTACCTGCAGCGTTTTATTACGAAACCAACACAATTCTGATCAAGATCTGCCACGATTTCATCACGTTCTCTCAAGTTCTCTTACGATTACCACGATATGCTATCATGTTTTGTCATGTTCTGTTTAGATCCCTCACGTTATCAAGTTTTGTTAAGCTCTCCTACGATTTATGGCCACTATTTGACCAAGACTGACACGTTTTGAGCATGATTGGAGTATAAATAGGAGGCATGGATCATCCTCACATTCTCTTCAGAGATTCCAAAGAGGAACGAGATATGCATCAAAGAGCTGAGCAAGATGCTGAATTTGCAATTTTCGTGTATGCCTATAATAGTTACTCGTCGGCAGCAGCAACAAGGGACAGAACAAGGCAGGATAGAAGAGAGGGGAAGGAGAAGAAGAAATAGAAGGCCTAAGACCTGCTGGGTGAGACCATGGTTAAGTGGAAACCGAAGGCACCAACTGAGACAATACCCTCAACTTTTCAACACAGAACTCAGGCAAAGATGTTGGCTCCAACTTCAACTATGTAAGAATACCTCCAGATCTAGTGGAACTTAGAATCGTGTTTCCAAGTCCACCAAGATGCCCATACGATGGCGCATCAAGGTCTGATGCGCTACGTTAAGGTCTGTTAAGCTGCATTACGCTCTACAATGATTTCTACGTTCTATCACGCTCTCTCAAGATCCAAGATAAATCGGGATAATCGTGGCAAAATTTTTGACTGTCAAAAATTTTGTCACGATCCTTACGATCATCACGATTCCACCAAGTTCCCTCAAGATCACCACGATTCGATCCCATGAGCACCCGCGCTCACCACGCTTCTCTCAAATCTTGGACATCGTGGCTAAGTGTAAACGCAGCATTAAACAACATTTAATGACATTTTTTACTTTTTGTATATTCTGGTAGAGAATTATTTAAGGAACAAAAAGACCGATTACATAGAGTTAGATTCCTATTTGAAATGTATATTTTATTATTTTTATAAAATTTTGTAATTATCCCCTTTAATATGAAAGTATATAAAAAGCTTGGTATTTCTTTTTATTTCTATACAATGTCTAGTTTTACATTTGCATTTGATAGACATATCAACTATTGAACAATCTGAACCACAATGCAATTTTAAAAGCTGTCTGTAGCTTCTGAATTCATTTATTTCGCAACCAAGATAGGCAAAGGGAGGTAATAATAATTTTGCAAACTTGCGTTTCTAATGAATTCCATCTAAATACATAATTTTTAATGCAAATATTTTACAAATATATTACAATATGTCTAATATTTATACATTTTCTTAGGCAAAGTATGTTTATCAAATTTATACTTATGATAAAATAACTCGATCTTGGTTGGACAACCAGGATAGGAAAATGAAATTTTAAAAATACCTCCAGTGAAAATCTAATTTGTATTAAGTGTTAAGTGAACATAAATGAGTGTAAATGATCAGATGCCAAAGTTTAGAACAAATCTGTTACATGGCCAAAATCTGATTATCCACCTTTAAGTGATTTCAGAATCATCTGAAGGAAAAATTGCTTATGAATAAAGAAATAAACTATTTCTCTATCTTGTAAAAGTCAATATACAAAATTCAAATGATCCCAGTGTTATCTGTCAAATTATATTTTATCTTGTAAGTATACCAAACCTATGCAAAGGGCAATACTCAGAAAACCTATCTTTCAGAAAATAAAAAACATGTTGAACTATTCGAACTGCAAGCTGTATGCACCTTGTACAGCTATATTTTCATGTTTTATATCTTTGTTGTTCATTTATTTCAAGTAAAGATTGGATTATGGCTGCAATAAGAAAGGTATTGTTGTTGTTGTCACTAGTATTCAATGTAAACAAATAACATATCATAAAGTTTAAACATACTTTAGGCAATAGAAAATTAGTTTTTAGATTCTCATCCCCGCCCGCCCCTATCTGAAACCCCCCCCCCCCCCCCCCCCCCCCTCGAAATTTTTTATTGGTCAAAATCCAGATATCCAAAATTTCATGTCCGGATACAGGTACACTTTCATAAACATTGCATAATTCTAGAGTTTAAAGAAAATGTTTAACATATTATGGTAATGCAAAGACAATTCAACAGCATTTGACAGTATCTGATATTAAAATTTACCATGACAAATTAAGAGAAACGATCATAAAATACCGGCAATTCACATGACTAGCAGACGTTCTGGCAACCTACTTTCAATTTCAAAAACTTTTAGAAAAAGGTAAAGCCAGTGTATTTTCTTATCCTTATTTGATTGTTATTGATTTTTATTGATTAGAAATAAGTATCTGTTGTCTGGATTTCAATATTTCAATTGTGTTTAACATGGACATTTGCCTTCGTGGGGAAGCCTGACATGCCATTTTCACGTGCAAAGTATACTGAATTACCGCGCTATTTGTTTCATAGATATGGAAATAGGATTAAAATATGCTGTGCATGCAAGTGCATCTAATTAAGAAATATCTGATTTTTTTCAAGCTAAAACTACTAGATTCCTCGTATTTAAGCTTTAAGCTTGAATGTCAATATCATCATCATCGGTTCCACCGGTATATAGCTTTTAGCACATGCTCAGCAGGAATGATAGATTGATTGTTTTCTTTAAAAATCGTGACTGTACTTTGACAGAACTAAATATTTTGAATTTGCAAATACACTGAACAGACAAATATTAATTTGCTGTTGTTGTAGATTTACTTTTTTGTATAGGATACAACCAACCATCAGACAAAATGATTTACTATCACATTATAAACAAGATAAAAGTTTATGACATAAAATTATTTTGTTCATTTCAAAATTATTTCAAAATGGGTTTTACATATACAAGCATTTCAAAGACACAGCAATACACACTAGCATATCAATACAGTGATATTTTAAATATAATTTGTCAGATTGACCTCCACAACACCATATTTCCAAATTAAAAAATAAAAAATAAAAAGTGCCCACCCGCCCCATTTTTCTCAAAATTCGGATGAGAATCTAAACATTTATTTTCTCTGGCCTTACCTAAGGGATGACATTAACATAAGACTTATTGTAGTAAATTTGTTAAAAATTTGTATCAACAGTGAATTTCATTAAAAAGTAATTTTTTAAGTAGTACTATCTTGAACCTTTCCAAGACAGACTGGTGAACATAAATCAGAAGCTACATACAGATTAGAAATAAATTGCTGAAATATCCTGGTATCTATCAAATGAAAATATAAAACTACTTTAGAAATTGTACAGAAATAAAAAGAATTTCTCAGCTTCTTTGAAATTTTCATATTAAAGGGAGGTAATTCTAAGATTTTATAAAAATTAATAAAACATATAGTTCTAACAGAGACCTAACTCTGTGTAATCAAAATTTATGTTCCTTAAATAAATTTCTTACAGAATATAAGAAAGTAAAAAAATCTATTTAAAACAAGAGCTGTCTCCGTAGGATGACACATGCCCCCGATCGCACTTTGAATGAATAGTTATGGCCGATGTTAGAGTTTAGGACCTTTGACCTACGGAGCTGGGTCTTGCGCGCAACACGTCGTCTTACTGTGTTACACATTCATGCGTAGTTATTTTAAAATCCATGCATGAATGACAATGATATGGACCGGACACGCCATCAATGCACCACGCCATCAATGCACTATCATGAAAAATGACCTTTAATGTCTAAGTGTGACCTTGACCTTTGAGCTACGGACCTGGGTCTTGCGTGCGACACGTCATCTTACTGTGGTACACATTCATGCCAAGTTATTTGAAAATCCATCCATCGATGACAAAGATATGGACCAGATACGCCCATCAATGCACTATCCTTTAACGTCTAAGTGTGACCTTGACCTTTGAGCTACGGACCTGGGTCTTGCGCATGACACGTCGTCTTACTGTGGTACACATTCATGCCAAGTTATTTGAAAATCCATCCATCGATGACAAAGATATGGACCGGACACGCCCATCAAGGCACTATCCTTTAACGTCTAAGTGTGACCTTGACCTTTGAGCTACAGACCTGGGTCTTGCGCGCGACACGTCGTCTTACTGTGGTACACATTCATGCCAAGTTATTTGAAAATCCATTCATCGATGACAAAGATATGGATCGGACACGCCCATCAATGCACTATCCTTTATTGTCTAAGTGTGACCTTGACCTTTGAGCTACGGGCCTGGGTCTTGCGCGCGACACGTCATCTTACTGTGGTTCACATTCATGCCAAGTTATTTGAAAATCCATCCATCGATGACAAAGATATGGACCGGACACGAAAATTGCGGACAGACTGACAGACCGACAGACAGACTGACAGACTGACAGACCGACAGACGGTTCAAAAACTATATGCCTCCCTTCAGGGGCATAAAAAAAAACAATACAAAGATAAAAAAATGAAAGACAATCTTTTTCTGAATGTCTGATGAAGAAAAAGAAAGTAACTTACTGTACTTCAAGATAGACAAGACTTTGAGTAATTACTTCGTTTAAAACATGACACTTCATCTTTAAATATCTGTCTTAACTTCAATAAGATGTTGTTTATGGAATAAACTCGCCATTTTCTCCATGTAAGACTGCCACAATCTCATGAATTTTAGAAAACAAAAAAACCTTTGTGTGACAAGCTGATGTTCCAATATCAATGTTAAATTAATAGATTTAATGAAAGCCAAAACACATCTTATAAACCATTTAATTACCACGAAATTAATCAGAAATGGGAGTCCCCTTAAATATCTAATAATTAAACTGTAATTAAGAAGAAACAATACACCATAAATCATACCAAATATTGTCTTGAACATTAAAGCTATCTTGTCAATGTTATCTTAATTCTGACCCAAATTTTTAATACTATTATCAACTATGCTTTAAGAACAATATGAAACAATGTGTACAATACATGAAAATCTACAGTATGTGTATTATATGGTCATTAAAACATTAAGACAATGGTCTAAGTGTGTACAAATGTAGGATTTAAAGAGACTGTGTTATCAGTCTAACTAAAAACTTTTATAATTGTGATGTAAGTCAACTACACAGTATTCCAAGACTTGGGCCGTTACAAAAGCTGCCCGTACACAGACTAAATCTAAATGTCTTTAAACCCACTTCATTGCAAAATGAAAACAGAATTTTATCCTAATTTTATCATATGTAGTTTTAAGTCGGTATATTTTTGTATTTCTTACAGCAGTATATCATACTTGTATATACTAAATGTACCATTAACTGCAAAAGAAGGATTTTCCTTTCATTTCTTTGATAATCTTGCACGTAACATTTGAAAGTGACCAATTTAGAAATGAATCATCATCAGGTTTCATGCTGAGCCCTTTCAACATTTACATTTTCTTCCTTCATGATTTTGTTTTAACATCAAAACTCAGTCTTTTCTTTTATTAATCTTTAAATACATAGGTAAAAGGACTTTGAAATTATAGTCCATTTCTCAATCAGAATATCCCTTTTAAAAATATTTGATATCAACAAGACTGAATCAATTGTCATTGTAATGATCTTAATTGGAAAATTAAACACAAGTTGTACTTTTTTTTTTTGAAGAAATCAGTGTGAACACAAGATTTTCCCCGCAGGGTATCCTACTACCTAAAAAACTCAAATTATATTAAGCTATACATATTGGAACAGATCCAAAATTTTGTTAATAGATGCATAAAAAAGGTATTGCCTACTGTAATTTCTTTTTACATTCATCAAACTTTATTGCGTGCATAAAACAGCAATTAAAACCAAAAACATGTACCATCACATAAAACAGTAATTAATTGTCCGCAATTTATATACAGTTATACAATATACAGTGTTCAAGCTTCACCACTAAAATATTAATGAACTTCCAGCTATAAATAGTACTTGTTCATTTAGGAAAAGATTTTGTATTGATTGAGGAATTAGCTATTTTCAGTGCAGGACCAGTCAACCAGTCAGATATCAAAAGTCAGAAGACAGAGTATCACAAGTTTAAGGTATTGGACCTGCAATGACAATTATAGGCATTTTCTTTGCCATTACGAATCCTCTCTATGCAACTTCGGCACCCATCAGCCATAACAGAAAATTATTTTTCATGCATAAACTGCATACAAAGAATACATAAACTAAGTTGGAATGGCAAATGCTGATTGTCATTACTACTTTAAAATTACATCTCAGTCAGTTAGGAGGAACCCCAGCATCTGTACGGATGTCGTATCATTGACCAATGGCAGACTTGTATTTTAAGATGTCACGAAATTGACCAATAGCTGACTTGTATTTTAGGATGTCATGAAATTGCCCAATGGCTGACTTGTATTTTAGGATGATTATGAAACTGACCAATGGCAGACTTGTATATAGGATGTCATGAAACTGACCAATGGCAGACTTGTATTTTAGGAAGTCATGAAACTGACCAATGGCTGACTTGTATTTTAGGATGTAGGATGTCATGAAACTGACCAATGGCTGACTTGTATTTTAGGATGTCATGAAACTGACCAATGACTGACCTGTATTTTAGGAAGTCATGAAACTGACCAATGCCTGACTGGTATTTTAGGATGTAGGATGTCATGAAACTGACCAATGGCTGACTTGTATTTTAGGATGTCATGAAATTGACCAATGGCTGACCTGTATTTTAGGATGTCATGTAACTGACCAATGGCTGACATGTATTTTAGGATGTCATGAAACTGACCAATGGCTGACTTGTATTTTAGGATGTTGTGAATTGACCATTGAGGCTGACTTGTATTTTAGGATGTCATGAAATTGACCAATGGCTAACCTGTATTTAGGATGTCATGAAATTGACCAATGGCTGACTTGTATTTAAGGATGTCATGAAATTGGCCAATGGCTGACATGTAGTTTAGGACCAGTCTGAGAACTCAAGTTTAATTACACTGAAGCTAGCTCTAAAGAAGCCAAAATTATCTGTCACAAGACCCTTGATTGAAGTTATTAAGTCACTGACATCCCAGTGTTGCAGAGACCTGAGGCACAGCGACCCGGTGCCTCATTGGTAAGTTTTCTCGGGAAACTAAAGGGAGGTAGACTTATCACAGTCAAGCCGCAACGTCAGGATATCAACAAAGGTATCAATAGCTGATGTAACCTGATTCTAAGTGGATCTCAACATGTCACAGTGGATCTCAACATTCTGAACTGTGGATCTCAACATTTCCATCAGCAACAAAGAGCAACTCAACTGTCATTCTCCTGAAAAACAACTGATCACCACAAAATCAGACAGGGCTAATATGAATATATTTTGTGTCCCCACAGGTCTCGAGACTAGAGGGAATTTTCTGGCCTAAATGAAAAGGTCATGTAATACTGACACCATGTAGAATTCCTGTCAAGATGGCTAAATGGTTCAGCAAAGTTGACACTGAATTGAAATTAATGATTTATTTATTTATTTATTTTGTTGGGTTTATTGTCGCACAGACACAATTTTAGGTCATATGGCGACTTTCCAGCTTTTTTTAATGGTGAGGAAGACCCCAGGTGCCCCTCCGTGATATGTCATCACGAGCTGGCACAGGGTAAACCCTGACCTTCCGTAAGCCAGCTGGATGGTTCCTCACGTGAGAATTCTACGCCCAAATGAGGTTTCGAACCCACATCGATGTGGGCAAATGGTTTGAAGTCAACGACTCTAACCACTCGGCCACGGAGGCCCCTGAAATTAATGATGCTTGGGAGATTTCATTATTATAAATTCCCTTGACAGATTAGTTCAAATAAATTAAATATGCACAAGTCAATACTGTTGTTTTTTACCAGTGCATTAGCAACCACTGAAATGAATTGAAACAGAGATCAGGTTTCTGCAGGGCATGACTCATAAAAAACGAAAGTAAATAAATATGAAAACAAATCGCTTGAACATTTACAACAACCTGATTTGTGACATCAACAATTGTTTCCATTTTATACATAAACAGAAACTAAATATCACAAAATGAGGTAACACATGCAGTATGTGTTCTAGAAGGCAACAGCATATCCAATAAATAAAAACTTCAAAACGAAACAAAAAATAAATGGTATCATCACGTAACAACTTAATTTTCTATGAATCACACCTGTCTTTTAAGTGGCGGGAATTCAAACAACCTCTCCAACACAAGATGTCCCAACCAGGCTAACTCAGGTGACTGGTATAACAACCGATCAATATCTAATTAAGGAAATGTGTTAAACTGTAAATAAGAAAGGTGTCTGTAATCTTCAGCTCTGTTCTACAAAAGCTGATAATCCTCTCACCTGTAAATACTACAAAGGTTTAATATTACTTACCTGTAACAATATTTATTTAATAATCTCCATTATACTAACTGTAGACAGTTCATTTCCCCTATAGCATAAAGTAGTAGCACTTTACCAGTACACAGTCTAACATGTGGTCCAGACTGGGTCATATGTTATTTTTTTGCTAGTTTCAAGATGGCCGACTTCACTCATGTGTTTATTTTATCTAAAAGGTTTGTCATCTGTCATTTGTCATCGCTTATCTCATATAACATCATTCTCACACAAAGTTCTTAAAATGTGTATATTCTATAACACTTAATCCATCTTCAACCAAAAAGATGAATCAATTAATATAAAATTCCAGAAAATTAAATTGCGTCTGCTTCACACTTGATCTCCCTTTGCATACAAATGGTTAATTCCCCTGCATGTGAATGGTTGAGAAGATCATACAAAAACTTGTCATCCACACACTAGGTATAAACTACTTCAACTGATAAAGGTAAACATAACACAAGCAGAAGGAAAAAATGGCCAGATAAAATAAATTGAATTTGAACATCCGTCAACTGATAATGAAAGTACATACATACAGGGTAACTCAAGTGGAAAACTTGTTTTAAAATAGCTTTAATTGAAGATGAATCTATCTGCATTTAAAATACTCCAAGTTAAGATCTTGAATATCTGAAAAAAAAGACAAAAAAAAAACACAAGAAATCTTTTAATCAAACAGATGAATGAACCTTTTTATCAAACTGAGGGACAGTTTAATTTGTTAAACTATTCCCAATAGAATATTCATGAGCAATCAGTAGGGAAAAAAAAAAACTGTTACCATATTTACTCATGAAAATTTTGTATCAGTTAATCTGAGCAACTGTAATTATCTGCAAGTACTACAACTTCCACTCTGCTAACTGTGTAGGAGAATAAATGTGTGGACCTGCTGTCAGTAAACAGGTAATCACAACTTCCAAAACAGAAGTTCGAACTTCTCTTCATATTTTTTTCATATTTGAAAGGGGGATTGAGGAATAAGAAAGGACCATTTTCAGTGATGTGCGACAGAAGGGCATGACTAGGGTCCATTAATGGAGGGCATGTATGAGACAGTGCTATGAGACAGATGGACATGGAGAAATATAAAAAAGACCATTTTCAGTGCTGTGAGACAGGATGGCATGGAAAGATTAACGCAGTGCCATTTCATTGGGGGCTTGAAGGAGTTAAAAATGCTGTGAGACAGTAGAACCAGGAACCATTTTCAGTGCTATAAGACAGTAGGGCATGAAGGAACTAAAAGGGTTCCATTTTCAGTGCTGTGAGACAGATGAACACAGAGGAATAAACAAGGAACCATTTTCAGTGCTGACGTGGGACAAGAGGCCATGAAGTAATTAACACAGGACCATTTTCTGTTCTGCAATGAAAAAAAAACAACAAACCATTTTCAATGCTGTGAGACAGGAGGGCATGGAGTGATTAACAAGGGCCCATTTTCAGTGCTGTTAGACATAACTTAGGCATGAAGAAATTAAGTAAGCACCATTTTCAGAGCTGAGACAGAAGGCCTTGGGCAGATTAAAAAGGAATCATTTTTAGTACTGTGAGACAGGATGGCATGGAGGAGTAGAACAGGGACTATAATTTTCAATGTTGTGAGTTACAAAGGCACTGAATTATAAACAGACAAATTTCAGTGTTTTGAGAAAGGAATGCACGGTTAAATTAACGATTTTCTGTGCTGTGAGACAGGAGGGCATGGATAAATTAACAAGGGACCATTTTCTGTGTTGTGAGACAGGAGGGCATGGATGAATTAACAAGGGACCATTTTCTGTGTTGTGAGACAGGAGGGCATGGATTAATTAACAAGAGGCCATTTTCTGTGTTGTGAGACAGCAGTGCATGGATGAATTAACAAGAGGCCATTTTCTGTTCTGTGAGACAGGACTGGCATGGATGAATTAACAAGAGGCCATTTTCTGTGTTGTGAGACAGGAGGGCATGAATGAATTAACAAGAGGCCATTTTCTGTTCTGTGAGACAGGAGGGCATGGATGAATTAACAAGGGACCATTTTCTGTGTTGTGAGACAGGAGGGCATGGATTAATTAACAAGAGACCATTTTTTGTTCTGTGAGACAGGAGGGCATGGATGAATTAACAAGAGGCCATTTTCTGTGTTGTGAGACAGGAGGGCATGGATGAATTAACAAGAGGCCATTTTCTTTTCTGTGAGACAGGAGGGCATGGATGAATTAACAAGAGACCATTTTCTGTGTTGTGAGACAGGAGGGCATGGATGAATTAACATGGGACCATTTTCTGTGTTGTGAGACAGGAGGGCATGGATGAATTAACAAGAGGCCATTTTCTATTCTGTGAGACAGGAGGGCATGGATGAATTAACAAGAGGCCATTTTCTGTGTTGTGAGACAGGAGGGCATGAATGAATTAACAAGAGACCATTTTCTGTTCTGTGAGACAGGAGGGCATGGATGAATTAACAAGGGACCATTTTCTGTGTTGTGAGACAGGAGGGCATGGATGAATTAACAAGGGTCCATTTTCTGTGCTGTGATACAGGAGGGCATGGATGAATTAACAAGGGACCATTTTCTGTGTTGTGAGACAGGAGGGCATGGATGAATTAACAAGAGGCCATTTTCTGTGTTGTGAGACAGGAGGACATTGATGAATTATCAAGAGGCCATTTTAAGTGCTGTGAGACAGGAGGGCATAGATGAATTAACAAGGGACCATTTTCTGTGTTGTGAGACAGGAGGGCATGGATGAATTAACAAGAGCCATTTTCTGTGTTGTGAGACAGGAGGGCATGTATGAATTAACAAGAGGCCATTTTCTGTTCTGTGAGACAGGAGAGCATGGATGAATTAACAAGGGACCATTTTCTGTGTTGTGAGTCAGGAGGGCATGGATGAATTAACAAGAGGCCATTTTCTGTGCTGTGATACAGGAGGGCATGGATGAATTAACAAGGGACCATTTTCTGTGTTGTGAGACAGGAGGGCATGGAAGAATTAACAAGAGCCCATTTTCTGTGTTGTGAGACAGGAGGGCATGGATGAATTAACACGAGGCCATTTTCTGTGTTGTGAGACAGAAGGGCATGGATGAATCAACAAGAGGCCATTTTCTGTTCTGTGAGACAGGAGGGCAGGGATGAATTAACAAGAGAACATTTTCTGTGTTGTGAGACAGGAGGGCATGGATGGATTATCAAGAGGCCATTTTCAGTGTAGTGAGACAGGAGAAAATGGAGACACCAACAGCAGGGCATGGAGGAACTAACAAGGGGCCATTTTCAGTGCTGTGAGACAGGAGGGCATGGATGAATTAACAAGAGGCCATTTTCAGTGCTGTGAGACAGGAGGGCATGGATGAATTATCAAGGGGCCATTTTCAGTGCTGTGAGACAGGAGAGCATGGCTGTACTAACAGCAGGGCATGGTGGAATTAACAAGGGGCCATTTTTAATGCTGTGAGACAGGAAAGCATGGCCAAACTAACAGCAGGGCATGGATGAATTAACAAGGGGCCATTTTCAGTGCTGTGAGACAGGAGAGCATGGCCGAACTAACAGCAGGGAATGTTGGAATTAACAAGGGGCCATTTTCAATGCTGTGAGACAGGAGAGCATGGCCGAACTAACAGCAGGGCATGGTGGAATTAACAAGGGGCCATTTTCAATGCTGTGAGACAAGAATGTTAAGACAGCAATTTGTCTACAGTGGATGAAATGTAGTAAATAAGATTAAGTTAGACAGACTTTGTCCATAATCAAAGATGAATTCCAAGAAATATACTGTCCTTAGGGAAGGTATGTAGGCTGATCAAATTAACCCTTAGCCTGCTGGCGGCGATTGGTTTTGCCTTTGCGACCAGTGCAGACCAAGATCAGCCTGCACATCCGTGCAGGCTGATCATGGTCTGCACTGTTCGCTATTCAGTTAGTAAATTTTCAGTGAACACCCCTTCTAATAATAAATGGTACTGCCCAAACTGAATGACAGAACAGTCCATTTTAGAAATTTAGCAGGCTAAGGGTTAAATATCTGTGAGGTGGAGGTTGATGGAGGGTTACTGAGTAGCATATGAAACAGTCAGAATTTTATTTGATTGGTGATCTTTTAGTAAAACATTATATCAGAAGCAGATTCGGGATTTTGAATTAACCCTTACCCTGCTAAATTTCTAAAATGGACTGGTCAATCATTCAATTTAGGCAGTACCACTTATCATTCAAAGGTGTGTTCATTGAAAATTTACTGACTGAATAGCGAATAGTGCAGACCATGATCAGACTGCATGGACGTGCAGGCTGATCTCGGTCTGAACTGGTCGCAAAGGCAAAATCATTTGCCGCCAGCAGTCTAAAGACAGATTTTTCAGAAGGCTATCACATTTATATTACATATAATAAAGTTTATGAGGACTTTGAGCTGAACATTCTAAAATAACTGTTTGAACTTCACACAATAAGAGTCACACAATTATGTACACCTAAACGATTTAACAGGGATGAAATTAGGTGGGGAGACTGGGTCAGCCCAGCCTTATTCTCCCAGTCACCCGTTAGTCCATTCTTGATCAACCAGCTTTTGTTTTAAAAAATTTAACTTCAATGTGCAATGTCAGGCAAACCTAGACAATAAATTTTTGGGGGAGTAGCCCTAAAAACCGGTTTACCTGGAGCTACTTGCAGATATTGAAGATTTTTGGTTTACGTGATAATTTATACATTTAAATGTGCAAACAAGATTCTAATTATTAAACTGGGATGAAAATTTGCAGGAATTTCTTATTTGACAACTTTCTCATAATTGAACAATGACAGATACCTTTACACTCTATGACAATAACAAAAATATGACTCTTCAAGGGAGAATGCAAAACCATTATATCATAACATATCAAGTTTAAAAGATTTCTTATTGGAAAGCATATGCTGCCATCTCTCATTTAACGTTATTTTCCCTATGGAGATCTGTAGTTGTGTGTTTTTTTTATTGTTTTATCAATCTTATTACATGAAACAATATGAAGAAAACATCTAACAGCAGTGAAAGAAGTTTCCAATTTTTGATGCAACAGATGGACATCTGTGTTATACATCCACTGGCAACAATCTAAATTCTTTCTTTCAAGTTTTGTCATCAATATCAAGCAGTTAAACAGCCAGAAATTCCAGTCTTTCCATGTCTCTGTGCATGTTAATATTTTTAAGTACCATTTCTTGCCAGAACAAAAAGAAAATTGAAATCTAGATAGCCTACATTACACAAGCAAAGTCTGTTGAAAATGCAATGAAACCAAAGAATAGATTCAGAGCATAGAGCAAAAAGGAGGCTGTCTGCTTCCTTTGTCTTTTGGTTGGTTACATAATTTATTCTCCTTTGAAATTACAGCAAAATCATCCCAAGCCATATTCCATAAAAGATACCATACTGACCTTAAAAATGACTGTGTTATGCGCAGCTCAATCAATTTTAAATATATGACTCTTTTCATCTAGCTGAAGGAATCCAAACAACTTCTAATTCTGATGTTTTGAGATGGTACATGGCCTAGCTTTTTTGTCAAAAACTCATGAAGACTTCAGTGCGAAAATTTATGTTGTCTTAATAATAAAGGCTGAAATCTCAAGCTGTTACTTCAGATACAAAGACCATTCACTTCATTTCCTAAGAATTTGCATTTCAGTGAAAAAGGTCTTTATATGTATTACCAAAATGGGAAATGAATTTCTAACATTTACCTTATATGCTTATGTAAATGGGCAAGGAATTTAACAAAGTAACTATAGCAATGAAATGTCTTAAAATCAGGCCTGAGACCAACGGAATTATTCCAAGTATCAAATGCGAAGACAAACAACTATCTACAAGTTAATAAATCATAACTCAATCTAATTTAATCTAATGAAATCTACAAATCAAAATGAAATCGAAAATTTCATTTAAACGTTTTGAAACGGATGTACTAATCTCGTGTTCATGGAGGGCAGAGATAAAATTGTGTGTAACTATTTTTACTATTCCCGACATTTAGCTAAGATTAAAATTGTGAAGGTCACAATTTAACATGTAAAACGTCAGTCTTGAAAGTAATATTACATGAGCTTTCAGCTGAATTGAACTTAATTTATCTTGTGTTTGGTATCATTGAAAGAGATTTTGCAGTGTTATCAGTCCCTATTGTAATCAGTACTTAAAACTTCCGGGCTATGCACTATACAAATACCCCAGTCGACCAGGAGTGAATGAAATGTTTTCAAGTCCAATTAGACAAACAAATTTCACCAGCTAAAATGGCTAATTTAACAACCAAATAATTGCGTTAATTTGATTAAACAGACTGGTTTAAAGCTCTCTTTCTCTATCTGCTTTTAGTGAGGAGGGAACATAATGTTTCAAAATTAACAAGAATTTAAAGGGAAGTAATTCAAATGCACTTTAAAAATGTATTTCTTTATTTTATAATCTACGGGCACTAATTATAAATCCTTAATTTTTTCTACTGCAACAGAATTCATTTTCTGGCAAATTTTTGTCTTCATCTTTTCCATTATTTTTCTCAATGTATTCCACAGTGTACCTTTCTCTCGAAAAATAAAAAGCAAAACAAGACTATCATAAATTATTTGTGTTTTCAAAATGCCTTACGAAAATGGTAAAACAAGGATTTAATCCTCAGTATTTACACTGTGAATCATAAAATGATCAGTTTTAATGTGTTTGCACAGACATAATGACAAGTTTCCTGGAGAGATTAAAACAGGTTTTAAAAAATCAATGTTTGGGACAGCTAGATTAGCACGCAGATTTTCAAAACGGAGGAAAGACTTTATCAAAGGAAGTTTGCACCAAGATTCCTTAATCTCTAGGTGTTAATAAAAACGCAACATTGATACTATCATGCAATAATCTGTATGCAAAACAATTTTTTACGATGCCCTATCTGATGTATTGAACGATAAAATCGATAAAAGGAAATGCTGGGATTAAATCTTCGGAGTTCTTCTATACAAAAGATGAAATTGTTTATTCTTAAAGTGTTTCAGCTGCTTTCTTGAAATCTTTCAAGCTAATTAAGTCTTCTGGGAGAATATAAATCCAATTATAGTAAAGGTTTTACCTATTGAATAATAACAGTATCTATCAAAATACATCCAAGTATTCCCAGCTTGGGAAGGTGCAGCTTTCTAGTGGTTTTTGTTAGGTTTTCATCACAATTACTCACAATTCATGTCATTTGTGTTCCTGGATTTCTTGTCTTTTTACTGTAACTTGTTCCATGCAGGTAACTAACAACACTCTTCCCCAGGATTTCTTGTCTTTTTACTGTAACTTGTTCCGTGCATGTAACGAGCAACACCCTTCCCCAGGATTTCTTGTCTTTTTACTGTAACCTGTTCCGTGCAGATAGCTGACAACACCCTTCCCTAGGATTTCTTGTTTGTTCTGTGCAGGTAACTAACAACACTTTTCCCCAGGAGTTCTTGCCGTGCTACTGCAACATGTTCTATGCAGGTAACTTAGCAGCACCCTTCCCCAGGATTTCTTGTCTTTTTACTGTAACTTGTTCCGTGCATGTAGCTGACAACACCCTTCCCCAGGATTTCTTGTCTTTTTACTGTAACCTGTTCCGTGCAGATAGCTGACAACACCCTTCCCTAGGATTTCTTGTTTGTTCTGTGCAGGTAACTAACAACACTTTTCCCCAGGAGTTCTTGCCATGCTACTGCAACATGTTCTATGCAGGTAACTTTGCAGCACCCTTCCTCAGGATTTCTTGTCTTTTTACTGTAACTTGTTCCATGCATGTAGCTGACAACACCCTTCCCCAGGATTTCTTGTCTTTTTACTGTAACTTGTTCCGTGCAGGTAGCTGACAACACCCTTCCCCAGGAACTCTTGTCTTTTTACTGTATCTTGTTCCGTGCAGATAGCTGACAACACACTTCCCTAGGATTTCTTGTTTGTTCCATGCAGGTAACTAACAACACTTTTCCCCAGGAGTTCTTGCCATGCTACTGCAACATGTTCTATGCAGGTAACTTAGCAGCACCCTTCCCAAGGATGTCTTGCCCTTTTTCTGTATTTAACTTGTTCTTTACAGCAGACTGGCAACACTGTTTTCTAGAATTTATTGCCTTTTTTATGTAACTTGTTCCATGCAGGTAACTAGCAACACAGTTTCCCCAGATTTCTTGCCTTTAACTTGTTCTATGCAGGTCACTAGCAACACTGTCTCCCAGGATTTCTTGCCTTTAACTTGTTCTATGCAGGTTTCCCAGGATTTCTTGCCTTTAACTACTAATAACACTGTTTTGAAGGATTTCTTGCCTTTAACTTGTTCTATGCTGGTTACTAACAACACAGTTTTGAAGGATTTCTTGCCTTTAACCTGTTCTATGCAGGATACTAACAACACTGTTTCCTAGGATTTTTTGTCTTTAACTTGTTCTATGCAGGTTACTTAGCAACACTGTTTCCCAGGATTTCTTGGCAATGCCTTTTAACTTGTTCTATGCAGGTTACTTAGCAACACTGTTTCCCAGGATTTCTTGGCAATGCCTTTTAACTTGTTCTATGCAGGTTACTAGCAACACTGTTTCCCAGGATTTCTTGGCAATGCCTTTTAACTTGTTCTATGTAAGTTACTTAGCAACACTGTTTCCCAGGATTTCTTGGCAATGCCTTTTAACTTGTTCTATGCAGGTTACTTAGCAACACTGTTTCCCAGGATTTTTTGGCAATGCCTTTTAACTTGTTCTATGCAGGTTACTAGCAACACTGTTTCCCAGGATTTCTTGGCAATGCCTTTTAACTTGTTCTATGCAGGATACTAACAACACTGTTTCCTAGGATTTCTTGTCTTTAACTTGTTCTATGTAGGTTACTTAGCAACACTGTTTCCCAGGATTTCTTGGCAATGCCTTTTAACTTGTTCTATGCAGGTTACTAGCAACAGTGTTTCCCAAGTTATCTTGCCTATTCTATGCAGGTTACTAACAAACACTGTTTCTTGCCTTAGTAACTTAAAACATTGATCATTCCTGGATTTCTTGCCTTTCTTCTGTAATTTGTCCTATGCATGTACATGAAAGTTAAAACAATAAATAATTGTTCCCAGAGATTTATGCCTTCTTCTATACAGAAACTTGCAGAACTTTTCATAGACTTTTTTGCTTTTTTCTACTACTTGTCGTCTGTAACACTGTGCTAGATTTCTTGCATCTTTACTGAACCTAATGTTCTATTAGGGTATTACTTTCACACAAGAAAATATGCCTGTTTGTTTGTTTGTTTTGGGTTTAACGCCATTTTTCAACAGTATTTCAGTAAGGTAACGGCGGGCAGCCCCGCTCGAGGATCGAACTCGCGACCCCGAGATCCGTAGACCAACGCTCTTACCTACTGAGCTAAGCGGGTGGGTTGCCTATGGGTGTACTGACTTCAGTCAAATCGTAGGGAACATTCTGTCCTTCCACTGGCTTCAAACATTAAATCTTTGACTGGCAGTCAATCAGTTAAACAAAACTTATACTTTACAAATTAATATATTTAAACATTTTTTCTACAAATTTAAAGCACTGTTCCCGGTCTTAAAATTATTCAAAAAAAATTTCTTAATTGAAAACTCTATTTTTTCTAAGACAAATCTGATGCTACCAATTATTTTTTGTTCTTTTTTTTTTTTCTTGACTTTGTTCATTATTTAATTGAACCTTATTGTATGCCCTTCTAAAATTTTGGTGTACTTAAAAGCAGAGAAACAAAAAAATGATGAAAATTAAACCTAAATTTTCCACTTTATGTCCTTCAGCCTCAATATGGCTTGTAATCTTGGACTGGTTCTGTGTTTTATTTCCAGAAAATTACACCAAAGAAATAAAAATGACAATATAAACCAGTCTAGAATCCTGACACGAGATGCAATTAACCAGGAATAGACTAGCATTTTGAATAAGCAACAAGACTTTATTTAAAGAGTTCTTATTTAGTTATTTCTGATCATTTATATGCAACAGGAGAAAATAACCTTATACCAGACTACTGTTTAAGGATATATGGCTGGCATGGACAGACATTATAATTAAGTAAATCTGTCCCTTCAATACCAGCAGTCTGCTGTCCTTTTATTCCATAAGCCAGGTCTAACACAGCATAATCACTGAATTCACGGGACACAAAGGTAAAAGTATCAGACAGTAACTTATATTTCATATACCCATCCCCCATCCTGCAGAAATCAAAGGCAAATTTTCTTTAATTTTATTTAATGATATGTATGAACAATTCCATTACATTGGAACACAGTGGAAGCCGGATTCGTCACCACCCTGTATGAAAAACTGTGTTCTCTGCAAGTATATCTTAAAACTTCTCCAACTGAATCATAGCTAACTGAACAAAATTTAACTTTGTATATACGTAAGAACTAAAATTTGCCTAACTTTTTGTGAACACAAAATCATATAACAGATGTTTTATTTATATTTGTAACAAGCCTACTTTACAGACAGCAACCTTGAAAAGTTGCTTTTTTTGTGAGTGAATTAAAAAAAAAAACTTGTCAACAACTTGGCAAGAAACAAACAACCATAGCAATATATCCCTGACCTTGAGCCTATAATAATGCAGCAATTAATATCAAAGTCAGATTTTACTGAAACTTTCCTAAAGCCCTCTACAGACGGTAGGTTTTTGTTGTACAACACTAATTATCTCAAAGATGTACAATTTTGAAATTGTACGTTTTTCACATACAGACAGTATTCCATTAGAGATTTACCTAGTGAACATAGTGCATCAGGCACTGAAAAGAATGTAACTATTAATATTATAAAAAATAATATTCGCCTTTTTATGTCCCATGAATTTGATTACGCATGACACAAATGAGACACGCCATGAGTAAACCAACATAGTGGCTCTGCAACCAACATGGATGCAGACCAACCTGTGCATCCGCACATTCTGGTCAGGATCAGTGATGGTTGCTTTCAAATTCTATTACAATTAGAGAAACCGTTAGCGAACAGCATGGATCAGACTGCGCGGATGCTGGTTGGAAACGCACTACGTTGGTTTTCTCATGGCGCGGCTCAAATCAGTTTTAGTGTCATCCTTCTTCCATTATGCATTAGAAGCCATTTTATATTCAGATTTGTGTTTATTTTTTGGCCAATTGTTTCTGGAATTTTATTCACTTGCCTCTTATCAACTAATTATTTACCAATTTGTTGCTTGTCAACGTGGGTGGTACGTAAGGCAAAACTTACAAAATAGAACATGTCCTAATCTGTAAGTCAAGACTTAAGATTTACGAAATCGAGGAATAGCATCATACACACGATAATATTTGGCTGTACATCTTGAATTTAACTGGTGTTGTACAACAAAAACCTACCGTCTGTAGAGGGCTTAACACTGTTCCAGTCGAGAATTGATATTAACGATAATAAAACAAGACTGGTGTTTCAATTACCAAAAAGAACTAAATTTATCCTTCTTATCACAATATATCAGTGTTTTAACCAACTTCATGTCAGCATGTGCATAAAGATTTGTACTCAAGCCCAAGACTTATTGTTTCTACATAGGTACTCAAAAACAAAAGAAGAGTTGTGCAATTATATATGAAAACATATAATTCATATACCATGAACAGGGTTTAAAGTGCTATAAATCTTGTAGTGTTTAAGTACCTCTAATGAAACAATGAATTCCTGAAAATTAAAGACAGAACAGACTTACGTTTAACAGCTGTCTCTCTCGGTCTTTAAATAATTCTGCAATTAGCCTAATGGAAGCACTGTAGGTTTTTAAATCTGAAAATAAACGAAAATACATTTGTAAAATGAGTAAATTAATTTTTATTATCTGTTTCACTAGAAAAATTCTCTGTGGTAAATAACTTAATTGTGTTACAATAATTGAAGTTCTACTATATCAGCACTGTGTGACCTTGACCTTTTTTCTTTAAAAGTTGTCAGTGAGGGGATGTCATGTTGACCTGAAAATGTCAGTAGTCTTCTGCTAATATAACTTACAAATTTCAACTGGATATTTGTAGGTAATGGTTATGCTAAATTCAATAGAATTTTAGCATTAAATTTAATGGTAATGATAAATACAATTGGATTAGCATTAAATGGTAATGCTAAATTCAACTGAATTTTATATATAGCACTTACTGGTTATGCTTAATTCAGTTGAATTTTAGCATAAATTTTAATGGTTACGCAAAATTCAATTGGATGAGCCGATGAGCGTTAAATGGTAATTTAATGCTTAATTCAACCAGAATTTAGCTATTTAAAGATGATGTTGGTTAATAACTGTGCTGCCTGCCAGGGCTTCAGGTGCATTTTGGGCGTGTTGTGATTTTCAGTACCACTCGTGGATTGTCTGCTAAGATTTTGCTTGTTTACATTCTAAACTTCCAAAGGATCTCTTTATTGATTTAAAAAATTACCAGCAAGGTATTATAGTCTCAATAAATACTAGAAAGTGGTTTCATGAAACATGGCTAATTAAAATATTTTAACTGCAGGCTCAGAAAAATGACTTGCTAACTTATAAGCACTGTGTATTCAAGAAACAAACAATTTGCACAGCAGAGCAAGAGTAATGAAAACAGCAATTTTAGCTCAAGAATTGCTAAACACCACCGCACTGAAGCCGCACTGAGCTAAAATTTTAACACAATAGGCCTGTTTAATTCTGGCCCAGCATCTAACTGCAGTATTAATATATTTAAGAATTTACAACATCTGCTGCATACATAAAAAAAAAACGGGTAATAAATTAAATACTCAAGTGTCTATTGTGACATGACACTTTGATGAATTTAACAAAGAAACAAAAGTTTGGATGCCAGCCATGTAAATGCACTTTTTGCTCAAGTGTTTCAAATATTTTGAGAAGAAAGCATGCAGTTCTTTTTATAAAGAAAGCACTTTTAGTGCTTCAAGTATCCTGATGAATTACCATCATGCTTTTCCTTGTCTGAGAGCCAATAATAATGTAACATAACAACATTGTGTACAGGAAAAATTTAGTAAGATCTTGTAAGAGTTCTACTAGATCATTCTTGCTCTCCTGAAGTTATCTATTATTTCCCTATATAAACCTGAAAACAAGGCACTGAACTCAGTAATCCTGATTTTATATGGTTTGACAGAGCTAAAAAAGAATTGCAAAATTCTTCCTTAGAGACTAGAGCTATCACTGAAGGTGACTAATACTCAAAGCAGGAGATTGCTTTAATAGATACAAAGAACGTTCTAATCATGACCTCTGACATCCCATGTGTGACCTCGATTTCTGACTTGTAAGTGCTTGCTCCCATGTGCAAGACGGCATTTCAATAGGATTCTACTATAAAAACTAGCTAAAACTCGGAACATTACTAGAAAGGGGAAGTGCACAGTTTCCAGCTTTTCCTTCCATCATCATATGAAGGACAGGGGCCAAACACAATCATGTGACAATGAAACTTTATAGGTGACAGGAAACACACCCCCCACCCCACTTCCAAAAAAAAAGATCTCTATGGCACAGATTCATAACCAAAAAGATCTCAGATGCACAGAAAGGATCAAATCAATTGGTTAACATTAAACCTTGGCTTTTTATAAAGCTAACCTTGTCTATATTCAGTTCGATAGTAGGTTTTATAGATAGGGGACAACTCAGATGAGACTATTCAAATTTTGTATTACTTGTGATTATTAATTCATGCAGTCAGTAGCCAGACAACCATAGATCTAGAGACATAAGACATGTGCTTTCCACAGCAACTTTATGAGGTACAAATATTTCATTTCATTTATGAAAAAGTAACATTAATTTTGTCTTATCAAAATCTAGTGAAAAAAGTAGATATTGATCCAACATGTTGTATTTTTTATGATTGAATCTAATTCTGCAAAAACTAATTTGCACAAAACATCAGTTGCGGTATCTTAACCTATAAGCTAACAATTGGACACAAACCATTACATGGTAAAATGCCTCAACATGTAAATGTTCACACAATAGATTCTTTTTCTCCATTTAATAATTCAATAGAAGTTTTGAATTATGATCTCATAAATCAGATCTAGTTAAACACATTATGAGAAATTTAATACAGTGGCGGACTTGAAATACGAACAAATCCAACTAAGTGTAATATCGTAATGTTGCTGTACAATTTTATTATTACTTTTCAGTTTTTCGATTGTGGAACAAAATGTGAAACATCAAAGAAGCTAGGTCCTGCTTTTAAATCTATAATTGCTTTTGTTAGGTGCAAAGATAATGTTACATGTCGCCGCCCTTTGGTCAATATACAGTGAGTCAGTCCTCGAAATGTCAATCAATATTTTTTCGTTACAAGTCATTACCGTCTTGATTACGAATCTGCAGATAAACGAATGATGCAATGGACAGGACATTAAAAACACATTAAGATGAATTTTTCAAAACAAATGTATGTTTTTCATCTCCATCATTAAAGATTTTTTCTCCTTTATCACAAAAAAATCGCAAATCCAATATTGATCGTGTTAACACTCATTACAATATGACAAAACTGTTCATCAGTTCAATTCCTCTGTCTGCTAGTACTGATGTAACAGTTAACCTCAGAAACAAATGTTAAATCGTTCTGTATGTATGGATAAAGACAAAGTGTTTGATACCAATGAAGAAGGCAGACAGCCAGTACAACATTATGGATGAAGGTGAAGAGCAAGACAGCATTAAAGAATTGGCTGAAGATGTTCACAATGCTATAGCTGATGGTTATGTTGAAAACTATTTAAAGCAAAGTTGGTACTGACAAGGAAAATATGTGTCTGTTATCTACAGGGAAAAAATCAGTAATGAAATCAGGATAAAATGATTACAAAAGACATTTAAAATAATGACTTCTAATGTTTTGAAATGGACTTACTGTGGTTACAGATTTCATTTCACTTCCTTAGACTGCCACATAGAATGAAAATTTAGACAAATAACAGAAAATGAATGTTCTCCATGCCACCTAACTTCCCTTTTATTGCTATTGGTTATCAAATTAACTATCGCCCAATCTCTAATAAAACAATTTTGTTTTATTTAGAGTCACACGTATCTTCCTTTCCGAAAATTATAGTCCCTTTGCATTTATTGACTTTTTTGTCACCTGCCTCGGAATCAATGTCTGCCAGGAAGAAAATAACTGTTAAACACAGCTGACAGTTTCCTTATCAGTAAATATTTCCTGAAACCTTGGAATGAAATTACTGATTGTCTGATAGATGTGATGTTTGGGAGTTATTGCCATGCAACAATATTGATATTTAGTTTATTGTCTTAATGTCATGTAAATCTTGCCAATATTGATGTCATTCATTTTTATCATTTTTATGTAATGTAAACATGCACATCTTGTATATCACATCAATACCATGTAAATCCTGCTAAATTCATTTTTATCATTTTTATGTCATGTAAACATGTACATCATGTATATCATATTAATACCATGTAAATCCTTCTAAATTGATTTTTATCATTTTTATGTCATGTAAACATGCACACCGTGTATATCACATCAATACCATGTAAATCCTGCTAAATTCATTTTTATCATTTTTATGTCATGTAAACATGCACACCGTGTATATCACATCAATACTATGCAAAATCCTGCTAAATTGATTTTTATCATTTTTATGTCACTTAATTTATGCATTAACAAAATGGACGTCATGTATATTACATCAATATCGTGTAAATCCTACCAATTTTAATCCTTATATCATTGCAGCAGATGCTTTTACATAATGTCAGTAATGTATATCATAATCCATCTGATTTAATGTCAAGCAACAATAATTACATCAAGCAAATTTATATCATGTAAAATAAAAAAATGTCAGTCATGTCAACTATTCATTAATTTGTTATTTATCATATCATTTACTTATATCATCAAAAATGCCACGTATTTATCATGTTTGTATCATACAAATTTTTAAGACTTAATTAAGAAATAATTCATAGCAAAACTGTGTTTCAACACCATTTATGCACGATGGGCGGTTATACGGTGGGCATAATAATTTTACGAGGGCACAGCCCAAGTGAAAAAAATTATTTCTTACAACGTATAACTGCCAGAGTGTATAGTGTTCAAACACGGTTTTGCTATAATTTTATATTTATATAATTTATATAATTTTATATTAATAAAAAAATATAAACAATTCTATATCTTTTATTGTAAAAATTATATAAAATATGATAGAACTGTTTATTGGCGTATGTATGGTACCAAATGATAGGTTGTCACGCTCCTTTATTTATACACGCCAGGATCAGAAATGGTAATACGTCTTGCGGAATAGTTCCAATAGCGCGCAAATGACGGCGAATTATTCTGAACAGCTTATAACCATGGCACTCTGTGTGTGTTTAAATTAATTAAGACAGTAAAACTGTTATGCTATGTAACATTTCGTTTTAAACATGTTTTTAAGTAAAACATTTGATCAAATTTAAAGCGCTATTTCTCAATGCGTACATGGCGCTAAATACCACGTTGATGTGACATCAACATAATATCATTGTGATGATATAAAGCATTGTTAGTCATATTAGAATTATATTTAAAACAATTTTTTACATGTAATGCAAACCAAACTGATACCATATCAATCTCACTGCCATCCACCACTTCATAACCATGGCCCTTCATAGTTACATTTATGTCCCTTATTTTGGTAAATACTGTATAACTTAAATATCAATTTCAATGTCATGAAGTAAGCAAAACCTTTCTTTATTCATCAATTCTCATTTATCACTGGTACAAAACAAGGACATTTTTGGATTTAATTTCCCCATTTTTTACAAACCTCCAGTTTAAAAAAGGAAGTCTTGTTCTGCTATATATACAAAAAGAAGAACCCTTAGAGCACTGTGCCAAAAGGGGAGTATTTAATATTGTGCAACAGGGGAACCCTTTAACCACTGTGCCACAGGGGAACCGGTTAACCACTGTGCCACAGAGGAAATTCCTTTAACCACAGTGCTACCTGGGAACCCTTTAACAACTGTTCCACAAGGGCGCCTTTTAACCACTGTGCTACATGGGAACCCTTTAACAACTGTTTCGCAATGGTGCCTTTCAACCACTGTGCCACAGAGAAACCCTTTGACCACTGTGCTACATGGGAACCCTTTAATCACTGTTGCACAAGGGCACATTTTATCCACTGTGCCACAGGGGAACTGGTTAATCACTGTGCCACAGGTGAACCATTTAAAGCACTGTGCCACAAGGGAACAAGTTAACCATTGCGCAACAGGGGAATCCTTTAACCACTGTGCCACAAGGGCACTTATAAACCACTGTGCCACAGGAGCACCTTTTTACCACTGTGCCACAAAGGCACCTTTTAACTACTGTGCCACTGGGGAAACCTTTAACCACTGTGCTACATTGAACCCTTTAACCATTGTTCCACAAGGGCACTTCTAAAACACTATGCCACAGGAGCATCTTTTTACCACTGTGCTACAGGGGAAACATTTAGCCACTGTGCTACATGGAACCCTTTAACCACTGTTCCACAAGGGCACCTTTTTACCACTGTGCCACATGGGCACCTTTTAACCACTGTGCCACAGGGGAAACGTTTAACCACTGTGCTACATGAAACCCTTTAACCACTGTTCCACAAGGGCACCTTTTAACCACTGTGCCAAAGGGGAACCGGTTAAGCTATAGTCACACATACGGATATGTCTGTGCGTTGAGGTACGTTGCAGATGGGATTGGTCTCTGGGGGTGCGGACACGGAAAAGTACAGAGCAGTACGTCTTAGTACGGGAGCATAGGTGAGAAACAGGGAACAAAAAATACAAGACGCGAATAAGTCCTACATTGAACTGCGTTTTTACTGCGCCTGGTAACTTGCCAAGCACGTGGACGGGTCTGCGGTGTACTACGTTGAACTACCCTTAAGTACGGGCAGCCTCAGGTAACTGTTCAGCTACGTATCAATATGACAAGTACGTTTCAGTACGGATAACTACGTTTTAGTATGTTTAACTAAGGATGAATAAGTACAACCAAGTTGGACTAAAGTCACGCTCAAATGGCTTCGGATCGTTAAAATTTTTGTGCATGTTCAAAAGTTGGAGAAACTTGCACGTTTGGGATAAGTGACCAAGTGTTGGTATGGATTGATACGGATTACTACTTTGATACATGTAGGGCTCAGGTACGGATCGATACGGATTACTACGTTTCTATCTGTGCTGTATGTGTGACTGGAGTATAAACCATTGTACCACAGCGGTACCCTTTGACCACTATGCTACAGAGGTACCCATAATTTTCTTGTGCACAAATCACTCAAGGTCACAAAGTTATGAAATTCATGGAGCATTCCCTTTAATTATTTTACATGAAACTGACAAAATATAATAGTACAAAGAAAAATATGAACCAATATTTGTTAAAACTGTTTGAAAACAAAGGTGATTAAAATAGACTATCTTTCTAGAAAATCTTCACATAAAAAGCTGAATTACAAAATATGATACCAAATTTTGTTAAAAATGTGTTGCTAATTAATGCATTGCATTTTGAAAATGTCTGCCATATGGATTTAATTGGCAAACTGAGTGTTACACCATCGTCAAAGTGCCATAAAAATTCTCTTTTGAATTTGATCCGAAAATAATACTCCCTTTATTAAGTAAGTCAAACTGCAAAAATAGTCAGCCATAAAAAGGTTTCATAAATTTTACATTCATAGATAAATTTATACCCTGCTAAAGAAAGCTGCATGTTATATAACACCCACGGTTATGTAAAGTACATCAGTAGGATATAAATCCAAGTCATACCTTGTTATCTAAAATCTTCAATTTACTTGTCAAGTTGATTTGAAATGCATACACTTTTTGTGTTAAAATGTGCATCTGAATACCCATTTACTAATTCTTAAGCTATACAGTAAGATTTTTTGTTAAAATGTAGTCCTCCATCCTAAAACTTCTTTTTTGAATTAAAAGGCATGACTTAAATTTAATCCCCTTTGGTCCATTAATCAAAATAAAATGTCTCATCAATTTGGTCCTCTTGAGGCTACACCAAATTATCACCTAGAGTAATGTCAAGAAATATATATTTTTTAAAATCTATTTATTTATTTATTTATTTGGGTTTTACGGCGCACCAACACAGTATAGGTTATATGGTGCCAAACAGGACTACATATAAACTATAATGTGTTGGTGCGCCGTAAAACCCAAATAAACAAGTGAATGAAGTATTGCCATGCAATACAAAGTCCCCTACTGGAAGGCACCTAATTTTCTCTACTGCAGTATAACATAATGAACTGATATCTGTCAATGATGTATAAACAATATTGTACTACATATACAATATGTTACAACAACACACTTGGATTAAAATGTGCATATATAAAAACCCACAGTTGTTTTCATATTGAATTTTTTTGGCTGATTATAAAAATGTTATCATGTAAGTTATTTATAGTAACAACAAAGGGAAATTAATCTTTAAAAAAAAAATCTATATAATATAAGTCCACAAGAAACTCTTTACCAGGTAGAGATAGGTCAAAATACACCTAAAAATTGGATGTAACGTGCAACAGAAAAGTGGTCTCAATTTTTCTCTACCGCCAGTAATAAAAAAGTTACAATAAAATCTATTTATAGTAAAAACAAAGGGACGTAATTCTAAAAACAAGGGTGCCTCATGGTGGTGAACATTTGGTCCAAGTTATATCAAAATCCCTCCATGCATGAAGAAGAAATGTTCCGTACAAAGTCATTCTTGAATTTGACCTTTGACCTCTAAATATGACCTTGACCTTAGACCTAGGGACCTGGTTCTTGCGCATGACATGTTGTCTCATCCAGGGGAATATTTGTGCCAACTGATATCTAAATCCTGCTTTGCATGACAAAGTTATAGACCGGACAGGAAAAAAATCCTCTTGACCTTTGATCTCAAAGTGTGACCTTGACCTTTAAGCTAGGGTACTGGGTGTTGCGCATGACACGTCGTCTCATCATGGGAAACATTTGTGCCAAGTAATATTAAAATCCCTTCATGGATGGCACAGTTATGGACGGGACAGGAAAAAAACTCTGTTGACCTTTGACCCCCAATTGTGACCTTGACCTTTGAGCTAGGGGTCCGGGTTTTGCGCATGACACGTCGTCTCATCATGGGGAACACTTGTGCTAAGTGATATTAAAATCCCTTAATGAATGTCAGAGTTATGGACCGGACACGAAACAGACCCTGTTCATGCTATGTTAACATTTGACTGTTTAGTGTGACCTTGACCTTTGAGCTAGGGGTCTGAAAGTTGTGCATGACACATCGTCTTATTATGAGGTACATTTCTGCCAAGTAATATTAAAATCCCTTCATAGATGGGAGAGTTATGGACCGGACAGGAAAAAAGCCTTGTTGACCTTTGACCTCCAATTGTGACCTTGACCTTTAAGCTAGGGGTCCAGGTTTTGCGCATGACACGTCATCTCATCATGGGGAACATTTGTGCCAAGTAATATTAAAATCTCTTCATGGATGGGAGAGTTATGGACTGGACAGGAAAAAAGCCCTGTTGACCTTTGACCTCCAATTGTGACCTTGACCTTTGAGCTAGGGGTCCGGGATTTGCGCATGACACATCATCTCATCATGGGGAACATTTGTGCCAAGTAATACTAAAATCCCTTCAAGGATGGGAGAGTTGTGGACAGGACAGGAAAAAAGCCCTGTTGACCTTTGACCTCCAATTGTGACCTTGACCTTTGAGCTAGGGGTCCGGGTTTTGCGCATGACACGTCGTCTCATCATGGGGAACATTTGTGCCAAGTAATATTAAAATCCCTTCATGGATGACAGAGTTATGGACCGGACACGAAATTGCTGACGGACGGACGGACGGACGGAAGGACAGACGGACGGACGGACGGACGGACGGAATGACGGAAAAGTGCATTCCTATAGTCCCCGAAACTGGTTTTCAACCAGTAGGGGACTAATAAACAAATAAATAAATAGATTTTAAAAAAAAAATATATTTCTTGACAGTACTCTAGATGATAATTTCAATGAGATGCATAAGAATATAATTCCTGTAAAACTATTTCTACACAATAAAACAGTAACACCCCATCAGGCTGTAGTCCTTTTTTAAGCAGTTTCAACATGGCAGCTTGAACAAGATTAGTTCTACAGTCCAAGAAATGGTTCGCTGTGATGAAATAAAATGGCGGTAAAATGTAGCTTCAAAATGGTAAAGATTTACCTCAATATAAAATGGCAAAACACAGGTCTCATAATGAATAAAAGAGGCCATATTCCTTCACAATTATAGCCCTTGTGTCGTAAAGTCTTATGAAACAGGATTCCAAAACAGTTGTTTTTGTGACATGGCATACACCTCAGCATGCAGACAAAACCATGAAATAATTATATCTAAAAACTGTTGCATATCTCAAGTTTTGTGCACAGTAGCATACTATGCACATCAGTGTCAATAAGGTGCATGAAAGCCTGTGCTGCCAGCTCTAATTCATTTGTTTTGTATACTCTCATCACTATAATGTGTCATCACAGTAGGCTGCAATTAATTTTATTGTGCACGCAAAAACCTACATATTGTACCCAGTGCTTCATTATATACACGTATTTCCTAATTGGAACGCCTGGCCGTTTTCTTCCAAATTACAAAAAAAAAAAAATCGTCTCTTCCTTCCACGTATAAAACAATTTTACTGTATAAAAAAGACGCAATAGTTTACTTCAACAAATTTCCCCCGAGGGCTTTTTTTTCTCTCCATGTATGTCTGACGATATGCGTATCATAATAATGATGATTGTCGAACAACACTTTATAATGTATAATTACTGTCCGTACAGAATGTCATCAAGTACATATACAGCCTCATTAAGTATACGTCTATTGTTTCCTGTTGTAATATACGTGCGATGGATTTGTACGAGTTTCGGGTCCCATGTAATTACTGCAGCAAGATTCATTTCCCTCATGTTCCTATAATGATGTAATTATCACCTTTGCTTCGCAACTGCAATGGCGTCTGCTGAATTTGTTCCCTATGCAATTATTGAACAAGGATTCATTTCTCTAACATCCTTGTTATTGTCATATATCACACAATATCTTAATACTGTAATGGAAACTTTTGCTGTTTCCCATCTGCATAAACTGAAGTCTTGTCCACATCATGTTGTGAATGTGTCTAGAATATTCTTATGACCCAAGTATTAGTAAATTAAGGTATGAATTCATGTTACAACGGTCATCACTGGTAAAAAATCTGAAATATTTTATTACTATATAGGGCTTTGAAATTGCCGTTTCTTTTGTTTTGCTATCTTTACAAAACTGACTGGTTCCCAGTTATTTTTCAATGCATGCATTTTCACAGAAATTTATTTGCTAACAAGTTTAATACTTGATACAACATTATTGTTTTCTGTACTTGTTATGGAAATTATGCCGCCATTTTCAGGAATCTGGAGTTCCGATTTGAACGCCTCACAACACAGACAATCGCTATTATTACATATCTTTATCTTGATTCTTATGAAGAATTTTTCGTTTAAAACAGTTCACCATCACCTCAATTGTCAAATATCAAGGAATATGCAACTCTGAGAGAAAAGTCACTTACATTTAAGAGCATTTTTGTTTGTATCTACATCTACTGTATCAATAACAAACTGACAGAGACAATATCTCAAACTATGTTGTTTAAACATTCAGAGTGAACTACAGTCAGATAAATCAGTTATCCAATGTTACATGCATTTATTTACCATTTCTAATATCACAAATCTGTGTTTACCAACACTGTCAAAAATCAGCAACATTTAATATCATTTCTTACTAGTGGTTCATCAGCAATTACAGGAGTACTGTTTACAGTTGTCACTGTTAACAAGAGACTTCTTGGGAATGAAACGCATGTCTCTCCCTGGCCACTTCAAAGAGATTTGGATAGGATGTTGTATGACAAGGCCAATGTCTCTTGTGTATTCACCTGACAGATACATGCACACATTAATATATAAACTTTTGTGCATGTTTAACATGATAACCTCACTGTCAGAAATAATTACTGTAAAGATAGTTTGAATATTTCAAGTTTTAAAAATGAAATATTTTGGAATTTTAGTTGTATGAAAAATTCCAAGTCAATCAATTACTGGCTAGACTGGTCGCAGCATTATCTCTGAAATTCACTTGTACATAAATGGACCCCGTCTCAACAAAATAAGATAATACCATATTTTCTAGATTAAAAGGAAATGCCACAAATACTGCAGCTGATGTGCAAACGCACTATGTTGGTTTTCTGATGGTGCAGCTCATATTTATTAACAATTAACCCTTAGCCTGCTGCAGGCGAATTTAACAGCCTTTGCAAACAGCTTGGAACCAGATCAGACGCCGATTAAATCGGCGTCTGATCAGGTTTCAAGCTGTTTGCTACTCTGACAATATTTCTTCCAATTTTGGAGCAAATTGAATGAACTTTACAATTTTAGCAGACGACATTTCCAGCAGACGATAATTTATCTAGCATGCTAAAGGTTAAATAACAAATTAATTATGCTGTCCAGCACTTTCTCATTTTTTGACATTGTTATAATAGAGTTTGCTATGTAGGAAACATATTTTTAGATTTGACAAGTTTACATTTCTAAAATGGGTTTAGGAAACATTAAAGAGCTTAAATATTCAACATTAAAAGTAATAAAATAAAATTTACAAAACACCTTTTAAAAGTTTTTCCAATAAATCTTATCAGCGGGTAAAAGTTTTATGACACAAGAATATCAAATTAAAAATTTTCAGATTTCAGTAAATTTTTATTATTTACATAAAGCGTTAAGGTGTTTGACTAAATAAATGATTTAATTAGGAACATTAGCTGTATGCTTTATGCTTGAGGGCTACCAATCTGTCATCTCAACAAGGGCGGTACCCTATAACTTCCTACACGTTCCCTCGTCGTCAACATAAAGCCTTTGGTAAGTGTGATTATACATCTAATAGGCAACCTGCATGTCCCATTGGTAATATATCTTAACAGACAAACCAACATGTCCATAAACCGCAATGAATTGCACAAATTTTGTTAGACTTAAAAATTATAATTTTTCCATGACTGCTTGAAAAACCATTTTTTAATTTTTTAATACCATGTTCAACCATCTCAGCACAGCCATTTCAAACAACAAACTTTTTTTTTACATGTCACAAACCACAAATTTGTTAATTACGCAATAAAGTGCCATCACAACTTTGTCAGCAAGAAAATTGACCATGTTTTAAATACTGTTAATGATTCTCTCCTCCTATTGCAGAAAAATTCTTGTGTTGCAATTTTCTTTATTTTGAGTCAACACGGGCAACAAATTTGCCTCCATATCCTTAAAAAAATAGAACAAATTAATTCAATTCCATTAGGTCTAATCTAATCAAAGAAATCTCCTTTTGTGAGAGATGAAAAAGCAATTCTCGAATGTCAATATTTGTCCTGCACTCCACATCCTGTTGCAGCTGCTGTAACGTCTTGCGTAATTGCAACATAAAAGCTTTCTCAGACATCTTTTTCCACCACTCGAGGCAGCAAAAAACAAAATTTCAACACGATACTGACAATGATTTGTTGCAAGATTGATGAGTGGTTTCATACACAGTCATATGTCACACATTGTTGCTTGGACATACATCGTACATAATGACTTCACAGTGAAACAAAACAAGGTTTTATAAACATCCACAGAGACTAGCAATTCCTAGAAAGTTAAAGGAATAAATGTTGTTAAAGTAAAAATATGATAACCCAATAAAAATTGTTAAATATTGTATCTTTTAAGTAACTAGTGCCTGTCACACAGTTCTGAAAAGGTGCACCAGTCGACACAATTATAGGTCATATGGCGACTTTTCAGCTTTGCTGGTGGAGGAAGACCCCAAGTGCCCTTCGTGAATTATTTCATCACGAGCAGGCACCTGGGTAGAACCACCAACCTTCCGTTTGCCAGCTGGATGGCTTCCTCACATTAAGAATTCAATGCCCCGAGTGAGGTTCGAACCAACATCGATGAGGGGCAAGTGATTTGAAGTCAGCGACCTTAACCACTCGGCCATGGAGGCCCCTAAAAAGCGAAAAGATGCTAAAATAACTTTTAATAATACCTCTAGTGAAAATCTAACATATTTAGCACTATTATAAAGAGTGCATAATAATGTGTAAATGATCAGTTTTTATAGTTTCAAAACAAATCCATTACTTGACCAAAATCTGATGAACGGGCCTTAACCCTTACCATGCTAAATTTCTATAATGGACTGGTCCATCTTCCAATTTGGGCTGTACCATTTATCATTTAAAGGGGTGTTTCCTGAAAATTTACTGACAGAATAGCGAACAGTGTAGACCATGATCAGACTGCATGGATGTGCAGGCTGATCTTGGTCTACACTGATCGCAAAGGCATAATCAATCGTGTCCAGCAAGTGACGTTCCCTCTTTTTGTTATTTCTCAATGTCTGAAATACATGTTATAAAGAAGGATATAAAATATTTTTTAAACCTCACTCTCGTTTTTCTTTTTAATTACAAAATGGATTCACATTTCATCAAGTAACACCAATGAAAACTCATAAAATATCCTGACAAATATTGCCAACCCACGCAAAATATTCAAGGTCAGGTATTTTTCAGTTTGCATAAATAATTGTTAGACTGTAATATTACCAAAATTTATGGCTTTAATCACAGAACTGTAGCAGACAGGATGACTCATCTTGTCTGTTGTTTTCATTACATGGTGACAAAAGATGATGTCTAAAACCTTGCCACCAAACAATCAAGATAAAAACATCTTTCTGTGACTCAGCCTGATAACTGCCACAAAAAAAGCGCTCCAACGTTTTGCATTTTCACGCGCATCTCATTGCGCATACATGCGCATGTATGCTTATATATATATAAAGACTGTCTAGACATAGGACAAGAATCTATAAAGTACGTGACTAGAATTTAACACAGAAAAAAATTCAATAAAATGAAACACGAGTTTTAAGTTATTTCTTTTTTAAAAAAAAAATAAACAACAAACCAACCTTATGCATTCTTTTTTCAGACATCTCATAACAAATACAAGTTTCATTTAAAAACTAGAAATATGTCCATAGGACACGAATGCTGCCGCTATGTGATGTAAAGACATAGAAGTGTGGCTTCAAAAAAGTATTGCTTTATGGCAATTTTTACAAAATCAAGAGCCACAACTGTTGTTATTTGCGCTATCTAACAGGTTCTGCCTCAGTACAGTCTTTAAAAGTTTCCTGTGGATCCCTGTAATATGTCATTAAAATGTGAAATAATATAACTGTATACAGCATTTATATAACACTCTCATGTATATATACATTTAAAAAAATCCCTTAAAATAAAGCAATTTTACTTATTCAAGGGCCAGAACTCTAATAACTCTAAGAATTAATTAACAGTATGTAAAAAATTATCCATCCATCTAATGCATAACAGGGCTTTTGTGAAATGCTGTTTTATTTTACAAGATCCAGAAATCAAAAATTCATAATTATAAAGGTCTCTTGGAGTGGTAATATCGTAGGATGTTTTTTAATTTTTAAAATATCTTTAATGTCAATTTATGGGGCAAAAGTTTATTTTCCCCATGCAATTGCAAAAAATTAGGCAAAATCATAAATACGAAAATTTTTTAGTATTAATAAATAGTCAGTGATGCAATGGTTAGTAGGTTGGTAGAAAGCAGTCCAGGTTCAATTCCCGGTCACGGCTGCGATATCCCGACTAGTGTTCAGTGCTGGGTGATCTACTTAAATTGGTACTGTTTCCAGACTGAATGCTGGGGAGGCAGATATACGACACCTGCCATGGGTTTGGCTGGAAATTATACTTGTTCCATCCATTCCAGGTGGGGACTTTCATCGACTACCCACGTTAAACAAGAAACTTTACTTTATCTTTAGAAGTACTACATGGAACTGTTGCTTTTATGCATTTTACAAATAAAGTCAGAAATGAATTTTTTAGAAGTGGTGTCCAAAATGGCCAGAAATTTACAATGAAAATACCCCCATCAGTTGTTGTTTTTTTTCATGGACAATTAAATCAAACCTAAGCGAGGTATTTTGAAAATTAAAAAAAGTTCTGAATTCTTTAGAATATCAATGTTATTGTCTTAATCAAGGAATTAAAAGCCATGTTACTGAAGAAGCTGGATCAACTAGCAATAAGTTAAATGATGATTTCTTGAGAAGTGTTAGCTAGATTTGACTTCTAAAGGGCCATAACTCTGGTGTTATTGGAGTAATCTTGCAAATTATTATTACACATTTCCAAGAGCTGTAGAACACTAGTTCTTCTACATTTCGGAAATACAAAGCCTATAAAAGTTCTTAAGTGAATGTGTCAACATGGAAAAATATGGCAATTCTACACAATTTAGCTCCCTTTAAATAGACAACATCCGATGTCCATTCACTCAAAAAAATTGCTCCAAAAATGCTTTTTTAAAAATGTTTTGACAGGAAAACTGTTGATAGAGGACAGAGTGATGATTGTCAGACAAAGATGGGATGGGGTAGAGAACAGCACTCAGTGCCTGGGTAAGCTATAAATTACTTAGGTCATGGTTTCATTTTCATGAAAGCCAATAAAATTTATTCCATGAAATAACAATGATTAATACAAGTCCTTGATAAATGACTTCAAATAAAAGATGAGGACCAGTTACAGATTATGTGAAGAGGTATAAGTGCAAAATTTAAGATGAGATGAGTCACTTTTTTCACCCACATAGGGAGAATTTATCTGTCCAACTTGTATGTCTTATCAGGATAATTTAACAAATGCATATTTTATGTGGATGCACTTTTCTATACACCTTTCTCTACAGGTGTTCAATTTTAATAACAAGACTCATGCAGTTTATGAAAGGTCAATCTGATTTATTCTGTATAATATATTCATAGCCTCTAGCTTCCGGCAATTAATAAATCCAGACTGACTGTGTATGTAGCGAGCCTAATCCCAGGGTATTTTCCTAGGTGAGGAAGTTGTCATTTTATTCGGTGTTTGCACCAATAAAGCATCTTTTAAACAACCTTTTCAAACAGAACTGGTGACCACAATACCCATTTCAAATTGCTGAATGGGTACAAAATTGACTAATATTTCATCCAGTCACATTATACTGTCACAGTGTAAACCAGTCCTAGAACTATCAGTTATAATGGCTGCACACCAAGGAAGGTTTGATCCAGATAGCATCATGATATGACATGAACTGAGCTCCAAACCACTGGCAGTCACTTTTTCAGGGGTTTCATTAATGGAAAGGGACAGGGATTTCCTCCCTCTACAGTGGTACCAAGCCCCTTGCCCAAACTACTTTTCTTGGGAAAATAAAATAAAAAACCAACATTATGCAGTGTTTTTTAGACATCTCATTACAGTGTTCTAAATGGGAGGACCTCCAGACCACCATTTACTTGCAACTTCCAACTTCCACTTCATTTATTAATGAAGCCCCTGGTTATTATCAATATTTATTATTATACCTATATATTAATAAGAATAACATTACTTGCCACACCAATTTTTAATTCTTAGGGTTCACTAGGTGTATCAAGTCAAAGAAATTAATTCAGTCAATGAATGCACACACTAATTAATTTTAATTTTTCTGCAGCAGTATATCATTATAAAAATGAACCTAGTAAATCTTACGTCTTTTTGCTACTTTAACTTGGAGCAAAGTGTAAATATACAGTCAAACTTATACACAAAGTCCACTCTTGTCTGTCCCTATGTTTGTTAAGTACTGTTTTTTAACACATTTTCAGTTATGTAACGGCAGGCAGTCAACCCACTGAGTGTGCCTGTATTCTTACCAGCACTATATAAGCTGTTCTGGGCACACATAACTTCCAGTTAGAGTTAAAGGACAATTAATGATTTCAGACACAATGTTTTTTATCAAATCATCACAAAGAACATGGCCCTCACCAAAGATCAAACTTGGGAGAGTCATAAAGTGGCCTTAGTTTGAAGGTGGTCTTTATTTATGTTAAAATTCACTTTAAATGTTCAAATTTGAAATGAAACTAGTGTTTTTCAAGAGACAGGTGATTTTGACCATTTGTAATTTGTAAGAGCTGTTTTCTTAAACATGTACACATGAGGCTCCCATGATACCCTTCCCTTTTTCAGTCATGAGATCACAATGACCTTGACCTACTGACCTGCAACATAATAGCTGTCATACTAACCACATTTGTCCCATAAAGTTTGAGGGCTGTAGGCCAAAGCATTCTTTAGATATTGAAAGGAAATAGTTTTCAGTCTCAAGGTCACTGTCATCTTAACCTTTGACCTACTGACCAGTAGCAATCCTCCTACGAAGTCTGACTATTGGGAGACCAAGCATTCTTTAGTTATTCAGTGGAAACCAAATGGTCTACCAACTGATAGAATGACCATTAACCTACAGACTGACATATCTGCAACTTATGCTTGGCAAATTTGTGCCACAATATTTTGGCTTTTGATCCAATGCTGAAAAGGAAAAGTAATCTTTTGTAGTCATTAATTTCCTCAGCCAATCATCATTTTTTTCCTCAACATTTTTTACATCCTGTTTTACCCCCATGTATTTAATGATATTATTTGTCCTTGTTTGTAAAGTAAACTGGAACAGGGTATGTATGACTGAACATTAGTTTACCCTTGTGTTCTTTTATCACCTTATGTATTAATGTCAGTTGTTTTGTTTTTTTTAAGATTATTTCCGTGATATACCCAACTCAATTAACATATCTGTGCACCAGTGCTATCTGGTGAGAACAATAATACTTTGCAAACTTGACCTTGAAGTAATGACCTTGAGTTGTTTGTAAAATACAATTAAAGTTAATGTAGGTAAAAGCTAATAAAAATATGAGGTATGAAACGAATTTAACTTCATTTCACCCAGCATCAATGAAATACAGGTAAACCAAGTGTTCAGACTCTTGTTTGTTGCCTCCTACAATCATGCAAGGGTTATTTCCAACTCTTTTCATGCACAAGTTGACTCCCAGAACAACATGGGACATGACCTAGATCAAAGACAAGTTATAAACCTGAGTTTGGAGACTAGTTTTAGAAAGCAAACTTGCCATTGGTCAGTTTCAAGACACAGCTCTGAAACAACCAATCAGATGCTTCCTTTGAGAGGATGGTCTGATAACTCAAATCAGAAATATAACCTTGAACCTGGGAGATTTCAAGTCCATGTTTGCAACAGTAACAATATTGCATGACTACTATACTTCTCACCACCTTTCACGAGTAAAAAGATAAAATACAACATGACAAAAAAGAAGAAGAAGAAAGCAGCCATTTAAAGAGAAACATTCCTTTACATTATAATCAATTATTTCAACACAAGGTATACAATTTGTTCATTAACCATTCATTAAGTGCAAAGTAATTAAATTTCATGATCAAATGAATGTATTGAAAAGTGACATACAATCATGTTACACTTCCGATATATGTAATTTATGACCTTCACCAATGTTTTAGAACAAAAGTAGGCATGAACAGTCATTTAACAATATTCATACATGTTCAGGTAAAATTGGAAATGACAACAATCAGCCATTGTATGATATACCTTTCATTTGAATAAACCTTAAAATTGCTACATTTAACAACAAATAGATTCAACACAGACTAAAAGTGACCACTATAACACACTATTTCCATTTTCACACACAATGGCAAGACGTCATTTTATATCGATAACCTAGAATAATGCCTGGTAGCCATTACACAGACCGGGGAATCTATTATATCCCATGCATTAAGTGTTTTAAAACAGTCAGCACTATCATCTTTCCTATGAATGATTTTAACAAGGGATAGGTTTTTTCAAAATTAGCTGCAAAGTAAGAACTCCAACTGAACTGATAATTGGCGAATTCTGAAAAAATTATGCACAAAATCAACTGAATTTCTTTGGTCACATGACTGAAAATCAGTAACTCTTAACACTACAAATTTTTTGTTGTGGATCTATAGGAGGAAATGCCTTCAACAGCCAATTTTGAAAATTGACTAACAAGAAATCAAGCACACAACCCTACAGTCCGTGTATGATAACTTCGGAGTGACGTCACGTTTGTTTATGTTTTCTGGACTTATAAAACTAACAAAATAGGTAAAGCAGCTTACATAAACAAATATATTAGGTATATTTTATTGCAATACGTGTGTCAGTCCCGGTAGCTCAGTGGTTAAGCATTAGTCTTTGAAATATCAAATATTGCGGGCCGTAGGTTTGAATCGAGGAGAATGTTGTTGTTTTTTGGGGGTTTTTTTTGGTTTCTCTTTCAGGGTAACCACCATAATCATTCATTTCTCCTTGAATATATTTTTATTTATTTAGATAGAAATATTAATAAATTAATTTCTGTTTAAAGGGGACCAAGCATCAGCTCTGTGTAAACACATCGTGTTATGAATGCATAGTCAAGAAAACACTCAGAAATTTCGTGCAGCTTAAATTCCTCTCTGGTATATTGCCAGTATTAGTGTAGTCAAGATGTCCGAGGCGTCCACGTATTTTTTTTGCAAAGAGAAACACTGTTCAGCATAAGAATGATGCATGCTTAATGCATACTATAAAATATTCTGAAGGTTATTGCAAGCATCATCATTTTTTCATATTTTAGTTCGTTATTGTATACCGTAGTGCTGTATTACAGCATTTTGAATATTTTCAATTGTCTTTGAAAAAAAAATGTAATTAAAACATAGATAAAAAGCAAGGATTTAAAAAAAGTATAAATCACGGCGGGATTCGAACCAACGCGACAATGGAAATATGAAAGAATCACACATGTAAGGCTAACGCTCTACAACCGATACTAATCTTCTACTTCAAAGTAAGCGTTTCAGTAGTAGTATAATATAAAAGTGTTTACTTAGATAAATGATGATTATCAATTACCCTCCTGACTTGGACTCGTCCAAATACGTCACTCCGAAGTTATCAGACACAGACTGTATATTTTTTATTTGCTGAATTTCTTTCAGATGCAGTGATGCTTTGAGAAAATATGGTTCAATAAAATTCTTCATTGTAGAACAAACAATGGAGACTACCTTTAGAAAAGCCAACAGCATAATATATAGTACAAGACTAGTATTAAGTTGGCTAGTCATCAACCCATTTGAACAATTGATTGACAGGTCAAAGGCCAAGCCCCCATTTGAAACAAGCTTATTTATTGGTGGTTATATATAGTATCCTACCTGCAGTAAAAAGTCAATTTTCCATCAAACTGGGAGTATATCCCAGGGTTTAATCTTTTAATTCTTGGATTTACTTTCACTTTATTTCATAACAAAGCAAAACTTAAAACATTCAGACATTCATATATGAATACAGATTCAAACTTATAACACAATACTATGACTGTGACTGTGTTCTGATGTAAAAAGTGATCTTGCTCATTAGTTCTAATTAGTAACCAATGACATTATCACAAAAACTGGAGCATAACAGGAAGACAGACAGTCCTCTGACCTATACTCATTATTTAACTGGCACATAGTGAAACAAAAGAGTGTTCAGAAAGTTCCTAAGCATCATGACAAAAACAATTACACATATAACTAATGAGTCTGAGCATAAAGTATGCAGAGACATACTGTATACAAAATTTCCTTCCAGCACAGAAAGAATAATAAAAAATCTTATGCAATTTTCAGCCTTTCATTAACTGCCTTATTTTTCTTTTGTTTACAATATCACATTTTCATTGTCACATTTAATAACTTCTCCTACCAGCTGAAAAATCTTAAAGCATATCAAATATAGTTGCCGTTTTCTACCAGCGACTAACAAGAACAGAGAGTATTTCGGACATGAAAATAAAACAGCTGCCTGAGAAAGAACAGCAGATTTCATATGTACAAAATCATTTTTTGTTGTAAGTAAGGACTTTATTTATAGTGGATGACATATTTGGCAGAGCCAATTTACAATATGGTCCAATGTTGTGTTGGAGGAGCAGCAAAAAAAGAGTGGCAACTCATGAGAATCAATGGTAATTTTTCTGTGTGACTTGAAGCCTGACTATTATAACTAACTGCTGGTAGGTAAGTTTTATTTGGATATGCATCTATTTTATTTGGATATGTATCTAATAAGTTTTATTTGGATATGCAGGTATTTGATTGCTGGAAAGGAATATCAAAAGTCTATGTTTGTCATGTTATCATTAAATGATGAATAAATTTACCAGGACTTCCAGTTAAAAACATTTTAGTAGACTGTTAGGTTTGAAAATATTTTCTTGGTGACATTGACATAATTAAAATGCTGATGTGTCTACTTTGTATATATCTAGATGACACCCCCATACTGAAGTAACTGAAAAATGACTGGTCTCCTTGTGTAACAACTCTTCAATGAAAGATGTTAGAGATACACCTACTTAAGACAAGAATACAAGTCAGTAACCATTTTTGTAAACAAGTTTGAAACTAAATGTTTGTCCATAGGACACTGATGCCCACATTTCCTTTCATTGTATGCATATTTTTGACTAAGTCAAGGACCATAACTCTGGTCTGGCTGTGTGAAATCCCAATGAAAACACCACATGCACAGTTTCACATTCTGAATAACAATCCTGTGAGGTCTGATAACATGATAAGGTGAGAGACATTTTGGGATATGCACCACACAAATTCGGACTGACCAACTGACAGATGAACAACGGAAAATCTAAGTGTCCCAACCCCTAAAGCTTTGAAGGCGGGGGGGGGGGGGCAATTTTTAAGAAATCTTGTTAGTTTTAAATAACATTTGGTTAAAGCCCCTTGACTTTGAATCGCCTGCCCCTTACTGCTTTTGTTGCAGAATTCTTCATGTCAGGAAGCCATACAGCTAGATAGGAAGGTTGTGGTACTACCAGGGTGCCCTCCCTTGCCTGAAACAATGCTTGGAAGAGTACCTGGAGTCTTCATCTACCGTCAAAAGCTGGAAATGTCAACAAATGACCTAAATTAAATTGAATACCTAAATTAAATTGTGTCAGTGTGACTCTAAATCCAACCAAACTACAAGAAAAGCTGTAAAAAGGGGATATATTTAATGAAATATTTGAAGACTTATAAATGGACCTTGTGTCATAATTATGATGTTGGTGATGATATATACAATGAGAACTGACAATTCAAATCCATTTAGTTACAACAGAGATAGAGTGAAAGTGCATCAAATCTTTGTGGCATAATTCTTGAAATATCTGAGCAAGAGTTTTGACCTGTGGATGATGATGAGGAATAACTATTTTAAGTTTGAATAAAATCCATCAAGTTTTAACCCTTAGCCTGCTGGTGGCAAGTGTTTCTGCCTTTGCGACCAGTGCAGACCAAGATCAGCCTGCACATCCTTGCAGTCTGATCATGGTCTGCACTGTTCGCTATTCAGTCAGTAAATTTTTAGTAAACACCCCTTCAGACGATAAATGGTACTGCCTAAATTGGAAGATGGACCAGTCCATTATAGAAATTTAGCATGGTAAGGGTTAATAGTGATAACAAGATAATGAATCATAATTTCAAAATGTCGACACTAGGGCAAGTAGAACAGCTCTCTCTATATATATACTGCATATAGCCAATTAAAAACAAATATAATGAATAAGAATAATTGCATACAAATATTTTTGCAACAAAATATTTGCCATATGAAGTTTTTTAATTTTTCGTGAGTGTAAAATTGAGCTATCAAAACTGTTGTAACATTTATTAGAACAAACCTTGACCAAAATATGTAGCAAAGGTCAATTCCCTGGGCAAGATAAAATGATCCAGTTTAAAAATTATCCTCTAACATTTACTATAATATTAGGAAATTACACTATTAACATCTTGAAAGTCATTCTATCATAAAAAATTTCCACTGTCAAGTGGTACTACTCAGCCTCATGTATTTTCCACTTATATTCCACTTGAGATTAGACCAATCTAAAATTGGATCATGATAACATATTTGTTCTTCCTCTACTTCTTCAACATTTGCATATTTATCGCTAAGATTTCTCCCTACATGAATATTTATTAGAATTACTACGATCAAAGCTTGGTCTGGAGGATTTGAAAAAAAAAAACAATTTACATTGGCAACAGCTGAGACCTGGCCCCTGCTTCAGAATGGCTAACCTCCTCCACTGAAGAGTTCACATGTAAACAGGAGAAAAGATTTAGGGATGACATAAAAACTCATGTCTTGGAAGAAATTCTGAATCACTCAGGGCAGGGACATTGAGGTGGAACAATAATGTCCATAAGGCTGGTGGTCTGAAGCACTCCATATGCAAGCTGGGTGGCCTATCATGAACTGGCGCAGAAACCTGACCCAATACACTTGGGTATTTAAATTTCTAACACATCTAGAAGTCTCCAAGTTCAATATGTTTTAGTCAACAGATTAAGAAAATGACTGAACCAAAGTGTGCCAGTCTAAAGCTCACAGTCATACCACAGTCTAGACATTCTAACAATGTGCCTGTCTAAAGCTCATAGTCACACTATTCCAGATGTTTGAACAATGTGCCAGTCTAAAGCTCATAGTCACAACAGTCCAGATGTTCAAACACTGTGCTCATCTAAAGCTCCGACCTTTCAAGATGTTCAAACAATAACTGTGCTAGTCGAAAAACTGAAGATTTTTCCAGATGTTCCAAAAATGTGCCACTCAAACTCACAGTCAGACCTTTTCAGGTGTCCGAACACTGTGCCAGACCTTTCCAGAAGTTTGGACAATGTGCCAGTCTAAAGCCCAAAGTCAAACCTTTCCAGATGTTCAAACAATGTGCCAGTCTAAAGCTTGTGGTCACACCAGACCAGATGTTCAAACAAGAACCATTATGCAGGTTTTCATGTTTGGAATACCTTCAAGGCCATAAAACCTGCTAGTAGCAATAATTCCATGAAATAAATGTCAGTAAAAATGTTTCAATTTCTTGGAAGCTGCCACATTTTCTTCATTCACCATCAACTCAGTTCTTATCAAACTGTTTATGTAGTCCGGAATATGTCAATCACATAGAACAATCAGCATATCGGAGGAAGATACAGTATCTCTGTTCCATCCTTGTATCTACGGATGTCTATCAAAATCTAATAAATACCACATAAACTGTCAACTAATCTCAATCACTAGTAGGTATCTGTACATCAAGTTGTGAACCATAGATGGGCAAGATGGTACCTCGCCAGAGCACCTGCTCAGTGGGACCAAGATACTCTTCATTACTGTCAGTCTGAGACAGACTGTCAATCAAACTGTCAATTCATGCTAGGACTTCAGCTATAACTTTATATTCTCAAGCTTCAGTCACCCCTCATGAGCTGGTCTGGCAAGTTTTTTACCATGACATTTTACTGGCTGGTCTGCAAGCTAAGTGTTTTTGCACTATTGGCATACTCGCAAGGTCTTTTCCCTCAATGCCTTGCCTGCCTGTTGCTTTCCCTTAACTATTAGGTCTTCTTCTTCTTTGCCTAGTCTGCTTGGTCTTCTTCCCTCTTTGCCAGGCCCACATGGTCTTCTTCCCTCTTTGCCATGCCTGCTTTGTCTTCTTCCCTCTTTGCCAGGCCCGCTTGGTCTTCTTCCCTCTTTGCCAGGCCTGCTTTGTCTTCTTCCCTCTTTGCCAGGCCTGCTTGGTCTTCTTCTTCTTTGCCAGGCCTGCTTGGTCTTCTTCCCTCTTTGCCAGGCCTGCTTGGTCTTCTTCTTTGCCAGGCCTGCTTGGTCTTCTTCTTCTTTGCCAGGCCTGCTTTGTCTTCTTCCCTCTTTCCCAGGCCCGCTTGGTCTTCTTCCCTCTTTCCCAGGCCTGCTTTGTCTTCTTCCCTCTTTGCCAGGCCTGCTTGGTCTTCTTCTTCTTTGCCTGGCCTGCTTGGTCTTCTTCCCTCTTTGCAAGGCCTGCTTTGTCTTCTTCCCTCTTTGCAAGGCCTGCTTGGTGTTCTTCCCTCTTTGCAAGGCCTGCTTTGTCTTCTTCCCTCTTTGCCAGGCCTGCTTGGTCTTCTTCCCTCTTTGCAAGGCCTGCTTGGTCTTTTCCCTCTTTGCCAGGCCTGCTTGGTCTTCTTCCCTCTTTGCCAGGCCTGCTTGGTCTTCTTCCCTATTCGCAAGGCCTGCTTGGTCTTCTTCTTCTTTGCAAGGCCTGCTTTGTCTTCTTCCCTCTTTGCAAGGCCTGCTTGGTCTTCTTCTTCTTTGCCAGGCCTGCTTGGTCTTCTTCCCTCTTTGCCAGGCCTGCTTTATCTTCTTCCCTCTTTGCCAGGCCAGCTTGGTCTTCTTCTTCTTTGCCAGGCCTGCTTGGTCTTCTTCCCTCTTTGCCTAACCTATTAGGTCTTTTATCTCTCTGCACCTAGCCCGACAGTTTTTTTTCTCTCCATGCATAGCCTGCCAGTTCTTAATCCCTCCATGGCTAGACTACTAGGGTTTGTTTTCTCCTTGTCACTGTTGGGTCTTTTTCCACTCCTGCCTTCCAAACCATTGCAATCTTGGCCTTATCAAAGACCAGTTCTACATAAATATAGGAAGATAAAACTTGACATGCAGCTTGAAAATGAAAATGTAACAGATAACATTGTGCAGTACAGCATTGTGAACATTACTGTCAAAAACATTCAAAACAGCAAGAGAATCTATGGGAGGCACCACTGTATAACACAGAAACAGATTTCTTTTGTGCCATCAAGAATGTGCGCTGCATTAGTTTTTGTATAAGACTAATCAATCTTGCTGCGAGAAAAATGCCAACTTGATGAAAAAAATATTATAAAAGATTGTGTATAGAATTCAAAACATATGGTAAAATGCAGTAAGAAATTCCACTGCAGATGCTGTAATGTAATTATGCAGGCAAGTTTTCTGTATCCCCAAGGGACCATGCAGTACTTTTATACAATCAAAAGCTGGAAAATTCTTTTTCTGCAATTTTCTCCTCCAAAATATGCCCAGTTAAAACCTGTATAGACACTGCTTTAGAAAATTTCAGTTGTAAGATCTTTCATAGAGTAATAACAAGATAAGAAATAGATCAATCTTCACTGACTTTTTGACTAACTGGCAGCACAACTGAAGCTGTCAAAATATTAAGTGTTTCAAGCTTCAAAATTTAACTGACTGAACTTGGCCCTCTCAGTTAGCTTAACAGGAAGATCCCAGGCTACACTGACAGAAAAAATATGTTTAAAATGATCTTGTTGGTGCCTGGGTTAGGTTGTCTGTAATTTGAAAAGAACATGTAACGCATTGGAAAACTAGTTATATCAATTCACCATTGCTGTAGACTGAGCAATATTCCTGACATATTATTTTCACTAATATCAGTTCTGTGAAAATATGCAACCTCAAAATTTAAAATGTCTGTGAACAAGAAATTGTGAACGGACGACGGACAAAATGCATTCACAAAAGCTCACCTTGTCACTACGTGACAGCTGAGCTAACAAAATTATGGTGTTCAATTTTCATGTGAAACAACCTTTTCATTCTATGATTTGGTGTTGTTTGAATTTTTTTTTCTCAAAATGTAAGGCTAAATCTTGAACCCAAAACTACCAAATATACCTTCATTTATAACATTAGCAATACACCAAATATGAGTGAACTTGATTACATTTATATTTCTTAAAGGAGCACTCAGATTGGTCAGATCATGATATCTGAATAGATTAGGCAAACTTAAGGTGTTGTTTACAAATAAATTTTCATGTTGCAAAATAACATCATGTCTTTTTATGAGATTTCTGTCGCCAATCATTTTACTGTCATGGTAACCTTTTAATGTATGCTACTACATGATCAATATCAAGAAAGTCAAGTACATTTTAATCAGATAGGGTTTAATGGTATACATTTACATTAAAAAAAACAGACTGGGAACTAAAATAGCACTGTTTGATGTAATGAAGATTTCACCATGAACTTTAGTTTCATGTTATGAAGATTGTGACCATGAACTTCACTGTTTGTGGTTAAGTGATCATGTCTCACACTTAAATACTCCTTCTACAAAAACATGTCAAACTTTGCTATATAAACCCTTAAGATGTACATATACAATACACTTAAAGGTGGCCTTTAGCCAGCTGCTGGCGGCAAGTGATTCTGCCTATGCGACCAGTGCAGACCAAGATCAGCCTGCACATCCGTGCACATCCTTTGAACAAGAAGTGGTAACTGTCGAAACTGAATGACTGATCAGTCAATTTTAGATATTTAACAGGGTAACGGTTAAGCAATTTTGAAGTTTTCATATATTCTCTTTGAGATTTCACCTTGAAATGTATGCTCTGATATTACCTTTTATGCAATCTGTAATTACCCACCCCACCTACCTTTAACATGTCAGTATAGTTAATAAGAGCTGTCCGTAAGACAGCACGCTCGACTTTTCTTAGTGCTTTACTCTGAATTAGAGCTTTGCCAGTAAAAGGGGCATAAATCTGTCAAAACTCTAATCAGAGTTATAGGGATTGTTTCTTATGGTGTAGCCTTGGATAGTAAATAACTATTTTAAGTTTCAAGTCAATAGCATTGATAGTAATAGAGATATTGGATGTTACATAAAACTTTAACCAAAATATTCTAAGTTAACAAGAGGGCCATGAAGGCCCTGTATCGCTCACCTGACATATTGACCTAAAGATCATCAAGATTAACATTCTGACCAAGTTTCATCAAGATATGTTCATAAATGTGGCCTCTACAGTGTTAACTAGCTTTTCTTTTGATTTGACCCCGTGACCTAGTTTTTGACCCACATGACCCAGATTCGAACTTGACCTAAAGATCATCAAGTTTAACATTCTTAGTTTCATGAAGTTACAGTCATAGATGTGGCCTCTAGAGTGTTAACAAGCTTTTCCTTTGATTTGCCCCCATGACCTAATTCTTGACCCAACATGACCCAGATTCAAACTTGACCTAAAGATCATCAAGTTTAATATTCTGACTAAGTTTCATGAAGATATAGTCATAAATGTGGCCTCTACAGTGTTAACAAGCTTTTCCTTTGATTTAACCTAGTGACCTAGTTTTTGACCGAAGCTGACCCAGGTTTAAACTTGACCTAAAGAGCATCAAGATAAACATTCTGACCAAGTTTCTTTAAGATATGGTCATAAATGTGGCCTCTACAGTGTTAACTAGCTTTTCCTTTGATTTGACCAGATGACCTACTTTTTAATCCTACATGACCCAGATTCAAACTGGACCTTAAGATCATCAATATTAACATTCTGACCAGTTTCATGAAGATATAGTCATAAATGCGGCCTCTACAGTGTTAACAAGCTTTTCCTTTGATTTGACCTGGTGACCTAGTTTTTGACCCCAGATGACCCAATATCGAACTCATCCAAGATTTTATGGAGGGTAACATTCTGACCAAGTTTCATTAAGATTGGGCCAAAAATGTGACCTCTAGAGTGTTAACAAGCTTTTCCTTTGATTTGACCTGGTGACCTAGTTTTTGACCCCAGATGACCGAATATCGAACTCGTCCAAGACTTTATGGAGGGTAACATTCTGGCCAAGTTTCATTAAGATTGGGTCAAAATTGTGACCTCTAGAGTGTTAACAAGCTTTTCCCTTGATTTGACCTGGTGACCTAGTTTTTGAACCCAGATGACCGAATATCGAACTCATCCAAGATTTTATGGAGGGTCACATTCCGACCAAGTTTCATTAAGATTGGGCCAAAAATGTGACCTCTAGAGTGTTAACAGTCAAATTGTTGACGACGGACGGACGGACGGACGGACGACGGACGACGACGGACGCCGGACACAGGGTGATCACTAAAGCTCACCTTTGAGCACTTCGTGCTCAGGTGAGCTAAAAAGGGGCATAACTCTGTAAAAATTCAAATCAGAGTTCTGGGGATTGTTTCTCCTTGTGTAGACTGTGATAGTAAATAACGGTTTTAAGTTTCAAGTCAAAAGCAGTAGTATTTCTACCATCAGAACAGAAAGGCAGGTTTTAAAATGGCATGTAGCTTCCTTATTTATTTATTTCCTTTCACACTGCTAGGCAAAGGGAGGTAATAATAATTTTACAAACTTGAATTTCTAATGAATTTTAGATAAACATATAATTGTCAATGCAAATCTTTAACAACTGTATTACAATAATAATGTTTTATTATATTTGCCTCACCCCTTAGGCAAAGCATGTTTATTAAATTTACACTTAAATTACAAACTCAAAGAAATAAAATTCTATTTAAAAATACATGTACCTACAATGTAAATCTAAAATATATAACTAACTGTAAATATAAATCTGATGGACCCCTCCACGGCTGAGTGGTTAAGGAAGCTGCTGTGGGTTCGAAACCTTGCCTTAGGAGTAGACTTCTTTCATTATGAGGAAGCCATCGAGCCGGCTTAATGTAAGGCAGATGGTTCTACCCATGCATCCACTCGTGCCTGAAATAATACTTAGAGAGGCACTTGGCACCTTCCTCAACCACAACAAGCGGGAATGTCACCATAAATGTTACCTGTTGTTGTGCCAGTATCATGTTAAACCCAACAAAAATAGTAATAATTTGAAGTAAATATTTTGAACAAATCCATTACTTTATAAAAATCAAATAGACCATCTTTAACCTTTAGCCTGCTGGCATGTGATTCTGCCTTTGCGACCAGTGCAGACCAAGATCAGCCTGCACATCCGTGCAGTCTGATCATGGTCTGCACTGTTCACTTTTCAGTCAGTATCTTTTTGGTAAGCACGCTTTTTAACAGTTAATAGTACTGACTAAATTGAAAGACGGACAAGTTCGCAAGGTAAGGGTTAAGATGCTCATTCAAAGCAACTCAAGGAATACAACATTTTCAAAGACTTCAAATAAAGTGACTGCTTCTTCAGACAGTGATTTCTTAAAACAGGCACAATCATTCTTCTGACAAACAGCACTTTAAAAACAAGAAATTATGCAGACAGGCACATCTAAAGTGCATTTTGTGGTTTTAACTCATAAATGTGCCAGGTCTGAAATATAAACACAATATTCTTAAAACTGTCAGATTTGAAATATAAACAACAATTTTAATTTCCTCCAGAATTCAAGGCTAGCACTATTTTACCTTTGAACAAAGCTGTGTTTTGTCCTATGACCTGAACTGTACCTACCAACAAGAAGGCCATAGTCGCCCTAAGTTGCTCACCTGACTGTAACTATTTGACCTTGAACATAAACATGACACACTGAATCATGAATGGTAACATCTACGTTTTGTATAAAATACGAAAAACAGGTCCAGTGCCCCCATTTGAATGTTTGAGAGAGGGCCTTACAAGGATGTTACAGGCCTAATTTAAATGCTGATCCGCCAAGCAGTTCATGAGAAAATGTACTTCAAAGATATAATTTTAGTGTCCTCTTTATACCCAAATTTGAAAAAATTTTAACATAGGACTTTATAATGAATGCTACAGTGCACTGAGTTTGATGAGGATCCATCTGGTGTTCCATGAGAACCTGTTTAAAGTCATTTCAATTTTAGCCCTAGAGGCCCCAAGAACGGGCTCAGTTCCCAATTTGAACAAAAAGAAGAGATGGCATTTAATTGATACTACAGATCAATTTTGATGACAAGAGGGCCATGAAGGCCCTGCATCACTCACCTGACCTATTGACCTTAAGATCATCAAGATAGTTTCATAAAGATATGGTCATAAATGTGGCCTCTAAAGTGTTAACTCACTTTTCCTTTGATTTGACCCGGTGACCTAGTTTTTGACCCCACATGACCCAGATTCGAACCTGACCTAAAGATCATCAAGATTAACAATCCGACTAAGTTTCATGAAGATATATCATAAATGTGGCCTCTAGAGTGTTAACTAGCTTTTCCTTTGATTTGACCTGGTGACCTAGTTTTTGATCCTACATGACCCAGATTCAAAATGGACTTTGAGATCATCATGATTAACATTCTGACCAAGTTTCATGAAGATACAGTCTAAAATGTTGCCTCTACAGTGTTAACAAGCTTTTCCATTGATTTGACCCGGTGACCTAGTTTTTGACCCAAGATGACCCAATATCAAACTCGTCCCAGATTTCATTGAGGGTAACATTCTGACCAAGTTTCATTAAGATTGGGCCAAAATTGTGACCACTAGAGTGTTAACAAGCTTTTCCTTTGATTTGACCCGGTGACCTAGTTTTTGTCCTAAGATGACCCAATACCAAACTCGTCCAAGATTTTATTGAGGGTAACATTCTGACCAAGTTTCATTAAAATTAGGCCAAAATTGTGACCTCTAGAGTGTTAACAGTCAAATTGTTGACGACGACGGACGGACGACGACGGACAACGGACACAGAAGCTCACCTTCAGCACTTCGTGCTCAGGTGAGCTAAAAAGCCAAAGAGTACTTTTAGAGGAGAAAATCAAAATAAAGAATACCAGACCATCCACCTATACCAACAGCTTACTCTGAATAAGTTTAGGTGAGCTAAAAACTGGACCAACAATAAGCCTTTAATTAAGACTCAGAGGATTTCCACAGGCACCAATATCAGACATGGGATTGCAAAAATATGATCAGATTCAGATCAGATTCATAAAATAAATCTTTCAAGCCAAAATGAAATCTTCATAGTGAAATATAAACCCTTTCAAATGATATACACGAATTCTGTAACAATACATTCTTGTCCCTGGGGTTTGAAACTCCTGCCTATGGGAAACAGTCTCATAAATGTAAGAATATCTTGTCTCTATCATTATGTTTGCGGATATAAGTCTGTGGTTCTGACCCCCTAAACTACTTCTGTCACACAGCTATCACCTTTGCCTTGGAGGCTACAGACCAAACAAAGCCGACAGAAACTGTTTTTTCAAAGGGATTACCAGAATATTGCATCATTACCATTGGTCAGGGAAACAGATTTTGATTAATTGGTCACTTCATTTTTTAGTATAACCGTTCTCACTTTTCCCTGAAAGCACTGCTGTATATTGTTGTTATAATATACATTGTACTTACAATATACTCTAGCTAACTAATATTTAGATCATAATAAAAGATAAGCTACCCTGAACTAGACTTACAGGCCAAAACAACCAAACAATATTGCCTCTGTTTTTATATTGCCAGATTTTATGATCATGACCTCAAACAACCTATAAAACCAAACACCAGCACTGCATTCCAAAACCAATTTTGGTAATTAACTGGTAATTATGGTAATATAGATGGGGGAAAGTATAAGTGCCACTGATGTTATTTATTACCTACCAGAACATTAGATGGTATTCAATATCACTGTTTGGGTTCATTAGGAAATTTAAGCTTTATTAACCATGACTAAACAATATGAGGAAATTAAAAAACAGAAATATAAAACCTGGCAGTAAAATGCTGCTGACCATATTAAATGTTTTGTTATTTTCAGGGTCCATTTTATAGTGTTCAGTATTTTCTGTCAAATCAACTTTGGATTTTTACACTGCATCTAGAATGCATGGGCACCTGGTTTTTAATTTGTTTGTTTTGGGTTTTATGCCGTCTTACAACAGTATTTCAGTTATGTAATGGCGGGCAGTTAACCCTACCAGTATTCCTGGATTCTGTACTAGTACAGTGATCTGCTCTGTGCAAGTAACTGCCAACTTCCCCACATGAACCAGAGGTGGAGGACGAATGATTTTAGAAACAATGTCTTTTATGAAAGCTTCACAAAGAACCGCTCAGGGATCAAACTCACAACCAACGATCCTCCCTACTGAGCTAAGCTTCGGCTATTTAAATCAAAGGTGGCAGAAGTAGGAAAGAATTTAATATGATCCTGTTTTCAACACGACATTAAGTACCTTATTTTCAGAGTCTCTGTTACTAGTATGAAAATACACAATAGTTAAAGCCTAGATACAAACACAACCAGAAGTCAATTTTAAATCCCTCCAAAAATACCAGCAATAGTATTACTGAATTACAACCACATGTTGTGGTCATTCACCTGAAGGTATATTAATAAATCAGACACTAAAGTGGGCTGTAGTCAATATTACTGCACTGACCACAGGTCAGTGACCTACTAATGACCACCAAAGCTGTATAATCTGGTCAGGTCAAAAGCTGACCTGAGATAAACTTGGAAAGCTATACCAGACCAGGAAAATGGTAATGCTAGTAAACTGTTGAACATAAAAAAGTATGTAAACGGGCAGTCTTATCTTTTTATATCTTGTAAACAATTTACACTGAGATTACAAAAATTAAGGCACAGATTAGTTTGGTTTACATAATATACAAACCATTAGGAATGATTTTTTTTTAAAAATCACATTTTCAATCACATCTTGAGAGATTTTTTGTCTTTACTTAAATCCAGCTGTTACCAATTACATTATGCAAATGTGTTAATGTTCTTAACCATTAGGCCTCGAGGCGTTTTGATTTTTCCGTATATACATGTAACACGTTATCGAGAAATTCACTTTCATTTGTTCTCTGAGTGAATTTAACATGAAACTGAAGCTTTAATTCTGAACATGCTTTATTCATGAAAAGAAACTGAATTAATTATGGTAACATCTTTCCAAGTTCCATACTTTTCGAGTTATTTGGGTACAGTCAAATTTTGATCAATTTCACTTGATATAATGCCGTTTTATTTTTGTTTGTGTAATACATTTTGTACTCTAAATTCTAGATAAATAGGCTACCGTATACTTCAACGTTTGAATAAGTGCGTGAATTAGACCAGCTCTGTACCACAACTGGTATCTAAATATAAGGCATCACGTTTTGATCCCCACAACTAAACATTTGGCATGACCAGCTACTGTTTCATCCACTGTAGCTCTAGTAATTTTACATTCTAAATTCTAAGTATTCTATAGTTAATCTGGACTTGGCAAAACCTTTGCAATTTTACTGGTTCTGCTGCAATAACAATGTAATTGTCCTGCAATTCCCCAAGGATAACACGATCCAATACAGCATCTATTTCAAACTCCATTGAATAAGTCTCATACAGCATTCTGGTCATAGGTATTTGGCGTCTACCTAATGTGATCTTAATACAGTATGGAATGGAAAAGATTTTAGAGCTTCAAAAAATAAATATACGTTAACTTCTGTTTTTGACTGTTTTGATATCATTAGATTTATTAGATTTTTGATAAACAATTGCTCTCCTCCAGCAGGATGAGTACTACAGCAACTTCCACTCACCCAGAGGAGTGGAAATGTCGAACTCTGGTGCAATATGATGCCAAATTGTATGCAGGATCCCTCAAGTTCGATAGCTTTCCAGACAATAAGAAATATTTCAACCTTGATCCTAACAGTGCAAACATCTGTGGAAGAATGGGCAACAGCTTCTTTGGAAGCTGCAACGACCTGAAATCTATTGCTACCCAAGGTTAAACCTTCAAGATCCAAACTTTATTTTCAAGGCGGACGAAACAAAATATGTGAAGAAATTACTGCTCATCGATTTAGCAAACTTGCAAATTTATACTAATCTTGAGATCGAGCCAATTTCTAAACAACATCTAGACAAAATATAGACAGATAGCTGTAAAAATTGCAATATCTTTTTCTGTGCAACTTGTTCAATCCATATACACATTTCTCAAGAGTTTTATCTAACTTTAGGTTCTTTTGCTCAAGACCAAAGAAAACCTGAACATAGATCTATATAACTAACAATTGCTATACCATACTGTGAGAAATATATACCATACTGTGCTGAACAGGAATTTCCTTTACTATAACCAATTTATTTCTGTGGAATCTGGGTCAGACATCAGGATGTCAAATTCCTCAGCCTGTAGGTATTATTTTGAAACTAGAAATCTCAAAATAGATTATTTCATTTTTCCCTCAGGCCTCATGCAGAGTTTATAGTGCTTTAGATAATGTCAAAATGAGGTATATTAATAAAACACAAGTTCTAATGTTTTGATCTAATAGTCAAATAATGTGTGGTTAAAGTAATTGCAAAAGTATCAGAAGCCTGTTTTGATCCTTTTGGGTTAAAGCTACATGGGTTACTGCATGATAAAGATAGACAATAATCTATGTAAAGTAGGGCTTTTTAAATTTTTGCCAATCTTTAGTTTCTTTTTTTATATTCTTCATATAAAAGAGAAGCAGGGATAATTATTAATGTTATCAAGAAAATCACACAATGCATAATACCTGTACACAAATATGAACTGACCTTTCAATTTTTTCCATTCAAAACGGAAGTATTTTATGAATATGCAATGTGAAACGTGATAGTCAATATTTCAACTGTGTTTCATGATAAAAACAATGTATACACAGTGTGTACTTACATACAAAGGCAGGTAAAATGTTACAAACGATATCTGTTTACCTATTACTGTGTTACACTTGACTAGGTTAGAGACAACACAAATTGTAAAATATCTATAAAAGGTAATAAAGTGAATATTTACCTTTGTGAGCTATCCAGTTTTAATATAACCCCATCAGTTTTATACACTAGTTATCTTGACTAAATTTAAGTCCAATGACACGGTGCAGTAGTTATCGTACAAAATCAACTGAAGTGTTAAGGGCCTAAAACACAAATGAGTCGTCGCTTTGTTGACACAAGGAAAATGAATGACAGCAAAAAAATGAAGCAACCGGGAGCGCACTTTAACCCCGCTTACACATACACGGGTCACAAAATATGTCTAAAAACACAAAATTTCACTATAGGCAATATAGGTGATATTAGCAAAGAGTGAGATATTTACACTCTGTAATAAAGCACAAAATAGTTCCCCTATGTTTTTACCAGACACCACGTCACAGACTATAAATAGCGCAGGCCATTGATTGGCTCACTGATTTTCTCTATAATCTTCTGCTGCTTCCACTATGTAGAAAGTGAAAAAGAGAAAGTACAAGATGTTTCCTTGAGGAAAAGATATTGTTTTGTATTGATTAACTATTGAGAGAAAGATGCAACAGGCCAAGTACTAGATGCTGTAACACTCTAAATGGCTGCTCTCCTCCAATAGCTGCTCCAGCAATTAACTTTTGACTGATTGCACCAACTGTTGCAGTGAAGCAAAAATGGATTTATCAATTGATGAAACAATTTCAGATATTTGATAATTCTCAACAGTAAAATATAGAAAAAGATACAGATTATTCCTTAAAAATCATGAGGTAAAAGTCTGTATTCTGCTGCACTGTGTCTTAATATCATTTAAACATGTTTTACTACAAGTATTAAAATTTAAGAATTATATTCTGAGATTTTTTTAAGAAAACAAAGAATGTTTATAATGCAGTCTATAGAAGGATCATACTAACAAGTTTTTTCTGTGTTTCACATCAGTGAAATATAAGTGGATCATTGACCTTTGTGTCAAAACTACAGTCTGTGGGAACCAAAAAAAAATGTATGTGAAGAGAGATAACTCTTACAAAACTTGATAATATAATAAATTATCAAATTCGAATATTATTGTATAATATTTAAGACTTATTTTTTCCTTCAAGGCATGATAAGGTTCCTAAAAACCAACAAGAAACTAGAAGATGCTTTTGTAGAAAAGCACATGTCTCCCCTCTATGATCAGTTGTATAGGCAAGAAGTCAATATGGGACAGGAGTGAAAGTCAAAGAGACACTGACAGTTGGCTGCAATAGGGATCATCTACTTGCCATGTCCAAACATCCCACTAAGTTTAAACATTCTGGGCCTAGTGGTTCTCAGTTTATGAATTGGAAACAATTTTGGGCAAGGACCTTACAATGAGGCTACAGACCAAAGTGATGAAAATCCATCAATCAACTTGTGAGAGGTCTTTCTATTAGCAGTTTTTCAAGTTATTCAAGGGCCATAATCCAAGTGTCTGGAGCGATTTGGGTGGTTATCGAACTTGGCCGAGATATTATGCCCACAAACATTGTCAGCAAATTTGGTGAAGATTGGATGAAAACTGTTTGACTTAGAGAGCAGACATGCTTTTGGACGCTGCCCGCCCGCCCGCCTGCCACGTACAAAGCTTGTTCATCTGTGAAAGTTTGAAGCAAATCAGGCTAATTCACCCATGATTTCAGGCTTATGTGTGTATGAACAGCTGCAATGCTATATACACCCTCCCCCACCCCCATAAATGTGTCGGGGCATAAAAATGTTGACGCAGGACAATGGTGACAGATGTCAGACCATCCACCTATACTAATAGCTCACCCAAAACAAAGTTCAGCTCAGCGGAATAAAAAATTGGACATGAAAGTCCAGTTAATAAGCACATGTTTACTTCATGCTGAAGACTTATTCTAATTTCCAATTCAACTGAATAAAAACTGTATGCTGAGTTGAGAACACAATGTTTTGAATTTTTACCTACATACATATAATGATACAACTAAAAAGACTTTGCTAGACTGTTACATTATGCCTTATCTAATCATCCTAAAGGAACCTTGATCTTTAATCTAGAATCAATAGAGGCTTCATGGGCCCAAGTGTTTTCTCGTCAGATTCCTGGGTGGATCAGTTTATGATGTCACATTGATGTGTGTGGTTCTGACTGGCTGCTTAGTGTTTCCGGTGTTTCCGTTCTTACTTCACTTCAAACTGTCTTTATTCTCAAGGTCAGACTGACCTTTAGGCAATAATCAATGGCAAGGCCACTACAGACCAAATTTCAAGTGAATTCATCAGGTTCACCTCAAACTAATCTGGACAAAAAACTAGCTTCTAAGCAAACAACATATTTTGCAACAATCCATGTATTTCTCATTGTCCAAATATCCAGCTCCCATGCAAATAACTGACAGTAAATCTTGTATAATGGCATTTACAGAATTATATCACACAAGATTTATCACTTTAATGTGGGATTTCTTGCATTTTCATGTGCAACTGAGATTGATAAAGAGAAGTTCTAGATCAGAATAACTACAGGATGATCTGATTACAAACCCTGATATCCAGTATAAAAGTTGTGTCATTTTTTGCAAACTTTGTATTATTACATTTCCACATTAGAAGGATTTTGGCAAAATAAAACAAAATTAGACACAAGTTCTTGAATTATTATAACCAATTTTCTACAGAATTATAATGAACAAACATGACTTCAAGTGTGTTAAAAAGCTTTTCCTTTGATTTTAACGGGTGGCCTAGTTTTTGACCCCATATGACCTAGTTTTAAAACTGGCATAGAAATCATGAAGATAAACATTCTGACCTATACAGCTACTAAACGCTAGCGCCACCACCAAAGTGTGGTGATAAGGAAAAGAGCTAGCTTTCGACGTTTTCTGTAAATGTAGTAATTTATCGATTTCTTATATTATTGTAAACATTTGAAATAATTATCCATGTTTAAATTTTATCGAATGACTATTTATTCGCCATAAATCGGAGACGAAGACTTGCGATGACAAATTTTATGATTACAGTCACATTTTAGTATCGGGATTCAGAACCATTATATGATAATAATCTTCACTGTGAAAAATACTCCATCAACAAATTGATTAAACAGAATTATACATAAATTAGTATCGGGTTCTAAACAATTAAGTAGTGATAAATCAATCTTCACGTGTGAATTAGAAAATTAATCTTCACAAAATATTTAAAGACAGTAACTTTTAAATTTTAAGCTAGAAGACGAGGTGTACATATCTTTCAATTCATACACGCCAACGAGTCTGCTGCATTGTCGTTTCAATCCTGTCAAAGGATCTTTACAAAATTTATCACACTGTAAAGGTAATGATAATCAAGAGCACGCTAGACCGTCACGTAAATTGAAAAAAATCCAGTATTTACATTGTAACAGACAGAAATTTTATTATGAATTCAGTCTTAATTTCAACAACAACATTATGCTCCGCTGTGGGATTTTCATACATATAAATTAAATATTATAGCCACTTATCATATACGACAGCGCCACCACTACTGTATAGCGACTCCACTAGAGTGATAGCGCCACCACTTTCAAAAATAGTGATGATTTTCCTTTTTACTGAGATTTTCGTTATTCTTTGGTGTGTGGGAATACGTGTAATTCATTTTTACACCATTCTGCATGCGCAGGTATGTTCTTACAGTGTGTCTATTCATCGGAATGGTGTTCGAATGGCCGAATGCTGGCCGATATGAAAATGTGCCACTGTCAAATTCGGGAGAAAAGCTCCTGGCACCACAATTTGCATAATATTTTAATGAAATTACAGACAACCTATAGTAAAAGTGTTGTTACACGGCACTACATTCTTCGATTTTCTAAAAAAGTTCTATCAATTAAAATATAAGATAAAATATAAATTTTACTTACATGTTTACAAGTAGAAACAGGCGATAGCTGCACCACAGAAATGTCGATAGCTCTTTTCCTTATCAACCACACTTTGGTGGTGGCGCTAGCGTTTAGTAGCCATGACCTAGTTTCATGAAGATAGGATCATAAATGTGGCCTCTAGGGTGTAAACAAGCTTTTCCTTTGATTTGACCCGATGACCTAGTTTTTGACCCCACATGACCCAGTTTCTATCTTGACCTTGAAATCATCAAGATAAACATTCTGTGCAAGTTTGTATCAAATCAAAGCATAAATGAAACCATTATATAGCTGAAAGGACCAAAATAGAAAAATTTGAACTCGTGATGTAATCTAGCCAGTTTTTGAAAAGAACCAAGATCTTATTGTGATTTAAGTTGTGTGTGTGATTAAATTTAAATGTAAAATGTCAGTTCTATCGTTTTCAAAATGTAAAAAAATTTTTTTTGGCACTTTCATCCGTCAATCAGGGGCCGTAACTCCGGAACTTATGACTGGATCTGATGGATTTATCATGGAATCCAAGATCTATCGTTGTTAAAGATATTCTGCAAGTTTGTATCAAATCAATGCATAAATGAGTCTCTATATGGCTGCAAAAGCCAAAATAGCAAATTTTGGCCCTTTTAGGGGCTATAACTCTGGAACCTATGATGGGATCTGGCCATTTTTGAAATGAACTGGAATATTACGCCAATACAAATTGTGTGCAAGTTTGATTAAAACCAGTTGCAAAATGTGGTCTCTATCATGTTCACAATAAATTGTGGATGGACGAGGGACGCGGCCATCGTCGCCTGACGGACAACGAATAAAGGGCAATCACAAAAGCTTACCTTGCCACTACGTGACAGGTGAGCTAAAAACACAAAACAGAGTTATGGAACCTGTACACTGCATATCAGATCATCACATTGAACAGGTGTGTAAAGTTTCAATCCATTCCCATCAGTGGGTACTGAAATACCAGCTTACATACAAAAACATAACCAAAAAGTCTGAAAAGGAGCAAGCAAAATAAATTTATGGAACCTGTGCAATATAGGACTTTTTTTAGTCAGTTTATCACAGTAATTAAGAGTGTGAAGTTTCAATCTATTCCTACAAATAGTTACTGAGACACCAATACCAGCTTACATACAACAAGAGGGCCATGAAGGCCCTGTATCGCTCACCTGACCTATTGACCTAAAGATCAAGATTAACATTCTGACCAAGTTTCATTAAGATATGGTCATAAATGTGGCCTCTAAAGTGGTAACTAGCTATTCCTATGATTTGACCCCGTGTCCTAGTTTTTGACCCGACATGACCCAGATTCAAACTTGACCTAAAGATTATCAAGTTTAACATTCTAACTAAGTTTCATGAAGATATAGTCATAAATGTGGCCTCTAGAGTGTTAACAAGCTTTTCCTTTGATATGACTTAGTGACCTAGTTTTTGACCCCACCTGACCCAGATTTAAACTTGACCTAAAGATCATCAAGATTCACATCCTGACCAAGTTTCATTAAGATATGGTCAAAAATGTGGCCTCTACAGTGTTAACCAGCTTTTCCTTTGATTTGACCTGGTGACACAGTTTTTGACCCGACATGACCCAGATTCAAACTTGTCCTCAAGATCATCAAGTTTAACATTCTGACTAAGTTTCATGAAGATACAGTCATAAATGTGGCCTCTAGAGTGTTAACAAGCTTTTCCTTTGATTTGACCAGGTCACCTAGTTTTTGACCCCACCTAACCCAGATTTGAACATGAGCTATAGATCATCAAGATTAACATTCTGATCAAGTTTCATAAAGATACAGTCATAAATGTGGCCTATAAAGTGTTAAATAGCTTTTCCTTTGATTTGACCTGGTGACCTAGTTTTTAATCGGACATGACCCAGATTCGAACTTGTCCTAAAGATCATTAAGTTTAACATTCTGACTAAGTTTCATGAAGATACAGTCATTAATATGGCCTCTAGAGTGTTAACAAGCTCTTCCTTTGATTTGACCTGGTGACCTAGTTTTTGACCCCACCTAACCCAGATTTGATCTTGAGCTATAGATCATCAAGATTAACATTCTGACCAAGTTTCATTAAGATATGGTCATAAATGTGGCCTCTACAGTGTTAACCAGCTTTTCCTTTGATTTGACCTGGTGACACAGTTTTTGACCCGACATGACCCAGATTCGAACTTGTCCTCAAGATCATCAAGTTTAACATTCTGACTAAGTTTCATGAAGATACAGTCATAAATGTGGCCTCTAGAGTGTTAACAAGCTTTTCCTTTGATTTGACCTGGTCACCTAGTTTTTGACCCCACCTAACCCAGATTTGAACATGAGCTATAGATCATCAAGATTAACATTCTGATCAAGTTTCATAAAGATACAGTCATAAATGTGGCCTATAAAGTGTTAAATAGCTTTTCCTTTGATTTGACCTGGTGACCTAGTTTTTAATCGGACATGACCCAGATTCGAACTTGTCCTAAAGATCATTAAGTTTAACATTCTGACTAAGTTTCATGAAGATACAGTCATTAATATGGCCTCTAGAGTGTTAACAAGCTCTTCCTTTGATTTGACCTGGTGACCTAGTTTTTGACCCCACCTAACCCAGATTTGAACTTGAGCTATAGATTATCAAGATTAACATTCTGACCAAGTTTCATTAAGATATGGTCATAAATGTGGCCTCTAGAGTGTCAACTAGCTTTTCCTTTGATTTGACCTGGTGACCTAGTTTTAGGTCCTACATGACCCAGATTCAAACTGGACCTTAAGATCATCAGTATTAACATTCTGACTAAGTTTCATGAAGATACAGTCATAAATGCGGCCTCTACAGTGTTAACAAGCTTTTCCTTTGATTTGACCCAGTGACCTAGTTTTTGACCCCTGATGACCCAATATCAATCTAGTCCAAGACTTTTTTGAGGATAACACTCTGATGAAGTTTTATTAAGATTGGGCCAAAATTGTGACCTCTAGTGTTAACAAGCTTTTTCTCTGATTTGACCTGGTGACCTAGTTTTTGACCCCAGATGACCGTATATCGAACTCATCCAAGATTTTATTAAGGGTAACATTCTGACCAAGTTTCATTAATGACCTCTAGAGTGTTAACAAGCTTTTCCTTTGATTTGACCTGGTGACCTAGTTTTTGACCCCAGATGACCCAATATCGAACTTGTCCAGGATTTTATTGAGTTTTGACCATGTTGCATTAAGTTTGGGCCAAAAATGTGACCTTTAGAGTGGTAACAGTCAAACTGTTGATGACAGACGGATGAGAGACGACGGACACAGGGTGACCACTAAAGCTCACCTTTGAGCACTACGTGCTCAGGTGAGCTAAAAACTGAACAAAATTGGGACACCGATGCAGACTCATGTGTGAGTCCAACCACTCTACGTATTCTTTGAAAAGTCAAGCCAAAAATCCTTAAGAAGATCCTATGGAAGCATAAACAATACCAAACAGAATAATAGCAGACCTGGTGGGACTGAGTCTGATCATGAGAGGTAACAAAATGTACAACAACCCTCATGCCCCATAGCACAAGCCCAATCATGAAAATATCCAGTGGTGTCCATGGTCTGAAAGGACCAGAAAATATATACAACATCAAGTACCCCTATTTGAACAAAATGGGGAGAAAACCTTATGATAATGCTACAAACCAAGTCTGATGAAGATCCACTGAGCAGTTTATGAGAAGAAGTTGTTTAACATTATTTCTATAGCTCTTCTGACCTAGTTTTTGTCCAAGTCGTGCAGTTTTGAACTTGACCTAGATTTCATAGTAAAAAAAAAACACATTTTGTTGAAGTAATTATTGTGGACAAACTCACAAATTAGCTCAGGAGATCTTAAGAATCAGTTAACCACAATTCAAAATTGAAATTTGATGAATCTTGGCTTTGTTTATAATCTGTTCTACACAAATCGACTTTAATATTGCTTTTTTTGGGGTTTTTTTTAAATTTATTTCAGCTAAGAGGACAATTAAATGGACCCTTCAATTCATTTCAATGAACCTTAAGTATAACTTTCAAATTACTTTTTCAAAAGCATAGGCACAATACTGTCTATTATTTAAAAGTTCTTAAAGTGTTCCTTCTTCATCAAACTAAAACATTATCTTTATTAGACATCTATGCACACTGCAGAAGACCATTATGTAACAGCATCTGTGAAAAGCTTTTAGAAGTGATGCATTATGAAAAATAAAAATGTGCCACAATAAAAGCTTGCCTGTAATAAATTTGAAGTATCTGTTGCTAAAACATTCTGGTAATAGTATTGCATAATTTACGATACTTCCTTCACCTAGATGCAACAGTGTGGAAGAAACACCAAATGCAAATTTATAAAGTGTGAGCCTGTGAAGATACTACACATAAGGCCATACCAAATTGATATGTCGTTCGTCGGAACTACCGCATGAATAATTTCATTCCCGAGAAAAAAAAATAAAAATTACCCGCCCGCACGTACATAAAAATCTCCGAAAAAAAAAATTTTTTTTCGATTACGTGGTCCGGAATAATAACGGCAAAACAGGTTTTATCGCTGTTTTAATGCGTCAAAGTGATTATGATCGGATTTCATGCGTCCGTAATACATGTAGCTGATGATCCAAACTCAAAAAGTCAGGAATTATGGTGTTGTTCATCATTTGTTTTAAATCTGGAGTGTCTGTGCTAGTGCCACACATGGCCTTCGATGTGCCGGTAGGTAATGAAATAGGCACTTTCTACTTTTGTTCAATACAGTGAAAAGAACGAAGCCCGACTTGTAAGACCTGCACGGGGATGCAGTTAAAATGTTTGGAAATATTGTTCAGATATAAAGTTTTCAAACCATTTGTTATCAGTTGTTTAATTCAGCATGTTAGATCTAGAGCCCAAGGCTGAGGCCAACTACTATTTTAAAAAAATATTTGTTCACAGATCCTGACTTATCACATTGTCTCGGCCCAAATCTTTTTGAACGTAACTTCTTTAGTACAGCAGTCAGATATTCTATCAAAACACATTTAGTCAAGTTAAAAATTGTTTAGCTTTTCAAATAAGTAGTGTTGATATGAAAATAATTTCTTACAAAATCTGTCCTTTTGTAACCCCAGTTTTGCCTCTTTGTACACATGACGCCAGGATATATTTAAAATTGGCTGTAAATTGATTGAACGAAAGAAACTGAAAAAAACAGACTTCCCCAACTCTAAATTTATAGTTCAGTCAAAGCACAACAAACAACACTTTTAAGGGTGGCCATATTGGGACCATTCTTTGTCCGCCTGTTATTATTTTTGCCTGAAATGAATCTCTACCACAAAAGCTTAAGCTAGCCTGATCATGATCTGTTAAGAAATTATTCCAAATCGATTCGAGCAATGTCGAAGCATCTGTATGCCCAACTCCGTTTGGTCGCACTGGTCAAGTGGTTTATTACTTCCCCTCACCTCTATGGGTAGGATTTCCACTAGGGGCACAAATTTGTTCATGTGTCAAAGCCATCTAACTGTGTTTCAGAAGAAATGTTATTCCACACAATCATGTGCCTGTTTTGTCTTTAATATTCCTCATCCTGTGCCATTAAATAGGCACGTCTTCAGATTAATGTAGAAAAATCAAAATTAAAAATAAGACACTCATTCCTTAGTAATTAAAATTACAAAATAAAAAAAAATAAAGTGATTCAGTGAGTTTTGGCAAGAATTTATTTGCAAAATCATTCATGTAGTCTTTAAAACATATAGAAAAGCTATATACTGTGTTACCCACACTGTAAATGTTTGATTTCTGTGTTATTTCTAAAGAAATGTTAACTTTATATATAATCATAACCGCCTCCTCAAGGGTTCAAGCTGGGAAAAAAAATAAAAAAAGCCCGCTCGCTCCATGTAAAATCTACCCGCCTCTGAAAAAATCAAAATTGAGAAAAAAAAATAAAATAAAAATTTCGCTCGCCCGCTCCTATGTTTTTTGAAAATTTTCCGAAGAACTATTAATCAATTTGGTATGGCCTAAAACCATGTAAAAATGATATCATGTGTAATAATTTCTTTCCTTCAACAGAAAAAGAAACATAACTGTTGCTTTTTCACTATAATATATTATTGTTTTTAATTCCAAATTATGTTACTGATAAAACTTGGTAAAACAATGAACTCAATTAACTTTTGGATCAGAACTCAAGTACTTTAATACCACTCTTACTTAAATGCAAAAGTACATGCATATCAAAATTTAAAATAGGATTTCTGCTCGATTTTCCAAGGTTTTTACCTTATCTTTTTTATCATCTGGCAACAAACGAGCACCGCAACGCAGAGCAATATGTGCCCAAAGATATGACCTTTGACCCCTAAGTGCGACCTTGACCTTGAAGCGAGCCATCCGAAACATGCACTCTGCGGGTTGTCTCGATGTGGTGAACATTTGTGCCAAGTTTCTTTAAAATCCTTCAAGCAGTTCAAGAGTTACAGAGCAGACAAAAAACAAACCCATTTGACCCCTAAGTGTGGCCTTGACCCTATAGTGAGCCATCCAAAACATGCACTCTGCATGTGGTCTTGATGTGGTGAACATTTGTGTCAACTTTCTTCGAAATTTTTCAAAGTGTTCAAGAGTTACAGAGCGGACATGAAATTGCTAACGGACAGATGGGCACTAGGGACATAACTATCCCTTCCAGCATATAATAAAGGTAACAGAATGATGTCCTTAAAATATAAATAATTATACAGTCAAACCTGTGAACAAAGACCACTCTTCCGAACAAGCAAAAGTGGTCTTTGTTCACAGGTGGTCTTTATTTGGGAGGAAGAGTCACTTCTCAGTTAGCCATTATCATGCTGATAAAAAGTTTTTTACAGCTTCTTGCATTCTTTATGTTCTATGTATTCTATGTTCTATCGGCCGGTGCAAACTTGCAAATTTTCAATCAAGCAGTAATTATTGTTTGTTATAAGGCTAACATCGTGAAAATTCGGTGGATTTCAAATATTTTCAAGCCGGAATGGTCCAGCTTGGTCGTTATTTGGGGGCAAATATGACCCTTAAAGTGACATGGCAACTCTCTCAGCAAGACTGTAACCTATACCTGGAAGAAAATTCAGGTTTTTAGATACTGACAAACAAATTTGTGAAAAAGATCATTTTTCAATTAAAGATGTAATTTGAAAAAGACCTGTTGGCTAAATGATAAAATATATTTAAACCAATTAAACATGTGCAGAAAAAAAAAACATGCCATGGATGGACTGAATCTGAGATTTTATTGTCGTTTTATAGCCAATATTTCGCAGTTGACAGTAAATGAAAAAGAGTGTTTTGAATAATTTATTTCTGAATTGTGAAACTTAATGAATGATGGCTTATTAATGCAATGAAAATCCACCAAGCTCTGATATTTTAACAAGCATTTATTCATTCTTAAATTATAATACTCTTTTATACTATTTAATACAGGATTATTCAAGGATGATAAATATACAGCAAACATATACAAAAATTATCTCTATTTCTAGTTAAGTTATGAGCTTTGTTTTTAAGTTATTCAGTTCTCTTCTCTAATATCGGGAAAATTTCTCAGATAGAGCAGTATACTGTTATTTTTTTCGCATGAAAACGAACATAACCAAATCATACTTGTATAAAACTAAAAATGTGTCTAAAGAACATGCTTGCACATGATTATGTGACATTAGCACACAGATATATAAGTGCATTTTTAAACAAGAGCTCGACTATTCAACAGCCTTGTCAACTGAATGAATACGAGTCGAAAAAAGGGCATAATTTAGTAAAAAAGCAAAATAGGGTTATGGAACCTGCATAGTGCTTATCAGCTCATGACATTAGACAAGTGTGTGAAGTTTCAATCCTTTCCCATTAGTGGATACTGAGATACCAGCTTACATACAAAAACTTAACCAAAAATTTCTATGTTGAAAAAGGGGCATAATTTTGTAAATAAGGAAAATAAAGTTACGGGACCTGCTTTGTGCATGTCAAATTATGACAGTGAACAAGTGTGTTAAGTTTCAATCCATTCAAATTAGTGAGTACTGAGATACCAGCTTACATATAAAACCTTAACCAAAAAATTCTAAGTCAAACAAGGGGCATTATTTTGTAAAAAAGTGAAACAGAGTTATGGAACCTGTGCAGTGTATGTCAGTTTATCACAGTGAATAAGTGTGTGAAGTTTCAATCCATTCCCACAAGTGGTTGCTGAGATACCAGCTTACATACAAAAGCTTAACTAAATTGGGACGCGGACGCGGACGCCGACGCATGGTCGAGCGATTTATGTATAATTTGCCAATCCTATTCTGTTGTTCATTTCGCATGAACATTTAAAAAAAAAAAAGTTTCGTTTTTTATATTTACATTATATTTTATTTCTACTTGTAAACAAAATTAAATTATAAATAGGACACATTTTGTTGCATTTAACATTAAAATCAGATTTGCGGCCATTCTGTTCACCAGGCACTCAGAACAACTGCCACGTCATTTAAGGAATGTCTCCCTGACTTATACGCTAACGTCGTCAAAAACAGCCTCCCGTTATCACTAAGCAATGTTGCCCCGGTGAAATGGAATTCATGAAATCATGAATTTTTCATCACCATTATGAATTATTCATGAACTGTTCTGGATTACTTCTTAAAGTTTTATGCATGAAGTGTCATTTGATCTACTTCATGAAGATATCAAGCATTACTGACAGATTCATAAAATCCTTGAAATATTCATGAACTAGTTTAAGAATGAATCAAGATTTTTTCATGAATGTCAATATACCTATAGAATTCAAGAAAAATTCTTGAAAAAAATGATGAACATTTTATGAGCAGTTTAAGAATATTAAATTCTTAAAACATTCTTTATGTGTTCTTAAGAAAAAGTCATGAATATTTAATGAGTATATCTATGATTCATTAAAAGTACTTAAATTCAAAACCTTTTTCTAGTTCAGTGCCAGTTCTTGAACCCAATTGTGAGTTTCTGAACTGTCCATTCATTAAACATAAAACTTAGGTTTACCTTTTACAATAAATGAATAAGTTCATGAACTGTTCATGAATGTTCATGAACATTAAATTCAATTGTCACATGATCAGTTTCCATTATTTTGTTGCATGCTGGGAAATTATTTGCACATGTGATTCAGCAATTTTTGAGAAGTTTGTGCAGCAAATGAGAAGGAAATATTTATCATACTACAGTAAGGAATGGTTTAAAAGGAACATGAGTATACTGAATATCAAATACGTAACTAGAAAATGCTTTTGTAAAAAAGCGCATGTCTCCCCCAATGCAAAGTCCTATAGGCAAGAAGTCAATAGGGGTCAGGAGCGAAAGTCCAAGAGACACTGATGGTTGGCTGCAATAGGGATCATCTACTTGGCATGTACAGTCATCTCGCTAAATTTCAACACTCTTGGCCTAGTGGTTCTCAAGTCACTGTTCAGGCTCCTGTGACCTTGACCTTTGATCAGATGACCTCAAAATAATTAAGGGTCATCTACTCTGCATGTCCAATCATCCTATTAAGTTTCAACATTGTAGGTCAAGTGGTTCTCAAGTTATTTCCAAAATATGATTTTACATGAACAGGCCACTGTGACCTTGACCTTTAATAGACTGACCCCAAAAACAATAGGGGTCATTTATTCTGCACGAACAATCATCCTATGATGTTTCAACATTCTGGGTCGAGATGTTCTCAAGTTATTGATTGGAAATGGTTTTCCATGTTCAGGCCCCTGTGTCCTTGACCTTTAACAGAGTGACCCTAAAATCGTTAGGGGTCATCTACTCTGCATGACCAATCATCCTATGAAGTTTCATCATTCTGGGTCAAGTGGTTCTCAAGTTACTGACCGGAAATGGTTTTCAATGTTCAGGCCCCTGTGACCTTGACCTTTCACAGAGTGATCCCAAAATCGTTAGGGGTCATCTACTCTGCATGACCAATCATCCTATTAAGTTTCAACATTCTGGGTCAAGTGGTTCTCAAGTTACTGACCAGAAATGGTTTTCAATGTTTAGGCCACTGTGACCTTGACCTTTGACGGAGTGACCCCAAAATCTATAGGGGTCATCTACTCTTCATGACCAATCATCCTATGAAGTTTCAACATTCTGGGTCAAGTGGTTCTCTAGTTATTGATATGAAATTGTTTTCAATGTTCAGGCCCCTGTGACCTTGACCTTTGACGGAGTGACCCCAAAATCAATAGAGGTCATCTACTCTTCATGACCAATCATCCTATGAAATTTCAACATTCTGGGTCAAGTGGTTCTCTAGTTATTGATCGGAAATGGTTTTCAATGTTCAGGCCCCTGTGACCTTGACCTTTGACGGAGTGACCCCAAAATCAATAGGGGTTATCCACTCTTCATGACCAATCATCCTATGAAGTTTCAACATACTGGGTCAAGTGGTTCTCTAGTTATTGATCGGAAATGGTTTTCAATGTTCAGGCCCCTGTGACCTTGACCTTTGACGGAGTGACCCCAAAAATAATAGGGGTCGTCTATTCCAGCAGCCCTACAACCCTATGAAGTTTGAAGGTTCTATGTCAAATGGTTCTCCAGTTATTGCTCGGAAATGAAGTGTGATGGATGGACGGACGGACGGACGGACGGACGGACGGACGGACTGGGCAAAAACAATATGTCTCCTAGGGGAGACATAATTATGGTGCTGTTATAAATTGTTCATTTTAAAAATATAAAATCCTTCTAAAATGTCACAAGTTTTCACGACCCTGAAGCAGAGCTAGTCTCTAAATTTCAATCTTGAGATTAAAGTAAATTATACATTGTTTAACTTAATGTTTTATATTTCATACAGCAATTGTTTACTTCTTATTATGCTCCCAATCCAACTCCAGGTTACTGTTTGACTAAACATTTTTTTAAGGTTGGAAAATGTCATTGTCACAGTGACTCAGTACAGACTAAAACAATCTCTAGCCACTAACTGAACAACACTTTGACCTACAGGATTTTTTCTTGTATCAAACTATACTGATATTGTTCAAAGAATCCCATTACATGCAGATCTCTCAGGTTTCACTCCTACCACTGGTTACCTTGACTAGTTCATGAAGAAGTCATGAATGCTTCATGAGTACTTCATGAAGTATGAATAAACATTTGACAGGGGAATGAAATAAAGAACAAAAACTTCATGCATTATAATTCATGAAGTGTTTTTTAAGAATATTTACATGAAGTCTTCATGAAGAATTATTAATGCACAGTTCAAGAACTTTTCATGCAAAATACCCATGCTTGATTTCATGCATTTTTATGCATCCATCAATTTTACTGAAAATAACTCATGAAGTATTCATGGCAAACATGTGAACTGAAAATGAGACAATGAAATTAAGAAAAAAAACTTCATGCATTATTCATGAAGTGTTTTTTGAAGAATAATTGCATGAAGTCTTCATGAACATTAACATCATGAACATTAATTAATGCATAGGTCAAGAATTTTTCATGCAAACAATACATGCTTGATTTTATGCATTTTTATGCATTTTGTTGTTCTAATTATTCATGAAGTTACATTTCATGAGTTGTTGATGAATTTGTCTCATTTTCAGTTCACTTCTTCCTCATGAAGACTTCATGAAGTCCTGCGTGAAATCCTGCGTGAAGTAATCATGCAAAATTCATGAATACTTCATGAAGTATGAGTATTCATTTGACAGGGGTGATTAACTTTCCCACCTTTCCTTTTGCTGTTCATACGAAATGAACGTCATGATTTTCAATGGAAAAGAATAGGGCGAATGTAAATATTGAAACTTAAATAAGTGTTCTTAATGTATGTACAGGAAAAAAAACAATGAGGATACACATTTATTTCTCCTTTAAATGATTAGAAATTTCATCGTCTTCTTATGGTGAATGTTGGCTGTGGCTAAGTTGTTTGTATATTTTCAAAGCAGACAAGAAAAATGACATAAAATCTTTTACCATGACCTATTATTTAGGGGTCTAGATCTTTCACATAACATTCATATCATTATAGAGATTTTTTGTGCTAAGTAATTACAATATTTATCTATGCGTACAAAACTACAAACTGGTTGATGAACTTAGTTTAATACTTAGTCTAGGACATCATTGCAAATGCATCAAAAACAAGCAAATTTGAAGAATTGGTATCCCCCGATAACTGATGAAAAAAAAAATGGGTGGGAGGTGGGAAGGCAAGACTGAGGTGGTGGAACGGTACAACTTTGCACTCTGATAAATATTCATGAAAGGTCTGAGAAGAAATAATAATAAAAAGAAATGAATTTTTTTTTTTGTTGGGGGTGGGGGGGGGGGGGGGGGACCAAGGCAAGGTGGTTACCAGGTGTGGGTACAAAACTTCACATGTTTGTAATAAATTTTCATGGAAAAGAATGAAAGAAGTTTAATGAAATTCTACCAATTGGTTGGTTTGTTATGTACAAATTTGTAGGTTTTAAAACAATTTAAGGGCAATAACTCCAAGGAAAATTGACCAACTGAAAAAAAAAATGACAGGCATCATCAAAGTATGTTGGTTCATATTTATTTCAAGTTTCATGAAATTCTATCAGCTTATTACTGCGAAATGGCTGAAGACATGGATTTTTTATTAAATCAAGGGCAATAACTCTAAGAGAAATTGACCAATCAAAAAAAAACTTGTCAGGCATCATCGCAGTATGTAGGTGCATGTTTATTTCAAGTTTCATTAAATTCTACTTAATAGTTACTGAGAAATGGCTGCGGACGGACATTTTTGGGCATTTTTCATTAAATCAAGGGCAATAACTCTAAAGGAAATTGACCAATCAAAAAAAAAAACTTGACGGGCATCATCGCAGAATGTTGATTCATGTTTATTTCAAGTTTCATGAAATTCTATCAGCTAGTTACTGAGGAATGGCTGCGGACGGACACAAGGACGGACGGACAATACCATTTCAATACCCCCCTCCCAATTTCCCGGGGGATAATAAAGACATGTGACAGTTTTTGAACAAGGTGAGGTACTTTCAGAAAATTTAGTCCCTTTATATTTTATAAGGGAGACAACCTCATACTTTAACATTTAATTAAAATCCGACAGATTTGCAAAACTATCATGTTACGTCAACTTGACTGTGTTGGCTATAAACATCATTTTAAAAGTTCTAAACAATGCTAGATTGTGCTCATACACTGAAGTTCTGTGAAAAGTAAGTATAATAGTTTTGTTAACATTAATTTACATAACCCATTTCCTGATCTACTCACTGATTCAATTTTTTTAGTTGATTATCCATGTCTAACCTAACCAACAAAGAAAACTGCAGGTTTGGAACTATTTTAAGACGGCAGTCAAAACATTTGTTTGTTTTTGGTTTAACGCCATTTTTCAACAGTATTTCAGTGCAGTTAACCTATCCAGATTTCCTGGACTCTTTAGCAGTACAAATCTGTTCTCCACAAGTAACTACCAATTTCCCCACATGAATCTGAGGTGGAGGACAAATGATATCAGACACAATATCTTTTATCAAATCATCACGGAGAACATAATTTATGCCCCGCCAATTTCTCTAATCTTGGTAATTACTCTTTTTATGGAAAACTATTCATATTTTATATGATGTTTATAATTTTTCAAATAACATTGTTTTAAGATGATCTGATGATGTGCATTTTTATGTAAAAAACATCATTCTAAACCACTGACTGACATGCAGTCAATAAAGTTTAGTCAACAGTCATCATTCTGTGGTGTAAGAGAAGTACTTTTTTGTTGGTGTCATGGGACTAAACATTTTTAGAAATCTGCAGACACTTGATGTAAGGATATATATATAGACCAAATCTGGTAAGTGCCTCCTATAATATATGTTTAGACAAAGTTTTATTAAAAGCATGCATCGTGGAAGACTGTTGAACTATTTTGTTGTTGAACCTGAATTATATCATAATTAATGTCAACTTAATAGCTAGGAAAAAGGGGTTTTCACCAAAGAAATATTTGCATTTGAGATCAGTAAAATGTACAGGATTTATAATTTGATTAGTTTATATATATTATATGAGCCGCGCCATGAGAAAACCAACATAGTGGCTTTGCGACCAGCATGGATCCAGACCAGCCTGCGCAGTCTGGTCAGAATCCATGCTGTTCGCTAATGGTTTCTCTTTTTGCAATAGGCTTTGAAAGCGAACAGCATGGATCCTGACCAGACTGCGCGGATGTGCAGGCTGGTCTGGATCCATGCTGGTCGCAAAGCCACTATGTTGGTTTTCTCATGGCGCAGCTCATATGTCCTTGAAGACCACAAATATTTTCACTGAATAAGTTTCTAAATGTGGTTTCTAAGGAAACTGAACATTCTAGACAGCCCATACAAAATGCTTGCTAGGTGTAATTGTTTTTACTGTTTACAGGGAAGGATGATCCATTACTGCCATCAGTCACTAGTCTGTTTTTGGGGGAGAAAAAACTTATTTGTCTTTGGCAAATACACTTTCTTGAGTGCTTCACCACTGACATAAACATTTATTAGATTAAACAGTTTTGTTTGTTTGTTTGCTTTCACATAATATGGGATTATCTTGGGTAATGCTTTTGTTTAGGAACTTCTACACAATTGAGATAAGTAGCGGTACATTAGACACACAATTTCAGTAATTTATTGTAACCAAAAATCAGATTGAGGGTGGTAAATCAATTAAGTAAATGTTGTTAGCATAATATAATAATGTTCCTTTCTTAATGAGCTAAGTAAGTTATACTATTCATACCCATATATACAATTTTAAAGAGATCTGCAAATTTGCCCCACCGGATATTAAATTTTGCGCCATAGGAGCTATATTTTCAAAATGCAAAATTATACCCTGAAGTGTATGACCAATGATGTATTTTGTGGTTTTAAGTTTCAAGGTGACGTTAAAATTATGAAGGTCAAGGTCATCTATAAATATATGGTAGAGAGAATATATATGAACTAAATAACCACCACAATATACCAGACCAATTACGGCAAAGCACCTAGCTGAGCGCGCACATTATTGCCACCGCAAGTCCACCAACCCAATAATATTAGTTTTGATGCTGCTTTATATACACACCCGAATTGTACTACACATTGGTACCAGTTCAACATTTACATACTGTAAAATCATTTAATTTCGTGGCCATAAAATTTCGTGGTTTTGGTCAAAACGGAAATTTCCTTGGGATATGAATTCGTGGATTTCAACTTTTGAACATAAAATGAATGGGAATTTTACTTGTTCATTGGGATTAAATTTTGTGGATTGACTCAACCACAAAATCCACGAAAATGAGTCCCCCACAAATATTAATGATTTCATAGTTGTACTCAAATTTCTATTTTCATGTCTCAAAAATCAGCAGTGACATTTTAGTCTTTTTAACTGATTGGGACCAGAGAAGCTACATTTTCTCTCTCTGAAAGTTAACTGGATCTTGGGGATACACTGAATATATAGAGTTAGTTTGCATTAAGGGATACAAGTCAAATGGTTTATCGCGGCCAGAAATTTGTACAAACCGGACAGAAGTTGCGAAATTGTCATTTGTGCAGGAAAGAAGCGTTTACCATAATGTCCAGTACTGGACAGGTATAGTGACATACGTTTAAGATATCATGCTTTCTGTTTATGCAAGTAAACTTGTGTTTGGTTAAATTTCAACAGAGCACAATTGTCTGAACAGTGTACAAACTCATTACTGTTTTTTCAGGCAAGGGTGGAAAAAAAGTGGTAGACAATGAAAGCAGTAACATTTTTATTAAAAAAAAACAAACTACAGTCGAGACTGTTTTAAGAGACAGAGTTTGGGAAGCAGCGAAAAAGGTCACATATGACAGGGAGTCTCTTAAAACAGTCTCACTTAACAGGATGACGCTGGTTTCATATGTTTTTCCAATTAAAGTATATGAATATCGGATACTTCAATACTGGCCTCTTTTAAGGTAGGAGTGGAAAATGATTAAATACTATTTCTTTAATTGCATATTGATAAAATATAAATTTCAAATAATTTGCATCATTCGTATGATGTTGATAAAACAAATTTAAGCTCATGATCTGGCAAGAAAGGGGAGCAGTAAAATATAAATGTTCCATTTGAACTACTTACACACTGAGGTTTATGACATTTATATTTTTGTGTACTAATTATTCATTGTCATTTATTCGATTATTGACTACATCTTTAATCTGTGTTTACTTCGTCGTTTCCTGTTAAATACCGCCATATTTTTGTTTCACCAGGAATAAAGTTAATTTATGCACCGACTCCGAATTCTTCAGCGACTTTATACGCTGGTTTTCCCTAATCGAACAATTCAAGTGCCTTAACACGCTGTTCTAATGTCAAAACAGTTCTTTTTTATGCTTTTCATCAGCCATTTTTTGTAAACAAATTAGTTCTCGTCTCAAACAACTTCACGCGAGATAAAGAACGGTAACTCTGTCGTGTAAAATCTTGCGAGGGGGCGTCTCAAAGTCGCTGAAAACGGTCTAAATATCGATTCGGGAGCCTGATTTCACAGTCGCTTGTCGCGTAAGGCAGGGGGTTGCTTAATTCAGACTCTTTTCATAGTAAATTGCCTCCGGAGCATAAAATAGGGTCGCATATGACAGGGAGTCGCTAAATTCAGGGGGTCGTTAAGGCAGTCTCGACTGTATGAGACAAACATTTCCAACATCTTTGGACGGTTCAAAAATCCCATGTTAAACATACGATAAAGCCCGAAACGCGTGAAAATGTTCCGAATGTAAATCGGGTGAAGTAGGCGCTCTATGTATAGAGTTAGATTATGCGTCTTGATACTGTACCAGAGGGGTCGGTCAATTGTGGGTTATTGATTACACTGGGTGAGTCTACTTACTTATTACTTGAGGATGAAAAAAAAACGTGTTGCTCTTAAACAAGGGTGGCGGTTGAACTACAAAAAGTACAACAACAGTTAATTCACAACAAACTGTACAGTATGTTTTATAATCAGTAGAAGTTAGTCATATTTACGCTTATGAGACCTGTTTCACCCATAAGTAAAGAATTCACAGGTCCATCATGAAATATTTTCCCAAGCGCATATGCTTCACCTACTCAATAATCAAATTCAGAATGGCTGACTTTCCCATACTTCAGAACTGCTGGGATACAAGTTCGAATTATAAATTATTATATGATAGAGAATTTATACCAACTAAATCACCACCACAATATACCAGACCAATTAAGGCAAAGCATATATATATACTTACGTCAGTTTGTAGGTCTTGCCACAAGGTTTGTTGAGTGTGAGTATGAACTGAATTGGGTCATTTATGTTGGCTGTAGGACCAAAAATGTTGTTTATAAGATTTTAAGTCATATTCGGGTAAAGTCATCTGTATATAGGTCAGTTTGTAGGTCTCACCACAAGGTTTGTTGAGTGTAAGTATGAACTAAATTGGGTTATATATGTGGGCTGCAGGCAATCTGGTTTGTAGGGGCCTCCACGGTCGATTGGTTAAGGTCACTGACTTCAAATCACTTGTCCCTCATCGATGTGGGTTCAAGCCTCACTTAGGGCATTGAACTCTTCATGTGAGGAAGCCATCCAGCTGGCTTACGGAAGGTCGGTGGTTCTACCCAGGTGCCACTCGTGATGAAATAATGCACGGATGGGCACCTGCGGTCTTCCTCCACCATTACAGCTGGAAAGTCGCCATATGACCTATCATATGTCAGTACGACGTTAAATAATAAAAAAACAAATCTGGTTTGTACCAACAGATGGATTAAAAGACAGCAGTTCAATCACTATATGCCCAGGGCTTAAAGTTTCTAGTATTTAGAAATTCTGTTGCATGCAGATAACTCTACTATGAACACTCAAGATAAGTTTTCTTTTTTTGGCACTGATCACTCTAGTTCAAAATGTGTCTGCTCTTTAAACTCTGCTGAGAATGTTCTTGTTTGTTGAATTTTTGGGCATTTTAAACTTACGTAAATAACGAGGCATGGAATCATGCTGTGTGCAGTGTATACAATCTTCTGCAGGAAGCAGAAATGCTCCAGAATGCAACCACTTGAAAATCTGCACAGAATGTGCATTCACTTGCATGCTGCAGTGCAATATCAGTTTTAATTACACTTTCAAAAAATGTTAGCTTGATTTATTTCATTCAGTCTAGACTGCATGATGGCTTTTACCATATGCACGTGTTTCTGTTCACTGTACATTTACATTAAATATTAATGGGAAAGACTTCAAACCTCAATGATTTGGGTAGTTTTATTTGAGAAACTATTGAAACGGCCATGTGCCAGAATGTATGCAGTTATCAAATTCCCATAATGATTTAACAGTACCTTTGTATGGAATTAAATTGCAGTGTGTGTCATAGGAGACTAATTCAGGTCTTCTACCATTGTACTGAATTCCTCCTTGTCAATTATTCATATTTGAAAGAAAAAAAATGTATTGACTCTACTTTAGTGTGACTCAGTGGGGTTTAGCAGAAACAAAAAATGATAATCAGTGTTTTATGGGGCTGAAACTTTCACAAAGTGCAATGGCAAATGCTTGAACTAAGGGCCTAATAGGCTTTCACTGTCATTTCAGTCATGATCACCCAATCATTTTGCTAAGAACTGCATATAGGCTAAGCTGAATTGGGTATTTAAAAACAATTTGTTACTCCAAAAATTGCAGTTTAGATAAAATTTCAAACAACTAATTTGCATGCAGAAATTTCTATAAAAAGCATTGTAGACAAGTATTCTCACATACTTTGCTGAAATATGATAGGGGGAAAAAATATTCGTCAGAAATAAAGCCTGTTGGATAGTTCATGGTCTTCTTATGCATTAGTTACTAACATCCTGGTTTATGCTGGTACACACAGATAAAATCAAGAATTATGTATTTCAGATTTACACAGATATTTTAATATGCATTAAAATTATACGAATTGCGTAATTTACAATTTAATTGCATGTTTACGCGAATACACAGCCTAGCTGTTGTTGAAGAAACTTGAACCAGGGTAATAGGTACATAGAATTCTTCATATAGCTCAGTGCCCTTAGGTTGATTCTGGACCAATTTACAGAGTAACATATTATCCACTTTAGTCAAAATTACAGTATGTGCTTGTTTATTGACAGGGATCGAATTTAGCGGTCGCTAACTCGCGAAATTCTAGTAAGAATAAAAAAATGCGAGTAGGAAACCATGGCACTCGAATATTTTCGCGATCACTTTCGAAAATCAACAAATTCGCTCAAACTGTCCTTTCCTCTTTAAAAACTCCTTTGGGGTAGTTATTTTACTGATAATCGCGTGACCACTTGTAGACCGTTGTTGCTGTTATACAAATGTAATTATCATCTAAGTAAGTGTCTAGACGATATTTTTTATTGTTTTGGTCTGTGATTCGCAAAGTTCTGCGAAAATGGAGAGGAAAATTACAAATTTCTTTGGGCGAAAATACCTGTGGAGACCTAAAATGCTAGCGACACCATGGCAGTGAGCTGAAAAAACTTAAAACTTCCGAGACCAGCCAAAAGTCCAAAGAATCATTGAGTATTTTGGTTTGTTCTTCAGAAACCAGAAAATCCCAGTCTGTTCGAACCATGAAAAAGCGGAAACGGAGCTGAACATTAAACTTTTATATGAAACCAAACCAACAAAACAACTTAATAAATTTAGCACGTAAAACAGCCTTTAAATAATTGCTAGTGGAACCCACCATTTTGCTAGTGGAAAAAAATGGCACTAGCAAAAAAAATTGCTAGTGGGAAAAAAAGTTAAATTTGATCCCTGATTCATATACAATTATAATATTTTCAAAATTTAATTATGTAAAATTATGCATTTTATCAGAAGCTTGCTTTATGGTGGTGCACCTTGAATGTTGGATTCCAAAACTGACACAAGTAAACAATATGAAATTAAAATACATTTCCTACTTTAATTACAGATGAAAAAGTTTCAGACATACCGACTGATACATAAGGACACTAAAACATGGACTGAGACACATGGTCACCAAAAGCATGTTTGGACTGATACACAGTCACTAAAAACACGGACTAATACACATGGTCACCAAAAGCATGGACTGAGACACATGGTCACCAAAAATATGGACTGAGACACATGATCACCAAAAACATGGACTAATACACATGGTCACCAAAAGCATGGACTAATACACATGGTCACAAAAAACATGGACTGAGACACATGGTCACCAAAAGCATGGACTGATACACATGGTCACCAAAAGCATGGACTGAGACACATGGTCACCAAAAGCATGGACTGATACACATGGTCACCAAAACATGGACTTATACACATAATCACCAAAAACATAGACTAATACAGAGTCATGGTCACCAAAAGCATGGACTGAGACACATGGTCACCAAAAGCATAGATTGATATACAGTCATGGTCACCAAAAGCATGGACTGACACACATGGTCACCAAAAGCATGGACTGACACACATGGTCACCAAAAGCATGGACTGACACACATGGTCACCAAAAACATGGACTAATACACATGATCACCAAAAACATGGACTAATACACAGTCATGTTCACCAAAAGCAAGGACTGAGACACATGGTCACCAAAAGCATGGACTGATACACAGTCATGGTCACCAAAAGCATGGACTGACACACATGGTCACCAATGACACACATGGTCACCAAAAGCATGGACTGACACACATGGTCACCAAAAGCACGGACTGATACACATGGTCACCAAAAACATGGACTTATACACATGGTCACCAAAAGCATCAACTAATACACAGTCATGGTCATCAAAAGCATCAACTGAGATACACATGGACTGATACACATGGTCACCAAAAACATGGACTAATACACATGATCACCAAAAACATGGACTAATACACAGTCATGTTCACCAAAAGCAAGGACTGAGACACATGGTCACCAAAAGCATGGACTGATACACAGTCATGGTCACCAAAAGCATGGACTGACACACATGGTCACCAATGACACACATGGTCACCAAAAGCATGGACTGACACACATGGTCACCAAAAGCATGGACTGATACACATGGTCACCAAAAACATGGACTGATACACATGGTCATCAAAAACATGGACTGATATACATGGTCACCAAAAGCATGGACTAATACACATGGTCACCAAAAGCATGGACTGATACACATGGTCACCAAAAGCATGGACTGACACACATGGTCACCAAAAGCATGGACTGATACACAGTCATGGTCACCAAAAGCATGGACTGAGACACATGGTCACCAAAAGCATGGACTGAGACACATGGTTACCAAAAGCATGGACTGATCCACATGGTCACCAAAAAAATGGATTTATACACATGGTCACCAAAAGCATGGACTAATACACAGTCATGGTCACCAAAAGCATCAACTGAGACACATGATCACCAAAAGCATGGACTGATACACATGGTCACCAAAAACATGGACTGATATACATGGTCACCAAAAGTATGGACTGATACACAGTCATCGTCACCAAAAGCATGGACTGAGACACATGGTCACCAAAAGCATGGACTGACACACATGGTCACCAAAAGCATGGACTAATACACATGGTCACCAAAAACATGAACTGATACACATGGTCACCAAAAACATGGACTTATACACATGGTCACCAAAAGCATGGACTCGTACACATGGTCACCAAAAGCAATTGGACTGATACACAACGATACTAAAAAGAGTTATATACAAACAGCCTACTATTTATATGAAGTCTTTTCTGAATAAAACTCAAAAATAACTTCCTAAATTCATATCAAAGTCACTGAGCACATTAACATGTTGGGAATCAAATAAGAACAAGAGCTGTTACTAATGGTGACAAATGCCCCCGCAGCGTCTTGACCTTTGACTTGGTGACCCAGAAGTCAATTGGAGTCGTGTACTCAATAAGTACTATCAGCTTGTGAAGTTTGAAGGTCCTGGGTGCAGTGGTTCGCGAGTAAAGTGCCTTCATGCAAAAAGTTAACATTGGCCCCTGTGACCTTGACCTTTGACCTGGTAACCCCAAAGTCAGTAGGGGTCCTGTACTCAATAAGTACTACCAGCATGTGAAGTTTAAAGGTCCTGGGTGCAGTGGTTCACGAGTAAAGTGCCTCCATGCAAAAATTTAACATTGGCCCCTGTGACCTTGACCTTTGACCTGGTGACCTCAAAGGCAGTAGGGATTGTGTACTCAATAAGTACTATCAGCATGTTAAGTTTTAAGGTCCTGGGTACAGTGGTTCGCGAGTAAAGTGCCTTCATGCAAAAAGTTAACATTGGTCCCTGTGACCTTGACCTTTGACCTGGTGACCCCAAAGTCAGTAGGGGTCGTGTACTCAATAAGTACTATCAGCAAGTGAAGTTTGAAGGTCCTGGGTGCAGTGGTTCGCGAGTAAAGTGCCTTCATGCAAAAAGTTAACGTTGTGACGAACGAACAAACTAACTAACGGACGGACAGTTGAAAACTAATATGCCTCCCTTCGGGGGCATAAAAATATGAAGCTGTCATTTTACAGAACTGCTGTTGATCGTACAAACAACTGCTGTCGTTCTGCATCATAAAACATCAATAGCCACGTGTTTTTTCAATTTACATTATATCATCTGTAACTTGTAGATGCACTTCTACATGCACACATTTGCCTCAAGGCTTATATTTTACATCAGGAAATAGTAGAAATACAAGCGAAAAACGCATAAACAAATTGCTCAATGTTTGTTTTTTCAAGTGGCTTTGAAGATGTAATTAATGTTATAATCTAGTCATGTTTTCTTCATGGTTGGAAGTTATCATGATGAACACTGAGTGTCAACAATATTAATAACAAAAAGGCGTTCAGCTGTTACAAATTAATCCTGTTCGTTTAAGACTATTTATTTCATACCAAAACATGAGGGCAAAACTGACCTTGAGTCGCTCACATGGAACTGATAATTTTACCTTGAATATATGTATGACATAAAAGGTAACAACTGCATTGAGCTTTCTATTTTAAGCTCTTGCAGCCCCTAAAATCAATCAAGCAGAACCATCTGAACAAATCTGAGAGAGCACCTAAGAGGTCACAAACAAGTAAATAGTTTTCCCTATATATTCTTTATAAAACTGACATTTTTCAAAGAGCTACCAAACATAGCTAGACCCATTTCAGAGAACAAATCTTTACCTCATTTTAAAGAGTTATGATAAAACTGATATAAAATGAAGAGAAACGTAGGGGTCATGTATTTCTCTGGTCACATTTGCTTACTGTAAAATCACATCAAAATCACACTGCTGTGACCTGGGATACTACTCATACTAAAATTGAGTTTCACTTCACCAAATACAACCTTCTCTCCCATTTTTCCTACCAAAATGTCAAAAACACATCCACAATGAAATTTAAACAGAAACTAGCTTTAATTTAGACCTCTGTTGCCATGCCGAGTGAAAAATTAGTGTTCAAATACCTGGCAGCCATTACGCGACTAGACCAGATGGCAGTTAGGCCTAGACAAGGATGCAACAGACTAACTTTGGTGATGCTCCATCAAGCCGATCATGGAAAAAAGTTGTTAAAAGGTTTTTCTAGTTTTAATTCTAGTGGCCCCTAATATCAGTCAAGCTAAATTATTTGAACAGATATAGGAAAGGACCTTAGAAGGATGCTACAGATCAAGTTTGGTGACAATCTATCAAGCAGTTCATGAAAAGAAGTTGTTTCAAGGTTTTCCTTTTTTTAGCTCTTCTGGCACTTAAAGTCAGTCAAGTTTTTGACAATTTACAAGGATGCAGACTAAATTTAGTGATGATCCATCTAGCTGTTCATGAGAAATAGTTGTTCAAACAGTTTTCTGTTTTTAAATTTGGCAATCCCTAAAATCAAGCAAGCAGAACCGTTTGAACAAATTTGAAAGAGGACCTTACAGGGATGCTACAGACCTAGTTTGGTGATGATCCATCTTGCAGGTCATGAAAAGAAGTTTTTTAAAGGTGAAAAGTAAAATTTAATGCCAGATGACAGACACAGACGATAGAAGACAGCACCCTCATCACAATAGCTCACCCTGCACCTCTGGTACAGGGTGAGCTAAATACCCAGTCGAAATTGACGGTTTATTACCATGATAATTCATTGTTTACCATGGTAGTTCATGGTCATGGGACAATTGTTTACCATGGCTGACCATGGTTGTGGTAATTGGCACAACGGTCATGGTCAACAATGGTATCAGACCATGGTCAAAATTCCAGTAATCCCATGGGGCAGGGTCAATTTGACCCCGGGGGTCATGATTTGAAAAAAAATTTGTAGAGGTCCACTAGGCAATGCTACACGTGAAATATCTAAGCTATAGACCTTCAGGTTTATTTTTATTTCTGGTTTTTGAGAAGAAGATTTTTTAAGATTTTCCTACGTAAAATCAAGTGACCCCTGGGGCGGGGTCAATTTTGACCCCGGGGTCATGATTTGAACAAATTTTGTAGAGGTCCACTAGGCAATGCTACACGTGAAATATCTAAGCTCTAGGCCTTCAGGTTTATTTTTATTTCTGGTTTTTGAGAAGAAGATTTTTTAAGATTTTCCTATGTAAAATCAAGTGACCCCTGGGGCAGGGTCAATTTTGACCCCGGGGTCATGATTCGAACAAACTTGGTAGAGGTCCACTAGGCAATGCTTCACACCAAATATCTAAGCTCTAGGGCTTCTGATTTTGGAGAAGATTTTTAAAGTTTTTCATTTTGGTTGACATGGCAACCAGAGTTCTGCATGGAATTCTATTCTTTGAATAATTTTTAAAGAAGACCATCCAAGAAATATCCCTGTGAAGTTTCATCAAGATTGGCCTGTTGGTTTAGGAGGAGATGTTGTTTAAAGGAAAGTGTGGTCGGACGCCGGCCGGACGCTGGACGGTGAGCAATCACAATACCTCACCCTGAGCACTTTGTGCTTAGGTGAGCTAAAAACAAGAAAGTGGGTCAGTAGGTCAAGGTCACAGTCAAGTGACATATTACTTTGGGTCATCAGGTAATTATAATTAAACAGTCTTTATTTGACCCTAGGGGGATAATTTGAACAATCTTGGTAGTGGACCACTAGATGATGCTATATACTACATATCAAAGCCCTAGGCCATGTGCCATGATGTGGTTTTGTACAAGAAGATTTTCAAAGTTTTCCCTATATAAACCATGTGACCCCCGGGGCGGGGCCATATTTGATCCTAGCAGGATAATTTGAACAATCTTGGTAGAGGACCACTAGATGATGCTACATACCAAATATCAAAGCCCTAGGTCATGTGGTTTTGTACAAGAAGATTTTCAAAGTTTTCCCTATATAAGTCTATATAAACCATGTGACCCCAGGGCGGGGCCATATTTGACCCTTGGGGGATAACTTGAAAAATTTTGGTAGAGGACCATTAGATGATGCTACACACCAGATATCAAAGCCCTAGGCCCTGTGGTTTTGGACAAGAAGATTTTTAAAGTTTTTCCTTTCAGTTGCCATGGCAACCAGAGTTCTGCAAGGAATTCAGTTCTTTGAACAATTTTGAAAGGGGGCCACCCAAGGATCATTCCTGTGAAGTTTGGTGTAATTCTGCCAAGTGGTTTTCAAGAAGAAGATTTTTTTAGAAATTGTTGACGTATGACATCAAGCCGTCACAATAGCTCACCTTGTCACTTTGTGACAGGTGAGCTAAAAACAGTTACACATACACAAGTCTAGGAAATCCAATCAGATTGTATCATTTCATTTACAAAAAATAACCAACAAAGTGCATAATAACAAGCCTTTTCTCAATTTCATGAAAATTAGAGCTCTTTTAACAACATATTACCACAAAATTAATGACAGAGTTCGTTTTCAATGAAAACAAATAATATGCTGAAAACTACTTAAATAAATGATACAGATTAAATTTCCATATTCAAATAGGCCTGTTTTTGTGAAGTTCATATAATTAATAACAGGTGAATCATTCCTATCAGTCGGATGAGAAACTATAAAATAAGATCAAACTCCATTTACAGCTTCAAGTAAATTTTCACCCTTTTATTTCATTTATCATTCGCGTGTGATTCTTAAATAAAGGTGTAACAGTGTCATCTTTTGATAAAATTACAATTTCTTCTGTATTATTTCACTTATTTACAAAGTTTAGTTGACAAACAAGTCTCTATAATTACATGACAATTTCCTCATATCCGTAGGACGGCCAGCACATATTTATGCAATCTTGCCAGGCATATATAATTATGTATTGACAACACAGAAAATGACGTCACTCAACCTTCAGCTATTTCCAGAAGTAAAGAAAATGAAAGTATACTGACGAGATAAAGAAACGCCTCATTGAAATTTGGCGTTATTTTTTTTCCTAACGCTTTTAATTGTTGTGAAATGTAGTAAATCTACATGTACTCGATTTCATTCAGCCATTTGTTCACTTCATGTACCTGGTCATGATTTCCTCGTGCAGTCCGTGCATGTAAACCATGTGGTTTGATTGAACGATTTTTGCACATGTACATGTGTAATACGACACACAACCATATTTTCAGCTATTCTCTGAAAAAAACATTAGTTTTCGTAGTGCCGAGGCTGAATTCTGAAGAGAGGGCTCAGGTTTTGGCTATGCTTGAATGTGGGCGAACGCAGGAACAAGTTGCTAGACGTTTTAACGTCTCTCGTTCGACAATTGTGCGTCTTATTCGACGTGTTAGAGACACGGGAACGTCTATCGATAGACCACGTTCAGGTAGACCGCGTGTAACGTCAATACGACAGGATAATTATATACGTCAACGTCATTTAAGTGACAGATTTGTGACGGCGCAATCTACGTCACGTATAGTTGTAGGTAACCGTGGACGTCCAATTAGTCGACATACAGTGAGAAATCGACTCAGAGAACGCGGAATTACAACGCGCTACTGATTTTTCTAATGCAATTTCTCCGACCGGGCTATTAAAATTCAAGATTTAAGCTTAATGCGACAATGAAATGATTTCTTATTGACCATAAATTCTTGTAAAGCATCTAATTTGCGAATGGAATTGTTCTTTTCTAATTTTGAATCACGGTTAACGAAAAATTGTATACCGAGTTTGAATGAGGCGTTTCTTTATCTCGTCAGTGTAGAAATGCTAAACTTGAAAACAAAAGCCGTATTTTAATTCGTAGATAGTCAGGGTCACGCCCAGTGGTCACCCCGTCTAAATGTATGCGTGTGGCCTCCTTTTTGCTATTGGGGAGTCAATTTTCAGCATTTTCTAACAAACTGAAATTACCTGGGCTTTAGTATCACATGTCAGCTTTTCATCTACGAAAAGATATTTGAGCTCGGGGATAAACACAAATCCCACAGGGGTCCGTAACGAACCAAGTGTACACTGAATTTTGAAACTTCATCAAATCACTCAAAAGGTTGTTTTTGATGTTGTCTGAAAGTGTCAGTAATATGCCTCGGATGTAAGATATAACTGTATTTGAGAGCTGCAGACCCTCCCTTTTCAGAAATATTTTCAAAATAAATTTCGTATAATAAATGTTGACTCTACGGAAGCATGGAAGGGCCATCAGACGTTAATAAGTTTTATTACGTTACGGCTGTGGAAAGGATATGAAACAGAAGTGAAAGATTAACTAGCGCTCTAGGTACGACAGTATGCCCAAATGTTTCAAAAATCTTTTACCACCTTTTTTTAGGTGGAGGGAATGAGGGATATTAAGAAATCATATGAGATATATAATAAATAAATTAAGTGTAAGAAACAAAACAAAAGGGTCGTGATCATCCTAGATCACTCATCTGAGTTTCAACACTCAAACTGGCGAGAGTGTGCAACTTTGAAAGAGCATAATCTGCTCAAAGTGTAGAAAGTTCAAACACTGTATGCTTTTTCTTTCAAAAATACATACAGACCAGTGGAGCAGGCTGAGGGTGTTTTGGAAGGTCCCTCTATCAAGGTTACAGAGCTGTGTCGAGTAATTTATGAGAAGAAGTTGTTTAAAGGTATTTCTATACATTTATAGCTCTTGGGGAGGTCCTTTTTGAACAAATTTGAGACCGGACTTTACAATGAAACTACAGACCATGTTTGGTGAAGATCCTTCAAGCCTTTCATGAGAAGAAGTTGTTTAAATGTATTTCTATTTTCAGATCAAGATACCACTAAATGGGGCCGAGAGCAAATTTGGGAGCAGACCTTACAATGATGCTACAGATCATGTTTGATGAAAATTCATCAAACAGTTCACAAGAAGTTGTTCAAATGTATTTCTATTTTAGCTCTAGTGGCCCTTAAAAGGGGCCAAGTTCTCCATTTTGAACAAAAATAAGAGAGGAACTTGTAATAGTATAGAATAATGCTGTAAAGAGACAAAATTTGATGAAGATCCATCAAGTAGTTCATGAAAAAAAGTTGTTTACATGTATTTTTATTTTTAGTTCAAGCAACCCCTTAAAGGCGTTAGGAGCCCCAATTTCATCAAATTTGAGAGGGAATTTTACTTTGATGCTACAGACCAAGTTTAATGAAGATCCATCAAGCAGTTCATGAGAAAAAGGTGTTTAAAGGTATTTCTATTTTTGGCTCTAGCAACCCCTGTAAGAGGCCAAGCACCCCCATTTAAACAAAATTGGAGAGAAACTTTCAATGATGCTACAGACAAAGTCAAGCAGCAGTTCATGAGAAAAATAATTTAAAGGTATTTCTCCTTTTAGCTCTTCTGCCCCCTAAATGGGCCAAATTCCCAAATGTTAACAAATCTGGTAGAGAAATTTTAATGATGCTACAGATCAAGTTTGATGAAGATCCATGAGAAGAATTTGTCTGAAGGTATTTCTATTTTTAATTTTAGCCGCCCCTAGACTAGTCCAAGTTCCCCCATTTGAACAAGGTTGGGAGAGGGCTTTATAATGTCACCACAGACCAAATTTGATGACAATGCATGAAGTGGTACACAAGAAGCAGTTATATATAGCTTCTTCTAAGCAGCCCTTTAAAGGGGCCAAGGGCTCAAATGTGAAGAAATTTGGGAGAGACTTTATCATGATGTTACAGACCAGGTATGATGAAGATCCATAGTGACTGGTACTTTCAGAGGAAATGTCATCTGAAGTGTGGACAAATGGATGGATGATGGACAGTGAGCTCAGGTTAAGCATCTTTTTAATTATTTTCCAGCCATATAATTTCCCTGTTGAGAAATTCATGAACAGTTCATGAATAATCCTTGAACTATCCCAGAACTTTGTTCATGAACAGTTCACGAATAGTTCATGAAAGTTTGTGAACTACAAATGGGACTTTTTACGGCATCAAAAATTCATGAACTGGGTGTGGTGCATCAAGTTCATGAACTGGACTGGTTTGTCAAATTCATGAACTGAATGTGTTCATCAAAGTTCATGAATTGATAGGTTCATGAATTTGATGAACCAGAAATTCACGAACTTGGTGAACAGTTCATGAATAATTCTTGAACTATTCATGAACTATTCATGAACAGTTCATCAACTACAAATGGGACTTTTTGCGGCATCAACTATTCATCAAGTTGATGAACCATAGTTCATGAACCAGGGGTTCATGAACTGAAAGTAACAAGATAAATGGAAAGTTGATGAACCCAGCTGAATTAGATACAGTGATTTTGACAATAGTGATGTTACTATTGCAACTGCCTGATAAAGCCTGTCTGAGAAAAGCAGGTTTTCTCAGGTCAGTGACTTGAGAACACTTTGCACTGTTTAAACCTGTGATTAAATCTAAGGACATCCGATTGTGTCCATTTTGCATTTAAAAATTATTATGCCCTCATACGACACTGAAAAAGGTCTTTAAATTCCAAAATATAAAAAATTGGAAAAAACAACAAATGCTAACCTTGTGTTTTGAAACCACATCTCTGTTTTCCTAAACACGAAAGAGTATCTGAAATTCAGTTGCTGGATGGTCTAATTTACTTTAATCTCAAGATTGACATTCAGATTAGATACTAGCTTTGTTTCAGGGTCGTGAAAACATGTGACATTTTAAAAGGATTTTATATTTTTTAAAATGAACAATTTCTGACAACACCATAATTACTTATTTGATAATCAGTACACTCATGTTCCTTTTAAACCATTCCTTACTGCAGTATGATAAATATTTCCTTCTCATTTGCTGCACAAACTTCTAAAAAATTGCTGAATCACATGTGCAAAAAATTTCCCAGCATGCAACAAAATAATGGAAACTGATCATGTGACATAAATTTAATGTTCATGAACATTCATGAACAGTTCATGAACTTCTTCATTTATTGTAAAAGGAAAACCTAAGTTTTATGTTTAATGACTGAACAGTTCAGAAACTCCTAATTGCCAGGGTTCAAGAACTGGTACTGAACTAGAAAAAGGTTTTGAATTTTTAGTACTTATATTGAATCTTAGATGACTTTTTCTTAAGAACACATCAAGAATGTTTTAAGAATTTAATATTCTTGAACTGCTCATAAAATGTTCATCTTTTTTTTTTACAAGAATTTTTCTTGAATTCTATAGGTATATTGACATTCATGAAAAAGTCTTGATTCATTCTTAAACAAGTTCATGAATATTTCAAGGATTTCTGGTATGAAATGAAAGACATCAATAAATTCACCAACCAAGTATCAGTGTACACCATTATTCTTTTCCAGTGACATTTTCTAAATTGCCAAATAATGATGAAACTTCTGTTAGCTATCCCCAATGTTTAATCAAAATTTTGTACAAATTGCAGACAACATAAAATAAAAAATACATGTAGTAACATTCCTAGTCATATGTATGTTATCAGTAACTCTGGTACTAGCCTTCAGCTGTAAATACTAGAAGCTTTTACAAGTACTAATCCCCAATGATAACGTGATTCCCGCCGAAACGCGAGGACGAGTCTAAGTCATGATAACTGATGAAATAACCATTCATAATGCTTGCACATTACTTGACAAGCAAATATTAGTATTTCTTTCATTTTAAATATCCACTAAGTATATGGCAACATAGCTCAGTTGGGTAAAATGCAGACAATAATTGGGTGTAAGCAGATCGTTTTGTGGGTTCGAATCCTGAGGTTTATTTTCCAGAATTTTTTGTTGTTTTTCCTATTCGTTTTCGTATTCGTTTTCATTTTTACTTCCGTATTTTTGTTTCTTTCTTTGATGGTTTGTTGTCGAGCACGCTTGCGGTGAGCTGATACGGTCGCCACTTTCGGTATATGTGCGTGCGTGCGTCCGTCCGATTTTGTCCGGATCATAACTTTGACATGCATAGACCAATCTTGTTTATATTTCGCATTAATGTTTAACTCAATGAGAAGGCATGTCATGTGCAAACCCATGTTCCTATCTCAAAGGTCAAATTGAAGTCTGTCTGGAGCATTTCTCCTTCATACATAGGATTTTGATGTAACTTGGCATGAATGTTCACCATTATAAGACGGAGTGTCATGCGTAAGAAGCAGGTCCCTAGGTCATAGGTCAAGGTCACACTTAGAGGTCAAAGGTGCTGGTGGGCTCGACATTCTGCCCGTGGAGATACTTGTATTTGTATATATGTCTTCATATAACACAATAGTATGTTCATTATTTGCATTAATCAATATCATCTTTGTTATATAATAAACTATTCTGATCTGCCATGTCGCCTTTAGATACCTGTCTGTCGTGTTGTCACAGAGCTCATGAAGGAATCTTAATTTTTATGCAAAAGTGAAATAAAAATTAAAAAAATAAATAAATGTCGATATTGAGTTTCGAACCCACACGGCAAAGGATCTGTTGAACATGGACTGTATGCTTTACCACTGAGCTAATTCGTAACTGGTATAAAATCTAGAAATATTTAGATTGTAACATGTTAGGAAAATGTTGAATTCCCTATGTTCCATTTTAATCTATTTATAGTCAAGTTTGTAAATATCAAGTTATCGTTGGGGCATAGTAAATGGATCTTGTTTTATGGATTTTATGAATTTCAGACTTGATTGATCAATTCATTAATTTGAAGTTCATGAACATTGTATGAACTTCAGGTTCATGAACCATCAGCATAATTGAAATAAAATCAAATACTGCACTGGAGTTCTGAATGAATTTTAAGTCAATTGTTTGATTACTGAACTATTCGTGAACTTAAAATCATGCACCACAGGTGACATTTTTGAAGAACCAGTTCATGAATAATTCTTGAACTTCAGGTTCACAGACAGTTAGTGAACTTTTTCAGGAATAGTTTCATGAACCATTCATGAACTTTTGGTTTGTGAACAGTTCACAAACTTTTTGAGGAACTTTCATCGCATTGTTCACGAATGGTTCAGGAATGTTCTAAACAGTTTGTGAACAGTTCATGAATGTTCATCAGTTCATGAACTACAGCTCGACAGGGTTGTAGCAGCCATGCAGCATAATGCCAAACTTTATAAGGATGCCTCACTGGAACATCACATCACAGATATGTCATGGTGTCCCACACATGTACAGTCTCATTATGCTGACACCTGGCTCAGACCAGTTCTAGTTTTTTTATTTTGTTTTTTGTTAGGTTTAATGTCGCACTGACACAATTATAGGTCAGCCTATTCCAGTTTCATGTGGTTTGAACCTCTTGCCTCTGTACCAGCTGTTTGACTCTCTTATAAACTTTTCCAGCAAGTGAGTATTACATAGATTTTCCAATAGCACATTTCCAATTTAAATGAGCATTTAGAAGCTTACAATTGAGTTGTGCCATGAGAAAAGCAACACAGTGCGTTTGCGACCAGCATGGATACAGACTAGCCTGCACATCCACTCAGTCTGGTCAGGATCCATGCTGTTCGCCAACAGTTTCTCTACTTCCAATAGGCTTTGAAAGCGAACAGCATGGATTCCACGCTGGTCTGGATCCACGCTGGTCTCAAAACCACTATGTTGGTTTTCTCATGTTGCGCCAGCTTACATTTATTTCAGAAGTTCTTGCCAGCCCTAGAGAAGCTCTAAATTAGGAGTTTTTGTTGGACTAGAAAAAACTCCATTTTAATTCTAACCTTGGCTTTTATAAGATGTGGAGTTTTTAAAGGATTACTTGAAATGAGAATGTTTAAACTCAGGACAACACTATATTAATCTTTACCTTCGTTAATCTAACAAACTTTGGAAAATATCATTCAGGCCTTTTTAACTGTTGTTTGGTTTTTTGAACTTTTTGAAGTATGTCACAATGTGTTCATACCACAGTACCTTCATACTAAAATGAAACCAAAACCAGTTCTCATGTTACCATGCAATTATCTGCAAATAAAAAAAGCAAATGCATGCACAATATTTGAATTTTATGGCAGTATGCCTTGTATAAATTTCTAATTCGACATTTTATTGTTTTCACACTGGATAAATTTTACATTAAGCCTCAACAAAATCTACAATTTCTCAGTGCATAATTCTACAAACGAACATAAAATACACATTAAATATCTGTACAGGCTTGTGCAACTTTTTTTGTCTTCTGTAATATACATTTAAAGGGAGACAACCTCATACTTTAACATTTAATTAAAATCTGACAGATTTGCAAAACTATCATGTTACGGCAACTTTACTATGTTGGCTATAAACATCATTTAAAAAGTTCTAAAGAATGCTAGATTGTGCTCATACACTGTAGTTCTGTGAAAAGTAAGTATAATAGTTTTGTTAACATTAATTTACATATCTACTAACTGCATTCAAATTTCTAAATTGATTATCCATATCTAACCCAACCAACAAAGAAAACTGCAGGTTTGGAGTAGTCAAAACATTTGTTTGTTTTGGGTTTAACACTGTTTTTCAACAGTATTTCAGTTATGTAACAGCGGGCAGTTGACCTAACCAGTATTCCTGGATTCTGTACCTGTACAAACCTCTTCTCCGCAAGTAACTGCCAACTTCCCCACACAAAACAGAGGCGGAGGACAAATGATATCAGACATAATGTCTTTTATCAAATCATCACAACATAGACCACGCCACTTTCTCTTACCTTGGTAATTACTTTCTTATCTTCCTTTTATTTGCACTACATTTTGGATAACACGACAGTCATAAGGGAGTTAATAAGTCATTTTATAGCAAAATTTATTTTCCATAGACAAAAAAAAAAATCAGACAATCTTACCAACCTAAGGCATTGTATGTCTGTTGCTAAATATAACTAAAAGCATTTTATGCACTTACTAATCTACACTGCAATATGTCTCCTTTCTTTAGGCCATATCTTATAAAATTGTTAGAAATACTGTGAAATTATCAATATTCATGGGGGACTAATTTTCATGGGGGACTAAATTTTACGAGGGACTAATTTTCATGGGGAACTAATTTTCAAAGCTTTTATGGTTGCATCAATCCACAAAATTACATGTCAAAAAATTGATTCCAAATTATTTGAAATAAATTAATTAAAAGAACAGACATTTTGGATAAAAGCATGGAATTTAAGGCCAAGCAATTAAACAATTTCACAGTATAGGAGTTCATGGTGAATATGTGGTTTGATGGCCATTGACCTTGAATCACGTGACCCTCATCTCTGTGGGCCAAAGTCTTGCTTCAATCATCATATGATGTCATCAAACTGGCTTGAAAAAGTTTGCTGGTTCTATTGGGTTTTCAGCCATACCAGCTGAAATCTTCTCGAGCTAAACATTTTAAGCGATTCACTATAGACTGCGTCCATTGGAATAACAATGAATTACATATGTACAGTCTTGTGAGATAATATTAAACTTGAATAAACTAATTCAAAAGATAATCTAAATATTTACAATTAGAAAATATAATAACGCTTTATTTGTAGCGGATAACATATTGAGCTAAGCCAATTTACAATATGTTCTACATACATATATACAAATATACATGCAAGACTCAAGCTTTTTTTGCACAAACTTTAATGGTACTCCATACTTGGGCCTAGGTACAAGATGTCTCAATCCGTGTTAAATGAGAGAGTTCAAGAACAACATCTGCACAAATGTTACCTTAATGTCAGTTATAAGTGCAGATATTGTAGCACATAGACACTGTCTCGGTCTGTTTTCCTAGACAATCTTTTCCATTTTTGTCTCTTTAAAAATGACTGTATTGTGCATAAAGAGAACAATTTTACATCTCTTAACTTTTTTCCGCTCGCCTACAGGCGACAGGATGTATGTTGGGAATTTCCCATGAACGCATCAAAAAAGCATGGAAATGAGCTAATGGCTTTGTGTTTTTAGCCAAGGTGAAAGTCAGCAACCAAGTCATATTGATCTGTCCGTCTAAATTCAACTAAAACAAGTCTATGTAGAATACTGGAAAAATCAATGAGAAACATTCATAACAAACAGCTCAGCAATATCACACTGGCACAAACCGTGCAACATTGGCACAAACCGTGCAACATTGGCACAAACCGTGCAACATTGGCACAAACCGTGCAACATTGGCACAAACCGTGCAACATTGGCACAAACCGTGCAAACCGTGCAACAAATAGATTGAGCCCAAGTCAAACTAAAATTAGAGTATTATCCCCAACATGTTTTCAGTACCCCAACTGTTTGATTTTCACTGAATATGCAAATTAAGCATGTCTCCCTGGACCAATGAAAACTCGCCTTATCATCTATGGAAAAAACACTCGGGAAAGCCAGTAAAAAATCACATGTTATGTCTGGGTTGATTAGTAAGAACACAAATTACATGGCCTAGGTCGAAACACAAAAACCTCATGACGTGTCATAAAATGACACAACAATAAACCTTTATTAACGACATTGACAATTTGAGGCCCGTCTGCTATCGTAACATTAAAGTGCACCAGAATATTGTACTGCATAGAAAATCAAGGCTTTATTGTAAAGACAACTGAAGAAGTGGGCTTCAAATACCCTGGGTGAAATCCTAACAGTAAATATCACAGTTTTAAGCACGCCTGCACAGGGCGGGCACTAAAGCATGTACGTATAAGTACCACTGTGTTTTTTTAATATACCAAACTAACGTCTTTAATGTAAACGTTCTGTTTATCTTATTTAAAGATATTTCTTATTTTCAGACGAGTACTCACCAACTCAAGTATACTTAGCCAGGACAGTGGACTCTATACCATTACTGACCTGATCACTCTTCAAAGCAGATAATAAGCAATGCCAAGACATTAAAATTTCAAAGGTGCAGACATAAAGACCCACCACAGAATAACTGTATTCTGTGGTAATTATACATGACTTGCACTTAAAAACTGAGAAAATACAGGTATTTAGTTACAAATTGATAGTGCAATATATTAGGCCAAGACAATGTGTTTAATAAATGTCCAAACATTCTACTGAATTAATGTAGCAGTAATGCACAGCACTTGAGGTGAATGACACTATTTCTACAGTCTAAGATAACTACTTATCTATATCTTTAAAACTTTACTGAAAAGACATTGAATGAATCAGTGTGAAATCAGGAAGAGCCTATAGTGTATCACAGTCCTGTCATCTACTATAGTTGCATTATATCAGATTTCTGTATTATCAGATGGATTTTCATGGAGTTTATGTTGGTTGGGGGAGTAGATCACTAGGCTGTGGTGGGTCTTTAAGGACCAAAATACTATATAAATACCATCTTCATAGAACAATACAGTTCTTCATACCATTACAATTAAAAGAGCTGATTGTATATATTCTGACCTACCATTTTTTGTGGGTTTTTTTTTTGTATTAAAACAACTGTACTATCTGCTTAGTGAGCCTAGCACAAAATATCAGCTTAGTGAGCCTAGCACAAAGTCAAGACTGCAAGATGGATCCATGAACATTTTCACTAAATACATAACTGGAGCTGAACTACAGTTTACTTCAATAGGGAGAGCGCAGATCTACGGATCTCGGGGTCGTGAGTTCCATCCCCAAGCGGGGCGTATGTTCTCCGTGGCGATTTGATAGAAGACATTGTGTCCAACATCATTTGTCCTCCACCTCTGTTTCATGTGGGAAAGTTGGCGGTTATTTGCAGAGAACAGGTTTATACTGGAACAAAATCCAGGAACACCAGTTAGGTTAACTGCCCACCATTACATAACTGAAATACTGTTGAAAAACAGCGTTAAACCCAACAGCTTACTTTTCTCCCACCACTTACCACTTAGACACTCTAAAATGCCACAAACTATGGGCAACAACTTCTGTTAAGATCACTGAACCATAACATTCCAAAGATGTACACAACTAGGCAAGGCTCTGATTGCTCTTGTAGAATTTGGTGGAATTACTATCATTGGTATAGCAGAAGCAGCATAAACATAATAGAATTTGATAAATCAAGGGTCATAACTGCGCTGAAAAATCAATGAATTGGAACATGCCAATAATATGTACAATAAGCCTTGGCACTGATCACTCATGTAGGTTTAGTGGAAATCCACATCATAAGAGAAGTGGCCAAAAAATCATAAAATTTGGTGAACCAAGAGCCATAACTCAGCTGAAGATCAACAAACGGAACATGGCAACGATATATGCACAAGTAGGCTTGGCAATGATCACTTTTGTGAAGTTTGATGTTCTTCCTCCTGGTGCTATCGGAGCAGTTGTGTGGACAAGGTAAAATATAACAAATCAAGGGCCATAACTGCACTGAAATTCACTGAATCAGAAAATGCCCAAAATATGCACAATGAGGCTTGATCACTCTGATGGAAATCCGCTCAGTAATATAAGAGAAGTGGCCAAAACATCATAACATTTGACAAATCTTGGGCCATAACTGCTGAAAATCACAAAACTGGATAATGCGGACCATATTATGCACAACAATCACTTTTGTGAAGTTAGCTAGGTATAAATCTATTTGGTGGTGTCAGAGGAGTTGCACAGACAAACTTTGTGCCAGACAGAGGAATGTACTGACACTCCTCGCTCAGACAGATGGACAGCACTAAATCAATATGTCTCCCCCACTTCATATGAGAAACAACAAAATGTTTTTCTTATTGGTGAAATGATAACAGGTGGTGCACTGCAAGTAATTAAAATCATTTTCATGTGGAACTTTTAAAATCACTTGACCTTTTAGATAAAGGTAAAATTGCATTCATCCAGTTAGCTAAGTAGTATAATATTTTAGGGAACTGGGTGCAAATTTGCATTAAGCACTAAGATAAGATGCAATTAGGACTAATTAATGAAAATAAAGATGGTAAAACCTGAACAAAGAACTCTTGCTAATGCTAAACTCTATGAAGCATTACGATCAACCAGGGAAAATTCCCATTCAATCTTTCAAATGCTACAGCATGTGGTTAAAGAAACTACAGATAAAATCCTTGTATCATGAAACTTTTAAATGGCTTAATATTATTTGAAATTTGTACACTTAAAATGAGTATAACACAATTTAACATCACTTAACAATATTCCAGATTCCATATCAGTACTGGCTTACTTATTCTCCATAAGTATGAAACAAACAACTACTTTGGATCTTCTGTCTCCTATCAATTCCTTAAAATATGCCTCTTCCAAAGATTGAACCTGCCACCTTTATGTTGGCAGTTTTCTTCACTACCTACTGTCAGGGTTCGAATTTGAGCTCGCATACTCGCGAAATGCGAGTGCAAATTTCAAACTGCGAGGTGAGATTTCAGACACCAGCATTTTTTTGCGAGTGAAAATTTTTGGCCGAATAATGTGCATTTCTAACGGTCGTCTCGATCTTACACTGTTCTTTCTTTAACAACTCGCGGTCATTGCAGCGCATTGTCATTTGCAGAACGAATTTCGGAGCACTCTTTCATCTTTCGTCGTAAACGGAAGTTTACACTCGATACATGTCCCGTACGCATGTCTTTTCAACTGTGACAAGTACCTGCGCTAATTTTGATGACGATTACCGCATCCGGTGGGTTTTTTGGTAATCTATAATAAGTTACTATTTACATAGCGCAGATATGATTGGCTTGACTCGTCACATGGATGTTTGTGTTAATGTTGTAATAAAGTGACAAGTCGCGGAAAATGCAAGTTGTTTTTTCATTTAGCAAGTTAAAAAAAATACCACTTGCGAAAAAATGCAAGTAGAAAATCTGGCTAAATTCGAACCCTGACTGTGCGAAGCTCAGGCTGAAATAACAAAAGATGCAACACTCCCCTTAATAAGTGAGCTGGAATGCGTGCAGATGAAACACTTCAAAGTAGGCAATATATGTTCATAGACTTCTGTAAATGGCCCGAACATTCACAGATGAAACACTTGCTACCATACTAAGCAACAATAGGAAGCATACCCTACTGTGGTTAGTGGGCATGAATGTTCACAGATGAGGCAAACCCTATTATGCTCAGTGGGCACGAATGTCTACAAAAGAAAACCTACTGTGTTGTGAGGGAATGACTATAAACAAAACAGTCCCTACCATACTAAGAGGGAATGTCAAAAGATTAAACACTCCCTACTACACCTAGTGGGAATGTCAACAGATGAAACACTCCCTACTGTACTGAACTGGAATGTCAACAAATGAAACACTTTCTACCGTACTGAGCGAAAATGTCACAGATGAAACACTCACTACTGTACTGAGCGTAAATGTCAACAAATGAAACTCCCTACTGTACTGAGCGGAAATGTCCACAGATGAAACACTCCCTACTGTACTGAGCGTAAATGTCCACAGATTAAACAATCCCTACTGAATGGAGCATAAATGTCACAGATGAAACACTCCCTACTTAACTGAGCGTAAATTTCCACAGAGGATACACTTCCTACAGTACTGAGCAGGAATGTCCGCAGATGAAACACTCCCTAATGTACTGAGCAAGAATTTCCACAGATGAAACAATTACTACCATACTGAGTGGGAATGTCCTCAGATGAAACACTCCCTACTCAACTGAGCGTAAATGTTCACAGATGAAACACTCCCTACAGTACTGAGCGGAATGTCCACAGACGAAACACTCCCTACTGTACTGAGCAGGAATGTCCACAGATGAAACAATCACTACAGTACTGAGCGAGAATGTCAACAAATGAAACACTCCCTACTCACTGAACGTAAATGTCCACAGATGAAACACTCCCTATCATACTAAGCGTGAATGTGAACAAATGAAACACTCCCTATCGTACTAAGCGTGAATGTCAACAATAAACACTCCCTTGTACTGAGCGGAATGTCCACAGATGAAACACTCCCAATACTGAGCTGAATGTCAACAAATGAACCCTACTTCCGTACTGAGCAGGAATGTCACAGATGAAACACTCCCTACCGTGCTGAGCAGTACATTCACAGATGAAAAAATCCCTACCATACTGAGCGTGAATGTAAACAAATGAAACCCTACTTACCGTACTGAGCAGGAATGTCACAGATGAAACACTCCCTACCGCGCTGATGCGTACATGTCACAGATGAAACAATCCCTACTGTACTGAGCATGAATGACCAAAGATGAAACATCCCTACTGTACTGAGCAGGAATGTCACAGATGAAACACTCCCTACTCAACTGAAGTGAAATGTCAACAATAAACACTCCTCCTACGTACTGAAGCATGAATGTCAACAAATAAAACACTCCTACTGTACTGAAGCGGAATGTCCACAGATGAAACACTCCACCTTACGACTGAATGTCAACAAATGAAACCTACTTACCCTACTGAGCAGGAATGTCACAGATGAAACACTCCTACGTGCTGAGCGTACATTCACAGATGAAAAATCCCTACCATACTGAGCGTGAATGTCAACAAATGAAACCCTACTTACCGTACTGAGCAGGAATGTCACAGATGAAACACTCCCTACCGCGCTGAGCGTAATGTCCACAGATGAAACAATCCCTACTGTACTGAGCATGAATGACCAAGATGAAACAGTCCCTACTGTACTGAGCAGGAATGTCCCACAGATGAAACACTCCCTACTGTACTGAGCGTGAATGTCAACAAATTAAACACTCCCTACCATACTGAGCATGACTGACCACAATGAAACACTCCCTACTGTACTGAGCGGAATGTCAACAGATGAAACACTCCCTACCTACTGAGCCTAATGCCACAATGGAACACTCCCTACTGTACTGAGCGGTAATGTCCACAATGAAACACTCATACTGTACTGAACAGGAATGTCCACAGATGAAACACACCCTACCATACTGGCATGAATCCAACAAATGAAACCCTACTTACCGTACTGAGCAGGAATGTCCACAGATGAAACACTCCCTACTGCGCTGAGCGTAATGTTCACAGATGAAACAATCCTACCGTACAGAGCATGAATGCTACAGATGAAACAGTCCCTACTGTACTGAGCGGGAATGTTCACAGATGAAACACTCCCTACTGTACTGAGCATGAATGTCAACAAATTTAAACACTCCCTACCATACTGACATGACTGACCACAAATGAAACACTCCCTACTGTACTGAGCAGGAATGTCAACAGATGAAACACTCCCTACCATACTGACAGATGAAACACTCCCTACTGTACTGAGTGTACATGTCCACAAATGAAACACTCCCTACTGTACTGAGCGTAAATGACCACAGATGAAACACTCCCTACTGTACTGAGCGTAAATGTCCACAGATGAAACACTCCCTACCATACTGAGCAAGAATGTCAACAGATGAAACACTCCCTACTCAACTGAAAGTAAATGTCCACAGATAAAACACTCCCTATCGTACTAAGCGTGAATGTCAACAAATAAAACACTCCGTCTTGTACTGAACAGGAATGTCCACAGATGAAACACTCCCAACCTTACTGAGCGTGAATGTCAACAAATGAAACCCTACTTACCCTACTGAGCAGGAATGTCACAGATGAAACACTCCCTACCGTGCTGAGCGTACATTCACAGATGAAAAATCCCAACCTTACTGAGCGTGAATGTCAACAAATGAAACCCTACTTACCCTACTGAGCAGGAATGTCACAGATGAAACACTCCCTACCGTGCTGAGCGTACATTCACAGATGAAAAAATCCCTACCATACTGAGCGTGAATGTCAACAAATGAAACCCTACTTACCGTACTGAGCAGGAATGTCACAGATGAAACACTCCCTACCGCGCTGAGCGTACATGTCCACAGATGAAACAATCCCTACTGTACTGAGCATGAATGACCAAAGATGAAACAGTCCCTACTGTACTGAGCAGGAATGCCCACAGATGAAACACTCCCTACTGAACTGAGCGTGAATGTCAACAAATTAAACACTCCCTACCATACTGAGCATGACTGACCACAAATGAAACACTCCCTACTGTACTGAGCGGGAATGTCAACAGATGAAACACTCCCTACCGTACTGAGCCTGAATGACCACAAATGGAACACTCCCTACTGTACTGAGCGGTAATGTCCACACATGAAACACTCAGTACTGTACTGAACAGGAATGTCCACAGATGAAACACACCCTACCATACTGGGCATGAATACCAACAAATGAAACCCTACTTACCGTACTGAGCAGGAATGTCACAGATGAAACACTCCCTACCGCGCTGAGCGTAAATGTTCACAGATGAAACAATCCCTACCGTACAGAGCATGAATGACTACAGATGAAACAGTCCCTACTGTACTGAGCGGGAATGTTCACAGATGAAACACTCCCTACTGTACTGAGCATGAATGTCAACAAATTAAACACTCCCTACCATACTGAGCATGACTGACCACAAATGAAACACTCCCTACTGTACTGAGCAGGAATGTCAACAGATGAAACACTCCCTACCATACTGACAGATGAAACACTCCCTACTGTACTGAGTGTACATGTCCACAAATGAAACACTCCCTACTGTACTGAGCGTAAATGACCACAGATGAAACACTCCCTACTGTACTGAGCGTAAATGTCCACAGATGAAACAATCCCTACCATACTGAGCATGAATGACCACAGATGAAACACTCCCTACGGTACTGAGTGTAAATGATCACAGATGAAACACTCCCTACTGAACTGAGCGTAAATGTCACAGATGAAACACTCCCTACCATACTGAGCGCAAATGTCCACAGATGAAACAATCCCTACCATACTGAGCATGAATGACCACAGACGAAACACTCCCTACTTAACTGAGCGTAAATGACCACAGATGAAACACTTCCTACTGTACTGAGCCTAAATGTCACAGATGAAACACTCCCTACAATATTGAGCGCAAATGTCCACAGAGGAAACAATCCCTACCATACTGAGCATGAATGACCACAGACGAAACACTCCCTACTTAACTGAGCGTAAATGACCACAGATGAAACACTTTCTACTGTACTGAGCGTAAAGGTCAACAAATGAAACACTCACTACTGTACTGAGCATAAATGTCCACAGATGAAACAATCCCTACCATAGTGAGCATGAATGACCACAGATGAAACACTCCCTACTGTACTGAGCATGAATGACCACAAATGAAACACTCCCTACTGTACTGAGCAGGAATGTCACAGATGAAACAGTTGCTACTGTACTGAGCGTAAATGTCAACAAATGCAACATCCCTACTGTACTGAGCATGAATGACCACAGATGAAACACTCCCTACTGTACTGAGCAGGAATGTCACAGATGAAACACTCCCTACCGTACTGAGCGTAAATGTCCACAGATGAAATAATCCCTACTGTACTGAGCAGGAATGCCCACAGATGAAACACTCCCTACTGTACTGAGTAGGAATGTCCACACATGAAACACTCCCTATCGTACTGAGCATGAATGTCAACAATTGAAACATGTACTCCCTACCGTACTGAGCGTGAATGACCACAGATGATTTATTTATTTGGGTTTTACGGCGCACCAACACAGTATAGGTGATCTGGCGCCAAACAGGACTACAAATTTTGGTTTCACATCTCATTTACATCGAAATAAAAACATGAGGTATGGAATCAAAATTTGTATACCTGCTGGAATCACAGAATTACAGCAAAACCAGGTGTTAAGACCCTATTAGTCGCCTCTTACGATCATGCAAGGGTAAGGAAAAGGTTCTAATTCTTTTCATACACAGATTGTCCCAGAACCACAGACCATAGATGAAACATTCCCTACTGTACTAAGTGAAACTGTCCACAGATGAAACACATGCTAAAGATCTAAGTGAGTCAGAAGGACCATAATGGTAACAATCCCTTTTTTGCTAAATGGGTCTGCAGGATCACAAATGAAACACGTGCTACTATGCTTAGTTGGTGTAAAATACCTCAGAAAACAAACTGTCCAATGTGGTGCTAATAGGAAGAGAATGACAACAGCAGCTGAAACAATCATGTGATGTTAATTTGTTGGATGACATAATTCCTGGATAGAGAATTTCTTCCTTTTTGCATAACTGCAATGTCTGGCACTTATTAGAAAATACAGCAGTATTTATTGGAATTAACAGATAATTATTAAATGCAGCAGCATTTAATAATTGTAAATAACAATCTGCAAAATTACAGCTTAACAAGATGGTAACGTGATTGTCTGATGGATTCATTAGGTAATTGTGTTTACTATAAGTCTGGGAACAATGGTTGTTTATATGATTGGTTGCAGTCCGCTCTTTTTTGAGGAAATCTTCCATTGCATTTGTATGACAAGCTGTTTTTTCTTTGTAATAGTTTAACACCACTTGGAATGAACAGAAAGTTATTCAGCTGGTTGCATGGACCAGTGGGCCGGTTCAAGCCCAGTCCTGAAATACTATATGGAGGGGCACAAGTCCTGAGAGACCTCTCCAACCATTAAAGTGCCTTTGGGTCTCTATGACATAAAACCCAACAAAATAATGTACCAGTCCTAATGAGTAAATGTCTCAAACACAGATATCTTTGCTCTCCGAATTCAGTTACACAACCAACAAAGCTCCAACAGGAGTGAGGGAACAATAACAGACTATTACAAGTTAGTTGCATAATTTTGGATCACCCGATATACTTAGGATATCTTACTGACCAATACTTGACTGCAACTTTAGTACGAGTCCTCACATGTGAGATTTCAAGGTCATTTCATTTCTCCCTTTCACACTAGATCTTTCTAAGTTGTCAGAAAATATACCTACCCAGGGGCCATTACTCAAGACTGATTGGGACTATCCAGTTGGTTACTGAAATTGTCACAGTCAGAGATATTACGCCCATTAACAGTGTGATCAAATTTTAGTGAACACTGGATAAGAGCTATTTAAGTTAGCGAGCAGACACTGTCAATGTTTGCAATGTTGAGTAATTCAAGGGCCATAACTCTAGAGATACTGATCCGAGCTGGCTGGTTAGTGTACTTGACCTAGATTTATAGAGATACACCCTCTGTATAAGTTATATTTAGTTCTGAAAAAAAATTACTGTAGTTATCAAGCGGACACTGTCCATTTTGGCAATTTTGATCCATTCAAAGTGCTGGTCAGCACCCTCTGGTTGTCAAACTTGGCCTAGATTTTATAATAATAAATCTTCTGTATAAGTACTGTTGACAGCAAAGAAAAATTCACTGTTTATCAGGATGACACAGTCAATTTTGGCAACTTTGACCAATTCAAGGGCCATAATTCTGGAGATACTGTATTCACACTTAGCCTATATTTTGTGTAAGTTTAGTTTAGTTCTGATATAAAATACTCCAACTGCTACACCATCCGTTCGCCCATGAAAACATCATACACCCTGTTTTTCAAAACCGGCATATAAAAAAGCTGACTGGGTAAATAAATTTGTTTCTATCAAATTGTGAAAAGTGCCATAATCATAATTATGCACAACTACATTATGCCTATCTAAAGAATATAAAATTTTCGTATGGGCATGATAGTTAAAAATATTTGTGATATATAAACCAATTAGGTGACACAGAAACACTGAACAAACTTATGACATTTTTAAAGGAATATTTACAATTTACACTTTAGTTCATATAATCCACTAACCTGTATTGTTACCATGCACTCTGTAATTCCAGTCAAGACCCATTACTCTGTCAAAATTCTGCAAGTAGAAAATAGTAAGTGTATACTGACAAACTTTCAATGAAATAAGCTTATTATCCCATCAGCAGCGGATCTTTAAAAGTTAGAATTTCTGAGTTGATGTTTAAGTTCGTCTGTATCAAAATTTGCATACATTCAAAGTTTTTCTTTATCTTTTAACTTAAGTTTTCTCAACATCTATGCATAATTTTAAGTGGATTTCTATATCTCTGCATAACTTTCTGTATGTCTGCATAGTTTTTAAAATTCAGTTTTGGATCTTAGCATACTTACAATGTTAAAGAGATTCAAATGACAAAGTAAAACAAGAGGGCCCTGAGGGCCGGTCAGTAGGTCACATTCCACATGACACAGATTCGAACTTGACCTAAAGATCATCAAGGTTAACATTCTGACCAAGTTTTGAAGATACAGTCATAAATGTGGCCTCTAGAGTGTTAACAAGCTTTTCCTTTGATTTGACCTGGTGACCTAGTTTTTGACTTCACCTGACCCAAATTTGAACTTTACCTACAGATAATCAAGATTAACATTCTGACCAAGCTTCATGAAGATAAAGTCATAAATGTGGCCTCTAGAGTTTTAACTAGCTTTTCCTCTGATTTGACCTGGTGACCTAGTTTTTGACCCCACCTGACCCAGATTTCAACTTGACCTAAAGATCATCAAGGTTAACATTCTGACCAAGTTTCATTAAGATATAGTCATAAATGTGGCATCTTGAGTGTTAACAAGCTTCACGTTTGATTTGACCTGGTTACCTAGTTTCTGACTCCACTTGACCTAGACTTTAACTTGACCTATAAATCATCAAGATTAACATTCTGACCAAGTTTCATAGAGATATTATCATAAATGTGGCCTCAAGAATGTGAACAAGCTTTACATTTGATTTGACCTTGTGACCTAGTTTTTGACCTCAACAAGATTATCATTCTGACCAAGTTTCATGAAGATACAGTCATAAATGTGGCCTCTAGAGTGTTAACAAGCTTTTCTTTTGTTTTGACCTGGTGACCTAGTTTTTGACCCCAGATGACCCAATATCGAACTCGTCCAAGATTTTATTGAGAGTAACATTCTGACCAAGTTTCATTAAGATTGGGCCAAAATTGTGACCTCTATAGTGTTAACAGTCAAATTGTTGAAGACGGACAGTCGGCGGACACAAGGCGATCACAAAAGCTCACCTTTGAGCACTTCGTGATCAGGTGAGCTAAAAAACTGTGTTCCCTCAATGCCAAATTCTGCTACATCTACTATATGTTATTTAATATTTCTTAGCTAATAAGCTTTATCCTTGAAAACGTGCATCAAACATGCATTACAGCTGTAACTGCTAAATCAGGTATCCTGAAATCGTATCATTTCTGACTGTTTCACAATTTGCAAGCTTATCACTTCAGACTTTTAGACTGGTTGCATTCCTTTACTTCAATGAAAAGGAAGTGACTGCCAGTGTGCATGAAGGGCTCAGCATTTATCTTGCCAAGAGATCTCCCTGGCTGTCAAAATAATGCACATAAAGCTTTGCCAAGGACATAAGGCCCAGGATATAGGTCTACATACACTAATTTTTGTCATATCTTTTGCCAGAATGCTACTGTAAAACTGTACACATTTCAGATTTAGTTTTTGTCATATTCAAATTACAGCAATATTTCAACTGTTTTAAAGTTATGTAGCAGTGCCCTTTGAATTCTTAATACTTTGTTAACTATGTATATATGATTGGCCAGCAAACATCTAGCAAAAATTGTTTCAGATTTTCATCCTTATCTAAAGGAAGCCACTAAGGTTATTTTTTCCCCAGTGGTGATACAGATATTTGTAAAACAAGAGGAACATGATGGCCCTAGATTCCTCACACATGTTTCACAGCACAAACATGTTTCGTTTTTAAAAGTACTAACATGATTTGCTAAAATTGAGTCAATGCCAAAATGGATACCCACTTAAGTTTAGCCTTTGTTAACGAATTCTGTTATCGAAGGAAATATCCCAACTTCAATACAATGCACTTTTCCAAAATTGGGTAATTACCATACATGAATCAAGGCTTCTTTCCAAATGCTTGTCTTGAAGTAATCTTTTATAACACTCTACAGGAACAAAAAAAGTTGTTTTGACAGAAGCAACAGACATAGAACCTTCATCTGTCAACAGTCTGAAATACCCCAACATATACAGAACCCTGACATAGAACCTCCATCCTGTCAACAGTCTGAAATATCCCGACATTAAGAACCTCTATCCCTTAAACAGTCTGAAAAACCCCGACATAGAACCTCCATCCCGTAAACAGTCTGAAATACCCCGACACAGAACCTCCATCCCATTAACAGTCTGAAATACCCTAACATAGAACCTCCATCCCATAAACAGTCTTGTAGGTGGGCCGGTGGTCTAGTGGTAACATGCTTGACTGCCAATCCAGAGGTCCGGGGTTCGAATCCCGATCCAGGAACTGGAAATTTCTGAGATGCTCTTGAGTGTCTCCCACCTGACTAAGATGCCTGTACTGGCTCTTCCCAGGAAAGACGGCTTCGCGTGTATTGGTGCTATACACCGGGCACATTAAAGAACCAGACTGTATTCGCAAAGAGCTAGGCTAAGTTAGCCGGACAGGCCTGTATCTCTCTCCGTTCTCTCTGTCTGTTGGGGGGGGGGGGGGGGGGGGGGGGGGCTTTATCTCACTCTGTCCCTCTGGTCAGATCGCTATGTGTCTGTACTAGTAGAGGATGAATTTCGCACCCTGTGTGGCTGCGTTTGCTATATGTAAAGCGCCTTTGAACGTGTTTATCATGAAAAGGGCGCTATATAAATCTGGTATAATGATAATAATAATAAATACCCTAACATAGAACTTCCATCCAATCAAAAGCCTGAAATAACCCGACATAGAACCTTAATCCCACAAACAGTCTGAAATACCCTAACATAGAACTTCCATTCCATCAACAGTCTGAAACACCCTGACATAGAACTTCCATTCCATCAACGTCTAAAATACCCCGACATAGAGCTTCCATTCCATCAACAGTCTGAAACACCCTGACATAGAACTTCCATTCAATCAACAGTCTGAAACACCCTGACATAGAACTTCCATTCCATCAACGTCTGAAATACCCCGACATAGAACTTCCATTCCATCAACAGTGTGAAACACACTGACATAGGACCTCCAACCCGCCAACATTCTGAAATACCCTAACATAGAACTTCCATCCTGTAAAAAGTCTGAAATACCCTGACATAGAACCTCCATCCCACAGACAGTCTGAAAAACCCTAACATAGAACTTCTATCCCATTAACAGTCTGAAATTGCCCGACATAGAACTTCCATCCCATAAAAAGTCTAAAATAACCCGACATAGAACCTTAGTCCCATAAACAGTCTGAAATACCCTGACATAGAACTTCCATCCCATCAACAGTCTGAAATACCACGACATAGAACTTCCATACCGTCAACAGTCTGAAGTACCCCGACATAGGACCTCCATCCCGTCAACAGTCTTAAATACGCTAACATAAAACTTCCATCCTGTAAACAGTCTGAAATACCCCAACATAAAACTTCCATCCCGTCAACAGTCTGAAATACGCTAACATAAAACTTCCATCCTGTAAACAGTCTGAAATACCCCAACATAAAACTTCCATCCCGTCAACAGTCTGTAATACCCTGACATAGAACTTCCATCCCGTCAACAGTCTGATATACCCTAGGTAACATAAAACTTCCATCCCATCAACAGTCTGAAATACCCTAACATAGAATTTCCATCCTGTAAACAGTCTGAAATACCCAAACATAGAACTTCCATCCCATCAACAGTCTGAAATACCCTAACATAGAACATCCATCCTATAGACAGTCTGAAATACCCTAATATAGAATATCAATCCCATAGACAGTCTGAAACATCCTAACATAGAACTTCGTTTCCATCAACAGTCTGAAATACCCTAACATAGGACTTCCATCCCATAGACATTCTGAAACACCCTGACATAGAACTTCCATCCTATCAACAGTCTGAAATACCCTGACATAGAATTTCCATCCCGTAAACAGTCTGAAATACCCCAACATAGAACCTTCATCCCATCAACAGTCTGAAATACCCTGACATAGAACTTTATTTCCAACAACAGTCTGAAATACCCCGACATAGAACTTCCATCCCATAAACTGTCTGAAATACCCTGACATAGAACTTCCATCCCATCAACAGTCTGAAATACCCCGACATAAAACTTCCATCCCATCAAAAGCCTGAAATAACCCGACATAGAACCTTAATCCCACAAACAGTCTGAAATACCCCGACATAGAACTTCCATTCCATCAACAGTCTGAAACACCCTGACATAGAACTTCCATTCCATCAACGTCTGAAATACCCTGACATAGAACTTCCATTCCATCAACAGTCTGAAACACGCTGACATAGGACCTCCAACCTGTCAACATTCTGAAATACCCTAACATAGAACTTCCATCCTGTAAACAGTCTGAAATACCCTGACACAGAACCTCCATCCCACAGACAGTCTGAAATACCCCAACATAGAACTTCTATCCCATTAACAGTCTGAAATTGCCCGACATAGAACTTCCATCCCATCAAAAGTCTAAAATAACCCGACATAGAACCTAAGTCCCATAAACAGTCTGAAATACCCCGACATAGAACTTCCATCCCATCAACAGTCTGAAATACCACGACACAGAACTCCCATCCCGTCAACAGTCTGAAATACCCCGACATAGAACTTCCATTCCATCAACAGTCTGAAACACCCTGACATAGGACCTCCATCCCGTCAACAGTCTGAAATACGCTAACATAAAACTTCCATCCTGTAACCAGTCTGAAATACCCCAACATAAAACTTCCATCCCGTCAACAGTCTGAAATACTGTGACATAGAACTTCCATCCTGTCAACAGTCTGAAATACCCTAACATAAAACTTCCATCCCATCAACAGTCTGAAATACCCTAACATAGAATTTCCATCCTGTAAACAGTCTGAAATACCCAAACATAGAACTTCCATCCCATCAACAGTCTGAAATACCCTAACATAGAACATCCATCCTATAGACAGTCTGAAATACCCTAATATAGAATATCAATCCCGTAGACAGTCTGAAATATCCTAACATAGAACTTTGTTTCCATCAACAGTCTGAAATACCCTAACATAGGACTTCCATCCCATAGACATTCTGAAACACCCTGACATAGAACTTCCATCCCATCAACAGTCTGAAATACCCTGACATAGAATTTCCATCCCGTAAACAGTCTGAAATACCCTGTCATAGAACTTCCATCCCATCAACAGTCTGAAATACCCTGACATAGGACTTCCATCCCATAGACATTCTGAAACACCCTGACATAGAACTTCCATCCCATCAACAGTCTGAAATACCCTGACATAGAATTTCCATCCCGTCAACAGTCTGTAATACCCTTACATAGAACTTCCATCCCGTCAACAGTCTGAAATACCCAACATAAAACTTCCATCCCATCAACAGTCTGAAATACCCTAACATAGAATTTCCATCCTGTAAACAGTCTGAAATACCCAAACATAGAACTTCCATCCCATCAACAGTCTGAAATACCCTAACATAGAACATCCATCCTATAGACAGTCTGAAATACCCTAATATAGAATATCAATCCCATAGACAGTCTGAAACATCCTAACATAGAACTTTGTTTCCATCAACAGTCTGAAATACCCTAACATAGGACTTCCATCCCATAGACATTCTGAAACACCCTGACATAGAACTTCCATCCTATCAACAGTCTGAAATACCCTGACATAGAATGTCCATCCCGTAAACAGTCTGAAATACCCCAACATAGAACCTTCATCCCATCAACAGTCTGAAATACCCTGACATAAAACTTTGTTTCCAACAACAGTCTGAAATACCCCGACATAGAACTTCCATCCCATAAACTGTCTGAAATACCCTGACATAGAACTTCCATCCCATCAACAGTCTGAAATACCCCGACATAAAACTTCCATCCCATCAAAAGGCTGAAATAACCCGACATAGAACCTTAATCCCACAAACAGTCTGAAATACCCCGACATAGAACTTCCATTCCATCAACAGTCTGAAACACCCTGACATAGAACTTCCATTCCATCAATGTCTGAAATACCCTGACATAGAACTTCCATTCCATCAACAGTCTGAAACACGCTGACATAGGACCTCCAACCAGTCAACATTCTGAAATACCCTAACATAGAACTTCCATCCTGTAAACAGTCTGAAATACCCTGACACAGAACCTCCATCCCACAGACAGTCTGAAATACCCCAACATAGAACTTCTATCCCATTAACAGTCTGAAATTGCCCGACATAGAACTTCCATCCCATCAAAAGTCTAAAATAACCCGACATAGAACCTAAGTCCCATAAACAGTCTGAAATACCCCGACATAGAACTTCCATCCCATCAACAGTCTGAAATACCACGACACAGAACTCCCATCCCGTCAACAGTCTGAAATACCCCGACATAGAACTTCCATTCCATCAACAGTCTGAAACACCCTGACATAGGACCTCCATCCCGTCAACAGTCTGAAATACGCTAACATAAAACTTCCATCCTGTAACCAGTCTGAAATACCCCAACATAAAACTTCCATCCCATCAACAGTCTGAAATACTGTGACATAGAACTTCCATCCTGTCAACAGTCTGAAATACCCTAACATAAAACTTCCATCCCATCAACAGTCTGAAATACCCTAACATAGAATTTTTTCCATCCTGTAAACAGTCTGAAATACCCAAACATAGAACTTCCATCCCATCAACAGTCTGAAATACCCTAACATAGAACATCCATCCTATAGACAGTCTGAAATACCCTTATATAGAATATCAATCCCGTAGACAGTCTGAAATATCCTAACATAGAACTTTGTTTCAATCAACAGTCTGAAATACCCTAACATAGGACTTCCATCCCATAGACATTCTGAAACACCCTGACATAGAACTTCCATCCCATCAACAGTCTGAAATACCCTGACATAGAACTTCCATCCCGTAAACAGTCTGAAATACCCTGTCATAGAACTTCCATCCCATCAACAGTCTGAAATACCCTGACACAGAACTTCCATCCCGTAAACAGTCTGAAATACCCCAACATAGAACCTTCATCCCATCAACAGTCTGAAATATCCTAACATAGAACTTTGTTTCCATCAACAGTCTGAAATACCCTAACATAGGACTTCCATCCCATAGACATTCTGAAACACCCTGACATAGAACTTCCATCCCATCAACAGTCTGAAATACCCTGAACAGAACTTCCATCCCGTAAACAGTCTGAAATAACCTGACATAGAACTTCCATCCCATCAACAGTCTGAAATACCCTGACATAGAACTTCCATCCCGTAAACAGTCTGAAATACCCCGACATAGAACCTTCATCCTATCAACAGTCTGAAATACCCTGACATAGAACTTCCATCCCGTAAACAGTCTGAAATACCCTGATATAGAACTTCCATCCCATCAACAGTCTGAAATACCCTGACATAGAACTTCCATCCCATAAACAGTCTGAAATACCCTTACATAGAACTTCGTTTCCCGTCAACAGTCTGAATTACCCTAACATAGAACTTTGTTTCCATCAACAGTTTGAAATACCCTAACATAGGACTTCCATCCCATAGACATTCTGAAACACCCTGACATAGAACTTCCATCCTGTAAACAGTCTGAAATACCCTGACATAGAACTTCCATCCCGTAAACAGTCTGAAATACCCTGACATAGAACTTCCATCCCGTAAATAGTCTGAAATACCCTGACATAGAACTTCCATCCCGTAAACAGTCTGAAATACCCTGACATAGAACTTCCATTCCATCAACAGTCTGAAATACCCTTACATAAAACTTCCATCCCATCAACAGTCTGAAATACCCTGACATAGAACTTCCATCCCGTAAACAGTCTGAAATACCCCGACATAGAACCTTCATCCCATCAACAGTCTGAAATACCCTGACATAGAACTTCCATCCCGTAAACAGTCTGAAATACCCTGACATAGAACTTCCATTCCGTCAACAGTCTGAAATACCCTGACATAGAACTTCCATCCAATCAACTGTCTGAAATACCCCGACACAGAGCATGTTTGTACATAGAATAACATTTCCGCAAGAGTTGGTGAGCTTTGTTTTTAAAATATGAATTTGCTTTCTCTCTGGTTTTATTATTTTCACATAAAGGCCACAAACTGCACAAAGGAAATAAAAACTTACCTAAGGAAAATCACCCAGACCCCTTAATTTCTGTAGGTAAGTATCATTATGAGTCTATGTGAACATCCTATACACTTGAAAAGCTGGTCTTCTGACACATTTCAAAATAAAGTTCTGGAAAATTTGAACAGTAAATAGTTAGAAGGGTTATTTCCTCCAGAAATAATTAGTTTAAGCAAAAGTATAAACAAATTAGAACAATCTGTGTGCAGACATTTGAACACCTTGGTAAATGTTAAACTGAACATTCTAATTACACTGTGCCACATGTATCACCCAAATCACCGAAAGCAGCTTCAAGCAAAATCTGTTGTGAAAATAATCACAATATGAGATATATCTTTCAAACTTTGAAAACTGGTCGAGAGACTGACAACAGAAGCAACAATATGACATATTCTTCTCAGTCCCCGTTAAGTTACAAGGGTACCGGAAACATCAATATTCTTCAATACACCGACGACTGAATTTCATATCGTGTACTTGACGTAATTTAATGTATTGTCAATCTTATTCAAGCTATTGAACAAATCCATAATGTTAACATTACATTTATACGTGTAGATTATCTTTGCATCGTGAAATATGTGCTCGTTCTTAAGTGAAAGAATATTGCGCTCCTCAAGTCATGCAATATTTCCACTGCAGAACTTGTGCATATTTCCCCGATACAAAGCTAATAACCTATCTCATTTTCATTACTGTCAAATATCGAAAACATTCATCTTATTTCTGTATGTTTTGAAATAATCTGCTTTGTAAAAGGCGCAAGAATGTGAAAGAATTAATTATATTCTTCAAGCCTATCATCACACTTCCAAAACTGATCTCTTCTGGCCAGGTGCATTAACTTGAATTGATGAAAACTCTTTGTCAGCAAATACTTTCATGAAATTACAACAGAATGGTAAGTTGATTATTCTGTAATAAGGCATACTTACCAGTTTTTATAGATGAAGATACAGCTATCTCTGATGATATTCATTATAAAGTGGTTGAAATGTTGATCAGTTACTGTTTTGATATAAAAAATAGACCATTTGTGAGAGCAATGTATTTTGCATTGGTCTTTAAAGCCCTGCTCAACGACTATTCAAATTCTGTTGTGTGTATGCAACCCATGATTACAATCGGTAACAGTTAATGGCCACGTCCCACACTTTAGCATGCAAAACCACAGGTATTTTATATAGAATTTTATAGGGGTATAACAATACATTGAAATATCAATGCATTGCGATCCTGAGTGTCCTGATAGTATGTATCGATAGAAATAACAATAACAATCGCCGATAGTTCCTTCAACAATCAATAGTTTTGATAGTTTTGAAATTTTAGAATAATAGAATAATTTATAAACCAAGAAACAGAACCAGCTTTCATTTGTGCCTCGGAAAATGTTTACGTCTCCATTACAATAATTAACCTCACAGAATTAAACTACCATAAAGGACTGAGAAGTCTGGGAGATAATTAATAAATTTAGTTTCTTAAAAACTTTTATTAAATATATTGAAATAACCTGTTAATCTTAAATGAGAAAAAGTACTATGGACATGGAGAAAGTAGGCTACTTGTATGATATAGCAAACTGTTCGGTATGGCCCTTCATTTAGTGCTAATACACCTTAGTCCGATCTGTCAATTTTCGTCTTTTTCGATGCTTTGGGTTATTAAACACGTTGACATTTGCAACAAAATGGCTGGTTCGTTTGAGTATACCTTGCACAGGTTTATTGTTTTACTTATTGTTTCGAAGGTAAGAAATAGAAACAAGAGGACCATGATGGTCCTGAATCGCTAACCTGTCTCCACATGACCCAGTTTTCATGAAGATTCATTGAAAAATATGGCTTCTAGAAAGGTCAAAAGGTTTTTCTATTATTTGACCTAATAACCTAGTTTTTGAAGGCACATGACCCAGTTTTGAACTTGATCTAGATATTATCAAGGTGAACATACTCACATATTTTCATGAAGATCTCATGAAGAGTATGGCCTCTAGAGAGGTCACAAGGTTTTTCTATTTTTATACCTACTGACTTAGTTTTGACCACAGGTGACCCAGTTTCAAACTTTATCTAGATATCATCAACAGGGTTTTTTCTTGCTGTTTTGGGAACATAGCCTATACCCCCAAAATTGGGAATTTTGACGCGTAAATGTTCCAGATTGGGAAATATTTAGTCCCATAGAATAAAGTAAGGATGTGTTTAAGCACTTTCTCATACACTTGTTTCACATTGTACAACCTCTTGAACATACTGTCATTACAAAATTGTCCATAATTTGGTCAATGTTTGTGCAATTTTGATGATTTTTTTTTCAGAATGTAGATTGGGAATTTTTGCACTCATTTTGGGAAAAAAACATACTATTTGGCATTGGGAATATAGCCCAATAACGGCTATAAAAACGGCCGAAAAAAAACCCTGATCAAGGTGAACATTCAGACCAATTTTCATGAAGATCCATTGAAAAATATGGCTTCTAGAGTGGTCAAAAGGTTTTTCTATTTTTAGACCTACTGACCTAGTTTTTGACCGCAGTTGACCCAGTTTCGAACCTGACCTAGATATCATCAAGATGAATATTCAGACCAACTTTCATACAGATCCCATGAAAAATATGGCCTCTAGAGAGGTCACAACGCTTTTTTATTATTTGACCTACTGACCTAGTTTTTGATGGCATGTAACCCAGTTTCAAACTCGAACTAGATATCATCAAGACGAACATCCTGACCAATTTTCATGAAGATCCATTGAAAAGTATGGCCTCTAGAGAGGTCACAAGGTTTTTCTATTTTTAGACCTACTGACCTAGTTTTTGACCGCAGTTGACCCAGTTTCGAATTTGACCTAGATATCATCAAGATGAATATTCAGACCAACTTTCATACAGATCCCATGAAAAATACGGCCTCTAGAGAGGTCACAAGGTTTTTCTATTATTTGACCTACTGACCTAGATTTTGATGGCACGTGACCCATTTCGAACTTGACCTAGATATCATCATAGTGAACATTCTGACCAATTTTCATGAAGATCCATTGAAAAGTACGGCCTCTAGAGACGTCACAAGGTTTTTCTATTTTTAGACCTACTGACCTAGTTTTTGACCGCAGCTGACCAAGTTTCAAACTTGATCTAGATATCATTAAGATGAACATTCAAACCAACTTTCATACAGATCCCATGAAAAATATGGCCTCTAGAAAGGTCACAAGGTTTTTCTATTATTTGACCTACTGACCTAGTTATTGAAGGCACGTGACCCAGTTTCGAACTTGACCTAGATATCATCAAAGTAAACATTCTGACCAATTTTCATGAAGATCCATTGAAAAGTATGGCCTCTAGAGAGGTCACAAGGTTTTTCTATTTTTAGACCTACTGACCTAGTTTTTGACCGCAGTTGACCCAGTTTCAAACAGGACCTAGATATCATCAAGATAAACGTTCTGACCAACTTTCATAAAGATCTTATGAAAAATGTGACCTCTAGAGTGGTCACAAGCAAAAGTTACAGACGGACGCACGCATGCACGGACGGACGCCACGCGATCACAAAAGCTCACCTTGTCACTTTGTGACAGGTGAGCTAAAAATGGTAAAAATATTTAATGTTAGATTTATTTCTGTCCATTTCAGTTATACAAACAACTCAATATGTATTAACAGCAATTATAAAAAGCGCCCCGTCTTACACTGTGTAATAATGCCAGTTGGTAGTTTTACTGTATAAAACATGGTCAGGCTGACAACTATTGCAATAGTATCGCAATAGTTACCTGCAATAGAATAGTATCACAATAATTTTTCAGCAATATCAATAGTATTGCAATAGTCAAAATTGGCCTCAACAATCACCCCTAGAATTTTATATAAAATAGACTCTATTTTGACAGGTGTCACTGTTCATAGTCAGGATTTTCATGCTTTTTCAGTTACAATTTAAGGTTAAAAAGTAGGATTGGAGCAGGTCTTTAACCTCAACATGTAACAATTGAAACAGTATATAGTTTCAGAAATTAGCTGTCTGTAAAACACAAATGCCTTCCATGATGACCTGTTACATTTTCAGTCCCAAGATCACTGTGACCTTGACCTTTTATCTCCTGACTTCCGAGCCATTATAGGCCATGTACTGATCACAGTCAATCATCCTAAAAAATTTGGAAGTAGAAGGCCAAAGGAATGACCCCCCAAACATAATAAAGGATATCAACTGACCACAGGCAATCATCCAATGAAGTCTGACATATGTAGACCAAAAGTGTTCTTTTCTTATTGAGTGGAAACCATTTTCTTTCTCAAGGTCACTTTGACCTTAACCTTACTGACTTACTGACCCCCCAGAACATCAGAGGTCGTAGGCAATCATCCTATGAAGTTTGAGTACTGTAGACCAAAGAATTTTTCTGTTACTGAGCAGAAACAGTTTTCAATCTCAAAGATAATGCGACCTTGACTTTTGACATACTGTCCCCATACAAAAAAGCAATATGGTCATTCACTGACCAAAGGCAATCATCCTACGACATCTGACAACTGTTGGCCAAGCATTCTTTAGATATTGAGTAAAAACCATTTTAAGTCTAAATTCATTTGTTTGATTTGGATTTAGGGCCATTTCTCATGTAATGGCTGGCAGTTAACCTAACCAGTTTTTTCTGGATTCTGTACCAGTACTTACCTGTTCTCTGTTAGAAACTACCAACTTCTCCACACAAATCTGAGGTGTAAGACAAATGATTTCAGAAACAATGTCTTTCATAAAATCGTCACAGAGAACATACCAAAGGATCTAACTCAAGACCATGCGATCCATAGATCTGCACTCTCTCTACTGAGCTCAGCTTGCAAGCTTTCAGTCTCAATGTCATTGTGACTTTGATCTTTTACCTACTGCATCCTGAACAGAAGGCATTATTTACTGACAAAAGACAATCATCCACTGTAGGCCACAGCATACTTTATTATTGAACAAAAGCTATTTTCAGTCTTGCAGTCACTGTGACCTTGACCCTTGACCTCCAAAATTCAATATGGGTCATCTACAGGCCGCATGCAATCATCCTATTATGTTTAACTACAGTGAGACCAAGCATTCTTTATTCAATGAGCGAAAACATAATGGTCTAACGATCAAGCGACAGACAGACCAACAGACAATGAGTAAAACAATATACCACCTTTTTTACCAAGAGGTGGGTGGGGCAAAAAATATCCCAATTAAGATGAAGTTCATGAGTTAACGCACTTTCATGAACAGTTCCTGATCATTCCTGAACAACCCATGAATGGTTCATGACCAATTGAGGCCAAAGCAACTTAAATGAAGCAAAAACTAACAAGGATAAGAGAAAACTAGCAGCAACCACCTAGCCATGTAAGCAAACTTTCTATGAAACAGATACTGAATAACTTCTGCAAAGTAACTACAGAAGATGCATGTATCTCATATTCAAGACCTAGCTGGCTGACCAGTTACAGTTGTTAGTATAGCACAGTCTAGACAAACATCTTCGATTTGTTTCACATACAGTCAAACTCGCTTTATACGAACTCATCCGGACCTAAGAAATATGTTCGTATCAAACGAAATTCGTATTAATGAATGTATGACCAGGTAATTTGTCCGAGCAATTTGGGCAGTATCACCGGTATCATCGATGAATAGATTCCAATATTATGATACATGAAAGTAGTGAATAGTTTTAAACTGATTAAGTTAATTCATTCAGATAACATTGAAATTACTCAAGAAAAGTCATACTTAAACAGGTAAAACTGTATTAATTCAAATTTTAATGTGCGGTCGAGGTCAAGAGCGCCAAATTATATCCACCGCCAACATTGATGCTTGTACTATATAACAAGCATTCTAAGAGGTATAAAAGTTTGTATATTTAGGAAGACACAGCCTACCTGTATCGACACTAGAACGAATAATGTGTATACATTTTTTTACACCTCTTTAAATCTTGACCTGTTAATTGATTAAATTATTTTATATTTACATGATATACAAAGGACCGAGTGTTTGTTTGTGAATAGGTGTGAACTACTCCATTGTCCAATTACCAAGCGGCACAAGCTTGACCATATTATTATTTTCAACACATTTTATAACGGCCACGACTTATAAAGTTAATTCGTATCAAAAGATGGAAAAGTATAATATTTAAGCTTATTGGGACTTCCAAAATGTGTTCGTATCTACCGATTATTCGTATCAAGCGAGTTCGCTATTACCGAAATAATTTTACAAAGAAAATAGAAGGACCCGGCAGGGGAATTCGGACTTAGTTCGTTTAATCAGAAAATTCGTATCAAGCGAGTTCGTATTAAGTGGACTCGACTGTATTTATAACGTGTACAAACATTTATAATGTGTACAACTACCAGTACATCTTTTAGCAATATGAAGTATATCAGCTGCATAGAAAAAGTAAGTGCCTCCGACTTTAATTAAAATCTCAGCTACCAGCTATCCCTACTTACAAACACAAAGAACTGACAATTTTGTTCCCTTGATCCAAAAACAACTACTCAGTTATTCAATTATTTTCAAGTATCTAGTGCTCTCATCTAATTTCCCCTAGTTTATGTAAGGAAATACTGTGCTAACATGTTGGAGAACTAATTATATCCTTCAAGTGTTTCACCTATCAGTGGCTGATGTTCAGTGACAAGAAAGTTCAGTTACCAATACCCTGAATATTGTGTTGTTACCTTTTGTATCTGAATGAAACTTTCCTTGTAACCCTGAACAAGAGCGCCATGTTGGCAAAAAGTACAAATTGTGGTATATTTTAAACAAGCAAACTTTGTAGGACTTAAATCATTTAGTTGGTTTTGCTATGGTGGAGAAGTGTGTGAAGTATTATTTAGTTGTGATGCGTTAGTAACTAAAATAGTAATTTGCTGCCAGTGGCAAACTGAATATTGTTGCTCGGCAATGTTCGATAGAAATTGAATAAATGCAGCAAATATTACTTTCATGTACAGATAAGAACAGCATACAAACCAACATTCTATACTCTTTTTGAGAAATTGTTACTAATTTAGCTATATCCTTTAAAATAAACTTTCCAAACTTTGCTGGCAAACAGGATTCATGTGCTAGTACGTATCGCAAATGAAAAGCAGTTTTAAATTTTAAATAAAGTCAGTATAACCTTAAGTACAATGAATTCCTAAATGAAATGTATAAAAAGTTATTGCATGTGTTAGACTCTTAATTCTGACATTCCTGTGCAGTTTTTCGCTACGTGAGGAGCTTTAGTCACTCCATTGATTACTGATTACTGACAAACCATTAATCTCAGCATTTTCAATGTGTCTCAATAATTTTTACCAGAAATAGGAAGAAAACCCCAATTCCAACATCAATAAATAACACAAAAACCTCCCCAGTTACAGTTTTATGTGACAGTCAGCCTAACTAGACTGGTTTCAGAAAACAGGAACATGACAATCAATGTGTCGCAGAAGCTTGCTGGTAATTCCTTCCAAGCATCTATAAATCTTCTCTAATAAGACACAGTCTGACCTGTTGCTTTCAGAGAAATTCCAGCAAAAACAGAACTTTATACAGACTTTTCTATTGGTAACTGACAACAATGGTCAACCGAAGATTGTTATTTCAAACAAAACACAGAATGTCAAAGTTCAATCATCCTTATAAATGAGCTACAGTCAATTTTACACATACTTCAGACTTGTGTAAAGTTTCATCATTTTTATATATTTTTCTGTTTTCATTTTCTTCTCAAATAAGGTCACAGTGTATGCACCTTTTTGAGAAATTTAAGCTAGAGGTAAGACTAATTTTTGCAGATCTGTACATGAATCAGGATTAATGCACTCATGCTCTTTCACAGGAATGAGGAATTTGTTCATATCAACAGGCTGACATCTTGTAACTAAAAATTGTGGATGTGTTTTCCTTTTCCATCTGCATTCACACATAGTATTACCATAGAGCTACATTGAATTCCAGACTGAACCTCTGGCACATTTTTGCTAAAATTTTGTTTACATTACAGGTTAAAAGTGTCAGCTAATCAGAGATGATTCACAGCTGTCCTTTGTGAAGCAATCAAAATTGTCCATGAAAAGATGGACTGCTTTCTGTATTATCTGATGTAAGTTAATTTGTAAGTATCTGATTAGAGAACACCCTTACTAATCACAGTCATTTTGTATCTCCATACCAAGTATTTTTCATAGATGCTGCTTGAACTTGCACTTTTTTAAATTAAAGATTGACATAAATCGTAAACTAACATTTATATATTTTTTTCAGCAAAAATAAATCAATTTTAACCCAACAAGGGAAACAACTCAGGTCATACAAGACTGGTTTTCGAAACATGTTCAGTGAAACTTTTATGAGTGAATACAAACAGCAAACAGTACAAACACATACAAAGCCAATGAACCTGAGAGACAAACAGTTACTGTAGTTTTTAATTAATCAAATGGCAATAACTTCAGCCTATTTAGGAAGATTCTTGCGGCATTTGCTGGTAGGAGTCATTCACTTGTGCGGGTCATAGGTTAAGTCATTCTCAAATAAGAGCCTGCTCAAAAACTTTGAAACCTTTCCACCACATACTTGCTTACACGAACAAGAGGTCATGATGATCCTATATCCCTCACCTGTTAAACCTGGCCTTGGAATAATCAAGATAAACATTCTGACCAAGTTTCATGAAGATAGGGTCATAAATGTGGCCTCTAAAGTGTTAATAAGCTTTTCCTTTGATTTGAGCAAGTGACCTAGTTTTTGAACCTACATGACCCAGTTTCAAACTTGGCCTAGGAATCATCAAGATAAACATTCTGTACTAAGTTTCATGAAGATAGGGTCATAAATGTGGCCTCAAGAGTGTTTAGAAGATTTTCCTTTGATTTGACCGAGTGACCTAGTTTATGACCCCACATAACCAAGTTTCAAACTTGGCCTAAGAATCATCAAGATAAACATTCTGACCAAGTTTGTATCAAATCAAGGCTTAAATGAAACCTCTATATGGCTGAAAGTGCCGAAATAGAAAATTTTGCCCTTTTCAGGAGCAGGAACTCTGGACAAAATCTGGAGGTCAATGCCTTTAATATAACAATTTCATTGCTAAATGAATTATCCTCAGCCAGCCTACAAGAATCAAAACCTTTGGCACAATTTTATCACAGAATCCTTAACAAAAGCTGTCACAGGAGACAGCGTGCTTAACTATTTCAATGCTGGATAGTGAAACTGAGCACATCTGAGGAAGCTGGAGCTGTCACTGAGTGTTTAATGACTCCAATGGTGGATGAAGATATTGCACAATAGCTCAAGTCCGTGTCCAAAATATTAAGTTATAAGAGAGATAAAAATAAAGTGTACCAAAACGCTAAATAATTATAATTCTAAGCAAAAGGGGACATAATTCATAAAATATTGGTGCAAGAGTTATACACCTTGTGTCATATGATGTGGGTGATGATGTGGGTCAACTACTTCAAATTTGAATCAAATCCATTTAGTTATTTCTAAGATATATAGTGAAAATGCATCAAAATTAACCTTAAATTCTAAGTAAAAGGGGGCATAATTCATGAAAAATTGGTGCCAGAGTTATGCACCTTGTGTCATATGATGTGGGTGATAAGTTGGAACAACTATTTTAAGTTTGAATCAAATCCATCTAGTAATAACAGAAAGAGTGTAAGTGCACCAAAACTTTAACCTCAAATTCTAAGTAAAATGGGGAGATAATTCATCAAATATTGGTGCAAGAGTTATGGCTTTTGTGCCATATGATGTGAGTGATGATGCTGAACAACTATTTTCAGTTTGAATCAAATCCATGTAGTAATAACTGAGATAGAGTGAAAGTGCATCAAAACTTTAACCTGAAATTCTAAGTAAAAGTGGGGGATAATTCATTAAATATTGGTACCAGAGTTATGGACCTTGTGTCATATGATGTGGGAGATGATGTGGAACAACTGCTTTCAGTTTGAATCAAATACATTTAGTAATAATGAAGATAAAGTGAACGTGCGTCAAAACTTTAACCTGAAATTCTAAGTAAAAGGGGGGATAATTCATGAAATATTGGTGCGCAAGTTATGGCCCTTGTGCCATATGATGCGGGTGATGATGAGGAATAAATATTTTAAGTTTGAAACAAATCCATCTAGTAATTAAAGAGATAAGGAGAAAAAAGAGAAAGTGTTAAAAAAAACTTTAACCAAGGTGGGGACGCCGACGCTGACGCCGGGTTGAGTAGGATAGCTCTCCATATACTGCGTATAGTCGAGCTAAAAATGAGTTGGCAATTTGCTCTCTTGACTCAAAACAAATCACTTACTCCATTATTTTCAAGAATTAGAAGTGTTCATCTTGTTTCCCCATTTTGTTTTGTTTTTTAATAAAAATGTTAGAGAATTAATGGTTTTCCTTCATTCTTTCAACAAGGTTGATTTCCTATCACAGACAATGATTGCAAGGAACCAGGTGCTACATGTTAAAATGATGAAAACTCCCCATGTTCCTGTCAGCATTTTACTCTCAAGCATTCATTATGTCCCAATGATAAGTTAATGGTTCCAGAAATAATATACAGTTACCTTTTTTTATTTTTCTTCAAAATTTTTTGTAGTAAATACGAAATACTTTTGATTAACTAATCGTTATAAAGGAAAGCAGTATTGAAAGAATGGAATTTATTTTCATCTACTATCTTCCGTACCCAATGAATTTCCTTTTCTTTTGATAGCACAGACAGACAGACGAACAGTTCAAACACTATAAACCTCCCAGGTCTTCAACACTGGGAGCATAAATATTGAAAATATTGTAGGAGTACTGTACAAAATAAATACATTGACAAGACAATTGTAAACAATAATTATAATACAGTAAAACCTGTCTTATGCAGCCAGCCAAGGGGGTGGGAAAAAGTGGCTGCTTACAGCAGGTGGCTGCTTAATGCAGGTAATTTATAGAATAAATGACCATTTTGGAAAATGAGACACTGACTGCTTAAGACAGGTTGGTTGCTTAATAGAGTTGACCGCAAAAGCTTGTTTTACTGTAGATGCAATAATTTTACATACTTGAGATACATTTTATGTAAACTGACACTAATTACATAGCTAAACTGGCACCAATTATAGAAAATGCTTTTAAATAAATCCTCATAACATCAGTATCGAAACTATACTGAAACTGATTAGCAAGCAACTGACGTGGGATTGACATTGTCAAGGACCACTTCATGAAAATAATGGAATCCATGATTTGCCAATGAGTGCTTCAAGCAGAACAATTCTGAACAAACTGCAACCCTTCCAACTATTCTGTCAAACCTTAAGATATCCATCATATTTGTCATGTTTATCTGTTTTTGTTTTTTGTTTGTTTTAAAAGCGCCATTTTTCAACAGAATTTCAGTTATGTAACAACTAGTGTGTTCCTGGATTCTGTACCAGTACTTACCTGTTCTATGCAAGCAGCTGCCAACTTAATCTCAACATAAATCAGAGGTGGAGGATAAATGATTTCAGACAAAGTGTCCTTTAACTAATTGTCATTAACAATACACACCTCAACCAAAGACTAAAGTCACAACCCTGCATACGGCAGATCTTTGCTCTTCCTAAATTGCAAAACTGAAACCCTTCTAACAAACAGAAGATTAAAGCAACATAAATGTGACAGAGCATGAGATTTTGGGTCCAAATGCAATTTTGGTCAAAAATGGGGTTTTGGGCTAATCTGACAGACTGACCCGTTCTGAGTAAAAATCTTCAATTTGACAACAAAAATCAGTCGTTGTCATGGAGATATTACCACTTTTCGGACACCATGTTTTTGTCTAACTGTACCAAAATTGAGGCAGTATATCTTAATAATGACACCATATTTAAATAATATCAAGATAAAATACATGATAAAATAACAAAAGCAACATGCAATTAATGGAATGTATTTCTTTTTGTCTCTTTCTTTCATGTAGTATAAAAATATTTATGTTCTAAAAATCGTTTCTATAGCAACACTGTTGTTTAACCTCTTTTTTAACAGTTTTTTGATGAATCTGGCAATAAATTACATAGAATGTGAAATAAATACACAATTAACTTTTTCTAGTGTGCTAACAGTTAACAGACAACTGTTTTATGACATTCTTTTGAACAAGATACAGAATTTATTTGATATCAAATTAGACAACATCCCAAAAACTAGGACATTAATCTTATTATTATAGACACTTTATCTATTAAACAGTAAGAAAGAATATCAGGCAAGAAAATATAATTATTAGACTATTATTATCAACTGTGAGTTTGCTAAAATTTCAAAAGACTTAGATTACTGATCAGTGAATCATTACCATGGCAACGATGTGGTATTTTCTTACAAAAATACTAACATTTTTGGCAATTTCTTTGTAATAAATTGAATATTGGAAGTGTTTTTCTATATATTTACATCAAAAGCTGTCTGTTTTCTTATTTAAAAGTAAGAGAGTAGACATCATTCCGTGAAAATTAATGTAATATGGTTTGAGAAATACATAATTTTCAGATACACCTCTCTGTTACAACTATTGCCATTTCAAGGCAGGCTTGTGTAATAACATAGTGCTTTGTTGATGCAATTATTACATATGAAAATATATTCACTAACATAATACAGCTTAACATATATAACATATAAACAAGAAAGATGTTGTTTACATATGATGATATCCAAAATAATTTAAAGGTTAAATTAATGTTACCATGGCAACAATACACTGTTTTCTTAAAACAGTAATTTTTTGTAAATTTTCCAGAAAGAATCAGAACATTCATTTAGCATCTGTTCAGTATACATTTGTTTTACACCACAAATGGTTAATTATGATCATTTATAAAAAACAAACATCATTTCATGTAATATAACTTGTCTTTCAGAACTACATATTTTCCTGATATGCCTACCTGCATTACAGCTCTGCCATTTTATGACAGATTTGTGTTATGACATGTTTTGTTGATGGTTACACATAAAAGATATTTTCTTGCAGAACATAGTCTGATTAGCAGAATATAAAAAAGACACGTGCTGTCTACATAATCAAACAAATCTAAATTTAAGTCAAATTTGTGTTACCATGGCAACTCACAATGTTTTGCAAAAAAATAGCTATTTCTGCAAAGGTCATGTCATGTAAAAATATCTTTTAACACAGTTATAACCATGGATTAACATGATTAATTCTTGAAATAAAATTATATTATATTCAGCCAGTAACAAATATTTTCTGCTATATTGGTAGTTTTCTGCCATTTCTGGAAAAATCCTTCCTACACTCACACTGGCAAGGCAGCTTTTATTGTAAAAATGTTTTTTCCAAAGGTTGTGCTTTAATGTCACACATGTTGTAGTTTTGAAACAACTAGGATTCATTCAACAGACATGTCTTAGTATTTCATGCATGCAGTTTTGGAAAATTTATGTTAAATTCTGTATTGTTAGAACAATTAAGATAGTGCTTCTCAAACAACTTCACAGCTGTCATGACATCAAAACACTACTTTTACCCAATATTTCTCACAGTTGACTAAGTTTTACTTTTTCTTGAAACACATTTGTAATTTGAACTAGAATTTTTAACTTTTTCAGGTCATGAGGGCAGGAAACATGACATTATTTGTGCAATATGGAGTTATTTGCTCATATCAGTATTTGTGACATGCACTCTATTCCACAGGCATGATTTCAGCTGGATGATCAGTAGAACATATTAATTCCTTCTGTTTCATTCCCATTTACATATTCATAGTTCTTTCATCACTGCAAAACAAAAATTCATCAACATTAGAACTTCATTTTAATAAGATTAGTATGAGGTTACAGAATATAAGACTGTAAAGCATCTTTTTAAGCTTAAGAGAGTCTTTTTGTTAAAAACTGACTGAAGGCAGATTTGATAAGTATAAACTCATCCAAGAATCTTACAGTATTCATGCAGAAAAAGTAGCTTTTCAAGAATACATAAACTAGCTAAGATTCCTACAGACTAGACATACAATTCATGCAATCAAACTTAATGTAAACACAAATACTGTAAAAATAATTTTGAAAATATGAAAAAATACATACATGATATATTCAATTATTGTATGTCATTACTTATTCACTTCTTAATATATTACACATATTTGTTGAATGGGTCTATAATCAAAATCATTTCTCTTAAAATGTTATGAATGAAATAGATCATTTATGTTTATGCTACTTTAATGTCTTTATCTTTCTTAGAATAGCAGTATAGTAAGTGTAAAAATGTATGAAGAAATTTACAAACCCCCATAAAATCCAGCTTGTTGTGTATAGACCTTCCTGGAAAATCACTTCACTGTTTAAGGTCATTGCATCAAGCCAAACAATCCTCAGTGGTTGATCTGTAAAATGAAAAAAAATACTGAAAAAGGCTGAAATGTGAGATAAAAATGCCCTGGGCAGTTAGCTCAGTACTTATTTAGCACAAAGACTTCTATAAAAAGAGTAAAAGGTTTGAATTCCTGGCAAGGCTTTCAAAACAGAATGTATCTAAAGTTTATTTATTTTACTAAGTGGTTTTTAGTCACTTGCCAAGAACAGTTATAAAATGGTGAGGAATCCAGAAATAATGGCCAAGTGAACAGTATGCAAATTTAACATGAAAAGCTTCAGAAAAAACTCTCTTTCCAAGTAAAAACAATATTTATTCCTTGTAGAAGTTTTATGTATGGACTGATTTGACATTACATGTAAGAAATTAGTGGTTGAAGCTGACAATAGATGTGTTTCAACTATTCTGAATCAGTCACTTTCATGGCATGGCTATATTTATAAAATGATCAGGGCTTTAACTTTAATATGTAACTAAACATTATGACTGACTGTTGTAATTTTATCTGGCACCAGAGTCACAAGGTCTTCTTGTAATTGTCTTGTATACAGATTCTACTGAGTAAGAGTCAAAACCGATTTAAAAAAAGTTGAATTCATGGCAGATTCAGTAAATAAAATATAGTCTACAATATATTGACACTTGTAAATAAAATGTGAACTGCGCTAAATCTACCTCGAATCTGTCATTAGTGTCAAATCCGGGCTATTTTTGGAAAAGATATCGGACAAAACTGTCGATATGAACTCAAATAATATTTTTAACACTACATATCGCTTAAATACTTACTTACCTTGAGATTCGCTAACTGTCATTCTTTATACAATCGAAATAAATCATCAAATAATTGTTTTTGGTAGTTTCATTTTCTCCGCGACCTTCGATGTTTACAAATGGCGTGTCGATTCAAAGGGCGATAAATTATCAATCATTTAAACTTTTTAAAGAAACGGAATTGCAAAACACGGAAATGTTTATAAATGTCACTTCATTTTTCTCTTGTGGCAAGGTAGAGTATTATTGAAAACAAGAAATGCTTAATTGCCGCGAACACGTGGTAACGTCCATAATTTTTTTGTGACGTAACTTTAATTGATGTTTTCTCAAATGACGTAACGCCGAATTTGGACCCAAAATGTCATGGTGCGTCACAAATATGCTGAAAGAATAATAAATGCAGGCTGCATCATTTTACTGTTAAAATTCACATGACCAAAAAATAACGTCATCAAAGAGTTCTTACAAACAAAGTTTGTTTTGAATTTGTCATTGACTTCAAAATGAATGAAACACTTCTTTTCAAAACTTATCTATACTGTATTAAAGTATTGTCTACATACAGTACAATTATTTTGTATACAATTAAGAACATATCAGACGTTTAAAAATTCATGTTACGATTCAGTAAGTTTGATTGTCCTAAACATTTCCAGAAATATAGAACAATTTGCCAAAATTCTAGACAAAATTAAAGTGTTACATCATATCTCCGAGACAACATTTTAAATTATGATACCTCATATGAACAATATTTATTTATTTATTTGGGTTTTACGGTGCACCAACACAGTATAGGTTATATGGTGCCAAACAGGTCTACAAATTTTGGTTCTACATCTCATTTACATTGAAATAAAAACATGAGGTATGGAATCAAAATTTGCATACCTGCTGGAATCACAGAGTTACTGCAAAACCAAGTGTTAAGACCCTATTAGTCGCCTCTTACGATCATGCAAGGGTAAGGCAGTGGTTCCAATTCTTTTCATACACAGATCGTCCCAGAACCACATGGGGCCTCAGATGAACAAATTATTACAGGACTCCTTATACAAGTTTATGCTGTATGTCAGCTAGATCTATATCCAACACTTTTTCCAGCTAATAAATCAAACATCTAAAAATAAAAGTCTGAAAATTCATTTCTGATGTCATGAAATAAAACACCTTTTGAATGGCTAGGCAGTAAATAGCCAAAACCTTGGATCCTTCAGACCTCGAGCAATAGTTCCGACTATTTACTGCCAAACCATTCATTAAGTGTATAAATTACTATAATACAACACCATTCTTTCTTTTCATCTTTCAGTATATATAGCTAACAATAATAATCTATTTCTGCACACCAGAAGAGCCTCAACTTTCTTATGTATAAAGGAATTAAACTTCAGTTTATATTCATCAGTTTTACCTTGATTGTGACAAAAAACTTATTTAAAAAGGTTATTTAATTTATGAATCCCTTGTTAAGAGGCCCACAACTTAATTACTAGGACCATCACTCCCCATTTTCAAAAAAATTTCTTATATTACAATATTAAATATCAGAGGTAGTTTCACCTTACTACAACCAACAAGAGAAAACCGAATAGTATATGTAACACTCCATTTTATCTCTTCTTTGGAAGAAGTAAAAAATAACCTACCCCTTCTTTTCAAAAAGCAATTATATTTCCCTTTAAAATTATTAGCTCCACTTATCTGAAGTGCTTAAAAATAGAGATAAACCAAAAAACATTGATACAACCCTCCCTTCTAACACTGATGGCTCAAGTACCTACACTTCTAATTGATCCAAGCGGTTTCGGTCACTCCTTATAATTATTTTCAATATGAAATTACCGACTGGGCGGAGCATCAATAACTTGACAGCTCAAACATGATACTCAACCTTTTTTGATGTCACATATGTTTAACCTGTTAACAGTTTATTCTAACCAAACACATGTAAATAAAGAACACAATTATTAGCTAAACAGTTTGCATAGCTTGAAACCCTGGTATCACTACAGCACTAATGCTCACCCCCTTGCAACTTTAAGCAATTTTTTCTGCACTAAATTTGAATAAATTATCAATATATAACCAAAGATGCACAAGTCCTCAGTAAGAGATCATACAGTATCAGAAGTACAGTATTTCTGTCAGCACCCTCATGTTTTCTGACATTTCTCAAAGAAAATGAGCATATTCAAGTGGCGGTGTAGTGGCACTGATGGTTTTCAAATTGTCTTTTCAGTAATACTTCTTAGCAGACATGTTGTCTAAATATTCCCCCAATGTTCCATTATCACCACTCAAATAAACATTTTATCTTTTCTGGAGTGATGGCACATTTTTGGCTGACAACCTTTCGTGCAAGAAAAAAGAGAGCTCCTCTTGTAAGATCTCTCTCCTTTGACATGTTCGTCTCAAGTATTTATGCAGTTTCTAGTTCTCCGGATATATGACAAGTTGTGTAATATATACATATCATTCTCTCTTTTTAATGCTGGTGATGATGTTGTTGTTAATGATGACAATTATGATCTACATGTTGTTGATGATGCTGATGATGATACTTAAAATGAAAATGCCAAGACTGCTAGATTTAAATCATTTTGTAAAGGTTGAAAGCCGTAGCTATTCCACTTTCTGGCTTTCTGACTTTGAGCCCGGAAACAAAGAAAATACAAGAAATTTAGTCAGATCCCTATGACCTTGACCTCTGAGCCACTGTCCCCGAAATTATTAAGGACCTTCGTTTATTGTGATCAAATGTTTGGAAGCTTAAGCTATTTATTAATCAAGTGTCCATAAACCATTTTCAGTTGACAGGTCAATGTGCACTTTACATTCGACCTACTGATCTCACAACACTCCTCAACTAGTGTCTACTCATGCTGTAATGTCTAAAAGCTGTACCTATTACATTTTGTGACAAAGTCAGAACCGAAAAACTGACCAGAAATTTAATCAGGTCCCTATGACCTTGACCTTGGAGACACTGATCCAAAAATCAAAAGGAATCTTATTCTAGTAGTACTTAGTCATTGTTTTATGTTTGGAAGCCTCAGGTAGCTCAGGCGGCAGCTTTCTTTAATCCCGTAATATCCAGAAACAATTTTCAGTCCCAAGGTCACTATGCCGTTGACCTTTCACCTACTGATCCAGAAAACAATAAGGGATGTAGCTATTGAGTTCTGAAATGGAAAATACTGACTGACGGACATGTAACAGACATCATTCAATGATTTACACCAGGGTTCCTGATGTAAGTAAATGCTTTGTATAAAATATATTAATACAGGATTACTGTATGTGGTCAATTAATTTGTTGTGACTCTCACTTTAGAAGTGTACATGAATATCGTATGTGCCATATTTCTGTACACCTGGTGATTTTAAAGGAATAAGTCTTTTTGTCTGATAATCTAAGGCTTTTCATGAACAGGTGGAGCTACAGACTTGCCATTAACCTTATTTTGTTTTCTAAATACAAAGTAAGAGTAGATCATTTGCTGAATTGTCTTAAGGACCCCATTGGAAGTAAGTAATTAATTTTACTTTGATGGGTCATTCCAGGTATTAAGATCATACCTTTTTCTATTTAGTAAATCATAAAAGATACTTGACGTAATTTTTCATGTACCAGTTATGAATTCGAAATGTGTTTTAACATGTTTATTATATTCTAATCAAAACATTTTTCAATCTATATGGGCTATTGTTTACATGTATTTTTAATGCATTAGTTTTATTTAATGTTTTATGATCTTATGCCTGAATAAATTTGATTGATTGATGAAGTGCTCACATGTTTGAGCAGTAAACATTTACAAAATTTCTACCTGTTTTAAGAAAATGATCCTATCACCAGTCGAACCAACAGCTCATAAATCTTATGGGGAAATAGGACAGTTGCCTGTATGATTGTGTATAGGGCAAAAAATTCATACAGGCAGAATTTCTTTAAACTTTGTATACTGGCTGAGAAACAAGTTTAAAATAGAAATATGTATCAAAATTCATAGGTACCCAGGCTTGATCTTGAATTATCTGCCCTTGAAAGTAGATTTTTTTCAGTTTTTTCCAACTTTCAAGGGCAGATAATTCATGGCCAAGGCTGGGTTCCTATGGTTTGTTTTATTTCATATTTCTTTTTTTTGATTTGATTCTCTTGTCAGTAAAAGAAGTCTAAAGAAGAAATTCCTTCAGTAAGAAAATTTTTGCCCCATGTCAATATCTATAGAGTATTAGACTGTTGCAAATGTCCTTAACTATGAACATGACAAAATGATACCGCAAAGTCCTAGTCTTTGTATACTGACCACAAATGAAGTCTAAAACAGAAATAACAAGAGCTGTCATTATTGGTGACAAATGCCCCCGGAGTAGGCCTAAGAATGCCACATTTGTATTCGCAAAAAATCACATATCATTTTGTGACCATGACCTAAGAGGCCTCAGTCAAGGTCACATCTTCTCAATATGGTTAACATTTGAGTCAAATTATTTTCAAATCCCTTGATAAATGGCAGATTTATGGACCAGACAAGAAACACCTTTGACTTCTAAGTGTGACCTTGACCTTGGAGCTAGGGTCTGGGTCTTGCACAAGACACCTCACCTCATTTATGCCAAGTAATTTCAAAATCGCTTCATCAATGGCAGTGTTATGGACAGGACAAGAAACAGATCATGTTAACCTTTGACCTCTAAGTGTGACCTTGACCTTGGAGCTAGGGGTCTGGGTCTTGTGCATGACATGTCGTCTCATTATGGTAAACATTTATGCAAAGTTGTTTTAAAAATCCTTTCATGGATGGCAGAGTTATGGACCGGACAAGAATTTACCGGACACACGCACGCACGCTCGGACGGACAGTGCGATTTTAATATGCCCACCTTCAGGGGCATAAAAATTAAAATATACAGTTCTCGTCTTGATCTTGAATTATCTGCCCTTGAAAATTGGATTTTTTAGTATTTTCTGATTTTCAAGGGCAGATCATTCAAGATCAAGCCTGGGATACCTGTGAATTTTAATACATGTACATATTTCTGTTTTAAATTTGATTCTTGGTCAGTACACAAAGTTTAAAGAAATTCTGCATGTAGGAAAATTTTTGAGCATTGATATTTGGATAAATCCCTAATATCTTGCATTTCTTTTTTTTGAAAGATAGTTGAAGTGTTTACAAGATTCGTTCAGCTTACCAGGATGATTATGATCCGATATTTTATAGTTGCAACCCCTCTAAACATTACCTGTATCTGCATTTTACTGTTTTGAAAACAAAGACATCCAAAAATCAAAAAGTCATTAAATACTTGTCAGATTTATCTGCTGCAATAAACAATTTTATATATTAAAGAGACTTTAATCTTCGGAAATACATTGTCAACAGTTGCAATGGGAAATCTACCCCTACACTGGCTTCCATTATACACAGCAGACCACTGAATTGACACTAGATTGGAGAAACAAAACCCAAATTTTACATTACAGGTCAGACTGTGTCGTAATTTCATGATTTAATGTAGACATAAGTTCATTATAATACCAGAAAATTTCCCAACTGATTTCACTGGGGATTTCCTAACAGAAATATATGCAAAGTATGTTCGGATGTGACAGCAACAGTGAAAAGTTATCGCACTGTCCCAAAACATATTAATATTTGGACTACCGTAGATCTACATGTGCACAGTGATTTTTTTTGCCCTTTTGGGAAAAGGTCTAGTACTGGATAAATTGGGAAATTTAGCAGTATTTTTACTCAGATTGGGAATTTTTATAGTTAATTTATAACAACATTTAGAATGCTTCTTCCTTTAATTCCATGTAAACAGCATCAAACAAACTGTTTAAATGGATAAATCATGGTGAATGTCAATGTAACTAAATTTTCCTTCTGCAATCATCAAAATGCAAACTTAATTTGGTCATTTGGGGAATTTTTGGATGATAATTGGGAAAAAAGATTGCATTTTTCAATTGGGAAAAGGTCCTTTTAGGGGTACTTTATAAGGAAGGAAAAAAATCGCTGTGCGCAGTGAACCACTTCAACAAGTTGCTGAGGCTCCAACCTGCCATTTCTAGATCTATTCTCTTTGACATATATTATTTGAAATGGCTCATATTTCAATACATATTCTCACTTAATTTTGCTCGCTTAATTTGAAACGATTCCGGTTGTATTTTATTTATCCTATTTCCGACACACAATACTCACACTGACTCGTGCAGGCTGTGTGTTTGATTTCCACTAGTCCTATGTTTAACAAATGAGAATTACCTTTTGGCCTTTAGTATGATTAGGACATTGACTAAAGATATGTGTAGCTTTGTGCTGATTCTGTCTGCTTTATTCTGCAACATTTACCCTAACAGCAGACCCTGTTCTGTTCGTGGACACCGTCTCGTGCATATAGCTTGAAAAAAAAACTGTACAGAAACACCGTCCTGATTCCGTTTGTCAGAAATATATTCTGTCCTGTGTACCGCAGTCATTGATCTAATGATAAAACATGTTTAAACCGTAGTCCGAGAACCCGCTCCTCCAACTGAACATTACTAACATTTGGATAAGAGCAAGGCCGTCGCGGACGGTCCCACCGGTCGAACCACTTTTTTTGGCCGAGTATAATATCGACCGTACCAGTTTTTTCGCATTAAATTTCACTTTTACTTTGTTTTAAGTGCTGAAATATTACCTTGTTATTGTAATTATCCACAACGAGCGGTATCTGTTATGACTGCCCGCGGGTGTGAAAACAACTTCGGCACACTTCGTGTCACACGTATCGACCCTGCTTCAATGGATTAATCATAAACGATTATCTGATGGATCTTTAATCCGGTATGATTTAAAAGACGATTTCTTTGTTCCTATACAGACAAATAAAAACTTGCTTTAATCATGCAGAATACCTTACCGTTTTTTGATATTCCGAAGTATGGAAATGTTATTGCTAAAGTAAGGTTAAACTCGCACAACTGGTAGACATAGAAACATTGAAAGGAATCGTCGTTTTTGTACCTTACGTAACACAAATGATTTAGAAGACGAATTTCATTTTGTTTTAGCGTGTCCATTTTACAATCAATATAGAAATATGTATATTCCAAGATATCTTAGAATTCGTCCAAGTATGTATAAATTCTGTATAAATTCTGTGTATTGCTTAATTCAGATAAAAAGTCTGTTCTACATAAATTAATCGTTTTTAGCCTAAAGTGTTTCAAAATAAGAAATGAATATTTAAATAACTTATCATTATATTGTACATTATATTTCATTTTATGTTTATGTTTTTTCTAAATATATAATGACTTTAATAGGTGATCACTCTCAAATCTTTAAATTGCCAAATGTAGAATGAATACTATATGTATATAATATGACACAGTATGTTTTGTAAAATTGTGACTGTCATGTAATGTTATGCTATATGACGATGAGCTATATGCTTAAGTCAAAATAAAACTTCTGTTCTGTTCTGTTCTCATCTTTAAAATAATTGTTTAAATTAAAAACAAAAAAAAACATGCCCTATGTTTAATTAAGTGGAAACAATTGTGGTTTTCGCGACGTAATGAAACAAAACTGACCAAAAGCTGATTTCTTCTGATTATTTGGACTAATCTTAAATAATTGCTTTAAATCAAACAAAATGCCGACATACAGAACAGAACAGAACAGAACATCTCTTTTATTCTCTCAAACATGTACAAATCATGCACTATGAGCATCTCAACTTCGTTTCTATCTACTCTTAACATTCTAAGGAATCCTCGTGCTTGCAATAATTGACATACCTCCAATTCTGAAATGTTATGCGCTCGAATTCAGCACTTAAGTACGTTACTATATATATAAAAAACTAGAGATAGAGAGGAAATGAAGAATGCATACGAATAAATGCAAAATCTATCAATTGTAGCTTATATTTATGATGATATATCAACAGAGGAAAAAGAGTTGTTTTCTATGTCTTGGCTGACACTCAGAAACTGAAATACATCAACATTCGCTAAAATTGGGCAAATACTACATAGTTATCCTTGAAAAATATTATGAAACTGACTGAAAATCTTAACCGAAAATGCTTTCAAAATGCAAGAAAAACGCACTTAATGCCATCCCAAATCTTAAAATTTTCTCATGCTCGAACTTACACAAAACCCAATCCAGTTGAATATATATCTTAGTGGTATTATAGATATGCCTTTCCTGTTTGTGTAACGAACATGCATTCGAAAATATAAGTAACATACCTGTATAATTATATTGGTAGTATCATACAATCCGTGTAAAACATTTGGAGATTTTCAGGAGTTTGCAACACCAGCATCTATATGTACACAGTCACTGAAATAGTGTCTCAAAATACAAAGACCAACTTAATTTATGAGCCCCATCAATGCAAGGACATCGTTTCTTATTTTCTGGTACCGAAACAGTGTCACATTCTACAAGTCAGGGATTCCGAGAATACATGTTTGACCCCGGGGATTTTGATAATTTACCCGTTGACTTATACATACACAGAAATTATTTCCCTTGTCTAGATCAAGCAACAAAAATCCAAAATCGGGTCGAACTGACCCCCAGGCCCCTTATCTAAAAGAGAAGAAAATCTTTGTCTTTTTTTTTTCTACTTACTTAAATTGTAATTTGATCGAAACGCCGTATCTCTCAACTCAAAGACTGTCTAAATTTATAAGAGAAGTCGGACTGCGGTGCCAGCGATCCGAGTCCGGTTCGTGTTCTAGGTGATAATTTTAATCTGTACTGGTTCCGACAGTATCGGCCTAAACCAGTTGATGGGAAGATAAATATGACACCTGTCATACGCCCGATAATTTGTTCCACCCATTGGTGTGGTGACTTTCGTCGACTACCAACGTCAACTCAATACAGAGAGCGCAGAACTACGGATTGCGGGGTTGTGAGTTAGATCACAGGGCATGGCGTATGTTGTTCGTGACGATTTGATAAAACACTGTGTCTGAAATCATTTCGTCCCCCACTACTGATCCATGTGGGGAAGTTGACAGTTACTTGCGGAGAAAGGTTTTGTACTGGTAACACAATCCAGGAACACTGGTTAAGTTAACTGCCCGTCGTTACATAACTGAAATACTGTTAAAAAACGGCGTCAAACCCAAAACAAACAAAAAACCAACGTTAACATAACAATCCTTTCTTGTTTCGTAAATCTTAATTCTTAATGTTTCATACCACCTAATGTTATTATTTCCGGAATTCAGAGAAGGAAAAAAATGCGCGCTCGTAAATGATGCTACTGGATGGTGTTAGAAGGATACAGTGTTGTTATGAAAGTTGTATCATATAGACATAATCATAATTGTCATGTCGTTCATTTACTGTGTGTTTTTACCTAATCTGCATTATCAATGCAGGCACAAATATCGTTTAACTGAAGCACTGATGTCCGGAAGTGGCATTTATTGCAAGCCTTTTAGCACTGATCACAGAGAGGCTTAAAACGTATGTTCATAAAAATCAAATGGCATTAACGGATTTACTAACAAATGTCAGATTAAATATTAACACATTTTCTGTGATAAATCAAGGGTAGATCTATGAGAATATGCGGAGATGGGGTTGCAGTCGGCGTGCGCTCCTTTCTAAATTCGACGTAGTTCTACATACATTTTTGACATCATCATTCATTTAAGATTACCGGCTCGAAGGAGAGCTAAATTACTCGTCTCGTCCTATCTTCGGTTATTTTCAGGTAAATGTTTTATGGCAAGCTTCTCAATCACATATATTCTTAATCACTAGCTACTACGGCGGCCGGTTGCGGCCATTTTAAACCCGCGATAAATTTCATCGGTCGCGGGCAACTTACAAATCCCCGAGAGTTCCTGTCGAAATCGTACAAAATGTCGCGAGGAACCGTGATATAAACCGCGATACATTGTATTTTATAATAATTGTTGGAAACAGCAAGGAATGTTTTGACTTCGGCGACCGGTAGCGTCCATGGTTTGACTCTTCATTTTATCCCTCGTCAGTCAATAAAAGGTCGAGGAACAGAAAAAAATCCGGAACATTTTTTTGTTTGCAATTTTAGTAGAAATTCTACAAAAAATCGAGTGTAAAAGTTGAGCCGCGACTTTTTGTTTCTCAAGAACGGTCTCATAAAATGTCGCGGTGAAAAAATAGCGAGTTTTTAGCCACGACTTTTTATGGGAGACGTTTCTAGGCATAAAAACTCGTGGCTTAAATGTTAAAACTCGACTTTTTAAAAGGTACGTATCAAAAAATATATCGCGGATTAAAATCGCCGCAATCGGCTATCTAAAATAAAAATATGTTTGCGTGGCTTATTCTACTACATAGTATATAGACAGAACATGTCGGGGCTTCGTCTGTAATGCACGACCTTTTGGGAGAGAAGTGACAGTAAAACTCGAGAATTTATCTTGGCCGCGATATTTTATAAAATTTCGACATAAAATCTCGCTAACGGTTGCCTGTGGCATTTTATAAACTGACGGTAAAAGTTCTCGCGGACGTTACCGGCCACCATACACTTCCACTATTATCATCAAACTCATACATTCTAAATGTCAAAGTCACTGAGGTAACAGTGCAATAAGGTTGATAAAGATTTTACGGCACAGTTCTCATTTTTTGACTACTTGGGTGTCTTCTAAACTGTTGTTCCATTATCATCAAACCACACATATGGATTGGTCTAAGTGTATACTAGTACTAAGTTTCTTTTAGCTCGATTGCAATTGCAAGCTTCAAGCTTATCTAAACCAGTCTCGAGTCCGCTTCCTGGAAATACCAGTACTGCTGTCATACGAGAAGGAGTGGGTCCCGGGTTGAGAGGCCGACACCTTAACCACTAAACCACTGTTCCACTTGAACGATTGGTCATGGTTCTCAATTTCACTGTATTTTCTTAATTCCTGCTCTTATTATTTTAGTTTAGGGCCCAAAGGTCAATGCCAGGCTTCAAGATTCAGCTCGTATACCTTTTTGTCATCCTTCCTCTTAAAACTTTCTTATATAAAAGCATATTCCTTCTTTTTATCCCCATCCCTTCTATCATTCTTCTCTCCTACACCTCCTTCTCCCCGCCCCCACTCCCCAACACACACAATACACACCCTACCACCAGACCTTATTCAACCCGAAATATTTTTCCTGTTACCACTTTCATATGGCACTCCATATTGTTTCTTAGTAGTCAATATACACCAATACGTATAATTATTACATACACGTTTCTATTCCCCGTTAAGTAACACTGGTACCGGAAACGTCAATATTTTTCCATACACTGACGCCTGAATTTCATATCGGGTGCGTGACGTATTCAGTGTTTGTTCTTGCACTATTTTTTTCCATTTTGTTCAGTTTTGTCAATCCTATTCGGGCTACTGAACAAATTTATGATATTTACATTATATTTATACGTGTTGATATGTATGTAATAAAAAGGTTATTATCTTTGCATCGGGAAATATGCACTCGTTCTTCAGCGGAAGAATACTGCGCTCCTAAAGTCGCGCAATATTTCCGCTGAGAACTCGTGCATATTTCCCGATACAAAGCTAATAACCTATAATTACATCTCTCTATTCCGACTTTCTAAACACATCTTTTCTTTAATATTATATGATATTTTTTTTTTATCTCATTATTACTTCCTAAGTGGCGTCGGCGACCGTGAGGCTAAGGTCACTGACTTCGGATCACTTCCTCCTCACCGATGTGGGTTCAACACTTTGCTTGGGGTGTAGCATTGTTCATGTGACACACCTATAAATGTGTTGGTTTGACGGTAAACTAAATAAAAGCAAATTCTTAATTCTTCTTAAAATTCCTTTTTCTTCTTACCTCACTCATCTGTCCTTTCCGCACAACACCCACCCAAACGGAAAATAAATTAATCGCACGCACAAACACAAACTCGCATACAAGAACACACATACCCACCAACCTGACTTTCTGGATTGTATCCGCCGTTTCCTTTTGTTTTTCTTTGAAGTCTCTTTGTCTGACATTCTAGAGCACGCTGTCCATCCAGTCAAAATTGTTGGCATTAAACCCACAGGGTGTGATTGATGCTAAAAGTAAAAATGGTCCGCTCTCACAAGTCCTTTTTGTAGAATATGTCATGAATATTTGGCAATCATTTACGTCTGTATCGTATTTAAGTTTTTATGATAATGCATCAAACACGTTCTAACGTGATCAGATTTCGTCACTTACGAGCGAACATCAGCTTCTTGGAATTCCGAGCACAATGGTAGTAGCGGGGTCTAGTAATAACAACCTGCGGATGTTGCAAAGCAAGAACAGTTCTTTTTGTATAAAATGTGTATCAGGAAAGTGTAAGTTAACAGCTGACATTTACCATCACTTTTGAAATATGAAAATTGCTTGCTGAAGTGTTGATTATATATAAAAAAAATAATCTAGAAAACCTGTCTGAATCAGAAATTGCAATTTGAAAATTATCAATGCCATTATATTACCGTTTGAATTTTCCATTTTCTTTAAAATGTCAGAAAATGTAAGGATTTGTTCTGTTAGGTGCCTTTTTATCTTTAATATTGAAGAACTTTGTTCTTTGAAAATAGATAACTAGGTAGTTATGCATGTTTGAAACTGTTCTACTAAGAAATTTTATGAAAGCATATTTTCAAAGCACCATTGTAGCAGAAAGAAGTTCAGCAAATAAAAAAGGATTATGCGTTTAATTCTTTTGGACCGCTCTGAAATTATTGGTCCTCCTGAAAACTTTCATAACGAGGTTTTATGGGGAAATCGCACGTTTGGCGACATTTTATCGAACGAAAAGTTTTTTAATGATTTTTTTTCTACTTGTAGATTTACCCATTTTAACTTATATGGCTACATAAATTGTGTTTGTCTTTGTGTTTAATTTTTCACAATTCACGAAATACCAATTGGAGTTCTTTCACTGCTACTATAATGTCTATTGTTATTAGTTCGAATTATTTTATCTGTTGTCAAAAATTATAAATAACAGTCATTGACTGTCTAACACTTAATACACGGGATATATCAGACTACCGGCAACATTTATGCCAACCGTATAACGGCTACTATGCATTATTCTAGGGTTTTCTGATAAATAACGTTACGCCGTCACTTTCGGCTTATCAAACATACTAAACCAGACGTGCAAAACTACCTTAAAATCCTTTCTGGCTGACATGACTTCGCCCTACTATTTGATTCTCCTGTTTTTTCGTGAAACAGTATTTCTTGATTTTTCTTCAAATAGTTCCTGCTACCATCCCTGGAGACATTTAGAATTATGTATCAATATATGATTTTTGTATTTGTCAACATATTGCACTTATAACTAGCTTTCAAGTAGAGTCAGTCTACACTTAACTAGTCGTCAGAAGTTTTTTTCCATGTACCTGTCGAAAAATATACAATGTACTTTTAACGTTTCAGTAGTACGTCTACCTCTGACTAGAAATAAAATAATATAGTGAAAACATCAGTGCAAGCAGCACTCTTACCTCAGACTGTGTAAGCGCCATTAAATACAATTACTTCTCAGAGTGAAAGCATCAACGCCGGAATTTTGGCATCACAATTTCCTCTAACAATGATTTTCAGCAGTAGAACTACTTCCGACAGCAAAGTTTCAGTAGTACACTTCCTTTTGAAAGGTAAAGTATCACTGTTGGAAATGAGGACACAATGTCTTGAAAGGAAAGCCTTATTTCTATCAAAGGGGCCATTCACTATAAAATGAGCCAGCATTTTTTCTATGTTTAAACATTACATGTTTACTTACAAGTATTCCCAATTACGTGAGAACGCATGCTTGATATATAAAAAGTTATTGTGACTCTTAAATAATCGATTGTATAAAGGTTTTAATACTGTTCTCTTGAACAATAATTCTACCCCTAGAAACTTTGGCTATTTTTGCTGAACTCTGGAGTCAACTAAAGAAAGTAAGTATTTCACAAATTTCCTCTATACACCCTTGGGATCAAGGTTGGTATAGCTATTGGTGTTAGACGCAATATTTAGGTTAAGCATGCCTGTATAAATTATCTCCGAAAGAAAAATGGGCCGACTGCAGTCTTTAATTAATGTACATTCTTGTCGGTTTATATCATACAATAAGTGTCAAAGATGTGAGATGATAACTTATTAGGCCTAAAAATTGTTTGTTTCCGGTAACATGCTATAAAAATAAGGGTAGGTAGGTTTTTAATTTTTTTTTTTTATTAAGATGGACTTTTCGGAAATTATTTTTCTGTCAAAAATGAATACAAATAAGGTGGTTATGCCTTTAGAGCATCAGCAAGTTGATTCATAACACCACTGACCATGTTTAAAGCATAAAAAGTGCAGTTTTGAAAAAAAAAATCTCCCAAGGCCATAAAAACATTTAGACTCGGGCTAAAAATTTAGGGTAGTCGGGATACCGGGGAAAAATAGGCCTTATAGTTCATTTCTAAAACAATTAATGTTGGCAGTCAGAGGTTTTCAGCGTTTTACCTTATAGCAATCGTTTCGATAAATAAGACTGCTTTGATACTGTCTTTCATTCTTGTTCTTAAAATATAGAACCTAAATCAAACTGTTTCTACAATTATGATACAATCAAATTTGCTTGAGAGATGTCTATTTAGAGAACACTTGCATTAAGAGATCTGATTTATGTTCATAAAGAACAAATTGTTCTTGTGAGAGACCAGCAGTGTTAAGAGACCACTTTTTGTCCTGTCCTTGGATGGCCTCTTAATGCAAGTATATAACACGAAATTACATTTGACATTAAGAATGTAAGGCAATGAAACATAAATGTAAAAAAATATTAACACATGTATCAAGTTTGATTATAGGAAAAAGAAACAGTCCGACAGGGATACGAAAAATCTTAGTGATACGAATGTGGAAGAAGAATGCAAGTGTTTGCCCTGTAATAGGTAGAAAGTCGTGTTGAAAATCACAATTTAGGTTCTTTTCTCCATAATGTCAGTACAATTGCTTTACATGTAAAATAAAAATACTTTTATACAGTTTCATTTCAGTTTCGAAAAATTACTTGCCCCTTACCGGTATGGATTCGAAACCGCGTTTTGAGTGTAGAATTCTTCATGTGTGGAAGCCATCCATCTGGCTTACGAAAGGTGCCTATCTGTGATAAAATTATGCCCAGAGGGACACCCGGGGTATTCTTCCACCATCAAAAGATGGAAAACTTGCTATATGGCCTAAATTGTGTCAATGTGACTCGATCTGAACTTTAAAAAAAAATTCGCCTGAAACGTGTTTGAGGTTATGAACAAACTCCACATTTTTAATGTTTTCAAAAGTACAAATGTATGATTCCGATTTTCGTTTTATTTGTCATTCCTTAAAGTCAAATTCAACTTCCGTATTCTGTGAGTTTGTCAACCGTTTCTACTCTACGTAGGCTCACCATTCATGGAAAACAATGGTATGACTGCCTTAACTGTCATTTCAAGGTTCTCATTTACTAATACTGGGCGAGATTACTAGCAAGCTTCTGTTGTGCATCAAATATCTGTTCTTGGTGATCACGTACCCTGTTATTATGAATTTCCATATGACATTAAAGGATGTCCGTATTTGATTACCTTTTTATATTCTACTGGTCCGGGATTTTCTTTTTGGATATTTTGAATCGCATATGATTTCGCTGGGCAGACTAAACTACTGAACTTGTTTCAGCAGATTTTATTTCTGCAGGATAATGGCAAAACACCTTTTCAAAATTCCTTTTACATAATATTACAATACAATAATTTTATTTGATATTTGAAACGAAACAATCACATATCAGAATATACGTGCAATGTTTAGATGTGTGTATAAATGAAAAAACTCGATCATTTTCTATCAAATTTCAAGTTTGGTGGATTAATGTACAGTTAAAAGAAAGCACTCTTGAGAATTGTTAATGTTCTCGTTGTAACCACAAGAAAGGACTTTGTAGATGGAGTCTAAAAGCGGTAACACCGCGAGATGGCATCTGCAACAGACGTCGCAATTTTTCTTAAATCCACGACGTCACTGCTACCCAGCACCTCGGAAGCAAAAACAGCAAACGCAGACCAGTTGTAAGATTTTCTGACTACAATACTAGGATGCTATGTTCGAGCCCCACTCCTCTTGCTTAAATTGCTTACATTCGGATAATAGATCCGACTAGTCCTTCGCACCTGGAAACTGAAGCGATTTCTGTATCTTCAATTTTCTGTCAACAGTCTGTCAACCGTCTTCTGGAGCAGTCGCCAATGTGGGCTACCGGTGTCGGCTAAAAATAACCTTAAATACAGACGTAGCTGACTTACCTGAGTCACACCGGTTGAAGGCTTTAAACATTTTATGATGTTTCATTTGTTGTTCATAAGTTGAATTCATCCTAAATTCAAAGGAAAAGCTCGTTTTTATGATGCACAATCAATGTTGCGTATTTCTTTTCAAAGAGCAACATCTGTTCTTGTATTGAATTTCACACGGTATTTAAACATTAAAACTGATTTATTCGTGTGGATGCATGTGCAATCCTTTTCAGATATGCTCTAAAACGCAGATTTTCAATAATGTAATAGGAATTATTGTAGCAATATAATATCTTCCATGATCAGATAACCATTAGCCTTTATAATACTGAGGTGTTACAAATTTGTACAGTTATTTCACAATGATATCAAAAAATTAATTGATAAACCCGGTGATCCAAAATAATACATTAAAGCGCATGTGGCGGGCCAGGTTGTTTCATAAACTCTGTATCAAGTTCATGGCATATTATCACGGCCTGATATATCGAAAGACAACTCTCAAGTTCATGGCATATTATCACGGCCTGATATATCGAAACTCAACTCTAATGAACCTCGTTGTTTCATTTAAATTATGGATTAAAAGCTCCAGTTAATATCAATCTTTCTTTAGGCTTGTGTTCTCTTTTCTCAATACGAGCTTTAAACGAGCATCTGGCGGTCGCAGCGGTTAACATAAATATGTACGGCTACTTTCTGGCTTTTACTACTAGTAATGAAGAAAGTACATGTATTTTACTTAAATGTGATTTATCCGATTTTTGGTCAAGTAACGGCTTTGTTCGAAATTGTCTAATCATTTACGCTTGATGATTCGATTTCCATAATCACAGGTTAAATCATTTAGTTTCAGATTGTTTCCAACGAAAAGTATTCATGAAGTTAATTTGATAAAAATAAAACTTACTTCGTCTAAGGAATGATAAAAATATAAAACCTGTCATATCATATATGCATTAACAAGATTATATTTAGCTGAAATACATATAAAATGTTTAATGACTTCTCTTCGTCCATTTTGTTAGCAATACCAAGACAGATATTCAGAAGCTAGAAACACTTTTAAAACTTGCCTTCTAGTTCTGAAACAGTTGTTTGAAATATCCTGATATCCGTAAATTGTATTGAAATAATATGAAATAACAAGTATTTAAAAATAGTTTCATGTTAAAGTTGTAAAATCATCAAATTTTATAAAAATCAATAAAACATATACTTGAAATATGGATATTGGGACTTCTCGTTCTTTATAGCGAGTCGCTTAAATGTGATTGTCCTACTTTAAAGACACCTACATGTACCCACCAAGCTTCAATAATCCTGTTACGCGGAAAAGTAATTGATCATTTCTACAAATGTTGCACACTGTAAAATTATTTATCGTATCTTTATAATTGAAAAAACTGTGTTTGGTTCTGATAAACTAAAATGAAATAAATATCTTACTTTACGCACTTGGCATAATAAGTCAAATTGTAAATGTATGGCAGAAGATACTTGTTTATATTCTATAATTGAGCCGTGCCATGAGAAAACCAACATAGTGGGTTTGCGACCAGCCTGAACCAGACCAGCCTGCGCATCCGCGCAGTCTGGTCAGGATCCATGCTGTTCGCTTTTAAAGCCTATGGGAATTGGAGAAACTGTTAGCGAACAGCATGGATCCTGACCAGACTGCGCGGATGCGCAGGCTGGTCTGGATCCATGCTGGTCGCAAACCCATTATGTTGGTTTTCTCATGACACGGCTCATATATGTAGCGTCTAAACTGTTAAATCACAATATCAAACACAAATCGTAAATTTCACATATGACTTTATTTCAACTTTTAGTGTTTCATACATCTTTAACAAAATTTGATTTCGGTTGTTATATGTATTATTCCTCGGACGCCGTTCCATCTACTGGAACGTCTGAAACACTCAAATTGGAAATCTGTCTACAGGCAATTTTAGTACGAAATAGAAAAATAATGGACCTGCATTTCAGAGAAGGAATCCTCATCCCGCTGAATGACTGATTGGATCTCCTAAACGTCTCAAGACGTTACCCTGTGTTTGTGAAGTAATAAATTTAAATAATTGGAGGCAGAACGCTTTGACAGTACAACATACCATTTTCTAGTGCAAATGTATTCGATACGAGGGTTGTAAAGATCAGTCATAATTATTTGTAAATAGAAAATAGAATCAAATACAGCTGATGTTTAATCATTTAAATAATGCAAATATGGACATTTGTATTTTGTTAAGTATAACACCGTAACTCACACCACAAAGGGTTTAAAGTTTTGACTGACCCTTATGCGAAACTAACATTCTTTCTATTTTATAAAAACAGAGGATAAACACCTTTGAAAATTATATCCGTATTATAGAAATAATGCATTTTAGTTGCTCTAATGTTGTCGCTCTTAGAAAGTGGTCGTGATACGCAATTTATTTCAAAATATCGCAGGGGTACATTGCCACTGTAAATGAGACAGGTGACATATCAGTTTTTTTCTGGCCCGCAATAAGGTAAATGTTTGTTAACTTGAACAACTGTGCAATATCAAACAGTAATATTAAATTATAACAAAAGTACTTTGTATGTAGAAATTCTCAGGCAGGGCCTTACCATAATATAACGTACAGTGTACTTTAACCCTATAGATCAGTAAGTTAACTAGCATCACGAAAAAGATTTATAATATACAAGGGCACATTTTGAATAGGATACACAAATTTAATACCCCTATCGAAATAATGTAAAATTTCATTGGATATGAAGAGGAGCTACTAATATAGTGCATGGTATTTCATTATATTTACATTCATTACATATTTTGTATGGAAAGAAAAAAAAACGTTTATTTTCGTATAAACAACATTTGCGTAACGATCTCACAGAGCCCGCCGCAGAGCTTGAACCCCGGGCGAGGCGTATGTTTTCCCTTACGATTTGATTAAAATCATTGTGCCTGAAATCATTCGTCCTTCACATCAGATTCATGTTGGGAAGTTAACAGTTACTTGCGGAGAATAGGTTTCTACTGGTACAAAATATAGGAAACTGCACGCTGTTACATAACTGAAATACTTTGAAAAATGTCGTTAAACCCAAACAAATAAACAAACTTATTTCACAACAAAACAACTAGGAACAGGCATGTGTTACGTATAAAGCACAGCATTTTGCCGTGCAATACCTAATTTAATAATTGTATGATTGGTAATAAAAGGTTTTGTGTCTGATGTTACAGTCTTTGTAAGACATTCTTCTGGTAGGAAACACATTGGAGTTTTTCAACAAGTTTATAAATGTCAAAATAATGAGGAAGAACGCATCTCCATTCCTTTAGGCCAAATGCTTAGTGAGATACACTAAGTATATGTCATTTGCAAAGCGGCTCTGAGCCAAAAGGTGAAAGAGATTGAATTTTTTTCACCTTGCTCTTTGACCATCTTTGTTTCTGTTGTTACATGTATAAAAACTTGTTGCTTTTACTAACATGACAACTATTCACTTTTTATCCTACAGAACGTTGTAATACAACTAACATGCGGATACAATTAACATGTTAGAGCCCCTCTCATTTCACAACACGACAAGTATAGATAAAATGCGATCTGACCAGCGACTGATATTTTGACCTTGCTCTTTGTGAAAAGATAGCATAGACTAGTCCTTGTGGAGGACCAATATACGCGAGTTGGTTGAAGACACTCAGAGAATTCCAGCGTCTTGGTATGACAGGACAAACCTCGGATCTCTGAACTGACAAGCATGTTGCAAGTAGACATAGGACCACCTGGATAGACTATACTGTGTTACTTAAGCAATACCCGTTGAGAATATATTGGTACAACTGTTGTTATTTCAAGTTCTATCGTGCAAGGAAGACAAATATTATGCAAGAATGTATTACAATCTTCATAGATCATCTTGAAATCCATAACCACAACACTTATGCGGTTTACGAGTGCCTTTCGTAAGTCTTCTCATAGTTACAATATTTAACAAAGCAACGATGCAATAATGTATTAGAATCGCCGTTAAAACATCGTGAAGATCGATTCAGTGGGCAAAAGTCATACGAGTAATACGACTCGCGGGTACCGTTTATATTGACAGAAAATATCAAGCAGTTAGTTTTAATTTCGATAATTTCTCCTGTTCGTTTCATATTTGTGTTGACATGACATTTTTATGATGATCCGTGATGGGTATTGTGGGAATGGTGATAATCATACATGATTTGCATGGGACAATTGTATACTACGGGATCTATTTTAGTTTTACAGTCACAAATTCAAATTCAAAGTGGCATTCTTGCGGCCAAGACATGTGTGTTATCTGTCTGAATGTTTGATGTAGCAATATTCAGTGTTTGCTGTGTTTAGTTACGTTTAGACTAACCTTATTTTCAATCAGTTTTTTTAAAGTATTTTAACAATTGTCCAACAGACGTAAATATCATACCATCTTGCTAGGTCAGTTTATTGCAGGTGCCGTGTTCTCCGTGACGATTTGATAAATGACATTGTGTCTGAAATCATTCGTCCTCCACCTTCATGTAGTTAAAATGTAACATTTTTTTGTACTTTTGTATTTGCCCAGGCCGTGTGTGAATGACTTTGACCGGTTTTCTAAAATTTATGAGCATCTATTGACTAAGATTTATTAACTTTACATAATGTATTATCCATTGCATTTCCATACAAACCTGAACATAACAGGATATTATTTCGCACAACAAAGAAGATTATTATGTCTCATTGTTTTTCTTTATTTAGCGATCATCATGCAACTGCCGACTGGTTTATGTGTTCCTACAGTTATAATACTTCACAAAACAACGACATTAGTAACAATGGTATTTAGTTATGATAAAAGAAACATTCATATTAGACAATATAAGGAATGAAAGCGTATTTCATTCTATTGCTTTGTCGAGGTTCCTATAATTTATTAAAGTTGTTCTTCTATTTCATCATTATTTATGCAGTACTGCTGCTTCTTAGGAGTACATAGGCATGGAATAATTTCAGTTTGTTTGTTTTCGTCACATAAAAACACATGTTCATCAGGCAATCCTTGTCATTTTACTTATTTCAAATTTCAACCGTCAAGTGCATTGCAGCATCCATAAAACATTTTTGCATATGTTTTAATAATTGTGTTTTCTCTTTCAAATGCATCTTAAACTTTCGCTACCAAAACAGCAAATTTACAGAATATCAATGTCAGCACGCCATTGCATGTTGTACACAAACATTCTGCAGCAGCAGCTTACGATTCATCATTAAACTCTCATGTAATCTCTTTAAATTGTGTAAATATGACTCATGTAGTCACACCATATCATCATTTCAGTTCATTTCTACGTGACTATTACTCACGCACCATTAGTTTGCTCACGCTTTAACGTGTATTAAGAAAACTGTCATCCAGACCTTGGACTCAGTGTTGTTATATTGTCTGACTCTATGGGATTATGTATCTGTATAAAAGAATTCCAATTCAGCCGTTGTTAAGGAAGTTGCACATTTCATCACCTCTCATGAACAGACTCAGTTAAGCCGACTCTATTATTTAATCGAGTCTTTAGTTATTTTATTTGGCTGCTCTATATGATTTCGAAGTATTTTCTTACAGATTTTATTTATGTCTGAAAGAGTATTATACCCAGGTAAACTTGAATATAACTCGGAGTAGAAGTCTCAAATAACGTTATGCGACGATTAATAGAATGTCAGCTGATGTCCATTTCACATTTAAATCTCCACAAGGATATTTATTTAGAGGAAGCATGGTATTTTAAAACAAGAAATGACAACCTTATTAACAACTTTAGTTGAATTAATCTCATACTCAGAACTCTCTTCATTGCGATGCACTGTCTAAGTTTCGTATATCAGTTCCATGGCAACACTTGTTTAAGCATTGCTTTTCGCACAGTATCTAGTAATTTGTTTTGTTTTGTTAGAATATCTAAATATTTAAAAAAGGAGCTTTAATTCTGCACAATTTTAATAGTGTTAAAAATAAAAAAAAATATTTTAGCGACAAAATAATATCTTCGATCAACCTTGCTAACGCTGTTGTTGTCAGTCATATATTTTTCTTTTGAAAATGCTTGAATACCGATTCTAAACACGATTTTATTATTATTTGACACTTACATAAATAGATAAAGACACTTGACATGTACTCAGTTATAATATTGAAACGCCCATTTTCAAAAACAAATGCAAAAGGAGATTTAAGGGATATTTAATGTAATTTTACACACACATTGAATAATCAAGCGTTACAAACATAACTAATGTTATTTCATTACAAAATTACTGATCTTACAATAAAATGACTTAGAACGTGAATATGTTATTACCTACACAGGAACTAGGAACTGCATTAGCGTGTTTGGAACAAAAAATGGTATTTCCAGTCTTTGGTGTCTGATGTAACAACGTTTGCGAGATATTTTCCTATAGGGAATTATCGAAATATGCGGGAGTTTTTTTTGCAACAATGATTAATGAGAGAAAACAGAAGTAACGACAGTTCCTAAAATCCCGTAGGCAAAGCTTAATGAGACACAAAAAGTCTGTTTCATGTGCAAACATTTTTTTTCCGCTACTGTATGTTCACTAGTTGATAAAATTTCAACCTAAATTTGACCTTTTTCTTGCTGTAAAGGGTATGGTTGTTCATTTTTATTAACATTTCAAAGGAATGTGAGTGTGTCTTATAGAGACCAAGAGATTGTTGACGTAATTACACTGAGTAAAGTTAAGACTGCTCTGTGTTATCGCATGAATAAATTATAAACTAAACATACTTATTACGACATTGTCTGTTCTGGCTGTTGTCACTGATTTTTTTCGTTCAAAATAATGGCTTGATAAAACATCTTGTGTTATCATCGAATCGATGTTTTTTGAGCTAGTAAAACCAATGCCGGTTTGTTTGACAAAATTCTTTTGAAATTTGTGTACCTTTTATGGGTAGAGGTAGGTAATAGAAAGAAACTTAGTAAGTTGGTTCACTTCTCGCATGTTGTGTTAATTTACGTACTGGGGTAATACAAAAAGAAACACGACAAACTCGACGTGACGCACTCACCCTCATCAGCATTCATACAAAAACATATTTAAAGTCAGCAGATGAGAACCTAATTACAGTTATTTATACTCATTGCAGATTAACATGCTTTCGTCACAAAAAATATGAAGTGTACCAGTCACTTAGTTTCTTATTAGTATCTTTTACGAACTACTGACTATAATATACACAAACACTTTTTTTTTCTAATCATGTTATCCGTATTTTCCTTTCATTTCAAAGTGCTCCCGATTTGATTTCAATCTCTATAATGAATACTGTTCTTCTGACTTGACTATATTGCAAGTTATCTAATTTAGCAATTGGTTAAAACAAAAACTAATTGCCTAGTTCCTTGATGTAATGCATTGCAGAGGAAACAAATGGGAAGATGACAAAACGTTCTCTCTAAATACAAAAGATCTCATGCTGATAAATGAAATGATGGATTTTTTTTATCTTTACAGCTAAAAAAGGACATATAAGAACAATTTGAAAACTACATCAAAGCGAATGATGGTCTTAAATATCTTAAATAGGGTAATTTTTTTCCGGACATAATTGTAGTCAAATGGGATACCCGTCATATCTTTAAATGTAAAATAAAGATAATAGAACTCTTTTTTTAAAAAAAAAAAAATATGGTACACAAATCAAAATATAAATCATTTAGCCGCAATTGGCAGTATAAGAAAATTCATAACGTAAGTGATGGCGATGCACATATATATCAATATCCAGAAAAGCAAACCTCACAGAATTTATCTTGATAATGATCAATACAAAAAATATTTCATAACGTTTTAGTGCATATAATCTAAACGATAAATGCCTCATCAACTTGTCATTTGGACATGCGTATGTGCCCCACTGTGTTCCTTTGTTTGTTCGTTTTGTCCTTGTGTGTTGACTTTGTGTGCGCGCGTGTGTGTGTATGCTTATTATTCGTCTTGTCCTTATGTGTTGGCTTTGAGTGTGTGTGTGTTTGTTGTTCGTTTTGTCCTGATGTGTAAGCTTTGAGTGTGTGTGTGTGTGTGTGTGTGGTGCACGCGTTTGCGAAAATTCGATTTGACTGAGTCAGTTAATGAATGATAATGAAATGTGCAATACCCCTCACGCTCGCAGCGCCGGCTTAAGCTTAAACCTGTTAGTGTAAAATTAAATGTACTCCTTGATTCGAAAGGAATAGAAAATATAAGGACACTAATTCCAATTTTAAATTGACAATAAGATGCGAATACACGAGTTTCCATATACGTCCGTTTAAGCCATTAGTTGCAATTGAAAATATTGAGTTTTTATTTTACATGACATACATCGTACTTCAATTAGTAAAATAAAATACATAAATTAAACATGGGTAACTCTTTTACATGCTAATGGCGTCCATTTTCAGAATATATATAGCTGTTAAACTGATAAAAATCAAGCCGTTTTCAAAACTGATGAAGATTAAATGAACCAAAATTCTTGATACAAAGTAAATCAAGTAACAATGGTATAAATACATTAGAATCATTATTTCTTACTAGTTCTGAATATATGGTAAATGTCTGACGTGTTAATCCAATACCGAACAAGAGATATGTTTTTCCCATAATAAGATACTTTTTCAGTGGAAACTTGCTCTGTACCTTTGGAAATGATACCTGAAAAAAAAACATTTAAAAACACATTATTTAGTAACATTTATATATATTATTTCAGTAGCATTGTAAACCATTTCTCATGCTATACTGTAAGATATACTTTAATTGATATGCCACCATGTAAGTAGTATAGTAATTGTTTGTGAGAAAACAGTATAACCTCAATTGACCTTTTGACCCTTGGTCAGGACTGGTCAATACCGGACAATTTAAAATCCACAGGTTTTAAACCCAGTAAAAACCTCTGATTTAACTAAAGATGATTTAATTAAAGATGATTTAAAATGAAGAAAACATATGTCTTTATTTAAAAATAGTTTCCACTTAAAAACTTTAAACACTACACCGAGAGACAAAATGTAGAATAAGTTTGGCCTAATATAACATACAGGAAGTAAAATATAATGTGGTTGAATTTAGACCACATTTATTTTCTGTTTAAATAACTCTTTTACTTCCTTGTTTTGTAATCCTTCTACATAGATAAAACAACTGTTAAAGACATTAGAAATGACACAAAATGGTACACAAAACCAATAAATACCTAAATAATATCTATGAAACAAGAAAATTTCAAAACTAAAAATAACACAGACCGGGAAACCAAATGCTAATATAACAAATAATCACAAGGTCAGGTTAATTAAAAATCTATCCCATCCCCCCCTTTTATTAAAAAACAATAATATCTCCTTTGATAATTGAAATTCATACAAATTTAATTTAATTAAAATTGGAAGAATAAAACAATTACTTTAAGGAGTTTTTAATAATTTAAAAACAAAATAATTGAATAAGTATAACACAATTACAAAATAATAATGATAATATCAAAAACCATAACCAATTTATATAAAGAATATAACACTATAAATAACCGTTTCAACTTTTATATCATGAGTCGTGTTCTGATACGCTTAGTTTTCCGGAAGTCGATCTGACGGCATCCTTGTCTGTTAAAGGTAGCTAGCATATGGTTGTGTATCAGGGTCCGCCTTGTCTGTTAACGGTTTACATACAGCCTGCTGTTATGACATTGGAACTGGTTGTGCACATAAAGAAATTCTTCCGTCATGTTTGTAATAGCATGAATTGCCTTACATACTTTCGTTCAAGTCTCTAGTTTCGAAAGTTTCGGGAGCACGCAACAAATGGGGTTGAAGGTGATTCTGGCTCAAAAAAACCGGAAGGTTTATGATTTAGGAAAAAACCAGCTGTATGTGTCTACAGATGAGGTCTCTTAGGAAAAACTAATGTTCACACCCGGCGTTCGGGTGTGCACGTAATAAATTCCCACCTGGCGCGGGGTTAAAATAAATGTTACAAACCACTGCTTTTGCATTTTTTAACAACCTATTAAACAAGTATTCAAGATTTAATACAAACAAACTCAAACCGTTTGAAGTAAGTTAATAGGTTATAACACATTATTGGAAATATCATAATACTTTTATGTTAATGGAAATCACTCAATCGTTTGAGTAAATACCATGCATATACACATGATTGAACATACCTTTTGAGAGTAGTAGAATATTCCCATTAATATTAATTATTCCAGTTAAATAAAAACCACAATAATAAATAAATAAAAACCTAAAGATTAACTATAAAGTTTGTGTACAAATTCAGATCACTTAAATATAATGTTCAACCGGTATTGTAGAATCGATGTAACTATACTTCACAAGCGTAAATGCTACTCTGTAGATGTTAATCGTAATAAGGAATGAATGCAACCATTGTCCCTTGTGTTAAATAAATTTAATTTTTTTTCTTATACATAATATTAACTGAACATGTCCATATAGGTCCCCTCAGTCTGGACTACATTATTACAACGTTAAATGGGAAAATAATGAAATGGATCATCATCATTTATCCTCCAACCACCTAAATCAAAAATGTGATATTGGCTTTTAGTCGTTTTTTACGTTCGCCTATAGGGCTCGAACCCTTTAATAAAATCTTAATAATATTAATATAAAATTCCGGTTTTATCGACCACAAAACACACCTCTCAAAAGCACATCAGGTAACAGCTATATTTTTAATGTTTTTGGTTTATTTGCATAAAATCTTTATAATCTACATTAATTCCACCAGGTTTTAATTCAAATATATTTATAGAGTTCAGACCGATCAGATTTTTCATAATTTGAATATATCCCAGGCAAACCATGACGGTTAAAATACTTTTTTCTCCATTTATTTTGGTTATATAAAAACACAATAAAACTGTTAATATGTATTCGAAGAGAACACTTCATGTCCCACTTCCTCTAAACCTTTCCTTCTAATTTTCCCTTCTTTCTTTTTAAGGTATGAAAATTAATTCAGCTAAATCATCCAGCTCCGTTTTGTTGTAGCCACATCAAAAGCAGATAGATGTTAACAGTATGTGTTTCATGTTTTTAGAAAAGCACACTTTTAATTACTTTTGTTAATTTCTTGTATAAGTAGAAAAATTACTGGGTATAGCATGATTGATTCTCCCTTGTTTACTGATATTTCAACAACAGAGTCCAGATCATTTATATTTTTTTAATTTCATCATTAATTTTTATCATTAAATTTATCTTTAAATTTCATTACTATCTTTTTGTAATCAACCTGTAAGTTACTTAAGACCTGCAATACTTTATATTGTGGACGTGAGACAAACAGTACTAATCAAGTTCTGAAATTGTTTCATAAAATTTTCTAGCTGATCATTAATTGTGTTAATTGCTTATAGAGTGATAGCAGTAATTGATTTCTCTCCTTGTTTAACTGAAATTTTTCAACCTACAAAGTCCAGTTCACTTTTATGTTTTCCAACTTTAGCATTAAATTCATTTAATATCTTCCTTGTAATAATTTTGTATTAATTACCTTAAGTCTGCATACTTTAAATAATACGGTTGTTCCAACATACAAATTCCAATTTCGAATTTGTTTTTTAAAGTCATTATTTTAGAATAATTTTCTTTTAAAGGTTATCTAATGCTGTGGTCATGATCATCAACTCTTTTTGAAAGCTGGCCATTTCCCAGTACAGATTTATATTCTGCAAGTTGAATGTGAAATTAATTCTAAATAAATCTTATGTTTAATTTTCAGTTTCCAGTATTTAGTTTAATTATTTCTGTTTCTGATTTCTAACTGATACAATTTTGTAACTTTTCTCACCTTGCATTAATCTGTCTTTTAGTTCTTCATGTTTAATCAAACTATCTTTAATTCTTGAATTGATGAATAAAAATGTTTTTAAATAACTCGAATACTTCTTTATTTTTCGATCTGTCCAAATCAGATTTTCTCTTCAGGTTCTTTAATAAATCAACCATACTTCATTTCTTTTTCAATTTTATCTTGTAATATTCAACTATTTAATAATGAATTCATTTTTAATATCTTTTGTTAATTCTTCAATATTCTTTACTTCTTCTTCTAATGTCTGTTTTTAAAGATTTGATTGTACCTTCAAGATTATAGTCCATCTAATTACACTTTTGACCTTTTTTAAACATAAATCGTCTTGAAACTGCATCGTTTTGGGTTTATCTGATCTCCTAGGTTTATAAGGTATTTATACTCCCATATCTAATGCTCGTTCATTGTGTTATCAGTTCCTTATTTCTGTGAAGATTACGATTCGTCCTTTTTAAGTTTTTTTGAATTTTTTTTCAGTAGCAAATCACCTAAATCAATATTCAAATTTAACTTTACTTATACGACAGGTCACTTATTTGTCTATATTATTAAAAACTCCCAATTATATAATTATTATATATTACCATAAATTATTTTTTCCTAAAAAACTTCCCTTGGTTTTCATATATAAGAAATCAGTATTTTTTGATTTGTTTGCATAAGCAAAAGATAAAGGTTATATTTTTGTTCATTAACAAATCATAAGAAAAAAAAAAAAAAAAAAAAAAGGGTTTAATTATTTTCTCGTTTACATGACTTTCAAATAAAATATAATGTTGCACAGTTAATTCGGATATCTTTTGGTTTTTATAGTAAGACTCTTAAATAAATAACACAACGTTTTTTGTACTCCCATGAATAAAGTAATTTTGTTATTTCAATTTTGAACTTGTTTTTATCTCCCATACAAAAACTTCAAATATACTACTTTTTGTTTTTTCTTTCTGATTCATAATTCCTCACAAGTTCAATTTGGTTAGGATCATCTGAATATTCAAGTATTTCATTTGGATCGACTTTATTTTTTTTGCAATTTGACTTAATTGGTTAAATTAAATCTTGAAATTTAGATGTTTCTAGTTTTTAGCATATAAGTATAATTTATCATAATAAAAAGAGTTTTTCGGAGTATAGCATGAATGTATTTTTGTTAATACCAGATCCAAAGTTCCACAATTAACATTCTAAAACATGAAATCCAGCATAACAGGATAACGTTGTTTACATCACTTACATTATTAGATAAATGCAATCACAAAACTTAATGAAATAAGAAATAAGAAAAAATATTATTCGGGCAAAAGATGAGATTCTTAGAGAAAAATAATGAGAGAAAAAAATAAAAAAGCAACAAATCGGACCTGTATACTGAAATTAAATAAGCAATATACTGAAAAAATAGAAAAGTCAAAAAGAACAATAAATCAAGTCAGTTAAAAGCATTACCTGGAATTAAGGAACAATTAGCCAACATCCAAAAAGTATATCAGAAGATCTGAAACAAAGGTATTGCAGAATTAACTAAAAAAAGGAATACAAGAAAGAAAACTCAAAAACAACAGAATGAATCTGTCGGATGGTTCCTCAGATAACATAAAAGATAGAAGATTAATGAAGAGAAAAGAATGGGATAACTGAAGAATCAAAGAACAGAAGAATTAGAAGAATAATTGTAGCAAGACCAAAAGAATTATGATTCCGGAGTATTAATAAAGAAATTGATTTAGATCTTTTAGATGAAAAACAATATTATACACCACAAGAAGTTTTGATTTTTTTTACACTCAAAATCTGAAAAACCTAATGAAAAAAATACTAGAAGAAGTAGAGATATCATAAAAAATGTATCAGAAGTATATAAAAAAATGGGTACTGAATCTGGGTGCAATTCACAGAATGACAAATCCCACAGATCTTGATTAAAGCAACAGAAAGCAAATATAGCTAAGTACGGATACTTATAAAATAATATAGGAAAGTAAACAATGATATTCTTAAAACATGGAAAATAATAAGGGAACAGGATTAAGAATCATAATCAAAAAACAAGTTATCTTAAAGAACCAAAGGTTCTGAATCCAAATAAAAGTTTCATCAATGGACAATATGTAATTAATTATAAACTTAAATAAACTGTTATGGTCCAAACAAATTAATTGCTATGATCAAAGAACTGAAAAGAAGTAATATACTGAAGTAGATAATGATTTGATTGATTTGATTAATAAAAGATATCATACAATAATAAAAAACATACAAATACTTCTAGAAAAAATATTTAAAGGAATTAACAGAAAAGTCAGGATTTACCTATCAATAAAAGATCTATGAAATTTAAAAAAGTATTAGAGGACAAGGATTGACGTTTGATCCATGTAAATCCAGAAGAATTGGTTAAAGATTGAGTAATTTTGTGTTCAATTAATGCTGGAAATAATAAGACGAACTAAAAAATGAAGTATTAGAAATAATTTGATGAACTATTCAAAAATGAAATCACTCTTTACCAAAGAACATGAAATGTTATAATAAAAAAATTTTTTCTTGAATATATAATTTGAACAAAAAAATATTAAATTAAGTTCTGAAACAGTTAAAGAGATAACAAAAATACTCCCAGTGAATTACAATTAAAGATTTTGTCGTTCTTTAATTTAAGATAAAAACAAAAACTATGTTGTTGGTTTGGATAGTATTTAACACTATGACCAACTCCTTGGCAATATTATAAGTGAGAATATGATAATAAAAGAATTCGTTATTATAATGGTAAGGATTTGGCAAGATATCAATTTACAAATGGTTCTAAGTTACACAGATTATTAATAATTATATAGGGAAACTTTAATAATAATGTGAGTAGGAATTTGATAAATCAGACATTGCTCCCAATAAGTTTTTGGAATTTGAATTTAAGTTAGTTTTAAGAATTTTGATTATCAATTCATGATAATTTTTATGTTGGATTTAAGAAATGTCAAATTTTCATACATTGCTTGGATTTAAGAAAAAAAAAAATGGAAAATACTTGAATGGAACTTACAACAACCAAATAGAACTAACCTCTGAGGATACAATTTACCATTCAAATGTTATCTTATTGTAAATTCGCTTGTAGATGGTAATTTCAGTGATAATTAATTATGCTTTAAGTAACTGCAGATTTAACAAGAGCTTTATCCTTTACAAAAGAACCACAAAGATGGATATTCTGAAATTACTAAAATATTATAAATTCAATTAGAATATATATTACAGATTATTTTGTAGAATATTAATTTAATGGGGTTGATACAATTTTACACTATTATAAAAGAAATTAATTATTATTGAAATTATAAATTTAGTTTATATAATGTACAAGAAAGTTTATACAAAAATAAAGAATATTTATTATGTGATGCTCAGACCGAAGAAGAAATCATACACGGAACAGGTATTCTTTGACACTTAACAAAATTGTTTTCAAGCGGAGTTGCATCTTCAATTAGCACAGCAGGAAAAATGCTCTGAAACAGCAGGAAAAGCTTGCGTTAGAAAGTGGAACAAAAAAGGTTGGAATCAGAAGTGGAAATATAGCTGCGCGAAGCTTATTGGAAGCTACACTGGAGATACTAATAAAATTGTTGAAAAAATTTGAAAGAAACTGCTCCGGCAGTTGGTTAATTTAATTGCTAAGAATACAAGAAAAGAATAACAGTAAAAATAATAAAAAAAATAATTATAAAGAGGAGGATATTCATAAGAGAATAAATAGCAATTGACAGATCTGGACACGTAAACTATTAACAGATCAAATAAGAAAATCTAAAGTTTTAACTTTAAATAAAAACTAAAGTTTTTAACTTAATAAAAACTAAAGTATAAACTTTAATAAAAAATAAATAATATATAATATATACATGTTTTAGAACAAAACAATATGGAAAGATAAGAAATTAACTCCTATTTCAATTAGATTACAGCCTTAATATCTGTCTTGGAAATAATGTTAAACCAACAAAGAAAACGGATATCATTTTAACAATAATGATAGAAGCTCATATTTTGATGTTTAATCTTATAATTGAAGTAAGTGTTAAAACGTAAATAAACTTGCTATGTAAAGATTTATGATGATAATCAAATTGCCCTAATTAATAATGACTGCGTCATTTAAATTGATCAGTTAGATTGTTTAAACAAAATCGGAAAATTGTATATGATTTGTAATCAATTTATATAAGAGATAAAATGTAAAAAGTTTTGGTTGAATTGACCTGAGGATTATGCAAAATCAACTGGACAAATGAGTTTATTTATATATATACTACTGCTACAGCTGATAGCAGGACGGATCACGCTGGATATAATAGTTGTTTTTTGCTTCTAGGAATTAATCCTCCATGAGGTAAAGAGTAAATGCTAAAAATCCAAAAATAATTATTCATTTTTTCCAGGGTTTAGAAACTAAATTTTATACCTCCAAGTCAAATTTCAAATAACACTGCAGCTGACAATGATGATGAATTAATTTTATAGAGCTAAATGCGCTGAGCAGGAAGAGTAATTGTAACAAAATTAATTCTATGGGTTCCACGTTTACATTTCAATGAATTTGGACTTAATTATAATTTCTGAAAGATTTACCAAAGCAAGATGGTCATACCTACGGGAAATGTGACGCAAACAAGTGACACCAACCAAACTAATAAAACCTTAGAATAACGCTTGAGGTGTAACAAAACCACAACATGTATTTGTTTATTTACAACGACCTGAAAAAAGTAATTCCACAAGAACAAAATCCACATTTATAGATTACATTTAAAATTAATGCAGCAAATGAAAATTGCGGTTTGAGCTCCTGTCGTCTTGAAGTTTGTAAAGGTTTTTTTATCCAGAAACAGAATACACAAGTATATCAGAATATATGATGAAATAATTAAATTATTAATATAAACAAAATAATAGACTACCGGAGTCTGCTAAATAGATCAAACTTTTATAGATTATTGGATTTGTTCATTTTAACTTGGATAACAAAGGAAGTAAAATGAACAGAAGATCCTAAGCAAATTACATTAACGCTAAAATTAAATATCCACCACAGCTACTATTCCGTGATTACGCAATTGTATTCTAATATGAGGAACAGCTGAAAATAAATACTATTGGAAAAATGACCTTGTTATTGTTTAAATAAAATAAATATAATTATATATAATGGATCAAATATATTGAATAATAAAGTTACCTTAACAGATGGACAAAAAAAAAGTTAGCACAAGCTTATATAAAAAAATTCCACATACATTTAGATTAAAACATGAATAATACATGGAAACTTTCCTTTTTGTTTTTTTTAAAACTTTTAACAAAAACACAAAATTAATCAATTAAAAAAAGCTGTTGCAAATACAGAAGGGATTAGAAATTAAAATTACAAAAAAACCATGTCCCTGTCAAGGTCAAAATGGCTGATTTTTAGGAGCTTTGGCTGTTTGTTAGAAAACAATTCTTCAATGCAGCACAAATAGCTCCAAAAATATTAAGCCCCTCTAGGGCAATCGGGGCCCTCCTCTGGGCTGGCCAGTACAGGGTGTCAGTTAAGTTACTTGGAATGGTATGATTATCGGGTAGCTAATGATAAGAGAAATAGATATCACCATATCTTACCCTAATCAAAGAAAGTCAACTAGTAGGAACTGGAGGACAAAAAACAAAAACAAAATGCGGCTTTTTTAGTATGTTGCTGCTATCTAGTGATACCTTTTGATTACATCTTTGATAAGTGTAAGGGACATGGCCCAGGGCATACCAGATTGATTCCTCAACGGAGAACCTTCAGACGAATTCCTATAGTAAAAAACAAAATAAAATTTAAAACAAAGCAATATCTAACTTTGAATTGAACAATGGTAAACCAATTAAAAATATAAAAACTTTAGTGGAGTGTTTAGTAGAAAAAATTTATTAAAATTAAAAAAAAAGTAAGGACGAGGTGTGGAATTATAATTTGGACGACTCTATTGGCCTGGAACACATGGGTCTGTTACTTAATAATAATGTATTTCGATCCATTTGGACTTTCCTCCGCCTCGAAAGAAGTAATAAGTATAACCAAATGTAAAATACAACAAGTTCAAATATCAAGACAAAACAAGTACACTATGTGGTTATTATTGTTTATTTTCATTAAAAAGTTTACAGATAAAGTACCGTTGTAATGATTATATTGTATAAAAAAATACAAAAAGTTAACAATCAAAGAGTTACATGAACAACTAATATAAATTCATATTAAATAAAAAAGGTTTAGAACAATAGTTTTAATTTAAACTTAAATAAAACTGTGTTTTTATTTAACTGGAATAATAATATAATGGGAATATTCAATAATATAAATGAAAAAGTAAATAAAATTAGAAAGATGACGTCAGTCCTTGAGACTGGAAGCTCGCACAATTAATAAAAAACCTCATTGTTTTGACCATGTTATTACCCAAGATACCGAAAGTGGATTATTCAATGCGAAAACTGTAAATGCTAGTCCTGGTTTAGTTCAAAAAGCAATAATGTAAGAAATTAAGTTTTAATTGCATTTTAATTATTCTTGTTGATGCAATTAAATTTAGATAAGGCGAAGTCTAAATTACAACTAAAAAAATAAAGAAAATGTAATTCTTCAAAGTTACGATGTAAAAAATAACAGAAAAAATGAATCGAATTCTATTAATTATGCAAATAAATTTAAAATAAATGATGTTTATTTATATAATTTCTTTAAACGTTAAAAATATTCGTACAATTATGGGTTTCTGTAAATTTAAGAGTTAATTAAGAGGTAATTTAAGATCTAATTAAGAATATAATTTAAGAATAACAAATGTAACAATACCATTATCAGAATAGATCTTTTCAGACATCATAACATGATAAAGATGTTTTAATTTTTATAACATAACTGGAAAGATTATGCTTATCCAGAACGAATAACTTTAAAGTGTGATTACTTTTGGGTTGAATTAAACAAAGTATACTTTGTAACTTTTATTGAAACTATAGTTTTCTTTAAACAACAGTTTTTTAATTCCTTATACATATTTTTTAATATTAACGTACGTTTTTCTAATAAATAATGATACATGTTCCTTCTTATCCGACAAATAAACAATGGGAATGCCGGCAGCTTCAACTTTAAATTTTCCAATTACTTTTTAATATATTCGAAATAAAATTTTGAGTTGTTATCGTAAATCACTTAATATCAAATAAATTTTTGTCCTTAAAAAAATCTTCAAAACATCTTTGTTTTAATTTTCCATAACATAATGATTCAGTGTCATGAATAATAATTTACAATTACCCTCGTACTTTTCCTAAATGTTTTATATAATGAAAACATAACCAATAAATAATTTGATAAATCTAAAGCATATCCAACATAACACGGTCTGCTTTAAATAACAAACAAACTTTTATTCTATAATACCAACCAAAATCTTGTTAAACATCGTTGAACAACTATGAAGTTTGGCTATAAATTTTTTAATAAAGGTATTCATCATGGATTAAATTAATAATAATCCTCTTGCGTAAATTCACCATCGTCTTACCGAATACAGAATTGTTCATTAACTTAAAAAAGTCTTTTCAAATGAAATTTTTTGCTTTAGAACTTTTTTGCGTAATTAAATCAAAAAATAAAAAAAAAAACAATAACTTTTAAATTACAATCCAAGAGCTTTCGACAAAAGTAATATCTTATTTGTGTATTTGTCTTGTTACCTTAATTAAACCCTGAATGTTTAATATTGATTCATCAAGCAACTCTTTTATACAATTATTAATGGGCAACTACATAATTTCTTCGGATTTTTCTACATTCAAAGCTTGAGAACGTAATTTTTTTACAATTACTTTTCCTTATTTCAAATTCTTCTTCTAATACTTTTTTATAACTAACTAATTGGGAAACGCCATTCCGTCTGGTAATTTTAAAATCTTTTATCTGGACTAATAAAGAGAGAGTAATCTCGTTGTGGTTTATATGTAATTTTTTTTGGTATATTCAAGATCACATTCACAAAAAATTACTTTTACCTTTTGCAATTTCAATTATCTTGAATAGAGTTTTATTTTTCAGACTACAACTTTTTAAAGAGATTTGCCAGAGGTACCAAGGCGATTGACACATAGACACCAACCTGTCTAACAAGTGTTATTGCTGTCCAGGATACATAATGTTATTATGCTGTCAAGCGTTTAGGATCATCTAAATCTTTATATATTTATTGAATGCTCTGTGCTAACATTATCCGTTTATGAAATATAACTTAAATTCGAAATTCCTTCCCTACCAGTCCCTTTCACTCAAAAGAGAAACTTATCTAATATCATTATATAAATCTAACTATAATTTCCGTCCCCGACATATTTTACCATTGTGAGCCTTCCAAGCTAAACCAGGGCTATGAAAGAATGAAACAAAGAAATCTACTTTTTGTAGATACTCTCAACTAGTCGTTTCTCTTCAATAAAATTTTTTCCGAAAAACAACTCCTAGTCTAAGAAGTAATACCAGTCAGTTTTTTTAAATATAGATCATATAAATACTCCTCGATTCTTTTAATTTTAAATATTATTCCAAACCGTTTTCTAAGCATGTTCATATTCGTTGTCAGATATTGTGTTTTCATTTACAAATTGAATTAAAAACTCTCTTAAAGAAGATAATTTTTGTTATCTTTGCGAATTTTATTTAAATGGAATCCAATGTAATCCATATGGATAAACCACCTTTTGTTATTTTAATAAATTAATGCTTCCACAATCAAATCTTCAAGAGATAAAATAATTTAAAAACTAACTGAAACTAATTTTCACACTAAAGAATTATCCCAAATGCATATGAGACTAAACTGAAATAATTATCATACGAAGAACCCAAGTCATAAATCATAAATCCATATATCTTTTCCTATTGTTAGGAATAAACATTAATTTGCTTTTTTTGAAATTTCCAGATTTGTTGCATAATATAAATACTTCACATAACCTCTTAAAATTGGGAATAAAATAACAGGAAATTTGTGTGTAGTCCTAATACTATAATATCTAACAATACCCTAGATCACACTTCCTCATGATTTCTCGCTTTGTATATGACAATTGATACCCGAGACAGGATTTTCATTTTCCTTATATTCTTTTTTCACAGATATGACAAAACTTTTGTTTTTTAAATTCACTTCATCTTTTTTAGACATTCTTAGTTCTTTGTTAAAATTCAGTTAAATATTTCCTTTACAATATTCCTCTTCCTCTAGCATTTTTTCATAAAACTTATAAACTGCATTAGACCTCTATAAATCTGGTTGGTTTAGTGAAATTTATCGTCATAGCAACAAATGGGGAAAAATGAGGACAACTTTATAGCCGTAACAACAATCTATTAGATTTTTTATATTGGTTCAAGTAAAATGTAAAGATTCAGTTGAATGGTAAAGCAGATAAAAAACTTTAATTTAGTTATATTGATTCAAAACTCAGCAATCAATTAACAAAAGGTACAAGAGCTAAATCCTTCTTCTTATACGATGAATTTTTACAAAATAGTACATTACTTCCCTCACTTTTGGCACTTTTTACCGACTCTTGAGTGTAACATAATAGAGCTTTCCATAAAACAGTCTAGTATGTGTTCATTCTTAATAATCTCCCTTGCTTGAATCGAAAATGGTTAAAGCAACATCTTAACCAAAAATTGACTTTCCTTTGTTTGTCTCTTTTGCTTTTGGTTATTCAATAATCTATTAAGTTTAAAATTCTTCTTCATATCAATAACATAATGTTTTGGAAAACCAGTGATTTAACCCTCTTAGATCATCATTAGTTATTATTATCATTAGTAAATTAGCAAACAATGTCACAGTGTATTTCTCCTTCGTATTGATATTTTTGATATGTACAATGGATATATTCCCGTAGAGTTCTTCTTCATCTAACCAAAGTTATATTAAAAGATTGATTTCATTTAAAACTTCAATTTTAAGTAGTTGATTTTTAATTGTAACAGGAAATTTAATACCATAATAATCAAGATCGTTTATAAATTTTTTTTATATTTTGAACACAATAGTGTGTTTTTAGTCTATCTCTAACAGGTAAATTATATAAGCTAACATTGACCACCAACTAAAAACATTCAATAATCCATCGTTCTTTATATTATTTATACCCTATTCATTGAATTTAGTTAGTAGCGTTTCTATATTGGTAAATTCTTCAAATAACTGAGCAGCATCTAGGAACTATACTTAATCTATTTTATATATAGAGCAACAACAGTACTCTAAATCATCACCCAGCCACAAAAACTTGATGTAAAGTCTTATTTTTGATTTCTCAATTTTGAGTTAAATAAATTTGCAAAATGCGCCTATTGATTGAAAAATAAACAGATTCTAATCTTGTATCAGTTTATCCATCCATTTTGCAAAAGTTAATTTTTTTAACAACAACGATCTTTCTAATTTCAAAACCTTTTAAAGTTTTTAAAAGATTGTATCAGTAAATTCGATACTATATTTTAATAGCAGTCGTTATTAAAGTTTAAATTATAGATTGGAATTATGATCTTGAGATCCCATATGTAAAATTTTAATTCAAATTCCTTTATAATTGTTTTGTAAAATTCCTCTCGAGATTTACATCTTATATATTATATTTAGAAAATAAAATTCGTTCAGCAAAAAAGATTAAAAAAAGTAAATTAAAATAAATAAAACATAAATATAGTACTTTAAAATTAATCTTTCTAAGAAGAAATTAAAATATGAAACATATAATCTTAATTCCCCATATATAAGTTTCTTATTTTTCGATCTATTGCCACATTATTACTAGCGTTTCTCTACCTTTGGCAGCACATGTTATTAACCCAGAATTTAATACCTAATGTCTTTAGACGACTGCATAAAAGCTTTTTAATTCTTGTAGTTTATGTCGTTTCATTATATCACATGTCCGGTATAACGAATAACTTTTTGAGGAGATTCTGTTTTCGAATATTATATTTGGCTACCGGGACAATCAACATAATCTTTCAGCACTTTCATTCTTCATTTAATCTAGAACAACCGCAAGTATCCATTCCATATAAAATATAATATTTTAAAGATAAGGATCTAAACATTTTGTAATTTGGGGGTCTTTCAATGACCATGAATATCCTTATACTTCATCGCGCTCAACTATTTGATCCAAGTATTCTGCGATTTAAATAACATTTCTTCTATACACACTTACTCTCAATATGAATTAGTTATCTGATGTTAGCATTATATCTCCTAGTGCGCACTAGAACATAATTTTGCGGTTGGTGCATGTACATGCGCTAGTCTACCTTTCATTAACCATCTATATAATCAATAATACTTATAGAAAAAAATCTTTAAAACCGCAACTCAATGAAATTCTATTAATTTAAAGTTTGGTTTAATATTTCTATATCTTCTTTAGTGAGACATAAGATTTTAAAAGTTCATATTTTTCTAAATCTTGTTATCAACATGAGTATAAAAAATATTTAACTAACCTTCTCTATGAGACGACTTCTGTGACTTAACCATTCTTCGTGTAATTTTATGATATTTTTTCTAAATAATCTAATACCAACTCTCTTGTTAATTTTCAACCGTTCTGTTCTTTTTTGCGAAGTCCTTTTCTTATAAACATCTTATATTGGATCGGATTTTCTAACAAATATACAAATCCATCAAATTGGGTTTCTTTCCTATGGTTTTAATAATATGGATCATTAAGATAACAGATTGTAGTTAACAGCTCACTCGGGGTCATGCATCTATAAACAAACAGTTGTCGTGATGTTTTGTATAAAACGTTTACTGTTAGTTAAAATTAACAACAGTTCAAGAACAGACAAGCTCACTCATCAGAACTTTTCTATATAGCAAGAAGAAAACATTATTTTTATAGACTTATTAATAAAGTTTCGTAATAAAGCTGAAAAGGAAATATAATATGTTTGGAAGTTCAATTGCAGAGCAGACAAGTTCAAAAAGTTATACATGACAATTAATAATCAGCTAGTCCATACACATTTTTGCCATTCGTGAATTGGTTACTGAACATTAAATAAAAATTAAGTATTATATTCTTTAATAATATCTAAAAACGTACTTTTTCCTGATGCAATATTACCTTCAACTGATATAATTTTTTCTCATTTATATAAAATACTTACTAAGAAAAAATCTTTAATAAAATTAAAGTTAATACAGCTCTTCTTTTTTTTTTTACTTTTATATCCGTTAATTTTAATTCCCTTCATATGCATTCAAAAGTGTTGAATAATTTTTTTCTTTCTGCAATTTCTAATAGTATTGTAAAAAAATCCTAATAATTTATTTGGATCTTCGTTTATTTACTTTTCCAATCTGTGCTTTTTGTTAATAAGTAGTTTTAATTTTGTGATGATGTGTTTTTTTTAAAATAAATTTCTTGTCGTCAAGTTTTAGTCTGTTTAGTAATATGGTAATTAACTGATGGAACAGCACCATCCCCCAACTGCTACATACAGGAATCCTGGGAATCAAGTGCTAATCAGCTGAACAACAAAGACACCTGCTTGTAATATAAACCCAGTACTTACTCCTCCCACAAAATTTATAACTTTTCTGTAAGCAGCACTAGTTGTTAAGTGAATAATTAATTGATCTATTGTTTCTATTCCATTATTATTAGAAATTAGAATTTTTATAACCTCCTATTTATATAATAAAACTTTTATTTTCTAAATTAAATTGTTTCAAGAGCGCTAAACCGGAACCCAACTATTAAATTTTTTTCGCTATAAACCCTTCCATTTTACTAAAGCTTGTTTTTTCTTATAGTCTCGTCTAAAAACTTTTTTCATTCTAAAAACTTCCTGATAGTAGGTAAAGTTCTAGTCCGTAAAAATGAACTGATTATTTCATCATTATAAATCTTTTAATAGTGTATTTCAGGGATTTGTATTATTAAATTTATAAATTATAAATATTCCTCTGTCCAGTTTTGTGGTATATCCTTTTTCGAAATGTCTTTATAAGTTTGTCTTAAGCGAACTCGTTCACCAATTTTAAATTTGCTTTGCTCTATGGTATCTTTAAATAACCATATAAATTAAAGTTAACATAACCTTTATTTTAAGTTTACTGGCTTCGTTGGTGTCTTTTTTATACTAGAATGTTTGTTTTTGTTATATTTATCACCATGAAAATCCTGCAAAATAATCTAAATAAGTATAATTATTTATTTGTTTTAAAATATTTCCACATTAATCTTTTTAAAGTTCTATTGAATCTTTCAATTACTACAGCTTTTGCCGTCATTAAATGTATGATACATATTAAACTTATTTTATTCCAAAAATGATTCAAACTTTATCTAAAATTCTTTTCCTTCATCCAACCCATAAAATTATGGTAAACCGCCCTTTTAAAATTTTTTTTTCAAAGCCACTGTAAACAGATTCTCCGGTTTTAATTTCTTTAATGGAATAACCCAAGCATATTTACTAAATAATATCATAACGGTTTAACAAGTACTTTACTCCTTTATTTTATTTTGAAAAGCTTGCATGTCAACTATATCAGCTGACCAAGTATCATCAATATCATTAACTATCACTCTTCGTTTACTAAATTTCCTTTTAATTGGTTTGTGTAATTCTTCTGCTAATTCATCACTCCAATTTATTTCGGGGGTAGTAAAAGTTTGCTCTACCCCCTTTTCCCGTTTTTTGATTTTTGTCTGGGTGTTAAACCCATAGGGAACTGTTGTTCCTGTCCGAGACCAAGTTTGTATTTCGTTTTGATAGCTGGTTTTACAACTAAATGTTTTGCAATCTTTTCTCCAAATGTTTTTGACTTAGTGTTCTTTAAATTGGAAAGCATTTGTTTATCACATTCACTTTTACTTAGTCCTGGTCTGTAGCAAAAGTCATGATTCATACATACTGCATCTAGTCGTTGACAGGAGGTCCGTTATCTAAAGGATTTCCTGGTCCACAATAGTTATATCCTGGAAGTATTAAACCTTTTTAGGTAATAAAGGTAACATTGCTTTATGAATATCTAAATTACCTGCTTTGATAGTACTTTTAACAAATTTTGCTTTCATTTTCCCACAAGACGAACAGGTAGCTTTTATCATTTTTCTCCCATTTTTTGTTATAACATAATGGGGGTTTATATTATCAGTAAATCTTCTTTCTTTCAAACAATATATTTTATTTTGTAAACTCATCTATATCATATGTATTTAAAACTTCTTAGTTGGTTTTAACTGGGTTTAAAACCTGTGGATTTTAAATTGTCCGGCATTGACCAGTCCTGACCAAGGGTCAAAAGGTCAAATGAGGTTATACTGTTTTCGCACAAACAGTTACTATATATATATATACTCATGTAACCGATAGTTTAGCGAATATATCGTAATAACTTTTTTAAGACAGTCATATTTATTTACATAATTGCAATTGTCACACTATTACAAATATATACCTAGAGGACTGAATACGGATCTATAACCTTTTTTAGAAAGTCTCTCCATATACATAATGTAATTTGAAAGGTAATAAGATAAATAATTAATCGTACTTGATCTGCATGCAGTTTCTTCGTTTATCCATGTGATATATGACGAAACCTTTTGAAACTGTAGTTTTGAAATAGGTTGAAGAAAGACTTCATTTTTGGAAATAAATTTTCAGCTGTTTGATAATATAAACTAAAAGAAAACTGTAACAACATTTTTATGCGTCAATAACTATTAAGAAGACAGGAGGAAAGAAGAAAGCGAAATAGAAGAATGAGGGTAACTTATCAGGAATGTCACTCAAATACTTTGACAACCCTTTCTCACCAATCTGCTTAAGAAGTATAAGATATTTTGGCGGTATTGAATAACGGGTTTCCTTTCTAATAATGAAATTCTATTTTTTATACATACATACATACAAACATACATACATACTTTCTAATAATTACATTAATAGTAATGTTGAACGATTCAATTGTAATTCAGTATATTTCAATCAGGAAACATTACAAGAACAATGTTTTCTCTATTTTATTCCTGACCAGTAGATCAAGGCAGTCAATGATCGGGGGAAATCATTTGTTCTATTCAAAGGACTGTCCATTTCTAACTTATTTCTAAACAATATCCGGAGTAACGCCATGGGATTTTCTCCATAGGCAAAGATAAACCTAATGTGATAAGATGTGTCGATTTGACTTAACACCTACAAGCAACCATTTATGTCTTAGATAAAGTAATGGAAAGAGATATAGTAGAGAACATACCTATATTTATGCAATCGCTTTCACAAGTAAATGCTGGCTGTAACAAAAATATGATGCAAAGTCCGTGCAATAAAATCATTGTTATACACATTGTTGTAACGAGTTATAAAATAAACACGCTAAAATTCTTTTATTATCCAATATATAATTATTTTACACAGTTTTAAATATACTGTTTCCAAAGAAAACAAATGTGCAAATGTCTGTTTTGAAGTTAAATGCCTAGAGTCCCGTACCCGTAAATTATTGACGTTTATAGCTAGATATTTATGCATATACTCTCAAGGGATTTTTTTCGGATACGCTTTATGAATATATATCTGAATAATGCAGATGTATTTCATTGCTAATAAATTAAAACAGACAGTTAATGGCTTTGAAACTAATTGTTTTATCGAACCTGTGTGAATTTTCGTTTTCGTTTTTTAATGAAAACCGATCATGTCTGATGTGCAGATATTGAGAAATTGTAACTATGCAAGTGTGAAACTAGCTACATTCTTACCATGTATTAGGCTGACATGTAGGATGGAACAGGAAAAGCTGTCATTAGTTAAGTTCGTTTTCAAACACTACTGTTTGCACTGTTGTAATTTGTAAAGATTTTTAAATATTGACTGCCGTTTTAATTCTCTTAGGGAATGCTAAATAATACTGCAGAAAATTTCTACAACTTTCTTCGGAATGCAGTAGGGAACTACGGTCAATGTGTATTTCAACATGTCGCTCAGCGAATCTCTAGGGTGTAGGCTACGTAGTTAGCAAGGCTAATGCTGTAATTTTGAGAAGTTAAGAATATATTACCTCGATCATCGGATCCCATTGCGGGAAGCTTTACACGGTACACCCAGGCGGTTATAATTTATTTAAATTTATGATTGAGTGAAGACGAACCTAACAGACTTATATACTTCTCAGTCTGTAACGCAAAAACGTTTAATATCTAGTACAATAATGTCTTATTCTTACAATTCGTGACATCGATGTTGCAAAAAAGTCCTTTAAAATATTAATTACGTTACGCACAATAACTGATTGTCAAAGCAAAATATCAGGGATGTGTATCAAGTCATGAAGATCCGTATTTTTGACAAAATAATCATAAAAGAGGTAAATTAAAAGTTGAATTAATTGAATTGCTTGCTCGAAAAGAAGTTGTAAATTTGATTTGCAATATGCAGAAAATTTGACCAACTAAGTAAATTCAAAAATGATTTTTTCAAAAATACAGTACTCTGCATTTGCCAGATAAAATAAGCCGAAAATTGTGCTCGACAAGGATCACACCCTATAAACGACTGTATCCCCCGCTTCCTCTTGCGAGTCATCAAAACAATAAAATGACACGGAAAAGGTACGAATCGTCATTAAATTCATTATTTGGCTTTACACTCTATGTGTATTTAAGTTAAACGATAAGTCTAACATAAATATGTGTATATGATGATATAATAGATGCAGCTGACAGGTAATGTTTAAAAAATGTTGACTGATCACACTCATTGCATGAAAATTCTCTCGACGATGTCATGAAATTGATGAATATCACGCCAAATTGATTTGTAATCCAATTATCCATTTTGTTTTCTGTAATAAGTATGCATACTCCATAAATGTATGTAAATAAAATGTTTTGTTTCTGTTGCGTTTTTGAATGAAATTAAGTTTTCTCTAGCCGGTAAAAAAACATTTACTGTATGCCGGCTTGCCAATTTTGATATTTGATCTGAATTCGTATTTGCGAATGATACTGTATTCCATCTTGCGATTACAAAGGCGATTTATGTCCTTGAAATGCGTAAATGAAATAAAAAATATGCATATAAAATTGTTTCTTTTAATCAGTCGTCATGTTTATACTGCCATTAAATGTCGAACCCCCACCCCCACTCCCCCCCACCCCCATGCGATGCTTATACTAATCCATTGGGGTGGTTGGATTCGAGTGTCTGTGACTCGCTATCCTACTTAATTAAATAATTAATTGAATGCTTCAGCATCGTTTACATGCAAGTGTTCAGAGTTGCCTTTACACACATATACTATCATAAAATACGAATTAGAAACTGAATGTATACACAAGGTCCCTACCATGTCTTGCAAGAAATTAATCGTCGATTCCCTATGGAAATCGCACGAAATAATGTTACCTTACGATTTTTTCAAAATATCAGTGAGATGAGACAGGAAAGGACTATAGGTTGACCCCCGTCTGTCTGTCCGTCTGCAAGAAAATGATCCTCTGATATAAAAACAACAAACAAAACTATTCCACCCGCAAGTATCCTGTGGATGAACGTATAAATAGAAAAGGATAACGAATATATTATCGGAAAAGTCGATTAAGTCCTTATTAGTAATTCAGAGTTAACTTCATGGTGAATCTGTCAACAAGATTCAAAAGCAGCACAAAATAGCCGAATGGCCTAATGGTTTAACCCCGTTTCTCAGTAATAAACTTTGATAAACATGTTATCGTTACAAATACAGCCGTCATGTTTACTGATTGTCAAGATTTACCGCTATTTCTGATGTTAGAAATAGTTTGCATTTGATAGTGATAACGCACACACGCCAGGGATATGTCCTTGCGGATTTGATCGTTTTCATTGCTTTTTACAGTTTACAGTTTATTAATCAATAAAATCTGAAAGTAGATACCTCGGAAGCACCGAGAACAAACCAAACAGCGAAAATTGCAGACTCGGTTTTATTGAGTCTGTTCATGAGCAGTAATGGAATACGCAACACCGCTCACGCCCCCTAGCACCGGCTTAAGCAGTATTCAATCTTCAAATCTAAATGAGTTGAAATCAATGATCCCGAAGGGCCAAAAAATATAACAACACTGAGATGAAGTCGGGGCGACTTTTTACGGCCGCCACACAGCACTTAACACCCGCTGTTGTGAAGTAAATAAAATCTGAAAGTAGATCCCTCGGAAGCACCGAGAAAGTCAAGGTCGATAAGGGCCTCTGACAACAATTGTAACAATAACAAGTCATAGTAACAAAATCAGACTGGCATGTAAAATCTGACAAATCGTTGCAGAAGTAACTGATGATGTGGAGGATGAGAACTAACTATTTATCTAAAAGTAGACATAATATTTTTACAGAAAACAGTCAGTTTTAACAAAGTATTCTTATTGTAATTGTTCATAAGGTCAGACAATTTGAGAGTATCTGGATATTTAAAATAATATTCATCTATATATTAAATATATAGATGAATATTATGTTGATAGAAAAAAAATATTACATTTTTTTATCAACATTGAAATATATATTTGTAATAAAAAGGAAATTCATCTCCTAAATATGTTACAATTACACAAATGACAAGTACTTTGTTCTCCTGCATTGTTTTCAAATCTGCCTTTTTCTATTGGCAACATGATTCATGCATCTGAATTTACAAAGTGAAATGCTCAGGTCAAAAGGTAAAAGCTTGAAATATTTTTCAAATACATTGTTTATACATTCTATAATTCAAACATTTGCTTGGGTTATTAACTAAATAGTTCCAGTTTTGTATAAACTTATCTTTAATTCAAGTGTTAACAGCATTTTAGAAGGAGTTACAAGAGCGAATCTTCTGATCTAACGACTAATTAGATATACCAAGAGAATCAAGACTTTCTTTAAAATAACACAACCAGTTAAATTTCTTGTTTTGCCTCTGAGACAGTGAGAGAAGTTCTGTACAAAATATTACAATTTTTATTTTCCTTGGAGCTTATTAACTTACTCCAAAAACTTCCTGAATTTACTAATAACTGCAAACATAGCTTTGCGTGCTTGATCAGCTAAATGAGCCTCAGTTCTACCGAACTTGCCATTGAATGAAAATTGAATACCTAGGTATGAGAAGTAGTCAGCAATTTCTAAAATATTACCACTCTCAAATTGAAATACTGAAGCATTACGTATACCTCTCTTATTTTTCAAAAATATGACAACTTTAGCCCCTATGAGGTGCAATACTCTGACATAGCATTAAGAGCTGACTGGAGGTCATTAGGGGTCTCTGCTAAGGTTACTGTATCATCAGCATACAATAGCAAATATAACTTGAAGAAGAAAACTTCAAAATCGTTATCACTTAACATATGACTAGCATTATCAGAAAATAACTGAAGACCATGAAATTTACTAGACAAAAAGCTATTAATCATTCCAGAATAAAACAAATAGAATAGGAAAGAGATTTTCACCTTGTCTGACTCCTGTATCACAAAAATTCAGATAGAGTATTGTTTGATTTTACACAAGACTTCGCTTTATCATACATGTTGAGAATAATTTTAAAACATTTACCATCAATATTGTAACTTAGAATCTTTCGCCGCAGAGCAATACGATTGACTGAGTTGAGGGAAATTTGGTTAATCCAAAAAAGCACAGTACAGTTTTTTATTATTGACAAAATACACATCTATTAACAATTTTAAAGAAAATATATGATCAACAGGGCTATAATGTTTTCTAAATCCAGCCTGTTCTTCACACAATATGTTATTGACCTCAAAAGTGTTTAACCTAGTGTTTTATAAAGATGTGAACAACTTTCCAAAACAGCTTAATATAGTTATGCCCCTGTAATTGTCAGGGTTATTAATGCTACCCTTGTTCTTGTACAAAGGTAAATAACATCATTACTCCAGATATCGGGAAAAATACCCAACAACGACAGACGACGGACACAGGGTAATCACAAAAGCTCTTCTAGAGCACTTCTTGCTCAGGTGAGGTAATAGACCCTCATTTTTTTCCTCTAATGGCACTTCTGCTTGTAAAATGGGGACTTATTTCATTCTCAGAATGTATTTTCAGTAAAATAAGACAAGGTTCATGTTAAAGTGCATGTGTTTATGGCAAATACAAAGACAAACCTAAAATAAAGCTGATTACTGTGCGACGCTGCCAAGAAAACGATCCACAAAGGATTAGTGAATTCAATCTGGCGCCGCTTCACCCCATTTACTGTTCATATTCTCACATGTTATTAATTGCAGTTGCGATTATATATTAGTTGGTTTGAAATTCTAGAAAATATAGTCTTGTATGAGACACATCGTCGCATTACGGTCTCATGATGGTGAACATTTGTGCCAAGTTATTTCAAAATCCCTTAATGTATAAAGAAGTTATGGCACTGACACGAAACACAGACCATGTTTCTCCTTTAAGTGTAACTTTAAAAAGAAAAAGGAAAGTAATAAGATGGGCATTAACTACATATGGCCGATGTTTGTATGAAAACTTTGAGAGAGGTAGGTGCAATAGCATTGAAGTAATTGCACGACCAAATATATGAGGGCACATATACAAACAGATCGAACAGACAGACCGCATGGTGAGTGCTTTATACCACCCTCCTTCAAACATTGTTTGCGGGTTCTAAATATGAAGAAATACTACAGGAGCATAGGAAACGCCGACATTTTGTAAAGAAGTCACTCACAAACAGGCATACAGTCTATCTACCGAACTCGTAAGCACTTGTACAGAAATTAAGCAAGCATGCATACAGTCAGGAAATAGCACTGAATCTTCTTTCCTTTATGGTTATAAACAAATTCGAGAATTTATCAATGATTTTATTTCATTTTACCAAACTAGTATTGTTTCTTTATCCATGAAACAGTGGAATTTACATATAGGTCATTCTTACAGCAAGAAAATAAGTACTTGTGACGCCGACAATGTATAATTTCTGGACAAAATCAGTGATCAATCGAGTTTTTGCTATAATACCAATGTCATCAGACTAGCACATTATATACAGAAACAAATCATGTTCAGGTTCTAATAAAATGAAAATATATATATCTTTAAAGCTAGTCAGTCACTTTAAAATGCTGTTTTTCAACGTTTAGCTGTCAGTTTATTGTTTTGATCTCTTGCACGAGGAAGAGGGGAAATACAGTCGTTTATAGGGTGTGAGGATGGATAATATACCCCTTCTCTTTAAGCGACTAACTTACACATTGTGGTGTGAGATCTTAAACTATCCAACGTTTCCTATATTCACCTTTTTGTCGCATATTTGATGTTATAACAATGTATTCTTCATCGAACTCTGTTAAAAATCGTTGATTTTCTAACAAATCTAAAATAAAAGCATTCGCCTACGATTTCTGAAAAGGGTTTCCCAGTTCTCTTGAGAAGGAACATTATAGTTTGGTAAGTCACACTTGACTGAGCTACTGATATCGAAAGCTGTTGTCATTACAAGCTGGCCAGTCAAACTCCGTGACCTTAGAAATAACCTCTGACGTTAAACTGACTATTCTTTCCTAATTGAGGCGACTCTGACTGAACGCGTCCATGGATTACATATTACTAAACCCGAGGATGGTTGACTGATTTTTCCCCTCCATTCTTGAAGAACATAACATATGTACAAACAGATAGACATATATCAGCAAATTTACATGTAAACAACTAAATATTATCGTTATTTTCAAATGCATGGTTAATATGTGAAAACAAACCCCATTGCGACCCTCTAATTATGTGCAACAAAGTCACGCATCGAATATACGGATTGACCGGGTCAATGTCTTATTGCCGTATTTACTCAACTGAAAGTGGTAACAGATTTAATTTGTTGTTGGATTTAACAATTTATGTTAAATAATAACTAGCGTAAATGCCTACTTGACATTTTTTGGCAGTATAAAACAGACATTGCAACCAAAATTTTACAAGATGATCATTATATATTTATATAGATTTGTAAAAAGGAACTTTTGCTATGCTTTAACTTGTAAAACAAGAGGGATTTCGTTCAGCGATCATCATGCAAACATTACATGTCAGTGAGAAAAAATACAGTTATGTAAAGTAATGTGGCAAAATGACGCGTAATTTAGTAAAATGGGACGTTTTGTATAAATAAATTTAATACTAGAGCTAAAATACAGTGATGGCTTTATGAAATCTTTTCATTCTAAGATATCTTAAATAATGCAGTGTTTTCTCTCGTTTAAAATCCCATGCATTTTTTCAAATAGAATCTCTAGAAATATGCGACAGCTTTTCATAGTAATCAAAATATCTTGAAAGTAGATGCGTAATGATGCAAAATGAGAGGAATCTTATTTCATCATGTGTTTTCTCATGGTAGATTCAACAGTTATCAGAACATGGATAATGTAACAAGGGTTTTACATGGATTTTACTTATATTACAAATGTACCTGTTTCCGAGAAGAGGTGTCTATTTTGAATATTTTTAATCAAAATGTTACGCATGTTACACCCCATTTCTTAAATTTGGCCAGGAAACGTCCTTGGTAGTGTTATAATGATGTAACAAGGATGTTACTTGGGTGATACATAGATATTACTTATATTACGTGTGTCTGAGAAGAAGTGCGTATTTGTAGTCACAATGTTACGCATGTCATATCCCGTTTTCTAACATTGGACGAAAAATATTCTTAACAGTGTTATATAGATGTAAAGGATGTTACAGGGATGTTACGTGGATGTTACTGACACCATGTGTATCTGATAAAAAGGTGTCTTTCTGTAGTCAAACTTTTATGCATGTTATACCCCATTTCTTAAAATTTGCCAAACATGTCCTTAGTTGTATAATATATAATATATATATATTACCAAGATAAAAACAACTAATGAACTACTACTGGCTTTGTTCTAACGTCACAATTGTTTCGAAACATAATGATTTGAGCAAAGTGAATTCACATTAACATTTATTGTCAGCTTGATAAATTGTTCCATGTAAAACTATAAAATGACTATATCATCCTAGTATCTTATCACTTCACCGCCTAAATGCATCGGCTGGAACTGGATTTTCTTAGATAGATTACACAGTCGTGATGGAACCAGTAACGGATGTTTCTATTCTTCACGTATTAAATTACTTCTCTCATACAAAAAGTGACTTGAGTTCACTATTTTCAAAGAATCTCAAGTATCAGTAGCAAGTATTTATAGGTTATTATATTTGTATCTAGAAATATACATGAGTTCTTCAGAGGAAATATTGCGCGCCTTTAGGAGCGCAGTATTATTCCGCGAATATTTTAGCTGAAGAACTCTTGCATAATTTATAATAATAATTATTATTATTATTGTTATTATATCAGATTTATATAGCGCCCTTTTCTTGATAAACACGTTCCAATGCGCTTTACATATAGCAAACGCAGCAACACAGGGCACGAAATTCATCCTCTATTAACACAGACACAGCGATCTGACCAGAGGGACAGCGTGAGATAAAGCCCCAAGAACAGATAGAGAGAAATCCTTTTTAGATACAGTCTCAACGCAAATCTAATAACCTTTTTAAACGCGACGACATTCATGATACTGGCTTTACAAATGACGTCACACACCCGATATTAAATTTGAATGTCAAATGAAAAAATATGGACGTTTAAGATTTCATTGAAATTAACAGAGCTTTTAATGAGTATGTAATATAAGTATTTTCACATACTTTTCCGAGTTGCGTTTGCGAAGATTTGTTGCGAAATGCCGCTGCATTATTGCTGAAACCTTAAACAGATTATCTAAAGAAAATCGGCAGAACATGTAATGGTTAAGTAAAATATTGGTAACGATGTTATTCGTTTATAAAATATTTCTGTGTTTTGGTGATATACTCCTAAACCTTAAGGTGTTGTTATACTATAACGTTTAGCCCTTATCATTATGGTAACAAGCTTTCCATTCTTCATGTATATTCGTAAAATTTATTTACACATGAAATACATTAACAGGTCAAACAGGTATATTCCACCGCCGCGTGACATGTAGTTTACCCGATCAAATGGGAACTTGTCAAAAATATATTTAGGAAGAGGCTGATAATAACTATGTCCTCATGTCTAGACAGGTAAAGGTCACGTAGTTCTTATAAAACCCCGATATCACGGTATTGTAGCGCGCACTGTTAGATAGATACTCGTAAAGTATATACGGTATTTTCCAGCCACCAATTAGCGTCAGGATGTGCTGTATTAAGACACTTGGGACTATTAATTATTTTATTCAAACTGTTTACCTATTTAAACGTGTACATACATAATACATAATATTTCTACACATTTTAATTAACAGTAACAATCAATACATTATATAAACTGACAGTGTATAGCATGTCAAACGTTGCTAAATTATATATGTATGTTATTATTATTGTATGTTTGTTATTGTTATTCAATGTCGTGTCATTCGTATTCTAAAATTTGCTATTGTTATTGTATATGTCGTTATTCTTATGGTAGGTTCGGTATTCTTATGGTAAAAGTCATTATTGTTATTCTATGTTTCGTTATTGTTATTGTATCTTTGATATTGTTATTCAATGTCGTGTCATTCATATTCTAAGTCTTACCATTGTTATTGTATGTATCGTTATTCTTATTGTATCTTCGATATTCTTATGATAAAAGTCATTATTGTTATTTTATATTTCGTTATTCTTATTGAATCTTTGATATTGATAACGACATATAGAACAACATAATATGAACATTGCTAAATTATATATGTATGTTATTATTATTGTATGTTTGTCATTGTTATTCAATGGCTTGTCATTCATATTCTAAAAGTCATTATCGTTATTCTTATTGTATCTTTGATATTGTTATGCAATGTTTACATTTAAACTTTCTTTGTTCGGGTTTTTTTTTCTTCTTAAAAATAACCTATAAATGTCCAGTTTTAATATATTTTAAAACTTTTTATGTTACCATATTTAATGGCAGCGTTCATACTAGTGTTGTGTTGGAGGAACTTATGAAACTAAATAATGGCAGAATTAATTTGTGCAAAGAAAATTCTTTTCCTATGTTTCATTTTTTTCCTAGCGCGTTGTTCTTACTAACAATTAAACTAAGATCTTTTTGAAGTAAGGAACGCCGCTAAGCAAAATCAGTCTGTTCATGAGTTGTACACCAATAACAACCCCTATCCACTGGCATCAGAACAGAAAGAAAATGCCTCTGTACATGTTATACTAAGCCCCTAGGTATTCTATTAGAACCATGGTCATGAAGGGGACACTATACTATCCCGTTTAAATCGCACATTTCATACCTAAAACACGCAGTTCGGTAAATGTGTACTATGGATATCAAACAAGTTGTAATTTATCTTCCATTGTGTACCGGTCACATTTCTTCAATACATCTAAGAAAAACAACGCGTAGTTTATAGTTATTTCAACGTTACACAGAAAACTTGCATGAACTTACCTGGTGAAGTTCCGTTCTAGATTACAATACCATTCTAATTGGCTGTTGTGAAAATGTATGTCAATCGTCATTTTACTACACCTGTTCGCTTAAATGTGAAAATGCACCATAAATGTGCAAAATGAGTAAAATAAACAGAACAGATGCTGACCAATGTACGATTTCAAATTAAAGATCATATACAAGATGAATTACATTCATTATTTGGAGTTTTAGTGTATAAATTGTGATTTTTTAAAATCCTTTTTTGTTTGTTTACAATTCGCCAAACATGTGCACACTGTCGTGACCTCTAGACCGGATGTTCATTAGGGAAGGTCAAGCAAGTTTTTTCTGTAACGTTGACGAAAGCATAAATTATGTTGATAATTTCAGCAATATGGAATATTGAGACATGTGACTGGTGCACGATGGAAGATATATTATCGCTTGTTTAATATACCCATTCACCGAACTGCGCGTTTAAGTTGAGAAATGTACGATTGAAACGGGTAAGTATATTTTCCCCGTTCATGACCATGGTTCTTATAGAATACCTATGGGTAGGGTATAATATGTACAGAGGCATTTTCTTTCTGGTCTGGCGCCAGTGCCCCTATCACCGAATTAAGTAGAATTCTGTTACAGTAAACTTAAACTCAATCCCATAATTTGAGAAATCTCTATTTCTTGCAGAAACAAAAGGAGTGTTAGACCGAAGTATTAAGGTCCAATGTAAGATGAGACAGGCTTTAGTGATATATCTGTTTTACATACCACAATATTCATCCGACGAATCGATAAAATCGTCTATAAAGTTGCATACTAGACTGATATGAATACAGTCACCGTTAGTGTACTTGAATTCTTCCAATGTACAGTTATTCAGTCCTAAATAATACAAAATGATATTGTGAAACAATTCTAAATCTAAAAAAGACATAGATCCTCACAAATGCAGGAGAGATACAAATAATTATTATTGTTCTAACAAAGATTGGTAAAAAGAGTAGTTTTACATTGTTTTCTCTTATGCATTTCTCGCTTAAAAGACAGATCTGCAGCATAAATGCAAATTAAGGGGCAGATCACAATAGGGTATATACACTTGAAGTCGTTTCGAAAGTTGTAAATGCTTTTTTATCCCTTTCATCTGTTGTGGATGGTGTTAAATGTGACTCTTAGTATAAAATCATTAAATACCTAGCGTCTTGTTATAACAGTTTATTTCGTCTGAAGCATCAAAGCAGTCTATCACGCCGTCGCATCGCGCAATAAGAGATATCCATTCTTTTGTCGTACAATGAAAGAATGATCTAAATTCAAATGTCGAAGGTATGTTTATAACACCTTCTAGTTTCACCATTGGGTGGGCTGAAAAATTATTATTTTGATAGTTTAAACTAAATACATATAATCGATTTAAATAGTAATACCAGGGTACTCCCTGCAATAGTATATCATATCTATTCAAAATCAAATATTAGCAGAGAATATTAACTGTAATAATAGTTTTGAAAAACAAGGAGTTTCAATTTTGTAAACTGCTGTAGTTAGGTATATTTATATCAAGTGAATTGTTATCCAGTTATTTTAGATAATATCATAGCCCAAGAACCTCGTTATTACCTGTAATTGCTCCAATGGGTTTAACACTTACATTTGCCATGCAACTTAAATGATAATTTATAACAATTTTAATGTGATTATCAATTCTTACAAAAATCAGAGTAAAACTAACAGAGACTTTGATAAGTATGTTGTGCACCTGGTCTGGATATTTGATTGATTCCACTTTATAATGAAGTAGTCGAAAGAAATACAAGCCCCTCTCATAGCGGTTTCAGCTAGACATTATCGTTGAATTTCAGTAGTTTCGTTCACCAGATGGTCATTCTGATTAACTTACTTTATAACTTTATCATCATCTGATAATTTTGTGATATGAGCATATTTTATCCTTTCAAATTGGTCGCAAAATTGTTTGAAGCGGGCGTAAGTCGGATAAATGGCCGTGTTACTACGGAAACGACATTGCAGCAAGAATTTCAGCTAATTTGGTGAAGGTCTGCCATAGGATAGTTACTTGAAGTTGTGCTATAGTTCTTTTCCAAACACGATAATTCACCATGAGGTATTTGTTACAGATGAGCTAATAGCATCATAGTTCAGGAAGATTGCAATACTTACTTTGATATTTGTTCAAACAGTGCGCTTCGTCTGACCGATCTACACAGTCAAATTTTCCATTACATCTAGAGAACTTCGGTACAAACAACCCGTTCTGACACACAAAAATGTCATCTACCGTTTTTGGTACGTTTTTCATCTTAATCGAACGATTATTATCTGAAAGAATCAATATGACAAAAAAATATTCATATTCATACAAAATATCTACCGGAAAGACTACCCGATATTTATCATGGTAAACAAAATTTAAAACTATCTCAATAATTATTTTTTAATTAGATGTATTTTGCACTGTGTTACAATTTTTAAACAACTTCTACCGTGCCGTTTTTCATTAATCTTGTATAATTTATTGTATTTCCTCAAGCTCAAGAAGAGACAAATTTCAAAGTGATGGTCATTGTCCAAAAAGTTCGCAGAGAATTCATTATACCATTAATTTTGATAAAAGAAACATCAAACTATTAATAAACAATAATAAAATACAAAATAAAACTGTTGATATAATTTTTCTAGGGTGTCTCAAGTAAACGAATTTAATGAGACAGAATTTTAACTTCAACATTGAAAAAGTAAGGTCGAGTTCTATGGGACTGTTGTAAATTTTGCTCACTTCATTCAAAAATAACCTTGGGCAGAAGTAAAACCTACCTATATTTCTTCCAAAATATGTAATCTAAAGTGTAAAGGCAAAAGACAACTTTTACCGCATGTAATATGTATTTTTAAAGATGTCTAACTCTACCCCCTTCTGTTTTTGAGGTTCACTTTGAACAGCAAGAAATCGCTTATCAAATGAAAAACTTCCACTTTTGTACAATAAACCAGTTATAAGTCTTGAAAAAACACTTACTAGAAGAAAAGGAAAATAAGTAAAAAATGGTCCTAGTGGGGCTTGAACCTACGCCCCCACCCCATGAAAAAAATCGAACAAAGTAGGTTTATGGTAGGAACTGAATACTCTTCAAAAAGGAGGTACTCTATTACGGGTCTAATACCTTAAGATCGGGTGTAAGCTAATTCTGGACATATGTAAAGAACACTTGTAGAATGGTTATATTCATATCATTAATTCATTTAAAATTTACAGTGGCAAACTACTGCCATTGTAATTTCGCCAAGACAAAACCATAGAAAAATATTGCCACGGCAAATTCTATCGTTACAAGCTATGTCATATATGTGGCAAAATATTTGCCTAATGAATACAAATATTCTTATTTTGAATTAAAGCATGATTACATATTTCAACGATCCGTAAATATATGCATGACTTGAAAATGTGCTTTTGCCTGTGTTAAATATCATTATTTTCTAAGCACAACGTTTGCCAGAACAGTAATATTGAACAGGAAAGTGACCTCACGTTTCTTACAGTTGTGCACTAATAATACATTATTTAAAGAAATATAATGTTTTTTGTGCATTGTCCGAGTGGCAGCGGTATTTCTATTAAAATATGTCAACTTCGTTTGGCAGTCACATGGGCTGCTGAAGACAAAAGAAATGCTGTGAAAATAAATTCGTTTATTATAATCTAAAGGATTTAAAGGACGACATGTGTAGTCAAATATTTTAGACGGCATTTTGTTCCACCTGGAACGTTTCCAAACAGTTTAAATAAGTATTAGCCTCTGCTGTGTACATTGTCAAGCCTTTAACATTCATTTATTATTATCTGAATACATTATTGGAATGTTATGTTAGATGATTTTATGTATTCAGTTGTTTTGGCATTTTCAAATAACTCCTATACCCAAAGACTATATGGAGCAATAAGTATGGGCTTTATTGTCCATGCGAGACTCCTTCACTGTATACACCTGATATGTAATTTCCTTGAGAAATTTGCATGGTGCTCACTTACGAATTTTATGGAGAGTTAGTACTCGTTTTAGAAATAAAATAAAATGTGAACTAGATTATATAACTAGCATACTTAAAATAAATAATCATACAAAGCACGCTCGTACTGTTCGCATTAGTTATAAAAGAATATTAGTCATTTAAGGCAACCGTACATGTTTACCTATCAATTGGCATGGTTCTATTGTCATATAATCACCACTCTGCCTGGATGAATGTACGTAACACCAACCATAGCCATAATTTAGTGGGTCACGGCAATAGTTTTCTGAATTAGTAATTGTTGATACCGGTCCGCCAGAATCTTGTAATTTGTCCCATCGCAAACACGTCTTCCCAGACATTGTGACATTACTTTTTCCATTACCAAATGACCTTCTTAAAACCTGCAGGTTTTATTAACTTCGACAACAGCAATCTTAAAAGTAAACGGTGTCCCCGTACTATGATGAAGTGTTATTATTTTGGTCTTTTGGGATCATGGAGTCCCTTTAATAATTTTGTAATAGAATTTCGCTTCAGCCGGTGCTAGGTGGCGTAAGCGGAGTTGCACTTTCCATTACCTGTCATAATCAGACACAATCAATCCTATTATTTTCCTTGATTTCAACGGATCTTATCACAGATTATCATGCAGTATGGTTAAAAATTTCAATTTACAGAAACTTGTTTTATTGGCAGGAAATTGTATCCTTTAGCTGACGTCAAGTTTTGTCTTGGAGCAGCATATGAATGAAAACGAAGCTCAGTTCCAGTCTTATGTACATTTAGTACAATGTAATATTAACATTCACATACAAGTAAGGCAAATACAATGGCTTTGCAAAGTTTTTGCGTAAAAATGCCCTAAGAACTGATTAAAGGAAAGGAAATTGTGTTTTTCTTCGGAGGTTTTATTCTTATGTAAAGACACGTTCATTTGGGTGTTTCTGTTTATCTATAATTTGCTATCTGTAACACTGACTTTTCTGTTAACAGAATACAGTCTAACTTGATTAATTATGAATATATTCATTAACTGCATAATAACTTTGGACATTTTTACGCTTACACTTGCCTGCTTTTGGGATTACAGATTGCACCCCGAGTGATGTATGGGAGACATCTAACTCTGAAAACATAAATGTAGCAATTACAAGCACATAGTGTGCGGCTGTTTATCAAATCTTTATGATTTTCTCACTCTTTACATAATCAACAAACAAAAGCTTTTTAATTTGAAAAAATTTGAAAAAGTACTGATGTCATTAGTTTATTTAAGATAAGATATATCTAAGGGAACGGTATCTAAATTCACAACATTAAGCAAGTACAGTGTTGGATTTAACGTCGCACCGACACATGATAGGTCATATGGCGACTTTCCAGCTTTAATGGTGGAGGAAGACCCCAGGTGCCCCTCCGTGCATTATTTCATCACGAGCAGGCACCTGGGTAGAACCACTGACCTTCCGTAAGTCAGCTGGATGGCTTCCTCACATGAAGAATTCAACGCCCCGAGTGAGGCTTGAACCCACATCGATGAGGGGCAAGTGATTTGAAGTCAGCGACCTTAAACACTCGGCCACGGAGGCCCCCTCACAACATTAAGCTCTCCTTATATATATATATATATATATAGTACGCACCTAGTTTTCCGAACGCCATCACTTCACATAAACTAAACATTTTAAGGAAGTACGTATTCTGTTGCAGCTGAAGGTACCTAGCCCTGACCCCGGACTGAACTATAGTTTCAGTGTTGCCTATTTTACCACAGTAAAAGCCTGTTACATGCATGGCATTTACATTCAAACCGGTTGAGAGTTCGATATCTCTTGCCTCAAGACCTGTACAGATTAACACAATTTACGAATCAAGTATGATTTAAAAGGCCATCTAAATGTTTCCAATAAGAATGAAAATGAACATTTGAGGATACTTTTAATGCTTGTTGTTTAAGCGCCTTTTGTTTCAAAAGGAAACACCTTTTATAGCATTTGCCTATAAAAAAACATTTTGTACCAAGAAATATCTTTAAAAATGATGGTCGGCGAATTGTAATAAGGAAAAAAGTTTATGAATTTTTCATCTAACATTCATCTTTCATCTAACATTTTTCAAATTGCAAAACTAAACACCGCACTTTAACAATTTAAATGGTTCTCTTTTAATTTTTCGCAAAGGTTTCGTAGGGTTGCAATTTTGTTTCGCTTATCCTTAGACGAATAATTACAGCAGTAGTTTGATGAAAATTCATGAAGCGGTACATGAGAAGAGGTCATTAAACGTGTTAATATTTTTAGCTAAATTGGTCCCTATCCCCATTTGTAACAAAATAGCAGGAGATATTACGATATTGTTACGTATCGAGTTTGATAAAAATCCATTACATTTTAGTGGTTAATGCGAAGAAAGGCATATCTACTTTTAGCTATAGTGGTCCCTAATAGGGCCCAAGTTCCTATATAAATAAATTTGGAAGAGGACCTTATAATGATGCTCCAGACCAAGTATGACAAAGATCCACCAAGCTGTTCATGAGATGCTGTATAAAGGCATTTCTAGTTTTAGCTCTAGCAGCCCCTAAAAGGGGTCAAATGTTCCAGCTGAACAAAGTTGGCTGCGCGCCTAATAAAGATGCTACAAATCAAGTTTGATTAGAATACATGAGAAAAAATCAATTAAAGGATTTTTTTATTTATTATTTTTATTTATTTCTAAAATAGCCAACTGATCCCGCTTTAACAAATGCATATTCGCTATTCATGAATCTTTGGACAATGACGTCACACCTATATAAAAAAGTGAAGGTCAAGCAAAACATACAATTGTAATTATTTCAATATTTCTGTTTCATAAGCAAAGTTTGACCGTAGTCATATCACAAAGATAAACTGTATGCAGCGTACCTTCATATCAGTGTAATGAGATTCAGTCATTATATAGCATATACATAATAAAACAGATTTCAACTGAGTCCAATATTTGCATACCATACTAAAGAAAAATATTCATATATAATAAATCAGTTTAATAATTTATAACAAATATGTCAAAGCAAACAAGTACACATTTTAATATGCAATCTGAATAAGTCAAAAAGCAAGAAATCTTTTCATATACAGACGACAATTGTAACAAGGAAAATCTTTTAAAAAGCACTTCTCTACATAAAGGACTCTTATCACACCCTTATTCATGTGATACGCAGACCGTATTCAGCTCTTTCTTTAATTTGATTTATGTTGGTATTTGAACAGGTTTTTATCATATTTATTAAACTTACTTATCATTTTGAGATATATCAATATTCTTGCTAAATATACTGAGCCAAAGTTAGCTTTAAAACTGTGAACAGCGTCGTTTAGGATAAACGCTTTGTCTACATTTCACTCAGCGTAGCACAATCAACAGAGTGAAAGAAATTGACACTCTCGTCCAATCAGGCAGAGTGTTGCATAAATCTTCCATTTTGATAAATTATCTATAATGCGTTATCAAGTAGTCTGATTTGCAAACTCAAGTCACGTGGCATAGGTAACGAATTCGTTCTTAGACGGCATTCGCCGAGAAACCTTTATAACATATTTACATGAATATTGTGTTTTATGTTAATAGAGATATCTTGAATCTTAATATCAATCGAATATAAAAACAGAATGTATAATTGCTTCAATTTATTATTGAAATGCACAATCAGTTTAGCGACACTGTTTTTAAAGCTATTGCAAAATGTAACTTAGTTTTTTCACCTTGGTATGGCGCTGTCAGTGTGTTATAAATAACAACGTAGTCTAATGCGTAGATTCCTTGTAAATCAATCAGCCACCATACGTCAGTATCATAACCCGACAAAAGGCAAAAACCTGACCCTATAACCTGGAATGTTTGTCCGTCTGTACCCTTTGAAGCACCAAATATGTTTCTCAAAGTGAAGTCACCCCGTTCTTTGAAAATATGTTTAATGAGAGTTGGCTTTCCTAAAGCAACATTTCTGTCTAAAATATAAAAGCAGTATGTCAAAAATAACGTCAATGGCCCAATAGCATTGGTTGAAGTTCTTACTAACGTACTTTACTTTGCTGCCCTGATATTTCCATTGGATATCAGGGTCTAATTTTAATTTCTTCACTTTTTGCCACCTGAAGCACTGCTACCATGAACTTCTTCTTTTTTTCCTGCTTATGTGTCTGCGTTTGTGTGATTGTGCGTCTGTGTGTCTTGGGCGGTGCCCTACATTGTTGTTATATCTTACTTTTCTGTTTATCTTTGTAAGTTAGCGTGTGTGTGTTTGTCTTTTGTACATGAGTGTCTGTGCTGCTGCGGTTTACGTTGTAGGGTAACTGTGATTAAGGCACCACATAGCATTCCCTTTTGAATGTTCATCCTTGTTCCACTTTCCCCTTCAACCCAACCCTTTTCTACCCCCTACCCCTTCCTCCCTCAATCTTTTTATATATATTTTTGCATAAAATTAAAATGTACTTGTTGGATTTTGAAGCAACCCGTCTATAATATTTTTCGATTACAGCTTTTTTTTGTTGTGGGACTACTTTGCAAATGCGTGGCTATGAGGCTGTGTTTGTGATGCTCTGTGCTTCCAAGAAATCTACCCTTACCTCTGATCTCAAAGATAATGTTATATCGCTGCTAAGTATCTGGCGATAAATTGGAGACCATTGTTGCTAAATGCAAAAGCTGATATTTGCAATGACCTTCAATTCTTTTCGTAAATGTTTAACAAAATACTGAAAACACAGTACAAATGTTCAATTTTTAAAGGAAAATAACATCATCCGACCAAATATTTGCTTTTACTCGTTTATATGCTTACTTTATTCCCATAAGTTCACGATACTTCTTTGAAATGGTTGCCTTAGACCTATGTAATAAGAGCTCTTATGTACCTCCGTTTTTCTTTAGTTTTGTTCTTCAAGGAAAATTTAATAACAAACCTTTTTAAGACAAATAATTCCATTTTCACAAAGATAAGCCTCTGTAAATTCCAAGATTAAGATTTTAGAATATGACGTTATTTTTGGCAACTTTTGGCAATATTTGAAATTATTTGCATTTGAGATTGCGAAGATAGAAATGCGCATTTTTATCAAAAATAGACAAAGTTGGTACGCTTGACAAAAAAGTAGGCAAACAAATAAAAATACATGTACTAGATTTCCTTTTGCAATATAGTTTTGACCATTTACACTAGCAAAGATGTTCTACGTCGTAGTTATACTTAAGTCTCACACAAAGTTTCTGGTTCTGCTGTCTACTGGTTGATTTACCTCACAGCCATGAGAAAGCTATTTTGTAGCACAATGATAATTTTGTCGTGGCCACGAGATAGTATGTGGTTAAAACGAGAATATTTGTCGTCGCAACGGGATAACATGTCATGGTCACGAGATAATACGTCTTGGCCACGACGTATCATTTCGATGCTCTCAGATGAAATAAAACAAATCCATGTCAACAAACTAGTGCAATGATTCCGACAGTGTGATTTTTCTTGCTGATGTTTGATTCAGTTTGAGATGTTAACAGGGTCTGACAATCGACGAACAAGAGATTGCGTTACCAAGATACCATTCAATTACATGCTCGAATAATGCTTACATTTACTTAAGTTGTTGCTTGTGAATAAAATAATAAATGCAAGCATTTTACTATTATATGACTTAATTACTCAACAAGTAGTATATAGCTCCATGTAGTCAATAAGACGGTTTATCGTTGCTCGAATAGCATTATAAACCATTTTAAACCCATCAATTTGCACTACATAGGGTCGCATATCGACATCTTTGTAAAAACTGACTGTAAGTTTAGTGTATGACGAATAAATGATATCCGGTGGTCTGTCAAAATTACAATATGACCTTTCTTGATTCATACTGACGACTTTAAAGAGCGATTTTGTGTATTCTGAAACAAATTAAGCATATGATTTACATGTAATACAATGACAATCCCTTTGCATGTACAACTTATTAAATTAAAGTTATGTCATAAAGTTCCATAAACATATACTTTTTCATTGAAATAGACTATTTTTCTTTTCATTTTCACTATTTTTACAAAATACAATATAGAGTAAAAACACACTTACTGTAAAGGCAACTATTCCAAAATTTAAATAGTGTAATTCCTGCATCACTTGTTAACGTTATTTGTCGGGTAATCAAATGTTAACTATAGCAAAATAGCCATTAAGAGTACTGATTGCAGACGTTAAATACTACTGATACGTAAGGCATACCATATAAAATCCATTTCTTTTTAACATTCTTAGGAACAACACAAATTATTATCAAGTGTGAAACACAATAATTATATTAAATAATAAGTAGCACTGAAAAAGAATCAAACAACTGTTTGAGATGCAAACTTGAATGCGTTCTGAAAATTCGTTTAAATTATTTGTAAAGTACAAGTCCCGAATTAAAAAAAATAGTCCATTTTCATGTACAAATAAGTATTTATAAGACAAAGCATTTACATTCTGAAGACATACAATGTAACACATTGTTTCGCCTCCACATGTCACTTAGGGGTCGTGAGGGGACGTTGGGATATTTTATTACTTCTCCTGAACAGACCAAATCAAGCTTAGTCCTCTGTTAATTTGCTTGCTTGCGTTCTGTATTTTCAAAATACATTTTTATTTACTATTTATCTAATAAGCATGTGTGGAAGAAAAATGACCTTAAACCAAGTGCTCTTTTCGAAAAAAGCAATATATAACTTTTAAAATTGAATCCAACGCAATGATTCTGCAGTTATTAAGAGTCATTAGTGGAACCTTTGTAGAATATTATACATGTGTGTAAAGTGTAGGTATGTATATATAGGTTATTCAATATGCATAGGTTATTCAATATGCAGTGTTGTTACATTTAAAGAAGTACTTACTATTTTGACAGGTAACATAAAATTCAATTATTTGCAGGCTTATTTTGTGCATTGGAACATATATTATCCATCGTTCAGTAGTTTTCAAAAATGGCACTCCAAGAAAAGTCATTGATGTTAGAAGCATTGTTGACTTGGTACACGTTTCCAGTAGCCCCTGACTCCAGGGTATACTGGGACGGAGAGAAAAGCAAGCGGGTGCATCTGAAAAGAACTAATTAAAAATATCTCGTTCAAGCCATCAATAAACTATATAATCGACAATACAATCTAATACATTATGCAAAATTTCTCAAGGAAGTACGTAATCAAATTAGAGCTATAGAGTTTACTATAATTTTTTATGGCAAAAGAAACATGTTAGACGGACATAACGGCAAGAATGTTTGACACGCTTTCTGTCTTAAAGTTCATGACATTGTGTTTATTATTTCATATTGTTTGTTTTTCTAGCTTATATTTTTAGATTATTTATCATCAGTGTGCCATTCTACAATATAAAGCACTATTTATACGAAATATAACTGTAAGCAAAATGATGGTTCATACAACCAAACTTCGCCGCTTCTATATAAGAAACACTAGATGTGTGTTCATAAGAAACTAATGCCCCTACTGCTTGTCACCGTACGTGGTTCCTTGACACTAGGTGAAATATTTTTAAAATTTATTCACTGCAAACTCACAACAGGACACCGGGTGTACAACATGAATTGCAATATAAAAATCCTTTTATGTTTTATGACTCTAGGTCAAATTAATTTTTGAAAAACATGAAACACAAACTTTATGCTCTAACCAAATTATGTGCCATAACTTTGGTCTTTCTGAGTGAAATCCGAAAAAATCATATCACACAACACATTCACATGCTGACGGTTTCTTGAAGCACAAACGTTTTAACAGTTCAAGTGTTATTTAGCAATATTCGCTATTTTATACAATTACCATAACTCCTGCTAGGCTGAGAGATATCCCTAACAGAACACAAGTTACACAATATCAAATATATCGCTACAACACTCTTCTTATGGTTTATGACTGGAAGTCAAATACTTTTTTTAGATAATATATGCGACATAAACTTGTGTGCATTTTATCCATAACTGAGCGCCAGTTTCACAACCTCAGATGGTGAATAATATTTCTATCATGTTCATGACACTAGGTCAAAAACATCTTGAGATACGTTCTTTACAATCTGTTATGTTCTCTATTTAAGGTCAAAGGTTATGACTAGTCTGGCTGAAAGATGTCCCTAACAAAGTCCCTGGTCCTTAAGTTCACATGCTTGTCTATTATATAAGAACAATCTGAAATATTTCTCACCTTGAAATTTTACCACAGCCCTAAAACCATCTCCAGGATCTACCGCTTGTGTTGAAGGACATTTAAAAAGAGATAGAATTAGTTGTGTTTCACTAGTTTCAACGGTCATAGAATACTTGATCTTGAAACTGTGGTCGATTACTCTGCCTGCATTAATGTGGAGGAGATCATCTGATATTATCAGAGAATCACTGCATGTAGAATTGTTGGTGTCGTTTTTTAGCTAAAAGTAAAAATGCAAACATTTTAAAAGTAACCTTTGCTAAAATATTTATAATTTATTGTGCAAAAGTGATTATCTTAAACCATTTATCAAGTTAAATCAAGTCCTTTATACCATACGTTAAAAATGGTTTCCTGGTTGAACATCTGGTACATTTTACCGTAAGTTGTATTTTGGTACATGCATTTAAAGAAAACTAGAGGCTTTTATTACGAGTGCGCATTAATTTCATGAAAATAAACGAAATAAACGACACACATGATTTTAAGGCATTTCTCAAAATATGAGGAAATTCTATTGGATGAAATCTTGTAAATCATTTTACCAACCTCTTGCAAATCGCTGGGTATTATAATGAACTTTGTTGTGTTACCGCAATGAAGTCATAAAGCTTTGTCGAACTTTTTCTACAACCTAGTTCATTGGATTTCACTTGACGTTATCATGACAGCGATAATATTTGTTTTTCTCGATACACAACATTCTGTAAATTTCAAGAGGGCCACAACTCCTATATTATAATTTACGATACGATATTAGGCCCTAAATGTTATTTTTGTGTTGGGAAAGCTACGCTATATTTTATACTTGTCTCGTTCATCAGCTAATATACACCACTGTAGCTCCTTTTTATTATCTTTGTACAGTGACGTATGCCAGGTCGAATAAAGAGACAGAGGAAAAACTAAAAAATCCACATAATGATTATTGAGATGGGGATGCCCTACAAAGTACAATGCCGTGTGCGCATACTCTAACAAAAAAAAAAGAAATATTAAATGATGTTAAGGCTTTTCTTGGAACTATATATAAACTCAATTGGATGAAAATCATGTATTTCATATTACCTACATCTTGCAAATCGAAGGGTATAATGAACTTTGTATTGTTACCACAATAAAACAAGATAGCCATGATGGCCCTATATCGCTCACCTGTGTTTAATTGCTTGCTTGAACAAATTTCTTTCCTAAAGCTTCAAATACAAAAAAACTAGGTGAGTAGGTCATGGTAATGTTTCTTCAAGATAAGTATTGAAATCTGATAAAAAATATACAAATCTCTTTGCTGAAGCTTCAAAAACAAAAAGGAAGTCAGTAGGTCAGGGCTAAGAACATTAAAGATGAGTATTGAAATCTTTATCGAATGTTACTGACGTGGTCCAAATTTCTATGCTGTTATGGTCGGTGTGCAAAACTGTACATGTCATCCAAATTTCAAGGCTGTATCTTAAAAACAAAAAAGTTGGTCAGTAGGTCAAGGTCACAGTCAAGTGACTCCTAATTATTTGGGATCAACAAGTAATTATACTAAACAAATCTAGGAAATATGATCAGATATTTTTTTAAGTATTTATTCCTAAATAACTCATTTACAAGCGACCCCACGCGGGGTCTCTTTTTATCCAGGGGCATACTTTGAAGAATCTTGTTAGAGAACCACTAGTTGATGCTACATACCACATATCAAAAAGTCTTGAACTTTCAGACAAGAAAATTTTTTTCCTATATAAGTCTATGTAAAATTTGGGGCCCTCATGGCAGGGCCTCTTTTTAACCCAGTGGCATAATTTGAACAAGTATTGTAGAGGACCATTAGGCAATAAAACAAACTATATATCTAAAGCCTAGGCCTTGCAGTTTCAGGCAAGGAGATCTTTTTTTTAAAAAATCCTGTATTAGCCTATGTTATACTTGGGACCCTCTACTGGGTGGGGCCTCTTTTCGCCTCAGGGGCATAATTTGATAAATATTGGTAAAGGACCACTAGGCAATGCAAATACCAAATATCAAAAATCTAGGCCTTGGAGATTTAGAACAAAAGATTTTTTAAAGTATTTTTCTATATAAGTTTATGTAAAACTTGGTACCCCGGGGCGAAGTCTTTTCTCACCCCAGGGACATAATTTGAACAAAATTAATAGAGGACCACAAGGAAATGCTACATACCAAATATCAAAGGCCTAGGTCTTGTGGTCTCAGACAAGAAGATATTTTTTTCTATATAAGTCTATATAAAATTGGGACCCCCGGTGCTGGGCCTTTTTTCATTCCAGGTTAAAAATTTGAACAATCATGATAAAGAACTATTTAATGCAACATACCAAATATCAAAGGCCTATGTCTTGTGGTTTAAGAGCAGTAGATGTTTTCCTAAACAAGTCTATGTAACACTTGATCCCCAGGGGCGGGGCCTAATTCGAACAATTTCGGTAGAGGACCACTAGATGATGTCACATACCTAATATCAAAGCGTTATGTCCTGTTGTTTTTGACAAGAAGATTTTCATTTTGTTTACTATATAAGTCAATATAAACCATGTGGAACCCCCTCCCCAGGGTGGGGTCATATTTGACCCTAAGGGGATAATTTGAACAATCTTGGTAGAGCACCGATAGATGATGTTAATTATAAAATATCAAAGCCCTAGGCCGAGTGGTTTTGGGCAAGAAGATTTGCAAAGATTATTTTACTATATAAATCTATGTAAACCATGTGCCCCACCCACCCCCTCCCCAGGGCGAGGCCATATTTGACCCTAGGGGGATACTTTGAACATATTGGTAGAGCACCACCAGATGATGTTACGTACAAAATATCAAAGCCCTAGCTACTGTGGTTTTGGACAAGAAGATTTTTATTTTTTTCCTTTTCGTTGACATGGCAACCAGAGTTCTGTAATTTTCAATGAGGATCATGCAAGGAACATTCCTGTGAAATTTCAACAAAATTGGACTTGTGGTTTAGGCTTGGAGGTGTTGACGGCCAACGGACGCCGGACAAGCACTGACCACCAAAGCTCACCCTTGAGCACTTCGTGCTCATGTAAGCTAAAAATACAGCTTTGTCGAACATTTTCTTGAAACCAGTTGACAAGTTGTAAATAATAATTAGGATCGGGATTTTAACCATCTGTAAATATGTTTAATCCTTTAGTCTTTTAATTATTTTGATAAAGAGTTAAATCAGGCATTGCATGCCACGTTACCTCACTATGACAGATATTGTATTCACATCATTCTGTCAATTTTAACAGTTATTTTTTGACGCTATAGTTTATACTAGTATCGTTTATCTGCTAATATACAAAAATGTAGCTCCATTTCATTATCTTTGCACAGAGACGTAGGCCAGGTATAATAAAGAGACAGAAGAAAAACTCAAAAACTTATTATTATTGGGATGGGGCTGCCCTACAAAGTACAATGTCGTAAATTGCACTGAGAAGGGGCTGCTTGGCAGAAGAAAATGTGGAATACTTCCAGTATTTTAGAGCTAAATGATTGACTGAGCGCAATATCGAAAATTCCATGATTTCATAACTTTAATTAAGTGAGAGCTACTTAACAGAAGATAATGTTAAAATCCTTTGTACATTTATTGAGAAAGAGCTGCTTGAAAGAGGACAAAGTCAAACATTCATACTAACTGGTACAGAATGGGAACTGTTTGACTGAGGATAATGTTGGAAATTCCACCTTAGTCCTAGTAGATATTCAGAGAGCTGCATGACACAGAATAATCTCTGAAATTCCACATAGACGATATTCAGGGAGCTCCATGACAGAGGGTAATGTCAGAAATTCCACCTATCAGATATTCGGGTAACTGCTTGATATGTATTAAGGAAGCTGCTTGACAGAGGATGATGTCAGACATTTCACTTAGCAGATATTCAGAGAGCTGCTTTACAGAGAATAATGTCAAAAATTCAAAAGGCAATTATTAAAAAGTAGTCGAAAGTTCTACCTTAGGTGTTATGTCAGGGCTTTATAAAACAGACAGCAATGTAAAACATGCCTACTTACAGTTACTGGGAGGCAGCTTCTTGACGGAAGAAAATGTAAAACAATCTATCTAAAGTATATTGTGAGGGAGCTTATTGACAGAGGTCGTTGTCAACTATTCCAACTAACATTTATTGAGACGGATCTGCTTAATGTTCAGAGCACATTCTAAAAATCCTACGAACATTTATTAAGTGGCAACTGCTTGATGGAGAGAAAAAGTAAAATGTTCCACATAACACTTATTGACATGAAGTTGACTGGACAGTGTAAGCATTTTCTACAAACACTTATTGAGTAAGAACTGATTCACAGAAGTCAAATTGTGACAAAATTCCTATTAACGTTTTTACGATGTCTGTCAAAAACAAAGCCAAACTTTCCAGGTAGCAGTTAATAACAAGCAGTTGCTAAGCAAAGGACATTGTCAAAAAAATCCTCTTAACATATATAAAGAGTGCTCTTTGACAGAGGAACATGTCAAAATAAATGCCATCTAACTGTTACTGAAACGGAGTTTTTGACAGGAGACAATATGAGAAAGTCCACCTTGTCAATATTGACAGGAACCTTTCTCAAAGACAATGCCAAACATTCCTCCTAGCAATTATTGAGACGAAGTTATAGTGCATATTTTCTCACCTGGCGGAGATATTTATAGAAAGGTCATCAATGGGCCGTTCTATCATTTAGTTTAGGGTAATCGGCTACATGTTAGATTTGGTTTTATTCCGTACGAATAAATCCGATATGCACAAGTTACCTATTGTTTTTAATGGTAAAGTATGTACTAAAAATATCTTCGCCAGGTCAGAAAATATGCACTATACTCGACATAGTACAATGTCGAAATTTCTCCTAACATTTATTGAAAGGCAGCCGCTTGACTAAGGACAAGGTCGAAAATTATATGTATCAGTAACTGAGATGGAAATACTTGGAGGACGATATCAAAATCTAGTATTAACATTCATGTAGAGGGAGCTGCTAGGAATAATATTCCTACTTCCACTTTATGACCCCTTTTAATTTGTTTCAACTATATTTTATGGTTTTTGTAACGATGTTTGGTGTATATTAAGCGTTTGAATTATCACATAAGAATTGTGATCAGGACACCACTGAAATATCCAACCAATGCCAGCAGAATACCAAGAAGATTTTTAACGAAACAGTAAAATATCATAATTACCTTTTGGGTCTTAAATGATATGTCTGTAAAAACAAGTTTGACGAATTGGGAGTCTTCTAGTCTAATAATCCATCGATACGTCTGGTCACTTTCGTATCGATGTGGTAAAGCAGTACTTGAAATTATGTCTCCTGTTGAGAAAATTTCGCTAACAAGCGAAATATCTTCATAAATCAAATTGTTTTGTGTTTTTGGAGAAGTATTGACAAGCTGGTAATTGCCTGTAAACAAGGTAAAAATAAGAAAAGGACTGAATATTTAACTATTTTCAGGTGGGGTTATTTTTATTAATGATGTGCAGGAAACAACCTTCTTTTCATAATGATTTTAGGGCATGTGGTAATAAGTGTATCAACATAAGCAATCAAAATACTTAATCACATCTTACTTCATGGTGCAACGAAAAGGTGTAAACACATTAGTACTCAAATACTAAGCAAATGTTTTAAAAATATATTTTGAACATACTCGTGCCAGGCAATCGTTTCAAACACACATTTTTGGTACACTCAAGCTACATTTCGTACACCCTCGTACTAGTCTAAACTTGTAAACATAACATCATATATTATAAAAGTTTTTAAACAGAAAGGGTATCTTGTATGTGTGTCGTTGCTAACCAACCACGAATCATTCAACAATATATATCATATATCTACATCATATATTTTCTATAACATACAGCTTGTCTGTAAAGAATAAACGTCAAATAATTTATTAGATACATAAATCTATAAAAGGACGGTGCGCGGTCACATGCTATTATTGATGCTAAATGCCAAATGGTTCAAAATGAGACGATTGTTAACATAAATAGCAAATGCTAAATGTCCAATATTGTAAATGTTTAAATGATTAATTCTGTTATGGATCTGTGTGTCTTAAACTAATAGATGTAGATGTAAATAACATTTAAATGTGTACTAGTTCGCAATAGCTAGTGATACCGATAACGCAAACATGAGAACAATATGATCATGTCTGAAAATTCAAAGGATATCATTACCTACAGTGTTAAAAGAGATAAAGCTATTTTTCAAATTTTTATATTAATTTTCGCTTAGCAATATGAATTTTGGATTTACTGTTCTGCATTAATTTTGATATTGTTTACTCTTTGAGTTTTGCTTTTAGATTTTATCACATCTAGCTTGCTTAGCGCACCGGTTATCCATAGAAAGTGTTCTTTAAACTTGCGATCTGACCTTTGTTGTTCGCATCACTAATTAACAACAAGAATTGATGAGGTAAACAAAAGTGCAAACATAAAATAAATTTTAGTTTCTATCATTTCCGGTAGGTAAAGATACCCTTTGAATTTTTAGACATGACCTGTTTCATTAGCCGGAATATAATAACGCATACCACTACATTTCTAATATCAAGTTCTTATTTTTCTCAATTGATTTAATATGGCATTGGGTAAAATGTTTTGTATACTGGATAAATTAATTGTGGTAGAGAATTTTAAAGATTCTCCATATTAAAGAAATACCCTTCAATGTTTTTCAACCTATGCCGCCAGTCTATTTGGGACTATTTTTCTTGCTATTTCAGTGCAATATTCGGAAAATAATTTCTTAACAACTGTTTGCGTTAAAATTGTAATGACTTAATTATCTCTGTTTCATATAGAACAAAATCGTTTTGATATATATATTCCAGTTTAATATCAGAATTTTGGCAGCGCTTGAAACACTTAAGTACAGACCTGGGAATAAAGTTATTTATGTCCTATTGTTTCCCCAAAGGTTACTGAAGTATCACTCTGTATAGAAAACTCAACAACAGATACTGAATTGAATAAAGGATATTTATTATTAAAATACCATAAAAGTAAAAGAGATTAAACATCAGTGATAGTTTTCTATATCCGGGCGACCAGAAACCGCCAAACGAAAATGAATCACCTCTAACAGATTCCGCAACTAAATAAAGACTGACTACTCAGCAAGCGATTGGTTCATATAACCATGTGACATAAAGGAATGCATCTCATTGGCTCCTTTTTACAATACGATTAACATAAGCCCCTTCGTTGAACCATGAGTCATGGTTAAAACATATATGCAGAACAGAATAAGAAACAAGTATATAAAACATTTTATACATATATAAAATATATTTATGTCCTATTGTTTCCCCAAAAGTTACTGAAGTATCACTCTGTATAGAAAACTCAACAACAGATATTGAATTGAATAAAGGGTATTTATTATTAAAATACCATAAAAGTAAAAGAGATTAAACATCAGTGATAGTTTTCTACATCCGGGCGACCAGAAACCGCCAAACAGCGCCCAGGATGAAACGAAAGAAATCTATGGGGAAACATTACATGACGTTAACTATATACACCACATAACATGAAGTTTCATGAATGAAAAAACAGAAAATTAACCATCAATGCGAGTAATATGTATGCTGCTATTACATTTTTGCTTAAAACCTTTGGTAGAACTTATCTAACCAGTCATACAATCCTAGTTAAATTCAAGGATGGAACAAATAGGTAAACCAAACACTAGCATATTGTTTCAAAAAAATTTTTTAAAAAAAAATAATAATGAAATTAAACAAAACAAAAACATATCAGATGTAATATCTATGTACATATGTAAACATGTAAATTACTATTAACCGAAATGTAAAAATGGGACTAGAATGAGATACTAGAATGGCACATTAATATTGATAAGAGTAATAACAAACAGTGAACACCACCTTGAACCTAATAAGCAGATGCGGAGGTTATCTGGCCGGCACAACCGGAACAGAAACCATCAACCTTGCACAAGAAATCAATTGATAACATATACACATGATATACATATAGATGGTGAATGTTAGTACAGCTGGTTCAACCGGACTGGCACCCAAAACAATTAACAGTTTCAACATAATAACCATATAATAATAGCAACATGGTGGCTGCTAACCAGCTGGCTCAACCAGACTGCACCCAAAACGCTTACAGATTTCAACAGAATAGCCACATACTAATAGCAACATGGTGGCTGTTAAACAGCTGGCTCAACCAGACTGGCACCCAAAATGCTTACAGATTATAACACATTAAAAACCTAATAATAGCAACATGGTGGATGCTAACCAGCTGGCTCAACCAGACTGGCACCCGAAATGCCTACAGATTACAACCTAATAATAGCAACACGGTGTCTGTTAAACAGCTGGCTCAACCAGACTGTCACCCAAAATGTTTATACGTTACCCTATAATAATAATAAATGTAAGACAAGCATGTAATACTGTAATTGTCATTTTCAGTCGTCCGACTGCAAAAACTAACACAAGAATGTAAAATAAATGATTCACGGGATCAAAGTTACATATCTGTCCAAGTCCGCAAATATAACAAAACTTGCTGGCTCCACCAGACAAGAATATTGTCACAGGCCATGCTGGCTCCACCAGACATGACACTCGGTACCTCTAAAACTGGCAAAATGTGTCCGAGGTATTTATTTTAAATAAAGCTATTTCTATTTTTACTAGTACCATAAATTTGGTAAACCAAAGAGGGGAGATATATCCCTCTACCAAACCCCTATACTCCTATGTTAATGAATTTGAAGGCCGAATATATTTCTGATAAGCATTTGACTTCCATCTGCCTAATAACCTGATCCTAGAATCAGACAGATTACAGTCATACGCATGAGTTGCGCCCCCTATACGAAACGAATGAGATGTATATAATGCTGAATCTAACCTACATTTCTGAATACATTCACATGAAACAGATCTAAAAAAATTGTCAGTGACTGGACGGCCACATGGAAACTTAAATAACGTTCCTGTGGTGTGATTGCAACTGCTGATGTATTTATGCAATAATCGCATCGGACGTGTGTTCTTATTTTTGTGACGTTTAACCGATACTGTAGCTGACACCCCTTGGGAATGTTTGAAGCTGACCAAGACTAAAGACGCCTTCATAGGTTTGTGATTGATATACTGGAAACTGACATTCTTCAACAAAATTGTATTGCGGTCCCCCGATTGTGTGACAGAAATTTCCCCTATACGTAAAAAAGCAAAGAAAGCTACTACGAACATAGTCTGGCACAGTAAACGTAATTCGGGGTTGACTATAACCTGGGGCAAAACTTGAACCATCTGCCGTAAGATGTCATAAGAAATTGGTAACCTTTTATCTGTATTTTGAATTTTACGCAGACCAAGTAAGATTTTTTTAACCACGAATGCTTTTGTAGGATCTTTCCTATCACAAATATTGTGAACATAGGCTAATGCTGAGACCATGGATGTGATAGAAGAACCCTTGAATTGCCTGTCATGACAATAAGCAATAAATTGACATATTCGGGTTGTTGATATTGGCAACAACCTGTCTGTTGGATAATATGTGTTGTGAAAGCGGTTATAGTGCCGTAAAGCATTCTTATAACTATTAGCTGTTGCAGGTGCTATAGAGGCATCCAGCAGCTTGCGGACAGAACGGTTCAAATTTCTAACAGATGCTCCGGGACTACTGATGGCATGTCGTCCATTGCTGTGGATAAAGACCGGAACTTGTCTATCTGTAAACGGGAAAGTAAGTCAGGTAAAGAACTGGCCTTACCCGGGATGTGAGCGGCTCTCACAAGAATATTGTTTTTCATACATGCTAAAACCAGGCGTCTGACTAGAACCATAACGTATTTATCCTTACTAGATTGCTTGTTAATTATGTATACCACAGCTTCATTGTCTGAATGAAGAATAATGCATTTATTCATCAGTTGCGGACCCCAGATTTCCAAGGAAAGAACAATTGGAAACAATTCCTTAAATGTGATCTGGTGATGTACCAGATGGGAAGGCCAGCTTCCAAAAAAGCAGTGTGAGCTATAAATAGCCCCATAACCTAAAGCCGCTGCTGCATCTGTAAACAGGTGTAACGTTTTATCTGTCACCCACTTGAAATCCAACAAAAGCTTTTTACCATTGAAATGTGAAACGAAGAGAAGCCAGGCCTGAATGTCCCGCCTACTCTCTGCTGTCAGTGAGATGCGATGATGAGGTTTCTTAACATTTTTAGTAAGATCGGACAATCTGCGCATAAAAGACCGCCCTGGCAAGACAACACTACAACAAAAATTAAGTAAACCAAGTAGGGATTTCAGTTCTACTAGTTTGACCTTCCTACGCTTTGTATACTGTTGCAGGAGTGTGCGTAGTTTGTACAATTTATCATTAGGTAATCTGGCTTCCATCTCAACCGAATCTAGCTCTAAACCCATAAAAGTCATGACCTGGGCAGGATACTCCGTTTTCTCGGCTTTAATTGGAATACCCACCTCATCGCAAAATTGTAAGAAAATTGAAAGAGCCTTTTGACAATCGTCATATGACTTAGCTAAGAGCAGAAAATCATCCAGGATATGAACCATGTGTGGAATCTGCAGTTTAACCTGTGCGATCCATTGAATCGCTGAACTAAAAGTTTCAAAAATGGCACATGAAGATGAGCTACCCATAACCAGGCATACATTGTAATAAAATGCATCCCCGAACTGGAAACCTAACAATTCATGGTCCTCTGGACGAATAGGAATGATTCTGAAAGCATTTGCAATATCGGTTTTGGCCATGTAGCAACCTCGGCCCAGCTGACGGACCCGTAATGCTGCATCATCGAATGACATGTACTTGACTGTAGCTAATTCTGGACGAATGAAGTCATTGAAGGAGTTACCTTTTGGGTGACTTAGGTTTTGAATAAATCGATATTGACCAGGAGTTTTCTTTTTGACCAAACCTATGGGACTTAACTGCAAATTGGGAAAAGGTTTTACTTTGAAAGGACCTTGGATGCGCGACATTGCTAACTCCGATTCAATATGTTATTGTATAACTGAAGGGAATTCGTAGCAAGATTTTAGATTTCTGCATTCCACAGGATGTCTAGGACCAATGTAACCAATATCAAATCCCTGTGAAAAATCTTTAACCAAATACTCATAGTGCTGGTGACCAAGCAAGTGAAACTGTAATTTCTCGATTTTAACTGGTGTAACCACTTTATTTTTTGTTTGGCCTAAAAGGGGAAGGGGCTGACTTTGAATTGACCGTTGGTCCTGCTGCTGCGGCCTGCTCTTTACTACTGAAAAAACATGCGACGGCATGGTGCTGACCCCTGCAGTACCCACAGATGTGAGGATGCCGGCATCCTGCGAAATTGCAGTTGCCCCCTCTACTATTGAACACCCAGCATGTTTTTTCGAGAAATTTGTTGGGGAAAATCCGTTGCCTAAATTGATTTCTTTGTTGTGAGTTGCGGGGTCCCCCCTGTTGGTAATTCCGAAAGGAACGAAAAGGCTGAGAACCTTGGCAAGAGGCCATTAACCAGAATTCTGTATGTAACCTATCCCAAGGAAACCCCTCCTGTTCCCTCAACAGTCGGAACTGCATGTCATACTGCTGCCATGCCAAGCCCGAATGCCTGCGTGCGAGATCCCTAACAATCTCTGCATATTTCATCAAAGCAGGAGTCTCCTCGGGATACCTAACTGAATATATTGCGCAAAACCGCAAAAGGCTGTGGTCCACATTTCGATCGAAGTGATTTTTCTAGATTTTTGCTGTGGAACAAAACTAAAATGATTAAAATGATCAGCCTGAAGGGTAAATTTGTTGTTTTGACTGAAATATGAATCTTGTAATGGTAATAAGACTACCAGATCTATGTACTTAATTGCCCAAATACTTTTCTGAATTTTACGCGGAATCTGAGACTGAATAGTTGTTGAAATCGGTTCAACCAATAGAGGCCTATTACCTCCAGAAACAATGTCCCTGACATGGTGGTTAATGGCTTCCCCTACAGACAGCCCAACTTCCTTCTCTGACCCGTCGGAATATTCTGAATCCTCAGTTCCCTCATCACTGTATGGAGGTACATATGGATCAAAGTCATTTTGTTGAGCCTCCACTAGGTTTATCTGTTGATGCTGAACATTCTGATGCTCTGGCATACCTAAATGTATCGGACCAGAGTCATTTGACTTGTGAGTCTCCTGATTATTTGTGGTACTAGCACTGTTTTTCTTAGTCTTTTTGATCCGTTTGTTTTTTCTTGACTAATCTATTGTAACCTGAGGAACAATTGAATCATGTTGCGTTTCCTTATGCCTATTATATTTAGCTTGAGCATTTTTGTGTCCACTGCGCGTGTTAACTGTATGTGTGGTAACACCGTTAGTAACACTGGAGTTGGTGGTTTTTGTTTCCAACCCTGTTTGCTGTCTAGATTGTTTGACTTTTGGTGGACAGCATGGACACGATGATGTGGTGGCTACTGCTTTCCGTTTAGCCCTCATCTGAAACAATGAATTTCCTTATTTATAATTGTATGAACATTTGAATCAATTATAAAATACTCAGCACCTGTGGTTTAAAGTATATGTACTTCACCAATAAACTTACACCAGCGGATTCATGTAATAATTTAAGACTGTAATAAGTATCGCAAACTGCACGTTGCCATAAAGCTATACCTTAAGGTAACTCATTAAATGTAACATAATATCGCTCTGTTCTGTCGAATAGAAACTGTCCCAACAGACAGCCGAAAGTGGAACGTTTCTCTCAGACATATTCAGTATGAGCTCAACTGCTACCATAATATCTATATACCCGGACAGGCAGCACCATCAGAAATACTGTCGAATAGTTTTGGAAAACTTCAAAACTCTCAAACAGTAAATTGTGAAATTACGTGAACAATTGCACTACCGAGTAAGAAAAGCCAACAGGCAATGCCGAATAGTGTGGTAACACTCTCAAGCATGAAATTTGTGTGAACAATTGCACTAGAACCCTATGAGAAAAGCTAACAGACATAACCTTTATATTATAGCGTATATGCATGTCGAATAGTGTAACTACACTCTCAAGCACATAGACTCATGGGTTTATAAACTTGCATAATGACTTAAATAAGACAAATCAACCGCCAACACCATAAATGGAAACTGCCGAATAGTAAATACTCTCAAGCACTGCCCACTAAATATAGCCATATAGATAGCCATGAAAGTTAATTGGTATTATCTGTGAAAGTTACACTAATAATTCATGGTATGTATGCCACTTTGTGTAGGTACGATTAAATGTGTAATCTCTACTGTACATTGTAGAAGGATAAATATATGTGCCATGAATGATGAAAATATACGTATCTTAACAGCCTAGCTGGCTAGCCTTCAACTCCGCAACCACTGCAGCTCGGATGTTGTTGCATAGCTTTTGTTGACCTCTGTATGAAAGATGGACCCCGTCGCTACTTATAACCTCTGCTAAAGCCTCGTCCGACCAGAAACCTTTGGGTACCCAGTAACGCACTCGCTGGTGGGCACAATCCTTAATCTTTGATTCAAGAAGCGCATTTGTTTCGTAAACTCTATCGTTGAACCAAGGAATGTCCACCGCATGACGATTATGTTGACTGTTCAGCTTTCTGAATAATATGGGGAAAACGATGACAGACCGTACCTGCTCCATAAACAACAAAGTGTCCACTAAATCCATAATTGCCGTATTAACCGAATTTGGGGACTTGTCTATCGATGAAAGATCATTTGTGCCGATGATGAGAATGACCAAATCTTGTTTCAATGTATGTACGTGTCCCCCTCCGAAACCAGAATACTGCACTAAAGGATTCGCACGTAATTTCAAATTTGAAGGAAAATCTTCTTGATTAATAACAAAATCCTTTAAACGTTTCACAAAAGAATGTCCAAACAATTTAATTTTTAATGTACGGTCCGCCAATTTGACACCTCTGGCTAAACACGTGATCACTCCAGTAGATCTAAATATAGCCGCTGGAATGTTGTTGATTGACCTACATTTCACACTCCCTGATCACCCTTGTGATCCGATTAGCGTATAGTGGACGCAACTTGACCCCGATGGTTGACCTTTGTATTATAATACATAAAGAGGTACAACCTATTAGTAAAAAAGGAGTGTACGTAAAACACTTAATCTCTTTGCATTTAAAAACACGAGCTGCACGAGAAAATGGAAATATAAATTTGTGTAAATATGAATTAGTGTATTGGAAAGTTTAAAAAAAAACTATACTGTATACAAACTAATTCCATATAATACATACGGCTACCCTAAGCACCCCTTATTTCTACAATGAAATAATCGATATGAATAATCAGCCTAAGGTCAACCATCGCGGTCAAGTTGCGACTACTATACACAAAGAAAGTTATCCAAGCTCCGGTGGTCGCGACTTAAAACAGGCGTAAATTGTATTTAAAAGTTAAGTCAATACATGAAAGCTTCATCACTATTAAATTATCTGCATAAAACTGCCTTTAACCCAATTTAAAAACACTTTTTCTAAACGAAAATGAATCACCTCTAACAGATTCCGCAACTAAATAAAGACTGACTACTCAGCAAGCGATTGGTTCATATAACCATGTGACATAAAGGAATGGATCTCATTGGCTCTTTTTTACAATACGATTAACATAAGCCCCTTCGTTGAACCATGAGTCATGGTTAAAACATATATGCAGAACAGAATAAGAAACAAGTACATAAAACATTTTATACATATATAAAATATATTAATTTTCTCCAGTTCTGTTGATAAGTTTGCTTTGTTTGTTAGTTCTATAAATTATACTTTGTCACCAAAATATCTTTTCTAGAAAGGGCTCAAAAATCTTTAAAATGGTGTTATTGCTTTTCAAACGAGTTTATAAAATATTTACCTTCATATTTTTCATATTATAAAATATGTTAATTTCCGAAAGATTACAGCTTAAAGTTTCGTTCAGATATCCAATCTGTCAGACCTATGTCATAGAATTTCGGATTTTTTCCAGTAATCTAAACTTATTATTGATACTATCTGCTGTACAAAGAGTGTAGTATTTCTATATTATGTTCAACGTCAGCATTCTAATTTTGCTCGGCTTGATATAAAATATTTCAACATTTTTGCATTTTATGCCATAAAACATCTGAACTATTGCACAGGCTAAGAACTCTGTCAAGTGTTGCCTTTTAAAAACGTTTTCAGCTACTAAGAGTTGTTACATTTCCATATGAAATCGTTATAGCTAAATCAACTTCTTTCGAATACTTTTCCGGTGTCCTTATAGTGTCCAGCAATTCTTATTTGCCGTTAAAGAATTGTGAAAATTTAATCTTTTCACATACGATGTAGTCCATTACATTAAAACAAACATTTAAGGTAGAAATCGCACTCATCTAATATCGATGTACTTACTAACTGAATAACATCCTTGTAGCTCGAACTTCATACAGTTGAGACCATAAGTAGCTGCCTGTACGATAAAGATTCTTACAGATTTTGTTTTAATTCGGTTTGTCAGCCAGAAGGTTTGGGGCTGTGTAAAACCTCGTGATGTATCAAGCATGATGGTCTGCAAATGAACGTATGTCCGTGGTAATTCACTTGAAATCTAGTGTAAAATCGAAATGGTTTACTTTTTCATTTCAAAATTTCAAAACGTGTTAATGTCCTTGAAAGACAATTGAATTGCAGACAATTAGAAGTACTTTAAAGCCCTTAAAAATGAAAATAAAAAAAAAACAATCTTCGCATTTTTGTTGTGAAAACTCTGAAGTTTAAATCTTTTTCCTCATACCAAATATAGTCATAAAAATAAAGATCAATATAATTGAGACGCACCATGAGAAAACCACGCAGTCTGGTCAGGATCCATGCTGTTCGCTAACGGTTTCTCTAAATGCAATAAGCTTTGAAATGCAATAAGCTTTGAAAGCGAAAAGCATGGATCCTGACCAGACAGCGCGGAGCCCCTCTGTTGGTTTTCTCATGGCGCGGCTCAATTGTACCTTTACTCATCTAACATGTTAGGTATTACAACACCTGCTCATAAATGTGAAATACTAATACAAACAAAAGTGTAGCATCGTCACTATAAGGCAGTAAATGATATTTCATTCTATTATCGGCTTGTTAAAAGTTAAGTTAATTTTTACCATAAATAAAGGACTGATAAAACATTTGAAGCATTTCTTTAATGGCAAATCAAATACATATGTATATATGCTAATTGTCTTTGTTGTTAAAAGAATTATGATATTGTGTCTAAAATCATTTTCGACTTAATTGAGTAATTGCAAGGGAAGTAAACTAATAGATATCTCTGCTTGAATGTACTTGCTTAAGGTAAGAGCTGTCGCTCTTTGTGGTAACAGCTTTAAATTAAAATTTCGGTTATTGATATAAAGACAACTTTCATAAATTACACATTTTTAAAATCAGTTTTGATTATTTGAAGGACTAAGAAATCAATTTCTATACTTTATTTAATGTTATTTAGACGTAAAAAGGAAAGACTAATAATACCATTTACCTCCTATTCTAGAAGCAGTTTCTCAGACAGATCAAGTATCAACCTACGGAAGAATCTATTGTTTTTGACGATTATTCTCGGTTTTAATGCTAAAATCTGCTTTTTGTTGCAATGAATATTTTGTTATGTTTGTTATATAAAACTACACCCATTTCACAAATTTTCAAAGTATTAAACAATTAACAAAGGAAACTGACATTTATTCTCATACATTTTACATTATTATTATTATCATTACCATTTTATTATTATTATTATTATTATCCCAGATTAAGGATATCTCCCAATTATATACATCTGACAGAGATAGAACATTACTGAATGAATTAATATATGAATATGTTTCATTTAAACTATCAGTTAGCTTACCTTGTTAAAGAAAATCGAATTTCCTCCATTGTCGTCATATGATAATAAAAGTTCAGTCACACCAAACTGCACAGATTTACTTGCTTCATGTGTGTTGAACGAAATAACTTTCTCCCAATTATATACCGTGATCCCCTCAATTACAATTATTTCCGGAAATGTAATCTGGAATTATATGCAATTAATAATAATCTTTATTAATTAATTTCTGTTCATCAGATCGTGTGCCGTAACTAGACCTGAAAAAACACCGAGGCATATTTTTCAGGGAAGGGGATTGGGTACATAATTTGCTTAGGTGCAAATTTGAATTAACAAGTCAACATTAATTTTGAGCGTTTTTCCTTATATATAACATCGAGTATGTCTCCATAGCATGGTCTAGAAACATTGAGAATCATGGCATTTGTTAAGATAGATGATCGCGGTTCTTTTCCGATACATTTTTGAATTTTACTAGATACCTTAAAACCCATTTCAAACAAAGCAACAATACATCCCATAAGTCGGGACTGGTATTTCAACGTGTAGTTAAGGGCTTCTTGGGATCACCCGAGAAGTTTGAGTTCTACAGAACAAATGGTACAATTTTAAACCGTTTCAGACCAAACGATCAGAGCAAATCAGGTTGAAATGTTCAATGCAAATTGTTTTGGTTAATGCAGTACAGGTAGAGATGTACATTCGGAAGTTCTTTCAAAGACATTTTGAAAGATCGCAAGATCAACTGGTGTATTTTAAATCCATTTCACACAAAACATCTGTTAATGAGAGACTTTGGTTAGTTATCTCTCTTTCATACACTCTTAAAGTAAGAAGGTACTTTCATTTGAATTACTCTCACTACTGGATGCACATACCATTAAAAATGGTTTAAAACCCTGTAAAATATCCAATAAAATAGGAAAAACCGTTATTTAACCCCATTAATTCTTGCATCACTTTATTTAACAGGTTTCACAATATTAATGGGTTACATGTTAAAATACCATTAAAACACCCATTTTTAACCATGAATCATGCCATTAAAAATTTAGTTTGGTAGCTAAAATGGTTAATGGCTTTGAAAAAATTAGTGAAATTCTGTATTTTTTTAATTTAACAGCAATATTCATGGCCCTTAAATTTGGTTTAATACCCATTAAATGTTCAGGTTGTGTATGATTTCTTTTAAGAGTAACCTTAATGGCCCTTAACAGCAATGTAATGCCCATTAAATCCTAAATTCTGTAAAATGTTATTCGTATATATTTTCTTTTTGGTTTTTGGCTTGCTCTCCTATTGAATGCTTATAATTCCAGTCTCATATTGTTCTAAACTGGACTTTAATCACTATAAATACACACTACTCACACATCGTCTATAATATATCATGATGTTATATTTAGTTGCATTGAAATTATTTCACCTTGATGCAGTTACGCCATTTTTTTTTCAAATGTTTGGCAAATTGTGTTCCTACGAAAATCGGATTTATTTCAATGAAAGCCGGATGGAAACGTATTAATTTATTTGATAACATCAATCTACAATATTTTGGTAAGGGTAAATACGTATTGATGCATGCCACTTTTTCTGTTCTTTGTTTTTCTTGTCCAAATAATCAGCATTTGTATAAGAAAATGGGTGGGGTAAGGAATTTACATTATAAATTGTGTTCAGACTAGTTTACATTTTCAAATTCTTGAGTAGAAACTAAGGTTTATAGAGAAGTGAACAGTACACATAATTGTGAAGATTTACAGTCTGATTTAAATTCATTTGGGGCATGGGCAGATCAATCGCTCCTTTGTTTCAATGAATCAAAGAGTGTGGTACGCTTAATTGGAGATTGGAGAAGCTACTTGTGATGCAATCCCTCAAACATTTGCTCTTAGCTGTAAAGTGCATGCATGTGAGCACAAAATACTGAAGTAGAGCTAAATTGTGATTGCCCATTGTGCGCTGACATTGTCATCAACAGTTGCTTTTTTAATACACCTGATGCCTAATGTCCAATAAAAACTTGGTCAGAATGTTTGTCAATATTATAATGTTGAATAGTTAAAACTACCCACATGGTCACTTAATCTATTAAACCGGTACCTGTAAACCCTTGTCAGTACAACTCAATACAATACAATATCCATTTATTTTCGGATTTCATATGAACATATGACAGAATTAGGATACAATATAACAAATGTTTGTACCAGGCTGTTACATCTTAAATGTGTTTACATTACAAAATAATAAGAGAAAAAGAAGAAACAAATATTCTTTTAGCATTTTACAAAACAGTACATATGTATAGATACTATTACATGTGTAGTAATACGTAGTTTAAATCAATACGACATATATTAATATGAAGTTGATTATCTTAAGATGTCTAATTCTGAAGGCAAATTTTCATGGCCCTTAATTTGATATACAACTAAAATATTATAAACCCATTAAAATTGAATCTGACATATTTAATGTGACCATTAATCAATTTTTTAATAATTAACGGCCATTAACAGAGTATTAAAAAAAATTAATGGCTCCATTAGTTCTTACTAATTAATGGGGAATGAAGGGGTAATGTTTTAATGGCACATTAATTTCATGCCAATTAAAATTTTTCATGGAGTTTTAAGGAGCCTGTTAACTTATTTTAATGGTTTATTTTAAGCAGCTTTTCATGGACATCAAAGTCATTTTTAATGTATGGCATTAAAACTATGGTCATGAAAATCCTATTAAATAGTAAGAAGTAATGGGTGAATTTTAATGGTGACCTGTTAAAACTCTGTTAAAACCTTTGAAAAAAATTAATGCCAATTTCATGACCCGTTTAATGGCATGTGCATGCAGTAGTGTCTGTTGTTATCGCTATGTTATTTATAACAATATGATGTAAATGAAGCTAAGATATTGATCATCATGACTATCGATTTAATAATGCCTTCAGCCACATATTCTATAAATACACAAATATCTTCATTTTAACATTCAATACATTTAATTTAACAAATATGCAAGAACTGAGATAACTCACAGACAAAACAGCGATAAAGTCAGAGGATTCCAAATGACGGGACCAACTTACAATTTTATTATCTCGGACATAATCCAAGAAGAGAGACAATATTGAAACTCACTTAAGTCCCTAATTCAGATTGACAAGTACACCCTTCTATAATAAAGCCTGGCAGGTAGTATAACTAAAGTTAATGTAGGAATAGAAGTTCAGGGTTCTCCCGAGAAATTTTTAAATTCTAAAAAACAAATGATGCATTTTCAGACAAATTTCATGGAAAAACTCCTGAAAAAATCAGGTTGTTTAGTATATTCTACTGAATAATTGGAAGGCAGGTAAGGAAATGAGTTTATGGTTCCTCCACAGAAATAACAGATTTTAAAGCCAGACAGAGATATGAGCAAATCAGATTGACAGATATAAGAAACACAACCCAGTCTTAAAGTGAGTGAACAAAATCAAGCCTAGGTATCATTTTCGTGTATGTGTCGGACATTTTTAATGTGACGCCTTGATCTATATAAAATTTCTCAGATAAAGAAGGAAATACATATTACAAAAATACATGTTGAACAAAGATTTGAAAAAATGATTTATAAAATTTGCTTTAACCAAATATAGGAATGAGTAGATTGCAAATCATATCCGATCTTTTCATCAAGTTTTTCTGCTTCTGTGTTTCTTAACTTAATGCATTTAAAATTCAATTTGCTAAAAAAACACCGAGGCAGCTGCTTCGGTGTGCCCCCTCAATGTTACAGCAGAGTTAGGTTTAGTTCGCACCGTGAAGGTAAATTCTTGAAATGTAGTAGACTAATCAATAGGTTCAATAAATTTAATCATCTTACGTCAAACCAATTTTAAAACGACACGAAAATACATAAAAATGTCTTATATTTTCAAACTTATGATACATGTTATAAGAAAGGATACTGACTTCAAAACAAAACAAAAAATAATATCGTTGTCGTACCCTATCGCGATTATTATTTGATATTTAACCATTACTTAGTTAAAAAGCAAATTATGTACCTCTGAATTCTGATATATGATATTCCGCGTTTTCAAAAAACATAGAATCAATGTGTTTCCTGGTGACTATTTTATTTTGCTCTCATACAACCTGATATGGCACTTGTAAAACAAGAAGGCGAATAAAATCGCCACATGCTGGCCATTTCACTGGTGTCGCCTAATGTATATTATATCTTCTCATAAAATTATACATACAAAAACTCATATGGTGGATATTTAACGATACAAACAAAAAGATTGAAAACAGAAACTCTAACCACATATAGTTTATGTAAATATGAAATTAACAATTTTATGTGTGTTAACAGTACTTTGCATTAAGTTTAAAACAGAAGACACTGTATACACGTTAGCTAAACACAATATAAATATGTAGAGCCATCAAAAACACTGGAAGTTTTTTAACAATCGACTGCTACTACGTGACATTAAATTATGAATCAATGTAGCTCTACACATACATTTAATTTATATATTAATAAAATAAAATGCAAGACCATTGGATATCTTTAAAGTAACTTTGGATATCTTTAAAATAACTTGACCTTGGCATTTATTGAAGTTTCTAACAGCAGTATGTCTTTATTGCAATCAAAATGAAATGAAAATAGATAGATTTTATGGGATGATAAAAAATGAAGTGAATTAAATGCCCGGACAAGTAAAAGTAAAATTTGACTGCCTCTTCGAAACACATTTTTGTTTACTTCTTTTTAAATATGAGCGGTTCCTTTTCTTTTACACTCAAACTGATGACGTCATGTCATGTGCATGGAGATGAAAATGAGTCGATAACGGATTTGTATCTATCAAAGGTACATTTAAGTATTTCGCATTTTATACTATGATAAAACGTTTACATTTTCCAGTAATTACCTTTAAAAACGGCTTCTCATCATTTAAGGTAGCGCACCAGCCAGAGCTAAAAGGTCTTGTATTTGCTGGAGGATAATCTTGCAACCAAGAGGAAGCTGATATTTGGTCATCCTTGATCCTAAAATTGCCTAATCCAAGGTCAGCATTACAACTTCCGGTATTTACTTTGACTGTAAGGAAATCAAAACTTTTAGTGATGATTATAATGGACCAATTGGTCGAGAGGGCTAAAACGCTTTCCTACGGAGGTGAAAGCCCCGTGTATGATTCTTGGCTACACCCATTGCGGTTTGTCCTTGGGCGAGGCACGTATCGCGAGCGCTTTAGTAGACCCCGCTGTAATTGATAGCGACAAATATTGCTGAGATTAAAGTTTTAGTTGGTCTTCAAACAGGGTCGCTCGAAAGCTTCACTGTGCCTATGTTACAATGTTTCATTAAACGATGGTAAATAAAATTCACCTTTACCTTTTTCTGTAGTGTCATTAATGTGTAATGAATATCGTTTTCCAAAGGGAAACTTTAATGCGAATCATAACTAACCAATTATGTCATATATAGACTAGCTATTTTCAACCTACGTTTATGACTAATTAATATCTTGCATCTTGCTATAATATTGAGTCAAGCTCTAAAACGCTCTCAGACTTAAAATTCATAAAAGTAAATTTCGTTATAATATAACTCGCTCTCTTTCCAATTCATATGAGAAATGTGCAAATAAACACGTTTCTAAAATAAAAGTAAGTATCTATTTAAATGCTGCGCTACAATATACGTCTCAAGCAGAAGTACATGTAGTATATAAATGCGAACACTTTGCAGTTTGTTTGTTGTTATTGTCTATCATGTTTGAAACAATAACGATTCCAGACATGTTACCTGTATTTGAGATAGTTAAAGATAGTTTAATCGAATGAACTTCAAGAAAAATGTATTTGATATGAATTGTTTTTTATGCTGTATAAATATTACAAACATAGATTTTAGTATAAAACACTTGACCATTATTTTCAACTTGTAGTTCGTACTATAAATTGTTTGCATGTACACGTATTAGTTTCTTTTCCCTGTTATCCCCCCTTAAGGAGGAGGGGTATATCGTTTTTCAGATGACGGTCGGTCAGCCGGTATGTCGGTCGGTCGGTCGGTCGGTATGTCGATCAGCCGGTCCGTAGACCAATCGGTTTCCGGGTGATAACTCAAGAACGCTTAGGCCTAGGATCGTGAAAGTTAATAGAGCTGTTGGTCATGACCAACAAATGACTCATATTGATTTTGAGGTCAGTAAGTCAAAGGTCACAGTGACACGGAACAGTTAAACCGTTTCCGGACGATAACTTGAGAATGCTTAGGCCTAGGATCATGAAGCTTAGAAGGAAAGTTAATCATGACCAGCAGATGACCTAAATTGATTTTGAGGTCAGTAGATCACAGGTCAAGGTCACAATGACCTAGAACAGTTAAACGGTTTCCGGATGACAATTCAAGAACACTTGGGCATAGGATCATAAAAGCTTATAGGGATGTTGGTCATGACCAGCAAATAAACCCTATTGATTTTGAGGTCAATAGGTCAAGGTCACAGTGACCCGGAACAGTTAAACCGTTTTCGGACGATAACTTGAGAATGCGTAGACATAGGATCACGAAACATAATAGAGCGTTTGATTATGACCAGTAGATGACACCTTTTGATTTTGAAGTCAGTAGGTCATAGGTCACAGTGACCTGGAACCATTTAACCGTTTCCGGGCGATAACTTGAGAACGCTTTGACCTAGGATCTCGAAACTTTATAGGGACGTTGATCAAGACCAGCAGATGACCCCTATTGACTTTGAAGTCAACAGGTTAAAGGCCAAGGCCACATTGATCCAGAACAGTAGACCTCTTTTGCCAGATAACTAGAGAATGCTTTGGTCTAAGATCACATTTGATACGAAGGTCACTTATGACTGGTAAATGACTTATAATTACTGATTTGTGGTCAGTACGTCAAACGTCCAGTGCGCAGTGACCAAATAATTAGTATAATTACTGTTCCTTGTGCAATTACTGAATGCATAAAAGGGGTGGGGTGTCGCTCTTGCTTAACTGTTGAAAGACACTTGATGCTGAAACTTTGCTTAGCTATGTAAAGAAGTGAAAAAATGTGTCATCTACATGTAAAACGGAAAATAATTTAGAAACCAACTGCTCACATTTCACATGTTATATATCATAGTACATGTATACAAATATATGCTAAGAAATACAAAATATCTACCGTAAATAAGTTGTTCTGTAAACACCGTATATGATAATGTTTTGATGAAGACTTTCAAGTTGAAAGTGTAAAATAAAGTCACGTACCGCCCCTCCATTGCTCTGTAAACGAATGGAAAAAGCTATAAACAAATTAACTTAATTGAAAAAAAAAAATGTATACTTATACTTAAGGAACGCTCCAGTGTTAGATCTAGTTTTTATTATAGTTAATTGTAAATATAAAGTAATTGATAAAGTGTCTTTCTGGGTTTTGGCGGTTTTTATCCTCATACAGAATGTGTCAATCTTGCAATTGAATAACAGGAATAAAGATGTTCAAAATATTATTATCATATACATGTAATTAAAATATAAATTATGAGCTCTCTGTTTTAAAACTTAAATTTTTTTAGATGTTCACCGGGAAGCATATGCCCGTTAACTGAAATGTCAAGCTTTTAATGTCTGAACATGTCAAACAACAAATAGCGGATTATGCCATCTTTAGTCAATTTATATACAGCTTAAACAGAACGCAATTCAATTCAAATAATTTTTTAAAATTCAATTGACTTAAAGGACATTATCAATAAAATTATTCTTTTAAAACCAAGTTACCTGTAGATTGTCTGTGTTTTTGGTGCCACTAACCGTATTGATTTATTACAATAATAATACATTTTAAAGTTATATCAAATGATTTGGAATATGAATATGCATATGCAATATCTCGAATATTATATAATAATGACATTGCTTGTGACAACCATGCCTAGTACCTGACGAAGACAAGGCTGTAGATCTTTTCAAGAAATACGCATACTGGAACATACACACATGATGCAGCTTCTGAATATAGAAAGTCCCACTTCCCTGTACTGATTGTGCAGCCCAGATATCCTGTCAAGAGTAGACACTGTATGACTAGAATGGAAAGAAAGACATATTTAATAAACTATGTATAGTCATTTTACGCATATAGCCCATCAGTAACATTTACTGCATATTGGGTTGTCTTATATGATTACATATTGTCTCTGCAGTAAAGAAATTGCTGATTAACCATGCGATTAATTGGAATATTGTACACAATTAGTTGTTGTTTATGGTGAAAGAACGACATGTAATGTAACTACGTTATATTGACTTCCATCGATGTATTGATTTGAATATGTATTTCTAGTTTGCACAGTTTACTTTCAGTTTTATTCAGGTGAGATACTGTTCGCCGAGTTGGTGACTCGGTGTTAATAATAAACACTTCGTACAAGATATAGCAAAAAAATCGGCGGGTTGAATTTACAGCATCGTCTTGAATTTTGAAAACAATTTCTTTTTCAGAATTTTATACTGAAACAATAACCACTGTATGGGAAAAGAAAATGTTTTTTGAAACAAGAAAATTACAGCCACCTTTCGAATCACTCAATTCTTCAAACTTCTCCCTAAAGTCTCCCAACTTCTCCATAAATCAACTTGAGGGAGAAGTGACTTTTCCCAATAAATTGGACCTAGCTAGACCCCTGAATATATGTAGCACACATTCCATAATAAACACTTTCAAGGGGACTTTATATACAAAGACAGACACTCGTCATTTTTATCAAACCTTTCTAAAGAACTAATCCTTAAATAAACAGACAGATCAAGCATCCAATTCTAATGCCGTGTTACTGTCAATGCAATTCCTATTTAAAATATCATATTAAGTTTATACTAATTTGTTTTAGCTCGATTGTTATGAAAGCTTCAACCTTATTGGAAACGCTCTCGAGTCCTCTTCCTTGAAAAACCAGTACTGGTGTCATATGAGAAGTCATGGTCGTGACCCCAGTGGGGCTCGAACCCACGACCCTGGATTGAGCGGCCGACACCATATCCACTAGACCACCGCTCCCCCTTAAAATATCATATTTAGAAGACATAAAAATTTTGGCATCCTTTCTTAAAGTGTTATAATATTTATTAATTTACCTTGTCATACATCTTAGAAGCATGTTGAAACCTTCTCATTGATATACATATTCTTTTACTTCTGTTAATGTGTCTATGGAGCTAAGTCTTTCGGGCATGGATTGCTCACTTTTTTATCCTTATTATTACGCATTAAGCCCTTTCCATGAGCTTTAAGCCAATGATTTAGGTAATAAAGAACGCTGTGGACTGCCCCCTCAAAATAACATTTATCCCAGAAGTTGAATCATTGACCGCACATTGCAAACCTAAATCACTATTCCCCTGAACTACTGAGCAGCACGAGATTACTTTCTGACACAAATTCAAGTTGAGACCGTACTGAATTTATTTCTAAAATTAAACAAATGTGTTAAATCATAAGGGTATATGAAACAAGAGGGCCAAGATGGCCCTAGGTCGCTCACCTGAGAAACACACCATAACAGTGCAAACATGTTTGACCTAGTGATTTCATGAAAATCAATATTCTGACCAGTTTACATTAAGATTGGACCAAAAATGTCGTCTCATGAGTGTAATCAAGTATTTTCTTTGATTTGACCTAGTGACCTAGTCTTTTGCCCACGTGACCAAGATTCGAAATCATCCAAGACTTTATGATAAAAATCATTCTGGCCAAGTTTTATGAAGATAGAATAAAAATGCTTATTCTTTGATCTGCCTGGTGCCCTAATATTATTAAACCCATGTGACCCAGATAAAAATTAATCCGAGATTTCATGCAGACAAACATTTTGACAAGTTTCATGCACTTAAAATGAAGCCCATATTGCAATCACAATGTTTTTCTTTTATTTTAACAGGTGGCCTTATTTTTGACCCCAGATGACCGAGATTTGAAATCTGGCCAAAAATCATCACGATAGATATTTTGACCAAATTTGATGACGATATAGTCATAAACGTGGCCTCTAGATATCAAACTTTTCCTTTGATTTGGCTGGATGACCTAGTTTCCGACACAACATGACCCAGTTTCAAACTTGAGATAGAGGTCATCAAGACAAACATTGTGATAAAATTTCATGAACATCCAGTGTAAAATGCCGTCCCTAATGCATACATTACCCATATTCAAACTTGACCTAGATTTTATCAAGGCAGTCATTCTGACTAAAGTTTATTAATATCCAGTGTAAAATGCCCCTATTGCGTACAAAATGGTTTTCTTTTATTTGACCTAGTGACCTAGCCTTTGACCCCCGATGACCCATATTCTAATTTGACCTAGATTTCATCCAGACCAACATTTTGATTAAATTGTATGATGATCAGATGTAAAATGCAGTCCCTGTTGCATACACAATTTTTTTCTTTGATTTTGACCCAAGGTTACCAATATTTGAACACAACCTAGATTTCATCAAGACAACCATTCTGACTTATATTCATGAAGATCCGATGTAAAATGGAGTCCTATTGCATACACAAGGATTTCTTTGATTTCACCTAGAATACAGATGACCAATATTCAAACTTGAACTAGATTTGATCAAGATAATCATTCTGACTAAATTTCATGAGGATCAATTTAAAAATACAGCCTCAATCGCACACAAATTTTTTCTTTGATTTGACCTAGTGACCTAGTTTAAGACCTAAGATGACCAATATTCAAACTTGGCCTAGTTTTTATCAAGGCAATCATTCTGACTAAAGTTTATGAATATCTAGTGTAAAATGTAGCCCCTATTGCGAACACAATCTTTTCTTTAATTTGACCGAATTTTTTACCCTAGTTAACCCATATTCAGATTTGACCTAGATTTCATCCAGACAAACATTCAGATCAAATTTCATGAAGATCTTGTGTAAAATGCCGTCCCCAATGCATACTTAAGGTTTTCTTTGATTTGACCCAGTGACCGAGTTTTTGACCCCCAGATGACCAATATTCAAACTTAACCTAGACTTTATCAAGGCAATTATTCTGACTAATGATGATCAATTGAAAAATACAGCCTCTATCACATACACAAGGTTTTTCTTTGATTTAACCTAGTGACCTAGTTTTAGACCCCAGATGACCCATATTCGAACTTGACCTATGAGTCTTATAAAAAAGTAGAATTTAAATGGGAGTATGTCATTGTTATAGTCAAAGGTCAAATTTCATAATTCTAATGAAAAAAGAAATCGTTAGATATAAATTCGGTAATAATACTGGCTTTATTATATAAACTAGAATAAAATATTTAAGGAACAGAAGTCCATTTCATAGGTCTATGTACATCTACCAGAAATCGTAATCACACTACTATGACGACTATCACTAACAACAACTGCTACACTGTGCTTGTATAATGAAGCTAATTCCATAAAGTAAAGTCTATTTTGCTTGTTAAACCCACCGTTTCTACCGGATCACCTGATGTCTCAAGCGACCAACGAAATATTTCCCTACACAATCAAAAATGCATGTTTATTTTAGCTGAAACATCACTGTAAACAGTGATGATATCTTATCCTGTTTTAAACTACTGGTTTTTATTTCTGAAGGACGGATAAACATTTGATACCAACATGCGTCAGGGCATTAGAAAATTTGAACTTATAAATACGCGGGGAGAAAATGAAACGTCCAACATGTACCGTCTAAAAATCTTATTCGTTGTAGCGCATTTTATTCATTGTGGCGCTGATATTTCAAAAATGTCTTGAAGGATCTCTTTAGCCAAAATAATTGTTAAAGCTGTACTAACTTCGGTGAACATTGATCTGTACAGCAGAAACGGACGTTGTTCTTCCAAGATCAAACAATATCCACTGACTCACTGAATTCCATGTTGTGTCAGGTTTGAAAACAGCCAGTTCAATAATGTCTGAAACAGAATACATGTATTCACAAAGCGGTGGGTCTAATGACGACTAAAATTTCGGATTTTATTCATCAGAAATTGATTTTACTAAGCATCATATCGAATAAATGGTTTGCAATATATCTTTGTACAAATGATCCGACAGAGATGACTGGGGTGTGTACCAAGACATCTCACGATTAACACAAACTTTTAGTAAGAAACATATTCCAGTCTGGCCGTAATTTATATTTTCGTGATTTATACCAAACCAATTGATATAACTTCCTGTAATACGTCTTTGAACTTCGGATCACCATCCTTGATTTTAAATTCTCTTCAGAATTGGAATCCACTGGCTGTGTCATTCATTTAGTATATCAAACTGCTAACGACATTCCATTGGACTCATAATATTATAACATTTACTTAAGCAATTATATGAGATATTTTTTTAAAAAAATCAAGTTTTACCTTTTCCTAAAATGTTTGTCTTGCTTGTTGTTCCCTCTGTTTCTTTCTGAATATTTAATGGATAAGCTGGAATAAATTATGTCAATAACATAATATATATAACATTTCAAACTTATTATACACTATTAAACAAGATAGTCTGTACAGATCAGCTCACGCGGAAAACCCATTCTACTCGATGCTCGGAGGATGGCCAAAACAAGTACCAATGCTCCGACTCGAAGTTTCTTCGAGTCAGCCATTTTCCGTCAAGGAATTTCGCTATCTGACTCCGTGGATTTATGCGATGTCACTCGAAGGAAATTTTCGGAGTAACCCGAGATGAAATCCAATTAGCGGAATACACACCTGTATTAGCTTAATTTCTTTCCAGAGTCACTTGACGGAATTCCTTCGATTGACTCTGAGACGAACAAGTAAAAAATTGCTGCAAGATGCAGCAAACAGATGGTCGCACGGCCCAAAAAAACAAAGTATTTGACCCATATTCAAACTTGACCTAGATTTTATCAAGGCAATAATTCTGACCAAATTTCATGAAGATCAAAATACTGTCTCTATCGTATACACAAGGTTTTTCTTTGATTTGACCTATGACCTACATTTTGGCCCCAGATGACCCATATTCAAACTCGACCTAGATTTTATCAAGGCAATCATTCTGACATAACTTTACGAAGAACAATTGAAAAATACAGCCTCTATCGCATACACAAGGCTTTTCTTTGATTTGACATAGTGTCCTAGTTTTTGACACCAGAAAAACATTTTCGAACTTCATCAAGATAATCATTCTGACAAAATTTCATGAAGATCAGTTGAAAAATAAAGCCTCTATCGCATACACAAGCGAAATGTTGACAGACGACAGACGCCGGACATCGAGTGATCGCAAGAGCTTAAAAAACCCCAAAGAGTACAAATATGCTCCCAAGAGTAAACAAAATAGTGGGGAATAAATTTATTTCAAGGTGAATACAGTATTACAGCAGCATAAGTAAATAAAATTATGCATTTTTATATTTAACCTGTAGAACTTCTATAAAAAACTGGAAAAAGTTAACTTCACAACGCAACAGTTTGCACAGCCAGACCAGGATTCGAACCTGGAACCTCCCCAAAACACAAATTACCATATGTAATTTCCTCAATTTTGGGTTGCTCTGCCAATTGAGCTATCTGGCCAGTGGAACTGCAATATCCTAGCTATATCACTTAAGATAAATGTTTGATTTGAGGTTTTTAAAGCTGAAAGGGAGCATGAAAATGTGAAAAAATGGTAATGGGGATATTAGTAATCATTCAAGTTTTCTACCAAGTCAACTCTGTAAATAAGCTGATTTACCACCTTTTTTCCTATTGAGCCTGCTGAAATTCTCTCAAAAATATTAATTAAAATCCTGTTTTAATATTTAAAACAAGCATTGTCACAAATAAATACAAATTAGGTTAGAAAAAAAGTTTGTTTCCGGTATCGCGACCTACCCTTAATTCCGGACCCTAAAAAAAAATTCTTTTTCATTGCCTCGGAGAAGTTTTGTTTTTTTAAATTTAATGTTTTAACAAAAAGTTGAAAAACTGCACTTTTTATGTTTTAAACATAGTCAGTGATGTTAAAATCAACTTACTCAAGGAAAAATCAGCAGGGGCTAAGGGTGTAACGATATATCGGAATTCATTTTATCATGATACATCAGTTTGGCGATACGCATATCGTATCATACACGGGGTAAACGCGAAATCCAATTCCCGCTAGGAATACGCTTAAAATGGGTTGCGCAACGTCCGGTGCGTAAAAAAAAACGAAATTGAGGTATGTGAAGTTATACTTTTGTTTAGTATGAGACAGAAATGAATTTTCTCGAAAAAAGCAAAACGCTTTTCGACACAAATATGATAATACATCATTTGTGTAAAATATCTGGTTTGTAAGTTATGATTCGGCTGTATTATCACAAAAACTCAGGCGACAAGAAGCGTGAAAAAAAAATATGATATCAACAAAGATGGACGTTTCTGACCTCATATGCCTAATCTGAGTAGATTTGATGCTTTTTATGATAACTCAACTGTTATAAAGTAACGAATATCAAAATTATTTGCTTCAAATCCTGCTTACGGGTACATAAATTGACAAAAAATAATCGGGAATGTATATAATGTATACGCGCAACTCCATTCCCGGGTCGCAACCCCATTCCCGATTATATTTTTGCCAATCTTTTCCCCAAAAGCAACATTTCATTCAAGTGTATGTAATATTCATGACTGTTTTACACGTGTTTGATCATTAAAAGCGTCACATTTCCAGAAAGAAGGCACAAGAGTTAGAAAATTGGCATTTTTCATGATTTCATGCTTTTTTAACAGTTCGAGCCAGCAGAGTTTTCGTGATAACAGAGCTGATTCTTAAATTAATAAGTTGGTATTTCACACATATGATCTTTTTTCATTTTTGTGTCGAATAGCATTTTGCCTTTTTCGAAAACGCTCGTAAATGTGTCATTATTTACAAAAACAAAAACCCACCCAGTGGGAATTGGATTGCGCGTTTATCACCCGTGATCATAGGCCTGTTATTTCGAAATTCATTTTATCATGACACATCAGTTTGGCGATACGCGTATCGAATAATAGGTCTGTTTCACAATACAGAAACGATAAGTGAAAACTAGAAATATTGCATGATATCTTTTATACAATCAGTGTTAAAGATAGTAACAGTTAACTAAAGAAATGTATCATTCAAAGAGTAGAGACATTGATTAAATTTCATTTTGTCACATAAATGCTTACTTACGATACTCAATTCATATCGCGATATGTACCGTATCGTTGCATCTGTATCATGATACATATTGTATCGTGAGACTAGCATATTGTTACACCCCTAACAGGGGCCCAGTAGCCCATGGTTCCTAGATTTTGGGCTGGGACCCTAAATTGTTGGAGAAAATGCCCATATACCTAATGTTAAACATTTATTTTTGACAGTCTGGGCCCCTAAATAAAAATAGCTAGTTTATATCCCTGTTACTGATGCTCTAAAGGAATAACTCCCTTATTCATATTTTTGTACATAGAAATAGTTTCCGAAAGGTCCCACTTGATAATAAAATCCAGAATTTTTTTTTTTAATTACTGACCAGTTACCTACCTATTTTTCGTGATGTTACTGGAAACATTTTTTTGGCCTTAAAGTACATGTATACCTAAATTGTAGTCATACAGGGTATCTTAAACACTATATGATTTTTAAGACGGGAAAGTGTGCAGATTGGAAATTATACACTGTTTTTCAAAGTGAAAGCACCTAAGTGTATTTGAATGGGACCAAAATTACATTTTCATCTTTCATCGAGTGTGTGTGTAATCTCCCTATAAATCCATATCTACATTTACGGAAATACTCCCAACATTCAACAATTAATTTCTGATCATAACTGGGAGGTCAGGGCAGTTGTTAAAAAAAAGGGATATCTTCAAATAAATCAAATAAATGTAGCACAAAATATGCAATTATAGCTGCTGTCACTCATGCAGAAAAACCTGAAAAATGTGTTAGTGTCATAATCTAGGGCCTATATAAATCTTGATCACTTTAATTTTATGTCAAAAGCATTGATTTGTCATTCAATACATTCATACATTTACAAGAGTCCAAAACACAATTTTCGTCTTGTAATCAAAACTAACAGAAAAGTAGTGGTTGTTATTTATCATCAGGAAGTACATGTATATGTACCAGAAGACAGCGAGTCAAAATTTTTCACGAGGTCTCAGGACTATCATTGGACCTTATAATATGAAGAAATGCCCCCTTGTGCAGGACATTGGATTATGTTTAACAATAGTTCGCTTTAATACTTGGAAAAACCTTGAACAGCGCCACCTGCTGAGTGTAACATAATTATGTACATGTGTAGTAAATTCGCGCCGTAAATCACATGGTCTATTCTAGGATTTCTTCATTTTAAAATATTGAAAACAGGCTGATTCGGACCAGGGCCGATTCGGACCAAATATTTTGGCTGATTCGGACCACATACTTTGAATAAAAGTAGATAATGACCAAATATTTTGGCTGATTCAGACCACAAACTTTTATTTAACAGTCAATAATGACCATAAGTCAAACGGCAACATGTCAATACATGCGATCAGCTGTTTAGACGGCATAGAAGCTATGACTAGGTCCGAATCAGCCATGGTCCGAGTTAGCCTGTATTCTAAAATATTATATATACTGTACAATACATATATGGACCATCCATGCTTTCAAAGATTTTTCTATCTATAATTTTACAGAACATACAAAATCCTAGACCTGTTATCTCTTTAGACAAGCTTATACAGTGCTTTAGGGTATAGCGGATAGCTAACTAATTTTTCCTGCATTCCAATTCAAAGAAATGAAAATAGTAGTTTTTTTTTCAGTATATCAGACAGAAAACATCTATTCTTCTTAAAACATACAGCTTTAAATAGAAATCCATGTGCTTTTTCTCTCCAAGCCATTGTTTTAATACATATGCGCTGATTTAGGGTGTACAGGACAGCTTTGGTCGTTTTTTTCCATTATTAATTTAAAATCCACATCTTAAAGACACTGATTCTGGTATGCCTGGTATGTGGCCTATGGAGACGATAAGGTCTGCGTATTGGCGATAAGGGCCAATACACAAGTCAGGACCATTGGTAGACTTGCTTCTGTTTATCATAATAAGCTACTGTATAGCTACTGTGCAGTAAATAAATTGCAGGTGATATTTCTCACCTTTATAGCAAATCAGTTCTCACCTTTATAACGAGTTTAGAAAGCTTGATTGAATTAGGGCTAAATAAACAAAGTGATAAGGTACAACAGTGTTTTATCATATTTTTAATAAAGTAAGTTTTTTAACAATTACATCCCATTATTGCTGTTTTTTATTATCAAAAATATAAAAAACGCATTCAGGCACATATCTTTTAGAAGTAATAAATTATTGTGTATTTTGAACAATGATATATCTTTATTGCTGGATTTTATTATACATAAAAGAAAGTTAACATTATTTAGACAACACAAGAGGAATTAAGCATTTTTAATATATAACATCCTTCTGTCTATGTACCTTCTTTATCTATTAAAAATACAACTGAACGCTTCTTTAATTTCTAATAAAATCCAGCAATTATCTTTTTTTTTTTTTTTTGTTACTTTTGATAAAAAGATCATAATCATTGAATAAACAAACTTGTAATTTCTCTTATTAAGTTTTGAATAATTATTTTATAGTGAGAAATGCTTTGCTATAAGAGTTATAATTTAATTGGCCAGGACATTACTCAACGCGACTGAGCAATCAAAATTAGTATCTTATCAATTAAAATAATTTTGTGTACATGCTGAAAAAAGACTAAAAAAACAACAGCATTTCAATTAATAAAATGCAAAACACAGAAAATAACCAATTTACCTGTAGGCAATAAAATTTATGATTCTCTGACAATAATTAGGCTACATGTCAAGTCTACAGGGGTTTTATGGACCCTTATCAGACTGGACCAGACAGGATCTTGTATATTGGGGATTAAAAAGTCTGGTATTTGGGGGGGGGGGGGGTCACTTATATAGGAGATTTTCTTTGCCTTTAACAAACTTTCCAAGACTTTTTTTTACTATAAATCAGAATAATAATGTATTCTCTTTTCAAAAACATTCAGCTTTTTAAATTTCTATCAAATACTTTACATTCACTGACCATTTTTTACATGTATAAACACTGATTTAGTCTATAGGGGATAACTTTATTTTACATTTGATGACATATGAAAAATAACACAACAAGCAAATATTTAAAATGTATGTCAGAATGTCTGTTTGCATGGCAGTAAAAGAATGATATGAAAATTTATACAATAATTCAAGTCTAAATATAAAATTTATCAATCTATCTTCTATACCCTAAAATCCGCTATACCCTAAAGCAATGTACATCGGATTATTTCGACTATCTATCTCTTCATACTGCCTCGCGCCTCTTGTTATCAGGAAGTATGTACAAGAGAAAATTCTCTCCAAGACAAGAGTCAAAAGTTCTGACGCGGTCTCAAACTGATAAATTATTTTAGTAACTGTTTCAGACATTGGGATGTTTATAAATAGCTTCAATTAATAATTGGAAAAACCTTACACAGCGCCACCTGCCAAAAGTAGCATAATTATGTACATGTATCTGTAGTAAAATCGCGCCAAAAATCACGTGGTCTAATGTTTACACTGTTCCGTTTTCAAAAACTTCGCATTTAATTTATATACATTAAAAAATGATACTCTGACTGCAACTCACCTCTATAAACCTATTAAAATGCGTAACTAAGCAAAGTGTCTTCTAAAATAGAGAAAAGTGGAAATTCATGCTATTTATTTATGTTTCCTATTGATAGTGTAAGTAGGTCATCACTTAGGGTGACTCGCTATGAGTTTGGTTTATTCTAAAATTTAGATCAACGCATGTGAATTAGCACTCAAAATGCATTATTATCAAAAACAATATTGTTGGTAACAACTTACCTTGTTCTTGACAAAATCCACTTCGGAATATTTTAATAAAAAAAGACGTTACACTGACTACACTTTTGTGTACAGCAAGAATGACATAATTTTACTGCGCATGCGCGAATGGCCCTGCGCGAATAACTTGAAAGGCTGAAATTGATTAAATCCGATTCAATATAATGCAAATTCTGCAAATATTGCAAAATATAAACCAGAAGGAACAAAATTAAATAATATTAATTCCATTATTGATGCGATTACACGTTAGAATATTCACTTTCTGAGTGTCAAACGAAAATTTAACAGAAATATGACTCGAAGGGAAAAATTGTCAAATCCGAACCCATTGCACATTCTAAAACCACCTCTATATGCCCGGCCCTGATGGGCCGTGCAATAAATAATAAGGTATACAAATTTTATTTGGTCTTAGAGTAACTTCGAGGACAGATAACTCGGAGCAAGATAATTATAATTTACGTAGTGATATGCGAAAAACACAGTATTTGTGAATAATAATAATAGTGTCTTTTTTATTTTACATTAAGATAAACCAGATATTTTCTTTTTCTTTCTCCCTTTTATTATTCCTTCCAAATAAATAAAAGAAACACCATTTTCATGATGAAAATTAATCATTTCTCCTATGATTTTCATTATAAAGATCATTATTATTTAACGGCCATTATCTTAAAGTTCATCTAGTTTTACATAGTTCTTCAGTCAGTCCATTTTACATTTTTACATAAATGCATTTCTATATTTAATTTGACAGTCAAACATTGCTTCAATATAATATTTAATAAATCACCATTCTTTAACGGAAGTTATTTGAAAGTTTGTTTAGTTTTATGTAATTGTTAACTTTAGTCCATTTTACATTAATTTATTTCTAATTTAAAGAGTATAGTCAGAAAGTATTTCAATATCATACATTAATTTTTTCGCGGATGTTATTTTAAAGTTTATCTGGTTATACATATTTCGTAATTTAGTGCATTTTATATAACTTTATTTCTAAATTTAATTCGCATAGTCAGAAATAAGTTCAATATCAACATTTAACAGATTAATTTTCTTTTTAATAATTTAGTCCATTTTACATAAATGTACTTCTTAATCTAATTAGCATGACCAGAAACTATTTCAATATCAAAATTCACATTTTTTAAACAGTAAAAAGAACAAGCTAATTATATATAAAAAAATCCATCCAGGTAAGGGAATACATCCTCGGAGTTTCGTGAATTCTTCTCGCGGCACTCGGAGTGACCGATTTATTGTTTATTACAGACTCGGAGTCGCGCGGAGTGGCCATAAAATACCTGTATAAATTATAGTGTTACCTGTATAATTTCGACTGGGTTTTCCGCGTAAGCTGATCTGTATGTCGTAAAATATAAAGCCTGTGTGACTTAGACTACTAAAGTAAAAGCTTAGTGTAAGTTCCACAGAAACGAAAAGTTATTTTCAGTCCGAGGATCCTCATTATACACACTGGCACCAAAAAGAGCTGAACATCTGTATGCAAGGTGCGACTGGTGCGGTGCAAAGTCGGATAACCTGTTCGATTTTAAAACGGGCATATATAAATGAATGGTTTTTGACATTTATATGATATATTCAATCTGGTTATCGTACTGTCCTATTTTAACAGTGCTTGTTATACAATACAAATACAATACAAATCTTTATTGTGATTTAGGCCTCCGGCCCATACACCATCAATCATATACATTATACATATATACAAACATAACATTTACATACAACAACTCTTATAAGGAATAATGAAGTAAATATTAACTATTTATATCACTCATGTCATAAAAAGCATTTGTTTTGAGAAAGAGGTTTGTACATAATTTCTAACTTTTTAAAGCTTCAATACATGCCTGTCCATGTATCTTGCCGAAACGAAATAAAGAAAAGACATGGACAGAATAGATTAATATCTGTACCTTTGTTACTATGCCCAACTATCAGCCTTGTCAAGGCAAGACCAATATCTTGGCTATAATGAAAGTAATGCTTTTTCATAAAATAAAACTTATACAAAATATAAATACAATAGTTATGGCATATGTAAAACATACAACACAAAATTTAAACTATCTCTATCTCAGACAGCCGTAACTTTAAAGCATTATATATATAAACTGCAGTATTTTTAATAACATTTTCATTTTTGGAAGCCAACAAAATATTAAATTTATGAACATTTGGATTTTCATAGAATTTTTTTGGTATGTATTTTTCTCGAAGTGTTTTATACAAAGGACATACTAATATAAAATGACATTCATTTTCAACAACATTTTTGCAATAAAAACAAAATCTCCTGTCTCTGTCTATACCAAAATAACGACCTTGTTCAATCATTAGCGGATGTGAGGATATTCTCAAAGTACTGAAAGCATATCTATATTTCTTAATATCTAATATATCAAGATAAGGTTCATACATAAAGGTTGTTTTAAAGTGCCTATAAGAGATCAACTTGGCATTATTATTACATTCTTCCGACCATTCTTGTAAATATTGATCTTGTTTGAACGGTCGAAATGTGACGTCATACCATTTTGTTAAAGTAAAGGTCATGCAACTATTACCATGTGTTTCCAGACTGCTGTTGTGATAGTAAAATAAATTTACAGGAAAATCTTTTGTAAGCATAGTACTCACTCAAACTGTAGCAGATATTGTTTCATTGTTTTGTTCATAAGAGGAATGAAAAATACCGCACTACCTCGCCTACACCATTGTGTATATTTATAAATTTTACATACATCTTGACCGGAAGTTTTATGGAACATTTTCCTAGTAAGATTTATATATATTTATACGATATAACTTCAAGGGAAGTGTAGATCTCTTTTTGCTTCAGGAGGTGAATCTTTTGTAAATTCTTTAATGTCCTTAAGTCATACCAACATAACTGAAGTCATATTGAAACCTTTAAGAGAAATACCTTACGCACCCCGTCGAACTTTCTTTAGGGCGGCGCGGAAGGACACTATATAAACCTTCAACAAGACTGCTTAACAGCTTTTTCACATGTAAGTCTCTTACATTCACAATCAAATCAGTTACATATGATGCAGTCACTTGGTTATGGGTGCCCCGTAAACGTTGTGTAAAATTAAAAATGATCTATAATTTCAGACAGCTTACCGTCCGTTAGCCTCTTTTTCATTAACCAGTGCTCATCTGTAAATGGTAAGTTAAATACTGTTATCTATTATATCTAATTAGAAAATTGTTATCTATTATATAAATTAATGTAGTTTAATGTAGCATGGACTCATCTTCTTTAATTGTGTTAAATGTGCCCAGGACCATTGGACTTATATGTTTGGCACATTAACACTTTGTAAATGTATTGGCATGAACGAAATAAAGTAATTAAAGTCAGAACAACAGTATAGTTAATTTTACAATGACAAAAGTGTTTGAAGAACACCGTAATCTTCTTTACTCTGACGCCCAGGTAGGTCGTGCAGTCTGATACGTGTTGCATATACAAACTTGGAGTTTGTATTTATACCTACGTGAGTATGCACACGTTTATAACACTGTACAATTTCAGTCGGTGCAGTTGAACATTGAAGCTTGACTGGAATTTTTACGTTTAACAATCACTCGTAAAACATACAGTTACTGTTCTGTTCCCGCTACATTTACTTGTAGTTAGCCATTTACATGTATTTATTTATCGGGCACTTATAACTGTGTGAGTGCATTAAGGCAAATCAAATAATACATTATTTGAGCCGCGCCATGAGAAAACTTACATAGTGGCTTTGCGACCAGCATGGATCCATGCTGTTTGCTTTCAAAGCCTACTGCAATTAGAGAAACCGTTAGCGAACAGCATGTATCCTTACCAGACTGCGCGGATGGTGGTCTGGATCTCATGGCGCGTCTCATTTTTGATTGTTGTTCCACAGCACCAAATGGTCTAACTTGTCATTTCAAAGTTTATCTAAAAACATCTTAACACAGTTCATGAAGTCAACAAACCTTTGACTGATAATTTTCTTTCGTAATAACAAAGAGTATTCAATGATTTCATTATGTCACAAATTGACATACGGGCCTTATTTTATCTGTATTGTTAATGCAGGTATTGCATCATCTTTTTGTAAATTTTTGAGTTATTGAGGTAAGTGTCAGATTTCACGCATAAAATATCTCTCATGTTTTTTCTGTATTTCATAACTTAAATTTTCATGTAAATTTCATTAAATTCTGTTCTGTAATACGGAAAGTTGATATTTTTATAAACTTCAGTAATGCATGTTTTTATCCCAAAACCACTATAAGAGGCCTCAAATTGTCAATTTCAATCCGCGCAAAGTAGTTAAGATTTCCCGGCTTTATCGTGAATCCCGTGGGAAACAACAAATAGTCGGAGTCACGGCTTAGCCGTGAATCCATGAAATTTCAGTTATTTGGCGGGACATTATCCTTTAAATAGACTGACTAGATATGCCTGCGCACACCCATTCCGGACATTATAGAACGAATCTTTGTCAGAATTATTTCTCTGCTAGAAAATTAATGCTCGTTCAGGTAGAAATTTTTTGTTAGATTTTTGTATGTTTTTGCATTACGTTTGTTATTTGGTAAATTTTTGTGCATTCTACAGAATTCTGTTACATTTACTTTTCGGCACCATGATTTTTGCTAGTTTCGGTATATCAGGATAATTTATTGAATTTTCAGCTTTTGTAAATTATTTAGAAAAGAGGTCTAAACGTTTCGTTTATATAAGATGTATATGTTATACTGAAATTTGTATCGTGATAATTGTAAAGCACTGTTTTCAGAAAACTTATGTCAAACATTTTGTTAATTTATGGAACGCCATTACTGCATTGTATTGTTATGCATAAATCTTTATTGCAAGTTTAGTTACCATGTAGTAATATATTATTGTAATTTGTAATTGTGTAGCCAAGTCTATAGCAATTAATTAATGTCCGTTTGTAGTGTATGGCAATTATGATATTATATGGATGCCAACTTTGTTATAACGTTGTTTATGTATGTATTGCTTTTTGTTGATTTGAGTTGTAAATAAAAGCTGCAGTTTATCATATGTCCTTATCTATAATGTTTCATCATATACTTTTCATATCTTTTTCTTACTTTAGAACTTTAGTCTTTTAAGTAAGTAATTTTGTAATAATGGAAGTAATTAGTGACGTATTTTATCATGTCGACGTTTGAACTTAGTAAGCACATATGTTTTGTATAATGTAGCACGTATTATTTATGGGTGGCCATACGGAGGTATGGTGTACCCAAAGGAGCATTTTTATGCCAGGACCCTATTTGTTTTGCATTTGGTGCTTACATATGTTATATATTTTAGCTTCGTCCGCCAGACGATTTTACCTGGTGATGTTCATAACCCGGCAAGTACTATGCACGAGTTCACTTGTCTTCACTCGCCGGGATTGTGATTTTTTCCCAGCGCTAGAGCTTTGTACAATGGTTGTGCCGTAAACCGGCAAAGACGATGATTTTGGTTATCCTCTGAAGTCAGCTCAGGGCATTGCAATCACCTACACCTTAGGGAAGCCAATAAGAATTAACGTATTTCACGGTTTTAAAGGGACTTTATTTCTAAGATACGTCTTGATATTGTTGGTGTACTTAAAAGTTCGCAATTAAATAAAGAAACTGTACCACGTCACATTGAATGGAACTATACGAACTTTGTATCTGGTGATACTGAACTTTTATTTTTTTTTTTTATAATCAGTTTATTTTTCATATCATCTATTTCATTGTTAAATAATCATTTATGGTAAATAAATTTTGTAAATATTGTAAGGGTGTTGATTTGTTCTGTGTTAGAAGCTGTTTATTGGCATATAATTTTTCTACTTTTAAGTTTTAGTTGCTACACAGTTGTGTTCTACATTATACTTTATCTTTAGGATAAGCACTTTTGATTTATTCTTTTGTTTATTAGATTACACTAAAGTAGTTAACACTAGTTACAGTTGAGTGAAATTTGTTAAGGCTATGGGTATTGTTGCAGATACTGTCACTGTACTTTGTTGATTGGTTGCCTATGCAACCTTGATTGTCACATAGGTACTGTTGCGCAACATAGTGTATTATTATTTTAGTGAGGACGTTTTGTGTAGTCTTACAGTAGTGTTTAGTATTTTGTTTGGCTTCAGTTGTTACTGTATAGTACCTTAGTGTAAAACTAGTGTAGTCTAGTATTCCCTCCGGGATGTTTATTTAGTGTATAGATTGTTATAGTAGGCTGTTGTTACTGTAGTTGTTACATAGTGTTAAACGTAGTGTAATCATTTTAACTCGACTAGTGTAGCTAGAGTTAAAGAAGGTAGGAAGGAGTTAATGAAAGAGAGGAGGTACGATAACTTTGTTAAGGAAGAGAGGCTAGGGAACGTGAGGAAAGGACATTGTAGATTTAGAGGCAGTGCAAGGATAGATTAGAAGCAGAAGAAAGATAGATTTGAGGTTAGAAGCTAGGTTGCAGAATGAAAAGATCGAATATGAAAAAACAAAGTGTTTAAAGCAGAGAGATTAAGAGTAGAATCAGAAGAGGAAAGAGAGCCAGATAAGGTTAGAAGCTGAATAGGGAAAGATTAGAGTTAGAAGCTAGGTGCAGAAGGAAAAGATAGAATATGAACGACGTAGTAGCTTAGAGGCTGAGAAGGAAAAGTTAGAGTTAGAACGTAAGTTAGAATTAGATAAGTTTAGGATACGGACTAAGTTAGAACAGGTAAGTTAGAAATGGAAAAGGAGAAGTAGAAGTTGTGTTAGCTAGGAGTTTAGAAAAGAGAAGGAGGAAGCGAAAGTAGGGAAATTAGGAAACTGAGCATGAGTTTAAGACAAGACTTAGAAAATGAGAGTAAGAAAAAGATACAGGTTAAGTTGTCTCCCCTTTGATGAGAAAACTTGTTTCCATGGTGGTACTTGAATGTGTACGAAACGTACGTGTTGCGCAGGATTGGGATAAAGAGATTTGGTCACTTAACTTACCGTTCCTTCTAAAGGGTACGCAGAGCCGAGGGTTTTTGATAGGCTTCGTGGAAGATTGGAAGATTATGATAAACTGAAAGCCGCTTTGCTACGTCAGTTCGAAACTCACTGCGATGGCTATAAGAAAAAGTTTAGAACTGAAAGGGCCTCGGGATAATGAGGACCTTTGTGATGTTTCTAGCAGAATAAGTAGATATTAGATGGTTGGCTTAGGATTGCGTAGTAGAGAAAACGTACGAAGGATTATTAGATTTTATTCTTAGGGACCAATTTTTAGAGGTCTGTAATAAAGACTAATACCAGAATTTGAGTAGTAAGAGGTTAGTTAAAGCTAAGGATGGTAGCAGAAGGATGAAGATTGTTTACCAACGATCGTGGAGGTCACAAGTATGTCGTGAATCCGAACCAATAAGGACGGAACCATAAAACATATGAATACCTCAGAGGACAGTATCCTAGTAGTCGTAATGTAGGCACTAGTAATAGACGGTTGTAGCAATGTTGCTAATAGAGGTAGAGGTTTTATCAACCCTTTGGTGTACTGGAAGTGTATAATTGTGAGTCGTATAGGCCATAGTTCATATTACTGTAGGAGCGGATAGTACGGGTTAACCAGTGCTAATGCAGCTGCAGAGTAGAGGTAGAGCAGGAAAGTAGTAAAGGCGAGAAAGAAATAGTATGGAAATAGAAATAGAGGTAGAGGCGTGTCAAACCGACTAGGAGTATGTAGAGGTAGAGGAAGAAATAGAGGTTAGAGTAGGAGATTAGTCAAGTAGGTCAGAGAGTGAATTAGTATTTTAGAACTCATTGATGTAGAGGAGTTAGTATGCTTAGTGTATTACTATATTTGTCCTACAAACCAGGTACTTGTAATGGTAGGATGTAATCGCTATGCGAGATACAGGTTGTACATGTGTGATTGTGAAAGGGACTTAGTAGATAGCAAGTCAGTTTTAGAGAAAAAGTAGATGGTAAGTACATAGATGGGAAGTGAACATAGGCTAGATGTTAGCTAGAATAGATATTGATTATCGCATTTCAGGGTACAGTAGCAGGCGTGGTTATAGAATAATCTACCAAATGATTTATTAATTGGTAATGGTGTGGGAGCTGTATAGAACCTCAGGTTAGTAGTTTAGCGTCAGGCAGTAGAAACTAGGCGCAAGACAAAGTTAAGAAGCAAGTAAAGCTTAAAGTTCCGTCTCAGATTTTAGATGTATCTAAGTGAGGATTCTTGAAAAGCAACAGATAGTTAGCACTTTAATTTGTGTAGAATGAAGGCTGAGGAAGGTACGATATAAAGCAGTGTAGAGGTAACGTTCAGTTAGGTTTTGAGATTTGGAATAGATTGTTATATAGAGAGTATAACGCCCAGAATGTAGGAAAAAAAGTAGACAGTTGATTGTACCTAAATGGTCTTTAGACACTGTGATGAAAAGTTGCACATGATTCGTTACTGTCAGGCATTTAGGTGTAAGGGAAAACTAGTGATAGGGTTATTAGGCGAATTTACTGGCCAGGAGTATTGGCAGAGGTTGAAGGTTACTGTCAGTAATGTAGTATTTGTCACGTACTATAGGCTAAGAGGTAGTGTAAGTAAAGTTCCGTTAGGAAAATGGCCTTTGGTTGATACTCCGTTTAAGAGAGGTGCTGTCGAACATCGTTGGTCCGATGAACCTATGGACTGATAGGAAAAAACAGATACATTTTGCTACTATGGTATATTATGCTACTAGATATCCGGAAGTCATAGCACTACCTAGATTGAAACTGAGAGTAGCAGAGGCATTAGAAAATATGACAGTAGATTAGGAGTGCCAGGGAACGTGAAAGGCTTACGATTGTGGGGATCGCAGTTTTACGTCTGACCTTATGGCAGAAGTTAGTAGGTTATTGTCATTAAGGCCGTTAAACTACAACACCGTATCACCCTACGTGAACGGTTTAGTAGAGAAGTGTAATGGTAGTTTGAAGCAAATGTTTTGACGCGATATGTGTGTGAGAGACTAGAGATTGTGATGGTATTTAAATGCTTGTTGTTTGCTTACGTGAAGTTCCGCCAAGAAAGTTTGGGATTTTATCCCTTTGAATTACTGTCGGTGAACATATCCGTGGACCGATAATGTGTAAAAGAGTTATGGGCTGTGTAAACGGAGATGATGAGGTAAAACCACTAAACAGTATGTTATTGGATTTGCAAGAAAGTTGGTAGGATACATGTAAGAAGCTCAGCAACAGTAGCAAAAAGTAGTGCTAGAAGTAAAAAGTATTACAATTGAAGGCTAGAGGTTAGGAGGTTTAAGGCAGGTAGTAAGGTTCTGTATTGTTACCTACGAAACTATAAGTCTGTTGTTTACATTGGAGGGTCCTTACGTAGTAGTAGAGGTAGTAAATAGACTAGATTATGGGGTAGTGTAGACGGTAAGTTGAAAACTTTTCACGCAAACATGCAGAAACAATCACTGTGAAAGGAAGATGATAGTAAGGTCTATACCAGTTAAGGGTATTTTAAAGTAAGGTTGGAGCAGCTATTGTAGAGGAGGATCAGAGAGATTATTGACAGAATTACGATCAGTATGAAAGTAGTGATGAGTTTTCGAGGTAGCAGTTGAAAATGGATATAGTTTTGTGTACCTTTTTAAAGCAGGGTACAGTAACGTAAAAAGGATGTAGAGATAAAATCCGGATTTACCAGTAGAATGTAAACTGGAAGTAGTAGATTTGTTAGAAAATTTTCTCTGTGTACTTGACAGATATTCCTGGGAATACTAACTAGTTGAACATGATATTCAGTTGTCAACTACGAGAACCGATAAAGAGTATAGAAGGGTTTATTCATATTCCTTTTCATTCGCAGCAGTTAGTGAAGAGGAAGGAAGTAGATTAAAATGTTGGAGTTGGGGAGTAATCGAACCATTCAATGCTCCATTTTCCTCCCCTATTGTCCTCATAAGGAAAAAGATAACAGTTATAGGTTCTGTATTGATTTACGGCCAGGTCAACAAACTGAGGTGTTCGATGCGAACCTTATGCCAAACATGGAGGAGATGTTTTCCTAAAGTATCTAAGTATAAGATAGTTTTTAAACTAGACTGGAGCAAAGGTTACTGGCAGGTTCCTTTGATCTGAAGGCTAAACCATGGACTGCTTTGAAACCCGAAAGGTTTGTTTCATTCCGTAAGATGACCTTTGGATTAGGTACGCACTGGCAACGTTTTGTAGGACTGATGCGGAAGGTTCTTGAAGGACTTAGGGCACTCAGATAGCTTCATTGATGATATCCTGGTGTATACAATCACATGGCCAGAAATGTAGTAGCCCTTACTGAGTTGTTAATAGACTAAGAGAGGCCTTAGTTACAGGCGAAAACCGACTTAAAGTGTTTTATTGTTTTCAGAGTTAGAATTTTTTAGGGCCACATGATAGGAGGATGTCAGACCCTTTGAACTGTTCCAAAATAAGGTACAGGCTATACAGGATGCCGTGAGACCGAAAACCAGAAGGCAATACGCTTCATTCTTAGGTGTAGTTGGATTTTACAGAAAGTTTATCCCAAATTTTCCGCCATTGCAGTTTCCGCTCTACAGATTGACGAAAAAGGGTCAGCTGACCAAATATTGTAGAGTGGGGTGAAGTCAAGGAAAAGGCTTTCCAGACTTTGACGGCAAGCTTAATGGGTCCGCCTATTTGAACGTGCCAGATTTTAGATCAGACTTTTATATTGAGTAGTAGATGCTTCAGGATATAGGTTTAGGCTCAGTATTACTCAGGAAAGTGATGGAGAGTAATTACCTGTAGCGTATGCTAGTAGAAATTGCTCCTTGGGAGGCAAAGTATCAGTGATAGAAGATGGAGTGTTTAGCGATGTCATGGGCAGTAGCTAAGTTCAACGGTATTTGTTCGGTAATGTCTTTGTATTAGAGACAGATCATCAGCCGCTCACTTATTTGAAATAAAGCGAAACTCAGCAACTCCAGGTCTGATGTTGAGATGGGCACTTGGCATTACAGCCATATGGATCAGTATTAGATGCAATTCCTGGTAGAGAAAATGTAGGCGCAGATTATTTGAGTAGAGTGTAGGAAGGTGGCTATATTATATGGTGTAAGATAGTGACAGCGTGGTTTTTTTTTTGTTGTGTTTGCTCTGTGCAGTGTATGCAATTGTTTTCATTTAAGAAAATTTATTTTTCTATTTAAGGGGGACGTTGTGTTCACAAATTGACATACGGGCTTATTTTATCTGTATTGTAATGCATGTATTGCATCATCTTTATTTAAATTTTTTGAAAGTTATGAGGTAAATGTCAGATTTCACGCATAAATAAATACTTTATGTATTTTCTGTATTTCATAAACTTATATTTCCATGTAAATTTCAACACTTCTGTTCAGTATATAAGAAAGTTGATATTTTATAAACTCAGTATTTCAAGTTTTTTATCCCAAAAACCATATAATGGGCCTCAAATTGTCAATTTAAATCGCGCCAAAGTAGAGAGATTTCCCGGCTAATATTCGTGAACTAATCCCGTGGAAACACAAAATTAGTCGGAGTCATGGCTTAGCCGAGAATCCATGAAATTTAGTATTTGCGGGGACATTATCCTTTTAAATAGACTGGACTAGATATGCCTTGCGCCACACCACTTTCCGAAATTATAGACGAATCTATGTTGGAATTATTTTCTTGCTAGAAATTTATGCGCGATCGATGTAAGGAAATTTATTTGTGAGATTTTTGTATGATTTTGCATTACGATTTTTATTTGGGAAATTTTTGTGGCATTTCTACAGAATTATGTAACATTTACTTTTCGGCACATGATTTTGTAGTTATCGGTATATCAGGATAATTATTTAAATTTTTCAGCTTTGTATATTATTTAGAAAGAGGAGTCTAAAGTTTCGTTTAATAGATGTTTAGTTTTATACTGACAATTTGTATCGTGATAAATTGTAAAGCACTGTTTCAAAAATTATGTCAAACATTTTGTTAATTATGGAACGCCATTACTGCATTGTATTGTTATGTATAAATCATATATGGCAAGTCTAGAAATACCATGGATGTAATATATTATGGTAATTTGTAATTGTGTGCCAGTCTATAGCACATTACTTTAATGTCCGTTGAAGTGTATGGCAGTTAGTATTATATGGTTGCCAAACTATGATATAACGTATTTTGATTTTTTGAATTTTTAGTAATTTGTAATTATAAATAATTAGCTGCCAGTTTATCATGCCGTATCTATATGTTTCATCATATACTTTTCATATCTTTTCATACTTTAACTTTAGTCTTTTAAGTATTAATATTTTTAATATGGAAGTGATTAGTGACGTATTTTAATCATGTGACGTTGGATCTATAGTAGCTCATATGTTTTGTATAAGTAGCACGCAATATTTATGGGAGCCTACGGAGGTATGGTGTACCAAAGGAGCAATTTTTTGCCATGACTATTTGTTTTGCTATGTGCTTACCATATGTTATATATTTTTAGCTTCTTCCGCCAGACGATTTTACCTGGTGAGGTCATAACCGGAAGACAATGCCGAGGTTCACTTGTTTTCACTCGCCTGGATGTGATTTTTCCCAGCGCAGTAGCTTTTCGTACTCCCATGTTGTGCCGTTAAACCGCAAAGACGATGATTATTGTTATCCTCTCGAAGTCAGTCAGGGATTGCAATCACCTCCTCATAGGAGATAGGCCTATTCGGAAGCAACGTAATCATGGTTTAAAGGGGACTTTATATCAAGCATACGTTTGATATTGTTTTTGCTACTTTAAACGTTCGCAATTTATATTAAAGAACTGTACACGTACTTAGAATGGAAAAACTATACGAACTTTGTAGCGGTGATACTGAACTTTTTTTTATTTTTTATAATCGTTTTTTTTTTCTTCATATCATCCTATTCATTGCTAAATAATCATCTTTTGTAAATAAATTTGTAAATATTGTAAAGGGTGGTTGATTTGTTCTGATGGTTACTGTCGCCGGTACGGCCTTTCCTGTCACACATTAATTTTGTTCCATTTACTCCTTTTTGCTCAAAATACATCGTTTCCTCTTGTAATGTAGAATTTGCAAACCTTGGACATGAAAAGTTTTTAGTCTGAAACAAAGAGATATGATTTAGATAAACAGTTAATATTGATATATTGCGAATAACTGCATGCTTTAAAAGACAAATTGATAAGTATCAGTTGGCACCTGAGTATGACAACATTCATTATTCTACGAAGATTTGAATTCAGTACATAGTGTTTATATTTATGCTACTGTCATAGTTGTCTTGCTTCTAGAAAATAAAAAAAACGGGTAATTCTATTCCTTGCGGAGTGCACCGTTCACACTGCAACAATTCAAAGCACACGATATAATCTGATAAGACATAGGGTTAAATTCCGCCAAATTGGCTGGGATAGATATTGTGTATGTATGGATGTGACCTCCTATCTACGCTAGAATAAAATATGTAGTGATAACATCTGACGGCACGAAGATCGTTGGAATCAGATAAAGAGTGCTTCTAAGCACAGTAGAAAAAAGGCGGCACTGTAACAGTTGGTATCAAATATTTAAAAAGTGGTAAAAATAGTAGTAGCAAAAGGCGGCACGATGACAATTGGCATCAAATATATAGACAAAAAGTAGCAAAAAAAACGGCACGATGACCGTTGGTAATAATATATTAATAATGATAAAGACTGTAAAGGCGGCACAATGACCGTTGGTATCAAATATATACTGAGAAAAACATTAGTATCAGGTGACATGATAATCGTTAGTATCCAAATTATATAGTGATAACACCGATAGAAACAGGCAGCACGGTGACTTGGTAATAAATATAAAGTGATTAAAAAAGGTGATAAATCCAATAGCAACAGGCGGTACGATGACAGTTGGTTTAAAATATAATTATAGTCATAAAACCAAATTTATTAGCTGTGATAAAATACAATAGCAACGTATGACACGATTGTCCTTGGTACTAAATATATAGAAAGAGATAGTAGCAACAGGCAGAACGATGACCGTTGTAATGTATAATAATAAAAACAGTAACAGAAGGCGGCACGAAGTCTGTTGGTATCAAATATAATTATTGTGATAGAAACAGCAGCAGCAGAGGGCACGATCACCGTCCTTATCAAGTAAAATTATCATGATAAAACAGTAGCAACAGGCGAAACTATGTCCATTCGTATCAAATACAATTATAGTGATTAAAACAGTAGCAACAGGTGACATAATGGCCACTAATACCAAATATGTAGAGATAACAAAAAGGATCATCTGATGGCTCGATGACCATTGGTAACACATATATAGTGATTGAACCAGTAACAACAGGCGGCATGATCATCGTTTGAATCAAATATAATTACAGTGTTAGAAAACGTTGCAACAGGCGGCACGATAACCGTTGGTACTAAATATAGTTATAGTGATAAAAACAGTAGAAACATGTAGCACGATGACCGTTGGTATCAAATGTATTGAGAAATAAAACTATACCACAAGACGGTACGATGGTCGTTGGTATCAAATATATATAGAGATAACGAACTGTATCAAGTATAATTACAGTGATAAATGCCGTTGCAACAGTCAGTACGATGACCGTTGGTATCAAATACGATTAAAGTGAGTAAAACCAGCAGCAACAGGCGGCATGAGGACCGCCGATGAAAACAACATGTGAAAAATGTCAATTTTAAAAAATAAAAGCATCCTTCCACAAGGCTTGATAACTATACTATTAACTTAAGTTCTGGCCTTTGGATACTCAATGTAATCTTGAGGGTTCTTTTTGGCCGAGTGGTTTAGTCACTTGGCCCTCACCGCTGTGAGTTCGGAACCTTGCTTGAGGTGCAGAATTATTTCATGTGTGAAATCGTTATGTCTGTAGTTATAGCTAGGTGCAAGACAGGGCTTGAAATAACGCTTGGACTGAAGGGTCATCTGGGGTCTTTTCCACCATCCACGAAACGCAGGAAAGTCGACATATAACGTATTATTGTGTCAGGGTGACATAAATCCCGACAAAAAATAAAATAAAATGAATCCATGCGTTATGCTAAAAGTGATAACAGGATATATATATATATTCTCAATAATAAAATGTAATTCAAAAGAAATATTTTTCGATATAACTTTTGACTTAAGAAGGCAAAACTGAATTGATAGAACACAAAAATACTCTATTTGTTACCTTGTTATCAAATTGGCAGAATGTCAATTTTCTTTTAAACATCAAGGGCTACAATAGTTTATTATGAAACTTAACGTCCTATCCTGGCTAACTCTGCACCTCGGAACTCAGAGAGCTGCAAAATTGAAAACACCCCTTTGATCCCAAAATAATGTACAAAATTTATTCAATTGCAAACAATTTGAGCCGCGCCTTGAGAAAATCATCATAGTGCATCCGCGCAGTCTGGTAAGGATACATGCTGTTCGCTAACAGTCTCACTAATTCAAATAGGCTTTGAAAGCGAACAACATGGATCCTGACCAGACTGCGCAGCCGGTTTAGATATATCTGGCCGCAAACGCACTATTTGGTTTTCTCATGGCGCGGCTCATTTGAAAACACTATTTTACCTTAATAAAAAAGAAGTGTGTCCAACTATTATTCACGTTCACTTCAACAGGACCTGTCGTTGAAGTTCTGTTGTTAAAATCCTCATCAAGCGAGTTAACTGATATCCGAGACCAAAGTCTCATTTGAAGGATAACCGCTAAAACGAATAGAAAATAAACTTTTAAAATAGATAGAATAATTGCAATTATTTATAGAATGTACTTGCATTTTACTATGGTAATCTTAAAACTGACTTTATCATGAAAACAATTTCTAACTGAAAGAAAATATCAGAAAATATTGACAGAAAAAAATAATATTGTTGTTAGTTAAGAACAGACACTTCCTTCAAGATAGAATTTTTCGAATACTTCGGTTATAATATCGTCTGCTCGATACAAGAAATCCATTGCAGCTCGAGATATGATATCTTGCACTTGAGATAAGATGTCGAAAGCTTGCGATAAGATACCGACCTTTCGAGATATGAAATCGTTTGGCCAAGAAAAGATGCCGTGCGCTCGCAATAATATGTCGTGTATTCAAAATAATATTCTGTGGCTTAAGATAATATATCGCGCGTTCGAGTTATGGAGGTAGGTTACCTTAATATTTGTATGTGCGCATGTCCAACAGGAAGCTAACATGACGATTTACGACAACGTATACGACAAACTAAATGTGTTTGTATATCCATTCTTCTGAAAACAAATCATGAACCTGTCTCCGATCAGATGCTTTATGGTTTAATAATGCAGAAATAATGAATAAATTGCCTCAAAAACGCTTATAAACATTGACGTCATGAGTTATGAGTCTTTTGCTCTGAAAAATAATCAATATTTTGCTTCTTTTATGTAGTTATATTTAAATGTTATGCGGAATGTAAGAAAATGGATGATGGTAACCAATGTTATTTAGAATATAGTTGGGTGAAATGTTATAGGTTACGGCCATTTTCAAATAAAAGAAACTAGCAGTTTGATTTGTAATACCTATTTTTCAGTTTCCGTTGATAATTTGTTACTTATATACTAAAACTAAGATCTAAAATTGTCCAAATTTCAGTAGAAAATTGTGGTTTCTTAAATTGAATTAATGTTACCAAGGAAAAGAAGTCCGTGACCTATATATCTAAATGTAAAATTCAAAAGCGTTGACACTGGTCTATTTAAGGAACACAGCTTCGGCTTTTTATTTTCATTTCAGCAATATCCATGAGAATCCATAGCAGCATGCTGAAAGATTTTTCCATGAAAAATGCCAGACGAAGGGTACTGCTGTAAGTATTTTAAGCTGTGAAATTTGTTTGAATAAATGCAAATAACAAGAAAATATAATTTACGTTAGAAATAATGTGTTTTAAAGCTACAGTAACAAGAACGATAATTTTATTCAATATTTTTAAAAAGAAATTACGACAAAAAACAAGATATAAACTATTTTAAACATCTCTGTTGTTACTTTAAACTTTGAAAAAATAGGGTACCATGTAAAGTACTTGGTATTTTGCTAATAATATTACCCAAATATTCCATGTTGGTCATTAACAGAATGGCACTGAAGCCGTAGAAAAACATCGTTTTTATATAGTTGTTTAAAATGAGAGAAAATGCGTTACCATGGAAACACGAGCCCCGCGACATATACATTTTAAGCTTATATTAGAAAGTTAAGGCGCATACTAGTAATTATCAATTATGCAGACTTCTACGGATATCAATGAAACTAAAATACACTGAAAAGTGTTGAATATCCGTACTTTCCTTCTTCTTTCAAAATAAAATACCTTTGGAAGGTCATGTTCTTCAAACCTGGATAAAAATTGAACTTGAAGGGACAGAGATAAACGAAACTGAGATTGTAGCAGTTAAAACATCATATTACACGAAATACAAAAACATGCTACGGTTCAACTAATTTGAATTTACCCTGGTAACAAGGTAACCTACCTCCTTACGGTTTAATGCTCTCGAGAAAAGAATTTGATTGTTCGAGATATATCGTATGCTTTACGTCATATCTCGAGGGCTCGGCGTCCTGTGGCTAGAGCACATTTTCTTTGAAGTAGATGGCAAATTATTTCATTCAGTAAACATCTTATCTTAAGCGAACGGAATAGACATCTTATCTCGAGCGCACTTAATCTGTTTTTCGATAGCTAGATAGATAATTTAAAATGTAAGTTCCTGTCATAAATATGCCACCGTAATAAGCATGGAACAGAGATCAAGAGTTACTCACAAAGAAATATCTATATCCTGTACGAATAAATAAGACTGAAAATGTGTGATATTGATATCATTTGTAAGCTGTCTGTTTACTTTTGCATTGAAAATACGCTTTGTTTGTTTGTTCTAAAAACTGTAACATTACAGAAACGTGCTTGCATAATAAGAGCATACATATTTACCTTCCGTATCATTGTTTAATATTTGGAAGTCAGGTGAATATCCCTCAGATGTCCATTTGGAAGTATTTGGAATAGAAATATTTGACGTATATATCTCAAATCCTGAAAGTTAAATTCATATGTCTCAAATTATTCTCCCAGTTTTCTCGTTAATTACAGATGTGCTGTACTTAACCTCGTACAGTTTTGTGTTAGCAAGCATTGTACATAAATAAAAATGTCATCGCGTTATTTACTGTATTCTGTATTTTATTAACAAATTATCTTCGCATAATATTTATTTTTGTTTTCTTTATTTATTTGTGTCTGAACGTTGTGAAACTTAAACCTTGTAAGAAAAATTTTAAAATGTTATAGATTACTTACGTTTCAAGTGCTATACACCAGGTATTATACATTTAAAATCGTTTTAGTTTTTAACAACGTCCACATTTGTAGGGCTTTCGAGTACTACGTGTTTAAGTTGTCTTCATGCAAGCAATTGTCAAAACGTTCGGTATATATTATAACAGACTAATTGACACATGTCGTAGATTTTTTAGATCAAAACAAATCGCTCAATAAGATTCCTGTTGTTCTATTCTTCGCGTTTATTACTTTATTTTATACGGCTAGATGCAGAATTATTTACCTTGTGGACACGCAGCCTTTGCTGAATAAATACTATAATTCCCGTCAGGCCATACCCCAACATCTAGTGAAGTATTGCTCCTATACTTGAAGCAAAAGTTCATTTTAAATGTAAATGGTTTCGCTGGCCCGAATATATGTCTGTCAGACAAATGGTAAAATGATTCATTCGTAGTACTGACTATGGTTTCAAAGGGCATTGCATCTGACTGTGGACTGATGTGTACATATCCATCTTGTGGATCCTGCCATGTAAGTATGAGATAACTGTCTTGCCATCCATGTATAGACGATTCAGGGCAACCATACCGTGACATTGGTATTGCGTAAGGACCTGGCGGCCAGTAACTGGTCGTATCTACCGTATCTGTTGTAAATAGAACAGTATAATAATTACACAAGTTAAAAATGGTAAATGCGTTAATGTGTCTTTTGCAATAAAAACAATACTTCGTATACTTTGAATAAGACATGGTGTGAAATAAACAGTACAGTACAAGTATAGAAAAAAATATTATATTAGAGAAATCGTAATAGCGTTATTTGTTTACAAAAATAGTATTTATTATGTCTGATTAAGATATATGTTTGCGACGTGAAATTCTTAATGTTGTGTGGCTATTTCTGCTGATGATGTTGTGAAGCTTTGCCCCGTGGATAAGGGCAACGCAAAATATCTAATGTGTGTCTGCCTTGGTTTGGCAGTATACAAAGAAGCCGTATAAAGTGGAAACACGATGTTAACAACACAATATATGAAGTTGCATTTCATACATAAGCAATTTCTATTCTTAATTGAGTGTTGTTCTGATTTTCATGTATTATTTTCATTTGGGTAGTTATTTTCATGTGTTTTTTTTCGGCTATTGTAATATATGTAAATTCGTCGTGAAAAATAATGAAAACGCGTCATATAATTACGACAATTACATAGTGTATATTTGTCTGAATATTTTTTAAAGATACAATGCGATCATCTTCCACAAACTAGTTTCTCCTTAAATGTCGATTTAAACTTAAATGAATCATCATCAAATGTTATAAATTGGCAAAATATTTATTGTTATTGTAGAACTGTAAGTATGATTAAATTACATGCTCAGTCTAAAAATACAATGTCAGTGACATTACACATTAATAATAGAAATTATTTTCTTCTGCAAATAATTTCCTTTATTTGCAAGAAAAAGCTGTCAGCACCGTTGCTATGCAGTTACGTCACGATCACTAGGCAATTGGTGATCTTCGTATATTATCGTCCGTTACGAATGGTTTCTAGTCACCATGCTATCATTAAGCCGGGTATCAGTTCTACCAACGGCATATAAGCACAAAAAATCCGTGCAAATTTCCCTTTCTCGATTAAACACCGAAGATAAACTACGCTGCTAAAAGCTCAATTTCACAGCTGTAAACTATATTACGTTAATCATGTGGTCAGGAATTATGCTGCTGCTGGGCCAAGGCAGCAAGGTGCTGCGGGTCGGAATCCTAATGCTAGGCGGGCACACAACGTAAATAATGCCGATGTCAATCCTATCAACGATGATGCCGTTGCCGGTCACAGATTGGTTGATTCACAGTGCCAGACGGACACTCCACCCTCTCCAAATCCGGTGGTAACTGCACGGGGGCAGAAGCGAACGAGCGAGGACCTCGATTGTGCAAGCAACAACTTATTACAGCCTAATGCGGGTAGGTCTATTATTGATTTTGAATCTATTATTAGGGATTTGGGTGTTCTTCCTCCGGACAATTCACATCAGAGTTCAAGTCCCGATAATATAAGTCTCGGTGTTGAAAATACTGCGCAAGGTATTAATGTCCCATTTTTTCCCCAGTCTGTTTTCCAGCCTACTTCAGGCGGCTTGTTTATGATCTGGCCGCCAATGTTCCGACGTCAATTAAACAACAAATTTGCAAGGGTGAATACACTAATTTAGCTCTCTTATTGAAAGGTGCTGTAGAACTGGTCGCATTTTCCAACAGCAGTGTTCTCAGTTTAGTAGATTCCGACGGCCGTATTGAGGCTTCCAAAAAAGTTTGTAAGGATAAAATCGGTTCTATCGAGAGATGGACCGATGCCTTCATAATTTATGCATCTATCTATTTGTCCACACATTCTGATAAAGTTTACGAACTTTTGCATTACATGTTTACCATCAGAGAGTGTGCCGCGCGTCAAGGGGGATTCGCTTGGCGGACCTATGATGAACAGTTCCGCCTCCGATAAGCCTTCCCCTTGGTCAGTTATTAATAACGATCTATGGTGGCGCTGCGTCCAGGTGCTAGGCAGTTCTAGGCCGACAACCCCTTTCAGCTATAAATGCAATGACTTTAACCAGTCGAAATGAAAATGGCCAAACTGTAGGTTCACACATCTCTGTAAAATATGCGGCGGCACGCACCCGGCTGTAATCTGCTCGAAAAATCTACCATATACTACGCCAAATGTTAATAGATTTCCGACGAATCAGTCATTTCGTGCCCGTCCATATTATCTACCATTCAGGGGCCAAGGTCGGGGACAGGCACAAAATAGAAGTACTTTACAAAAACCTTGCAATCTCGATGTATTTACACTAGCATTCTCACCAATTGATGTTTCAGTCCTGCAAATTAGGCATTGCAAATTATTTAAAGTAGATATTAAGAGTGCCTTTCGTCTAATACCTATTACTCCGTCAGACTTTGTGTTATTGGGTTTTAGGTTTAATGACAAGTTTTATTTTGATAAGGCACTTCCCTTTGGAGCTTCAATAAGTTGCATCACTTTCGAAAGATTTGCAAGGTTTTTAGAATTTTTGGTTAAATCGAGACTAAATACGGCAAAATTAATTCATTATCTTGATGGCTTATTAGGCGGCGCCAAAAGCAAGGAATCTTGCGCCGTAGCATTAAACTGTTTTCAGTCAACAATGTCTGAATTAAAGGTCCCGTTAGCCACAGACAAAACCGTAGATCCGGTTTAAGTTTTTGGTATTTTGGGGGTTAGAATTGGACTCGAACGAATGGTTGTTAGAATTCCTGTGTCAAAATTGCAAGAAGTTGTCAAAAAAGTTCAAGATCTACTGTTCAAACCTAAAACAACGTTGAAAGCTATGCAATCCCTTATTGGCTCCTTGAATTTTTGCTGCCGTGCTGTCGTAGCCGGCAGGCCGTTTATTCGTCGCTTAATCAATGCTACTTGTGGTCTCACAAAGCCATTCCATCGAATACGGATCAATAGAGAAATCCGCCTTGTCCTACAAATGTGGTTAAATTTCGTTCAAAATTATAATGGGATTTCAGTGTTTCACGACCGCTTTTGGGTCACAAATGAGGACGTTCAGTTGTTTACGGATAGCGCTCGGGGCCAAGACAGGGGTTTTGGAATATATTTCCACGGCCAATGGTGTAATGCTAAGTGGCCGGAATCATGGCACACATCGGGAATAACATCTGATATTACGGTTTTGGAATTATTTCCCATTCTTGTAGCATTATTTATTTGGGGCACTGACTTAAAAAACAAAAAAAAAATCAGGTTTAGTTGTGACAATATTTCGGTAGTTCATATTTTGAACAAATTGTCATCAAAATCCGATCGTATCATGTGTTTAGTTAGATTTCTCACATTGAGGTGTTTGCAGTTAAACATCATTGTTAAGGCAAATCATATTCAAGGTCGTTTAAATATTGTTTGCGACGCATTATCTCGGTTTCAGTAGGACAGATTCAGGCAGGTCGCTCCAGAGGCAGACCCAGCCCCTCGTCAGATACATTCCTTTCTTTGGAATATCTTCAATTTACAGCCGGGCAGTTATTACAGTCTGGAACAGCACCGAACTCCCTCTCAACCTACAACGTAGCGCTAAACGTATTTAGGCAGTTCAGACAAATTTACAAATAAGGTGATTTTTGGCCAGCCCCAATTAAGCACATAATTGTTTTTATTTCTCATTGTTTTGAGAAAGGACTTTCACCGAAAAGCATTTCAACCTATATTTCTGGTTTGAATTACTGTCACAAACTGTACGGTTATCACGTCATCACTAGTAATTTTGTTATAAAGAAAATACTTGAGGGTTGCCATAGGAAACGTATTTTCAGGGACAAAAGAGCACCGTTAACTTGGAATGTATTAGTTGCAGTGTGCTCGGTTTTACCACAGGTCGCAATTAATCATTATGAGTTCTTTTTTTGGCAATATTTTAATGGCCTATTTTGGTTTATTCAGAGTAAGCGAGTTAGTCGCCCCTAGACCTGGCGTGGGTGGCCAAATTCAGTTAAGTGATGTGTCAATTTCAAGAAATGATACACACATGTTAGTCAAATTATACCGCTTCAAAACTAACCAGCGCTGCAATCACGTTTCTATCAAACTTCCAAGTGTTAAACATCAATTTTTTCCCGTAAAAGCTTTAACAAACTATTTGTGCCTTAGACCAAACGTCCAAGGACCCCTATTTTGCCACGTGAACGGCATACCAGTCTCAAGGTCACAGTTTTGCGGAGTTCTTGCTAAGTGCATGGCTAGAACTCAATATTCAGGACACTATAGATCGGATAGCTTTCGAATAGGTAGAGCAACTGATTTAGCGCAGGCGGGTCTTTCGGCTGAAGTAATAAAGTCATTAGGTCGCTGGTCTTCAAAGTCTTATAGAACCTATATTCGTAATTAGCTTTCTTTTCAATATTTAGTGCCCACTTTTGCTGACGTCAGCAATTAGCCAATAGTTTATAATTTAATTTCACTTCATGTACTTTGTTATTAAGACTCTTGGATACTGGGTGATTCCATCCCTTATTGGGCCGGGATAAGAGATAAAGCTACTGGAAAACCCAACCTTCGCTTGCCAGGTAAGACAATTGCCTGGTGGGCCGTCAGGGGTCTGCACTGGTTCTCTTTTCGCCGCACTACTGAGGCTGCAGTCCTGCTCTCATCCCCACCCAAAGCCATTACTATTCATTTAGGGGAAAATGGCTTGACCTCTCTTTCAATTTACCAGATTAAAACCTAATCAACAGAGAGGTTAAATACCTAAGAACAGCTTTTCCTTCAGCAACAATTATTTGGATCGATATACTGCAAAGACGGTTGTGGAATGGCGCAGTCAATCCGTGGCGTACCATAGAAAGCAAGCGTACAAGGGTTAATCGCTGGGGCAGATATTTTGTCCGCTCATCTGGCAAACATGATATTGTATCTCCTGCAATTAACTTTTGGAGACAAGATGGCGTCCATTTTAATAATGTCGGTTTAGAGTTTTATCTAGACTATATTAGAGATGTACTGGATAAAAACTTAAAGCAGTAGTGTTAATAGTTTAAGCGCTTTGGATGTAAAGCTTTATACTACTGCTATAGAAGTCTGCTGAGCTGGAAATGTGAGACTATTTCATGAAGGAAAATTTAGTTTGCACAATGTTCTTTAAGAATTTTTGGGGTATAAATTTCTAGAAATTTATTGTGGCGTAAAAATTCTGTCGGTCGAGGGTTGAACACGCGAGTCAGCAAAATTCACTGCTTATACCTAAACTTATTTAATTATTTGATATTGTATGGTATCTGTCTGTCGATTTTTCTCCTAAATCGATGTTGGGGCCTTGGCCTCATTCCCGCCGGTTTGGGGGCCTATTCGACTGACGTATTTATAGTAATAATACACAGCGTAATTTGAATCGCGGTTAGATAAATTTTGATTGTAAACCTGCAATTCTGTTTGCGTTTCTAGGTTTTGCTCAAGTGATCTGGCAATCCTAGCTTGCTTATTAGTTTACTGTTGCGCTTGCAAAGTTTTTTACTTGATTGGTTTCAAGTAAATTTGCGTCTTTGCCCGTGGATTCCAATGATAGCTTGCCTTATTCGCAACAGGTTTTGCCATTTGCTTATTTTGCTATTCATGTCGGACAGTTGCTTCGGCACTCTCTGTCATAATATTGCAGGCTTGGACAGTTGCTTCGGCACTCACTGTCGTAATATTGCAGTCTCGTTACTCGTTTTTATGGACAAAATTTTGCTTCAATCCGCACTTCGTTTTTACTCATTCAGGCTCGCTGGTTCTTCTCGACCGACTGTGTTTGGACAGTTGCTCCGGCACTCCCTGTACAAACATTAGTGGCCTTTAACCTCCAAACTTACCATAATAATGTTATTATCTACATTACTGGTTACCCCTTGTGATAAATGTCATATGATGTAATGTTTTACATGATTCTTATTAAATAATAATGATAAATCGTTAAGTAGTTTGTTTTATTTACTTTCGAATGATAAAATAATATGTTTAATTATACATTATTTGCTTGCAGTATTTTAAACTTAACACAAAATATAGTTCATACATACACAAATATGTTTAAGTTTACATAATTACAGTGAACTTACTATTGATAGTCTCAAAAACGAAATTTCAGTTTAATAATGTAACATCTTTAATAAATGCGTTTCATTATTTTACTTTTTTTCCAGTTATTGCCTTTTGTCAAGCTCGAAAGAAAGCGATGTACATCATTATTTAGAATTGCACGACGAATTACGAAAATGACAACCAAAAATGTAAGAAGGCAACATCACGTCTTTTGTTCTAGCGTTTATAATAATCATACTGGTCAATCGCAAAAGCCTTTAAAATGAAATCAATTATGTTTTGCAACAATCTGAATAAAAACTTTTTCACAAGTCAGCATTTTTACGGATTGTCCCTTTTTTTCTGTCAACTCATACTCCCGTTCACACCGACCTTATTTGTCACTACAACTACCACTAAAACATTGACTACAGTCTGTAAAAACAGTATCGATTTATTCATTCGTGAACATTTAAGACAGGATACCTGAAAGTATAGTACGTACAATAATATCTGCAATGATATATAGCTTTTTGAAACAGAAAATTACATACAAGCCGGACATTATGAAACCGAACAAAATCCCTTTTATCGCTATTTTGGGTAATGTCCCATCAAATTTCTACCTAAAAGGACGTTTTATGTTTGAAAATCCTCCAAAGTTCTTTTAAAACAATCATACACATCCTGATAACCTCTGTTTCATGACACTGCAACACGTCATTCTGTGCTTTAAGGTGAAGAAGGCGTAATTAGCGGGAATTTCAAAAACAAGTAGCAACTTTTATAATATGTTTAAATGATTGCAAAAGCTGATCTTCACCCGATGTACAATTTTTTAAAAGGTCAAATGCACACTTTTTGCGAAAATGGCGTCGAAAAAAAATCACGTTTTAGCCTAGCCCTAAATAGGTGTGACCTTGCCGTTTTTACGACGATTAATTTAGTTTCTGGGCTTACATTCAATCCAATAAGTAATTATTTTTCATTTAATATAACAAGCCCGTTGAAACCTATATGGTGATGTAATTTTCAAACATGTACTTCGACTATTCGCCGAAGGAATGCTTACTTTTAAACAAAATCATGCCAACATCTTTCTACAAAATCATTCTTTTTCGTGCGGAATGAATAAGTAGTGTGTAAAAACTGTCCCACAGAGTTTTAAAAAACCTGAAATTATTATATAAATTTATTTTACTGTAAAATGACCGAAAAAATACGGGGTTTTCCGACTTCGTTTTCGCTGTATTGTCTTAAATACCCCCCTTTTTTAACTCTCATATTTTGTGCATCAAAATTTCAGAAAGGACTGTTTGTATTTTAGGGAAAAATAAGTTAATCACAAAAAAAAATTCATAAATATAAATTTCATTTAAAGCGTATTCTAGTTTTGTAAGCTATTTTCCAATTTCTTTCCGATTTTTATTGTCACACCTATATCTCGATGCATGTTAAACACACAAAACGTAATGAAAAAATGAAACTTCTTATTAAACATCTTCTGCTCGTTCTCTCCTCCATAGAATTGTTTATTAATTTTCTGAAAATGTTCCTAAAATGATCTTTTTTAATTAAATAAGATTATAAAATTCCTTGACAATCGGGCTCATTTTCATGGCGGTCTAGAAGGCTTAATTCATGCCATCTAGCGTAACGTCAAACATTATGCTTGACGACGCCATGTCTTTGCGATCTAAACGTTGACGGTAAACAGCTTGTTTGCTGAAAATTTCATTTCGCATCCAGCTTTTCTTTATAATTAAACAATTAAATATCTACTTTGGAGTTCAGAAAAAGGAGTGGATATAACTACTGCCTACTTTAGATATATTTTCTGATATATTCTTTTCCATCAAAGCTAGAAACAAAACCGGGTGATATGAATGAACTGATGTATAAAATATATAAGTTCGATGCTGTTTCCAAACTATTACGCAACTATTTAAAACCCGGATCCCTCGAAACATGGTCGCTCAGAGTCTGTATTAAAACGGCACTATCAAAAAATATAAAAAATGTAAAAATTTAATGTAAATCAACGGGAGGGGTAGTGATAACAATGAGTTATCGGATTTTGATAATTAATTGCTTTCATTTTTTTATATTTTAATCATATTTGATGGCTCTTTTTTTCATACATAAAATAATAATAGCATATCTTTTTAACATAGAAAGAAAAACAATTCGGTCGTGCTACAAGTTATCTCAACATCGGCATATACAGCAATTTCCACAATGTTTTCATCTTTTTAAATGAACTTAACAAATATGTGCAATTCAGATTTTAATATAATTCCCGTTTTGAAAACTTCTAATATAACTGAACCTTAGAAAATAGTGTCTTGTCTAATTCATCCAGTCAAACATTACCCCCACCCCTCATGTCGGACCGACTGACACACTGGTTGGAGCGTTTGCCCGTCAATCGAGCGGTCATAGGTTTGGTGTACGGTACAGTCACTCTATCTGTGACTAATATTTTTCAATAGGACAGTTGTAATTTACTGAGGAAAAAGAGTTTAGTGCGTGTAAAAAAAAATGTTGACGAAAACGGGCGTAAAACCTAAAAACAAACATTAATTATTCTCGGCTAATTCTGACTTACGTTGGTAGAAATATGCACAGTCAAAACGATATGAAGTTAGCGCCAGACATGAAATAAATAATTTATCGCACTTATGCATTTGATAACCATTAACTGTGTTGGGTTTACGCCGTTTCTCAACAACCTTCAATTATGTCACGGTGGTCTGCTTACACAACCTGTTTCTATAGTTTCTAACCAGTAGTTGCTAACTCTCTGAAAGAAATTGACAATGTTCCCACGTCATGGAACGCTGTAGCTAGTCGGGTTCGAACTAACATATCCGTATTCCTTGAAAAATTGTATTTAACTATTTATGAAACAGTTGAAACGGATTTAAAACCAAATTAATATTGCAACAAGCCGTTCAATAAAGGCTGCAAAAAATTCCTACAAACAGACAATGTGAACTTGGTTGAAAAACGCTGGAAAAAGACGTAACGTTTTAACTGTGCTTAAACTTCCCAATTTTCATAGCATCGTAGCGTGAAAATGAACTCGGTAGTCAAGGAATTTTATAATCTTTTTTTATTCAAAAACATTTTAGGAACATTTTCAGAAAATTAAAAAAAAATGTTCTATAGCGGAGAGAACGAGCAGTAAAATGTTTAATAAGCCTAATCATTTTTTCGTTACGCTTTTTTGTGTGTAACATGGATTTTATGTATACAAGTGTGACAATAAAAATCGAAAAGAAATCGGAAAAGGACTTACAAAATTAGAATACGCTTTAAATGAAATATCTGTTGTTGTAAACTCTTTTGTGATTAACTTATTTTCCTCTAAAATACAAACAGTTCTTTGTTAAATTTTGATGCACAACATCTGCGCATGAAAATGGGGGTAGGGGAAAATTTAAGACAATACAGTGAAAACGAACTCGGAGATCCCCGTATTTTTTTCCGCTCATTTAACAGTAAAATAAATTTATAAACTAATTTTAGTGTTTTTTATTTTTTGTTTTTGTTTTTGTTTTCGTTTTAATCTGTGGGACAGTTTTTACACACTACTTTGTCATTCCGCTCGAAAACAATAATTTCGTTGAAAGATTTTGGCATGATGTTTGCATAAAGTAAGCTTTCCGTCGGCGAATAGTCGGAGAACATATTTGAAATTTACATCACCGTATAGGTTTCAACGGGCTTCTTTTATTAAAAAAAAACTTTTTGAATTAAGGTGGTTTGCGGGGTTCCTACGAAAATTTCAAAGTATGAGATATAAGACTGATATTAGGTCCGTATGTACTAACATCTCCTGTCTTTCATTTGGAGAAAAAAGAAAATCGTTCCGAGTCCACATTTCCTTTGAAGAGCGACACCTGGCGGCATATGTATTTTTCAAGGGAAATCGCCGTTTTACTGTAATAATCTCATTAAAATTAATGTTATCACATTTTTTCAAACTCAGGAATATAGCTAAATTCAATGTTATTGTTTACATGTTGCGTTTTGTAAATTATTTCATTTGGAAAATGCTTAGATAAAGAGATATCCTTGTAGGGGTGGGGAAAAATAGCGAAAATATTCAATGTATTTCATGGCCGTTTAGCCGAAATAACATAAAACGGAATGGTCAAAGTTCTTGATTTTTAAATATATTCTTCTTTAATCATTTCTAAACAAGAAAATAAAATAAAAATAGGGGGTCTCATGGCAGATTTTTTGCAAATTTACTTTTTATTTGTTTTGGTAATGTAAATTTTGTGACGTTGATACACAATGACGGCGTTAACGTCACGCAAACGCTGATTTAATTATGTCTTTCATTGATATAAACAGGACCTTCATAGTTCACAAAAATCTTTAGAATCTTTTTTTATTTGAATATATTCACATGATGTACATTGTTGCGTATTTTGCAGTCAAGTTTTATCTATTATCTAGTAATATATATCATGTGCATTAAATTTATAACGTCAACGTGAATGTACAATGCAAACCGTATTGAGGGAAAACTTGCTTCAAAATGACAGAACAAAAATAAAACTCTAACTCATTTCGCTTCAAAACATTCAGAAAATAATATAAAACAGATACAGTTGACGCAGACGATATTTTAGGATGGAAAAACGGAAGAAGGGTGGTTTAACTGAGGCTGATCTTGCGAAAGGTTTAGAGGCATGCGTTCATTGTTCAGACCCGCTGTTTCTGTCAGATGTTTTCAAGGAAACGCACTTTCGACATGGTTCACTGTTGTACATACAAAAGTTTCGATTATAGAATTTTGGCGGCAAATTGGGATCATTCTTATTTGATGAAGGTTTTATTCCAAAGTCAAAGTATGGTATTCCAGTGCTGAATGTAATATCAAAAAAGTAACCACTATGATTTCATCTCGTGCATTTCTTCTGGTGTTTCAAACATTTTAAAAGACGGATAAAACTAAGAAATAAATAAAACCACCATTTACATGTACTTTGAAATGTTTTCGCCAGAATGCTGAAAACAAAATATTTGACTTGTACTTAGTGTAAAAGTGCATTTTGACGCGGATGCGAATAAATTCGGATATTTCAGGACTGCAACTCACTGCAGGCCTGGAACGCCTGTATAAATTACAGAGCCCGGTATATACCGGATTCAAGCAATTTGAATGAAAATTATCATTAATGTATATATTGTGTGACCATTGTAATACTAACCCTAACCTTTTATCAGTATATTATACATATTATACACTAAATGCATGATGTCATACAATAATTTGCGTATTTTTGCCGTGCGCTCCGATTGATAATCTGTTCAGGACATGCGCAGAAGACCGCTCCAGCTATGACAGACTGCAATGAGCAACATCGCATAAAGAATGTCCGTGACAGTGAGCGCAAAGTGAACAGAACTTACGATATGCAAGCATCAAATGAGGATTTTACATATATGCGTTTTGAAGCGCCTTGTCAGGTTTTTCTGTTGATTTTATTTTCACAGTATTTCATATCATGGATCACAAATGTATCATAATTAAAATGATTATAGTGAAGTCTACCAGCAACCACCGACTGGATATATTCCTTAATGAATTACTGTGATCATTGCTTTGGAGATCCACGGCTTAAAAATGTACCATGAATTGATTACAGTGAAGTTCATGCATTAAGTTAGCTCTAAAACTGTTTCAAAAATGGATAAAACAATTTAACAGATGCGTATTGGTTGCACGCAATGCTAATTACGACGCCAGTATTCAGAAATCCATATGAATGTAGACTCTGTTCTTGCAGATAGTCTAATAGAATTTGAGACAAGCTGAAATTTTAATACCCTGACAGAAACGGCAAGGGTGTCCGTGGTCATCATTTTTTAAATGACATTTTACATAATATTATAAAAAATTGTAAATCGGGTGATCAGCTTTTGCTATTATTTAAATATGTTATAAAGGATGCAACTTGTTTTTGAATTTCCCGCTCATTACGCCTTCTTGACCTTAAGAGACAGTTGAAAGTTTCATATTTATTGGTACGGTCGGTTTCAATAAAGAAAAGGGTAAACGTATGTATTGGCAATTCTTGGATAATTAGTATAAAGTATATTAATTACAATTATGAAGCAGTAACTTAACGGTGGAACATCGGTAAAATACTTGTGTTTGAGGAAAGTATTTATTTCAAATTTTGCATGATAAAAATTTACCTGCTTTTACGGGCTCACATACGACGTTATTATCTTCTGTTTGAACACATTTCTTTGTCTCATGTTCCGGTGCGTTTTTAGCCGTATCTAATACACTACCATCAGTTTGACCTGTCAGAATAAATAAAAGAAATATTACAAAAATATTTTTGAATATTGGAAGAATTCAAACTACATATACACAGTACAGGCAGGATACAATTTAACATATTGACATTTATAAATGCATCTTTTTATGATCTTATCAATTAGCTTAGACTTTCAGCGTATTTTGCATATGGCAAAATTTGAATTTGCTGGGTTAAGAATTATTCTCAAATGTTAGTAGTGTTAACTGTATTATACATGTACAACTGTATTGACGCATACAGTCCAGACACACGCATGAATGTTGAAATTATAATTTCAGACTGAAACACAACAGTTTAGAATTAAAGTTTTGCCAAACTTCACAACATTTACCTGTAAATATAATTATTCAAATTTCAAACAATCTAACTCTGCTTTTACAGATATAAAATAAATTTACCTCCACAAAAGAAGAACACTCATTTTTGGTTTACTTTTACATAATATATTATATTAGTAAAATTCACACTAAAATGATATTTGTGAAAGAGTGGTTACTTAGTTTATGCTAGAAAACCGCTGTATCAACTACGATTCAAGTCTATCACTTAAATATACTGCTAGCAATATCAGTATTGAGAGAGAACAAAAGCACCAGGGTCATTCAAAAAGTCTTGAAACATTTAATATGCATAAGCAGTTCATTTCAGTATATATGCATGTAGATTGATTTAGTAAACCATAATGCTATAACTCTGTATTCACCACATTTACTAGATCGGACAAAACCAAAAAAGAATCTGAACGAATTTAGATTTCATCAACCGAGTTGAAAATCATATCTCCTTTCAATAGACTGTAGTAGTATTATTGATACAGGAAATACTTTTGTCAGATATGGCTCTATGGCCAAGAGAAAACTGTCTAATTAACACATGAAAGCATTTGGTCAATGGATATAAAATTGATTTATATTATACAGGATAAGTTTCATTGATTCGAAAATGTAGTATGTCTAGGGAAAAATCATTGACCACTTAATTCGGAGGTATTATTCTAAGCTTACATGGCAATACAAACAGGCATACAAGCTATGTTTACGTATATTTTAAGTTTAAAATAATACCAGTGGATATGAAATCTTCGCAAATATGTAGCTTTAGTACTAGAGATCAATCACTGACACAGATAATAATCCTACCTTGCATCTACTTATACACCTGAATAAACACAAGTTTAAAGGAACAATGAAGTAACTGTATGGTTTAGAATTTAGTGATAAGTCATTTCATTGTAAATACTGAAGAGTGTTTTTTTTCTTGTTTTTATATATGATGTATGTTATGGTACAAATAACATTTAATTTATATCTAAATTTCGGCGTAAATAGCGGATCTGAATTCATTTAATAAGACTTAAAACAGTCTCTGTTGTCGAACAATATGCATGCATCTGACAAGTTTGTTGGCATTGAAATATGTTCTTCCCGCAATGATCCAGTTATGAATGGGGATTACAGTGTAAATATATATATCAATGGCTTGATTGGTAGGACTATCTGCAAGAGCAGCTACTTGGAAATTAGATACTCAATTAGAAATTTCTGCAAAACTTGTTATATTTGTTATATATAAGCTACCTGCGTTAATTGTTAATCATTTTTCATAACTTAACATTTTAGGTACTATGTTTAAAATATGTACACAGATAACTTACAAAGAACAAAGTACTAAAACGATGTACTTTCGAAGTACTTCTGCAATACGTTTCGTGAAAAGTTTGAGTGAGCAAAACCCATTATGTAGGTTTATAATTCTCAAGCAGACGACCTTTTTCGCAGAGTAAGGAACAAAAATAAACTACGTAAAACTATAAAGTATTTCAGTAGAAGTAAGCTAACTGATTTATGGCCATTTGTGTTTATGATGTCCTTTGGTTTCCGTAAAATGCGGGCGCCAAAAGGATTAGCTAAACGTAATTCTTATGACTCCTGATAAAAGTAATGTTGTTAATACTTCAAGATAACAAATGGCTATCTTTCACCAAAATATCTAATATTTAGATATTTACTTCAAATGTAGAAAATCCTCACCAAATATATTTAACTTTACTAAATACATATTAATTTAATTTTATATATTAGAGCTACATTCATTGGCTAGTATACCTTTAACTCTGATGACAATTTTCATTTAAATCAGAATTATAAATACATCAATCAAAAAAGCTTTAGCAGTGAAAACAGTGTTGGACTGCATCTAAGGATGCAAACAATATATAGTAGTGATTACGTGAAAGACAGTATCTAGTTTACCCGCTGAAACGACATCTTATTTCATAATGAACATGTCCGTTAATTATGTATGGCTTTGGTTAAATACTGGGAATAATTGTCTTACATTTACATAGGTTCAAAGATTAACCGTATAGCCCATGAACGAATTTATCTTTAGCAGGTTGTTTCACTGTAAGCGTATACGAAAAATGAATCTTGATGTGCAAGGCTAAAACAAATTGGGGACCGATAAGGCTAATTAAAACAATTGGGGATCGAATTGATTCACAGATTATTCTGATTTATAATGGTTTCTTATCTACCATTGAATGTACTTTATGTTTTAAATAATATCTTTTTTTCCAACGATCTTTATTTGTATGTTATAATAAGCGAAAAACGAGTAAGACCCGACCGCAAAAAAAAAAAAAAAAAAAAAAATGGCCATAGGTTTTATGAATGAAGCTGAACATTTAGTCAGAATATTTTTGTGGTTCTTGTCTGTGCTTGCTTTCAATATTAGTTTCATATGTCCTAAATATGGCATCAGAATGTATATTTGTATGTGAGTATTTTTCAAATTCTGAAGGTCACATAAGGCGCAAAAGTACACTGCCTTTTCGTAAAAAAGATGCCTTCTAGAAAAACAAGACAGTATTACTGTTACAATCCGAAAGGAAAACACTTTTGACGTACCAGTACTGTCAGAGGAGTTTCTGTGCCTAATAACAGTAAATCAGACAATCGGGTTTGAGAACGGTCACACATTTCCGCTGCTTCATAATTTAGAACAAAGAACTGTTAAGAGACGACTTAAAATTTGACTGCAAGTAGCCAGTTCATCTTTGAACAGAATAGGTAGTTCGTTTAAGACACCAAAGGCCCGGTTTGGTTATCACAGCCGGGACAGTACACATTTGTCGCCACTTGCATTCCAGAAAGGTCAAATATTCTTAGTAATGACTTGATAGACTGCAGTAAAATTGATATTATTCATCTTCTATTTCATATTAAAATGTTGGTGAATCCTGAGCGCTCTTAGATATTATAGCTGGAATTGTCCCGACTTGAATAATGGACAAAGAACTTACAGGAAATCCCACGTTCTTAGAATGCAGTCCACTAGAAACCAACATTATATGAATTATTTTAGCGTAGGCAAAGCTATAAAGGAGCAAGGTGATGCATCGCCTTAGTGTTTCTAAAACAAGACAACTTCAACTTTTGTAAGAGTTCCTTATGTATTTTTATCCTCTAAGGCGAATCTGTCTATATTTTGCAAAAGTTAATATCGTAATAAATTTATAATTAATATCTATTAAAATTGATAGATATCTTGTAATTTCCTTTAATTCGTAATAAGTCAATTACAATTATACAAATTGCTGACAGATTCAAGATATTTTGTAAAATTACGTATTCATTAGACTATCTTAAATCTTAATGATCACAATGTAAAACAATTAGTACATTGAAGATACGATGTATCTGACGTATCATTATATATAAAATGAATATCTCTAGGGAAATGTCACATTATATCCAATTTGCATTTATGTTCATATTTATATGTTTACTCGTTTTATTATGATGAGCTGCAATAGTGGGGAACGTCATTTAAATTTATGTTTATGTCTTATTTCGATACAATATTATAGTCAGGTGGTTTTAACGATAAAAGTGCCCTGGAAATCGTCCAGTGAGTACCGGCATGTTAATTCCCTGGAACAATATCTATGTTGAAGATTGAACCTTTCCAGTGACTTTAATAGCTGTCTCCAAAACATTTAGCATTATTTAAAGTTAATAAGAGTGATCAAAATGTCATACTATTACATTCTGGCTTTGTGACTTTTGTGCAGCTTATATTTCATTGACTAGGTAATCTTTGAGGAATATTGTGCCCAAAATATATTCTGAAAATATTTGCTTTTAGTTAAGATTAATGCAAAGCTAATATAGGATATGAAAAGAGGAAAAAACTGTCTTTCATTGAGGACAAAGTTCATGCATTCAGACATGTCAGTCTATAAATACAATGAATACGTATTTAAAAGTGAAGAAGGAACTTTACTTAATAAAGTAGGATCAAGGAAAAGTACTTGGTATATGTACAATAACTCTACCGAGATTTCGTTTTTACCATATCCCTTTTCTAACTTACGTACAGTACGTTTTTCAAGAAAATAACTCCAAACTTAACTACTCGATTTTGTTGAAACTTCATGTAATAACAAAAGATTTAGTTTTGCTTTCTTTTAAAATTATCACCCTTTATAAAAGTTGTCTGTAATGTTAATCGCTGAATGTCGCTAAGTTGTCACACACAGGTGTAAAATGGTCTTCCTGTCTTAGAGTATCAGCACAATATCTATTGATACGTGTTTTATAATTGTTTTAATATATCTACGTAACGAAACTTTCAGTACTTTCACTTTTCGCGGCCCCCAGAATGTCGGAAATAGCACGAAATTACATTGACGTTATTTGGACGCCAACCTATGCGTGACGTTAGACGTCACTTCCGATGTATTGTTTTTTTAAGTAGTAAAAAGAAGTACTTACGTTACTGATGCCAGTATCGAAAGGTATTTGCTTCACGGATTGTTTAATACTGTAGAAAATATTTCAGGAGCTAGTCATACGAGTTGACGACATGATGATTATGTATTTACTGTATTGTCATTGTACTTAATAGGCACACTAAATATGTTTGACCTGAGCTCCTCGACACATGCAATACAATCAATATATACCATACCTAACCATTAATGATCTTTGACAATTATGCATTTTATTTGTCTACATATTTTGTAAATCAATTCAACACGGATATCTTAATCATTTAATCTGTACATAAAATTTTATACATGGACAATAGGATCTCTTATTCATTTTAGCAAGATTCCTTATTAACGTATGTACCGGTGTCGTGACCAGATTCACGGTTTATATATGTTGTTCAAAACTTGCCCATATACTTATTCCTTTTACAATATTTACAAAAATGCATAATATATCATCAAAATAAGTTTTGCTCTTAAAACATCTGAACGTTCAAAAACCTACTAGCAAAATAGATCATTTAAATACAACCTGACATACTGAGCACTGATATTTCTTACGGGAAAAAGGCAGTGTTAATGAAGATGCAGTGAAAGTGTGATATATGTAAAATAGGTCAAATACAGAAAACGGCAATGCGACGTTAGCTTAATTTACTTAGCAACGAAGCAAAGCAAAGGAAGACATTATTTTGACCATAGGGTTTTAATAATTCCCTATGGAAATCGCTTTAAAGTGCATCCTTTACCGAGGTACAGCTTACAGGCGCGTATGTTACTTAATTTGAATATAATACAATTTCATGTTATTGTTGTGTTAAATAATTATCTAATTAAGTATTTTAAAGCAATGCTGTTACATACTGACTTCCCAAAGTTTTATCTACATTATTTGACTTTATTCATTTATCGACTTCAACTCGTTTTGACAAGTCACAAAATAAAATAAAAAAAAATCATTTATTAATGTTTTTCATGGAAAAGAGGAAAATGAAATAGCTTCGTTGTCGTGCTCTGTCTAAAGATATTTATAATACACGAATAACTCTTTGATAAAGGTATGCAATGTTTCAAAACGTTTACGGTAAATTTCAAGATATTATTAAACTAGCAAATGCTTGGTTAGCTGTTTTGTTCATGGTATATATCCTGTGGCCCTCAAACCTTATATATCAGATTGGACAACCCAAGTGACTTTTCGGTATTATACACAACTAGAAAATCGTTCTATCTCAATAATATTATTTTCATATTTTCCCTATCACTTGACAAACTTTAATAAAATCAAAAGCGTCGCAGACAGGAAAATGGGGGTTTCCACGCCACAAAGCGTTTGCCAAAACTTATTTATACTTCTCTCAAACACTTCGCCTAAATGATTTTTCACGGACCAAATGTGTAGGTAATTATAAGTTTCACACTTGAATAAGCGAAAAGTGTTTGAAGACATTATTTATTTAGAGTACCAAGGAAATTACTTTTCTTTCTGTCTTCAAAGCTTTTTGTCTTATTAAAATCCATCACGTAACAAGAAATTTACACATGTTGCTGAAGTTGGCGACCTTACGGAATAGCAGCCTGAGGTTGGCGGTCTTGTGGCCTGGCGTCAGCGGCCTGGCGGTCTGAAGTTATCGGCCTGGTGGCCTAGCATACTCGTGTATTTCTTATAGAGAATAACAGGCTACTGTCTTTTGATATCAATGTTATCAGGTCGAGGTTGATATGGGCTGGAAGGGGTGAGGGAACCGAACCCCTTCCGCCCATATCAGCCTTGACCTGATGACATTGATATCAAAAGACAGTTGCCTGTTATTCTATTTATCATGCAACTCATTCAAACATTATGTCCTCGTCTCTTATTTCGTAAAAATATTCTGAATCAAAGACTTGATAAAATATTTTACGGATTTGAATATTCATCCGCCCCTGAAACGAAATAATACGGCAGCCATATTGAATTCAACTTCGACAATGTTTCTTGTCTTTCTGATATTCTTGTAAAAAAATAATAATGAAATAAACTCTTACCTGCATAAAAATAAAAAATCATTCTCTTGAATAAACCAGAACATGCTTTATTTCCCCATTATTAAACATTTGACTCAGACAGCTACATCATGTCCAATGTACTGAAAATTTCACTTCCAGTCAGAGATACTTTCAAGTTTAATCAGGCGTAAAAAAAAAATTGTTTGTTTCCGGTGGCCCGACCTACCCTATTTTTTTACCGCCGACCCTAAACTTTTTTAGCGGTAAAATCGGGCCGCATATTTTTGCAAATAAGTATATTATCATTTTTATAGCTCTTTGCACGAATGGACTACTCCACCGATCGGGCGAGTGGTTTTTACGTGGTAACTTTACCAAATTGAGAAATTAATACATCAGGCAAAATTACCTGGATTGACTGGAATTTACCCGCGAATCGTAAAAATATCAAAACGTCATGCTGGTAATTTTCCATTCCACAAACACGTGCGCCCTATCGTAATATCTTATTTACATCGCGGTTACTTTTGACACAATAAACGCGCGTGGTGCATTCATTTTTCAATGTAATCGCTTCAAATTTTCAACACCGCTTGAGAACTAATACAGTTTGAGTTCTGTAACAATTTTAATAAGATATCGACAGGAATGTAGGCAAAATTCTTTAAAAACGATCAGATTTTCATATAATGTTTTGTAAAATTCAAACAGCGCGATCTTGATTATTTACTTCTTTCTTGAAGTAAATAAACGGAACATACTATGGTAATAAAATTCAGACTCTTGACCAGAATGTACAAAAAACACAATTAAAAAATCTTAAATAATGAAAAAGCGGCAGCAATTTAAATACATGGAGTAAAACGATTTTTGGTAAACAGATTTCTGTTAGCACGGCAGAATAGGTTACGTGACCTCGTGAACGTAAATAGAAATGTGGTTTTAAAATAAAGCAGTATGATGTTGTTGCGGATTTTAATAAGTTTTAAATTATTCATAGTACATGTATTTTTTTACACAACACTTTGTAGATATTCTTTTCAAACAATAATGTAAATTCCTTGAGGGCAAATAGGTCACAGAGGTAGGCTATCCACTATCATCGTTCACGACACATTTACATGTCAGTTTATTCGGGATATTGCACATCCGCTTTTAAAAAAAGATAAAGAAAAAACTTTTTTATTGATTTCTTCTCAACAATTTAAGGAATCGAGAAAGTACGATCAGACAGTGATGTGTCACATGGCGCGAAAACATGACGTAATGCCATGACAATCTCGGGCAACTATACCGCTTTGATCTCCACTTCAGATGCCATAATAACCGACACACTTCTTTTAGCTCTTTGAGGGGGTGTTAATTGATGATGAAAACAAAGCTAATTACTTAGTTTATCATCAGAATAATTACCGATAATTATTAATGTTTTTTTTTTCACTTTCAACACGGGTCGACGTGGGGTGGATGATGATTATTGTGTCCATATTTTGGGACACTTTTCAAAATAATTATTTTTCGGGATAACAGATTGCTACAGTCTTCCATTTTTAATTATTTTAGAAATAAGTCCTGTTTCTTTGAGTCATATGAAGTTATGACGTCTACAACATCACAATTTATGTGATAGAATTGGAGGTCCACTAAAGTCTGAGGAGCAGCTCTCCTAGATTTTAGCAGTTGGTGGACCTGCTGAAAAAAGTTAAGGTCGAGGCCTGCAGTCTTGAAAAGTCGGGTTTTAGATGGGATTTACAGGGTTTTCCCTAGCCCCCAAAAAGGTAGTAAATTTACCACTTTTCTAGGTCCTTGTCCCCCTTTTCTTAGCAAAGGGGGCATGAGTTTTCCCAAAAAAAAAAACAATTTTTCAAATTAATTAAAAGTTAATTTCAATCAATTTAAACTATTAAAAGCCCAAAAGAGTATCAAAGTATTCAAGCAAATCCTAACATGTCCCCCAAAATAGTCTCTTTTTTCCAGAAAAATAAATTTGGGGGGACATGATGTCCCTCAAAATAAATTTCCTAGGGAAAACCCTGGATTTATAGTAGTAAGACGTTGAACAACCACTTGCAGCTTTATTAATTCACAATTTGGGCATACCAGTCAAAACTCCATTGTCTAGCATTTCCAGTTAATCCAGAATTTTAGACTGGGGTAGGGGGTGATGGTATTAATCTCAATGCAGATCAAAGATTCAAATCATATTCCTGGCCAGTGTGCTTTTACTTGGTTTTAGTTTGAAATATAAATGTTGGTTGTTGAATAATATTCAATATTAAAATTATTATTTAAAGAGAGAATCCACAGCAAGATTTCATTCAAGTTTCATGTTTAATCAAATATAAACCATGTTCTCCGCAAGTAATTGCCAACTTCTCCACATAAATTAGCGGCGGAGAATGAATGATATAGGACACAACGATCCTATGACCACTTGATCCGTAGATCGACTGCTCTACCTATTGAGCTAATCGGATGGGCTACTCTGGAAATGAAAAAACAACAAAACACAAACATAAAGCATATATTTATTTCATAATATTTAAATACACAATCAAATGGCATTTTATATTGCTAAAACATCATCAAAGTCATTGTACATTCAGGTGTAAATCAAACATAACAATAGGATGCATGTTTATAAGGTTTATAATCTCCCTGTTTGAAACTAGGATGGTGTTAGGTTTAAAAAAAAAATGCCTACCTACCTACCCTATTTTTTTTTGGCCATGTCACTGGAAACAAACAATTTTTTTTGTTAGGCCTCACTAAACTGACACTGATCCAAGAATTATATTTACAGTAACTGATCCAAGAATGATAATAAATACGAAAACTTTTGTTAATAATTAATTAAATGTCCATGCCTTAACTTAAGTTAGGCATCAAACAAGAATAAGTATACTGTACGTTGTCCAGTGTATTGTAAACCTTTCCAAGAATTGATCCAGGTAAACATTGTGATGTCATGATGAACGTTTCACAATGACGTCATTCAGTGTTATTGTCTGTGCGATAAATGTAGAGACAACCTTATTCAAGGAAATTTGTTGAGATTACAGTATATTATAGAGAATAACAGGCTACTGTCTTTTGATATCAATGTTATCAGGTCGAGGCTGATATGGGCTGGAAGGGGTGAAGCAAAAAATTAAATTTATATTTTACGGATTTGAAAATTCATCCGCCCCTGAAACATCTGAACGAAACAATACGGCAGCCATATTGAATTCAACTCCGACAATGTTTTTGACTTTCTGATATTCTTGTAAAAAAAAATAACAATGAAATAATTTCTTACCTGCGTAAAAATCAAAAATCATCCTCTTGAATAAACCAGAACATGCTTTATTTCCATATTATACAACATTTGACTCAGACAACTATATACATGTCCAAAGCGCTGAAAATTTCACTTCCAGTTCCAGACTTTAAAGTTTTTAAAATCACTGAATTTACACTGATCCAAGAATTATAATTAACTGATTCAAGAATAATAATTAACACAAACACTTTTGCTAATACTTAATAAAATGTGCATGCCTTAAATAAGGCATAAATCAAGAATAAGTATATCATAAATTGTCAAGTGTATTGTAAACCTTTCCAAGAATTGATCCATGTAAACATTGTGACGTCATGATGAACGTTTCACAATGACGTCATTCAGTGCTATTGTCTGTGTGATAAAATTAGAGACAACCATATTCAAGGAAATTTGTTGAGATTACAGAATCTATTTAGAAAAAAAGTTGTGCAACATCGAAACTGGACTCTGTAATAAAATTCAATCTGGAAGGAAACTGATGAAAAACTAGTCCGTCAATATGGGAGGAGCTTAATTTTGATATCAGGTCAGTGACCTGATAACAAAATAAAATATCAGGCAAGTGATATCAGGCACTTTGCATAGTAATTGCATGATAAAAACCCCAAACTGCCATATAAAAGCCAGACGATGGCGCTGGGGCTGGTTTTTATATAAATCGTGCATGCTTCACATCCGAAAGCCCTTTTTCAAAATTTTGAATTAATTATCGAATAAAAAATTTTAAAAAATGCATAAATACACATTCTAATATGACTAACAATGTTTTAATGATCACAACGATATGAGCCATGCCATGGGAAAACCAACATAGTGGGTTTGCGACCAGCATGGATCCAGACCAGACTGCGCATCCATGCTGTTCGCTTTCAAAGCCTATTGGGATTAGTGAAACTGTTAGCGAACAGCATGGATCCTGACCAGACTGCGCGGAGTGCAGGCTGGTCTGGATCCATGCTGGTCGCAAACCCACTATGTTGGATTCTTATGGCATGGCTCATATAATTTGACGTCATGTCGACGCGATATTTAGCGCCATGTATACATCTAAAAATAGCGCTTTCAAACTCGGGTGGTTACACGTCGTTCGAAATAATTCACTCGGGCTGCTCCCTCGTGAAATTATTACGCCCGGCGTATAACCGCCCATCGTGTATAAATAGTGATAAAGCACTGTTTTGCTATAAATTATTTCTTAAATGAAACATTCTTGATCAGTTGGTGTAATTATTTTTTAGAACAAAACATTATGAAGTATAATTTCAAAAAAATTATTTAAACCTAACTGCCAAAAATTTGAATTTGCCGGGAGGAGCTAATGAGGTCATGAACCCTAGAGAAATAGAGAATGTTAACAATTCCCACGTGGTAAATGTTATCAACAAACCTGATAAGCAGAAGGCTTCATATATCAATGGAATTAACACCTAGAGTGCATTGTAAAGCTGTGGCCAGAAAAGTAATTTTGAATTTATAAACTGAGTAGAATTTCACAATCATTTCTGCAGTATTTTTTTTATGTTATGCTTTAAAACAGGTTTCAAATCAAAATGTAGTGAACAACTAAACTGCATACACAATGTGACAATTTATTTCTTGCACACCGGGCTGGCGTTTCCATTGATTTTACCCATGCCGGCAAAACCCATCTGGCACCCCTATGCCAGATGACTCTCGTGCTGTTAATGACAACTAGCGATTCATGCACTGAATATGTAACATACGAAAATATCAGGTACCTTGATAGTTACCCTCCGTTCCTTACAGCATATTTCTCGATTCAAAAGACGTTATTTTACGGTAAGAACATACCGTTACGCTACAAACGATAACACTAAAGGGGGACTTTGTTATTGTGCGTCACTGAAACGTCATGACGTCACTTCTGCTTAAGAACGTTAATTTCCCGCGCTTTGTATACATACTCCACTACAAGAATGAGTGCATTTCTATTTGCTTTTTTTATTTTATATTTTGTAAAATACGGCATGCAAAAAAAAATCTGTTAGAATAAAAAGCTTATATTTTACGATATGCAAGACAAAATATCAATCATGTATTTACGAATCGGATAGAAATATCCGTCCGTTGGCTAGCCTCGTTACCGCTCAATGCGCAGGTGCCCTCGGGACGGATATCTCTATCCGATTCGTAAACACATGACAGATATTTTTAATCAAATAACTTATCATTCTTAAGACATTTTCGCAGCAAAACTTGCTAATTTGTGTGTATTGTTCTGCATCCCAGACTTTAATAGTTTATTATTTCCACACTGATTGCTAGATTATCTCAATTAATGGGCCTGTCAGTTATGACAGAAAAGCTTAATGGCTTTTTGATTTTGAAGTTTCACTGTTCAATTTACGTGAAAAGTTTAAATGTCAGGAATGCCAGTCTCAACTATGACCTAACCATAAGTTTGATTCTAATGTAGATGCACAAAATATGGATAGAATTAATTTGCATCCCTGAACATATGCAGGTTCGTAACGTTTTCTTCTTCAATTACCCATTGTTTACATTTGCTTGTGAGTAATTGAAAGTGAGCTATTTTAGCTGACAGACAGCCTACAGAAGCGTTGTTATTTTATAGGCTCCTCCTACAAAATTTACTGCCAGGGTAGTAAATGTTTGGGCTTTAAGGTATTAGACCCGTAATAGAGTACCTCTATTTTGAGGAGTATTCAATTCCTACAACAAAGCTACTTTGACTGAAAATTTTCAGGGGGCGTAGGTTCAAACCCCACTGGGACCAAATGTTGTTTTTTTCTTATTTTCCCTTTTTCCTAGTAAGTTTTTATTTTTTCAAGACATATTATTGATTTAATGTACAAAAAAATGGATTTTTTAATTTAATAAGCCATTTCTTGCTGTTCAAAGTGAATTTACCTCTAAAACAGAAGGGGGCAGAGTTAGACATCTTTAAAAATACTGAGTTACATGCGGTAAAAGTTCTCTGCATTTACTATTTAGACTACATGTTGTGGAAGAAATGTAAATAGGTTTTACTTCTGCCCCAAGATTATTTTTGAAAGAAGCGAGCAAAATTTAAAACAGTCCCACTTGACTCGACCATAATTTTTCAATGTTGGAGTTAGAATTCGGTCTCATTAAATCCGTTTACTTGAGGCACCCTAGAAAACAATTAAATTACGAGGGTGGAATCAAAAGTAATGCAACCAATGGTGTTAAATGACAACTAAAGGCTGGATTAAGAAAATCTTTATTTCAAACCTTCAAAGTACTTTGTCCATTGGTTGCATTGGTCGACGTTTCTGGAAATACTTGAGAAGCTTTTTAAGAACTTTTTATGCCCCCGAAGGGAGGCATATTAATTCTCAACTGTCCGTCCGTTCGTTCGTTAGTTCGTTCGTCACAAAGTTAACCTTTTGCATGAAGGCACTTTACTCGCGAACCACTGCACCCAGGACCTTCAAACTTCACATGCTGATAGTACTTATTGAGTATACTACCCGTGCTGACTTTGAAGTCACCAGGTCAAAGGTCAAGGTCACAGGGGCCAATGTTAACTTCTTGCATAAAGGCCTTTTACTCGCGAACCACTGCATACAGGACCTTCAAACTTCACGTGTTGATAGTACATATTGAGTACACTATCCCTACTGACGTTGGGGTCACCAGGTCAAAGGTCAAAGTCACAGGGGTCAACGTTAACTTTTTGCATGAAGGCACTTTACTCGTGAACCACTGCACCTAGGACCTTCAAACTTCACATGCTGATAGTACTTATTGATTACACCACTTCTACTGACGTTGAGGTCACCAGGTCGAAGGTCAAGGTCACAGGGGCCAAGGTTAACTTTTTGCATGAAGGCACTTTACTCGCGAACCACTGCATCCAGGACCTTCAAACTTCACGTGCTGATAACACTTATTAAGTATACTACTCCTACTCACTTTGGGGTCACCAGGTCAAAGGTCAAGGTCACAGGGGTCAAGGTTAACTTTTTGCATGAAGGCACTTTACTCGTGAACAAATGCACCCAGGACCTTCAAACTTCACAAGCTGATAGTACTTATTGAGTACACCACCCCTACTGACTTTGGGGCCACCAGGTCAAAGGTCACGGTCACAGGGGCCAACGTTAACTTTTTGCATGAAGGCACTTTACTCGCGAACCACTTCATCCAGGACCTTCAAGCTTTACATGCTGATAGTACTTTATAAGTACACCAACCCTACTGATTTTTGGGTCACCAGTTCAAAGGTCAAGGTCACAGGGGCCAAGGTTACCTTTTTGCATGAAGGCACTTTGCTCGCGTACCCTTGCACCCAGGACCTTTAAACTTCACATGCTGATAGTACTTATTGAATACACCACCCCTACTGACTTTGGGGTCACCAGCGGTGCTGCGGGGGCATTTGTCACCATTAGTGACAGCTCTTGTTTCTTATAAAACTTGGCATTCATTGACTTGCCTTTAGGTACAGAAACCTGGATGGCGAGACCTTTAGTAGTGAAAAATATGGCATACATAATCTTTTTCACACTTGCAATCTTTTTGGCAATACAGGCCTTCTGGCATTTTTGGTGAGCCATACTCGGTTACTAATTTTTCGATGCGGTTCGAAGAAATGTATCCAAGGCTCATCACCTGTTACTACATTCATAAATGTTTTTTGATCGTATCTTGGAAACCTTTTCAAATGCTTGCGTGCCATCTTAACGCTTGCGTTTTTGCTCATCAGTGAGCAAATGTGGGACCCACCTAGCACTTTTCTTTTTCAATTTCGAAATATTTCGCAGAATGCGCAACACACTTTTGAAATGCCAACCATGTCCGCAATCTGCTGAGAAGTATATCTTGCATCAGAAAGTACTATTTGTTTTTTTAACAATCCTTGGACTACCTGCAGACTTAGATCGACCAGTTTTAGGCGCATGATTGACAGACTCCACGCCTGCACAAAATTTCCTAACCAAAATGCAAACTGTTGAAAAGGACATTTCATTACTACCATAAACAGCACATGTCAGCATAAATGTCCTTTGAACCTCTTCCGAGAGAAACGCAAGTCTTAATGTAAGACCTAATTTTGTTCGCATTTTTTACACTTTTACCAATCATTTTGCCTAACCGCCTACCTGTAGGTTTTGTGCAAATGTGAACTGCGGGCGAGATATTGTGTCTACATGATTGTATAATTTATACGTCGATTGAAAGCTATTACAACGGGGAACACGTACAAGGGGTGAATTTTGTACTCGCGCTAAAAATAGCCAGTGGCATTACTTTTGATCCCATCCTCGTAACAGTTTTATTTTGAGTTTTGTTACTGTTTACCAATAGTTTAGTGTTTCTTTTATTAAAATCAATGGTATAATGAATTCTCTGCAAACGTTTTAGACAGTGTCCATTACTTTGCAATTTGTCTTTATTTCGTCTTGCGGAAACACCATAAATTAGGCATGTTCTAATCTCTGGCCTGGCAGGCCTGGCCCGATGAGCCCAATTTTCGACTGGGCCGGGCCAGGCCAGGCCAGATTTTATTGTACATAGAGGAATGAATGGCATAAAATCTAAATATACAATTACAGTAGCAGGCAGTATTAACCTGTATTGTTTACTTGCTGCAGGTCAAACAAAATGAGAAACCAGCCCTCAGGAGAATCATTAATTAGGCGTCATTCATCTTATTTGAAATACAGATTTGCACTGAAGAAAATGGTGTAACTAAATGATAACTACCCATTTTTTCTGTGATCAAATTATTTAAAGTCAACTTTAACACTTGGTTTTAAAACTAATGGCTAATTTCATTGATAAGTTTACCTGCTGCAATATAACTGAATATTTGCATGCAGTGTATGCATCTCTTTGGGAATTGTATTACAGGTTGTGTGTCCCTACTATCCTTAGCTGACCTTTTAACTGTTCAGCTGAACTTTTAATGTGTGTTTGGTATGGTTAAGCTGATGTTCAATTTATGGAAGAGTAATAAAACTAATATTCATTGTGGGACCTCTAACTCATTGTCAGGGTGTTGGCATTTTAGATTATTGATATTTTTCTTGCACAAAAAAATAATGGTGCATTGTGTTTACGTTATTTCTAAGTGATATATTTAACGCTAAAAGATGCTCTTCAGCCTGTTTCACAAAACGTTGTAGGATTTTTTCCACATACTTAGAACAATATAAAAACAATCGTACAAAAATATTCAGTATGTGTATAACCTAAACTACAAAATTTATTTATCGCTTCCCCGCACCATACTATCTCAGATCCTAGAATGGAGATAGCATTATTTTAGAAATTGAAAGTTGTTCAATAATTTCGGACAATACTGAATAATCCTCAATAGACAAAATAATAATAATTAGTTAGGTTATTCAATTGGGGGAAAACCAAACCACCAGTCAACTGTCAATTGAGGTGGAGATCCCCTGATAATAGTCATAACAATTAATCAGGCATGACCTTTAAATTAGACTTAATAGTTATGTTAGCTACAGGCTTATTCCCAGGTGTATAATTTTACAGAGTGGGAATTCAAAATGTATTTATATAATGTCTGAAATATCCAAATTTATTCCTCAATAAGTTCGAAAAGTCAGATTTTAAAGACGCTACAGAAATCACTTTCATCTTTTACGAAATTGAAATCTATGGCCTGGCCTGGCCCGGCCCAGTCGAAAATTGGCCTCATCGGGCCAGGCCAGGCCAGGCCAGGCCAGAGATTAGAACATGCCCACAAATTATACAAAATTTATAGAAAACGGCACGGTAAAAGTTGTTTAAGATGTGCAACACAATGCAGACACAGTCAGCTTTAAGAATATACCCAGCAAATATCATTTTTAAACATTACTACCTTAAAGAAGAATGATTTGTATGAGAAGATGAATATAACGAAAACTATGAATACAAACGTTATAACTCAATAAAGCATAAAAAGAATGTTGCATAGCGTTGAAAACAAAGGAAGGTTATAAAATGCTTCTTGAAATCAAATATTTCAAATTATGCAATAACAGTGAGTTTTCTGATTTTTTGTACATGAATAAATAATTGCCAATAGTTATCTTTATGCTTAAATGGAAAGGCGGATAAATTCAACAAAAGCGATAGATTTTTCAAGATATTATTATTCAACTTTACAATATAAGACACTGTATTACACCAATTGCGAACATCATATGAAACAGATAAAGCTAATACCTATAGGTTATTAGCACGTCGAGTTCTTCAGCGGAAATATTCTTCCGCTGAAGAACGAATGCATATTTCCCGATGCAAAGATAATAACCTTTTAATTACATACGCATCTACACGTATAAATATTATGTAATTATTAAAAATATGTTTAATAACCTGAACAGGATTGACAATACTGAACCAAACAGAAAAAAATAGTGCAACAACACACACTGAATTACATCACGCACCTGATATGAAATTCAGGCGTCAGTGTATGGAAAAAATATTGCCGTTTCCGGTACCAGTGTAACTTAACGAGGAAAAGAAACGAGTATGTAATAAAAAACATAACTGAGCCAATATGAGATAAACAGAGACAATACGAGAAAACAGGGTCAGTACTGAATTCAATCATTTTGATTGGTTCAAAAGAGAGGGCCAATAGAAGGACCGGAGAAGTCACTTCCGTTAGATTTTTAAATGACGCCATTTTGTTTTACATCAGAGTTATAGATTACATAATTTTTCATATTTCTGACAAAAAAAAAATCTAATATATCCACGTAATAACCAAGTATGACTGAGCGGATGTACTATGCATTAGGTTAAAAATAGTGCAAGCGGTATATAATTGTTAATCAATACAGTAAAATTGTGTACTACCACTAAAATCTGGAAATTTTTAAGCAATCAACTGTTACTGCATGACATCTAGCTACATACATACACAATTAATTTATACATTTAGTAAAGTTAATATATTTGATAGGAATTATCTGCATTTAAAGTAAATATCACAATATATCTTTTAAATACATACTCGTGATCATATTTTTGTTCACAGTGCATGTTGTAGTGTTATACCAATGTACAAAAGTCACTGACATCGAATCACATTCCTGTCTATAGCTTCAAACCTCAACAAGCGATGTAGTTGTCCTTTATGAGGTAAAGATATCAACTTAAAGCTAGCTTATGAAAAGTCATTGGTGCTACCTAGGTGACTGCCCGTACCCGTGATAATGTCCGTGAGACATTTTAGCCTTCTTCTTCTTTTCAAAGTCGAAAGGTTGCCAAATTCTTAAACAGTGTCTGTGTGGCTAAACACCCTACAAACCAGACCAAATATCAAGGCAGTTGAGTCATTGAGTTCAAAAGGTGGAAATTTATTGGTTATGAATATCGATAAGAAAAATATACATGATCCGTTGTTGTACGTATTATTATTCATGGCTCAGTATGTTGACATGTTGAGAAATTGTTCATCCAAACTGATAAAGACAGTAAAGAAATAGAGTTAAAAATAATTCTTCTTCTAGGTTTTAACAATGTTATTGCATATCTGTAGTGCGACAGGCCGTTAAACTGGCTTCGTTGTGCGAACAGTTGATTTATTTAATCATGTGGTCATAGGTCCTGCCTTTTTTCAAGAAAATGTCGAATACGGTAAGACTCATTCAACTATGAATGTGATACTTAAGTAACAAGAGCTGTAAAAATGTGACTTACGCTTAATATATAATTATATAACGATACTGGCTTAATGTGAATCAAGACTGTTGTCATTGCAAGAATATTTAACCCTTACCCTGCTAAATTCCTGTAATGAACTTGTCCATCTTTCAGTTTGGACAGTACCATTAGCTGTTAAAAGGGATGCTTAAAAGACACTGACAGAATGGCGAACAATGCAGATCATGATCAGACTGCGCGGAGGGTTGCAAAGGTGGAATCAATTGTGTCCATCATGATAAGGCTTTATAATCTATACCATGCTACTAGTATCCCTTCGCAGAGCATAATGTCAGAATTTATTATAAGAATAAAGAAATGTTTACAGTTTGTTTTTGTTGGGTTTACCGTTGCACCGACACAATTATAGATCAAATGGCAACTTCCCTGCTTTGATTGTAGATGAAGACCACACATGTCCCTCCGTAACGAATGTAACGATCCGAGTGAGGCTTGAATCCACATCAGTGAGGGGCAAGTAATTCAATGTCAGTGACCTTCACCGCTCGGCCACAGACGCCACTTACTCACCCCACCCCACTACACTGATAAAAGAAAGAAGTTACATCCAGATTGTGTGAAGTTTCAAAACAGTAACTGAAACAAATAACATAAGATAACATATTTCAGTTATCTTGCTCATGTTATATTTTGATAACTGAAAACAATTAAAGTCATGAATGTATAGCATTGTCGTTCAGAACATTTAAGCAAACATAAAACATTAGCCAGTAAATGTATCGTAAACCCCTCGAAGTGTCAAACACTCAACATCGTATAATGCATAACATACTGTAAGACTGAACATTATGCATACTACTCAGTTTAGCCACTGAGTCACTATCTTGCTTGTTTAGCTATGAATTCCTCTGCCGCTAGTTTAATAACTGATTCACACAGGCTTCCCCAGTCTGGGATAAGTGTGTAATGCTCTTCGTCCTCAACAAGCTTTGCTCGTGTTAGTCTATTGAAAACAGTGAGGAGGAGTCTCGGCATGGCATCTGTTTTTACCTCCTCTTTGAAGATAAGAATGATTGGTTTGTTTGCTTCATGTGCTTCCCTTAATTCCATTTCACACCAACGACTTTCACAGAATGATTTTGAAATAACAAATATAATGACACATGAATCGGATACGCACCGTAATATTTCGTCAATAATTGGCCGTCCCAAGGAAAAATGTTTATCCCCAATACAAATGACATCCCGTTCACAGCGTACCTCCTTCCTTAAAGCTGCATTCAAAGTAGGATTTATGACATTCAGAACACACGCCGCATCTTCACTTGAATATGATATTTGACATAAATATTTTTCTTTCAAGATACCCTTTTGAAAGTCTTTCAGAAAGAGTTTTCGCTTGCACTTTTCTTTTTCCTTTCTTTTTCGTCTTATCAGAACAATTATCCCTGTCACTAGAATGACAATTACAATGGACACACTTATTATAACTGTTGTGCGATAACATAAATATTTCGCAAGCTTAAATGATTCAGTATCTATTTCTACTTCCTCATTTTCCATTATACATACATGTTTTTTCTCAGGTTGTTGATGTACCAAGGTTATTATCCATTTCATAAATTCAGCACTATCACAACTACATTCAAATGGGTTTCCAGCCATTTCAATGCTTGCAGAAGTACGTGTTTTGTAAAATAACTGAATGTTTGTTAATGCTTTACCTTCTATATATTTTATACGATTTCTGACAATATTTAGTAATCTTAGCTTTTCCAGATGTTTATAAATAAATGTGACTGTCTTTAAATTATTGTCTGCTAAATCAATTACTTCTAATATAACGTTATTTCTAAACAAATCTCGTGGTAAATTTGAAATGTTGTTGTCGGCCACACTAAAATATTTCAAAGCGGTAGAAGCTGCGAGTAAATCCTTAAATTCTGGTAAATTCTCCATTTGAAACAGATGGTTTCTTTCCAGATTCAAACTTTCAAGCACCCTTGCTGTTTTAAGTGCAGATGGAGATATGTACTTTATTTCGTTATTAGAGATATCAACCTCTTTAAGCGTATTAGTTAGTGGAAGATGAAATGTTATATTGAAATACGTTATTCTATTTTTTCTAAAATGCCACTTCTTTAAACTGAAATTACAGTCTGAGATATTCAGTAAGGTATTATTTATAATTACCTGATCGTGAAATATGAAATCTGAATACATGTTTTCAACTTGTAAGTAAAGTATTTTCATAAACTCATGCCCTAATTCAGCGCAATTTCTTACGGTTTTGTTATTCAAAAAGTCATTGTCTGGTAAAAAGAACTGCAAAGGAATTGCGGATATATTCAGTGTTTTGATACCTTGGATAAATGGAGCATAAATCTCATGCAATGTACCAAAATTTGTGTTTTCTGGTAATTTTAACATTCTTGCTTGTGAAACATCAAGTGCTTTTAACAATGTTGGTTTCTTTTTCCAGCGTTTCAGTCTATGCAGACGAATACTTGTTCCCCGTAAGCTCAGACTGCTAACCTTTGCCGATTCAAGGAGATCATAGAATGTGTCATTAATATTACATTGTTTTTCAGACCCACTGGATACGTCGTTTAAAGACATAGTTTCGATTGTAATATGAGCATTTAGAAGAGCTGAAATGACACTGTCCATGTTCAAATAAAAGCACTCATAAAACATGAGTTCTGTTAGATGTTTAACATTGTGGAATGTATCCAAACTAAATTCTTTAATACTGTCCCCTTGAAATCGAAGTTCCTGCAAAGCGTCCAGTGTGCTGAAACACATACTTGAAAATGAAACTACAATTTCGCCATACTTTTGATTGTATTTCGCCTTTATGTCTAAAAAGGTTACATACCGCCAGCTCTTGTGAGAAAACAAGGTGGCATTGAAGGATTTATTACCAGAATATATATTGATAAAAACGCGTGTGACATTTGTAGGCAAAGCAACAGGGACTTCATTGTCACAGCTAAAGGTATCTGTATCAGGATGAGTACACATCTGAAGAGTCCAGTTTGGACAAAAGACACATACAAAAACAAGCGAAGTGAACGATTTAAGCATAGTTATTATGAATGTCATCTTTTGGTAAATGTGTGTCTCCTTTATCCTGAAATAAAAATAATAGTTATTTCATCACACAGAGAAATATTAATACATTTAGTCCTGTCAGACTTAATCGGTTACCTAGGTTTTACAACACAAAGTCTAAAGAAAACTAATAAATAATATGTCATTTTACATAAGATTTGATAGAAAATGTAACTGTAAATTCGTTGTAAAAATAAAGTCTGTTGATTCAAAAAATAGCTTAAGTGGCATATTAAAGAATCCCCCCGCACTCATCTACAACACACACACACATACACACACACGCACACACACACACGCACCATATTGTTCTCCGTTATGATTTGATTTGATACTTCGAAGGTTATTCACCTTTATTCCCTAATTCATTTAAGGAAGATTCTCTTTGCTCAGCGAGGATGACTACTGATAATATATGATAGGTTCACTTATGAAGTTCCATTGATCTTGAATATAGGCCCATGGCTTATGTTCACCGCACATAAACATGACAAATATTTCCCAAGTCTACATGAAGTCTGATTAATGGCCTCGACATAAAAGTGTAACATTTAAAGGCACCACCTAACCTGGACTCTGAGATTCTTTACACTTCATTCCGCAATAGCATGATTAGAGCTCGAGTCAGTAAATACCAAATATATATATAGGATTTTATGCGACTATATAATACTACCACTGTACTTTACTGAACAACAAGGATATAATAATGAATATTTCGCGTTAGGTACAAAAGGAAGTTTGAAATGAATAATATCCTTGAACAGTTATGGCGAAGAATGAATCAAGTATTATTTAAAATAGAAATATCTACAGCGTGTCTGGATGTGGCTGAAAGATAACGAATTAGGAAGTTCCTGTATGACTCTTATATTTGACTGTGTAAAAACATGACTCTTGCGGCTATTCAAGATATCTCAACATCAGTTATTTTCAAAAGATGAAAACTAATGCTTTTATATTAAGCCATATATATGTCAAAGTTTGTATGAGTATTTATGTTATCCTCAAAATACCGTAGCAGATATCTGTCACGTCGAGGGGCAAAGACCAAAAATAGTCGCCAACTCGACAATTTCTGGTCAAGGTTTTGTGTTAGCGGCTACAAAATTCGTTATGGTCCATTCATTCGTCGATTTGTCGTATTTTTGTGTATACTGTCTGTATTTGTCGTCTTGGCGTGTTTTCGTGTTGCGTCTTCGTCCGCCAACACGATAACTCGACATGGCAGAAATCAGCCATCATAAATATTCATGAAAATAATGTGTGTGTATATTTTTTTATTTTTTATGACTGCCACGTTATTCTCCAAGTCAAATCAACTTACTGTAAACGGTTATGAAAGAAAGCTAAAACTACCCAGCCAATCTTTAATTCAAATAATTTCCTCATTTAGCCGTTTCCAAATATTGCATGGTTTCAAATGCGGTTAAACAACATAAATAACACTTCCCGTGTATTCTTTTACAGACATATTTAGGGGCCGAAAAGACCCAATGAAATGATCATCGTTAGACACGTTTCAGAAGTTCAAATTTTATTGTGCGTGCGTGCGTGCGTGTGTGTGTGTGTGTGTGTGTGTTTATTTATAATTAATCCCTTTAATCAGAAATTCTTTCGCAAAAGGGCAAATCAAAAATATTTTTAAGTGGGTCATGATGGTCCGAAATCGCTCACCTGAGATTCGTATATTGCTTGTTTTGGAAAAGGGTCATGCAAGGTAAATATCTGTAAAATGCCTCTGTACATGTTATACCTTACCCCTAGGTATTCTATAAGAACCATGGTCATGAACGGAAAAATATACTAACCCGTTTCAATCGCGCATTTCATACCTAAAACACGCAGTTCGGTAAATTTGTATTATGGATATCAAACAAGTGGTAATTTATCTTCCACTGTGTACCGGCCACATTTCTTCAATACATCTTATCTTAGAAAAACAACATGTAGTTTATAGTTATTTCAACGTTACACAGAAAACGTTGTTGAGCTTCCCTGGTGAAGTTCCGTTCTAGATTACAAAACCATTCTGATTGGCTGTTGTGAAAATGTATGTCAATTGTTTTTTTACTACACGTGTTTGCTAAAATGTGAAAATGCAGCATAAATGTGTAAAATGAATAAAATAAACAGAACACATGCAGAGACATGTACGTTTTCAAATTAAAGATCATACACAAAATGAATTTCATTCAGCATTTCGAGTTTAAGTGTGAAATTTTGAATTTTTTTTTAAATTCTGGTTTTGTTTGTTTACATATCGCAAAACATGTGCATACTGCCATGACCTCTAGACCGGATGTTCATTAGGGAGGGTGAAGCAAGTTTTTTCTGTAACGTTGACGAAAGCATAAACTATGTTGATAATCTCAGCAAAATGGAATATTGAGACAATGTGACTGATGCACGAAGGGGGATAAATTATCGCTTGTTCATTATACTAGGTACCCATTCACCGAACTGCGATAACATATACAGAGGCATTGGTGGTATTCGACTGGAGGTTTTCGTTGACAACATAAAGTGGGCGGAGTAAATTTTCTTTCTGTTCTAGCGCCAGTGGTAAAATTATCTTAAATAGGGTCAGTGGTTTCTGAAGGGAAGATTTTTAAACTCTTTACTGATTGATTCGGGTGGGTAATAACATTGCGCGTTGTGTATGCCTGGCAGAGGGGCGGGACGCGCGGGTGTGATGATGGCACAGAATACAAAGACATAATACATAATTATGCGATGGGGAGGAATGGGTAGAAGGAATGATGACGTGATCCTTAGAGGCAATATCAGGAAACACAAGCAATTAATGTAATGTAATGTAAAACAATGTATACTGGGTGGGGTAGAAGGGTTTGAGGTAGAGAATGGCGTTTTGGGGATATTGTGGATTAGAGCTTGATGTAATTTGGGAATGGGTCGGTCGTGGTGTGCAATTATTTTTACCAGCAGTTTCAGAGGAGAACCTTAACTTTTCCTTGGGTATAGTCATACCGGGAAAGCTATATCCGTCACCAGACAGATGATATGAGAATGGTTTGAAAGAATATTGCGGAGGGTCACCAAAAGAACATTTCTGTCATCTTTTTAAATCGGACCAGCGTCTTTAGAAGAGAAGATTTCCGCATTTTATAGAAAGCGATCTGAAGGAATTTAGTAGAAGGTAACATGGGAAATATTCATGTGAAATTATCTTACAGTCGTACCAATGGTTTGACAGCAGAAGGTTTTCAAACTTCTTTAAACACTACTAGATGCACTTGCCATTAAAAGAGTCATGAAATTGGCCTTACTTTTTTCAAAAGCTTTTTAAAGAGTTTTAACAGGTAACCATTAAAATTCACCCATTACTTCTTACTATTTAAAGGGATTATCAGTAGTATAATAATTGCCAGTTAGATCACACTTTTTAAATTTAATTAAAAAAAAATAATTTATAAAAATTTTTATAAATTATTTAATTAAAACGTATATTTTTTTAAAAACAACTTTCTAATTTAAAATCAACAATTTTTAAAAATTATATTTTTTGTAAAACAACTTTCTAATTTAAAATCAACAATTTTTAAAAATTATATTTTTTTTAAAACAACTTTCTAATTTAAAATCAACAATTTTTAAAAATTATATTTTTTTAAAAAACAACTTTCTTAATTTAAAATCAACAATTTTTTATAAATTATATTTTTTTAAAACAACTTTTTAATTTAAATTTCTATGTATTACGTCACTTCCGTGTACAATGTTCACGTTTATTTTAGATTTAGTTTACTACGTCACTTCCGTGTACAATGTTCACGTTTATTTTTAGATTTAGTTACTACGTCACTTCCGTGTACAATGTTCACGTCTATTTTTAGATTTAGTTACTACGCTACTTCCACACATTTTGAAAGTAGTATAGGAGTCGTTTTAGGTACATTTTCATATTATTTATTAAAATAATTTATAATTGTTTGTTCGTTTGCTCTTTGATTGTTAACTTTTAGTATTTTATACAATAATCATACAACGGTACTTTATCTTGTAACATTTTTATGAAAATAAACAATAATAAACCACAAAGGACACTTAATTTGTCTTGATATTGAGCATTATTATATTTTATATTTTTTTTATATTCAATTACCTTTTGGTGGAGGAAGTCCAATGGGTCGAAATACATATTTTTTAAATAACAAACCCAATGTGTTCCAGGTCCAACAGAGTCGTCTAAATTGATTATTCCACATTCGTTTTTTTTTTTATATTACCTATAAATTATTTCTACTAAATATACCTTTAAAGTTTTTTAATTTTTAATTGTTTACCCATTGTTCTATTTCAAGTTAGAAATTGGTTTGTTTAATTTTTTTTTTTTTTTTATATTGGAATTCGTCTATATGGTCTACGTTGAGAATCATCTGTATACCACGGCCTTTACTTTACAGTTAATTAAAGATGTAGTTAAAGGTATTCAAGACTAGCAGCCAACATGCCTAAAAACCGCCGTCTTGTTTTTGTTTTTGTGTTAATTTAATTATACACAACCCATTAATTGTCTTTTTTGATTAGGTGTAACATATGGTATTATCATATTTCTCTTATCATTAGCTACTGAATCATGCCATTCCCAAGTAACTTACTAACACCAGTACTGGCAAGTCCGATAAAGCACCGATACCTAGAGGGGCTAATATTTTTGGAGCTATTTTTGCTGCCATTGGAAAAATTGTTTTTCTAACAAACCAGCCAAAGCTCCCAAAAATCCACCATTTTGACCTTGACTGGACATTTGTTTTTTTGAATTGTAATTTCTAATCCCTTGTTATTTACAACAGCTTTTTTAATTTGATTAATTTGTGTTTTTGTTAAAAGTAAAGGGAAGTTTCCACGTAATTGTTCATGTTTTAATCTAAAATTATATGGAGTTTTATTATTATAAGCTTGTGCTAAATTTTTCTTTTGTCCATCTGTAAGGTTAACTTTATATTCAATATAATTTGATGACATTATATACTTTATTTTTATTTTAGTTTTATTTTATTTAAAAAGTAACAAGTTCATTTCCAATAGTATTTATTTCAACTGTTTCCTCATACAATACAATTGCGTAAATACGATATCTTGCAGCGGGAAGTGAATTTATTTTAACTGTTAATGTAATTTGTTTAGGATCTTCTGTTATTACTTCATTTTTATATTCCAAGTTAAAATGAACAAATCCAAACAAACTTTGAAAATTAAATCTATTTAAGAGACTTCCAGTAGTTCTGTTATTTTGTTTATAATAATAATTAATTACATCGTCATATATTCTTGATATACTTGTGTATTCTGTTTCTGGATAAAAAACACCATTACCATCTTCAAGACGACAAGAGCTTAAAGTGCAATTATTATTATCAACATTTAGTTTAAATGTATCTAATAAAAGCGGATTCATTAGTTGATTATTACTTTTGTCAGGTCGTTGTAAATAAACAATACATGTTGTGGTTTTATTACACAGCCGTTATTCTAAAAGTTGTATTAATCTGTTGTGTATCAGCTGATTGTGTTATCATTTCCGAAGGTATGACCATCTTGCTTTTATAAATCTTTCAGAAATTAGATTAAGTCCAAATTCATTGAAAACCAAACGCGGAACCCATAGAATTGATTTTGGTACAATTACCCTACCTGGGTCTCCACCATCTCTAAAAATTAATTCATCATCATCTGTCAACCGCAGTGTTATTTGAATTTGACTTGGAGGTATAATATTAGTTTCTAAACCCTGAAAAAATGAATAATTATTTAATGGAATTTTAACATTTACCTCTTTAGTACCCGTGATTAATCCTTCCCTAAAAGCAAAACCTTTATTATCAGCAACAGCAGCAGTAGCAGTAGTATCTAATAAATATATATTCGTTTGTTCCAGTTGATTCTGCATAATCTTTGATAGTTCAACCAGATTCTTTCTATTTACTACCTTATATAAATTGTAACATATAAACATTTTTTCCATTTTGTTTAACCATAATGATCAATTAATGAAGCTGCATTATTAATTAAAGCAATTTGATCTCCATCAGCATAATTACCACCACCAAGCTTATTTACTTTAAAACTTACTTAAAATAACCATTAAACCAATCAAAAACTGAGCTTCTATCATTAATTGTAAAGTGATATCCCTTTTTTTCTTGCTTAACATTATTTCCCAAGACAGATATTAAGGCTGTATCTAATTGAATAGGAGTTAGTTCGTATCTTTCACAATATTGTTTTGTTCTAAATGTATATTATATATTATTTTATTTTTTATTAAAGTTAAAACTTTAGTTTTATAAATTAATCTGTTAATACGTTTATGTGTTCCAGCACGAGCCTGAAGCTCATGAAGAGCTGAAGCTCCAGATCCTGACAATAATCTATTTAGTCTTATATTAATATCCTCCTCCTTCTTACTATTTTTACTGTTATTCTTTTCTTGTAATTCCTTAACAATTAAATCACCAACTGCCGGAGCAGGTTTCTTTTTAAATTTTTCAATAATTTTATTAGCAGCTAAATTTCCAACTTCTGTTCCAACCTTTTTTGTTCCACTTTCAAGTGCTGCTTTTCCTGCTGTTTCTAATACTTTTTTTCCAGCGATGCAACTCCACTTGAAAACAATTTTGTTAAAGTGTCAAAGATACCTGTTCCGCGTATAATTTCTTCTCCCGTGTGAGCATCAACATAAATAAATATTCTTTATTTTGTCATAAACTTTTTTATACATTATATAAAACTAAAATTTTTATTTCTTTTAAAATTAGTGTAAAAATGTTTCACCTCATTAAAATTAATTATTCTACCAAATATGTCTGTAATATGTATTTTATTGAATCTATCATAGTTCTATTAACTTCAGAATATCCAACTCTTCGGGGTTCCATTCTAAATGGATAAGATCTTGTAAGATCTGCAGTACTTAAAGCATAGATAATATCACTGAAATTACCATCAACAGTGGATTATCAATAAGATCACAATGATATAAATTGTATCCACAGAGTTAGTTATATTTGGTGTTGTTAGTTCCCCATTCAGTATTTCTCAATGCTTTTTTCTCAAATCCAAGCAGTGTATGAAAATTTGACATTCTTAAATCTAACATAAAATTATCTTTAATTGAAATCAAAATCTTAAAACTACTTAAATCAAATTCCAAACTTATTGGAGCAATGTCTGATTTATCAAATTCATAATCATCATTACTTATTAATGTTTCCTTATATAATATTAATATCAGTGTAACTGTAAGAACCATTTGTAAATATAATATCTTTCCAATCCTTACCATTATTATAACGAATTCTTTTATTATAATATTCATCACTAATATTATGCCAAGAATAAGTCATGGTGTTAATACTATCCAAACCAACAGCATAAGTTTTATTTTTATCTAAAATTAAAGAACGACTAAATTGATTGTAAAATCACTAGGGGTATTATTTTCGTAATTTTTAACTGTTTCAGACTTAACACAATTTTTGTTCCATTTATATAATTATTAAACATATTTTTTAATAAAAGTGTAAATTCAAGAAAAATATTTTTTATATAACATTTCATGTTGTTTTGGTAATAATTTATCGATTTTTAATAATTGATCTATTACCATAATACCTTTATTTTTTAATTCTTCGTTATTATTTCCTGCATCAATTGAACCACAAATTAACTCTAAATCATTAACTAATTCTTCTGGATTACACGGACAAATACCATAACCTTGATTGCCGGAGGCATTGACGGAATCACCCCTAATTATTTTTTTAAATTTCATAGATCTTTTATTGATAGGTAATCCTGATTTTTCTGTTAGTTTCTTAAATATTTTTACCGAATGGATTGAGTGTTTTTTATTTTTATTATATCTTTTATTAATCAAATCAATTAAATCATTATCTACCTTAGTGTTAATTACTTCCTTTCCTGTTATTTTATTTTTAGCGATTAATCTGTTTTGGCCATAAAGTTTATTTAAATTAATAAACAAATTACCATAATGGCCGCTTGGTGAAACTTTATAATATCTTATTCCTTGTCCAACCGTAGGAGCTAAACCAATAATATATTCTAACTGCATTCTGTGCTTTATAAGTTCTCTACGATCATTTTCTAACTCTTCTATTTCTGCTATATCATTTGGGGTTTTTATTTTCCTATTTTTTTACTGCTTATTATACCATTTAAACTTTGGACATCCTTGTTGGTATTTTTTATATCTGCTCTAAAATCTTCTTCATATATTTTTTCTGGATAGTCATTATCTAAATTAAATAAATAAGACATTTCGTTCGGGGTTTTATATCCATATTTTTTTACAACACCAAGATTTATACCAACATCAAAATTTGGTATTTTTGGCTTTCTTTTTCTTTTTAATCTTTCAACATATTCTTTGATTTCATCTTCTTCAGGCGGATCAAACATCTCACTCCTAGATTCTTTAAGATATTAATTTAATAGTCCGTCTTCCATTATTCTTCTAGACCGTAATCTTTATTTAAAATATTAACTGATTTTTCTGATAAACCTCTAAACTCTCTTTTCGTCCAATTTCTTCCTAATAGATTTGTTAATATTTCTTTATTTTCTGGCGACACCGGTCTTGTTACTCTTTCTGTATATTCTGGTGTGGGCATAAGTCTAATAGCCCCCATCTCATATATCGTGGTTGGTAATTTTTTTTTACTTCTGTTGGTAATTTTTCATACTCTTCTTTACTCATCACACGATCTGCTGGTGGTGGAAAATACCTTTCTTCAGTTATTCCTGACCTTTTTCTCCCATAATCTTCTAATTCATCCCCAATCTATTGGTGTTAAAGGAGCTGGTTTTAGAGCTTGTTGCTGTTCTTGGAATAACTCCGGTAAACCCGATATGTTTCTATATCTTTTATTTCTCACCCAGTAACGCTAATTGTTCCTTAATTCCAGGTAATGCTTTTAACTGACTTGATAATTCTTCTTTTTGACTTTCTATTCCTTCAGTAATTGGTTTATAAATTTCAGTGTACATATCACGATTTGCAGCTTTTCTAATTTTTTCTTTCATTATGTCTTCTCTAAGAGCCCTCATCTTTTGCCCGATTAAGTTTTTTCTTATTCTTATTTCATTAAGTTTTGATTGCATTTATATAATAATGTAAGGTAATGTAAAATAATGTAAGATAATGTAAAATAATGTAAGATAATGTAAGATAATGTATTATTATATATAAATGGAAATTCCAAATTATGATACAAAAAGTAATAAATCCAATAACTTTAAACAACATTATCCTTTTATGCCGGATTCATGTTTTAGAATGTTAATATGTGGATCTTCTGGATCTGGAAAAACAAATACATTAATACTATACTTCGAAAACTCTTATATATTTGATAAATTATACCCATATGCTAAAAACTTAGAACAATCTAATATCAGGATTTAATTAAACTTTTAAATGAAATTGCAGAAAAAAATAAATTGGATCAAATGAATACTTGAATATTCAGCTGATCCAGCCAAATTGAACTTGTGGAATCTTGAATCAGAAAAAACAAAAAGTAGTAATATTGATGATTTTGTATGTGAAGGTAAAAAGGTTCAGAATGAAATAACAAAATACTTCATTCAAGGACGTCACAAAAACTGTTGTGCTATTTATTTAAGTCAGTCTTACTATAAAACACCAAAAGATATTAGAATTAATTGTTCACATTATATTTTATTTGAAAGTCCAGGTAAACGAGAAAATGATATGATTTGTAATGAACAAAATATTAACCCTAACTCTTTTGCTAATGCAACAAATCAAAAATATGATTTTTTTGTATATCGATAAACCAAGAAAAGCTTTTAAAAAAACTTTACCGGTAATATAGATGGGAATGTTTAATAACACAAAAGAAAGAAGTAAACCTGGCAGCGTAAGTAAAGTTAAATTTGATATTGATTTAAGTGATTATGCTACTAAAAAACAATTCAAAAAACTTAGAAAAGAATCGGAATCATATCTTCACAGAAATAAGGAACTTGATAACACAATGAACAGAGCATTAGATATGGGAGGTAATAACCTTATAAACCTAGGAAATCCAGATAAACCCAACGATGCAGTTTCGAGACGATTTATGTTTAGAAAAGTTCAAGGTGTAATAGATGATTATAATCTTGAAGATGTCAAAAGTATAAAACAGACACTAGAAGCAGAAGTAAAGAATATTGAAGATTTAACAAAAGATTTTAAAAATAATTCATTATCAATAGTTCAATTACAAGATAAAATTGAAAAAGAAATGAAAGCTATGGTTGATTCTATTAAAGAACTTGAAGAGAAATCTGATTTGACAGACGAAAACATAAAAGAAGTATTTAGAACCAATTTTGAAAAGTTATACACTCAAAGTCAAGAATTAAAGATAGTATGATTAAACATGAAGAACTAAAGACAAGATTATTGAGCTGGAAAAAGTTACAAAATATGTATCAGTTAGAAATCAGAACGAAATAAATAAAACTAAATACTGAAACTGAAAAAAAGAATCAAGATTTATTAGAATTAATTTCAAATAAACTTGCAGAATATAAATCTGAATTGGAAAAGGAGCTTCACAAAGAGGTGATGATCACGGCACAGCATTAGATAACCTTAAAAAGAGCTTAATTCTAAATAGAAACTTTAAGAAACAACTTCGGATCTTGATTAGTACTGTTGACACACGTCATAATTTAAAGTACGCGGAATTAAGTAAACTTACAGGTTTATTACAAGAAGATATCAACGAATTTAATGATAAAATTAAAAAAATAATAAATGATCTGGACTCTGTAGTTGAAATATCAGCTAAACAAGGAGAATCAATTACTGTTAATACCCAAGCAATTTCTACTAATACCCAAGAAATTACAAAAGTAAAAAATGTTTTCTTAAAACAAGAAACACAATTAGCTAGAACAAAAGGTGTTGTTGACATTTTGTCTGCTTCTGAAGTTGCTACAACAAAACGAGTTGATGATTTAGCTAAAGTAATTCTTGAACATGAAAATAAATTTGTAGAATATAAATCTGAACTAGAAAAAGTAAGACGTGAAGTGTTTCTTTTTGAATATTATAATAGCAAACAGTTACATGTAGATTATATTGTGGGGGGAAAATATGACATTGAAGATAAAACAGTTACAACAAAATGTATTAAATACCACAAATTTATTTGCATTATTTGGAATACGAGTTAATAAGATAACAGATTATAAAAGTTTTATTAAAACAGATCATAAATATAATGATCCCGAGGATATGAAGCGAGTGTATTTCGAGTTCAACTAGCTGGGGATTATATAATTGAAGTCAACATTATCGTTGGTTCACCCCTGTGATAGTAATGTTGTTATCCATTTTTCATTGTGGAGCGAGTCTGATTTAGTTGGACGTGAGATGAATTTCAATGTTTCCAAGAAAATTGAAATTAATTTCAGCAAAGGAACATTGTTTACAATTCATCTTGGATGATTCCAGGAATTCATATACTATAGAACAGAAGTTATGCAAGATTCTATCTAGTTAACTAAAACTTTAATCAAAACTTTAATGATTACTTTGTTTTTATTTAACTGGAATAATTATATAATGGGAATATTCAATATATAAACGAAAAAGTAAGTAAAATACGACAACAGATAATAAGAAAACCTCCATTGTTCTTAACATGTTATACTGAAGATACTGATAGTGGATTATTTCAATGGAAAACTGTAAATGCTAGTCCTGGTTTAGTTCAAAATGGTAATAATGCAAGAATCAAGCATGATTTATTTTAATTATTCTTGTTGATGCAATTAAATTAGATAAAGGAGAAGCTAAATTACAACTAAAAAATAAAGAAAATGTAATTCTTCAAGTTACAATGCAAAACACAAAGAGAAGAAATGAATCTATTTTATTAATTATGCTAATAAATTTAAATGAATGATATTATTTCTATTAATTCTTTGAACGTTAAAAATATTCAATTAACAATTTATGGTTCTTTTATTTAAGTAGAAACTTATGTTTCCCCTAAAACAATTATAAAAAATCACATCATAAAGATGTTTTAAAAATAAGAAACTATGTTCTTTCTAAAATTAAAATCACATCAAAAAGATGCTTAAAAAATCAAAAATCACATCATAAAGATGTTTTAAAAAATAAGAAACTATGTTCTTTCTAAAATCACACCATAAAGATGTTTCAAAAAATCAAAAAATCACATCAAAAAGATGCTTAAAAAATAAAAAAATCACATCAAAAAGATGCTTAAAAAATAAGAAACTATGTTCTTTCTAAAATCACATCATAAAGATGCTTAAAAAATTACATCGTAATGATGTATAAATCTTTTTTTTTTATTTGTAGGCTTGGGTAGTAATCCCATCCTTAAGAATAAATCTTTTATCGTCATAACATGATAACGACGTTTTATTTATAACATAACTAGAAACATTATGTTTTTTTGATTTATAACTTTAAATTTATGCATACTTTGTGTTGATTTAAACAAAGTGTCTTTATAATTTTTATGGTTATTGTCTTTTTGACAACGCTTTTTTTAATTCCTTTACATTTTTTAGTATTTGCTTCATTTTCTAGCAAATAAGAATACATTTTGCTCCGTAATCCAACAAACTCAACTACTGGAATGCCGGCAGTTTCATCTTTAAATTTTCCAATTACTTTTTTATTTTCATTGAAATAAAATTTTGAATTACTTTCATAATCACTATTATCAAATAATTCTTTATCTTTATAAAAGTCTTTATACGCATCTTTAGTTTTAATTTCATAACACAATGAGTCTGTGTCAGTAAATAATAACTTTGTTGAATCCTCATACTTTTCTTTAATGTAATTATAATGGAAATCATACATTAAATATTTTGATAAATCTAAAATGCACATTCCAACATAACTAGGTCTATTCAATATAGACTTTCTTTTATTTGTTTATTGTCGTTGAATTTTGTTGCACTGATAATGTTGGACGCGCAATATTTTATAATATTTTTTCGTCATGAGTCAATTTAATGTTAACCCTTTTTCTTAAATTTTCCATTGTTTTACCAAAGACGGAGTTATTCATTAATTTAAAGAAATCCTTTTCAAAAGAATTCTTAGACTCAGATCTTTTCTGAGTATTAAAATTAATATATTTTTCTAACCAAGGACTTTCGTCAAAGGTTAAAACTCTATGTATTTTGGTTACTTTTAAACCCAACTGAGTATACAGTTCTAGGTTTCTGTAATGAACTACATATTTTTCCTTTTTCATTAAAGTTGGAACCAACTTCTTTACATTGCTTTTTCCTATTTCAAATTTTTCTTTAATATTTTAACTATAATTAGACAACCATTCGTCTGGTATAATAATCTTTTCAGGAGCAACAGGGTAATCATTATGGGTCTTCCATAATTTCTCCGGATAGTCAAGATCACACTCAACTATAAAATTGGTTTTACCCTTTGCTATTAATTTCTTAATTTTTTTTTCTGTGAGCCATTTAAAATTACCAGATGGTAAAGACTGGCTCATTGCCCAACCATATAAATTATTCGCATCTAAATAAGTAATATACTTACTTTCTTCTTTTTTATTATAATTTTTCATATATTTATTATTAGCCTTACTGTAACGATTAGCTATATAGCTAATTCCACCCCTAAGACCTTTTTCAATAAATAAAAACATATCAATATCTGATATTAAATCTAACTGAATACCAGTCATTTTTAACATAGCATCCCAGGCTAACCTAGGACTGCTAAAATAATGACAGGGGTCTAACTTATAGTACCCCATACATATTTTCCTAAATTTTTCAAAGACGTCTGTTAAAAGCAGAACATCAGTTTTTAAATATAGATCATGGTATTCGCCCATTGTTTTTATTTTTAATTTTTTCCAAATATTTTTTGCATGTTCATATTCTTCGTTGGAAATATGTGTTTCATTCAACGCAGAATAAAATTCTTCTTTGGAAGGTAATTTTGTATTATTAAATTTATCGAACGAATCCATATAATCATATGGATAAACACCCTTTGTTTTTAATAAATTAATTTTACTTTTGGGAAATTCTTCCAGAAGATATTTAAATTCTGGAATATTTTTTACTAAGTTATCTAACGACTGAGGCATAAATTGAAACGAATCTATAAATACTAAGTCGCTAATCATAAACGCCATATATTTTTCTATATTATTAGGAATGACGTTTATTTGCTTTTTAAATTTACCAATTTGTTGCAATAATAAAACGAGAGTCATAACCTCTCAAATTATGAAATACAACAGGAATTTTATAACTTAATCTAAAATTAATATTGCACTCTGAGTGAGCGCTCCCTCTGAATTTACCAGTTATATGACAATGGTCTCTTACTGGTAAATCATCTTTTTTGTATTCTTTACCGCAGATATGGCAAGATTTCTGTTTCTTATATTCGGTTTCATCTTTTTTAGACATTCTTAAATCTTTATTAAAATTATTTCTTAATACTTCTTTACAATGCTCTTCTTCTTCAAGCATTTTTTCTATAAATTTATAAACAGCATCGGGTCCTCTATAGACCTGAGTTGGCTTGGTATATTTGTCGTCATAACAACAGACGACTTTGTAACCATAACCACAGTCAGTGTGTTTCTGATATTCCTCGGTAAATGAGGTGTCAGAAGTAGGCTGTGCTGAAGATACCTTTTCAGTTAATGCCTCAAAATCAGCATAGATAACAAAAGGTGCTGCCAACTGTTTTTTAAAATTTTCAAATTGTACTTTGCTACCAACAGGAGGCATCTTAATAGCCTGTGTCCCGTTGATAGCAAGACAATTCTCTTTATGATTATTTAAAATTCTTTCTTGAGTAACGTGCTGCAAGCAACTTTTGCAGAAATGTTTTTTATGTTGTTTTTTTTTGTAATATTATTCATTAGTCTGTTAAAATCTTTAATCCAGACATAATGATTTTTCTCATCGTTACTAATTAATAACATATCACAGTGGTCTTCAAAACAACTCTTTGATATATATAATGGGTAGACACCAGAAGGTTCTTCATACCCAAATACATTAAATGAAATACTATTTAAATTTTCGATTTTAGGTATTTCATTTGATGTCACTGGAAACTTTATTCCAGTATAATTAAGATCTTTTATATGTTTTTTATAATTAGAAACTCTTGTAGAGTTATTTTTAGCAGGAAATTTACGTGCCAAATGACACCACCTGAAACACTCATTGTCATTGTTCTTTATATTTATTAATCCTTTTTTTGAATGTTGTAATAATTTTGGCAATTCTAGATAACTAGAAGCGGCTAAAGGCTCATATTTATATCTGTTTATATAATGAGCATTGACTGACTCTATTCGCCAGCCGCTTCCTTCAGATATCCAGTTACCAATTCTGTTTATTATTTCGTCAAAGGCTTGGCGTAAAGTTTTTTTTATTTCGTTTTTGTTAATAACTTCTGAAGCTTTTGATTGGAAATAGGCTGATTTATATATTGTATCAGTTGCACTTATTTTTACAAAAGTTATTTTTAAAACAACATTTATTTTTATACCTTTTAATTTTTTAATCTCATTTTTAAGAATACCATAAGAATCGTTTATAGTTAAATATAATTGATTCTTTGGATCTTGTTTATATTCAATTTTAATTTCAAATTTCTTATAATATTGTTTTTTTGATCTCTCAATTTCCATCTATATATTAAATTTAGAAAAAAAATCTTAGGACCAAACGCACCCTCGGTAAAAACCTATATATATTTCAATTTATATTTTTCTCCATCGTTTTTTGATCTTCCAAATTTTGCCCTACCTCTGCCTTCGCAACAATTTGATATCGTTCTAGTATGAATATTAAGATCTTTAGCTGTTTAATAAATAGTTTTATATATTTTTTCCTCATTTGTATTACAATTTATTGCACTAACTTTTCTAGGATTGTTTCGATAATTATTTGGTATGGGACAATCACATAACCTTTTAAAACCAGAGGTTTTAGTACCCGGGGGTACACTATTCTCTTCTTCAGTTAATAGACAACCACATTTCCATTCAAATAATTTATTTTTTTCTGATAGATAAGGATCAATAACATTTTGTAATTTATCAATGATATGGTTTTTACATTCATCAACGGCTATTTTATTAAGTTTTGATTTAATAACATTTCTTCTTTTAAGAACTTTTTTATATGAATTTTTATCTGGATTTGTTATTTCCTCTAAAACACTAGATAATTTTAACATAACCATTCTATCTACTTTTCTATTAACCATTTATATAATACTTATAGAAAAAATCTTTACACAAAAAAACGCACATTGAAAACATATTATTCCTCTTTGTCTTTTATCCGTTAAGTTTAATTCTTTATATATCTTTCAAAGGGTATTAAATAATTGTTTTCTTTCTGCATTTCTAACAGTATTGAAAATATATCTTGAATAACTTTTTTCTCTTCTTCTTTTCTAGGTCATTAGGGTTATGAACAGCTAAAGCCGCAATCCGTGCTTTTGTTATTAGTTGTTTTATTTTGTGGTGATGTAATTCTAAAATAGTTTCTTGTCGTTAAGTTTTAGTCTATTAATAAATATGGTAATTATTGATGGAACAACACCAACAGCTGCTAACAATACAGGAATAGCTGGAACAAGTGCTAATGCAGCTGACAAACTAAAGATATTTGTTGTAATATATAACCCAGTACTTACTCTCCCAAAATTTATAACTTTTTCTGTAAGCAGCAGCTAGTTTAGTTAGGTGAATAATTAATTGATCTATTGTTTCTATTCCAGCGGCAGCGCGGGGGCTACGAGTCCTCATTATTAGAAAATTAATTTTTATTACTCATTTATATAATATATTTTTCAATTTTAAATTTCTTCCAATTCACTAAAATGGAACCAGCTATTAAATTTTTCATTGTAACCTTTCCATTTTACTAAGTTTGTTTTTTCTTATGTCTCGTCTGATAACTTTTTCTATTCTAAAAATTCTTTGTGTAGTAGGTAAAAGTTCTTGTTCGTAAAATGAACTTGAATTATTTCATCATTTAAATCTTTAATAGAGTATGTTCTTGGATTTGTATTATAATTTTATAAATTATAAATATTTCTCTGTCCAGTTTGGTGTATATCCTTTTTCAAAATGTCTTTTAAGTTTGCTTAAACGAACTCGATCACCAATTTTAAATTTTGTTTTACTCTTTGGTATCTTTAAATCACATATAAATTAAAGTAAACAGTACCTTTATTTAAGTTTTTACTGGCTTCGGTTGGTGTATTTTTTTACTAGAATGTTTTGTTTTGTTATATTTATCAACATTTCCTGCAAATTATCTAAATAAGTATAAGTATTATTTGCTGTAAAATATTTCACATTATTCTTTTTAAACTTCTATTAAATCTTTCGATTACTACAGCCTTTCCTTCATTAAATGTATGATACATATTAATCTTATTTTTATTCAAAAATGATTCAGACTTTTTATTATTAAAATTCTTTTCCTTCATCTATCATAAATTTACTGGTAATCGTCTTCTAAAATTATTTTTTCAAATGCTTCAGTAACAGATTCTCGGTTTTATTCTTTAATGGAATAACCAAGCATATTTACTGAATATATCAATAACGGTTAACAATTACTTTACACCTTTTATTATATTTTGAAAAAGCTTGCATATCAACTAAATCAGCTGACCATGTATCATCAATATCATTAACTATCACTCTTCGTTTCCTAAATTTTCTTTTAATTGGTTTGTGTAATTCTTCTGCTAATTCATCACTCCAATTTATTTCGGGGGCAGAGTATACCCCCTTTTCCCGTTTTTTGACTTTCGTTTTCGTCTGGGCGTTAAGTTGTTAAACTGTTGTTCCTGTCCGAGACCAAGTTTGTATTTCGTTTTGATAGCTGGTTTTACAACTAAATGTTTTGCAATCTTTTCTCCAAATGTTTTTGATTTAGTGTTCTTTAAATTGGAAAGCATTTGTTTATCACATTCACTTTTACTTAGTCCACTATCATAACAATAATCATGATTCATACATACTGCATCCAGTTCGTGACAGGAGGTCCATTATCTAAAGGATTTCTGGCCACAATAGTTATATCTGGAAGTGTTAACCTTTTTTAGGTAATAAAGGTAACATGCTTTATGGATATCTAAATTCCCCTGTACTTTTAACAAACTTTGATTTCATTCTTCCACAAGAGCACAAGTAGCATTATCATTTTTCTCCGTTTTTTGTTGTAACTAATGAGGATTTATATTATCAGTAAATCTTCTTTCTTTCAAACAATATATTTTATTTTGTAAACTCATCTATATTATATGTATTTATTTAAATCACACAATGTCAAGACAAAAACAAGTACACTCTGTGGATATTATTGTTTATTTTTCATTAAAATGTTACAAGATAAAATACCACTGTATGATTTATTGTATAAAATACTAAAAGTTAACAATCAAAGAGCAAACGAACAAACAATTATAAATTATTTTAATAGGTTTTAAATTGTTGTTTAAAAAAATATATGTTTTAATTAAAAAGTTGTTTTTTTTTTAAATTAAAAAGTTGTTTTTTAAAAAAATATAATTTATAAAAATTGTTGATTTTAAATTAAAAAGTTGTTTTTAAAAAAAATATAATTTTTAAAAATTGTTGATTTTAAATTAGAAAGTTGTTTTAAAAAAAAATATAATTTTTAAAAATTGTTGATTTTAAATTAGAAAGTTGTTTTTAAAAAATATACGTTTTAATTAAATAATTTATAAAAAATTTTTATAAATTATTTTTTTCTAATTAAATTTAAAAAGTGTGATCTAACTGGCAATTACTATACTACTATAATCATGACCATAGTTTTAATGCCATATATTAAAAAGCAATGAAATAAATTTATTAAAACCGTAGTAAAATATACCTTGTGAAAATGACTTTGATGGCCATGGAAAGCTACTTATTATAAAATAAACCATTTAAATAAGTAAACTGGCTCCTTAAAACTCCATGAAAAAATTTAATTGGCATGAAATTAATGTGCCATTAAAAAGGTACCTCTTAATTCCACATTAATTAGTAAAAACTAATTGGGCCATTAATTTTTTAATACTCTGTTAATAGCTGTTAATTATTAAAAAATTGATTAATGGTCTCATTAAATATGTCAGATTCAAATTTAATGGGTTCGTTATATTTTAATGGTATATCAAATTCAGGGCCACCAAAATTTGCCATCAATATTAGACATTTTAAGATAATCAACTTCATATTAATATTTGCTATATTGATTTAAACTACGTATTACTACACATGTAAAAGTATCTTTACATATGTACTGTTTTGTAAAGTGCTAGAAGAGTATTTGATTCTTCTTTTTTCTCTCATTATTTTGTAATGTAAACACATGTAACAGCCTCGTACAAACATTTGTCATATTGTATCCTCATTCTGTCATATGTTCATATGAAATGAGAAAATAAATAGATATTGTACTGTATTGTGTTTTACTGAGAAGGGTTTCAAGGTACCGGTTTAATAGATCAAGTGACCATTTGGGTAGTTTTAACTATTCAACATTTTTATATTGACAAACATTCACAGTTTTTATTAGTACAGACATTAGGCGTCAGGTGTATTCAAAAAGCAACTGTTGATGACAATGTCAGCGCTCAATGGGCGATTACAATTCAGCTCTCCTTCAGTACTTTGTGCTCAGGTGCATGGACTTAAACAGCTAAGAGCAAATGTTTGAGAGACTGCACCACAAGTAGCTCCCCCGCAGTCAAGCGTACCGCACTCTTTGATACAATGAAACGAAGAAGCGACTGATCTGCCCTTTCCCATATTGAATTTAAATCAGACTGTAAATCTTCACAATCATGTGTACTGTTCACTTGTCTCTAAACCTCAGTTTCTACTCAAGGATTGGAAAATTTGAAAATCTAAACTGGTCTGAACACATTTTATAATGTAAATTCCTTACCCCACCCACTTTCTTATACAAATGCAGATTATTTAGACAGGAAAAACAAAACAAAAACAAAAACAAAAAAAAAAAAAAACAGAAAAAGTGGCATGCATCAATACGTATTTACCCTTACTAAAATAATGTGGATTGATGTTAACAAATAAATTAATACATTTTCATCCGACTTTCATTGAAATAAATCCGATTTTTTGTAGGAACACAATTTGGCAAACATTTGAAAAAAAATGGCGTTAGTGCATCAAGGGAAAATAACTTTAATGCAACTAAATATAACATCATGATATATTATAGACGATGTGTGCGTAGTATGTATTATGATTAAAGCTCATTTTAGAACAATATGGGACTGGAATTATGAGCATTCAATGGGACGAGTGCAAGCCAAAAACAAAAAAAAAAGAAATTTGTTGAGCTTCTGAAAATATACAAATCACACTTTACAGAACGTAGGATTTAATGGGCATCACATTGCTGTTAAGGGCCATTAAGTTTACTCTTAAATGAAATCGTACAGAACCTGAACATTTAATGGGCATTAAATTAAAATTAAGGGCCATGAAAAATACTGTTAAATTCAAACTATACAGAATTTCACTATTTTTATATAAGCCATTAACTTTTTTAGCTACCAAACTGAAGGTTTGATGGTGTTTTAATAGTATTTTAACATGTAACCCATTAATATTGTGAAACCTGCTAAATAAAGAGATGCAAGAATGAATGGGGTTAATTAGCGCTTTTTCCTATTTTAATGGATATTTTACAGGGTTTTAAACCATGTTTAATGGTATGTGCATCCAGTTGTGAAAGCTATATGGAGAAAATTATTTCCGCTCTTTGGATGCCATGCTTTTAAACAAAACAGAATGGTTCCAAGGAATTTGGTAAAGGGTCACCCTAGAAACATCATCATCAAATTGTTTTAGAATCAAGTGAGCGGTTTTAGAGGAAAGGATTTTCAAAAGTTTCCATATAATCATATAGGGAAAATTAGCTCCAGCCCCTGGTGGCCATGGTTTGTAACAGAAAGGATTTTCTGAAGTAATATGGAAGAGGGTCAAGCAAAGAAGATAGTTGTAAAATAATTTTGAAAGTTGACCATTCATTCCTGAGGAAAAGATTTTCAATGTTTTCCATATAACAATACAGGAAAGACCCAGTGCATTGTTGTCATTTTTATCGAAACTGATGATTTGAAGGAGTTTGGTAGATTGTCCTGTGTGCAAAAGCGGAGTATCACTTTTGATTTCAACATAATTTTTAGTTTTATGATTCATTTGATAGATATTTAGACATTTCAACAATTTGAACCAAAATATAATTTTTAAAACCGGTGAAGCTTCCTAATTCATTCATTTTGAATCGGTTTTTGTTGCGCAAACAAGGTAGGAAATGGAGGAAAAAATAATTTTTCATACTTCCACGGTAAATATATCTAATTGTCAATGCGCATCTGTGACAAATATAATATAATAGTTTTTACATTCCTATTATTCCTTAGGCTAAGTACGTTATACGAGGGGTGTTCCAAAAATAATGTCATTTGTGTTTTATTTCGCGGAAATCGTGCCATGTGTACACAAAACCACCTCGTGTCGATAGAATGATCACTGAATCGTAACATAGGTAAATATCGCGCTCACACGTTCACTGACTTTGGTACAGTGTACATTGCTTTATAGCGTATTCATTACACTTGACACAAAATGACTGGGAAAAGAGCTGAAAATGTGCTTCAAATTACGGCCTACATAAAAAGGTAGGTCGCTACTCGGCATGAAGCTTGTAGATATTCACCCTGAGGTGTGCGACATTTGTGGAGAGGGTCAAATGTCTCACAGGACTATTTGTAGGTGGGTAGCTAAATTTAGGACCGGACAGCAGAATCTCAAAGATGCTGCTCGCACAGATCGTCCTGCAACAACTACGTCGAAAGGTAACATCCAAAGAAAATCCTCAATTTGCTAAGAAAGGATGCCCGATTCACCGTAAGGCAATTGGCCCGACTAACAAACTTGTCGTTAGCACGAGTTCATGGAATTTTGAAGAAACACCTAAAACTTAGAAAAATAAATGCAAGATGGATACCCCATTTGTTAACAGATGAACAAAAGAGGACCCGTGTAACAATGGCAAAAAAAGTTCTGAACATGTACCTGAAATACAGCAAAAAGGTTTTTGATAATATAGTTACTGGTAATGAAACCTGGGTTTATTATTTTGAACCAAAGCGGAAGTATTCCAACCGAATTTGGGTCACCAAAAATGCGAGACGCCCAAGTATTGCCAAACGAATACGAACGGTGAAGAACGTTTTGTATGTTTTTCTTTCACTCATAAGGGTTCAATCATTCAATTCCGGTACCAAAAGGCAGTACGGTCATAGGAAAATTCTATAAAAAAAAGTTGTTCTCAGAAAATTGAAGAACTACTACAAAAGTCGCCGCCCCAAAACAGGACTTAAGTACCTCCGACTTTTGCATGATAATGCACCCGCTCACAAGGCACGCATTGTGACCGAGTTTTTGGAGTCAGAGGTTACCGTCCTTCCACACCCACCGTTTTCGCCAGACCTGGGCCCCTGCGACTACTTTCTGTTTCCCAAACTTAAATATCATCTGTCTGGAAAGAGATACAAATCGAGAAATGCCCTTGGATCTGCTGTTTATCAGTATCTGATGGGTGTTCCCATAGAAGAGTATGAACAATGCTTCCAAAAGGGGATTGACCGGCTCAAAAGGTGTATTCAGGCTGACGGAGAGTATTTTGAAGGGCAGAGCAAGTTAAAATGATCAGAACATTCGCAGTATAGGAGAACCGATGCAAGTGACATTACTTTTGGAACACCCCTCGTATGCTAAACAAGAGCACCGCTTTGCGGGTGCTGACGCTCATCTGATTTTTTTGTATAAAAGAAAAATTGTCCTACCAAGAAAGGGCCATAATTCTTTCAAAAAGCAGGATGGAGTTATGTTTCTTGATTTACAGAGTCAGCTGATGATGGTGAACAACAGTTGCAAGTTTCAAAGCAATACCTTTGATAGTTTAGGAGAAAAGATTACCTAAACATAAAACTTAACCAATAAATCTGGCATTTTCTAAGTCCAAAAGGGGCAATAATTCTTGCAAAAAGCAGGACAGAGTTATGTTTCTTAATGTTATGATGGTGAACAACTGTTGCAAGTTTCAAAGCAATAGCTTCGATAGTTTAGCGGAAAAGGTGACCTAAACATAAAACTTAAGTGCAAAAGGGGCCATAATTCTTACAAAAAGCAGGTTGGAGTTACGTTTCTTGCTGTATTAAGTCAGCTTATGATGGTGAACATGTGTTGAAAGTTTCAAAACAATACCTTTGATAGTTTAGGAGAAAAACGGACCTAAACATAAAACCTAACAAAGAAATCTAAATTTCTAAGTCCAAAAGGGGCAATAATTCTTGCCAAAAAGCAGGACAGAGTTATGTTTCTTAATGTACAGGGTCGGCTTATGATGGTTAACAACTGTTGCAAGTTTCAAAGAAATAGCTTTGGTAGTTTAGGAGAAAGCTGACCTAAACATAAAACTTAACCAAGAAATCTGATATTTTCTAAGTCCAAAAGGGGCCATAATTCTTGTTAGGATAGAGTTATGTTTCTTGCAGTACAGGGTCCGCTATTGATGGTGAACAAGTGTTGCAATTTTCAAAGCAATATCTTTGATAGTTTAGGAGAAAAGCTGACCTAAACATAAAACTTAACCAGGCAACGCCGAACAAGTGATGGCAATAACTCATCATTTTCTTTTCAAAAAATCAGATGAGCTAAAAAACCTTTATTTATGTCACGTCTAAATTGTTCAAGAAAAAATGCAAGAGCGGAGATATATCACAAATAATCTGTAACAGCGCAAAGGTAATTAATTAATTCACCATGCAGTGTCGTTAAATGCCATTTATTGTCATCAAGTGTCGGTATTTCCAGTAATTTTTAAATGAAATTGAAAAGAAATCTAAAAGGAGATAATAAGTATTCAAGTTTTAATATATTAGCCGCACCATGACAAAACCAACATATTGCATCTGCGACCAGCATGGATCCAGACCAGCCTGCGCATCCGCGCAGTCTGGTCAGGATCTCTGCTGTTCGCTAATGGTTTCTCTAATTGCAACAGGCTTTAAAAGCAAACAACATGGAGCGCAGGCTGGTGTGGATCCATGCTGGTAGCAAATGCAATATGTTGGTTTTCCATGGCGCGGCTCAATTATGCTCTTAAAACTGAAGTACAATGTACATGATTACACTAGCATGCATAGATACAGAATAGATCAAGTGGAGATATGTAATACATATCTGGATGCGATATTAAATTAAAGAGTCATTACCTGTTTTACTTGGTATGGTATTATGTGCCCCAACAATATGCGTACGTCACTATAAAAGCCTTTACCTGGAATTAACCGCACTATAAATACAAGAATAAACATACAATAAGAAAAGTCACATTATTCCAAGAACGAACCCCTCCAACTCCTAGTTCAATAGGAAACGAGGCAGAAAAAGATCTTGAATTATTTCGAGGAGTACAAAATATAAAATGTTTCATTTGTGTTGATTTTACGAGCATTTGTTTTCTTTCAATTTCCCGACTTAGGTAATGTTTCTATATAGTTCTCATTGATCCATGAAACACTGGTTCGCATGCGATGAATCTTGTTAAATATGAATTATCTGTGATGAAAGGTTTCAATACAAATAATAAAAGACTCACCACAAATCTTCTGCCCTGTATTTCTGAACACGTATGGTTGACTGGTATACAAATGAGTATGTTCCTTGTTCACTTATTTTTGTTATAACGTGACATCATCTGATGGGGTGATTTTTCTGGCCCACGCATGTAAGTGGAAACAAACACTTATAACATTAGTCATTTGTAATCGTCACTAATCGACATAAGTCATGTGCATCAACCGAGTGTTTGCTAACGAAGAAAAAAGAGGAAGGAAACAATTTTTTGAGGATCAAATACAATTTGAGCCGCGCCATGAGAAAACCAACATAGTTGCTTTGCGACCAGCATGGATCCAGACCAGCCTGCGCATCCGCGCAGTCTGGTCAGGATCCATGCTGTTCGCTATCAGTTTCTTTAATTCCAATAGGCTTTGAAAGCGAACAGCATGGATCCTGACCAGACTGTGCGGATGCGCAGCCTGGTCTGGATCCGTGCTGGTCGCAAAGCCACTATGTTGGTTTTCTCATGGTGCGGCTCAAATATGGATCCTACTATTTACGTCGTACATGAACTGAACAACTATTTATACTCCATGATGTAATCTGAACAATTGTGAATTATAACACTGAAGTGTGAAGAAGAGAACAAAGCAACTAACACAAATGGAAAAAAATCAAAATTTTGTATCAGTCCCACACCGAAGTTCCGGTGCAGTGTTTACATAGATTACTCTGGTTAATTCCATTTTTAATTTAGATGCGCTACAAAAGCACGGAGTTCCCTAGTCAGTATCTACACTTTTTTAATAAAATAAAATTCTTCGACATATTTCCAGCAAATGTTTCAAATACGACAGATAACTTACTTGAGTCACGCCATGAGAAAACCAACATAATGGCTTTGCGACCAGCATGGATCCAGACCAGCCTGCGCATCCGCGCATTAGACCCCAATGTTTGGAGCATCACTCGAAAGTATTGAATAGAAATTTAATAAAAAGGCCAACAACACAAAACATTACATTGTGTACCTATTGAAATATAGTTATTTCCTTCTCACCGTCACAGATTTACAATTAAAAAGCATATAGGCTATATACCAATAAAAGAAATTAGTCTTTGTTACATATAAAAATTCAGCTAGATCATAACAATTTTGATACAGTTTCTAGATTTTCACTCCGTCATAGACCTATTTCCCACAAGACATCCATGCATTTGCTACAAGAAAACGACTTCCTTTGAAGCTTATACTTGTTTGTAGCTCTTTCAGAATGTTGGCAAGGGTAGGAACAAAAAGAAAAATGGGGTGTTGAATGGTATGCAAGTAAACAACCCGAAAGCATGCGAATATAAGCATGAAAAGTGTCTTATTTTATGTAAAATACATTCCACAAGTGAAATAATGCCCATTTGGGCCCCTCGGTTTATGCGCAAATGCGCTAAAATGGAAAAAAAAATAGGATCAATAGACTTCCATCTTGTGCCGAGTCTTTTCATTGTCAAGTTTTATATATATATCTTTAATCAAGGCATTCTGTACAATAAATTGTGTGATCAAAATCATTTTTATTGTGGCAAAACAATTCATAATATAATGATCATTTTATAAATGTCTTTTTGCCACACGTAAATAGCGCATGCGCATTAAAATTAAAACATTTGGTAAAACATCAGGGCAACCAATAGCGTTGTAAATCCGTCTATATTCCATGATATCTTAAATTATTATTAGTATTGTTATTACTAAATTAACTCTGTGTTAAAGATATAATTACATATAACTAAGGATATCATAAAAGAATTAAAAATAATAAAAATTGAAATTTTTGTCACAAAGTATAACATAGGTTCTGAAATGGCTCCAATAGGATTTCCTTACTAGTCATTCAGCATTTTAGTCAGTTTCTGTAGGCATTATATAGCCTTCATAGAGAAACCTATTAATGTATTCAATTCCTTTCCCAAAAGCAAAATCAAAGTAAATTCTGAAGGTTTTATTAGTTTCTTTACTATTCATTTATAAAAGCATTGTTTGACATCAGAGATGTAACTTTTTGCTAACAAATTCTATGTTAAGCATAAAAAATCAAAAAGAAGCGGCTGTTTCGATTTTGACAAAATGTATACAGAAATATGGCAAGGAGGTAGTCGCAAAGTTTTACTTAGCTTTACCTTAAATTTTACATGTTCCATTTTCTTTTCCAGTATTTTCACACTCTTCTCCATACTTACAATCAAGTTGACAGGGACTCTAAAATGAGTAGGTGTCGACTTTTTAAGTATTCGAACCAGTCAGATACCTATATTGTAATGACTGAATTACAGTCTTAAACTTTGATCAAATAGACGTTTTGGAAGCCAATTCCGAAATTAAAAATGAGTAAATTACTTTCGTGAAATGTCATACTCCTGATTTAATATTGAACGTTTGTTGTACATTTTTAGAATGTACAAATCAGTGTAAATATCCAAAGAAATTATAGTTTGTTCTTTATTACAAAATGTTAATAACTTAGAACATTGTTTTGAGAAAGCGCATCCGTCAAAATAATGCAAATATTTATGCTCAATAGTTGTAGAGATTACTTCAATGTTAATTAAGTTATGAAATTATTTATCGTGCAGTATTTTCTGGATTGCTTTGAAATGAGCTATATAGTTCATCTTAAATGCAGATCTAAATCTGCTTATTTGTTTCCGAAGCATATTTGTATAGTTGAAAGTGGAGTTTGATATTGAACATATCATTTAAACGACAATACAAGCATCCGGTAGGATTTTACTATTTATATGTTTCGATTTTCTCTTTTGTTTAACGAGTGATTTTCGTTTGTCAGTTCTCAGATATTTACATTGCATATACATTTCCGTTGATCAAGGTAAAACGGCCATTACATTTAATTTTCTAGAGGTCAAAACAATAGATTTGCTACGACATTTTACTTTAAGAAAAATGGGTTTAAAACTAAAGATTTAAGAGCACTTATCCAGATATTCCTTGAACATCCATTCACCGGCTTTTACCCATAGATGAAGTGGTTTGTAATGCAATTGTAAGAAGTTTTCTGTTCCAACAGTCGCTAGCAGTTATAGTTTATTGTCTTTTCAGAGACCAAGTAGTTCAAAAGTATGTTCTCTAATCTCTGTGATTATCTGAAGTACTGTTTAGATAATAAAAAGTATCTAGATCTGTTATGTTTTGAATCAAAATCCTAGCTTTGACTTTATTTTTTACATTACAACTCTTTGATTATTACCTAGTGTTTTGGGTTTAACGCCGTTTTTCAACAGTATTTCAGTCATGTAACGGTGGGCAGTTAACCTAACCAGTGTTCCTGGATTCTGTACCAGTACAAACCTGTTCTCCGCAAGTAATTGCCAACTTCCCCACATGAATCAGAGGTGGAGGACTAATGATTTCTATCTAATGCAACTTCTGTTTGAATCTTAAAGCTTGTTTTTCATATGAATGAATTAATCATTTTATGCGAAAATTGTCTGAAGCGTAATGCTTAAACGTCAATTGTATGAATTTATCATGTTGTTACGCTTTCGTATGTAATTCGAACCTTTTCAGAATCTTAATGATTTTTTTTTCATTCGTACGAGTTTATTATGTTAATGCATTTTTTATATTAAATGCGACTTTTGTCTGAATCTGAATGCTTGAACATGTATCTTGCATTACTCTGAACTGTAGATCTGTTGTGAACAAAGATAATTGTGTTGGCTAATACCTCATGGATAAGAGAATAGATTTCACACTTTTGACTTAAACTTTGTTCCCGGACGAGAAACAGCATCAGTTTGAAACTTCTGACTTAAACCAGAATAGATATAGATTAAGTGTAACTAATAGAAAAAATCAAAAAGGCGGTGGTGTTGCGATCACTTATAGAAACAAGATCAATATGCGAAGAGTAACTTACGACACTGTTGAAGCTTTGAATATGGTATTTGGAAACCAGTTTTCAAAAAATTAACCATACACATAGTGGGTATGTATAGACACCAGGCTCTATTGACTGATAACCAGTTCGTTACTGGAATTTTTGATTTCAGCGAAAATATTTTACCACATTATGACAATTTACTTATAATGGGAGATTTCAACTTGCATATAAACGCTGACAACAGTTATATTACAAACTTCAAGGACTCCCTAGTAGCTATTGGCCTGGAATAACACGTTGATTTCAGTACTCTTCAGGAAGGACATAGCTTTGATCTAGTAATAACTGAGTCACTTAATGGTGTTCATGTAGAGAAATGTGAGCCTGGACCATTTTCATCTGATCACTGTGTTGTTAAGGTTCTCTTAGATGTTAAAAAGAGGCTATTACTAGTAGGAGCGTGTCATTTAGAAACTTTAAACATTTGAACGAATCAGAATTTTCCAGCGACCTAAGTGCAATAAAGGTTGATTCACAGATTATAGACAAGTTTGTGAAAGAGTTTGAATCGGAAATAGAGGATGTCCTGAATAAGAACGTTTCCCTGAAAGAACAAAAAAAAACTATAATCCAGAGAGCACCCAAGCCGTGGTTCAATAAAAAATTGCAGCATCTAAAGCAACAAGTTAGAAAGTCCGAGCGTACATGGAGGCGTTATGGTAAAACAGATCAGTTTGAGTCCTATAAACAAGTAAGAAATGAATAGAATTTTGAAATCAAACGTCGTCAAAAGAGAAACACACTCAGTGAAAAGATAGAGAACGCTAAAAGTGATTCTGTATGGATTGATATCTGAACTAACTGGTACCAAATCTGAAAACCCACTGCCTAAAGGAGAGTCTAATAATTCATTGGCCGAAAAACATGCTGACTTTCTCAAAAATACGTCAATCCCTAAGTGAATACCAAAACTTTGAACCTCAAGTATAAAGGATATACAAAATTTAAACAAATTTACTGAATTGACTTAAGATGAATTGAAAAATCTCATCAATGAATTGAATACTACGTCTTCAGAGTTAGATATTTTGCCAACACATATTCTGAAATCACATGTAGATTAACTGCTCTCTAGTATCACTAAATTGGTGAATCTCTCATTACAACAAGGTGTTTTGCCTGTGAAATACAAACAAGCAGTTGTTAGACCTCTGCTAAAAAAGCAGTTCTTGAACTAAAGCTTTCCAAATATCGTCCTGTGAGTTATTTATCATTTCTACCAAAACTTATTGAGAAAGCTGTTCTTTACAGATTAAACAAACATGTAAATCAAAACAGTCTTTTGCCTAAGAACCAGTCTCCATATAGGAAACACCACTCCTGTGAATCTGCGCTACTTCGGTTGGCCAATGATCTTCTAAGTGGTATGGAGAAAAAGGAAGTCACGGCCTTTATTGCGATTGCCTTAAGTGCGGCATTTGACACTGTCGACCACTACATCCTTCTAGATGTCCTAAAAGCACAATATGGCGTCTGTGATACAGCTCTTCAATGGGTAGACTCCAATATAAAGCCTCGTACTTGTAAGATTAATATCAACAATGTATATTTATCAGACCGCCATCTTGAATGCAGTGTGCCCTAGGGCAGTTGACTTGGTCCGTGGCTGTATCTCATCTATGCTGGAACACATTTTGATGTCATTCCCAAATCCATATCAGTCTACGGCTTTGCTGATGATTATATAGCAAATAAAAGCTTTCATCCTACATCTGTTTCCGTAGAATCACAAGCGATCGGAGACCTTGAAAGGTGCGCAGTTATAATCAATGACTGGATGAATAGAAACAATGAAAATGAACACCTCCGAAACTAAATTTATTATGTTTAGTAGCAGACCTCATTTGAACAAATATTTTACAAATTCCATTAACATTGCTGGTGATGGCACAGTTAGATATCTCGGTGCATTTCTTGACGAAACCTTTAACTTTAAAGATCTTGTAAATCGCAAATGTCGTACAGCCATGTTGAATTACCTACGAATTAAAAACATCTGAAAATACTAAACAAAAACAGCCACTGAAATTTTAGTCTTGTCTCTACTTATTTTACATCTGGAATATTGCAATGTCATACTGTATGGTGCTAACTGTGAGGTGCGTAAGATGCAATGTTTTCAAAACATGTGCGCAAAACTTGTCCTTAACAGAAGGAAATTTGACAGTTCTTAAAAAGCATTCTATCACTTACATTGGTTGCCGGTGAAAGCAAGAATTGAGTTCAAGATACTTTTCTTCCTGTATAGCTGTCACACTGGCAGAGCACCTCTGTAATTAACAGAATTGCTTACAGAGTATATTCCTAGCAGACAAGTTTTGAGATCGTCTGAAAATTCTGAATGTCGTTATGCAGTTCCATACAACAAGTGCAAAACATTCAACGATAGAAATTTCTGTACTATTGGTCCAAAACCCTGGAATGAACTGCTGTTAGAACTACGCAAAAGTAAATCACTTTACACATTAAAAAAGACACTGTATTTCGCGTCATTGTTTTTATTTTTTTGATAACTGTTTATTGTGGGAAAACAGCAGGTGATAGTTCTTAAATTTTTGTTACATGTTTTACATTTCAACATTTATATTTCCAAGGTATGTTTAATTAAACTCACTTGTTTGTAAGGCTCTATGGATAGGGTAGTGTGTAATATTTCTTTCTTATTAGCATATGATGGCACTATTAACCGGGGGTTTGGACCTCTATATGCAGCTCGTCTGGGCATACCATGTGGTGCTTTAAGCACTGGTATTCGCAATAGGGGTTAAATGACCTCAAGGGGAGGGGTGCGGTCATGACTCTTTGTTACAATAAGGCTGTTGTTATTATTATTATTGTCATTATTAATATTATTATAATTGTTATTATTATTATTATTATTATTATTATTATTATGTACAACGCCATTGAATATATTATTGTAGAAAGATAGGCTTTTAATCAAATTATTCAGTTTCAGTTTCAGTTGAATGCTTGTTCCTTGTTATTTTTTGTATGTGTTTCGTATGTTGATATACATATGTATTTAATACTACTCTTGTCTGAACATTATATGTCTTCTTTTTTGTATCAGTTGCCTGTCTTGATACACATGTATTTAATGCGACATATGACTGAACATAAATGTTTTACATTATTTGTATAATATGTTTATATACTTTTATATCAACATACTTCCGTTTCGAATTCAATGAAAGCATGAAATAAATTGGCTGTGTTTGTGTAGCATGTTTTCTAGATTTCGTTTTAAGTCTGATCCCGGTCGCATAAATATGTTTTAATAAAATTGTTTCTGAGAAAAATCTCTAACTTTCTAATAAAATTTGTTCGTTAGCAATATAATAATTGAAATAATTGTGTAAGATAATCAGGTATAATCCCAAAAGGGTAGGTCTAATGACAACGCTTCTAATATTAAGAACTCAACCATCCAATACTAGCCTACAACAGAATGCCAAGACTTAGTTGAGAAAATTTTGGCCAAGAAGTAACAGAAAAATATGCTCACATATAGAACATTAAAACATTTCAATGCTAAGAGCGGGAATACTTTAAAGCCTGAGAGATGATTTTATGATACGAATGATATGTGGGAAGTTTTAAAGCATTTCTATGTTATAAGATGACACAAGTTTGACAAAGGTTAGACGAACGTAACTTGCCCCTTGTTATGCTGTATGTGAAAGTCATGTCTGAAATTTGAAAGCAATAGGCTTAGCAGTTTTTAAGGTGTATTAGATACAAATTCCATACTAAAAACATGAATATTACTTCATATAGTTTATGTAAACATAAAATTAACAAGTTTGTGTGTATTATTTTGCTTCATGGTGGAGAAATAAAACTTTTCCGCATTTGAGAAATTCTGCCTTAAAATCGAAAATATATTATATTAGAATACAAGACCGGTATACCACTAAAAATGTTAAATTATAAACCTAGGTATTGAAAAGTACACGAGAAAGTCTTTAGTAGACTTCGACACGGTTATGAAAGACAACCATGTATTTCATACGAGAAAATGAAAATAACATATCATCATTATTTTCGTGTCTTGTTTTCACGCGCTTCGTTTCCATTTCCGTATGGGGGAAACCACTCGAAACATTGGATTTGTGAAAAATAAGACACGAAACTTGAATGATAGTTTCTCTGGCTTAAACCATTTCATGTAATTTGGTTGTGTATCATAAAAAATGTTAACTGTAATATAACAAAATAATAAAAGTATCATGACGACTGAAACCTTAAAGTCATTCTTTTCATAAGCACTCATTCTTCAGTAAAATCCAGTATCAGTTGATTCAGAACATGTAACTGGGTCACAAAAAGTTTAGAAACTGAATAGGAAATTTTGAATATTTGAAAGATTTTACTAGAAAAAAAATATCGTTTCGTGTTAAACTTCAGACAATGTATTCATATCAGTCATTTTGGACATGGCTCTTCGAAATTTCGTTTTGTCTTTAGATGGAAAAAAGTTATTTTATTCGTATGTACATCTTAGGATCGAAGAAGGAAGGAAATTTCATCATTATTGACCTCATATGACGCAATTAACACAGAATAGAAATCATGATATTAAACTTAAATTATGTACTCCGTTTCCGAATAATTTCAAAATGAATCATTAGACATTATACCTATATATCCGTCTTTAAATTTCTCATGTTTCGGCCATAATTTCTTCATTCATAAAGGGGTCCCAATATAATTTGGGAAACTTTTCTAACACATGAAACAATGTGAGCATCTTCTTTTCCTGTATTAAGCCCCTTTGTACTATCCAGTATCCTTTATTGTTACAAGACCGTGGGGGGAGACATATGTTTTTCTCAAAAACAGTCTCTAGTTATTAGATGAAATGGGTTCATGTTTGCTAGACATCGGTTGTTTTATATGTTTCTTTCCCGTCGGTATTCGTGGCTGATTTATTTGGCCATGAATAAAGTTGTCTAACTTAAGAGTAATCGATACATCTTTGTCACCAGTTAGTTTTCTGTTTTTATTAATAAAATCAGTCAGGCATAGCTGTCACTTCGCCATTACGTAGACTGGAATACAAAACAAGCAGGAGAACTAGATAAAACTACAGAAAATGTGGCTAAATAGTTGAAAGACACCTGAGGTACCGCGCTGTGAGAATTTTTTGGGGAAAAAATACGGGGTTAAAATTGCGGGATTCCCGCGATAGCTTGGCCTAGGCACAACACTGGTTTTTGACTCTTGAAACGTATGCAATGTTCTGCCAAAGCCCAAAAATCTTTAATGATGCAGAATAAAATTCACTGATGGGTCTGTGGTCACGTCTAAATCCAAAAATGTTGCAGTTTACCAACAAGGTAGTCAGACATTCGCCGATAATAAAGTGAATTTTGTTGGTCGTTTTGGTTTTGTTAGCCAATCAATTACATTTTAACATTTTTTGGCTGCAGAAGTATGAGAAAAATTTCTGACAAACGGAACATTTATTGAAAAATTTAAGTTTTGGACCCGCCGACAGAGTAAAAAGCAATATGAAAATGATCGCTCTCCTTCAGGTTCAAATGAAACAAGCCACGAAAAAAGCTTTGGCCCGGAGATGCACAGGCTCTCATTAAATAGTTTGGATAATTCCGTATGATTACTCCAGTCAATAAGAATATTGATACTTGATAGACAAATATTTACTGTATATCATTTTCTTGTATAATGTTGTTTTTCAGATTAACTGTTAAGAGTGAATTTGTTGTTCCCTTTGACCAAATTATGCCAAGCAGCATAGACAAGTCCAAGGGTATGTATTATAATATTGCGGCATGCCGTATAATATAGAACTTAAAATTTTAGAGCAGCTGAACAATGATTGAGGGCCACTGAATAAATGGGATCTATTCATATACAAAGGGCCATGGCCCTCTGTTTATTCACCTTTAGAAACAGATGCTAATCGCATTTTGAATTTTGAATCTGTCCATATAGAAACTAAAATATGGCCCCTTGTTTAGGCTAAATTAAAATATTGTTTGTTTCCCTCTTTCGACCAAAGCTAAAAGTCTGTGACGTGACCCCCATGATAAAAGATTTTTATTGCGGAAGAGAAGTCCTGTTGTGATTGCCCTGTGTCCGGCGTCCTTCAGCATTGTCATCATTGTCATGAACATTAGAAACCCAGGAAGCGCGTTAGGTATAAGAAGGCCTCTGCGATATGACTGAAAAATTGTTGAAAGTGACATTAAACACCAAGCAAACTTAATGAAGGACTAAATGTATAATATATTGTTATGATTATACATTCCAAGAGCTTTGCAAAAATGTATATGTTTCTATACTTATCTGGTGTACTTATAAGGATAAAGGTAATTTAACGATTTTGCAGCTTCAGTAAAGATGTTTATATCACAATTTTAGTCAATTGATATTTATGATAAGCCTCAAATTGCAGATATCCTGAAAAGAAGACGGAAAAAATCAACGCTTCAGCAGCTCGAGATGGACATTGATTGGTGTGTAATTGAAAGGAAGCAGCAAAATTACACCAGTGATCAAAATGAAAAACTGGTGAATGCTGACAGGAATGACAAATTAGCACATCATGATGAGAATGACAAATTATCACAGAGTGCAGGGAATGACAAGTTATCAGATTTTGAAGGAAATGACAAGTTATCACATAGTGAAAGGGATGAAAAGTTATCACAAAGTGATGGAAATAACAATTTACCATGTAATGATGAGAATGACAAGTTACCGCGTAGTGATGAGAATGACAAGTTGATACGTAGTGATGAGAATGACAAGTTACCGCGTAGTGATGAGAATGACAAGTTGATACGTAGTGATGAGAATGACAAGTTACCGCGTAGTGATGAGAATGACAAGTTGATACGTAGTGATGAGAATGACAAGTTACCGCGTAGTGATGAGAATGACAAGTTGATACGTAGTGATGAGAATGACAAGTTGATACGTAGTGATGAGAATGATAAGTTATCACGCAGTGATGAGAATGACAAGTTGACACGTAGTGATGAGAATGACAAGTTGACACGTAGTGATGAGAATGACATGTTACCACGCAGTGATGAGAAGGACAAGTTACCTCATAGTGATCAGAATGACAAGTTGATACGTAGTGATGAGAATGACAAGTTACCGCGTAGTGATCAGAATGACAAGTTGACACGTAGTGATGAGAATGACAAGTTACCACGCAGTGATGAGAATGACAAATTACCTCATAGTGATGAGAATGACAAGTTACCTCATAGTGATGAGAATGACAAGTTGATACGTAGTGATGAGAATGGCAAGTTACCACGTAGTGATGAGAATGACAAGTTGATACGTAGTGATGAGAATGGCAAGTTACCACGTAGTGATGAGAATGACAAATTATCTCATAGTGATGAGAATGACAAGTTGATACGTAGTGATGAGAATGACAAGTTACCTCATACTGATGAGAATGACAAGCTACCATGCAGTGATGAGAATGACAAGTTACTTCATGGTGATGAGAATGACAAGTTAAATGTACCTCATACTGATGAGAATGACAAGTTACCTCATGGTGATGAGAATGACAAGTTACCTCATGGTGATGAGAATGACAAGTTACCTCATGGTGATGAGAATGACAAGTTACCACATAGTGATGAGAATGACAAGTTACCTCATGGTGATGAGAATGACAAGTTACCACGCAGTGATGAGAATGACAAGTTACCACGCAGTGATGAGAATGACAGGTTACCACGTAGTGATGAGAATGACAAGTTACCTCATGGTGATGAGAATGACAAATTACCACGCAGTGATGAGAATGACAAGTTACCTCATAGTGATGAGAATGACAAGTTACCACGTAGTGATGGGAGTGACAAGTTACCTCATGGTGATGAGAATAACAAGTTACCACGTAGTGATGAGAATGACAAATTACCTCATAGTGATGGGAGTGACAAGTTACCTCATAGTGATGAGAATGACAAGTTACCACGTAGTGATGAGAATGACAGGTTACCACATAGTGATGAGAATGACAAGTTACCACGCAGTGATGAGAATGACAAATTACCTCATAGTGATGGGAGTGACAAGTTACCTCATAGTGATGAGAATGACAAGTTACCACGTAGTGATGAGAATGACAGGTTACCACATAGTGATGAGAATGACAAGTTACCATGCAGTGATGAGAATGACAAGTTACCACGCAGTGATGAGAATGACAAGTTACCAGGTAGTGATGAGAATGACATGTTGCCAAGTAGTGATGAAAATGACATGTTATTACACAGGGATAGGAATGATAAGTTGTCACATAGTGATAGGAATGACAATAGTGATGGGAGTGATATGTTAACTGCTATTGAAATGAATGATCAGAATAGGATGTTGAGAGACAGTGACTGGATAAACAGTGATCAGATTGCGGACGTTATGAATAAGTATAAAAGTGATGTGGATGTAACGTTCAGTGACATAAGTGATGATGAGGATAATGATAAGGATTATGTTCCCGACCAAAGTGACATAAGTGAAGATGATGATGATACGGAAAAGGACCTTAACACGGATTATGATTATGAATATGTTTCCAATTCAGATTCAGAAGATGATACAGTACAGACAAATGTGGACCTTGAACAATTTCTTGATCAGGTTGAAAAAGAAATGGCACCAAAACCAATGTTAGATAAAGAGCCATCCACCAGAATGATTCAAAAAGAGGAAGCCACAAGGCCTATCCAAAGAAAATTAAAAGAAGATGAAAAGCTAAAAGATTTGAATCACAAAGATGTTTATGTGAAGAAATATATAAAGTCAAATGATGGAAAATCTGGAGGAAGAAAGAAAAGTGATAGGCCATATGACACTGTCCATTGCTGCAAATTCTGTAACCGGCTATTTACACACATACAAGATCATCTTGAAAATCGACATAAAGACAAGCTGGAAGTTAAGGAAATCCTTAACATAAGGAAACAAATTGAAAAGATGACAGATAAAGTGTATATTTCTTCTTCGAAGAGGAAACTAGCAAAGCTGCAGGCCCTGATCAGGTACGAGGGTGACCATATGCACAATCAAAAAGTAAAGATCTGCCAAGAAGGGGAACTTTTGATCCAAAGAAAGTCGTGTGTGGGGCAGGAATTCAAGTTAGAAGATTATGGTCCATGTCCAGACTGCCTAGAATGGGTAAAGATGGATACAACTCTGAGAATTCACCAGAAAAAATGTGTCATGGCTGCTGACCTCACAGATAGGGAAATGAAGAAAAAGCGCATCCTAATCATGGAAGCTAAGGCCCTTGCTGGGGATTTTTTGGGCTCAGGGTCAGAACAGTTAAAGAAGGAAGTTTTCGTTAAAATGAGAAATGATGAAGTATCGCAATGTGCGCAAGAAGATCCATTAATATGCAATTTAGGTGAAGTTTGGTTGGCAAAATCCATTGGCCATAAGCTACGAAGAGGAAAAGACAGTTCTTACCACATGAGGCTTGCAGCAAGATTGCTGCTTGCATGCAGGAAGAGAATAGGGGAGCCAGGTATGGATATGTTTCAGCTACTGGAAACAAAACACTTCGACACTGTCATTGAAATGACACTTTCATTATGCGGAACCAATGAGCATGGCGAATTGGATCACCCAAGTACGTCTGGGAAAATTGGATTTGACCTGGCAAGACTAGTCAGTTTAAAGTATGGCCTGTGTTCGAGGCAGAGGGAAAAGCTCTATGATGACAAAGAAGAAGCAGATGAATTTCTTAAGTTGATGAAAATACATTGGGCAACAAAAGTAACAAAACAGGCTAGCGAACTTCTTAAAGAGAGACATTTTGTGAACAGAAGGCAGCTTCCTCATCCGTCTGATATCGAAACTGTAGCCAAGAATCTATCCGTAAAATTAACAACATTTGACTACAGCGACAAGACAAAATACAGAGAAGTGGCCAAGACAGCATTGCTTCGACTAATGGTATATAATAGACGCAGAAGTGGAGAGATTGAGGAATTGCTGTAAGTTTTATCTGTTTTTTTTGCAGGTTACATGTAATTATTAATACAAATCAATTACAGGTACTACAACCTCTTCGAATTACAAATAATAGTTTAAAGGTTTAATACCATTTTACTACTTCAATAATAAATAAAGGTTTAGGCTCAGAAATCGATACATTGATTCCTAAGGTCAGATTTTACCTGTAAAATTGCCTCTCTTTGGCTTTTATGAGAACAGATAACAAATATCTGTTTAATGATTTTGAAAGGTCACAAAGAGACCACATGTCAAAAGCAGAATAACATTTTCTGTGTCAGCTCCGTATTTCCAGAACTCCTTCAAGGAGTTAAACTTGGCTCTAATTTGTATAATACAAAACCTACTGTAGGCCCCTAAGTCCAAGGTGGGCCTCGACGCTTTCTAGTTTATTGGGTTTTGATGTTTTTCAACTCAATATTTGACTATAAAGGATAAAGAAACACCTAGATCAACCCCAAGTTACAGCTTTTATATATTTTGTACCAAATTATGAATGGACTATAGTACCTCAGAGTATGTATATATAGGTATTTAACAAATAATTTTAACTGTAAGAAATTTCTAATCAAAGTGACAAATATAGACAAATCCAATGATTATAAATGCATTACTTCCATTTCCATACATTGATCTTTTTGCTCATAGGATGGAAACATTCCTTAAACGGAAAAAAAAGATGGATGATGTAGAGATGTCGCTTCTTGGAGAGTTGACTGACACTGAAAAATACTTGATAAAAAGTCAGGACCTTATGTGGATCAGAGGAAAGGTAACAGTAAAAGTCAATGAAATATCTCTTCTATATAAAAATGTTGAAAAAATTATTCTCATAATAATAATGTTGGAAATACGTATACATGTAGGTTTGGATGGGGAGAGGAAAGCAGAAATAAAGTACGGTGAAACAGTGATTGAGGGCCAAAAAAATGACCCACTAAATAACGGGGAACATTTAGATACATGTACAAGGGGCCATAGCCCGTATTGTATTTGCTTAAGCAAATGCTAAGGGCCTTTTAAATCCATACAACACAATTGATTTGTCTGTTATTATTTGTGCGATTGAATGTTGATGGGGCGGCAAGAAAATTGCTATATAGATTTAAGGGGCCACGGCCCTCTGTTTATTGCAGAAAGCATGATAATGGGCCTCGGGGGGAGTAATGAAATAGTTTACACAAACAGCCCTTTCTTCGTCTATGCAAAATTTGTTCAGCTTTGTTCATGTGGGTGTGGAGTGAGGTACAGAAGTCCACTCTATCCAATATTTTGGGGCTATGATTTATGGAAAAGGTCCTTTGTTTTTGGACAAAAAACATTTTGTATATAAAGCCCCTGGTAATATGGCCCGAAATGTCATTTAAGTCAGTGCATGTTTGATAAATTCACATAGTATACCAGTCAAAGAAAGTGTTTACAAATCTCTAACCTGTGTACGTGTCCCAAGATAGAATGTAAACAAATCTATTTAGTACTTTGAGTTTTGGCATGCCACTATGCTTTCTGGGTCTGTAGCTACATGTATATAAAACTGTCTTTTAATATTACTTAGTCTTTGCTATCGGTTGTAAAATAAGTTTTAAAGCTTTTTGGTTCGGTGATGCATCGGCACAGAATATGAACATATCTATCGTAAACATTATTTTTTGTAAACTCTATACCTACATCTTTTCTAAAAAAATGCAGATACTTTCCAGTCATACAAAAGAATACGAAAAAACAAAAATACTGATTTTCATAACTTCTCTTAAGAGATAGAGAAGTTATGAAAATCAGTATTCAATTTTAATGGACATTTTACACTTTTATATATGTCATGATATGCAATTTCAGCGTGGCAAGCGTGTACCTGTCCTAATTCCATCCGATGCAGTTCCAGCTTTGAACTACACTGTAAACCCAAAAGTGAGAAATTTGGCAAGACTGAAGAGGACAAATAAGTACATGTTCGCTACAACAGGTACATGTTGTTTACTTCATGAATGTGTTCCTACATGTTTCGTGAACTGCAGTCTTTTTAGGTATAATAATGCGACCCAACTGTGAATCAGAAGATGAAATACATTTGTCGCATATATGCTAGTAATTACAATATAACTGACCAGAGCTGTAGCGAGTATCCGAGTGCTCGGATATCCGCGAGTTCAGCCAAAAGTTCGAGTACAGATATTCAGTGTCGAGATCGTTGGATCGCGATCTTTTTCATGGATACATGAAATATGTAAAATTCTATTAAAAAGCTTAATTAAAGCCAAATTAAACTTCTTCGGCGCATTTCTTGCACATCTAATTCGATACAGGCTGTAAGTTTCTAAACTGGAAGTAAACAAATGCAGTAGGTAGAGTTAACATCGGTCTTATATTCGGACTAAAATTAATGTGATATATGTCAAACAAGTGAATAAACAGTTATCAATTAAAATATTACATTCAATATAAAGATAAATACGTAAATTTGCCATAAATTTCTTTCCAGCAAAAAAGATTACCACTGCTAAAATTCTGCTAAATATTGTGCTTAATGAATGACGTCTTGGGTATCGTTCTGCAAGTATGGCCGAACATTACTCTTTACAGACGTGTTGAAGACAAACATTTGCTTTTTATGTTCATCATTTATTGTTGCAAGTCACTTGGCATTACAAATGTACCTGTTTTAAAATATGTGTTATGTTTAGATGCCATAAAGAAACTGGTACTTTAAGAAGTCTAGCATTTTTCTGTCATTGTAAGTAGTTACTGGGGATTTGTGGTTCGACCTGTGAATCGTCAGCCCCGACTCGCGGATTGGATCGGATCGCCACTTGCCCGATGATCCACAGCCCTAACTGTGACAAATGATGTTCAAAGAGCCAATATTATTAGCATGTCTTTCCCAGAAGAAACATTAGAACAGACAATACAAAAATATGTTTCTATCTGGATACATTGCAAACAAAAGTATACTTTAAGATTTTTTGCTCTGTGTGGAATTATCATATGTTTTGCTGTACTTTTTAGGAGACGGGGTTATTAGTGCTTCAGAATCTATAAATGAATTTGGAAGTGCTTGCGACTTGATTCATCCAGATAGACTTACCTCAACAGGGTACAGGGCTTACATGGCAACAATAGCTCAGGTTAGATTAGAATTTGAAGTGTTCTTTAAAGCAGTCCTATACTTTTGGGGAAAAAAATGGTATATTTTAATAAATTTCATGAAATGGTTTTGAAAATGTTCTTATGAAAGAAAAGGGCTTTTATTTCTGTTCAAAATATCTAAAAAGGTAAAAGACTAGCTGATATTTACATTTATTTAGAGTGTGCATTGGCAGGTGCTAGGGCACTCCAACAATTTTATCTATAGAAAGAGGCGTAAAATGCAAAGTGTATATTATGAAAATTGTTCAATATTTTCCAAATGCCAATGTAGTGGATATTTCAGCTATTTACAAAGTACATTTAAATGAAAATGTTCTTTTGAGGATTGAAATTCCCTTTCCTATCCATGTTGGAATCCTTAAACTATCTCAGAATATTGTACCTACTAGTTGAAATGACTTAGCTTTTTAGCTCACCGAGTTATGGCCCCTGAAATAGCCAAATTTCGCTATTTTGACCTTGTCTGCACAATTACAGCATTGTTTATGATTTACCCAAACTTGCACACATCTTGTATCACAATGGAATCTCAGTTCCTTTCCTGGCAGATCCCTTTATTGGTTGCAGAGTTATGGCCCCTGAAAGGCCAAAATTCGCTATTTTGACCTTGTCTGCACAGTTGCAGCTACATTTATGATTAGATTTTAACCAAACATGCATACAACCTGTGTCACAATAAAATCTTGGTTCCTTTCATGAACAAGGCAGATCCCTTTATTGGTTACAGTGTTATGGCCCCTGCAAGGGTCAAAATTCACTATTTTGGTCTTGTCTGCACAATTGCAGCTTCATTTATAATTTGATTTTAACCAAACTTACACACAATGTATCACAATAGGATCTTGGTTCCTTTCATGAACTTGGCAGATCCCTGTATTGGTTACAGTGTTATGGCCCCTTAATGGGCCAAATTTCACTAGTTTGACCAAACATGCACACAACTTGTATCACCATAAGACCATAAGACCTTGGTTACTTACTTAGACATGGTCACAAGTTTCATAATTATAGACTTATGTAGGGAAGCTTTAAAAAGTCTTCTTTTCCAATACCACAAGGCTTAGAGCTTAGATATTTTGTATGTAGCAATGTCTTGTCTTGTTCTACCAAGATTGTTCAAATTATCTGCCGGGGGTCAAAAATGACCCTGCCCTGGGGTGGGATGGGGGTCACAAGTTACCAATGATGACTTAAAATTTGCTTAACATTATCATGACCATTTTTATAATAAAATCAATTTTGACCAAACTTGAAAATTTGTATACATGTATCTCATACGCATGGCATCTATGGTGGATGTGTAGACAGGTGAGCGATTCAGGGCCATCATGGCTCTTTTGTTATGAATGACTTAGTTTTTTTCTGTTATTTTCAGTGTATAGGTCTCAAAGATCACCAGATCCAGTGGTTATGCTCGCACCTTGGTCATACACTAAATGTCCATCAAATCCATTATCGATTTGCTTTGGAAGGCATAGAAAGAATCCAATTAGGAAAACTGTTGCTTCTACAGGATAAGAATCTCCTGGGCAAATATAGAAACACAGATCTAAAGGACATACTAGAAGGCACAGATTTTGAAGGTAAGTCCCTGGGGTCAAGATCACAAATGCTATAAAAACGATTTTCAACTTTTGCACAAACTTCATTCCTTGACCAATATCTTAGATATTTGGTATGTAGTATGTACCTTGCATAGAGTTGTGTTTGAGCTCTCTTAGGTTTGGTTCATCAATATTAACATGAAAACAGACTCATTCATTGATGAATTCAGAGCATGGACAAAAGTTGACAATTGACAAAGTGTCCTCAGGTTTGTTTTTATGGTATGAGAGGAGTATCAGTACAGAGGGAGATGTTGGTTCTTTTCTATAAATAAAATCTAGTGTTATTTGATTCATATTATAGCAGTGAAATGAGGTATGAATATGAAACTTCAAGTTTCAATGATTTCAGTTCAAATTTTGCACGGACTGTGTGCAAAACTGCTGTTACCTTTCAGCTACTCTATAGAATTTCTATTCATAAGAAATCTGTGTCTTTAAACTAGTCATTGTCTGCTGGAGAGAAAGAAACACATATATCTGTGTGGTAGATGGATCTATAAATGTCCTCAAGACATGGTGAGCTATTGTGATTGCCCAGTGTCTGGTGTCCTTCATCGTTGTCGTAGTCATCAACATTTTGCTTCAAACATCATCTCTGAAACCACTGGGCCATTGAATTTCAAACAAACATCACAGAAATGTTCCTTGTATGGTCCTGTACCAAAATGGCACAAATGGTTCAGTTCTTCTGCACAAAATGGCAGCAACATTTTAAAGCTGATAAACCTTTAAACGACATCTCATGTACCACTAAGGCCAATTTAACTAAACTTCATAGGAAGGATCCTTGGATGGTCCTGCTGAAACAGTTCTGTTCCACTGCACAAATGCCCAATCGCACTTATGGTGGATGTGGACATCATAGACTTGCTTATTAAACTTGTCATGGTCATATTGATAGACTTTGCAATTTAATCACTTGTCTGGCTCCCCTACATACTCTCCACTTTTGCCTGCATTAGTCGGGTGAGCTCTTTAGAGCCATTTTGCTCCTGTTTACTATGAGGCCACCATTGTATGATCAGTAAGAAGTTATTTGAGGTGGTAGGGTTTTCTTTTTTTTCCCAGAAATTGTTGATGAAGCAGACAAGCAGTCTGAAGCAGACAAGCAACCTGAAGCAGACAAGCAACCTTTTGAAGCAGATAAGCCTTTCTTGATTGGTGATGATATAGAAATGGGTATGTGATATGTTTTCTATATTAGTGTTTGTGGAATACGTATTTTTGCGTACTTTGCAAAAGGCTTGAAGAGCGAATATTAGACTACGCAAATTTATAACTCCAAGTAATGCTTGAATCACCAAACTATAAAATTTACAAATTTAAGACCGGGAGAAAAATTTCCTTTAGATGTTTTGTGAAAATTTGTCCCAGCGAAATTAAAGCTAACCACAGTACTTCTATACATGCACACAAAACTTTCCTAAAGATATACATTTTCATAGTGAGAAATGGGGCGTAATACAGCTGAAATGCAAGTAAGAGTTTTTTTTTCTCAATGTCAGTGACCACAAATACTGACCCAGAATACATGTGCAATGTTTCAGTAGAATATCTTTATAAATGATAAGAGAAATGAACTTGCATGCAAAAACTCTGCGTCTGATAGCTTCCTATTCTTCAAATAGTTAAGCTAAAAAGAAATAAGTGAACATTTCCTGCATTTCTGCAAGTTAAATTTTGCATTCTGAATCTGGTGTCTTTCCACATGTCTCTTGCTTTTATGGACTGTTTTGTAATTAATTGCAGAGATGGAGATTGATGGACAAAGTTCATTTGATGCACCTGTTCTGGCGACTGGAAAAGAAAAGAAAAATGCTTCAGGTTTGTACATAAAGTTTGTAAACAGTACACTATATTGATGCTCAGGGAATCATAATAGATAGATTAAATACTAGTTATATGCAAAAAATGAAAAATATCTCTGGTGTTAATTTTTTTTTATTCGAAAAGTATCAGTCAAAAAACCTTTGTTCCGGACCCTTCGAAACTTTTCGTATTGATACTGCTTTTAGACTATTGCTAGATACATAAAAATCATTAATAATCTGATGAAGTATAGCTCATTAGGATTAAACTGGCAAACAATTAAATTCTGTGAATGTATTCGGATAGGCAAACAATTAAATTCTGTGAATGTATTCGGATAATACAGTTACGGAAATTGAAATAATTTTCATTGTAGCATACCGATACGAGTATGCACGGAATATTCAATATAATCATGAAGTGCCAGTTTAAACCTCATGGGCTATAAAACCTTGTGTCTCAGAATAAACAGTACCGGTAATTATGACAATGTTTTGTTATTTTGATAACTTTTTACAAATAATTATTATTATAATTATGCAGACCTAATTTCTGTAGTTTTTGAAGAGGGAAGTCTCCCTTGAATGCAGATAGTTCTATATTTTGCATGGGCACCTGTTTTCCTTTTGATATATTTAGTTATCTTACATTAAAGTACATGTATCAACATAGTTAAAATGAAGAAACTGTCCATAGGAAAAAAACTATGGCACTCGTCTTTAAATGACGTAATGTCATAAACGTTTTTTTTTTGGCGCAGAAAATGATATCAAGCTATCTTTCATCTTAATTCTGAAGAAAAAATAAAATGTAAAAAAATATCACTTTTATCTTTTAGGCTTTGATTAAAAGAATATTAGGTTACTGTCTTGCCAGTCTTGGTGTGCTTGTGGTTATCGGGCTTGTCTCTGACAGGTTTTCACACCAAGACAAGCCTCAGTGTGTAAACCTGTCTCTGACTTGCACACCAAGACAGTTACCTAATATTTTATATGTCTGTAGTCGTCTGATTTCCCTGTTATTACGGAATTACTACAGGGAGTGTCAAGTGCCTGTGTGGCAGCTATGAAACTTTCTTTGTGGATTTTATAAAATTATTACTTTAAATTTCTTAATAGAATGCCATTTTACAGAGCTAAGTATATTGCGGAAACTGGGGTGATTGAAAGCAGACATATTTTATGATGACATTTAACATTACAATTTTCAGATTGAGGTCATTTGTCAGCATTGTTGATTTCTTTATGACACGCTTTAATTTAATGACAATATAATTGCATTTTCAGGCACAAGGGTCAGATGGACTGAAAAGGAAATGGAAGAACTCCGAGAATATGCGGCACGGTATTTGCAACTTAAAAAAACTCCTTCAAGAATAGTGTGTGCGACTTTCATCAAAAAGAGTCGTGAATGTGGTGGACAGTTACATAGGCGGTCAGCCGCGTTGATTGTAAAGAAAATAAGTAATATGAATGTAAAAGCTCGTCAACAAGATGAGAATTGAAAGTTTCATTTTAACTGTAAGGATCTTAAAATCCGACAAGTTTATGGAAGTAGTTTCTTGAAACTAAATACAATTGAAGAGGACAAAATGTGGAAGTGCAGTGTCAGTTTCAATTATTGAAAAGATCTTTGGGGCAGTGCTGCCTGTTGTATTACACATTCTTTATTTTAGGACGAGAGGTCTCCAGGTTTAATACAATGATTTTTGTTTCAATTATCGATATGTTATTTAAGAAATAATGTTATGATTTTTGTTTCAATTATCGATATGATATTTAAGAAATAATGTTACCGTTACCATTTAGTGATTAAATGATTCATATACTCTGCAAATAGAGAGGTAGATTTTTCAGGATTTGTTTATACTATGTTTGTTCCAGACATAATCAGTTCTTAAAAGAGCTATATTCCGATTTAACTGTATTACCATATATATTCAGCAATACAGCACATGACAATAATGTTTTGTTTTCCTGTCAAAGACTCAAAACAATAATTTTGCATTATATTATTTAATCTTAGATTCTCATTGAGAATGGAAGAGATGGCAACATTTTAATTTTCATTTGTTATTACCAGGTATTTTTGAAACATTTTTGGTAACAGCTTAACAGACTGATAATGAAACATGGAAATGGGTGGCAAAGGCAGGGCTAGGCGGAGATTATTGTCTTAACCACCAAAAATGCTTTTTGAAATTAAAAGGAAATACATATGAACCTGTACAACATACTTTTCAGCATGATCATTTTGAAAATAGCAACTTTGACGGCCATATTTGATGATTTTAACCGTCCTTTTTATCATTAAGTACATACACACAATAATATTAAAGCACATTTGAAAAGTTTCATGATTTTTCCAGAAATTTCATGACCCTGAACCAGATTTTTTGTAAGGAAATTATTTCATGCTTCAAAAATAATGTAGAACACAAGAATAGTTTCCACTTTTATTCAGTATATTATTCCATTCTTGTATTTTTGGCATAAGATGTTTTAATGAAAAGTTAACTTTATTAAATTAGAAAACTTGATATTTCTATTGTTAAAGTGATGCTGATCTGCCAAAGTTTATGAGGAATGTATTTGCTAAACTGCAGACAAAGCTGTACAACGAAACACAGACACTTGGTTTAAGCTCAGTCGAGCGACTGAGGCCTAAAGATACATCTTGTACATAAATATGCATATAGACCGTCCACCAACAGCATCTCATGCATGAGAAACTAATAAAACAGTAAATGATGCGATCTAATTTTTTTACTCTTTAAGCACCTTAAATATACATAAGATAAGCAGGTACAAAATGTAAACAAATGATACCGAAACATGTTCGACACACCACTACAGAACCAAAAATACACTTGCAGACTAATAACCGTGTTCTTTTGGAAGACCAATGAATACCCTTTTAAATGACGCTAACAACTACCAATAACTCCACTCACTTTACAAAGAAATCAAGATTGTTTCAACAACTGTCACTTTTTCTCCATCCATTTGCTTCTGAAGCTGTTCTTCACGAATGGTTCCCAGCATCGTAAAAGGGTACACAGCATTATTTTTGAGCCGGGGCCAATACTCCATACTGTCTTTTTAGGTTTTTCCATATTTAACATATTTTTACTGAATCCTGATATTTGACCATCATATAATTTGAAACAAAGACTAAAAGTGCTTATGTATTTTATGTGTTTCTTTTATTAAATCACCTTTAAAATTGCCCCAGCTCAGAAATAACGCAATGTACCCTTTTACCATGCTGGGAACCATTCGTGAAGAAGAACAGCTTCAGAGGCAAATTGATGGAGAAACACTGACAGTTGTGTGAAACAATCTCGATTTCTTCGTAAAGTAAGTGGACTTATAGGTAGATACTGGTGTCATTAAAAAGGGTATTCCTTGGGCTTCCAAAAGGGAGCTTTGTTTTGGTTCTACAGTAGCATGTCGAACTTGTATTGGTATTGTTTGCTTACATTTCGTACCTGGTCATCTTGTGTATACTAGGTGCATAGAGAGAAAAAAATGGGATGGCATCATTTACTGTTTATCTTAGTTCCTGATGCGTGCGATGCTGCATATTTATGTGCAAGATGTATCTGTAGGCCCGGTCGCTCGACTGAGCTTAAACCAAGTGTCTGTGCTACGAAATTATGACTATGATGTTTTTCAACTTTGTTTAACTTTAGTTCCTAGTTATTGTGAGTGATGTTTTTATTGTTCAAATTTTTGCTGTTCAAGTTTGTCAAATTAAAATTGAATTTCAAATTAAATATGCCAATAGGCTACATTATGAGAAAAGAGAAAGAGCAAGTAACTCTATAAAAAATTAGTTGAATGATTTCCATTCTTAAACTCTGTTTTAACAGTTAATTATAACTATCAGAATATTTACTTGAAAGTCGACATAATTGTTTAATAGTGATGACCTCATCTCAGTAGACAAAAGGAGGTATTTCTAAGTTAAGATTTTCGTGCTAGTCCACTTTATTCCTAAACCATGTTTGATTTTCAAATAAATGTTTACTGATACCACGGTTTTGTTTATTTGTTTATCCAGTATTTGGCAAAGTTCTCTCAAACTATATCTATTCTGATAACATACAACAGATGAATCTTGCAACATTTGTAAGAAGTTGACCTTAATGCATGTACTTTGCATTCAGATGGGTCATAGTTTGACAAAGATCCAAAGGTCGGTTTGAATGTGAAGAGCTTAAATCTGAATATATCTGTTTAGATGCTACTGATACAAATTGGCATCTGGCCCTAAATATTGTTTAAGTCATCTGTCCAAATTACTAAGACATGGTCTTGAATATTGTTTAACCCATTCCCTCATAATTACGTTTTATGCCCCCCTTCGAAGAAGGAGGGGTATATTGTTTTGCAGATGTCGGTCGGTCGGTCTGTCTGTATGTAGACCTATCCATTTCCGGATGATAACTCAAGAATGCTCGTAATCGGCTTAGATGGTCTAAGCATGCCCAGGAAGGGTGTATTAACTGACCGCCGCGATATGACTGAAATATTGTTGAAAGAGGCATAAAACTCAAACAAACAAACAAACTAAACTGGGTCATGTGGGGTGAAAAATGAAAGTCACAAGGAAGCCGGAGTATTCTGAGATAACCACAGAATTTCAGTAAGGTGTCTTACAGGGGAGTTTCTATGGTGATATTCAATCACGCAACCCACAGAGATGAGAAACCATTACATCTAAAGCAAAGTGGTATGTCACAAATTTTGGCCCCTGAACACTTTGTCCAAACTTTGACGTACATCGTATGGACACTTTTTCCATAATAGGGGGCCGTAAAGTTGTCTGAGATATGTAAGGGCCATTTGGCTATCCATATGGCCCTTTATTCAGTAGGGATGGACAAATAAGGGGCCCAAATGGTAATATAGGGCCGCTTTACAAAAGGGCTTTGGCCCTTTAAAAAAATGGCCCGATATTCCTGTTTGGGCGTACGTCTGTCCAAAAGTGGTCATCAGGTGCCCTTGTACTGGTAGCCTTTATGCGGCCCCTTATTGAATGGCCCAATATTCTATTCAGAAGATTTAAAAAAAAAATGGCCCTGTATTAAAAGGCCCTTTATTCAATGGATCTGCATCTCTTTTCAAGTCGTCAGGTGGCCTTGTACTGGTATCCTTTATGTGGCCCCTTGTTGAATTGCCCTATATCCTTTTTCAGAATAATTCTTTTTAATGGCCCGGTATTTAGATTCCCTTTGTTCAATGGCCCTGTACCTCTTATAGGTGGTTCGGTGGCCTTGTATTAGTATCCTTCATGTGGCCCCTTGATCAATTGCCCTCTCTTTTAAGAATAATTTTTTTAACGGCCCGGTATTAAGAGGCACTTTGTTCAATGGCCATGTACCTCTTTTAGGTCATCAGGTGGTCTTGTATTAGTATCCTTAATGTATACTACAGGGTTGCCACGGGTCAGGGAAACTGAAATTTTTTCAACGTCAGGAATTTGTCAGGGAATTCTGAGAACTGTCGGGGAAATTTGAAATATAGGCAAATGTCGGGGAATTTTGAAAAAAAAAAATGAGATTCAAGGCCATATATTTAATGAATTCAACACCACCAACTAATTAATTGAAGGCAGCGTCCAGATATGACCCTGAGTTATAGAGTTAATATAGTGCAAGGTTTTCTAACATGTAAATAGCTGGCTTTACTAATATGTTTTAAACTTCCTCAAAAATATTACAAAAATTATGACGGAAAGACCAAATTTCGCAATGTAACATGTCAGGGAAATTTGGAATTTGTCAGGGAAATGTCATGGAAATATCACGGAATTTTGCTTCCTCTGGTTTGTCGCAACCCTGTACTAGTACAAGGCCATCTAACGACCTGAAAGAGATACAGGGCCATTGAACAAAGGGCCTCTTAAAACAGGGCCAGTAAAAGAAAATTCTTCCAAAAAGGGATATAGGGCCATTGATCAAGGGGCCCCTTGTTGAATGGCCCATTATCCCTTTTCGGTTGAACGGCCCATTATCCTTTTTCGGTAGAAATTTTTTTTATGGCCCTTTAATATGAGGCCCTTTGTTAAATGGCCCTGTATCCCTTTTCGGTTGTCCGTCCGTGTGTCCGCAACGATCTTTGTCCGGAGCATAACTCCAAAAGTACTGGAGGGATTTTCTTCAAACTTCATACACTGATAGAACACATTGGGAGGAAGTGCAATGTGCAAGAACAATAACTCTACCTTGCCTATTTTTTGAGTTATTCCCCTTTATCTTATTTTCTTAAAAAAATTTGTCCAGGGCATAACTCCAAAAGTACTGGAGGGATTTTCTTCAAACTTCATACACTGATTGAACACATTGGGAGGAAGTGCAGTGTGCAAGAACAATAACTCTACCTTGCCTATTTTTTTTCAGTTATTCCCTTTTATCATATTTTCTTAAAAAATCTTGTCCGGAGCATATCTTCTTCATGCATGGAGGGATTTTGATATATCTTGGCACAAATGTTCACCACCACTAGGTGGAGTGTCATGCGCAAGAACCAGGTCCATAGGTCTAAGGTCAAGGTCACACTTAGAGGCCAAAGGTCAGATACAAGAATGACTTTGTCCGAAGCATTTCTTCTTCATGCATGGAGGGATTTTGATGTAACTTGGCACAATTATACACCATCATGAGACGAAGTGTCATGCACAGTTCCCTTCTTTAGAATTACTTCCCTTTGTTGTTACTTTAGATAGCTTTTATTGTAACTTTTTCATTACTAGTCGTAGGGAAAAATCGAGACCACTTTTCTGTAGTACAACATGCATGCTACATCCTATCTCTACCTGGTAAAGATTTTTATGTGGACTTACAATTTTTTTTTTTTTTTTTTTTTTTTTTTTAAGATTAACTTCCCTTAGTTGTTACTTTAAATAACTTATATTGTAACATTTTTATAATTGACCGTAGGGAAAAAACAAGACCATTTTTCTGTGGTACAACATAGATGTTACTTTCCAATTTTAGGTGTATTTTAAGGTATCTCTACCTGGTGAGGAGGGTTTTTTTTTGGACTTAGAAAAACAAAAGACTTACAATGATTACTAAACAACCACAAAATTAAAATTCCATTTGCAAATACAGCTGCTAGAGTAAAGAAATTTGCTGTGACGGGCGTATATTGTGACATTCTGGCACTCTTGTTCCCTGTTAGCTTTCCATTCCTTCTTTTTACAGTAGCCATATAGAAAAACATCATAGCTATACTGTGAATGAAAATTAATAAAATTTAGCAGTAAACCACCTCACCACTGACTTATTCTTTCTTCCACATCTTTAAAACCCCTGATGTGGACCACAACTAAACGGTTCTTCAAAGCTTTCCCCAAAATTAATACTTTCAGACACTAACTTGCCAGGAACTTTAGCCTTCAATTATAATATGCCCGTCAGGGGGGATTAGCCATGTCTAACATGGCTCTTGTATTATCTTTTAATGGCTGTTGGTTAATGAATATTCTTGTTTAATAAACTGGAAAATAATAATATATATATCACAACAGGGGACCCTTTTGCCCCATGATAAGTCTTAACCTTTAGCCTGCTGCGGGCAAGTGATTCTGCCTTTGTGACCGGTGCAGAACATTATCAGCCTGCACCTCTGTGCAGGCTGATCTTGGTCTGCACTGTTTCCTATTTAGTCAAGAAAATTTTACCTTCGAATAATTAATGGTACTGCGCAAATTGAATGAAGACCAGTCCCTTTTAGAAATTTAGAAGTGTAAAGGTTACGCTTTTTCTGCTCAGCAGTGCAAACAGTGTTATTTATTTCAGGAGGTTGTCTACATCTCCTCATCTGACGATGACCTGTTCATTCCGAAAAAAAACATGAAGAGTGACCCAGAAGAGCTGCCCAAAATTTGTTTCGAGTCTCGGGAAGCTCGGCGACATAGGCACAGACATAAACACAGGTAATTATCACAGAATATTTAAAGATTTTGCAACTTACAGGATAAAGATGTATTAAGTAGTAATGAATCAATATTGTTGCCTACCTAGTGGGTAAAGAATACATTTGTCTGAGCACGCACCATGGATAGATATCCCTGTCTTTCCCTAGGGAAAACCTTGTCTAAAATAGCGTGCACTTAGGTGACGTCACATAGTACTGGCACTATTATGACGTCATAAACTATAAAAGTAATGCATGGAAATACCCAGACCTATTTGTCACTACGATCTATTTTGAATGTGATAGGCAAGAAAAATTATATTACATGTCTGCCTGTGTAAGACAGATGTTTTCCCAACCCTCGGGACAGCTTGGATAAAAAACCTTGCTAACCCGGTTTTTCATTCCACACTGTCCCTCGGGGTAGGGAAAACACGGTCTTACACAGGCAGGCATGTAAGATCCTTATAGACTCAATGAGAGCAATGAGAGGGATTCTAACCAAGGACCTCGGAAAAACAGTCCCACAATTTTTAGCTCACCTGTCACAAAGTGACAAGGTGAGCTTTTGTGATCGCGCGGTGTCCGTCGTCCGTGTGTGTGTAAACTTTTCCTTGTGACATCTCTAGAGGTCACATTTTTCATGGGATCTTTATGAAAATGGGTCAGAATGTTCATCTTGGTAAATTCTAGGTCAAGTTCGAAACTGGGTCACGTGCCATCAAAAACTAGGTCAGTAGGTCTAAAAATAGAAAAACCTTGTGACCTCTCTAGAGGCCATAATTTTCAATGGATCTTCATGAAAATTGGTCAGAATTTTTCACCTTGATGAAAATTCTAGGTCAAGTTCGAAACTGGGTCACGTGCGGTCAAAAACTAGGTCAGTAGGTCTAAATTAGAAAAACCTTGGGGACCTCTCTAGAGGCCATATGTTTCACAAGATCTTCATAAAAATTTGGGTTTCAGAATGTTCACCTTGATGATATCTAGGCCAAGTTCAAAACTGGGTCACCTGCGGTCAAAAACTAGGTCATAGGTCTAAAAATAGAAAAACCTTGTGACCTTTTCTAAAAAGCCATATATTTCACAAGATCTTCATGAAAATTTGTCAGAACGTTCACCTTGATGATATCTAGGTCAAGTTTCGAAACTGGGTCACGTGCCGTCAAAAACTGGGTCAGTGGGTCAAATAATAGAAAAACCTTGTGACCTCTCTAAAGGCCATTTTTTTCATGGGATCTGTAGGAAAGTTGGTCTGAATGTTCATCTTGATGATATCTAGGTCAAGTTGGGAAATTGGGTCACGTGCGGTAAAAAAACTAGGTCAGTAGATCTAAAAATAAAAAAAACCTTGTGACCTCTCTAGAGGCCATATATTTCATGATTCTTCATGAAAATTGGTCAGAATGTTCACCTTGATGATATCTGAGTCAAGTTCGAAAGTGGGTCACGTGCCGTCAAAAACTAGGTCAGTAGGTCAAATAATAGAAAAACCTTGGACCTCTCTACAGGCCATATTTTCCATGGGATCTGCATGAAAGTTGGTCTGAATGTTCATCTTGATGATATCTAGGTAAAGTTCGTACGGGGTCATGTGCGGTCAAAAACTAGGTCAGTAGGTCTAAAAATAGAAAAACCTTGTGACCTCTCTAGAGGCCATACTTGTGAATGGATCTCCTAAAAATTGGTCAGAATGTTCATCTTGATGATATCTAGGTCAAATTCGAAAGTTGGTCACGTGCCCTCGAAAAGTAGGTCAGTAGGTCAAATAATGAAAAAACGTTGTGACCTCTCTAGAGGCCATATTTTTCATGGGATCTGTATGAAAGTTGGTCTGAATTTTATCTTGATGATATCTAGGTCAAGTTGAAAACTGGTCAACTGCGATCAAAAACTAGGTCAGTAGGTCTTGAAATAGAAAAACCTTGTGACCTCTCTAGAGGCCATACCCTTGAATGGATCTTCATGAAAATTGGTCAGAAGTTCACCTTGATGATATCAGGTAAATTTTGAAACTGGGTCACGTCCTTAAAAAACAGGGCAATAAGTAAAATAATGAAAAACTTTGTGACCTCTCTAAGACATATTTTTCAATGGATCTTCATGAAAATTGGTCAGAATTTTTATCTTGATATATCTGGTCAAATTCAAAACTGGGTCACATTAGCTCAAAAACTAGGTCACTATGTCAAATAATAGAAAAAACGACGTCATACTCAAAACTGGATCATGTGGGAAAAGGTGAGCGATTCAGGACCATCATGGTCCTCTTGTTTAACAGATCAGATTTTGGGACAATGACCTGGTTTCTGTATGTCACTCATTCTGTCCTGCCTATTTGTATTTGGTCATTATTTTTCCTTTTCACAGGTGGATCTTCAAATAATTTGGCACAAAGGTTTATATCTGGACAGCATGGTCCGTGCAACATACCAAGTCAGCTCACCGTACCAAATGTTTTGGTGAATCTTTGAGCTCAGCCTGTATTTTTTTGAAGCAAGATAGACAGTTAGATAATAACATGGCACAAACATTCACCATAAAAAACAACCTGCTTTGTGCAGTACACAGACCCCTAGCAGGAAGGTCCAGGTTACACACAAGAAATGAACAATTTTTTTTTTTTTTTTTTTTTGGTGGGGGGGGGGACTATAAGTCTGTAATTGACAGTAATTCTCTTATGCATATGTAGATACATGTACTGAAATTTCTTGGCACAGATCTTTCTGAGTTCCTGGTTATGGAAACATCTTTTAAATTGATTAAAGATTACTATTTTAACAGAAAACACTCCAAGTTACTGTTTTTGTTTTCTAACAGAAAACAGATCAATGAAAACAAGCACAATGCAGATACCAAGGAGTCAAGCACAGACAGGACGGTCAGACAGATCAGTCTTGAAGAGACGTCACACATGGCTGGGGAACCACCAAGAATTCCACCTCTGCCGGACGTCAGTCTCTTCATGTCAGGTTTGTGTCATTATGTCAGAAATCGTCATTATGTCAGGCTTGTGTCTTTATGTCAAAAATTGTCATTATGTCAGGCTTGTGGTATTTTATCAGAGATGCATACCTGAAGCATGTCTTTTCAAAAGTTATATCATGGCTCCCAAGCTTACACAAAAGCTACTGATACTTTGAAATCATTTAATTTCAACAGTGCAAAATTTTGTGGTTTTTGGTAAAAAATGGCGATTTTTTGGAATGAGAATTCATGGATTTTGGCTTTTGAAAATAAATTGAACAGAAGTTTTGTTTGTTGGATTTGAAATTTGTGCATTAATGAAACTAGGAAATCCACAAAAATCATTCCTCTGCGAAAATGAATGATTTCACAGTATAAGCTCATCACTCTTGCTCAAATCAGATTAACTGGCAGTTTATATTCCAAAAATATTATGTAACTTATAAAAGACTTCTTTTTCAGTACATTCAGTTGCTGACCTTTTTATTGTTCAGGAGCCTCTGTGACCGAGTCGTTAAGGTCACTGACTCCAAATCACTTGCCCCTCGCCTATGTGGAGCTGCACTCATCGTGTTGATTCTTCATGTGAGGAAGGCATCCAACTGGTTTACGGAAGGTCAGTGGTTCTACCAGAGCAAGAAAGTAGCCATATGACCTGTATTTGTGTTGGTGAGACATAAAACCCAACAAAAACAACTTTTATTGTGCAAGGTCTAGAAACTATTCTGAATAGCTATGTGGTGGAAAACAGTCAATAGTTATACAAGGCAATCAAATCAAAATGAAATGTTAGCATATCAATATTCTCTAATTAGATTGGTTTCATCCTAAAATTTAAGAGAATTTCTCTTCAAAATTTAAAAGTTGGAACTGTTGAACTGATACTTGGCAACATTTTCTGGTACTGAATGAGATTTAATTGAAAGAATTTGTTTTAAAACAGCTGTGGGGATAAGTTTACTGGCAATATTAAAATGTAATTAAATATTTATATTGTAATTAATTTAGAATGATTCATTTTACAGTGTATACATTTGATTATGTCAATAAAGACCACCTTTTAAAATGTTTAAGATGAGCTATTAGTATAGGCAGATGGTCTGTCATTTTTCGTATGTCATCAACTTTTTAGCTCACCTGAGCACAAAGTGCTGAAGGGTAGCTTTTGTAATCGCCCTGTGTCCATCGTTGTCAGTCGTCCGTCGTCAACAGTTTGACTGTTAACACTCTAGAGGTCACAATTTTGGCCCAATCTTTAGGAAACTTGGTCAGAATGTTACCCTTAATAAAATCTTGGACGAGTTCAATATTGGGTCATCCGGGGTCAAAAACTAGGTCACCAGGTCAAATCAAAGGAAAGGCTTGTTAACACTCTTGAGGTCACAATTTTGGCCCCAATCTTTATGAAACCCTTTGGGCAAATGTTACCCTCAATAAAATCTTGGAAGAGTTTTGATATTGGGTCATTGGGTTTTAAAAACTAGGCCAAACCCGGTCAAATCAAAAGGGAAAAACTTGTTAACACTGTAGAGGCCACATTTATGACTATCTTCATGAAACTTAGTCAGAATGTTGATCTTGATGATCTTTAGGGTTTGTTCAAATCTGGGTCATGTGGGTTCAAAAACTAGGTCTCCAGGTCAAATCAAATGAAAACCTTGTTAACACTCTAGAGGCTACATTTATGACCATATATTAAGGAAACTTTTTCAGAATATTAATCTTGATGATCTTTAGGTCCAGTTCAGATCTAGGTCAGGTGGGGTCAAAAACTAGGTCACCAGTTCAAATCAAAGGAAAAGCTAGTTAACACTCTAGAGGCCACATTTATGACCATATCTAAATGAAACTTGGTTAGAATGTTAATTTTGATGATTTATAGGTGAAGTTCAAATCTGGGTCATGTGGGGTCAAGTTTTGTTTTTTTGATTGGTCAATTTCCCTCAAAGTTATTGCCCTAGATTTAATGAAAAATCCACGTCTGCAGCCATTTCTCAGTAGAATTACATAAAACTTGAAATAAATATGAACCAGCATACTTCGATGATGCCTGTCATTTTTTTTGATTGGTCAGTTTTCCTTAGAGTTATTGCCTTTTAAACAAATTGTTTAAAAATCTACAGATTTGTACATAACAAACCAACCAATTGGTAGAATTTCATTAAACTTCTTTCATTCTTTTCCATGAACATTTATTATAAACATGTGAAGTTATGTACCCACACCTGGTCACCACCTTGCCTTGGTCCCCCCCCCCCCCTCCACACACACACAAAATAATCATTATGTCTCCCCCAGGAGACATATTGTTTTTGGCCCTGTCCCCTCCGTCGGGACGTCACACTTCATTTTCGAGCAATAACGGAGAAAACCCTTTGACCTAGAACCCTTTAAACTTTGTGGGGTTGTAGGAAATGCTGGAGTAGATGACCCCTATTGATTTTGGGGTCACTCCGTCAAAGGTCAAGGTCACAGGGGCCTGAACATTGAAAACCATTTCCGATCAATAACTTGAGAACCACTTGACCCAGAATGTTTTTGACTTCATAGGATGATTGGTCATGAAGAGTAGATGACCCCTATTGATTTTGGGGTCACTCCGTCAAAAGGGCAAGGTCACAGGGGCCTGAACATTTAAAACCATTTTCCCTCAATAACTAGAGAACCACTTGACCCCGAATGTTGAAAATTCATAGGATTATTGGTCATGAAGAGTAGATGACCCCTATTGATTTTGGGGTCCCCTCCGTCAAAGGTCAAGGTCACAGGGGCCTAACATTTAAAACCATTTCCGATCAATAATGGAGAAAACCACTTCACCCAGAATGTTGAAACTTCATAGGATGAATTGTACATGCAAAGTAGATGACCCCTATCGATTTTGGGTCACTCCATTAAAGGTCAAGGTCACAGGGCCTGAACATTTAAAACCATTTCCGGTCAGTAACTTGAGAACCACTTGACCCAGAATGATGAAACTTCATAGGATGATTGGTCATGCAGAGTAGATGACCCCTAACGATTTTGGGGCAAGCGATTTCAAAACTGATGAAGTTTAAATGAACCAAAATTCTTGATACAAAGTAAATCAAGTAACAATGGTATAAATACATTAGAATCATATTTTCTTACTAGTTCTGAATATATGGTAAATGTCTGACGTGTTAATCCAATACCGGACAAGAGATATGCTTTTCCCATAATAAGATACTTTTTCAGTGGAAACTTGCTCTGTACCTTTGTAAATGATACCTGAAAAAAAAAACATTTAAAAACACATTATTTAGTAACATTTATATACATTATTTCAGTAGCATTGTAAACCATTTCCCATGCTATACTGTAAGATATACTTTAATTGATATGTCACTATATAACTGATAGTTCAGCGAATATGTCGTAATAACATTTTTAAGACAGTCATATATATTTACATAATTGCAATTGTCACAATATTACAAATATCAACATAGGATTGAATACGGATCTATAACCTTTGTTTAGAAAGTCTCTCCATATACATAATGTAATTTGAAAGGTAATAAGATAAATAATTAATCGTACATGATCTGCATGCAGTTTCTTCGTTTATCCATGTGATATATGACGAAACCTTTTGAAACTGTAGTTTTGAAATAGGTTGAAGAAAGGCTTCATTTTTGGAAATAAATTTTCAGCTGTTTGATAATATAAACTAAACGAAAACTGGAACAACTTTTTATGCGTCAGTAACTAAAAAGATAGGATAGGAAAGAAGAAAGCAAAATAGAAGAAATGATGGCAACAGGTCAGGAAGGACACTCAAATACTTTGACAACCCTTTCTTACCAATCTGCTTAAGAAGTATAAGATATTTTGGCGGTATTGAATAACAGGTTTGGGCTCTAGGGTGTGGGCTACGTAGTTGGCAAGGCTAATGCTGTAATTTTGAGAAGTTAAGAATATATTACCTCGATCATCGGATCCCATTGCGGGAAGCTTTACACGGTACATCCAGGCGGTTATAATTTATTTAAATTTATGATTGAGTGAAGACGAGCCTAACTTATATACTTCTCAGTCTGTAACGCAAAAACGTTTAAAATCTAGTACAATATTGTCTTATTCTTACAATTCGTGACAGCGATGTTCAAAAAAGTCCTTTAAAATATTAATTACGTTACGCACAGTAACTGATTGTCAAAGCAAAATATCAGGGATGTGTATCAAGTCATGAAGATCCATATTTTTGACAAAATAATCATAAAAAAAGGTAACTAAGTAAATTCAAAAATGATTTTTTAAAAAAATACAGTACTCTGCATTTGCCAGATAAAATAAGCCAAAACTTGTGCTCGACAAGGATGGATAATATACCCGTTCTCTTTAAGCGACTAACTCACACATCGTGGATCTTAAAATATCCAACGTTTCCTATATTCACATTTTTGTCGCATACTTGATGCTATAACAATGTATTCTTCATCGAACTATGTTAAAAATCGTTGGTCAGAGAGAGAAAATATAGCTTCTCTGGTCCCAATCAGTTATAAAGACTAAAATGTCATTACAGATTTGTGAGACATGAAAACAGAGATTTGAGTATATATATGCAAATGTTGAACCAGCACGAATGTGCAGTACAATTCGGGCTCATATATAAAGCAGCATCGAAACTAATCTTATTGGGTTAGTGGACTTGCTGTGGCATGTGCGTGTTCGTTTGTACTGCTAGGCGCTTTGCCGTAATTGGTCTGGTATAATGTGGTGGTGATTAAGTTCGTATAAATTGTCTCTACTATATAATAATTTATAATGGGAACTTGTATCCTAGCGGATCTCGCGTATGGGAAAGTCAACTGTTCTGAATATAGTTATATCCCTTAATGCAAATTATCTATATATATATTCAATGTATCCTCGAGATCCAGTTAACTTTCAGAGAGAAAAAATATAGCTTCTATGGTCCCAATCAGTTATAAAGACTAAAATGTTATTACTAATTTGTGAGACATGAAAACAGAGATTTAAATATATATATGCAAATGTTGAAGCAGTACGAATGTGTAGTACAATTCGGGCTCGTATATAAAGCAGCATCGAAGCTAATCTTATTGGGTTAGTGGACTTGCTGTGGTATGTGCGTGTTCGCTTGTACTGCTATGCGCTTTGCCGTGATCTATATATATATATATATATATATATATGTAAAAGTCTGTACCGAATCAAGTATATTATAAAGAAAAAGTAAACAAAATTACATGAGTAACATTATATTTGCCGACCGGTTTCGTTTATACTCATCAGGGCAAATAATAAAATATGCCGTCACTAAATGTGTAATTGCTAAGCAACGTCATTTTTGCGTACACATGTGTACACAACGTTAATATTGTAACGCCATCAATTTTGGTTAAGTTCCGGTTTAAAAATATCAATAAATCTCAAAAATTTATATTGGAGCGCCAGTCGCAACCAATTCAAACAACAGCAATTTCAGTTAAAACAGTGTCAAAACACATTTTCCTCTTTGAGAAAATGTCCTCGTGTCATTATTGCTGATAACCTGGCGACCTTTTTTAGCAAGAAATACAAGGTAGACCGAATAATCAATTAAGCTGGCAATAACTAGTAAGACCACGAAAAGCTATAGTGGCATTCACATAAACCAGTCGAATCATTAATTTATTTGCCCGGTAAATTACATATAATTTTCATTGCTTTTATAATTTTTCAAAGTAAATGATTTTAAAGTTGTGAAGTTAAAATGGTTGCTATGTCAACTTGTCATGATAGAAAATGAACTTTTATTTTAAACATCGTCTGTATTTGTTTCCCCTTATTATATAATAGATAAGAAATAATAGTTTTTGATATTTCGACGACCTTTAAACCAACTATTTAATCCTCCTCATAGACAATTGCGATTAGCAAGTAACATCATTTTAGTCTTTATAACTGATTGGGAGACTTAAATGAGATTAGACTTCGTGTTGAAATGTCAGGAAATGATCAACATCATGTAATACGCAAATTCATTGCCATGTTGATAAAATTTTAGATCAAATTATATTATCCGAACATTTACATGGAAGTTACAATAATTAATATCTTAAAGTCAGTAAATTAAAATATATAGTTGGTGATGCCGCGGGACGAAAACAGTCGATATTTTTTATCAGTTAGTTTGCTGGTGTGGAATCTTGCTTCGCGAGATTTATTGTATCATTGTTAAAGTATTGAATCAAGTTAGATATGCTTGAATCAAAGAAGTTAAAAGAGGTTCGTGTATTAAAGGCATGGGCTGTGCAGTTTTAATGTAGATGTGTGATGTGTTATCAAGTGTATTAAGCTTTTTTTCTATTCTTTTTCCCTGTGTCGTACATTCCCTAGTGTGTCTGCCTACAATGCTCTAAAGTTTCATTTTTATCATAGATAGAACTTTTCAGAAAGGTACATACTATTTATTTAGATTTTTCTGGTGAGAGTGTTTTACCACTGTTCTCCCATCTATTCAAAATCATCCCTGCAACTGTGCTACTTTTTTGTAAAGTAAATGAGACATTCGATAAGGTCCGTTAAGTCCATTTGAAATAGAAACCCGGTTCTCTGAAATTCATATATTATCTCATTCGCTGCATCAACTTCTTAACAGAGCTTTAACACCATAGCTCCTAAACAGAGAATAAAATGTATTAGCTCCTGGACAGACGTTAAGCTGCATTAGTTGCTCAAGATTAAACACTATCAGCTCCCAAGCAGAGGTTCAGGAGTTCCTGAACAGAGCTGTAACTACATTTGTACCATGAACAGGTTTTTAATCTCTTCAGCTCCGGAAGATAGGTTACATTGTCTTGCCTTCTGAACCCATGATAAACTACATACAATTTAGCTCCTGAACAAAAACATAGTTTAGAAAGCGTTATCATCTGACCACTTTCCATTGATTTTAAAAGACTGATAGTTGACATGTTCAAGTTTAATTTCATTATTCATTATGGATAAGTGATATTGCGAGACACAATTTATAAAATGTTATTTATATTCAATTTTTATAGGTTTACCTCAGGCTCGACTTTGTTATCGTTTTTGTTTCGTTTCCGGAATTTATATGCCAGGCACAGGAGGACAAGTTTCATTTAATCATCACATTAAAAGTAATTTTCGCTATTACAGCGTTGAAAACCTGGTAATGTAGTATTAACAAGCTACTCTTGTAGATCCAAGTAATTGTATTGTCACCGTATCTACAAGACAATTTGTACAAAGTGTAAGTCCTCGTACAAAATAATTTGCCTTCAGTTTATATGTTATACATATATCTTTATACAGTTAATCATAGATAATAAACTTAACTACAAGTCTCACCAGTACGGTAGGGAAGACCATAGAAAGCATCAAAAACCAACGCATGAAGTTGTACTTGGAAGCTTACAATATCTTGGCCTACCAACAGGCTGGCTTCAGATCATTCCGGTCAACAGAATATCAAACAACATACCTTGCACAAGGAATCTAAAATGCCTTTCAGGCAAGAAAGGTTAATATAGTACCATGGATAGACCTTCAGCGAGCATTTGGCAAGATATATGTGGATGGACTTAAACTACAGAGAAATGATGTTGGAGGCACCATGTACAGATAGATAAAGTCCTATCTCGTCAACCGAAGGGCTAGAGTGAACCTTGATTGAACCTCTAGTCAGAAGTTTCTGCAGAGACATTGAGTTCCACAAGGAGAAATACGCTTTCCTACTCTCTTTCTTCTCTTTATCAAGGATCTGGTGGCTGAACTTCCCAGAGGAGTCAAAGCTCCCTACGCGGATGATTTGTTGCTTTGGTGCTCAGAGGAATATGCAACAACTGCCAAGTACAGGATGCAAGAAGCCATAGACAGGTTTAGAGCCTGGGCAGAAAAATGGGGTGTTCAGGTCAAAACTGAGAAGTCCTGCACAACCCTGTCTTCACTGTCACCAAAGCAGACAGCTGCTGGCAATATTAGGATTTGTGACACCCCACTTGTAGAAGTGGAAGAGGCAACATATCTAGGAGTAACAGGCGCCTAACATGGAAGGCACATCTAACCAATGCAGAAAGAAAGGCACGAAAAAAGCGTCCACTGCTACGGAAACTTGCTGGTACAAACTGGGGAGCACACGAAAACATACTCAAGACAGTATACCTTGGGACCATCAGACCATCTCAGAGGATGGATCCTAAGCTTGGATAACAGCGGTAAAGACAAATCAACAGAGGTTAGACAAGCTGCAAAATCAGGCTCTCAGTATCATCAATGGAGCACTGAAATCAACCCACGTTAAGGCCATAGTAGACGTTACTGCCATCCCTCCACTTGCCAAGAGAAGAGAGTCCGAAACCTGGTACAAACCAGCAAATACCAGTACGTGCCAGATCATCCAAAGAAAGCAAAACTCGAAGGGCTTATAAAAATCGTTTAAAAAGAGGCAGCTTTATACACAAAGACAGGAAGCTCAACAAAACCATTGCAGAGCCTCTTGGACAACCCACTACTCCTTTCACTTTCAAGATCTAACAAGACATGGGAAACATGACCAATCCAACCTGACTATACATATCAATGTTCCTGGTCATCAGATGAAACGGCAAAGCTATCCTTTACACAGGCCATGATCCAAGACAAATACTCGTCAGAGACATGGACATATGTGTACACAGACGGCTCAGCCTCAGCTACAATAAAAAGATGGAGGAGCTGGCATCTTCATACTGCATACCTCGGAAAGATCAGAGACAAATAGTATTCCAACCGAAAGGTACTGTATAATCTATAAAGCAGAGGTTGAGGCCGTCAAACAGGCTATTAAACTCATTGAGGAGCCTCCAGAGAGCTGTCCCAACGAGGTTATCTTCATGGATGCTCTGTCAGTTCTCCAGGCACTGGAAAATTACAAATAAACATCCATCTCTAGGGCACTTTTCATCCTGTGCAAAATAAGAGTTGTGATCTTACAATGGATACCTGCATTCTGTGGTGTACCTGGAAACGAGAATGCAAAAAGATTAGCCAAGCTTGGAGCTACATATAACCAGTCACAAAATACCATTACTCACGAGGAGAAGATGACAATGATCAAAGCACTGACAAAGCCAAGGCCATCCAAGGATGGCTACCACCTTCAAGACAGATGGGAAAAAGTCATCATCTTTAGGCTTCGCACATGACATAACAGGTTAAGTGCTCACATGTGCACAAAGCTTAAATTGTCTCCATTCCCGATGTGCCCCTGTTGCCTGAAACATCAAATCGCTAAGCACATTCAGGAAAAGGAAAAGTGTGTGGCAAAACAGCACCCCAGTGAGGATCAAAGTGCACGGCAAGATGGAGGATCTGAAGAAGACGGCATCCTTCATTGCTGGTTCAGGGGTGACGGTGTAGGCGGAGAACCCAAGAAGAAGAAGATGAAAAGTAAATATAACATAAAAAGGATATTCCTGCGCATATTTGGCGATTTTCTGTATGTGTTCCAATTATTTGTCAATAACTTTTAATAGGGATATAAATTATACAATTACATTTTTATTTATATAATTATTAACCTTAAACAACATTCACAACATACGCATTTACTATTTTGTTGTGTCATTAAAGGCATGTTTTGTCATTGGAATTAGCGAAGTAAATCTGTACGTGTTTCTGAAGATGTTTGCCTCGAAATGATAGACATTTGTCAAAGAAATAGTTTACTTGTAAATCAAAATCAATCCATTTATTCATGGTTTTTGTTAAACATGTCGTGTACGTTGTAATTTTACCGCAGCATGTTATTGATCAAAGCTATGTTCGTTGGTAAGTCGAGCACAACAAGCTTAAGGACCTCAAATTCTGTGCCTGTAATTAACTCTATGAAAATTGTCTCTTTTACAATGTTGACAGTTTTCATGTTCAAAGTAAAAAATGGATTTTAAAATTTAATGACTTACTGAAATATCTGTGTTATCATCTGAAATTCGGTCGAGGTCACTGACCACAGAAATTTGATTGTTTTTCGCGGAGAGAAAATGTTTATTGTAAAAGACGTAAAATGACGTTGATATAATTATGATAAATTTCTCAATTAAGAAACAGCAAGCCAGTAGCTTGATGCCAGAAAATAATGACTTTTCCCCGACATATTCTCGATATGATAAAACAACGTTATAAGTTTTATCAGAAATATATCAAACAACATTCAAGCCGCACAAAGTTCCATTTTTTTTTATCAATTTTCTAACCAATGTCGTCAGTGTCAGACAACAATGCTGTTTTAATGACTTACTGACACGCAGTTGCAGATAACATAAGCCGAAAGCCAAACAAAATTGAATAGCTTCAATTATAGTTGGTCTATACTGCCTCTTTGGATGATCAGTTTTATTTCCCGTTGATGGATATTTTATAGTCAGTTTATGGAGTATTCAAGATGGAGTAATATAATAAAAGGGGAAACACACAATCTAAATGTTTAGAATGCAGGGCATATCTTCATACACTATCATTTTTTATCTACCGACCAAGTCGGAGGGATATAGTTTTCGCGTTGTCCGTCCGTCCGAAGCCATAGCTAGGAAGTGGTTGAGAATATTTAAATAAAACCTCATATACATATTTACCACTATCAGGTTATGCGGCCCGTCAAGTTTCAGTCAGATTGGCCAAGTAACACCAGAGTTATGGCCCTTAGAAATTTCTTGTGTTAACTCTATAGGGTACTATAACTATGGCAATTTCTGCTTCATAACTTGTAATATATTTGACCTAGAACTATAAAACTTAAACTGATGACTATAATGTGGTTGAGCACACACAATTTCGTCCCGATTTCTTCACTAACTTCAGAGTTATTGCCCTTTAATTGTTTAAAAATCCACAGATTTGTACATAACAAACTAACCAATTGGTAGAATTTCATAAAACTTCTTTGATTCTTTTCCATAAACATTTATATAAACCTGTGAAGTTGTGTACCCACTCCAAATCACCCCCTTGCCTTGGTGATACCCCCCCCCCACCAACCCCCCCCCCCCCCCCCCCCCCAATAAAAAAATGTCTTTCCTTATTTTAATTTTTTCAAACCTTCCATGAATATTTATCAACATGCAAGGTTGTACGGTTCCCCCGCCTCGCCACTTCACCCAGTCATGCCCACCACCCCGATGCTGCACCTCCATCCCAACATTCTTTTTCATTTTTAATTATCCATCAATAATTATAATCAACATGTGAAGTACACTTCAAGCTCGCATTTCAAATAACTCCATTTAATGAAAAAACTAAGCTTATTACAGTAGGCATATTCCATTCAAAATAATTTCATTAGTCAGGATCAACATAACATACATTTATTATGTACACTTAATTATTTGCTTCTTAGTAACATCCTTAACTTTTTGCCGGATATATATTCTTCCATTATATTCCATATATTCTTCTGCCATTCCTCACCACAAACCCTTTCGGCGGGGGATACCATTTTACCGAATTTGCTTCTTTATTTGCAAATTATATTTGAAATAATTTTTGTTACTGGCTGCAAGGTTTGTTTGAGCTAAATGTCATTGTATGAGGAAGCCAGCTCGTGCCGAACGCCAGGTGAATCTCTAACACACGGAATGGAAACAAAAGGCATTGCATGTAAAACAAATAAAAGCTCCTGTATAAGTATATAAAAAACAAACCATAAGAACCAAAAAGGAACGACTCAATGCCTTTGCAGAAGACAGAGGATCAAGAGAAACACCCTTAAGAGTCCGGCGAAAAACAACAAATGCAATTGTAGTTGTCTTGTCTGAGATAATTCGGAAACTATCTTTGGCCCAAATTTGGCCCAAATTTGCCCCAAAATGCCATAAAAAGCAAAACCAATTGAAAGGATACTAGGACGTAACTCGGCAAGCACTCTTATATCAATCATGCTATAAAAGTGCCAGTTATGTGTAATATTTCATGGTTATATGTCGCTCAATGTAATATAAAAATAGACGTTTTCAAAATAGTATCAGAAACTGTTAAACTATCTCAGCTATTTGTGCACATTTTTAAAACAATAATGTTGACAATTATCGCAGTGAAAGTTAACTCAATTACATATTCTTGTATAAAGCTTGGTATTTTGATTTTGTAGCTTCTGAGGGTCAGCATCCAGTATCATCTCACGAGTAACAGATCCCATGTTGCATACTACCTTTCTAATGATGTTCCACCAAACACCAAATGACAGACAGTCGTATTCATTTATACAGACGAGCTTACAACTAGCTACTGTGTCAGCTGTATATTCAAACGCTACATCCCGCCCGCTTAGCTCAGTAGGTAAGAGCGTTGGTCTACGGATCGCGGGGTCGCGAGTTCGATCCTCGGGCGGGGCGTATGTTCTCCGTGATTATTTGATAAACGACATTGTGTCTGAAATCATTAGTCCTCCACCTCTGATAATTTATGTGGGGAAGTTGGCAGTTACTTGCGGAGAACAGGTTTGTACTGGTACAGAATCCAGGAACACTGGTTAGATTAACTGCCCGCCGTTACATGACAGAAATACTGTTGAAAACGGCGTTAAACCCAAAACAAACAAACAAACATCGTTATAATCTATGATAGCAAGGGCATCAAACACTTTGAAGTCAGTTGAGATAGACTCACACACTGTAATATGTAATAATAATGTTCACTTCTGATGTTTGCATATATATGTAAAACATGGTTAATTATAATCTTCAATATGCAAATAAAATAAAAATACATATATAATCTAAGCTTTCTTATTACTGATATGCAAATAATGTTACAATAAAAATGAATGACTATACAAAGTACAGGATATCAAGGGTAGTCGAGCATCTTATCATCGAGTTCACAGTGTAATGTTTTGGTTACAGAATGGTACAGTACAGAGTGGCCAACCCACGTGTCTGTTTTGATATTATACACATGGGTAAAATCGCTCGATTCATGTAACGATGTAATTGTAATTTTCTTGTTGCACGATCAATTTAAATTGAATAAAACGCGTCGAAGACAGGTAAACGAGTTTTAAAAATCTAAATTAGTCTTTCACAATATTACTTTATGTACCTTTTGTACAGTCTTTCATGCTGGCATTATACCGATACAGTCGATACAAAAACATTTTCCTTCGATGCAGATTCCCTCCGTCTCTATACAGTCCAAATTACTTGAGCACTTCTTTCCAACTGTAGGTGCTAAAAAGCAGTAGTGTACACACTTTTGAATATTAGACAAATATACAAAAAAAACTCAACTTCATATTAACAGATTACTAATGCAGCAGTATGTTCGTAATTTAAGCCATGTTTTACACTTTGGTAAAGGAAGTTTGTAACAGTTTCAAAAATGATAAGTTAAATTTGAATATTAACTTTTGGCAAAGTATATGCGAACAATGTACACCATGTGCATAATTCAATGCTTTGGTAAATGTTCTTAAACGACGAATGTACAGAACACCATGTCAACAGGCCACATGACCAAAGCAATATAATATTTCCTTTTCGTCGATAGAACGGATGGGGTTTCATAAAACGGGAAGAGCGGGAGCTGTATAATACTACATTTTCATCGAATGTACGGATTGGATGTTCTTGCATACCAGACGGGGGTTTCCGGTATTTTTTATCGGTGCTGGAAAATCCATCTTACACCCGGGGTGTAAGATGACTCTCGTGCTGTAAATGACGTATTACGAAGTACATATATGTAGCAATTTACATTTTATTTCATAAAAACGGAATAAAAATCCGATGCATTGACAGTTCCTCTTGTTTACTTATAGTACATTTCTCGATTAAAAAACGTTATTATATCAAAAATTCATAACGTTACGCTGCAACCGATAAAACAAAACCGAAAGTAAACATTGTTATTTGTCTTTGAAACATCATGACGCGCTTTGTTTAAGTAAGCAGCTAGAAGAAATAGTTCTAAAAAGAAAGCCGTTCGTTTGATTTAATTTCTATCTTTATTTCTTTAATATGGTATGCAAGAAAAAGATTCTGTCACCGGTTGTAGGTGCAGATGGAAATATCCGGCTCTCAGCTGGAGCCTCGTAACCGCCTAAACAGTTACCCTCGAAGCCGGAAATTCCCATCTGCACCCACAACCGGTGAAAGAATCTTATATAATAAAGCAGGAAAAATGGAAGCAGTATAATGCTACCTTTTCTTTAAAAGTACGGATCTGGTATCATAAAAAGGGGATAAAGGTAACAGCATATAATACTTACTTCGAACAGTGTTAGCAAAGTCATTCCAAACTCCTGTGGTCAGACATTTGACGACAACGGTTTTGTATTTAATATGTTTCCCAACATCTTTCTGGTTTCCACGTATTGGATCATGCTCATAGACAGAACTATTTACGCATTCTTAAACAATAGATCTTGTTATACAACGGAGACAAATAAAGACCACTTTTTCCATGTGATAAAATTAGAAAATAAGATAGTTTGACCTATGAAGCTTATTCTAAGACTGTTTAATTTGAGTTCAGCTCACTTCGGAAAACTTGCTTTTGAATTTGGTCTTTTAGATACTTAATGTTTTACTTTTTATAGATATTTTGTTTTCATCTGTCGGATAATAATTGGTGATTCAAACCTGTACAATTAGTTATGATATTTTATTATTTGATAAAATATTTATTAAAGAAGAAAAGTATTTTGGTTTGTAATTCTGTTCCGTGACAAATTTTAACAGGAACGTCAAATATTTGTTTGACTTAAAAATCGCTGTGCGGTTGGAGTGCAAGAAAGTCGATTCAAACTGCTTAGTTAACCTTTTCTGTGTCATTATAGTTTTCAAACCGATTGTGTTTACAATACTAGCATAGAATTATTAATTAATGTTGTACTTGTATAATCGTTTATCAAATATTCAATTTTGTGATGTCATTCATATATGTAATGGTATATTTAAATCACATTATGGTATCAGACACTATAGATGGATTTACAACTGGCGCGATCCTTAGCAACGGAAGAAATTTTTTACGTATGCGCACTCTACGTAGGGCAAAAAGACATGACCGCACAATATAAATTACGCTAAAGTTAGATCACATTTCACTCTGTTCAATCAATATGAGTCTGTATTATGATAGATTACCAGTGCAGGACAAAGGAAAATATACGTAAATCTTTGAACATTCACAACTGTCTTGCTGAAAATGAGATACTTCAACTAAGCGCATTATAACTGATGATTAGAGATTTGTAATGAACAGATGCTAAACTAGTTTCAGCAATATTGATCTTTCATCTCGACAAATTTAGCTTAAAGAAAAATAAAAAAAAATGATATTTTCCATCAGTACATAAAGTTTATAGATGTATGGACATTTTCACATGATGACGAACTTAAAAATTAAAAGTTTAAATACGAGAAGTTGAAGTATAGACAAAGATCTAAAACTAAAGTATAGATCTAAAGCTAAACATTTTCGACAGGGTTACATATCTATACCATCTGATGTACCCCTCCCCCACCCTCACATGCACGCTAATAAGGTCCACACAGCCCCCCTTCCCCACCCCCGCAAAATACCATAATGACAGACACAATCCTTATCCATTCATTCCTTATTCAAATAGATAACTATCATCGTAAAATTGTAATTTTTTGTTTCTATCAATTCTTTCAGTTTAATAGGTTTTTTATTTAACAAATATCGAACTGGTGGGGTGGTTACAGCAGTGGTCAAATTTAACAGAGATGGGGCGGTTAGCGGGGAGGTGTGTTCTACACTCACAATCTTTAATTGTTGTCAGACCATGATCTATTGGTTTGCGGAATTCATTATACATGTAATTATTCTATGAATTGAATGTAAATGATTTATGCGCTATGTACATTTTCGATTATATTAAGAATATATGAAAATCATCCAGATTATAAATATTAGAGATGCATTAGGTATTCTTAAGTAAAGAGATTCCAACTGTATTTTAAGGCCTTGATTTGTGATCTTACGACTTTAGTACATTCTTATAGCCTTGGTTTATAATTTTAGAAATCGTGTGATATCTTTATCTTTGATTTACTGAACAGCTCCGCGACGTGATATATTAATCAGAGTTTATACTAATTATGGCATTGATGACCGAAGGACATTAAAGTAAGTCACATCAGATACATCTTATATGCTTCAGTAGCTTTTATGACAAACAAGGGTCTTGATCACCAAGTTGACATATGGTTTATCATGTCAGTTGCATAATAGTTATCCTTATATCATTTTAAAACAGCAACTTCAGTGACAAAGAGCCGCGCCCTCAACGAATTTATAATAGTTTTCATTCAAGTCAGGAAAATATATTCAACGGCTGACAGATAAAATGAAAGAAAATATGACATTTCAATTGTAAAGAACAAAATTTATAATTGTTTTGTGAGTGGATCTAGACTTGGAAATGCTTGTCCTTTTCTGAAAAAAAAATGAAATAAAACCAACTTCTCACGTAAGATTATATATATAATTATATATTTATCTTTAATCAAGGCATTCTGTACAATAAATTGTGTGATCAAAATCATTTTTATTGTGGCAAAACAATTCATAATATAATGATCATTTTATGTCTTTTTGCCACACGTAAAGAGCGCATGCGCATTAAAATTAAAACATTTGGTAAAACATCAGGGCAACCAATAGCGTTGTAAATCCGTCTATATTCCATGACATCTTAAATTATTATTAGTATTGTTATTACTAAATAAACTCTGTGTTAAAGATATAATTACATATAACTAAGGATATCATAAAAGAATTAAGAATAATAAAAATTGAAAGTATTGTCACAAAGTATAACATAGGTTCTGAAACGGCTCCAATAGGATTTCCTTACTAGTCATTCAGCATTTTAGTCAGTTTCTGTAGGCATTATATAGCCTTCATAGAGAAACCTATGAATGTATTCAATTCCTTTCCCAAAAGCAAAGTCAAAGTAAATTCTGAAGGTTTTATTAGTTTCTTTACTATTTATTTATAAAAGCATTGTTTGACATCAGAGATGTAACTATTTTGCTAACAAATTCTATGTTAAGCATAGAGAATCAAAAAGAAGCGGCTGTTTCGATTTGACAAAATTTATACAGAAATATGACAAGGAGGATGTCGCAAAGTTTTACTTAGCTTTACCTTAAATTTTATCTGTTCCATTTTCTTTTCCAGTATTTTCACACTCTTCTCCATACTTACAATCAAGTTGACAGGGACTCTAAAATGAGTAGGTGTCGACTTTTTAATTATTCGAATCAGTCAGATACCTATATTGTAAAGACTGAATTACAATCTTAAACTTTGATCAAATAGACGTTTTGGAAGCCAATTCCGAAATTAAAAATGAGCAAATTACTTTCGTGAAATGTCATACTTTTGATTAAATATTGAACGTTTGTTGTACATTTTTAGAATGTACAAATCAGTGTTAATATCCAAAGAAATTATATTTTGTTCTTTATTACAAAATGTTAATAACTTAGAACATTTTTTTGAGAAAGCGCATCAGTCAAAATAATGCAGATATTTATGCTCAACAGTTGTAGAGATTACTTCAATGTTAATTAAGTTATGGAATTATTTATCGTGCAGTATTTTCTTGATTGCTTTGAAATCAGCTATATAATTCATCTTAAATGCAGATCTAAAACTGCTTATTTGTTTCCGAAGCATATTTGTATAGTTGAAAATGGAGGTTCGATATGTTTCGATTTTCTCTTTTGTTTAACGAGTGATTTTCGTTTGTCAGTTCTCAGATATTTACATTGCGTATACATTTCCGTTGATCAAGGTAAAACGGCCATTACATTTAATTTTCTAGAGGTCAAAACAATAGATTTGCTACGACATTTTACTTTAAGAAAAATGGGTTTGAAACTAAAGATTTAAGAACACTTATCCAGATATTCCTTAAAAATCCATTTACCGGCTTTTACCCATAGAATAAGTGGTTTGTGATGCAATTGTAAGAAGTTTTCTGTTCCAACAGTCGCTAGCAGTTATATTTTATTGTCTTTTCAGAGACCAAGTAGTTCAAAAGTATGTTCTCTAATCTCTGTGATTATCTGAAGTACTGTTTAGATAATAAAAAGAATCTAGATCTGTTACGTGTTGAATCAAAATCCTAGCTTTGACCTTATTTTTTATACATTACAACTCTTTGATTATTACCTAGTGTTTTGGGTTTAACGCCGTTTTTCAACAGTATTTTAGTCATGTAACGGCGAGCAGTTAACCTAACCAGTGTTCCTGGATTCTGTACCAGTACAAACCTATTCTCCGCAAGTAACTGCCAACTTCCCCACATGAATCAGAGGTGGAGGACTAATGATTTCTATCTAATGCAACTTCTGTTTGAATCTTAAAGGTTGTTTTTCATATGAATGAATTAATCATTTTATGCGAAAATTGTCTGAAGCGTAATGCTTAAACGTCAATTGTATGAATTTATCATGTTGTTACGCTTTCGTATGTAATTCGAACCTTTTCAGAATCTTAATGATTTTTTTTTTCATTCGTAGGAGTTTATTGTGTTAATGCATTTTTTATATTAAATGCGACTTTTGTCTGAATCTGAATGCTTGAACATGTATCTTGCATTACTCTGAACTGTAGATCTGTTGTGAACAAAGATAATTGTGTTGGCTAATACCTCAGGGATAAGAGAATAGATTTCACACTTTTGACTTAAACGTTGTTCCCGGACGAGAAACAGCATCAGTTTGAAACTTCTGACTTAAACCAGAATAGATATAAATCAAGTGTAACTAATAGAAAAAATCAAAAAGGCGGTGGTGTTGCGATCACTTATAGAAACAAGATCAATATGCGAAGAGTAACTTACGGCACTTTTGAAGCTTTGAATATGGTATTTGGAAACCAGTTTTCAAAACTTTAACCATACACATAGTTGGTATGTATAGACACCAGACTCTATTGACTGATAACCAGTTCGTTACTGAATTTTTTGATTTCAGCGAAATTATTTTACTACATTATGACAATTTACTTATAATGGGAGATTTCAACTTGCATATAAACGTTGACAACAGTTCTATTACAAACTTCAAGGACTCCCTAGTAGCTATGCGCCTGGAATAACACGTTGATTTCAGTACTCTTCAGGAAGGACATAGCTTTGATCTAGTAATAACTGAGTCACTTAATGGTGTTCATGTAGAGAAATGTGAGCCTGGACCATTTTCATCTGATCACTGTGTTGTTAAGGTTCTCTTAGATGTTAAAAAGAGGCTATTACTAGTAGGAGCGTGTCATTTAGAAACTTTAAACTTTTGAACGAATCAGAATTTTCCAGCGACCTAAGTGCAATAAACGTTGATTCACAGATTATAGACAAGTTTGTGAAAGAGTTTGAATCGGAAATAGAGGATGTCCTGAATAAGAACGTTCTCCTGAAAGAACAAAAAAACTATAATTCAGAGAGCACCCAAGCCGTGGTTCAATAAAAAATTGCAGCATCTAAAGCAACAAGTTAGAAAGTCCGAGCGTACATGGAGGCGTTATGGTACAACAGATCAGTTTGAGTCCTATAAATAAGTAAGAAATGAATAGAATTTTGAAATCAAACGTCGTCAAAAGAGAAACACACTCAGTGAAAAGATAGAGAACGCTAAAAGTGATTCTGTATGGATTGATATCTGAACTAACTGGTACCAAATCAGAAAACCCACTGCCTCAAGGAGAGTCTAATAATTCATTGGCCGAAAAACATGCTGACTTTTTCATGGCAAAAATCTCAAAAATACGTCAATCCCTAAGTGAATACCAAAACTTTGAACCTCAAGTATAAAGGATATACAAAATTTAAACAAATTTACTGAATTGACTTAAGATAAATTGAAAAATCTCATCAATGAATTGAATACTACGTCTTCAGAGTTAGATATTTTGCCAACACATATTCTGAAATCACATGTAGATGAACTGCTCTCTAATATCATTAAATTGGTAAATCCCTCATTACAACAAGGCGTTTTCCCTGTGAAATAAAAACAAGCAGTTGTTAGACCTCTGCTAAAAAAGCAGGTCTTGAACTAAAGCTTTCCAAATATCGTCCTGTGAGTAATTTATCATTTCTATCAAAACTTATTGAGAAAGCTGTTCTTTACAGATTAAACAAATACGTAAATCAAAACAGTCTTTTGCCTAAGAACCAGTCTGCATATAGGAAACACCACTCCTGTGAATCTGCGCTACTTCGGTTGGTCAATGATCTTCTAAGTGGTATGGAGAAAAAGGAAGTCATGGCCTTTATTGCGGTTGCCTTAAGTGCGGCATTTGACACTGTCGACCACTACATCCTTCTAGATGTCCTAAAAGCACAATATGGCGTCTGTGATACAGCTCTTCAATGGGTAGACTCCAATATAAAGTCTCGTACTTGTAAGATTAATATCAACAATGTATATTCATCAGACCGCCATCTTGAATGCAGTGTGCCCTAGGGCAGTTGCCTTGGTCCGTGGCTGTATCTCATCTATGCTGCAACAAATTTTGATGTCATTCCAAAATCCATATCAGTCTACGGTTTTGCTAATGATTATATAGCAAATAAAAGCTTTCATCCTACATATGTTTCCGTAGAATCACAAGCGATCGGAGACCTTGAAAGGTGTGCAGTTATAATCAATGACTGGATGAATAGAAACAATGAAAATGAACACCTCCGAAACTAAATTTATTATGTTTAGTAGCAGACCTCATTTGAACAAATATTTTACAAATTCCATTAACATTGCTGGTGATGGCACAGTTAGATATCTCGGTGCATTTCTTGACGAAACCTTTAACTTTAAAGATCTTGTAAATCTCAAACGTCGTACAGCCATGTTGAATTACCTAGTTATTTCACATATGGAATATTGCAATGTCATACTGTATGGTGTTAACTGTGAGGTGCGTAAGATGTAACGTTTTCAAAACATGTGCGCAAAATTAGTCCTTAACAGGAGGAAATTTCACAGTTCTTAAAAAGCATTCTATCACTTACATTGGATGCCGATGAAAGCAAGAATTGAGTTCAAGATACTTTCTTCCTGTATAGCTGTCACACTGGCAGAGCACCTCCGTATTTAAAAGAATTGCTTACAGAGTATATTCCTAGCAGGCAAGTTTTGAGATCGTCTGAAAATTCTGAATGTCGTTATCCTGTTCCATACAACAAGTGCAAAACATTCAATAATAGAAGTTTCTGTACTATTGGTCCAAAACCCTGGAATGAACTGCCGTTAGAACTGCGCAAAAGTAAATCACTTTACACATTAAAAAAAGACACTGTATTTCGCGTCATTGTTTTATTTTTTTTTTTGATAACTGTTTATTATGCGAAAACACAGGTGATAGTTCTTAAATTTTTGTTAAAGGTTTTACATTTCAACATTGTAATATTTATTTCTTATTAGCATATGATGGCACTATTAACCGGGGGTTTGAACCCTTATATGCAGCTAGTCTGGACGTACCATGTGGTGTTTTAAGCACTTGTATTCGCAATAGGAGTACAATGGCCTCAAGGGGAGGGGTGCGGTCATGACTGTTTGTTACAATAAGGCTGTTATTATTATTATTATCATTACTAATATTATTATAATAATTATTATTATCATTATGTACAACGCCATTGAATATATTATTGTATAAAGATAGGCTTTTAATCAAATTATTCAGTTTCAGTTTCAGTTGAATACTTGTTCTTTGTCATTTTTTGTATGTGTTTCCTTTGTTGATATACATATGTATTTAATACTAGTTTTGTCTGAACATTATATCTCTTCTTTTTGTATCAGTTGCCTGTCATGATACACATTTATTTAATGCGACATATGACTGAACATAAATGTTTTACGTTATTTGTATAATATGATTATGTTTATATACTTTTATATCAACATACTTCCGTTTTGAATTCAATAATTCAATGAAAGCATGAAATAAATTGGCTGTGTTTGTGTAGCATGTTTTCTCGATTTCGTTTTAAGTCTGATCCCGGTCGCATAAATACGTTTTAATAAAACTGTTTCTGAGAAAAGGTATCTCTAACTTTCTAATAAAGTTTGTTCGTTAGCAATATAATAATTGAAATAATTGTGTAAGATAATCGGGTATAATCCCAAAAGGGTAGGTCTAATGACAACGCTTCTAATACTAAGATCTCTTCCATCCAAAACTAGCCTACAACAGAATGCCAAGACTTAGTTGAGAAAATTTTGGCCAAGAAGTAACAGAAAAATATGTTCACATATAGAACATTAAAAACATTTCAATGCTAAGAGCGGGAATACTTTTAAGCCTGTGAGATGATTTTATGATACGAATGATATTTGGGAAGTTTTAAAGCATTTCTATGTTATAAGAAGACACAAGTTTGACAAAGGTTAGACGAACGTAACTTGCCCCTTGTTATGCTGTATGTGAAAGTCATGTCTGAAATTTGAAAGCAATAGGCTTTTCAGTTTTAAGGTGTATTAGATACAAAATTCATATTAAAAACATGAATATTACTTCATATAGTTTATGTAACTTAAAACATAAAATTAACAAGTTTGTGTGTATTATTTTGCTTCATGGTGGAGTAATAAAACATTTCCGCATTTCATATTGAGAAATTCTGCCTTAAAATCGAAAATATATTATATTAGAATAGGAGACCGGTATACCACTAAAATGATAAATGATAAACCTAGGTATTGAAATATACACGAGAATGAATTTAGTAGACTTCGACACGGTTATGAAAGACAACCATGTATTTCATACGAGAAAATGAAAATAACTTATCATCATTATTTTCGTGTCTTGTTTTCACGCGCTTTGTTTCTATTTCCGTATAGAGGAAACCACTCGAAACATTGGAGTTGTGAAAAATAAGACACGAAATCTGAATGATAGTTTCTCTGGCTTAAACCATTTCATGTAATTTGGTTGTGTATTATAAAAAAAGTTAACTGTAATATAGCAAAATAATAAAAGTATCATGGCGACTGAATCCTTAAAGTTTTTTTTCAAAAAGCACTCACTCTTCAGAAAAAAACTCCCGGGGTTATAAAGTTGTTTCGGGAACATGTAGTGGGCCCCCAAAATGAAATCAGTTTCGAAAATGAATAGGAAATTTTGATTTTTAAAAAGTTTTTTTAAAAAAAATAAATATCGTTTCGTGTTAAATTCAGACAATGTATTCATTTCAGTCATTTTGGAAGGGTTTCTTCGAAATTTTGTTTTGTCTTTAGATGGAAAAAAGAAAATTTGTATTCGTATGTACATTTGGAAATCGAAAAAAGGGAAAGGAAATTTCATCTTTTATTCCCTCATATGCCCCTTTAAACACAAAATAGAAAATCATGAATTAAATTAAAATTATGTACTCCGTTTCCGAAAAATTTTCCCAAAAATGAATCATTAAATTATCCCTATTTTACCCGGTTTTTTCAATGACGTTTCCTACAGGACAATGTAAAATCGAGAAAAATGCCCCTACAATAAATGTCTTGATATGAATTATTTAATGGGTATGAGCAAAAAAAAAGTCTGTTTGGGTGAATAATGTTTTGACCTTCTGTCCGTAAAAAAATACAATAATTTAAGGGAGATCACTGGATTTTAAAAATGGCATGTCTTTTAAGGTGCTTTTAATAATGTTTTTTACAAGCGCCAAAACGGGCTAGATTTTTTTTCCCCTGGAAAAAAACTTAGGCTCTGTGGTCCCACAGGGTTTTGCCCAACAAGCACAAAAGGGTGGTGTCTTTTTTCCAATTAGCTTTTCTTTAATGCATTTATTAAAATAACAAGTGGTTTTGGGGGCCCGAATGCTTTTCGTCAGACAAAACCAATCCCCCTTTAAAACTTTACTTGGATTTTTGTTTTGATAGCGTTTGGGGACAGCTTTTATTACTTTATTTTTGTAGGTTTTGGCGGGATGGGCCCGTTTGTGAAAAGCTGTTGTACTTTAGTTTTAGGGTTGGCGGTATAGACTTTTTGTCCCCTTTTTTTGCAAGGATTCGAGCAGCTAGACAAAGAAGATAAAACCTTATGATTCTGTCTCCCTTTTGCAATGACCGAACTTGCCTGAATTTTACTCGGCCTTGTTTTTTTCCCCCAAATTAAAATGCTTTGACTTTTTTCAGATGTAAACCCAAAGGGGAAAACCCCTCTATCTTTCATGGGTTTTTTAAAACCAAAAAACGGTCAGTCAAAATTTTGATAAAATTTCCCTTCTAAAAATGCCATAGAGTGAGGTATCTTTTTCCACCAGTGAACCTCCTGGCCGATGACTTTGAATCACTTGTCCCTCGCCGATGTGGGTTCCGGCTTTCCCGGGGCGTTGATATTTTTCAAGTGAGGAAGTCAACCAGCCCCCTTTAGGCAAGGTCGGTGGTTCACCCAAAGGGGGGGCCCCCCCGTGATGAATAAATTTTCCCCCCCAAAAAGGGGGGGGACCCCCTTGGGTTTTCCCTACACCAGGGAAAGGCTGAAAATTAGCCATATGACTAATTTGGCTTTTGGTGCGATTTTAAAAATTTTTTTTTCAACCAGAAAGCAATTTTGTTTTGTTGCTGCCAAAAAACAGGGCCTGTCTGGGTGATTTCTATCTTTAAGACTTTTTTTGACCCCTTTTAAAAAATTTTAATATCTTTGAACCACTGTTTAACATCCCTACAGAACTATCATATATACGACATAATTCAGAAAATATGTTTTGGGAGTCACAAACAAACGAACTAGGACTTTAATGTAAGCACTGTTTTTTTTTTTAAAACTGTCTTTTAAAAAATTTTGAAAAACCCACTGTAAAAAGAATATATTGAAATCAACCTCATATTATAAATTTTTCCCAAGCTTTAAATTTTTAAATTTTTGACCCAAGATACCCCTCAGGCATTATTTAAAGGTAAGGGCTTAAAAGGGGGTTTAAAAACCATTGACCCCCCAAAGGGACCTGGGTTTTGGTTTCCCTAAATGAAGAATTCTCCTCAAGCGGGTTTAGAAACAAAAAGGGGCAAGGGGATTGGGACCCGACGTCAGGGGTTTTAAAACATTCGGCCAAGGCGTTCAGCCCTTTAAAGAAATTGAAGACTAGCAAAAAGGTGTAAAACCTCAATAGTTCTGAGGAGTGAAAAAATTGTAATTTTCCCTTACGATTTATAAAAAACTGTTCAAAAAGGGAAACCTGAAAAAATTGACAAAATTTTATAATGTTTTCTAAAACAAAAACCCAGTAGCCGGGGAATCCAGTCTGCAATTCCAAAACCTTTTTTTCCCTGCAAATTTGACAGCCGAGTGGGAAAACCTTTTTTCCCGTTCGCAGCGCCCCCTATATTACACACAAAATGCGGGGTTTTTTAAAAAATGAACGAAAAATTCTGAAAGAATAAATCCATGGCTAAAAATAGAAAGGGAATTCTCAGGGAAAAAGACAGTGGAAATTTCGTGTATTTCCCAAAGGGTTTTTAAACTTTTTTCCGGGCCTTGGGAAAAAATTCCAGTTTGAAACCTCTCATAGCTTTTCCAGAAAGGGTTGAAAACAAAAAAAATTTGGAAGTTTAAACTTTAATTTGGGGCATAACTTTTCAAGATGTTATTATTAATGCGCCCTAGTAATCTACAAAAAATTCCCGGGAATTTTCGACCTCTTTACCTCTTTTCGTTTGAAACAAGCCCCAAAGTGATCACATGTTAACTTAGCAAATTATAGAAAATCGATAATCATTTGTGCCCATGGAAAACCCCTTCAGATTTCCCCAGGCTTGATAATATCAAAAAACTCGATAAATCCCAATTTAAAACACTAAATAGCGCAAATTAAGTGGAAACTTTAATGCATAAATTTTGGTAAAATTTTCTTCTGCCCAAAGCAAAAAAATTTAATAAAAACGGCTTCCCAGGTCCCAAAAACCCTATTTGAGATCGTTTTATTTCATCACGAAATTCACGAACTTGTCTTGTAAGTCCCTGCTGGATGATAGAGTTCTAGCTCCATGTGAAATTTCAAAATCAAATGGTAACACCCGCCAAGTAATTTATGATGTCGCATTCTAAAGGGATGTACTGCCTTTGGTTTCATTTTTTTTTTCCTAGTTCTATATCTAGGGACGATAAGTTCTGTGGTAAAACAACTGATCGAGTAGAACCCCGATTAAACAGACATAAAAAGGCATTTTTGTAAATCTATCAAAAAAAATTGGGTTTTGGCCCTCATTTAACCCTATTTTCTTGAGCAAAAATTTTCTTTGGGCCCACCATTTTCTTTTTCCAAATTTTTTAAAAAAATTCCCCCTTCAAATAATTTGAAAATTTCGGGAAAATAAAAATGAAAATGAGATAGATCAATATAATCTGATAAAATAATAATGAAAAAATCATATTTTTCTTACATTCTTACAGATGTCAACTTACAGCTGCTGCTGCGTCTCTAAGTCAAAACTGAAATAATTTGTATCAATGTCAATATATAACATTTTTTATTTTGTACATTCGTTTATAAACGTGTTTATTATTGTTTAAAAAAAATTTTTATTTTAAAGTAAAAATGTTTTGGGAAAGTAATCGTCGTACAATCTTTAGAGCTACTTGACGCGGCACAACTGAAAATTAAAGCAACCCCTTCGCACGGGGTGTATCTCTACTTTTTGTAAATGAACACTATTTAATTTTAAAATGAAAAAAAAGCTTTTAAACGGCTTACCCTTTTTTAAAAGTTGGTTAAGGATGTATAAAGCTAATTAAGCTTGATTAATAAGTTTGTTTTTTAAAAATCTACCTCTTATTATGTACCTTTTTCTTTAAAAAAATGGACAAGGAAACCTATTGTTGAAATTTTTGGGGAATTGTGAGATTTAAATATACCATTGGATAAATAAAAACCCCAAAATGAAGCGTCATTGTGTTTTTTCTTTTTCCCGTAATGATGGGAGTATGGGGTGCCCCTTTTTCACAAAACCCAAATCCCCCTTTAAAGAGGCGGGAATTCTTTTTTGTTTTGCTTTTAAAACTGCATTTTTCCCCAATAGAAAATTTTTAAAAACTTTTTAAACTCCCTAAAAATTTTATTTCAAAGGGATTGAAACATTTGAAATTTTTTTTTTTTCTAGTAATTGGTGAACGTTTTAAAAATAACTGTTATTTTTATGAATGTCGAAATCGCAAATGCAAATATTAGTGAATAATGTCAGAACATGTTGTGATTAAGAAGGCTATTGTGTTGGTAAAGAGTATCAGTTATAAAGCGCTTGGGGACGTCTAGCGAATCATTTGCACGCCAAAAAAACGGAGTGTGTCTATAAATTTAGTATGTTCTGTTTTGCATTTTGTTTCTGAAACGTCTTTATAAAAAAACTTTTTGCCCAAAATATGTTTAAATAATTTCTGGGGCCTTTAATAAAAATATGTCATCGGGTTTTAAATTATTTTTAAATTTTTATGGAGGGAAAAACCAGTGTTTTCTATCGGCATTTACTTACCCAATGCTTTAATGCCTTTCCCTTCCCACTTTTCTAATGTGCCCCTTCATGGTCTTTTACTCAGTCATCGGGATCCGTTTTTTGTTAAATTTCCAATACCACCCCCAAGGGCTTTTACGTGGGGTTATCAGATTTCTGAAAAGGGTATTCATATGGTTTTTTTAAAAATATCATCATATTTTTCGCCAAGTTCATTTTTTGGGAAATTTTGTCGAGAGATTAAATACAATTATCTTTATGTAAGAGTTTACAAAAAATTTTTTTAAAGTAAAAACCAAATTTGGGTTATTAAAAAAAAAAGTTGTTTTTCCCCAAGTTGCGTAAAATTTTTGGGCAGTACCACCGGTGTCCTATTTTAACTTATTTACTGCATGTTTTTAATAAATTGGTGGGCTTTTTTTTAAAAAAAAGTTTAATAAAATTTTTTTCCTGGGCTTAAAATTATATGTTAAAATTTAGTTTTTGAAGACGGGTGGTTTTGCAAAGTTTAAAAAAAATTTTACATTCATAAGAAAAAAAACAGAAAATCAATAAATTTTTAGAAAAAAATTCAAACGCTTTTAATCAGGGGGAAAGGGGTATTACACAAATGAGCTAAAGAACAATAATCTCGTTAAAGTCCCAACAAAATTTAAAAACCGTTGCTAGGTGGAGGTGTTGCACTTTCCATTCCCTTTCCCCGGGAAAAACCCCAACCCTGCTATTTTTTAAAACTTGGTGCATTGAATGTTTCCCAAAAATATGTTTTTTAAAAATTCATCTTTCCCCGGTGTTGGGCGCTTAGGGTTGGTTGTACACTTCATATAAATAGAGGCAATCAAATAGCTGATATTATTTTCCTTTGTTTAAATAAAAGAGGAAGGTCGACCGAAGTACTATTTTGTTCCTCTTAGCACTATAAGCAAAGTCAGTTTATATTTTTAGGGTTAAAGAGTGAATACTGTTTTTCGAAATTTACAGTCGCCCAAAATTTTACTTTTTTTTCTTTTACCAAAACTAAAAATTAAAAACCCCTTTCCAACAACTGATGAAAAAAAAATTATTTTAAAATTTAACAATAGTGGGGAGGCTATAATTTTTTTTTCCAAAGAACTGATTTATTAGACAAAAAATCTTTTTGGAACGTAATTATTACAATTTGGGGAAAAAACCCAAAAAATTTAAAAAAACCAACTTAAACAATTAATTATTTTCCCCTTTAATTTAAGATAAATTTAAAGTACTACCCTTTACAACCCACCGGGATTACCATCAGTTTTCCCAAACGTTTTGGGATTATGTCATAGAATATTAAATAAATTTTTTTGGATCCGTGCCCTATATCTGCGGGTTTAAATTTCCTTTTTATTTCATTTCTTTTGGGATGATGAATACTCTAATTTTTTCAAAAAATTGTTAAAACCCTTTACTGAGTGTTTTATAAAAAATTTCTCTAACACAAATATTTCCTTAATTTTGAAATAAGGGAAAAAAACAAAAGACATTTCAAAAAAATGTAGAGCGTGCCTCATAAAAGATTTAATAAAAATTATCGGGCCCAATTAAAACCCTTAAATACCAAAATTTCCCAGTTAAAAATTTTTGGTATCTAAAAAACAATGCCCCATTGTATGAATCTTTTAATTTTATCATCTATCTAGGTTTCAAACGGGGGTTTCTTTTTTTGTGATGGGGAAAAGGCAAAAAGGGTTTAAAAGAATATTTTCCCAACAATGATGTTACAAAAAAAACCCCATGAAATCACAAAATGTTCGACCGGCTGTTAAATTTTGGGAAAATGTATTCCCTTTGAAAATTGCAAAATCAAAAGGGAAAATATACCCTTTCAAGGGAAATCCCTTTTTTCCCAAATAATTACATATTATATTTAATGATTTATATAGTGTTTTCTGAAAATCTGAAGAGAAGTACAAAAAAAACTATGAAAATGCCCCAAACTCTGATTTTTTTAAACAGTGACAAAATTTAGTGTACAAATGATTCTTTTCGCTGTTAAATATTCCCCCAGTTTTGGGAAATTATTTTTGGGTTTTTTTTTAAATTTTTATGTTTTTAAATTTTGTTTTTTAAAATGAAAAACTTCAGTGTAAAAACGTTTTAACCCAGATAAAAGCTTCTTAAAATAAAAAAACAATTTAATTCGCTTGATGTCTTATTAGTATGATGTAACATAATACAGCATTTTGATTTGTGACTAATGTGAAAACTTATTGTTGAGATACTTTACAACCTACATGGTTTTATCATTGTTTTGTAAATACTTCTGCCTTTTTTAGATATTAACAAAGATTGTTTTCTATTTTTTGACACTGAATACTTCATTAAATACTTTTTTATATGATAAAACATTTTTCTTCGTTTTTGTGAGTTATTATTCACCTTGGCATAACAATGCGCCTTTAAAAACCATTTTAGAGTTCCCGTATGGAGCCCGCCATTCGATCTCGCTCCAAAGGGAATGATCTGGCGTCCCTTAAAAGGGTTATATTTCTCAAAAAGGAAATTTCCCAAAATATTGTAAATTATGGGTTTGAGAAAAGGCCTGAAAATATAAAAAACGTGTTATGACCAAAATATGATTACAATGCACCCTCGGCTCTCCTCACTATTTCTTGCAAAAATATGTAAAATGTCATATATATGTAAGTTTCTGCATTTAGTTATATAATCATAAAATTTACGGGTACTATGCATAAGGTTTAAAAGTAGTCGCATTTTAATTTAAAAAGTATCTGTGTTCCCTAAAGACAGTATAAATGGGTGTTTCCACAAAAACAGCTTTACTTTTTTTAAAAATTTTCTGTTCTGCATGACTTTAAATTTATCAATGGGGCCCTCTGCATACACAATTAATTTGTTAGTAATGTTTTTGCATCTGTGGGGAATTTTTTAACATTTGAGGTTAATATCAAAAGGGACAAAATAAAAATTGGAAAAAGGGAAGGGGATTCTTTAATTGATAAAATTAAAAGTAAAATCTTTGGTATTGCAAAAAAAACGTAGTGGAGTTTTTTTAAAAATCTTTCCATTTTACTCGGTGGGCTACGAAAATTAAACCCAGGTATTTAAAACCCTTTTTGTTTCCTGGATTAAATGTTCTGAAAGGCAAAGAAAAACCCTTTTTAAAAAACCTTACTGGGTGCATTGTTCCCAAATACTTAAAATTTAAAAAGTTACATCGCTGCTTGTCAAATGTGTTCTTTTCAGAATGAATGGGTATACATTTAAAATTTATTACTCTTTCCACAAAGAATGTTGTATGTGTGGCTGCTTTTTCTTGTTGAAATTTAATTTCGTGTTAGGTGTTTTTGGATTTAATATTAGTCAAAGGGAAAAACCCACAATTTGTAAATTATTGTTATAAAATTATGTCAAAGGGGAATTATCTTTTTAAAAACAAAAAAAAAAAACCAAAAATCAAAACAAGAACTTCCCTTTTAAAATGGGTAAATTAGAGTCCCCCTTTTTTTTGGCATTAACATCCGTTTTTTAAAGTGCGCTTGTATACTCATAGGGGAAAACGGAAAACCCTGAAATCCTGACTTTATTTCTTTTAAAGGGTGACTTTGAAAAAGGGGGCTGAAAACCATGTCTCTTCCTAAGAATAAAATAAAAGAGGAAGAAAAAATTTAACTTGAACACCATATTTGCACTAAATTTAAAAAATGTGGTGTTTTTAATTCTTTTCGTGCAATTTTTTTTTTAAAGAAATTTAGTAAAGAGGCAAGTTTAAATTTTTTTATATAAAATTTTTTTTCTGTATCTGTTATTTTCCCTGTTTGTATTTATTGGGCCTAATTAATTCTTTTAACAACTTCACATTTTGCGTTTGTTATAATGTTTTCCGCATATTTTTTTTCATTTATGGATTAAGGGGGTAAAGTTTGAAAACGGTGTTAGTTAAAATAATAAATGCAGGAGGGTTGATTACTTTAAAAAAAAAAAAAAAAATTACAACCCAATTCCCACTCTTTTTTAATTTAGGAAAGAAAAACATTGCCCCCGGCTTGCTTTTTAGCTTTTGGGTCGTTTTTAAAAAAATTCTTTTTTGGTAAATTTTTTAGAATAATAAATTTATGAAAATGTTTGGACTTTTTGAAAAAATATATACAAACGGCTGCAGCCGATTTTCCCTTATATTTTAGAATTTTAAATACATTTATGCTAAATGCTAAAAAGCTAACAAATGTTTTTAGCAAGAGCAGTAGTTTTTTTTGTTTTAAGCCTAAACATTAATAAAAACCCTGAACCCGTATCCCCAGACAAAAAAATTTTAGAATTAAAAGGGGAATTTTAAATTTATGACTTTAAAAAACTTTCTCGGGAGTTGAAACTAGACCATTATATTTTTAAATTTTTCCAACCCCAATTTTCTCCCCATTTACCATCAGAAGGCTCTGTGACTGTATATCTGAAATAATTACACACAATTTGTGACTTGAATTCAATACTTTTTCTGTCAAGAGAGAGGGAGATCTTTAATTTCTGCAAATTTGTCGACAGCAGATATACACATACTAATTGTATACAACTCATTATTTCACGCTTTAAAAGTAAGTAAGTAAGTATTACTAAGTAAGTTTTATTTGGCACAAGTGTACATGCCCATTAATGAATTCATTACATAATTAACAAATTTTTTAATTGAAATACAAAAATATTAATGTTTTATCATTTCAGTCCCAAAAGAAATTTATTTTTTCATGCTTTTTATTAAAACATATTTAAAAACCCTGGTGGCCTTGGTCGTCTTTTTTAAAGGCAAAAATTGTGAACCAGCAATTTAAAATATTTTTAAAAGGGCATTGACTCACGTAAAATTTAGGTTTCCCTTTTTCCCGTTCCCTTTTAAAAAATCCATGCCCAAAAACCTTCGAAGGGAATGGTGCCTTCCTTTCCCTTTTTTGATGACATATTTGGGGGAAACGCAGAAGAAAACTGGCATTTTTTCATTACGTTAAATGCTCATGTTGAAATAAAACACAAAATCCCCCGCAATGAAAAATCATGGGGAAAAAAACGTTTTACACTTTATTTTTGGGGGAGTTTTAAAAGACTCGAAAAAACAAATTTAAAAAAATTCCCATAATTTTTTTTTGCTTTTTTAGCATTATTAACCCAATGTTTTTGAGGGATTTAAAAATTTTTTAGGGGTTTTCGCCCGAGGGGTTTTAAAAAATGAAAAAAAAATGTTCACAATACAAAGTAATTTAAAAAGTAAAAAAAATATGCAGGGAAAGGAAAAAAATGTAAAAGAAAAATAAAAAAACACTTGGCCTCTAAAAGGGTTTAAAATTAAAGTGTCTTTTTGTTGTATCCATACTTTGTATTGGGAAAAATGCCGTTTCACAACAACATTACCATTATTTTTAAAAAAAACCCAGCCGGCTAAAAAATCCCTTCCCGACTTTGTATGTAGTAATGTGTCAATTTATATTTCCATGCATTGGGCAGTTTGGGGCCCAAAAAAGTTGCCTTTTTGAAAATTAAAACCCACGACTTCTTTTAAACAGGTTTAAATAGTGCATTGATTTAATCTTTACTTCGATTTGCATGTGCACTTACTTAACTGAATCCAAAATACGGGGAGGGCATTTTTCAGCCCCCCACACGACACTTTAAAAATTTCGTTTTTAAAAGTTGATAAAAAACCCGTAAAAAGGTTCCCTTTTAAGTAAAGAATCAACAAGAAGAATGATAGCAGGGGTAAACGGGCGGGCTAACAACATTTATTTCCAAAATTGGAAACCAAAATTTAAATGGAAAATTTTTTTAAATATAGTTTTCCCCGTTAGCGTATTTACCATTTCTAATCGGTTTTTTACGCCGTTTTCAAAATTTGGGTTTACTTTTCCCGGGTAATTTCTCCTTCAGTAGTTTGTAGTGCTGGGCCTTTAAAAACCTCGTTAAAAAACCCAGAAGTTAAAAAAATTTGAAACTTCTGGGAATGAAAAAGGGTAGATTTGAAAATTTTTTTGGAAAAATCTTTTAAATGGTGTTTATAATTTTGTAAATTTATAATATGTTTGGGTTTTCTTTAATTAAACCCAAACTTTTTATACATATCGTAAAAGCCGTTTCGGGTTTTTTAGTTTGTACGTGTTGATAGATGACAAAATTTTAAAATGGGTTTGAAAAATTTTTAGTCCCCGATACTACTGGGGACTTCAAGACTTGTTTATTAAATGCTCAAAAAAGGAAAATAAAGGTTTTTTCATTCAGATATTTTTTTAAAGAGAAAATTTCCCTTGAGTTTTTTCCCTTTTATAGATTTTTTTTTCAAAATTCCATATTTTGGGTAGGAAAATTTGTGTGAAAACAAAGAAAAAAAAAAAAAAAATTGGTCACCAGGCTTGGGGTTTGTGAACAATTTTTTTGAACCTGCTACTGTTGCTGAAAAATGCCAGGGGATTTTTTAACCTTTTTCCCTACTTTTCTGCCTTTTTAAAAATACCAACAAAATATGCTTTTAGACGCCAATTAAAGGGTTTTTTTTTTTTTAAGATTTTATTTTATACTTTTTTAATATTATAGTTTATTTGGGATTACAAAAAATCCTTACAATAATGGTACAAAAGAAAAAAAGTCTTGTTTCATATTTAATTTTGTGAAATTTTTTTCAATGGAAAATACCCATATTGAAGAAAAATTTTTTTTAAAAATTTTTAAAAAAAAAAAAAAAACAAAATGTTTCATAGATTTTTTTCCCGTTTTTCTTGTGAAAAAATAAGTGTATTGTGAACCCTAAAAATGGCTAAAAATGGGTTTTGGGGCACCCCCTAAATTTTTTTGTTTTGACCGCTTGAAAAACAAAAAATGTTCTTAAACCCCATACAATTGTTCTGTAAACTGTTAGTTTTTTCCCCGGTTTATTTATTGTGTTCCAATTAATTTATTTCAACTTTTAACATTTTCCAGTTGTTAAATGCTTTTGCATATTTTCTTCATTTATGGATTAAGGGGTAACAGTTTGCAACATGTGATAGTTGAATAATAAATGCATGATGAATGATTACGTAAAACAAAATAAAATTACAATCAATTACACTTTTGTTTAATAGGGAAAAGGGCAATTTTGCTCGGCTTGCGTTCTTTGTGTTTGGGTCGTTTTTAACGAAAAATGGTGGGGAACCGACCTAAAATTTTTAAATTTCATTTTATTTTCTAGAAGTTAAAAAGAAAAAGTTTAAAAAAAATTTGGGAATCCTTTCTATAAAATTTAATACTAAATAATCGGGAAAAGGGGTTTTTTGTCTTATCAATCAAAGGGCAGTTGTCTTTAAAATTAATGAACCCAAAAATGGGGCTTTGTGTTAAAAAAGGGCCCCCCCCTGTCTAAAAACAGCCCAAAAATTTTGGGGAAGAACAAAGGTCAGGTGAGTACATGTTCCCCCAAAAAATAAACCAGTTCCAAAATTGGTTACTGATAAAAAAATTAAAATGTTATTTTATTCAAAATTCCTCATATTTAGTTTTTTCTTTCAATGTTTCAAAAAAAAGTTGACTTCACTTTAATTTTCCATAGATAGTGGGGCCCGCGCAGAAAGGTGCGCCCAAAAATTTAAAAAAACTATAGGAATTCCCTTTTTAAAGTTTCTGTTCATTTAGTTTTTCGATGGGGGGTTCGCTCCAAATAGCCGTTCGTAAGGAAAGTAAAGTTCCAAGAATGATGCTAGTTCAAGTTTGGGATAAAAAAAAGAAACAAGGCAAGGGAAAAATTTAATACCTCCGTGCCATTTCCCCCTGATTTCCCGGGAAAAAAAATGGTAGCCCATTTTTCCAGGTTTAAAAGCACATGATGAAGAGCCTTGCAACTTGACTTGGCCCCTACACAAAGATCAGCCATCTTGAGAACAATTTTTTAAGAGGGTTTTGTGCTCTGGGTTTTTAGCGTCAAATTTTTTTGCCTGTGCAAGGGATACAAAAAGGGTTTGTTTCGTGTTAAACATAGAAATGAATCAACAACCCCTAATGTACACATATCTTTTTTATACATTTAAGGAAAAAGTATTTTATGTAATTTGTTTTAAAGTTAACGTCATATTGCGTTTTTATGTTAAAATTTAAAAACCCCAAAATATATGTTGTCGTTTTTAAAAGTATTTTTAAAAGTAAATTAAATGCTTTAAAAAAGTCAATAACTTTAACTGTGAAATTTATATGATAATGACAATAATGCACACTAAGAGACGCATCAATAAAGGGTGTAAATCTGTACCGTTCTTAGTATGTATCCCAGCGCAAAAGAATTTGCAAACTACAAAAATATTTTAATTTTTTTGACGATGGGTTTTATGTTAACTTTTGAGTTGGTAAATTGCTGTAGACGATTGTGCAGAAATTCCCCTTGGTCAATGTTGAAAAAGGAAAGGAGAACACCTTCTTTTTGATGGGCGTCTAAAAATCAGAGATTTCTAATTCTGAAAATTAAATATATTGTTTTTGTTTTGTATTTATAAAAATTTATGAAACTTATTCAAACACAACGGATTTATCGTAAATGCTAAGGAACTATTGCGAAAATTCCAGATATTGCAACATGTATATATTAGCAAAAATTTAATTCAATAACAGTATGTTCTCACAGCCCACTACGCCAATATGACTTTTTTTTCAAAGACTTGTAATGAGAACATATATTTTACTATTCCAAAACGTATAGGGGTCTCTACTTCCTTGTATAATATGGCTTTTATTAAACTATTTATGTTTTAAAAAAAGTACCGGGAGATGGGCTCGTTTGAAAAAAAAAAAATAGTGATCTCCACTGCAATGCTTGACCAAACCGTTATTGCCTGCCGGGCCGAGAAAGGGTTAAAACCCCTTTTTCCCCTTTCAAAAGAAAACAAATTCTTTCCCGTCCCTAAAACGAGTAGAATTGACTATAATTTGTACAATAAAAGAAGAAAATGCTTGCTTTAACTTTTTCGGTCAATTTCAAGTTAAAAAAATATTGGCCAATTTTCTTATAAAAAGTTTAAAATGATAAAAAAGTTACCAAAAGTAGATTTATAAGAAAATATATTTGTAATTTGAAGGTCTTAGTTTGTTATTTTGCTATTGTTTCCTAACTTTGAAAATATGTGTAAATATCTCATATTTCGCATTTAACGTAATTCTCAATTTTGTTATCAAATATATAAATTTTAAATGTTCTTAAAGTGTAGCCCTTTGAAAGTCATTTATCAAATTTTTCTTATTTATTTAAAACCCTTTAGTTTCAGTAATTTAAGGGTCAAAGCAGGGAAACGTGCGGAAAACGTTAGGCGTTTGTAAACTAGTGTAAAACTTAAAAACTTTTCTCTGTCAAGTTTTACGCAAACAAAAAACCCTCGAAACGGATCCCTTTCATAAAAAAAACCCTATTTTCCCTTTTTTTCAAATGCGGAATGGATCTTTTATGCAATTGGATCTTCAAGGAAATAAGTAAAGGGAATTTTTCATTTTTTACAAAAAATCACCAGGTTCTTGTAAATTTAAACGTGCCCCCCTTTTCTGCAAAAATAGCTTTAAAAAAACAGGGAACAAAATTTTATGTATGTAAGAGGTACTTCCCTTTTTTGGGAAAACATACTTAAAAAAAAAACAGGTAACGAAAAAAAATAAAGAAAAAATAGAAATACCTATTTTTTACCCTTTTCCAAAAAACTATTTACGCGGCGGGGACCATTACGGCAAAACAACAATGTTAACAAAATTTCACCAAAATGCAAGCCTCAAATAATAGAAACGAGCGATTGTTTTGATTCAAAAAATTCATTAAAGTTTTACGACTGAGAAGGCAGATAATTATTTTAATAAATATTTAAAGTATGGCAGTATGTCTTCTATGCTGTTGTTTCTGTTTAAAATTTTATTTTAAATTAAATCAATATCATCCGTTTTCATATCTGCTTTTTCAAAAAGAAATAAATACTATAATTTAATTTGGGTATTTGATGTTCAAATGTTGAGAAATTTCTGTAAAAAAAATATTTGGAAAATTTCACTTTTTTTTTGAACCACGAAATAAAAAAAAGAATTTAGTGAAAGAGAAGTTTTCCCCATGAAAAAAATTTTTCCCTAATCTTTTTTTTTTTCCCAAATTTTGGATTCTTCGTGTTGATTAAATATATGTTGCTTTCGAACAAGGTTATGATTATTATTAATTCATTACCTGTCTGGGCCAAATAAGATTGTATAACCACCACATTTTTATCAGACGCCTTCACAAGATGAGATGTATTTTGAACATTATTGACAATACATTCATAGCGGTAAAACAAAATCAAGGGATAGTTTTTTTACAGTGTTTAATACTGATAATTCAAAATGAGTTACATTTTCAGGTTTATTGTTATTTTGTCTTTCTCCCCCCTTGATCAGTTTTTTGTTTTCTGTCTTCAAAGTTGGGGCATCCCCAGAATAGAACGTCTAGTTACAAAATTATGACGTCAATTTTCCTCGTCGCCGTCCCGTGTTTTAAAAATTTTTTAAAAAAAAATTTTTTTGGTAAGAAAAAGTTTAGTATAAAAGGAAAGAAAATTTTAATTTTCTATCAATTTTATAAGTAGATACCTATAAATAAAATCTAGAAGAAGATCATTTGGAAGCATAGAACGCAAAGGGAAAAAAAAATGGAAAAAAATTTAAAATTTTACTGGGTTTAGTTAATGAATGATTTAAAAAAAAAAGTGCAATACCCCCCACGCTTGCAGCGCCGGCTTAAGGGGTTAAAAACTGTTAATTTGTTAAAATTAAAAAATTAATCATTTATTCGAAAGGAAAAGGAAATATAAGGACACTGGAATTTTCCAAATTTAAAAATTTTTAGTTGCAATTAAAAAAAAAATGGGCATTTTTCATGAATACATCGTACTTCCAAAAGGAAAAAAAAAAATACATAAATGGGAAAATTTTTGTAAATCTTTTTTCCTGCCCCAATAAAAGTATTTTATGGCGGGTATTTTCCGAATATTTTATCTGTTTAAAAAATGTAAAAACATAAAAAAACATTATGTTTATAAAATTTTGAATATATGGAAATTTTGATGTTTTAACCAAAAACCGAACCCAAAAGATATGTTTTTTTTCCCCTAATAAGATATTTTTTTCAGTAGAAAAATTTCTCTTACCCCTTTGGAAAATTTATACCTGAAAAAACATTTATAAACAAATTTTTTAGTACATTTTTATACATTTTTTTCTGCTCTTTCCCTAAGGGATATTTAATCGATATGGGCCCTCATATAACCGATAGTTTAGTGGATATGTCATAATAACCTTTTTTTATCACAATGATACTTTTTTACATAATTGCAGTTGTCACAATTTTACCAAAATGAATACGAAGCTATAAGCTTTTTTTTCAAAAACTCTCCCCCCTTTTAGATAGTGTAATTTCAACGATAATTAAAAAAAATAATCAAACGTACATGGAATGCTGCGTTTCTTGTTTAATTTTATGGTTTATATAGACAGGGAACCCCCTTTGTGGAAAAACCGGTTAGTTTTGGAAAATAGGTTGAAAAAACTTCCCCCTTTTTGGGAAATTGGGAAATTTTCAGTTGGTTTTATAATATAAACTAAAAAAAACCTGGATCAACATTTTTATGGTCAATTTAAATATTAAGGGAGGGATAGGAAAGGGGAAATGAGGGTAACTTATCAGGAATGTCACTCAAATACTTTGACAACCCGCAGGCCGTTCCCCAGAAATTTTTTAAGGCGCTGGGGTAAAATTTTTTGTGACGGGATAAGGGGTGGGTCGGGGGGGTATCCCCCCCCGTGTTCGATTTTTTTTTTTTAAATCGAACCCCAAATTTGGGGCTTTTTTAAATTTTACCTTATGCAAAAAAAAAACAAACAACATGTATTTCTTTCTTTACATTTTTTACATAATGGGAAAATATAACCATCCCGTTTATCTTTTTGTGTTAAATTTTTAGAGCTCAAAAAGGGGAGGTTCTGCCCAAAAAGGGGGAAAAGTGCGTCCGAAAAAAAGGGGGAGGGTTTCTCCCTTTTTTACCTGCCCCGTTTCCTAGCGTAGTTGCATTTCTGATGTCTATATTTAAAATGTAAATTTCCCTTTATTTTTTAAAGCACACTTAAAGGGAAAAAACACAGAAATAAAATTTTTAAATGGTAAATTTTTCCCCAAAAAACCCGGAACAAAGTTTACAAAAGGGTTTTTTACTTACTTTTTAGGTTTTGGTTTAAACCATTCAAACCTTTTTTCTTAAAAATGTCACCCAAAAATGCAACTTTTTCATATGAAAATAAATAGTGGAGGGCCTTAAAAATTTTTAGCTTAAAACTTGAAACCAAGGGTCATGTTGTAAACAACATAGTTTAAAAGGCCCCGTTTCAGGTTTACATTGTAAACCCAAAATTATCAAAAAATCATGTTGTTTTTGATTTAGGGGGTTTTATCCAAAATTTCATTAACAGAAAAGGTCTATTACAGTCGGTTAAAGGGTTTTTAAAACGCATATTCCCAAAATATCTATCCGGAATTTTGGTTTCACTTTCGGAAGTTGTCTTGAAAGGGAGTTTTTTCTCATTACAAAGACCTAAATAGGGTAAACCGAGATAAATTTCCTCAAATTTTTTTGTTTCTCATCGTAAAAAAAACACCGAAGTTTGCTTTTTTTTTAAAAGGGAAAAACGGAAAAAAATTTCCCTACGGCATGGGGGGTAATAAGACTCTTGGTTCCCATTCAAAAGGGTTTTCCAAATCTAAACAATATCCGGAGTAAAATCCCTGGGGGCTTTCCCCCAAAGATAAAAACCCAAAAAGATAAGATTTCGGGGTTTTTTTAAACCCACATGCCAAAACCCTTATTGTTTTAGATAAAATAATGGAAAAAAAAATTTTAAATAGAGAGCCCTACCTATATTTATGCAATCGCTTTTACAAGTAAATGTGGCTTTTAAAAAAAATTTTGATGCAAAGCCGCCCCAAAAAAATATTTTTTCTACACGTTTTTTTAAGAATTATAAAAAAAACCGCCCAAAATTTTTATTAACCCATATATAATTTTTTTTAACCCGTTTTTTTAAAAATACGTTTCCCAAAAAAAACAAAGGGCAAATGTCTGTTTTGGAAATTAAATTCTAGAGGGCCCCGTACCCGGAAAATTTTTGGGCGGGTTTTTAGCTAGAAATTTATAATACATTCTAAAAAATTGTCAGAAATACTAGTACCCATGATATTGAAAAATTTTTCTCAAAGGAAAGCTATCGGGTTTCCTGATATGGGAAAAATTTTGGAAAAATGCCAAAAGTATTTTTTTGGAATCAAAAAAAAAACAGCAATACATTTGGGGGTAAAAAAACCCTACTCTGCATTTCTCGATCCCCATTGGGGGGAATTTCACTTGTTTTTCCTCAACCCTAATCCAGATCACAATATTCTATATTGGTTTTAAAAAATGAATTTTTTTATATATTCCCAAAAAATTTAAATAATCACAATGCACGAAATTTTGAAACGCAAAACTACGTTTTATCTAAATTTTGAATAAAGGGAAAATAATAACTTAGTAAGTAAAAACGTAAAAATATGACTTTATATTGATCCCAATTTAAAAAATTTTTTTTAAAAAATGAGTATTTTTTTTTGACCCGGACATTTTTTTGGATTTTTAAAAATACCCTTTTCAATTTTTCTTTTTTCAGAAAATAAAATCAGAAAGATGGCCCTTTTGTGTCTAAGTTCTTGTTTTTTTAATTAAAATTGTAACTGTAATAATAAAGTTGGATAAATTTTGGGTTTTAAATTTAAATATTAAAAAAAATTCCATAATTTTAAGACAAGAGAAAAATATTTTATTTTGTTGGGGTAAAATTTTTTTTCGTTTAATTTTTTAAAAAAAATGTTTCCCGGTTTTCCCAAAAAATTTTTTAAGCTTTTTAATTACCCAAATGCGTAATTCAAGGACATCTTATAACGGTTATACAAATCACTTTATCTCCCCATATTGAATTCGACAAGAAGGAAAACACCCCCATTATTTGGGTCGGAAAAAAAATGCCTTTTCCCAAGGGTTCAAAAAATATTTGATAAAAAATTTTCCCACAATTTTATTTATAAAAACTTTAAAAAATGCATACGTTCTATCATTAACGCAAAATTTTTTTTAAAAAAATCAAAATTGTGAAATGTTAATATTTTTAATTGATTTTTTTTTTTTTTCACTCTTGAGGTATTTCATATCCGTAGTTTTGTTGAAGGTAAATGGAATCCCACTTTGCTCTTATGTTGCACATGTCCTCAAGGTATCTTTTATTACTAAATTTCAAAAACTCATTTTGAAGCGCCGAAAGCAACCAAACAAACAGTTGCAATCTCAGTTAAATTGAGTCTGAAAACACATTTTCCTCCTTGAGAAAGTGTCCTTGTGTCTTTATACTGATAACCTGGCGTACCTTTTTCTCAAGAAATACAAGGTAGATGGATTTTTGTCAGATTGAGGAAACTTTATGAATAACCAATTAAGTTGGCAATAACTAGTTAGACCACCAAAAGCTATAGTGACATTCTCATAAACAATTAGAATTATTAGAACCGGCTCTTTTCGCAATGAAATACCATATAATTTTGCATCTTTGACATTTGTAAAACCAACCCCGAATTGCTCTTACAATTATTAGATAATTCAAATTAATTTCTCTAATAAATAACGTCAGATTTATGATAATATATTAAGTAATTTATTCTTGCATTCATTTGCCCGAGAAATTATATATAATTTTCATAGCTTTTAAAATCTTTCAGAGTAAATATTTCTAAAGTAGTGAAGCTAAAATAGTTGTTGTGTCAAATTGTCATAATAGGAAATGAACTTTTATTTTTAAAATCGACTGTATTTGTTTTGTCTAAGATATGAAATAATTGGTGACCATTAAACCAACTTTTTAATCATTCTCACAGACAATTCCGATTAGCAAGTAACATTAGAGACTTTGATGAAACTTTCTGTTCGGATGTCGGGTATTGATCAGCATCAGGTAATACGCAAAATTATTGTTGATAAAATTCTATATCAAATTATGTAATCCGAACATTTACAAGGATGTTATCAATAATTAAATTAAAATATATAGTTTGCAATGTTGCGGGACAAAAACAGTCGATATTTGATCAGTAAGGTTCCCGGTATGGAATCTTGCTAGTTGCAATATTTCCCGCGATTTATTTTATCATTGCTCAAGTGTTGCATCAAGTTATATAAATTATGTTTGAATAAAAGAAGATGCGATGAGGTTCATGTAATAAAGGCGCGAACTATGCAATTCTAATTTAGATATATGATTATCAAGTGTATTAAGATTTCTTTCTATTGCTTTTCCCTGTTTTGTACAAGGTAATGCATTCCTCAAAGTGTTTGCCTACAATGCCTTAAAATAGATAAAACTTTTTGGAAAGATTTTGATTTGTCAGGTGGTATCGCGTGAAAGTTATTTTACCATGTTTCTCCCATTTATTCAAATTCATCCCTGCCACAGTGATACTTTTCCTGTATAGTAAATGAGACACTCGATAATGTCTGTAAGCCCATTTGAAATAGAAAACCGGTTTTCTGAAATCCATTTATTATCTAATTCGCTGTATCATCTCCAAAACAGAACTTTAACATCATAGCTCTTAACCAGAGAATAAACCTCATTAGCTTCTGGACAGACGTTAAGCTGCATTAGCTGCTCAAGTCCAAACTGTATAAGCTCCTCAGCAGAGGTTCAGAGGCTCCTGAATAGGGGTTAAATTCATTAGCTCCTGGATAGATGTTACGCTGCATCAGCTGCTCAAGTCTAAACTGTATAAGCTCCTCAACAGAAGTTCAGAGGCTCCCGAATAGGGGTTAAATTCATTAGCTGATCAGAGGTTTCACTACATTTATCTGCTGAACAAGAGCTCCAGAAGATAAGTTATATTGTCTAACTTTCTCATTACTGTAGCTCCTGATCAAACACAGAGCGTAGAAAGCGTTATCTTTTGAACACACATTTCCATGGATTTTAAAATTCAGTGTTTCTATTAATACTTTGATAGTGGACATGTTCAAATTTAAGTTCATTATTAATTATGGATTAGTTATTTATTTTCAAATATTATAGGGTTGACTCAGGCTCGACTTTGTTTTCGGACCAAACTGACATTGCTACAATCTAATGGCGATGTTTAGTATCCGGAATTTATATGCCAGGTACAGGAGGACAAGTTACATTGAATCATCACATTTGAAAATCCAAATCCAGTGTAATTTTTGATATAACAGCGTTGAAACCCAAGTAATTTGATATCAAGAAGTTACACTTATAGACTCGTGTGATTGTATGTCACCGTATCTACAAGACAGTTTGTAAACAGGAATGACGAGAAGTGTCAGATCTCAAGCAATTATATAACTTTACTCATAAACAAACAATTATTCTTTGATTGGTTCTATAGTTGAAGTAAAATACAAAAACCTACACATGATATCATGTGTTTGTAAATTTATTACAAGGGATTTCCGACAAAGCAATTACATTTTTTTAACTTTATTCATTTTAACATGTTCAGTAATTCCTCCTACAAAATAATATGCCTTCCGTTTTTTTATCTAGTACATATATCTTTATAAATTTCATTATATATATAATAATCTCAGCGTGATTTATTTTCACAGCATTTCTTCATTGCCTAGAAAAGAAGGGTAAACTTTGCAGTTAAATGGAGGACATTGTTCATAGTGGTTCCTAAAGATAACTAAGATATGTTATATCCCTAGTTAAAATGCATCCTAACATTAACCAGATTGACCTAGAACTACTTTATCGTCACCGGTAACTCATTTGTTACATACAAACATAGCAACAGAATTATGCAGTATATTAAGTTATTCAAATGAAAAATATGAACAGTTTATTTACAGTTAATCTTCTTTATGTTTGTTTACAGAATATATTTGTAGGTGGATGATAAGTAATTTAAAATATAAAATAAAAAAAATTCCTGTGCAGAAATGGTGTTTTTTCTTATTTGTTTAGAACTTTGTGTTAATAACTTTTTAATAGAGATTATACAATTATTTTATGTATTCAAATACCAACATTAAACAGCATTCACAACACACGCCCTACTATTTTGGCATGTTTCGTCATTGGGATTAACAAAATAAACATGTATGTGTTTCTCTAGATTTTTTACCTCAGAATGATGGATTTGTCATAGGAATAGTTTACTAAGAAAAGATACGCATTCTGTCATTCATATAGTTCTCAATAATAATAGGGCTTTAGTCGTTTATAGATTGTAAATTACTTTTTTACATCCAAATCAATCTCTTTATACTTAGTTTTTTTAACAGATCGTGTACGTTGTTAGAAACTTTTCCTGCAACTTGTTATTAACCAAAGCTGCGAAGTAGGTTTGTTTGTCGAACGCAACAAACTTAAGGAATTCAAGTTATGTGCCTTTGATTAACTCTATCGAAAACGTCTCTTTTACAATTTAAGAACGGGTTTCATGTTCAAAGTCAAAAACATGTTTTTTACAATCTAATTACTTTGGAACATCTGCGTTACCCTCTGAAATTCGGTCTATGTCACTTACTGCAGAAACATGACTTTTTGTTTTGCGGAGACAAAATATTTATAGTAAAACACGTAAAATGACGTTTATATATATGATAATTACCTCAGTTAGAGTATAGCCTGTCAACAACATAATGCAAGAAAATAATGGACTTTTCCCGGACACATTCTCATAAAACATATTTAAACGTATATTTAGCAACACTCAAGCCACCCTGGGTTCCATTTTCTTATTAATTCTCTAATCAATGTTGTCAGTGCCAGACAACAATGCTGTTTCGATGACTTACTGACATGCAATTGTAGATTACATAAACCGCAAGTCAAACAAATTGAACATCTTCAATTAGATTTGGTCTATACTGTTTTTTTTTTGTTCTGTTTTTTGTTGTTTTTTTGTGTGTTTTTTTTTTGGATGATTAGTTTTATTTCTCGTTGATTATTATGGAGAATTCAAGATATATTAATGTTATCAATGGGGAAAACACAACCTAAATGTTTAGAAAGCAGAGGCATATCTTCATACACTGTCATTATTTTTATTTGTAAATCATATTTGAAATGATTCTTGTTACTGGCTTCAAGGTTTGTTTGAGCTTAATTCCATCGTATGAGGAAGCCTTCCGACAAGTTTTGCAACAAATAGGTCCATCCCCGTACGCGCAAGCTCGTGTCGGATGAGGTATTTGGGGACTTCCTTCAACATTAAGTTTGAATAGTCCCAATATGACCATCGCTGTACTTTTAAAGTTACACTTTGCAAGCAGAACTGAGTAAATAATTTGCGACAATAATTGTTAAAATTCACATTTTTGCTAGACTGAAAAAAAATCAAGGAGATTAAATTACTTAACATTTTTAATTAATTAATTTACGTTATGATAATAAAACCTGCCATCATTTGCAAAAGACACATGAAAACCTTTATTTCCAGTATGATTTCAAACGGGCTGATATAAGAAGATTTACTGAACGTTGGTATTAAATGAAATATATACTTTTAACTAAAATGATATGTACTGTGTGGCGTGCGACAAAATATGAAGTGGAGTTTTGGAGTGGAGTCATGGAGTGAGATTTTGGTGTGACCTTGGAGTGAAAAAATGGAGTGAGATTTTGGAGTCAAAATCATATGTTTCGTTTTTTTCCAAATCAGATATATTGATTACATGATGAATGTTATAAAGAAGGAAAGTGGTTGAACGAGAATGTTGTTGGGAAGAGCAAAGCTACTGATGATGATGATGATGATGATGATGATTTTGTAGCGTTTTCTATAATGATGTTCATGCGAAGTATGCTGATATTACCTTGTCAATGTTTTTCAGTGCTGATGATGAAAATGCAACTGATGATGTTAATAGCAATGATGATGATGTTGTTGTTATTTTTTTTTTAATTGAGAAAGGGAGGGAAAAGAATGACATGTAGTTATGCGATTTTGTTTTGATTTTTTATTACTGCTGCTGCTTCGAATGATGATGACGATAATGATTTTTATGACATGATGTTTTTAATGATGATGTTGGTAGTGATGAAGATCTTTACATTACAATGTTGTCAGTGAAATAAGTATGGCAGGTATATGATAATAATGATGATTTATATTGCTTTTTATTGAATAAAATCATTTATGTTTGTGATGATGAAAGTGTAATTAAAACATTTTTTGAAGTGACGCTTCAATTAAATATAATAACTGTATATTAGGTTTTCATTTTTAAATCATCATCATCATTAACAACAGCATCAGAAAATGGTATTTTTACCAGTATTGAACTAAAAAGTTGATGTTTGGAACTTTTTAATTTCTCAAATTATTTTAATATCAGACTTGAACTTCTCAACCTACCAAAACAAAAACATATTGCTAATTTGGACGCATGAAAACATTAATCTTGTTTATATTATACATTGAACACACTGGACTTATCAGTGCAAGTTGTGGCATTATTCTACTGCTTCATACATGGGTGCTCCTTTATCACCGATTTAACTACCATGTCTTCTGATCAGAAAAAAATCCTGAAAGATAACAGGCAATAATAAATAAATTTTGCTCCTGCTATGGAAAAAGGACAATTAGAAAGTTTTGGGTCAATTGTTTTGTCATTTCCCTCACATTTCAGTTGTTACACCTTCAAATTGTTTCTTAAGTGTGTGCCTTGTAAAGTCCATTCATTATGTAATTCTTTATGCTTTGACATATTGATGTGTCACATCATCATCAAAACCACCACCACCACAGTCATCACAACCACAACAATCATCATCATCTACATTTTTATCACCACCACTACTATCATCAGGATCACCACTATCAACACAACCATAATGACAATTATCATCATTACAAACACTATCATAATCAGCAGCACCACCATCATCAAGATAATCATCACCAGCATTATCATCAACATTATTATATTCACCACAACCACCATCATCATTATCACTAACAACAAAACACCAGATAATCATCGTTATCATTACCATCATAATCATCATTGACATCTTCATCACAATCACCATCACCACTGTTATCAATATGAACATCACAATCATCATCATCATTTGTCTTTACATCATCATTTTCATCGTTAGTTTTACTGATGTTTTATTTTTCTGATGAACAACATGTACACGGATGTCGTCGGAAGATATCGGTTGTTGTTGTTGTTGTTGTTGATGATGACTATAGGTGTTTGTATTGGTGTTAATAGTAATGGCGATGATTGAAATTTGGACAATTTTTTTGCTTAAGAGTGTTCAATTATTTTATGTGTCAAAGGCGATAAATTGGTTTTCAGGATATCAATGATGATGATAATAATGACGGTTACATAATTGGTGATATACATGTTTATTCTAAAGACACGTACAATAATCAATAGTTTTTGTTGTATACAATTATATAAAACAAATTATCATCATTCTATAATCAAAGGTATAACTACTAGTCTCCCGTTATATTAAATTTGATTAATAACCAGTCTTATTATAGTTGGCAACAGCAACAGCAACATGCATTATTCATTATTGTTTTTCTTCTTATGAAATTTCACTAATAAACCAATAATACCACTGCTTTTAATCTTACTAACTGTTCAAACTTTGAATGAAAAACCATATTCAATTTGACTCTAAAATCTCACTCCAAAATTAGACTCCAAGATCTCACTCCAGACTCCACTCCATATTTTGTCGTATGCCGTACTGTGTTGATCATCACCACAAGTATTTAGCTAAAAGGATTCTACCAACTCTGAAGCCTGATGCCTGATTTATGAGTTCTTAAAACCTAAGAAAGCAAGACTCAGAAATATATTCCTTGACACTTACCTCAGAGAAAAATAAAGTCTTTTGATTTAAATATATATTATTGCTTCCTCTTGTTTGGCAAGATATACTATATAAATATATAGAATAAACACAAAACATTTTGAAGGAAGGTCATCCCCGAAAACAATTCACCAAGGTTAATGAAAATTGACCACTTTCTTGAAGTTTGTATGTAGACTGTTAATCCGTACTGTCAATATAACTAGATTGTTGACACGCTGTTTCATGCATGAACTTGTATTTAATTGTGAAAACAGAAACTCCTCAGTTCTACTTGCAGCGGGTTATCAGTTCGAGTAAGAAAAGTGTTCTTGGTTCTTAAATATGATTTAAAAAATTGAATTATTTTTAGTGACCTGAAACTTGTTTCTATGTTCAGTGACAAAATGACATAATATGCAGCCAGAATGACATTGAAACAGAAACACTGTCAAGCTTCTATAGTATGCTGGGAGAGAAACTTACCTTTAATCTAAAAAACTTTAACACAAAGAGATACTTCAGTTTTTAATATATCAAAAATATGTTTGATTTGACCTTTAACTGATCTTTAGTTTGCTTTGCCTGTATTCAGATCCGAAAACCTGAATTAAAGGGTTACTGAGCTTACCAACGTGGAAAGAGAAAACCTATTGCAAGTAATCTACTAAACTGCAGTTATCCAACTTACAGCTTCAATGTCATTTATATACTAGAAAACAAGAGTCATAGAATTGACCCTTGTGACACATCTTGGCCTTTGAGAAATATGTTCAATAACATCAACAACAACGGGGCTAAATCACATGACAACATATATCGTAAAACTTCATTACAAGAATACCATTTACAACTGAATCGAAAGATTATTGTTAATAAGTTGACTGTTATCCAGCAGTAAAACTATTAGACTGCCAGTTCCGACCCTGGTACGATTGCCGGCTATAAGCCCATAGCACTGTAATTTATGATATGCGGTTCAAAGTATGTATTTCCAGATTATATAGTACTAAATATAAGAACTGGGGTCAGGTGGTCCAGTGTCGGTGCTCTATTCTTGACACGTTAAAGGCCCAGGCAGTCTATTAGTATTAAAATGTATTGTTCATATTATCCGGACGTGTCTATATCTTATTTTCATCTCTCTTATCTGGAGACATTCGCGCTCTGTATACGTATTGGTAGAGATTTAATTTCGCGCCCTGAGTTTCTACAATGGTACGTAAATCACTTTGAACAAAGATATGTAAAGAGGTACAAATCCTACAAATTGACCTTTCATTTGAAAACGTGCCTATTAGTCAGATGTATAAGACATGTATCAGTTGAACAGCCTTGTATTTATCTTGATTGAAAAGTATATTCCACAACTAGCTCATTTATATCCCTTAAATAATGCTCTATATAATCAGGACGATGATTACAATGTTATCTGATGATAATGTATACATACAGCAGTCTAAAACCTTCATTGATCAATCGCATTAGAACCAGACACAAAATGATAATTCGGTGAGGGTATTTGAAATATAAAATGAATCGAAAAGAATCCTAACGCAGCCTGAGGACAGAACAAATAAAGGAACTCAGTGGGACACCGCCTTGGAACGGTCGGTGGCAGTAACACCACTGGGGAGCTTAAACCGGTGTATTGTGCGCACCCAATCTCATTCTTACCCCAGTCATGTTCCAAAGTCATGGGACAGTGTACTAAAAGTAATCCCCGCCAGGTGGATCTGTAACACACGCAATGGAAACAAAAGGCATGGCATATAAAACACGTAAAACTTCATGTATACTTATATAAAAAGCAAACCTTAAGAACAAAAATAACGTATGTACTCAATTCCTTTTCAGAAGACAAAGCATTAAGAGAAACATACTTAAGGGTCCGACGAAAGATAACGAATGCAATTATAATTGTCTGAGATAATTCGGAATCTACCCTTGGCCTAATTTTGCCCCAAAATGCCATAAAAAGCAAAACTAGTTGAAACGACAATAGGACGTAACATGGCAAGCACTCTTATATCAATCATGATATAAAATTGCCAGTAATGGGTAATATTTATGTCACTCAATGTAATATAAAATAGACGTAGTATCAGAAACTGTTAAATTATCTCAGTTAAAACAATAATATTGACATAATTATCGCAGTGAAAGTTAACTTAATTACATATTCTGGTATAAAGCTTGGTCTTTCTATTTTGTAGCTTCTGAGGGTCAGCATCCAGTATCATCTCACGAGTAACAGATCCCATGTTGCATACTGCCTTTCCAAAGAGGTTCCACCAAACATCAGTTGAGAGACAGTCGTATTCATTTATACAGGCGAGCTTACAACCATCTACAGTGTCAGCTGTATATATAAGCAAGGGCATCAAACACTTCGAAGTCTGTGACATAGACGCAAACACTGTAATATGTAATAATAATATTCACATTGCATGTTTGCAAATATCTGTAAAACATGGTTAATTATAATCTTCAATATTCAAAGAAAATAAGAATACATATAAAATTCTGATGAAGTGTCAGAGCTATCTTATTACTGATATGCAAATGATATTACAATAAAAATGAATGACTATACAAAGTACAGGATATCAAGGATAGTCGAGCAATTTATCGTCGAGTTCTCAGCGTAATGTTTTGGTTACAGAACGGTACAGAGTGGCCAACCAACGTGACTTTTTGACGGCATACACATGGGTAAAATCGCTCGATTCATGTAACAATGTGTTTGTAATTTCCTTGTTGCGTGATTGATTTAAATAGGATAAAAAGCGTCAAAGACAAAATGAACGAGTTTTAAAAATCTAAATTAGTCTATTATAATATTACTTGATGTACCTTTTGTACAGTCTGTCATGCTGGCATTATACCGACACAGTCGGTTACAAAAACATTTTCCTTCGATGCAGATTCTCTCCGTCTCTATACAGTCCAAATTACTTGAGCAATTCTTTCCAGTTGTAGGTGCTATGAAAGCAGTGGCGTACTCAATTTAGAAAATTAGACAAAACTATAAAAATTCACCTTGAAGTTCATATTAACAGCTGTACTAATGCAACAGTATGTTCGTAACTAAAGCCGTGTTCTACACTTGAGTAAAAGAATGTTTAAGACAGTTCCGAAATGATAACTTGAATATTAATTTTTGGCAAAGTATATGTGAACAATGTACACCATGTGCATAATTCAGTGGTTTGATATATGTGTTTAAACGACGAATGTAAAGAACGCTATGCCACAAAGCCTTATGACCAAAGCAATATAATACTTCCTTTTCGTCGAAGGTACAGATGATTTTCTAAACAGAGGAAGAATGAGCGAGAGAAGTGTAATTATACTACTTTTTCGTCGATAGTACGGATGTGGTGTCATAAAACGGCAAGAACGGGAGCTGTATAATACTACCTTTTCATCGAAAGTACGGATTGAGTGTCATAAAGCTGGAAGAATGGGAGCAATATAATACTACCTTTTCGTCAAAAGTACGGCTTGGTTGTCATAAAGCTGGAAGAATGGGAGCAATATAATGCTACCTTTTCGTCAAAAGTACGGATTGTGTATCATAAAGCTGGAAGAATGGGAGCAGTAGGGTGCTACCTTTTCGTCAAAAGTACGGATTGGGTATCATAAAACGGGGACAACGGTAACGGCATAATACTTACTTCGTACACCTTTAGCAAATTCACTCCAAAATCCTGTTGGCAGACATTTGACGACAGCGGTTTTGTATTTAATCTGTTTCCCAACATCTCTCTGGTTTCCAAGTATTACATCATACTCAGGAACAGAACTATTTACGCATTCTTAAAGTGACAAAATAGAACTTGTTATAAAACAGAGATAAATAAAGACCACCTTTTCCATGTCATCAAATTAGAAAATTGGATAATTTGACTTAAGAAACTTGTTCTAAGATTGTTTAATTTGAGTTCACAACAGTTCGGAAAAGTTGCTTTGGTATATGGTCTTTTAAATACTGTATGAATTACTTATATAGCAACTCAAGCTATTTTGTTTTCATCTGTCAGATAACCGGTGATTCAGTTACGATACTTTAATATTTGATAAAATCTTCATTCAAAAAGAAACGTATTTTGGTTTATAATTCTGTTGCGTGGCAGATTTAAACAGGAACGTGAAAATATTGGTTTGACTTAGAAATCGCTGTGCGGTTAGCTTGCAAGAAAGCCGATTCAAACTGCTTAGTTACCCTTTTCGGTGCCATTATAATTTTCAAACCAATAATGTTTACAGTACTGGCATAGAATTAGCTTATTTGATGTTGCACTTGTATAATCCTTTATCAAATATTCAATTTTGTGATGTCATTCATATATGTAATGATACATTGAATCACTTTATGGTGTCAGACACTAAAGATGGATTTACACATGGTGCGATCCTTAGCAACGGAAGTAAAATTTTGCGCATGCGAACTCTACCTAGGACAAAAAGACATGACCGCACAATATAAACGTTAAAGTTATATTACATTAAATAATAAAGTATTATAATAAAGTACCAGTGCAGGACAAAGGAAAATATAAGTAAATCTTTGCTAATCCACATCTGTCATCAAGTTGCCGAAAATCATATACTTCAACTAATGCGCATTACCATTGATGATAAGAGATTCATAATGAACAGGTGATAAACTATGTTTCAGCAATATTGATCTTTCATCCAGACAAATGTAGCTTAAAGAAAAAATAAGAAATCAATACAAAAAGCATATGCTTGTATGGACATTTTAACATGAATTGACAGAACTCAACAACCTGACGTAATGAGCTTACATGATAATATATTCAAGGTCGAACTTAAATCATAAGATAAATTAAGGGAAGTTGAAGTATGGATTTAATTAATAAAGATGGACACAATCTTTTCTTTGTTTTTGTATCCAATTATACCCAAATAGGGATCAATTCATTCCGTATTCAAATAGATAATTATCATCTTAAAATTTTTATTTTTTTTATTTCTATTGATTCTTTAAAATTTTATGTTTTTATTTAACAATATCAAACTGGTGGGGTGGTCACAAGATTTATATTAGTTTTGTGAGTGGATCTAGACTTGGGAATGCTTGTTCTTTTATGACGAAAATAAGAATAAAGCCGGCTTCTCACGTAGGCTATGATTAATAACATATTTATGTTTAATCAAGGTATTCTGTACAATAAATTTTGTGATCAAGCTCTTCTCTATTAAGGCAAGCATATCATAATATATTGATGATTTTATTCAGGTTTACTTATTTTTGGGCGGTCTTTCTGCTACACGTAAAGAGCGCATGCGCATTAAAATAAAAACATCCGGTAAAATATAAAGGCAACATAAAACGTTGTAAATCCGTCTATTATTTAGTGATATTTTAAATTATCATTTGGGTTGTTATTATTAAATAAACTCTGTGTTAAAGATATTACATATTATTTAGGATATCTAAAAAGAATTAAGAATAATAAAAATTGAAATTATTGCATAACAAGGTATTGAATAGGTTATGAAATGGCTCCAATAGGACTTGCTAACTCGTCACTCAGCATTTTAGTCAGTTTCTGTAGGTATTATGTAGATTTCGTAGAGAAACCCATAAATTAATTCAATTCCTTTCCCAAATGCAAAATCAAAGTAAAGGTATAAATGCGGAAAGTTTGATTAATTTCTTTACTATTCATTCATGATTCATAAAAAAATGTTTGACATCAGAGATGTGGCTATTTTTCTAATATATTCTATGTTAAGCATAGAGAATCAAAAAGAAGGGGCTGTTTCGATTTTGAAAAAACTAATTCTGAAATATGGCAAGGAGAATGCCACTAAGCTTTACCTTTAATTCTATCTGTTCCATTTTCTTTGGCAGTGTTTTCACACACTTCTCTATACTTACAATCAAGTTGACAAAGACTCTATAATAAGTAGGTGTTGAATTTTAAAGATTCGATAAATCAAATACTTATATAAAACATACTTGTAATGACTGAATTATAATCTTAAACTGTGATCAAATAGACATTTTGAAATGCATGAACCAACTCCGAAATTAAAAATGTCTTGAGTAAAGTACTTTCGTGATATGTCATACTCCTAATTTGATACTGAACGTTTGTTGTACATTTTTTAGAATGTACAAATCAATGTAAATATCCAAAGAGATTACATTTTAATAAATTATATTTCGTTCTCTGTTACAAAATCTTAATAACTTAGAACACGTTTTGAGAAAGCACATCCGTCAAAATAATATAGATATTTACTCTCAGTAGATGTAGAGATTACTTCAACTATAATGTTGAAAATATATGAATAATAACATCACCATTGATGTATGTACCTTAGTCACGGCAATATCATTCTTCTTCACAAGAATACAATCTCCGATGCTTGGCTGGTCCACTATTGAAGTAGAAAACAGCTAACACACGTTGATTCTACGCCTGAAATTTAAAGCCCAGCAATGCGGGCGTGCACCGCATTCCTTCACGCACTTTGCAATAGACAATCTTAGCATAATTTGAAATCTGTATTCCTTTGAGTAACATGAGTTTTCAAAAGTCAAGGAGTAACTAATCTCAGAATTGTCAATACTCACATAAAATAATGTATATGACATCTGAAAAAGATACAGAGGAAGAAAGATATTCCTCATTTTGATCAAGTTATGAAATTCTTTATCGTGCAGTATTTTCTGGGATTGCTTTGAAATGAGCTGTTTAGTTCATGGTTAGTGCAAATTTAAATCTGCTTATTTGTTTTCGAAGCATATTTGCATAGTTAAAAATAGAGATTTGAAATTGAACATATCATTCAAAAACGACAATGATTCGAGGTTATGGCATTCAAATGTACGTTTTGTAAAGCATCCGGTAGGATTTTACTATTTATATGTTTCGATTATCTCTTTTGTTTAACGAGTGATTTTCACTGCTTGTTAGTGCTCAGATATTTACATTGCCAATGCGTTTCCGTTGATCAAGCTAAAACAGCCATTGCATTTCATTTCCTGGGTGTCAAAACAATAGCTTGGCTACATTTTACTTTAAGAAAAATGGGTTTAAAATTAAAGATTTAAGAGGACTTTTCCAGATATTCCTTGAACATCAGTTCACCGGTCTTTTCCTATAGAATAAGTGGGTTGTGACGCGATATCAAAACGTTTTCTGTTCCAACAGTCGCTAGCAGTTATATATTATTGTCTTTTCAGAGACCAAGTAGTTCAAAAATGTGTACTCTCATCTGTGATTATCTTAAACAATATTTTCGATACCAAAAAAGAGCCTATACCTGTTCCATATAATTTCTATTTATTTTGAAATTATTCATGCCTGAAGACGGAGTATTTTATTTAGGTTTTATATCATGACTTCTAGTCTGTGTTACGAGGTCAATAATGATGAAAATCCCTTCCTTCTTTGATCCTAAGATGTACATACGAATAAAGTTACCTTTTCTCCATAAAAAAATAGAATGTCCTAAATGGCTAATATGTATACATCGTCTAAAATTTAACACGAAGCGGCATTTTTTTCTAGGTAAATATTTCAAATATTCGAAATTTCATGTTCGGTTTAGAAACCGATATCGATATAAAACCACTTGTAACCGTGAAAACCATTCATTTCGTGACCCAGCTACATGTTCTGAATTAATTGATACCTGGTAGATTTTCCAGAAGAATGTTTGTTTATGAAAGGAATGACTTTAAAGATTCAGTCTTCAAGATATATTTATTGTTTTATTATATTAAAGTTACATAATCAAATTACATCAATGGTTTAAGTCAGAGAAACTACTCGTAAATGGGGATCTGAAGAAATTAATGCACATGACCCTTCAGGTCTCGTGTCTTATTTTACACATATCCAAAGCCGCTGGCATCAAGGCACGAAAATATTGATGATAAGATAGTTTCATTTTCTTGTATGAAATTCATGATTGTCTTTTAAAACCGTGTGGAAGTCTACTAAACACTTCCTCGTGTACTTTTCAATATCTGTTTTACCATTTATCATTTTTAGTGGTAAACCGGTCTTGTGTTCTTATATCATACAATTTCGATTTTAAGGCAGAATCTCTTAATATAAAATGCGGAAATGTTTTATTACTACACTAGGAAGCAAAATAAAACATTTAAAAAAAGACTCCTACGTTTGAAATGAATGAAAAGTAATTCATAAGAAAAAGATGCGAGATGGTCTTGAAAGCACGGAGCCCCAGATGTATGAATGCCTAATTTTTCTTTGTATTGTCGACTTCTTCAAAGTTTGCTGGTAGTAGAGCTTTAGTTCTCACCCGCCCGTTAGTGTCGCCGTCCGCGTCACAATGTTTTGCATGTGAACAAGTATCCTTAATGATATCCAATGACAATTTTTCACTAAACTATCTTTACTCCATATGTATAAAATCCTCATACGGAGCTACATTCATTATTGAATGTCATGTAGTAACTGCTGAGTGTTAAAACATCCAGTTTTTAGTGGTAGTACACATATATACTGTGTGTATATATACATGGATACAGTGTGTTCTATTTTAAACCTGATGCATACTATAAACTTGCTAATTTTAAGTTTTCATAAACTATATGAAATAATCTTCATGTTTTTAAATTTAAAGTTTGAATCTAATATTCCTATAATAAAGACATGCTAAGCCTGTTGCTTTCAAATTTCCGACATGACTCTGACATACAGAATAACAAGGGGCAAGTTACGTACGTCTAACCTTTGTCAAACTTGTGTCTTCTTATTACACTGAAATGCTTTTAAACTTAGCACATATCATTCGTATCATAAAATAATCTCACAGGCTAAAAAATATTCCCGCGTTTAGCTTTGAAACTTGGTTAAAGTTCTGTATGTGAGCAGATTTTTCTTTTACTTCTTGGCCGAAAGTTTTCAAACTAAGTCTTGGCATTCTCTTCTGTTGTAAGCTAGTATTGGACGGAAAAGCTCTTAATAATAGTAGCGTTGTCATTAGACCTACCATTTTGGGATTATACCTGATTATCTTACTCAATTATTTGAATTATTATATTGCTCATTATAACGAACAAATTTTATTAGAAATATAAAGGTACATTTTTTTTTTCAAAAACAGCTTTATTAAACGTATTTATGCGGCAGGGATCAGACTTTACACGAAATCGAGAAAACATGCTATACAAACATGGCCAATTTATTTCATGCTTTCATTGCATTATTGAATTTGAAACGGGATGATGTTGATATAAAAGTATATAAATAATCATATCATACAAATAATGTAAAACATTTATGTTCAGTCATATGTCGCATTAAATACATGTGTATCAACGCAGGCAACTGATACAAAAGAAGAAAAGATATAATGTTCAGACAGACTAGCATTAAATACATATCTATATCAACATAGGAAACACATACAAAAATAACAAAGAACAAGCATTCAGATTCAGACAAAAGTCGCATTAAATGTAAAAATGCATTAACATAATAAATTCGCACGAATGAAAATAGCCATTAAGATTCTGACAAGGTTCGAAGCGTAATAACATGCTAAATTCATACAGTTGACCTTCAAGCATTAAGCTTCAGACAATGTTCGCATAAAATGATGAATTCATTCATATGAAGAAGACCTTTAAGATTCAAACAGAAGTCGCATTAAACAGAAAGGCATAGTTTCACACGAAGAACAAGTGTTATAAAATTTATATAAGCATGTATATAGATATGATAAACTTACACGCATGAAGAAAAAGCATAAATGTCAACGTTAAATGAAAAATGAAAAATAATATTACTAACCTAAGTAACGTCACTATTTAACTTCAATGTTTTGTATTTAAAGTAAACATTTCCACGTTCGGTAACAATCATAGAGTTGCAATATATAAAATAAAACTAAAGATAGGATCTTGATTCAAAATGTATATGTCCGTCTTTCAATGTCAGTTTCCTACTGGACAATGTCGATCGAGCAAATGTTCCTACAATGAATGTCTTAGATATGAATACTCTAATAGATATATGCTAAATAAAGTCTGAATGTGAATTATGTGTGACCTTCTACGCGTGAAAAATAATTATTTCCAATCTACAATAATTACCGGAAATTACTGGAATTTAAATTACAAGAGTCCAAAACTGATATTGTTTCCACTAGAGAAAAACTTAGAGCTATGTGGTACACAGAGTCAGATAACAAACACAAAATGTTGTGTCTTTTTTAAATTGGCTTCTCATAATGCATGTATTCATAATAACAGAGTGGCATTTGTGGGCGGACGCATTGTCATGACTAAACAATATGTCTTTCAACATTTTCTTTTGATAGACGTTTGTGACAGCTGTAAGTACTTTATGTTTGTAGATGTTGGCTGTATAGGCATTTGTGCCCTTTTTGCAAGGAATTCGAGCAGCTAGATAATGACTATAAAACCTTGTCATTTTTTCTCCCTTTTGCAATGACCAACCTTGCTTGAATTTTACTCGGCCATTGTTTTTTCTTCAGCAGTTTTCAACACATTATAATGCTTTGACTTCTGTTCAGATGTCAACAAATGGGAAACCCATCTATCATAAATCTTATTTAATTTATAGCGGTCAGTAAGAATATGATGTACAGACCCTTCTGAAATGCTATATAGATAGGTATTTGAGAAATAGTATTTCGACTATCTTCTTCCACCAATGGACCTCTTGACTGAGTGGATAGAGTCGAAGACTTTGAATCACTTACCCCTCACCGATGTGGGTTCGGGCTTTCTCGGAGCGTTGAATTCTTCATGTGAGGAAGCCATCTAGCCGGCTTATGGAAGGTCGGTGGTTCTTCCAAAGATGCCCGCCCGTGATGAATGAATGCACGGAGGAGCACCTGGGGTCTTCCTCCTCCATCAAAGCTGAAAAATCGCCATATGACCTAAGTTGTGTTGGTGCGATATTAAACCAAACAAAAAAATCTTTTTCTACCAGTAGCAATCTTTTTTCTCTGTTGCTGCAACAACATGCCTGCCTGGATGGTTTCTATCTTTAAGACTATTTTGACCCCTTTTAAAATTTTAATCTTACGAACCACTGTTCTTAACGTCCTCACAGAACTATCATATATACGATATAATTAAGAAAATGTTTTTGGAGACACTAGCAAACGAACCAGGACTTTAATGTAAGCACTGTTTTTTTTTCTGAACGTGTCATTTTAATATTGGAAAACAGCCACTGTATACGATTGTATATGATTCAACAGTAGATGACTTTATCAATTTTAACTTAATATTTGTAAATCTAGTAAAAGTACATTTAATTTATTAAAAACGCGAAACTCCCGTACTTTTGTGTTCAATGTTTTGATGAAAGACTAGTGATAGCATATATTGAATCAACCTCATATTATGAATTGTCCAGCTTTAGATGGTGGATTGAGAGCCTAGATACCCTCATGACATTATTTCAGGTTAGGGCTTGAAACTGGGTAGAACCAATGACTTTCCCTAAGACACCGGTTGTGCTTCCTCAAATGAAAAATTCTCCCTAAGCGAGGTTCGAAACTTAAGGGCAAATGATTCGACGTCAGCGACCTTAAACAATCGGTCAAGGCGGCCAGTCTTTTTGAAGATAATTGAAGACTAGCGAAAGGTGTAAAACACTCAATAGTTCTGAGGAGTGAAACAGGAATATGTAATATTCATAAATATGATCTTATGAAAACTATTCAAAAGTAAATCTGAAACAGTGACCGATTTTATAATGTATCTTAACGTAAACTGCTACTTGACGTGGTTTTATTTCATCACGAAATTCACTGACTTGTCTTGCAAGTCCCTGCGGGATAATAGAGTACTAGTTCCGTGTACAATCACGACATCAAATGGTAATATCCGCAGATACTCCCTTGGTTTCCAGTAATGTATGTTGTCAGCCTTCTGAAGGTTGACTGCCTTTGGTTTTATTTATTTTTTTAGTTCTGTATCTATGGACGATAAGTTCTGTGATGAAAGCAACTGATCCGAGGAGAATTCCGATTAAACAGACGTAGAAAGCACTCTGTACATCTATCAAAGAAATTGGCTTGGCCTCTGTAACAGTACTTCCGGAGCAGAAATTTGCTTTCGGCCACCATTTCCTCTTCCAAATTTGAAAAAGTCCTCCTTCAAATAATTTGATAATTCTGAAAACGAAAAGGAGATAGATAGAAACAAACTGATACAATGATTAAAAATCTTTATGAAATTGTAATAAGAAACATAAACAATTTTGATTCTTACAGGTGTCAACTTGCAGTTGCTGGTGCGTCTACAAGTCAAAATTGAAATAATTTGCATCAGTAATCACTAAACATTTTTTGGTATCGTATCTTCGGTTATAACGTGTTATATTATTGAATACATCCAGCAATCTATGCATAATTTAGTTAATACAAAAATGTTTTCAATTGTAATCGTAAGTACAATAGTAGAGCTACTTGACGTGGACAACAACTGAAGAAAAAAAAACATTCTTCAAATTAGTAACTGAACACTATTTGAATATCAACGAAACAAATGCTTTAAACAGCTTACACGCATCTAAATTGCGAACTTATTTATTTATTTATTTTGTTAGGTTTAACGTCGCACCGACACAATTATATGTCATATGGCGACTTTCCAGCTTTGATGGTGGAGGAAGACCCTAGCTGCCCCTCCGTGCATTATTTCATCACGATCGGGCACCTGGGTAGAACCACCGACCTTCCGTAAGTCAGCTTGATGGCTTCCTCACATGAAGAATTCAACACCCCGAGTGAGGCTTGAACCCACATCGATGAGGGTAAGTTGCGAACTACTGAGATACAAATGTATGTGTTAATGGATGTATGAAGCTAATAAAACTTGATTGATAAGTTTGTTTATTTGAAATTTACCTCTTACCATGAATTCTTTTTTGTTTTTTTTAAAAAAGGCACAATGAAAAACTTATTGTTGTCAGTTTGTGGAAGTGAGAGACTTGAATATACCATTGCGCATAAATAGATACCAAAATGAAGCTATCATTGTGTAACTTACTGTTTCGTAAAGATAGGAGTATGGGGTGACCCTTTCACGAAACCAAATCCGTCCTTAAGAGGCAGAAATTCTTCTTTGATTGACGTTAAACTGCATTCTTTCGCCATAGCTAATTCTATAGACGTTTTGTCACCTGTAAATATTTCGAAGACTGATAACAGTGTAAATATTTCTAATAATCAGGTGTATGTTTTAATATAGTTACTATTATGTATGTCAAAATCGCAAATGCAAAAATTAGTGACTACTGTTAGAACATGTTGTGATTAGGAAGAATATTGTGTTGGTAAAGAATAATTCAGTCTAAGTTATGAGTGCTTAGACGTCTAGCGAATCACTCTGCGCGCCAAATAACGGATTCAGAGTATGTTTATAAATTGTAGTATCGTTCTGTTGTAGCATTTCGATTCTGGAACGTCTATATATAATATAGGTGACAAAATATGGTTACAATATTCTCGACACGTTACATAATATATGTCGACGTGGCGTAACTACTGTTGTATTTTGATGGAAGTAAACAGTTTTTTATATTGGCATTTACCTATCCAAGCGTATTGTCCTTTCTTTACTTTTCCGATATGCACTTCAGGGTCTGTACTCAGGACATTGGGGTCCGTCTTGTTAAAGTCACGAATACCGTCTCCTATGGCTTTGTATATCGGATTATCAGATTTCTGTAAGGTTATTCATAAAGTCAATTTTACATTATCATCCTGTCTTTTCCGATAAATACATTATTCTGAAATTGTCAGAGAGGTAAAATATACAATTCATCTTCTCGGTAAGACGTTTACTATAAATGTTTCAAATGGTTCAAATGTATGTATTCTGTTAATTTTGCGTTATACATGAAAAGTTGTTTTTCACAAGTGCGTCAGATTATAAGCAATAACTTTCCATTACCTCTCGAGAACAGACTACATCAAATCAAGCCTGCTACACTTGGTTGAATTCAATGCTTCCAAGGACCTTCTTATAGATTTTATTTAGCATTTATTTATTTACATCGTAACATGATTATAAAGTTTTCGTATACCGTTGCTCGCACAAATGAGGATGGTTGACATTTTATCACCTCATATGAACAGAGTCTGCTATTATTTTCCTTGGTTTTAAGCCAAAAAAGTGATATTTACAGTAAGGTCGGGTGAGTTTTCTTTCGTTTTTAAGAGCGAATCCTGTTTTATCACTCATACACCTAAATACTTCTAGAGTAACTCAAAACTATAAATGGTCTTAAACACAACTGATGACTTAATAAATACTATTGGATTTAATTACTAGTATGTGGCTATAATATTTTTTCAAAGAACTGATTTATTAGACAAGAACCATTTTGAACGCTCAATGTTTCAATGTAGCAACAACAAATTTAACAAAACATAAACAGTTAAGATATCCCTTTATAAAAAAAAATATAATGTACTATCCTTTATTAGCCACAAGATTACCATCAGTATTTTAGAAATGTTTAGATAATAAACATCAAATATTAAAATTTCTAAATCCGTGCTCTTTATGTGCAGCTTAATTCCTTTTTTTTATCACATTTCTATTGGATGATGAACGCTTTAGAGCTTTTCAATAGATGTTACAACCTACACGAGTGATTTTTGTACAAGAATTCCTTCACAAAAGTATTCACTTAATTTGAAATAACACAAATTTAGTTGCGTGCCTCATTAAAGATTTATATTAAGGGATGACTATTTCAAATGTTCAAAACAATGTTACAGCTATAAACTGTATCAGGTGAGAGATTTGTTTCCAAAATTCAAACAATTTTAAGCCTTTAACATTTTTTTAAAATTTTGTATAATTTGTTTTATTTCCTAAAGCTCAAGTAGAGACAAATTTCCAAGTGATGGCCACTGCCCTAAACGTTTGCAGATAATTCATTATAACATTAATTTTGATAAAAGAAACGTCAAACAATTTTCTGTTTTATAATTGGTAAACAATTATAAAACAGAAAATAAAACTACAACATCAAAAAATAAGGTCGAGTCCTGTTGGACTGTTTCAAATTTTGCTCATTTCATTACAAAATAACCTTGGGGCAGAAGTAAAACCTACCTATATTTCTTCCACGAAATGTAACCTAAAGAGAAAAGGCAAAATAGAGAACTTTTACCGCAGGTAACTCAATATTTTTAAAGATGTCTAACTCTGCCCCATTCTGTTTCAGAGGTAAATTCAGTTTGAAAAAGAAATCAAATGATTTATCAAATTAAAAAAAAATATCACTTTTTACAATAAATCAATAATTAGTCTTCAAACAAGAGGGCCAAGATGGCCATAGGTCGCTCACCTGAGAAACATACCATAACAGTGTAAACATGTTTAACCTTGTGATTTCATGGAAACAAATATTCTGGCTAATTTTCATTAGGATTGGACCAAAAATGTGGTCTCTTGAGTTTAAAAAAGTATTTTCTTTGATATGACCTAGTAACCTACCTTTTGACCCCACATGACCCATATTCAAATTTGACCTAGATTTCATCAAAGCAATCATTCTGACTAAAATTCATGAAGATCAATTGAAAAATACAGCCTATATCGCATACACAAGGTTTTTCCTTGATTTGACCTAGTGACCTAGTTTTTGACCCCAAATAACCCACATTCAAACTCGACCTAGATTTCATCAAGGCAATCATTCTGACCAAAACTCATAAAGATCAATTGAAAAATACAGCCTCTATCGCATACACAAGGTTTTTCTTTGATTTGACCTAGTGACCTAGTTTTTAATCTCAGATAATCCATATTTAAACTCGACCTAGATTTTAATTAAATCAATTTTTCTGACTAAATTTCATGAAGATTAATTGAAAAATACAGCCTCTATCGCATACACAAGATTTTTCTTTGATTTGATCTAGTGACCTAGTTTTTAACCTCATATAACCCATATTCAAACTCGACCTAGATTTGATCAAGGCAATCATTCTGACTAAATTTCATGAAGATCAATTGAAAAATACAGCCTCTACCGCATACACAAGCTAAATGTTGACAGACAGACGCCGGACATCGAGCGATCACAAAAACTCACCTGCTCAGGTGAGCTAAAAAGTAAAAACGGACAAGAAAAAAGTAATACAACGAAAAATCTGGTACCAGCGGGACCTGAACCTATGCCGCCTGAAAAATTTATGTCAGAGTAGGTTTATTGTAGGAATTTAATACTCTTCAAAAGGAGATACACTATTACATTGGTCATACCTTAAATAATCTGACAATTTAAAAACATACATACCAATAGTACAGTTGCAAATATGGTATCTGAAAGAGTGCCCCATCTGTATGAACCTTTTAATTTTATCATCTCAGCTAGAGTTTCAAACGGAGGTTTCTCTTTTGTGACTGTGAGAAAGGCAATAAGGTTGCCAGAATATATTCCAACAATGATGATACAAAACAACCACCATGAGCTCACTAATGTTCGACCGGCTGTTGAATTTGGCAAATGTACTCCGCCTGAAAATTGCACAAATCAGAAGAAATATATCCTTTCATACGACATGCCTCTAGTTAAGATAAATGTATTCATGTATTGATATTTAATGAAAAATATAGTGTCTTCCGAAATTCTGAAGACACGTACAAAATAATTACGAAAATGCCCCAACTTCGACCTTTTACGCAATAACATATTTAGTACACTGATATTAATTTACGGTGTTAAAATTTTTCTCAGTGTTGAAAATCATATCAATTTTACATATCCTTTATGTTGTTTACTTTTGGATATAGATTTCATTGTTAAACGTCATAACAGACAGCAACTACCAAAAAAATCATTTTGATTTATGACTAATGTGAAGGCTTATTGTGGACATAGTTTACAGGCTACATTGTTTCATTTTTGTTTAATAAATACTGCCAGGGTATCACTGAATAGATTTTTCATCTGCCTTTTCCAGAAATTAACAATTTAAATTGATAAAACATTGAAATAAATATTGATGTGTGTCGCTTTAACATACCTCATACATATACATTCGCCTATTGCCATCAGCTGTTCTCAGAATAATGAAATTAATTTACAAATGCTTAAATGCAACTACGATAATATTTTTTCTTGACACTAAAAGCTTAATAAAATATATGATAAAACTTTTTTTCTTCATTTTCGTGATTTATTATTCACCTTGGCATAACAATGCGCCATACATATACCAGATAGAGCTATGCCACTTATGGAGTCCACCATTACGATCTCGCTCCGTAGAATGATCTGGCGTCTCATAATAAGGGTTATATTTCTCAATAAGGAATGCCAATACAGTCATTATAGGTAGAGCAAAGCCTGAAAATATAAATGACGTATTATGACGAATAATAATTACAAAATTACAAAAGTACTCTCGGCTCTCCTCGTTATTTCTTGCAAAATATATGTAAACTTATAAACAATTTCTACATAAGGTTTAAAATAGTACGCACTAGATTCAATGTATATGTTTAGCTAAAGACAGTATAAATGTGTGCTACCACTAAAAAGCTGGACATTTTTAACAATCTATTGTTCTGCGTGCCATTAATTATGCATACACAATAAATTTGTAGACGTAGTAGTGTTTAATACATACGATGAGGATTCTCAACATTAGAAGTTAAAACCTAAAGATTAGGTAATTCAGTAAAAGATTGACAATGGATAACTTTAAGATAATGAAAGAAATAAAATCTTATAGTGTTGCAAGGAACTCAGTGGATATTTTTAGTCTATTCGCTTATCTCGGTCGGTCGTGGTAAGTTAACCAGGTATTTAACCTGGATTCAATTTCCTATAGGGCAAATTATTAGCGAGTGCGTAGCTCGCCTTACGGCAATGTGTATGCGAATATAACAAAAGTATGCCTGTGACAGGAAAGGCCGTACCGGCGACAGTAACCATCAGAACAAATCAACACCCTTTGCAATATTTACAAATTTATTTACAAAAGATGATTATTAACAATGAATAGATATGAAAAGAAAAAAAACTGATTATAAGAAAGAAAAAAAAAGAAAGTTCAGTATCTCTAGATACAAAAGTTCTTATAGTTCCATTCTAATCTGACGTGGTACAGTTCTTTAATTTAATTGCGAACTTTAAGTAGCACAAACAAAACGTAGCTTCTAAATTCAGTCCCTTTAAACCGTGAATACGTTGATTCCGTGTTGGCTCCCTATGGTGGTAGGTGATTGCATCCCTGAGCTGACTTCAGAGGATAACAAAAATCATCGTCTTTGCGGTTTACGGCACAACCATGGGACGAAAGCTCTGCGCTGGGAATATCACATCCAGGCGAGTGAAGACAAGTGAACCTCGGGCATTGTACTTCCGGGTTATGACATCACCAGGTAAAATCGTCTGGCGGAAGAAGCTAAAATATATAACATATGGTAAGCACCATAGTAAAACAAATAAATCAGGGCATAAAGCTGCTCCTTTGGGTACACCATACCTCCGTAGGCTCCCATAAATAATACGTGCTACTTATACAAAACATATGTGCTACTAAGTTCATACGTCATATGATTAAAATACGTCACTTATTACTTCCATATTACAAAGATTACTTACTTAAAAGACTGAAGTTAAAGTATGAAATGATATGAAAAGTATATGATGAAACATTATAGTAATGGAAATGATAAACTGCAGCTATTATTTACAACTACAAATTAACAAAATTCAATATAAATCAAACGTTATATGATAGTTGGCATCCATATAATATCTAATGCCATACACTAAAACGGACATTGTATGTGTATGCAATAGACTGTCACACAATTTCATATTACAATAATATAATACATACATGGTACTAGACTTGCCATATAGAGTTATACATAACAATACAATGCAGTAATGGCGTTCCATAATTAACAAAATGTTTGACATAAGTTTTTGAAACAGTGCTTTACAATTATCACGATACAAATTTCAGTATAAATCTAACATCTTATATAAACGAAACGTTTAGACTCCTCTTTCTAAATAATTTACAAAAGTCTGAAAAATTTAATAAATTATCCTGACATACTGAAACTAGCCAAAATCATGTGCCAAAAAGTAAATGTTACAGAATTCTGTAGAATGCACAAAAATTTACCAAATAAAAATCGTAATGCAAAAATCATACAAAAATCTAACAAATAAATTTCTTACCTCGATCGAGCATAAATTTCTAGCAAGAAAATAATTCAGACATAGATTCGTCTATAAAGTCGGAAGGTGGTGTGCGCAAGGCATATCTAGTCCAGTCTATTTAAAGGATAATGTCCCGCCAAATACTAAATTTCATGGGATTCACGGCTAAGCCATGGACTCCGACTATTTGTGTTTCCACGGGATTCACGATATAGCCGGGGAATCTAACTACTTTGGCGCGAATTTAAATTGACAATTTGAGGCCCATTATAGTGGTTTGGGGGATAAAAACACGAATTACTGAAGTTTATAAAATATCAACTTTCTTATTACTGAACAGAATTTAATAAAATTTACATGGAAATTTAAGTTATGAAATACAGAAAAACATGAGAGGTATTTTATGCGTGAAATCTGACATTTACCTCAATAACTCAAAAATTTACAAAAAGATGATGCAATACCTGCATTTACACTACAGATAAAATAAGGCCCGTATGTCAATTTGTGACACACGTCCCCCCTTAAAAAGAAAATTTATAATTTTCTTAATTGAAAGCAAAATGACATACTGAAAATAGCAAACACAAAAAGAAAACACACACTGTCACTATCTGTACACCATATAATATAGCCACCTGTCTACACTCTACTCAAATAATCTGCGCCTACATTTTCTCTACCAGGAATTGCTCTAATACTGATCCTATATGGCTGCAATGCCAATGCCCATCTCATCAGCCTGGAGTTGCTAAGTTTCGCTTTATTCAAATAAGTGAGCGGCTGATGATCTGTCTCTAATACAAAGTCTTTACCGAACAAATACCGGTGAAACTTAGCTACTGCCCATACTATCTCTAAACACTCCTTCTCTATCACTGAGTACTTTTGCTCCCTAGGTAGCAATTTTCTACTAGCATACGCTACAGGTAATTTCTCTCCATCACTTCCCTGAAGCAATACTGAGCCTAAACCTAAATCTGAAGCATCTACTCTCAATATAAAAGTCTGATCTAAATCTGGCAACTTCAAAATAGGCGGACCCATTAAGCTAGCCTTCAAAGTCTGGAAAGCCTTTTCTTGACCTTCACCCCACTCTACAAGATTTGGCTGACCCTTTTTCGTCAAATCTGTGAGCGGAACTGCAATGGCGGCAAAATTGGGGATAAACTTTCTGTAAAATCCAACTACACCTAAGAATGAACGTATTGCCTTCTTGGTTTTCGGTCTCTCGGCATCCTGTATAGCCTGTACTTTATTTGGAACTGGTTCAAGGGTCTGAACATCTCCTATCATGTGCCCTAAACATTCTAGCTTCTGAAAACCTATAAAACACTTAGTCGGTTTTGCTGTTAACTTAGCCTCTCTTAGTCTGGTTAACAACTCAGAAAGTGCTACTACATGTTCAGGCCATGTGATTGTATACACCAGGATATCATCTATGAAGCTATCCGAGTGCCCTAGGTCCTTCAAAACCTTCCGCATCAGTCTACAAAACGTTGCTGGTGCGTTAACTAATCCAAAGGGCATCTTACGGAACTGGAACAAACCTTTTGGGGTTTCAAAAGCAGTCATGGGTTTAGCCTTTTCAGACAAAGGAACCTGCCAGTAACCTTTGCTCAAGTCTAGTTTAGAAAAATATCTATATTTAGATAGCTTTGAAAACATCTCCTCCATGTTTGGCATAGGTTCAGCATCGAAAACCGTCAGTTTGTTGACCTGGCGAAAATCTATGCAGAACCTTATACTGTTATCTTTTTTCCTTATGAGAACGATAGGGGAGGAAAATGGTGCATTTGATGGTTCGATTACTCCCAACTCCAACATTTTATCTACTTCCTCTTTCACTACTGGCTGCGAATGAAAAGGAATAGGATAACCCTTTACTCTTATCGGATCTGTAGTTGACAACTGAATATCATGTTCAACTAAGTTAGTATTTCCAGGAATATCTGTCAGTACATCTGAGAAATTTTCTAACAAGTCTACTACTTCCTGCTTACATTCTACTGGTAACTCCGGATTTATCTCTACATCTTTGTACGTTTCTGTACCCTGCTTTATAGGACACAAAACTATATCCTTTTCTACTCTACTCGAAAACTCATCACTACTTTCATTCGGATCTAATCTGTCATAATCTCTCTGATCCTCCTCTACAATAGCTGCTCCAACCTTACTTAATATATTTTGACTCCGACTATTTGTGTTTCCACGGGATTCACGATATAGCCGGGGAATCTAACTACTTTGGCGCGAATTTAAATTGACAATTTGAGGCCCATTATAGTGGTTTTGGGGATAAAAACACGAATTACTGAAGTTTATAAAATATCAACTTTCTTATTACTGAACAGAATTTAATACAATTTACATGGAAATTTAAGTTATGAAATACAGAAAAACATGAGAGGTATTTTATGCGTGAAATCTGACATTTACCTCAATAACTCAAAAATTTACAAAAAGATGATGCAATACCTGCATTTACACTACAGATAAAATAAGGCCCGTATGTCAATTTGTGACAATGCCGAATGAGGCAAAGTGATGTAGCTGAAAAACCTTCGTCGACGTCAGGGGGCCGCCATTTTTTTCTACTTCCGTCAAAGTCGGGAAAAAACTGTGTTTTTTTTTTAATTTCATATTTGAGTTACAATCTCTATATTCATTTGGGTGTCTTTATTTTTAAAAAGTTATGTTATGGAAATAATTTCACTTTTGCTTTTATTTTACAAAAAGCGCACCCTAGCGGACAGGTGCTCACAGGAAAAGCTTTGTTCGCAGTGAATACAGAACTTCATTTGATTGCTGAATATTATCAATCACTCAAAAAAATGCAAGAAAGATTTCCTGTTGGTAGAAAAAAAATATTTTCTTTTGAAAGATCAAGCATTGGCCAGAAAATGGAAAAAAAATGTCATTAATAAGCATAAAGCCACATGAACGCGGCAAATAGGTAATGACGTCACCGTAACACCGGCTTTCCATAAATTTTGCAACGTATGATATTCGCTGTTACAGTTATGACACTATTTTTTTTTCTTTTCAAGTGAATAGGATTTCGCGAATTATTTTGAGCAGTGAATAGTTTCTATGTCGTTTAAGCTACGCTCGCTCAGAGGCTTTGCTTTTTTCATATTCATATGTAATATTTACTTGGTGCATAGTTACCAGCCTAACTCATTTAAAACTATATCGCAGACTAAAGTCTTGTCAAAGTTGTTTTTATTACGATACATAGGTATACATTTAAACTTATTCCTATTTCTACGAAGAATGTTGTATGCTGGTTGGATTTCTTGTTGCATTTATTACGTGTCTTTTTACTACATATCAAATATAAGGTCAAGCGGAATCTACAATTTGTATATTGTTGCTACTGGAAAATGTCTTAATACAGACATACCTATACAAACAAGAACTTCCCATTTAAATGGGTCAACCAGAGTCCTCCATTTTTTGGCATTAACATCCGTTTTTTTAAAGATGACGCTTGTATACTCATATCGGAACGGATAACTGAAATCCATGACTTTATTTCTCTCAAGTGACGTTGATAAAGGAGCTGCAATCATGTCTACTTCCTTATAATACAAAACAATGAAAAATACAAGCAACTAGAATGTTACATCATAATACACTTACTTTAAACATGCGGTGTCTTACAATTTATTTTTTAAGTACTTACATGTACAGTAAAGAGAGCAAGTTTGATTTCTGACCTTATAAAATGTTTTTGTGGTTTGTTAGTTTGCTGATTGTTTTTAGTGTATTCCTAATTAATTTTCATCAACTTCTAAACTCAGTTACACTCTGTGTTTTTTTTTTTTTTTTTTTTTTGGAAATACAGCATTGTTCGGCTTGCGTTCTGAGTGTATCTTCTTTAACAACTTATTGTTTTTAGAATCATTTTAAAATTGTAAAATAAACTTTTGAACTTTGAAAATAATATTTACAAACGACTGCAACCGATTTTCCCTTGCACTTGCAATATTTGATACATTCAAAATCTTTTCTGTTTAATGCTAAAAGCTAAGTATCTTCTCCAAGAGCAATATTATTCATTTTGTTTTAAGCCTGAGACATTGAAAACAACCAAAACCCGTCCTCTTTAGACGCAAACAATTACAATCAAAACGGGTACATAAAATATGACATAACTAACTTGTCTCTGGAGTTGACCAACTAGACCATTATAGGTTAAATTCATATCCTCATAATCTCCCCATTTACCATCAGAAGGCTCTGTGACTGTATATCTGAAATAATTATACAAGAGATGGGGAGATTTTATATTAGCAATTTTGTCAAAAGCACATATGTGCATACATTTTGTACACAGTTGATTATTCACACTTTCATGAATATCATTACATCCTTAACAACATTTCTTTAATCAAAGTACTAAATATTTTGCATCTATTATTTCATTTCTAAAGAAAATTATCAATGCAATAATTCAACGTATTAGTAAACATGGTAGCCGTGGTCGTCTTTATGAAATGTACAATGGCAAAATGCAATGCATTGATCAATTAAAGGAAAATTATGTACCAGCTTCAATATATTTTCAAAAGACTGTAACAGTTGCACTCACGTAAAATTTAATTTCGTTGCCAGTTCCTTTAAAAGATCCATGCAAAATCCTTCGTATTCAATGGTGCCATTTATTTCTTTCTTGATGACGAATGGTGGATACTGCATAAATAATGTTATGTTGAAATACAACACAAAGCCCCTGCAACGAACTCATAAAACCAGACACTTTATACTTTCTACGTTATGTGGAGTTTAACATAATCGAAATACATAATCATACATTCCTATATATGCTTAATTATAACTTTCATTAGCTGCTTTTTAACATGACCTATTTTAAGCCCCTTTTTAGTCCCTTAATGGTTTGAGGATAAAATTTCCTAGACAAGTTATAAACTCTACAATGCTTTTTGTATAAGTTATGCCAGGGATTTAAAAGTGAAAACAAAAAATAAAATGTAAAAATAAATCTGCAGAATTGAAATATGTAAAAGAAAAATTTAAAAAACTTGCCAGTATGGTTGAAACATTAAAATGTCTCTTGTTGTATCCATACTTTGTATTGGGAAAAATGTCCGATGTCACAACCACATTACCATTATTTTTTACGTAACCAACCGAGCTAAACATCCTTCCAGACTTTGTATGTAGTAATGTGTCAATGTTATATGCCAAACATTGACAGTTTGGGCTCCAAATTGCCGCCTTCTGAAAATTAAGACCTATGCCTTCTTCTTAAGCGTATCAAATACTGGAATTTACTTGAATTCGCATTTGCATTTATAGAGTACAACATTTTACCAAGACAACAATAGAAGTGTTGATGAATATCCTCATTCTTACAGAGTGTTACAACATATCTATTATCATACGTGAAGACGACAGTAATATTGTATCATAATGAATCAAATGAAATGAATATTTGGTAAAACTAGTTTGCCTGTTAGCGTTTTTACCGTTTCTAACTGGTCTATTACCGCCTTTTTAAACTTGAGATGACTTCCGGATAATTCCTCCTTCAGGATTTCTAGAAGTACTGACTGAAGAACCTTGTTAAATACCTTGAAGTAAAAATATTTTTTAGGGACTGAAAAGGGTAGATTTGAATGATTTGGAAACTCTTCAAATGGTGTTTATATTATGTATTGATAATATGTGTGCAATTCTTTAATAACAATCTTTTTATATATATCGTAACGCCATGTCAATCTCGCATTTGCTATGTGTTGATAGATGACAATTTGAGTGTGATCTGAATTTTTTCAGTTATGATATTATATCACATTGGCTTCTTTATAAAATACTCAAAATGGAATAAGGAGGTGAGAAAATGATTTTTTACAGAATTTGAAGTTCTTAACTGTTACCTACAGTCATTCACTTATTTTCATGCTTTCAGCTTTAGCTTTATCACTTTATCAATTATATTCACTCCAAATAGCCGACAATAGCCCTTAATAAAACGGAAAGTTTCTCAGTATGATGTTAGTTCAAGTTTGTATAAAGAAAAAAGAAACACCTAGAAACTTGAATACCCCAGTGCCATTTCCGCTGATTCCTGGGAAAGCAATGATAGCCACATTGTCCAGGTTGAAAGCACATGATTGAAGAGCACTTGACACACCCTGACTATGTCCATACACAACGATCAGCCATCTTGAGAACATTTTCAAGAGGGTTTTGTGCTCTAGGTTTGTGGCGTCAAATTTGTTTGCCTGTGCAAGATATGCAAAGAATCAATATACGTTAACACCCAGGAAATGCATAAACAACAATAATGTACACATTTTTGTAATAAATTTAAGAAAAGGTACAATGATATAACTAATGTCATGATTACGTCAAACTGTTGTCTATAATAAAATTTAAATTCTCGAAGTATATTCTGGCGTTTTCATGTATTATTAGATAGAAAATACATCACATGAATTAGTCAATAACTTGAACAGTGTCAGTTCTGTGACATTGAATATGTAAATGATAATGACAAAAATGCATGTTAAGAGACACATTAATAAACTGTAAGTCTATACCGTTCTTAGTATGTATCGAGCACAAGAGAATTTGCAAACTACTACAATATTAATTTCTTGACGATGATGTATGTTAACTTCGAGTTGGTAAATTTGCTGCAGACGATTGTGCAGAGATTCCTCTTGGTCAATGTTGAATAAGGAAAGGAGAACACCTTCTTTAGATAGACTGTCAACAAGATCAGAGATTTCTACTTCTGAAAACGAAATACATTGTATTTTCTATGTATTTATAAAAAGATGAAACACAACACACATATCGTAAATGCTAAGGAATTATTACGAGAATTCCAGATATTACAATCTTTTTGCGAACGTTTAATTCCATAACAATATGTTGTCACAGCCACTACAAAATTTGACATTTTTTCTAAGACTGGTAATGAGTACATAAATAATATTATTGGTACTCAATACTGACATAGTAAATCTATTTATGTTTTGAAGTACCTGTAGATGTCTCGTAGAAAAGAAATAGTGATCTCCACTGCAATAGCTTGACCAAGCCAGTTATTGCCTGTGGACCGAGAAATGTTAACACGCTCTCATCCCTTGCAAAAGAAAACAAATTCTATCAGTCAAAAATGAATACAGTGACTTTTATATCACCATTTACAATTCAGTGATTTCAACTTAATGATAAAAACCATTACGTTAAAAGCACTGAATCGCTGCGGCAGCTTAAAGTAATTGCAGATAAGCGATTTGTAAATAGTTGTATTTTAAACAGCTTGCTTTGTTGAGTTCTACACAAACAAGATCACAGACAAGGCGGATCTTCTCAGTACAAATATTTACCTTTGTTCACATGTTGTATTCAGATCTTTTATACAGTTAGGGTCTTCAGTGCTGAGATATGGCGATTCATCTTTACCACAAATATTATCTGGATCTATGCAAAATTTATCTTCCTCTCCTTTCTGCAATATAGCTTTAAAATATATTAACAATCTCACATGGTTGTTAGAGGCTATTTTGAGAATCATACCTAAAAAGTAACAGCTAAAGTAAGGTAATAAAGAAATTTGAATATATGTAGTTACTATTTTAACTTATCATGCTTGTCATTTACGCGACCGGCCATGACGAAAAAAAACAACACTTGTTGAAAAGGAAAATCAATCTTAAATGTTGTCGCAAATTATATAAACGAGCACTTGTCGTTATCATTAGCTTTACACGCACCATCAGTCACCGTGTAAATTAAAAAATCACTTTTGTATAGATTGCATTTTCAATCTATGGTATTACGTTAAAGCTTTACGACTGAGAAGGCAATTTAGTTATTGCAATGAATATTTAAAGCATAAAGCATGAGAGTATTGCATCTCTGATGTTATTTTTGATGACAAATTTATAGTTAAATCAATACCAACTGTTTCATGTATGCAAATGCAAAGGTGTAATTGATGTGCTTAATGTTGAAATGTTGCTGTAAAATAAATATTTCGTAATGTACTTTTATTGAATCAAGAAATGAAAAAGAATAATATGTAGTACAAGTAAAACTTGTCATAATGATTATCATTCCTTTTTATTTTTTGCATTCTTCGACTTGGTGATATTGTTGTATATAGAAATATGTTGCATCAAACAAGGTTATTGAAAGTTTATTATTAGTTCGTTAACTGAGTGGGCCAAATAAGATAATGTAAATTTCATAGTAAATCTTTTATCAAACGCCTTCACAAGATAAGATGCATTTTGAACATTACTGACAACACAGTCATAGTAATAAACAAACATTTTGATTTCGATGTTAAATACTATATTTAAATATTTTAAAATGTGTTACATTTTCAGGTTGATTGTTATTTTGTCTTTCTCCCCACTTGATCAGTTTTTTGTTGCCTGTCTTCAATAGTTGGGGCATCCGCAGAATAGACACGTCATAGTCAAACAGAATAATGACGTCAACATCATCGTCAGCGTCCAGTGATTTAACTATTTAAGGTAAAAATGTTCAATATAATATGCAATATTATTTTCATGACTGATTCCAAAGTTGACAATAATGTGCAAATAAAGAAATTTCATATACGTCCGTTTCAGTCATTAGTTGCATTGAGTTTTGATTTTCCATAACATATATAAATTACATTCATAAAACATATCTTTTACATGTAGAATGAAATTATAAATGCGTTCCATTTCAGAATATATAAAGCTGTAAAACTGACACATATTAAGCCAATTAATAGAATGACGAAGTTCTAAATGGACCGAAATTCTTTATACAAAACAAATCGAGTAAAATGGAATAAATACATTAAAATCATTATTTCTTACTAGTTCTAAATATATGGTAAATTTCTGCTGTGTTAATCCAATACCGAACAAAAGATATGTTTAGCCCATAATAAGATATATTTTCAGTTGAAACATGGTCTGTACCTTTAGAAATTATACCTGAAAAACATTTTATAAAAAAATATTTAGAAATATTTCTATAAATTTATTAATACAGTAACATTTTAAAAGCTGAGAAGTACAAGTAATATAAGGTGGTTTTTCAGTTACAGGTTTCCTTTCTAATAATTAAAATATCTCATTTATAAATTTTACATAAACGTACATACAAGCATACATACATACATTCTAAACATTGATTTAATGCCGCTTATGTGTTTCTCCTCCATTCACTCCGTGAGAGACATTCTTGACATAATCTTTTGTTGTTATTCAGAATTGTCGAAAAATACACTACTACAATTATAGAAAATCAGTATATCGCAGTACATAATTATACGGACAATGTTTTCATTATATGTATTATTTCAGTACATCAAGACTGCCAGTGGTCTCGGAAAAGGTCAGGTACTACACATTTCTTAACAATATCCAGCGAAATACAATGTGTCTTCCTCCAACCTAATAAGATAAAATGTGTCAGTTTGATTTAACACCTACAAGCAACCATTTTTGTGTTAAGATAAAATAATGATAGGTAAAATGAACCCTACCTATGTTTAGGCAATCACTCATACAAGTAAATACTGGCTGTAACAAACATTTGATGAATAGTCCGTACAATAGTCCGTGCAATAAAATCATTTTTTTGCGAGATAAAAAATAAACTCTTTTTGCTTTTTCCCACAGAATTTTATAAAGTGTTTACTCAGAATTCAAATTTCTGTTTTCAAGTAAATTATTTTGTTCCCGTGCGCGTAAAGTATTGGTGTTTATTGCTTGCAAATATTCTTGCAAATATTTTCAATAATTGACAGAAGTACCTGTAATATTGGTGGCGTTCTCAAGGGAATGATACCAGATACGCTGATAAGAAAATATTTCTGAATAATGCAAATTTATTTTTTTTATTCTGAATCAGTTAAGATACAGATAGTTAATGGTTTAGAAGTTAATTGCTTGATCGAACCTTGGAACCTTTTGGAATTTAATAGATCGGTCTTTAAAAGTTATCGATCATGACAAGTTGTAATTATCTAGGTGTGAAACTAGCTTTGCTTTTATATTGTTTCAGGCTGGCGTGTAGATTGGAACAGGAGTAGTTATCATTAATTTAAGTTCCTCTACAACCATAACTGTAGCACTGTTGTAATTTTGTACATGTTTTAAATCTTGTCTTATTTTCATTCCCTTAGAGTATTTCAATGCAGAAAATCTCTGCCCTTCTGTACATAATGCAGGGGTCACTTAGTGTCAGTGTTGACATGTCGCACAACTATTTTCTAGGTTTAGGCTACTTAGCTGAAATGGCTAATGCTACAATTTATGAGATAGCATTCCATATAATTGGGATAACTTTCAGTATTTTGTAGCTTGTATAAATATGGTTGTTCTCATGTTTTCTGGAAAACAATACTAACTCTTAGAATAATTAAAGTTTGATCTGATCTGCCAAGGTGTTGATAAGGTTAAGGCACATTTTTCTAAGGGCAATGCGTTTGTGTTCGCATGGACTTTAAATTCAAATAATTTGCTGTGAGACATATGAGACAACTCCTCCGACAAGAAAAAATGTTTTACCTTTTGGATATCTGTATCTTGTGTAATTCTGAATGGGTATAAGAATGTTTTCTTTGACTCACCAAATGATTGCGAACATTATATACTTCTGATGCAAGACCTATAAAAGAAGTACATGATGTGAACCGCTTTTGCAGAGCAAGGGAAGAAACTCTTTGAGGACAACTTGATTCGGGAATAACTGAGGGAAGTAGTTACCCTTTGTCAGCATCTTTGTGTTTTGTGAGAAAACGCGATGGAGATGGGATACATGTCTGTGTGAACTATTGGCGATTGCATGAAGTGACTGTTTCCAAGAACAAATTGTTTTGAGAGTTTGAATGACATTGCATTTTATTCAAACGTCGACTTAATATCTTTTTTCCCTAAATTGTTCTGATTGAGGCAGATATGCAGTAAACTACATTTTCAACGTCTATGATAGGTCTGTAGAAGTACACAACTATGCCTGTGTGTCACACAGGCACCTTGAATCGACAGAGCTTGTCTTCAGCTGTTTGACAGTGGGAAACGTTGATTATTATTTATATGGATGTTATTTGTTATTTTGAATAAAAAAATGAAGAGGCGATTGACAGACTGGATGAAATCACCTAAAAGAAAGATGAAACTTCAACAATAAGATCTTGATATATCTGCCGTTGCTATATGGCTTAAGCCAGACAAGAAGAGACTGTCAAGGGACTAGTTGAGGGTTATTGCTGAAAGAAATATGTAGTTACATGTTGGGACGTACTAGATATTCATGAAGAGTCCTATTTATGCACTCTAAATATTTTAGTGTATAACCTATTTTTAGGCACCATGTATGTGTCAAGTGATAATTACCTAGCCATGTCTCTGCAGACGTTTTCAGATTACTCAGTGCAGTTTTTACCTAGAGCAGCGAGTTGACATTCATATTGTGATTATTGTCTGCATAGGTTTACATACAACAATGAGTTCAAATGAAGAAATATTCAATTTTGATTTATGTGCAACCGGGGATTTTGAAGCTCTTTTTGGCGATGATTTCAATATGACAGAGGTACCTACTTTAACACAGATTCTGTCCATTGCAACCTAGGATTTGCTGCCTGAACAAGGTAAAATTTATTCTCGTCTGCTTTTTTATTCATTTAAAAAATATTTTCAAGTTTAACCAGATGCTGAGTTACTCTGTTACTCATTATTAGTGTCAGCATGGTAAGGTCTAAAAACACAGGCATTTGGTTTAAAAGTAAAAGAAAAAAAAAACAAAAAAAAAACAATGTTAAGATGATTACTATGAAGCTATGTTTTTAATTTTAGGGCCAAGGTGATACAAGAGTTGCCCCCTCGGTTTCAACAGATGAACTTGAGAAGAAATTCCTAAAAAAAACTCGCCAGAATAATAACTGGGCAACTTCAGTGTGGAGAGAATGGGCTTCTGCAAGAAATGGGCGCTTCGAGACGACATTAGAACCAGATTATCCTATCCCCGAAAATGTTGGTGAATTTAAGGACATGGAAATGCTTGAATATTGGTTACAGAGATTTATCGTTGAAACTCGTAGAAAGGACGGAGGGCCCTACCCACCTAACACACTTATTCAGATTGTAACTGGTTTGCAGCGCTACCTTCGTACTGAGTGTAAAATGACTGGATTAAATGTTCTTAAATCGGACAATACTGACTTTGCACAGTTCCGTAAAACTTTAGATTCGCGTATGAAGGAACTCACACAGGCTGGTGTAGGTGTGAACCCCTGCAGAGCTGACCCTGTTACTGTAGACGACGAAGAGCAGCTGTGGTGTAGCAATGTGTTTAACATGGTTTCTGCAGAAGGACACAGTAACGCTGTTTTCTTTTATAATGGCAAAGCATTTGAATTTAGGGGGTTTCAGGAGCATGTTGACTGCCAAGCTGAACAATTTGAGATTGGTTTTGATCATTCTAATCAACGCAAGTATGTAAAATTTACACCACGTGTGAGAAAAAACTCACAGGGGGGTCTGTTACATAGGAAAATAAACGTGGAGCCAATAATTCACTATGAACAGGGGACAAACGACAGAAGTATTGTTAAAATGTACGAAAAATATCTGGAACATGTGCCAAGGAAAGGACCTCTGTATCGTAAACCATTGCAAGGGCTTGATGAAAACAATAGTATCCGTTACAGTTCTGGTACTTTACCTCTAAACGTTTTGAAACAGAGAATGAAGAAATTTTTCTCTGAAGCTAACATTCCCACTGTTAGACGCAAGATAACCAACCATTCGGCACGTGTCACATTATGTACTTCTTTGTACAATGAGCGCCTCAGTGATAAGGCAGTTACAAGCCGCAGCAAGCATCGGAGTGCTGCAGTGCAAACTTACCAGCGAGAAAATTTCAATATGCTTAAGTTAATGATATTAGTAATATTCTTGACCCTCCCGCCAAAACAATGGACGAAAAAAAAATCATCCTCTCTCCTGCCAAAGTCATGGAAGAAAAAAGTCAACCCTCCACAGAACATTTCACCAGAAAGTGCATGTAATGTTTCCGCATCTATGAAACACACTGAAATGGAGGACAAGACCAGGAATGCCTAACGTTGTACGTTCAAAAATGTGTGAAAAAGATTATCCTCTGGAAGGATGGACGCAAAATTGCTTTAGACATTTGATCATTTATTAAACTGACCCGGAATAACATTTTTCCAATATTTTGTTTACTGTTTTATGGTTACGGAATAACCTTAAGAAATGACTTACGTTCACAACATAGGATGTACTGTATATGTTACTTTTATTTCATTATTTACGTCTCCCCTATATTTCAGTATATTCTATTTATACACAATTTAAATGTGTCATTAATAAATCTGTTTTTTCTTGCTATGAAATTTGTCGTCTGCTGAAATTGTCGTCTGTTTTTTTTTTTTTTTTAATTCAATCAAATTTGACATTTTAGATGTGTTATTAATAAATTTGCAAACATGGGCATGCGCAGTGTATCTGAAGACTTAATTCTGAAGAGTGCACTCTTAATAATTAAGTGTTCAACTTCAGCTGTCTACATGAAATAGAAATTCAAACATTTGAAAAATGCAGCCGTCTCATTGGCTTAAAAAATAGGTTATACACTAAGACTCGAATAGAGGTTCAAGGTTGATACAGAAAATTACATGGGACACAATGAAAGGCAATGTGAAATGTCATATCAATAAAATTTGTAAAATGATATTCTGAAAGTATAGAATACAACCAAGAAGAAGAATAGCAGGCTCGGTTTGACTGAGTTTGTTTATGAGAGGTAATTTAATGTGCAACATCTCTCACTCCCACTTGCACTGGCTTATGTGGAGCTCTATAGAGAGTCAGTGGCGCAGTGGTTAGCCAGCGGTCCGGGTTCGATTCCCGGTCGCAGCTGATATTCCGACTAGTGTTCAGTGCTGGGTGATTTACTTAAATTGATACTGTTTCCAGCAGTATCGGCCTAGACTGGATGTTTGGGAGGTAAATATGACGCCGGCCGTGGGCTCGGCTGGAAATAAGTTGTTCCATCCATTCCAGGTGGAGACTTTCGTCGACTACCCACGGTAAACAAGAAACTTTACTTTTACATTTATTACAGATCTATTGAATAGACTAAATGATCCAAAGGGACCAGAAAATATAATAACACTGAATCCAAAGTACGGAGAGACTTTTTACAGCCGCCATACGGCACTTAAAGATTGCTGTTGTGACAGTCAATAAGATCTGTAAAAGATAGAATAATAGCAGACTAGGTTTGATTGTGTCTGTTCATGACCTGCAGTAATTCTGACATACTGTAGTAAATCGTTGCACCAAAACACTCATTTTTCAAGCAATGATAGGTTAAAATCACGTTTGTTTACAATGAAATTAACGTACGTTTTAGGAAATACCAAAAAGATATATCCTGAATATTTCTATTCCAGTACTTTCGCGAAGTTTTATCTGTCATAGATTATATGCCATAACCTTTCCTAATTTTCAAACTTTCGCAGTTTTCAGATTGTATGCCTACAACGAGTATAACTGCTCGGTCGCAAAATACCTTATGTTTGCTGTGTACATGACCATGGATATCTCAAGATGGGAAAAATTCGAGTTTACCACTTTTCTAGTTTGTTTTCATTCAGTTGTTGTGGTTCACAACCCACCGGTCGTTACTACGTTTACAATGTGCAAATCTTTCGGATTCGACGAGTCGTCTAGACGCTAACTGACAAAATAAAACAATGTATTTTCCCAAAGTGTCCGAAGCTAAACGCTCAGTACAATTTTTATTTGATAGTACAGTTTTGGAAGGTATCTTGCATGTTACCGTAGAAGGATCGATGAAAATTGTTTAGACTGATTAACTATTTAAGAACTTCTGGGCTTAACGTCGCAAATATAGGTCTTATGGAGATTTTCCAGCTTTGATGATAGAGGAAGACCCCAGGTGCCCCTCCGTGCATTTATATATCACGAGCGGTCTCCTGGGTAGAACCACCGACCTTCCGTAAGCCAGCTGAATGGCTTTCTCATATGAAGAATTCAACACCCCAAGTGAGGCTCGAACCGACATCGGTGAGGGTAAGTGAATTCATTTCAGGAAGGACTACATCATATTCTGACTGACCGTTTTAGATTAAAGAAGATTTATGATAGATGGGTTTCCCGTTTGTTGACACCTGTACAGAAGTCCAAGTGTTTAGAATGTGTCGTTAAGTTACTCTAAAACCAATTTTGGGTTGCTCACTTTCAATTTGTATGCATGGATGAATTATTCACTTGTCATAGAATTTCGTTTTACTTTTTAGATATACGCATACCTTTGCACAAGTAAATGCTATATAATCTGATAATCTAAACAACAATTACAAGCTCTATTCTTCATAAATTTAAAAATAAAATGCTAGTACATAAATAATGATCAAAGACAATCGATTATAATCTTTTGTATGTTTTTCTTTTGGGGGGAGGGGGGGGGGGGGGGGGGGGGGGGGGGGGGGGGTTAACGCCGTTTTTAAAATAGTCGAAAACTTGAAAGATACTGACCTCCATATCATACGACAATAGTAGTTTTAGCTTTTTTCCCAAAATTGAAAATCGTTTGTAATGAGGTACAGAAAGTAAACTGCCTGAAATATAAGCGATCGTTTAGTACGAATTCCTCCGTGGTGTTTTGGTCAAGATACCGGTAATAGGAACGTTTCATGTTTCTGTTCTCAATTAAGCATTTTAGTGATAATTTAGAAACAAAGACTAATGCTCTAATGTTCGTAGACCTAATTCAAAAGAAAGATCAGTTTTACCCAACATCTGGAGCCTAGTCTCTTTGATATCTGTTTAATCTATATTTTACCTGAGTTAAAATACGAAAGTCACAAACAAACAAGATATATTGAATGCTAAGTTTATTTAATAACAAGTCAAATGCAGATGTTGTTTTAACATTATAAACATGGTCGTCATCCGTTCTGTTGTCCTCCACGTCTACCACACTGTGCACTTGCTAGAAGGATTCATGTAGGAACCAGCTGGGCAATTCCAAGCTATCGAAAATTCTTCCGAATTTTGCAGAGGACCATTTACTCTAGTTTTTGAGAGAAAAAAGTAAAAAGATTGACTGAGTGCATACCTAATGTAAATTTTGATTTAAATTATAAAATGATAAAAAATATCACACGTGACGATATGATATTGTCTATATTTTATGTTTTCGTAGTCAGTAAGTGTATACTGTAATGAATATATTTATTTATTCTATATCTATTTCATTTATCCAATCGTAAACGTTTATTTGCAACACGTGACCTTACAATATATAACCGTATTGGACGCACGTTCGTACAAAAACAAATCCTGTATTTTCCGTATTTGGACGGTTCAACAGTCCTATGTACGATAATGCCCGAAACGCGTGAAAATGTTCCCGAAAGTAAATCGGGTGAAGTAGCCGTTTGATTATGCGTTTGTATAATATATATTTGCACCCATGCCAAGCTGGAGGCAGAAATACGATATTCAGTGAATCATTTTTAATTTAAACTAGAATAAAATAGATATAGAATAAAAAGGTTATTTAACATTGTACTGTACAATACGAGATATATTTGTACCCAGCCTAGCGGCTCGTCCAATATGGTTTCCTCAGCTGGGTACTCGTCCAAATATATCTCCGTATTGTACAGAACAATGTTAAATAACCCAATATTATCCAGTTGTTGGGTTGACAAACTATAGAAAGCCATGTCTTGGGAATTTACCGTTTCAGTGCATTATAAACTACTATCATACTCGCTGTGCTTTTGTAAATACCAGTTAAGAAAAACATTTTGACACGATACTTTGTTAACTTTCAGAATGTTCAATATGGGATTTAATGATGTTTTTTCTTGTGTTTCTAATTCCTGATTTACTACTAGAAATCTTTTATTCTGACAAGCAAAGATGATTGAACGTACATACACACACTTACAGGTGACTAGTAGTTTGTTTGAATATGTTTATCAACAATTTTCAAATTATATTTCAAAATATATATATATTGCAATACCTGAACATTAGCGGACTATGAGGGTCTGTGTATAGTCTTTTTATTTTTTCTTCATTTCTTGTTTCGCCGCACCATACCTAATTTATACAAAAGTACATGAATTCTTTTAAAGATAACATCATTTTTTTCTAAATTTAATCTAGCCATAGCGGCATTAAATTGTCTGAAAGCAGCGTCTGACACTAGAGTCTGATTTATTTCTGTGGACCTACAAATATACGTAATGTTTCTTAATATAAGGGTACCTGGTACATTAACATTATTGTATATGCAGTAAGAACAGTTTCAGAGAGGGGAAGGAAGTTATTCACAGGGTAAGCCTTCGGTCTCTCGCTAAAAGTTCGAACTGTCAAGCTCCGCTGATGCCACGCCAGTTTTTCATCTTAAGTATTGTTCCGCTGGTTGATTCAAATTTGCAAGTTTTTTTATCACACAGTTGAGCAAAAAATAAATTTGTAAACATTATTACAGAATTCTGTACAACGTAAGTTTTGTCTCTACAATGCCTTGTTTGAACGAGTAAAAAGGCCAGTGCCAACAAATCTGAGTACAATATGTAGATGATAACAAATGATATACACATTTTATTCTGTGTTGTTCATACCTGTGCAGCATTTAGGAACAACAACTGATTAGGTGTATAGTTCAGCCCGGGTAGTTTTTGCTCTTCTTTGCCATGTCGGTTTGTCTTCAACCATTCGCGATACGCCTGGTAAGAACAATATGGACTCTAAATCGTTCATTGAAGAAAAAAGTTCAGTAGATTCCTAACAGTGACAATAGATATGCCGAATAAACATGTATGGTTTTCTGTTATATCACGCTATGATTTTTGGTCGACTTCTTGTAATTAAATTGAAAATACTATGTCAAAAATTCATCAGGTATGATAATTAAGATCTATTTCTGATAAATAACTCTTGCTGCCAGAAAAGGTTCCTGAGTTTCCAGCTCAATCACATGTACTGCATTTTTTTTACAGATCAAGTCAAGAATGGAATGATGTTCATATATGGTAAGAAGAACGTAGTGTCAAAATAAATTTCAAAGATGAGATCAAGAACTACATTTATAATGCGATGATAAAATGCATTGTCGGCGTTACTTTCATAGTGAAACAATAAAACGAAGTATATCAAATGTATATCATATGCATACTTGAGAGAATACCTTAAATGTTTCTTTGACTCCACCGTTATCTGCAATATTCTCTCCTAGTGTTAGTTTACCATTTAACTGTAAAAGATCAATCAAGAATTAGCCGAGGACAAAATTGGTGTATGCTAATTAATATTTTGAATAAAGAGGTTTATGTCAGATTTATGTCAGTGATATTTCGTTTTCGCAGCTGAGCCTTGTGATCAAATACTGTTTCTTTGAAATATACAATACATATCAATTCGTGAACAATGACAGTGTGGTACTTCTCTTCAAGTAACAGAACTTATTCTAAAATGCAATAGATAACTGATCACACACTACTCTTTACTAAGCACCGTTACAAATGTACATGAAGTAAGCTACTAATGCTACAAATACTGAGGTACTATTAACATATATTATTGCTGTCTATTTCTAGCACATATGAAGTTTTTGTTAACACTGATACAATTAAATTTTGAATGACATTTTTAATCAAAATTGAGCCATTACATAGTCAACTGTCTGCATCTGAAATTTTAATTTCAGCACTGGTAATCTTTCTTTAATAAAACGAGAAACATGTAGAATCAATCTCCATTTTTCTTTTATAATGATATTAGACATTAGTATTAAAGTCATTGTTATCATTAAATAAAAACTAATCAGTTTTTTGTTCTAACGCTGACGGCCTTGCATGATACCAGGAAGATACTGATACACCATTACCCAGCTTTTGCTAAAATATTCATTAACATCCGCTGTAAAAATCATTCCTTTCTTTTAATTTGTAACAAGATATTGCTATCATGAAATAAATCGATATTTTATCAAAATCAATAATAAAATTCAATTTTGCACGCCTACCATCATTCCGCCTGTTCCTGGTACTGTAAAATTACTATACTGTTCAATTATACACTTTGCCCGATCTTTGTACATAGCCGAATCATTGTCAGACCACCAGTTTATCATTCCACCATACTTGTTAAACTTTCGGCCTATATTTGTCCGTAATAAAAATTAGTTATACGTCTGGTAAGTCTTCTTCAAGATAAACTGATTATTTAAACAGCAATGCATTTAGAAATATGTTTAACACAATTGAAGAACAACTGGAATTAATATAATTGCTGTCAATTATATCTTATCATTAAGTATTCTACAAATCGTTTTAAAGTTTGCACGTTGTAACTGATGTTTAATTTAATATATTTGATTATATATTAATATGAGTAAAATAATGATTGATATAGGTATTGCAGCAATATATTACTTAAGGTATTAGATCCGTAATAGAGTACCTTTATTCAATTCCTACCATAAACTTACTTTGACTGCAATTTTCAGGGGTGCGTAATTCAAGCCCCACTGAGACCGAACTTTTTTTCCTACTTTCCATTTTTCTTGTAAGTTTTTACTTCTTTCAAGACTTATTATTGCTTTATTGTACAAAAGTGGAAACATTTCATTTGATAAGCGATTTTTTGCTGTTCAAAGTGAATTTACCTCTGAAACAGGAGAGGTAGAGTTAGACATCTTTAAAAATACTGAGTTACATGCGGTTAAAGTTCTCTATTTTGCCTTCACTTTTAGATTACATATTGTGGAAAAAATGTAGGTAGGTTTTACTTCTGACCCAAATTTATTTTTGAATGAAGAGAGCAAAATTCAAAACAGACCCGCAGGATTCGACCTTATTTTTTCAATTTTGGAGCTAGAATTCTGTCTCATTAAATCCGTTTACTTGAGGCACCCTAGAAAAAATGATATTGACAGTTTTATTTTCTGTTTTATAATTGTTTACAAATAGTTTGATGTTTCTTTTATCAAAATTAATGGTATAATGAATTCTCTGCAAACGTTTGGGTAGTGGCTATCACTTTGAAATTTGTCTCTACTTGAGCTTGAGAAAATAGCATAAATTATACAAAAGTCATAAAAAAAACAAAAACAGCACGGTAAAATTGTGACACGGTGCGAAACACGGTCAACTTTAAGAATATACCAAGCAAATGCCATTTTTTAAACATTACTATAAAGGGTCTAATACCTTAACAGATTTTGTTGTTGGCTCTAGAATGACATCGACACAATTTAATTATATTGCAAATTTTCCAGATTTTGATGCTCGAGGAAGAACTAAGGTGTCCCTCTAGGTATTATTTCAGGCATGACGGTCACTTTTAGGTAGAACCACCGATGTAGCACATGCAAATTTCTACACCCCTAGCGAGATATCAAACCTAAATCTTTGAGGGTCTAAAGATTAGAAGTTGGCGACCTAAACCACTCGACAATGAAGGTCCCCTTAACAGTTTTACGTTGTTCCTTAGTCATACCTTGATCATCAAAGCCGTGCGTGATCTCATGTCCAATTACATAACCTATGCCACCATAATTCAGATACCTGCAATATTAAAACCTTTACTGTAGTTTAATTCGAACATAAAAGCAAAAACAAATGTTCATAATTATGTAAATATAACACAATTACATAACAGAGATAAATGATGAAATACAATAAAAGACTAGTTTTAAAGTGATGCTGTGCCTTAAACCGTATGACCTGTACATGTGTAGAATAAAAAAAAAAACATCAACGCAGTCGGAATGCCTTCCGTATGAATACACCTTCGAGTATCTAAAGTTTATTGCGGTACTTGTACCATGTGTAATAATGTTGGGTTCTGCTCAACCCGGGGCTACAGGGCGTGGACGGTAGCTTTCCTTTCAACTACCGTCCATGAACAAGCTCAATAAAACCGAGCGTGCAACATTTTCATTTATGTCGTGTTGGGCGACCAGTGGTTTTCCATTTCTTCTCTTTCAAAACAATTCATAGATATATGATTATTATCGGAGTTAAAAGTACATTTTGTTTGTCATGAGCGGTTTAAGTTTTTTTGGCTAAAACTTACGCGGGCTGCTCATATGAATAGTGTGGTGGCTGAAGTATTGCGGCAGGAAACACTGAAATGAAAACAAGAATATATTTTGAATATAAGGAACTATTCAATGCATTATTTCTCATTAATGAAAGAGTAACATTTAAAGTTAGTTTTAATAACCCTTTTAATCACCAATTCCTTTCCTATAGTTATAAACAACAAAGTCAACAATGAACTGGTTCCTTTGTATAGCGATTGTTTTGAAGTGATTCTTATTTCACTTTCACTTTGAATGGATCTGAGTGGTGGAAATTCTAAATAGTGCAACATTCAATCCCTAAAACAAGATTTTATTGCGCATGTAAGGAATGTCACACAAACACTCTTTTCTCGTTCAACAAATATCCTTTATATGGAATGAGTCATAAACGGGATGTGGAAATAAATAATCGTGAAATATTTTTGTCCATTTTATTATAGAACATAAATAACCATTCAAAATGTTCATTGTAAACGCCAGTCCTAGCCCTTTGCACCAACTGAGGCAAACTGCAATATTTTTGAAAGAGTTTTCCTGGCTACAAATATCTGAATTCAATAAAATCGAATCCCCAGTTTTACGAAAGTGTTTTATCTTTAGATATTTAATTAAAATGTAGAAAAGTAGCATAAGCTGTATTTAGATTTACTAAAGAAAAAATATTACTTTTGTATGTAGAGCCATATGAATTAAATGTCACTCAATAACAGTCGTTTATAAAAACATCAGTTTTTAGTGGTAGCACACGTTTATACTGTGTTTTGCTATACATGCATTAAATGCGAACTATTTTAACCCTAATGATTAGCATTTTTAATATACGCAAGTGGTTAATTTTATGTTTCGATAAATGTTTATATTTTCAAATATTCACTTTGGGTCTTTGTCAGTATTGTATTGTGTCAATATTTGGACGAATATCTGTCCGCTATTTCTAACGTGAAACTTACCAATTTGATTCGTTAGAAACATGTTGTAGGCGTTCACTTCAGCAGCGGAGAAAAACCAACTGAAACAAAACAGCTCTTACAGATCTTTTAGCAGTTGATCATCTTAATTTTTTTTGCTTTATTAAAACACAGGAATGGCAAGTATACGGTTACTTAAGTCATTATAATAAAATATAAAACCGTTTATCACTCACTAAATTTAATACAGGAAAAAAGATAAGTTAACAATACTCAGTTTTGTCAACGTCTTTTCTTAGTTTCTGAAGTCCACGAATCACTGCAGCTTCACCTACGCTCATAATAGTTCTCAATGGATCATCAATGTATACTGTGACCTAAAATCACATACATATACATATCTTGACAGAATTCATAATTTATGAAATTTACATTATATTATCACTTTCACCTGCGTTGTTTGTATTATACATTTATAATAAAGTATCTACTAAAGCCAGTTTAACGGGAGAGAGAAAGAGAGGGAGGGAGAGAGAGAGAGAGAGAGAGAGAGAGAGAGAGAGATGTTGTATTTCCCTATACGTTTAATTGATGCTCGTGCAAGTATTTCTTTTATGGTCAAAATTTATACTTCTTTATTATAATTAACAATAAATACATATTAACATATTTGGAGAATTACATTCAAGTATTAATTATGAACGAAACTAAGAAAACAATATTATAAATAAATGATTCATTATAATATAGAACAAAACATGTATATATATTGACATTTATACTTTGCTTTAAAGGGTAAGGTAAGCCTGACAATAAGTTAATTTTATATGAAAGCCATCCTCGAGCTCTTTTGAAAAAGATATGGCTTTGTTTGTTTGTTTGTTTGTTTTGGGTTTAACGCCGTTTTTCAACAGTATTTCAGTCATGTAACGGCGGGCATTTTACCTAACCAGTGTTCCTGGATTCTGTACCAGTACAAACCTGTTCTCCGCAAGTAACTGCCAACTTCCCCACATGAATCAGAGGTGGAGGACTAATGATTTCAGACACAATGTCGTTTATCAAATAGTTTGAAATTTAAGAAAAAGGCTGACATGGAGGCAGCCATTTTTTTTGTTCATGACGTCATTTACACACTGTGTATTCTTTATTTAACGAATAACCTTTTAAATAGATTAGTTTTCATATGTTTTTTGAGTGTAAGGTGTAAAACATGATAATTTATTTCATTATAGCTGGAATACGTAGAGAAAAGTTTTTACAGAAATAAGTAAATACATTTCAAATGCATATCTAAAAATTTAATAAATCCGCCATTTTTTTGTTGCCATGGAAGCAAAACGGCCGCCAGTTTGACCAAATATTTAAAAACTCATACCTTTCTCATTTTTTACTCCAATTTTGATAATTCTTTCACTTGTTTAAATGGTTTCAGAAATCCCAGCTGACGAAATTAAAATTAGAACATTTAAATCAATGAAACATAGTAACTTACGTTTTCATATTTGGTATGAAGAGCACTATCGTTAAATATTAGCTCCGGGTAACCAATCATTACCTCCATGAAGTCTGCCTGTAAAGGAAATCGTAATCAATTATGGTATTTTGGCATGAACATGTGTTATGGGAATAACTGCAGTTATTTTTCCGATTGCAGTGACTTTTTGGTAAGTGGAAAAACTTCTCGAAATTGTAAATATTTATAACTGATTTTATGATTAACCGTAATGAAAAGCTGTGAATTACGATAGATCTATGAAATAATCTGGGCATCGTCGCTAACCACAGGTAGGTATCTAAACGATTATAAACAAACGGATTTTCGTCTTAACATCACTGCTTCATGTGTCCCCTTCATAACACTTAAATCTCAGTATGGATAGTTGAAGTCATCAATTGCAAAACCTCATTTAAATCTTCATTCACTTTTTATTACGACATTAGTAAAATATTTTGATTAACACATGATCAACATTATTTAGGACATAAATCTTACAAGCACGTGTAATAGATCTGTTTTTACAGAAACACAATATGAGAGAAGCTCTCTTTGATATATAAATGAAGGAAACACAATTATATCTGGTATCAAACAGAAATTTATATTGACGGCAGATTGGCACCTTTGCATTACCATTCATTGCTTTTGCATCAGAAAGGCATGTGTTTTACCTTTTCCTTTGCAAGCTGTTTTGTACTGTCTTCCATCCAAGTTAATTCATCTACCATTCCTTTGAAGGTTTTTTTCAGGTTGTAAACTAATTCAAGAACCTGAAAATTCCAGTTGACTGATGATAGTTAGTTTAACTATAAAACTTATTTTGGTATTATGTGTTCCCGACAGTCTAACAAAAAACAGACATTTTCTAATAAAATAATAGGATAAACTTTTCTGTGAAATCACCATTTTCTCATAATTTTATCCCTTTCGGATTATCCAGATATATTCTGCAAAATTTACTGTTGTGTAACTGTACTACTGAAAAAAATATAATTTGATAATATATGCGCCGTGCCATGGGAAAACCAACATAGTGGCTTTGCGACCAGCATGGATCTAGACCAGCCTGCGCATCCGCGCAGTCTGGTCAGGATCCATGCTGTTCGCTAACAGTTTCTCTACTTGCAATAGGCTTTGAAGGCGAACAGCATGGATCCTGACCAGACTGCGCGGATGCGCAGGCTGGTCTGGATCCATGCTGGTCGCAAACCCACTATGTTGGTTTTCTCATGGCACGGCTCATATGCTATTTTATAAAAATGGGATTTAATTTCTAGAATATTTATAAATTGAAACAACATTTATTTGATCAATTGAAATCATTCGAAAACACGTAGTAATCACACCTTTTTCACAACCTGCATATCAATATCAAAAGGCCCAAGCCTGACCTTTTTTGAAAGTAAACACTTTCCTGAATGAAGTTGTGTTTCAGTTGTTATTTGTAACGCCTATTTCTATTTTATGCAGTCCACATGTCTAAAAGTGGAAATCAGGCAAATTGATGCCATCTTGGTTTATTTTACTTTATATCCGGTGCAGAAATATATACTAACATTTTATACTTTCAGATTTTCTAGCTTAAATAGATGATTAAAATCATAATAAAATGTCTCACTATGACACGAAGGAAACTGTTCATCTTTTTCATTTTTTTATTATGTTTCATACAAAATATGCAGAGCTCAATAATAGCTGTATGTCGAGAAAACAATGATGTCAGGATAAATGATGTATCGCAGTATTGCATTCAAAAACAAGTTATACATTGTATTTTTATTAGTACTTTTATGAATGCTTTTGAAATGGAATGAAACGTGCTATCAATTAAAGTATTTCCTTGAAAATAACCGTTTGATAACAAATCATATAAACTGGCTATACATCTTACATTTTCTTTGGCTCCTGTTCTAAATTTTTCTTCAACAAATAGCCTTCCAACAGCCTCTGGAAACGCGTGCTTAACATTCGTGGAACACTTCTGCCATCTTGGTGACGCTTGTGTAGTTCCACTTAAAACCTGAAGGACAAAGGTCACCGAAAATAAGAGCACATTGCATGTGCACCATAAAATGCTGATACATGTACTTACAATAAGTTAGATAAGGTAACGAATGGGAACGGGTATATATCAACAATAGACTGCAAATCGGAGCGTCACGTTCCCAAATCCGCGTTCATTTTACTTGAGATAAAAGAAAATATAAATATGTTTCATCTGTACTAACAATAAACCTCTTAATGTCTGATTTTGTTTGACGGGTGATCGTAATATATATCTTTCATGTTTGGACTTCGATTTGTTCACAGAAATTGACAAAATGTGCATTCCTTGATAGTTCGTGCAAGCTATTTGCATTTATCTTCTTGTATAGTTTTCAGACATAGATGTAAGTAGCATATCAAAAAATAAAGATTTAGAATGAAATTCAATTTTAGAAATATGGTTTCTATAAATAGCTCGTTTTACTTCTTGACTGATAAGACGCAGTATGCAGTATTATATTGTTTAACTTAGATATCAAACTGACGCTGTATAAAATTTAAATGGTCAAGGGGTATATATGTTAGGGTATTATCTGAGCATTATTTAGATGCCACATTTCTTTTTTTTCTTTAAATGATAATAGAAGTGTTGTTTAGATTTGAAGATTGAATAGTGCTTAAGCCGGTGCTACGGGGCGTGGGCAGTGTTGCATTTTCCATTACTGCTCATGAACAGACTCAATCAAACCGAGTCTGCAATTTTTTACTGTTTGCCTTGTTCTCGGTGCTTCCAACGGATCTACTTTTACGATTTTATTGTAATCGTTAGCTTAAATTGATGTTTGTATGAATCATATTATTTTTAGTGTATACCTGCTGATATCTAAGCTTTATACTTGTAAATATTTCGGGAAGGTATAATGGTACATTGCCCTTCAGTAGCATACGCCCAATAACGTAGTTAACAATCACCCTAAAAAGAGAGACATGTATTATTTCAATACAGATACGCTTACATGTGAAATCAAAATAACATGCTATCATGTTGAGTAAAATCAATCTGGAAAAAAAATCGGAAAAACATACGTTTATTTGTTCATTTATATGTTGTTAGAACACAATGCACGCTGTTGATTTTACATTTTACATTTTACACTTAAAGATTTATATTTAAGATATCAGCAATATCTTTACTGGTCATATTCTAGTTCATAGGAAGTTATATGTTGGTAAAGAATAAGTTATTTAAGCATCCCTGATCGCGTCATAATAAAGAAAATATTACTAGAAGCTTTCTTGCTTGACAGTAAGTGCCCGGAGTCAGTGTGATGCGACCGTCAGGTAGTGCTATAAAGTTGGAAATTGTGTTCACTACCAGTAGTATAGTTCATATGACTGAAAAAATTTAAAAACGACGCTTGTCCCAAACAAACTCACGCACACATACATGCGCACGCGCATGTGCGCACTCACACACAAAAACATGCACGCATATATGCAAAATGATTTTCTGGATTAAATAGAAACACCTTTTCCCTAGTCTTCCAGTCTGATAATTGTCATAGTATGCGTGTTAAAGTACTTGTTGCAAAACAATTTGTTCTCATACCTAGACGGGTATTTGCTGATGACATTACCAATTTTCTGGAGAAAGGAGGGTGATACGGCTACAACCGGCTCAGAGTCATTTATTGACATCCCAATAATTTTCATCGTGCCCGTTATCAGTTTTTTCCATTCAACCTACAAAGTGTACAGGTATTGTTTATCAAATTTAACTGTATTTATACAATTTAAATTGTAATTATTTATAAGAAATTGCATTTCTTTCTAGTACTGTCCATAATTACAGAAATCATTAAACCTAACTTCACAATCAACACATCACATTCCACTTCATGAAAAAGTTTTTCCATCTTCTGGCCGTAAAGTTATGACTTCTCTTTTAGTTCAAGCATTCATGAAAAAGTACATGCATATTGAACGACTCTGCTATATTATGGTCGCGAGTTCGCTTTTATGATACAATTTTGATGCCCATTTCTCAGAAGACGACGGCAAAACAAATTATTAGATAAAAACCTTGTCTCTTTTCGATATAAAATCATGACTGTGACTGGGGATTGAGACAAAAATGCAATATAGACATCAGATTTGCTTTTAATAATATCGATGTCCAGTCTGTATATTTTGGACCTTATGTTTTGTATAGTATGTTAAACATTAAAACTAGCTGCAATATTACCCCTGGAAATTTATCACCAAGCTCTCCAGTGGTCATTTTGTTGTACCATTTCGTAACATCTCTTCTTAAATCACTTGGCAGTGTTATCTAAAGTGCACAAAATTTCGTTTTTATAACACTGAGCTTTTACATTTGAAACATCTATATCATGATTTATATTCTGTACCAATTTTGCCGTCCAGCTAGCGATTCACCATTGCACAATGTGATCGTACAATATAGTTTTGTATTTGATACAATAGAAAACGGTCGTTCAGAAGATATGTAGACAGATGCGATAACTTCTAAATAGGCCAAAAAAAGGCATATAACTGTATCAGTTTGACTGCCCGGTCCCCGTCAATGACGTCTTCATAACGTCAACCTTGTGTACGATATTTTTCAAAATCAGTTTAATCATTTTCTCATCGCTGAAATTAAAGTCTTATCAATTTTTCTCACCTAAAAAGAAGTGAATCGGTTAAAAAATAAGAATAGTCAATTTATCAAAATATCAGTCTCTATTAGCAGAAGTATTAGGTATTAGACTTGTTGTCAATTTGCCTCTGGAAACCATACAACAAACTATTTGTAGGTTTGTGATGCCTTATCAAGTTCTAAAATTTTGCTAATTGATGATTGAGCTACGTTTCAAGTTTGATCAACTAAAATTCTTGATTTTTTACAGTGATTCAGAAGTTAGTGCCGGTGTTTTACTGAGTTCTTGCCTTGTTTAATTTCTTCCTAAGAGTTCTATATATTCTTGTGACGAATAAATAGACAAACATTGTTTATTTCAACCTCGAATGACGTTGAATTTTAAGAAACTCACTTCAAATATCATAAGTTATAATTCAGACAGTTGAGGTAATTTTTACTACAGACATTTATTTGCAGTTACTGGTGATTTTGCCTTTAATACGACTAAACGTCGACTGGGCCTCTAGTGCAGTATTATATGGTTGTTAAATACCCTCTAATTCTGTATTTTGTGACGTGATCCCAATCTCATACGTACATTTGCTAGCAGACATGTTACTAAATTGCACATAACGGGGACAAAGTTGTATAGCGAGTCTATGTATTTATGGAACACCACTCGTATTCCATACCCGCATGAAATCAAACGTCAATGAAAGATTAATGCATATGTGTCCATTATCACTCGTTCCAGTCACTTTAACACGTTAAATATAGATAAAATGGGGCCCGTTTGCATTGTTTATCATTTTTAGCATAGAATAAAAAGACATTATTCGGTACAACACGGATACTATTTGGATTCGTACCCATCCGAAAGAGACATATCGGACTCGCTGATGCCGCCACATTGTATATGTATAGCGTTATAGTATTGAAGTGTCTGATTATTTAGAAATACTATCGCATGCTTCTGCCATTGATATTGTTGATACAGCTACACAATTACAGTGATACGAACCAGAATAACCTTCCGGCTTTACATAAAATTTTGCTTTTTTGGTATACTTTATTTAACTGTACTTCACGGCGTCATTTTTGTTTTATTACAGAACCACCGATTTAAACAAATTAATTTGATTCCATTCCATTTTTGTGTATAATATTATGTGGGAAACCCCGTTTTGCCTTCATTGTCCTACTTGGTTTACCTTATAATAAACTAATATAGATGTAATAAATATATTTATCATTCAGACTTTAAATGGAACTTCACTTACATATAGTATTAAGTTCATTATTAGATGTTACTATTAAAATAATTCTAGTGTACATATACATTTGCATATTCTATTTCCATGTCAACAACATCTTTTGCATCTTTTTCAGCAGTAGTTGGATTCAGCACCGAAGGCAACATAGCTCTTTTCAAGCAGTGTCTGGTACGCTATAAGAGTTTTGTCATCGCGATCTTTGAGGTAGTACTCTCGACTAGGCATTCCTAGCGTAGCTTGGTCGATCTGAAAACAACAAAAAGCTACTTTTTTGGATCGACGTCAGATACGGGGTTTTGATGTTTTATTGATAACCGCGTGTGACCTGTTTCGCACCATGACGTTCAATATATGGAGTCATGATTTCATCTGTCGAGAAATTCTTTTCCTTTCTGGAGGAAAAAGAGGAAACGCTCATTGCAGAAGTGCAAAGGCACCAAGTACATAATTTTAAAGGAAATAAAATTTGTTTGTATATATTTTATTTTATATAATATTCATAATATGCGGAAAGACAAAGTGAAAGTAACAAAAATTTGTATCACACATGTTGAATTATCTTAAACATATTGGAATCACTACTACACCACCATGATTCGTGATTCATGGTACGCTAGTGACGTCATCGACGCTATTACAAACAATAAGTTGTCATATACTTTCAAAGACTTTAAAGAAAAGCCAGGCCTAATAGTTCCTGTAATGTTTTGTGTTCTAGACTTCAATGTATTCATAAGAGCATTATGTAAAAGATGGCCTGAGATGTACAGCAAATTTCACTAGATACTCACCCATTTTTCCCAAATGAAAGGTAATCTGAGAATTGGCATGGCAACACATATTATGAACAAGTTTTAACAAAACATTGAAAGAAAATATGTTCCCGACAATTAATATACATGTATATAGAGCTTTATTATCAAAATTAAAACCTGTACTTTTTTTCTTCATGTTTTTGACATTCAGAAGTATTACGCTAATTATGCGCCAAGTTTCATTTTGTCAGTCAGCGGTCCGAGAGTCAAATATCCGTAAGCAAAAATGACATCATAGCATTTGAAAGATGTAAAGTATTCAATAGTTTTATTGTTAGATGCTTTTTGTGCGTCTTGGGAGATACAGGCCTGGTGAATTCCGCACATGCGGAAGATAAATTCCAAGATCAAATTAGTGTTGTAATAACCATATTTTATTATAAGTATTAAAACTTACATAAAGTATGTATTTCGTTGGATGTAAAAAATCATTGATGACACCAACTGCGATAAGTGACGTAGTTGTCCCCCGCCGCTTTGACTGTATTAGCAAATCTTCAAGACTGTATTTGTTAAGATCCCAATTTCCACCAGCGTTTGAACCAAGCACTGGCCAACCTCCAACCGCTTCTGCAAACTGATGGATGTACCTAAGTCCGAGTGCTTCGATTTTATCTTCAATTTAAAATATACCATTTGCTGAAATCATTATTAACAGTAATCCTTGATAAATTGCAGAGATTTAAATGGATATTTAACAAATCCTGTACATCTTCAACCGTTAAAGTAATATGAACATTTTCAGCTCTGTAACTGTCTTGTGCCCGTTACGTTGCTTTCTTATACATGCAATGAAATGTTGACATATGTTTTCACAAACCAGATATATCGACATTTCAGTTTAGCTTTTGAGTTTAGTGCAAAAGACTAAACATTGAACATTTGAACTACTGCGTGAAAGCATGCCCTGCATTTTATGCTAATAAGAAATTCTCCCAAATATTTATAGGTTATCAGAGTTTTAGTGAGAAACATGCAAGGGTTCTGGTGCAGGAGATATTACTCGACTTTTAAAGAAAAAGTGATAATTGTTTAAAATAGGTATACTAGACTGAAGTGCCATATTTGAAAATATGAAGAAATTTAAATATAGTTTATGCATACATACAATTGACGTGATGTTTGTATTAACAGTACTTAGTACAGTCGAACTTAGTTCACTCGAGCTCGACGAGACTGTCAAAATTTGTTCGAATTATAGGCAGTTCGAGCTATCGAACAATATACATTATATTGGGGTGTTGTCGGGACCTTATGATGAGTTCGAGCGAAGGTTGGTGCTCGAATTATCTAAGTTCGAGAGAACGAAGTTCGACTGCCTTACGTTTAAAATAGTACACCTTTAATGCCTGTATTGCTAAATACAGAATAAATGTGTACCACTACTAAAATCTGAAAGGTTTCGTAATAAAGGCTTTTTAAGATTTTATCTTGAATTTAGCTTTACATATACAATCAATTCATACATTTCTTCAAAAAGAATTTCAAGAGCATTTTCAACAGTTTAAGTAAATATCTTAATTAAGTTAAAACATTGGAACAAAAGATGGGCAATGGATATCTTTAATCAACTGTCGTACGAAAACATGATTGTTGTTTAAGGCTATATGGTTGCATAAATTAATGGATTTTAAATTTAAAAGATGAAAGCAGTGGATTCCCCGAAATATTATTTGTTCGTTAGGACTGACTTTATTTCGTGAATTTGACTACGAAATCCACGAAGTTCAGTTCCCCACGAATAATAAAGATTTCATGGTACGCACGTACACTTATATAAAGAGACATTTTTTTCAAATCAAGTAGGCTAAAAAAGTCCATGATGACATAAATAGACACAAATTCAACAGCAGACAGTGTACAAAAGAAATATACAATGACACATATAACATATAAGAACTAGTTAAACTGACATTACGTTTAAATGAAGTACAAAAGAAATGTACAATGACACATATTACATATAATAACTAGCAAAACTGACATTGCGTTTCAAATTAAATCCTTTTAGATGAGGTACGAATGTACCCGGAGAAGGCCGGTAAAATAGTAGAAAGAAGTTACCAAATAATGTCATGGAAGAATGCATTTCAAATTATGTTTACCTTACATCGATTTTAGAACGTCTACATTTCACATTAACGTTTAAAATTAACAGAAAGTAGGATAATAACGAAACTGATAAACCAATTACAAAAAAGTATTTTCTCAATCAGTTTAAGTCGCATTTGAACTCAGAAAATAATAACTAGAATGTGTCTGTAGGACACAGGTTGTGTCCCACAGGTACATTTGTCACAAATAAGAGGAATAATTCAAATGTTTGCAGTCTTAAGGGGTATAGCCTCAACAAACATTTTATGAAAAGGATTCATTATTCTTTGCCATATACTTTTTGAGCTATGAGCATCACAAACAAACTAGATGCCCAAGGGCAACATGTCGAGCCCACCAGCTGTCAAAAGGATGGAGTTGCACCGAAACTCTGCTCACTGAGACATTGTGCAACAATTGTGCAGTATTTAAATCCACATTCAATGACAGTATGTCCGGACAAGGTCAATTATAGCATATTTGACCTTTAACTCAGATGTGACTTAACCTTTAAGATTAACGGTTGCGCGCACACCGCTCATGGTGGTACAATGTCAAGTTATTTTAAAATCCCACAATCAATGACAAAGGTATTGTCCGGACAAGGTCAATTATAGCCATATTTGACCTTTAAACTCCAAGTTTGACCTTGACCTTTAAGATATTGACGCCGGTGTTGCATGCTACACACCATCTCTCTCATGGTGGTAAACAACTGTGCCAGGTTATTCTATAATCCCGCATTCAATGACGAAGTTATTGTCCGGAAAATGTCATTTTTAGCCATATTTGACCTATAAACTCCAAGTGTGACCTTGACATTTAAGATGACACGGGTATTGCGCGCGACACGCTGTCTCATAGCGGTGAACAATTGTGTCAAGTTATTTTAAAATCCCACAATCAATGACAAAGTTATGGTCCGGACAAAGAAATCCGGACGGACGCACTGACGCACGCACATACCCCGAACAGCCATTTAGACAACTATGTATTCGCTCCCTTACGGGCTCGACTAAAATCCACTATTTTGGCTATTTCAAGGGCAATAACTCTGTAATTAACGTTAAGATTCTCAAGAAGAATGCCAAGTGTGCAAGGTCACATCATGATAAAGACTCAAGCAAAGTTTCATGAATTAACATCAAATACTTTTTGAGCTAGGCACATAATTAGATGAAAATGTGCATTATTTTTACCATTTTAGGGGACATAACTTTAAAAAATCGGGAATGAAGCCAGCCAAAAAATAAGAGGTGTGCAAGTTTATAACATGATAAAGACTCGTGCAAGTTTTCATCCATTTATATCATATACTTCTTGAGCTAGGTGTGTCAGAAGGTGAAAATGTGCATTTTTTGACTATTTTAGGGGCCATAACTCTGAAAATAGGGGCTGGAGGCAGACAAAAGTAGGAGGTGCCCTAGTTCACTTCATGATAAAGACTCATGCAAGTTTTAATCAATTTATATATAATAATTTTTGAGTTAAGCGCGTCACAAGGTGAAAATGTGCGATTTTTTCCTATTTCAGGGGCCATAACTATGGAAATAGGGGGCGGACCCAGATGAAAAATAGAAGGTGTGCAAGTTCATATCATGATAAAGACTCATGCAAGGTTTCATGAATCTGTATCAAATACTTTTTGAGCTAGGCGCGTCACAGTGTGAAAATGTACATTTTTGACTATTTCAGGGGCCATAACTCTAAAAATAGAGGCGGATCCAGACGAAAAATAGGACGTGCGCAAGTTCATATCATGATAAAGAATCATGCAAGGATTCGTCATTTTATATCCAATACTTTTTGAGCTAGGCGCGTCCGGACGGACTCACGGACACACGCACGGACAAGATCAAATCTATATGCCCCCACCACTCATGGGAGGAGGGGGGAGGGCGGGGCAGGGGGCTCAAAAAACACAACACCACATTAGTTATGTTACATAAATACAAATGTACATAAAATACATAGTACATTATATTGATCATTTAATCGTTGCTTTTCCAACGAGAGGAATACTTTGTCATCGCCTACACCTTGATAAACCCAAGCCTCTGCAAACCAAGGGAACATAGCAAATCTTTTAAGTTTGAACTGCACCAATTAGTCTTGTTTGGATTATGTTCAAAATCACTTTTTAACATATTGTATGCTAAATATACGTATTTATTTCCATCTAATCCTCAACTTCCCAACCAATATATTTAATAATACGAAACATATGAATGGTTTAATGAATATTGACCAAATTCGTCATATATGAAATCATTTTGTGTAGTTTTCTTGACTACAAGTATTGTTTTACATAATTGCATGTGAACCCTTTCTACAGACAAGTTATTAGAAAAACACAATACTTCACAGCAATAGTTTAAGATTGGGGAAACAAGTTTATCGAACAGTTCTAACTTATGACGCGGTGATATATATGTAAACTGATACAGATATTTGTATAATTTAAAGATTGCTTTAGGTACTTGACCCGATAAAGTATCTAAAGCGTTACTAAATGAACCACCGGTCGTAAAAACAATACCTAGATAACTAAATTTGTTCACTATTTCTACAGGCTGGCCATTATAATAAAACACTGTATCCCTAGGAAAGGCCCTTCCTTTTCGAAAATTTTGTTTTAGCAACATTCACTTTTAATTTTCATATACAACAATATTCATATAATAAATCAATACTTTTCTGTAATTCTACAGTATTATTTGCAAATATGACTATATCACTATGACTTTATTTCGTGAATTTGCATGACTACGAAATGCACGAAGTTCAGTTCCTCACCAATAATAATGATTTCATGGTACGCACGTACACTTATATAAATCATACAAACATGCTCTTTATGATTAGAAAGAAAATGCAAATGTATCCATTAAATAACTTTTTTAATTCTAGAAACGCATTTGAATGACGTCACAAACGACTTTGATACACACGATATGTGCATGTGAATATGGAAACTGTTAACGTATCTGATCTAATTTCCAGTATAATACGCGAAATTCGGACATATCAAACAGATACATTGACACCAGCAGATAAACTAGATTGCAAGGTTGAAGAAAATGGCAAAAATCTGTAAAATGTAAATTAAATTTTGAAATGCTAGTGCACTGATATATTCAACTAATAATCACAGTTTACCTACCCTTGTCCATGCAAGCTTTGTAATAGTTTCTTGCCTTCCTGACTACTTTTGGATCAGTGGCTTTGTTGGAAGCTTGTAACAAGGCTATAATATGTATAATTCAGATAGCAGATATAAATATCACACAAAGTGTCATTTTGTCAAATGACAAATAACAATAACCCTATAGAACAAATTATGTCATGTTTTTTTTCAAGTACAACGAATAAGAAAAATTCATCCATTTATATTTAGTGATGTGACATTTACGAACTTATACAACGGGCCATCACACAGTCAGTAAGATGACTGTTCTTAAATAATCAAGTGAATGAAATATTGCCATGCAATACAAAGTCCCCTACAGGAAGTCACCTAATTTCTCTACTGCAGTATAACATAATGATGTATAAACAATATTGTGCTATATATAAAATAGGTTATAACGAAACATTTGGATTAAAATAAAAACCTACAATTGTTTTCAAAACTAAATGTTTTGGCCGATTATGAAAAAGTTATCATATAAGTTATTTATAGTAACAACAAAGGGAAAATTATTCTAATTTATGTACAACGGTAAAAGCCAATCAAGGAGTTCCTTTTATCACCTGATACCGTTGAACCAATCGGGAAACGGCATCTCCCTTCTTCGTAAACATTCCAGTACGAAAAGCACGCTTCTTTCTTTTAAGTTTATTTTGTCTAATTTCTGGTTTTATCTTACCACCACCTCCCATTCCACTTCCTCTTTCAAGTGACAATTTTCTAACTCTGAAAGATTTCTCTTATGTAAATTCGTCTACTTTTCTTGATGTGCTTTCGGCGGTTTTATCCGCCCTAATATGTGAATATATATCTTTGTTATGGTATTGGGCTGTAATTTTCGCCCAGATATGAGAACATATCTATTTGTCAAGGTATTGTTGCGGTCGGTATTTTTCGCCCAGATATGTGAAAATATATATTTGTTCAGGTATTTATATATATTGGCAGTATTCTTCGCCCAGATAAAAATTCATTCATAGTAAAAACAAAGGAACGTAATTTGTGCCAAGTTACATCAAAATCGTTCCATGCATAAAGAAGAATTGCTCCGGACAAAGTCATTCTTGAATTTGACCTTTGACCTCTAACTATGACCTTGACATATGGCCTATGGCCCGGGATTTGCGCACGACATGTAGTCTCATCCAGGCGAATATGTGTGTCAACTGACAGTTAAATCCTGTTTTGCATGACAAAGTTATAGACCGGACAGAAAAAAAAATCCTATTGACCTTTGATCTCAAAGTGTGACCTTGACCTTTAAGCTAAGGTTCTGGGTGTTGCGCATGACACGTCTCTCATCATGGGGAACATTTATGCCAAGTAATATTGTAATCTCTTGATGGATGACAGAGTTCTGGACCGGACAGGAAAAAACCTATTGACCTTTGACCTCCAATAGACCTTTAATCTAGGGTCCGGGTTTTGAGCATGACACGTTGTCTCATCATGGGAAACATTTGTGCCAAGTGTTATCAAAATCCCTTCTTTGATGACAGAGTTGTGGATCGGACAGGAAAGAAAAAACCCTGTTGACATTTGAACTCCAATTGTGATCTTGACCTTTGAGCAAGGAGTCCGGGTTTTGCACATAGCACCTTGTCTCATCATGGAAATTTTTTTGCCAAGTATTATCAAAATCCCTTCTTGGATTGCATAGTTATGGACCAGACAGGAAAAGACCTTGTTGACCTTTGACCCCCCCCCCCCCCCCCATTGTGACCTTGACCTTTGAGCAAGGGTACCGGGATTTACCCATGATACGTCGTCTGATCAAGGAAAACATTTGTGATATTAAAATCCCTTAATGAATGACAGAGTTATGAACCGGACACGAAACCGGCCCTGTTCATGCCATGTTAACATTTGACTGCTAAGTGTGACCTTGACCTTTGAGCCAGGGGTCTGAAAGCTGTGCATGACACATCGTCTTATTATGAGGTACATTTGTGTCAAGTGATACTATAATCCCTTCTTGGATTGGAGAGTTATGGACCGGACAGGAAAAAAGGTCTGTTGACCTTTGATCTCCAATTGATCTTGACATTTGAGGTAGGGGTCCATGGTTTGCGCATGACACGTCGTCTTATCATGGGGAACATTTGTGCCAAGTAATATTAAAATCCCTTCATGGATGACGAGTTATGGATCGGACACGAAACGGACGGACAAACGGACAGAATGAGAGAATGACAGAATGACAGAATGACGGAAAAACGCATTTCTATAGTCCCCGAAAGTGGTTTTCACCCAGTAGGGGACTAAACATAAACTGAGAAATCAGCCGTTAGCGAAACCCAAAATATATTTTACTTATCATGTCTCTTGTATACCTAAGAACTAAAAATGAAAAGTACAACTCTACTTATACAGTAATTCATCAAAGATTGAAAATACAAGAAAGAACTCAACGGAACAAACATAGTGCAAAAAATAACGTTTGCCACTATGTGGTTGTAAGAGTTATTATTGTATCAAAGAATGACCAATTTGTGGTCAATATCTGGTAGTATCGTTTCATTTTGATTAAAAGCATAAAGTGCAATTACAATCAATTGTAGAATATTACGTTCGTAAAAGTGTAGCCGGTCATCAACAAAACTTAACCAATCCTGTTTTGAAGTTTCTAAGCGCAAACAAAATAATGTGTCTCCGATAACATACGGGCCGCAATTTTTACGTACAACATTTTAATTAATGCGACCTTGGAAATATAAATCAAACGATTTTCAAGATATGAAAGGAATGCACAGACTTCGTAACTAAATAAACGTTGACTGCAAAATACTTGATTTTAACAGATTTACAGGCATTAGAAGTGAGCTACGCCATAAACGAAACAATCAGTTATTTCGAATGCTAGAGCCTGTAGTTATATTTAGGACTTAAATATTACTATATGCAAAGAATATTATATACCATAACTTCAGAAATCTTTTCAGTTAGGGCTGTTCCAGGAAAAAAGGCCTGGGGGTCGGAACGAGTACCTATTTTTTTTTCTCTCGGTGGGGGGGGTATTTTTGGTATTTAAATTTCCTTGGTTGGGGGTGTAATTGGTATTTTAATTCTGTTGGTGGGGGGTATTTTGCACACTAAAACATATAAAAATGTTTCTTGAGATTTTCTATGCGAGTATATTTTATTCACGGACAATAATGCGAATTCGATATTTATTAATTTGATCGACGTTTTCTTACGTTTTTCATAAATTTTACATGCGCCGAAAAGTTCCCCATACTGTGCATTTCTCGATTTCTTGCATGCAATTTTATCTTCAAACACGAAGAACATGTAGACGTCACGTAAATTGCAAGTTATGTCTTATGCGAGTATTGGCGGGTTAAAGTCTGGATAGGGAGGGAGTGGACCTCTCTGTATACTCGGCCGATCGTAACTTTACCAAATTCAGAAATTACACCCCTAAAAATAACCTGGATTGACTGGAGTTTACCCGCGAATCGTAAAGATATCAAAACGTCATGCCAGTAATTTTCCATTCCACGAACACGTGCGACCTATCGTAATAATAATATCTAATTTTGGCTACATCGACGTTACTTTTGTTTATCGAAACGTACACAAAAAACGCCCGTAGTGCATTCATTTTTTAATATAATCGCTTCAAATTTTCAACACCGCTTGAGAAGTAATACAGTTTGAATTCAATAACGATTTTAATAAGATATCGACAGGAATGTAGGCAAAATTCTATAAAAACGATCGAATTTTCATACAATTATTTGTAAAATTTCAAACAGCGCGATCTTAATTATTTATTTATTTCTAAAAGTAAATGAATAATACATTCTATGGTTATAAAATTCAGACTTTTGACAAGAAAGTACAAAAACAGAATTTAAAAATCTTAAATAATGAAAAAGCGGCAGCTATTTCAATACATCGAGTAAAACAATTTTTGGCAAACAGATTTCTGTAAGTGCGGCGGAATAGGTAACGTATAAAGCAGAATGGTTTCGCTGTGGTTTTAAATAAGTTTGATTAGTAAATGAATCTTTGTAGATGTATTTGTGACACGACACTATGTAAGATTCTTCTCAAACAATAATGTAAATTCCTTGAGGGCAAATAGGTCACAGAGGATATCCACTTTTATCTTTTGACATATTTACCTGTTAGTTTATACGGGATATTGCACATTCGCTTTTAAAAAAATTAAAGAAGATACTTTTTTACTGATTTAAAGAACCGAGGCGGTACGATCAGACAGTGTCATACGGTGCGAAAACATGACGTAATGCCATGACAATCTCGGACAATTTTGAGCTCCACTTCAGATGCCATGATACCGACACACTTCTTTTAGCTCTTTGAGGGGGTTTTAATTGATGACAAAAACAGGGCCAGTACTTATTTTATCAACAGAATAATTACCGATAATTGTTAATGTTTTTTTTCCGCTTTGAACAGGGGTGGGTTGATGATAATTATTGTGTCCATATTTTTGGGACACTTTCCAAAATAATTATTTTTCGGGATTTTCGAATTCAATGCAATGTAGATCAGATAGGATACAAGAAAAATATATCAACAGCTGCATACTGATAAATGGAAGCAAGATTCCTGTTTGTTTCATATTTAATGTTCGGTCCGGCAGTGCAGGACCGAATGCCCGGCCATTTTTGGCAACTTTCGCGATGTCTGGATTTTATTATACGCACCTTGTAAAGAGTTCCAATTATAAAAATAAGCTTCAACCACGGAAGAGTCACTTTAAAAAAAAAATATTGCAATGATGATACTCGATCCCGTTACGTACCGAAATTTACTTCGTTTGATTTAAAACGACGACCGTTTATATAACTATTCACTCACGTTTTTCATGACTTTCACGTGCGCCTAAAAGTTGCCGCGTCAAAGTGTGCATCGACTTTCGCACGCATTTCTTGATTTCTACGCTTTGCACGCTTTTTATCTCCAAAGTATCAATCTTTCCACGAGGATCACGAAGATCAAGATTTCATTCGGGGAGTAACACGCCGTAATTACGGATACACGGGATAGTGCGTGAAAAATGAAGTTTTTACCGAAAAATGAAGTTTTTACCGCCAGCGTACACTACTTAGGACTTAGAAAGCAAACATGGTAACAAATGGAGATGGGCTTGGCTATCTGAATGTGACACTGATGGTGATCGATGGGGTCTTTGGCTACGAAAACCGGATATTGCAGGGTCTGCATTTTGTGAATGTTGTGCCAAAACGTTGAAATATGGTGGCATGAAAAAACAAAAATGTGGCCAGAATTTGAAGGTTGTTTCAGTCTGAATCTTACAAAAATATGTTGAGAGCATATTGTTGAATCAAGTCCTTGACTTAGAAAAGTTACTGTTAACTGAAAATCATGCATTTTGTGCATTTTTGGCACACATATAAGGCTAGAATAGGGCTGTTCTAAGCGTTCAAAATCACTAATTCTCAGGACCTTCCGGGGGAAGGGTGGGGTACAAATTTTTCGGAATTTCCAATATTCCATACTTTTACCCTTGGGTTAAAATGCAAATGGCGGAACAAACCTGGTTCAGAAATCTGAACGTAGAAGGCGTCGTCTCCTGTCTAGCAGACAAAGGCCTTAGCGAGCTGGGTAACGTAATAAAAGGTAACACAGGATTTTCTTTCTTTTGGCATATCTTTCTTGACTGCATGTACTTAAAACTTCCTGTTTAAATCGCAACATAATTTTCACCTGTTCAAGAGCTAAATACAATCCTTCCCATTCGTAATTTTAAAAAATCAAACTTATTTGTTACTATACATAGTATATATAATTAAAATTCTGTGGGTAGGGGGTATCAAAGCAATAAAAATTCTGTTGGTGGTCCCCCAAAAACAATTAAAATTCTATAGGTGGTCCACTAAAAATTGGAGCTCGTTCCTACCCCCCAGGCCTTTTTTTCCTGGAACAGCCCTTAGTATTATTTTTCACCGCAATGTTGAATTAGCTGTAAAAGCTAGTACGGCTTTAATGTATATCACAACCTTTTTTCCATGGAGATATAATTAAAACCTTCGTAAGACTCCTAATTCTGTTTTTTTTTTGTTTTTTTTTTTTTTTTGAGGGGGGGTTTTTTTGTTTTGTTTTTTGTTTTTTTGTTTTTAGGACACATAGTCATTTAATGTGACCATTCTCTACAGACGTGGACTCTATTCTTAAATTACCATAAAGGGAGAGGGTCGTGGTCTTAATGCAATTTTCCTTGATGATTCCAAGTTATTGGGTACAGACATTTACTGTTGTATGGATGGCTGTTTATATATCCTTACATGCGCATATCTTTTCCTGTTGTTATTTTCACATATCATGAAGTATTAGGGATTCACTTGGCGGGGATAAATACTAAATACAGTTTTGTGTAATACAGGAATGTTGGCGGGATTTAAGAGTGAGGTTTGGTGCATATAAATCTGGTTCAATCTTTTCAGTAACGGTTTTACCACTTACCGTTCAAAGCGGATCCCTGTTGTGTTCGTTTTGGTGTATGTTTATGTCTGTTTGTTACATATCTGTGTTCTTTGAAATTTCCATTAATCTTTTACTTGTCTGTATGTATATAGTCTCTGTGCACGTATTTAAATTTCCATTCTTTTACTGTTTAATTTTTGTCCTTGCTTTCTTTTTTTCATATCACATGATAGCAATGTATTGCTGTTTAATGTATTGTTGCTTATTGTATATATGATACAAAATAAATAATTATATCTTACTGTAATTAAATGCACGAAGCATGTGGTTTTATTGACCATTTTGCAATCCAATAACTATGCAATTATTCTAACAAACAGAATGATTTTTGCTGTTAAGCATTTGCATTATAACAAATTAACAATAGGATTTTGTATGCTTATTTTTATTTATATAGCCCGCCTCGCATCCTAATCAAGCATCGCAAACATACTAACTAAGTAGGAGATAATATAAATAAAAATACATTTCTTTATTATAATATGGTGTTGTAATTAAGTACTCAATTTTTGTACGAAATAAGATCAAAGTGCTTTAATAAACCTGCATGCCTTTAAATTGAAAAAGAATACAATGATCTAATGGTTGACTACCAGATAGGATTGTTTTGTATACATTAACTTAATTATTTATCACATACTATTTTTACTACAATATTTTTATTTGAAAATTCAACAGTTCTATTGTATATCTGACGATTTAATACTACAAAATAAAAAGATCAAGTAAAATGTTGAAAATTATTATCTCTTATATTCAAAATACAGCACAGGTCCAATTATTCATTACCATGATAATACTTGTAATAAAGTAACGGTTACATATCATTAAGAAACAAGGAAAAAAATTGTAAAATCATTATAAGCTCAAACATTTGTTTTGATTAAATTTGTTAATCTAACCTTTGACCGTGGCATCTACATCGTCCCTGACTTCAGCAAATACATTAAACGAACTCTTATCCTCTGGAATCACATGTTTCTTAATCCATGCTCCACAAGCAAAGTTGTAAAAATCGTCACAGGGGTTAACATTGCTATCCATTGCATTTATAATACGGGCAGCTAGAATAAAAGTGAAGAATTTTTATGTATTTATCCGCTTGTGAAACTATACTGATTTTGAACTAAGGGCAACATTTAAACAAATATTCCATGATTCAACTTTTAGGCTGTTGTTTAAAAACAACATAATTATTACTCCCTTATTATTTATTTATTTATTAGTTTGTAGCTATATAAATGATATAGCCGTTGTTTCAGACTCCGAATATTTGTTCAGGTTTTGATTATCGGGTTTACTAATTTTTGATGGACATTTACCATGTCCGCTGTCCAACGTAATGTTAATTTATAGTTTTCTGGTTCCTGCCAACGCTTTAGGGTCACAAGAGATGAGTGTCACCCATATATAGAAAATGAAATTTTGAATTTATCTGCTTAGAGGGCGCTTTCTGCATTGTGGTTGGTCAAACTGTCCCTAGAAAATAATAACTATATGCAAATGCAAAATTTGCCGCCTTGCCAGAGCGCAGTTGATTTTTAGAATTTGTAGAGTAAGGCACGAGTTCTATATGTTTCAATTCACTACGTTTTGGGCACAGATAGCATTGTTCAGTAAGTTAATTTTTTGTTTTACTGCCTTGTTCGGAGGAATTATTTTGTTCAAATAATTTATTTTGAAACAATTACACATTTTATTGTTAAGGTAGATGATTTTGTATTTTTATTAAGTAATGGCTTTGTTCACATAACTAGTGCAGGATTCCCGCAATTTCTGTATTAAAGATGTACAATGTATTATGTTTTCTTTATGTTAATACTTGTATGTTCGTATGCGGTTTTATGCGTATTCTTTTATGTATTATGGTTACTGATAGTTTGAATGTTTTGACTTTCAGATAACCGCTACGCTACGCTACACTATTGTATGTTCTACGTAAGGAATAAAAGTGATTGAAGTAGCGCGTGTATTGCATCTTTTTCTTGTTGCCCAAAATACTCGGGGTGAAGCTGCCCACTACAGTTATGAAGTAGTGCTATAGTACATATTAACGATTGCAACTCAGTTAGTAAAGAGTTGACAGATCGACAGCCGTAGTTATTTGTTCTACTACAGTGGCCTTCAAAACCTTCAAAAGGTTATGTCAATGTTATCACATGTTATAATGTTATAATGTTATACATTTCTCACAACTTAGTTAAAAATGAGATTTTCACCGATGTGTATATTACATACAAACATGATGAACTATTTAAAACTTACCATTACATTCCGAGTACTAAAAATACAATGTTAGAAAGACATGTAACTGAATAACGTATGCATTATCAATAAACTGACGATGAACGCTCTCTTAAGACCATTGAATGATATCCCATTCAGCCTCATATGGATGAATATATCTTCATGCAAGGATGCTATTAAGCTGGTTTTAGGACTCTTTCCTGAAATAATACCGGAGAGGCAGGTGTAATATCCACAATTAAAGCTGGAAAGTTTCAATAAAACCTTAGCAAACATGTGGTGTTGTTAACGTGTGAATAGCCAAATTAATAAAGACTTCCAAAACAAATTGTAAAAAAGTGAAAGTACCTGCCAACACACAACCTGGTGTGACACAAACATCACTATCGTTATCATCATCATTATTATCATCATCACCATGTGATTCCTCTGGAAGATACCAAATAAACATTTATGACAAAAGCATGTCATCAAGATAATTAGATTGCATTGCTTTGCTAAGATTCTCTTGAGCTCAAATAGTCTGAAAATGCCATAAATCGTTACGAATATGTACACTTACAAAGGTTTAGCAGTGGCAAAAGAGACACTTCAGATTCTAAATTAATCACGCATTTTCATACCTGTATAGGATTATATATCATTGAAACAGACGCTTCAAAAATGTCATTTTGCTGTTCGCTACAACCTTAAATTAATATCTGCCTTTTTACAAAAATTCATACAACATTATAGAAAAGTAAACTTAGTTGTGTAACTTCAGCAAAAGTAACTTAAATTCTTGTAATTAGTCTGAAAAAAAAATCTAAAAATATATAACATACGTGCGTATCCTCCGCCAGAGACCAATACAAAATAAATAATATAACAAATCAAGATTGTGCGAGTCATTTTCTACTGTACACCTTCAAAATGGCTACAGAAATATGTTCGAAGCTAAAACCTCCTTGATTATTTAATATTTATATAACATAATTTCGTATATTTTGTAGCCCCGTGTCGTATGAATAAAATACTGTCAGATTCAAAACAATTGTTCTAAATATTTAGCTTTACTCAAAAAAAGTTCTTATATAAGGCCAAAATGTTAATGATGCATACTTAAATTACATTAAGAGTTGTTGAAGGTTATCAGAAATTCAAGAGAAAAGGGTATTCCGGGTTCAGACATACTCCTGAAGTCTCCTACAACCCAGTAGCAGTAATTTAGGTCAATATTTGACAAGGTTTAGCAATCTAAAAAAATATTCTGCGTGTCCAAAGTAAAAAAAAACTGTGAAATTTTCATACCGGGATGCTCTTTTTAGCTTTTGTTTTCCGTGAAAATGGACAATTTGAATACTGCGTATTTGCAGAAAGACGGAATGCAGTCATTGATGTAATGGCAAAAGGTTTCATCCATTTTCTATTTACCTTAAACTTTGCCTTTAAAAACTGCCACCCAGTTCTTCGATAAAGTTTTTTCAAACCGATTTGCTCAGTGAATTTCCCTGATGACGTTGTAGCTTGAAAATGCGAAACTATTGTAAGTGTTGACATATCAATTCACAATACATCATATATCGTTACTACGTCGAACAGTATAATAACTTTACAGTAATATATTACATTCAATATAACACACTACTAGTATGTACCCGGATAATCTTGACTCTGCTAAGCGACCCTGACTTAGTGCCAACATGACTGACAAAACGACATTTTCTTTTTTCATGTTTTATGTTTGTGTGCAATGTAAGCGTGAAACTTTTAATAGCCATAATATCCTGTATGAAACATGATTTTGTACTAAATACTTTGTCCGACAAATCACTTTATGTTGCTGGAATTCGTTAAAATATACTCGAAAAAGTCTTCAAAATGAACATTTTTTATGTTTCTGACCGTTTCAAAGTACCAGAAATTGCAGCAATACCTTACTTATCACCTGTATTAGTTCAATAAACATCTCTATGACAATGTGTAACAGTATCAAAGTTTAAAATTATTTTTATAGCTTAAAAGCTGTATTGATTATGAGGTGGGTTTGGATTTGCGGATAATTCCTGACTGATATAGGAAACATTGACTGAAAATGGATAAATACCTAACTATTAACAAAACGAAAACTCAGCTGTTACTCCATGCTTCATGTATGAACCATAGATGCTCGAAGTTCTGTGACCCCCACCCCTCTGTCAGTCCATGCATAAGCATGAGTTGCTAATATTCATTAGTGCTTGAATGAACAGAGCAGGCAAGTGACATATCACCATGTGACTAGACCTAAATGGGCTACAAGTGTATAATCTTGCAATAATAAGTCGGTAATCGAATACGTAATACAATGACAGAATATGCATTTGAGCTGGTACTTGGATTTCGTCGCATTTCTGCCTAATCCGTTTGGTCTGTTCAGTCACGCTTTTGTATTTCATTGTTTTTCTTTTGAAGAGAAGGGATAATAATTTAAACGGATGTGTTTGGGTTTATGTGCAGAGGTTTACCCTGACTTGAGCTAGATGCTTTCGCTTATCCATTTGCTATTTAAAAATGTTAAACGACATAAGAAATCAGGCATTTTCTGTCTATGGCTAAGTCTACAATACTTTTCACGATGCATTTCAACAAACGTTGAGTTTCTTAACTGACAGTACTTTTTGCCGATTTGCAGCGATTTAAATGTGACTATGTAACTGTATGAAAATTATGTTATTTCTGGATAATTGTCATTTTGGAATCTCCATTGCATGGTGATAATTCAGACATGCTTATTATTGTGACAGCTTATCATGAAAATGTTTAAAAAAGAAAACACGCTAATGGTCTCAATTATATAGATAGTTGCTATCAAAACGTGATGACATTCCGAATTAGGAAATTCTCTAAAAGCTAGAAAATTAGGCGACGTTTACGGTATTATTCACTTTTTTCATTCAGATTGGTAAATATGTAGATTTCAAGATTGTGTTTGTGAATTATTTGTAAAAGTAGTAAGATAGGTTTATGTAAATTATGGTAATAAGTTATGAAATGTAGATTTCCACCGGTTGTTCATTTCTGTTCTGTGAGTACTGAGATACCAGCTTACATACAAAACCTTAACCAAAAAATTCTAAGTCGAAAAAGGGGCATAATTTTGTGAAAAAGCAAAATAGAGTTATGGAACCTGTGCAATGTAAGTCAATTTATCACAGTAAATAAGTGTGTGAAGTTTCAATCCATTCCCACAAGTGGTTACTGAGATACCAGCTTACATACAAAACCTTAACCAAAAATTTCTAAGTCAAAAAAGGGGCATAATTTTGTAAAAAAGCAAAACAGAGTTATGGAACCTGTGCAATGTAAGTCAGTTTATCACAGTGAATAAGTGTGTGAAGTTTCAATCCATTCCCACAAGTGGTTGCTGAGATACCAGCTTACATACAAAAACTTAACCAAATCGTGACGCTGACGCGGACGCCGACGCGGACGCCGACGCATGGGCGAGTCCAATAGCTCTCCTATTCTTTGAATAGTCGAGCTAAAAATGTTGAATACATTATTACAAATATAAAGAACAGTATGTTGGCTAAACTACAATAGGTGACAAAAATACAGTCATTGTTTAAATACATACCTGTACAAATTTTGTCAAATATTAGGAGAATCGTATTAGATTCATAAATTAAACGCTGTTTTCTCCGAATGATATATGAGCCGTGCCATGAGAAAACCAACATAGTGGCTTTGCGACCAGCATGGATCCAGACCAGCCTGCGCATCCGCGCAGTCTGGTCAGGCTCCATGCTGTTCGCTTTTAAAGCCTATTGGAATTGGAGAAACTGTTAGCGAACAGCATGGATCCTGGCCAGACTGCGCGGATGCGCAGGCTGGTCTGGATCCATGCTGGTCGCATACCCACTATGTTGGTTTTCCCATGACACGGCTCATATGTATTGTTTAAAGTAACCTTTGAATATTGTTTGCATTGATAACCTTACGTGTATATGTTGTAATAATACTTTTAATAATAATAACTATAATAATAACAAAAACAACAGTCATTTATTTGTTGGGTTTAACGTCGCACTATGGTGGCTGATTTGTACCATTTCGATATATATTATTCTGGCGCAGCGACAGAACGACATGCTGAATGTCGTTATGGCGCCCCGACGAACATCGCATTGCTGTCTTCGAATATTTTATAGGTCAGTTGGATTTTTTCATGTGAGTACGCAAGGGGAACAATTTGTTTATAGAATGTAAATTGATGTAAATCTGTCTAAGTTTTCTGCAGTCCTGCACGTAACAGTCCTCTATTTGTCTTTGATTTTCTCTTATTCCATACATTTGTCTCGTACGTTGACGCTTATATATAGGCATCATATAATTTCTCTTCCTATCAGTAGCTTTATCAATATATTTTACCTTGTGAAATTCTGTGGGTTTTTGCTTTTTTAAAAAAAGTGTATTTGTTGACAAATTTCACTACAGAAAATATATCAATTTCTCAAGGCCATTTCTTAATTTAATCTTTAAATATTTTTTCTTTTCAAATCACAGACAACTGACTAATCCAAGTTGTACCCAAATCCACATGCAGTAATTAAGCATATTTTTCCATGTATAAAGGAACAATATTGCATAGTTTGAATGTAATGAAGTCATCTAAGTCTGCAATAAAATTTTAGTAGAGTTTTCCCCCAAACAATTCAAACATTTTACCCAAGACGTCTCACGGCTCATATAACTCTTTTTCAATGAAAACGATTCATTATTTTTTCAGATGATCAACTAAATCTGTAATTTTAGCTAACTACACATATATTATTTCTAAATTATAAGGACAAAATTCCAACAAGAAAAAAAAACACATTCAAAGAAGATTTTTTTAGTTTCAATGCCTATATGACGGTTTGCAAAAGGTGTTTGCTACGTTAGAAATGTTTTTCTGAAATTTTTGATACGACCTAGCCTTTTGGACCATGCAACTCTCGAATAGAACAAGCACTCAAACAAAAAAAAAGATGATTTTTTAAAAATAATTCCTTTTATAGGCCTACTTTAAATATAAATAAGAAAATTCAGATTTATCCTTGTATTTGGCTACACTGTAGCTTTGAAAGCAGACGGATATACGTTTAGTCTACATTTAACCACCAAAAACTTGAGGTACGGTAAATTATTGTTCAAACTCCTTTTTTTATCCAATGACAAGCCGCTTGAAGCGAAGGATTTTTTTTTTTAAAAAGTAGCCAACTTATTACCATATTATTTCGTAACCGTGAAAATAATGGTCCATTTAATCATGAAGTGGTACAAAATTAATGAGTATTCATTGTTCCTCCTACTATGGATTTCCTACATTCAAGGAGGCGGAGCAACTGCCAAAACAGGGACTGCATACAAGAAATAATGTGGCTGTATAATGAACGGGCCAAGTATATAAAATCAAATTGTGTTGTTTATTTCTTTTAAATGCATAGTTTAAGTTTTACCTTTCTGCACTTTCACTCTTTGTATTATCTCCGCGACTATAATACAGCAATGACCGGGAAGTACACTAAATGTTGCTATTTACATATTTCCAAATTTTCTAAATGTAAACCGGAGGTCGATTACCTTTACTGGTCTAATAATAAACCAGAGCGTACTAACTATATACAAATGTTGAGCAAAAGCAACCTATTTGTCTTGTTTTATTTTTAAGTTATAATAGAACTGTTAGATTATTGTGAGTTTAACCTGCACATTATATTTTCATTGAATAAGAATGTTATATTGTGTTCTACAAACTACACGATACGTGAGTCGTCCGCTAGATTCTGTTTTTATAATTACATCCACATGATTTTGTGTACAAACAATATTGGCCACACCTCCAAGGGAAATTCAAAACTTAAAACTTTTTTCTCAAAGTCATCTTTGCAAAATAAAACAGAAATATATTTTAGTAAGATATTGTAAAAATGTCACTATGTACAAATGTGCCAATTTTAAAAATATCTTTCTACTGATTTAAGGTTATTTCAAAGAAAGGTTCCCTGTATGGTTTAGTTTACTTGAGACGGAGATATCACTGATTGATGAAAAGGGGCGTTTAACTATAAGTCGGTTATCGATACGGGGGAGGAACTGTTACACGAGACTCGGTTGTGGAGGATATCATGTTACAGATTTAGGATGCTACTGTTACAGTAGACTGGCTCCCGTCCCTATGTTTGTTCTACATATATATGTTTATTCATTAAGAGGGAAGTAACTCCAGCAGCTTGTTTCTTCGTTGACTTTTTTTAATTGCCCCTGGTTCAGCCATCAGAAAAAATGTGCAATTTTAGAGGCTAAAGATTTTCTAATTTTGCTTGCAGTATTTATATAAATATATAAAAAAAATTACCATGCAGCCAGGGAGCCAGGCTACTGTTACAGTATTCCTGGATAACGTTTTTTTTTTCTTTTGTTCTTTTTTGGATAACGTTACAGCATTCGGAGGATAATAATCGCTGGCGGTCGATTTCTTTTTTTCGCAAAACTAAAAATTGTATTTCTAGATCAATGATATGATAAACTACGGTTGAAATATCTTTTAATCAGTTTCTTTTTGATATTTTTTATCAAAATTTCGAATTTTGTCATAAAATGCTTGATAGACCATGTTTCAAATGACGTACAGTACGGACCAGAAATATTTCGTATGGGGCACCATGCATGCAGTTTTGAACGAAGGTGCCATCGGTGAGGCTCATAGCAGCGAGTGGGGGCACAGATACTTGGGGTTTGGACCAGCTACGACCCTGCATTGGTCTAGATTTCGGTCAAATGCAACAAAAACCATTGAACAACATCGTAACAGTTCCAAAAATAACAATTTGATCAAAATCAATCCACTTTTTTTAAAATCATAAAAATACCCACTGATCTCTTAAATTTCTATAGGGTCGTAGCTGGTCCAAACCCCAGATATCTGTGATTTGGGGTAGATCTTCTAGTTACGTGTTAGGGACGGCAAGGGGAGTTTCTCCCAGGATATTTTTTAAACATAGATATGCTATGGTGGCCTCTGGCGCATTTTGGGTCTAGAATTTTAGTGTAACTTTGATAAGTATACGTCACTTCTCAGCTGACTGTAACACCCCTATCCCCAATCTGGCCCTGGATTAGAGCCTGAATTTTATGCTTTTCATCTCATAACAGTTGCAGCCAGGGTCACGCCAGTTATGATCGATGGCCTCACGGTCGGGCAGACACTCAAATAAATTGACTTACAAAAAGAAAACACGACCCCCCCCCCCCCCCCCCCCCCCCACAAAAAAACCCCAACAGTTGCAGCGTAATGAAATACCAGGTCGATACTGTTTTTCTTTTGCATATTTAAAAGCATAATGTTGCATTGATTAAACACTATAATTCTATATTGATAATTATTTCACTGAGTTAGTGTAGAATTGTTATTTTTAGCTATTTTTATATGGGAATTGACTTAAATTGACCGACTTGATCCTTTCGCGATTCCAGTTAGTTCGTCTCACCATTTTTTTATCTTTAGAAAAACTAAAATTCACATGGCACCATTATGCCACCACATGCTCTAGACCAGATCCAATAGATCTATTATTTTCGAAAAAGAAAATCATGTCATGAAATATGCTTCAAGGCCTACACTGTCTAGATCTATATTATTCTATAGACTACACGATTTCAAGTGTGATCGGCGGGAAAGTAATGCGACTTGCTGACCTACCGGTCTCGCAAGCAACACTGGTTAATGCCCGAGGCAATCACGCCTGATCAACAGCGAATTCGTACACATATGCAGTTTCGTGCGTGACCACGTGACGTTATGTGTTCACCCGGTTGACGCCATTACTGTGTTATGTTGTTTTGAGGGGGAAAAAAGAGAAGAACAATAAAAATGGTAAAAGTTTAGTCGGAACTGATTGGAAACGTTAGGTAAGTGAACAGGCATCACAGACTTTGTTTTTTCAGCGATGGTATGGATGCAGTAGATCAACAGCACGTCAAAACGCACTAAAATCAAAATGCATGCATACAAATCAAAAAGGCGCGCAAAATGTAATTATTACTCTTAATAATGACAAATGTATATTGGCTGAAGCTGTTTAAAGCTGACAGAACAGTGTTTTTGTAAATCTTGTCATGCGCGGATCCAGCCAATTTTCTCAGAGGGGGTCCGACGAACCCCTTACTACGACAAACCACAGTGCACGGCGCGTGGCCATGACTACTACCCCCTCCCCCTCTACAACCCCCTCCTCCAAAAAAATAAAATACTTGTGCACATCAAATGTATTCTAAAATCTATTGAACATCATCCAAACACCATATTAAACAAAAGTCAATTATATGGACCAGCAAAAATTTTATACTCTTGTTGTGCACAATGGTTTTGGTGGGGTTGTAGTGACAAAAAACATTCACATGTGTCTTTATACACGAAGCGTTTGATGTGCAGTACCGGGTAGAAAAGTAGCCGACCAGCTGGGGGGCATGACTCCCAGAAAATTTTGAAATTCAGCTCTTCATTTCCTGCATTTCTGGGGCATTTTAGGAGCATTTATGAACACCTTTTTTACTGCAATTTTATATACAATATACCCCTTATTTTCACATTTTTATGACTATGAGCTAACCTGTTAAATAAAATAATAAAGTTTCCTGAAAGCAGCATGCCTCCAAATTTGGCTAAAAAATAATCTTTCTTTCAAATTGATGTTTGGTCATATTATGAACATTAGAATATGAATTTTTGTTTCTAAAATATTTTAAAAGTTCCAAAGGTGTCACAGGGTGTCAGAATATTGTTACCTGGTTTACTTGAGTGAAGAAATCTGCCATTGAAATATTTGATTTTCTCTAAAAACCTTTATATACAATTTTGCCTTTAGAAGAGTGTTACATATATGTTAGATGAAATGTCAAAATGATTATTGCCCATTTCAGATGTCCATGATACCCTAACCTACCTTCCATCTGCACTCCAGTGTTTGACTCTACCAACCCATGTTATAAGAAACCATGTTGTTCAACTATTCCTGCACCCTTACTAGGACAGTCGCCAGTACCATGACTGTGTGTACCAGGGCCCTTCAGACAGGGCCAGATATTCAACCAGGGTTATGATAAGGTCTGTAAATGTGAAGACGCAATGGCAGGAAAGATCACTTGTGATGATAGGTAAGAATTTGATAGCACCTGACCCCATTCTTGCACTAAGTGTTGTTAAACTTGCAAGTTCTTTTACTGTTTCAGTTAAGCCAGTGCTAGGTGGTATAAGGGGTGTTCTAAATTTTATGACCTATCAGGAATAGACTTCGTCAGACTGAGTCCTCTTATTTTGTTTGGTTGCATTCTAAGCTTCTAGGGGATCTTCTCATACGTTTTTAGCTCACATGTCACAAAGTGACATGGTGAGCTTTTGTGATCGCGCAGCGTCCGTAAACTTTTGCTTGTGACCACTCTAGAGGTCACATTTTTCATGTGATCTTTATGAAAGTTGGTCTGATGTTCATCTTGATGATATCTAGGTCAGGTTTGAAACTGTCACGTGCCGTCAATAACTAGGTCAGTAGGTCTAAAAATAGAAAAACCTTGTGACCTCTCTAGAGGCCATACTTTTCAATGGATCTTCATGAAAGTTAGTCAGAACGTTCACCTTGATGATATCTAGATCAAGTTTGAAACTGGGACACGTGCCTTCAAAAACTAGGTCAGTAGGTCAAATAATTAAAAAACCTTGTGACCTCTCTGGAGGCTATATTTTTCATGGGATCTGTATGAAAGTTGGTCTGAATGTTCATCTTGATGATATCTAGATCAAGTTTGAAACTGAATCAACTGCGGTTGAAAAACTAGGTCAGTAGGTCTAAAAATAGAAAAACCTTGTGACCTCTCTAGAGGCCATACTTTTCAATGGATCTTCATGAAAGTTAGTCATAATATTCACCTTGATGATATCTAGATCAGGTTTGAAACTGGGTCACGTGCCGTCAAAAACTAGGTCAGTAGGTCAAATAATAAGAAAACCTTGTGACCTCTCTAGAGGCCATATTTTTTATGGGATCTGTATGAAAGTTGGTCTGAATGTTCATCTTGATGATATCTAGGTCAAGTTTGAAACTGGTCAACTGTGGTCCAAAACTAGGTCAGTAGGTCTAAAAATAGAAAACCCTTGTGACCTCTCTAGAGGCCATTATAACTTTTCAATGGATCTTCATAAAGGTTAGTCAGAATGTTCACCTTGATGATATCTAGGTCAAGTTCGAAATTGGGTCACGTGCCTTCTAAAACTAGGTCAGTAGGTCAAATAATAAGAAAACCTTGTGACCTCTCTATAGGCCATATTTTTCATGGGATCTGTATGAAAGTTGGTCTGAATGTTCATCTTGATGATATCTAGGTCAAGTTCGAAACTGGGTCAACTGCAGTCAAAAACTAGGTCAGTAAGTCTAAACAGGGTTCTCACGCTACCGGGAAAACGGGAAAAGTCTGTGAATTTCAAAAATTGACTCCCGGCCGTGAAAATACCGGGAATTTGGCAAGAAAACGGTAAAGGTACGGGAAAATACTGGGAATTATCCAATTTTGCTAAGGGAAGTAATTCATGATTCAAAATGGCAGACATGGATGTCATTTCAATTTCCTTTTTCGAAAATACCGGTGTTTTTGTGGTTGATGGGCCTATATAGGTAGCTATGCTTGAATTTTTAAACGGTAATTTTAGGCTTTCGGTCATTTTTGTGTCGATTTTTAAGAAGCCCTGTGAAATTCCTATTATTTTTCGAGAACAATCGTGAAAATCGTGATTAGTGACACACTTGAATTCAGTGATCAAACAACAACTTGACTGAAAATAATTTAATTGCTAGAAGTGTATCAAAGATTATATAAATTATGTGGGTGGCACCAGAGGTGTAGTTATTATGAAGCCTTGAAGGAGTTGATTAATTCTTCACAACATGCTAGACAAGTAAATGATTCATAGTTTCCTTGAGAAACAAAACTTCAGGACAGTGACAAAAAAAAAAAAAAAAAAAAAAAAAAAAAAAAAAAAATTTGCAGAGTGTAGAGCCTGTATTTATTTAATAAGTAGAAATTTTTAAGCAATATCGGGCCATCATGGCCCTCTTGTTCTTATATTTTTATACTGAATCTAGAAAAATTGACGGGAATGTACAACCCGATATGTCGTACAGAGGTCCTTGAAAATCGCAACAAGGTCATGGAAAAGTCCTTAAATTTCATAGACGAAAAAGTGTGGGAACCCTGTCTAAAAATAGAAAAACCTTGTGACCTCTCTAGAGGCCATACTTTTCAGTGGATCTTCATGAAACTTGGTCTGAATATTCATCTTGATGATACCTAGGTAAATTTCGAAACTGGGTCACATGCAATCAAAAACTACGTCAGTAGGTATAAAAATAGAAAAACCTTGTGAACTCTCTAGAGGCCATATTTTTCACAAAATCTTCATGAAAAATGGTGAAAATGTTCACCTTGATGATATCTAGATCAAGTTCAAAACTGGGTCACGTGCCTTAAAAAAGTAGGTCGCTAAGTCAAATAATAGAAAAACCTTGTGACCTCTCTAAAGGCCGTATTTTCAATGGATCTTCATGAAAATTGGTCAGAATTTTTAACTCACCAGAGCCAAAGGCTCAGGGTGAGCTATTCTGATCACTCACCGTCCGGCGTCCGTCAACTTTTACTTCAAACGACATCTCCTCTTAAACCGCTAGGCCGGTTTCATCCAAACTTCACAGGAATGTTCCTTGGGTTAAGCTCTACAAAATTTTTTCAAAGAATTGAATTCCATGCAGAACTCTAGTTGCCATGGCAACCGAAAGGAAAATCTTAAAAAATCTTCTTCTCAAAAACCAGAAGCCTAGAGCTTAGATATTTGACATGTAGCATTGCCTAGTGGACCTCTACTAAAGTTGTTCAAATCATGACCCTGGGGTCAAAATTGACCCCGCCCCAGGGGTCACTTGATTTTACATAGGAAAATCTTCAAAAATTTTCTAAAAACAAACCAGAAGGCGTAGAGCTTAGATATTTCACATGTAGCATTGCCTAGTGGACCTCTACAAAATTTGTTCAAATCATGACCCCCGGGGTCCCCAGGGGTCACTTGATTTTACATAGGAAATTTCTAAGAATAAACCAGAAGGCCTAGATCTTAGATATTTGACATGTAGCATTGCCTAGTAGACTTCTACAAAATTTGTTCAAATCATGACCCCCGGGTCAAATTGACCCCGCCCCGTGGGGTTACTTGATTTTACATAGAAAAATCTTCAAAATTTTCTAAAAATAAACCAGAAGGCCTAGAGCTTAGATATTTGACATGTAGCATTGCCTAGTGGACCTCTACAAAATTGGTTCAATCATGACCCCCCCCCCCCCCCCCCCCCCCCCCCCCCGGGGTCAAAATTGACACTGCCAGAGGGGTCACTTGATTTTGCGTAGGAAAGTCTTAAAAAGATTTCTAAAAATAAACCAGAAGGCCTAGAGCTTAGATATTTGACATGTAGCATTGCCTAGTGGACCTCTACAAAAATTGTTCAAATCATGACCCCCGGGGTCAAAATTGTTCCCACCCGAGGGGTGGGTCACTTGATTGTACATAGAAAAATCTTCAAAATTTTTAAAAAAATAATCCAGAAGGCCTAGAGCTTAGATATTTCACATGTAGCATTGCCTAGTGGACCTCTACAAGACATGTTCAAATCTTGACCTCCCCCCCCCCCCAGGGTCAAATTGACCCAGCCCCAGGTGTTACTTGATTGTACATAGGGAAATCTTCATAAATTTGCTAAAAATAAACCATAAGGCCTAGATCTTAGATATTTGATATGTAACATTGCCTAGTAGACTTCTACAAACTTTGTTCAAATCATGACCCCTGGGGTAGAATTGGCCCCGCCCCAGGGGTTACTTGATTGTACATCGGAAAATCTTTCAAAAAAATTCTAAAAATCATCAGTTTGACATTTGAAACATGTAGCTCATATTACTAAGGTGAGCGATCCAGGGTCATCATGACCCTCTTGTTATACCATCTGTCTTGTAACTTTACGTTCCTTTTTGTTTCTTACAGTATGACGACTTAGTAACAGTTTGAGGTGTTACAACAGAAAACAGAAATGTTGGCTTGTCTACAGGGGAATCAACATACCACACAGGCTTACAGTATTCCTCAGTCTGCATCAAAAAGCTGTCTATATATAGTGGGGAAGTTAACTAAATTTTCTTATTGGTTTATATTTACAATAATATCAAAGTTCTCCGTCACCCCTGTAAGCTCTATATATAATTTTGTAGTACTGGTGGAATAAAAAAAATTAGATGAGATTGGATGCTTCTTTTAAATGTCCTTTCCATGGGAGTGTTCCTTTCGGTTTTGCCTTGTGTCTCAAATGTTTATAACTTTTTTAGCACAGTCTTAGATGAAAAAAAGTTAAAAATAAGAGTAAAACTTTGAGAATTTTAGCTTTGAAATTTGAAAAAAAAAGTCATACTATTTCATCATAAGGATTGGGACTGAACTTCGATTCAAAATCAGTCCAACTTGTCTCCCTTTTTCACATCTATACATAGAAATGTTGGTAAAAGTTTTGAATGCAAGCAGGTTTCTCAGGAACTACAGCTCTGAATGCTTTCAAATTTTTCATAAGTCTTCTTCAACATGAAATGACCTTTCTGAACCAGTTTCCATATCTATAACTTACTGTTTATAAGGTTAGTTGCCTTTTTCAACCTAGAATTTTTTTTTACTAAAGCTTTTGTATGTTAGTTAGTATTATGTGACAATAATATGTTATTGTGGAAGGGCTTCATGCAAGCACGCAGTCATTTGGCAGCTCCTGTTTACTTTAACCATATCTGATACTAAAACAATAATAAACAGACACAAAGACACACCTATTGATACAATTTACATCTTTTTATGGTATTTTATACATTTATGGCATTGTTGCAGGTACAAATGACCTTGTGATCAAGATCTGCATTGTTTCCCATTCAGTCGTTTTAGTTCACACCCCTTTTAACAGTTAATGGCACTGTCCAAATTGAAAGATGGACAAGTCCATTATAGAAATTTAGCATGGTAAGTATTAAACCTCAGGAAGATAAAATATGTAATTTATTTATACTAGTATGTAATAAATGTAATAAATTACACATTTATACATGCACCTGTTTTCTCTTTCATACTTATTAGATTGTAGGCAGCTTATATCCATAGCATCTTTAGTATATGCTGGAAGCCCAAAGTGATACAAAAATTATTCTGTTTATTTATGCTTTTGTCACCCAGATTTCACACTATTTAACATACTTCACTTGTCCTCTTCCCTAATGTTCCACACATCAAAATGGACCAGTATCAGCTCGCATAGATCCATGAATTCATAAACATTGCCATTTTTGTGCACCCATCTTGACAGGCATGTATTATTGAGAACAGTTGGGTATGCTCTAACCTTATCCAGTGTTCACCAGACTTGGTCAGAATGTTTAAGGGCATAATATCTTGTCCAAGTTGATAACCAATTGGGTCCTGTAGAGTTATGACCCTTGTTTTGCTCAACATTTTTAGTTCGACTATTCGAAGAATAGTCTAGCTATTCTACTCACCCGTGCGTCGGCGTCGGCGTCACACCTTGGTTAAGTTTTTGCATGCAAGTACATACAGCTATCATTTAAAGGCATATAGCTTTGAAACTTATTTATTCTTTTTCTAGGTCAATTACCAACCTCACTGGGTTAAGTTCTATAACTCTAACATGTATTTTGAGCAAATTATGCCCCCTTTTGGACTTAGAAAATTTTGGTTTAAGTTTTACATGCAAGTTACTCTCTCCAAAACTAATGTAGATATTGAATTGAAACTTCACATGTGTCTTTGGGGTTATAAAACTAGTTGATAGCACCAAGTCCCATAACTCTGACCTTCATTTTGGCCAAATTATGCCCCCTTTTGGACTTAGAAAATTCTGGTTAAAGTTTTGCGTGCAAGTACATACGGCTATTACTAAAAGGCATATAGATTTGAAACTTATTTTTTCTTTTTCTAGATCAATTACCTACCTCACTGGGTCAAGTCCCATAACTCTGACATGTATTTTGAGTAAATTATGCCCCCTTTTGGACTTAGAAAATCCTGGTTAAAGTTTTACATGCAAGTTACTATCTCCAAAACTAATGCAGATATTGAATTGAAACTTTACATGTGTCTTCGGGGTTATAAAACTAGTTGATAGCACCAAGTCCCATAACTCTGACCTTCATTTTGGCCAAATTATGCCCCCTTTTGGACTTAAAAAATTCTGGTTAAAGTTTTGCGTGCAAGTACATACAGCTATTACTAAATGGCATATAGATTTGAAACTTATTTTTTCTTTTGCTAGATCAATTACCTACCTCACTGGGACAAGTCCCATAACTCTGACATGTATTTTGGGCAAATTATGCCCCCTTTAGGACTTAGAAAATCCTGGTTAAAGTTTTGCGTGCAAGTACATACAGCTATTACTAAAAGGCATATAGATTTTGAAACTTATTTTTTCTTTTTCTAGATCAATTACCTACCTCACTGGGACAAGTCCCATAACTCTGACATGTATTTTGGGCAAATTATGCCCCCTTTTGGACTTAGAAAATCCTGGTTAAAGTTTTACATGCAAGTTACTATCTCCAAAACTAATATAGATATTAAATTGAATCTTCACATGTGTCTTCGGGGTTATAAAACTAGTTGATAGAATCAAGTCCCATAACTCTGACATGTATTTTGGGCAAATTATGCCCCCTTTTGGACTTAGAAAATTCTGGTTAAAGTTTTGCGTGAAAGTACATACAGCTATTACCAAAAGGCATATAGCTTTGAATCTTATTTATTCCTTTTCTAGGTCAATTACCAGCCTCTCTAGGTCAAGTTCCATAACTCTTAACATGTATTTTGAACAAATTATGCCCCCTTTTGGACTTAGAAAATTCTGGTTAAAGTTTACATGCAAGTTACTATCTCCAAAACTAATGCAGATATTGAATTTAAACCTAACATGTTTCTTCGGGGTTATAAAACTAGTTGATAGCATCAAGTCCCATAACTCTGATATGTATTTTGGTCAAATTATGTCCCCTTTCGAACTTAAACTCTTTTGATATTTAACATTTTGGGTAATAATTTCCTGCTTCTGTGACAATATTTCGAATAGTCGAGCTTGGCTGTCTTACGGACAGCTCTTGTAAAAGTAGATAGTGCCTCCTCTGTTATTAGAATAAATTTTTTGGACCTAGACCAAATTTATACAAATTAAATCTAGGTAAAGTTTGATAAATCAGCCAGATCAGATAATTTTTTTCTTAGATCTGAACTTTGCTTATATAGAATTGCGGAATGTGTATTTCTATGAAATCTAGGAAATTGGTAACCAGCCGTTTGGGTAAGCATCTCCAGAGCTATGCTTCTTGAGTTTGTCAAAATTATGAAAATTGTTTATATGTAGAGTATTTTAGACGTTGGAATTTTTGTTAGTTTTTGCCAGCTTCCAGCAGTTTTTGGTACTTTTTCAACTTCAGTATGTATTTATATTTCGGATTTCAGAAGGAAAGATAGTTTAAGCAAGTGAGGTCGCATCAAATTGTCACCGATACCAAAACGTTAAAACAAATCACTTTTAAAATGTCTGCATTGATTTCATTTTTGCAGTTCAAAGCTATAGAAAGTGTTTTTAGCTCACCTGTCACAAAGTGACAAGGTGAGCTTTTGTGATCGCGCAGTGTCCGTCGTCCGTCCGTCCGTGCGTCCGTCCGTCCGTAAACTTTTTGCTTGTGACCACTCTAGAGGTCACATTTTTCATGGGATCTTTATGAAAATTGGTCAGAATGTTCATCTTGATGATATCTAGGTCAAGTTCGAAACTGGGTCACGTGCGGTCAAAAACTAGGTCAGTAGGTCTAAAAATAGAAAAACCTTGTGACCACTCTAGAGGTCACATTTTTCATGTGATCTTCATGAAAGTTGGTCAGAATGTTCATCTTGATGATATCTAGGTCAAGTTCGAAACTGGGTCACGTGCAGTCAAAAACTAGGTCAGTAGGTCTAAAAATAGAAAAACCTTGTGACCACTCTAGAGGTCACATTTTTCATGGGATCTTCATGAAAGTTGGTCAGAATGTTCATCTTGATGATATCTAGGTCAAGTTCGAAACTGGGTCACGTGGAGTCAAAAACTAGGTCAGTAGGTCTAAAAATAGAAAAACCTTGTGACCACTCTAGAGGTCACATTTTTCATGGGATCTTCATGAAAGTTGGTCAGAATGTTCATCTTGATGATATCTAAGTCAAGTTCGAAACTGGGTCACGTGCGGTCAAAAACTAGGGCAGTAGGTCTAAAAATAGAAAAACCTTGTGACCACTCTAGAGGTCACATTTTTCATGGATCTTCATGAAAGTTGGTCAGATTGTTCATCTTGATGATATCTAGGTCAAGTTCGAAACTGGGTCACGTGCGGTCAAAAACTAGGTCAGTAGGTCTAAAAATAGAAAAACCTTGTGACCACTCTAGAGGTCACATTTTTCATGGGATCTTCATGAAAGTTGGTCAGAATGTTCATCTTAATGATATCTAGGTCAAGTTCGAAACTGGGTCAGGTGGAGTCAAAAACTAGGTCAGTAGGTCTAAAAATAGAAAAACCTTGTGACCACTCTAGAGGTCACATTTTTCATGGGATCTTTATGAAAGTTGGTCAGAATGTTCATCTTGATGATATCTAGGTCAAATTCGAAACTGGGTCACGTGCCTTCAAAAACTAGGTCAGTAGGTCTAAAAATAGAAAAACCTTGTGACCACTTTAGAGGTCACATTTTTCATGGGATCTTCATGAAAGTTGGTCAGAATGTTCATCTTGATGATATCTAGGTCAAGTTTGAAACTGGGTGACGTGCGGTCAAAAACTAGGTCAGTAGGTCTAAAAATAGAAAAACCTTGTGACCACTCTAGAGGTCATATTTTTCATGGGATCTTCATGAAAAATGGTCAGAATGTTCATCTTGATGATATCTAGGTCAAGTGCGAAACTGGGTTACGTGCCTTCAAAAACTAGGTCAGTAGGTCTAAAAATAGAAAAACCTTGTGACCACTCTAGAGGTCACATTTTTCATGGGATCTTCATGAAAGTTGGTCAGAATGTTCATCTTGATGATATCTAGGTCAAGTTCGAAACTGGGTCACTTTCGGTCAAAAACTAGGTCAGTAGGTCTAAAAATAGAAAAACCTTGTGACCACTCTAGAGGTCACATTTTTCATGGGATCTTTATGAAAATTGGTCAGAATGTTCATCTTGATGATATCTAGGTCAAGTTCAAAACTGGGTCACGTGGAGTCAAAAACTAGGTCAGTAGGTCTAAAAATAGAAAAACCTTGTGACCACTCTAGAGGTCACATTTTTCATGGGATCTTCATGAAAGTTGGTCAAAAACGATGTCATACTCAAAACTGGGTCATGTGGGAAGAGGTGAGCGATTCAGGACCATCATGGTCCTCTTGTTTAATTTCTTTAGATATATGCTAAACTCCTTTTTTCCTCATTTCAAACAATTAACAATGCTGTTTTCCCCAAATCCACCTGTTTTGGTGGCATTCCCAAAGTCACAAAGAAAGTCCTTGACTTGGGAATTTAATAATAGTTAAATCTTCTCATTTTGCTATTGCTGGCTTGAATATTAGCTATTATGAATGGCTATGGTCAGTTTTAATTATAGATATATAGGTCACAGGGGTCAGTGTTTTTACATAGAATTATATGAAATTATTTTTCGTCTTTGAAATACTGACGCAGCATGTAACTTTCAATGGTCAGCTGTAAGATTAATGAACCTGCTAAAACTTTTCAAGGGAAGCAAAGTAAAAAATAGATCAAAATGATAACAAAGAAAAAAGATTAATTACAGAAGTTACAAAAAAATGTGGAAACCAGTTTGGTTTCCTAGCTTATATCAAAAATGCTGAATTTGCATTGTTTTTGGCACTTAAATTCCCTTCTTTTAACATTTTATTTGATGATTACAGTGGACTTTTTCTGTTTGGATTTTCCAAAAATTATATTATATAAATTCCTGACTTTGTGTTAAATGATGAAAAAAGTGGGTTGTACATTTTGAATGGTGGCCATTGTTAGTTTTGATGCAAACTATCCTTTGCTGATATTGATAAATTTGCAATTTTTCATAGATTATACAATTAATAATCCACAGTAGGAATGTTCCTTTATGGTTTATAAAGCAGAGTTGTCAGAGTAGCTTACATTGGAGTTAGGAGACATGTACATGCAGGTCCCAATGGTGGTGAAAAGTTGATTTTTGTTGTGGTCAATGTGTCTTTTAACATTGTAAAGCCTGTCTTGTTGAAGGGTTTTGACAGTGCTTTCGATGTTGAGTTGTTCATTTATGACCACAGAGATCACTGTATCTTGATAAAGTACAGTGAGTGCTTGTGAAAGTTACTTTGAGGCATTGGTTGAGAGGGTAGGACGTTTCCCTGGAGTGAAGACCCTGGGTGCGTTACCTTGCTACTCCCATTGTAGTGTATCTTTGGACAATGCACTTTATATGATGAGAGACAACCTAGCTGGGTACCAGCAGATTGCTGGATGTGAAGGGTACCAGCAGATTGCTGGATGTGAAGTAAAGGTTTACCTATACTGGAATGAATGATGATGCTACAAAGTCAACTTTGTTTTGTAAGGTGTAATGTAACATATTCTACTGTAGGAACAAAATTCTAGTTATGTCAGATAAACAACTTGCATAATCATCAAAGGGTAGTTAGTGTCAGCAGACAAGACAAAAGTGACAGGAACACTTTTCTAGAAGACTAGGATGGCATCTACAAATAATTGCCATACTACTGAAGGTTTGGGGTTAGAGGGAGACATAAAATATAATTGGTTACAAAAGCCGGCTTGACAGACAGACAGACAAACAGAGACAGGCGGACAGATCGACAGACAATCAGGCAGACAGAGTTGTCTCGGAATATGTGATTGTTATCTGGTAATTACAGGGTTGGGGTAAACATGTTAGGGTTAGGGCAAGTTTTTTTGGGGTAGGGGTTGGGAAGAGTGGATTATCAGGGATATTTATCAGAACACTATTTATGGTCAAATGATGGAGTAGGGAATGCATTGTTGAGTAGAGAATGCATTGTTAATATGTATTTTGGGGAAAAAAGAGGATCTAAATTGCATTGGCTGAAAAACCTGATGATGATGGAGTCAACATATCTTGATACTTAATTTTTGTTGCGCAATCAGATGTTCACTTTTTTTTAACTGGTATACATTTTTGTATTTCTGCCAATTGTGTGACATATCTGTTTGTTTGGGTTTTTTGTTTTTGTTGGTTTTTTTTTGTTGTTGTTTTTTGCAACTGTATTTTGTACATAGTTTAGAAATTAAAAATGCAGACACATAAAGCATACAAAAGTATATCAGCAATAAATCTTAACAGTGTCCCCTTTACACTTTTTTGGGGGAATTCACTGGGGTCAGAGACATAGGATAGTAAAAATTCTTGTCATTTTAAAGAATAAAGGTATAAAGGGATGTTATGAAAAGTGGTGTTTTTGATATATTTTATATAAAACATTGAATTGAGGTTTAAATATGTAAGTGTATACATCTACAAAATATTTTAGCTGGAAACTGAATAATTGTTTCATTAAAAAATTTTCAGTATTTTTTTTTTCCAAACTGAAGTAGAAAAGATACATATAGCAGTGGAAAATTTGGTCAAAATACAGTTTCAAAATATGTTAAAATGAGGGCTTTGATTAAATCTATTCACTTTTTGAAATGTTATTAGCAATGATTTCTGAACATTTCTGCTTCACCATAGAGCACAGGTGCTCGTTCAGTGCAATACAGTTTTTGCATCAAAAATAGTGGAGTGAAATACAGTAAGACAGATTAGGCTGGTAACTTTTTCTTGTGTTTTTCTACACTGAAGCATCCTTAACCTTATTTACATAACTTGTTTTATCTTAATGTATACTCCACTCCCTTTCATATGCAAGAATTACACAAAGTATATTTATATACAAACCTCACTCGATTGGGTATATTGTATACCCACGTATTACTCCACACAGATGTCTGGGTATACCCCTCACTCTTGTACACTTATTTTCTACACACACAGCACATTTCTGTAAATATTTCACACCCCTTAAAATTTGTACCAAAAGTTGCATCGCCCAGAGCATATTTAACATTTATCCTGCTGGTGGCAAGTGAGTCTGCCTTTGTGACCAGTGCAGATCTTGACCAGCCTGCACATCCATGCAGTCTGACCAAGATCTGCACTGTTCAGTCAGTATCTTTCTGATAAACACCCCTCTAAACAGTTAATGGTACTGTCCAAATTGAAAGATGGACAAGTTCATTATGGAAATTTAGCAGGGTAAGGGTTTGATATATGTCTGACCTTTGTATACCCATGCATTAAATAGGCATATATCTCTGAATATACTTCACTCCCTTGTATACCCACTGATTACACAGAGCCTATTTCTACATGTTCTTCCAACCATGACTACCCCTGCATTGCCTATAACTGGCAACTGATATGCCTGTATCACTTTGTGTTCTTCCTGCATTTAACATTAAAGTTTCAAGTTTGAATAAAATTATAATGTGTCAATATGTATGAAATAGGTACACTTGTAAAATTATTTTCTCTTCCTGTGTCAAAACTGGCTACAGCAGACATATCATATAGAGAATATCAAATGTGTGTAGTTTTGGTATTGAATTTTTTGAATGAATTTAGTAAAGTTATATTATACAAGCCTCTGGCAAATGTAATATTTTTTATTGAGCAAATTCAGTAAATTCTGTACTGAAACTACACAAATTTCATATTTATCACATGCAGACACCAGACATCATATTTTGACTCTGATACCATAAAAACGGAAGACAATTTATGAGTAGTAAAGCTACTCAAACTTGAGCTGAAAATGAAGAGTTCCGTTCTCAATGTTTTTGTTTGTTTTGGGTTTAACGCCATTTTTCAATCTAGTGACACTCACTGTTAAAAAATGTATCAAGCTAAAAATGAAAAAAAAATCAAAGTACAAAACTGGACAAAAATATATAATCATACATTGTTACAATATATTTTGTTTAACATGTTCAAGAGTCATGAAATTTAATTTTTGGAAGATGGTTTCTTCTCACCGATTTTATTGTTACTTGTACCCATACGGGTTGAAAACCAGTTTCGAGGAATATAGGATTGCGCTTTTTTCCATCCATCCATCCACAGTTTTGTGTCCGGTCCATAACTCTTGTCATTCAGCAAAGGATTTTGATATTACTTGGCACAAATGTGCCCCATGAGAAAACAATGTGTCATGGACAAAACCAGGACCCCTAGCTCAAAGGTCAAGGTCATACTTGGAGGTCAACAGTGCTTTCTTTCCTGTCCAGATATCAGTTCATCATGTTATACTGCAGTAGAGAAAGTTAAGTGCCTTCCAGTAGGGGACTTTGTATTGCATGGCAATACTCATTCACTTGTTTGATGCTTTAATGCATATTACGCAATCAAAATCGCCTATAATATAGCATAGTAGGATGATAAACTGAAGTTACCTGTTTTGATGACAGTGCATATACTTTCATACAGACTAGATTTATTTACATACTCTTATGTTTAGGTATTTCATATCAGTTTTATGGAGTTGGATTAAAGGAACGTGCATGTGATAAATTATGTTAATTCATTTTCTCTCCCATGTATTAACTTCACCTTTTCTTGCCTACGTAGCCGGAAAGTATTGAATTATTCAGTGGATATTACTGTCTACCTTTGTCAAAAATAGTGTGCACTTGAGTGACGTCATAATAGTACTAGTTATTATAATGACATCATGAACTATATACATAATACCAGGAAATACCTAAATCTCTCATCTTTGAATGTGAAAGGCAAGAAAAATGTCTTACACGTCCGCCTGTAAATGACAGTTGTTTTTCCAACTCTCGGGAAAGGGGTGGATAAGAAACTATGCTGATGCTCGATTTCTCATTCCCCGCTGTCCTTCCAGTATGAAAAACCCTGTCTTTGACAAGCAAGCATGTAAGATTCCCCGCTGTCCCTCCAGTAGGGAAAACCCTGTCTTTGACATTCCCTGCTGTCCCTCCAGTACGGAAAACCCTGTCCTTGACAAGCAAGCACGTAACTCATTCCCCGCTGTCCCTCCAGTAGGGAAAACCCTGCCTTTGACAAGCAAGCATGTAAGATTCCCCGCTGTCCCTCCAGTAGGGAAAACCCTGTCTTTGACAAGCAAGCACGTAACTCATTCCCCGCTGACCCTCCAGTAGGGAAAACCCTGCCTTTGACAAGCAAGCATGTAAGATTCCCCGCTGTCCCTCCAGTAGGGAAAACCCTGTCTTTGACATTACCCGCTGTCCCTCCAGTAGGGAAAACCCTGTCTGACAGGCAAGCACGTAACTCATTCACTGCTGTCCCTCCAGTAGGGAAAACCCTGTCTTTGACATTCCCCGCTGTCCCTCCAGTAGGGAAAACCCTGTCTTTGACAAGCAAGCATGTAAGATCCTCATTCCCTGCTGTTCCTCCAGTAGGGAAAACCCTATCTTTGACAAGAAGCATGTAAGTCCTCATAATATACATCAGAGGTCCAAAGGATCGAGTCAATAGATGACTAAGTTATTTTGTCAGTGTCAGAAAAGAACAACAACATTGTGACCCTAAGCATTTTTTAGATTGTACAAAATAACAGTCCTGTTGTTGACAAAATAGGGTTCTTAGAAATACATTGAATAATAAACCCTTTTATACCACATATAAAATACCTCAGTGCCAAAGTCTTCCACACATAAATTAGTAACCTCAAAGTCAAATACTTGAAGTCTCCTTGTATAAAATACCTCGCGAGCCAAATGCTTGAAGTCTTCCACATACAAAATACCTCAAAGACAAATGCTTGAAGTCTTCCACATATAAAATACCTCAAAGACAAATGCATGAAGTCTTCCACATATAAAATACCTCAGAGCTAAATGCTTGAAGTCTTCCACATTATAAAACACGATGGAGCCAAATGCTTGAAGTCTTCCATATATAAAATACCTCAAAGTCAGATGCTTGAAGTCTCCCATGTATAAAATACCTCAAGTCAAATGCTTGAAATCTCCCATATATAAAATACCTCAAGTCGAATGCTTGAAGTCTTCCATGTATAAATTACCTCAAAGTCAAATGCTTGAAATCTTCTACACATGAAGAACCTCAAAGCCAAATACCTGAAATCTTACACGCATAGAATGGGGCAAAGCCAAATGCTTGAAGTCTTCCACATGTAAAAAACAGACTGAGAGTCAAATGCTTGAAGTCTCCCATGTATAAAATACCTCAAACCAGAATGCTTGAAATTTTCCACATGTAAAATACCTCAAACCAGAATGCTTGAAGTCTTCCACATGTAAAATACCTCAAAGTCAAATGCCTGAAGTCTTCCACATATAAAATACCTCAAACCAGAATGCTTGAAATCTTCCACATGTAAAATACCTCAGACCAGAATGCTTGAAATTTTCCACATGTAAAATACCTCAGACCAGAATGCTTGAAGTCTTCCACATGTAAAATACCTCAAAGTCAAATGCTTGAAGTCTTCCATGTATAAATTACCTCAAAGTCAAATGTTTGAAATCTTCTACACATGAAGTACCGCAAAGCCAAATACCTGAAATCTTATACACATAGAATGCGGCAAAGTCAAATGCTTGAAGTCTTCCACATTTAAAAAACAGACTGAGAGTCAAATGCTTAAAGTCTTCCACATATAAAATACCTCAAACCAGAATGCTTGAAATCTTCCACATGTAAAATACCTCAGACCAGAATGCTTGAAGTCTTCCACATGTAAAATACCTCAAAGTCAAATGCCTGAAGTCTTCCACATATAAAATACCTCAAACCAGAATGCTTGAAATCTTCCACATGTAAAATACCTCAGACCAGAATGCTTGAAATTTTCCACATGTAAAATACCTCAGACCAGAATGCTTGAAGTCTTCCACATATAAAATACCTCAAAGTCAAATGCTTGAAATCTTCCATGTATAAATTACCTCAAAGTCAAATGCTTGAAATCTTCTGCAAATGAAGTACCTCAAAGCCAAATACCTGAAATCTTACACACATAAACTTCCTTGTATAAAATACCTCAAAGTCAAATGCCTGAAGTCGTCCACATATAAAATACATCAAACCAGAATGCTTGAAATCTTCCACATGTAAAATACCTCAGACCAGAATGCTTGAAGTCTTCCACATGTAAAATACCTCAAAGCCAAATACCTGAAATCTTACACACATAGTCTTCCATGTATAAAATACCTCAAAGTCAAATACCTGAAGTCTTCCACATATAAAATACCTCAGACCAGAATGCTTGAAGTCTTCCACATGTAAAATACCTCAGACCTGAATGCTTGAAGTCTTCCATATGTAAAAAACTTCAGAGTCAAATGCTTGAAGTCTTCCACATATAAAATACCTCATACCAGAATGCTTGAAATCTTCCACATGTAAAATACCTCAGACCAGAATGCTTGAAGTCTTCCACATGTAAAACACCTCAAAGTCAAATGCCTGAAATCTTCCACATGTAAAATACCTCAAACCAGAATGCTTGAAATATTCCACATGTAAAATACCTCAAACGAGAATGCTTGAAGTCTTCCACATGTAGAATACCTGGAAGTCAAATGCATAAAGACTTCCATGTATGAAATGAAGTCTTGGACATACAAAATACCAAAGATCTTCATAATGCCCATGGTGCATTTGGAACTTCCTAGCTGAAAGCAAATGAACTCTTTATGCATGTGGAAAAAAAATCTAATAATATGTTTTGAAAGTAGCAAAAAACACTTTCTCCAGTCCCAATGGCAATTTAAGTATAATAGTTCCAATTTCAAAGGTAAAACTCCCAAAGTTAAAGATTTTTAGATACTTTTTCATCTAAGACTGTACCTATGAAACCAAGTGATATGAGATAATGCTCTCCTAGTCGCCAAATTTTTAGCTTGTCAAGTCAGTGTCAGTATATTTGTTTTCCTTTTAATCTGTCTTAATTGATGTATGCATTTATTATGTCAGTTAAATCAACCAGTTAAAATGCAGATATATACTACGACCAACCAGCAAACACGGTTTATTTTCTGTAAAACCAGTAATGACAGTGCTTGTGGAAATATATCAACAGAAGGCGGATCTTTAACAGAGGCCTTTAAGAGCCTAAAATGGCCAATCGCACAGGCTTTCAAAATGGCCCTTAGAAATTCCTTAAAAAACCTAATTTCTTTAGGCCTCCCTAAAATTCCTAAAAAAAACACTCAGAAAGGGCCAAATTCCTAAAAAAAAACCCATATTTTTTAAAATTATTCCTAATTTTTGTAATTTCTGTCTGAACTTACAATACAAAAATTATTTGCACAAAGTAATGCATATAATGAACCAATTAAGTTAATGAAGTTAATACCCTTTAAGATTCATTTACAGAGGATGGTTCTATCAATTTCCATGAGTTCCTAGGCTACAGCTTCATGAAACAGATATACTTCATTGTCAGAATGATGATGAAAAGCAAATGTATATGTATGGTCAAAGGGCGGGTACTCATCGAAGATGCACCCTACTATTTTGGCAAAGGAATATTGAAGCTGGATATAATTATGTGGAATGTAACACCAGTAAAAAGTGTGGTGTAGGGATGTTTTATAATGACATGTTTATGTGGTTTACTGTTCAAGATTCCATTAGAAGCAGTTACTGTAACAGTAAAATTGACAGTGTTATCTGCAGTTATTCAGTTTTGATAATGACAGTATAAACATGTAAATAATGTTGTTTTAGAGCCAATAAGATGATGGCACAGAGACAACACATTGTCAGTGTTTGGTCTGCAGGTCGGCACTGCAGATGGGAGGTGAAAACACTGTCAACAGTTTGTTAGAGGTATGGAGGGGAGTTGTGTACAGAATATATCAGTACTACCAGCTGTCTGCCAGTGTTTACTTCAAATTTTGGAAGTTAAATGCAGTGGTAAGTATATAAGGATCTTATATGACTACCTGACACTGTTACCAAAGGGGCAATGTGGAATGAACACCTGAGCACTGGTAAGGTGTTTTAATCACTTTTTCTCAAGGGTTGGGAAAACACCTGCCTTATGCAGGCAGACATGTTAGATCATTTTCAGCTCGACTATTCGAAGAATATGTAGAGCTATATCCTTAGTCTAACTCACCACGGCGTCGGCATCACACCTTGGTTAAGTTTTTCGTACCAGTCCACATTTTGACAAAGTCTTTTGAGGTAAAGCTTTGAAACTTTCAACACCTGTGTACCGTCACCATGTCCATTTTTATGCAAGAGTACATAACTCCAGCAAGGATTTAGGCTGAATTATGGCCCCTTTTAACTTAGAAATCATGGTTAAGTTTTTCGTACCAGTTCACATTTTGTGTAAAGTGTTTGACATACAGCTTTGAAACTTTTATCACTTGTTTATTATAACAGCCTCTATCTGTATGAAAGAGTACGTAACTCTGTCAACTATTTTGGCTGAATTATGACCCTTTTTGGACTTTGATACAATTTTTGTACAAGTCCATGTTTTGTCAAAACTATTTGACATGTGGGTTTGAAACTTTGAACACTTGTTTATCATCATGATTTCCATCTGTGAGCGAGAGTACAAAACTCTGTCTAGTATTTTGGTTGAATTATGGCGTCCTTTGGACTTGGAAATTGGTTCGGTTTTTGTACAACTCCATGCTTTGTCAAAACAATTTGACATGTGGCTTTAAAACTTTGAACACTTGCTTATCATCATGATTTCCATCTGTAGGCAATAGAACTTAACTCTGTCAAGTATTTTGGCTGAATTATGGCCCTTTTAGACAAAGACATTGGTTCAGTTTTTGTACAAGTCAAGGTTTTGTCAAAACTATTTGAAATGTGACTTTGAAACTTTGAACACTTGCTAATCGTCTAGCGCGCTGTCGACAGACAGCTCTTGTTCTTGCCTACCGTTAATTTCATTGCAATATTTTCAAAGATATTGAAAATAAAAAATTGCTCATACACTACGATGTTAGATTATGATGTCAGTATGCGCACATGTAGCTGGAAAAGAAGATGAGCTAGGTTATCTCCTATTCGGATAATCTTACCTTTCCCTGCAAGGTAGGCAGGAAATACCAATCTGTTTTTAGTGTTGTTCTTGAAGAGACAGTTCTTCATATAAATTTCTTTTATTTTGATCAGTACATTTTACTATTATAATGCATCAGTAATTCTCAAAGACTTAGTTCTGTCATAGCACTTGCTACATTTCTAATGTTAAATTTAGTATAAATATTCTGTCAGTCTATGGCTGTCAGTAGTTTGCCTTGGCATTATTATAAGTTTCATATCTCGAGTAATTATCAAGTGAGTCTCATTAATTTAAGAAATAATTTATAGGAAAAGCGTGTTTTAAGACAATTTATGCACGATGGGCGGTTATACGTTGGGCATAATAATTTCATGAGGGCTCAGCCCGAGTGAAATTATTTGTACGACGTATTACCGCCCGAGTGCATAAATAGTGTTAAAACACGGTTTTACTATAAATTATTTCAATTCTAATATGCCCTTAATCTAAAACGGTAGATAAAATATAGTAGCACTCTAGAATTTCTAGGTCGCAACAAAAACATTGACATCATCGCACGTTAACGTGACATCATTCTAGCGCAAGAGTGATTTAAAAGAAAAAAGCATATTAGAATATCTTTTATACGATATGTGAAAATGAATTGTAATTAGTGATACCATGTAAACTTTTTACTTTATGGTTTACAGAACGATCCTTTGAAGAAAGACAGTACTGAAAATTGTAATGTTAACAGCTTGTCTTCAGACTGCTTGTGAAACATGCCTAGGGATTGTGCAGTGTCCTAGGTGTACTTGCAGTCATGCTTACAGTTCCATGGAAAGGAATAATACTCTAGTTCTAAAGGCTCAGTCACCTTGAGGCGTATGTGAGACAAGTATTTCAGATCTGTTGTGTAGAGAAGTTGCAGGTGCTCCACATTTACTGATTGTCTATCCGGCTGTAGTGGGGAAACTCCACTTCTTAACTGGACACCAAGTCAGAAACTGGTTAGTTGCAATCTTTCACATACTTAATAAGATTGTGGAAATATATACAAATAGTGTTCATGTACATGTGGGAGACATAATGATTTAGTGCAGTCTGTCTTTCTGTCTGTTTGTCACAAAGTTTGTCCACACAACTTCTCCGACACCAATGGATGGATTTAAACCAAATTTCACAAGAGTGGTCATAGACAACAGTATTTGTGAATATCTTTGGCACTTTCTTGTTTGATGATATTCCGTGGAGTTATAGCCTTTGATTCATCAAATTTTATGATATTTTGGCTACTTATGTTATTGGGCAGATTTCCACCAAACCTTACAGGAGTGATTAGTGTCAAGCCTCATTGTGCATAATATCGGCATTTTCCAGTTCAATGATTTTCAGCGGCATTATAGCCCTTAATTCATCAAATTTTATAATATTTTGGCAACTTCTCTTACATTCGGTTATTGAACCCGCTTGCTTAGCTCAGTAGGGAGATCGCAGATCTACAGATCGCGGGGTTGTAAGTTCGATCCTTAGGTGGGCCATAAATTAATGTTCTTCGTGATGATTTGATAAAAGACATTGTGCCTGAAATTATTTGTCCTCTATCTGATTCATGTTGGGAAGTTGGCAGTTACTTGCGGAGAACTGGTTTGTACTGGTACAGAATCCAGGAACACTGGTTATGTTAACTGCCTGCTGTTATGTAACTGAAATACTGTTGGAAAATGGTGTTAAACCCAAAAAACAAAACAAACTTACATTATTGGGCCAGATTTCAACTAAATTTTGCAGGAGTAATTGATAGTGCCAAGCATAGATGTACATATAGTTGACATGTTTTGGTTCAATGATGCTCAGTAGAGTTGTGGCCCATGATTGTGTTATCTTTACCTTGCCCGTGCAATTGCTCCAATGCAACATGGAGGAATGACACCAAACTTCATAAAAGTGATCAGTGCTTTGGATAGTTATGCATATCATGGGCATGTTCCAGTTTGATGATTTTTTAGCAGAGATGGCCCTGATTCATCAAATTTTATGACATTTTGGACACTTCTCTTATATTATAGAGCAGACTTTCTCCAAACCCTACAAGAGTGATCAGTGCCAAGTGTTATCATGCATATTGTCAGCACGTTCTGGTTCAGCGATTTTTAGCTCGACTATTAGACTATTAGAATAAGTAGACCTGTCCTACTCACCACGGCGTCGGTGTCGACGTCGGTGTCACACCTTGGTTAAGTTTTTCGTACCAGTCCACATTTTGAAAAACTCTTTTGAGAGAAAGCTTTGAAACTTTCAACACTTGTTAAACAATCACCATGACCAGTTATAGGCAAGAGCACATAATTCCATCAAGGATTTTGGCTGAATTATGGCCCCTTTTGACTTAGAAATCATGGTTAAGCTTTTCTTCCAGTTCATATTTTGACAAAGTCTTTTGAGATAAAGCTTTGAAACTTTCAACACTTGTTTACCATCAACATGTCCAGTTATAGGCAAGAGTACATAACTCCATCAAGGATTTTGGCTGAATTATGGCCCCTTTCGACTTAAAAATCTCCGTTTAAGTTTTTCGTACCAGTTCATATTTTTTATAAAGTCTTTTGAGATAAAGCTTTGAAACTTTCAACACTTGTTTACCATCACCATGTCCAGTTGTAGGCAAGAGAACGTAACTCCATCAAGGATTTTGGCTGAATTATGGCCCCTTTTGACTTAGAAATCTTGGTTAAGTTTTTCGTACCAGTTAATAATTTGTGTAGTGTTTGACATATGGCTTTGAAACTTTTATCACTTGTTCAGTATAATAGTCTCTATCTGTAGGAAAGAGTACATAACTCTGTCATCTATTTTGGCTGAATTATGACCCTTTTTGGACTTGGAAATTTGTTCTGTTTTCATACAAGTCCACGTTTTGTCAAAACTATATGACATATTGCTTTTAAACTTTGAACACTTGTTTATCGTCATGATTTCAATCTGTAGGCAAGAGTCAAAACTCTGACAACTATTTTGGCTGAATTATGGCCCTTTTTGGACTTTGAAATTGGTTCACACATTGCCATTTAGTGCAAGACTTATCGAAATCCACAAATACAGGAACATTGTTTGTCTAATCATTTTTAGCTCAGTTTTTCTGATCGCTCGATGTCCGTCGTCCGTCGTCTGGCGTCTGTCGTCTGTCGTCTGTCAACATTTAGCTTGTGTATGCGATAGAGGCTGTATTTTTCAATTAATCTTCATGAATATTGGTCAGAATGATAACCTTGATGAAATCTAGGCCGAGTTCGAAAATGGGTCATCTCGGGTCAAAAACTAGGTCACTAGGTCAAATCAAAGAAAAACCTTGTGTATGCGATAGAGACTGTATTTTTCATTTAATCTTCATGAATATTGGTCAGAATGATAACTTTGATGAAATCTAGGCCGAGTTCGAAAATGGGTCATCTCGGGTCAAAAACTAGGTCACTAGGTCAAATCAAAGAAAAACCTTGTGTATGCGATAGAGGTGGTATTTTTCAATTAATCTTCATGAATTTTGGTCAGAATGATAACCTTGATGAAATCTAAGATGAGTTTGAAAATGGGTCATCTCGGGTCAAAAACTAGGTCACTAGGTCAAATCAAAGAAAAACCTTGTGTATGCGATAGAGGCTGTATTTTTCAATTCTTCTTCATGAATATTGGTCAGAATGATACCCCTGATGAAATCTAGACCGAGATCGAAAATGGGTCATCTCGGGTCAAAAACTAGGTCACTAGGTCAAATCAAAGAAAAACCTTGTGTATGCGATAGAGGCTGTTTTTTTCAACTGATCTTCATGAAATTTGGTCAGAATGATAACCTTAATAAAATTAAGGCCAGTTTTGAAAATGGTTTATCTGGGGTGAAAAACCAGGTCACTGGGTCAAATCAGAGAAAAACCTTGTGTATGCGATAGAGGCTGTATTTTTAAATTAATCTTCATGAATTTTGGTCAGAATGATTACCTTGATGAAATCTAGGCCGAGTTCGAAAATGGGTCATCTGGGGTCAAAAACTAGGTCACTAGGTCATATCACGTAAAAACCTTGTGTATGCGATAAAGGCTGTATTTTTCAATTGATCTTCATGAATTTTGGTCAGAATGATTGCCTTGATGAAATTTAGACCAAGTTCGAAAATGGGTCATCTGGGGTCAAAAACTAGGTCACTAGGTCAAATCAAAGAAAAACCTTGTGTATGCAATAGAGGCTGTATTTTTCAACTGATCTTCATGAAATTTAGCCAGAATGATTACCTTGATAAAATCTAGGCTGATTTCGAAAATGGGTCATCTGGGGTCAAAAACTAGGTCACTAGGTCAAATCGAAGAAAAACATTGTGTATGCAATAGAGGATGTATTTTTCAATTGATCTTCATGAAATTTGGTCAAAGTGATTGCCTTGATGAAAACTAGGTCGATTTTGAATATGGGTTATCTGAGGTCAAAAAATAGGTCACTAGGTCAAATTAAAGAAAAATCTTGTGTATGCGATAGAGACTGTTTTTTTTTCAGTTGATATTTATGAAATTTGGTCAGGTTGATTGCCTTAATGAAATCTAGGTTGAATATGAATATGGGTCATCTGAGGTCAAAAACTAGGTCACTTGGTCAAATCAAAGAAAAAACTTCTGTATGTGATAGAGGCTGTATTTTTCAGTTGATCTTCATGAATTTTGGTCAGAATGATTGCCTTGATAAAATCTAGGTCGAGTTTGAACATGGGTCATCTAGGGTCAAAAACTAGGTCATATCTAAGAAAATGCTTGTTTTATCGCAAGAGACCAATTTTTTGGTCCAATCTTAATGAAAATTGGTCAGAATATTTGTTTCCATGAAATCACTAGGTCAAACATGTTTTACACTGTTATGGAGTGTTTCTTAGGTGAGCGACCTAGGGCCATCTTGGCCCTCTTGTTTAAAGCTCACCTGTCACGTGAGCGTTTGTGATCGCCCTTCATCCATTGTCCGTCCGTCCACAATTTCCTTGTGAACACGATAGAGACCACATTTTGTATTTGATCCCATCATGGGTTCCAGAGTTATGGCCCCTTAAAGGGCCAAAATTTGCTATTTTTGGCTTGTGAACACGATAGAGACAACATTTTGCAATCAACTTTAATCAAACTTGCACACAACTTGTATGTGCATAATATCTTGGGTCCTTTCCAAAACTGGCAATATCCCATGATGGGTTTCAGAGTTATGGCCCCTTAAAGGGCCAAAATTTGCCATTTTTGGCTTGTGAACATGATTTAGACCACATTTTGCAATCAAATTTAATAAAACTTGCACACAACTTGTATTGGCATAATATTTCGGTTCTTTTCGAAAACTGGCAATATCCCATGATGGGTTTCAGAGTTATGGCCCCTTAAAGGGCCAAAATTTGCCATTTTTGGCTTGTGAACATGATTTAGACCACATTTTGCAATCAACTTTAATAAAACTTGCACACAACTTGTATTGGCATAATATCTCAGTTCTTTTCGAAAACTGGCCAGATCCCTTCATGAGATCCAGACTTATGGCCCCTTTAAGGTCCAAAATTTGCTATTTTGGCTTTTGCAGCCATATAGTCAGACTTCATTTATGGTTTGATTTGATACAAATTCACAAAATATCTTCAACAACAATAATTCTTGGATTCCATGATGATGATTACCTCCCCTTATTTTAATATCAGTAAGTACTTATAGGACTCGATTGAAATTTCATTATTGTCATTAGTTAGACTCGGACAATCAGGTTAGATAACTATGGACTGATTTTATGTCAAATTACCTGCATTTATTTCAAATTAAAATGGGTGTATCTCCGTAATTAATGAAGATACTGATCTGAAATTTCATGTATGCCATCAGATGGACTTGGACAATCAGTGCAGATACATATTGACTGGATTTATGACAAATTACCTCCCTTTATTTTTTATGTAAATGAATATACCTAGCAGCTTCTTCTGAGATTGGTTTGAAAACTTATTTATGTCTTCCATGGTAAGAATTTCTACTTTTACTTACTTTTCTAATATATTGTTGTAAAGGCTTGTACTCTATATCTTCTACATGCATATACCAATGCATGATTACCTTCCCCTGATTTTAATAAAAATTTTTGTTTGTTTGTTTTGGGTTTAACGCCATTTTTCAACAGTATTTCAGTCATGTAACGGCAGGCAGTTAACCTAACCAGTGTTCCTGGATTCTGTACCAGTACAAACCTTTCTCTGCAAGTAACTGCCAACTTCCCCACATGAATCAGAGGTGGAGGACTAATGATTTCAGACACAATGTCGTTTATCAAATAGTCACAGAGAACATACGCGCCGCCCGAGGATCGAACTCGCGACCTCGCGATCTGTAGACCGACGCTCTACCTACTGAGCTAACCGTGTGGGCTTTTAATAAAATGGATTTATCTCGGTAAGTATTTATAGGACTCATTTGAATTTCATTATTGTTATTAGTTGGACTGAGACAATCATGGTAGATAACTATGGACTGATTTTATGTCAAATTACCTCCCTTTGTTTCAAATCAAAATGGGTGTATCTCAGTAACCAATGAAGATACTGATTTGAAATGTCATTTATGCCTTCTGTTGGACTCGGACAATCAGGGTAGATAACTTTTGACTGAATTTATGACAGATTACCTCCCTTTATTTTATGTAAATGAATATACCTCAGCAGCATCTAATGAGATTGGTTTTAAATGTTATTTAAGTCTTCCGGGGTAAGGAATAGTCATGCTAGTACAAAAATGCAGCATTTGAGCCAAGGACCCTCAGACTTGGTATGGAGTTTGGCTATGACTAGTACTTGACCCATAGGTCAAAAGGGACTGTTACAAGAAAATATTTATCCTGATGATATTTAAAGTGTATGCCTATGTGATCTATGTCAAAACTTGATCTTATCATTAAGAGCAATGGTACTTAGGTGAGCGATATAGGGCCATCATGGTCCTCTTGTTTTCTTTTTTCTGAATATCTGTGGTAATATTTTGACCCCATTCTACAATCAATTCTTCGAATAGTCGAACTCGCTGTCATCCGACAGCTCTTGTTATAGTGAGTTATGACCATAGTTTGGTCAGATTTTAAGATATTTTGACTAGTTTAAGTTAGTAGCTTTATGTTTTACTTACTTTGAAAAATGATGGTAATATTTCTGTGCAATTTCATCATACCTGTGATTCTCCTTAAGTTGTATCTTAAATGTTTTTCTATTTCAGTATGATGTAATGTCACTCTTTAAGTGGGTGGATCTGGAGAAACGTGACACGTGGAACACAATTGGAATGTATCAAATCAGTCAAAACAGACAAAATCCTGAGATATGAAATTGTATTCAACACATAACCCTGGAGATGCAACAGTGGGCAAAGATTCTGAGAACTGCTGTAGAAAATTGCCCTGAAGAAGGTAACAAGAATAATACTCAATTTATAGCTCACAAAAGCACAAAGTGCTCAAGGTGTGCTATTATGACCAGTCATTGTACGTTGTGCGTCGTCCGTCAACATTTGCCTTGTGAACACTCTAGAGGCCACAGTTGTGACCTGGTATTTATAAAACTTGGTCAGAATGTTTGTCTTGATGATTTCTAGGTCAAATCTGAAACTGGGTCATGTGGGTTCAAAAACTAGGTCACTAGGCCAGATCAAAGGAAAAGCTTGTGAACACTTAGAGGCCACAGTTGTGACCCAACATTTATGAAACTTGTCTGAAATGTCTGTCTTGATGCTTACTAGGTCAAGTTCAAAACTGGGTTATGTGGGGTCAAAAAGTAGGTCACCCGGTCAAATCAAAGGAAAAAATTGTAAACACTCTTAGAGGCCACAGTTGTGATTCAGTCTTTATGAAACTTGGTAAGAATGTTAATCTTGATGATCTTTAGGTCAAGTTCAAATCTGGGTCAGGTTGGGTCAAAAACTAGGTCACCAGGTGAGATCAAAGGAAAAGCTTGTTAACACTCTGGAAGCCACATTTATGATTGTATCTTCAAGAAACTTGGTCAGAATGTTAACCTTGATGATCTTTAGGTCAAGTTGGAATCTGGGTCATGTGGAATGTGACGCAATGACCTACTTTTTAGCTCGACTATTTGAAGAATAGGAGAGCTATCCTACTCGCCCCGGCGTCGGCATTAGCGTTAGTATGAGCGTCACACAAATGTTAAAGTTTGCGTACCACCCCAAATATTTTCAAAATTCCATTGAGATATTGCTTTCATATTTTGTATACTTCTTTACCATCATGACCCCATTCTTTAAACAGAAGCAGACAACTCTAACAAGCATTTTGACTGAATTATGGCCCCTTTTCGACTTAGAATATGCTTATTGTAATGTTAAAGTTTGCGTACCACCCAAAATATTTTCAAAGTCCATTGAGATATTGCTTTCATATTTTGCATACTTGTTTAACATCATGACCCCAGTCTGTAAACAGGAGCATACAACTCTATGAAGCATTTTGACTGAATTATGGCCCCTTTTCGACTTAGAATATGCTTATTGTAATGTGAAAGTTTGCATACCACCCCAAATATTTTCAAAGTCCATTGAGATATTGCTTTCATATTTTGAATACTTGTTTACCATCATGACCCCAGTCTGTAAAAAGGAGGAGGCAACTTTATCAAGCATTTTGACTGGCCCCTTTTCTACTTAGAATATGCTTATTGTAATGTTAAAGTTTTACTCATAGCTTATATTATACTATTAAGCACTGAGAATAGTCGAGCGCGCTGTCAACTGACAGCTCTTGTTTGGTTTTTGTGCCTCCCCATGAGTGGTGGGGGCATATAGATTTGCTCTTGTCCGTGCGTCCGTCCAAAGTTCGTGACACGCCTAGCTCAAAAAGTATTTGATATAAATTAATGAAACCTTGCATGAGACTTTATCATGATATGAAATTGCGCACATTCTATTTTTCGTCTGTCTCCGTCCTCTATTTTTAGAGTTATGGCCCCTGAAATAGTCAAAAATGCACATTTTCACCTTGTGACATGCCTAGCTCAAAAAATATTTGATATAGATTCATGAAACCTTGCATGAGTCTTAATCATGATATGAACTTGCGCACCTCTTATTTTTCATCTGGGTCCGCCCCCTATTTCTAGAGTTATGGCCCCTGAAATAGTCAAAAATGCACATTTTCACAGTGTGACACGCCTAGCTCAAAAAGTATTTGATATAAATTGATGAAACCTTGCATGAGTCGTTATCATGGTATGAACTTGTGCACCTCCTATTTTTTGTCTGGCTCTGCCCCCTATTTTTAGAGTTATGGCCCCTGAAATAGTCAAAAATGCACATTTTCACCTTGTGACACGCCTAGCTCAAAAAGTATTTGAAATAGATTCATGAAACCTTGCATGAGTCTTTATTATGATATGAACTTGTGCACCTCCTGTATTTCATCTGGGTCCGCCCCCTATTTCTAGAGTTATGGCCCCTGAAATAGTCAAAAATGCACATTTTCCCCTTGTGACACGCCTAGCTCAAAAGGTATTTGATATAAATTGATGAAACCTTGCATGAATCTTTATCATGATATGAACTTGCGCACCTCCTATTTTTCATCTGGGTCCGCCCCCTATTTCCAGAGTTATGGCCCCTGAAATAGTAAAAAAATGCACATTTTCACCTAATGTGCCTCACTCAAAAAGTATTTAATGTAAATTCATGAAACCTTACTTGAGTCTTTATCATAATGTGACCTTGCACACTTGGCATTCTTCTTGAGAATTTTAGCGTTTATTACAGAGTTATGACCCTTGAAATAGACAAAATAGTGGCTTTTTAGCTCACCTGAGCAATGCTCAGGTGAGTTTTTCTGATCACTCGATGTCCGGCGTCTGTCGTCTGTCGTCCGTCAACATTTAGCTTGTGTATGCGATAGAGGCTGTATTTTTCAACTGATCTTCATGAAATTTGGTCAGAATGATTACCTTGATGAAATCTAGGCCAAGTTCTAAATTGGGTGATCTGGGATCAAAATCTAGGTCACTAGGTCAAATCAAGGAAAAACCTTGTGTATGCAATAGAGGCTGTATTTTTCAATTGAACCTCATGAATTTTGGTCAGAATAATAACCTTGATGAAATCTAGGCCGAGTTCGAAAATGGGTCATCTGGGGTCAAAAACTAGGTCACTAGGTCAAATCAAGGAAAAACATTGTGTATGCGATAGAGGCTGTATTTTTCAAGTGATCTTCATGAATTTTGGTCAGAATGATAACCTTGATGAAATCTAGGCCGAGTTTGAATATGGGTCATCTGGGATCAAAACCTAGGTCACTAGGTCAAATCAAGGAAATACCTTGTGTATGCGATAGAGGCTGTATTTTTCAATTGATCTTCATGAATTTTGGTCAGAATGATTTCCTTGATGAAATCTAGGCCGAGTTTGAAAATGGGTCATCTGGGGTCAAAAACTAGGTCACTAGGTCAAATCAAAGAAAAACCTTGTGTATGCGAAAGAGGCTGTATTTTTCAACTGATCTTCATGCAGGGTTCGCACAGACTTGAAAACTCCTTGAATTTCAAGCTGCTAGATGAAAAGTGCTTGAATTTGCAAAAACCTCCTTAAAACTCCTTGAATTCGTTTCTTGCCTTGAAAACTGCTTGAAAAGTGCTTGATTTTATGATAAAAGTCCTTGAATTTCCTTCTTCACAAATTTTGGTCAGCTTAATAAAAAAGGATCGTAAAAGACGCTTAGTTATATGTACGCATCGCCATGTTTTATGTCTGCATAACCTATGTGTACCGTACGATACGGGTTTTAAACAGACCGGGACTAGGAAAATTACGACGTGTAAGAATTACGGACACCATTTCCGTTACCGATATCGAAGAAAATGTCGTGTATTTTCAACAAAAGTGGCTTGTATCCTATCCGTGGCTGCTCGAGCTCAAAAACAAACGGAAAGCAATGTGCAATTTTTTTTTAAGATACAGCCTTGAAATTTTGATTACATGCACAGTTTTGCACACCAATCGTAAAACTGAATATCATTGACCATGAATGTGACCTACTGACTTTCTTAATATTTTATCATCAGTTTGATCTTTGAAACATGTAGCTCATATTACTCAGGTGGGCGATCAAGGGTCATCATGACCCTCTTGTTTTTTTTTTCAAACCTTCCATGAATATTTTTCAACATGCAAAGTTGTACCATTCCCCCGCCTCACTCCTCCACCCAGTCATGCCCACCAGCCCAAGCATGTATCCCCCCCCCCCCCCCCCCCCATTTTTTTTTTTTTTTTCATTTTTAATTTTCCATCAATATTTATAATCAACATATGTTTTGTACCCTCACCCAGTCACCCCTGCTGCCCCCCCCCCCCACCACCACCACCAAAAAATAGCATTCATTTTCTATTAAATTGATTTTGACTAATGAAATTATTTGCCTCTGAGTAACATCCTTAACTTTTTGCCAGATATACTGTTTTGCCGTTCCTCACCACAAACCCTTTAGGTGGGGGATACTAATTCATCGGATTTGCTTGTTTTCAATTGATCTTCCTGAAAGTAAGTCAGAATGATTGCCTTGATGAAATCTAGGTAGAATTTGAATATGGTCATCTGTAGTCAAAAAGTAGGTCACTAGGTTAAATCAAAGAAAAACTTCATGTATGTGATAGAGGCTGTATTTTTCAACTGATCTTCATGAAATTATGTCAGAATGATAGCCTTGATAAAATCTAGGTCAAGTTCAGATATGGGTCATCTGGGTTCAAAAACTAGGTCACTAGGTCAAATCAAAGAAAAACCTTGTGTATTTGATAGAGGCTGTATTTTTCAATTGATCTTCATGAAATTTGGTCAGAATAATAGCCTTGATGAAATCTAGGTCAAGTTTGAATATGGGTTATCTGGGGTCAAAAACTAGGTCACTAGGTCAAATAAAAGAAAATACTTGTTTTTGCTCCAATTTTAATGATAATTGGTCAGAATATTTTTTTCCATGAAATCACTAGGTCAAACATGTTTACACTGTTATGGTGTATTATGGTGTGTTTCTCAGGTGAGTGACCTAGGGCCATCTTGGCCCTCTTGTGTTATACTGCAGTAGAGAAAATTAGTTGCCTTCCAGTAGGGGACTTTGTATTGCATGGCAACACTTCATTCACTTGTTGGTCCAGTCTTAATGAAAATTGGCCAGAATATTTGTTTCCATGAAATCACTAGGTCAAACATGTTTACACTTTTATGGTGTGTTTCTCAGGTGAGCGACCTAGGGCCATCTTGGCCCTCTTGTTACAAAATCATCTTCTAGTTGGTAAATGTGTATGGTCTGAAGAGTATTTGATCATATGTCTGTAGACATTGTTTATTTTAATCACCCTTTATGTGCAAATCTGACATAAAAATAAAAGTTTTTGCTGAAGGAAAAATAAAACAAATTATTATAAAATTATTATAAAACCTATTTTTTCTAGCATTTTGCATGTTTATAAACCACATGCCAAATTTCAAGAATGTCCAATAATTTTCCACTCAAAATTGAGTTATTTTAACTATAAAATAGAATATTTTCACTACAAAAAATGAAAATTCAGCAGCATAATAAAAATTATGCTTTAAATGAAAAATAAATGACTAAGGATGTGGAGGCTGATCTTGGTCTGCACTGGTCACAAATTGCAGAATCACTTGCCGCCAGCAAGCTAAAGGTTAAGGATAACTAACACATTGTAATTACTTAGTTTATTGTCGAGCCTGTTTGCGGTGAGCTCAATATAGTCATCACTTTTGGCGGGTTGGTGTATGTGTGTGCATCCATTTTGCGTCTGTCCGATTTTGTCCGGACCATAACTTTGACATGCATGGACCAATCTTGTTTATATTTGGCATGAATGTTTACCTCAATGAGAAAAGTGTCATGTGGAAACCCCATCTTCCTATATCAAAGGTCAAGGTCACAGTTGGAGGTCAAAGGTCAAATTGAAGTTTGTCCGGACCATAACTTTGACATGCATAGACCAATCTTGTTTATATTTGGCATGAATGTTAACATCAATGAGAAGGAGTGTCATGTGCATACCCCATATTCCTGTCTCAAAGGTCATGGTCACAGTTCGGAGGTGAAAAGTCAAATTGAATTTTGTCTGAGGCATTTCTTCTTCATGCATGGTGGGATTTTGATGTAACTTGGCATGAATGTACACCATTATAAGATCGAGTGTCATGCGCAAGAACCAGGTCCCTAGGTCCAAGGTCAAGGTCACACTTAGAGGCCAAAGGTGCTGGCTGGCTCGACATTCTGCCCATGGGCATGCAGAATGTATTTCTAGTATGCATTACTTCCTACAAAGTACAAAAATGACAAAATCTCATGAGTGGAAAATGGAATAATAAAATTCATACATGCTTTGTAATGTTACTGAGAAGGTACACATGGGAGAAATTGCAACAAAGATATATTTCTAGAATATGTTCATAGTAAGTAAAATTCTTTCAACTACACAACATTCATTAGTGAATATTAACATAAGTAGGTAAACTTAAGGGCTTAAGAAGCAATAGAATTGATATTTCAGCTTTTTATGCCCCCACACATTATGTGGGGGGCATATAGCATTGCTGCTGTCTGTACATACATCTGTGCATCCATTCGGCCGTACCTCCTGAAATCTTGTGTCCAACTCCTCCCATGCAATTAGCCTGATTTGATTCAAACTTTCACTGATGAACAAGCTTGATGTGTAGATGACCTTAAAGGAAGAAATTTTTTCAGTGAGTATTTTTAACACAGTTATGGCCCTTTGATAGTTTTAGCTATATGGAATATAGAGAAAAATGTTGTGTGTCCAACTCCTCCCACACTATTAGCCTGATTTGCTTCAGACCTTCACAGATGAACAAGCTTATGTGCAAAAAACCATAAAGGGAGAATTTTTTCTGTTAATATTTTTACAGCAGTTAACGCTCTGGTAGTTTTTGCTATATGACTGTGAGGGCATCAATGTCTGGTCCTATGGACACAATTTCTAGTTAAACTTGAAAATTGGCCACTTTAGAAAACATGCAAACAATAATTTTAAATTGTCCATTGCTTCTAATATAATGCTAAATTATCAAGTAATTCCTAAATTTTGTGTAATTACTGCTAAGAATAATATAGAACTGCCACTGCATATATGCAAAGATAATCAATGAATGTCAAAAAAGGGTGCACAGGGGACATCACTTTTAGCTTTGTGAATGTTTTGTAATCCCCTATATCAGAAGCTGAACGCTGCTTTTTGTCAAGCCCGCTTGCGGAAGCAAAGATATAGTTGTCCAAATGGCTGTTCGGTGTACGTCTGTGCGTGCGTCCGTCCAGATTTGATTGTCCAGACCATAACTTTGACATGCATGGAGCAATCTTGTTTATATTTGGCACGGCCCATAACTTTGACATGCATTGAGGAATCTTGTTTATATTTGGCATGAATGTTTAACTCAATGAGATGAAGTGTCATGTGCAAATCTCAGGTTCCTGTCTCAAAGGTCAAGGTCACAGTTAGGGGTCAAAGGTCATTTTAGAGATTGTCCAGACCATAACTTTGATTTTTAGTCCCCTACTGGTTGAAAACCAGTTTTGGGGACTATAGGAATGCACTTTTCCATCCGTCATTCGGTCTTTCCGTCTGTTCATCCGCAGTTTTGTGTCCGGTCCATAACTCTGCCATGAAGGGATTTCAATATTACTTGCCACAAATGTTCCCCATGGTAAGTTGACATGTCATGCGCAAATTCCAGACCCCCTAACTCAAAGGTCAAGGTCACAATTGGAGGTCAAAGGTCAACAGGGCTTTTTTCCTGTCCGGTCCATAACTCTGACATCCATGATTTTAATATTATTTGGCACAAATATACCCCATAATAAAACGATGTGTCATGCACAACTTTTGGACCCCAAGCTCAAAGGTCAAGGTCATTCTTGGCAGTCAAATGTTTACATGGCATGAACAGCTAGGGTCTGTTTCGTGTCTAGTCCTTAACTCTGTCATTCATTAAGGGATTTTAATATTACTTGGAACAAATATTTTCCATGATGAGGTGACATGTCATGCCCAATACCCGGACCACTAGCTCAAAGGTCAAGGTCACAATTTGATGTCAAATGTCAACAGGGTTTTTTTTCTGTCCAGTCAATAACTCTTGTCATCCAGCAAGGGATTACAATATTACTTGGCATAAATGTTCCCCATGATAAGATGACTTGTCATACCTAGCACCCAGAACCCTAGCTTAAAGGTCAAGGTCACACTTGGAGATCAAGGGTCGATTTTTAGCTCGACTATTCGAAGAATAAGTAGAGCTATCCTACTCACCACGGCGTCGGCGTCACACCTTGGTTAAGTTTTTCGTACCAGTCCACATTTTGACAAAGTCTTTTGAGATAAAGCTTTGAAACTTTCAACACTTGTTTACCATCGTCATGGCCAGTTATAGGCAAGAGCACATAACTCCATCAAGGATTTTGGCTGAATTATGGCCCCTTTTGACTTAGACATCAATGTTAAGTTTTTCGTACCAGTTCATATTTTGACAAAGTCTTTTAAGATAAAGCTTTGAAACTTTCAACACTTGTTTACCATCACCATGGCCAGTTATAGGCAAGAGTACATAACTCCATCAGGGATTTTGGCTGAATTATGGCCCCTTTTGACTTAGAAATCTTGGTTACGTTTTTCGTACCAGTTCATATTTAGACAAAGTCTTTTAAGATAAAGCTTTGAAACTTTCAACACTTGTTTACCATCACCATGGCCAGCTATAGGCAAGAGTATGTAACTCCATCAGGAATTTTGGCTGAATTATGGCCCCTTTCGACTTAGAAATCTTGGTTAAGTTTTTCGTACCAGTTCATATTTAGACAAAGTCTTTTGAGATAAAGCTTTGAAACTTTCAACACTTGTTAACCATCACCATGTCCAGTTATAGGCAAGAGCACATAACTCCATCAAGGATTTTGGCTGAATTATGGCCCTTTTTGACTTAGAAATCTGGGTTAATATTTCGTACCAGTTCATATTTTGACAAAGTCTTTTGAGATAAAGCTTTGAAACTTTCAGCACCTGTTTACCATCACCATGTCCAGTTATAGGCAAGAGTACATAACTCCATCAAAGATTTTGGCTGAATTATGGCCCCTTTTGACTTAGAAATCTTGGTTAAGTTTTTCGTATCAGTTCATATTTTTTGTAAAGTGTTTGACATAATTATGGCTTTTAAACTTTTATCACTTGTTTAGTATAATAGTCTCTATCTGTAAAAAAGAGAACATAACTTTGTCATCTATTTTGGCTGAATTATGGCCCTTTTTTGGACTTTGAAATTGGTTCTGTTTTCATACAAGTCCATGTTTTGTCAAAACTATTTGACATATGGCTTTTAGACTTTGAACACTTGTTTATCATTATGATTTCCGTCTGTAGGCAAGAGTACATAACTATTTTGGCTGAATTATGGCCCTTTTTGGACTTTGAAATTGGCTCATATATTGCCATTTAGTGCAAGACTTATCGAAATCAAAGTAATACAGGAACATTGTTTGTCTAATCTATTTATTTCTTTTGTCTGAATATCCGTGGAAATATTTTGACCCCATTCTTCAATCAATTCTTCGAATAGTCGAGCGCGCTGTCATCAGACAGCTCTTGTTTTCTTGTCCAGTCTATAACTTTGTCATGCAAAACAGGATTTAAATATCAGTTGACACAAATATTTCCCTGGATGAGACAACACGTCATGCGCAGAACCCAGACCCTTAGCTGAAAGGTCAAGGTTACACTTGGAAGTCAAAGGCCAAAAGGGCTGTTTTCCTGTCCAGTCTGTAACCCAACAATCCTTAAAGGGATTTTAATATGTTCACCACCATGAGATGGATGGAGTCTCATGCGCAAGAACCAGGTCCCTAGGTCTAAGGTCAAGATCACAGAGGCCAATGGTCAGGTACAAGAATGACTTTGTCCGGAGAATTTCTTCTTCATGTGTGGAGGGATTTTGATGTAACTTGGCACAAATGTTCACAACCATGAGAGGGATTGTCTTGCGCAAGAACCAGGTCCCTAGGTCTAAGGTCAAGGTCACGCTTAGAGGTCAAAGGTCAAATTCAAGAATGACTTTGTCTGGAGTATTTCTTCATGCATGGAGGGATATTGTTTTGCACAAACGTTCACCACCATGAGGCACCCTTGTTTTTAGAATTTTAGTAACTTCCCTTTTGTTGTTATAAATAGCTTATATTGTAACTTTTTTTTACCGGCTGTAGGGAAAAACTGAGACCACATTTCTGTGGTACAACATGCATGTAACATCAAATTTTTAGGTGTATTTTGACGTATCTCTACCTGGTAAAGAGTTATGTGTGGACATATATTATATAGATTTTTATTATTTTTTTTGTAGGATTAACTTCCCTTGTTGTTACTATAAATAACAATAGAGAAAATTAGGTGCCTTCCAGTAGGGGACTTTGCATTGCATGGCAATACTTCATTGCTGTTTTTCTTTGGCGTAAATGTTCTCCTCTATGAGACGGTGTGTCATGCGAAAACCTTGGGTCCCTAATTAAAAGGTGAAGGTCACACTTGGGGGTCAAAGGTCATTTTAGAGCTTGTCCAGGCTGTACTTTTAGCTCACCTGAGCACGAAGTGCTCAAAGGTGAGCTTTTGTGATCGCCCTGTGTCTGTCGTCCATTGTCAACAATTTGACTGTTAACATCTTGGAAGAGTTCGATATTGGGTCATCTGGGGTCAAAAACTAGGTCACCCGGTCAAATCAAAGGAAAAGCTTGTTAACACTAGAGGTCAAAATTTTGGCCCAATCTTAATGAAACTTTGTCAGAATATTACTCTCAATAAAATCTTGGATGAGTTTGATATTGGGTTATCTGGGGTCAAAAACTAGGTCACCAGGTCAAATCAAAGGAAAAGCTTGTTAACACTCTAGAGGTCACAATTTTGGCCCAATCTTAATGAAACTTAGGCAGAATGTTATCCTCAGTAAAATCTTGGACGAGTTCGATATTGGGTCATCTGGGGTCAAAAACTAGGTCACCAGGTCAAATCAAAGGAAAAGCTTGTTAACACTCTAGAGGTCACAATTTTGGCCCAATCTTAATGAAACTTTGTCAGAATATTACTCTCAATAAAATCTTGGATGAGTTCGATATTGGGTCATCTGGGGTCAAAAACTAGGTCACCAGGTCAAATCAAAGGAAAAGCTTGTTAACACTCTAGAGGTCACAATTTTGGCCCAATCTTAATGAAACTTAGGAAGAATGTTATCCTCAATAAAATCTTGGATGAGTTCGATATTGGGTCATCTGGGGTCAAAAACTAGGTCACCAGGTCAAATCAAAGGAAAAGCTTTTTAACACTGTAGAGGCCACATTTATGGCTGTATCTTCATGAATCTTGGTCAGAATGTTAATCTTGATGGTCTCAAGGTCCAGTTTGAATCAGGGTCATGTAGGATCAAAAGCTAGGTCACCAGATCAAATCAAAGGAAAAGCTAGTTAACAATGTAGAGGCCACATTTATGACCATATCTTAATGAAACTTGGTCGGAATGTTAATCTTGATGATCTATAGGTCCAGTTCAAATCTGGGTCAGGTGGGATCAAAAACTATGTCACTAGGTCAAATCAAAGGAAAAGCTTGTTAACACTCTAGGGGCCACATTTATGACTGTATCTTCATGAAACTTGGTCAGAATGTTAATCTTGATGATCTTTAGGTCAAGTTGGAATCTGGGTCATGTGGGGTCAAAACCTAGGGCACCGGGTCAAATCAAAGGAAAAGCTAGTTTACACTTTAGAGATCACATTTATGACCATACCTTAGTTTTGGTCGGAATGTTAATCTTGATGATCTTTAGGTCAATAGATCAGGTGAGCGATACAGGGCCTTCATGGCCCTCTTGTTTTTCTTTGCCATGCATAAAGCAATCTTTAATTTGGCATAAATGATTGCCTCAGTGAGACAGAGTGTCCCGTACAACTCCCAGACTCCTACCTCAAAGGTCAAGGTCATACTTAGAGGTCAGTTTTTCCTTGTCCAGGTTGTAACTTAGCCTTTGATTGAGGGTTTCTTAAATAATTATGTCTCCCCTAGGAGACATTGTTTTTGCCCTGTCCGTCCGTCCGTACGTCACACTTCATTTCCGAGCAATAACTGGAGAACCATTTGACCTAGAACCTTCAAACTTCATAGAGTTGTAGGGCTGCTGGAGTAGACGACCCCTATTGTTTTTGAAGTCACTCCGTCAAAGGTCGAGGTCACAGGGGCCTGAACATTGAAAACCATTTCCGATCAATAACTAGAGAACCACTTGACCCAGAATGTTGAAACTTCATAGGATGATTGGTCATGAAGAGTAGACGACCCCTATTGATTTCGGGGTCACTCCGTCAAAGGTCAAGGTCACAGGGGCCTGAACATTGAAAACCATTTCCGATCAATAACTAGAGAACCACTTGACCCAGAATGTTGAAACTTCATAGTATGATTGGTCATGAAGAGTAGACGACCCCTATTGATTTTGGGGTCACTCCATCAAAAGTCAAGGTCACAGGGGCCTGAACATTGAAAACCATTTCCGATCAATAACTAGAGAACCACTTGACCCAGAATGTTGAAACTTCATAGGATGATTGGTCATGAAGAGTAGATGACCCCTATTGATTTTGGGGTCACTCATTCAAAGGTCAAGGTCACAGGGGCCTGAACATTGAAAACCATTTCCGATCAATAACTAGAGAACCACTTGACCCAGAATGTTGAAACTTCATAGGATGATTGGTCATAAAGAGTAGATGACCCTAATGATTTTAGGGTCACTCCATCAAAGGTCAAGGTCACATGGGCCTAAACATGGAAAAACCATTTCCGATCAATAACTAGAGGACCACTTGACCCAGAATGTTGAAACTTCATAGGATGATTGTACATGCAAAGTAGATGACCCCTATCGATTTTGGGGTCACTCCATTAAAGGTCAAGGTCACAGGAGCCTGAACATTGAAAACCATTTCCGGTCAGTAACTTGAGAACCACTTGACCCAGAATGTTGAAACTTAATAGGATGATTGATCATGCAGAGTAGATGACCCCTAACGATTTTGGGGTCACACTGTGAAAGGTCAAGGTCACGGGCCTGAACATTGAAAAACATTTCCGGTCAGTAACTTGAGAACCACTTGACCCAGAATGATGAAACTTCATAGGATGATTGGTCATGCAGTGTAGATGACCCCTAACGATTTTAGGGTCATTCTGTTAAAGGTCAAGGCCATAGGGGCCTGAACATGGACAATAACTTGAGAATCTCTCGACCCAGAATGTTGAAACTTCAGTGGATGATTGTTCATGCAGAGTAAATGACCCTTATTGTTTTTGGGGTCACTCCATTAAAGGTCAAGGTCACAGGGGCCTGAACATTGATAACCAGTTCCGATCAATAGCTTGAGAACCACTTGACCCAGAATGTTGAAACTTCTTAGGATGATTGAACATGCAGAGTAGCTGGCCCCTATTGATTTTGGGGTCAGTCTACTAAAGGTCAAGGTCACAGTGGCCTGTTCATGTAAAATCATTTTTTGGAAATAACTTGAGAACCACTTGACCTACAATGTTGAAACTTAATAGGATGATTTGACATGCAGAGTAGATGACCCCTATTTATTTTGAGGTCACTTGATCAAAGGTCAAGGTCACAGGAGCCTGAACAGTGACTTGAGAACCACTAGGCCAAGAGTGTTGAAATTAAGTGGGATGACTGGACATGCCAAGTAGATCCCTATTCCAGCTAACCATCAGTGTCTCTTTGACTTTCGCTCCTGACCCCTATTGACTTCTTGCCTATAGGACTTTGCATTGGGGGAGACATGCGCTTTTTTACAAAAGCATTTTCTGGTTTGGCACAATTGTTTGCCTCAATGAGACAGCCTGTCAGGCATAAGTATTTTAAAAGGTCAAGGTCACACTTAGGGGTCAAAGGTCAAAAGTTATTCATTTTCTGTTGTCTGATCTGTACCTTAGCCATAGATGGAGATGTTCTGAAATAACTTGGCAGAAATGTTTGCTGCAATCAGTCCTTTTGACAGCTGGCGGGCTCGACGTGTTGCCCACGGGCATCTAGTGTATCCATTGTAACCACATTTCCAGGAAAATAAGTTAAAAAAACATTTTATTTAAAGAATAAAAAGAAATCTGACAATTGAAGAGGTACACAGAGAACATTTTTGAGACATGCATCAAGATTCTTAGAAAGTCAGTTTATATAATAAAAGAAAACAAACATTTTGTCTTCAAAGATGAAAGGTTGAAGGTCTTTAGAAAAGTAATGTGTTATGAAATTGTATTATTATTATTATTATTATTATTATTTACCACATTTATATAGCACTCTTTTCATATAAAAATACGTTTAAAAGTGCTTTACATGAAAAAAAAAAAAAACATTTATATAATGTTCAATAAAAATGGTAATTAACTTATAGAAAGAATTTAAAATTACATTACACTTGATGATCTTTAGGTCAGTAGGTCAGGTGAGCGATACAGGGCCTTCATGACCCTCTTGTTTATGTAGCATCATCTATTTTGGTCCTCTACGAAGACTGTTCAAATTATCCCCCTAGGGTTAGATATGGCCCCTTTGGGGTCACATTGTTTATATAGACTTACATAAGGAAAACTTTGAAAATCTTCTTGTACAAAACCACATGGCCTTGAGCTCTGATATATTTGATATGTAGCATTGTGTAGTAGTCCTTTACCAAGATTGCTTAAATTATCCCCTGGGGTTAAAACTGGCCCCAAACCGGAGAAAAAAACAAACCCAAAACCACAAACACTTACTGCCTTCCTGTACAGTGAAACACCGCTCGCTCGAGGTCGCAAGGGGATGAGCAAAATGCTCGAGTTATCCATGGTTTCGAGCGACCCAAACATTGACCAACATACGAAGAAAATTGAAGTTTGTTTTACCAATTCTCATCGAGACCATTTGCAGAGGAAACGGTGATGCGTAATAATAACACACTCGTGACATTTTCAAAAAACGTATTACAAACGTTATTTATGATAGATCGTAAATGGCACATGTGAAGAAACAGCTAAGACATATTTTTATTTGAAATACTGTAATCGAATTCGCAGTTTTCTTCTCCAAATTAAGACCTCATAATTTTCGTCTCAATTTTATGAAAAGGCTATATTATTTCCTTTATTTGCAAGTAAACAACCGTTGATTAAAATATTAAGATCTCATAATTATCTTCTCGATCCCGCAGAAAAAAAGTAATAATTAATAACAATTTTGATCAATAAAATTTTTCTTCCACCTTTCATCAATAATTAATCTCATTATCAGATCAAATATACCGACAAACAAACATTTAAGACAGTCGGGGAATAGACCATGCAGTTCTCACGACGTGCGAAAATTTTAAATTAACATTAATACATTTTGACCGCCGAAGGTGTGAAAAATTTTGACACATCTGCTCGAGTTTGCCATAAGCAACAAAGAGTAAATTACTACACAGGGACCAGGTGTCATGCTCGAGCGATCGAGTTATCGATGCTCGACCCAGCCACGGTAATTTCACATAGAAAATAGAAGGAAATTGGCCGGGACCACATGAATTGCTCGAGCGAGCCGGGGTGCTCGAGTCATCGATGCTCGAGCGAGCGGTGTTTCACTGTATTTATTTAGTAGAAACTTTTAACTGTTCAAGCAAGCAACTCAGGTGAGCAGTATAGGATCATCATGGCCCTCTTGTTGTTTCTTAGTTCCTAACACAGTTGCCAACAACCACAGGGATCTGTAGCTTCAATTTTTTTGTATTCTTTTTTTTGCCAGAAAAATGACAGGCAAACGAGAAACCTAGCTGTAATTCGTCAGATGATGTTTGATGCGCAGCAACAAAGTCTCAAGTTTGTCAACAAGAACATACTCTTCATCGACTGTTAGGAGAAATACAAAGAGAGAAAATATACCAGTGTATGGACAATTCAAGAGAAGCAGATATTGAAGGAGAAATACCTGTAGCATCCCAAAACGTTTCGGTCTTACTGCTTCATTTCTTGAGAAAAAGGTAATTTTTGACCTTCATGAACATCATGTAATTATTATGAGTTTCGTGATCGTACGTTTCATATCTTATGTCCAACAATATACAGTCGACATCGTACTTGTGACCACCTCTATTAAGCGATTTTTTATTAAACAACCGGTCAAAATCCCTCCCGAATGTTTTCAATACATAAATTCATTCCATTAAACGACTTTCTTATTAAACGACTAGCGACCACATTAATGTTACGTCCCGATATAAGATATTCAACAAAAGTATATTAAGGAACAGGGTACAAAATTCCCGCCAGGCATTTCTTCACCAGTGTACTTTGGCGAGTATTTGCAACTGGCTGAATGCAATTAAATTTGTTCACGATCTTAGATTTTGAAATCATACATGCAGTTTTTCGCCATCATGGCATATCCACATCGGCTAAACACAAAGTACGTATACATTAACCCTTACCATGCTAAATTTCTAAAATGAACTTGTCCATCATTCTGTTATGGCAATACCATTTATTATTCGAAGGGTAGTTTACTGAAAATTTACTGACTGAAAAGCGAACAGTGCAGACCATGATCAGCCTGCAAGGATGTGCAGGCTGATCTTGATCTGCACTGGTCGCAAGGGCAGAATCAGTTGCTGCCAGCAGGCTAAAGGTTAATAGTTAAAAATAACCTTTCTCTTCACCTGACTGAAATTCATTAAGGGACCATTCCATTAAGAGACCACTTTTTAGCAGTCCCTTGGGCGGTCTCTTTAAATACAGTGTTGACTGTATAGATGTCAGAGGCTTTGAGTATTTCACTTACATAAGCAACTTTTGTTTAGTTTACAATCTGAATTTGTGACTGTTAAAGTAGTTTTGAAGTTTGTTTGTAAAATCTTCAATGTGTAGGCCTGTTGTAGGTACATGTAGATGTCTAAAATTGGAAAGACGAAATGAACCTAAAGTCACTTTTATCTCTGTAACCTGATATAATTAGTTGGCACCCTGTTGGAAAGTTTTTGTTGAATTAAAAAACAATTTGTCTTAGCCAACTTTATAGAAATTTGTAGAACATAATGTTTAGCCAAAGTATTTACATTGATTATGCATAGCAAAACAAGGAAAACCTGTTCATTTTCTGCTATTGCTAATATATATTACTGCATATTTCCAGAGCACAGTGCATTGTGTAGTCTGAGGATCATAACAAGAAATAGATGTTGAAAAAACAAACAGTGAAACAGAAGAGGCAGTAACAGAAAGCACAGGTAGATATATATTCAGTTGTTCTTAAACTCTATACAGATTATGATCCACTAAGTTTGGGTATACAGTGGAAACCCTCCAAACCGGATCTTTCTAAAACCGGAATCCGTTGAAAATTGGACATTTCTGTCGGAAGGTCAGTGGTTCTACCATGCATAAAATAATTAATGCACAGAGGGCTATCTGGGGGTCTTCATCCAATGTCAGAATGTGGAAAGTCACCATATGACCAATAATTGTGTTTCTGTAATGTTAAACCTAACAAACAAAAAAATGCCTTACAATGGAATTACTTTGGTAAGGAAATTAAAAAAGAATGTGCATTGATTCTTGTATAGTGTGTTACTCTGGAGAACAACTTTTTAGCTCACCTCAGTCAAAGGCTCATGGTGAGCTTTTGTGACTGCTCAGTCTGTCGTGTGTCGTTCGTCCGTCAACATTTTCTAAAAAAAATCTTCTTCTTGAAACCACAGGGCAGAATTACACCAAATTTCACAGGAATGATCTTTGGGTAGTCCCCTTTCAAAATTGTTCAAAGAATTTAATTCCATGCAGAACTCTGGTTGCCATGGCAACCGAAAGGAAAACCTTGAAAAATCTTCTTGTCTTGTCTTCTTCATGGTGAGCTTTTGTGACCGCTCAATGTCCATCGTGCAGTGTGCGTCGTCCGTCGACAATTTCTAAAAAAAATCTTCTTCAGAACCACTGGGCAGAATTACACCAAACTTCAAAGGAATGATCCTTGAGTGGCCCCCTTTCAAAATATTTCAAAGAATTGAATTCCGTACAGAACTCAGGTTGCCATGGCAACCGAAAGGAAAATCTTCAAAAATCTTCTTGTCCAGAACCACAGGTCATAGGGCTTTGATATTTGGTATGTAGCATCATCTAGTGGTCCTCTACCAAGATTGTTCAGATCATGCCCCTGGGGTGAAAAGAGGCCCTGCATGGTGGGTCACATGGTTTACATGGACATATAGGGAAAATTTCGAAAATCTTCTTGTCCAAAACCACAAGGCGTAAAGCCTTGATATTTGGCATGTGGCATCATCTAATGGTCCTCTATATAGATTGTTCAAATTATGCTCCTGGGATGAAAAGAGGTTCCGTCCTGGGGTCCCAAGTTTTACATAGACTTATATAGGAAAAAAATTTTAAAATCTTCTTGTCTGAAACCACAAGATCTAGGCCTTTGATATTTGGTATGTAGCATTGTCTTGCTGTCCTCTACCACAATTGTTCAAATTATGGCCCATGGGTGAAAAGAGGCCTTGCCCCTTGGGTCCCAAGTTTTACAAAGACTTATATAGAAAAGAACTTTTAAAATCTTCTTTTCTGAAAGTTCAAGGCCTAGGTCTTTGACATTTGATATGTAGCATTGCCTAGTGGTCCTCTACCAAGATTGTTCAAATTATGCCCCTGGGGTGAAAAGAGGCCCTGCACGGGGTCACTTGTTATATGAGTTATATAGGAAAAAAATACTTCCAAAATTATCAGATCATATTTCCTAGACTGTTTAATTATAATTACCTGATGACCCAAAGTAGGGGTCATTTGACTGTGACCTTGACATACTGACCTACTTTCTTGTTTTTAGCTCACCTGTCACAAAGTGACAAGGTGAGCTTTTGTGATCGCGTGGCGTCCGTCGTCCGTCCGTGCGTGCGTAAACTTTTGTTTGTGACCACTCTAGAGGTCATATTTTTAATGGGATCTTTATGAAAGTTAGTCAGAATGTTCATCTTGATAATATCTAGGTCAAGTTTGAAACTGGGTCACGTGCCGTCAAAAATTAGGTCAGTAGGTCTAAAAATAGAAAAACCTTGTGACCTCTCTAGAGGCCATATTTTTCACAAGATCTTCATGAAAGTTGGTTTGAATGTTCAACTTGATGATATTAAGGTCAAGTTCGAAACTGGGTCATGTGCCGTCAAAAACTAGGTCAGTAGGTCAAATAATAGAAAATCCTTGTTAACTTTTTAGAGGTCATATTTTTCATGGGATATCCATGAAAATTGGTCAAAATGTTCATCTTGATGATATCTAGGTCAAGTTTGAAACTGGGTTACGTCTGGTCCAAAACTAGGTCATTAGGTCAAATAATAGAAAAACCTTGTGACCTCTGTAGAGGCCATATTTTTCATGGGATCTGCATGAAAATTGATCAGAATGTTCATCTTGATAATATCTAGGTCAAGTTTGAAACTGGGTCAACTGCGGTCAAAAACTAGGTCAGTAGGTCAAATAATAGAAAATCATTGTGACCTCTCTAGAGGTCATTGTTCATGGGATATGCATGAAAATTAGTCAAAATGTTCATTTTGATGATATCTAGGTCAAGTTCGAAACTGGGTTACGTCTGGTCCAAAACTAGGTCAGTAGGTCAAATAATAGAAAAACCTTGTGACCTCTGTAGAGGCCGTATTTTTCATGGGATTTGCATGAAAATTGATCAGAGGTCATATTTTTCATGGGATCTGCATGAAAATTGGTCAGAATGTTTATCTTGATAATATCTAGGTCAGGTTTGAAACTGGGTCACGTCCAATTGAAAACTAGGTCAGTAGGTCAAATAATAGAAAAACCTTGTGACCTCTGTAGAGGCCATATTTTTCATGGGATCTGCATGAAAATTGGTCAGAATGTTCATTTTGATGATATCTAGGTCAAGTTTGAAATTGGGTCAACTGCAGTCCAAAACTAGCTCAGTAGATCTAAAAATAGAAAATCTTTGTGACCTCCCTAGAGGCCATATTTTTCAATGGATCTTCATGAAAATTGGTCAGAATGTTCACCTTGATGATATCTAAGTCAAGTTCAAAACTGGGTCACGTGCGGTCCAAAATTAGGTCATTAGGTCAAATAATAGAAAAACCTTATGACCTCTCTAGAGGTCATAATTTTCATGGGATCTGTATGAAAATTGGTCAGAATGTTCATCTTGATGATATCTAGGTCAAGTTTGAAACTGGGTCACGTGCGATCAAAAACTAGGTCAGTAAGTCAAATAATAGAAAAACCTTGTGACCTCTCTAGAGGCCATATTTTTTATTGGATCTGCATGAAAAATTGGTCAGAATGTTCAACTTAATGATATCTAGGTCAAGTTTGAAATCGGGTCACATGCAGTCAAAAACTAGGTCAGTAGATCAAATAATAGAAAAACCTTGTGACCACTTTAGAGGCCATATTTTTCATGGAATCTGAATGAAAGTTGGTCGGAATGTTCATCTTGATGATATCTAGGTCAGGTTTGAAACTGGGTCAACTGCGGTCAAAAACTAGGTCACTAGGTCTAAACATAGAAAAACCTTTTGACCTCTCTACAGGCCATATTTTTCAATGGATCTTCATGAAAATTGGTGAGAATGTTCACTTTGATGATATCTAGGTCAAGTTCGAAACTGGGTCACATGTGGTCAAGAACTAGGTCAGTAGGTCTAAAAATAGGAAAGCCTTGTGACCTCTCTGGAGGCCATATTTTTCATGAGACCTTCATGAAAATTTGTCTGAATGTTCACCTTGATGATATCTAGGTCAGGTACAAAACTGGGTCACATGCCTTCAAAATCTATGTCATTATGTCAAATAATAGAAAAACTTTGTGACCTCTCTAGAGGCCATATTTTTCAATGGATCTTCATGAAAATTGGTCAGAATTTTTATCTTGATGATATCTAGTTCAAGTTCAGAACTAGGTCACATGAGCTCAAAAACTAGGTCAGTAGGTCAAATAATAGAAAAAACGACGCCATACTCAGTTCATGTGGGGACAGGTGAGCGATTCAGGACCATCATGGTCCTCTTGTTTAAGATATAGCCTTGAAATTTGAATGACTTATACAGTTTTGCACACCAATCTTAAAACTGACTTTCAGTGACAGTGAATGTGACCTACTAATCTACTTTCTTAATATTTTAGCAACAGTTTGACATTTGAAACATGTAGCTCATATTACTCAGGTGAGTGATCCAGGGTCGTCATGACCCTCTTGTTAATTTGATTTTAATCAAACTTGCACACAACTTTTATGAGCATAATATCTCAGTTCCTTTCGAAAACTGGCCAGAACCAATCATGGGTTTCAGAGTTATGGCCCCTTAAAGGGCCAAAACTTACCATTTTGGCTTGTGAACAAGATAGAGACCACATTTTGCAATCAACTTGAATAAAACTTGCACACAACTTGTATTGGCATAATATCTCGGTTCCCTTCGAAAGCTGGCCAGATCCCATGATGGGTTGCAGAGTTATGGTCCCTTAAAGGGCCAGAATTTGCTATTTTTGGCTTGTGAACACAATAGAGACCACATTTTTATGCCCCCGAAGGGAGGCATATAGTTTTTGAACCGTCTGTCGGTCTGTCGGTCTGTCAGTCTGTCGGTCTGTCCGCAATTTTCGTGTCCGGTCCATATCTTTGTCATCGATGGATGGATTTTCAAATAACTTGGCATGAATGTGTACCACAGTAAGACGACGTGCAGTGCGCAAGACTCAGGTCCGTAGCTCAAAGGTCAAGGTCACACTTAGACGTTAAAGGATAGTGCATTGATGGGCGTGTCCGGTCCATATCCTTGTCATCGATGGATGGATTTTCAAATAACTTGGCATGAATGTGTACCACAGTAAGACGACGTGCAGTGCGCAAGACCCAGGTCCGTAGCTCAAAGGTCAAGGTCACACTTAGACGTTAAAGGATAGTGCATTGATGGGCGTGTCCGGTCCATATCTTTGTCATCGATGGATGGATTTTCAAATAACTTGGCATGAATGTGTACCACAGTAAGACGACGTGCAGTGCGCAAGACCCAGGTCCGTAGCTCAAAGGTCAAGGTCACACTTAGACGTTAAAGGATAGTGCATTGATGGGCGTGTCCGGTCCATATCTTTGTCATCGATGGATGGATTTTCAAATAACTTGGCATGAATGTGTACCACAGTAAGACGACGTGTCGCACGCAAGACCCAGGTCCGTAGCTCAAAGGTGAAGGTCACACTTAGACGTTAAAGATCATTTTTCATGATAGTGCATTGATGGGCATGTCCGGTCCATATCTTTGTCATTCATGCATGGATTTTAAAATAACTATGCATGAATGTGTGGCACAGTAAGACAATGTGTCGCGCGCAAGACCCAGCTCCGTAGGTCAAAGGTCCTAAACTCTAACATCAGCCATAACTATTCATTCAAAGTGCCATCGGGGGCATGTGTCATCCTACGGAGACAGCTCTTGTTCAATCAACTTTAATCAGTCTTGCACACAAAGGGCCAAAATTTGCTATTTTGGCTTTTGCAGCCATATAGCGACTTTATTTTTGGTTTGATTTGATATAAACTTGCAAAATATCTTCAACAACAATAAATCTTGGATTCCATGATAAATCTTTCAGATCCAATCACAGGTTCCAGAGTTACGGCCCCTGATTGACCCTTAAAAGAGCCAAAGTTTGGTAATTTTTGCCTTGTGAATAGAAGTGACATTTTATATTTGATTTTAACCACACTTACACACAACTTAAGTCACAATAAGATCTCGGTTCCTTGTGAAAACCGGGTAGATTCCATCATGGGTTCTAGAGTTACTGGCAAAATTTTCTTTTTTGGCCCTTTCAGTCATATAGAGGTTTCATTTATGCTTTGATTTGATACAAACTTGCACAGAATGATTATCTTGATTATATCTAGGCCTGGATGTCGGGTCAAAAACTAGGTCATCAGGCCAAAGGAAAAGCTTTTTAACAACCTAGAGGCCACATTTATAACCCTGTCTTCGTGAAACTTGGTCAGAATGTTTATCTTGATGATTTCTAGACCAATTTGAAACTGGGTCATATGGGTCACCAAGTCAAATCAAAGGAAAAGCTTGTTAACACTCTTGTTTGTTTGATGTGCATGAAACTTGGTCAGAATGTTTGTCTGCATGAAATATTGATGAATTTTTATCTGGGTCATATGGAGTCAAAAACTAGGTCACTAGGTCAAATCAAAGAATAAGCTTGTTTACACCCTAGGGGGCACATTTATTTATTCTATCTTCATAAATTTTGGTCAAAGTGTACTTTGTTTTCATGAAATTTTGGACAAGTTCTAATCTGGGTCATGTGGGGTAAAAAACTAGGTCACTAGGTCAAATCAAAGAAAATGCTTGTTTACACACAAGATGCCACGTTTTATGGTCCAATCTTAATGAAAATTGGTCAGAATGTTTGTCTCAATGAAATCATTAGGTAAAATATGTTTACAGTGTTATGGTGTGTTACAAAGGTGAGCGATTTAGGGCCATCTTGGCCCTCTTGTTTTATGACCTCTTTAGATTAAACATCTTTGTCCAAGAAAATGAAATCTTATTATGTTAAAAATGATTTTAATATTATGATTGGCATAGTGATGACATTTGATTATGATGATGAGACATTTTTATATGCTCGTCTCTGAAAGAGTGGGGCATATTATGTGAACACTCGTGGCGGGTGGTCGGCGTCCAAAAGCATGTCTGCGCTCTAAGTCAAACAGTTTTCATCCGATCTTCACCAAACTTGATGACAATGTTTGTAGGCATAATATCTCGGCAAGTTCGATAACCAGCAAAATCACCCTAGGCACTCTTGGGTTATGGCCCTTGAACTACTCGTAAAACTGCGAATTTAGCTTTGTCCCCTCTCTAAATCGAACAGTTTTCATCCGATCTACACCAAACTTGCTGTCTTGCTGACAATGTTTGTGGGCGTAATATCTTGGCCAAGTTCAATAACCAGCCAAAGTGCCTCAGGCACTCTTGGATTATGGCCCTTAAATTAGGCCAAGTTCGATGACGGGCGTATTTTGTGACAGTCTGCCACTCTTGTTATCCATACATGTATAAAGGAGTAAATACAACATTGTTACTTGAAGGATGGTCTACTTATACATGTAATGAAGGGGAGCAGTGGTCTAATGGATAAGGTGTCGGCTGCTCAATCTAGATGTTGTGGGTAAGAGCCCCACTGGGGTCACGACCATGACTTCTCATATGAAACCAGTACTGGTTATTCCAGGAAGCGGACTCGGGAGTGGTACCAATAAGCTTGAAGCTTTTATCACAATCCAGCTAAATCAAATTAGTATAAACTAATGATTATATGACAGGTGATGTTCACCCTTGTGCCATTTGCAAAAGTCGTCCATTGACCAACAAAGAACTGAGATTTGTACAGCATCACAAAGGCAGACTTGACAACAGAAATGATGGTGTGCAATAAGAATTGGTGTATGTCTGTATGGAGGAGATACACACAGTGAGTACAGTAAGCTGTTTTTTTTTTTATCATAATGACATATTTTTAGCTCACCTATACCAAAAGTTCTGGGTGAAGTCTAAGTAAATGTTGATGGTCCATTGTCCCTAATCTGTCGTCCTCAGTTTACATAAAATTTTCATCTCTGAAACTTCTGGTTAGAATTACACCAAACTTGGGTCTGTAGCATTCTGGCAACTGCCTGTCTCAAATTTTGAAAAATGGTTCTATTTAACTGCTTTAAGGGGCTGCCAGAGCTAAACAAGGAAACACCTTTAAACATCTTCTCATGTACTGCTTGATGAATCTTTAGCAAACTTGGTCTTTAACATCCTTATTTGGACCTCGCTTAAATTTGTTGAAATGGTTCCACTTGGACCCTTTTAGGGACCACTAGAGCTAAAATAGAAAAACCTTTTAACAACTTTTTCTCTTGGAGCCCTTGATTATCTTCACCAAACTTGGTCTTTAGCATTGTTACATGGACCTCTCTCAGTTTTTAGCTCGACTTTTCGAAGAATAGGGGAGCTATCCTACTCGCCCCGGCGTCGGCGTGAGCGTTGGCGTGAGCGTCACACGAATGTTAAAGTTTACGTACCACCCCAAATATTTTCAAAGTCCATTGAGATATTGCTTTCATATTTTGCATACTTGTTTACCATCATGACCCCAGTCTGTAAAAAGGAGGAGGCAACTGTATCAAGCATTTTGACTGAATTATGGCCCCTTTTCGACTTAGAATAAATGTTAAAGTTTGCGAACCACCCAAAATATTTTCAAAGTCCATTGAGATATTGCTTTCATATTTTGCATACTTGTTTACCATCATGACCCCAGTCTGTAAAAAGGAGGAGGCAACTCTATCAAGCATTTTGACTAGGGCTGTCATCGATAGAAAAGATATCGATGTATCAACGGTATTTTTTTGTCGATCGATTATCGATTCCAATTTTCAAAAATCGATATTTTACAGAGAGGAAAAACTATCCAGATAAACACTCAGACCCTCAAAAACAATTAAGCTTACAAAGTTGTAAATTTAGATAAATGCTAAAGAGAAGTGAAGGCAAAATAAAAATGAAAGATTTTATTAATTTTTATTTGTTTCTTTTATTTTCATAAATACCAATACAACACAATCAAACAGTAATACGAAAAGTAGGCAATAAAACTAAAAATAGCATTTACAGGAAAATATTTAGTATGCATATGAACAAATAGGTTGTTAATCTAACTTAATAATCGATATATCGATGTATCATCGATATTTGTCTTCTGATATATCGGTATCGTCGATATGCCTAAGACCCAATCAATGACAGCCCTAATTTTGACTGAATTATGACCCCTTTTCAACTTAGAATAAATGTTAAAGTTTGCGTACCACCCCAAATATTTTCAAAGTCCATTGAGATACTGCTTTCATATTTTGCATACTTGTTTACCATCATGACCCAGTCTGTAAAAAGGAGGAGACAACTCTATCAAGTATTTTGACTGAATTATGGCCCCTTTTCGACTTAGAATAAATGTTAAAGTTTGCGTACCACCCCAAATATTTTCAAAGTCCATTGAGATACTGCTTTCATATTTTGCATACTTGTTTACCATCATGACCCCAGTCTGTAAAAAGGAGGAGGCAACTGTATCAAGCATTTTGACTGAATTATGGCCCCTTTTCGACTTAGAATAAATGTTAAAGTTTGCGAACCACCCAAAATATTTTCAAAGTCCATTGAGATATTGCTTTCATATTTTGCATACTTGTTTACCATCATGACCCCAGTCTGTAAAAAGGAGGAGGCAACTCTATCAAGCATTTTGACTGAATTATGGCCCCTTTTCAACTTAGAATAAATGTTAAAGTTTGCGTACCACCCCAAATATTTTCAAAGTCCATTGAGATACTGCTTTCATATTTTGCATACTTGTTTACCATCATGACCCAGTCTTTAAAAAGGAGGAGGCAACTCTATCAAGCATTTAGACTGAATTATGGCCCCTTTTCGACTTAGAATATGCTTATTGTAATGTTAAAGTTTTACTCATTGCTTATATTATACTATCAAGCACTGAGAATAGTCGAGCGCGCTGTCCACTGACAGCTCTGTATTAATCCCCTGCCACTAGGGATTATAGGAATGGTCTTCATCCGTAACATTTTGTGTTCACTCTACTTCCTAAACCCCTTGAAGGATTTTCATGAAACTTGGGTCAAATGATCACCTCATCAAGATGATGTGTAGAACCCATGAGTCAGCCATGTTGGCTCAAGGTCAAGGTCACAACTCTAGGTCAAATGTTAGACCCTTCAATTTTGTGTCTGCTCTATATCTCCAAAAGCCATTGAAGGATAATCACGAAACTTGGGTCAAATGATCACTTCATCAAGACGATTTGCAGAACATATGAGTAAGCCATGTTAGCTTAAGGTCAAGGTCACAAGTCAAGGTCAAATGTTTGACCCTTCCATTTTATGTTTGCTCTGTATCTTCTACACCCCTTGAAGGATTTTAATATGACTTGGCTGTAATATTCCCCTTATCAAGACAAAATGCAGAATTCAATACCCCTGCCAGCTTAAGGTCAAGGTCACAACTTGAATATTTAATGTTTACACCCAATACCATCAACCCTTTCACTATCCATAACAGTGGCGGGAAATATAGCTGTCTTTCAGACTGCCTTGTTTAAATGGTTCCACATGGCCCCTTTCTGGGCCACCAGAGCTAAAAATAGAAAAACATTTACATGACTTCTCATGAACTGCTTGTTGAATCTTCACCAAACTTGGTCTATAGCATTCTTGTATGGACTTTTGTTAGTTGGTTTAAATAGTTCTGCTTGTCCCCTTTTTAGGGGTTGCAAGATCTGACATACCTCAGGTGAGCAAATTAGGGCCATCATGGCCCTCTTGTTAAAATGCTCCCCTGCCACTCTGCTAAGTCCTTGCTATGAGTGAATTCCTTTCTGCACAATTGAACACTTCTTGTTCATTTGTTCTTCTGCATGCCATTGGACGCATTTTTAGCTCACCTGTCACAAAGTGACAAGGTGAGCTTTTGTGATCGCCCGTCGTTCGTGCGTGCGTGTGTGCGTGCGTCCGTAAACTTTTGCTTGTGACCACTCTAGAGGTCACATTTTTCATGGGATCTTTATGAAAGTTGGTCAGAATGTTCATCTTGATGATATCTAGGTCAAGTTCGAAACTGGGTCACGTGCCATCAAAAACTAGGTCAGTAGGTCTAAAGATATCTGGGTCAAGTTCGAAACTGGGTCACGTGCCATCAAAAACTAGGTCAGTAGGTCTAAAAATAGAAAAACCTTGTGACCTCTCTAGAGGCCATATTTTTCATGAGATCTTCATGAATATTGGTCAGAATGTTTACCTTGATGATATCTAGGTCAAGTTCGAAACTGGGTCACGAGCCGTCAAAAACTAGGTCATTAGGTCTAAAAATAGAAAAACCTTGTGACCTCTCTAGAGGCCATATTTCTCAATGGATGTTCATGAAAATTGGTCAGAATGTTCAGCTTGATGATATCTAGGTCAAGTTCGAAACTGGGTCACGTGCGGTCAAAAACTAGGTCAGTGGTCTAAAAATAGAAAATCCTTGTGACCTCTCTAGAGGCCATATTTCTCAGTGGATCTTCATGAAAATTGGTCAGAATGTTCAGCTTGATGATATCTAGGTCAAGTTCGAAACTGGGTCATGTGCGGTCAAAAACTAGGTCAGTAGGTCTAAAAATAGAAAAACCTTGTGACCTCTCTAGAGGCCATATTTTTCAATGGATCTTCAGGAAAATTGGTCAGAATGTTTACCTTGATGATATCTAAATCAAGTTCAAAACTGGGTCACATTGGGTTAAGAACTAGGTCAGTAGATCTAAAAATAAAAAAATTTTGTGACCTCTCTAGAGGCCATATTTTTCATGAGATCTTCATGAATATTGGTAAGAATGTTCACCTTGATGATATCTAGGTCAGGTTAGAAACTGGGTCACGTGGGGTCAAAAACTAGGTCAGTAGGTCTGAAAATAGAAAAACCTTGTGACCTCTCTAGAGGCCATATTTCTCAATGGATCTTCATGAAAACTGGTGAGAATGTTCAGCTTGATGATATCTAGGTCAGGTTCGTAACTGGGTCATGTGCGGTCAAAAACTAGGTCAGTAGGTCGAAAAATAGAAAAACCTTGTGACCTCTCTAGAGGTCATATTTTTCACGAGATCTTCATGAAAATTGGTGAGAATGTTCACCTTGATGATATCTAGGTCAAATTTAAAAGTGGGTCACGTGCCTCCAAAAACTAGGTCATTAGGTTAAATAATAGAAAAACCTTGTAACCTCTCTAGAGGCCATATTTTTCAATGGATCTTCATGAAAATTGGTCAGAATTTTTTATCTTGATGATATCTAGGTCACTTGTGCTCAAAAACTAGGTCACTATGTCAAATAATAGAAATAACGACGTCATACTCAGTTCAACACTGGGTCATGTGGGGATAGGTGAGCGATTCAGGACCATCATGGTCCTCTTGTTTAATTAATGATAGTGACAGACATGGAGGAAATTATGTGTGAAGAAAACATTGTTTCAGTGGGTCAATTTTCATAGGCCAGATGCCTTTGATATTTCATTGTTTTTTTATTGCTGGCTTCATATTTGTAATGAAAGGAGAAGCTGTAAGCCATGTTCATCCTGGTTTTAGAAATGTTGGGATCATGTGTTAGGTAGTTATAGTGTTTCAGATGTAGTGGGGTGACATATTGATTTAGTGCTGTCAGTATGTCTGTCACAAGATTTGTCTACATAACTCAATCTTTATACATGCAGCTATATATATAAAGTCCTCTGTTAAATCTTCAAATGTGGGCACTTGACCGTTTTAAGGGTACATTGAATTTAGTGCTTAAAAAGAAAATATTTTTTGGATAACCTGAACATGTTGAAGGTGAACTGTTAGTCCAAGAGATAGAGCACTTTTATTTATAATACTTTTTTGAGCCCAAGCAAACTTTATTTCATTTGATTATAAGCCAATAATATCAAGTTTCAGAAAATCTATTTGTTAGTTGAATCACCAAATTATCAATATTGCCACCATAATTTTGCAAGTTTTCATTTATTTACAAAAAGAAGCCTTTTCAGATTAAACTTAATAAAATGTATTATGAGAATAATTTTATTGTTATATTTTATAACAATATTTTCTAAATATCTTTGACAATTTATTTCTATTAAAATTTACATGTTATTCTATTTGTTAATGTTGTGAAACTTATTCCTAAAAATGAGCAAAATTAGTGCATTTTTTACAATTTTTACACAATTACATAACATGTCAATATTTGTCGTTTTAAAAGTGTACACAGAATAATGTTTTGGGAACTTTTATGTCTATGTAGCATAGCTCTACTCGAATGTAGTGTATTGTTTCTTGCCAGATATGGCATTCTAAGCAGAAAAAACATATCTGTTTACATATACAGTCAAACTTGTGCTAGCGACCACCTGTCAGCAACGACCGGTCTTTGGTCCCCCCGTAGAAAAATGCTCATAAAAAGGCCGTGAATAGCGACCGTGACCAGCGACTGGCCTAATTCATTCCCAAGTGTCATCCCCCCCCCCCCCCCCAATAACGACCCAGCTGGACCGTTCCGGCATGAAAATATTTGAAATCCGTCGAATTTTCACGACTCGCATTATAGCAAACATATAATAATAATATAATATTATATAATATATATATATAATAATTACTGCTTGATTGAAAATTTGCAAGTTTGCACCGGCCGAATTAATACACAGAACATAAAGAAAGCAAGAAGCTGTAAAATACTTTTTATCAGCATGATAATGGCAAACTGAGAAGTGACCCCCCCCCCCCCCCCCCCCCCCCCCCGAATAAAGACCACCTGTGAACAAAGACCACTTTTGCTTGTTCTGAAGAGTGGTCTTTGTTCACAGGTTTGACTGTAGCTATAAGCTAAGGCCTAAAAAAAATATTCTTTGTTTCCGGTAACATGCTCAAAAACATTAGGGTGAGGTAGGTCAAAAAAAAAAATTTTTTTTGGAATTTTTTTTTATTAAGGGAGACTTTTCGGAAATTATTTTTGTTTCAAAAAATGAATACAAATAAGGGGGTTATGCCTTCAGAGCATCAGTAAGTTGATTTCTAACATTACTGGCCTTGTTTAAAGCATAAAAAATGCAGTTTTACAACTTTTTGTTAAAAAGTTGAAAAAATATTCTCCAAGGCCATAAAAACATTTAGGGTCAGGCCAGAAATTTAGGGTAGGTCGGGATACAATTTTTTTTTTACGCCTAACAGGTCGAACATCTCTTTAGCTTGCATTATGATCCCCATATAAGACCAAATTTGAAATTGTAAACCAGCAGACAGTGTTAGTCTGGTTATGGTTCAAATATTAAGTAAAAATGGAAGTTTCAGCTGGCTATGGAATTAGAATTGACAATCGTAATTTAATTAAAAAATCAGGGACAATAACTCTGTAAGATATGGGATGTTTTCTTTATGCTATATATAACTGGTGAAATACTGAAAATTATCAGTGAGATATTTCTCTTTATCACTCACAGTGCCAAACTTCTTTTTTTATGCTCCCGGCATCTACTGATGCGGGAGGCATATAATGATTGTCCTGTCCGTTCATTCATTCATTCGTTCATTCATTCGTTCGTACGTCCGTCCTACTAAATGGAACCATTTTGTCTAGCATCAATACCCCTTACTAGAATGACTTGATACTAATGCAAATGTAACCTGTGACCATTCCTCATCTTCACACATCACCTGACCTCAGTTTGACCTTGACCTCATTTTGGACTTGGGTTGCTTTATATGGGCCATCTCTTGGTTAACCAAACGGTACCGTTTCGTCTAGCATCAATACCCGTTACTAGAATGACTCGATACTAATGCAGATGTTACCTGTGAACATTCTTCATCTTCACACATCACCTGACCTTTTTAACATTACCTGGCACAAATGTTCCCCATGATGAGACAATTTGTCGGGCTCAAAACCCGGACTCCTAGCCTAAAAGTCAAGGTCACAATCGGAGGTCAAAGGTCAATAGGGTTTTTTTCCTTTCCAGAACTCTGTCATCCATCAAGAGATTACAATATTACTTGGCTTAAATGTTCCCCTGCATGAGACAATGTGTCATGCGCAAAACCCAGGCCCTTAGCTGAAAGGTCAAGGTCACACTCAAGAATGACTTTGTCTGGAGCATTTCTTCTTTATGCATGGAGGGATTTTAATGTAACTTGGCACAAATGTTCACCACTATGAGGCACCCTTGTTTTTAGAATTACTTTCCTTTGTTTTTACTATAAATAGCTTATATTGTAACTTTTTTATTACAGGCCATATGGAAAAATAGAGACCACTTTTTTGTGGTACAACATGCATGTTACATCCAATTTTTAGGTGTATTTTGACCTATGTCTACCTGACAAAGAGTTTTGTGTGGACTTGTATTATATAGAATTTTTTTTTCTAACTTTTTTATAATTGGCGAAAAAAGTTCTATATGAAAATACAGGTGCTAATGTAAAGAAATTTGCTATGATGGGCATATGTGACATTCTAGCAGGCTTGTTTATATTTATAGACGTTATGAAACGATCAACAACTGTAGGTTTTTGTATATGCAAATTTTAATCCAAGTGTTTTGTTATAACATATTGATCATATAGTACAATATTGTTTATACATCATTGACAGAATACCATGGCAGTTCATCGTATTATTCTGCAGTAGAGAAAATTAGGTGCCTAGCTTCCAGTAGGGGACTTTGTTTTGCATGGCAACACTTCATTCACTTGTTATCACAAGACATCAACTCAACCTTACGTATTATGCCAGCATTTTTGTCTAAGTCCTTTCCCAGACTCGGACAGTTTTGTTCCATCCGAATTTCGCTACAATTTTTAGCTCGACTATTCAAAGAATAGTCTAGCTATTCTACTCACCCTGGCGTCGGCGTCGGCGTCGGCGTCGGCGTCGGCGTCACACCTTTGTTAAGTTTTTGCATGCAAGTACATACACCCATCAATTAAAGGCATATAGCTTTGAAACTTATTTTTTCTTTTTCTAGGTCAATTACCAACCTCTCTGGGTCAAGTCCCATAACTCTGACATGTATTTTGAGCAAATTATGCCCCCTTTTGGACTTAGAAAATTTGGTTAAAGTTTTACATGCAAGTTACTATCATCCAAACTAATGCAGATATTGATTTGAAACTTCACATGTGTCTTCGGGGTTATAAAACTAGTTGATAGCAGCAAGTCCCATAACTCTGACTTTCATTTTGGCCAAATTATGCCCCCTTTTGGACTTAGAAAATTCTGGTTAAAGTTTTGCGTGCAAGTACATACAGCTATTTCTAAAAGGCATATAGATTTGAAACTTACTTTTTCTTTCTCTAGATCAATTACCAACCTCACTGGGTCAAGACCCATAACTCTGACATGTTTTTTGAGCAAATTATGCCCCCTTTTAGACTTAGAAAATTTTGGTTAAAGTTTTACATGCAAGTTATTATCTCCAAAACTAATGCAGATATGATTTGAAACTTCACATGTATCTTCGGGGTTATAAAACTAGTTGATAGCAGCAAGTCCCATAACTCTTGACCTTCATTTTGGCCAAATTATGCCCCCTTTTGGACTTAGTCAAATTCTGGTTAAAGTTTTGCGTGCAAGTACATACAGCTATTTCTAAAGGCATATAGATTTGAAACTTATTTTTTCTTTTTCTAGATCAATTACTAACCTCACTGGATCAAATCCCATAACTCTGGCATGTATTTTGGGCAAATTATGCCCCCTTTTGACTTAGAAAATTTTGGTTAAAGTTTTACATGCAAGTTATTATCTCCAAACTAATGCAGAATTGATTTGAAACTTCACATGTATCTTCGGGTTATAAAACTAGTTGATAGCAGCAAGTCCCATAACTCTGACCTTCATTTTGGCCAAATTATGCCCCTTTTGGACTTAGCAAATTCTGGTTAAAGTTTTGCATGCAAGTACATACAGCTATTTCTAAAAGGCATATAGCTTTGAAACTTATTTTTTCTTTTTCTAGATCAATTACTAACCTCACTGGATCAAGTCCCATAACTCTGGCATGTATTTTGGGCAAATTATGCCCCCTTTTGGACTTTGAAAATTCTGGTTAAAGTTTTACATGCAAGTTTCTATCTCTAAAACTAATGCAGATATTGAATTGAAACTTCACATGTGCTTTCGGGGTTATAAAACTAGTTGATAGCAGCAAGTCCCATAACTGATATGCATTTTGGTCAAGTTATTCCCCCTTTAGAACTTAAAACTCTTTTGATATTTAACCTTTTTTGGTAATATTTTCCTGCTTCTGGGACAATATTTTGAATAGTCGAGCTTGGCTGTCTTACGGACAGCTCTTGTTAGGTGTATTTTGACATACCTGTACCTGGTAAGAATTTCTTTTTTGGACTGAGAATATTTACAGTGGACTTAGAATTTTCTTTGGAATTTTTTCCCTTTGTTGTTCCTGTCTTTTGGGCTTCAACAGTCAAGTTCTTAAAATTTTTCTCCTATCCTCTGATGTAACCCTTCGGGCATATATTGCTCCGCTTGGTGGAGCTCTTGTTTGAGCATGTTACCAGAAACAAAGAATTTTTTTTAGGCCTAAACTAACCCTACTTGTACTATTATGTTATGCAAACACATTTGAGGCCTTTTACACAGGTGAGTGCTTTAGGGTCAATGACCCTCTGGTTTGTGTTGTTTTTTAGCTCATCTGATTTTTTGAAAAAAAATGATGAGTTATTGTCATCACTTGAGCGGTTGTCGGCGTCGGCGTCGGCGTCTGCGTCGGCGTTGCCTGGTTAAGTTTTATGTTTAGGTCAGCTTTTCTCCTAAACTATCAAAGCTATTGCTTTGAAACTTGGAAGACTTGTTCACCATCATAAGCTGACCCTGTATAGCAAGAAACATAACTCCATCTTGCTTTTTGCAAGATTTATGGCCCCTTTTGTACTTAGAAAATATCAGATTTCTTGGTTAAGTTTTATGTTTAGGTCAACTTTTCTCCTAAACTATCAAAGCTATTGCTTTGAAACTTGGAATACTTGTTCACCATCATAAGCAGACCCTGTACATCAAGAAACATAACTCCATCTTGCTTTTTGCAAGAATTATTGCCCCTTTTGGACTTAGAAAATCAGTTTTCTTGGTTAAGTTTTATGTTTAGGTCAACTTTTCTCCTAAACTATCAAAGCTATTGCTTTAAAACTTGCAACACTTGTTCACCATTATAAGCTGACCCTGTACAGCAAGAAACATAACTCCATCCTGCTTTTTGCAAGATTTATGGCCCCTTTTGGACTTAGAAAATATCAGATTTCTTGGTTAAGTTTTATGTTTAGGTCAACTTTTTCTCTTAAACTATCAAAGCTATTGCTTTGAAACTTGCAACACTTGTTCACCATCATAAGCTGACCCTGTACAGCAAGCAACATAACTCCATCCTGCTTTTTGCAATAATTATTGCCCCTTTTGGACTTAGAAAATCATTTTCTTGGTTGAGTATTATGTTTAAGGCAACTTTTCTCATAAACTATCAAAGCTATTGCTTTAAAACTTGCAACAGTTTTTCACAATCATAATTGGACACTGTACATCAAGAAACATAACTCTATCCTGCTTTTTGCAAGAATGATGATCCTTTTTAGACTTAGAAAATCATGGGTAGGACAATATTTCTATTATACAAAAAAAATCAGATGAGCGTCAGCACCCGCAAGGCGGTGCTCTTGTTTAGCTCACCTGTCACATAGTGACAAGGTGAGCTTTTGTGATCACACAGCGTCCGTCGTCCGTGCGTCCGTCTGTCCGTAAACTTTTGCTTGTGACCACTCTAGAGGTCAAATTTTTTGTGGGATCTTTATGAAAGTTGGTCAGAATGTTCATCTTGATGATATCTAGGTCAAGTTCGAAACTGGGTCATGTGCCGTCAAAAACTAGGTCAGTAGGTCTAAAAATAGAAAAACCTTGTGACCTCTCTAGAGGCCATATATTTCTCAAGATCTTCATGAAAATTGGTCAGAATGTTCATCTTGATGATATCTAGGTCAAGTTCGAAACTAGGTCACGTGCAGTCAAAAACTAGGTCAGTAGGTCAAATGATAGAAGAACCTTGTGACCTTTCTAAAGGCCATATTTTTCATCAGATCTGTATGAAAGTTGGTCTGAATGTTCATCTTGATGATATCTAGGTCAAATTCGAAACTGGTTACGTGCGGTCAAAAACTAGGTCAGTAGGTCTAAAAATAGAAAAACCTTGTGACCTCTCTAGAGGCCATATTTTTCAATGGATCTTCATGAAAGTTAGTCAGAATGTTCACCTTGATGATATCAAGATCAAGTTCGAAAGTGGGTCACATGCCTTCAAAAACTAGGTCAGTAGGTCAAATAATAGAAAAACCTTGTGACCTCTTTAGAGGCTATATTTTTCATGGGATCTGTATGAAAATTGATCTGAATGTTCATCTTGATTATATCTAGATCAAGTTCGAAATTGGGTCACGTGCCATCAAAAACTAGGTTAGTAGGTCAAATAATAGAAAAACCTTGTGACCTCTCTAAAGGCCATATTTTTGATGGGATCTGTATGTAAGTTGGTGTGAATGTTCATCTTGATGATATCTAGGTCAAGTTTGAAACAGGGTCATGTGCGGTCAAAAACTAGGTCAGTAGGTCTAAAAATAGAAAAACCTTGTGACATCTCTAGAGGCCATATTTGTGAAGGGATCTTCATGAAAATTGGTCAGAATGTTCATCTTGATGATATCTAGGTCAAGTTCGAAAGTGGGTCATGTGCCTTCAAAAAGTAGGTCAGTAGGTCAAATAATGAAAAAACGTTGTGACCTCTCTAGAGGCCATATTTTTCATGGGATCTGTATGAAAGTTGGTCTGAATGTTTATTAACTGGGTCATGTGGGAAGAGGTGAGCGATTCAGGACCATCATGGTCCTCTTGTTTTTATTATCCCCTGCCAATGAAACCGGGAGGGGGTATTGAAATGGCGTTGTCCTTCCGTCCGTGCGTGCATGTGTGCGTTCATCCATCCGTCTGCAGCCATTTCTCAGTAACTAGCAGGTAGAATTTCATAAAACTTGAAATAAACATGAACCAGCATACCACGATGATGCCCGTCAATGTTTTTTGTTTTGATTCAGTTTCCCTTGAGTTATTGCCCTTTAATTGTTAAAAAATCCACAGATTTGTACATAACAAACCAACCAATTGGTAGAATTTCATTAAACCTCTTTCATTCTTTTCCATGAATATTTATTATAAACATGTGAAGTTGTTGCCTTGGTCACCCCCCTCCCCCCCCCCCCCCCCCCCCAAAAAAAAAATCATTCCTTTTGATTATTTTTTTTTCAAATCTTCCATGAATATTTTATCAACATGCAAAGTTGTATTGTTCTCTCACCTCACTCTCCCTATTTCCACTCAGTCCACCACCCTGATCGAACATGCGTCCTGCGTCATCTGTCAACATTTGCCTTGTGAACCTCATGAGTGGTGGGGGCATATAGATTTGCTCTTGTCTGTCCGTCCGTCCTTCCGAAAATGTTGTGTCGCGTCTAGCTCCGAAAGTATTTGACCTACAGTCACAAAACTTTACAGGAATGTTGGTCAACATGTGTAGTTGTGCACCTGGGGTTTCGCGTCCGGATTTGTTCAGTCGTGTAGGAGTTATGGCCCCTGACTTTGTAAAAATTGGTCATTTTAGTGTTGTGTCACGCCTAGCTCCAAAAGTATTTGACGTAGAGTCACAAAACTTTACAGGAATGTTGGTCAGCATGTGTAGTTTTGCACCTGGGGTTTCGCGTCCAGATTCATTCAGTATTGGAGGAGTTATGGCCCCTGACTTCGTAAAAATTGGTCATTTAGTGTTGTGTTGCGCCTAGCTCCAAAAGTATTTGACCTAAAGTCACAAAACTTTACAGGAATGTTGGTCAGCATGTGTAGTTGTGCACCTGGGGTTTCACGTCTGGATTTGTTCAGTTTTGTAGGAGTTATGGCCTCTGACTTAGTAAAAAATTGGTCATTTTAATGTTGTGTCGCGCGTAGCTCCAAAAGTATTCAACCTAGAGTCACCAAAGTTTACAGGAATGTTGGTCAGCATGTGCAGTTGTGCACCTGGGGTTTCGCGTTCAGATTCATTCAGTATTTTAGGAGTTATGACCCCTGACTTACTTTGTTTTTTAGGTTTTTTTCATTACACAGGACCAGACTTCTTGTCCAGACTTACTCAAATAAAAAAAAAAGTTTGTGAAACATGTATGTTAAAATGTACTTGACCTAGAATCATAAAACATTATAGGATTGTTTTATAGCCTGTGAAGTGTTCTCTTTAGGGTTTTACTCAGCTAGGCCAGAGTTAGGGCTAGCTAAGTGAAAAATACACATAAGGTTCTTAAGTTTGTGTTGCAAACATCTTAAAAATTATTTAACCTGAGTCATAAAACTATGTTACAGTGGCAGGAGGGAGCACCTGTGTCCTATGGACACACATCTAGTTTTGCTCAAATCTTCCCGAAACTTTGTAAGAATGTTTGTTTTTCTGAAATCTTGGGTGAGTTCTTATCTGGGTCATGTGGGTTCAAAAACTAGGTCACTAGGTCAAAACAAAGAAAATGCGTGTTTACACTCAAGAGGTCACAATTTTGCTCTCAATTATTACTGAATAGATTTGATTCAAACTGAGAATAGTTGTTCCACATTATTAGTTACATGATATGACATACTTTTGCAGAGGTTTTCCATGAATTATATCCCTTTTATACTTATTATGTCTCTCTCCACCCCCCCCCCCCCCCCCCCCTCCGCTGGGGGAGACATATTGTTTTTGCACCCAGTCACTTTACACAGTTTACGTAGTGAATCCAGATATTTTTAGCTCACCTGAGCCAAAGGCTCATGGTGAGCTATTGTGACCGCTCAATGTCTGGCCTGCGTCGTTCGTCCGTCAACATTTCCTAAAAAAATCTTGAAAACCACAGAATTACACCAAACTTCACAGGAATGATCCTTGGGTGGCCCCCTTTCAAAATTGTTCAAAGAATTGAATTCCATGCAGAACTCTGGTTGCCATGGCAACCAAAAGGAAAAACTTTAAAAATCTTCTTGTCCAAAACCACAGGGCCTAGGGCTTTGATATTTGGTGTGCAGCATCATCTAATGGTCCTCTACCAAAATTGTTCAAATTATCCCCCTAGGGTCAAATATGGCCCTGCCCCGGGGGTCACATGGTTTATATAGAGTTATATAGGGAAAACTTTGAAAATCTTCTTGTACAAAACCAACATGGCCTAGGGCTTTGATATTTGGTATGAAGCATCATCTAGTGGTCCTCTACCAAGATTGTTCAAATTATCCCCCTAGGGTCAAATATGGCCCCGCCCTGGGGGTCACATGGTTTATATAGAGTTATATAGGGAAAACTTTGAAAATCTTCTTGTACGAAACCAACATGGCCTAGGGCTTTGATATTTGGTATGTAGCATCATCTAGTGGTCCTCTACCAAGATTGTTCAAATTATCCCCCTAGGGTCAAATATGGCCCTGCCCCCGGGGGTCCCAAGTTTTACATAGACTTATATTAGAAAAAAAGTTTAAAAATCTTCTTGTCTGAAACCACAACTCTTAGACCTTTGATATTTGGTTTGTAGCATTGTCTTATGGTCCTCAACCAAAATTGTTCAAATTGTACCCCTGGGGTGAAAAGAGGCCCTGCCCTGGGGGTCCCAAGTTTTATATAGACTTATACAGGAAAAAGCTTTAAAAACCTTCTTGTTAGAAACCATATGACCTAGGCTTTTGATATTTGGTATGATGCATTGTCTAGTAGTCGTCTACCAAAATTATTCAAATTATGCCCCTGGGGTTAAAAGAGGCCCCGCGTTGGGGTCACTTAGTTATTATGTGAGCTATATTGGAAAAATACTTAAAAAGTCATCTGATCCTATTTCCAAGACTATTTAATTATAATTACCTGATGACCCCAAGTAATATGATGTCAGTTGATTGTGACCTTGACCTACTGACCTACTTTCTTGTTTTTTAAGATACAGCCTTGAAATATTGATGACTTACACAGTTTTGCACACAAATCGTAAAACTGAATTTCATTGACCATGAATGTGACCTACTGACTTTCTTAATATTTTATTATCAGTTTGACATTTGAAACATGTAGCTCATATTACTCAGGAGAGCGATCCAGGGTAATCATGACCCTCTTGTTCATATAGGCATGATTGTCTTCTTGCTTTTCTCTTAGTTTTGTATGCTAGTGACGGTTTGCATTCTTTTTTCAGAGTCCACTGAAGCGTGTCTAGTGTCTGGTCAACTCAGTTACCAGTTGGAATAGGGTACCCAGTCACTCCACACAGTTTACGTAGTGAATCTGCAGGACTATTGTTGGCAGATGTCAAGGCACTGTGTACACATGATTCATAACATTAGAAATGTCATGTCTCTAGGTAGGGACCTTTTTATTACTGTTGCTTGCTTCAGCCTTTTGGCTTTTAGTATTTAGTTTTGTCAAATTGATGGTCTGGTCACCAAGGTGATATTCAATAATTTCCATTAAAATATTTTCATGTTTCTGATTTTTAATGTCAATTTTGAATCCTTTTGGTAAGTATATACTGTTATGAATCCAGTTCTTGTCCAGGTCTCCCTTACAAACACCGGAAATCATTCCACATGATACATAATTCCCAGCATAACATTTTAGCTCCACTATTCGGGGAATAGGGTGGCTATTCTACTCGCCCAGGCATGGCATGAGCTTTCTTGGTTAAAAGTTCTTCGGCAACCTTTGTTTTTCTGTCATATCTTTGTTACTATTGCTTATATCTTACTGTAACTTCACTTAAACAGCAGGGGCTGGGCCTATTTTACCCAACACCAAGGTGTTATACTTCGGTTATTTTAAAGGTTAAAGTTTTTCGGCAACCTTTGTTTTTCTGTCATATCTTTGTTACTGTTGCTTATATCTTACTGTAACTTCACTTAAACATTGTCCAGCATACAAAGAAAGTATATGCAGGGGCTGGGCCCATTATACCAAAGGTCAAGGTCACGAAGGTGTTATACTTCGGTTATTTTTAAGGTTAAAGTTTTTCGGCAACCTTAGTTATCCCCCGCCGATGAAATCAGGAGGTGGGTATTGAAATGGCGTTGTCCGTCACCATCAGTCCATTCATGCGTCCGTCCGCAGACATTTCTCAGTAACTATCAGGTAGTAGATAAACATGAACAATCATACTGCGATGATGCCCGTCAAGTTTCTTTTTGATTGGTAAATTTCCCTTAGTGTTATTGCCCTTGATTTAATAAAAAATGTCCGTCCGCAGCAATTTCTCAGTAACTAGCAGGTAGAATTTTATTAAACTTGAAATAGACATGAACCAAGATACTGCGATGATGCCCTTAAAGTTTGTTTTTTGATTGGTCAATTTCCCTTAGAGTTATTGCCCTTGATTTAATGAAAAATGCACAAAAATGTCCGTCCGCAGCCATTTCTCAGTAACAAGCAGGTAGAATTTCATTAAACTTGAATAAACATGAGCCAACATACTGCAATGATGCCCATCAAGGAATTAGCGCACCTGAGCCAAAGGCTTATGGTGAGCTTTTGTGACCGCTCAATGTCTGGCGTCTGTCGTGCTTCATCTGTCGATCAACATTTCCTTAAAAAATCTTCTTCTTGAAAACCACTTGGCAGAATTACACCAAACTTCACAGGAATGATCCTTGGATGGTCCCCTTTCAAAATTGTTCAAAGAATTGAATTCCATGCAGAACTCTGGTTGCCATGGCAACCGAAAGGAAAAACTTTAAAAATCTTCTCAAAAACCAGAAGCCTAGAGCTTAGATATTTGGTGTGAAGCATTACCTAGTGGACCTCTACCAAGATTGTTCAAATCATGACCCCTGGGTCAAAATTGACTTCGCCCCAGGGGTCACTTGATTTTACATAGATTTCTATAGGAAAGTCTTCAAATTTTTTAAAAAATAAACCAGAAGGCCTAGAGCTTAGATATTTGACGTGTAGCATTGCCTAGTGGACCTCTACAAAATTTGTTCAATCATGACCCCCGGGGTCAAAATTGACGCCGCCCCAGGAGTCACTTGATTTTACATAGGAAAATCTTAAAAAATCATCTTCTCAAAAACCAGAAGCCTACAATTTAGATATTTGACATGTAGCATTGCCCAGTGGACCTCTACTAAAATTGTTCAAATCATGACCCCTGGGTCAAAATTGACTTCGCCCCAGGGGTCACTTGATTTTACATAGATTTCTATAGGAAAATCTTCAAATTTTTTAAAAAAATAAACCAGAAGGCCTAGAGCTTAGATATTTGAGGTGTAGCATTGCCTAGTGGACCTCTACAAAATTTGTTCAATCATGACCCCCCCCCCCCCCCACCGGGTCAAAATTGACCCCGCCCCAGGAGTCACTTGATTTTACATAGGAAAATCTTGAAAAATTTTCTAAAAATAAACCAGAAGGCCTAGAGCTTAGATATTTGACATGTAACATTGCCTAGTGGACCTCTACAAAATTTATTCAAATCATGACCCCCGGGATCAAATTGGCCCCGCCCCAGGGGTCACTTGATTTTACATAGATTTCTATAGGAAAATCTTCAAGATTTTTTAAAAAATAAACCAAAAGGCCTAGAGCTTAGATATTTGAGGTGTAGCATTGCCTAGTGGACCTCTACAAAACTTGTTCAAATCATGACCCTGGGGTCAAAATTGACTTCGCCCCAGGGGTCACTTGATTTTACATAGAAAAATCTTCAAACATTTTCTTAAAATAAACCAGAAGGCCTAGAGCTTAGATATTTGACATGTAGCATTGCCTAGTGGACCTCTACAAAATTTATTGAAATCATGACCCCCGGGATCAAAATTGGCCCCGCCCCAGGGGTCACTTGATTTTTCATAGGAAAATCTTCAAAAATTTTCTAAAAATAAACCAGAAGGCCTAGAGCTTAGATATTTAACATGTAGCATTGCCTAGTAGACTTCTACAAACTTTGTTCAAATCATGACCCCGAGGACAAAATTGGCCCCGCCCCAGGGGTTACTTGATTGTACATCGGAAAATGTTCCAAAAAATTTCTAAAAGTCATCAGTTTGACATTTGAAACGTGTAGCTCATATTACTCAGGTGAGTGATCCAGGGTCATCATGACCCTCTTGTTTTTTGGATTGGTTAATTTCCCTTAGAGTTATTGCCCTTGATTTAATGAAAAATACACATATGCAGCCATTTCGCAGTAACAAGTTTGTCGAATTTCATGAAACTTGAAATAAATATGAACCAACATACCTCCCAACCACCACCCCCTCCCCCCCAATTTTTTTTCTTTCCATTTTTTATTTATTTATTTTTTTAAAACCTTCCATGAATCAACATGCAAAGTTGTACCATTCTCTCACCTCACTCCTCCACCCAGTCATGCTCACCTGTGACCCTGATCATGCATCCCCCCCCCCCCCCCCCATTAATTTTTAGTTTCCCATCAATGTTTATAATCAACATGTAAAGTTTTGTTACCCCCCACCCCCCCAAAAAAAACAAAAAAACAAAAAACATTCATTTTCTGTTAATTTGATTTTGACCAATGAAAGTATTTGCTTCTTTGTAACATTCTGAACTTTTTGCCAGATATATGTTTTTGCCGTTCCTCACCACAGACCCTAAAATTTGGCGGGGTATACCAATTTATCCAATTCGCTTGTTTTTCTGTTATATCTTTGTTACTGTTGCTTATATCTTACAGTAAGTTCACATAAACATTGTCCAGCATACAAACAAAATATGTGCAGGGGCTGGGCCCATTATACCCAAGGTCAAGGTCAAAAATTTGTTATACTTGGAATTATTTTCATGTTAAATTTTTTCGAAAGCTTTGTTTATAGACATATCTTTGGTACTTTAAAAGATAATGACTTGAAATTAAGAATTCGAAGAATAAGTAGAGCTATCCTACTCACCACGGCGTTGGCGTTGGCATCACACCCTGGTTAAGTTTTTCGTACCAGTCCACATTTTGACAAAGTCTTTTGAGATAAAGCTTTGAAACTTTCAACACTTGTTTACCATCACCATGTCCAGTTATAGGCAAGAGTACATAACTCTGTCAAGCATTTTGACTGAATTATGGCCCCTTTTGACTTAGAAATCTTGGTTAAGTTTTTCGTACCAGTTCATATTTTGATAGTCTTTTGAGATAAAGCGTTGAAACTTTCAACACTTGTTTACCATCACCATGTCCAGTTGTAGGCAAGAGTACTCCATCAAGCATTTTGGTTGAATTATTGCCCCTTTTTGACTTAGAAATCTTGGTTAAGTTTTTCGTACCAGTCTACATTTTGACAAAGTCTTTTGAGATAAAGCTTTGAAACTTTCAACACTTGTTAACCATCACCATGTCCAGTTGTAGGCAAGAGTACATAACTCCATCAAGCATTTTGGCTGAATTATGGCCCCTTCTGACATAGAAATCTTGGCTAAGTTTTTCGTACCAGTTTATTTTTTGTGTGGAGTGTTTGACATATGGCTTTGAAACTTTTATATCTTGTTTAGTATTATAGTCTCTATCAATAGGCAAGAGTACATAACTCTGTCATCTTTTTTGGCTGAATTATGGCCTTTTTTGAACTTGGAAATTGGTTCTGTTTTCGTATATGTCTGTGTTTTGTCAAGACTATTTGACATATGGCTTTTAAACTTTAAACACTTGTTTATAATTATGATTTCCATCTGTAGGCAAGAGTACATAACCCTGACAACTATTTTGGCTGAATTATGGGCCTTTTTGGGCTTTGAAATTTTGTCAAAACTATTTGAACTGTGGCTTTGAAACTTTTAACACTAGTATATCAACATGATTTCCATCTGTAGGCAAGTGTACAGAACTCTTTCAACTATTTTGACTGAGTTATGACCCTTTTTGGACTTGGAAATTAGTTAAAACATTTTATACAAGTTCATTTTTTGCCTAACATATAACTTAACATATTTGCCATCATGGTTACACATTGCCATTTAGTGCAAGACTAATTGAAATCCACAAATACAGGAACATTTTTTGTTTAAGGTAGTTCTGCACGTTTGATAAACCGGAAGTCATGGCGTAACGTCATTTATCCGGAAAACGTAGAATAATGCCTGGATTCGGCGTACGGAAACGAAAATCATTTTATGAATTAATGGCAACCAGTGAGTAAATTTATTAAAATGGCACTGTTACTATCTTTATAAAGTTAATATATGATATTAAAATATCTGACACTTTAAATAATTCAATATAATGTCTTAAAATTAGCTTAAAATAGGCGGTTCACTTTAATCATAGCCAAATATCTCAAAAATAAGCACACGGACCTATACATTTTATTTCACCTTATTATAGGCCATATATTTATTTACAACTGTGAGAAGTTTCATTAAAATGTACATTGTAGAAAAATTTCTATTCGCGAAAACGTTATGAAAGTTGCGATTTTCCCATAGACTCCCATTACGAAAACTTGCATGAGGCCGAAATTTTTCAAATCAGTCTAGCAAAAAATCAAGCACACGACCATATCTTTTTTATTTGCTGAATTTTCTTAGTATATTCTGAAGTTTTGAAAAATCAGAGTTTAATCAAATTCTACATTGTAGAAAAAATTTCGATCGTAACGTGCAGAACTACCTTAATCCATTTTTTTTCTTTTGTCTGAAAATCTATGGAAATATTTTGACCCCATTCTTCAATCAATTCTTCGAATAGTTGAGCGCGCTGTCATCTGACAACTCTTGTGATGATAGTGCATTGATGGGCATGTCCGGTCCATATCTTTGTCATTCATGCATGGATTTTAAAATTATTGGGCATGAATGTGTACCACAGTAAGACGACGTCTCGCGCGCAAGACCCAGGTCCGTAGCTCAAAGGTCAAGGTCACACTTAGACGTTAAAGGTCATATTTCATGATAGTGCATTGATGGGCGTGTCCGGTCCATATCTTTGTCATTCATGCATGGATTTTAAAATAACTATGCATGAATGTGTGGCACAGTAAGACGACGTGTCACGCGCAAGACCCAGGTCCGTAGGTCAAAAGTCCTAAACTCTAACATCGGCCATAACTATTCATTCAAAGTGCCATCGGGGGCATGTGTCATCCTATTGAGACAGGTCTTGTTTAGTTCTACTATTCTAAGAATAAACAGAGCTATCCTACTTGCCATGGCATCAGCGTCACACCTTGGTAAAGTTTTTTGTATCAGTCCACATTTTGACAAAACCTTTTCATATCATAAGCTTTGAAACTTTCAATACTAGTGTACCGCCACCAAGTCCACCTTTAGGCAAGAGTACTTAACTGTCAAAGGTTTTGACTGAATTATGGCCCCTTTTAACTAACAAATCTTGATTAAGTTTTTCATACTAGTTCATATTTTGTATAAGCTGTTTGACATATGGCATTGAAACTTTTTTCACTTGTTTACCATAACAGTCTCTATCTGTAGGCAAAAGTACATAACTCTGTAAATATTTTGGCTGAATTATGGCCCTTTTTCGACTTGGAAATTGAAAATTCCATGTTTTGTCAAAACTATTTGACGTGTGGCTTTGAAACTTTGAAATATTGTGTATTATAACAGTCTGTTTCTGTAGGCAAGAGTACATAACTCTGTCAAATATTTTAGCTGAAACATGGTCCTTTTTTGACTTGGAAATGGGTTCAGTTTTTGCACAAGTCCATATTTTATCTTTAACTGTTTGATATATGGCTTTTGAAACTGACTATTTTATTATATACCTGTCTGAAAGACAGGACATATTATGGGAACGCCCCAGGCGGGCAGGTGGGAGGGAAGGCAGCGTCCACAAACTTTGTCCAGAGCATTTCTTCTTCATGCATGGAGGGATTATGATGTAACTTGGCACAAATGTTTACCATCATGAAACAGGGTGTCTTGTGCAAGAACAAGGTCCCTATAACTAAGGTCAAGGTCACAGTAAGAGGTCAAAGGTCAAATTCAAGAATGACTGTCCGGGGCATTTCTTCTTCATGCATCAAGGAATTTTGATGTAACTTGGCACAAATCTTCACCACCATGACGGAGTGTCATGCACAAGAACCAGGTCTAAGGTCAAGGTCACACTTGAGGCCAAAGGTCAGATACAAGAATGACTGTCCGTCAACAATTTCTAAAAAAATCTTCTCCTTGAAAACCACTGAGCAGAATAACACCAAACTTCACAGGAATGATCCTTGGGTGGCCCCCTTTCAAAATTATTCAAAGAATTGAATTCCATGCAGAACTCTGGTTGCCATGGCAACCGAAACGAAAAACTTAAAAAATTTTCTTGTCCAAAACCACAGGGCCTAGGGCTTTGTTATTTGGTGTGTAGCATCATCTAGTGGTCCTCTACCAAGATTGTTCAAATTATCCCCCTAGGGTCAAATATGGCCCCGCCCCGGGGGTCCCAAGTTTTACATAGACTTATGTAGGAAAAAAAGTTTAAAAATCTTCTTGTCTGAAACCACAACACTTAGACCTTTGATATTTGGTTTGTAGCATTGTCTTGTGGTCCTCAACCAAAACTGTTCAATTTGTACACCTTGGGTGAAAAGAGGCCCTGCCCTTGGGGTCCCAAGTTTTATATATATAGACTTATATAGGTAAAAGCTTTAAAAAAATCTTCTTGTCTGAAACCATGTGACCTAGGCTTTTGATATTTGGTATGATGTATTGTCTAGTAGTCCCCTAACAAAATTGTTCAAATTATGCCCCTGAGGTTATAAGAGGCCCTGCCTTGGGGTCACTTAGTTATTATGTGAGTTATATAGGGAAAAAACTTAAAAGATCATCTGATCCTATTTCCAAGACTATTTAATTATAATTACCTGATGACCCCAAGTAATATGATGTCACTTGACTGTGACCTTGACCTACTGACCTACTTTCTTGTTTTTTAAGATACAGCCTTGAAATTTTGATGATATACACAGTTTTGCACACAAATCATACAACTGAATTTCATTGACCATGAATGTGACCTACTGACTTTCCTAATATTTTATCATCAGTTTGACATTTGAAACATGTAGCTCATATTACTTAGGTGAGCAATCCAGGGTCATCATGACCCTCTTGTTTATTCATGAATAGAGGGATTTTGATGTAACTTGGCACAAATGTTCAACAATATGAGACAAAGTGTCCCTTAAGAGGCCAAAGGTCAGATACAAGAATGACTTTGTCCAGAGCATTCTTCTTCATGCATGGAGGGATTTTGATGTAACTTGACACGATTGTTCACCATCATGAGACAGGGTGTCATGTGCAAGAACCAGGTCCCTAGTTTAGAATTACTTCCGTTCGTTGTTACTATAATTAGGCTTATATTGTAACTTTTTTATTACTGGCCATAGGAAAAGATTGAGACCACTTTTCTTTAGTACAACATGCATGTTACATCCAATTTTTAGGTGTATTTTGACCTATTGATACCTGGTAAGGATTTCTGTGTGGACTTAGAACTTTCTTTTTTTAGATTAACTTACTTCCCTTTGTAACGTTACTATAAATAAGTTATATTGTAACTGTATGGAAAAACCAAGACCACTTTTCTATGTCACAACATAGATGGGTTCTTTTTTTTCAATTTTAGGTGTATTTTAAGGTGTATCTTCCTGGTGAGGAGTTTTTTGTGGATTTAGAAAAACAAAATATAGAATTTCTTGGGGACATACTTTCCTTTGTTGTCCCCCGCCGATGAAATCGGGAGAGGGGTATTGAAATGGCGTTGTCCATCCGTCAGCAACCATATCTCAGTAACTAGCTGGTAGAATTTCATGAAACTTGAAATAAACATGAACCAACATACTGCGATGAAGCCCATCAAGTTTATTTTTTGATTGGTCAATTTTCCTTAGAGTTTTTGTCCTTGATTTAATGAAAAATGCCCAAAAATGTCCGTCCACAGTCATTTCTCAGTAACTAATCGTGTAGAATTCCATAAAACTTGAAATAAACATGCACCAACATACTGCGATTATGCCCGTCAAGTTTTTTTTTTTATTGGTCAATTTCTCTTAGAGTTATTGTCCTTGATTTAATGAAAAATCCACGTCTGCAGCAATTTCTCAGTAACAAGCAAGTAGAATTTCATGAAACTTGAAATAAATATGAACCAACATACTTTGATGATGCCTGTCATTTTTTTTTTTAATTGGTCAATTTTCCATAGAGTTATTGCCCTTTAATTGTTTAAAAATGTACAGAATTGTACATAACAAACCAACCAATTGGTAGAATTTCATTAAACGTCTTTCATTCTTTTCCATGAACATAAATTTTATTATAAACATGTGAAAGTGTGTACAATGGTCACCACCTTGCTTTGGTCACCCTCCCCCCCCCCTCCTTTTTTTTTTTTTTTTCAAACATTCCATGAATATTTATCAACATGCAAAGTTGTACCATTCCCCCATCTCACTCCTCCACCCAGTCATGCCCACCACCCAAAGCGCATGCATCACCTGCCTGCCACCCCCCCCCCCCCCCCCCCCCCCCCCCCTTTTAGCTCACATGTCACAAAGTGACAGTATGAGCGTTTGTGATCGCGCAGCGTCCGTCGTCCATCCGTAAACTTTTGCTTGTGACCACTCTAGAGGTCACATTTTTCATGGGATCTTTATGAAAGTTGGTCAGAATGTTCATCTTGATGATATCTAGATCTTTATGAAAGTTGGTCAGAATGTTCATCTTGATGATATCTAGGTCAAGTTCGAAACTGGGTCAGCTGCGGTCAAAAACTAGGTCAGTAGGTCTAAAAATAGAAAAACCTTGTGACCTCTCTAGAGGCCATATTTTTCAATGGATCTTCATGAAAGTTAGTCAGAATGTTCATCTTGATGATATCTAGGTCAAGTTTGAAACTGGGTCACCTGCCATCAAAAACTAGGTCAGTAGATCAAATAATAGAAAAACCTTGTGACCTCTCTAGAGGCCATCTTTTTCATGGGATCTGTATGAAAGTTGGTCCGAATGTTCATCTTGATGATATCTAGATCAAGTTCGAAACTGGATCACATGCTGTCCAAAACTAGGTCAGTAGGTCTAAAAATATAAAAACCTTGTGACCTCTCTAGAGGCCATATTTTCAATGGATCTTCATAAAAATTGGTCAGAATGTTCATCTAGATGATATCTAGGTCAGGTTCGAAGCTGGGTCAGGTGTGGTCCAAAACTAGGTCATTAGGTCTCAAAATAGAAAAACCTTGTGACTTCCCAAGAGGCCATATTTTTCAATGGATCTTCATGAAAATTGGTCAGAATGTTCATCTTGATGATATCTAGGCCATGTTTGAAAGTGGGTCACGTGTTTTCAAAAACTAGGTCAGTAGGTCTAAAATTAGAAAATCCTTGTGACCTCTCTAGAGGCCATATTTTTCAATGGATCTTCATGAAAATTGGTCAGAATGTTCATCTTGATGATATCTAGGCCATGTTCGAAAGTGGGTCACGTGCGGTCAAAAACTAGGTCAGTAGGTCTAGAAATAGAAAAACCTTGTGACCTCCCTAGAGGCCATATTTTTAAATGAATTTTCATGAAAATTAGAATGTTCATCTTGATGATATCTAGGTCAAGTTCGAAACTGGGTCACGTGCTTTCAAAAACTAGGTCAGTAGGTCTAAAATAGAAAAACTTGTGACCTCCTAGAGGCCATATTTTTAAGGGAATTTCATGAAAATTCAGAATGTTCACTTGATGATATCTAGGTCAAGTTCGAAACTGGGTCACGTGCGTCCAAAACTATGTCATAGGTCTAAAAATAGAAAAACTTGTGACCTCTCTAGAGGCCATATTTTTCATGGATCTTCATGAAATTGGCGAATGTTAATTGATGATACTAGGTCAAGTTCGAAACTGGGTCACTGCAGTCAAAAACTATGTCATTAGGTCTAAAAATAGAAAAACCTTGTGACCTCTCTAGAGGCCATATTTTTCATGGATCTTCATGAAAATTGGTGGAATGTTAACTTGATATATCTAGGTCAAGTTGAAACTGGGTCAAGTGCATTCAAAAACTAGGTCATTAGGTCAAAATAGAAAAACCTTGTGACCTCTCTAGAGGCCATATTTTCAATGGATCTTCATGAAACTTGGTCGAGAATGTTATCTTGATAATTCTAGGTCAAGTTAAAACTGGGTCAATGCCTTCAAATACTAGGTCATATGTCAATAATAGAAACAAACGTTGACTCTTCAACGGCATTTTGGCATGGGATTTCAGACACATTTTTGATTTTTTTCTTATTTAGGCTCAATTCGAAAATGGGTCACCTACCTCAATACTGGGGTTTACGCAGTCAACAAATAGTAAAAGCGTCATCACCAGTTCAAATGGTCATGTTTGAAGTAGCTTCATGAATTGGCATCTTTTTTTAATTTAATCAACCCAGTCTGAAAAAGTAGGAGCTACTCTACCAAGCCTTTGCGGTGAATATGGCGCTTTTACGGAGCTTTAGAATAAATGTTAAAGTTTGCTACCACCCCAAACATTTTCAAAGTCCATTGAGATATTGCTTTCATATTTTGCATACTTCTTTACCATCATACGACCTCAGTCTGTAAAAAGTAGGAGGCAACTCTATCAAGCATTTGACTGAATTATGGCCCCTTTCACTTAGAATAAATGTTAAGTTTGCGTACCACCCAAAATTTTCAAAGTCCATTGAGATATTGCTTTCATATTTGCATACTTTTTACCATCAAGACCTAGTCTGTAAAAAGGAGGAGGCAACTCTATCAAGCATTTTGACAGAATTATGGCCCCTTTTCGACTTAGAATAAATGTTAAAATTTGTGTACCACCCCAAATACTTTCAAAGTTCATTGAGATATTGCTTTCATATTTTGCATACTTGTTAACCATCATGACCCCAGTCTGTAAAAAGTAGGAGGCAACTCTATCAAGCATTTTGATTGAATTATGGCCCCTTTTCGACTTAGAATAAAGGGTAAAGTTTGCGTACCACCCCAAACATTTTCAAAGTCCATTGAGATATTGCTTTCATATTTTGCATACTTGTTTACCATCATGATCCCAGTCTGTAAAAAGGAGGAGGCAACTCTATCAAGCATTTTGACTGGATTATGGCCCCTTTTCAACTTAGAATAAATGTTAAAGTTTGTGTACCACCCCAAATATTTTCAAAGTCCATTGAGATATTGCTTTCATATTTTGCATACTTGTTTACCATCATGACCTCAGTCTGTAAAAAGGAGGAGGCAACTCTATCAAGCATTTTGACTGAATTATGGCCCCTTTCGACTTAGAATAAATGTTAAAGTTTGTGTACCACCCCAAATATTTTCAAAGTCCATTGAGATATTGCTTTCATATTTTGCATACTTGTTTACCATCATGACCTCAGTCTGTAAAAAGGAGGAGGCAACTCTATCAAGCATTTTGACAGAATTATGGCCCCTTTTCGACTTAGAATAAATGTTAAAATTTGTGTACCACCCCAAATACTTTCAAAGTTCATTGAGATATTGCTTTCATATTTTGCATACTTGTTAACCATCATGACCCCAGTCTGTAAAAAGTAGGAGGCAACTCTATCAAGCATTTTGATTGAATTATGGCCCCTTTTCGACTTAGAATAAAGGGTAAAGTTTGCGTACCACCCCAAACATTTTCAAAGTCCATTGAGATATTGCTTTCATATTTTGCATACTTGTTTACCATCATGATCCCAGTCTGTAAAAAGGAGGAGGCAACTCTATCAAGCATTTTGACTGAATTATGGCCCCTTTTCAACTTAGAATAAATGTTAAAGTTTGTGTACCACCCCAAATATTTTCAAAGTCCATTGAGATATTGCTTTCATATTTTGCATACTTGTTTACCATCATGACCTCAGTCTGTAAAAAGGAGGAGGCAACTCTATCAAGCATTTTGACTGAATTATGGCCCCTTTCGACTTAGAATAAATGTTAAAGTTTGTGTACCACCCCAAATATTTTCAAAGTCCATTGAGATATTGCTTTCATATTTTGCATACTTGTTTACCATCATGACCTCAGTCTGTAAAAAGGAGGAGGCAACTCTATCAAGCATTTTGACTGAATTATGGCCCCTTTCGACTTAGAATAAATGTTAAAGTTTGTGTACCACCCCAAATATTTGCAAAGTCCATTGAGATATTGCTTTCATATTTTGCATACTTGTTTACCATCATGACCCCAGTCTGTAAAAAGGAGGAGGCAACTCTGTCAAGCATTTTGACTGAATTATGGCCCCTTTTCGACTTAGAATATGCTTATTGTAATGTTAAAGTTTTACACATTGCTTATATTTTACTATCAAGCACTGAGAATAGTTGAGCGCGCTGTCCACTGACAGCTCTTGTTTTTTTTTTCATTTTTCCATCAGTATTTATAATCAACATATGATGTTTTGTACTCTCACCCAGTCACCCCCGATGCCCCCCCCCCCACACACACACACACCAAAAAATAGCATTCATTTGCTGTTAAATTGATTTTGACTATTGAGATTATTTGCCTCTTATTAACATCCATAACTTTTTGCTGGATATACTGTTTTGCCGTTTCTCAACACAAACCCTTTCGGCGGGGGATACCAATTCATGCTTGTTGCTACTATAAATAGCTTATTATACCCCCCCCCCCCCCCCCCCACAAGCTTTTTACAACCATAACATGGCCCTTAAAGACCGTTGTTGTGAAAAATTTTAATATCATGACCCTTTGGAAGCATAGAACACAACAAAGCAAAATGATCGACAGACAGTCTGTTCATGAGCTGTAATGAAATGTTCTTAAGCAATGTTCTGTTATAGTAAAATTGAATGGATTGTTTATTTAAAATCTGAATCTTGACGAAATGTCTGAAAAATAAGAACTGCACACAATTTGAGGCAGCAGTGTTACAAGAACCATGTGGTATATTTGCTCTCTTTTCTTTAAACTATTACCTGAAATGCTGTCTGAATGTATACTTAAAAAAGTATGAGTACTTCAGAAGAAAAATGTCTGAATAATCATTAAATTTTGTCCAGTTCATCAAATATTTAGACTTTATTTAGATTCTGGTTACAGATTCGGACTGATTCAGACATTTTACTGATTTTTTTAGCTCATCTGATTTTTTGAAAAAAAAAGATGAGTAACTGTTACTGTCATCACTTGATCGGCGTCGGCGTTGCCTGATTAAGTTTTATGTTTAGGTCAGCTTTTTTCCTAAACTATCAAAGGTATTGCTTTGAAACTTGCAACACTTGTTTACCATAAATAGCTGACCCTGTACAGCAAGAAACATAACTCCATCCTGCTTTTTGCAAGAATTATGGCCCCTTTTGGACTTAGAAAATATCAAATTTATTGGTTAAGTTTTATGTTTAGGTCAGCTTTTCTCCTAAACTATCAAAGGTATTGCTTTGAAACTTGCAACACTTGTTTACCATAAATAGCTGACCCTGTACAGCAAGAAACATAACTCCATCCTGCTTTTTGCAAGAATTATGGCCCCTTTTGGACTTAGAAAATATCAAATTTATTGGTTAAGTTTTATGTTTAGGTAAACTTTTCTCCTAAACTATCAAAGCTATTGCTTTGAAACTTGCAACAGTTGTTCACCGTCATAAGCTGACCCTGTACATTAAGAAATATAACTCTGTCCTGCTTTTTGTAAGAATTGTTGCCCCTTTTGGACTTAGAAAATCAGTTTTCTTGGTTAAGTTTTATGTTTAGGTCATCTTTTCTCATTTACAATCAAAGCTATTGCTTTAAAACTTTCAACACTTGTTCACCATCATAAGCTGACCCTGTACAGCAAGAAACATAACTCTATCCTGCTTTTTGCAAGAATTATGGCCCCTTTTGGACTTGGAAAATATCAGATTTCTTGGTTAAGTTTTATGTTTAGGTAAACTTTCCTCCTGAACTATCTAAGCTATTGCTTTGAAACTTGCAACAGTTGTTCACCATCATAAGCTGACTCTTTACATCAAGAAACATAACTCCATCCTGCTTTTTTGCAAGAATTCTGGCCCTTTTTGGACTTAGAAAATCATGGGTAGGACAATTTTTCTATTATACAAAAAAATCAGATGAGCGTCAGCACCCGCAAGGCGGTGCTCTTGTTTTTCTGAACTGTTGTCTAAACATTTACTGAAAATATCTGAATGTGTGAAAAACGAAATGTAGCAAAATGCCCCACATTAACATGCAATCAACATTTCCACCCACTGATATTATTTAGGTAATTGTTTGAAATGTCACATTCACTGCATTCAGTCTTATTAACCTTTAGCCTGCTGGCAGCAAGTGATTTTGCCTTCAGCCGACCAGTGCAGAACAATATCAGCCTGCACGTCCATGCAGTCTGATCTTGGTCTGCACAGGTTGCTATTCAGACAGTAAATTTTCAGTGAACACCCCTTTGAATAGAGATAGACCCTTAAATTTTCAACAATAGAAATACATTAAATAATGTCTAGAAATTGATTTCTAAATCCTTGAAATAACAGATTTTTTACAAATGTGAAATTTGTGATAGTTACGTTAGTATCAATAACAGAAGTTTTAATATTTAATTTAAAGATGTGATCTGCAAAGAATGATAACTCTTGCCTTAGGCCAGTACTTCTAAGCAGAGATATCTATTAGTTTATTTCCCTTGCAATTACAAAATTGAGTGGAAAATGAAAACGGTTTAAGAGTCAATATCATATCTTTTTGCACAACAAAAACATTTAGGGTATTCATATAAGTTTGATTTATGCTTTAAAGCCTGCTTCATATGATTTTGTCAGCTTACTTAATATGGTAAAAATTCAACTTTTAATAAGCTGATAATAAAATGAAATACCAGTAAGTATTTTATTCTGAAGATAATACAGTTTTTCTTGTATCAAATGTCACAATAGAAGCTCAATACAGAACAGGTAGGATTAGCAAAGGTGCTATTATATTGATCTGTATTTCCTATACCTACTTTGAATCATAAGTGGTACTGCCCAAACTGTATGATGGACCATTTAGCAGGGTAAAAGTTAAATTATGTCTCCACCAGGAGACATATTGTTTCTGCCCTGTCCGTCCGTCCGTCCGTACGTCACGCTTCATTTCCGAGCAATAACTGGAGAACCATTTGACCTAGAACCTTCAAACTTCATAGGGTTGTAGGGCTGCTAGAGTAGACGACCCCTATTGTTTTTGGGGTCACTCCGTCAAAGGTCAAGATCACAGGGGCCTGAACATTGAAAATCATTTCCGATCAATAACTAGAGAACCACTTGACCCAGAATGTTGAAACTTCATAGGATGAATGGTCATGAAGAGTAGATGACCCCTATTGATTTTGGGGTTACTCCGTCAAAGCTCAAGGTCACAGGGGCCTGAACATTGAAAACCATTTCCGATCAATAACTAGAGAACCACTTGACCCAGAATGTTGAAACTTCATAGGATGATTGATCATGAAGAGTAGATGACCCCTATTGATTTTGGGGTCACTCCGTCAAATGTCAAGGTCACAGGGGCCTGAACATTGAAAACCATTTCCGATCAATAACTAGAGAACCACTTGACCCAGAATGTTGAAACTTCATAGGATTATTGATCATGAAGAGTAGATGACCCCTATTGATTTTGGGGTCACTCCGTCAAATGTCAAGGTCACAGGGGCCTGAACATTGAAAACCATTTCCGATCAATAACTAGAGAACCACTTGACCCAGAATGTTGAAACTTCATAGGATTATTGGTCTTGAAGAGTAGATGACCCCTATTGATTTTTGGGTCACTCCGTCAAAGCTCAAGGTCACAGGGGCCTGAACATTGAAAACCATTTCCAATCAATAACTAGAGAACCACCTGACCCAGAATGTTGAAACTTGATAGGATGATTGGTCATAAAGAGTAGATGACCCTTATTGATTATGGGATCACTCCCACTCCGTCAAAGGTCAAGGTCACAGGGGCCTGAACATTGAAAACCATTTCCGATCAATAACTAGAGAACCACTTGACCCAGAATGTTGAAACTTCATAGGATGATTGTACATGCAAAGTAGATGACCCCTATTGATTTTGGGGTCACTCCATTAAAGGTCAAGGTCACAGGGGCCTGAACATTGAAAACCATTTCCGGTCAGTAACTTGAGAACCACTTGACCCAGAATGTTGAAACTTCATAGGATGATTGGTCATAAAGAGTAGATGACCCCTAACGATTTTGGGGTCACTCTGTGAAAGGTCAAGGTCACAGGGGCCTGGACATTGAAAACCATTTCCGGTCAGTAACTTGAGAACCACTTGACGCAGAATGATGAAACTTCGTAGGATGATTGGTCATGCAGAGTAGATGAACCCTAACGATTTTAGGGTCACTCTGTTAAAGGTCAAGGCCACAGGGGCCTGAACATGGAAAACCATTTCCAATCAATAACTTGAGAACCACTCGACCCAGAATGTTGAAACTTCATAGGATGATTGTTCATGCAGAGTAAATGACCCTTATTGTTTTTGGGGTCACTCCGTTAAGGTCAAGGTCACAGGGGCCTGAACATTGATAATCAGTTCCGATCAATAATTTGAGAACCACTTGACCCAGAATGTTGAAACTTCATAGAATGATTGAACATGCAGAGTAGATGACCCCTATTGATTTTGGGGTCAGTCTATTAAAGGTCAAGGTCACAGTGGCCTGTTTATGTAAAATCATTTTTTGGAAATAACTTGAGAACCACTTGACCTACAATGTTGAAACTTAATAGGATGATTGGACATGCAGAGTAGATGACCCCTATTTATTTTGAGGTCACTTGATCAAAGGTCAAGGTCACAGGAGCCTGAACAGTGACTTGAGAACCACTAGGCCACGAGTGTTGAAATTTAGCGGGATAACTGGACATGCCAAGTAGATGATCCCTATTGCAGCCAACCATCAGTGTCTCTTTGACTTTCGCTCCTGACCCCTATTGACTTCTTGCCTATAGCACTTTGCATTTGGGGAGACATGCGCTTTTTTACAAAAGCATTTTCTAGTTTAAATCAATCATGCCAAAAGTAGATTATTATCCTCCAAGATTGTCCTGGAGGGATGTTGTTTTCGTGTTGTCCGTGTGGATGCTCGGACATGCGTCAGTCCATCCAAAATTGAAAATGCTTATAATTCAATTCAGTATTTATGCTAGAAATCACCAAACTAATTATTAGTTGGCTTATGACCTTTGCTCACATTTAGTATTGTCCCCCTTGACCCAGTATTGAACGTTTGTCAGTTTAAAAACCGGGTCAGAATTTTGAAAGAAATCAGCTGGTATACCACAGTGTTAAGAAATGAGCATAATGACCATTTGTCAGTTTAAAAACTGGGTCGGAATATTTAAAGAAATCAGCTGGTCAAAATGCATCAAAGAGAAAGCAGAGCTTTTCCCTTGATTTGTTTGAAAAAGAAATGAAAATGCTTATAATTAAAAAAGTTTCAGCTCGAATCACCAAACCCCATATAATTATTTATTAGCATTTTGCTTACATCTTGTGTTTTCCCCCTTGATTTGGTAAAAAAGAAAATTGAAAATGCTTGTAATTCAAGAAGTATTTCATCTAGAATCACCAAACCTCAAACAGTTGTTAATTAGCACTTGACCACTGCACATGACCTCTGCTTCCATTTTGTGTTATCCCCCTTTACCTAGTAAAAGCAAAGTTTTCACCCTTTGATTTGATAGATTTTTGACTGTGTTTACCGTTTACGTAACCTATTGATGGATCATTAAGTATTTTTACACAATTACGCTGATCACTGTTTGGTGGTGGTGCATGGATCATTTCTTTAACTAAGGTTATTGCCCTTAAATTATTTTGCAATCGATAAATTTCCAGACAAAAAAGTTATCCATTGATGGATCTTCATGATATTTAAAGCAGATGCAGATTACTACAGGGCAGTGATGCATGTGTTATTATTGTCCTTTGTTTTAAAATTTATTGATTCCAACAAAACAATTTTAAGTATGCCATTGATGGATCTTCATGAAACTTAATATAGATATAGATAATTGTAGGGCAGTCTCAGGTTTTACTTTTGAATTTTTGTAAAATAAATGGGAACCAACAAACCGTTGCACAGTCCTTTTGTACATAACTTGTGTATAATTATCTAGAAATTATATATCTTTCAAACTATAGTCCCTTCATTCACAAAACATCTTAGTCGGCGGGGAACATAAATTCACTGAATTTGCTTGTTTAATTGTGCAATGGTGACAGAATGATTTTGTGAAATAACAGAAATTTGTGCCCCCACCACTCAGTGGAGGGGGCTGCATTAGATTTGGCCTTGTCTGTGCGTCCATCCGTCTGAAAAAAAGTTTGTGACGCACCTAGGTCAAAAAGTACTTGATATAAATTGATGAAACCTTGCATGAGTCTTTATCGTGATATGATCTTACACACCTATTTTTCATCTGATTATGCATGCTATTTCCAGAGTTATGGCCCCTGAAATAGTCAAAAATGCACATTTTCACCTTGTGACAAGCCTAGCTCAAAAAGTATTTCATATAAATTGACGAAACCTTACATGAGTCTTTATTATGATATGAACTTATGCACCTATTTTTCATTGGCTCTACGCGCCCCTGCCCCCCTCCCACACACACATTTATAAAGTTATGGCCTCTGAAAGAGTCAAAAATGCACATTTTCACCTAATGACGTGCCTAGTATTTGATGTACTTGCTTGAGTCTTTATCATGATGTGACCTCGCATGCTTGGCATTCTTATTGAGATTTTAGTGCTATTTACAGAGTTACAGCCCTTGAAATAGCCAAAATAGTGGATTTTTTGTTTGTGATGTGAATAGCTCAAGAAGTATATATGGCCTAGAATAATGAATCCTTTATATAAAATGTTTGTTGAGGATAATACCCCCTTAAGACTGCAAACATTTAAATTATTGCCCCTTATTTGTGACATATGTACTAGTGGGGGCACATTCTGTGTTCTACAGGCACAGTCTACTTATTATTAATTAATAATTATTTGATATAGTCATCTCCTGTTTACAGACATGTTGTTTCTGCTATAGATCAGTGGATTTCAGTGTCTACATTATTCTGAACTTCAATCTGAGATAACAGAAAATAAGCAGACACTTGTCAGAACACTGAAATGTCCAGATATCATTGTGGAATAATAAAAAAGTACTGATATCCAAGTCTTTTTACAGTTTCGGCTGAATTTGATAATGAAAGTTTATTGTCATTTACATAAAGATGGCATGTTTAAGTTAAATGCTACATTAATAGATATTTTCAAGTGACTATTCAGTATTGATAGTCTGTTTCTATTGGAACTTAATCTTGAAGTTCTGTAAATACAGGTGAAACTTGATATCTCGAACTTGCGTATCTCAAAGTTCTGGATATCTTGAAGAGATTTTCAAGTCCCGTTTTGAAAACATGACATTTTTTTTTGTGCACAAAATATCATTTTAAGTCGAATTTCGATCATTTGAAGTAACTGCAGCTGAGGCTTTGCTGCTTTGAAATTAGAGGTATGCAGTTTCGACTATTTGCTATCAAAGATTCAATCTCAGACACAGCTGCAACCTAAAATGTTTTGTGAACAATGGGCCAGTCAGTTTTATAAAACTGAAATGTTGACTCTGAAAATTGCAAAATAGATAAATATAATATCCTCAAAACACATAGTTTTCTGATTTCAGGAGGTCCCAAACCTGTCATTCGGATGCTTCCTGTCAGCGGCCACTTACACTGATGAGGAGTACAGTGTTACAGAACAGCTGTTCAAGACTAATACACAAATATCAGAACCTGGATGAGGATTTCCTCAGAATGTTAGTAAATAAACTTTTTCATTCATCACATCCAAATACAGAGAAGAAGTAATTAAGTACTCTTCCACTCATCCATTTATATTGAATAATTTACTGCCTGCATGCTAGCTCAGTAGGGAGAGCACAGGTCTAGTAGTGACAATCGTGGGGTCGTGTGTTCGATCCATGGGTGAGGTGTATGTACTTATTGACGATTTGATAAAAAGACAATTTTGTCTGAAATCATTTGTCCTCCACCTCTGATTCATGTGGAAAAGTTGGCGCAGAACAGGTTTATACTGGTACAGAAACCAGGAACACTTAGGTTAGGTTAACTGCCTGCTGTTACATATTAACTGAAATACTGTTGAAAAACGGCGTCAAGCCCAAAACACACAAACATACAAAATGATTTAAATGTACTCTACATTCTAGCATAAAACTGTTTCTTTGGTTATTATGCCCCCCTTCGAAGAAGGAGGGGTATATTGTTTTGCAGATGGTCGGTCGGTCTGTATGTAGACCAATCCGTTTCCGAATGATAACTCAAGAACGCTGGGGCCTAGGATCATGGAAGTTGATAGGAAGGTTGGTCATCACCTGCAGATGACCCCTATTGATTTTGAGATCTGTATGTCAAAGGTCAAGGTCACAGTGACCCTGAACAATTAAAGGGTTTCCGGATGATAACTCAAGAACGCTTGGGCCTAGGATCATGAAAGTTGATAGGGAGGTTGGTCATGACCAGCAGATGACCCCTATTGATTTTGAGGTCAGTATGTCAAAGTTCAAGGTCACAGTGACCCAGAACAGTTAAACGGTTTCCGGATGATAACTCAAGATTGCTTGGACATAGGATCATGAAAGTTGATAGGAGGTTGGTCATGACCAGCAGATGACCCCTATTGATTTTGAGGTCAGTAGGTCAAGGTCACAGTGACCAGGAACAGTAAAACGGTTTCCGGGCGATAACTCAAGAACGCTTGGGCCTAGGATCAGGAAAATTGATAGGGAGATTTATCATGACCAGCAGATGACCCCTATTAATTTTGAGGTCATTATGTCTCCCACCACGTAGTGGTATGGGAGACATATTGATTTACTCCAGTCTGTGTGTGTGTGTGTGTCTGTCACAAAGTTTGTCTGCATTCTGTCGAACATTTCTCATCCGATTTTCACCAAACTTGAACAAAATGTGTTTGACCATTAGACCTTGGCCAAGTTCGATAACTAGCCAAATCGGTCCAGGCGTCTTGGAGTTATGGCCCTTGAATTACCAAAAATCGGTCTTTTTACTCTTGTCTGCACTCTAATTCGAATATTTCTCATCCAATCTTCACCAAACTTAAACAAGATTTGTTTAACTATGGGACCTCAGCCAAGTTCGATAACTAGCCAAATCGGTCCAGGCATTTTGGAGTTACGGCCCTTGAATTATCGAAAAATTGGCCTTTTTACTCATGTCCGCACTCTTAATCAAACATTTCTCATCCGATCTTCACCAAACTTGAACAAAATGTGTTTGACCATGAGACCTAGGCCAAGTTTGATAACTAGCCAAATCGGTCCAGGCATTTTGGAGTTACGGCCCTTGAATTACCAAAAAAATCCGTCTGTTTACTCTTGTCCGCTCTCTAAGTCGAACATTTCTCATCCGATCTTCACCAAACTTGAACAAAATGTGTTTGGCTATAAGACCCCAAGTTCAGTAAATAGTCAAAATTTGTCCAGGCACTTTTGATTTATGGCCCTTGAATTACTGATTGGATCCACTCATCCAGACCATCTAATTGGATTCACTCGTCTAAAACATCTAGAGAAACTAACATTTTTCAGAGGGGCAGTTGTGGGAGACATGCGCTTTTCTCAAAAGCATCTCTAGTTTGGTCAAAGTTCAAGGTCAGATTGGCCAGGAACAGTTAAACGGTTTTTGAAGATACTTGAGAACGCTTAAGCCAAGGGTCATGAAAGATGATAGAGAGGTTCATCATGACCAGCAGATGACCCCTATTGATTTTAAGGTCAGTAGGTCAAAGGTCAAGGTTACAGTGACCCTGAACATTTAAACCGTTTCCAGAAAATAACTTGAGAATGCTTGGGCCTAGGATCATGAAACATGATAGGGAGGTTGGTCATGACCTGTAAATGGCCCCTATAGATTTTGAGGTCTGTAGGCTAAAGGTCAAGGTCACATTGACCTGGAACAGTTAAACTCTTTCCGGATGATACCTTGAGAACGCTTGGGCCTAGGATCACTAAACTTAATAGGGAGATTGATCATGATCAGCAGATGACCCCTGTTGATTTTGAGGTCAATAGGTCAAAGGTTAATGTCACACTGAACCAGAACAGTAGAATTTTTGTTTACAGTGAGCAAATAATTTCTGTTCCTTGTGCAATTACTGAATGCGTCAAGGGGGGCATTTCGTGTTCGACGAGCTCTTGTTTCATTGAATGTTTGACCAGGAGAGTAAACTTGATTTAACAGAGACATGCTGTCAATAAATCTTTTTACATGTCTATGTTACCTGGCCAAGTGTAAAAGTATTATGGCCAAAAAAGGTTAATTCAGAATGAAATGATGTCTACTTGATAAAACAACGGTGACATTCCCACATAATTCTTGGACAAAAAATGATATTTATCAAGACATAATACAGCCTAAACATTGATTTGTCATTGAATATATATCACTGTTTAAAATATATCAGAGATGAAGGAATTACAACACTAAGGTGCAACATAGGTGACATAAAAATATGCATCTGAATGATGATAAATGAATTTATTCATTGGAAAATCACTGATTGAGATAAATTTCTTCTATTCAAACACAGTATCAGACTATCAGTAACTGTTATTTACATCCGCCAAATATTTAAATGTTTTGTGTGGTTTTTGTCGGGCCCGCATGTGGTGAGCTTGACTTACTTGTCACTTTTGGTGGGTCGGTGTATGTGCGTCCGTCTGTTTGTGTGTGCATCCGTCTGATTTTGTTTGGACCATAACTTTGTCATGCATGGACTAACCTTGTTTATGTTTGGCATGAATGTTTACCTCAATGAGAAGGAATGTCATGTGCAAACCTCATGTTCCTATCTCAAAGGTCAAGGTCACAGTTGGAGGTCAAAGGTCCAATTAAAGTTTTCCAGAGCATTTCTTCTTCATGCATGGTACGATTTTGATGTAATTTGGCATGAATGTTCACCATTTTGAGACGGAGTGTCATGTGCAAGGACCAGGTCCCTAGGTCTAAAGTCAAGGTCATACTTAGACAGCTGGTGGGCTCGACATTCTGCACATGGGCATAGTTACTTGTCTATTTAAGCATTTCACGTTGACATTTAGAGCTATTAGGTAATTATTTTGATGAACAAACTGTGACTTTGTAGCATAACAAAATACATTGTTTAATAGGGAAATATATAGGGCCATTCTATTCTAGAATGGACCTTGTATTGTCTATTTTGGGAGGATTTATTACTACGTGTTATACTAGATTAAAATTAAAGGCTCATAATGCCTTTGTTTAAAATATTTGTGCAACATTTTCCATTGTGAACATAAAATATGCAAATGTCTTGTTAAAGCTTATTTGTGATAATTGTTTTCTCTAATATTATTTTGTCAAAGACTTGAATATTGATGAGCATAATGGAAAGTTTTATTGAACCTGTTGATTTTTTATTACCTCCCTGTATGGCTCAAATTGTAAAAGTTCATGAACAGTATTATAAATTAGCACTTTTCTAACGATATATTATGCCTAACATTCTATTTGAATAGCTGTTTCATCTGTTTTTAACATAGAATTTAAATAAAACCATACAGACCTTTAATGGATGCTTGGTCCGTGTTATAACATTTGAAGAATCCCTTTTGAAATATTTGTTGACTTGTCAAACCTGACTCAGTACCGAGCAATCAGTCATAATTCTGCATATGTTTTAACACAGAGAAAACAGGCATAATCACTTCAGTAATTCATAACCTTAAAATAACTGAATGCTCTGCAAGGCATTAAATCGTAAGAAAATATGACAGACCAGTGAAATAATTGCTTCTTATTACATACTCAATTATAAACTCTGTTGAGTACAACGGAGCCTGAAACATCATTATTCCTCCCACATAGTGGTGTGGGAGACATATTGATTTACTCCTGTCTGTGTGTGTGTCCATGTGTGTGTGTCTGTCTGTCACAAATCTTGTCCGCACTCTAAGTCAAACAGTTCTCATCCAATCTTCACCAAACTTGAACAAAATGTGTTTGACAATAAGTCCTCAGCCAAGTTAGATAACTAGCTAAATCGGCCCTGAGGCATTTTGGAATTATGGTCCTTGAATTACCAAAAATTGCTTTGTACACTGATGTCAGTCGAACAGTTCTCATCAGATCTTCACCAGACTTGAACAAAATGTGTTTGCAATTAAGTCCTCAGTCAAGTTCGATAACTAGCCAAATCCTGGGCACTTCGGAATTATGGCCCTTGAATTACTGAAAGTTGGTCTGTACACTGATGCCAGTGATACATGTATTGGTGCATGGTTGACTCAGATACATAATGGAGAAGAAACGCCAGTCTTTTATGATTAGGCAGTTGTTGGAGACATGCACTTTTCTCAAAAGCAGTTTTTTTTCCATACTGATGTTCAAATTTCATATCAGGTGCGTGATGTCATTGTATACAATGTTTAAAATGCAGACTACCTAGATCCTTCATGACACTCTCCAAATACTCAGTTGTTCGTGATTTTCTTTCCCAGCATGCAGCTCTAATGTTTGACACTTTGACAAAGTAATTGTGAAGTACAAAATAGGGACTTCAGCGTGTTAAACCATGTTACACTTTAAGTCTACTTTGTTTAATATGAAGACAAATGTTTTACAGATAAATATAAAAATTAAAATCTTCAAAATTTCAGGTATTTAGAGAATTACAAGGGATCAGATCGGACAGATTAACATACCTGACCAGGCCAGAAGGAACAAATGGCATGAAGCAGGCGTGAATTTGTCAGCACATTTGTCACACAACTTTGATTCAGGCAGACAGCTGGGAAGAGGCAGAACGAGGCTACTCAGATGGGTGCTCTAAAGTTTAGAAAATTTCAGGTATAAATTATATCACTAGTTATTAACTTGTCTGATTTTTGAAAAAAATCTACGAGGTATTGTCACTTGTTCGTCGGCATCGTTTGTTAAAATTTTTGTTTAGGTCCACCTTTTCTCAAAAATTGTAGGAGCTACAGCTTTGAAACTTTGCACACTTGTTTATCATCATTAGGGAACTGTGTAGGCCAAGAACCTTAACTCTGAGCTGCATTTTTTCAGAATTATGGCCCTTTTTGTTATTGTCATCACTTGGTCAGCATCGGCGTTGCCTGGTTAAGTTTTATGTTTAGGTCAGCTTTTCTCCTAAACTATCAAAAGTATTGCTTTGAATCAGCTTGAACGTGAGCGTGAGCATCACACAAATGTTAAAGTTTGCGTACCACCCCAAATATTTTCAAAGTCCATTGAGATATTACTTTGATGTTTTGCATACTTATTTTGCATACTTGTTCACCATCATGACCCCAGTCTGTAAAAAGGAGGCGGCAACTCTATCAAGCATTTTGACTGAATTATTGCCCCTTTTCAACTTAGAATATGCTTATTGTAATGTTAAAGTTTGCGTACCACCCCAAATTTTTTCAAAGTCCATTGAGATATTGCTTTCATATTTTGCATACTTGTTTACAATCATGACCCCAGTCTGTAAAAAGGAGGAGGCAACTCTATCAAGCATTTTGACTGAATTATGGCCCCTTTTCGACTAAGAATATGCTAATAGTAATGTTAAAGTTTTACTCATAGCTTATATTACGCTATCAAGCACTGAGAATAGTCGAGCACGCTGTCCACTGACAGCTCTTGTTACACTTTCTCTTTTTTTCGTCTTATCTCTGTAATTACATGATGGATTTCACTCAAACTTGAAATAGTTATTCCTCATCATCACCCACATCATCTGACATAAGGGCCATAACTGTGGCACCAATATTTCCTGATTTATCCCCCCATTTCATATGATTTTCAGGTTAAAGGTTTGATGCACTTTCACTTTTTAGCTCACCTGAGCACAAAGTGCTCAGGGTGAAGTATTGTGATCGCTCACCGTCCGGCGTCCGCGTCCGGCGTCCGTCCACACTTTCCTTTAAACAACATCTCCTCCTAAATCAACAGGCCAATTTTGATGAAACTTCACAGGGATGTTCCTTGGATGGTCCCCTTTAAAAATTGTTCAAAGAATTGAGTTCCATACTGAACTCTGGTTGCCATGGCAACCGAAAGGAAAAACTTTAAAAATCTTCTTCTCAAAAACCAGAAGCCCTAGAGCTTAGATATTTGGTGTGAAGCATTGCCTAATGGACCTCTACCAAGTTTGTTCAAATCATGACCCCGGGGTCAAAATTGACCCCACCCCAGGGGTCACTTGATTTTACATATGAAAATCTTCAAAAATTTTCTAAAAATAAACCAGAAGGCCTAGAGCTTAGATATTTCACATGTAGCATTGCCTAGTGGACCTCTACAAAATTTGTTCAAATCCTGACCCTCGGAGGCAACTTGACCCCACCCCATGGGGTTACTTGATTGTACATAGAAAAATCTTCAAAAATTTTTAAAAATAAACCAGAAGGCCTAGACCTTAGATATTTCACATGTAGCATTGCCTAGTGGACCTCTACAAAATTTGTCCAAATCTTGACCCCACAGGGTCAAATTGACCCAGCCCCAGGGGTTACTTGATTGTACATAGGGAAATCTTCATAAATTTGCTAAAAATAAACCAGAAGACCTAGATCTTAGATATTTGATATATAACATTGCCTAGTAGACTTCTATGAACTTTGTTCAAAGCATGACCCCCGGGGTAAAATTGGCCCCGCCCCAGGGGTTACTTGATTGTTCATCAGAAAATCTTCCAAAAAATTTCTAAAAATCATCAGTTTGACATTTGAAACATGTATCTCATATTACTCAGGTGAGCGATCCAGGGTCATCATGACCCTCTTGTTAAAATTTTTGATAAAGTCAAATATCTCTGTTACTATTAAAGCTTCTGACTTGAAACTCAAAATAGTTAATATTTACTATCAAAATCTAGTAGTAGACTCTACACCAGGAGACACAATTCCCATAACTCTGATTTGAACTTTGACATAATTATGCCCCTTTTTAACTTGGAATTTTTGGATAAAGTCAAATATCTCTGTTACTATCAAAGCTTTTGACTTGAAACTTAAAATACTTACTTATCATCAATGTCTGCACCAGGAGAAACAATCCCCATAATTCTGATTTGAATTTTGACAGAGTAACGTCCCTTTTTAACTTGGAATTTTTTTTTACTGGCAAAGCTCTAATTCAGAGTCAAACACTGAGAAAAGTCAAGCGCGCTATCTTACGGACAGCTCTTATTGTTACAGCAGTATGTTTTGCTCACTTAATCCTTACAGCATACCATCATACGTCCTCCCCCCTGTTCCTAGATAACTCAGTACTGATCCAATATTGGACATGGTTATATCAAAGTATTTTGACAGCAGATCAAAGGGATAAATCATGCATATTATTTTCATGAAATAACAGGCAATTTTCATGAATTATAAAATGGACTAAGCTCTTTGTCTTCAGTTCTGTTAGTAGTTAGATTTTGAATAGTATGGGAGGAGTGGGATATAGTTTAAAAGTGTAATTTACAAAAACAAGAGGATTATTTTATACACTGCATGTTTGTTCTTTTGTTTTTGAAGAAACTCACTGAAAGTCAAGATCATGGTCTAAAGACATCTCCCACAAGACTTCTGTCAATAGAGGAAGCTGAAGTGACAGCACTACGGCACTGATAGCTGGATTGGTGGTATATGGATGTCAATGGTGGACCAGTCCCCTAGCCCAATACCATACTGTTCTAGATCTACCTGAATAGTCATGTAATTTATCATCCAAATTCCCATAAATGCTTAATTTAAAAACGAAATTCAGAATTTCCAAATTCATGGCCTTGCAAAATAAGTTTTGCCAAATCCCCTAAAATTTCATGGCCATGAAATGAAAGAAATTTATTCGCCATTCAGGTGAGTTTTAAGTATTGATGGATGGTCCTTATCAACATTTTTAGCTCTATTATGCGAAGCTCATGGAGAGCTGCATTGTATCCTACTCAACCCAACATCTTTGGTTAAAGTTTTGACACACTTTCACTTGTGTCTCTGTTATTACAAGATGGATTGGCTTCAAACTTAAGATAGTTATTCCTTATCATCCCCAACATCATAATTATGACCAAAGGGCCATAACTCTTGCACCAATATTTCATTAATTATCCACCCTTTTTACTTAGAAATTTGGTTTCCTGCAAGTGCATCATGCCCAAATATGAAACAAATGCAGTAGCTTAAACAACAATTTATTCATCAGTCATCTAATTGATAATGCACAATGTACATGGGGCAATTTGTGTGAAGATTCTAAACATTTCTTCTTTAGCTGTTCATTATACACAAACCAGACTTCAATTATTTACCAATACTAGACAATATCCCACTCTTAACAGTAAAAAATTACTTTTTAGTATTGATTATCTGATAAAGAAAATTCTACTCTTTTCAAAGAAGTCCAGCGATTAATTAGTCCCCTACTGATTGAAAACAAGGATTGCGCTTTTATGTCCAGCTGCAATTGTGTCCGGTACATAACTCTGTCATTCATCAAGGGATTTTAGTATTACATGGCACAAAATGTTCACCATGATGATACGATGTGTAATGTGCAAAATCCAGACCACTAGCGCAAAGGTCAAGGTCACACTTTGAGGTCAAAGGTCAACAAGGCTTTTCCTGTCTGGTCCATAACTCCATGAAGGGATTTAATATTACTGGGCACAAATGTACCCCATAATAAGACAGTGTGCTTGCACATTTTTCAGACCCCAAGATCAAAGATCAAGGTCACACCCAGCAGGCGACTGTTAACATGGCATGAACAGAGTCTGTTTCGTGTCTGGTTCATCTAGGGATTACAATATTAGTTGATATAAATGTTCCCCATTATAAATCGGACAACGTGTCATGCGCACATTTAAAGGTCAAGGTCACACTTGGAGATCAAAGGTCAATAGGGATTTTTAGCTTAATACGAAGTATGGAGAGCTATCCTACGCGACCTGGCGTCGGCGTCCTTCCGCGTCTGCACTTTGGTTAAAGTTTTGATGCACTTTATCTTTGTTATTACTTGATGGATTTACTTCGAACTTAAAGTAGTTGTTCCTCATCATCATCATCCACATCATATGGCACAAGGATCATAACCCTAGCAGCAATATTTCATGAATTATTCCCCTTTTTACTTAGAATTTCAGGTTAAAGTTTTGGTGCACTTTCACTTTATCTCAGTTATTACTGAATGGACTTGATTCAGACTTAAAATATTTGTTCAACATTATCACCCACATCATATGGCACAAGGGTCATAACTCTTGCACCAGTATTTCATGAATTATCCCCCTTTTTACTTAGAATTTCAGTTAAAGTTTTGGTGCACTTTCACTTTATCTCAATTATTACCAGGTGGATTTGATTCAAACTTAAAGTAGTTGTTCAACAGCATCACTCACATCATGTGACACAAGGGCCATAACTCTTGCACCAGTATTTCATGAATTATCCCCCCTTTTTACTTAGAATTTCAGGTTCAAGTTTTGGTGCACTTTCACTCTATCTCAGTTATTGCTAAATAGATTTTACTCAAACTTAAAATAGTTGTTCAACATCATCGCTCACATCATATGACACAAGGGCCATAACCCTGGCACCAGTGTTTCATGAATTATCCCCCCTTTTTACTTAGAATTTCAGGTTAAAGTTTTGATGCACTTTCACTCTAACTCAGTTATTACTGAATGGATTTGATTTAAACTTGAAATAGTTGTTCCACCTTATCACCCACATCATATGACACAAGGTCCATAATTCTGGCACCAGTTTTCATGAATTATGCCCCTTTTACTTAGAATTAAATGTTAATTTTGATGCATTTTCACTTTATCTCAAGTTATTATCCCCCGACGAAAGTCGGAGGGATATAGTTTTGGCGTTGTCCGTCCGTCTTTCCATCCTTCCGTCTTTCCGTCCGTCCGGAGCCATATCTAGGAAATGGTTGGGAATATTTATATAAAACTTCATATACATGATCACCACTATGAGTTTTTGCGGCCCGTCAAGTTTCAGTCAGATTGCCAAAGTAACACAGAGTTATGGCCCTTAGAACTTTCTAGTGTTAACTATATAGGGTACTATAAATATGGCAATTTCTGCATCATAACTTTTGATATATTTGACCTAGAACTATGAAACTTAAACAGAATTTAGATCACCATAATGTGGTTGTGTTAACACAATTTCATTTGGATTTATTTGTAAATTAAGAGTTATTGCCCTTTAATTGTATAAAAATCCACATATTTGTACATAACAAACTTACCATTTGGTAGAATTTCATTAAATTTCTTTCATTCTTTTCCATGAACATTTATTGTTAACATGTGAAGTTGTGTACCAACACCTGGTCACCCCCTTACCTTGATCACACACCTCCCCCCCTATCCCCCGACCCCCCCTCCCACCCCAAATAAAAAAAAATCATTCCTTATTTTAGATTTTTTTCAAACATACTTCATATACATGTTCACCACTATGAGGTTATGGGGCCCATCAAGTTTCAGACAGATTGCCCAAGTAACACCAGAGTTATGGCCCTTAGAAGTTTCTAGTGTTAACTATATAGGGTACTATAGATGTGGCAATTTCTGCATCATAACTTTTGATATATTTGACCTAGAACTATGAAACTTTAACAGAATTTAGAGCACTATAATGTGGTTGTGCACAGACAATTTTGTATGGATTTCTTTTGTAACTTCAGAGTTATTGCCCTTTAATTGTCTAAAAATCCACATTATTTGTACATAACAAACTTACCATTTGGCAGAATTTCATTAAATTTCTTTCATTCTTTTCTGTGAACATTTATTATAAACATGTGAAGTTGCGAACCCACACCTGGTCACCCACTTGCCTTGGTCACACCCCCCCCCCCCCCCCCCCCCCCCCCCCCCCCAAAAAAAAAATTTTTTTTTTCATTTCTTATTTTAGATTTTTTTCAAACCTTCCAAGTTGAACCATTCCCCCACCTCACTTCTCCACCCAGTCATGCCCGTGCGAAAACAGGCCAGGAAATCATGGGATTATCCTGGGTTATCTCAGGAGAAATTCCTGCCATTTTCCTGGGATATCTCAAGATTTTTCACGCCGGTAATTGGAACAGGATTTATTCCTGCACATTCCTGGACAATCCTGTATAAGCAGGAAATGCCAGGGTGTAGAAAATAATATTTTGAGGTCCAGGAAATCCCAGGATATCCTGGGAAGCCAAGATTGAAAAAAGTGTCCTGGGGCCAGGATATCCTGGAATTTCCTGGGGTGTAGATGGAGTACCAGGACCAGGAAATCCCAGGAAGCCAGGATGGTAGTGTCCTGGGGCCAGGATATCCTGGGATTTCTTGGCAAGTGGAATGAATCCTGGCACCAGGACATCCAAGGTTATCCTGGGTGCAGGACTTTACCTTAAAATAATTGTTAGAAATAATCAATCATTGTGTCTCATTCGGAAAGAATTAACTTTTTGTAGCTTTAAGATTATTATTAGACTGAAATGAGACCCTAAAGACAAACACAAGTTGTAAGCTTTTCTTCCTTTTTGGGGGAATTCATATAATAGGTATCTCACAAACACTGACAACTGTATAAACAACAAGAGCTGTCTCCATAGGATGACACATGCCCCCGATGGCACTTTGAATGAATAGTTATGGCCGATGTTAGAGTTTAGGACCTTTGACCTACAGACCTGGGTCTTGCGCACGACACGTCGTCTTACTGTGGTACACATTCATGCCCAATAATTTTAAAATCCATGCATGAATGACAAAGATATGGACTGGACACGCCCATCAATGCACTATCATGAAATAAGATCTTTAACGTCTAAGTGTGACCTTGACCTTTGAGCTACAGACCTGGGTCTTGCGCATGACACGTCGTCTTCCTGTGGTACACATTCATGCCAAGTTCTTTGAAAATCCATCCATGGATGACAAAGATATGGACCGGACACGAATGCACTATCATGAAAAATGACCTTTAACGTCTAAGTGTGACCTTGATCTTTGAGCTACAGACCTGGGTTTTGGGCGCGACACGTCTTACTGTGGTACACATTCATGCCAAGTTATTTGAAAATCCATCCATCGATGACAAAGATATGGACCGGACACGAATGCAGTATCATGAAAAATGACCTTTAACGTCTAAGTGTGACCTTGACCTTTGAGCTACGGACCTGGGTCTTGCGCCCGACACGTCGTCTTACTGTGGTACACATTCATGCCAAGTTATTTGAAAATCCATCCATCGATGACAAAGATATGGACCGGACACGAAAATTGCGGACAGACAGACTGACAGACCGACAGACTGACAGACTGACAGACGGTTCAAAAACTATATGCCTCCCTTCGGGGGCATAAAAATTAATGTAATAAAAAATGTCAAATGTTAAATGTTATTTTCATACTTAAATATGATCATATTTGACAGGTTGTATTTTTTTTTTTTTTTTTTTTTTTTTTTTTTTTTTCAAATTTTTTCAAATTAGCATAATTTTTCAACATCTCTTTTCATTCTCCATTTCATTTCATCAACTGCTGAATGTAATCAGCCTTTGCCTGACCAGCTTCAGCCTGTCCCTCATTATATTTAGGCACCCATGTAATTAAGTCAGTGGTTCAAATTTATTTATATAACAATCACCTAAAATATATACAAGTATTAGATAAACTCTTGTTACAGAAGCATAATTATCTATCCTTCACATATACCTGAACAAAAAATACCTATGACCAGGTAAAAGTTTAATTAAGACACTGAGGGGAATAAAGATGGTATTTTAGTCTATAATTTTTTTCTGGTCCAGTGACATTACAGGTTTGAATTAGATTTAAAATTAAAAAGTTTAATGTTCTTACCTGATATCCTTCTTAAACTTAAGCATTTTTAGAGATTCCAGTTAAAATATTTTGCTCCATTCCATGTGCCAGCAACAACATGAACATAGCACTTCCTGTTTACATTCAAATTTTTGGTATTCATGAGCAATTTTCTTTAGTACCATATAGTTACTGAAGGGAATATCTAGAATGTTATTGATATAAATATATACAGTACAAGAGTGAATTTGACCATTCTTTAGCCAAGAGAATTGCAATAATCACAGAAAAACAAACAGAAAAAGGGGGAATATTTTTTTTGGCACATGTATAACAGCGTCAGATGCCTTCATTTTCATTGGTTCCTTTCTTGATGCAGGATTTCTCAGGATATCCTGGGATTTCCTGCATAAAGAAAATTATGATTTACATTTGTTACAGCTTATTGAATCTTATTTGAAGAAGTCCTGGCTTGTCCTGCCTGTTCCTCAATCAATTTATATAAGTCCTGGATTGTCTTGCCTTATCCTGTCTCTTTTATTCTGGTCCTGGCTTTTCCTGTCTTAAGCTGAGCTTTAAAATACCACAGAGACATCCCAGGATATCTCAGGATTAACTGGGATATCCTGGGCTCCAGGATTTATTTCTGCATGGGTGCCACATGTAGATGACATCCTGGCACGCCGCCGCTCCCCACATAAAATCACATGTGTGAATTTTTTACTCTCGTTCTAATCAATCATTGCCATTGAAAAATGTAACTTTTTAGTATTTTACCATCTTTATTATTCAGACTGATGAACCAAAGGACAAACAAGTTGAGCTTTTCTTGCCTTTTGTCGGGAATCCATAATAGGTATCTCAAACACTGACAACTTATTAACAACCAAGAGCGTCCATGTTGACAATGCCCGATGGCATTTGAATGAAAGTTGGCGATGTTCAGTTGACCTTGACTGACCTGGTCTTGCGCACACCGTCGTCTTACTGGGTACACATTCATGCCAATAATTTAAACTCATGATGATGACAAGATTGACCGGTCCCATCAATGAATCATGAAATAATCTTTAACGTCTTAAGTGGACCTGACTTTCACAGACTTCTGAAGTCTTGGCTCACGTACGTCTTCCTTGGTAACATTCATGCAAGTTCTTGAAACTCGTCACGTGGATGCAAAACTATGGTCGACAGATGCACTAATCATGAAAAATGACCTTTACGTCTAAGTGTGACCTTGATTTTGAGCTACACTGGTTTTGGCCGACACTTATGTGGTACACATGTCTTACCAAGTTATTGAAAATCTCCATCGATGACAAAGATATGGACGGACACGATGCAGTATCAAAAAATGTCTTTAAGTCTAATGATACCTGTGACCTTTGAGCTACGGCCAGGGTCTTGCGCCACAGTGTCTTACTGGTACACATTCATGCCAAGTTATTTGAAAATCCATCCACGATACAAAGATTGGACCGGGACACGGAAATGCGGACAACAGATGACAGACGACACTAAACGACAGACGTCAAAAACTTATGCCTCCTTCGGGCATAAAATTAATGTAGAAAATAAATGTCAAATGTTCAGAATGTTATCATACTTGATATTAGTCATTTTGAACGGTTGTATTTTTTTTTTTTTTTTCAAATTTTGTCAAATTAGCAAAATTTTTCAAATCTCTTTTACCTCTTTCCATTTTCTCAACTGCTATGTAAATCACCTTGCTGACCATGTTCAGCCTGTCCCTATTATATTTAGGCACATGTAAATTAAGTCATGGTTCAAATTTAATAAACAGTCACCTAGAAATATATACAAATTAGATAAACTTTGTATACAGAAGCATATTTCTATCTTCACATGATACCTGAACAAAAAACTATGACAGTAAAAGTTTAATTAAGACACTGAGGAATAAGATGATATTTAGTCAATTTTTTTCTGGCAGTGACATACTAGGTTGAATTAGATTTAAAATAAAAGTTAATGTTACCTGATACCTTCTAACTACTTTTTAGAGATTCCATTAATATTTTCTCCATTCTGTGCAGCAACAACATGAACAGCATTCTGTTTACATCATTGATGATATCTAATGAGCATTTCTTAGTACCAATAGTACTGAAGGGAATAATCTAGAATGTTATGTAAAATAATACAGTACAAACTGAATTTGACCTTCTTAGCAGAGTGCCATAATCACAAGGAAAACAATACAGAAAATGGGAGAATGTTTTTGGCCACATATGTATACTAGGTCAGATGCTTCATTATCATTGGTTCCTTTGCTTGATGCAGAATTTCTCAGGATATCTGAGATTTCGCATAAAGAAAAATTATGATTTAGGCCATTTGTTTCACGTATTGAATCTTATTGAAAATTGGTCTGGTTGTCCTGCTGTATCTCAATCAATTTAAAAGTCTGGGATTGTCTGCCTTATCCTGTCTTATTCTGGTCCTGGCTTTCCATATATAAGAATGACTCTTAAATACCCATAGAACCAGATATTTGTTCAACTGGATTCATGGCCATTGGCAGATTTTATTTCTGATGGTTTGGCCACCATGATCTGCATCCCTGCGCCGCCGCCTCGCCCCTCCACAATAATCAACAATGAATTATGTTTACTCCGTTCTCGCACCCACTCGCCTAATGGATAGTACATTATACTCATGTCCTCTTTTTTTTTTTTTTTAAATGTTCAAACCTTCAGCATTACATGTTATGTTATGACTGCACAAACCTTGCCCTCAGCCATGTTCAAGATATCTTACCTGTGTTCTCTCAAGGACATCTGTTCTTTTAAGTTCAAATGTACATGTTAAACAGCAACACCTGGTGCCAAACCACTCAAAGACAACATTTTGTTCCAGTTAAACTTCAAGCCCACATTTCAATTAACTGCATTTAATTTTAAAAGCTAAGCTTATTACAGTAAGCATATCCCATTCAAAATAAATTCTTTAGTCAGGATCAAAGTATCATACATTTATTATGTACTCTTTAATTAAACATTTGTTTTCTGTTAAATTGATTTTGACTAATGAAATTATTTGCTTCTTATTAACATCCTTAACTTTTTGCCGGATATATCTTTTTGCCATTCCTCACCACAGACCATTTCGGCGGGGAATACCAATTCATCGAATTTGCTTGTTACAAAATGGATTTGATTCAACATGACACAGGGTGCATCACTTTTGCACCAATATTTCATGAATTATGCCCCCTTTTAGCTAAGAACTGTACTTAATATTTAATGTTTTGATACACTTGATCTTTATATCTCCTATTACTTAATACTTTTGACACAGACTCAAGCTATTATCCAACATTTCATCCATGTTGGAGTCATTAAACACTCCAGTGACAGCTCCAGCTTCGTCAAATGTGCCCAGTTTCACTATCCAGCATCGAAATAGTCGAGCCTGCTGTCTCCTGTGACAGCTCTTGTTACCTGTCTGGTCCATAACTTTGTCATGAAAAACAGGATTTAAATATCAGTTGGCACAAATATTCCCCTGTATGAGACAACATATCATGCGCAAAACCCGGACCCATAGCTGAAAGGTCAAGGTCCCACTTGGAAGTCCATTGCAAGCAAACAGGGCTTTTTTCCTGTCCAGTCTGTAACTCGACAATCCTTAAAGGGATCATAATATTACTTGGCACAAATGTACCCCATGGTAGGAAGATATGTCATGCCCAACACTCAGACCCATAGCTCAAAGGTCGAGGTCACACTTGAGGTAAAATATTGATAATTTGCATTCCACAAAGGGATTTTAATATTACTAAGCACAAATGTTTTCGTTAATGAAAAAACATGCAACCCCTTATACCTAACTCAAAACTCAAGGTCACTGTCATAGGTCAAAGGTCAAAGGTCAATAATTTTTTTTTCTTTTCTGGTCTATAACTCTCATCAATTAAGGGATTTTAATATTACTTGACACAAATGTTCCCCATAATGAGCCAATATGATATATGCAAAACCCAGACCCCTAGTGCAAAGGTCAAGGTTAAACTTGAAGGTCAAAATTCAAAATTGATCTTTTCCTGTCCAGTCTGTAAAACATTTTTAAATAAACTCGTGTGTCATATGGAACCAATTGAAAAAAATTGTTGGTGTATTTTCTTCAGAATTACTTCCTTTTAATATGATGATTTCTTACATTTTTATTCCCCTGAAGGTGGGCATATTAAAATCACACTGTCAGCCCGTGTGTGCGTACACACGTGTAAATTCTTGTCCGGGATGTACATTCCTAGGCAGTATACTGTGTCAATGCATGAGGGGGGTACATTCATCACCTTTAGTGATAGCTCTAGTATTATAGATGTTATAGGCTGATCACTACCAAATAGAATGTAAGCCTCCGCAGGTCTAGTCACAAGTAGTCCAAATATAAATAGTACTAATCTTTTTTCCTTTCCTAGTGCATTTTCTCGGCAGCAACGTGCTTACTTTTACCCTACCGCATTTCAGTATGTATCACTTTGCATTCTATTGAAATCAGCATGTTCCTATCGCATGCTAGATAAAAATGGCGGCGTAAGAATTTAATGTCACGAAAAGAGAAATTGAAAGAAGCGAAAAGTAGTAAATTCAGCGGGTTGTATTTAACGAACTGTAGTTTTCTTATATAAAAGTTAACACCCCATTTTCTTTTTGTTTTTCTAAAGTAGCGATCTAGTTCTTTATGGGAATATAAGTCTCTGAAAATCTGATATGCTAGAAAATGTCGAAAAACCGTTATGAAGTAAGTGGATTTTATATGAAATAAAGAACAGCTGGATTAAGTGGTGTTCAGCCAATATGAAACAATGAACAATTGTTTTTAGCTTCATATTCGTAGAATAGGCGTGCTATTCTACTCGCCCCGGCGTCGGCGTGAGCTTTCTTGGTTAAAGTTTTTCGGCAACCTTTGGTTTTAGCTCACCTGAGCCAAAGGCTCATGGTGAGCTTTTGTGACCGCTCAGTGTCTGTCGTCAGTCGTCCGTCTGTCAACCTTTCCTAAAAAATCTTCTTGAAAACCACTGGGCAGAATTACACCAAACTTCACAGGAATGATCCTTTAGTGGTCCCCTTTCAAAATTGTTCAAAGAGTTGAATTCCATGCAGAACTCTGGTTGCCATGGCAAAAACTTTAAAAATCTTTTATCCAAAACCGCAAGGCGTAGAGTCTTGATATTTGGCATGTGACATCATCTTATGGTCCTCTATCAAGGTTGAACAAATTGTGCCCCTGGGGTCAAAAGCAGGCGGGTCAAAGATTTTTGTATATGCAAGTTTTAATCTCCAGATGTTGTGTTATAACATATTGTATATATAGTGTTGCAGAGTTAAGTATACACTGCCCGTAGTTTATGTTTTCTGTATATTTATTTTATGTTCTATATTGTCCTCCATAGTTATATTATTGTAATTAGTCCATTATCGTCTTCCATAGTGTAGTTGTTGTATTTAGTCATGTTTAGGCATTATTCTTCATCCAGTACACCTCATATAAACCATTTCCAATAGTCCAGTCTTTAGCCATATTACTTATTTGTAATTCATTAACTATAATACTAGGCAGTGAAGAGAGAACCGGAATCGGTTCCCTAGACAGCGAACTTATTCATCCGGAACCGGTTCTCTAGCCAAAGTACCATGCATAGGCTATGGAACCGGAATTTTATTTCTATGCATAATGCTGCTGAAATTCACTTTGTTTCTTTTTGTAAGTATCATGCATGTTATTATCTTAATTAATTTTACCATTTCAGCAAGCTATGCCCTTTCATTATTCTCCGCCTATGAAATCGGGAGTGGGGTATTGAAATGGCATTGTCCGTCCGTCTGTCTGCAGCCATTTCTCAGTAACTAGCTGGTAGAATTTCATGAAACTTGAAATAAACAGGAACCAACATACTGCGATGATGCTGAGTTATTGCCCTTGATTTAATAAAAAATGCCCAAAAATGTCCGTCCGCAGTCATTTCTCAGTAACTATCAAGTAGAATTTCATAAAACTTGAAATAAACATGCACCAACATACTGCGATGATGCCTGTCAGGTTTCTTTTGATTGGTCAATTTCCCTTAGAGTTATTGCCCTTGATTTAATGAAAAATTCACGTCTGCAGCCATTCCTCGGTAATAAGCTGGTAGAATTTCATGAAACTTCAAATAAATATGAACTAACATATTTCGATGATGCCTGTCATTTTTTTTTTTGAATTGGTCAATTTTTATGCCCCCGAAGGGAGGCATATAGTTTTTGAACAGTCTGTCATTCTGTCAGTCTGTCCGCAATTTTCGTGTCCAGTCCATATCTTTGTCATCGATGGATGGATTTTCAAATAACTTGGCATGAACGTGTACCACAGTAAGACGACGTGTCATGCGTAAGACCCAGGTCCGTAGCTCAAAGGTCAAGGTCACACTTAGACGTTAAAGGATAGTGCATTGATGGGCGTGTCCGGTCCATATCTTTGTCATCGATGGATGGATTTTCAAATAACTTGGCATGAATGTGTACCACAGTAAGACGACGTGTCGCGTGCAAGACCCAGGTCCGTAGCTCAAAGGTCAAGGTCACACTTAGACGTTACAGGATAGTGCATTGATGGGCGTGTCCGGTCCATATCTTTGTCATCGATGGATGGATTTTCAAATAACTTGGCATGAATGTGTACCACAGTAAGACGATGTGTCGCACGCAAGACCTAGGTCCGTAGCTCAAAGGTCAAGGTCACTTTTAGACGTTAAAGGTCATTTTTCATGATAGTGCATTGATGGGCATGTCCGGTCCATATCTTTGTCATTCATGCATGGATTTTATAATAACTATGCACGAATGTGCGGTGCAGTAAGATGACGTGTCGCGCACAAGACCCAGCTCCGTAGGTCAAAGGTCCTAAACTCTAACATCGGCCATAACTAACCATTCAAAGTGCCATCGGGGGCATGTGTCATCCTATGGAGACAGCTCTTGTTTTTAGAGTTATTGCCCTTTAATTGTTTAAAAATCTACAGATTTGTACATAACAAACCAACCATTTGGTAGAATTTCATTAAACTTCTTTCATTCTTTTCCATGGAAATTTATTATAAACATGTGAAGTTTTGTACCCACACCTGGTCACCACCTTGCCTTGGTCACCCCCCCCCCCCCCAAAAAAAACAAAAAAACAATCATTGCTTTTTATTGTGCCTCCCCCCCCCCCCCCATGAGTGGTGGTGGGGGCATATAGATTTGGTCTTGTCTGTGCATCCGTGCGTCTGTCCGAGCTCACATTTGCATACTAAGGTGGCTATAGGAACAATAGGTAACTGTACTTTTTAGCTCACCTGTCACAAAGTGACAAGTGTGACAAGGTGAGCTTTTGTGATCCCGCGGTGTCCGTCGTCCGTACGTCCGTAAACTTTTCCTTGTGACATCTCTAGAGGTCACATTTTTCATGGGATCTTTATGAAAATGGGTCAGAATGTTCATCTTGGTAAATTCTAGGTCAAGTTCGAAACCTGGTCACGTGCCTTCAAAAACTAGGTCAGTAGGTCTAAAAATAGAAAAACCTTGTGACCTCTCTAGAGGCCATAATTTTCAATGGATCTTCATGAAAATTGGTCAGAATGTTTACCTTGATGATATCTAGGTCAAGTTCGAAACTGGGTCACGTGCCTTCAAAAACTAGGTCATTAGGTCTAAAAATAGAAAAACCTTGTGACCTCTCTAGAAGCCATATATTTCACAAGATCTTCATGAAAGTTGGTCAGAAAGTTCACCTTGATGATATCTAGGTCAAGTTCGAAACTGGGTCATGTGCATTCAAAAACTAGGTCAGTAGGTCAAATAATTGAAAAACCTTGTGACCTCTCTAAAGGCCTTATTTTTCATGGGATCTGTATGAAAGTTGGTCTGAATGTTCATCTTGATGACATCTAGGTCAAGTTTGAAACTGGGTCACGTGCGGTCAAAAACTAGGTCAGTAGGTCTAAAAATAGAAAAACCTTGTGACCTTTCTAAAGGCCATATATTTCACAAGATCTTCATGAAAATTGGTCAGAACGTTCACCTTGATGATATCTAGGTCAAGTTCAAAACTGGGTCACGTGCCATCAAAACTAGGTCAGTAGGTCAAATAATAGAAAAACCTTGTGACCTCTCTAAAGGCCATATTTTTCATGGGATCTTCATGAAAATTGGTCAGAATTTTTATCTTGATTATATCTAGGTCAGATTCAAAACTGGGTCACATGAGCTCAAAAACTAGGTCACTATGTCAAATAATAGAAAAAACGATGTCATACTCAAATCTGGGTCATGTGGGAAGAGGTGAGCGATTCAGAACCATCATGGTCCTCTTGTTCTTTGATGTCATTCATTCCATAAGGCTTTTATGTGCCTATTTTTCTCTTACGTGGCTAAAAGAACAATAGAGAGAACAAAAGAGTAGCCACATGTATCCATATGTAGGAACGTGCATCCGTCTGTCCGAAGTTCGTGACGCGCCTAGCTCGAAAAGTATTTGATATAAATTGATGAAACCTTGCATGAGTCTTTATCATGATATGAACTTGCGCACCACTTATTTTTCGTCTGGCGCCGCCCCCTATTTTCAGAGTTATGGCCCCTGAAATAGTCAAAAATGCGCATTTTTACCTTGTGACACGCCTAGCTCAAAAAGTATTTGATAAAGATTCATGAAACCTTGCATGAGTCTTAATCATGACATAGACTTGCGCACCTCCTATTTTTCATCTGGCTCTGCCCCCTATTTTCAGAGTTATGGCCCCTGAAATAGTCAAAAATGCTTATTTTCACCTTGTGACATGCCTAGCTCAAAAAGTATTTGATACAGATTCATGAAACCTTGCATGAGTCTTAATCATGATATGAACTTGCGCACCTCCTATTTTTCATCTGGCTCCACCCCCTATTTTTAGAGTTATGGCCCCTGAAATAGTCAAAATTGCATATTTTCACCTTGTGACACGCCTAGCTCAAAAGTATTTGATATAGATTCATGAAACCTTGCATGAGTCTTAATCATGATATGAACTTGCGCACCTCCTATTTTTTATTTCGGTCCACCCCCTATTTTCAGAGTTATGGCCCCTGAAATAGTCAAAATGCACATTTTCACCTTGTGACATGCCTAGCTCAAAAAGTATTTGATATAGATTCATGAAACCTTGCATGAGTCTTAATCATGATCTGAACTTGCGCACCTCCTATTTTTCATTTGGGTCTGCCCCCTATTTTTAGAGTTATGGCCCCTAAAATAGTCAAAAATGTACATTTTCACTTTGTGACGCACCTAGCTAAAAAAGTATTTAATATAAATGGTTGAAAACTTGCATAAGTCTTTATCATGATATAAACTTGCACACCTCAATTCTTTTGTTGGCTCCACCCCTATTTTTAAAGTTATGGCCCCAGAATTAGTAAAAAAATGCACTTTTTCACCTAATTATGTGCCTAGCTCAAAAAGTATTAGATGTAAATTCAGGAAACCTTGTTGGAGTCTTTAACGTGATGTGATCTTGCACACTTGGCATTCTTCTTGAGAATCTTAGCTCTTATTACAGAGTTATGGCCCTTGAAATAGCCAAAATAGTGGATTTTTAGCTGGACTTTTCGAAGAAAAAGTAGAGCTATTGCACTCGCCCCGGCGTCAGCATCGCGTTTGTTAAAGTTTTGATAAAGTCAGATATCTCTGTTACTATCAAAGCTGTTGACTTGAAACTTAAAATAGTTATTTACTATCAAAGTCTACACCAGGAGAAACAATTCCCATAATTCTGATTTGAATTTTGACAGAATTATGCCCCTTTTTTAATTAGAATTTTTGGTTAAATTTTTTGATAAAGTCAAATATCTCTGTTACTATCAAAGCTATTGACTTGAAACTTAAAATACTTATTTACCATCAAAGTCAACACCAGAAGAAACAATCCCCATAACTCTGGTTTGAATTTTGAATTACACCCCTTTTTAACTTAGAATTTTTTGTTAAAAGTCAAAATCTCTGTTACTGTTAAAGCTTTTGACTTGAAACTCAAAATAGTTATATACAATCAAAGTCTGCACCAAGAGACACAATTCCAATAACTCTGGTTTGAATTTTGACATAATTATGCCCCTTTTTAACTTAGAATTTTGGTTAAAGTTTTTGATTAAGTCAAATATCTCTGTTACTATCAAAGCTTTTGACTTGAAACTTAAAATACTTATTTACCATCAAAGTCTACACCAGGAGAAACAATATTCATAACTCTGATTTGAATTTTGACAGAATTATGCCCCTTTTTAACTTAGATTTTTTTGTTAAAAGTCAAATATCTCTGTTTTTCTGTTAAAGCTTTTGACTTGAAACTCAAAATAGTTATTTACTATCAAAGTCTACACCAGGAGACACAATTCCCATGACTCTGATTTGAATTTTGACAAAGTTATGTCCCTTTTTAACTTAGAATTTTTTTTACTGGCAAAGCTCTAATTCAGAGTCAAGCACTGAGAAAAGTCGAGCGCGCTGTCTTACGGACAGCTCTTGTTTGTTTGTGATGCTTATAGCTCAAAAAATATAGTGCCTAGAATAATGAATCCTTTTCATAAAATGTTTGTTGAGGTTATACCCCATTAAGACTGCAAACATTTGAATTATTGCCCCTTATTTGTGACAAATGTACCAGTGGGGGGCACACCCTGTGTCCTACAGACACATTCTAGTTATTTATTTTCAAACCTTCCATGAATATTTATCAGCATGCAAAGTTGTACTGTTCCCCAGCCTCACTCTCCACTCAGTGTTGCCCACCACCCCGATCATGCATCCCCATCCCTGCCCATTTTTTTTTTCATCATTTTTATGCCCCCGAAGGGAGGCATATAGTTTTTGAACCGTCTGTCGGTCTGTCAGTCTGTCGGTCTGTCCGCAATTTTCGTGTCCGGTCCATATCTTTGTCATCGATGGATGGATTTTCAAATTACTTGGCATGAATGTGTACCACAGTAAGACGACGTGCAGTACGCAAGACCCAGGTCCGTAGCTCAAAGGTCAAGGTCACACTTAGACGTTAAAGGATAGTGCATTGATGGGCGTGTCCGGTCCATATCTTTGTCATCGATGGATGGATTTTCAAATAACTATGCATGAATGTGTACCACAGTAAGACGACGTGCAGTGCGCAAGACCCAGGTCCGTAGCTTAAAGGTCAAGGTCACACTTCGACGTTAAAGGATAGTGCATTGATGGGCGTGTCCGGTCCATATCTTTGTCATCGATGGATGGATTTTCAAATAACTTGGCATGAATGTGTACCACAGTAAGACGACGTGCAGTGCGCAAGACCCAGGTCCGTAGCTCAAAGGTCAAGGTCACACTTAGACGTTAAAGGATAGTGCATTGATGGGCGTGTCCGGTCCATATCTTTGTCATCGATGGATGGATTTTCAAATAACTTGGCATGAATGTGTACCACAATAAGACGACATGTCACACGCAAGACCCAGGTCTGTAGCTCAAAGGTCAAGGTCACACTTAGACGTTAAAGATCTTATTTCATGATAGTGCATTGATGGGCATGTCCGGTCCATATCTTTGTCATTCATGCATGGATTTTAAAATAACTATGCATGAATATGTGACACAGTAAGACGATGTGTCGCACGCAAGACCCAGCTCCGTAGGTCAAAGGTCCTAAACTCTAACATCGGCCATAACTATTCATTCAAAGTGCCATCGGGGGCATGTGTCATCCTACGGAGACAGCTCTTGTTAATATTCCATCAATATTTATAATCAGCATGTGAAATTTTGTACCCCCCCTCAAAAAAAATCTTCGAAATAAATTTGAAATTTACTTTAAAACTTAAACTTGAAAGGTACAATACAATAAAAGAAACAATTGGTCACATATCTTTTCAAATTGCTATAAATCATTTGCAAACTTTGATCCAATAAAAAAAACTGTTGCACATGAAATGCTGAGGTGTTACACACCAGTATTTTTAAAGTGATCAAAGTATATTGCATGAAGCTAAATCAAGGGCAATTAAATTATATTGTACATCTTTAAACATGTAATGACACAAATACAATTCAGTACTAATTTATATTAAAATAATTTAAATATAGTACATGTTTAAAGCAAATAACATTTGAAAAACGGCAAAGTATATATCATTCCAATATGGCGGACATGGCCAGTATGTGGCGAGTACACTTTTTGAGGCAATAAACACGGATAAATGCAAGGGCATGGTATAATTAATTAAGATAATAACATTCATGATACTTACCAAGAAACAAAGTGGATTTCGGCAGTATTATGCATAGAAATAAAATTCCGGTTCCCTATAGCCTATTCACGGTATTTTGGCTAGAGAACCGGTTCCAGACGAATAAATTCACTGTCTAGGGAACCGATTCTGGTTCTCTAGCCACTGCCTAATAACTAACCACTTGGATGGGCCTCTCTTCTAATTTTTGAATTCACAGCTAATTTGCACAATGCATGCGCACTTTGAATGAAATATTGATGGTGTAGGCCACAGTTTGTGTTGCTGACAATAAAATATTTATATAGGCACATATTTGTGTATTTCGAGACCCATTATCCCTTGACCTGAGTCTGGAACTGGTATGAGCAGGACCAAACTAATAAGCCAGGGTAATTTTGGACTGCAATATAGTACAGTATTGTTTATAAACATCATTGACCGATGTCAGATCATTGTTATACTACAATTAGGTGCCTTCCAGTAGAAGACTTTGTATTGCATGCAATACTTCATTTACTTGTTAAGTTAACCAGACACTTTGAAACAGCATGCAGTATGTGTTGTGAAAAATGTCTGTAGGCAGGGGTCGTTGCTACCATATGTTGTGTTATAGTATTAATAAAATATTGAAGATCAATTTTGTTTTATTCTTTTCATAATGTTTTGTTTTTTAAATGATTTCTCTTGATTTTGAGCCTTTGTGTTCCTTTAGGATCATTATTTCAATTAAAAATCTTAAAATCTTTCTTTTGAATTTGAATTTTGGGACACTTTATAATTTTGGGTTTCATTAAAGCTTTCTTCTAATTCTGAATCTTTGGCTCACTTGCAGTTCTTTTGTTTCACTAAGTCTTTTTTATTCTGAATCTGTGGGTTACTTTTAAATCCTTTGTTTTATATAAAAACTTTCTTCTAATTTTAAGTCTTTGGCTCACTTAATATTCTTCGGTTTCATTAAAAATCTTTCTCTTGAATATGAATCTTTATGTCCCTTTTTGGTTTTGCTGTAACTCTGTGATTCCAGCAGGAGTGCAAATTTTGATTCCATACCTCATGTTTTTATTTCAATGTAAATGAGATATGAAACCAGAGTTTCTAGTCCTGTTTGGCACCATATAACCTATACTGTGTTGGTGCGCCTTAAAACCCAAATAAGTAAATATCTTGTCCCTTTTAAATTTTTAGTTGCATTTAAAATCTTTCCTTTTGAATTTGAATCTTTCTGTCCTTTTAAAATCTTTCATTTCATTCAAACTCTTTCTTCTAATGTTAAATCTTTGGCATACTTAAATTTCGTTTGTTTTATTAAAACTCTTTCTTTTGATTTGAATCTTTGTGTCCTTTTAAATTCTTTGGTTTCATTTTAAATCATTTTTTCTCATTTTATATCTTTGGCTTACTTTAAATTCTTCTGTTTTATTATAACTCTTTTCTTTTGAATTTGAATCTTTGAGTCCTTTTAAAATCTTTGGTTTCATTTTAAATCATTTTTCTCATTTTATATCTTTGGCTTACTTTAAATTCTTTTGTTTCATTAAAACTCTTTCTTCTAATTTTAAATCTTTGGCTTACTTAAAACTTTGTCTGGACCATAAGTTTGTCATTGATTGTGGTATTTTAAAATAACTTGGCACAATTGTTCACCACCATGAGACAGTGTCACGCGCGCAAACCCATGTCAATAACTTACAGGTCAAGGTCACACTTTGGAGTTTAAAGGTCAAATATGGCTATAATTGACCATGTCCGGACAATAACTTTGTCATTGATTGGGGGATTTTAAAATAACCTGGCACAATTGTTCACCACCATGAGATGGTGTGTCGCGCGCAAAACCCCTGTCAATATCTTAAAGGTTAAGGTCACACTTGGAGTTTAAAGGTCAAATATGGCTATAATTGACCTTGTCCGGACAATAATTTCGTCATTGAATGTGGGATTATAAAATAACATGGCACAATTGTATTATTTGGCACAAATGTTTGTCTCAGTGAGACAGAGTTTCGTGTGCAACTCCCAGTCCTTTTGACAGCTGGCGGGCTCGACATGTTTCCCTTGGGCATCTAGTTCTCATTTTATGTCTTTGGCTTACTTTAAATTCTTTGGTTTCATTTAAACTCTTCCTTCTTATTTTAAATCTTTGGCTTACTTAAAACTCTGGTTTCATTAAAACTCTTTCTTTTGAATTTGTATCTTTGTGTCCCTTTAAAATCTTTGGTTTCATTTAAAATCATTTTTCTCATTTTATATCTTTGGCTTACATTAAATTCTTTTGTTTCGTTAAAACTCTTTCCTCTAATTTCAAACCTTTGGCATACTTAAAATTCTTTGGTTTAATTAAAACTCTTTCTTTTGAATTTGAATCTTTGTGTCCATTTAAAATCTTTGGTTTCATTTAAAATCATTTTACTCATTTTATATCTTTGGCATACTTTAAATTCTTTGGTTTCATTAAAACACTTTCTTTTGAATTTGAATCTTTGTGTCCCTTTAAAATCTTTGGTTTCATTTTAAATCATTTTTCTCATTTTATATCTTTGGCTTACTTTAAATTCTTTTGTTTCATTAAAACTCTTTCTACTAATTTGAAATCTTTGGCATGCTTAAAATTCTTTGGTTTCATTAAAACTCTTTCTTTTGAATTTGAATCTTTGTGTCCCTTTAAAATATTTGGTTTCATTTAAAATCATTTTACTCATTTTATATCTTTGGCTTACTTTAAATTCTTTGGTTTCATTAAAACACTTTCTTTTGAATTTGAATCTTTATGTCCCTTATAAATCTTTGGTTTCATTTTAAATCATTTTTTCGAGCCCATAAGGGAGCGAAGACATAGTTCTCCAAATGGCTGTACAGTGTATATGCGTCCGTCCAGATTTCTTTGTCTGGACCATAAGTTTGTCATTGGTTGTGGTATTTTAAAATAACTTGGCACAATTGTTCACCACCATGAGACGGTGTGGCACGCGCAAACCCATGTCAATATTTCAAAGGTCAAGGTCACACTTGGAGTTTAAAGGTCAAATATGGCTATAATTGACCTTGTCCGGACAATTACTTTGTCATTGATTGTGGGATTTTAAAATAACTTGGCACAATTGTTCACCACCATGAGACAGCGTGTCGCGTGCAACACCCATGTCGATATCTTAAAGGTTAAGGTCACACTTAGAGTTTAAAGGTCAAATATGGCTATAATTGACTTTGTCCAGACAATAATTTCGTCATTGAATGTGGGATTATTAAATAACCTGGCACAATTGTTTACCACCATGAGATGGTATGTCGCATGCAACACCGGTGTCAATATCTAAAAGGTCAAGGTCACACTTGAAGTTTAAAGGTCAAATATGGCTCTAATTGACTTTATCTGGACAATTACTTTGTCATTGGTTATGGGATTTTAAAATAACTTGGCACAATTGTTCACCACCATGAGACGGCGTGTCGCGTGCAAAACCATTGTCAATATCTTTAAGGTTAAGGTCACACTTGGAGTTTAAAGGTCAAATATGGCTATAATTGACCTTGTCCTGACAATAATTTCGTCATTGAATGTGGGATTATTAAATAACCTGGCACAATTGTTTACCATCATGAGATGGTGTGTCGCGTGCAAACCGGTGTCAATATCTTAAAGGTCAAGGTCACACTTGAAGTTTAAAGGTCAAATATGGCTATAATTGACCTTGTCCGGACAATAACTTTGTCATTGATTGTGGTATTTTAAAATAACTTGGCACAATTGTTCACCACCATGAGACGGCATGTCGCGCGCATAAACCCTTGTCAATATCTTAAAGGTTAAGGTCACACTTGAGTTTAAAGGTCAAATATGGCTATAATTGACCTTGTCCGGACAATAACTTCGTCATTGAATGTGGGATTATAAAAAAAAACTGGCACAATTGTTCTGTTTGGGACAAATGTTTGTCTCAGTGAGACAGAGTTTTGTGTGCAACTCCCTGTCCTTTTGACAGCTGGCGGGCTCGACATGTTGCCCTTTGGCATCTAGTTCTCATTTTATATCTTTGGCTTACTTTAAATTCTTTGGTTTCGTTATCTTTGGCTTACTTTAAATTCTTTTGTTTCATTAAAACTCTTTCTTTTGAATTTGAATCTTTGTGTCCCTTTAAAATCTTTGGTTTCATTTTAAATCATTTTTCTCATTTTATATCTTTGGCTTACTTTAAATTCTTTTGTTTCATTAAATCTCTTTCTACTAATTTGAAATCTTTGGCATGCTTAAAATTCTTTGGTTTCATTAAAACTCTTTCTTTTGAATTTGAATCTTTGTGTCCCTTTAAAATCTTTGGTTTCATTTAAAATCATTTTACTCATTTTATATCTTTGGCTTACTTTAAATTCTTTGGTTTCATTAAAACACTTTCTTTTGAATTTGAATCTTTGTGTCCCTTTAAAATCTTTGGTTTCATTTAAATCATTTTTCTCATTTTATATCTTTGGCTTACTTTGAATTCTTTTGTTTCATTAAAACTCTTTCTACTAATTTGAAATCTTTGGCATGCTTAAAATTCTTTGGTTTCATTAAAACTCTTTCTTTTGAATTTGAATCTTTGTGTCCCTTTAAAATCTTTGGTTTCATTTAAAATCCTTTTACTCATTTTACATCTTTGGCTTACTTTAAATTGTTTGGTTTCTTTAAAACACTTTCTTATGAATTTGAATCTTTGCATCCCTTATAAATCTTTGGTTTCATTTTAAATCATTTTTTCGAGCCCATAAGGGAGCGAAGACATAGTTGTCCAAATGGCTGTACAGTGTATGTGCGTTCGTCCGGATTTCTTTGTCTGGACCATAAGTTTGTCATCGATTGTGGTATTTTAAAATAACTTGGCACAATTGTTCACCACCATGAGACGGTGTGACATGCGCAAACCCATGTCAATATTTCAAAGGTCAAGGTCACACTTGGAGTTTAAAGGTCAAATATGGCTATAATTGACCTTGTCCAGACAATAACTTTGTCATTGATTGTGGGATTTTAAAATAACTTGGCACAATTGTTCACCACCATGAGAAGGCGTGTCGCGTGCAACACCCATGTCGATATCTTAAAGGTTAAGGTCACACTTGGAGTTTAAATGTCAAATATGGCTATAATTGACCTTGTCCGGACAATAATTTCGTCATTGAATGTGGGATTATTAAATAACCTGGCACAATTGTTTACCACCATGAGATGGTGTGTTGCGTGCAACACCGGTGTCAATATCTTAAAGGTCAAGGTCACACTTGGAGTTTAAAGGTCAAATATGGCTATAATTGACCTTGTCCGGACAATAATTTCGTCATTGAATGTGGGATTATTAAATAACCTGGCACAATTGTTTACCATCATGTGATGGTGTGTCACGTGCAAACCGGTGTCAATATCTTAAAGGTCAAGGTCACACTTGAAGTTTAAAGGTCAAATATGGCTATAATTGACCTTGTCAGGACAATAACTTTGTCATTGATTGTGGTATTTTAAAATAACTTGGCACAATTGTTCACCACCAGGAGACGGCGTGTCGGGTATAAACCCTTGTCAATATCTTAAAGGTTAAGGTCACACTTGAGTTTAAAGGTCAAATATGGCTATAATTGACCTTTTCTGGACAATAACTTCGTCATTGAATGTGGGATTATAAAATAAACTGGCACAATTGTTCTGTTTGGCACAAATGTTTGTCTCAGTGAGACAGAGTTTCGTGTGCAACTCCCAGTCCTTTTGATAGCTGGCGGGCTCGACATGTTGCCCTTGGGCATCTAGTTCTCATTTTAAATCTTTGGCTTACTTTAAATTCTTTGGTTTCGTTATCTTTGGCTTACTTTAAATTCTTTTGTTTTATTAAAACTCTCTTTTGAATTTGAATCTTTGTGTCCCTTTAAAATCTTTGGTTTCATTTTAAATAATTTTTCTCATTTTATATCTTTGGCTTACTTTAAATTCTTTTGTTTCATTAAACTCTTTCTTCTAATTTCAAATCTTTGGCATACTTAAAATTCTTTGGTTTCATTTAAACTCTTGAATTTGAATCTTTGTGTCCCTTCAAAATCTTTGGTTTCATTTTTCTCATTTTATATCTTTGGCTTACTTTGAATTTTTTTGTTTCATTAAAACTCTTCCTTCTAATTTTAATTCTTTGGTTTCATTAATAAAAATCTTTTGAATTTGTGTCTTTGTTCCTTTAAAATCTTTGGTTTCATGTTAAATCATTTTTCTCATTTTATATCTATGATATTTGCGATGTTGTGATATCATTTAGAAGTAATCAGAACATTTTCAGACACTTTTTCAAAACAATGTTATTCTTATTCTGAAATAGACGGAATGCATTGTGACACTTCAGAAAACAGATCTGTTCAGATATAGTTCAGGATTAATCAGAAAGTACTCAAGACAATTTTTAGAGCACAGATTTCCTTCTCAGTCATTATTCAGGCAACAATTTTGTGTTCCATTATGAAGAAAAAAGCTAGAGTTGTCTCACTTGCCATTTTGCATCATCTAATGATCTGCACAGTACCTCCTCAAAAATTCAATAATTTGGTCAAATTTGAATAATAAGTCCTAAAATTAAATGTTTCCAGCAGGTCACTTCCTATTAGATCTAATATGAAATAAAGCAATGCCTCAATTGGGAATCATTACAGTCCGTCAGCTTGCCCAGAAATATGTGTTTGTATCAATTTAAAGGTAGATTTTGGAATAAAAAGCAATACTGCTCATACATGTATTTATACTGATGTGCAAGATGTTGCGGTTCGGACAAGTTATGTGGACCCTTATTACGCACAAGGAAAAAGCGTATTCTTCAAAAAAATCCGAAGTCAGAAGCTCTGTACACGTGCTGGAAAACCACATTTTTTAATTCAATAGTATATCTCATTCGATATATATCGCATGTTACCGTAGATCAATTCCCTATAACCATAATTGCCACATTAACTGCAATTTTACATGCATGTTCAGTAATTGTCCACATGCAATCGGTGACAACTGAAAACTCATGCTGTGTTTAGACTTTTGTTGAAAATGTAGACATCTCTCATTACAGGGATGAAAATGACCCTTTTTGGTCCAAAAGCTGGCACACCTTTCAAAACAAGAGACCAAAATTTACAAAATATTCAATATTCATGCTTATTTTTGCACAGAAACGTCTTTCTACATCATTTACAACACATTTGTGACCGTTAAACGTTACCTGTGATGGCTTCCGACGAAAGTCATATTTTAGCTCTAATATAGGTAAGAGACCACCAATTGTTTTCCCAGAGACTTACATTATAACATTATGACGTGTACGGCCTTCCATTAATAGAAACATGTAATCATGTTTTTTAAGAACTGATATCTTAGTACCACCAAACTACCGGACGAAAAACATAGGAATAGTGATACTTTAAAATTTCAGATGTGTTAACTAATTTATAATAACAATACAAACAAAAAGTTGTGTTTAAATTTTGGTGCTTTGAAAATAATTAACATATATTACTATACTTCATTTAAACTTCCTGCAACTACCTAGTAGAGCATTTTATGAGATCAATCCTATCAGGATCAACATTTTTTATCCATTCAGCAAAAACATTCAATACTCATCTTTAAGATTTTTAACCCTGAACTACTGACCTACTTTCTTGTTTTCAAGGCCACAGCAAAGAAATTTGGACCACCAGTTTAAATTGTTAAACAGATTTCAGTAGTTATCTTGAATAATCTTTACCGTGACCTACTCACTAGTTTTTGTTAAGTGAAGCTTAAGCAAAGAAATTTGTTCAAACAAGCAACTAAACTCGGGTGAGCGATATAGGGCCATCATGGCCCTCTTGTTTTATAACAAAATGCGGAGTCCCAGGGTAAAAAGACCAACCCGAATTTTTAATCTCTGACATTTTTTCTGATGACACACTGTATTTATCCAAAATCTGGCAACAATGAGTTGGATGGCATCCAATGACACCCCTGACTTGATCAGATAATACTTAATACTTTGAACTTCTGTGTCATTGTGTTAAGGGGGACCAGAAACCATGGATATAAATTAACTTTATGGAAGATAAAAATGATGGTATTTTTATTGACTTGTTAGAAATCAATTACACAACTATAAAATCCATGAAAATTAGTCCCCACAAGTATTTATGACTTTGCAGTGCTTTTTAGCCATTTTTCTGCATATATAAAGTAAATGGGTCCTTCTGCTCTGTCAGTATTTATTCAATAAGTCAATTTATTTCTATATAATATCTTGTCAGGGATAAAACCTGAAAATTTAGTAGGAAACTGAAATGTTCATTTATACCAATAGTTGTATGCATGTAAATATCAATAGTTGTATGCATGAAAATAAAAAAAAACTCATTTTGCTTAAAAAAATAAAACTGCATATTTTAGTTAGGCTAGAGAACTGTTTTGTTTATATATATACTGATGATGTTAAGTTCTGTCAATGTACAAAGGGCATCTTGCTAGGACTTGAACCCAGGATTTTTACAATTTTGAGTAAGTGTGTTTTTTAACACTACAAGAAGTGCTCCCTTAGCAACAGAGAGGTGTATTTAAGTACAAAATATTACATATGTATGACTGTAATCTATGGTATGTTTAGGACATGCATTTATTTTTTAGGATTAAATTAATTTGTGCACACGACATCTTGTCTAGAGCGCACAACATCTTATCTCGAGCGCATGACATCTTATCTCGAATGCTCAACATCTGATCTCGTGCGGACAACATGTTATCTCGTGAGCGCTCAACATCTTATCTCGTGCGCACAACATCTTATCTCGAGTGCATGACATCTTGTGTGTACAACATCTTACCTCGAGCGCACAACATCTTATCTCAGGTGAACGACATCTTATCTCGAGCGCTTGACATCATATCTTGTTCGCACGACATCTTATCTCGTGCGCACAACATCTTATCTCATGAGCAAAGCATCTATCTATCTATCTATATATGAAGGCCCTTCGTGTGTATTCTGATCATTAGTAAAAACATATGGCTGCCACCTTTTTTGCTTTTGTTTTGTCAATACTTATAACAATTTTACGTGTTTGCTCGGCAGTAATTTAAATACACAAACTGATAAAAAAAAATGCAGCAAAAATTCAGTGATGACGCAAAATAATGAATTTAAGTCCTTGACAAAATAATGATTTAGTATGTAGGCTTCAACTACATATAAAACAATTTTCCCATTTCCCCTTAATTCATGCATGCAATTTTTAGCTCGCCTGAACACAAAGTGCTCAAGGTGAGGTATTCAGTCATTGTTTGGCGTCCGGCGTGCATCATCCGTCAACATTTTTCTTGTGTGACCCAATCTTTATGAAACTTTAGGTCAGAATATTTGTCTTGGTGATCTCTAGGTCATGTTTGAAATTGGGTCATGTGAAGTAAAAAACTAGGTCAGTAGGCCAGATCAAAGGAAAAGCTTGTGAACACTCTAGAGGCCACAATTGTGATTCAATCTTTATGAAACTTGGTCAAAATGTTTGCCTTGATGATCTCTAGGTTAAATTTGGAACTGGGTCATATGGGGTCAAAAATTAGGTCAGTAGGCCAGATCAAAAGGAAATCTTGTTACCACTCTAGAGACCACAAGTTAAGTTTAAAACTCATGAGAATTGGTCAGAATGTTTGTCTTGATGACCTCTAGGTCAAGTTTGAATCTGGGTCATGTTGGGTCAAAAACTAGGTCATCCAGGTCACCTGTTAAAATAAAAGAAAAACCGTGTGTATGCAATAGGGGCTGCATTTTACATTTGAAGTGCATGAAACTTTGTCAGAATGTTTGTCTGCAGGAAATATCTTAAGAATTTTTATCTAGGTCATGTGGGGTTAAAAACTAGGTCACCAGGTCAAATCAAAGAATAAGCTTGTTTACACTCTAGGGGCAACATTTTTATTCTATCCTCATAAAATTTGGTCAGAATGTTTTTGATCATAAAGTCTTGGGTGATTTCGCATCTGGGTCATGTGGGGCAACAAAATAGGTCACTAGGTCAAATTAAAGGAAAAGCTTGTATACACTCTAGATGCCACTTTTATGCTCCAATCTTTCCGAAACTGTCAGAATGTTTGTTTTTATGGAATAAGCACGAATCTGGGTCATGTGGGGTCAAAAACTAGGTCACTAGATCAAATCAAAGAAAATATATATTTACACTTAAGAGGCCACCTTTTTGGTCCAATTTTAATGAAAATTGGTCAGAATATTTGTTTTCATGAAATCACTAGGTCAAACATGTTCACATTGTTATGATGTGTTTCTCAGGTGAGCGACCTAGGGCCAACTTGGCCCTCTTGTTTAACTTTTCTGACAATATGCGAATTGATACTATCAGTCCAACTGCAATTTGTTGCTATTCTAACATGCAATAGGCACCATTCATTATGTTCTTTTAATTTTGAAGATAGGATGACCAATTATGTGCATTGCTCTCCAAAATGATATGATAAACTTGTACTTGTGGGAAGTTTAAATAACATTCTGAATAGGCGGGACCCTAATTATCTAGTTGTTTGTATGTTTTTACTGATGACGTAAATACACTCAAAGGGCCTTAATATATATAGATAAGATGTTGTGTGCACGAGATAAGATGTCAAGCACTCGAGATAAAATGTCATGCACACGAGATGAGATGTTGTGCACTAGAGATAAGATGTCCTGCGCTCCAGATAAGATGTTGTGCGCACAAGATAAGATGTCCTGTGCTCGAGATAAGATGTCCAGCACTCAAGTAAAGATGTTGTTCGCTCGAGATAAGATGTTGTTCACACGAGATAAGATGCACTGCGCTCCAGATAAGATGTTGTGCGCACCAGATAAGATGTCGAGCGCACACGAAAAGATGTCCAGTGCTCGAGATAAGATGTGCAGCGCTCAAGATAAGATGTTATTCGCTCGAGATTAGATGTTGTTTGCACGAGATAAGATGTCATGCGCATGAGATAAGATGTTGAGTGCTCGAGATAAGATGTCAAGCGCTCGAAATAAGATGTTGTGCACACCAGATAAGATGTTGTGCACACCAGATAGATGTCGAGCGCACGAGAAAAGATGTCCAGTGCTTGAGATAAGATGTCCAGCACTCAAGTAAAGATGTTGTTCGCTCGAGATAAGATGTTGTTCACACGAGATAAGATGTCAAGCACTCGAGATAAGATGCACTGCGCTCCAGATAAGTTGTTGTGCGCACCAGATAAGATGTCGAGCGCACAAGAAAAGATGTCCAGTGCTCGAGATAAGATGTGCAGCGCTCAAGATAAGATGTTATTCGCTCGAGATAAGATGTTGTTTGCACGAGATAAGATGTCATGAGCATGAGATAAGATGTTGAGTGCTCGAGATAAGATGTCAAGCGCTCGAAATAAGATGTTGTGCACGCCAGATAAGATGTCATGCGCACGAGATAAGATGTCGGGCGCTCGAGATAAGATGTCATGCGCTTGAGATAAGATCGTGCGCACGAGATAATTCAATCTTAATAAAAATAAACGTATGTACTAAACATATCACCGTAGTAATCCTTGAGAAACAGACACATTTACTCTTAATTTATACTAAAACAAAAGACTATAATATTGTTTACATCTTATGTATATATACTGGTACAGCAAAGTAGTATGTAAATGCATAAAAAGATAATTCGAAAATCTCTCAGCAGTAGTCATTTATTATATTGTATTGCATTGTATTGTGGTAGATAGATAGATAGATAGATAGATAGATTTATTCGTGAACATATATGTCATGAATACAAATATTAGAAATATTACATTATAAAAACCAACATAATTACGAAACATACATTCAATTTTATCACAGAAATAGCTATGTCTTATATCTCAGAATGATATTAAGGAAAAATGGACTAGCTCTTTTATATAATAAATAAAATAAATTTTGTGACATATATATCACAGGATAACCCATAAAGTTTTTCTACTTAATATTTCCAATGGGGTCCTTGACTTATTTCCAATGGGGTCCTTGTTACTATGTTACATGTTGACAATTGCAAGATTTAGTAAACTGTCATATAACCACAGGATTGCATTACTTGTCGTTTGTGTGCATATACATAATACGCACAAAATTATGATATGTTAGAAAGCAGGCATCTGATAATAATCATGCAAATCTACTGCAGTCCCCCATCGGGCAACAAATGTCAAAAAGTCATATAGTGAGAAAAATGTGAAACCGGATCTCCACTTTAGCGATTCAATCTGAACCGTGACTCGGAATCCTCGTAAATTACAATATTCACATACCCAGCTAAAGTTGGGACTGGAATTCCACACGCAGTGTGAAACTCCTCTTCTGAAGAACTGCTATAGAATCAATTTCAAATATTTATGCAATCAGTACTGCAGCCTTTTCCCCATTGTTTATTTTGCACTACCCAAAAACGCTCTGGCCCGCCCGGCGCTTAGCTCAGTAGGGAGAGCGTTGGTCTACGGATCGCAGGGTCGCGAGTTAAATCCCCGGGCGGGGCGTATGTTCTCCGTGACGATTTGATAAAAGACATTGTGTCTGAAACCACTCGTCCTCCACCTCCGATAATTAATGTTGGGAAGTTGGCAGTTACTTGCGGAGAACAGGTTTGTACTGGTACAGAATCCAGGAACACTGGTTAGGTTAACTGCCCGCTGTTACATGACTGAAAATTTCAAATACTGCTGAAAAACGGCGTTAAAACCGAAACAAACAAACAAACAAAAACGCTCTGAAGAAGCACGCCCCTGATTCAAAGATATATATATATATATATATATATATATATATATATAAGATATGAAATAAAAACGGACTGATTGATCATTCCAAAAATCGTCGATATGATTAATAAAAATAAACAATTGCATAAGTTACACGCGATGCTTTCCTAATGCCTAATTAATTCGTAACAGAGTAAACTTTTTTTTTTTTGGATTTAACGTCGCACCGACACATGATAGGTCATATGGCGACTAACAGAGTAAACTGTAATGCCGGAATAAATATCGCATTTCAAAAATAAAAGTCCTGTCTTAATAGCCAGTGAATTGCCTTTTGATTAGCAGGTTTTCTATATGTGGATTTACTTTAGTGGCGGTCTTTGGTACAGATTGAACTGTGATATTATTCACAGGAGTCTGAAATTCTATCAATTATTAAGACCATAGAACTCTATCTTTATAAAAAAAAATACCCCCTCCCCTATACAAACACCAGGAACGAAACGTCAAAAACCAGGGGTCGCCTGAAAATACGAAAGGAACGCAGTGTTTATTTTATATATGGGGGTGGGGGGGGGGGTATTTTTTTATAAAGATATACTTTTCTATGGTCTTATTGATAGAATTTCAGACTCCTGTGTATTATTCTACTGGAAATACCAGTCTGATTTATGGCATTCATGCTTAAGCCTTATTTTGTATATCGACGTGTTAACCCTGTGTGTGTAGGTATTTTCTAGATGAGACATAGAATCTACACCATGTACATGAAATACCGCCTAAAATTCAATGGCATAATGGTGAAATTGCTGTCAAAAACCTGTAGAATTTCTTGTTACACGGCCGTGTGTTAGAGTATGAAATAAAGGCATCAGCTTGATTCATTAAGGTGAAATCTAATAACAACAGAACCAAGTCATGATCAGCGCTTCGTAAAGCTTTTTCCTGAATTGCTTAACTTGCATCCCCCACCTGATCGTCCCGGTAATATTTTGGTAGTGTTGACCAATCGCCGAACAGGATGCTACCAAAAATGCAACCATGAATTACCAAGATTCTACCAAAAATCAACCAATGAAGTATCGGGGATCTACCAAAACTTGTACAGTCTGTGGCGTTTAACAGCATCAATTTTACTAGTCCCAATCCGTGTCTCTTGTCACCTTCCCTGACGGTCCGTCCATAGACTGAAATGAAATGAAAGTGATAATTACGTCACAAGTTGGACTACTATTGTACCAAGAATTAGCCAATCGGACAATGGCATCCTACCAGAACATGTATGAAAAGAAAGACGGCGCGCAGGATTTATGCAGACACACAAAATGGCGGTAAAAATAGATGCGCCACAAACGACAGCTCCACATTTCACGCTATTTTAGACTTCTCCCACGAACTGCAGTACATATTGGTATGAAAAATAGTACATCGTAAGATACTTGAACCTAATGCAGTCATTATATATCAGATACGCACACTGCCGACTCATTCGCTGCAGCGGACGGATAGTCTAAATTGTGTTCGACAAAGCCCTTTCAATGCTCGCAAGTGGATCAATAATTATGTTCCTGAATGCATTTACAAGAAACAGAACTTTAAAATTGAACTCAACTGAACTTCTTAACTTCTTTCTAGGCAATATGGAAGAAGGAATATGGCCTTAGAAGTGGCTCGGTAAAAAGAATCTCATTAAAGCCGTAGTCCAAATAATTTGGCAATACAGTAAAAATTTTAATTAAAGTTGGTGCATATATGCCACAGGTTGAAAATAAAATGTGCAGTCAGTCTGGGACCTGTGACCCCTCGCTTATAGAGCAAGCGCTCCACTGACTGACTAACTGACTACAAGACACATATTCTCCCCTTCCGTGACCAAGTAGGCCTACATACTGTAACATACGACCCCCGCTTAAGCATCCTCGATTCTGGAGTTACATAATAATGGAGTTACACAATAATATAGCCATCATAAGACTGACCAAGCAAGCATGCCACAGCCCTATATTGGGCGGCAAATGTGTAATTGTCAACGGTGGCTACTGGTCCAGTAATCAATATACCTATACTATGATCTACTGTATTAGGTATTTGCTGGGGAAAAGGTATGATTAGTTGTCATAAAGTTGCCGTTATTACGTATGTTGTTTTTGTTTAGTAAATATTTTTATGCTCCCCCCCCCCCCCCCCCCCCCCCCCACATCCCCACTTCGAAGAAGGAGGGGTATATTGTTTTGCAGATATAGGTCGGTCGGTCTGTATGTCGGTCGGTATGTAGACCAATTGGTTTCCGGATGATGACTCAAGAACGCTTGAGCCTAGGATCATGAAAGTTGATAGGGAGGTTGGTCATGACCGGCAGATGACCCCTATTGATTTTGAAGTCAGTAGGTTAAAGGTCAAGGTTATAATGACGCTGCAAATCGTAAATGCTAAGGAAAAGCATAATTTTATTTTTAATCTACCACCACTAGTGGTGGGGTTATAGGAATGGTATCTGTCCGTTCATCCGTCCGTCCGTAACACTTTGTGTTCGCTCTGTATCTCCTAAACCCCTTGAAGGATTTCCATGAAACTTGGGTCAAACGATCACCTCATCAAGACGATGTGCAGAACTTATGTGTCAGCCATGTCGACGCTAGGTCAAGGTCACAACCCGAGGTCAAAGGTGTGAGCCTTCCATTTGGTGTCCGGTAAGTATCTCCAAAATCTCTTGAAGGATTTTTATGAAACTTGGGTCATATGATCATCTCAACAAGGCGATATGCAGAACTCACGAGTCAGCCAAGTTAGCACAAGGTCATAACTCAAGGTCAAAGACTTGAGCTCTGAATCTCTTAAACCCTTTAAAGGATTTCATGCCTAAGGCTGCATTCGGTTGCCATTGCAACCTCCATGTATGTTTTATCACCTAAACATAAGTAATATGTGGAGAAAGAACAATTAGTAGACGGTCATTTCGATAAATCTTAAAAATATTGCTTTGGATTAAGAAAACGTTTTTACAGATGTAATGTTCTGAAATAATTGTACGTTAGTAGTCATCATCTTAGCAAGACATGTATGATCGTGTTAAAAGTTTATGAAGTCCGACGGTTTCCATGTGTACTTGAATATCACCATGTACCGTGTATTTTATACCTAAATGAAAGTTACTTTTACAGTTTCTTTTTTCCCTACTGTGTTAATTTATCACGATTATTTTCTTTCTAAGTGTTTAATTTATTAATGTTACAAACGTTTGAAGTTAATGAGTCTTGAAACGATAATATTGTCACGTTTTCACGGGTTTTGAATAACAAGCGTTATTATTATACCTCACTTTTGTCTACAATGATAAAATCCCATAACCCGAGAAAGAGATATTTTGACTATCAAAAACATTTTCAACCTTTTTTGACACGTGACTAAGCGAAAGTGACTGTCAGGTCATGTGACCGCGCTGATATTTTGAATGTCATATAAGGGCAAATAACTGCTTCAAATTTTTAGCCAAATCATGAAATGATTGCCTCCCTTGTACACATATAGTAGTGACGTCACTATTCAATGTGATATTTTGTTTACCTTGTTGAACTTGTTCATGAGGATGGTTGAATTAAATGAATTAAAAACATTTTTTAACATTTTGTTCGGTATAATAAAATAAATATCAAATGGCAGCGTGTGTGACATTGATATTGTCAACCCTCGAAACAGAATGTCACCACTCGGCTTTCGCCTCGGGTGACATTCTGCCCTCGGGTTGACAATATCAATGTCACACAAGCTGCCATATGATATTTATATAGTGTCCGATAATATATAAATATCATATGGCAACGTGTGTGACATTGATATTGTCAACCCGAGGGCAGAATGTCACCCGAGGCGAAAGCCGAGTGGTGACATTCTGTTTCGAGGGTTGACAATATCAATGTCACACACGCTGCCATATGATATTTATTTTATTATACCGAACAAAATTAAGTACATAAAAAAGTATAAAAAAAAGTTTTTAATTCAATTAATTCAACTGTTTTAATTTTTGTCTGAATCGTCTGTTTACACATTAAACAGTGACGTCACTACTATATGTGTACAAGGGAGGCAATCATTTCATGATTTGGCTGAAAACATTGAAGCAGTTATTTGCCCTTATATGACATTCAAAATATCAGCGCGGTCACATGACCTGACAGTCACTTTCGCTCGGTCACGTGGCAAAAAGTCTGAAAATGTGTTTGATAGTCATAATATCTCTTTTATGGGTAATGGGATTTTATCATTGTAGACAAAAGTGAGGTATAATAAAACAGATTAGTCTTTCATTCCACCCACAGATGTCAAATCCTTTCCTTCCTTGACCATTAAATTCACATGTTCTAGAAAGTCATATCAAGCACCATAAGCAAACTGCTTTTACTTTTGAAATTTCTATTTTTATAGATAATTTAAAATCAAAAACTCATGTTCTAATGTTCATCATATGGCCAAATCTCAATTTTAAAAAAAGATCATTTTCAACCAAAATCTTGAGTCCAGTCCCTTTAATATTTGTTAAATCCATATTTGAATCTAATGTAATACGAAAGTAATAATTAAACACATTATATTAAGTGCAAAATCTATTCAATAACAAGTCAATGCAGATGTTGTATAAACATTATAAACATGGTCGTCATCCGTTCTGTTGTCTTCTACGTCTACCACACTGTGCACTTGTTTGGTGGATTCTTGTAGGAACCTGCTGGGCAATTCCAAGCTATCGAAAATTCTTCCGAATTTTGTAGTGGACCAATCACTCTAATATTTTAGAAAAACATTAGAAGATTTACTCAGTACAATGTATCATAAATATGTGCTGCTTATACCCAATGTATACCTTCAATTTTAAGTTATAAAAGGATACAAAATCTCATGTCAAAAGATGACTATACTTTATAAATTTGTAATCTGTCTTTGTTTACTGTAATGAATATGTATATTTATCCTTCAACAGCTGTTGGGTTGACTAGATGTAGAAGCTTATTTTATTAGACAATGATAAACATTTTAACACCGTCTTCCCTATATATGTGTCGTTTTTAATCATTGTGCAAACTAACAACCAATTTTATCTAAATTTGATATATTTGGTATACACAACGAGTAATTGTGTATGTTGGAAATGATTTCTTATTTGTCTGTGGTGTTAGAAAATTATTGAAATATTTTGTTTGTCTACATTTCAAAGTTCATTTCCCCATCATTTATACTCTAATCATGATTAAAAATGTAACTTTAATGTAGTGGCCGGCGGAACTCAGACAGAAACTGTCTCATTTATTATCTGCTAAAACTGCCATTCCTTATTCATGGAGTTTTTCGCTGTTAATCGAAGTTCGAAATTTAAAAGTTAAAGAAAAGTGAATTCGGGGTAGGGTGCAGGCTGAACTTTAGAAACATAAACGTGGAAGTAATGGTTCAGTTTTGTTTGTTTGATGTAGGTTTAACGCCGTTTTTCAGCAGTATTTCAGTCATGTAACGGCGGGCAGTTAACCTAACCAGTGTTCCTGGATTCTGTACCAGTACAAACTTGTTATCCGCAAATAACTGCCAACTTCCCTACATGAATCAGAGGCGAAGGACTAATGATATCAGACACAATGTCGTTTATCAAATAGTCACGGAGAACATACGCCCGCCCGAGTATCGAACTCGCGGCCCCCAGGTCTGTAGACCAACGCTCTTACCTATTGAGCTAAGCGGGTGGGCTAGTAATAATTCAGGTGGTACCGTATAAACATACATATTTTTTTTTTGTCATCAACATAATATCAATTTGTTACTTGTTCGTCTTTGTCACATATTTTATCATCATGTTAATTGTGTACATCAATGTGAAATAAACGTATGCTTAGCATAACGTTCTGGCATATGTTTTGGGCCACTTTCATCAGCAGCATTGATGTTACTTTTTCGTTCCGGCGGAAAACACTTCGATCCATATGTTTACCATTTTGAAAAATGTTACGCTGATGATATTATACATGTCTAGGTGTGTAACGTCTTTCCACGTACACTTCAATTATCATAATTTTTCTTTTTTTCAAATACTGTCGTCATATGGAATATGCTCTGATCTGAAATAGTTCTGCCCGCGCTTCAATATTTCAAGCAGGCAGTAAACCAACAAACATGTAGTTTGTTGTAACAAAGTGTATGATTAACCTAATTTTACAGGATGGAAAAAAATATGAAATAACTAACATGCAAGTAAAATGCTTTAAGACAGCAAATGAAACGTTCATACATGTGTTATACAATTGTAGGGTAGAAAACATACCATAGTTATACAAACTTCACCGTCTATATTCAGTGAAGGCGCAAATCCAATTCAGAACTAAGAACAAATAAATTGTTTCGTACAATATATATCATACAAATTAAATACGTTAGATAATTACGCATTTCATTCAAGACAGTATAAACAAGGGCTCAATGTGCCAAAAATTTTGTTTTCACGTAATTTTTAGGTATACAGGATCAGATAAAGCTACATAGACACGTTCAATTATCAACGTAATTGAATATTTACGGCGCGAAATTTCACGTAGTCGACGTCACGGCGGAAATGACGTCAATAATGTGCAAAATAACAATTATTTACATTTCATCAAATCTTCTTTTTTAGCAATAAAATACTGAAATAAACGTTCTACATCGATCCCAAACTGAACGGGTTTCGGGCCACAAAAGTGGCCCTCTGGCAAATTTGGTACATTAGTCGGGCCACAAAAGTGGCCCTCTGGCAGTCTTAGGGTTAAAACTATAATTTTTACTAGCTGACAAGATGAATCATGTTATTGTAAATGCCAGTAGCCTAAAGAAACAAACTTTTGGTCCGACATTTTGATTACTTTTAGAATGTTCAGTATGGGATTTAATCATACTTGAGTTTCTAATTTCTGATTAAATATTTAAAATATAAGTATTAAAAGTAGTCAAAACTACAAAAACTTTTTAAAAACAAGTCACTTTATTTTTAACAAACGTTTCGGCTACATCAGCCTTCTTCAGGGTTCAAAATAAACATAACAAAGGAAGTGACGTCAACGTCAAACGACGTCGATGACGACAACGTCAAAATTGAACAAAGAGTTTGGCGTAAAAATCATAAACAGGATCATAGTATGATACATAAAAACTGGTGAAAAAATGCAGTATAAGTGCAATGATTAAGGAATGGCACCAGTAAAAACTGATTATGGAATACATACAAGTAATAAAATATACATATATACATATATAACAAGTATTTCAGAAAGGCATTAATACAGAATTTTTGAATTCATTCCTTGTGGAGACACAGTGCCCAAACGGTACATCCAGGAAGTCTCTTTTAAAAGCCTTTTCCAAGGATTAGTTACTTTATCAATGGGCATAAAAGAGAAATCCTGGATAGTATGTCCTTGAGAATTAAAATGTTCAGAAACATTAGTAGTAGTTTCTGGATAATGATTGATATCAAATCTATGACTATTCATTCTTTGTGAACATTGCTGGTGAAATATTTCGTTCTGACAAGCACAGATGATTGACAATACTTCTACAAAATACCTAAATTACACATACTTACAAGTGATTGGCACTTATTATAGTATAACACGTGTGACTAGAAGTTTGTTTAAACAGTACTTATCAAAAGTTTTCAAACTAAATGATATTTTAGTTTACTTTATGTTATAAAGTATGTACTTATTGCAATACCTAAACATTTGATAGCTATGAGAGTCTGTGTATATTCTCTTGAGTTTTTCTTCTTTTCTTGTTTCATCACACCATACCTAAGAAAATACAGAAAGTTCATTGTTGTTAGATTTAATCCTGCTATAGCGGCATTATACTTTCTGAAAGCAGCGCATGGTTTACTTCTGTGATCATTTTCTTAATAAAACTTACCTGGTACATTAACTTTATTGTATATCTACTAAGAAAAAGCATCAGGGGAGGAACAACAATTATCGGGTAAGCCGTCTGTCTCCCGCCATGAGTTCGAACTGTCAAACCCCTCTGAGGCATAGCTACCTCCGGTATTGTTTTGCACGAGGCTGACTCGTGTTTGATTAAATTGAGCAAAATATTAATTGCAGAATTGTATACAAAGTGAATTTTGTCTTTACAAGGGCTGATCTGAGTACAACATACTGCGGATGATAACAAGCAATATATACTTTATTCTGTGTTGTGCATACCTGTGCGGCATTTAGGTACAACAACTGATTAGGTGTATAGTTCAGCCCGGGTAGTTTTTGCTCTTCTTTGCCATGTCGGTTTGTCTTCAACCATTCGCGATACGCCTGGTAAGAACAATATGAACTAAAAATCATGCATGGAAGAAAAGTGTTAAAGTAGTTTTCTAACAGAAATAAATGCTGTGCTGAATGAACATTACTGTAATAACATGATCTGGTTATCGGACGACTTTATGTAATTTCAAAGTTATACATTAGTGTTTCATCAAGTGTGATTTACTGTAAATTAAAATGAGACAGATTTCTGATAATTCACATTTGATGTCGGACAACGTTTCTGCGTTGCAAACACATTCACGTGTACTGCATTTCTTTACAATTATGTCAAGAATGAAGTAATTTTCATAGATGGTGTCAAAATAAATTTCAAAGGTAAGATCAAGAATTTTTTTTTAGATGAAATAATAAAATGCAGTTTCGGCGTTACTTTTATAATGAAATAAAGAACGTAGTATATCATTTTCATACGCGAAAGAAATAATACCTTGAAACTTTCTTTGATTCCACCATTATCTGCAATATTTTCTCCTATTGTTAGTCTACCATTTAACTGTAAAAGAAAGGACAAACAATAATTGGTGATGACAAAGTTAATGTTTGCCATTTAGTATTTTGAATAAAAGAGTGACGCTTTGATTTCCCACCCGAGCCATTTAATAAACGTTTTTAAAGTAAATATTGTTGCTTTGAAATGTACAAATTTTGTCAATTTATACACAATTGCAGTAAGTTACTATTACTCTTCAAGTAACAAGTATTAATCCTAACTGATCGCATACTGCTGTTTACTTAAGCACCGTTACAAACATACACGAAGTAAGCTATTAATGCTACAGATACTGAGGTACGGTAAAATCAATTGTTGCAGCTTATTTCTAGCGTATATGAATTTTTAAATAAACACTAATACAACTTGTTGAATGATTTTTAAATAATAGAAAAAACAGCCGTTATAACAGTCAACTGTTCGCATCTGATTATTTCCTTTTAACACTAGAAAGTTTTCTATTATAAAACGAGAAACATAAAGAATCAATGTTCATTGTTCTTAGATAATGATATAATACATAGTTTTAAAATCATTTTATTCTTCGATTTCAAATAATCGTTTAATTGTTCTCACTCTGACGGCCTTACATGATACCAGGAGGATACGATACTTATTACTATCCATTGGACCATTTCTTTCTTCTATTTTGTATCAAGATCTTGATATTGAGATGCTTTCATGAAATAAACTTATATTACATTAAAATAAATGATAACATTCGCACCTACCTTCGTTCCGTCCGTACCTGGTACTGTAAAGTTATCATACTGGTCAATGATACACTGTGCCCGATCTTTGTACTTAGCCGAATCATTGTCAGACCACCAGTTTATCATTCCAGCATACTTGTTAAAATTTCGACCTATTGTACGTAATTAAAATTAGTTACACGTCTGGTAAGTTAACTTACAGATAATTTGACTAGATAAACAGTGTTTAGAAGATATGTTAAAACACATTGAAGAATTAACTCAAATGCTAACTATTATATCTTATCATCAAGTATACGACGATTTGATTTTAGGTCTACATGTGCTGTTTAATATGAAATATCTGGAATCGATCCGACGTCAATTCATCCCATAAGATTTGAAAAGAACTGTCTAATAACAGCACGGAAGTACACTTTTTTTTCAAATTCGATAGTAAATATCTCATTCGGTATATTAAATATCTCGTTCGGTATATCGCATGTTACCGTAGAGGGATCGATTCTCTATGTAGATTTTGGAATAAAAACAACACTGCCCATAATTGTACTAATGCGCAAGACGTTGTGGTTCGGACAAGTTATGTGGACGCTTATAAGGTACAAGGAAAGAGCGTATTCTTCCAAAAATACGAAGTCAGACGCTCTGTGCACGTGCCGGAAGGACACATTTTTTAATTAATTCAATAGTATATATCTCATTCGGTATATCGCATGTTACCGTAGAGGGATCGATCCCGATATTCGTCGCGAAGTCGGATCGATTCCCTATTAATGTATTGGTTAACTATTTATATGCTATTTAAAAGTAATGATTGACATTAGCCTCTTTCGTTTAGTTTATGGCAAACACGTCTTACTTTACTGACTTTTGTTGGCTAAAGAGTCAAAGCGACACACTTTAGTGTTATGACGACTTTTCCAACTTTTGATGATGAAGGAAACCCCAGATGTCCTACCAAATATTATTTCAGGTATGAACAGACACTTCCTGTACGAAATTTTACAGCTGTAAAAGACCTGTATATTTGTTCAAAATTACAGTCATGATTATTTCAATTTTACACCTGTAAAAATGAAAATGTTACAGCTGTCAATATGCCCAAAAGTTACAGCTGTAGAAATATAACAGGTGTGAAAAAGAGAACATTATTTTAAGGGACGAAAGCAGAAGTACAAAAAGTTTTAGGATGAATTGTAGTTCTCTAGAAAAGGTAGCAATTACTACACAAATGGCAAAATAAATGATCTAGTAAGTAAAGAACAATATGTTTCTAGTATAGCAATTGCAAAATTAAAGAGTAGGATACAAAGTAGAAACTATGCATCATATCTTGTTTATAAAACTTTCTATGTCATGAAAACATATGACAATCTTGTAATTATATCCTTTAAACTTATCAGTTTCAAATAAAGAGTAAATTGTTAATGCATGTGCTTACACATGTCCCCTTACAACTGTATTAGATAATTAAACATTTGCACTTATTCTTAATGGCTAAAATTCCAATATTTTAGATTATATGGTGTCTCTGTGAAATTCAGTTATATCCCGCCAAAATGCATTAAAGATGGCTGACAGTACTTATGTTTCCCTCCAAAAAAATGTTACAGCTGTAATTTTTAGACATGACCATTTTACAGCTGTAACTTTGAACTAAAATTTTTACAACTGTCTTTTTGCGACCTGTACACCTGTAAATTTCAACTGTATTTCTGGTAATTCTCCATTTACTAGTCTTTTACAGCTGTAATTTCAAAACAGGTCTTTTTTCAGACGTTTTACAGCTGTAAAACAGGTCCTATGTTCGTACAGGTAGGTTAGAAATAAAGAGCCAGCTGAGGATTTCCTCACATAAAGAATTCTTCACCACTAATGAGATTTCGAATCCATATCATTGAGGTGCTAAAGATTAGAAGTCGGCCAACACAACCATTCGACCACGGACGTCTCCTTAACAGTTCTAAGTTGTTCTATAGTCATACCTTGATCATCAAAGCCATGACAGATCTCATGTCCAATCACATATCCTATACCACCATAATTCAGATACCTGTCTCATTAAAAACTTTACTGTAGTTTAGTTCGAACATAAAAGCAAAAGTTAATATTAATATGATGATATAATACAATTCCATAATTCAAAACAATGAAAACAGAAATTATAATTATGCAATAAAAAGCTATCATTTGAAGTGATTCTGTGTCTTAGAGTGAGAACATCAACGCAGATAAAACATTGTTTCCATATTACAATTAATAAAAATTTAGTAATAAATGAAAGTTTACGGATATAAAAGTAAACTATGTCTGTTATAAGCGCATCATAAGCTTTTTGGCTTATTTTACAAGTCGATGTGGATTTCAATATGATGAAGCTTAAAACTTACTCAGGCTGCTCATATGAATAATAAGGTGGCTGAAGTATTGCTGCAGGAAACACTGAAATAAAAATAAGTCTTTCTTGGAATACATCGAACTATTTAATACACTGTTATAATAACAAAATAGGATTTAATTTAGTTTCTTTTACCCTTTTAATCATCAGTTCTTTTCCCAGAGTTCTAACAACAAATTCAACAATGAATGGATTCCTTTGTGTAACGATCGGTTTGAAGTGCTTCCAGACTCAACTTGATTAGCTTTGAGTTATGGTGTATAGTGCAGAAATTAACCTCTGAAACAAGGTTTGTATTGCACATGTAAGGAATGTCGCACAAACATCCTTTATATGAAATGGGCCGTGAAAATAGGATACGAAAATCAAAAATCGTGGTAAACTTCAAACAATTTCATCAATAATAACAGAATAACCATTCAACAGAGTCATTATAAACGCAAGTCCTACCATGTTTGCATCAGCTAAGGGAAAGCGCAACATTTTGAATGTGTTTTATCGTCTTTCAATGATATACAATGCTCATCTTTTACGAAAGTGTTTTAACTTCAGATATTTACTTAAAATGTAGAAAAAAAAGTCACTTAACTACATTTAATGGTAAATGTAGCTCTACATACACAAGTAAATGTCATACAATTACAGTCGTTTGAAAAAATCAGATCTTAGTGCTTTACATGTATAACATGTGGACTATTTTAAACATCATGTATAGTATTTTTAGTATATGCAAACTAGTTTATTTTATGTTTCTATCAATGTTTATATATTTTCAGATATGGACTTTTGGTCTTGTTTTCTTTTAAGGTGATGTTAGTATTCTAGTGTGTCTATATTCGGACGAATATATTTGTCCGTTTTGTTTGTAAGTTGAAACTTACGGATCTGATTCCTGAAAATTAGGTTGAAGGCGTTCACATCAGCAGCGGATGACATCCACCTGAAATAAACCTTTTCTGACAGTTTGTTTTCTTCAATATTTGTTTTGTTTCATGTTAGACACAGGAATGAAAAACATATTCATTATTAAGATATTTAATAAATCATAACACAGTTTATCACTAAATGAAAACAAAGATGAGTTAAAAAGCAATACTCGGTTTTGTCAACGACTTTTCGTAGTTTCTGAAGTCCACGAATCACTGCAGCTTCGCCTGCATTGATAATAGTTCTCAATGGATCATCAATGTATACCGTCACCTAAAATGGCGTACATGTAAATATATACATATCTTGACAGAATTCATAACTCCTGTAAGATGGGAATTTACATTACACTATCATTTTCACCTACATTATTTGTATCATAATAAATTATCTATTAAAGCGAGCTAAGAGAGAGATAGGGAGAAAAAGATGAAATTTTATTTTACCAATACGTTTGATCGATTATCGCGCAAGTACTTCTTTGATGGTCAAAATTTATACCTCTTGACTATTCTAAGTAACTTGTAATTAGCAAAAAATACGTATTCATATATCTGGACAATACTGACATTCAAGTATTCATTATAATCAAAACTGAGGCAAAACTTAACCCTAATATAGAATAAAACAATGGTGGTTATATATTTAAAGGCCTAGATTCACTACTATATAAGTGTCCCCCCCCCCAAATCCAATATACAACTCCCATCTTATCTGCTGCTTATCAGCGATTATGTAACCGTAACTGATTAGAGGGCAATTAGCACAGCAGGGACCTCCAGACCATGAAGATGTGTGCAGTGGAGTTGAAAGAAATTAATTTTTCTTCAGCGATGTGGAATGATAATAATATTAATTATTATTTTGATATTATATAGATGATAATAACTATTACTTTAATGTTATAATAATAAAAATAATAAATAAATAATAATAATTATTATTAATGTTATTATTATTATTATTATTATATTACATAAAGGATGATTAAAGATACAGTAATAATATTGAAAATAATAATGATAATAAAACACAAGTATAGTGAAAACTTCATGAGTTCTTTGTGCTGACAAACAATATTTTTCTAATTGGAAACTGGGTTTCTTGTATTCATGTAATCAACATTATTTGAACTTCAAATTATTGTGTTCCATACTGAATTTTCATTTTCATTATATTGCCAATAGTGACTTTTTTCATGCTTTGCTTTGTAACTTTAAAATGCACATACTGTTTTCAATTTTTAGACAAATGTTATTTACAGTATTCTGCAAGCTGTGAAAGTCAAATTTTTCTGAAATATCACAATTCTCCAGACAGACTTTGAAAAAATAAAAACTTGCATATTTCTTTAAGTAAGTTTATCATTATTTCATTATTGTGAAAATAAGTTTCTGATTGTCTTATTATTGTGTTTGATCAACAAATATTTTTCTTTACATAGAAATGCAAAAAAAAAACAACCTAGTATAACTTTAAAAGTTTGCAATTATATATCAATTTAAAATAAATTACATTGTTTCCCCTTCTCACTAATTGATACACTTGTAAGGTAGACTGACTCTCCAATAAACATTGACCCTTGTTTATTGGAACCATACTGTGATGGTCATTGGCCCCCAACTGTGCTGGTGAAGACAGAAATCCCTTGGCCCACTGCCAAAATCTAGGCCTTTAACATATATTTTTGAAGGGCATTTTATCCTTTGCTTTAGATCTATTAACATAGCAACTTACGTTTTCATATTTGGAATGAAGAGCACTATCATTGAATAATAGATCTGGGTAACCAATCATTGCCTCCATAACATCTGCCTGTAAAATAAAACGTAATAGTCACAGTCTTTAATGGTATTGTTGCATGAACATTTATGATGGGAATAATCGCAGTAAATATTTTGCCGATTGCAATGACTTGAAAAATCATAGAGATTGTTAATATATATACTTTATTGTATGATTAACTATAATTGAAAGTTGTGCATTGCAACAGCTCTATGAAAATCACTAGGCATAAAAACAGGTATGAATCTGTAAGAAACCGATGATTTTTGTTCTAAACGTCGTTGTGTCATTCAATTTCTTCACTCTGACGATTGATAATTTAAGCCATCCATGAGCTATACACTTTCCAATGCACGAAAGCCAGCTTTGAACCAGACTTTTTTTTATAGATTTTCTGGTATTTAGGAATGTCTGTGTTGGCGTTGTCCAAATTCTCATGAAAATCGCCATTCACTTTTTGTTAAAACACAATGATCATGATATTAGTCATATATTTTGATTAACGCGTGATTAACGTTATTCAGGACATAAATCGTACCAGTGCGTGTAATAGATCTATTCTTACAGAAACAAAATATGAGGGATGCTCTTTTGGTATATAAACGAAGTAAAGACAATTATATAAATTATCTAGTATTTCTTTAAACATGAACATTTGTATTCATTGCTTTTGTATCAGAATTGCATTTTTTTTACCTTCTCCTTTGCAAGTTGTTTTGTGCTGTCTTCCATCCAAGTTAATTCATCTACCATTCCTTTGAAGGCTTTCTTCAGGTTGTCAACTAATTCAAGAACCTGAAAAGTTAAGTCGACCCGTAATAATAAGTTTAACTATAAAACTTACTGTACCGCAGTATTGCATTCATAAGCTACGGATGAGTTGTTTTAAAGTTCATTGTATTTCTATCAATAAATATTTTTGAAAGAAAATGATATGTGTTTAGAATTCATCAGTGAGAGTTATTTTCTCGAAAATTACGTTTAATATTAAATCATAAACAGGCATTACAATTATTAAAGCTTACATTTTCTTTGGCACCTGTTCTAAATTTTTCTTCAACAAATAGTCGTCCGACAGCCTCTGGAAACACGAGCTTTACATTGTTGGAACATTTCTGCCACCTGGCTGACTCTTGTGTAGTTCCACTTAAAACCTGATGGACAAAGGTCATCGAAAATAAGAGCACACTATTTCGTAAGCGACAGATGCATGTGCAATATAAAATGCTGATACTAACAAACGTGCTTATTGTTTTATGTTAGATACAGTTACGAATAGAAAATGATGTAAATCAATTGACTGCGACATTGAATGTCACAGTTCCCATTTGATATTTACCTAGATCATAGAAAACGTAAATATTTTTCATTTATACTAACAATTAACCTCAAAATTTCTGATTATATTTGATGGGTGACCTCTATATGTTTCTATTATTTATTAATTTTGTTGTGTTCATTGAAATTTACAAAATGTGCATGCCTCAGTGTTTCATGCAAGCAATTCCCATTTATCTACATGTACAGTTTTCAGACAGAGGTAAGCAGCATATTAAAAATAAATATTTTAAATGATATATAATTTTAGAAATATTGTTCCAGACTAAATAAAACGTTTAAGGTAGTGGACCCGTAATGAATATCGGCTATTTCCGTGCGGTTACGTATTCTCAGTATTTGACTTCGGCATTTTCCGTATGGTTGCTCATACAAGCTTCATCAACAGCCGGAAAATGCCGCAGTAGTATCGGGTTATTACGTAATGTCACGTAAATTGCCGATTGTCATTACGGGTCAATTACCTTAAGATATTATTATTATTATACCAGATTTATATAGCGCCCTTTTCATGATAAACACGTTCAAAGGCGCTTTACATATACCAAACGCAGCCACATAGGGCGCGAAATTCAGCCTCGACTAGTACAGACGCAGAGCGATCTGACCAAACGGATAGAGTGAAAGACAGAGAGAACTTTTTAGATACAGACGTGTCCGGCTCACTTAGCCTAGCTCTTTGCGAATAGACAGTCTGGTTCTTTAACGTGCCCGGTGTATAACACCGATACACGCGAAGCCGTCTTTCCTCCGAAGAACCAGTACAGGCCTCTAATTAGGCGAGAGACACTCAAGAGCATCTCAGAAATATCCAGTGCCTGGACCGGGATTCGAACCCCGGACCTCTGGATTGACAGTCACACTAGACCACCGGCCCCATGTTGTTCATTGTTAGTCGAGAAGAGCGATATAACAGTGACGCTGTATAAAACCCCATGCAAGTGGTCCAAGTGAAATTATGTTAGGGTAATATCGGAGAATTATTTGGATGCCACATTTTTTCTTCATAAAATCATAATTGAAGCTTTGTAATTTTGGCTATAACCTTAGAAGTTTCATTCACTTCTTCATTTAATTGATTTTACATAAATCATTTTTGTAGCCCATACCTGCTGATATCTATGCTGTATATCTTTAAATATTTGAGGAAGGTAAAATATTACTTTGCCATCCATTACCACACTCCCAATAATGTAGTTAGCGATCACCCTAAAAGAGAAATGCATTATTTCAACACAAACACGGAATCATTCTATCAAGGTGCGTAAATTTATCTGAAAACAAGAGCTGTCACTATTGGTGACAAATGCCCCCTAAGTAGGCCTAAGAATGCCACAGCTGTATTTGCAAAACATCACATATCATTTTGTGACCTTGACCTAAGAGGCCTCGGTCATGAGTGTGACACATCTCAATATGGTTAACATTTGTGTCAAATTATTTTCAAATCCCTTGATAAATGGCAGAGTTATGGACCAGACAAGAAACACCTTTGACTTCTAAGTGTGACCTTGACCTTAGAGCTAGGGGTCTGGGTCTTGCACATGACACCTCATCTCATTATAAGGAACATTTATGCCAAGTAATTTCAAAATCCCTTCATCAATGGCATAGTTATGGACCGGACAAGAAACAGACCATGTTAACCTTTGACCTCTAAGTGTGACCTTGACCTTGGAGCTAGGGGTCTGGGGCTTGCTCAAGAAACGTCATCTCATTATCGAGAACATTTTTGCCAAGTAATTTCAAAATCCCTTAATGAATGGCAGAGTTATGGACCGGACACGAAATATACCCTATTAACTTTTGACTTGTAAGTGTGACCTTGACCTTAGAGCTAGGGGTCTTGGTCTTGCGTATGACACGTCGTCTCATTATGGTAAACATTTATGCCAAGTTCTTTCAAAATCCATTCATGGATGGCAGTTATGGACCGGACACGAAACAGACCATGTTAACCTTTGACCTCTAAGTGTGACTTTGACCTTGGAGCTAGGGGTCTGCGTCTTGCGCATGACACTTCGTCTCATTATGGTGAACATTTATGCCAAGTTATTTCAAATTCCCTTTATCGATGGAAGAGTTACAGCCCGGACAAGAATTTACCGGACGCACGCACGCACACACGGACGGACAGTGCGATTTTACTATGCCCACCTTCTGGGGCATAAAAATAGTCTAATGCAACTGAGTAGTTGGTCATTTATATGTACTTGACCACTTTAAGCGCACTTAAAGGATTATTGTTTTAGATATAAGCAATATCTCCATTTGTTAGATTTTAATTCGTAAAAAGTTATATGTTGGTAAAAAAGGTTATCAAAGAATCATTCACCGCATTGAGAGGATAGAACTAGGACTGGTTAGTCAGGTGCCAGCGTAATGTGATTTGGTGGTGTATCATGTCACGTGTCTTCTCCAGTGAGACATCACTATAAAGTTGTACCATGCCGTTTATATGACTGAATAGTTGTTGAAAAACAAGCTTAACACACAAAACATACAATTTACGTGTATGAATAACAGTGACATTGACAATACATGTCTTATGTACCCGAAGTGATTTTCTGCATTGTATAAAAGTAATTGTTGAAAGAAGAAGCTTTACCCGAACACACGCACACACGCACGCACGCACGCACACACAAACAATTTACATGAATGAATAACAGTGACATTGACAATACATATTTTATGTACCTAAAGTGATTTTCTGCTATGTATAAAAATATTTTTTCCATCAGTCTTCCATCCGGCTTACTGTCATCTGAAAAAATATTGTCATTTCAAATAATACTAGTAAGGTTATGCACGTCAAAGCACGTGTTGACATACCTAGACGGGTATTTGCTGATGACATTACCAATTTTCTGGAGAAAGGATGGTGATACGGCTACAACCGGCTCAGAATCATTTATTGACATCCCAATAATTTTCATCGTGCCTGTTATTAGTTTTTTCCAGTCAACCTACAAAGCGTACAAGTATTGTTTATAAAAGTCAACTGCATATACACAAATTGAATTGTTTATAAAACATGGTATTACAGAAAACATGTAACTCCGCTTCACAAGAAATAGATCGCATATTCCACTAAATACATACAACAAAGCATAGAAAAGCACCGTTATATGCCTCTCTTTACAAAACAGTATATGTATATTGAACGACTCTGATATATTAAGGTCGCGGTTCCGCTTTTATGGCACAATCTTGATACATTTTGTTTCAGCAAAAAGACGGTAAAACCAATTATTAGATCAAAAAATACTTGTCTACCTTGATATAAAATCACAAATAATACATGACACATGGGTCTATGACTATGCATATTATGGACTGGGGATTGAGACAAAAATGCAATATGGACTTCAGATTTGCTTTGATTAATATCAATGTCCAGTCTGTATATTTGGACCTGAGGTTTTTATAGTATGTTAAACATTAAAACTAGCTGCAATATTACCCCTGGAAATTTATCACCAAGCTCTCCAATGGTCTTTTTGTTTTTCCATTTCGTAACATCTCTTCTTAATTCACTTGGCAGTGTTATCTAAAGTGAACAAGCTATTTTCTTTATAACACTGAGCTTTTACATTTGAAACATCTATGTCATGATTTATATTCTATACCAATTCTCGCGTCCAGCTAGCGGTTCACCATTGCACCACGTGATCGTACAATATAACAATAGAAACGGTTGTTCAGAAAATATGTAGACAAATGCGATAACTTCTAAATAAGCCAATAAAGACATATAAATTTGTATCAGTTTAAAAAATAATGCATCTGCTACAAATGTACCAAAATTGAGATATCTGTCTTATATATATTTTATAGTCATTTGTTTCTGTAAAGGGTACACATCTCGGTCCACGTCAATGACGTCTTCATAACGGCCACCTTGTGTACGATATTTTTCAAAATCAGTTCTATCATTTTCTCATCGCTGAAATTATAGTCTTATCATCTTTTCTCACCAAAAATGAAGTGTATCCTCAAAAAAATAAGAGCAGTCAATTTATCAAAATATCAGTCTCTATTAGCAGAAGTATTAGGTATTAGACTTGTTGTCATTTTGTCTCTGGAAACCATACAACAAACTACTTGTAGGTTTGTGATGCCTTATCAAGTTCTTAAAATATTGCTAATTGATGATTGAGCTACGTAAGTTTTCAGTTTGATCAATTAAAAGTTTTGATTTCTACAGTGATTCAGAAGTTAGTGCCGGTATTTTACCGAGTTCTTGCACTGTTTATTTTTACACTAAGAATTCTAGATATTATTGTGACGTATACATAGACAAGCATTGTTTATTTCAGTCTCGAATGACGTTAAATTTGAAGAAACTCACTTAGATATTATAAGATATAATTCAGATAGTTGAGGTAATTTTTATTGCAGTTATTGGTGATTTTACATTTAAGACGGCTAAACGTCGACTGGGCCTCTAGCGCATTATTATGGTTGTTAAATGCACTTTGTGACGTCATCCCATTCTAATACGCACATTTACTAGCAGGCATGTCATTTAATTGCACATAACGGGGACAACGTTGTAAAGTCAGTCTATGTATTTATGGAACACCACACGTATTCCATATAATGTGGTGTAGCTTTTTTGTACGAATTCCAACTAAATCCGTTAAACGATCAACATACCCGCATAAAGTCAATCGTCAATGAAAAATCAATGCATATGTGTGCATTATCACTCGTCCCAGTCACGTTAAATATAGATGAAATGGGGACCGTTTGCATTGTTTTTAATTGTTATAATAAAATAAAAGACATTCTTTTGTACAATACGAAAAGTATTTGGATATGCACCCATCCGAAAGAAACATATCCGACTCGCTTATGCTAAGATATTGTATAGCTTTATAATACTGACGTGTCTGATATTTTAAAAATACTATCACGTGCTACTGCCAATTATATGTTTGATACTTTTATACAATTATAGTGATTCGATCCCATATAACCTTCCGGCATTACATAAAAGTTTGATTCTTTGGATTTCTTGATTGAACTGTACTTCACGGTGTCTTTTATGTTTTATTACATAATAACCAAAACAACGTTTTAAATAAATTACATTGACTCCATTCCATTAATTTTTTGTGTATGCTATTATGCGGGAAAACCGTTTCCCTTCATTTCCTATTTGGTTTGCCTTATGTTTATAATATTACTATATCAAATATATTTATCATTCAGACGTTATATGGGTATCTGTCTGCAGAACTTCTTTTATATGTGGTATTAAGTTCATGACTAGATTTTACTACTAAAGTCGTTATAGTGTACATATACATTAGCAACTTCTATTTCCATGTCAACAACATCTTTTGCATCATTTTCAGCAGTAGTCGGATCAGCACCGAAGGCAACATAGCTTTCTTCAAGCAGTGTCTGGTACGCCATAAGAATTTTGTCATATCGATCTTTGAGGTAGTACTCTCGACTAGGCATTCCAAGTGAAGCTTGGTCGATCTGAAAACCACAACACACTACTGATTATTGGATCGACATCAGGTATGACATTGTGATGCTTTACTGATAATTGCCATTCTTACATTTATTCAATTTCTTGTTACTATTACAAAAGTGTTTATATTCTTCGATATACATTAAGGTATTAGATCACTAATAGTAATGTTTACAAAATAGCCTTTGCTTGATATATTCTGAAAGGTAACCGTGTTTTGCACTATTTTGCAATTTTTAAACAACTTTTATCGTGCCGTTTTTTTTTATAAATTTTGTATAACTTATGGTATCTCCTCAAGCTCAAGTAGAGACAAATTTCAAAGTGATAGCCACTATCCAAAACTCTTGCAGAGTACTCATTTTACCATTAATTTTAATAAAAGAAACATCAAACTATTGGTAAACAATTATAAAACACAAAATAAAAATGTCAATATCATTTTTTTTCTATGGTACCTGAAGTAAACGGATTTAATGAGACAGAATTCATACTTCAACATTGAAAAAATAAGGTCGAATGCTGTATTTCTGCTTTGAATTTTGCTTACTCCATTTAAAAATAACCTTAGGGCAGACGTAAAACCTACCTAAATTTCTTCCACAATATATAATCTAAGAGTGGAAGCAAAATTGAGAACTTTAACAGTGTGTAACTCAATATTTTTAAAGATGTGTAACTCTACCCCTTCTGTTTAAGTAGTAAATTCTCTTTGAACACCAAGAAATCGCTTATAAGATTCAACTTTTTCCATTTTTGTACAAGAAATCAATAATAAGTCTTGAAAGAAGTAAAAACTTACTAGAAAAAAGGAAAATAAGGGGGAAAAAATTTGGTCCTAGTAGTGCTTGAACCTACGCCCCACTAAGAATTGCAGTAAAAGTAGGTTTATGGTAGGGATTGAATACTCTTCAAAAAGGAGGCTCTCTATTAGTGATCTGATACCTTAAAAAAATATAAAATATGCAATGAGCACAAAGGTCTAGCCCGAGTGCCAATATAGTTAAGGAATGACAATTACCACTTCCGCTATTATCTAAACATGTTTTTATCATATCTTGAACGTAACGTCCGGTTTGCTCAGCACGTGTCGTTTCAATTACCGGCTGGTGTGCACATTTTCCGCTGCTGGTACGGGTAGTGCCATTTTATTGCTATTTATAGTAAGACAATGAACGCTTTTAAAGCATTTTATTGTTATTTATAGTAAGACAATGAACCATTTTAAAGCTATTTTACTCGTTTCTGTTTTGTAAATAATCTTTTGTAATAAAAGTGAACAATAATTATTCCCTACAAGCTAGATCAAGTTAGTGTTGTAATACCCCTATTTCATTATAAATATTAAAACTTACATAAAGTATATATTTCGTTGGATTTAAAATATCGTTGACGACTCCAACTTCGATTAGTGGCATGCTCGTCCCCCGCTGCTTTGAATGAACTAGCAAATTTTCAAGATTGTACCGGTTAGGATCCCATTTTCCACCATCATTTGAACCAAGCACAGGCCAACCTCCAAATGCTTCTGTATACTGATGGATAGTCCTTAGTGTTAGTGCTTCGGCTTTATCTTCGATTGAAAAAAAAAATATAATTTTTGAAATCAACAGCAATCCTTGATACATTGCAGAGATGTAAGCGGATACTTAACGCTACAATTCTTCGACTATGGAAGTAATGTGAACATAACATCTTGTTTCAGCTATATAACTGTGGTGTTACTTTATTATAGATGTAATGAAAATGTTTTTATGAAGCGGATGAAAAGAAAATTGATCGAATGTTACAGTTAAGGGCTTAGGGCAATATGCCAAATCACACTGACTATTTGAACTACAGCGTGACAGATAAAAATGTGGAAGTTTTCATAATAAACGCATGTATGACATTTCATTTTGAAATTAGCTTTTATTCTAATATGTTTTTCTGTGTTAAAACACTGTTACGCTAGAATGACGTCACGTTAACGTGCGGTGAAGTCAATGTTTTTGTTGCGACCAAGAAAGAGCGCTACTATATTTTATCTACTGTTTATTACGGTCATATTGGAATCGAAATAATTTATATCAAAACCGTGTTTTAAGACTATTTATGCACTCGGGCGGTAATAAGTCGTACAAATAATTTCACTCGGACTGCGCCCTCGTGAAATTATTACGCCCGACGTATAACCGCCCATCGTGCATAAATAGTGTTAAAACACTCTTTTCCTATAAATTATTTCTTAAATATACAACTAATTTATAAATGGATATAAATCTGTATTAAAGCTGAATACATTTTGTGAGAAGTTACTACATTTGAGGTAAATGTCTAGTAATAAAAAATCTAGTGAAAGATGGCATTTGATATTTTTGATGAAATATTTAATGAATACATGATCATAATTTTTGACATGGCTTTTACGTAGTAGAATAAATATTTTGATATCAAATTTAATAGACAAAATATGTTGAAATATTTGTTCATTAGGATTTAAGTTCGTTATTTCTACGAAATCCACGAAATATAGTCCCCATGAATAATAAAGATTTCATGGTACACACCTGGTATGATCGCAACAATCTCATCTGTAGGATGAGGGGGGAAATGAAAATATATACCTTAAATAACTGTATAACTCCAGAAATGCAATTGAATGACATCACAACATCACAGACGACTGAGTGCACCTGATATGTAGTTTGCACGTGAATATGGAAACTATTGACGCGCCTGGTCTTGTAAGATTTAAAATGCCTATATGATAAGTAAATTTACATATCGGACATATCAAACAGGTGCTCGAACACAAGCACATAAATTAAATTCTTAGACTTCATAGAGTTTACAATGACAAGGTTGATAGAAATAGCAGACGTCTTAGGGGAGATGTATTTCTGCAAAGTAAATTTAAGTAATGCTAGTGCACTGATTTATTTAATTAATTATCACAGCTGACCTACCTTTATCCATGCAAGCTTTGTAATGGTTTCTTGCCTTCCTGACTACTTCTGGATCAGTGGCTTTGTTAGAAGCTTGTAACAAGGTTATAATATGTATAATTCAGATAACAGACATAAATATCATAAAAAAGTTCATTTTATCAAATGACAATAACCTTTGAATACGCTGGTGCTCGAATAAATTATGTCGTCATTTTAAGTACAATGAATTGGTTAAACATCATAATTTATCCAATTAAGTATTTTTGTTTCATTTTTGTACGAAGTTAAACAACGAGTCTTGAGAAACACTATTGAATATTTTGGTACTGTTCTCGATTCATCAGTAATTATCGTATCTAAAGCTAATGTCAGACTAGTTTTTATACAGAAAAAGAGAATTTGGAGCAGATGCTGGCTCAAACTCTTTCACAATGTCATTTTGACTATGCATGAACTCTTCAGTTACACTGGCTTAACTGTAAAAGAACAGGCTTCTAACACACAAAAGAAATTAATCATAGTGTCGGCCTTGTCTTAGCAAATCTGCTCAAATAGGATCCATTGAGTTCAAACGTTGGAAGTGTTATACAATATGTCAGTTAATATATAGATAACTTAAATCAATATTTTGTTCATATATGGTCGCACATGATGGCACCATATTTAGGAAAACTGATTCACATACTTTATCCTCGAAATCAAGGGAATTAGGAGTCTTTTCTCATAAAACTTGAATCATTGCTATTCTTTTAAAATAACTTTCTTGTCACTAGAATGGTAGATACATTATTCCATTAAATAAGACATGGTATAAATTTTCAATTATTGTATGGTATATATGTTTTCACTCAAGTTTAAATGGTAATCGTGAACGTTTATTTCAAAATCCTATTAGATAGCTGCATGATTGTGAAAATCTAATATGATGTTGTTGTTGTTGTTTTTTTTTTTAATCTTACTTTAACAAGGTCAAATAAGGCGATATTACGAGCAGAAATGAACAAGAATTAAGCAATATTTTGTCTTCCTCTCTGCAGATAAAATGCAAATAAACAATGTAACATAATTATAATCTGATGCTTTTATGTGAATATTTTAAATTATGAATTATTTCTATGATTATTTTCAATGAGATAAACATGTTTCTTGTTTTGAAATCACGGTGTATGATGCTACGTACTCGATTCCAAAGAATATAAGCATCATAATAAGGCCCGTGTAGATCATATACTCTTACTAAAGTTTCCTTCATGCAATTCAACTGATATTAAGATCGTGCCTTACTGCTTCAAGGATGAACCGGTAAATTTATAATAGGCCCAACCATTTGTTTTAAGTAAATTTGTTCGGCTTACCAATGACCGTGACATCTACATCGTCCCTGACTTCAGCAAATACATTAAACGAACTCTTATCTTCTGGAATCACATGTTCCTTAATCCATGCTCCACAAGCAAAGTTGTAAAAATCGTCACAGGGGTTAACATTTCTATCAATTGCACTTATGATACGGGCAGCTAGAATGAAAATAAATGAAAAGTTTTAATGTACTCATCCGTTTGTAAATCCTTATTGATCTTGAATGAGATAACAAAATTTAAACAAAAATATTTTAAGCAGGTAATGTTATCGTCCATCTATTTTTAGAACGGATTGTTATGTATGAACTGTTTTTAGTATAGACAACATTGTAAACAACCTCGGACAGAAGAACAATATAATCAAACTTCCTTCTATATTGTTACAAATTTCACAACTTAGTGAAAATGATATTTGCTCCGATATATACATGAAAAACAACATAATGAATACTAATTAATATTAACCGTTACATGTCGAGTACAAAGAAATGCGATGTTTGAAAGTCATTTATTATAAATACAAAACATATGCATAATCATCTAAATGTTGTTTGATAAACTGATGATGTACAGTGTCATAAAATCATCGAAGGATATATCCATGAGCCTTATTATGATGAATATCTCTCCATACAAGGAGGCCATTAAGCTGACCTAGGGACTGTCACACACTCTTTCTTGAAATAATGTCGGAGTGCAGCTGTGGTCTCCACCATTAAAGATGAAGAGCTGTAATAAAACCTTAGCAAACGTGTAATGGTGTTAATGTGAAAAAAATAGTAAAGACATCCAAAACAAAGTTTTAAAATTTTAAAGTGAACGTACCTGCCACCACACAACCAGGTGTGACGCAAACATCATCATTTTCTTCTTCATCACTAGATTCCTCTGGGAGATACAAAATGAAATTATATGTCAAAAACATATCATCAAGATAATTAGATTATACTGCTGATACTCTCTTGATCTCATGTAACAAAAACAATCATGTATTCAAACTTTTAATTACACCCGACGTATAACCACACATCGTGTATAAATAGTATTAAAACACGGTTTTGCTATCAATTATTTCGATTCTTATATGTTTTCATTGTCAAATTTAGATCAAATATGATAGGACTTTTACTTCGCGCATGCATGGCGCCAAATAGTAGGGTGTCATGTTCCTTGTTTATACACTCAAGGACCGGAAATGGTAATACGTCTTGCGGAATAGAACCACTCAACCCAGTGTGTATATAAATTAATCAAGGCAGTTGTCCTGTGTGACATTTCGTTTCAAATGTGTTTTACTATATATTTGATCAAAGTTGAAAGCGCTATTTCTCGAACCATATATGACGCTAAATATCACGTCGACGTGACGTCAACATAATGTCGTTGTGATAATTTAAGCATTGATAGTCATATTAGAATTATATATCATTAAAAAAGACAATTCTATAATGTCGCTTTGCTTTACGCTACAAAGTTAAGTAGAAATGTTGCCACATCCATTATTAATGTTTATCATAGAAAACTAAACTAGGTAAGTCTGCACGTTTGATAAACAGGAAATAATGGCGTGATGTCATTAGTCCGGAAAACGTACAATAACGCTTGCATTCGGCGTACGGAAATGGAGATTTGTTCTGAGTAAACGGCTACCGTCGAGTAAATGTATTACAATGACAACGTTACTATGTTTCTAAAGTTAATATATGATATTCAAAACTCTGTCACGTTAAATGATTCGAACAATGTTTCAAAATAAGCGTGAAATGCGCGGATCTTTTTAATCAAGACAAATACCTCAAAAGCATAGGGTTCACCATATTATAGGCTTTATGTTTATTTACGACTGTGAGAATGTTCATTAAAATCTTCATTGCAAAGAATTCTATTCGCGAAAATGTTATCAAAATTGTGATTTCCCACAGTCTCATTCGAAATCTTGTGTGAGGTCGAAATTTTTCAAATGAGTTTAGCAAAATAATCGACCACACGATCTTTCTTATTTTCTGAGATTATTCTAAGTTTAGAAAAATCAGGGTTTAATAAAAATCTGCATTTTAGAAAAACAAAAATCATGTGAATGTGCCGAACTGCCTTAGGTAGTGTAATTTCAATGAAAATAAGTAATTTTGTTTTTCTGTCCGAGAAATAAATTTAAATAATTTATAAAAGTGTAACATACGTGCGTATCCCCTGCCAGTCGTCAATACAAAATAAATAACATAACAAATCAAGATTGTGTGAGTCATTTTCTAAGGTACACCTTCTAAAATGTCTACAGAAATATACTCAAAGCTTAAATTATATGCGACATGCCACTATTCATATATAATATTAGCCCCCGTGTCATTTAAATTAATACCGTCAGATTCAAAATATCAGTTCTAAACATTAAGCTCTACTGAAAAATAATTCTTACATACGGCATTAATACAGAATCAAAATGTTCCTGATACATGTATTCCTTTTAAATGTACACATAAAGTTAATTGCGAGTACTATCTTTGCACAGAAACAATTACTTTATTCATAGATTTATTGAAATGGTTACTTTTATCAGCTTATGTTTAATGTTGTGTTTAAAATTGGTCCATTTGTTGTTGTTTTTTTTTTTTTTTTGGCTATGAAAAAAAATGTTTTATTGCTATCATAAGATATTCAAGAGAAGCGAGTTTACCATATTCATAAAACTGAGCGTACTACACACCCTCTTGTAGTCAACGTATAGCAATTTGTCACATGTTTGACGTCGCGGGAGTGTAATAAAGCCATTACATAAACATGATAATACACTAGTGTAATAAAGCTTTGATGTCGACGTCGTATATAGTATAGGAGATATAGTAGAAGAAAGTAGATTTTTTGATGTTTCAACAAGAAAAGCTAACATGTGATAAAAAGAATATTACATTTGTGACTTTCCACATTGAATTTATTAAACTCGTTGAATTAAATTGATATTTTTTTTATTATTTTATTCAACGAGTTTAATAAATTCAATATGAAAAGACACTCATGTAATATCCTCTATTTCGCAAACCTTTCAGTTTGTCAGGTATATATTTCTGCTACAACTTTACAAAAGTAACTAACGTCAATTTTGACATGGTCTCCTTCTAGGGCTTGTCCAAGATTAGAAGTAAGTATAATTTTCTCATACCAGATTGCGGTCCATTCCTCGTACATGCTCCTTTAAGCTCTTTTCCTAAAAATGGATCTTTTGAGTACAGCGTATTTGCAGAGAGACTAAAGTTCATACCGATTCTTTCACATACATTTCCCAGGCCTTTAATTTCCAGGAAAATTGTTTTTCGATGGCTGGTAAGACTACGTAGGGATATATTTTTAATTTTTCCACGTGTAATAATCATCATATCTCGTTAAAGTGTATACCATAAGTATAGGACATACATATAACCTTCGACTACAAGGACAAGCACTGCAGCAGATGACCGTGAGCTCCACAATTCGTTTACAAACGAAGCCCGGTCACGTCACTTATAAATGAATTCTTACATACACTGGCATTCACATTTACATATACTCATACCAAGAGAGAGTTCTAAAACAGTTTAAATGTTGTTAGTCTATCATTAAAGACGAATACTATATTATTTACATCAAACAGTTATCAATAACAACTAATATGATATCCCGCCTTTTTGTAGATATACATGTTGTAGTTTAAATTATGTTTTAAGCTCGAGCTATTTTATTCAATGTAAACATCAATTGCGTTCAAATACATCTTGTATTTATTATGGCTACTCGCCATGTGACTTTACCTGGGCTACATGCATTTACTTTTGCAATGGATAGTCATCCAGTGAATGACTGAAAAACTGCATTGGCCTGATATTTGGATTTCTTCGCACTTCTGCCTTTTCCGTCACGAATTTGTGTACAAATCTACAGTTTTCCTTCTCAACAAAAGGAATAATAGTTATAGAGATTATTTTGTCTTGAGCTCTTGAGCTTGTTAAATGTTTCCTAGAATTTTACCCTTGTCATTTAAATACCAAATGTATCTTAATGTTAAACGACTTTGTAGTGTGTTTGTGGTGTGCACGTCTGCGTGCTGTAGGTTTCGTTTTGGGGAGGCTGCGATTTTGGTACGTGGCATTCCCTGTTTGATATTTGTCTTTGTTTTTAAGAATTGTAGCATTTTCTGACTGATCATAGTAAGTGTACAATACATTCTACGATGCAATTCAACAAACTTTGATTTTCGTAACTGAAAGTAATTTCTTTTGGCAAATTTGAAGCAAGTCAGATGCGACTGTAACTGTATGAAACTATTTCCAATGTGTTTTATCTGATAATAAATTATGCTTTTACTGGATAATTTCCATTGCATGATGATAGTTTAGATATATTTATCATGATGACAGCTTATTATGCAAATAGTTTCACCAAACACGTGAATGGTCTCAGTTATATAGATAGTTACCATCAAAACGGGATGACATTTATCACCGAATTTGCTATTATCCTAAATGCTTTATAGTTTAGTCCGATATAGCAGAACGATATATGCTTATTTAAGAACTTACAAGCATTTTGTTAGTATTTGGTCCAACATACCTTTTTTAACATATTTTGGGTAATACTATGCTGAATCTAAAAAATATGTTGGCCATCTGGAAAATGCCTCTGAAAGGGGCAAAAATGATCACTATTTTTTATTATTATTTCCGTTAATATAACTTTATAAAAAAATATTTATCTTCAGAGATGTTTTAATAAATCATTTCATATTATTAGCATATTTGAGTAATTATCTATCAATAAAAAGTATTACTAGTTAAAAATGTGTACTTTCCGGGATTAAAAAAGGTGATCTTGAAGACAGTTTTAAACAGAAACTAAAACAGAAAAGAAATGGAAAAATGAGACTTAGTATTAGATTGAAATCTGCTGAAATTTTAGTCAGAAAAATTTTTTTTTATGAAAAAGTTTTGCAGTCTTATAGTCATGACGGGTATTAAGATTAAGGCTAATGTGAACTGAATTAGTACAAAAAGTGGGTAGTTGTGGTGGTGGGAGTCTCTAGTACATAAACAATCTGAGTCTTATGGTGTTATTATTAAAGTCCTTATCTAAACTCAGAGAATGTTGTTACTTTGGAGTGCTTTAACAATTAATTAAAGTATACTTTGCCTGCTGACATTGGTGAAGAGAAAAGTACTCCGGTGATTTGTGATACTGTTGATTTAAAGCTATTTTTAACAAAAGAATCTGAGAGCCCTCCCGCTTAGCTCAATACAGAGGGCTCAGATCTGCGAATCAAGGGGTCGTGCGTTCGATCCTATGTAGAGGCGTATGTTCTCCACGACGATTTGATAATAGGCACTGTGTCTGAAATCATTTATCCTCCACCTCTGATTCATATTGGGAAGTCTGCAGTTGCTTGCAGAGAGCTGGTTTGTACTGGTACAGAATCCAGGAAATTTTCTAAGGTTAACTGCCCACCATTACGTAACTGAAAAACTGTTGAAAAACGGTGTTAAACGCAAAACAAACAAAAGAGTCTTAAGAAGAATCAGCAAAACAAGCAAAAGCATTTGATACGGAATTTCATTTGTTTCGGAATAAACAAATATTCGTCCGACCTGGTCAGCTTTCAACCAGTCTATCGGTGGAGCTGAGTCAAATATAACTAAAGTTGGCTACATGCCGATCATACAAGCACCAGCCCATGATATCAACACATTAGACACTGTTGTTCAGAAGTGTATAGCATACTTCAGAAAGACTAGGACAGTCATATACAGTTAAAACTGTAGATCTGGTTGTTTACTTAAATCTTATGGAATTGAAACTGGCAGTGCCTGCATAGTGCATACAGGGACAAGCTTCTAACTAGAATGAGTGGTTTGCATATATCATTGAATTATTTGAAACAAAAACAGGTGACTATATGAAAGGGCGTGGTTTACAAATTGAAATATGAGTTCAATCCAATATTCAGGGCCCTACAGCCGCAGCTTATGGTTTGGCTGGAAATTACTACAGCAGAGGATTGAGGGTTTACATGATAACAACACCGGCTTTCTGGACATTGTTTCTTCCACAAGTACTGACTAACATTGATTAGAGAGGAGCATCTTTGTGTTTTACATGCCATGCCTTTTTTTTCCATTGCGTGTGTTAGAGATTCAACCGGCGGGGTCCCGTGACTTTGGAACATGGTGTGGGTAAGAGTAAGGTTAGGTGCGCACCATAAACCAGTTTAAGCTCCCCAGTAGTGGTTTTGCCACTGACCGTTCCAAGGCTGTGTCCCACTGTGTTCCTTTATTTGTTCGTTTTGTCCTCGTGTGTTTGCTTTGTATGTGAGTGTGTGTGTTGGTAGTGTGCACATCTGCGTGCTGTGAGTTTCGTTTTGGGGAGGCTGCGTTTTTGGAACGTGGCATTCCCTGTTTGATATTCATCCATGTTTTTTCTTGTTTACAGCGATTATATGATAAACAGTTTATGAATTTAGCTTTTGTGTTGTAAACTGATTCTAAACATAGAACTTTAGTCATGTATATATCAATAGCAGTGCAATTATAACACCGTGAAAATCATTTCAATTTAGCGAATATAGTCATGTTAGAGTGTTTTTTTTTTTTTTTTTTTTTTTTTTTTTTTTTTTTGATTTTCTCCTTGCGCCTGGACACCTATGATTTTAATACATATTTCCGTTTTAAACTTGATTCTCAGTCAGAACACAAAGTTTAAAGAAATTCTGCCCGTAGGAAAATGTTTGCCTATATACATATAGGCAGCTGTCTCATTTCCCCTTAACTTGGCGGCTATTTTGTTTTCCGCTATTTTGACCTGTAAAAATCATTTCTCAGACGGCCAACATATATTTATGAACTCGGCATTCCCAAATTATACTTAAAAGTATATGGGACCAAATACTAACAAAATGCCTGTACCTCTCACATATTTATTAAAATCTGGACTAGACTATTAAACTTTAGGCGGCGTTCAAGGTGTTACACGTTTTCTTTAGATTTGTTGAAAGTACAGAATTCAAGACTGTGGTTGCGAATTCTTTCTAAAATAAGTAAAATAGGTTTATGTAATCAAGTTATGTTACAAACGTTAGATTTCTGCAGCTTGTTGGGTTTTTTTCTGCTATTGCTTTTTTCTGTGTCCTGTATTTTTTAAATTTGCGTTTTTCTATCATTGTCCATGATTGCCTCGTTGAAAGCTCGCTTTACGATGAATGCGTTGCCTGGTGCAATGTTACTAAATCCTTAATATGTAAAGATGTTAACCACTGGATATTTAGGTTAATAAAGATTTTTTATTGGTTATTTTTAATTTCAACGTCCTCTCTATATTTGTCTTAGTAGTCCATGGGAAATCTGTACATATTTTGTTATCACTTATAGAATGATGCGGCCGATGAGATTTTGCTATTCTTATCCCATCACCTATTATATGTTACAACTCATTATGTTTATATGTTTACACCGTTTAAAACTAATTCTTTTTTAATTAAACAAAGTCGGTTGTAAGAGCTCATGATTATTTGTTGTAGTCAATATAATTTTTATCGTATGACCAAACACGATTTGTGCCTAACTCACATAAATGGACTGTTTATCATTAACATGTACAAAGCAATAATATTGTAAGTACAACTCTTTCCAATAAACACTTTGTATAAATGTTCCTGCAACACTGACAGTTCCCCTAAAATGTCAAATTCATTGCTACACTTAGTAAATATAATGAGAAGTATGTTGGATAAACTGCATAAGGCGTCAAAACGCATGTATGAATATCATCAATATTTCCTATTCATCGTTTTCTACCAATATTTCAACATATTTTGACAAATCTAATAGTATTGTTTTTTAATTATAATTATAATTAAAAAATAAATAATATTGTTTAAAGTTCATGTCTATGCAAACTAAGTAAATTATTATGAGTCGTATCAAATTCATGAATTAAACATTTGTTTCTTTGAATGGTATAAGTATGGTTTGTTGTAACCTTATTGACGTATTGATTGTAAAAATAAACTTATATGTATACTAGTATGTTGTTTTTGTTTGTTTGTTTTCGGTTTAACGCCGTTTTGCAACAGTATTTCAGTCATGTAACGGCGGGCAGTTAACCTAACCAGTGTTCCTGGATTCTGTACCAGTACAAACCGGTTCTCCGCAAGTAACTGCTAACTTCCCCACATGAATCAGAGGTGGAAGACGAATGATTTCAGACGCAATGTCTTTTATCAAATCGTCACGGAGAACATACGCCTCGCCCAGGGCTCGAACTCACGACCCCGAGATCCGTAGATCTGCGCGCGGGCGGAAATGTATATGTTGTAATAATAATAGAATTAATGTTAATAACAACAGTAACAACTTTAGTTAACGAGGATAGCATATTTGGTAACAGCTAGTCTAACATATAGTCCTCTAACATCAATCTAACCTTAGTAACATAGGACATGAATTAAGAAAACGTACTACGAACAAACCAATCCTTAGTGGTATAAATAGTATGTAGAAGTATGAACATAGTTTGATATCTAGGCAACATCAGAAGCTAAAATTATGTAGTGGTTGCAATATGGAAAAGTACATGAAAACTTTGGTTTACATTAAAGAACAACAACAACAATACGGAAAATTAAATATTTGTAATAACATTAATAAAACTGAAGAAATCATAACTAATTACATAAAAATGTAAACGCTGCAAAGACATTTACATGTAGTCATAAAAATATATATCGAGAAAGAGTTGTCATACGAACTGTGCACAGTTAAATAGATAACAAGAGAAAATACAAAAACAAAGAAAGAAAATGTATTAGTAACAATGAAATCGTTATTTCAAAATGTAGATAAAATTATAACTTTTATGGAACTTATAATGTCTAAGAATTCACAAATAGGAAAAATGCCAATATGGTTTCTCATAATTGTTACCCCACATATTATCATTATTTATTTTAATTTAATATGTATGCAGCGCTTCAAAAAGTAATAGATTACGTAACATAGTTACTTTCCACACAGATAGCGCTATTATTATGTAGATGTTATAATGTTTAAACGATACTAGTATTTCTAAAGAAAGACTAATGATGAAATCTCAGCATACTGTTAATTTCTTTTCAAATAGTGTATTTGTCTTTAGTCTTATTTTTCAGCTAAATGTGCGCAAAAAAATGAAAATCATTTCTTTTTATCACACTATTGTTTCTCTCAAGTGCAACGATTATTATATATTTCATTTTGAATAGATAACCATAACTGTATATTGGGAGTTTGTGAGTTTGTGTAATATATATCCTCAGTAAAGGGTACGTGTTTCACTCATGATAAGCAAACATTACGCATGATATGGTTTCCTCGTTAAATGACCACAATGCTCAGAAATAATAAACATGTGGACTATATAATTCGACGATTTTGATTAAATATTTTAGTCTGTAAATTGCCTGAGACAAATTTTCATGCATTACTGAAACCCATTGTCAGCATTATTGTGTTTAACGTTATCATAAATATCGAATATCTGGGAGTAACAGTTACATGTTATTTGCGTGATAAACAATTAAATGAAAAAAATTATCTTGATATAATTAAACGTAATAGCGCTGATTTTCTCTGCTGAAAATTAGTGTTATTTCTTTGCATCCGGTTTCCAAAGATGATTCTCCTGTCTGTAATCGTTTAAACATAAACTAGACTTTATCCAAAATAAACGTTGTCATCACGACAAACAAACTGTCATACATTTGTATAAGAGAACTTAATTTGAGAAATATTCTTTAATATATCAAATTGACTTCGAAATCATCATTCATCATCACGCTCGAACACGATAACAATTGTTTATCATAGGCCTGTAACATCAACAATTTTCCATTCCATTCATTTTGTACAGATCTATTACCGCTATGTTTTGTAATGCGAGACGTTTCCAGGTCGTTCACAGCCGTGTTTATCTATTATTCTTATTAATATTACTCTTTGCTTGGTATTGACTGTCCATTGTGTCACTTTTTGGGGCGTTACTAGTTTTCTGCTTATGCGATCGGTACTTCCGGTATTTATGCAAAAGTATTTCGATGACAAAGGCAAAAACACCTATAAAAATGCCAATTAAACAAACATAAAATGCACTTTGCACATCCATTAGAGAAATCGGTTTGGCTTCTGGTATCGAACTACCAGCACAGAAACTTGATTTTGGCCACCACTTACGCTTCCATATTTGGAATAAACCTCCTTCATGTATTTTCATCATCCTGAAAGAGAAAATGTAAAATCTGATAAGACTGACAACTCCTTTTTTAAAATCTAAAAGATTTAAACTACTGTAAGGTTACATTTCAGTGGTTACGCTTCATTTATAAACAATCTCTGTATTTTGATCATTTATGTGGAATATTTTTGTATTGCGGATCATGTTCTGTTCAATCAACACTCTGCTAATTACGCAAATTCTTTTACAATGCGTGCTACAAAATTGATAAAATGCTATTAGCTAATGGAATTGGTTCATATTTGATAATACAATAAGACAATACAATACAAAGATTTTATTAGCATTAAACATATTATATAAACAATTAGGTAATAGGTTTTAAAGACACAGACGTGTATATGTTATTTTTTTTGTTAATAGTAAATGAATATCTTACTGTGTTGAGAAAATTGCGGCATGCGGGGAGTTGTTCTTGAAACCAAACACGTATATAAGCGGCATAAATTCTTCCTTGATAGACATAAGATTGCATTCTGTTGCCATTGCAATCTCCATGTATGTTTTATCACCTAAACAGAAATAATACGTGAAGGCAGAACAATAATTAGTCGATTAATTCGGTAAATGCCCATAAACATTGTTTGTGAAAACAAGACAGTGATTTTACAAATGTTATGAAATAATTGCGGTTATTTTTACATTTGGGTAAGACATACATGAACGTGTTTAAAGTTTGTGAAGTTCGACGTCCTCTACATGTACTTGAACATGACCATGTATTTCATACCTAAATGAAGCCCATCTATAATCTCTGTAAGATCTTTTGGAAGAAAAGAATGTAACTAAGCAAAATAATTGCAGATCCGATTTGATTTAGTATGTTCATGAGAGGTAATTTAAATTGCATCACCCTTGATGCCTCTATTACACAGGTGTTGAAAAGACTCCATGATGCCAAAGGACCAGAAAGTATAACAGCACTAAATCCGATAACATGGAAACTTTTTACAGCGGCCTGACGGCACTGAAATATAGCTGTTATTATAATATATTAAATCTGTAAGAATATCCTGAAAAAAGTTTAAAAAGCATAGAATTTAACCAAAAAAAATAAAGCAGATGTCGCCTTACTTTTATAACTTTTTTCTCATTCCTATTGTTTTAAATTTATCACAGTTTTTTTCTTTCTGTCTAATTGTTTTGATTTATCAATGATACATTCGTTTAAAATTAGGTCTTAAAACGACAATATCGTCACCTTATCGCGAATGTTGGAATAGCAAACGTTCTAACGTCGCGTCACAACACAAGCTTTCAATGGGTAACGTCCGGTAAAATACATGTGTCTCATACGACGACGTAACGTATGTAAACCGTCGAGCTTTCTTAAGGTATTAGGTCCATAATAGAGTACCTCCTTTTTGAAGAGTATTCAATTCCTACCATAATCCTACTTTGACTGCAATTTTCAGGGGGGCATAGGTTCAAGCCCAACTGGGACCAACATTTTTTTTTCCTTATTTTCCTTTTTTCCTAGTAAGTTTTTACTTCTCTCAAGACTTGTAATTGATCTATTGTACAGAAGTGGAAAAAAATCATTTGATAAGCGATTTCTTGTTGTTCAAAGTGAATTTACCTCTGAAACAGAAGGGGTAGAGTTAGACATCATTAAAAATACTGAGTTACATGCGGTAAAAGTTCTCTATTTTGCCTTCATTCTTTAGATTACATATTGTGGAAGAAATGTAGGTAGGTTTTACTTCTGTCCCAGGGTTATTTTTGAATGAGGTGAGCAAAATTCAAAACAGACCCGCAGGATTCGACCTTAATTTTTCAATGTTGAAGTTAGAATTCTGCCTCATTAAATCCGTTTACTTGAGGCACCCTAGAAAAAATGATGACAGTTTTATTTTAAGTTTTATAATTGTTTGCCAATAGTTTGTTGTTACTTTCATAAAGAATTATGGTAAAATGAATTCTCTGCAAACGTTTTGGATAAAGGTCGCCACTTATAAACTTGTCTCTACTCGAGCTTGAGGAAATACCATAAATTACACAAAATTTATAAAAAAGAAAAACGGCACGGTAAATATTTTTTTTAAAAATGTGCCACAAAGCGCGAAAACACGGTCAACTGTAAGAACATACCAAGCAAATGCCACTTTTTAAACATTACTATTGGGGGCCTAATACATTAAGTCTCAAATGATCAACCTTCACTTGACAACATAACCTTTTGATTTAATTAGAAACTGAAAACACACGAGTCATACAGGCTTACTGTTGCGAATGCAGAAACCGTGTGAATACTAGAGTTATCACTAAATGTGATTCACCTTTGTTTGAAAAGGTTATAATAGTATGATAGTACTCATTGTATTCTTTTAATTTCTTCTCATTGTACATTTTATGTTCGATCTAGGAGATAAATAATCTCATATTTAGTTCAGAAAGAGAGACGATTAATTTGCTTTTCAGTTGATGTCATTTTCGTCTAGCATTGTATCAAGTTTTATGGGATTCACTTCACTGGATTTAAAGTCTTGATGCCTTAAATTGTCAAAAAAAAAGTTAAGTGTGAAAGAGAATTTTATTCTATCAATATTCAAGACAGAGTTATGGTTCTTCTGCTCTTCACTTCTAGGCATTGTTATCTTTTACTCTGTGAAGGCAAATCAAACTCCCGCACGTTTTAAGATTACTGAAAAAAGTAACATAATGCAGAGAACTTTATCATTATTACTATCTATTATTGCTATCGGAGCAGTTACCCGGACAAGGTAAAATACGACAAATCAAGGGCCATAACCCAACAGAAAATCACTGATGGTTTGGTGTAAATACATGTAATATTTTACGAAAAGGAGCCAGAACATCATAAAATTTGATGAACTAAGGGACATATCAGCCCTGGAAATCATCGAACCAGAAAAAGTCGAAAACATGCATAATGAGCACTGATAACTCCTGTTAGGAAATCTGTCCAATAATATGAGAAAAGTGGCCAAAACATAAAATTTGAGGAATGATGGGCCATACGCCCGCCGAAAATTATCGAACCAGAAAATACCGACGATATGTACAACTAGGCTTGGCAATGATTACTCTCCTGAAGTTCAGTGTAATTCTGTCCAATGGTGTCTGATTAGTTGCGTGGACAAATTTTGTGACATACAGACAAACAGACAGAAGAACGGACAGACAGGCGGACAGCGCTAAATCAGTAGGTCTCCACTAATACGCACTGGAGAAATGATGAATTTATACTCGGGTTGCCATTCAATCATAAAATGATTTTCGTTTCCGTACACCGAATTATGATTTAATTGTACGGACAAATGACGTTACATCATGAATTCTGGTTTATCAAACTTGCAAGACTATCTTAACTATACAGGTTAGTAGATTTCAGACACGAGGATGCAATCAGAATTGATTCATTAATCCCAGTATCAGTGAACAATCTGTAAATGGTGCGGAATACATTATTCTAATTTCCAGTTAAGTGTGTAAGTTGGAAACTATATGAGAATCCAAAGTGTAACGGCGCATCAATACATACCTATCCATGCATACTTTCCTTTTTTCACTCTTTCGACATGAAAGTCTGGATTTTGGTGCAATATTGTTGGGTCCGTTTTGCTGAATTCTATATATGCCTCTCCCATCTTTTTAAATGCCGGGTGGCTGGAGTTCTACAGTAGATTTTATTTAAAAGTTTGTCAGTGACGAAAATGTAATTTAGAATTATGTAAATTCTAAAAAGTACTTATTTGCTTATCAGATGGAGTGCTTGAATTTATTTTATACTGTTGTGTGCGGTTATAATGACATAAATTTTGTAAGCAAAATATCAAATAGACATGCTAATGTTTTAACTATTGTACCAGTGACAATACATAGTAAATTATTCATAAATGCAATAAAAAATACTTAGGAATGGCAATAGCAGCATATTTTGCACTACATAATATAACATGCATTTTATATAACACAACAGAAAACGTTAGAGAGGTGTATAACCGGAAACAATGTCTCCCAAGCTGTTCCACCAAGCGTTCCCCATTTGTATGTACCCTTTAAGTTATTCATTTCTTCCAGGGTATTGAAAGGAGGCCTTTCTTTGGTCACTGTTAGAAAGGCAATGAGGTTCCCACTGTATGTACCGACAATAATTATACAGGTTAACCACCAACAACTCATCAATGTTCGCCCGGATGTTGATTCTGGTAAGTGCACACCACCTGAAAAATAATATTTAATTATACATTACCGATAATAACCCTTTTAAGTTTTAATATATCAATTTGCATGTCTGATACGACATTATCTCTTTGCATTTTTGTATCATAATATAATGTTATTAATCAAGCAATTTCATATTGGCCTTGTTATTTGTCCAAGGGTTGTCGTATTGGCCCGAGGCCGTAGGCCGAGGGCCAATACGACTGCCCGAGGACAAATAACTAGGCCAATATGAAATCGCTTGATTAATGATAATATTATTATTCAACTTTCGACTGTTAGGCGGTAACAGTACAAAAACTCAGTGAGTTACCTTATGGCAGCTATGCGCGTTCAGGTGAAAAATCTTGACAAGTTGTTTAGACTTATTTTAGAAATCATAATCATTTTAGCCGGTAAAACAGAATGAGTTGTATCATGTATGTGGGTACTTGAGAATTATTTTGAAAGATAATTTTGATGTGACATAATCAAGAGTAACTAGAACTTACCTTATTTTTTGAATTCCTATTTATTTTCTTTAGTGAGTTATCTTATCATTTGAACTGTGATAAAACTGCTTTAAAAGTCATTCATTTCCTTTTAGGCTGCAGGCAACGAGACACAAAATTGTACACATATGTGTTGATCAAGATAATACAACCAACCAAGCACACATTATACACTCCCATGCCTCGTTTAATTCTTATCCGAAATTGTCTGCAGTTCACAACTGACACTCTTGTTCGCCAATTTATTCATCCATTTTCCAGCATTTGAATCGCTATTTATCATTGCACAAATAGTCCACACTATCAAAATGTCTGTTAAAGATAAGTCTCATCCTTTTAATTACTCTGAGTTTCCGTGTTTTCTCATTATTTTCATTGACAACTGCCAGAATTTCTGACAGGAAACACTTGCATTTTACACAGTACCGAATAAGCGAAGTATCGTTGTAATCTATGAAGACGTACACCCCGCTCAGTTATACTTGGTTATTACATGAACATGTCAGCGCCGTAGCCACACTGAGGCAAACCGAGGCAGTTGCCTCGGTTAAATTTTGAGGGGCCAGAAAAAAGACAGTAAAAAGAAGGCCACTGATAAAATTCAGTTATAAAAGTTCAAAAAATATATTAATATCATTAGAATACATCAGAATATCATTTGTCTCATGACATCATTGAGGCAAGGTGAGGCAGAAATCCTAGCGGTCATATTGATAGTCGGATCAAGGCCAGACCGAGGGGGTCCATGCCTATACTTATCAAAGCTGCACCAAATTATTTATTACTATTATCAAATTTAAACCCAAAAACGCACCAGAAGCCAGTATTTCATACCATTATTTCAAAATTTTCGAGGGGAAGAGTCCCCTGACCCCACTTAAATGAGGGTGGAACCCATATAGTACCTCAAAAAATAGACCAAAAAATCACCAGAGGCCACCGTTTCGTATCTGTATCTCAAAAATTTCCAGGAAGAGAGCCCCCCTGACCCAACTAAAATGATGGGGAACCCCCAAATACCTTAAAATTCAAACCAAAAAATGCACCAGAGGTCACCATTTCATACCTGTATTTCATTTTTTTTCGAGGGCGAGAGCCCCCTCAACCCCTAAAATGAAGGGCTATCCCCTATAGTGCCTCAAAATTTAGACCAAAAAATGCACCATAGGCTACCATTTCGTATCTGTATTTCAAAGTTTTCCAGGAAGAGAGCCCCTGACCCCAATTAAATGAGGGGGAACCCCTTCCGATACCTAAAACTTTAGACCCAAAAAAAGCACCAGGGGCCACCATTTCATACCTGTATTTCATTTTTTTTCCAAGGGTGAGAGCCCCATAAAATGAGGTGGTTCTCATACAATTCCTCAAAACATAGACCAAAAATGCACCATAGGCCACCATTTCGTATCTGTATTCAAAATTTCCCAGGAACAGAGCCCCCTGACCCCCCCCCCCCTCTCACCCCACCCCACTACCACCCCCAAGACCCTAAGAATGAGGAGGTTATCCCCTTCAGTACCTCAAATATAAAAAAAAACATCAGAGGCCACCATTTTATACCTGTATTTCAAAATTTTCTAGGGCGACAACCCTGATTCCTCCCACCCCACCCCTAACACGGACAGAGCCCCCTCCCGTACCTACTCACTCTCAGGCTATAAACTAAAAAACTACTAGTAAACTGATAAATAGCATGTTGTTGTATGTCTTTACTGATGTGCTTCTGATTTTATTGCCTTTCAATTACAAAGATGATCGTATCGACCCTATTAGACTAGGATAAATGCACAATTATCCTTGTTACAAGTCAGTGTACGACAAATCCATTGCTCGGAGCCCGCGGGCTACCATAAATTTTAGTCGGGCTACCAAAAAAATCCTGACGTAAGCCCGCCGGGCAATATATTTGTTCTTAAAATATGAAAGTAACTGTGATAAATATGGCTAAAAGGATGATTTTTACTGTGATATAATACAGTCTGAGAGTGCTCCAGAACGCACCAGAGACGTCCTGGGGAAAACAAATTCCGGGGTGGGGGGGCATGTCCCTGGACCCCCTAAATTGCCTCGGTTAAAATTTGTGTCTGGCTACGGCACTGCATGTTAGATGATTTTTTGTCAAAATGTGAAAGAAAAAATGTTATCTATAACTCTGATGTAAAACAAAATGGCGTCATTTAAAAATCTAACGGAAGTGACTTCTCCATATTGGCCCTCTCTTTTGAACCAATCAAAATGCTTGAATTCCGTATTGGCCCTGTTTTTCTCGTATTGGCCCTGTTTTTCTGATATTGGCTCAGTTATGTTTTGTATTAGCTCTGTCTGTTTCATATGATGTTTGCAATTGGTCTAATACAGTGTGTAATATTGTAAAGTTGAATAATAATGTCACATATAAAGTGAGATTCATATAGCTGAATGCTCGGTCATTCTACATGTGTATTCAAAACGTATATCCATCACGGCTTATTATCAGAAGCTGTAGTTTGCAAAGAATATCTACATGCGATCAGAAGAATTTTAAACTTGTGCTACTGGTATGTGATAAAACTGACGAACAGGACTACAAAGACACTGCATGATATACAGGCTACAACATATAATGACTTTAATTACAAAGTATCTTTCTCAGTTAATATCTAACTGCGTCATATACCTTGATGCTGCTTTTTAGATTTTACACGATACTTGTCATGAACATAATACACGTAATTTTGTTCTAAATTATATTCTAACATGACTCGGTTAGATTTCCAGTTAAACAAAGAAGGAAATCAAGCTCTGTATATTTTGCGATTAACAACGGTTGACGCGCGAGAGCATTATGACGTCAATTATGACGTCAAATTGCCGCATGACATCTGATACATTACTCCTCGCGTAAATGAAGTCCAGCATAATATTTATTAAAATATATCAATGCACATGTCAGAATGAAAACAATCTAGGCCTTCTTGTGATTTATCGTCTTATTTACCACGGTTCATCGTTCAGATGCTTCAGTATTTAACCACTCGGGCTAACGCCCTCGTGGTTCAATTCCTACGCATCTGATCTCTGAACCGTGGTAAATCAGACGATAAACCACTCGAAGGCCTAGATTATTTGTTAAATAGATACTGAAATGTTACATATCTTAACAAATATTCCGAAGACAGCGTAATATTGTTATATGTTGCACTATATCTTTATATAATGCGCCTAACTTCAAAAGTGTAAATATAATGTTGCATTCCTTGACATAACAATATTCAAAGAAACCATGTGATGTACATATATGTATTGTTATCATAATAAAACATACATTGACATACAGTAGAACATACCTTGACATAATAGTGCTCCAAAGACATACCAAAATGAACTATGCCAGGTGTGAAGGCCGCCATTGATTTGTCTGCTTTCAGCATGCTGTGGTATATCATAGAACGGATTGTACTTCTCAAGGATAAATGTTAAAATTGTAACTATCAACAAAGACGCTCCTGTAAACAGAAAGAAGATAGAAAAGTAAATACACCGTAAAATCAGCTGTTGCATATGTCTTATACATATTGCGTTAATTATGTCTTAAATGCAATGGAACCGCGAGGAAACAAGTTATTGAATTACTTACTTGGTTTGGCCGAAATCTCTAAGATATGTTTTATTCTGAAACGGTAGAATCAAACTAATTAAATGACAAGAAATTAGTAAATGAACTGAATTGAGCGATGGAGCAGTTTAGAAAAATACTAATTACCTGCCAGAATTTTTACCCATATTCATAATTTCATTATCACTTCTATTTTTTTTATTTACAACCTACATTTACCTATGGTGATAAGAACTTCCCATTTGAAAGGATCTATCAATGTTCTCCATTTTGTAGCATTAATGTCTGGTTTCTTCACGAGCACCGTGGTGTATTCGTAGTAGTAAGGATAGCTAAAATCCATCACTGGGTCTCTCTCAGCTTGCACTGATACTGGGGCAGCTACAATATCAACTTCCTATACCAAAATAGAATATAATTATAAACATATCAGTTTCTAGACATCAGATCTTATTGCATGACTTACCAAATTGCTAGAACTTGTAAGTATCTTAATGAGAATAATAAATGTTCATTTACACAGGCTTTAATTGCCTCGTCATAAAACATAAAACATGTCTTGTGTTTGTATATAATAACTACGTCCTATAGGAAGCGCGATGCGATGAAAGCAAAAGTTTGAGACTTAGTAGCATCTTCTTTTAGCACACAACTCACTAGCATATGGATTGCCAATAGAAATGTAAGCCCATATTGATAAGTAATTACAAATCGTAACATTCTTATTTCTTCGTAAACAAGATAATAGCTGCTAGATTCAGAACTGTTTGAATAGCAATAGCTGTAACAAAGATCATAAACATGGACAGTAGGCAAAGTTTGTACATTAGAAAAACAGGAATTTTCCATGCATACAAACGATTGTAGTATGTAGTAAAAAGTAACATGGTGAAAACAAAGCAGTAGTAAAAGTGATACAAGTTAACTGTCTTCATCAACGTACATCATTTCACAAGTGATAAACCAGTTAGGGTGAACAACCGGTGATATAAAGAAAGATCATAGTTCTTTCAGTTTAGTTCAGAACAAGTGGCGTACTCTTCCTTTCTGTGAATGCTTATATTTTTGGCAAATTGTTGAAAAGGGCAGTAAAGTAGCTAAATGTTCGACAAAAGACTTGCCTATAAATGAAACTTACCGACACAATATATTGATTGTAAAATACCTTTCAGTAATATTTAAACTTTGTCGCGAAGATTTCGCAAAGCATACCCATATTCCTCCCGCGGCCTGTAACAAACACGCACTGTGGGTTAAAAATAGTCTGTAAGTTAATGAATCAAACCTCTTTTTGTAGCTGTCCTACAAGACCATTGAATGTAATATTCACTGAATTGGTTAAACTCCCCCATTTCCCATCTGCAGGTTCAGTCAAGTTGTAGCTACATAGAACAACAAAAATATGTTGTTATTGTTAATCACATTGTCACCATTTTTAGAGACTCAAAATAAACTTCATTTGTATTTTGTTAGATATAAGATTAGTGTCCACTTATTTCAATGAAAGAACCCTATAAAGAAAGATGATGTTGTATTATTCTAAAACAGAACAAGAGATCACAGAGTGATCTTGGCGCCCACCAATGAGCCATTTTGGAGTGTTCCAAATTTCAAGACTTACTGACTAGCTCAAGGTCAAATTTCATTTCCGTACACAACACTGTGCATGTGGTCCAAATTCGAAAGCTGTAGCTTGAGAAATGTGAAAGTAGGTCAATGTCAAGGTCAAAGTTTGTTTCGGTACACAATCCTATGCATGTGGTCTAAATTTGAAGCCTGTAGCTACAGAAATGTGAAAGTAGGTCACTAGGTCAATCATAAGGTCAAAGTTCATTTTGGTACACAAAACTATGCAAGTGGTCCAAATTTGAAGGCTGTAGCTTGAGAAATGTAAAAGTAGGTCACTAGGTCAAAATCAAGGTCAAATTTTATTTCGGAATACAAAACTATGCATGTGGTCCAAATTTGAAACATGTACCTTCAAAAATGTGAAAGAAGGTCACTAGGTCAATGTGAAGGTCAAAGTTTTTTTTCAGTACACAAAACTATACATGTGGTCCAAATTTGAAGGCTGTAGCTTGAGAAATGTGAAAGTAGGTCACTAGGTCAAAATCAATGTCAAATTTCATTTTGAAACACAGAACTATGCATATGGTCCAAATTTGACGCCTGTACCTTCAAAAATGTGAAAGTAGGTCACTAAGTCAAAATCAAGGTCAAAGTTTTTTCCAGTGCACAAAACTTTGCATGTGGTCCAAATTTGAAGGCTGTAGCTACAGAAATGTGAAAGTAGGTCACTAGGTCAAAATCAAGGTCAACTCATGTCAAGGTTCATCTTGCCACTCAAAAATATACATGTGGTCCAAATTTGAAGGCTGTAGCTACAGAGATGTGAAAGTAGGTCACTAGGTCAAAAGCAAGGTCAACTCATGTCAAGGTTCATCTTGCCACTCAAAAATATATATGTGGTCCAAATATGAATGTTGTAGTTATTGACAAGAACATTTTAAAAGCTTTTCCCTATATAAGTCTATATGAACCATGTGACCCCCGGGCGGGGCCATTTTTGACCCTAGGGGGATAATTTGAACAAACTTGGTAGAGAACCACTAGATGATGCTACATTACAAGTATCAAAGCCTTAGGCTTTGTGGTTTGGACAAGAAGATTTTCAAAGTTTTTCCTTATATAAGTCTATGTAAAACATATGACCCCCAGGGCGGGGCCATATTTGACCCTAGGGGTATAATTTGAACAATCTTAGTTGAAGACCACTAGATGATGTCACATACAAAATATCAAAGCCCTAGGCCCTGTGGTTTTGGACAAGAGGTTATTTAAAGCTTTTCCCTATATAAGTCAATATAAACCATGTGACCCCCAGGGCGGGGCCATATTTGACCCCAGAAAAATAATTTGAATCATCTTGGTAGAGGACCACTAGATGATGCTTCAAACCAAATATCAAAGCCCTAGGCTCTGTGGTTATGGACAAGAAGGTTTTCCAAGTTTTTCCCTATATAAATCTATGTAAATTATAGAAATAAACAAAGGGCCATAACTTACTAAAAAATTGTTGAACCAGTCTGATTTTCAGGGGGACACAACTAGGGTACCAATACATCATTCTGACAAAGTTTGGTCAAAATCCCCCTAGTAGTTTCTGAGGAGATGCGATAACGAGAAATTGTTAACGGACGGAACGGACGGACGGACGGAAGGACGACGGACCACGGACGCAGAGTGATTTGAATAGCCCACCATCTGATGATGGTGGGCTAAAAAAATGCCAAGCTACGTTTTCTGTTTTATAACAGATAAGCCTTAGGAATGAGAATAAATACATTTACAAGCGCGGGTCATTTAATTGTGTTTGATGTTCAAGTGACCATTGACATTGAATCACTTGCTCCTTTTTTGCTGTGTTTTTAAAATCCCGTTATCTTGGGATGTAAGCTCTTGTTTTATGAGAAAACTTCTTAACATGCTTGCAAACGATTATTGATTCTCTTCAAATACTTGCCTCCATCTTAATATTTAGGGACGCATTTAAATCTGCCAAGTCACCATACGAGCTAAGTTGTAACGATGTGACGTAAAATTAAAAAAAAAATATTTACGTAAAGTTCAGCTTGTTGGCTAATTCGCTTAACAGATCCATACAAAATCCTTCGTAAATATAGGAGTTGTTAACCTTTCTTTTTTCGACGAACGGCGAATACTGAAAGAATGAAACTTAGGATATACAATGTTATAAATATATACAAAATTAATCACATTCCATACTTTGTTCGTAAGTAGGACATCCAGCAAAACTGAAAATATATCAGAAAAGATTTGATTTATTATTCAAATGGTTTTTGAAAACAAAATCGAGACGCCGGTTTTCATTGAAATGTTTTCCAGTTTCCTTCAAACGTTTCAAGCTGGAGTTAAATTCATTTAGATTCTTAAATTTTCATATATCTGTCTAAATATATTATCAAACTCTTATTTTAGAGTAATGAAATTTTGTTTCGAACACTATCATATCTTACAATGTGTACATACAATCTCCAACAGCAATACTACATGCATAATTCTAAACACGGGATAATATCAAGTCAGGCCAGTGTGTAAGAATTTAACAAGAAGTGCATGCTGCGGGTGTTTTGAGTCACATATTTAAGATACAAACAAAATAAATAAGCTACATATGTAACTTAAAAAGCTGTCTTTTGATTGTAAGAAAGCTCACAACTTTTGTTTCAATATAAGTAAAATGAAGAGATGCATGTATTACATACCTCTAAGGTAGATACGAGAAAGGATCTTCTGTTATATCCATATTTTGTATTTGGAAAGATGTCCGGGTTGACGACAATATTGCCGTTGATATCAGCATGACCGACGGAACTGAATGCTCTGCCTTGTTCCTTCCAAAGCAATGTGTCGATGTGATATCCCTTACATTTATAACTAGGATTCCAAGATGGTGCTTTCTAATAATACAGAAATGCCGTATTAGATTTTCGGTGATTTTATCTAATACATTTTATTCTGACCAACAGTATACTAAATGAAGCTATAATAACAAAGGCTGACGCTAAGAACGATGGGTAATAGAATAAGCGTTTGCGATGCATGGCTCTCTATGGCTGTGTTTGGGGTGCTCTGTGCTTCCGGGAAATCTATCCTTACCTTTTATCTTTTATTGTGGTAGTCTTGGTGGCAATTAAACTCTTACATGATTACTTTGCTTGAAAATATCAACGTGTAAGTACTGACAATAAAATCTTTGGTACTGACAAACCAAATGTTACATCTTGCAAATCATTAACACTGTTTCACTGACTAATTAAGCTGAAAAAAAAATGTGTTAAGGCTATATTGGATACATAAATAAACTCATTTTGTATGGAAGAATATTTGTCCAATGAATACCTATAAACCTCGATAAACTTACTACATCACCATGTTTCCCATTTCTATAAAGAGGGGCCTCACATTATTTTTCCCTCATTGATGTTGGTTCGAAACTCGCCTGGGGCGTAGAATTCTTCATATGCGGAAGTCACCCAGCTAGTTTACGATAGGGTGGTGATGCTTCTACTCAGGTGCTCTCCCGTGATGAAATAATGCCAGGGACACCTGGAGTCTTCCTCCACCATCGAAAGCAGGGAAAGTCGCCATGTAACCTATTGTATAGCGTGACCTTCACCCAAACAAAATCAAAACAAAATACTTCTTACAGTGTACAATTACTTGAGAAAGTTTTCTGTTGCAATCAGTTAGAATAGCCCAACTGTAAGTTTAAACATTAAGACAGAATATCTTATATCTAATATTTGAATTGAAAGTAAAATTTCAACGAACCTTTTCGAGCCTGTCGATGAATTCCTTTCTAAACTCGTCATGGCTTTTATCTTCTCTTAGGATGTCAATTACAGTGCAATCAATGCCTTTATAGAAACCCTTTAAAAAATTGTAACATGCTTTCAAACATTTTATCTGAAGACTAGCTAGACGACAAAAAACATTTTTAGAGATGAAAATACCATGTATATTTCATTGTTCAATACAGGACATCGTACTGCGTCGTTTGTTCTTTTGTCGCTACATGAGAACTGAAAACTACTAAGGCTCTTATTTCTGAACATGATACTCTTGACTCCCCTGTGAGATATCATTTGCGATACAATAACAAAGGAAGTTCTCGCAATTGATTTAGAGGACTGGTTATTAACGAACAGATTACTTTATCATTACAGTTGGATATGATTTTTAGCGGGTATACCTTTAGAAATTTCAATCTTATTACAAGCATTGTTTGATTCGAATTCGAATAGTTCAGACAATTTGCATTTTATAATTTTCCAAGATTTTTTTCGCATTTTCATTTTCTATTTTATAGAATGTTTTATCGTTTGTATAAGTATCCATATTTCATATACAGTGGTACTATTGTAAGCACTATGCAAATCAATCTTTTTAATTTATAAAATTGTAATAAAAATTAAAAGACTTTAGAATTATCACACTATTCCTCTAACGTGTTTATCTCTATGTCTAACCTCTATACCAATGGTTTGCAGTTTTGGCACTGCAAGTATGGCGATGTTGTCAAGGTCGTTCCCACAATCCTGAAGAGCTTCGGAAGCACCCCGACTGTAGTCGTATAACACAATCAACCATCTAGAGAACATTTGCAGAAGCGTCGTTCGATTATTTAATGAATCAAATTCGTTTGCCTAGAAGTGAAAAGTATTTTATAGCCAAACAATGTCATGTCTTGTAATGTCCCTAAAATAAAGTATAATATTTGCCGTTCTTTTACATAATTCATACATTTTATAATGTCCGTAGATATAGTAAAAATAAAAGATCGAGACATTTCAGAGCGGATTATACTTATTTGTGTTACACTATGTCTAGTCATTCATTTCAGTCATAAATATATCATCGTACTGGGATTTCAATGATTTCAAGTTTTCATCACATGAATGGAGTGTATCAGTGGAGTGAAGCAATTTACTCATAACATAACTAATTGTCACCAGATTTCCTTTACTAGATATTTAAGAATGTTACATTAATTAACTTTAATAAATTATATTCAAAGTATGTTTAGTAGATGTTTTTAAATTTTGAATTTGCAATAAAGGCTCAATACGCCTGGTGTACCTTAATCATGAGATTACCAGACAAACACTACATAAAAGAACTATTTATGTCTACCTTATGTGCGAGATATTGATTCGGTTGCCATAGTGACAAATATTTTGTAGCTAAATGAAGAATACAGTCTAACCGGACTAAACAAGTTACTCACAGATTTAATAATCTGTTTCGTATTGTAAAGCCTGCAAACAACAACTACATATATCTCTTTGTTTACATCTCCATTTCTTTGGTAAATTTCTTGTAAAACGTTCTTCACATTTGCAACATGATCAGTGTTATACATAGCGAAAAGTACACCATCCTTTGATAATCCATCAACTAACGCCGACGTTTCCGTTTCTGTAAGTGGAAAACGTCACAATTAATTCTTTACAATATCATTAAAGTTTATTTCAGTGAGTATAAACAAAGATGTGCTATTTTTACACATGCTTGTCTTTAGGTGAAATGTTTGGTGAGCATGTAAATCACGTTCTGTTGATGTGTTTGTCCATTTCAAATTTCTGCTAATATCTTCTTTGTGGTTGGTGTCTCTGTTGTTTATATTATACTTAAGGAGGTAGGTTACCTTGTTACCAGAGTAAATTCAAATTAGTTGAACCGCATCAATTTTTTGTATTTTGTGTAATATGATGTTTTAACAGCTACAATCTCAATTTCGTTTTTCTCTGGCCCTTCAAGTTCAATTTTTATCCAGGTTTAAAGAACATGACCCTCCAAAGGTATTTTATATTGAAAGAAGAAGGAAAATACGGATATTTAACACTTTTCAGTGTATTTTAGTTTCACTGATATCCGTAGAAGTCTGCATAATTGATAATTTTACTAGTATGCGCGTTAGCTTTCTAATATAAGCTTAAAATGTATATGTCGCGGGGCTCGTGTTTCCTTGGTAACGCATTTTCGCTCATTTTTAAACAACTATGTATAAAAACGGGGTTTTCGACGGCTTCAGTGCCATTCTGTTAATAACCAACATGGAATATTTGGGTAATATTATTAGCAAAATACCAAGCACTTTACATGGTACCCTATTTTTCTTAAAGTTTAAAGTAACCATGGCAACAGAGATGTTTAAAATAGCTTATATCTTGCTTTTTGTCGCAATTTCTTATAAAAAATATTGCATAAAATTATCTTTCTTGTTAATGTAGCTTCAAAACATATTATTTCAAACGTAAGTTATATTTTCATGTTATTTGTATTTATTCAAACAAATTTCACAGCTTAAAATACTTACAGCAGTACCCTTCGTCTTGCATTTTTCATGGAAAAATCGTTCAGCATGTGCTATTATTCTCGTGGATGTTGTTGAAATGAAAATAAAAAGCCGAAGCTGTGTTCCTTAAATAGACCAGTGTCAACGCTTTTGAATTTTACATTTAGATATATAGGTCACGGGCTTCGTTTCCATGGTAACATCAATTCAATTCAAGAAATCACAATTTTCTACTGAAATCTGAACAATTTTAGAGCTTAGTTTTAGTATATAACTAACAAATTATCAACGAAAACTGAAAAATAGGTATTACAAATCAAACTGCAAGTTTTTTATTTGAAAATGGCCGTAACAAGTAACCTTTCACCCAGTTATATTCCAAATAACATCGGTTACCATCATCCATTTTCTTACATTCCGCATAACATTTCAATATAACTACATAAAAGGAGCAAAATATTGATTGTTATTCAGAGCAAAAGACTCATAAATAATATTTCAGCAAATAATAGCTGTTTGAAAATAGTTCAAATAAAGAAAATGCACAGAATTACGTACTTTCAAAATAAAAGCTATTAATTTTGCGCGGTAACTGACACGTAACGTCATGACGTCAATGACGTCATTTTAAAGCAACATTGTTTTGAAGCGTTTCTGCGGCAATTTATTCATTATTTCTGCATTATTAAACCATAAAGCATCAGCTCGGAGACAGGTTCATGATTTGTTTTCAGAAGAATGGATTTACAAACACATTTAGTTTGTCGTAAACGGCGTCGTAAATCGTCACGTTAGCTTCCGGTTGGACATGCGCACTTACAAATATGAAGGTAACCTACCTCCTTAATATAATTGATAGTCATCTTTCAAAACCGATTAACCAATATAATAGACGAGTACAGCCTATAATTCTGAATATGCTTTACGCACTGAGATTTGTTTTTGCGTTGTCTTTTAACACATTGACATTGAACTTTATTAACACTTGTTCATCACCATAGATTGAGTAGTGTCTCATTTATGCATTGTTTAAGAATTATGAAAAAAGGGTTTGCAGTTTGAAAACCCTAGTTGTCATGGACCTTGACCTTTGATCTACTGTCCCCATAAACAGCCAACAAGAGCCGTCTGTTGACCATAGGAAGTCATCCTTTGAAGTTTGACTACTGTAGGCCAAATCATTATTTAGTTATTGAGCGGAAACCGTTGTCAGATTTACGGTCACTACGACATTTGACAATTGAGGGATCAGCTACTGATCACAGACAATCTTAAGGAGGTAGGTTACCTTGTTACCAGGGTAAATTCAAATTAGTTGAACCGCAGTGATTTTTTGTATTTCGTGTAATTTAATGTTTTAACTGCTACAATCTCAGTTCCGTTTATCTCTGTCCCTTCAAGTACAATTTTTATCCAGGTTTGAAGTACATGACCCTCTTAAGGTATTTTATATAGAAAGAAGAAGGAAAATACGGATATTTAACACTTTTCAGTGTATTTTGGTTTCATTGTTATCCGTAGAAGTCTGCATAATTAATAGTTTTACTAGTATGCGCATTAGCTTTCTTATAAAAGCTTAAAATGTATATGTCGCGGGGCTCGTGTTTCCATGGTAACGCATTTTCTCTCATTTTTCAACAATTATGTATGAAAACGGGTTTTTCGACGGCTTCAGTGCCATTCTGTTATTGACCAACATGGAATATTTGGGTAATATGATAAGCAAAATACCAAGAACTTTACATAGTACTATGTTTTTCTTAAAGATTAGAGTAACCATGGCAACAGAGATGTTTAAAATAGCTTATATGTTGCTTTTTATCGTAATTTCTTATAAAAAAAATATTATATAAAATTATCTTTCTTCTTAATGTAGCTTTAAAACATCTTATTTCTAACGTTAGTAATATTTTCGTATGAATTGCAGTTAATTTAACAAATTTCACAGCTTAAAATACTTACAGCAGTGCCCGTCGTCTGACATTTTTATTGAAAAACCGTTCTGCATGCTGCTATTATTCTCATGGATATTGTTGAAATGAAAATAAAAAGCCGGAGCTGTGTTCCTTAAATAGACCAGTGTCAACGCTTTTGAATTTTACAATTAGACATATAGGTCACGGGCTTCGTTTCCATGGTAACATCAATTTAATTCAAGACACCACAATTTTATACTGAAATTTGAACAATTTTAGAGCTTAGTTTTAGTATTTAAGTAACAAATTATCAACGGAAACTGGGAAATAGGTATAACAAATCAAACTGCCCAATTTTTATTTGTAAATGACCGTAATAAGATACCTTTCAGCCAACTATATTCCCAATCACATCAGTTACCATCATCCATTTTGTCACATTCCGCATAACATTTCAATATAATTACATAAAAGAAGCAAAATGATTGATCATTTTTCAGAGCAAAAGACTAATAAAAAGTATTTCAGCAAATAATGGCTGTTTAAAAATAGTTCAAATAAAGAAAAAGCACAGAATAACGTACTTTCAAATAAAAGTTATTAATTTTGCGCGGTAACTGACACGTAACGTCATGTCGTCAATGACGTCATTTCAAGGCAACAATGTTTTGAAGCGTTTCTGCGGCAATTCATTCATTATTTCTGCATTATTGAACCATTAAACATAAGATCGGAGGCAGGTTCAAGTTTTATTTCCAGAAGAATGGATATACAAACACATTTAGTTTGTCGTAAACGTCGTCGTAAGTCGTCAAATTAGCTTCCGGTTGGACATGCGCACTTACAAATATCAAGGTAACCTACCTCCTTAAAATAAATTTTGACTATTGTGAGAAAAAGTATTCTCAATCTCTAGCTATTTATCAGAACTAAATGGTTTGCCAACCGACGGACTGACGGACGACTAACGGGCTTAATGTCCAGTCGACAGACGGACCAACCGTCAGATGGACCGACTGACAGACAGACAATTAGCAAAACAATACGATTCTTCGTCTTTGAAGGAGACATGAAATAGGTACACACTAACTTAAACCATTTTATTTACTGAAAGAATAATGAAGTCAACTATCTAAAGAATAAATACTAACAACATGATATAACTTTGTCCAATAGCTTAGCTGTAATCCATATTTTTATGAGCGGGAATAAAATATGCAACATCTTAACAACATTTTAGTAAACAGCAAAATTGAACATAATCTATAATCATGAAACAACAATGAGATTGTAAGACAAAGACACATCTACCATTATCTTTGCACACTATTTTCTTTTAATTGCAAACTATAGCTCTCTGTTTCATGATTGCAACAGATGGCAATGCCGTTCACTCTATTGAAAATGAAGATCTAATAGTACAGGAAAAGCCTACCTGTCGAACTTTCGTAGAATATAATTATGAAATGCCACTTCAAAGACTTTACCAAAGAACGAATTGCCCGAGGTACCGGCAATGTCAACAAAACATCATCCCTGCAAAGCAAATTGAAGAGTAAATATTTTAAACAATGCAGTTTGCTTATCACAAAGAGAAACAAAGCTAATTTTCATGTTGAGACATCGACGGTTAAACGATATCACATGTCAATATTTATTTGCCTCATATTCTTATGTTATGTTTCATTTAATGAGAGTAATAGATGAATCAAAACTGAAGTCAAGGAGAATTCTTTGAGAAAATTATGAGAAACTCGTAGTTTTATGATAAAATGTGTGTAAACAAATATGCATCAAAGTAAAAACATTTATACTTTCCTTAAATCAGATAAGAAAACAAGGTGTTAAGCAAACCTGTTCAGAATTGAAATTGAAAATGCAACAACATACAAATATAAATATCTTAAAAAACTTAAATGAAACCTAAAGAAATTAATTTTGTTTGAAATTATCAAGGTATTACCGTTTTCGTAAATGATACATTTATCTTAAGAAACATGTATTGTGTATATTCATATGACGATATGAAATGTCGAAAGAGGCATATAGGAGTCTTTGCTGATCATCAAAGTGGAAAGTTACCATTATATAAAACCGAAATTATTTCGATTGGATTTAAAACTGCAAAAAAAAAAATAATAAAATAAAAAATAAAAAAAAAAAAAATAATAAAAAAAAAACAGCGTGGAACGAATGTAATTTCTATTTGTTACCCATTCATGTTTGTGATGTTGAGATTTGTTAAACAATAGGTTTCTTCAGACGTATAGTCAGGAATAAAACCATCATTAGTATCACATGAACGTGGCGTCATCTGCCTTTCTTTAAAGCTTACCGGTGTCTGAAAATGAACATTGTAACAAAATACATTTACTAAAATAGCAGTAAATGGTTTTATATGAAAAATCGCAACATATGCAATAAAACCTTTGATTTGGGTTAACTGTGCACAATTCGGTTTGATATAAAGTAATGCTGTGTTACTTTTATCACTATATAAGGCATTTCAAAATATATCTTGAAACAACCTCGAGAAGACTGAAAGAAATTATGTTATTATACAGAATGCATGTAGTTCAATTGCAAACTAAATAGACAAAGAAATGACAACTCGAATACCTTATGTTGATGCCTAGATCGAGCCCCTAGTTTTATTAGCTTCTTGTTTTGTGTTGCCAAAATCTGTGGCTTTCTCAAAACTGTAGTGTCATACTCAAGCAAGATGATCACATCGACACTTGAATTAGCGTCCAATCTTTGAACTGAAATTGACACATGTGCATGTCCTTGTTAATATTTGCATTCAATGATTAAGATGTTCTCTTGACAATGTCTGGCGTATAAAATCAGATCGTCTTTATACATTGCTCCTTCGCTCTATTTCAACTAGTCAAGAATGCGTGTTTATCTTCTATTAGAAGTTTGTTTATGTTACGTGCAATGCAAGTTTCGTTAAGGTACGTTCGTTTGGGTCGTTTAGAAATATTCTAATTGACACAATTTTGCAATTAACGATAATTGATTACATGCCATCCTAGATTAAAAATTTATTTTTGAATTAATTTTGTCTTTTACGACCCAAATACATAGTTTTCAACCATTCTGCTTTTATTTCGTAGCAAATAAATTCATTGTGTTGTCTTAATCCATTACGAAAATGGCAAACACTTCTGAAATAAATCCAACCGTAGAACACTAATAAAATGTAGCCGTGATTAAAAACACACAATTCTATACAAGGCTTTTGATGTCTACAGAAAATAAATTGTATTATATACAACTAGTATACTGCATTATCTTAAAAAAAACTAGTTATTTCTTCAGCGTCTGGAATGCAAATAGCAGATATAAATCAATTGAATTCCTTTTATCTCAACTCTGTCGATGGAAATTGAGTCAATTTAAGAAGTAAAATATCTGCAGCATGATCTGTTTTAAACTTCTATGCCACAGAGAACTGATACGATTCAGAATTAATGATAGACAAAGTACTATTGATGGCATCTAGCAGAGGTAAGTGTAGACTGGCATCTAAGGTAAGTGTTCTCACCTGCACGGAATACATAGAAGATTTCTGCCACATCGACGAGATGTTTTACAATCACAAAGGTCCGTTCATGTTTTGCAAATGTCTCGGACTCGACCAATCCTGTTCCGTTAGCAATAATACCTATAAAAAGAATCCTATAATTCATTTAAAGTATTCATTATATTACAATGCTTATCTATTTTTACGTTTTTACGGCGAGTTCCTCTTTTTAACAATCTATAAAATTTCTTCTTCGACATTTATCATAGCGTTCTACAGTTACGAACATAAAGTCATGTATATGAATTTGTATTGATATACTCGGGCCTAGATTAGAGGGATTGTTATTAAACGTGATACAATAATATACGTTAGCTATATATATTTTACATAGAAAATAACGTTTAGATTACGTTATGAATACCATGTATCTGTTTATTGCTGTTAGGATCGGAATCGTTTTACTGTTTTCACTATCAATTTTATGGAACAGTAATGAAACGTCCCTGGAGAGAAAAAAATAATTGGATAAATCGCACAGCTGCGTTAATGGCCATAACCCCAGTTATCTAAGCTGATATATGTACGAGGGAAGTTTAAAACATGCTGAAGCTGAGACACTGAGAACATTATAACGTCAGTCCAAATTCAATGTTATTGAGAAAGACACGATGTAACTTCGTAATAAGCTACATATGACAGTTTATATAAGCGAGAACGCAAAGTTGATACAGAGAGTGGGCGCATAATGGTGACAAGAGATCTAGTATTAACATAAACGTGACTTTGTATGCAATTTTCTTTCGGAATAGTGGGTTAGGTGTGCATTCATTCTTCCATAATATCCAGGACTGTTACATTCTAAGACAATTTCAACTGATTGCAACCATTCTTAAACACCCCTCGAAATACATAAACAATACTCAATGTACGTCGATGATATCCATAAATATTAACAGACATTATTGTTTTACCATTGTCGTAACAATGATTTCCCAGAAAGATTTTTATGATCTGATCTAGTTACAATAATAACATTAGGTTAAACGAGCTGTTAACAAGCGCCGATCTATTGATTTCGTGAAGGTAAAAATGATGTTATGCAATACTTTTGCGGAAGTCACAGTTGCATATCAGTAGGAAATAATGTTTTAGACTTGTATTACAATAAATCTGTTCTACTGTTTCCTTTCATGACGAGGGCAATGCGTGTTTCTTCCTGTATTTTGCCTAAAACTTAAATCTCTTGGTGATTGCTGTAAAAATGATAATAATAATGATGATGATGATGATGATAATAATGTTAACAATAATTCTATTCAACGAGGATGACACAAGTGTCTCTAGCCGGTCATACACAACAAATTATTTAAAAATGTGAATACTGTAAGTGATAAGCTATATAGAGGAAAAATGAAAACATATATTGTAACAGAATGGGGCAATTTAGTGAGAAAAAAATAGACAGAAAATGTATTGATAATAATGAATACATTATTTAAAAAATTGTATAAATGATAACGTTCTTTTAGAACATAAATGGGAAGATGTTCAAAAGTGCAAAGTATTGTGGATGTTGGTGATCAAAAAGAATGAAATGCTCAAATCATGAAATATAGAAACGAATATGTATAACAGTATGCTTCCCATTGAGGCTATCATACCCCTTGTGTCGGATACCAGTGGTTAAAGGGTTACTAGTGAAAACGGATTGAATCCAGTATGAAATAAAGTTTAATCTATTAAGAACTAAAAATAATTCTATGAGGTAAAATCATTCTAGCACGAAATCGAGCAAACTATCCTTCAGTATTGTTGATATTGGCATAAAACCTAACAAAACCTAACAAAGAGAATAATAGCAGACTCAGTTTGATTGAGTCAGTTCATGAAAGGTAATGAAATATGCAACACCTTCCACGCGCCCTAACACCGGCTGAAGCGGAACTCTATTACACATGTATTTAATTGACTCGTGATCCCAAAGGACCACAATGAATCCAAGTGCGGGGAGACAGATTGCTGTTGTGATAGTTAATAAAATCTGTAAAAAGCAAAACTATTAGTAGAATACAGTACTTCAATGTGAACTAATTAATATCATTATGAAAGAAATCTAGAGGACGTTCAACAAAAGGAAGATAAACAAGGAATATAATTAAGCAATAGTTTAAAATAAAATAATTATAAAAAAAACAACTGTTGTGCTTTAACACATGTTTAAACCTTAGTCTATTTTTAAACAGGCCTAGGAAAATTAACGGTGTGGCATACTCAAATACAAGTTGACATCATGATCTACTTGATTCTCCTTGAATTCTTGAATTTCATCTTTTGATTATAATTGATGAGCTTATGGAATTTCTTTTGTGTTGTATATATTGACTATTTTATCACTTTATCATAATAACTGTCATCATGACCCTGTTCTCTGCCAGCATACTGGCTGTCTGAATCGGGTATGCTCAAAATCTATATCAATTGCTGGGTATCGAACGCACACCAGTGAAGGATAGGTGGTCCGAAATCAACGACAGTAAAAGAGAACGCCATTCAACAAAACAATTTCATTTGAACCGAGTTACTAGTATTTTGCCAGACAAAACAACAATAATTTAAAAATCATAAATTCTAATCAAATTATTCAGTACTCATACACTAAAATAAACTCTATTTAAACTTACCTATTGTTATACAGTCATTTTTACACGCAACAATCCAGAATGAAAATACAAGTATAAGAACTACGAATACGACAGTCATTTTGCATCCTAATTGAAACGACACATCAGATAAATGCATGCTATTTTCAATTGTGTTCTCCTAGTGATTTATTGATGTTTCCATTTGCCATACATGTCTTGCAAAAACCTTTCCGTTACGAGCTGTTGCAGGTGCAAACCTGAAACGCAAATGAATAAAATATCAGTCGATTTGAGTTTGATATTCTAAGATAAATAGATAAACAAAGTTACTGTTCCATCTCAACATACTGGTAACATTTAAATAGGTTAGTTAACCCGTGTGAATCCATTTTCATTTACTTCGCCGATTGAATAGCATATCATCAAACAGCAAAAAAGGGAAATATTAATAACTGAAAAAATAGATAAATCAGAATAGAAATACATGAAGGGATATAAGGACAATTCGTGCATATAGTGTTGTTTAACTTTCTATAATTGAAAGGCGATATAAACAAACCAATTATCGATTAATAACAGGTGCTTTTCTATGAATTCACGAATGTATTATGATGTACAGTATACGAGGCATTTATCTGCATGCACATAAAACATGTTTTATTGAATTATACAACTACATGTACAAAGTATGTAAAAAAGGGCTGTAGTTACCAATCTATTTACTAAATGCAGTCTCCCACGGTCTCATTTACCGATCAAACAAGAAATCATCTTCATTTTCAGCCGCAATGATCACTAATTAAATGATTTGAGTTTATACGAAAGGCTTTAACACACATCTAAAGGAAACGGAAAAGAAAAAGTTGTTTAAAAACTGTTGTATTTTTTAATACTATTTTGTTTTTCCGGAATATGCTCTAAACCTCTTACAACAGTTTTTGTTTTTTGACAAAGATATCACTTGCATTTTCAATAGCCAACGATACCTGTTTTATCAGTTTTATTAATATTATTAACAAGAGGTTATCATTGTATATACGCACAGACAGACTAAAAGACAACATATTACTGTACGTTTTGAAGGGCTGAAGATTCAGGCTATAAACAACTTCCAAATTATTCTCAGTAAGCTTCAACATAATTCGGAAAGCACTCGGAAAGTATATTCCCAACTGTTCTGAAAAGTATTCAGTGTATTTAGTATATTTTAACATAATTCATTTTAAAACGATTTGCTCCTTCAAAGTTCATAAATTATGTTTTAAAGCGTACAAGCTACCTTTCAATGTGTCTCAGAATATTACGGTGTTTAGTACGTTTTTTAGAGTATTTGACTTTTTTGTATGTTTGTAAATAATTCGAAATAATAACTAATATGTTTTACTTCTGACAGTATATTCATCAAATTCTATAGTTATTTCTAATACATTGATTTTTCTATCACTCGATCAAAATTACATCTAGACGTCAGTTTGCAGACTTCTGGAGCTCAAATCCAAATTCTCTTTACTGCATCCCGTTTTGAAATTCTAGAAGACTGTTAAATAACATGCTTTATGTCTGTCATAAGTAAGTTTATGATCACAAAAATAAACATATCGAAAAGCGTTTGTTGTGGTATTTTTATCTAAATTGAAAAGTTACATTAACCTTTGACAAAATGATACGTTATGCCTGTTTCGAAAGAAGCTATGCCTGTACTGAAATACACTGCATGCTAAGTATTCAAGCCCCTTTGTTGTTGTACTTAAAGTATGATAATAAGTTGGCTTCTTGAAAGCCATTGATTACAAACTAATTTGATTTATAAAATGTGTAACAATATGTTCTTGTGGTAAAGGGATCCACCTGGCGTTGGGTATTTCTTACACTGTATTATGGATTTTGTGGGATTTTCGAGAGAGTGAGGTTTGACAACAGTAGTTCGGTTGAAGCTCCTAGTTCTGCTAAGACCACTGACCATTCCAATGCCGAGTTTTGCTGTGTTCCTTCAGTCCGAGTTGCAGGTGCAATTTGTCGAGTGCTAATTTGTCATCCGTCGGTGCTTCTCTATCCTGCTAAATATTAGTCGAGTGCTAATTTGTCATCCGTCGGTGCTTCTCTATCCTGCTAAATATTAGTCGAGTGCTAATTTGTCATCCGTCGGTGCTTCTCTATCCTGCTAAATACTAAAAGTGAACGGTTACGTATTTAAGTTCCGTATCGTCAGGAAGTATGCAGAAGCCTCTCGTTAAAAAGGCTGACTACAAAACTGCCGGTTATAATGTCGTCTTACAGGTCTTTGATCCAAACTTTTGTTTAACGGCGTTAACCCCAAAACAAACAAACAAATATTTTGTGTTTAACTGGCAGTCACATCGAGTCATGTTAGAATCAAAAGATTACCATGTTTGCTTTTCTCAGTTTCACAAATATGTGATTCAACGGACACAGTCTACATCTATGACTAGACCATATTCAGACCCGGTTTATATTATTTTTAATATCTTGATCACGATAAAGAAATTTGAAAACAAGGATCAACATTAAGAACACAATTAGTAAACGTAGACCCGTAGGTTTCAGCAGTCTTGGAAATAACCATGATGCTAGATCACATTATATACATATAAGCCAGATAGCCTAGTGGTAGAGCGTCCGCTTCGAGTGCGGGAGGTCGTGGGTTCGACCCCCAGCCGCGTCATACCAAAGACCTGAAAATAGCCCCAGTAGCTCCCTTGCTTGGCGCTCAGCATTAACAATGGAAACTGGCCTCTCATCTCATATACCCTCGTTGTAGAACTTGCTGCTCAATCGACCTAAATTAAATTCTGTATAAACTAAGCCATATGTCACAAAATTACAATTGGACACGCTACTGAATGTTTTTGCACGGTAAAAATGACCATGATCAAATAAAACGATTCAATTCACACCACCTATTTTGACGGAGCGTTCGGAACTAAAATATAATTGATTTCCAGTTCTTCTACAGTTTTATCTGCGAGAATTCCCAATCCATCATCTCCCATGTAATGAAAAGTTTAATATTATTACTTCAGTGAAAATAACTGGTATCCCGATTTGCTCAAGCTGTGCACCAGTGTCCCCATTTAATGGCTGTTTCATCGAAACTAGGATTCTTGCAAACGAAATTGAATTAAAGAAAATCATCCTGTTGATAAAAAACCTGTCATTCAATCACAGATTTTGCGTCTCATTTCATCCGTCTGATTACTATTTAATGTAACTATTCATCGTTGCTGTATGATAGAGCAATGAACAATAGCCATTTTACGTTTATACGTTTCTACTTCCGTATATCAATTACTGAACGAAGGCTTTTGTTAATCGACCAATATGTATAATTAATAGTGCTACGTCTAGCATATGATCACATATGAGCCGCGCCACGAGAAAACCAACATTGTGGCTTTGCGACCAACATGGATCCAGACCAGTCTGCGCGTCCGCGCAGTCTGGTCAGGATCCATGCTGTTCGCTTTCAAAGCCTGTTGGAATTAAAGAAACTGATAGCGAACAGGATGGATCCTGACCAGACTGCGCGGATGCGCAGGCTGGTCTGGATCCATGCTGGTCGCAAAGCCACTATGTTGGTTTTCTCATGGCGCGGCTCATATCATGCTGAAGAATGGAAGGTCTGCTTGAAACGGAATGTCGTCATTTATGCATTTAACAATTAAGCCAGACTCCGCAACCACATTTGTACCCACCCCGTTGTTATGAAATATATCTGAAACATAGAGATGACAACCCTGCGGTGTTCCGTTTGGACAATCGTGACTTTTTATTTAATACTAAACCGCGATGCACGATGGTACGATGACGAAAATGCGATGGCACGATGATGAAACACTGATGGTACGATGGTGAAAACGCGATGGCACGATGACGAAATCGCAATGGTGCGATGGTACGATGGTGAAATGTCGATGTAATATCGCGTTTTCATCATCGTACCATCGCGTTTTCACCATCGTACTATCGCGTTTTCATCATCGTACCATCGCGTTATCCCCATCGTACCATCGCCTTTTCACCATCGTGCCATCGCGTTATCACCATCGTACCATCGCGGTTTCATTATCGTAGCATCGCCTTTCGGTCACAAATGCGTAGTTCCGTGCACTTGTATTTTCAACAATAGATGAATGTATCTCACTGTATTTTGTTAGATTTAGATTCTGCTGTTTTGCAAAATGTTCAGTGCTCAGTTCATTAAAACTGTGTAAAATCTTCAAGACCACGTCCTTTGTTTTTTATGTATGCATGGAAGTAAATAAAGAGCTGGGTGTAATGGTCACATGATATTATTTAAACTCAGCTTATTCTTGTTAGGATGTAGAAGGTACATAGTGCAATGTGAAAATGAGATTGTATCAAGCCTGTATTTTACTGACACCTAATCATTATACTGTACCACTGCGCATGACCACCGAAAGGCGATGGTAAGATGGTGAAAATGTGATGGTACGATGGTGATAACGCGATGTTACGATGGTGAAAACGCGATGACACGATGGTGAAAGCGCGATGGTACGATGGTGAAAACGCGATGGTACGATGGTGATAATGCGATGGTACGATGATGAAAACGCGACGGCACGATGGTGAAAACGCGATGGTACGATGATGATTACAATCATCATCGTGCCATCGCGTTTTCACCATCGTACCATCGTTGTTTCATCATCGTGCCATCGCACCATCGCGTTTTCGTCATCGTACCATCGTACCTCGCGGTTTAGGATTCAATAAAAAGTCACGATTGTCCAAACGGAACACCGTACAACCCCCCTCCCCAAATATTCTAGTTAAAGTAATAAGTCATGCCGATTGTTAGAAAATCTTGTTCACAATATACAAAGTAAATGAAATTAAATTTTAACTTTAGCATGCTACTAATCATATCTAAACCTTTTGTTAGTTTAAACATATTTATTCGCCAATAATTTTTACATACATATAGTTCACAACAGATAATACAATGAACTGACGAGTGGAAATTGAACCGGAAGCAAATTGCTTATTGAAAGGTTCGTTCCACCCTAAACCCTTTGTTGAAGTTTAGCTACTAGGTGCTTCAAAATAGCCTGAAATTCCATTGATATACGTTTTCTTTTCAGTGAGAATACGATTACCTAAGTTTAAAATAATCTGTATACATAGATTTGTAAATACATATTTCCCAGTTGAATAACACCAAGCAAACAGCATTTTCCAAATACATCTCATTAAAATGGGACTACAAATAATTACATGTATGCCATAAAAACAAGAGATCACAGAGTGATCTTGGCGCCCACCAATGTGCCATTTTTGAGTGTTCCAATTTTCAAGACTCAATGACTAGCTCAAGGTCAAATTTCATTTCCATACACAACACTGTGCATGTGGTCCAAATTCGCAAAGCTGTAGCTTGAGAAATGTGAAAGTAGGTCACTAGATCAATTTCAAGGACAAAGTTCTTTGTACACAAAACTATGCGTGTGCATCAAGTTTGAAGGCTGTAGTTTGAGAAATTTGAAAGTAGGTCACTAGGTCAATCTTAAGGGCAACGTTTATTTTGGTACACAAAACTATGCAAGTGGTCTAAATTTGAAGGCTGTAGCTTGAGAAATGTGGAAGTAGGTCACTAGGCCAAAATCAAGGTCAAATTACACTTCAGAACACAAATTTATGCATGTGGTCCAAATTCAAAGCCTGTACCTTCAAAAATGTGAAAGTAGGTCACTAGGTCAATGTCAAGGTCAAAGTTTGTTTCGGTACACGATCCTATGCTTGTGGTCTAAATTTGAAGCCTGTAGCTACAGAAATGTGAAAGTAGGTCATTAGGTCAATCTTAAGGTCAAAGTTCATTTCGGTACACAAAACTATGCAAATTCTCCAAATTTGAAGGCTGTAGCTCGAGAAATGTGAAAGTAGGTCACTAGGTCAAAATCAAGGTCAAATTTTATTTTGGAACACAGAACTATGCATGTGGTCCAAATTTGAAGCCTGTACCTTCAAAAATGTGAAATAGGTCACTAGGTCAATGTAAAGGTCAAGGTTTGTTTCGGTACACGAAACTATGCATGTGGTCCAAATTTGAAGGCTGTAGCTTGAGAAATGTGAAAGTAGGTCACTAGGTCAAAATCAAGGTCAAATTTCATTTCAGAACACGAAACTATGCATGTGGTCCAAATATGAAGCCTGTACCTTCAAAAATGTGAAAGTAGGTCACTAGGTCAATGTTAAGGTCAAGGTTTGTTTCGGTACACAAAACTATGCATGTGGTCCAAATTTGAAGGCTGTAGCTTGAGAAATGTGAAAGTAGGTCACTAGGTCAAATTTCATTTCAGAACACGAAACTATGCATGTGGTCCAAATTTGAAGCCTGTACCTTCAAAAATGTGAAAGTAGGTCACTAGGTCAATGTCAAGGTCAAAGTTTTTTTCAGTGCACAAAACTATGCATGTGGTCCAAATTTGAAGGCTGTAGCTACAGAAATGTGAAAGTAGGTCACTAGGTCAAATTCAAGGTCAACTCGTGTCAAGGTTCATCTTGCCACTCAAAACCATACATGTTGTCCAAATCTGAATGTTGTAAGTTATTGACAAGAAGATTTTAAAAGCTTTTCCATATACAAGTCTATATGAACCATGTGACCCCCAGGGCGGGGCCATATCTGACCTTTGGGGGATAATTTGAACAAGCTTTGTAGAGAACCACTAGATGATGCTACATTACAAATGCCAAAGCCCTAGGCTTTGTGGTTTGGACCAGAAGATTTTCAAAGGTTTTCCCTATATGAGTCTATGTAAACCATATGACCCCCAGGGCGGGGCCATATTTTAGCCTAGGGGGATAATTTGAACAATCTTAGTAGAAGACCACTAGATGATGTCACATACAAAATATCAAAGCCCTAGGCCCTGTGGTTTTGAACAAGAGGTTTTTCAAAGTTTTTCCCTATATAAGTCTATATAAACCATGTGACCCCCAGGGGTGGGGCCATATTAGACCCCCAGGGAAATAATTTGAATCATCTTGGTAGAGGACCACTAGATGATGCTTCATACGAAATATCAAAGCCCTAGGCTCTGTGGTTTTGGACAAGAAGATTTTCAAAGTTTTTCCCTATATAAATCTATGTAAATTATAGAAATAAACAAAGGGCCATAACTCATTCAAAAATTGTTGAACCAGTCTGATTTTCAGAGGGACACAACTAGGGTACCAATACATCATTCTGACAAAGTTTGGTCAAAATCCCCCTAGTAGTTTCTGAGGAGATGCGATAACGAGAAATTGTTAACGGAAGGACGGACGGAATGACGGACGGACGGAAGGAAGGAAGGACGACGGACCACGGACGCAGAGTGATTTGAATAGCCCACCATCTGATGATGGTGGGCTAAAAATGCACGTGATGATGTATATGGTGAAAAAAACAACACTGATTGGCAATGTTCAAAATACATTCTTCATTTGTGTGATATTTCTTTAAAGAATGAAACTAATGCCTTAAAATGACCGATGTGCAGGACTATCACACAATTATACGTAAATATGCGTACACCGTTTACACATGTTTAAAGTGACAAAATAAAGAAGCTAGAAGGATGTCAAAAGCAGGTTTGCCTGAAGAATTATTTTAATACTAAACACATTGCAAACTTGAGTTGTCTTCTTTCTTTAACCATTAAAAGCAAATGAAGAAACATTCTAACACGATCTGCAGCAATTGCTTTATAAACATATAGCGAAATCGCCTATACATGAATCTACGATAAAATATGGTTGGCTGTTACATTTCACCCCCTATGATTGTGACATAAGAGATTCTACTTCAGTTCCATTACATACGAATTATTTAAGGGCCAAACGGTTGAAAACAGCATTTCAAAAACACAAATATGATAACAAGTCATACTGACTTATGTGTAGGGCCGTAAAACACGTGTTGATCTCTACGAGCGAATTCAATTAGCTTAATTAAGATTCAGCTGTGACGTCATAAATGTATGACATAAAGTATGACGTAATAATGATGTGACGTCATATAAAGTTAAGTTCTTAACTTGTAACACTGGGTCAACTCGCCTAATTTGATGATTCTGTTCATAATTAGTTTGCGAGCTGTTAGATTACTAATTCATAAATACTTCTCAAAATTCTGATAAAAAGAAACAAATAGCTATACGTTCCATTGGATATGCTTCTCTTTCTAACCATAGGGGGTAAATTGTAACAGCATATGACCCGAATGACGTATTACGCTGAAAATGTAGTACTGTAAAATGCGAAGTATTTGCGTTGTTAGAATCGAAACAAGAGATCACAGAGTGATCTTGACGCCCACCAATGTGCCATTTTTGAGTGTTCCAAATTTCAAGACTTCTTGACTAGCTCAAGGTCAAATTTCATTTCTGTACACAACACTGTGCATGTGGTCCAAATTCGAAAGCTGTAGCTTGAGAAATGTGAAAGTAGGTCACTAGGTCAATGTCAAGGGCAAAGCTTGTTTCGGTACACAATCCTATGCAAGTGGTCTAAATTTGAAGCCTGTAGCTACAGAAATGTGAAAGTAGATCACTAGGTCAATCTTAAGGTCAAAGTTCATTTCAGTACACAAAACTATGCAAGTGGTCCAAATTTGAAGGCTGTAGCTTGAGAAATGTAAAAGTAGGTCACTAGGTCAAAATGAAGGTCAAATTTTATTTCGGAATACAAAACTATGCAAGTGGTCCAAATTTGAAGCCTGTACCTTCAAAAATGTGAAAGTAGGTCACTAGGTCAATGTAAAGGTCAAAGTTCATTTCAGTACACAAAACTAAGCATGTGGTCTAAATTTGAAGGCTATAGCTTGAGAAATGTAAAAGTAGGTCACTCGGTCAAAATCAAGGTCAAATTTTATTTCGGAATACAAAACTATGCATGTGGTCCAATTTGAAGCCTGTACCTTAAAAATGTGAAAGTAGGTCACTAGGTCAATCATAAGGTCAAAGTTCATTTCGGTACACAAAACTATGCAAAAGGTCCAAATTTGAAGGCTGTAGCTTGGGAAATGTAAAAGTAGGTCACTAGGTCAAAATCAAGGTCAAATTTAATTTCCGAATACAAAACTATGCATGTGGTCCAAATTTGAAGCCTGTACCTTCAAAAATGTGAAAGTAGGTCACTAGGTCGATGTGAAGGTCAAAGTTGTTTTCGGTACAAAAAACTATGCAGGCGGTCCAAATTTGAAGGCTGTACCTTGAGAAATGTGAAAGTAGGTCACTCAAATTTCATTTTGAAACACGGAACTATGCATATGATCCAAATTTGACGCCTGTACCTTCAAAAATGTGAAAGTAGGTCACTAGGTCAAAATCAAGGTCAAAGTTTTTTCCAGTGCACAAAACTATGCATGTGGTCCAAATTTGAAGGCTGTAGCTACAGAAATGTGAAAGTAGGTCACTAGGTCAAAATCAAGGTCAACTCATGTCAAGGTTCATCTTGCCACTCAAAATTATACATGTGGTCCAAATTTGAAGGCTGTAGCTACAGTAATGTGAAAGTAGGTCACTAGGTCAAAATCAAGGTCAACTCATGTCAAGGTTCATCTTGCCACTCAAAAATATACATGTGGTCCAAATTTGAATGTTGTAGTTATTGACAAGAACATTTAAAAAGCTTTTCCCTATATAAGTCTATATGAACCATGTGACCCCCGGGGCGGGGCCATTTTTGACCCTAGGGGGATAATTTGAACAAACTTAGTAGAGAACCACTAGATGATGCTACGTTACAAGTATCAAAGCCTTAGGCTTTGTGGTTTGGACAGAAATATTTTCAAAGTTTTTCTTTATATAAGTCTATGTAAACCATATGACCCCCAGGGCGTGGGCATATTTGACCCTAGGGGTATAATTTGAACAATCTTAGTTGAAGACCACTAGATGATGTCACATACAAAATATCAAAGCCCTAGGCCTTGTGGTTTTGGACAAGAGGTTATTCAAAGTTTTTCCCTATATAAGTCTATATAAACCATGTGACCCCTAGGGCGGGGCCATATTTGACCCCCAGAGAAATAATTTGAATCATCTTGGTAGAGAACCACTAGATGATGCTTCAAACCAAATATCAAAGCCCTAGGCTCTGTGGTTTTGGACAAGAAGGTTTTCAAAGTTTTTCCCTATATAAATTTTTGTAAAATATAGAAATAAACAAAGGGCCATAACTCACTCATAAATTGTTGAACCAGTCTGATTTTCAGGGGGACACAATTAGGGTACCAATACATCATTCTGACAAAGTTTGGTCAAAATCCCCCTAGTAGTTTCTGAGGAGATGCGATATTGAGAAATTGTTAACGGACGGACGGACGGACCACGGACGCAGAGTGATTTTAATAGCCCACCATCTGATGATGGTGGGCTAATAATAAACATGTTCCAATAATTTTATCAATTAATAAAACATGGGCAGTCGTTTGGATGCGAATAATTAAATCACTCGTGCTACGCACTCGTGATTAAATTATTACACATCCAAACTCCTGCCCATATTTTATTAACTGATAAAATATAGGAACAGATTTATTATTTCTTAAATAACTTATGATATAACCACTGGTGCAAAAACTCTTAATTAAAATGGTAATTTAGAATGTTTGGATGACTTTTATCATAATATTAATTCCACTTATTTAACATTATTTACGATTAGTTTTTCCACAACATAAATTTAAACAATGGTGTGTGATAGGGCAACTCTGTTCTAGTATGAATGACTTCACGTTTGATGTATATTAAAGGATTGTGACATAAAAACCTGGTGACAACGCCTTTATGTCTACAACCTGCGTTATGATTGTCATGACGATGCTGCATGTTGATGCAAGGAATAACACTGGAAAAACAAATGGCAAAAATTCTCAAACTCTGTAATATCGACAAGGAAATATTACTTTCTGAAGTAAAGAATATGGTCGAAGTCTTAACAGGTAAAGTTCGAAACGGCTTATAAGCTTTATCCACATATCAAGTCGGTGGCTGTACCCACGAGCACGCCCATGATTAAATAATACACCGTGGGTCAGTTGGGATCTTGCTCCACCATCAAAGCTAGAAAGTCGCCATATGACCTAAATTATATTGGTGCAACGTTAAACCAAACAAAAAACAATTTAGGTAACAAGAGACCAAAATGGGTCAAAGTCACTCACCTGAAGAGAACCTTGACCATATTACATACTTCCTGATAAAGTTTGGTGAACATACTTTAAGTTCATTAAAGTTCTTTTTCCCCCTATATTTTGCTGTGAATTCAAAAAAGGACATTACCATTAGAATAAACTTCAAGATAAGAAGTTATCGGTTTCGTTTTCTATTTTTGGCTCCCCCCTCCCACCCCTCATAGGAACCAAGCAAAACCATCTGAACAAATCTGGGTGAGAGTGAGAACTTTACAATGATGCTACGGACCAGGTTGATGAAGCAGTTCATGAGAAGAAGTTGTTTTAAGGTATTTCTATTTTAAAGCTCTCGAAGCCCCTAATAGGAGTCAAGTGCCTCCATTTGAACAAACTTTGGAGAGGACATCATAATGTTGCTACAAACCAAATTTGATGAAGATCCAAGTGGTTCATGAGAAGAGGACGTTGAAATGTTTTTCTACTTTTAGCTCTGCAACCATTAAAACAAACCTGACAAAGGTTCATGCCAGGATGCTACTGCCCAAGTTTGGCATAACTCTGATTAGTTGTTTCTTTTTTTTTTTTTTTTGTTTTGGGTTTAACGCCGTTTTTCAACAGTATTTCAGTCATGTAACGGCGGGCAGTTAACCTAACCAGTGTTCCTGGATTCTGTACCAGTACAAACCTGTTCTCTGCAAGTAACTGCCAACTTCCCCACATGAATCAGAGGTGGAGGACTAATGATTTCAGACACAATGTCGTTTATCAAATAGTCACGGAGAACATATGCCCCGCCCGAGGATCGAATTCACGACCCCGCGATCTGTAGACCAACGCTCTACCTACTGAGCTAAGCGGACAGGCTTGATTAGTTGTTTCAGAGATGTTTAAGTAAAAACGTTGATGCAGGACAACAGACCATCCACTTTTACTAACAGCTCATGGGTACCCTAAACGAGGTTCAAGTGAGCTATAAAGGAGACATTATTTTAAAACAAGAGCTTGTAGATCATGAATTACCCCCCTTGATGCATTCAGTTACTGCACAAGGAATAGAAATTATTTTGTCATTGTGAACTTGACGTTTGACATACTGACCTCGAATCAATAATTATGTGTCATTTACTAGTCATAAGTGACCTTTGTATCAAATGTGACCTTAGACCAAAGCATTCCCCAGTTACTTGGCAAAAAAAGTTCTCAAGTTAACGTCCAGAAACCGTTTAACTGTTCCTGGTCATTGTGACCTTGACCTGATCTCAAAATCAACTTTGGTCATCTGCTGGTCATGACCAACCTCCCAATCAATTTTCATGATCCTAGGCCCAAGCATTCTCGAGTTATCATCTGGAAACCAACTGGTCTACGGACCGACAAACCAACCACCTGACTGACATCTGCAAAAAAGTATACCCCTCCTTCTTCAAAGAGGGCATAAATATTGGTGCAAGAGTTATGATCCTTGTGTCATACGATGCGGGTGATGATAAGAAAATACTATGTAAAGTTTGAATCAAATCCATTCAGAAAAAAAAAAAGAGGGCCAAAGTATCCCTTAGTTGCTCACCTGAAACTGACTATTTTACCTTGAATATATTACTAGTATGTAATACACTAGATACTACTGACAAAGTGGTTTTACATGCGAAAACTTAATGCCAGAAGACAGACACATGGGATCAAAATATTACCAAAAATTTCAGACAAAAGAAAACAAGAGCACCGCCTTGTGGATGCAGATGCTCATCTGATTTTTTTATATAACAGAAATATTGCCCTATCCATGATTTTCTAAGTCCAAAAGGGGCCATAATTCTTGCAAAAAGCATTGTAGAGGTACGGTATTCTGTGCAGTCAGCTTTTAATGGCGAATAACTGCTCTAAGTTTCAAACCAATACCTTTGACCGTTAAGTACAAAAGTTGACCTAAACGCAAAACTTAACCAAGAAATCTGATATTTTCTAAGTCCAAAAGGGGCCATAATTCTTGCAAAAAGCAGGATGGAATTATGTTTCTTGCTATACAGAGTCAGCTATTGATGGTGAACAAGTGTTGCAAGTTTTAAAGTGATAGCTAATTAGCTTTGATAGTTTAGATGAAAAGTTGATCTAAATATAAATCTTCACCAAGAAATCTGATATTTTCTATATCCAAAAGGGGCCATAATTCTTGCAAAATGCAGGATGGAGTTATGTTTTTTGCTGTACAGAGTCAGCTATTGATAGTGAACAAATGTTGCAAGTTTTAAAGCAATAGCTTCGATAGTTTAGGAGAAAAGCTGACCTAAACATAAAACTTAACCAGACAACGCCGACGCCGACACAGACGCCTATCAAGTGATGACAATAACTCATCATTTTTCCCCCAAAAAATCAGATGAGCTAAAAATAGATAAGACAAACAAAGTACTTGAAATTGTGGATTTGTACAAGTCCTGCACTGTTTAGCAATATGTAACCATGATGGTAAGAAAGTGTTCAAAGTTCAAAGCCATATATCAAACAGTTTAGACAAAATATGAAATGCTATGCTAAACTTTACTAATTTCTATGTCAAAAAAGGGCCATAATTGAGCTTGTCCTAGTTATGCAGTCTTGCCTACATAAGTACACTATGATGGTAAACAAATGGTCAGTTTCAAAGCCATATGACAAACAGGTTAGGAAAAACATGAACTCAGTGGTATGAAAAATTTAACTGATTTCTAAGTCCAAAAAAGGCTATAATTCAGCCAAGATAGTTGACAGAGTTATGTACTCTTGCCTACAGATGGAAATCATGATGTGATAAAAGTTTCAGTCACATGTCAAATAGTTGACAAAACACTGAATTGTACGAAAACTGAACTTATTTCCAAGTCCAAAATTCTGCCAAAATAATTTACAGAGTTATGTTCTCTTGCCTAATTCTGGAAATTATGATGATTAGGTAGTTCTGCACGTTTGGATCGAAAACTTTTCTACAATGTAGAATTTGATTAAACTCTTAATTTTTCAAAACTTCAGAATATACTAGAAAATTCAGCAAATAAAAAAGATAGGGCCGTGTGCTTGAATTTTTGCTAGACTGATTTGAAAAATGTGGACCTCACACAATATTTCATAATGGGAGTCTATGGGAAAACATACCCAGAAATCCAAGTCAATTTGCTGGCTTATTGGCGAAATTGTCTCCCTAGAAAACAGCTTATCGAGTGTATCGATTAGTCAGTATCTGTCAATTTACGCCTATTGAAATATAGAAGGGAAAAAACTTTAACACATCAAATGACATCAAAAGCATGATCTGACAATATTTATTAAGTTATTGAAGTAATCTGCAATATTTGCACTTTCTTTCAATATAATTTTTAATAAAATAAGATATGATCTTCTTGCTTCCCTAAGCGTTTGAAGTAAGTAACTACTTTTGATCCTGAGTTCTATTGATTTCTGTAGGAAATGACAGATTTTAAGCTTTCCATGGTGTTTTTAAATGATATATTCTCATATTTATACTCATCTCACAACATTTATTAAGTTATTGAAGTAAACTAGAAAAGTTAATTTTTCTTTCAATGAGTTCATCTTTAAGTTATTTTTATGTCTTCTTGCTTCCTTATACGTTTGAATATCACTGATTTTACAAATTTGGAAAATTTTGCCCCTCTTAGTACACGTGTACCGATGACACCGGATAAACAGGTACAAGTCTCTGAATTAGATATCTAATTCCGTGTCTAATGTCATTACTTTGTGAGATTAAATAAAACAAGAGCACCGCCTTGCGGGTGCTGACGCTCATCTGATTTTTTTTGTGTAATAGAAATATTGTCCTACCCATGATTTTCTAAGTCTAAAAAGGGCCATCATTCTTGCAAAAAGCAGGATAGAGTTATGTTTCTTGATGTACAGTGTCCACTTATGATGGTGAAAAACTGTTGCAAGTTTTAAAGCAATAGCTTTGATAGTTTATGAGAAAAGTTGACTTAAACATAAAACTCAACCAAGAAAATGATTATCTAAGTCCAAAAGGGGCAATAATTATTGCAAAAAGCAGGATGGAGTTATGTTGCTTGCTTCACAGGGTCAGCTTATGATGGTGAACAAGTGTTGCAAGTTTCAAAGCAATAGCTTTGATAGTTTAAGAGAAAAAGTTGACCTAAACATAAAACTTAACCAAGAAATCTGATATTTTCTAAGTCCAAAAGGGGCCATAAATCTTGCAAAAAGCAGGACGGAGTTATGTTTCTTTCTGTACAGGGTCAACTTATGATGGTGAACAAGTGTTGCAAGTTTTAAAGCAATAGCTTTGATAGTTTAGGATAAAAGCTGACCTAAACATAAAACTTAACCAAGAAAACTGATTTTCTAAGTCCAAAAGGGGCAATAAATCTGGCAAAAAGCAAGATGGAGTTATGTTTCTTGATGTACATGGTCTGCTTATGATGGTGAACAAGTATTCCAAGTTTCAAAGCAATAGCTTTGATAGTTTAGGAGAAAAGTTGACCTAAACATAAAACTTAACCAAGAAATCTGATATTTTCTAAGTACAAAAGGGGCCATAAATCTTGCAAAAAGCAAGATGGAGTTATGTTTCTTGCTATACAGGGTCAGCTTATGATGGTGAACAAGTATTCCAAATTTCAAAGCAATAGCTTTGATAGTTTAGGAGAAAAGCTGACCTAAACATAAAACTTAACCAGGCAACGCCGACGCCGACGCCGACAACCGCTCAAGTGATGACAATAACTCATCATTTTTTTTCAAAAAATCAGATGAGCTAAAAATGTTATTTTGAATTACATGTTTAACTATAAAATATTTTATTTTTAATCAATTAATACCAATTTTCTCCAACTCTACTGAATTATTCATTGCATTAAAACGTAACATTCATAGCATAAAGTTGATTAACATATAGAACTACATGTTCATAGTTAAACTTGAATATTGTACGTGTAAAAAGAACACATGGACATTGAAAGTAATATTTAGTTTAAAACATACATTTGCAGTTTACTCTTTTTTCGAGTTCCCTCTTTTTCATATACTTCATTTAAAAGTAATGGGAAAATATGAAAACACATTATTCGGCTGCAGCTATTGTAATTATTACATATCTGTACATGATAAAATCCAATCAAGTATCACTTTCGCATTGACATATAAAATGATGACATCTCGTATTTCTGTATATTATGGTAATTAATTAATGTCCGATTGTCTGACATGCCCCGCGGCCAGGGGCAATTATTACGGCTCTTGCCTAAACACCTTTAACTTAAAATCTAAATTATGGATATGAAGTTATATTCTATAATTCATATTACCGTTCATTTACATCATTGTAAAAGTAAAATGCATTTATAGGCCACAGATCCATAATATAAAAAAAAAAACTTTTTAAATTGAAAAGACACTTTTTTTCAAAGAGACTCAAAATACACATAAATTTTGCCCTATATGAAAATTACATATATAGAAAATACGCTGAGTACTGGGAATAACATGCTTCCCGACAATTTTGAAACAAAGAGCTAAAAAATTGTATTTTATACTTTTTGGTTTGAAACGAATACCACATTATCACTCAAAATCACCATTTTGAAGAAATTGCAAATATTATGCATATCAGATATATACATGTGCGTCGATCTAATTCCGTGTTTGTAAATTAAATAAAAAAAATAATTTTAAATTACATGTTTGAATAAAAATCTGTGAATTTTAGAAAATATATTTTTTAATTCATTAACTTTAATTTAATGATTCACATATATTTTTGCCGTTAAAAGATATAACCGAAAGATCCAACTCTCAATTTTGAAACAAAAACCCGATTATCGTTCAAAATCACCAATTTGAAGAAATTACAATGATATGTAAACTTCGCTTGTGTAAAAACTTTCATTCCATGTTGATGCAATACCCCTAATTAACAAAACCAGTGTAGTGTGTCAAGATTATCAAGATAGTTAAAATGGTATAAAGGGAAGCAATCAAATTTTAGCAATTTGGCTTAATAAACAAGGGACAATACTCTTCAAAACACGGTCTCATTTCTGGACATGTCATAACTTTCATAACATTTTATCGAATAGAATTTTTTCTACAATGCAGATTTTGATAAACTTCTCACAGCTGTATATAATCACATAGCCTATAATTTGGTGTAATAAAATGTATAGGTCTGTGAGCTTATTTTTGAGATATTTGACCATGGTTAAAAGGAAACGTACATTTCACGTTGATTTTAAGACATTATTTTGAATTTTTTAACGTCCCATATGTTTTAATATCATATTTTGACTTAAGAAATATAGAAACAGCGCCATTGTAATAAATTCACTCACGTTTCGATTAATTCATAAAGTGATTTTCATTTCCGTACGCCGAATTCTGGCTTTATTCTACGTTTTCCGGATAAATGACGTTACGCCATCACTTCCGGTTTTTCAAACGTGCAGAACTACCTTAACAAGAGATAAAAGTTTCAAAGCCACATGTCAAATAGTTTTGACAATACATGGACTTGTACGAAAATTGTACCAATTTTCAAGTCCAAAAAGACCAATAATTCAGCCAAAATAGTTGACAGAGTTATGTACTCTTGCCTACAGATAGAGACTGTTATAATAAACAACTGATAAAAGTTTCAAAGCAATATGTCAAACACTTTACACAAAATATGAACAGGTACGAAAAACTGAACCAAGATTTCTAAGATAAAAGTGGCCATAATTCAGCCAAAATCCTTGATAGAATTATGTACTCTTGCCTAAAACTGGACAAGGTGATGGTACACAAGTGTTGAAAGTTTTAAAGCTTTATCGCAAGACTTTGTAAAAATGTGGACTGGTACCAAAAACTTAACCAAGGTGTGATGCCAACACCGTGGTGGGTAGGATACCTCGAATAGTCGAGCTAAAAAGTAATCAAGAGAAAGTGCATCAAAACTTGAACAAAGGTGAAGACGTGGAACAGCTGTCAACACAAGGTCATGTAAGATAGCTTTGTATACTATGTATAGCCAAGCTAAAAAAAGTGTCTTATTGGCTTCTTGTAACATTACAATACACCTTGCTAATGCACTGTCTCTTACACTTTCACATCACTAAGAGTAACAAGGAAGTAAGGTTTAAAGAAAGATGTACACTGTTTCTCGGATGCAACAAAAAGATATCCATGTGATTGTAAGGCTTCATTTTAAAGTATAAAGACAAAGTAACCGATAAGATTCCAATGATTTATTTAGATAAATGACACATGATTACAGAATGATGATGAAATCAATAAAAAGAAGTTTTGACAAAACTATTTTTTGACAAATTTCAATGATTTAACATTTATCTTTCTTTTCCCACTTTGTTCAAATTGGATATGACAAAGATATGCAATAGATCCCTCCTGATCACAAGTAAATCTGACTGAAAATCATAAAATTTCATACATGCTAGTACACAAGCGAATCAATCCAAACAAAAATGTTATAAACACCACCAGTAAAAAATATGTTTAACTAGGCTTTGGACAAGTATCAATGGAAGGTTTCAATCATTCTATATTTGAGCCATGCCATGAGAAAACCAACATAGTGGGTTTGCGACCAGCATGGATCCAGACCAGCCTGCGCATCCGCGCAGCCTGGCCAGGATCCATGCTGTTCGCTAACAGTTTCTCCAATTCCAATAGATTATGAAAATGAACAGCATGGATCCTGACCAGACTGCGCGGATGCGCAGGCTGGTCTGGATCCATGCTGGTCGCAAACCCACTATGTTGGTTTTCTCATGGCGCGGCTCATTTAACCATTAACCCAAAACCTTCCAGTGACAAGAAAATTAAGAACCATTTTTAAATTACAAGATGTTTCTAAATAAGCAATATTCATAGGGATGGTTGTTTCATTTCTATTATTTGATGTAAACTAGCATGGATAAATATTATTTTCAAAGGTTGTTTCGTTTAAAATATACTGAACTTCAAAGTTTACCACTGACAGCATTTTTGCCACATGTAAAAATAGAATTTCTTTCATAAAAAGTAAAAAACAATCTAACAAAGACAATCACCAATTGACATCAAAACAACACATCTACTCATATGAATTTATAATATCGTTACATTTTCAGTAGTCAACCATGAAAACTAAAGTGGCTTGCAGATTAAAATTTGTTATGTCATACTAAGGCTTGGTATTGTTTAACATCAGTTTCCCATGTCATTAATGTCAGCGTGCAATCACTTTTTAAAGGTACTTGAGTAAGAAATTTTGTTCTTTTTTTTTCTCTTTTCATTATACATATTTTTATGTCTGTAGTGACTATCGAGCCAAACATTTCATAAAAGAATCTTGTACTTTAAAGTTTTCTCTGAATCAGCTTTTTTTACCACATTTTCAACTATTTATTGCCATAGCAACCACATTTGCTGCCACAGCAACAACAAAAAGATGTGCATATTGCCATCTGTCCATGTATTAAGTTTCAATTAAAAAATCTCTTGTACTTTCGAAGTTATCACAGGATCCCACTTTGCCTCTTCTTATGTTGCAATAGTAGCCTATTTCTGCCATAGCAGCAAAATGAAAAGAAGTGCATATTCTCTACATTGCTATACATGTGCAATGTACAAACATTCATGAAAAATATCTTGTACTGTCAAAGTTATCGCAGGTTCTTCCTTTGTGTGACTGACTGTGCAGGCAAACCAAAGTCCCCTCTGGTGAAATACCAGTACAGTACCAAAAAGCAAGAGCTTGCCAATCTGAGGTCTTCTAAAACAAATCAATGAAAATGGTCCTAACTCTCTGCAATAAAACTGGAATAAAAACTGATAATAACGCACAATAGGAGTATATGAAGGTATTAGACTGCAAATAAAATAACAAAATTATGAAAAAGTAGAGACAAAATACATACTAAATTGATCCCAGGATAGTAATTTTCACAACATCTCTAACAAAAATGCTATATCCAAGTCAATAATAACATCTGATCATTATAATCTTTTTAAAAAAAAACTGCCGGCCCATCATCAATAACCCTCCATATTTACTCAACATTACAGAAGAAAATATTTGCAGTGCTAACAGGTCAATTTTTCATTCAATCAATCAGTCTTATCATCAGTCATCCCCTGCTGCTGCCTCTTCACCGGACCTTCTACGTGAACGTTCCTTTGGTGGAGAACTTGACCTCGACCTTGACCTACTTCGACTGGATCTGGATCGGCTACGACTGTCTGACCTGGATCTGCTTCGTGAACGACTAAAAAAATTGAAGAACATAAAATGATACAATGTTTTAGAGGAAAGATATATTGACAACGATATATTACATTCTATGAAAGTTATGTAGACAAAGATGAAATGCTCTGTGAAAGTTATATAGACAAAGATGCACTTTTGTGTGAGAATTTTTTGTTGGGTTTAACATCACAAAACAAATATAGGTCATATGGCCACTTTCCAGCTTTTGATGGTGGAGGAAGACCCCTGGTGCCCTTCACAGGTGAGCACCTAGGTAGAACCAAAGACCTTCTGTATTCCAGCTGGATGGCTTCTTCCCATGAAGAATTCTATGCCCCAATTGAGGTTCAGACCCACATCGGAGAGGGGCAAGAGATTCAAAGTCAGCCTCATTAACTATTTAGCCACGAAGGCCCCTTCTAAAAAGTTACAAGAACAAAGATACAATGTCTATAAAATGTTATATTGACAAAGATACAATGTTCTGTAAAAGACAATATTCTATGACAAAGGTACACTGTTCTATGAGAAAATCATTTATAGACAAGAGACAATTTCCTGTGGGAGTTAAATAGACTAAAAAACTGAAGCCCAAAGGGCAACAATGTCAAGCACATTCTTTGTTGACACACCGCCCGAATGACTCAAACATTTCAGCCAGTTTAAATAAGTTTCTTACTCCACACAAAAAATAATTCTAAAATGACCTTTGACCCCTGTGACCTAGACCATTAAGAAAGGGACCTGGGGTTTGCATGTGAAACTCCGTTTCATAGAGGTGAATATGTATGCCAAATAATAAAAAAAAAAAGCTCCATACCTAAATGTAACCTTGACCTTTGAGAAACAAATCTGGGGTTTGCGGGCAACCCTCCATGTCATGGATGTGAACATTCATGCCAAATATAAACAAGATTTATGCATGTCAAAGTTATGGCCCGGACAAGATCTGACATGACCTTTGACCTCCAAGTGTGACCTTGACCTTTGAGATAGGAACCTGGGGTTTGCGCATGACACTCCATCTCACTTAGGTAAACACTCTTGCCAAATAGAAACAAGATTGTTCCATGCTTGTCAAAGTTATTGTCTGGACAAAAAAATCTGGACTGACGCACACACTAACGCACAAATATATAAGCTCCACCTACTGTTGTCTCAGAGATGATTTTTCAAGTTTTTCTATACAAGTCATGTAAAACAAGTTAATCCTGGGGTGGTGCCACTTTAGACCCAAGAGTCATTATTTGTCTAAGTTTAACAGTAGTTCATTAGACGATGCTACATTACAAATATCTCTGCTCCAGCTTTTGAAAAGGGATATTTCAGTTTTTCCATTTTGATCTAGAGCAACTAGAGTTCTGCAGGTTTTGACTCTATTTAAATACACTTTAATAAAAATGACCACCCAAGTAACAATCTGATGAAGTTTCAGTACATTTGGAGAAGTTTTTGTAAAAGTTCACAATGGACTGATAAACAAAAACACAAGTTGTAATCACATAAGCTCATTTGAAGAAGGTATGTTTTAGCCTATTCTAAAGAAAGAAGCAAGAAAGAATGTTGAGAAGAAGCATACCTTCTGCGTCCTCTACCACCACCACCACCACCACCACCACCACTACTACTACTTCTTCGCTCCTCTATCAGTCGTATTTTCTTCCCATTGATGTCCATACCATCAAGCTTATCAAGTGCACGAAGCATGTCTGACTCTGTTGTGCAATCAACAACACTGTAAGTAAACAAACTGATCATAGAAACAAATCATGAAATACTTCAAACAGTATCAATTCACATGGCCAAATATTCGAACAAGACCTGTCAGCAGACAACAGTTTACAGCAACAAGAGCTGTCTTACCAATGCTCGACTATTCAAATTGTTGTCCCAGAAGCAGGAATATTACTTAAATGTTATAATATCTAAAACTTTAACTAGGATGTTCCAAGTCCAAAAGGGGGCATAATGTGGCCAAAATACATGTCAGAGTTATAGGACTTGATGCTATCACTTAGTTTTATAACCATCAAGACACCTCTGAAGTTTTAATTCAATATCTGCATTAGTTTTGGAGATAGTAAATTGAATGTAAAACTTTAACCAGGATTTTCTTAGTCCAAAATATGTCAGATTTATGGAACCTGACCCAGCGAGGTTGGTAATTGACCTAAAAAAAAAAGAAAAAGTAAGTTCCAAAGCTATATGCCTTAAAGTAATAGCTATATGTACTTGCATGCAAAACTTTAACCAGAATTTTCTAAGTCCAAAAGGGGGCATAATTTGGCCAAAATGCAGGTAAGAGTTATGGGTCTTGATGCTATCATTTAGTTTTATAACCCCGAAGACATATGTGAAGTTTCAATTCAGTATCTGCATTAGTTCTGGTTGAAGTTTTAAGTGCAAGTTAGTAAGTCCAAAAGGGGGCATATTCATGTTGGAATTAACACAATAAAATCTTACCCTTCACCCGTTCTTTGTTTGTGAGCATCAGCAAAAGAAACTTCTACACCAGCAGTTCTCATATGATCCTTCAGATCCTAAAAATAACAAAATATAGCATTTAACATTGATCAACTTGGCACGCAAAATAATTTAACAACTTACAGTCTTTAGAAACCTGTCCTTTCTTTCTTCATGCTGGTGTTCCACTGTGAAAGATCTATAAGCTGCAAATTTAAAGGAAGCAAGAGATATTTACCATATGTAACGAAAAAACCTGTACAAAATTTATTCAACAAGAATAACTAGTCTCTTCCTTAATGTTTATTTTCCTTTCATATTTTGTAATAAGAGAAGAAAGAATTCACAATAATGGAATTCACATGCTTTGTTACATAACGAAAATGAACAAATTACATAAAAAAAAATGTTCTAGGATAATAAAGGAGCAATCTGTGGGCACAAAAATCTGTTGAATTAATTACCTCTCTCATTTTCGACCTTCCTTAGAGTTCTGTTGGTTTTTCCCCAACTCGTTGCTTAGGGCTTTTATAGAATTATCAACCGTGACAAGACCCAGCAACAAAGAGAGCTGCATACCAGAGAGAGATTTTTTTAGCAATCAACCTGTTCCAGATTATGGCTGACTTTGGCTGTCATTTGTGCAAGGGCGCCTTCAGAGAGAGAAAACCAAGATGGCCGTCAAGTGCTCAGCTCCTACCTGCCCAATACATGGCCCCTAATCTGGCCTTGTCATACAGAGAATAGCTTGCACACTCTGAAAACCCTCCTTGCTATATTTAGAGGCATAGACCTTGAGAGAGATTCTCTAATAACCAAATTTATTCCCTGCAAAGTAAAAGATACAAAAAATAATGTCAGACTGGATTTTTTCATTATTTCAATGTCACTTATACATTCTGACAGTTACTTGACATTATAAATTGTCTCTTTTGTTACATTTTATACTGGTTATCTTTACATTTTCTTTCATGAAAAATACTATGCTGGCACTCTTGAACTAAGAGTTGATTACATATCTTTTTCTTAATTCAAGACTAGACACTAGCGACCAATATTTTAAGTGGTGATCTTTCTACCATAATTTATGTACCAGTTCGCAGTTTTCATCAAAGTTCACCCCGAAGTTTGTCTCTTTGACATGGGTTAAGCACTATTTTTCAACAACATTTTAGAATGAATGAACAAGTTCGTTTTTACTGTGATTCACTTTAGCAATAAGGTCATGAATCCAAGAGAACTACATTTCAGTTATGAAACAAAGTTGGTAAACCTATCTAGTACTGGTTTCAGTATCGGCGCTGACCTGCTCTAAATAAGAAACAGTAAATTCTCCACAAAAATCAGATGTGAGGGTCAACTGACTTCAATCAAACTGTCACCTTGCTGCGAGGCAAAACTCAGGTATCTCCATTTATTGTCTTAAGCTTAATCTATCGAGATAACTGGAAGGGTATTTTAAGTATCAACAAACTTTTAACTTCAAACTCGGTGAGATAAGATTGAGTTTTAGCATTTCTGAATCAACTTAAAAATGTCATATCCATTAAAGGAAAGTAGATCTATTCAAAAATACATATATTCAGAATACAGTCTACCTTCTAATCAGATATACATATAAATGTAAAACATTCTGTGAAATTATAATCAAATTTTAGATACCATTATTTCATTATAGTTTATATTGTTATGTTCATTTGCGTATCTAAATTATGTACAAACTTTAGACAACATAAAATATGCCTAGAAATAAACTTAACAAGAGCACCGCCTTGCAGGGACAGACACTCATCTAATTTTTTGTCTCTGTATAATAGAAATATTGTCCTACCCATACCCTTCTAAGTCCAAAATGGGCCATATTTCTTGCAAAAAGCTATGTAGAGTTACGGTTCTTGCTGTGCAGAGTCAACTTTTAATGGCGAATAACTGCTCCAAGTTTTAAAGCAATAGCTTTGACTGTTAAGGAGAAAAATTGACCTACACGCAAAAATTTACCAAGAAATCTGATATTTTCCAAGTCCAAAGTGGGCCATAATTCTTGCAAAAAATCAGAATGGAGTTATGTTTCTTGCTGTACAAAGTCAGCTATTGATGGTGAACAAGTGTTGCAAGTTTTAAAGCAATAGCTTTGATAGTTTAGGAGAAAAGCTGACCTAAACACAAAACTTAACCATGAAATCTGATTTTCAAAGTCCAAAAGGGGCCATAATTCTTGCAAAAAGCAGTATGGAGTTATGCTTCTTGCTGTACAGAGTCAGTTATTGATGGTGAACAAGAGTTGTAAGTTTTAAAGCAAAAGCTTTGATAGTTTAAGAGAAAAGTTGATCTAAACATAGAACTTAACCAAGAAATCTGGTATTTTCTAAGTCCAAAAGGGGCTATAATTCTTGCAAAAAGCAGGATGGAGTTATGCTTCTTGCTGTGCAGAGTCAGTTATCGATGGTGACAAGTGTTGCAAGTTTCAAAGCAATACCTTTGATAGTTTTAGGAGAAAAGCTGACCTAAACATAAAACTTAACCAGGCAACGCCAACGCTGACACGCCGATTAAGTGATGACAATAACTAATCTTTTTTTTTTTTAAAAATCAGATGAGCTAATGATATGACTTTTATAAGCATCTACAAGTATTATATTAGATATGTACATATTTCGTCAAATATCTGAAAATTTGTGTGTATGTTCATCAGGATAGGATCAAGGATAGAATAATGAGTTGTTTGATAAAGTCCTAAATTTGGACAAAAATGGATTGTTAAAGTAAAGCCTGATTGGATAAGCCTAAGCTATAACTAGGTTGCACTTTGGTCAGGGTTTGAGGCAAAACTGAACAATTTACAATTATTGTGACTTAGATAGCATTAAAAAAATTCAGTAAAACTTTACAAATACTTGAAACAACAAATAAAGCAAGAAAATACTTTACATGCATGATGGGTTACATTACCTGGTTTTCTGATTAATATATGCAAATTATTAAAGAATAACAATGTATTCTTTGTATCCGCATTAATTCTGAACATTTTTGTTTCAAATGAACATTACAAGAGATATTTCACCCAGTACGGTTTGATCTATCAATAATATCTCAATAATATCCAATACCGAAGTCTCAAATTTTCAAAGTTCCCTATACACCTTGAAGTCTGATCACCTGTGAAAAATAATGACCCCGAATAAAGTAAAGCAGTATTTCTCGTAAATAAACAGAAACATTTTGCCTACCTGCCAGCTAGCCCTTGAAGACAAATTTTCAACTCTCAATCTGTAGTCCGTTCTTTGTGGTGGACCATATCTTAAATGTAAAACCGATCTATCCCATAATTATATAGAAACAACCAAATGATCACAAAATTAGTGCTGGACCAAGTCACACTAAGTCTTATAGACATGCGTACATACAAACTTGCTCAAATATATCCCAGGTGTCATAATAACTTTATTGAGGTTCAAGTTCCTTCCCTACAAAGGCACAGCCTCTTAGAATTTTGGGATAAATAAATATAGTAAAAGCCCCCTACAGTTAAATCTCTTGTATATTGTATAAGAGGAAGATGCAGTCTATGACAATATGACAGTACTGTACTAAAACTGGAAACCTACCTTCCGCCAGCACCACCTCCTCCACTGCGGTAGTTATCACGCCCACCTCCATATCTGTCTCTTCCTCCACCACCACCACCTCCGTATCTGCCTCCACCGCCCCCATATCCACCCCCTCCATATCCTCCACCGCCCCCGTACCGCCCGCCACCACCACCTCTATATCCACCACCACCTCCACGTCCTCGGGATGCACGTGCATGTTCAATTATCAATCTAAAATAACAATAATCATTAATAAAAGTTCTTTTTTTAACCTTCCACTCATTTTTTAAACATCACTTCAAATTCAATACAGTATTCCATACTACTTTTTATCTGTTTTATTTAAGCCTATTTCTACATTCCTTTTGTTGTCTATACATTTATGATAGTTACCAGGCTCCGTGTTCACAAAACATTTTTCGGTCTCAGCTGAGCTTGAGTTTGAAATTTTAATATCGATTTTCCTAAAACTTCGAGATTAGATTCCAACTCAGACTAACCATCAATACTGAATAGCCACTTGAAAGTAGATATTAACTTAAAATAAAGTTTAAAACATGCTATTTAGATATAAATGAGAAATAATGTTTCATTATCAAACTCAGCCGAGACTGAAAATGTTTTGTGAACACGGGGCCAGGTATCATGTGAAAATCAAATATTTGCAAGTCTGCAAAATAATGAAAGTGAACCTGTGCTGTAAAATATGGATGCTGGAATATATTTTACTCACCCATGTTGCGATTAAGATGCCTAGTTTTTTTATTTCGTTCTGCATGTTTGCCCATTTTCACATGCTGAGAACTTATTTGTTAGGTATTTGCTTTTTGAATTGGTTCTAGCCATGTGCGACAGCTCTTTGATAATTGTCAAGTTTATATAGGGAATACTTTTTAGTAGGCTTGTGTGACCTGTATGTACATACCGTCGTTTATATGACTGAAAAATTGTTGAAAAAGACGTTCAACTCGAACACACTGTATGTATACTTAAAAGCTCGACAACGCACCTTTCTCCTAGTAGTTCCTTCCCATTTAATTCATACACAGCATCATCAGCATCCCTGGGATCATCAAATTCCTGAAACAAACATTATCTTTCAATCTCAGTTAAACAATCTACTTTGCTAAAGGTATAATGTAAAATGTTTGTAAAAAAGACAGATATTTCTTTTGGTTTCAACATAATTTACCATTTTCCTCTTGGTGAGTACATGTAGGCTTCTCCAATAGACTAACTTAATAGTTTCATGCAATTAAGACAGTCTAAGGGAATGTAATAAAATTGTTCCAATTTCTATTTTTTCATAACTTGCAAAACTTGTATTCTTTAACTTATACACTACAATAAAGACTGTATTCAAATCACTGATAAAGTTTTGTATTATAGTTTATATACATGTATTTCATTAGTAAAAATGTCTCAACTCTGTTAAATTTACATTAAAGTTTGAAAAAAAAACAGAAATTATTTTTGTTGTGCAACAAGGTTAACAAAATAAAAACTTTACAAGTTTAGAAGTGTGTCCATAGAGCACAGATGCCTACATGTAGTAATGTTAGATAGAATTGTGTTTCCTTTGAGTTACATGTAGGACACTTTTACAAAAGAATATTAAGACTAAATGTGACACATCATATTGTTATGGTGAATGTGTTTGTCAAGATATATATATAACTAGAGATGCTTTTGAGAAAAGCGCATGTCTCCCACAACTGCCCCTATGAAAAATGTCTAGTGTCTCTGGATGAGTGGATCCAATTAGATGGTTTGGACGAGTGGATCCAATCAGTTATTCACTGGCCATAAATCAAAAAAGCCTGGGCGGATTTGGCGAGTTATCGAACTTGGCTAAGGTCTTATGCAGAGCTCCAGATAAGCTTTTGGTGCAATTGGGTATTTACCCATCACTTTTTGTCTGAAATGGGTATTAGAAATTTGAATTGGGTAAAAATAATATCATTACCCAGCCTTTTCAGAAGTAATTGGGTATTTGCTAAAACCAATTGGGTATTTTACCAATCTCGCACTAACAACTGAGTATTTTTTTGCTTACAGTATACATGGTATATATCATTAAACAGGACTGACTAAGTATTTTAATGGCGCCCTTCAATGTTTAATACAAAAATGTATTTAAAATTGTAATGAATGTTTCATACTGTTGTTTTCTTTTTCACTTTTAATGCAGTCTGAGATCAGTTCATCCACAATATCCCGAACGATGTGGTCACCGCAATATGCATTCTCCCAAAAGATGTCATCCAGTATTGGTGACACTACATCGTCACAAACAGATAACTGTCATTGTTGAACAGCAAAATATCCCACTAATTTGTTTGTTTGTGCTGCAACAATGTTTTTTCCTGCAACCTAACCTCTTTACATTTTATCGGCGTAAAATTGTTTACAAAGCGTCCAAATAACACCGATCAGCCGACTGAATGGTCCTGTTATTTTTCTGATAAATTGCAACCTGTTCTGCAGTAACGTTAACCAGTCAGTCAAATCTAGCGTTAAAGTCTTGTACCCGTTCTAGTTATAAGGAAAATGCGATACGCAAGCTATTTTTTACGAATTGGGTATTAGGAATTTTAATTGCGTTTCAGTACGCACACTGTATGAATTCAATTGGGTTTTCTGCAATTTTAATTGCGTAAATACGCAAATACGCAGCTTATCTGGAGCTCTGTCTTATGGCCAAACACATTTTGTTCAAGTTTGGTGAAGTTCGGATGAGAAATGTTCGACTTAGAGAGCTGACAAGTGTAAAAAGGCAGATTTTTCAGTAATTCAAGGGCCCTAACTCCAAAATGCCTGGACCGATTTGGCTAGTTATCGAACTTGGCCGAGGTCTCATGGTCAAACACATTTTGTTCAAGTTTGGTGAAGATCGGATGAGAAATGTTCGACTTAAGAGTGAAGACAAGAGTAAAAAGGTAGATTTTTCAATAATTCAAGGGCTGTAACTCCAAAATGCCTGGACCGATTTGGCTAGTTATCGAACTTGGCTGAGGTCTCATGATCAAACACATTTTGTTCAAGTTTGGTGAGGATTGGATGAGAAATGTTTGAATTAGAGTGCGGACAAGAGGAAAACAGGGTTCATACAGATCTTGGATACAAGAATTCCATGACTTTTCCATGACATTGCCTGGTTTTCCATGACGCAATCCAAACATACGAAGCTCGAAATAAATGCAATGATACACTCATTTTATTGGCATACAAAGACTTTTATTTCGAACTATTTGCATAATAAGACTTCAGTTTTTTTTTCTTTTTCAAGAGTAAGTTGTATGATTGATGTGATGTTATTAGTTTCAGTGTCCATAATATTTCAGCCCTTGTTACATCCTCCTTAGACACAAAGGAGTCTATCCCACTGGCACTTTGTCTTGGACATTGTTCTTGAGTGGGTGGGGGAATACACATATCAGACATGACAGTTTCCTCGCGTTTTGTTTCCACAGGTTTGAAAAAAGATTTTAATGTGTCACATGTTTTTGTCGTTTTATCACAAAGTTCAATGCTTGTAACGTGTTTTCCACCTTTCATGTGCAATTTTATTGCAGTTTCGCCCATATCTGACAGATCGATAAGTTTGTCACAGACGGTGCATAGGCTTTCCTGTTATCCGACTTGAAAGGCTTTAACCATGCTTTGTACTGTTCATTCCTTTCCCAGTTAGTGTTGTATCAGCAACTTCTTTTCTGACTCATATGCTATTTCACGATTAGTTTGGTTTTTAAAAGTACAACGAAAATAAACCGGAAACGGTGCAATAGTAAACTTAACGGTCATTTCATACCCACCCAGATTCGACCCCAATATTGACGTAAATTACTGATTGTTCGATTACGCGTTTAAATCTGGATTTTTCTGATATAACATTAAAACAGATGTAATCGTTTTATGCACATACAGACTTATTCCAGATCACTTTCCTACTTTCCATGACGATTTTTAAATTTTCCATGACATTTCCATGACAAAATGCAAAAAACCTATTTTCCCTGACTTTTCCAGACAAATCTCGTTTTCCATGACATTTCCAGACCTGTGCGAACCCTGGGAAAAAGGCCGATTTTTGGTAATTCAAGGGCCATAACTCCAAGACGCCTGGACCGATTTGGCTAGTTATCGAACTTGGCAGAGGTCTCATGGTCAAACACATTTTGTTCAAGTTTGGTGAAAATCGGATGAGAAATGTTCGACTTAGAGTGCAGACAAGCTTTGTGACAGACAGACACACACACACACAGACTGGAGTAAATCAATACGTCTCCCACACCACTGTGTGGTGGGAGACATAAATATCCATCTATATATACAAAATTAACTGATCAGACAAAAAAGACCTCAAACTTTTTTAGGGGTCTGGGTCTTGCACATATGATACCTGGGCTTTCTCTCTGAAATCATGACCCATTTGTATTTGATTTGGGGGGTCATTTTCAACTTTAGGGGTAATTTTTTATAATAATTCAAAGAGTACTGACCACAGGCAATCAGCCTATGAAGTTTGATGATTGCAGGCTTGAGGGTCCTTTAGTTATCAGGAGGAAAGCGTTTCTCACGATCATTGTGACATAAACTGTGATCTACTGAACCACAAAATGGTAATGGTAATCTACTGACCACAGGCAATCAACCTCTGTATGGCGAACCATTCTTTAGTTATTAGTGAATCCATGTTCAGTCTAGAGGTCACTGTGGCCTTGACCTTTGGCATACTGACCCCCAAAACAGTCTACTGACCAAAGGCAATCATCCTATAAAGTTTGACCATATTCTTTTACTAATTTTTGACTGGAAACCAAATGGTCTACCAACTTAATGTGAGACTGACTGACAATGAGCAAAACAATATACAATTTCTTTCAAACAGAAAGAGATAACAACATCAGGTTACCACAAAGCCGTATCCATTCTTCATTGCAACATCCTTTAGTCTGCCATAACCCTTGAAAAAACGCTCAAGATCTTTTTCTCTAGTGTCACTTGCCAATCTCCCAACATAAAGCTTTGACCCAGACATCCTGCAAAAATAAAACAAGAGTTGTTAGAACTTTGACAATGAAGTCTGCCGTAATACATGAAAAGTTTAACATTAAAAGCATTCTAAAAGGTGGATGTAAAATTTAAGGGTGTAATGTTTGAAGCCTGGGTAAGAAACAGAAAAGACTGTTTATGAAATTTTAAACATTTTAAACACAAGGTAATATGCTAACTTAACTTATGTATGATTGTAAATGCTTTACTAGTAGAATATCTTACAGAATTCTGTTTTTCCGTCCTATTTTTTTCTGAGTGATAGTATGTAAATAGATAATCAGCAGGTTTTACACAAAATGCAAATCTACTGTACAGTGAAAAAGCACCCAATCTGAAAGTGCTTTCATTTTAATGAGGGCGTTCTCTCTCTGAATAAGCACACAGAATACAGCAAAAGTGATACAATAACAACGGCCAGTGATACAATAACCACGGCCAGAATTTTGTCAATGGGCAAGTTGGTTTTTATTTTTATAACTTGAAGGAAATAAGACATGCTGACACTTCTGATGTCGGCCATTCTTAAAAATATATGACTGCCACCCATGGTGAGATGGTCGGCAATTCATTTTTTTTTGTCACAGGAAATGAAAAACAATTTAAGATTCTAATGTAGAACTACTGTTTTTTTTTTCATTTTCAGGGGTATCATGTGTGTCCAAACTCATGTACAGTTAAAAAGAAAGTTTCAAATTCTCAATCCATGGTGATCGGATATATTTCAGATACGAAGGATGACCAGTATCTACTTTACAACAAGAGGGCCATGATGGCCCTATATCGCTCACCTGTTATCATTGCACTTGAGAACAAGAAGGTCCTCAGAAAAAATATCTAAGTACAAAGGACAGGAACAACAAAGGGAAGAAATTTAACCAAAAAGAAAAAAAAAATTCTTACAACGTACAGATATGTCAAAATACACCTAAAAATTGGAGGTACAATCCATGTTGTACCACAGAAAAGTGGTCTCGGTTTTTCCCTATGGCCAACAAGAGCCATGTTAGACATGGCTAATCCCCCGCCGGGCATATTATAATTGAAGGCTAAAGTTCCTGGCAAGTTAGTGTCTGAAAGTATTGATGTTATTTATAGTAACATATAAAGGAAGTTAATCTTAAAAAAAAAAAAAAAAAAAAAAAAAATTGCAAGTCCACACAAAAATCTTTATCAGGTAGAGATTGGTCAAAATACACCTCAAAATTGGATTTAGCATGCTTGTTGTACTATGAAAAGTGGTCTCGATTTTTCCCTACGACTAGTAATGAAAAAGTTACAATAAAAGCTATTTAAAGTAACAACAAAGGGAAGTAATTCTAAAGAAGGGAACTGCGCATGACACTTCGTCTCATGATGGTGTATAATTGTGCCAAGTTACATCAAAATCCCTCCATGCATGAAGAAGAAATGCTTCGGACAAAGTCATTCTTGTATCTGACCTTTGGCCTCTTAAGTGTGACCTTGACCTTAGGCCTAGTGACCTGGATCTTGCGCATGACACTCCGTCTCGTGGTGGTGAACATTTGTGCCAAGTTATATCAAAATCCCTCTATGCATGAAGAAGAAATGCTCCGGACAAGGTTTTTATTCTTGTATCCTTTGACCTCTAAGTGTGACCTTGACCTTAGACCTAGGGACCTGGTTCTTGCGCACACACTCCGCCTCATGGTGGTAAACATTTGTGCCAAGATATATCAAAATCCCTCCATGCATAAAGAAGATATGCTCCGGACAAATTTTTTTAAGAAAATATGATAAAGGGGAATAACTCAAAAAATAGGCAAGGTAGAGTTATTGTTCTTGCACACTGCCCTTCCTCCCAATGTGTTCTATCAGTGTATGAAGTTTGAAGAAAATCCCTCCAACACTTTTGGGGTTATGCTCCGGACAAAATGTTTTAAGACAAGAGGACCATGATGGTCCTGAATCGCTCACCTGTCCCCACATGACCCAGTTTTAAACCGAGTATGATGTCGTTTTTTTCTATTATTTGATATTGTGACCTAGTTTTTGAGCTCATGTGACCCAGTGTTGAATCTGATCTAGGTATCATCAAGATAAAAATTCTAACCAATTTTCATGAAGATCCACTGAAAAATATGGCCTCTAGAGAGGTCACAAGATTTTTTATTATTTGACCTACTGACTTAGTTATTGAAGGCACGTGACCCAGTTTCGAACAAGACCTAGATATCATCAAGGTGAACATTCTGACCAATTTTCATGAAGATCCATTCAAAAGTATGGCCTCTAGAGAGGTCACAAGGTTTTTCTATTTTTAGACCTACTGACCTAGTTTTTGACCGCAGTTGACCCAGTTTCAAACCTGACCTAGATATCATCAAGATGAACATTCAAACCAATTTTCATATAGTTCCCATGAAAAATATGGCCTCTAGAGAGGTCACAAGGCTTTTTAGTTATTTGACCTACTGACCTAGTTATTAAAAACACGTGACCAAGTTTCGAACAAGACCTAGATATCATCAAGGTGAACATTCTGACTTATTTTCATGAAGATCCGTTGAAAAGTATGGCCTCTAGAGAGGCCACAAGGTTTTTCTATTTTTAGACCTACTGACCTAGTTTTTGACCACAGTTGAACAAGTTTCGAACTTGACCTAGATATCATCAAGATAAAAATTCTGACCAATTTTCATACAGATCCCATTAAAAATATGGCCTCTAGAAAGGTCACAAGGTTTTTTTGTTATCTGACCTACTGACCTAGTTATTGAAGGCACGTGACCCAGTTTCGAAACTGACCTAGATATCATCAAGGTGAACATTCTAACCAATTTTCATGAAGATCCATTCACAAGTATGGCCTCTAGAGAGGTCACAAGGTTTTTCTATTTTTAGACCTACTGACCTAGTTTTTGACCGCAGTTGACCCAGTTTCGAACTTGACCTAGATATCATCAAGATGAACATTCTGACCAACTTTCATACAGATCCCATGAAAAATATGGCCTCTAGAGAGGTCACAATGTTTTTTTATTATTTGACCTACTGACCTTCTTTTTGGTCGCAGTTGACCCAGTTTCGAACTTGACCTAGATATCATCAAGATGAACATTCTGACCAACTTTCATACAAATCCCATGAAAAATATGGCCTCTAGAGAGGTCACAATGTTTTTTTATTATTTGACCTACTGACCTAGTTTTTGACGGCACATGACCCAGTTTCGAACTTGACCTAGATATCATCAAGATGAACATTCTGACCAACTTTCGTGAAGATCCCATGAAAAATATGGCCTCTAGAGAGGTCACAAGGTTTTTTTATTATTTGACCTACTGACCTAGTTTTTGTCCGCAGTTGACCCAGTTTCGAACTTGACCTAGATATCATCAAGATGAACATTCTGACCAACTTTCATACAGATCCCATGAAAAATATGGCCTCTAGAGAGGTCACAAGGTTTTTTTATTATTTGACCTACTGACCTAGTTTTTGATCGCAGTTGACCCAGTTTCGAACTTGACCTAGATATCATCAAGATAAACATTCTGACCAACTTTCATACAGATCCCACGGACGACGGACGACGGACGCTGCGTGATCACAAAAGCTCACATTGTCACTTTGTGACATGTGAGCTAAAAATATGATAAAGGGGAATTACTCAAAAAATAGGCAAGGTAGAGTTATTGTTCTTGCACACTGCACTTCCTCCAAATGTGTTCTATCAGTGTATGAAGTTTGAAGAAAATCCCTCCAGTACTTTTGGAGTTATGCTCTGGACAAAATTTTTTATGAAAATATGATAAAGGGGAATAACTCAAAAAATAGGCAAGGTAGAGTTATTGTTCTTGCACACTGCACTTCTTCCTAATGTGTTCTATCAGTGTATGAAGTTTAAAGAAAATCCCTCCAATACTTTTGGGGTTATGTTCCGGACAAAATGTTTTAAGAAAATAATATAAAGGGGAATAACTCAAAAAATAGGCAAGGTAGAGTTATTGTTCTTGCATACTGCACTTCCTTCCAATGTGTTCTATCAGTGTATGAAGATTGAAGAAAATCCCTCCAGTACTTTTGGAGTTATGCTCTGGACAAAATTTTTTATGAAAATATTATAAAGGGGAATAACTCAAAAAATAGGCAAGGTAGAGTTATTGTTCTTGCACACTGCACTTCCTCCCAATGTGTTCTATCAGTGTATGAAGTTTGAAGTAAATCCCTCCGGTACTTTTGGAGTTATGCTATGGACAAAGATCGTTGCGGACGCACGCACGGAGAGCATTTCTGATATCCCCTTCGCCTTTGGCGGGGGGATAAATAATAAAAAAGTTACTAAAAATAAGCTATTTATAGTAACGTTAAAAGGAAGTAATTAAAACAAGAGGGCCATGATGGCCCTATATCGATCACCTGTTATCACTGCACTTGAGGACAAGAAGGTCCTCAGAAAAAATATCTAAGTCCAAAGGACAGGAACAACAAAGGAAAGAAATTTAACCAAAAAAAAAAAAAAACAAAATTCTTACAAGGTACAGGTATGTCAAAATACACCTAAAAATTGGAGGTACCATCCATGTTGTACCACAGAAAAGTGGTCTCGGTTATTATCTACGGCCAATATTAAAAAAGTTACTAAAAATAGGCTATTTATAATAACGTAAAAGGGAAGTAATTCAAAAGAAAATTATTGTAAGTAAACAAAAGAAGGATCTGCCAAATAAATCTGATAAATGAAATTCCAGATCAGTATCTTCATTAGTTATGGAGATATACCCATTCTAATTTGAAATAAAGGGAGGTAATTTGACAGTCGGGCCAGATCAAGAAAGGAACCGAGATCTTATGGTGATACAAGTTGTGTGCATGTTTGGTTAAAATAAAATCATAAATGAAACCACTATCATGCAGACAAGAAATTGTTGACAGACGCACGACTTGACGAAGGGTGATCACAAAAGCTCACCTTGCCACTATATGACAGGTGAGCTTAAAAAAATATTATTGTAAGCAAACAAAAGAAGGATCTGCCAAATAAATCTGTTGACATAAATGAAATTTCGGATCAGTATCTTCATTAGTTACGGTGATATAACCATTCTAATTTGAAACTAGAACTGTCACAGGAGTGACTCATACCCCCACCATACGGTCTTGTCACAGAAGAATGGCAACCATAAGGAATCTTAAAAATACTTTGGAGTACTTCATCCTGGGCTTCCACATATAAGTAATACTAGTATAATACTAGTATAGTAATACAAGTAAATATATTAAATATCTAATATTAGAGATACACTAAAAGTTAATACAAAAAAGGGTCTTACGACCCATGTTACAACAGAAAAATGTTTTTACTTTTTACATAGAACTTATAATAAAAAAGTTAGAAAAATACCTAAAATACTGAAAATCTAAAAATAGGATTTCTAAAAAAAGACTAATTCCTGGAATTTAAAGGGAAGAAACTCAGTACAAAAGTTAAAACAAGAGGACCATGATGGTCCTGAATCGCTCACCTATCCCCACATGACCCAGTGTGCAACTGAGTATGACGTCGTTATTTCTATTATTTGACACAGTGACCTAGTTTTTGAGCACATGTGACCTAGATATCATCAAGATAAAAAATTCTGACCAATTTTCATGAAGATCCATTGAAAAATATGGCCTCTAGAGAGGTCACAAGGTTTTTCTATTATTTGACCTAATGACCTAGTTTTTGAAGGCACGTGACCCACTTTTAAACTTGACCTAGATATCATCAAGGTGAACATTCTCACCAATTTTCATGAAGATCTCGTGAAAAATATGGCCTCTAGAGAGGTCACAAGGTTTTTCTATTTTTCGACCTACTGACCTAGTTTTTGACCGCACATGACCCAGTTATGAACCTGACCTAGATATCATCAAGCTGAACATTCTCACCAATTTTCATGAAGATCCATTGAGAAATATGGCCTCTAGAGAGGTCACAAGGTTTTTTCTATTTTTAGACCTACTGACCTAGTTTTTGACCCCACAGGACCCAGTTTCGAATTTGACTTAGATATCATCAAGATGAACATTCTGACCAATATTCATGAAGATCTCATGAAAAATATGGCCTCTAGAGAGGTCACAAGGTTTTTCTATTTTTAGATCTACTGACCTAGTTTTTAACCCCACATGACCCAGTTTCGAACTTGACCTATGTATCTTCAAGGTAAACATTCTGACCAATTTTCATGAAGATCCATTGAAAAATATCGCCTCTAGAGAGGTCACAAGGTTTTCCTATTTTTAGACCTACTGACCTAGTTTTTGACTGCACGTGACCCAGTTTCGAACTTGACCTAGATATCATCAAGGTGAACATTCTGACCAATTTTCATGAAGATCCATTGAGAAATATGGCCTCTAGAGAGGTCACAAGGTTTTTCTATTTTTAGATCTACTGACCTAGATTTTGACCCCACATGACCCAGTTTCGAACTTGACCTAGATATCATCAAGGTGAACATTCTGACCAATATTCATGAAGATGTCATGAAAAATATGGCCTCTAGAGAGGTCACAAGGTTTTTCTATTTTTAGACCTACTGACCTAGTTTTTAACCCACGTAACCCAGTTTCGAACTTGACCTAGATATCATCAAGATGAACATTCTGACCAATTTTCATGAAGATCCATTGAGAAATATGGCCTCTAGAGAGGTCACAAGGTTTTTCTATTTTTAGACCTAATGACCTAGTTTTTGACCCTACGTGACCCAGTTTCGAACCTGACCTAGTTATCATCAAGGTAAACATTCTGACCAATATTCATGAAGATCTCATGAAAAATATGGCCTCTAGAGAGGTCACAAGGTTTTTCTATTTTTAGATCTACTGACCTAGTTTTTAACCCAACGTGACCCAGTTTCGAACTTGACCTAGATATCATCAAGATGAACATTCTGACCTATTTTCATGAAGATCCATTGAGAAATATGGCCTCTAGAGAGGTCACAAGGTTTTTCTATTTTTAGACTACTGACCTAGTTTTTGACCCCACGTGACCAGTTTCGAACTTGACCTAGATATCATCAAGGTGAACATTCTGACCAATTTTCATGAAGATCTTGTGAAATATATGGCCTCTAGAGAGGTCACAAGGTTTTTCTATTTTTAGACCTACTGACCTAGATTTTGACGGCACGTGACCCAGTTTCGAACTTGACCTAGATATCATCAAGATGAACATTCTGACCAACTTTCATAAAGATCCCATGAAAAATGTGACCTCTAGAGTGGTCACAAGCAAAAGTTTACGGACGCACGGACGCACGGACGCACGGACGCACGGACGGACGACGGACGACGGACACCGCGCGATCACAAAAGCTCACCTTGTCACTTTGTGACAGGTGAGCTAAAAAGGTTACTTCTAAGCCAATCAGAATGAGATATAGTGAAAATAAATCAAAATTAACCTTAAATTCTAGGTAAAAGGGGACACAATTCAAGAAAAATTAGTGTCAGAGTTATGCACCTTGTGTCACATGATGTGGGTGATGAGGTGGAACATCTGTTTTAAGTCTGGATCAAATCCATTCAGTAGTAACTGAGATATAGTGAAAATACATCAAAATTAACCTTAAATTTGAAGTAAAAGGGGACATAATTCATAAAAAATTTATGTCAGAGTTAAGCACCTTATGTCACATCATCTGGGTGATGAGGTGGAACAACTATTTTAAGTTTGAATCAAATCCATTTAGTAATAACTGAGATATAGTGAAAATACAAGAAAAATAACCTTAAATTCTAAGTAAAAGGGGACATAATTCATGAAAACTTGGTGTCAGAGTTATGCACCTTGTGTCACATGATGTGGGCACATGATGTGGGTGATGAGGTGGAACATCTATTTTAAGTTTGAATCAAATCCATTTAGTAATAACTGAGATATAGTGAAAATACAAAAAATTAACCTTAAATTCTAAGTAAAAGGGGACATAATTCATGAAAACTTGGTGTCAAGAGTTATGCACCTTGTGTCACATGATGTGGGTGATAAGGTGGAACATGTATTTTAAGTTTGAATCAAATCCATTTGGTAATAACTGAGATAATAGATTTCGGGACGCGACGGGACGGGACGCGACAAAACTGCCTCCTATATACCCCCCTCAAACATGTTTGGTGGGGGTATAATGAAGGGAGGTAATTTGACATAAAATCAGTCCATAGTTATCTACCCTGATTGGCTCCGTCCAACTAATGACAATAATGAAATTTCAAATAAGTCCTATATAAGTACTTACCGATATAAATCCATTTTGATTACAATCAGGGGAGGTAATCAGATATAAAATAACTCTGGAACCTACGATTGGATCTGATTTGTCATGGAATCCAAGATATATTGTTGTTGAAGATATTTTGGAAGTTTGTATCAAATATAATCATAATGAAGTCTCAATGGGTGCAAAAGCCGAAATAGCCAATTTTGGACCTTTAAGGGGCCATAACTCTGGAACCCATGACTGAATCTGGCCAGTTCAAGAAAGGAACCATGATCTTGTGGTGATACAAGTTGTGTGCAAGTTTGATTAAAATCAAATCATAAATGAAGCTGCTATTGTGCAGACAAGGTCAAAATAGCTCATTCTGGCCCTATCAGGGGCCATAACTCTGGAACCCATAAAGGAATCTGGCCAGTTCAAAAAAGGAACCAAGACCTTATGGTGATACAAGTTGTGTGCAAGATTGATTAAATTCAAATCATAAATGAAGCTGCTATTGTGCAGACAAGGTCAAAATAGCTAATTTTGGCCCTTTCAGGGGCCATAACTCATAATGAGATCTGGCCAGTTCAAGAAAGGAACCAAGATCTTATGGTGATACAAGTTGTGTGCAAGTCTGGTAAAAATCAAATCAAAAATTAAGCTGCTATTGTGCAGACAAGGTCAAAATAGCTGATTTTGGCCCTTTCAGGGGCCATAACTCTGGAACCGATAATGGGATCTGGCCAGTTCAACAAAGCAACCAAGATCTTATAGTGATACAAGTTGTGTGCAAGTTTGGTTAAAATAAAATCATAAATGAAACCACTATCTTGCAGACAAGAAATTGTGGACGGACGATGGACGATCACAAAAGCTCATCCTGTCACTATGTGACAGGTGAGCTAAAAAGACCTGACAATATACTACATGTTGTACTTCACTAGCTGCTTAAGCACTGATTAAAGACATCTCCAAATATGGACAAAAGGTCTATAGATATATATTTGTAAAACTTTTTTCATGTTACATAAATGCATGGTTTTTTAGATTTGTAACATCTGCAGTATCCTTCCAGATACACATCTTAAATGCTCAGTGGTAGAGTGACCGCAATGAGTGCAGGAGGTCTGGGGTTCGATCCCGGGCCGTGTGATACCAAAGACATGAGAAATGGTACTTTTTTTTTTGTTTGATTTAATGTCACACCGGCACATGACAGGTCATATGGCGATTTTCCAGCTTTAATGGTGGAGGAAGACCCCCAGATGCCCCTCCGTGCATTATTTCATCATGAGCGGGCACCTGGGTAGAACCACCGACCTTCCGTAAGCTAGCTGGATGGCTTCCTCACATGAAGAATTCAACGCCCCGAGTGAGGCTCGAACCCACATCGATGAGGGGCAAGTGATTTGAAGTCAGCAACCTTAACCACTCGGCCCCGGAGGCCCCGAGAAATGGTACTGGTGATAGGGGGCGGACGCAGATGAAAAATAGGAGGTGCGCAAGTTCATATCATGATTAAGACTCATGCAAGGTTTAATCAATTCATATTAAACATTTTTTGAGCTAGGCCTGTCACAAGGTGAAAATATGCATTTTTGACTATTTCAGGGGCCATAACTCTGGAAATAGGAAATTCATGAAATATTTACAATATATAACATTTCCGGAATTGGACAGAAAGAAGTGCTGGCTACCATAACTTAACTGACGCCATTTCTATTTTCTGATGGTCACATCCATTAAGTTATGGCATAACCATGTATGACAATGCTCCAGAGTGAGCCCTGTACATTAATGGAAGGAAAAGAACCCCATTTGGTTACCTAACCAGTGTCAAACCACAAAATCTGCGCACTGACTCTCCTGAGAAACTGATGACGTCATACAATGTTAATAGCACATGTTTGGTTATTTTTGAAAACCATGATAAACATTTTGCATATTTATGAATTTATCAGAATTATAAATATTACAATTTTGAACATAGTTCATGAAAAACATACCTTAGAAGGTTTAAATTCACAGAAAAGATAAATAAAGAATGATCCTATACAGCCTGTTTGATTTCAATATGTAGAGTACCCTTATCAGGTCACAACAATGGCGGGCAAAATATTGCAGACATGGTACCCGTTTGAAACTTGTGTGTACAACTTGAACTTGTGTTCAGAATTTGTTGCATGGCTTATTTTTGTCAGATCAAAAGAAAAGGCAGTGGCTAGAGAACCAAAATTGGTTCCCTAGACAGTGAACTTATTCGCCCGGAACCGGTTCTCTAGCCAAAGTACCGATGGTACAGCCTATGCACTGTATTTTGGTTAAAGAACCAGTTCCGGACGAATATGTTCGCTGTCAAATTCGTTGTATTAAAATTGTTTGTTTAAATGTAACAAATGGAAGTAATAAAATGTGTTATACTAGGGGAAATCACTTCCCTTTTTTGTCTTCTCTGGAAATCCTTACTGGAACAAGAGCTGTCCGTAAGACAGCAAAGCTCGACTATTCGAAATATTGTCCCAGAAGCAGGAAAATATTACCCAAAAAGGTTAAATATCAAAAGGGTTTTAAGTTATAAAGGGGGAATAATTTGACCAAAATGCATATCAGTTATGGGACTTGCTGCTATCAACTAGTTTTATAACCCCGAAGGCACATGTGAAGTTTCAATTCAATATCTGCATTAGTTTTGGAGATAGAAACTTACATGTAAAACTTTAACCAGAATTTTCAAAGTCCAAAAGGGGGCATAATTTGCCCAAAATACATGTCAGAGTTATGGGACTTGATCCAGTGAGGTTAGTAATTGATCGACCTACTGACCTAGTTTTTGACCGCACATGACCCAGTTACAAACCTGACCTAGATATCATCAAGCTGAACATTCTCACCAATTTTCATGAAGATCCGTTGAGAAATATGGCCTCTAGAGAGGTCACAATGTTTTTTCTATTTTTAGACCTACTGACCTAGTTTTTAACCCTACGTGACCCAGTTTCGAACTTGACTTAGATATCATCAAGGTGAACATTCTGACCAATAATCATGAAGATCACATGAAAAATATGGCCTCTAGAGAGGTCACAAGGTTTTTCTATTTTGAGATCTACTGACCTAGTTTTTAACCCCACGTGACCCAGTTTAGAACTTGACCTAGATATCTTCAAGGTAAACACTCTGACCAATTTTCATGAAGATCCATTGAAAAATATCACCTCTAGAGAGGTCACAAGGTTTTCCTATTTTTAGACCTACTGACCTAGTTTTTGACCCCACGTGACCCAGTTTCGAACCTGACCTAGATATCATCAAGGTGAACATTCTGACCAATTTTCATGAAGATCCATTGAGAAATATGGTCTCTAGAGAGGTCACAAGGTTTTTCTATTTTTAGATCTACTGACCTAGTTTTTGACCCCACATGACCCAGTTTCGAACTTGACCTAGATATCATCAAGGTGAACATTCTGACCAATATCCATGAAGATCTCATGAAAAATATGGCCTCTAGAGAGGTCACAAGGTTTTTCTATTTTTAGATCTACTGACCTAGTTTTTAACCCCACGTGACCCAGTTTCGAACTTGACCTAGATATCATCAAGGTGAACATTCTGACCAATTTTCATGAAGATCCATTGAGAAATATGGCTCTAGAGAGGTCACAAGGTTTTTCTATTTTTAGACCTAATGACCTAGTTTTTGACCCTACGTGACCCAGTTTCGAACTTGACCTAGATATCATCAAGGTGAACATTCTGACCAATATTCATGAAGATCTCATGAAAAATATGGCCTCTAGAGAGGTCACAAGGTTTTTCTATTTTTAGACCTACTGACCTAGTTTTTGAACCCACGTGACCCAGTTTCGAACTTGACCTAGATATCATCAAGGTGAACATTCTGACCAATTTTCATGAAGATCTTATGAAATATATGGCCTCTAGAGAGGTCACAAGGTTTTTCTATTTTTAGACCTACTGACCTAGTTTTTGATGGCACATGACCCAGTTTCGAACTTGATCTAGATATCATCAAGATGAACATTCTGACCAACTTTCATAAAGATCCCATGAAAAATGTGACCTCTAGAGTGGTCACAAGCAAAAGTTTACGGACGCACGGACGGACGACGGACACCGCGCGATCACAAAAGCTCACCTTGTCACTTTGTGACAGGTGAGCTAAAAACATGTCAGAGTAATGGGACTTAACCCAGTGAGGTTGGTAATTGATCTAGAAAAAGAAAAAATAAGTTTCAAATCTATATGCCTTTTAGAAATAGCTGTATGTACTTGCCAGCAAAACTTTAACCAGAATTTTCTAAGTCCAAAAGGGGGCATAATTTGGCCAAAATGAAGGTCAGAGTTATGGGACTTGCTGCTATCAACTAGATTTATAACCCCGAAGACACATGTGAAGTTTCAAATCAATATCTGCATTAGTTTTGGAGATAGTAACTTGCATGTAAAACTTTAACCAAAATTTTCTAAGTCTAAAAGGGGGCATAATTTGCTCAAAATACATGTCAGAGTTATGGGTCTTGACCCAGTGAGGTTGGTAATTGATCTAGAAAAAGAAAAAATAAGTTTCAAATCTATATGCCTTTTAGAAATAGCTGTATGTACTTGCGCGCAAAACTTTAACCAGAATTTTCTAAGTCCAAAAGGGGGCATAATTTGGCCAAAATGAAAGTCAGAGTTATGGGACTTGCTGCTATCAACTAGTTTTAGAACACCGAAGACACATGTGAAGTTTCAAATCAATATCTGCATTAGTTTTGGAGATAGTAACTTGCATGTAAAACTTTAACCAAAATTTTCTAAGTCTAAAAGGGGGCATAATTTGCTCAAAATACATGTCAGAGTTATGGGTCTTGACCAAGTGAGGTTGGTAATTGATCTAGAAAAAGAAAAAATAAGTTTCAAATCTATATGCCTTTTAGAAATAGCTGTATGTACTTGCACACAAAACTTTAACCAGAATTTTCTAAGTCCAAAAGGGGGCATAATTTGGCCAAAATGAAAGTCAGAGTTATGGGACTTGCTGCTATCAACTAGTTTTAGAACACCGAAGACACATGTGAAGTTTCAAATCAATATCTGCATTAGTTTTGGAGATAGTAACTTGCATGTAAAACTTTAACCAAAATTTTCTAAGTCTAAAAGGGGGCATAATTTGCTCAAAATACATGTCTGAGTTATGGGTCTTGACCCAGTGAGGTTGGTAATTGATCTAGAAAAAGAAAAAATAAGTTTCAAATCTATATGCCTTTTAGAAATAGCTGTATGTACTTGCGCGCAAAACTTTAACCAGAATTTTCTAAGTCCAAAAGGGGGCATAATTTGGCCAAAATGAAAGTCAGAGTTATGGGACTTGCTGCTATCAACTAGTTTTAGAACAGCGAAGACACATGTGAAGTTTCAAATCAATATCTGCATTAGTTTTGGAGATAGTAACTTGCATGTAAAACTTTAACCAAAATTTTCTAAGTCTAAAAGGGGGCATAATTTGCTCAAAATACATGTCTGAGTTATGGGTCTTGACCCAGTGAGGTTGGTAATTGATCTAGAAAAAGAAAAAATAAGTTTCAAATCTATATGCCTTTTAGAAATAGCTGTATGTACTTGCGCGCAAAACTTTAACCAGAATTTTCTAAGTCCAAAAGGGGGCATAATTTGGCCAAAATGAAAGTCAGAGTTATGGGACTTGCTGCTATCAACTAGTTTTAGAACAGCGAAGACACATGTGAAGTTTCAAATCAATATCTGCATTAGTTTTGGAGATAGTAACTTGCATGTAAAAGGCACCGTAAGAACAGCCACTTCCAAAGAAAAATAGGTAAGACGAAGAGCTATTTCAAAGTAAAATGGGAGTCCATTGCATTTCATTTAAGGAAATCATAGCGTGACAAGACTTCTGGCAAATTTCTGATTAGGTTTCAATTCATAATTTTAACATGTCCAAAACATTGCGGAATGATACTTATTTCACTTTGGTAATGATTACATATTACTCGGACTTTATCATAGACTCCCTGTGTAAAATCTCAAACTTTCAACTAAAATACAGGTATTAAATCGATATATTTCAATGAAACTTCAAAGTTTTGTTGTTTGTAGCATCATCTGGGGCACGTGCAGTGAGAAATCTTAATTTGATTTCTAAATTAGTGTGATATTTATTTCTAAAGTCACTACCAGTATATGTTCATTGTAAATATACTTTGTTATACCTGGAACAACTGATACGGGGGGCTGGAATGTGGCATTTATCTTATCTTATGCTGTCGTCCATTCGAAGCCTATGCCATAGGTTATTCTGCTATTACTCTCACACTTACGCTTTACAGTTTAACTCGTCCTTTCAGTGAAACTCTGGGAAAGCATTTGTTGAATTTTTTGTTGAAAACAAAAGAGTTCTGACATGAAATTATTGCCTGCATCTGTTTTTAAATGGAAAATATCTACATTAACGTCACTTTTCGCCCTGTGAAAATGGCTAAATCTAGGCTTGTCTTACCAGAGAGAAAGATGTCGTTTTTTTACATGATATTTGCCTTGTTGATTCAGAGTATTTAGAACAATAAAATTAGGACATATTTTAATGAAAATAGCATGTCGAAACTGTAAACTGTTGCCTGAAAATATTTGTGTATGATATTGATTTGTTCTTCACCATTTAAATGCATGTAACTGTTAAACCTAGATGATTTTCTGCAGTTTTATCTAAAAGTTTGGAATACTAAATGTAACTTCGTTGTCGGCCTTTTTTTAAAATTTCATTGTTATTTTGATTTAAATACATTGTATTTTTCACACATCAGTTTTAAGATTAAGTTAATTAAACTAATTTTTCGCTTGAAACATTCTTTGTATGTAGAAATCTGACATTATAAACAATTATTATAATTATGGCTCTACAAGATTAAGAAAAGTGTCAACTTTCTGTTTTTTCCATTTTATTTATTCAAATCCAACAAAAATCGGTCTTTTGATAAAGGTTTGAAGTTACGTGGTAAAATATTTCTTCGGGGAAGTGAGCTTGAGTTAATTCATAACAAGAGCACCGCCTTGCGGGTGCTGACGCTTATCTGATTTTTTTTAGTGTAATAGAAATATTGTCCTACCCATGATTTTCTAAGTCTAAAAAGGGCCATCATTCTTGCAAAAAGCAGGATAGAGTTATGTTTCTTGATGTACAGTGTCCACTTATGATGGTGAAAAACTGTTGCAAGTTTTAAAGCAATAGCTTTGATAGTTTATGAGAAAAGTTGACTTAAACATAATACTCAACCAAGAAAATGATTTTCTAAGTCCAAAAGGGGCAATAATTATTGCAAAAAGCAGGATGGAGTTATGTTGCTTGCTGTACAGGGTCAGCTTATGATGGTGAACAAGTGTTGCAAGTTTCAAAGCAATAGCTTTGATAGTTTAAGAGAAAAAGTTGACCTAAACATAAAACTTAACCAAGAAATCTGATATTTTCTAAGTCCAAAAGGGGCCATAAATCTTGCAAAAAGCAGGACGGAGTTATGTTTCTTGCTGTACAGGGTCAACTTATGATGGTGAACAAGTGTTGCAAGTTTTTAAAGCAATAGCTTTGATAGTTTAGGATTAAAGCTGACCTAAACATAAAACTTAACCCAAAAAAACTGATTTTCTAAGTCCAAAAGGGGCAATAATCTTGCAAAAAGCAAGATGGAGTTATGTTTCTTGATGTACAGGGTCAGCTTATGATGGTGAACAAGTATTCCAAGTTTCAAAGCAATAGCTTTGATAGTTTAGGAGAAAAGTTGACCTAAACATAAAACTTAACCAAGAAATCTGATATTTTCTAAGTACAAAAGGGGCCATAAATCTTTCAAAAAGCAAGATGGAGTTATGTTTCTTGCTATACAGGGTCAGCTTATGATGGTGAACAAGTATTCCAAGTTTCAAAGCAATAGCTTTGATAGTTTAGGAGAAAAGCTGACCTAAACATAAAACTTAACCAGGCAACGCCGACGCAGACGCCGACGCCGACAACTGCTCAAGTGATGACAATAACTCATCATTTTTTTTCAAAAAATCAGATGAGCTAAAAATTAAGCATATCGATTACCACATGCAGTCGCATGCTGTTTTTCCATCAGAATCCCTTTAGATCAATCTCTGATCATCTAATTATCGCCACTTAACATGTGACTGGTAAACCCTTTGATCAAAAAGATTAGTGTTATAGCTCCATGATTAACATGAGGTAATATGCTAATTACATGCTAATTGATAGTGGCGAAAACAAAATATTGATCGCTAACGACTGATCGATATCTACAGGTATGGACGACAGCATAATACAGATAAATGTATTGATTTATACGGAGTGTCTACTCCCCGTATTAAGACCTTCCTGGTTATACGAAAGTGGAAACTGGCAGGTACTCGAAAATGCAGCTCTCTGATTGGTCAATTAGAACCCCTAATGTACTGTGATGTCATGATAAAGTTGTGAATATACAACTGTAGGATTCCTTTCAGCTCACAGATCCATGACAACATATATTTACATCTCTGAGCTGAAATTTTTTCCCCTCCTTAGTTACGCCCTTGATCTGCAAAAAGGTGTAATTGTGTGATTGAACAATAATCTTACATTTCTTTACATTGATTTAAACCAGATTGGGCAATAAATGCTCAACCAGGTTACAGCAGGGTTTCCTTGACGCACATTTTTGTGCGTTTTACTCAGTAAAACTTTTAGCACACTGATTTTCAAAATGACCCTCAAAATAATTCTGAATGCGTCATTGTTGGTGCAACTCAACTACCGTCGAAATTATGGCGATGCAAATTTTCATACTCAATATTGTAAGTAAGTACCAATTCGCGCATAGGTACGAAATAGTAAAGGTAGACTGCGTTCTAGGTTTAATTATCGTCTAGATATCGACGTCTCTTTATACGGTAAACCATTCAACAAAAATGGCGCATCAACAAAGGACGAGGTTTTTCTTGTCATCTGTACGGAGGAAAACCCTGTTGAAAGGTCCTCGGCCGAAAATGTAAAACATTCATATGTATCATATGTTATCACACCGAAATGAAATGCCGGCCATGTATCAAAGATTCAAAACAATCCTTTCGTATCGGGCTGCTAAAATTTTTGCAACACTACACCTACTCATCACGTAAGATCCCTCCTTCACGCAGATGCACACACAAAGGGTTGCAACTACTGTCTGATTTCAAAAAAGTGTAAAAAAATAATTTGTTGATGTACATGTATTTCTTTATGTTCCTTACAGTACATTGCAAGTTAATTTATGATAAACACACTGTTTTCTTTTGGATTTTTATAAAGATTTCAATACCATTTTTAAAACTTAAAACAAGAGCTGTCACTAATGGTGACAAATGCCCCCACAGCACCTTGACCTTTGACCTGGTGACCTTGACCTATGACCCCAAAGTCAGTAGGGGTCATGTACTCAATAAGTACTATCAGCATGTGAAGTTTGAAGGTCCTGGGTGCAGTGGTTCGCGAGTAAAGTGTCTTCATGCAAACAGTTAACATTGTGACGAACGAACGAATGGACGGACAGATGAAAACTAATATGCCTCCCTTCGGAAAGGGAAATTGAAAATGACCCCCAAAGTCAAACAAGAAGGGGTCATAATGACCCCCTATAAAAATTTCCGAGGGAAAACCCTGGAAAATTCCTTCAGTATGGAAGGAAATTACGTTCAATTTAGAAACTAACAAGAGTACCGCCTTGCGGGTGCTGACGCTCATCTGTTTTCTTTGTATAATAGAAAAATTGTCCTACCCATGATTTTCTAAGTCCAAAAAGGGCCATAATTCTTGCAAAAAGTAGGATGGAGTTACGTTTCTTGATGTACAGTCAGCTTATGATAGTGAACAACAGTTGCAAGTTTCAAAGCAATAGCTTTGACAGTTTAGAAGAAAAGTTTAAACATAAAACTTAACCAATAAATCTGATATTTTCTAAGTCCAAAAGGGGCCATAATTCTTGCAAAAAGCAGGACAGAGTTATGTTTCTGCTGTACAGAGTCAGCTTATGATGGTGAACAAGTGTTTTTAAAGCAATAGCTTTGATACTGTAAACCTAGAATTGTTTTCGCGCTTTTTAAATTAGCGCCTTTCGCGGGTAGTATTTTTCCGTGAAATTAAAAAGTCGCGAAAAACTTTGATCTAACAAAAACGCGAAGGATTTTAGCTTCAGCTTAAATAGATGGCTATAAAATGGTTCTGTGCTTACACATATCTGGATATTAATAATTCATATTCTAGTACCATAATTGTATTACATGAGTGCACAAATCCATATTATTTCAATTGATTGACAAGTTACTTATTTATGAAGCAACAGCATTTTCAATATCGATCCGTCAGGCAAACAGGCGATAAAAACAAAAGCAATATGCATATTTCGAACGACATATACATGCAATTTACAGTCGGCAGCCAATATGATATATTCTGCTAAGTACATGTATGGATTAATCGCCTATTTAAATGGCCAACAAATGACAGTGTAATAACAGCCATTTACTGACTGTCCATAATTGGAGGTGTGAATATCCGTTGATATGGATGAAAAGGGTTAGGGTGCATTTATAATAGAAGGGTACTATAAAACTGAACGTTTTCAAATGCAACTATGCAGTGATATTACCTTTTTATATTAATTAAAATATGTTCACTTGCGACTTAATTTTCGCCCGATTTGCGATTTACAGTAGTTTATGAGAAAAGCTGACCTAAACATAAAAATTAACCAAGAAATCTGATTTTCTAAGTCCAAAAGGGGCAACAATAGGGCTGTCATTGATTGGGTCTTAGGCATATCGACGATACCGATATATCAGAAGACAAATATCGACGATACATCGATATATCAATTATTAAGTTAGATTAACAATGTATTTGTTCGTAAGCATACTATATACCTTCCTGTAAGTGCTATTTTTAGTTTTATTGCCTACTTTTCATATTACTGTTTGATTGTGTTGTATTTGTATTTATGAAATAAAAGAAATAAAAATTAATAAAATCTTTCATTTTTATTTTGCCTTCACTTCTCTTTTGCATTTGTCCAAATTTACAACTTTGTGAACTTAATAGTTTTTGAGGGCCTGAGTGTTTATCTGGATAGTTTTTTCTCTCTGTAAAATATCGATTTTTGAAAATGGGAATCGATAATCGATCGACAAAAAAATATCGTTGATACATCGATATCGTTTCTATCGATGACAGCCCTAGGCAACAATTCTTGCAAAAGCAGGACAGAGTTATGTTTCTTAACGTACAGGGTCAGCTTATGATGGTGAACAACTGTTGCAAGTTTCAAAGCAATAGCTTTGATAGTTTAGGAGAAAAGTTGACCTAAACATAAAGGCAGTGGCTAGAGAACCGGAATCGGTTCCCTAAACCAAAATAGCGTGCATAGGCTAGAGAACCGGAATTTTAATTCTATGCATTATAATGCTGCCAAAATCCACTTTGTTTCTTGGTAAATGTCATGCATATTGTAATCTTAATTAATTTTACCGTGCCCTTGCAATTATCTACGTTTACTGTCCGCCATATTGGAAAGATAAAAACTAGTACGAACAGGGCCTCCTCTGGGTTTTTCATACTTGTCGCCAACCTTTTCGCCAATTTGAAAAAGTTGGAGCCACTTTTGAGCCATTTTTGAGCCAAAGTTCTGAGCCATTTTTATTTCTCTTAGTTGGCTGTCATAGTGTGCATAGAGAAATAAAATATTGTAAATGATTTCATTAGGAATAATAACAAGTTTTGAAGGTGCATTAGTTTATTGTAGAAGTAATTTTTATTTTTATAGCTCTTTGGTCAGAATTACCAATTTTTCAGGACTCATTTATTTTCGGAAAGGAAAATTCGGATTTTTTTCTATTCTAAAAGGTCGAGTTGAACACTTGTCTAATGATTATTAAGAAGCCATGGTAGCAAGTGATATCTTCCAGCTTCTGAACATTTCAAAGAAATTAACCAGGTCCAGGATACAAATTGAGGTCGATGTGTTTTTGTTTTCGGATCCATCGTTAAAATCTTTTATGAAAACTGAGGAATTACAAAATTATCTTGCCAAAACTAACAAATTAAATGTGTCTTTCGTACTTACTTAAAATTCGTCAGTCATACAACTGCATGCCACAAAATGTCGATCTTTTTTTTTTTTGTAAAAAATCGCAACACATAAAGTACACCGTAATCGGCGTTAAGGCCAGAGTTTTTTTATCTTTCGTTTTACGGGAGATTTTTGAAAAATGAGCAGGGGGAGGAGGAAATAAAAATAAAAATAAAAAACTTGAAAGTGAGCATCTCGGAAAAAAAAAAAAATAAAATAGAATTTTTTTAAGATCTTTTTTATTTTGATGAACTTTCGTTTCAAGTTTTGTTTACTTGCGTTTGTGTCCAATATTTAATATTGTGATGTATTGTTATGTTTTAAGACTATAAAAGCCATTTATACAGGATGAACATTGAATAAAATTTTCATGCATGCTTGTGAATAAACTGCTTCAGGCACTGTAACTCACACTGGCAAGTCTTTAAAATTCAGAAAGCTTGTTTTACTTAATTTAAGTGGAAGACAAAAATTATTTTATCTGTTACAACAGCCACAGTAAATTTCAGTGACAGCAAGTAGAGACTAAACACGTCTGGTATAAAGTGGCTTAATTAGTAGTGTAGTAGTTTTGGTGGTTTGGATTGCTTGCATCTTCTGCTGTGTAACCTCTGCTTTTTATACATAATATTTATTTATTGTATCTTTCACCAATATCATCTTTAATGAGCTAACTTTACAGTTTATGCCAGCTCATAATATACTGGATTTTATCAGCAAAATAAAGTATTTAATAACTTTGAATAACAGTCACAGTGCAGAGGGCAAGATTTTTTTTTCAGTGATGAAAAACGAAAGATAATCTAGCAAAAAGTAATATGAAAATTTACCTCATTTAACTCTGTGATTTGCACCTTTTTATAATACACTTAGTGCAAGTACTGAAGTTGCTTCTGTAATTTGCACCTTTTTATACTACACTAAGTTCAAGTACTGAAGTTGCATCACTTTTTGTCAAAATATTGTCTCCAATAAAAAGTATTCTTTAATATTCTTTATACACTTATGAATTCTATCGAAGTTACAAAAGAAATGGACCATCTGTCTGAATATTTGCCAACACTACCAGCTGCTTTATGCCAGACAGTCCCAAGCCTGTGTAAAGTGTGAGGGGTCACCATTGAAATAAAAATGTAAAAAACAATCTGCTGTTACAAACATTTATTTGTTCTGCAAACAACTAATGTTTTGAATAAAATTTAATGTCAAAGCACCTTTGATATTGTATTACCTTTCTATGGCAAACTTGTAAGTTGAATCTATTGAAAACAAAATGTGAGTAAGACAATCTTTAGACAATTTAATACTTTAAATACTGTCACTTTTATGAAAGGAGTATTATGTACAATAGTATTATTTCCCGAAAATATATATTTTGAAAAGTATCTAAAAAATTTGGACACAATCATCGTCCATCCACCCGTGTAGAAAGAGAGAAAAAAAAACGTTAAAGATTATCGGTAATTATTCAGTGATAAACTAAGTAATGTTGACCTTGTTTTCATGATCAATTTACACCCCCTCTAAGAGCTAAAAGAAGTGTGTCAGTATCTTGACATCTGAAGCGGAGATCAAAGCGGTATTTTTGCTCGAGATTGTCATGGCATTACGTCATGTTTTCGCGCCATGTGACACATCACTGTCTGATCGTACCGCATCGGCTCTTAAAATTGCTGAGAAATAGAAATCAATAAAAAATTTCTTCTTTAATTTGTTATCAAAAGCGAATGTGCTATATCCCGTATAAAAGGTAAATGTCTCAAACGATAGTTATTATAGTGGATATCCTACCTCTGTGACCTATTTACCCTCAAGGAATTTACATTATTGTTTGACAAGAAAAACTTTTAAATTGTTGGTCAAAAAATACATGTGCAAAGATTCATTTAAAACTCATTAAAAACCGCAGTGACATCACATTGCTTTATTTTAAAATCGCATTTCTACTTACGTTCACGAGGTCACGTAACCTATTCTGCCGCACTAACAGAAATCTGTTTGCCAAAAATCGTCTTACTCCATGTATTGTAATCGCAGCCGCTTTTTCATCATTTAAGATTTTTTTATTCTGTTTTTTGTACTTTCTGGTCAAAAGTCTGAATTTTAAGCCCATAGTATTCATCATTTATTTACTTTTAGAAAGAAATAAGTAACTAAGATCGCGCTGTTTGAATTTTTACAAATGATTATATGAAAAATTCGACCATTTTTATAGAATTTTGCCTACATTTCTGGCGATATCTTATTTAAAATCATTATAGAATTCAAAAGTATTATTCTCAAGGGGTGTTGAAAACTTGAAGCGAAAATATTAAAAAATGAATGCACTACGCACGGTTTTTGTGTACGTGTCGATGTAAATTAGATGTTACGATAGGTCACACGTGCTTGTGGAATGGAAAATTACCGGCATGACGTTTTGATATCTTTATCTGTTTCCAGTCAATCCAGGTAGCGACTGAACCATCTCAAAGTTTGTTGACGTTTTGTAGATGTAATTTCTGAATTTTGGTAAAGTAAGGACGTAATAAAAAACCACTCGCCCAATCGGTCGAGTACACAGTGAGGTCCCCTCGTCCTACTCAGACTTAACTCGCCAATGCGAGCAGGCGAGTGGAATTTTACACCCTGTTAATACCGATAAATGTACGGCAAAACACGATATTTTGCACGTGTTAAACTCCCTTCCTGTGAAATTACGTCCAGGTGAAAATACACTAATTTTATTTTCTTTGGGGCTGTAAACAACCGACCGGCGGAAAAAATAAAATAAAACTCGGGAAAATGAATTTTAATTTTATTCCACTTTTGCAATATTTAGGACCGGCGCTCCCATAAAACGAAAAATAAAAAAACTCTGGCCTAATTTTGGTGAATTCTCGGCAGAGGTCAAACATACAAGCTGGCAGATGTTTTGATTACTGGTTAATCATCAGTTCACACATTATTACGTAATTATCTTCTCAAAGTGTCAACCAACTTCAATAGTCGAATTGTCAACACCGCCTAGACTGGTTATCGATTTTATTCACTACCAGCGTCTAGGTAAACACGTGTATCGGGAACCAATTATTGGGCCGCTTATATCACTACGGAAAAAACAAATGCCGAGGGAAAAAAACTATGCGCCACTTATTTTCGCCAGTTCGCAAAATTTAGCGCCAAATTCTTAAAATTATCGCAAATGGAGACATTGGCGATCGACAGCGGAGGCCCTGACAAATAAATGCGTGAAAACTCGCTTTCCCGTTTTTAAATATTATTTGCTTTCAACATGTACTATGTTAGAATTATCTAAATATAAAATAATACATGTATTGATTTGTATTTGTGTCATTACATGTTTATAGATGTACAAACTAATTTAATTGCCATTAAAACTTCATGCAGTTTCTCTGACAGGGCTTCCATTAAGATTCAATTTCATGGAGTCAGGACTGCCTAACATTCAGATTTTGGAGTCCCTCTTAAATTTTCTTGGAGTCCTACATAGTATCACTTTGTACAATGACCTTCAATACCATCAACATCATCATCATCATCATAATCATTACTATCATCTTTTTTTCTAATTGGTTCAGAACAATTTGTAAAGTAATAGAATTTAGAGAAAAGGACCACTAGATTGGTTAGAAAACATCTTATTTAACAAAATTATGTATAGCAACAGTCAGCATTATATTAAAATCACCAGACTTACTGTTGTTCAGCTACAAAACGAAAATCCACTTTAAAAAATCTGAAGTACAATTTACTTGGAGTAGAACAGGGCCCTCGTTTGCCGATTTTTGGGGCCGAAATTCGGCCCCGTTCCCCCCTCGAAATAGTATGCTTTTTTCCCCCGAAGTATAGAAAAATTCCCCCTCGAAAGAAAAAAAAAATCAAGAAAAAAATCGATAACCGATAGTCTTAGGAGCGTCTCGTAACTTAATGAGCCTGATAAAGTTTTACTCCTTCCTCTTATCCGTCATTTTCTACAGTAAAACTATATCCACGATAAACACGTGTATTCAAAATAAACACACTCGGTCATGCCCTCCTGCCTTTGATCTTCTGCTAAATTCCCGCTCTTTATCATGTGGACATGCCACGCTGATTTTTCTTTATCAGCAAGTTACGTCACGGCGAGCGAACATAGGTAATGAGAATCAATGAAGTGTTAACATTAATTGATAAAGCGGTACCCTATTGAGCCTGCATACTGTCAAAAAGGCGCCAATTATTAAATTATCGTAATTAAGCGACCAGCTGATTACCGAGCATGTGAAAAGTGTCCTGCAAGATTTCTTCATGCAAACTTTAAATTAGCTCATTGTTTAATGATTGTAACCTTAATATCAACGAGAAAATCCACAAATTTAAATGGATTTGGAAAGTAAAAATAAGTTTAGAATGTCCGTTCACGATTCTAATTACACCCGATGACATATGCAATTTTTCCAAAATTCACTAAAAAAAACTTGACTTTCATGCAATTTTTAATGAAAAGTAGCATCATTATTTGAGGAACTATCTCTGGTTTACCTTAGTGGACCAAGTTTTATGGCAAAAACAACATTTCAGACGACATTCCAAAAGTGTACCAGTATCCGGATAGTACGTTTTTGGATACATTTTTACAGTGTTTTAGCACTTTTCTGCTAACAAACAAAATATGAAGAAAAACCTCATCAAATTAAAATGAATTTTGATAAAAATTTATTTACAATATGAGATTATATGACCTGAAACAGAAATATTATTATGTTATTATGCTGTAACATGTTCTTGGTTTTAGTAGCTATTAATTACTTAGTATTACTTTATAAGAAAATATAGTCAATTGTATCGATTGTTGGGGCAGGACTCTTGTATTTTGAAAAAGGACCCTTCAAATTTGGACCCAAGGGTCCTGGGACTCTTGGGTTTCCAGGTCTAGTGGAACCCCTGGTTTTACTGATCCGTATAATACACGCGTTTTTCAGTTCCCGGGATGCGTTTATGCAAAGTTACTTCCCTTTGAAAAAAAAAATGTCGCATAATTGCACATCATAACCGTAAAAAGATCACGGATGCAACAGGGGCGAAATGTGCAAAAAAGATTTGCTTTTAAGCAGCATGCTCTCAAAAAAACAAACTACTGTCACTGACACCGCTGTTTCATCAGGGCCAGACATGCACAATCAGGTAGATACGATGCAGGGAAGCCCTGCTCCGGCTGCTGCTGGGACAATGTCCGTGGATACTGCTAGTGCTACCGATAATGACGACATGTGAACCTCGCTTGGATATCACATAACTGATTTAATAAAAGAAAATAAAAGTTGCCTGTTTTTAATAGATTATGTTCTGTACAATACTTCAGATATATTCACATTAGTTTGATATCTGTAATACTCAATTCACCTTAATTTAAGGGGTTATGATCAGATGTCATATCTCCAGAATGAATTCCCCCCTCCCTTGAAAACGACGCGAAATTCCCCCCTCCAAGGGCCCCGGCCCCAATCCCCCAAAATGTAGAGAGGGCCCTGTAGAATTATGTCAAATTACGTCATTCACCTTGCAATACCCAACCAGTTAACTTTCATCCCACATCAAAGATAATCAATAATGGGAAGTTTTGCCGACACTCCTTTTGATGTCTAGCTGCCATGTGCTGGTCAAAATGTGTCAGAGATATCAATTTTTAATAGGAGACAAATTGAATGTGTTTTTTTTTTCTTCTAAAAATACTGTAAAAGAAGGATTATCATTTAGGAAAATCCAAAGTAAGTAGCAAATTTATTACCGATCGGAAAGAATGTATTAATTTAAACTGGATGTGAAATGTCATTTGCTAAAAGAATATAGTTACTTGCTGAGGTTTTTGTGCTGAAATTATCGATATATTTTCCACAATTACTTACTTTGTCTTCCGACTTAGGAGCTTGTTTTACCAATTTAATCCAAGCCTTTTATTGTCGGCAATTAACGCCTTCTAAACTGGATAACAGTTTACATTTACAGACTTTCTCTATCAAACACGATGCTTTCACACTGTCACACACTGCCTAGGCATTTCATGTTCAAAGATATGTGATCAATACAGTGTGCGACATTAACGGTAGCCCGATCGCCAATGGCTACGAAAATATGGCTCGGGCGACAGAAAATCACATAGCCCATAGACACAATTATTTGGTATCCATGGTAAAAGAACGACATGTAAAGTATTTACTTCATAAAACTAACTTTGATGGATGAATTGATTTGAATACCGGTATGTATTTCTAGGTTTGACACAGTTTACTTTCAGTTTTATTCGAATGAGAAACTGTTCACACAAGTGGTGACTCGGTATAAATGTGTATGGTAAAATGATGTAACTAAGAAAATGAGTGGTCATTGAATCAATTCACAGCGTCGAGGTAGAAATATAAAAATTAATGGAGTCTTCCAACTTCTCCCTAAAGTCTCCCCACTTCTCCTTAAATCAGTTTGAGGGATAATTGACTTCTCCCAAAAAAATAATGGGCCTAGCGAGACCCCTGGTCAGTCTACTGCCAAGCTATTTCTTGTCTACCATGTCTACAAAGCTGTTTAGATCTCTTTTCATGACTCTGTGTCTTTGACTTTCTGCACAATTTTGTGAACACTGTTTCAGATTTTGAAATCAATTCTGAAAAACTCATACAAATTTCTGAAATATATCAATATTCACCAACCTACAGCAGTATATTGAAAGAAATTAAATATTACTAGAATGAAAGTCTTTTTCATTCTTGAGCGAAAAATTAGTGGGGCTACGAAAAATTCTGTCGGGCTACAAAAAATTGGAAGTCCGTAGCCCCATTGGCTACGGTGTTAAAAAGTTAATGTCGCACACTGTCAATACTAATTAACAGAAATTACTTAATTTGTTTTAAATGTTTCTTGTATTGTTTTATACCTTTTAATTATACATTTCAAATTTATTACAGCTTGCTCCAATGCTACCTATTTCCGCAATCATTTGTACTAGTTTATTTATCATTCCAAAATGACAGTATGCGGTGAGTACATTTTTGGAGACACGGTAAATACAGAAAAATGAAAAGGCATTGCTTGCTGAAAATTGAAATTTATTAAGATAATAACATGCATAATACTTACCAAAAGAAACAAAGTGAATTTAGGCAGCTTTATGCATAGAAGTAAAATTCCGGTTCCCTAGTCTATGCATAGTACTTTAGCTAGAGAACCGGTTCCGGACGAATAAGTTCGCTGTCTAGGAAACCGATAACCGATTCTCTAGCCACTGCCAAACATAAAACTTTTATAAAAAAACTTAACCAGGCAATGTCGACGCCAATGAAGTGATGACAATAACTCATTTTTTTTTCAAAAAATCAGATGAGCTAAAAAAATGCTTGTACCTACTTCTTATACCTGCAATCACTATCTATGAGATATGTGGCAGTATGAAGAAATAGAATAAAAGTATATCGAGAAATAATGAGTACGAATCCCTCTCATTTTGGATCGATATTTCGTCCTGATTTTAAAACACTGAATACTCTTTATATATAAGGGAAATATCTAAACTTGTTTATTATGCTACTCGACTATATTACATCCGAGTTTTTCCATATAATTATGATATTGTTTAAAGTTTAAATATACTTGTTTTTGCCAGTATCTTTTTTCCTCGAGGAGGCACACAGGTTTTGTCACGTGACGTTCTGCGGAGAGACTTTAATACGGTTCCCGTAACTGAAAGGAGGCTATAATACGGTAGCCGTAACAAGATAGTCAGTTCAAAAGCTCTTCAGGTCACAAACAGGTAAATAGTTTTCCCTATATATTCTATATAAAACTGACATTTTTCAAAGAGCTACCAAACATAGCTAGACCCATTTCAGATAAAAAAATCCTGACCTCATTTTAATGAGTTATGATAAAACTGATATAAAATGAAGAGAAAAGTAGGGGTCATGTATCTTCTAAGAGAGATTTCTCTGATCACATTTGCTTACTGTAAACTGACATCAAAATCACACTGCTGTGACCTGGAAGTACTACTCATACTAAAATTGAGCTTCACTTCACCAAATACAACCTGCTCTCCCATTTTTCCTACCAAAATGTCCAAAAAATACATCCACAATGAAATTTAAACAGAAGCTAGCTTTAATTTAGACCTCTGATGCCATGCCAAGTAAAAAAATAGTGTTCAAATACCTGGTAGCCATTACCAGATGGCTCCCACACTGGTTCCTTTAGTTTAGTTAGGCCTTCAGAGCCTATGTTATAATGTTGCTGTCTTGCCGATGTCACGGTATGGACTTGGTCACGTTAGGAAGCCGGTTAGCTCAGTCGGTAGAGCACTCACCCTGTGACATTTGGCGCCCAACGTGGGGCCGTGGCATGCTTGCTTGGTCAGTCTTACGACGCTTGCAATATTATGTACCTCTGGAATTCGAGGACTAATTTCCAATTTGTGGGGTGTATGTCACGGTACGGACTTAGTCACGTTAGGGGAGAGGATGTGTCAGGCAGCCGGTTAGCTCAGTCGGTAGAGCACTCGACCTGTAAGCGAGGGGTCTCGGGTTCGAGTCCCGGACTGTGTGCACATTTTTCTCACCATGTGACACCGAATTTAAATAAAACTTATCTTATCTTATCTTATTAAGACACAAAATTACTATATCAACAAGAAGGGTACACAGCAAGTGAAAAATCAACCATGAGTGTTTCCCTTATACCCTGAAGGGAAACTTGTTGCAAAATATAGTAACGTGCTTCCCTTTCGGGGAATAAAATTATTATTATTGACCAGATTCATTAAATATATCAAAGAAGTATAAAATTTATTTTTATAGCTCTTTGAATATATTCAAGGAAGATAATGGGACAGCTAACATAAATGTCTGTCCACCATATCCTGATATCTTAAATCAAACAGGGATAGTAGACAACAACCAAAAACTAGAGCTTTTGTCACTAACACGACCGGACAATGTCCATACCTTCAACTTTCCAACCAGATATAGGCCTAAGTATTAGCGTTATATATATCAGCCTTCGATCGGACTGTTTGACACTGCCCAGAACTGTTAACATCATAAATATACTCTACCAATTGCTAAATGTAATTAAACGTATGAAAGATAAAAACAAATACACATGTATAATCTATTTTAATAAGTTTCAGGGTGTAGAATAACTATTAAAAAGAAGAAGTTGTTGATGTGCGTTGCTTTCTCATTAAAACCATATATCTGTTCAACGTTTGAAAACGTTAAATGCGGGGCCCCGGATCCAGGGCCGCGCCCAGGGGGACCTTACCCTTCCCCGCCCCAGTTGGCTGAGAAGTGGCTTATACTTATCAAAGTTGCACACAATTGTTTTGGAAAAGAAATGATATTTTCTCAAAACTAATGGACCCAAACATGCACCAGAGGCCATCATTTCACACCTATATTTAAAAAGTTTCCATGGGGAGTCCTCCCTGACTCCCCTAAAAAGAGGGACCGTACCACCTCCCGTTACCACAAATGCACCAGAGGCCACCATCTCATATCTGTATTTAAAAATTCTCTAGGGGAGACCCCTGACCCCCATTAAAAGAGGGGAGTACCACTTTCTGTACACAAACATACCTGTATTTGTTAAAAATTACCACATACCTGTATTTGTTAAAAAATACCACGGGGAGACACCCCTGGCCCCAGAAAAAGAGGGGAGTACCTCTCCCATTCCTTAAAATTTAGACCCAAAAATTGAACCAGAGCCCACCATTTCAAGAGCTCTAGGATTAGTTATATCTAAACGTAAAGCTTTTGGTGGTTTCCACTTCTCAACATTTACACAGCTGGTTTGGCCAATCATTAGTTACATTGCTTCAGTTTGTAGGGATAGGTCTTTTAGTTGTATCAATGCTGTACAGAACAGGGCCATGCTTTATTTTCTAGGCGTGGGTTAGACTTTTGGGATCTGTTTTCAGACAATGTTTTAGAGTTATGAATATGGAGAACTCCAGAATACTGAATAAGAAGATATTTATGTGTCAAGAGGTGTCAAAGTTAAGAATGGATACTATAGATTGAAAAGTTTGTTGCAAAGCATTAATTGTACACATTTACTAGATAGTAAGGTTACAGATGTCAAACCGTTCATCTCGTTGATTGAAATGAAATAGTTTGTAGCTGAAAAAAGAAAAATGGAAAGCCATGTTAGAAAACAATCAAGCGTTACGTGGATTAGGTGGCAACAGACTACGTACTTACAGGTTGTTTAAGTCAGAATATTATACAGAAGATTATCTTTACAAGAGTTTAGCTTTTAGTTATCGATCAGCTTTTACAAATTTTAGATGTGGCGTTGCACCCCTGAGAATTGAGACAGGGAGATAGGAGAACTTAGAATTGAATAGAAGATGCTGTTTTAACTGTCAGGGTGTTATTGAAGATAAAAAACCCTGTTTTATTCCATTGTCCAATATACAATGATATCAGGAAAGATTTTTAAAATATCATTATGTTAATGTAAATAACATGGTATTAACAACTTTTATCAGTAACATTAGCTGTAAGATCATGTTTTAATTAGAATGGCATCATTGTGATCTATATCTTTTTATGTGAACTTGAAATGTTTTTAATGCGTTTTTATGTGTATAGTCTCTTACAAATCTGTATAGATTGGCTTTGTGTTACATGCACTGTACTAGGATGAGACTCAAATAAAATGTTTAAATTGAATTGAATTGAATTGTCAGTAATGGCTGCTGTTTGATCCTACACATTAGAACAACTAATTTGGTTGTATCATAGTTGTCTTGCCATCTGGTATTTGTTTGTTTAGGGTTTTAGGCCGTTTTGCAACTGTATTTCAGTTATATAACGACAGGCAGTTAATATAACCTAACCAGTGTTCCTAGATTCTGTATCGGAACAAATCTGTTCTCCACAAGTAACTGCAAACTGCCCCTCCATGAATCAGAGTTGGAGGACGAATGATGTCAGACACAATGTATTTTATTAAATCGTCACGGAGAACATACGCCCCGCCCGAGGATCGAACTCACGACTCCGCGATCCATAGATCTGCGCTCTCCCTGTTGGGCGCAATCTGGTATTACTGCGCTAAATTGTATTTTATGCATGTACCATGCCCTTATGGGCCCTGAATTTATCAATAAAACTTGAAACTTAAAGAGTGTCAGTAAATCAAATAGTAGTCGTGTAAACATATAGCTCTTAAACTGAAGCTACACCTCATTCTAAAAATAGAGGCAACAATGCGTTTATTTTTATTTCATAATGAAATCTGGTATCCCAGTGTAATTATTATAATTTAGTTTTGCATGGTTTGTTGAAACTTTGATCTGATCCGCCGATAATGAATACACAAAGTGGGGACTGTCAGTGCAGAATATTTTATTTTCTTGGTTTAAACATAGGCAATAATCAGTAAAATACACGAAATACTCCTTAAGTTCTATTTTTGAGAGTGGTTACATAGACAATTATTATTATTATTTAATATTATACCAGCTTTTCATGATAAACACGTTCAAAGGCACTTTACATGTAGCAAACGCAGCCACACAGGGCGCGAAATTCATCCTCTACTAGCACAGACACAGAGCGATCTGACCAGAGGGACAGAGTGAGATAAAGCCCCTAGAATAGATAGTGAAAAATCCTTTTTAGATACAGACTTGTCCGGCTAACTTAGTCTAGCTCTTTGCGAATAGACAGTCTGGTTCTTGAACGTGCCCGGTGTATAGCACCGATACACGCGAAGCCGTCTTTCCTGGGAAGAACCAGTACAGGCCTCTAAGTTTTAGGTGGGAGACACTCAAGAGCATCTCAGAAATTTCCAGTGTCTGGACCGGGATTCGAAACCCGGACCTGTGGATTGACAGTCAAGCGGGTTACCACTAGACCACCAGCCCACACAATAATCAAACAAGTACAAGAAATACTCCTTAAGTTACATTTCTGGATGTGGTAATACAGTAGCAGATAAGGAATCAAGATAAATCTTAATATTTCTTTTTTCAACATCATAGTAGCAACCATTTTCTGCAAGGTTAAGGGATTTTCCGGCATACTTCTTTGCCTTCCTAGTGTCAAGGTTTTCGTGTACACGTGCACGGCACAGGTAATATAACATTTTTCTTCTAGTTTCAGATGGCTTTCTCAAAGTTGACAAGATTGTCTTGCCCCTTTCAATGTTCACCGGCTTAATATTTTCAAAATAGCACACATTTAGGTCCCAGTCGATTCCAAGTAATGTATGCACCATTTCCAACATAGCAATTGTTCCGTAGATTTGTGAATCGTCTCCAAAGTAATCAAACATTTGAAATACTTCATCAAAATCAACTGTAGCATGTTCTATGTCATCTGAATGATGTCTTCTAAAGTAAAATACGTTGTTTTTATATTGTGCACACAACCGCAATACTACACTCACTAGACCTGGAAGACACGACTGACTTGCGTAGCGAGCCTTTTGTTCATGGCTGTCTGCAATTTTTATGTCGTCTTTTATTGACCATATCACTGTCATGTATGAATGGAATATTGTATCAAACAGTGTCCTATCGATGTTTTGTGGCACAGAATCCCGCATACGTTTCATTATTTCAAGTCTCTTGTCCATGCTGGAGAATTGCTGGGCTAGTAAAAAGTAAACCATTACTTCTTTATCCACCAAAAGTTGCAATCTCCCGGGATTTTCTACACACTGTTTAATTTTTTCATCCAAACAGCTTATAAAACTTTCCAACCGATATCGAGTACCATCTTGAAATGCATTGTTATCTGCACTACGCTTTAAATTTGCAAAATATTCATTTATTGCAATCGCGTGAGGAAGCTCCCGTTTAGGAGGCCAGTTTTGTGACACGCCGTTTCTTTCGGCGATAATAGCTTTTGATAAATCATGGTATCCAGCATCGTCTAAAACCCTGTTAAGATCATCAAAAGATACCAGAGGCAAGATTGTTATCATCAAAGAATAAAACTTGTTCTTTCCTTTTCTCACAGAATGTTCCTGTTTCGAATATTTTTGTAACAGTGACGTATACACATCTTTGTTTAAAAGTCCAAACCTATTCAAGCTTACTATTATATCCAAGAGATTTAGATCAGCATCTAACCGTTCAATTACTTTCAATATAGCTGTTAACTCATTCCAATTCATAAACATATCCGCAGTGTTTTCCACTTTGTTCCACTGTGTAATTTTTAGCTACTGGTTTACATATCAGCATGCGTATATAGATCAAGCTTGATATTGAATTGTTGGTTCTGTTTCTGCACTTGGTAAGACGTTATTAATAAATCCAAATCTTTTTAAACACTGTTTAAATAATCACATGTAACATGTCAATATTCAAATAATCAGACAACTTTGAAGAATAGTTCTATCATATGGCATGACTTGTTTACTAAATTTTACAGACAAATACGCTGTATGACTAAGTGCAATATGTTACCAGTATTGATCTTCTGTAATAGTTTGTATTTTACGCTGTCAATAATGGATCTGTGTTGTTCATAGGATTATTGCAGAACAAATAATCCGGTGTTGGGATGGCCACTTTTTTTTCTGGTAAAATATTTTGTATGAATATGCTCTTTAAATAAACATAAGATACTGTGGGAGTTAAATATAAAACGAAATTTAAAAACAAGGCATCAAATATTTATCTTGCACGAATTGTATCAGTTTTATGGTATATGTGACTAACCAAAGGTTGAGCAATACAAAATTATAATCATAAAACAACTCATGCGAACTATAATCGTAGCAAACTTTCTAACGATACTAAAAGTAATCTATGAAAACATTAGAAAAAAACTAGAAGAAGACCCTTTGGAAGTATATCGAACGCAACCACACAATGTGTAGCCTATTTACGAAAGGTAATGACATATGCAATACGCTGAATACTTAAATCTGCCTGAATACAGTATAAATAAAGCAGATTTACCTGTATACATGGACGTAAGACTATTAAGTGTAACGTTTAAGAAAAAAGATATTTAAAAAAAGAATGTTTAAACAATATTCAGTCCTATATCGCGAGGTGTTTTTGTCATTTTTTGTTATTGTTTTAACGCCATTCAAGAACGCACGATATGATTTTTTTCAGTATACGACAGCTCTGAGGGGTTTGCAAAAATATCTGTGTAAAAGATGAAAGCCGAAAACTATAGATTATGACAAAGAATGAATTAATCTTCCACTAAAGTACAATGAGATGGTTTTCGCTAAAATAATCAAGATTTAAAGAAAACTTCAGAACGTTGAATTCATTCATCTCTTTAAGGTTAAGACTATTCATACGTCTCTGTACTAACTATAAACAAGCTTAAAGATGTATTGCAATTAAAAGTCGAATAAGTATGATAGTATTTGCAGATTATTCTAAAAAAGTATTAAATAATGTCTCGATTTGTTATAAGGAATGAATTTTTAACCATTTTCGTATGCTAAGTTAACTTATATGCCTCAGAAGTTATTCATATTTTGTTAAGGCTGGCGTTTCAGTTTTACTGGTCAAGTTAATCTAGGTGAAAATATTTCAGTATAACGTACGTTTTCAAATCTTTGTATTATAAATTATATCCTGTATACATACAAATCACATACAAACAAATTTACAATAAAATCAGTGCATATATTCTTAGAATGCCTACATACTAATGCATTTCCTTCAGTCAAACATATAAAGATAGATTGTAATAAAACATGGTTCGTATCAAAGATGGAAATAAAAAGTTAGTTGAGAAAGGATGCAAATTTATCACGAGTGCGCGGCATGCTACCAGTTTACACCAGCATTCGCTCGTATGCAACGGTAAAGAATTGCTCCAAACATATCAAAAAATAACCAAAGATAACCAGAACAAATCATTAACCTTCGTTATATGCTTTTTTTGTACACTTCTAATAGACCTATAACTAAATGTTTAACTATGCGGCTTTGGACGCTTTTTGCGTCCCGCCGCAAAATATAATTTAAGAAGAAACAGAAAAAAAGAAACAAAATCGAGCAAAATGTACACTTTGAAATTGAGAGCAATATATTTCATTGATTATTATTTTCCTTTATAAAGAGAGGTTATCTATTTAATGATGCTATTCTAAAATGTAATGTCATCTCATAACAAGAAGTGTATCCATCTTCATGAATATATCATATTTCATTCGGAACTCGACAAAAACGACAAAGATTGTATTTACATAAATATCCTGTTGTAAAAGATTCATTTTTTATATTTTACTTCAGGCATCATTTTTGTAAAACGTTGCAATTTGTATTTCAAAACTTATCTATCAAGTATTTGGATTCTATTGGCTGATGTTCCCTATAGTAGGTATCAACTATTTTTAGAATAACCTTTATAATGGACAATAAGGAAACATAACATAAACAGTAAAATCATTTATATGTAGTAGTCTTTAAGTAAATACAAATAACAAAACAAAAACTTAAATAATTGAATTCTAAACAATGACTTTTCAAAACATATGATTTATTTGTTTATATGCCTATGTAAAAGCACAAAACATGCACACAATTTATAAAATGGCCACCCTGATTCTGCTCATTAGGGAAGTGCTAAATTGCGACACGCTAAATGTAAACCTGGCCGTGTCCAAAATTTTCGAATCTAAGTGTACCCTGCTACCTAACGCATTCTATGTAAAAATGGCGGCGTAAGAATCTAATGTTTTGAAAAGAGAAATTGAAAGAAGCGAAAAGGAGTAAATTTAGCGGGTTGTATTTAACGAACTGTAGTTTTCTTATATAAAAGTTAACACCCCCTTTTCTTTCTGTTTTTTTTTTTTTTTTTTTTTTTTTTTTTTTTTTTTTTTTTTTTTTTTTTTTTTGAAGTAGCGATATAGTTCTTTATGGGAATATAAGTCTCTGAAACTCTGATATGTTAGAAAATGTCGAAACCCCGTTTTAAGGTGAGAGAATTTTTGTATAAAATAAAGAACAGCCGGATTTAGAGGTGTTCAGCCTACATATTTGGCAGACTTGCACGATAACCCTGTTTTTAATAAGTATTTTTGAAGTTAAAGTTAAAATACCATCCCGGATATATTTGGAAAGTCCTCGTCGTGCACATTCTAGATATATATTTTATGATAAAATAAGATATTTCTTTCTTGTTTCAAAATTCCTTTAAAATGCTGAGAGTTTCCGAACACTTTCTGTATATTAACAAAAAACGTGCTAAGTTTTACGATAAGATAGAGACGTATCGGAATAGGAATATATGTATAATTATATAACAGAGTTTAGCATGATTTTTGGGTGCGTTCCGTCTGACAAATGTTCTTTTAAAAGTTTTTAAAGTTTTTCATGGCATTTTCCTTTGAAAATATTGAGATATGTTTTAAACTAGAATGTATCTGTAGGACACAGGGTGTGCCCCCCCCACTGGTACATTTGTCACAAATATGGGGAGATAATTCAAATGTTTGCAGTCTTAATGGGGTATGGCCTCAAAGTAAGTATGAAAAGGATTGATTATTCTATACCATATACTTTTTGAGCTATGAGCATCACAAACCAAAAATCCACTATTTTGGCTATTTCAAGGGCCATAACTCTGTAATAAACACTAAGATTCTCAAGAAGAATGCCAAGTGTGCAAGGTCACATTATGATAAAGACTCAAGGAAGGTTTCATGAGTTTACATTAAATACTTTTTGAGCGAGGCATATAATTAGGTCAAAATGTGAATTGTTTTACTATTTCAAGGGCCATAACTTTAAAAATAGGAAGCGGACACAGGTGAAAAACAGAAGGTGCACAAGTTCATATCATGATAAAGACTCATGCAAGGTTTCATCAATTTATATCAAATACTTTTTGAGCTAGGCATCTCACAAGGTGAAAATGTGCATTTTTGACTATTTCAGGGGCCATAACTCCAGAAATAGGGGGCAGACCCAGATGAAAATAGGAGGTACGCAAGTTCATATCACGATTAAGACTCACTCAAGGTTTCATGAATCTATATCAAACACTTTTTGAGCTAGGCTTGTCACAAGGTGAAAATGTGCATTTTTGACTATTTCAGGGGCCATAACTCTAAAAATAGGGGGCAGAGCCAGACGAAAAATAGAAGGTGCGCAAGTTCATATCATGATAAAGACTCATGCAAGGGTTGATCAATTTAAATAAAGTACGTTTTGAGCTAGGCGTGTCACAAGGTGAAAATGTGCATTTTTGACTATTTCAGGGGCCATAACTCTAGAAATTGGGAGCAGACACAGATTAAAAATAGAAGGTGCGCAAGTTCATATCATGATAAAGACTCATGCAAGGTTTCATCAATTTATGTCAAATACTTTTTGAGCTAGGCGTGTCACAAGGTGAAAATGTGCATTTTTGACTATTTCAGGGGCCATAACTCTAAAAATAGGGGGCAGAGCCAGACGAAAAATAGAAGGTGCGCAAGTTCATATCATGATAAAAATACTTTTTGAGCTAGGCGCGTCACGAACTTCTGACGGACGGACGGACGAACGGATGCACGGACAAGAGCAAATCTATATGCCCCCACCACTCATGGGGGGGGGGGGGGGCACAAAAATACGAAGATAAACGTGTAAGCAGTTCCGTTGTTGCATTATAGTATAAATAGAAAACGATAACGAAAGTCGATTATGTCTTTATTGGTTGTCCGTAAGTATTCACCTGGCACTCATTAATCTTCGCCAATATGTTCGGGCGTTTTCGTTATATTACGCAATATTAGTATCCTGAAAGTATCCATATTACTAAAGTAACATGAAATGCTAATCGATGACACGCTGGCGTAGAGGTAAGGTGTCTGACTTCCATGCACGTTACCACGGGTTCGAAATCACTTACTGAATAGAGATCTTTTTTTCAATTATTGTACTGTAATGTTATCGTTTACATTATTTTATGTATCATATTTTATGAATTTTAGTTATTTTCTCTTGTTGTACTTTTTTCTTTTGGAACGCTGGCGACAGGTAATTTGTCTTTTTTTTATCTAAGATACTTTTAAAACAATTTTATTCTACTTTTTTACAACGGGAAAATATGATTACTCTTAATAAATGAACCATAAACATCAAGATACGTTTGATCCAATGGGTAGGATCCAGAGATTCGAACACAAGCCTATAGACTAAGAAACGCTACCATGGACAGATTTTCTCCAGTAAATAGTGAAGGAGTGGTATACTTCAACAGAGGTCCCGGTTCAGAATCCCAAGGCAATCATCTCAACGATAGATGTGAAGATCCAAGCCAAGACTACCAAGCAGACCTACAGGATGTAGATCATCTTTCAGTGCATTTCGAGCCAGTTTACAGACCATTTTCATTAAGAGATGCTGAAGTAAATAACTTTTAACAGTAAAATAAGATTACTTTTAAGATTTAATACTGAGGTTTATAGGCAAGCATTTGTTTCATTTAAAGATTCTAAATATTTAACATTGTTTGTTGTTAACTAAGATGTTTTGCTGATACATTATTAGTATTTATTTAGAGTCAGTATTTTATATGCATTGTCTTAATTTTTGTTAGGGATAAAATAGATAAATTTGCAATTTAGATTTATTTGATCTTAGTAATTTCTTATTAGTGTTAAGTAGAACTTAAGTAAATCTTGGTAAAATAAGTAGTCTAACTGGAGTAAAATAGCCTTAGTGAATCGGCCACAAAGTAGAATTGCATTCGAACCCAATCTGTTCTTAACCACGAAACCGGAAGTCGCAAGCCTGCATGATAGTCCAGTGTTACGTAACCACATAGCCAGAGTTCGAGATCCCAGCCCGGTAAATCCTACTCAACTTCTCTTGCCGAACCACAACCAGTCCCGAAACCATCCGAGCTAGCCAGAGCGCAACAATATTGTATATAATGTACCTGATTTAATATTATCAAGTTTCATAAGAACTCTATGTTTTATCATAGCTGCATACACGTACAACAGAGTATGGCCATTCATGCATACATCATAGAATTGTTTGAATAGCAATAATACTTGATATTATTAAAAGATGTGCAATGAAATTATTGAATAAAGTTCGTAAACTTGATAGATCTATCCTTATTATTCAGTCTGAAGAATACATCAATTATTCAAGTTAGTAAGATCTGTAAAAAGATCCTTTGGAAGCAAAGAATGCAACCAAGAAGAATAATAGCAGACTCTGATAATAATCTGATTTCTGATCTGATAATAAATATAATATCACAAAACAAAAAATATAACATTTTGATATTCATTTGATAACTAAATTGTGACCTTAGGAATACAGATGTGTCCAAATGAATGGATGGAAAATATTTTCGGATGGACATACATAATTAACAACGGTTTGATGTGTGTCGATATCTGTACAATAACATATATATACAGTCTAAAGCTGATATTTCTAAGAGATATCAAAGCGCTATCGCTTTTGCTCACAAGGGGAGAAAACGTTAACAGGGAAATTGACTTAATCGTAGTATTTGCACCCTTCCCCTGATAAGTGAGGAAAATTTCTCAGTATGAATGCGTGATACTTGTGCATGAAACAAGCATTTGGTTTTAACATTCTAGTATTCGACAATGAAATACTTATTTCTCAAACTGTTAATGCACACAAAAAACACTTGAATTAATTTGCATAATGGTAGGACACATCTTTATTCATAATTACTAAAAATTGTACTTTATACCACGTCTTATATATTTAAAGAAAACAAACTTAGAGACTGAGCATAACTGAAAGTGCCTGATTTGAGAGAATTTATGCCGCTTTAGACATACTGACATTTGAAAAAGAAGCAGTCCCTAAAGAAACTATAAGATATAATTAACATAATGTGACACTCGAATTCCAGTGAATGCCATTTGATCACGACATACGTTTTGGATACCTTTTTAATGAACAGAACGGAACAGATACTTCGTTAAGACGCATGTATAATACATATTCTTTACATAATTATATAATATCAACGTGACAATAAACATGACATAAGGAATCTTGTATATTTGGTATTTTATATTTGAATATAATTACATATACAGTAGAAAATATGTGGAGAATGAACATAAGATATCAACGTTCGATAATTAGAATTGCATTTCTGATGGTTAGAGCTTCTTTTACATATATATAGATAATAAAATAAATCCGGTTTTGTTAATTGAATTTAGGAGCTATATGAACTTATACACAGACGGACGTCTAAAATAGTCTACTTTTAAGTATTTCTTTCTAATAGCAGCGTAACATCTACATATACAAACAAAATGGTATTGGTCTTCAATGACTTAATTTTTGCAACATAAATCTTTCCTTCCGAGGGATTCGATTTCTACTATATCTGTCAGACTGTATTCTGAGTGTAAGACCACGCATCCTTAGTCTACAAAAGTAAAATCTAAAACATCTTGGCAGTATATCAAAATAACTCTCGTATTCGAAAAGACATTTAACGTTTTCTATGTCGAAACATCTTGACACGACATACGATTGTTGAATTGTGCATTTTTTGAATGGCAAGCATGCTAGACAAACTGTAGTCGACATACGATTCTTCCATTTTTTAAAAGTCGAGTCAGCCTAACATTTGACATTGAAATTCGTGTCGAAACAGGCTGACATACAACATATAATAAAAATTGTGTACTTTTTGCATGTCGAGACAGTTCGACGGTGTTTTCTACACCAATTTTACTGAATGTAGGTTATATTTGTTAGCACTCCCTTAAAAATTCAATTCAGCTCATGACTTGCATCAAAGAAGCTCTTTGCTTTCATATAGTTTGATGTTTTTTACGACGACGATTTTTTTAATCCATCTATGGAACATTTTTAAAATTCCGTGCCAGTTCGACATACGGTAGACAACATTCATAGTGTTTATATCTTCTCACATTCTGCATGCCAGGTATTTGCTCTAAATTATGCTGCACCAGAGTCTAGATTATTCATGCACAGATTTTCTGCATAAACACTGTTAAGCATGCGTTCTGGTTGCCCCTGGACGAGATGATTGGTATCAGTGTAGTGCTTGGAATGTCTACCAGATGGTAGACAATTCTGTACATCATGACAGCTTTGGCATTGGCTCGTCGCTCTTGGAGTGATGGCCAGTTGAGTTGCTGTAACATATCTGATACACTGCTGGTAGTTCTATAGTCCGAGAACACCATGCGTGCAGCTCTTCGCTGCACCATCTCTATTTTGGAAATATTGTCCGCTGTATGTGGATCCCAGATGACACTCCCATATTCTGTGAGTGGTCTAATGAGAGTCTTGTAGCATAAGGCCTTTGTTTCTTTAGGGCACTGCTGGATGTTACGTCGCAGGAAGGCTGATGTTGAGTTTGCCTTCTTGGTGATCTGGTCGATGTGGTGGTTCCACTTTAGACTTTTGTGGATATTCATACCCAGGTACTTTGCCGAGTCAACAACGTCAAGTATGTGTCCATGAATGTTATATGGATATTTAATCAAATTCCTCTTGTTGGTGACGTTTAGGACTTGACATTTCTTTGGATGAAACTCCATCAACCAGTCATTCTCCCATTGCTGTAGACTCTGTAGATCTTTTTGCAGTTGTATGGCATCTGCTTCAGATCTGATGTTCCTGTATAGAGCACAGTCATCTGCAAACAGGCGAGTTGTTGATCCTTCAGAGACGCAGTCTGGTAGGTCATTAATATACAGAAGGAACAACAAAGTTATTTTGTTAGTCTTTTTAATTTTATTCTGACCTATGTATTACGTACGTTCGATATCAATATATAAATAACAAAATAAATGTATTTACTATCGTTCTCGTTTCAGTTCATTAATTTTCCTTATAAGGAAAGTAGGATAAATTTACGTACTTGACCTGTGCTTATATAAGGCACAGAATAGGCGGGAATAGGTTATTCGAGGTTCAACGGGCAAACGGTTTTGTTCTATTGATTTCCCTTCCGCCCACCCATACGTTTATTTATTTATCCTTATTGTTTTTATCTCGCATCTGTTTAAAGAGACTGGGTTTTCATAATACCAATGCATTGATAATAACATGAACTTGGTAAATATATCTTTACTCTTCATATTATTTGATAAGTTCACGGGCTATTTTTATTTTCTCTCACATACGGATTATCTGACAGTATTAATCCACTGTTTGTTTCATACTTTCCCTAAAATGAGAATTCAGAATTTGTTGAGTAAAAATAATGATAATTTTTACTAATTTATGGTTTAATAGATTCGATGTATACATATACTGTATTTTGCTTTCTCTTTTGTAGATAAACGAATTTTTGTCGTTTACAAGTTGTGAGAGGATTTACGTTTCTATTGGATAAGAGAGGATGGCTTCTGAGACATTTCACTTATTTTATTCTATTTCTCGACTTATGTTAAGTGCATGGACACAACCACACAGTCAGTGTTTTCCTGGATACAGAAGCCATCGATTTGAATGTGTTTAGTGAGTTAGGGTGGTATACTGGGACAGAATTTTGATACATTTTGTATCATGTTTATTTTTTCGGTATAATTTATCTGAAAAAGTGCATGGACACACATACCACATTCTGTGGATATTTTTTTTTCACCAAATACCATCGTGTATGAGTGAATAATATGTTTAATAATTGAAATAAATTAGTTTGCCTGTTGACCACTCCTATCTTTTGTTTGTTGTTTATTATACAAAGGTTACTTGAGTTAGATGGTAAATTATTTATGTTTGTCTGAATGGAATGAAAAAAAAACATAATTCCATATTATACTGCATACGATATTAAATGTTAAAACAACATTTTTATGACATGCGGAAAACATTACAGCAGACGATCTCGATGTCCTAAGCATCCACACAGAGGTCAATATAAATTATCTACTTTAAATGATTTAAAAAACCGCTGATAGTCGGACAGACACGCCTAGAGACAAAAGTGCTTGTTATCCCATTAATAATAGCAAATTTTCTCAGAAATAGAAGGTCTTCTCCTAGTTATTGCTGCGTTATTTACTGAAAACAATCATGCAACGTATCTTGACATTACCTTTGTCAATGTTGTTGTTGATAATGTTGAAGATGAAAAAGCTGATGATAATGTAGATGTCACTTATGATTATGACGTAGTTGTGTTGCTGAATTCAGAAAGGTAGGGACATTTGATAGACTATTATATGTCTTTGAAAGAAAATTAGAAGATTGTATGTCTTCGCAGCAATTCAGAATAAGACTGAATAAGGCTTAGACTGTCTATTTTACGCACATGGGAGCGTTTATATGTTAAGATAAAGCGTCTGAAATTTAAAATTTGAACAGACTAGGTCTACATTAAAAAAACAACTAAAACACTTGATTTATTCACAATGATGATTATAATCTCAGTATGATTTTATAATCTCAGACATTATAATATATCTTTAACACTCAGAATAGCTAGTAAATCGCAAAAACTTCTTTGAATTCTTTCAACACGAATAAACGGGCGTGTCTTCCCTTTCAATCCTTACTTTTATACAAACCGTGAGGTAGAAAGCGATAGTCAAAATTTATCTAATGGTTTTTGTATATTATTTTCAAGACATTTTGAGCGATCAACATCTTATCTCGGGCGATCGACACCTTATCTCGAGCGATCAACATCTTATCTCGTGCGCACGACATATAATCTTGAGCGATCAACATCTTATCTAGTGCGCACGACATCCTTGTGATGTGACTTTAGAACATTTATCAAACAAATGATTTATTAGGAGACTCTATTCAAATATTCTTATTCAATAAAAACACATAATCATGATAAAGATTGTAAAAAAAAAATATTAAATAAATGAAACCTGTTGTATAAATTAACCTGTCATGAGATTTCTCCTTTTTCAAAACATGTTTGTCCATGTTGTCCGTGGTCTAAATCAGATAGATCAACTCGATGGTTCGTTTATTAATAAACAAGCATCTCCTTTGAAATTCACTCTATGTCGTCTATTTCACTGAAACCAACCAACTCGTGATCTGTTCTTTACTAATAATAAGTAAATAAAACACTAACCACTTTAAACAGAAGGGGCATTTTCCTAATTCCAGGTTATATATCCAGCAAAATATACTTCCTGACACAGTGAATAGTTAGTTAAAACTGTTGCTTTGGTAAACCTTTATATATCTGCGCCTTGTATTGATATTTGTGATATATTTGCTTTTGAAATGCATTTAAAACACCAAAGAGATGTTTTGTTTCGCAACTGTATTCAGACAATGAACAAATAAGAAATAATGGATAGTTGGACCGTTAATTGGTATGTTGTTCTTCTTTGACTTGTTAGAAAGTCAATATTATGCACGTTTGTAATATACAGGAGCTCTCTATTTGAAAATAAAAGAGATCTGCTTGAAATTGACATTTTCCGAAGGAACGCAGTGGTCTAGTGATAAGACGCCCTACTACGAAACCAAACATCGTGACAACCCTCCAACTGAATTCATTAACATTTGGACAAGAGTTCCATGTGTGGACGTTTTATACCTGGAATGCTAAAGAAATACTAAGAATTGAAGCGTCCTTGCACTATCCTTCGATTAAAATAACTAACATAACCTATACGAGTCGCCGCGCACAAAATACAATATATAATAAAATATATAGTGCGTGAGTGTGTGCGTGCGTGTGTGTTACTTTTTGTTTAAATACTTTCAGGTTAAAGCCACTACTCCACTCCCACTGGTAAAATAACAGCACTCTGATTTTCTATTAGAACTACCACGATAGGCGTTCCATTCTAGTTGAATTAGACGCTGTTTATCCGAATTCCGTTGGACTGGTTTCCGTTTATTTTGATTATGATATTTAGGGCATTGTTGGACATCACTTAGACGATTTTTTTCAGTAGTGGCATCACGTTCTATCACGGACAATGATTTTGTAAAAGCTATATAAACGTGACAATTACCCGTACTGTTGTCCGTAAGTATTGACCTGGCACTCATTAATCTTCGTCGATATTTTCGGGCGTTTTCGTTATTTTACGCGTTATTTATATAACGAAGAAATCTATATTTAGCTATTTCGTGCTCAATGTGAGTATGTGACCTGTCATTGTCCAAGGCCACAGTTGTAACCCAATCTTTATGAAGCTTGGTCAGAATGTTTCTCTTGATGATCTCTATGTCAAGTATGAAACTGGGTCATGTGGTGTCAAAAACTAGGCCAGTAGTCCAGATCATAGGAAAAGCTTGTGAACACTCTAAAGGCCACAGTTGTGACCCAGTCTTTCTGAATCTTGGTCAGAATGTTTTTCTTGATGATTTCTAGGTCAAGTTTGAATCTGGGTCATGAGGGTCAAAAGCTAAGTCACCCGGTCAAATTAAAGGAAAAGCTTGTGAACACTCTAGAGGCCACAGTTTTGACTCAATCTTTATGAAACTTGGATAGAATGTTTATCTTGATGATTTCTATGTCAAGTTTGAAACTGGATTATGTGGAATTAAAAACTAGGTAAGTAGGCCAGATCATAGGAAAAGCTTGTGAACTCTCTAGAGGCTACAGTTGTGATCCAATCTTTATCAAACTTAATCAGAATGTTTGTATTGATGACCTCTATGCCACTTTCGAATCTAGGTCATATGGGGTCAAAAACTAGGTCCCCCAGTCAAATAAAATGAAAAGCTTGTGGACACTCTAGAGGCCACAATTGTGACCCAATCTTTATGAAACTTGATCAGAATGTTTGTCTTGATGATCTCTAGATCAAGTTAGAAACTGGATCATGTGGGGTCAAAACTAGGTCCTCATGTCAAATCAAAGGAAAAGCTTGTGAACACTCTAGAGGCCACAGTTGTGACCCAATCTTTAAGAAACTTGGTCAGAATGTTTGTCTTGACGACCTCTACGTTTTCGAATCTAGGTCATGTGGGGTCAAAAACTAGGTCACCCAGTCAAATCAAAGGAAAAGCTTGTGAACACTTTAGAGGCCATAGTTGTGACCCAATCTTTAAGAAACTTGATTGGAATGTTTGTCTTGATGATCTCTATGTCAAGTTTGAAACTGGATTATGTGGAATTAAAAACTAGGTCAGTAGGCCAGATCATAGGAAAAGCTTGTGAACACCCTAGAGGCTACAGTTGTGATCCAATCTTTATCAAACTTAATCAGAATGTTTGTATTGATGACCTCTATACCAATTTCGAATCTAGGTCATATGGGGTCAAAAACTAGGTCCCCCAGTCAAATAAAATGAAAAGAATGTGAACACTATAGAGGTCACAGTTGTGACCCAATCTTTATGAAACTTGATCAGAATGTTTGTCTTGATGATCTCTAGATCAAGCTAGAAACTGGATCATGTGGGGTCAAAACTAGGTCCTCATGTCAAATCAAAGGAAAAGCTTGTGAACACTCTAGAGGCCACAGTTGTGACCCAATCTTTAAGAAACTTGGTCAGAATGTTTGTCTTGACGACCTCTCCGTTTTATAATCTGTCATGTGGGGTCAAAAACTAGGTCCCCCAGTCAAATCAAAGGAAAAGCTTGTGAACACTTTAGAGGCCATAGTTGTGACCCAGTCTTTATGAAACTTGATTGGAATGTTTGTATTGATGATCTCTAGATCAAGTTAGAAACTGGATCATGTGGGGTCAAATCTAGGTCCTCATGTCAAATCAAAGGAAAAGCTTGTGAACACTCTAGAGGCCACAGTTGTGACCCAATCTTTAAGAAACTTGGTCAGAATGTTTGTCTTAACGACCTCTACGTTTTCGAATCTAGGTCATGTGGGGTCAAAAACTAGGTCACCCAGTCAAATCAAAGGGAAAGCTTGTGAACACTTTAGAGGCCATAGTTGTGACCCAGTCTTTAAGAAACTTGGTCAGAATGTTTGTCTTGATGATCTCTAGATCAAGTTTGAAAATGGGTTAAATGGGGTCAAAAACTAGGTCACCATGTCAAATCAAAGGAAAAGCTTGTGAACACTCTAGAGGCCATAGTTGTGATCCAATCTTTATGAAACTTGGTAAAAATCTTTGTCTTCGTGATGTCTAGGTCAGGTTTGAACCTGGGTTATGTGAGGTCAAAACTAGGTCACCCAGTCAAATCAAAGGAAAAGTTTGTGAACACTCTAGAGACCACAGTTGTAACTCAGTCTTTATAAAACTTGATCAGAATGTTTGTCTTGATGATCTCTAGTTCAAATTTAATCTGGGTCATGTGGGGTCAAAAACTAGGTCATCCAGTGAAATCAAAGGAAAAGCTTCTGAACACTCTAGAGGCCACAGTTGTGACTCAATCTTTATGAAACTTGATCCGAATGTTTGCCTTGATGACCTCTAGGGCAAGTTTGAAACTGGGTCATGTTGGGTTACAATCTAGGTCAGTAGGCTAGATCAAACGAAAATCTTGTTAACAGTCTAGAGACCACAATTCAAGTTTCAAACTCATGCGAATTGATCAGAATATATGTGTCTTGATGACCTCTAGGTAAAGTTCAAATCTGGGTTATGTAGGGTCAAAAACTAGGTCACCCTGTCAAATCAAAGGAAAAGCTTGTGAACATTCTAGAGACCACACTTGCGACTCAATCTTTACGAAACTTAGTAAAAATGTTTTTCTTCATGATCTCTAGGCCAGAGTGGAAATAAGGTCATGCTGGGTTAAAAACTAGGTCATTAGCTCAGATCAAAAGGAAGTCTTGTTAACACTTTAGAGTCCACAGTTTAAGTCTGAAACTCATGAGAATTAGTCAAATTGTTTGTCTTGATGACCTCTAGGTCAAATTCAAATCTGGATCATTTAGGGTCAAAAACTAGGCCACCCGGTTAAATCAAAGGAAAAGCTTGTGAACATTCTAGAGACCATGTTTGTGATCAATCTTTTTGAAACTTGGTCAGAATGTTTGTTTTCATAATCTCTAGGCCAGAGTGGAAATAGGGTCATGTTGGATTAAAAACTAGGTCATTAGGTCAGATCAAAAGAAAATCTTGTTTACACTCTAGAGTCCACAGTGTTAGTTTGAAACTCATGAGAATTGGTCAAATTGTTTGTCTTGATGACCTCTAGGTCAAATTTGAATCTTGGTCATGTGGGTTCAAAAACTAGGTCATCTGGTCAAGTCAAAAGAATAAGCTTGTTTATACCCCACGGGGCACTTTTTTTTATTCTTTCTTCGTAAAACGTGGTGAGAGTATTTGTTATCATGAAGTCTTGGATGATTTTAAATCTGGATCACTTGGGATAAAAAACTAGGTCACTAAGTCAAATCAAAGGAAAAGCTTGTATACACTCTAGAGGCTACTTTTTTGTCCAATCGTAATGAAAATTTGTTAGAATATTTCTCCATGAAATCACTAGTAAAACATGTTTACACTGTTATGGTGTGTTACTCAGGTGAGCGACCTAGGGCCATCTTGACGCTCTTGTTGTTTTTTTTTCTTCACTGAAATTTTATCTTTATTGCTTTTATTCTTACATTAATTAAAATACCATATTTAACGTTTTCTTGTGTGTGTTTTTATTTTTGTTGCTGTTGTTTTTTATTATTATCTTTCATCACAGTATAATATTAATGTACATAAACAATACAAAACAACACTTCCACTTTGCTAGAGGTATCAGTAGTGCTACCCATACGGGCTGTGTCAGTGCTACTTCAGTCACGGAATCAGTTGTGTCATCTGCCAGGATAATGATGTTCACCCGTGTAATGATCGCCTGCCTTCATCTTTTCTATCGCCATCTCGAAGTGATCACAAGCATTTCTCCATCTGTCCTCCCCAATTTCCGCAAAGGCAGCATTTGTAAGATTCAGCGTGTCATCAAGTCTTAAATGATGGAACGGCACATGTGTACAAAAAACAATGAAAGTGTAAAATGAAAGAATTATAATTTTCTTTTAAGGTCAACAGTAGGAATTTATTATTGTAGTAAAATTCCGATGGCGGACAAGGGACTTTAACTGGTTCCAAATTAACTCTATGGCATTGAACTCAGGATAGTGAGACGGAAGGCGCAGGACTTCACGACCATGGCGTCTTATACTCTGGTCTACGGAATATGATGGTGCTGGTTTATGCAGTCAGAACAGATCAACAAACCGTCGTCAAAGGCAATGTTATGTTTTTGAAGCCATTCCTGAAAAATGACAAAAAGCCAAAGTAATGCAAAATACAATTGGAAAAAATTTAACGATTATTTTTATTACATAGATTTATTTCAAGTTTAATCAATTACCTTAATTTCCTCCTTCCTAGAACTAGAAGTCGGGAACTTCTCTGCTTGCATCGAGTGGTAACTTGCGTTGTCCATCACGATCGCACTGGGGCTATGTAGATTGGGAAGTAGCTTTTCTTCTAACCACTTCATGAAGTTTTGCCCGTTCATTTCATGGTGATAGTCTCCAGCTGATGATGATGCTTTGTACACCAGTTGGGCGCCCTTGATAAAGCCGTTGCGGCTTCCGGCATGAACAACAATCAACCTGTTGTCCTCCGTTACAAGGGGGTATACCACTCGGTAGATAATCCCGTTGCCAACATCTCTTGGCGGTAAAAGCTGTGTCAATCTAGGTTTCGTCTATGTAAACAAGACAATATCCCTTGTCTTCAAGCATAAAATTCCAGTCGCTGTTTGACAATTGAGGGCTTCTCTATGAGAACCTTTCTGTTATCGGTTGTTTTCTTCCAAGTGAAACCCATCTTCCGCAGCGTTTTACGTAACAACCATCCACTGCCTGAGTAACTAATTTCTGTTTTTAGGACAGTCAAAAGATTCCTCAATGTCGGCAGCTGACGGCGACGAGTGTAAAATTCCTGAATCTTGTTCTTTATCGTCAAATCCATCTACGGGTGTGTAAGGTACTCGTTTCGAGCGTTGCGGCAACCTAAGTTATCCTGTTTCAGTTCTTTCCACAATCTAAAAACTGTTCGTCTGCTGACGCCAGTTGCTTGAATTGTCCGTTGGACAAACGAATGCTTGTCCAGTCCTGGATTTTTCTTAAAGTACTCGGACACGTTAGTGACAAATAACAAAAGTCTGTCTTTAGATCTAAACTGTTTTAAAGATTTTTTATTCGACATTTTCAAAACGGCGCAGTGTCATGTATGAACCAAAAATTCATGATACGTGTGGTAATTTTCCCGCCTAATAAATTTAGAGATAGATAAAAAATAACATGGCCAGACATAGGTCTCGAACACGCAACCCCGCGGTTGGTATCTGAACGTTTTGTCCTCCCAGCTATTTTTCCATCTGACATACTGTCCATTAAGATGTATATAAAAGTGTCAGTTTTAGTTGTTTGATCCAGATAGCACACTGTAGCATTATTACAGTAACTATGATGCGAAACAGAAATTCTAAGATATATAAACAGTCGGAATTTTTTTAATTTCATTTCAAGAATAAATACCTGCAGCAATTATAAACATATGACTTTTCGTGACAAAAACAATAATAAAGAAAACCACCAGGCAGATAGTAAAGCATAAAGTAATAAAACATGTGACGATTATTTGAACGACGAATTTCGAAAGTTAATTCCAAATGCCTCACATGAAACCCTGCAGCTTTTAATCTGTCAGTCTATAAATGATGCAAGAGATCCAAGAGGTCGACGATAGAGTAGAAAAATCATAAGCTCATGTCTGCAACATTATACAAGAAGCCCATCAGTTTACAGACATCTAAGAGCCAGTAAGCTCCTGGTTCTTCCGTCTCCTGAGATTCTCATCATGTACAAGAGCACGATAAAATATAAAGCTGGGTTCCAGGATGAGGATTCGAGGTAATTAAATTTTCCTTTATATCTTGATACTATTGAAAACTTAAGTTAAAGTAATTGTCTGCCTAAATGTGCTTAAATATTCATGTATTTATAAACAACTGTTTGATCCACCTTAACTGTAACATGGTTTGTCCTTGTTTTCCCTTTAGATATGAACAACATATTTTTGGTATTATACAAGACAGAGGGCGGTAATACGAAAATAGAGATTTTCACAACATTTCTTTATTAGTCTTTGAATTATCATCGTACCAATGGGGATATTTTCAATTATAAGAAAAACATTATTTTGTTGTGAACGAATTGTTATGAAAAAATCTTTTAGGATGTCTTGGTTAGAAACAAAACATCATCTCTATGAAAAATCTGAGTAAACGTTTTCACAATATTGACATTTATCAAAAATGTTTTAAAAAACTGAAAAAGGTCCAACTACCACTCCCAATGACCTCATGCAAAATAAAGCTGCAATTTATGAAAGCCTTTGTTAAGGATTATGTGGACCAAACATTAGAATGTTTATGACAGAAAGAAAACAATATCAATCCCCGCTAGTATTTTTTGTCACATCGCCTTACTGACAAACATTTGTTAATAAGAGAACATTACATGTCAAAGTCACAGTCCAGACATGAAGGGGTATAACATAAAACATAATATTTGTCATCGATTTCATTGTTAACATGATTGTTTTATTCTGGAAATCAGGTGGATGTTCCACGAGGCAAGACGACCAGATGGGTGGACTGTCTGGTTGATTTTGGATTAGATATCTATCCAGCAAAACATAAGGAAACAAAATGTGGAGACGATATAGAACTGTTTGGCTATGAAGACGTTGGAAATGAGGACAATATATATTTTAAGAAGAGGGAAAACAGACAAAGAGCTTGGCATACATGCTTTACAATTTATGTTTGTTGGATTGATAAGTTTTCGTTTCCCTATTGCACATTTCATTACAACAAATGTGTAATAATGATCTACACAATCTTTAGGAGAGTTGTTAACAAATTACTGCTGTATGGGTTTACAGTAGCATTCAGATTGGTTCAAAGCAACAGGAGCTTCTTACATCTTAATTTGGGGAAAATATATCATCCTTTCTTGTCAAAAATCCATCTAATCCAGTTATTTTCATAATGGATATACATTTTTATTTCATTTTTTAAAGAAAATAAGAAACAATTTGAAAAAAAAGTGGCACAAGCGCTCCTTTCACTAGAAATACAATTCTACCTCGCAATAAAATAGTTCAATTGCAGATTTGGATAGATGCCTTCGAGTGGAACCAGAAAATGTTTTGCAGATACATAGAAAATCTAAATAATGATCATCTGCATCCTGATAAGCAACCACTTGGCTGAGGAAGTCTTAGATGCTGACATGTTAGATCTCATGTCACAGTAGCAGGCATCATTCACAAGCAAAACTGTATTGACAGGACTAATAGAGTTACTGCTGAAAACTGCAAGAATGATAATAATTTTTACAGACATGCATGCAATCAAAAATGTAAATGATGAAAGAAATTCTGAATTGATTGAAATAAATGAATAGTTTAATTAGTGGTTGAATAGAAAATATTGCAAGTAAAGTGAAATCTAAAAAGGTTTTGTCATATCAATGTCACGAGAATGTTCAAGCATGTTTGCTAGGCTTTTGTGAATTATGTAAGCTTGTGTCTTATGACACCGTATTAAGAAAAGTATATGTCAACACTACATCTACGTTCAAATGTATAAATAAATCTCCGGAATACCTTCAATCTCTTGTGAAGGTTAAAAAATTTAATCATGATTTCGTATACACAAACATACTGGAATTACAGCATGTAAGGACAACTAGGTATGGCATAAATTCTTTCCGCTTTGAGGCCGTCAGGGTGACATGCGTACTGTGGATAAGTATACAGACTTTGTCAGGCTTGGTCGCACCTGGACAGGCCCCAGGTGTATGTGTGCTATGTGTAGCTAGTCAGTTTGCTTGGCTCTTGTTGTCCTGCTTGTGCTTTCACATCTCTCGTTTCCCCTTAGTTAAATTTGTGTTTTTTTTTTGTGTTCAGTTTTGGTTTGTCAGTTCTTCTTTATATTATATTACTGTTATGTTTTTTTGCTTTAAATGTTTTTTTTTTCTCTCTAAGCTGTCTTGCATGAGTGTTGTATTTGTGTCTATATGCTTAAAGGTGGTTAATCAGATTTTGGTCAACTAATGGATTTGTTCGAATCTTTACCAACTGATCATTTACACTTATTTGTGTTCATCGAGTTCTTAATACACGTAAGATTTTCACTGGGAGTATTTTTAAACTTTGATTTTCCTATCCTGGTTGCCCAACCAAGATGACGTTATTTTAGCATATGTATAAATTCAATAAAAAAAACATTTGGTAAAGAATAATATGAATTTAAGCACTATTCTATGAAAGTTGTCAAAGATTTGCATTGACAAGTACATATTTCATATTTTCCCAGAACTCATTAGAAATGCAAGTTTATTAAAATATTATTACCTCCCTTTGTCAATCTTGGTTGAGCAACCAAGATAGATTGAAAATAAATTAATTCAGAAGCTACACGTTGTTTCAGGTAGTTGAGATATTCCAATATACATATAATGCAAAAGTAAAACTAGAAGTTATATTGAAATTAAAAGAAATAATCTATTTTTGAAACAACTTTGTATTGATGGGAGATAATTACAAAAATTAATAAAAAGTAATAAATTACACATTTCCAATAGGAATCTAACACTATGAAACGGGTCTTTTGTTCCTTAAAAACTCTCTGACAAAATATATGAAAACTGAAAAATGTCAGAAAATGTTGCTCGCCTTGAAATAGTTTGTGCATACGTAAATTGTCTATCTGCATGTTAAGATAGAAACATTACTGTTTTAAATTAACCGATTGCTCTTAATTTTGTGATAATATGGTATACGAAGATGCGGGTGCTGTACTGTGTATAACCCTTTCCCCCTTTCTACGCCTTTCTTTCGGTAGTTTGGGATACAGGGGACTAGGTTTGACATACACTTGTCACAATACCCAACTGTTTTACTCCCATCTTTTTATGCATGTATCATATGTACAGTATGTTCATTCCTTTCTTATTTTTAAGTGCGGGAGTAACCATGTTAGTAATATATATTTACTGTAATAAGGGTTACTTCCCTTACCTAACCTTTCATGCTTGCATTATCTGTGTGTTTTTCCCAGTTTGATATTACTTTACCACTGTTTGTTGGGTAATAGCTTTAAGCTAAGGTTATTTGCTATATGTAATATTCGACGTACCAAGCTGTAAAAGTGCATTTATAACGCTGGTGCTTATCAATTCTGACGTAGTTTAAAATCATTTTTGCCAACACCGATCGAACCACTTATAGAGGTGCAAAAGCCAACCCGACTGCATTACAATATTGCAATAATATACGCTATCATTTTAGGCCAGGATATTATTTCTAATAAACCCAATGCTGGTAAATCATCAAAGAATAGACCAGCTCATTCTTATAAATTATATCAGGAGAGTGCTGGTAAAAAGGGAACTACATCTGATGACATTTGAGCCGCACCATGAGAAAACCAACATAGTGCATTTGCGACCACCATGGATCCAGACCAGTATGCGCATCCGCGAAGTCTGGTCAGGATCCATGCTATTCGCTAACGGTTTCTCTAATTGCAATAGGCTTTGAAATCGAACAGCATGGATCCTGACCAGACTGCGCGGATACGCAGGCTGGTCTGGATCCATGGTGGTCGCAAATGCACTATGTTGGTTTTCTCATGGTGCGGCTCATTTCTCAAAAAGGTATTAAATGCAAACTGATAACAGGTTTGTTGATAAGCACATTTTATAAGAACAAATATCTTTGAAAGCAACTGCTTCACAGATTTTGTTAAAACAGTGATTATGTTATTTTTAAAAAAGTCAGTTAAACTGTTTGTTGTTCAAGGGATTTTTTGTAAAAAAAATATGAATATTATATCCTATTTACCATGAGGAAACAAAGCCATGTTCCAAACCTGTTTTAATATAATGAATTATAAAAAGATTCAAATGTCTAATGAGAGCAGTTAGCTGTCTTATGGGGTATTAGTACTGTTTTTATACCGTGTCGCCTGTTTCAATAAGTTATGGGTTTTGTAGTTTTCACATACAATTTATACAAATATGTGAACAGTTGGCATTGCGTATCAAGATTCTTTCACTTGATTAAAAAAAAAAACAAAAACAAAAAAAAAAAACAACAAAAAAACCTGAAATCTTTCATAAAAAGAACCCAGAAGTCAAAATGTTTTATGTCATAATTTCGGTGATTATATTCAAACCACCTATAGAATACAATTCTGGTGCAAACTTACTGAAACTGAAACTGAATAATTTGATTAAACGCCTATTTTATACAGTGATATATTCAATGGCGTTGTACATAATAATAATAGTAATAGTTATTATAACAATATTAATAATGACAATAATAATAATAACAGCCTTATTGTAACAAACAGTCATGACCGCACCCCTAACCTTGAGGTCATTTTACCCCTATTGCCAATACCAGTGCTTAAAGATGAGCTGCATATAGAGGGTTCAAACCCTCAGGTTAATGGTGCCATCATATACTATTTAATATAGAAATACTACACACTACCCTACCCATAGAGCCTTACCAACAAGTGCGTTTATTAAACAAACCTTGGAAATATAAATGTTAAAATGTAAAACCTTTTACAAAAATTTAAGAACTATCACCTGCTGTTTTCGCATGAAAAACAGTTATCAAAAAATTTAAAACAATGCCGCGAAATCTCTGAAATACCGTGTCATCAATTAGCACATTTGTTCAAGTATTAACCGTCTGTGTGCAATCTTCTAATCTTCTTCATGTTTACTTTCACATATTTTCCACGTTTTAAATACAGAACATTTACCACAATATCTATGCTTCAAGTCAAATATGTTGAGGACTTCCCTCTTATTTTCCTGATAAAAAGACTGTGTACAATCAACATCTTATTTTCTTCTTATTTTATGAAATTCACATTAACCATAATTATATATTCTATGTACATTTTATGAGTGTATATTTTACATAGTCTATACATATGGCTTATGTGTATCCTTTTTCTTTCCTCTATCTTAACACGGGATGGATCCCTGACATGGATCCTGACAGCACCTCTAACCTGTAATCAGTGGCGCACTAGAACTCACCAGAAAGTCATCTTTTTCACTTCAGTTGTCACATTAATGTGTTTGAAGTGCGCTACTGGACCGCCTGTTGCCGCCTTAACAACATTACCTCTAAGGTTATTTATAAGTTTCTGCCACAAATTCCTTAGCAACAGCTCTGGTGCACCAGTTTTCAGCCAATGAATCTTCGGAGCAGTCACCTATTCAAGCATCGACATTTTCCCTCGTTTTTAGCTTGAAATTCATATAATGTTATTTTCTTCCTATTTAGGACATATGCCAATCGATTATTGGCGAATAACATTACTGACTCATTTGTTTCAGACAGACGCCTACTTAAACCTTGCATATATGAACTGACTTCATCCTGATACTTTCTTGATCATGTAACATAAAGCTGTGTCTTTCTGTCTTTCCACAGCGTGTGTTTGAGATCCACCTGGGGAGGATTTTTTTATTTACATTCTCCCATGACTTTGGAACGTGGTGGGGGTAAGAGTGAGATTTGATGCGCACCATAAACCGGTTTAAGCTCCCAAGTGGTGTTTTTGCCACTGAACGTTCCAAGGCGGTGTCCCACTGTGTTCCTTTTTTTTGTTCGTTTTGTCCTCGTGTGTTTGCTTTGTGTTGGCAGTGTGCACATCTATGTGTTGTGATTTTCGTTTTGAGGAGGCTGCGTTTCTGGAACGTGGCATTCCCTGTTTGATATTTATTCTTGTTTTTACTATTTCTTCAAGTGTTACTTTGTGTTGGAGGACTTTTTGAAATGTTCTACTTTCAAATCACATTTCGCCATTGTCACTGTATAACCTGTTTGGTACAGGAGCCAACTGATAAAAGTCATCAGCCAGCAACAATAGCCTGCATTCCTCCAAACAAAAACAACCGGGGTTATAACTGAACATGTTACAAGTTCTTATAACATGTGTCTGCAAAACACCATGCAAAAACACCCCAACACCATCGACTGAATCTCGCGATGACGAGTGGCATTCGGATTTCAACATGTCTACAACTATCTTCCCCTTTCAACCTCCCTCATTTCCCAAACATACCTACACGCAAAAACAGCGTCATAAAAAGGTGCTGTGATACTGCTATGTTTAATTGTTTGCATAATCAAGTTCATAACAGGAAATGAACGAACTTCCAAGTCATTTAATTTCCTAGATGCTGTTCAGACAATACTCTGCTTATAAAACTATTTGGTTGCTGTTCTCTAGATACACATTCTTCATTTCAATATACATATCGAGACTTATTTACAGTTTATTTTCAAGATGTTTTGTTTTTCGGGTCATCAAAAGGTCAGTTATTCTATCTGTTAAATGTGGCGAAGATTCGCATGTGTAAAACAACATTTTCTTGTGCACAATCAGTCGCTTTCTCTTCAATTTTTAAATGCAAACCTCATGCGCCCATTTGTAAAGCACCTATATATAGAAAAAAAACAAGAGGGTTGTTGACCCTAAAGCGCTCACCTGTGTACAAGGCTTTAAGCATGTTTGTGTAACGTAATGGTACAAGTACAAAGTTAGGTTTCATCTATGTTAGACTATATTATATACATGTCACACACATTTTTGAACTTAGGGCAATAATTTGAAAAATTATGGTAGACAGTACAACTCTGATATCACATGCCAAATGTTTGGCTCTAGCTACTATTGATTCATAGAAGAAGATTTTCAAAGTTTCTTTTATACAAGCCTATAGTAATTTCATGTCACGTACAGGGGCATTGGCTATTTTTGACCTTAGGACCTTAGGGCAGTAATTTGGACAATTATGGTAGAGTCACACCCTTATATCACATGCCAAATATCAAAGCTCTGGAGAAAAGATTTTTAAAGTCTGATAGCTGAAAACCTATTTGAACCGGAAACATTTGAACAATTTTGAAAAAGGGCTGCTCAGAGATAGATCATTTGTGTCTGAACAATATTTGTGGAAGGTCACATACGGACCATTTGCAAAAATTATTTTAAAATCGGTCTAGCAGTTTCACACAAGAAGATTTTTAAATTTTCCACAATATACATACATGTATAGGGAAAAGTGACCACGCCCTCCGGCGGCCATGTTTTTTGACGAATCAAAATAATTTGAACAAGTTTGATAGAGGGTCACACAAAGATCATTTGTGTAAAATTATTTTAAAATCGGGCCAGCAGTTTCACACATGAAGATTTTTTAAAATTTCCACTATATACATATAGGAAAAAGTGACCACGGACCCCTGGCAGCCATATTTTTGAAGAATCGGAATAATTTGAACACTCTATAGGTAACTATCGCCCAGTTTCAATTCTGAGTATTGTATCCAAAATTTATGAAAGGGTTGTATATGACCAAGTTGAATCATACTTCAAAGTAAACAAATTATTGTACAAATTTCAGTCTGGGTTCAGAAGTGGTTTCTCAACAGACACATATCTAATTCATCTAACAGATTATATAAGGATGGAGATGGATAAAGGTCATGTAGTAGGTATGATTCTTTTAGATCTCGAAAAGGCTTTTGACACAGTTGACCACTCCATTCTTCTTATGAAGCTTCGTTCAACTGGACTTGGTGATGACATTCTAAGATGGTTTCAGTCATATCTTTCAGACAGACAACAGCTGGTGGATGTCTCTGGTAGTCATTCTGCTACTGCTCCCATTACATGTGGAGTTCCTCAGGTGTCTATACTAGGCCCTCTTTTATTTTTAATTTACGTCAACGATATGTCAGCTGAGGTTAAAAACAAGCTTTTGTTATATGCGGATGATTCTGGCATACTAGTTTCGGGTAAATGTAAGTCAAAAATCTTTGAAAGACGACCTGCATCTTGTCAGTCAATGGATGGTAGATAATAAGTTGTCACTTCATTTAGGTAAAACTGAGTCAATCTTGTTTGGTTCTAAACATAGAATAAGGTCACATTCAACTCTTAATATTACATGTATGATGGTACAACTAATGAACCAACTTCTGCTATCAAATATCTTGGTGCATCCCTTGATCAGACCCTATCTTTCGATTCCATGGCTCTTTCCGTAAAAAAGACTATCGCAAGGTTAAAATATCTATATCGGAAGAAACGCTATCTTACTCAACACACCAAGAAACTTCTTGTCATGGCCATAATCCAATGTCATTTTGATTACGCTTCTTCTATATGGCACCATAGTCTGACTCAGTTACTTAAATCCAAGCTCCAAACCACACAGAATAAGTTAATGAGGTTTGTTCTGGACCTTGATGCTAGGTCGCACATTGGCTCAGAGCACTTTAAATCTCTCAACTGGTTATCCGTCAACAAACGTGTAGACCAGATTATCCTGTGTCATGTTTTTAAGATAAATAATGGCTTAGCCCTGGACTACACGGGAGACAATTTTATTCCACAGGATACTATGCATTCATATACGACAAAGTTAAGTCACAAAGGGGTTTTTGCTGTTCCTAAGGTCAAAGGTTTGGGGTTAAAGTCCTTTTTCTTTTCCGGTATTTCCCTATGGAATAAATTGCCTGCTAGTATAGCACAGACTGAGAAATTATCCGTTTTTAAAACATTAGTAAAGAATTATTTACTAGACAGTTTAGCATAATTTCTTTAATGTGTTTTAATAATTATTCAAATGGCTTTCGATGTATGAAGAATTTTTAACTTAAGCTCGCATTTTAATTCTTGATATAGTTGTGCAATTTCCATCTAGTAACATAATTCTTTAATTGATATAATTGTGCAATTTCCATCTAGTCACATAATTCAATTTCTAATAATTCTGTAAACTCTGCTTTGCCTCTCTGTGTCATGCCACAAGCACAAAGGACCACAATGGAAATAAGTGTTCTCTTTTTTTTGTGTATTCCTTGGTGACGGTGTGCCTGTCATGGCTATTTATAAGTTCATGTATGTATTGTGTTATTATGTTGTATTTACTATACATGTTGTTATTAATTGTCCATGTATGTGCACTCCTTACCGAAATAAATCTATCTATCTATCTATATATCTATCTATCTATCTATCTATCTATCTATAAGGTCATACAAGAACCATTTGTTTTAAATTATTTTAAAATTGGGTCCGCAGTTTCACACAAGAAGATTTTTTAAGTTTGCACTATATACATATAGGGAAAAGTGACCACGCCCCCCTGGCGGCCATGTTTTTTGACGAATCGGTATAACTTGAACAATCTTTACATGGTATCTTGCTTGCTGACATCTTTACAATCATGAAAAGTTAAGTTTAGTCAGTATTTATTACATTAGCATAGACCTATCTCTTCAGTTTGGCTAAATCATCAGTATCTAATTAAAACACTTATCTCGGATCCGAAACCATTACAATTATACCGTCATTTCCAACTGAAGACGTCTACTCACGTCGTCGCGGAGAATATACGCCTCATCCGGGATCGAACTCACAAACCCGAGATCCGTATGGGGCGCCGTTTTACTATTTTCTAGGCATTTTTTGATATCAAGAAATGATTTCTTGATATAAAAATTCGACTATTTTTTATATCAAAAAATCGAATTTTTGATATCAGGAAATTAATTGTTGATATCAAAAAATTCGATTTCTTGATATCAGGAATTCGATTTCTTGATATCAGAAAATCATATCTTGATATCAAAAAATTAGTTATATTTTTTGATATCAGGAAATCGAATTCTTGATATCCAGAAATCATTTCTTGATATCTAGAAATACGGACTATTTTTTGATATCAAAAATTCTATTTCTGGATATCAAGAAATCGTTCTTGATATCAAAAATTCGATTTCTTGATATCAAAAATTCTATTTCTTGATATCAAAAAATGGCCAGTATTCCTTGATATAAAAAATTCCCGCCTTTCTAAAAATAGACATGCAATTAGGGATAACCTCTAATTAATTTATTCAGTGCGGGATATGGAACGCCTAGACTGTCTTGACATAATGGTTATTAGTTTGTCATGTGCTTTTTTCCAGTATATTCAGTACAAATCATAATCTTTCTTGTAGATAAAACAGTTTGTTATGTACATTTACTAGTTTTTCCGGTACATTTCTTTGTTTATGCTGTGCATTCACTAGTTTGTACTGTACAATTAATAGTTCGTCGTGTGCATTTTCCAATATATTCGGTACAAATTATAATTTGTCTTGTAGATTAAACAATGTTTTATGTACATTTACTAGTTTGTTTACTAGGTTTAGAGGTCCGTTTACCGGACACGTAGCCACGATACGCAGTGTCGTATTTTCCCGTGGTTTAGCGGAAGCTTCCGAGCACGAAGATAAAAGCGCCCTCTACTGGTAGCATAATGCGAGATGCACATTATGCTTAGTCCTATCTTGCATTCTGCTTAGTGACAAGGGAGAGTGTGTGTGTGCTCGCGTGTCTTAAACTTGGGAGAATATTTCTGTCAACTGTTCATGCGTACGAGTGATCACATTCATCCCGTCCGGGGACCACTTTTATTCATATCATTAGTAAATATATAACATAGACACATGATGAAGAAGCGATGTAAGTTTACCACAAGGCAATACACCGAATGTATCATCTCGCATTGCAGCATGGCTGAAAGCAAGATGAATCCTAGACTAATGAAGAAGGCCCGATGTAGCAATACAGGTAGCAGTATGGATATCGTAGACAAATCAACAAGGAATGATGTAACCATATGAATATCATATAGAGACATGGGCATGTAAGAATGCAAGATCTATTTTCAGTTGCCAAAATGTTGATGTCAGTTTGTTTGATAGGGGCTTGCATGTGTCGCAAAGCAATATACAATTTTTGCCTTAATAATGTTCCATACAGTGTTGTTCCCCGTAGATTTTCTTGGGTAGGTACCATCTCTAGACAAGGTTTATCTCCAGTCTTTTCAGCGTTTGGGCATTTTCTTGCTTGCTGACATCTTTACAGTCATGAAAAGTTAAGTTTAGTCAGTATTTGTTACATTAGCATAGACCTACCTCTTCAGTTTGGCTAAATCATCAGTATCTTACTAAAAACACTTATCTCGGATCCGAAACCATTACTATTATACCGTCATTTCCAACTGAAGACGTCTACTCTAAATTTGCAGAGAACTAACATTATACATGTTTCAGTGGCAATGTCTGAACTTTTTCTGTTGACTTTCAAGTTTTAATGAATGCATGAACATCATAATTGCAAGAACATTTTACATAACATAAAAACCCGCACGTATCTTCATCAGTCAGTTATATGTTTCTATTAGATTGACTACCCTGAAAGTTCCCGCGAATTCAACGGTTCAACAATGTACATTTTTAACGAATATCATGTACTTATGAAGGGGTTGAAGAAATGAAAGATTTGTTCCGTTTCGACTGGTTAGCATTTAAAAAATCCACGAAAAAAGACAGAAGACTTCTAAACACATGGACGATTGTTTACCTTGCTTTCTATGCAAGCATTTGCAAATGCATTGACAAGCTGAAAACCAGATTTTGCTATATATAAGCCAAAAAGACTCTTCCTGGATAAAAACTGTTTCCTTTATGCGTAACTGGTCGATGGTATACCAGTATATGTATTAACAAAACGCGATAACTGTGGCCTTTATTTACTAATACCGGATTAACCGATAACAGTGAAATAGGGAATCAGGGGGACACATTATATGACAAACATCTTATATCGCAAAACCAATGCAAGCTGCGGCGTGGTCTAGTGGTTAACACGTATGATTTGTAAGCTTACGATGCTGGTTCGAATACAGGACGAGCTACTTTTTTTATTTTTCCAGCATGTTTTTACCCGGAGAATTCATGTAAAACTATTTATATCTTGATTTTCTTGATCTTGATTTTCTCGTGCACTTATACTGAGTACTTATTGAAATTTTTCAGAGGATCTCTTATTAGAATAGACATTGAATCTATATACATTGCAATAATAATTAAACAAATACATAAACAAAAAGAATGAAAGAAAGAATACAAAAGACGATATAAACAAAAACCTGCAAAATAGAATAAGTAAAACTCATTTAAAAAAAAGAAGGGCTCGAACCTACACCATACAAACATAAAAAGAATAGATGTCCGACACACTATCCACTAGACTACAAATGTTTTGGAATAAAGGATCGTATTTAGTGTTAAGAATACTACAATATAAAAATTAATACCATATCGGATAACACACCTGCTTTACCGGTTTTTGGATTTTACCGAGTACCGTTAAAATGAAATTATCGCGATCAATTAATACTTGGCAGATATTTCAGTCTCAGTTATATTGAACATTAGCATAATAAACGTGCCGCTCACTATTTTATACAAAAACACTGGCCTATATATTAAGCGAAGCGTGCGTTGCTGGAAAAAATAATGATCAAATCGTCACGGAGAACATACGTCACGTCCGGGGATCGAACTCACGACCCCGCGATCCGTAGATCTGCGCTCTCCCTTTTGAGCTAAGCGGGCAGGCGCCATCTGTTATTACTGCGCTACATTGTATTTTATGTCATGCATGTAGCAATCCCTTATTGGCCCTGAATTTATCAATAAAACTTGAAACTTGAAGAGTGTCAGTAAATAAATAACTCTTTACAGTAGTCGTGAAAACATAGCTCCAGTTATTTTTCTTTAATTGAGCATTTACTGTTCTGAATCAGTGAAGCTACACATCATTCTCAAAAGACAACAATGCGTTTATTTTTATTTCGTAATGAAATCTGGTATCCCAGTGTAGTTATTATAATTTAGTTTTGCATTACCCGTTGAAACTTTTCAAATGATTTGGGTTCCCAGTCTTGGATCTGATCCGCCGATAATGAATAAACAAAGTGGGGACTGTCAGTGCAGAATATTTTATTTTGTTTTTGTCTAAACATAGACAATCAATGAAATACACGAAATACTCCTTAAGTTCCATTTTTGAGTGTGGTAATACAGTAGTAGATAAGGTATCAAGATGGGGACTGTTAGTTTTCAATATTTAAACATAGACAATAATCAATGAAATACAAGAAATACTTCTTATTTATGTTAGTTTGTTGGGTTTAACGCCGCACCGACACCATTATAGGTCATATGGTGGCTTTCCAGCTTTGACAGTGGAGGAAGACCCCAGGTGCCCCTCCGTGCATTATTTCATCACGAGCGGGTACCTGGGTAGAACCACCGACCTTCCGTACGCCAGCTGGGTGGCTTCCTCACATGAAGAATTCAACGCCCCGAGTGAGGCTCGAACCTACATCGATGAGGGGCAAGTGATTTGAAGTCAGCGACCTTAACCACTCGGCCACGGAGGCCCCCCGAAATATTTATTAAGTTACATTTTTGGATGTGGCAATACAGTAGCAGATAAGGTATCAAGATAGATTTTAATATTTCTTTTTTCAACATCATAGTAGCAACCATCTTCTGCAAGGTTAAGGGATTTTCCGGCATACTTCTTTGCCTTTCTAGTGTCAAGTCTCTCGTGTACACGTACACGTGCACGGCACAGGTAATATAACATTTTTCTTCTAGTTTCAGATGGCTTTCGCAAAACCGACAATATTGTCTTGCCCCTGTCAATGTTCACCGGCTTAATATTTTCAAGATAGCACACATTTAGGTCCCAGTCGATTCCAAGTAATGTATGTACCATTTCCAACATAGCAATTGTTCCGTAGATTTGTGAATCGTCTCCAAAGTAATCAAACATTTGAAATACTTCTTCAAAGTCAACTGTAGCATGTTTTATGTCATCTGAATGATGTCTTCTAAAGTAAAATACGTTGTTTTTATACTGTGCACACAACCGCAGTACTACACTCACTAAACCTGGAAGACACGACTGACTTGCGTAGCGAGCAATTTTTTCATGGCTTTCTGCAATTTTTATGTTGTCTTTTATTGACCATATCACTGACATGTATGAATGGAATATTGTATCAAACAGTGTCCTATCGACGTTCTGTGGCGCAGAATCCCGCATACGTTTCATTATTTCAAGTCTTTTGTTCATGCTGGAGAATTGCTGGGCTAGTAAAAAGTAAACCATTACTTTTTTATCCACCAAAAGTTGCAGTCTCCCAGGATTTCCTACACAGTGTTTAATTTTTTCATCTAAATCAACTTATAAAACTTTCCAACCGATATTGAGTACCATCTTGAAACGCATTGTTATCAGCACAATGCTTTAAATTTGTAAAATATTCATTTATTGCAACCGCGTGAGGCAGCTCCCGTTTAGGAAGCCAGTTTTGTGACACGCCGTTTCTTTCGGCGATAATGGCTTTTGATAATTCATGGTATCCAGCATCGCCTAAAACCCTGTTAAAATCATTAAAAGACACCAGAGGCGAGATTGTTTTCATCAAAGAATAAAATTTGTTATTTCCTTTTCCCACAGAATGTTCTTGTTTCGAATACTTTTTCAACAGTGACGTATACACATCTTTGTTTAAAAGTCCAAACCTATTCAAACTTATGATTATATCCAAGAGATTTAGATCAGCATCTAATCGTTCAGTTACTTTCAATATAGCTAATAATTCATTCCAGTTCATAAACATATTCGCAGTGTTTTCAAATAACTGTGTTCCACTTAATAAATTGTTCCGCTGTGTAAATGTTAGCTGTTGGTTTATATATATCAGCATCAATCGCGTTATCCTTTTAAACACTGTTTAAATAATCACATGTGAACTATCATAAGACAACTTTGAAGAGCAATTCTATCATATGGTATGATTTGTTTACTAAATTGAATGATTAAGTGCAATTCGTATGCATGTATATTACACTGTCAATAATGGATCTGTGTTGTTCATAGGATTATTGCATAATAAATAATCAGGTGCTGGGATGGCCAGTTTTATTTTCTGGTAAAAACATTGTGTATGAATATGCTCTTTAAATAGATATATAATACTATAGGAACGAAATTACAAAAAAAGTAAACAGTGCATTTGTCAATAAGAAGTTTGCATTATAAAATTTTATTGTATATGTGACTAACTAAAAGTTGAGCAATACAAAATTATAACCATAAAACAACTCATGCGAACTATAATCGTAACTTTCTCACGATACTAAAAGTAATCTGTGAAAACATTAGAAATCAAAGCACTGAGAGGACTGATGTGGGCAGCGGTTGACAGCTTCTGGTAATGGACATGAACAGTTAGCTTAAGTTTGGTGATTCTAGTTAAACTACTTTTGATTAATATGCATTTTCAATCTTTCTTTTACCAAACCAAGGGGTAAAACTCTGCTTTTACTGTCAAAGGGTATAAAATAATATATGAGCAAAGCTCGTGTGCTTATTGAAAATTTTGTGAGATTTGGTTAATTTTGCTCAAAATATTTTTTGAATTATAAGCTTTTTTTCAACAAATCAATGGGAAACACCCTGCTTCTACTGGAACAAGTGGAATAACAGCAAAGGTCATGGAATAATTGAAAATTATGACTTGTGTTGTTTGGAGGTTCTAGTTATAACAAGAGCTTGTAGAACACTTGCATGAATTAACTGACAAGGAACAGAAATTATTTGTCCACTGCATACTGGACATTTAACGTATTGATCTTAAATCAATAATCAAGGGTCATTTACCAGTCTTAATTGACCTCCGTATCAAATGTGATCTTAGACAAAAGCATAATCTAGTTTTCTGGCAAAAAAAGTTCTGTTGTCAATGTGATATTGACCTTTAGCCTACTGAACTCAAAACCAATAGGGGTCATTTGCTGGTCATGACAACTCTCCCGATCTAATGACCCTAGGCCCAAGCGTTCTCCACTTATCATCCGGAACAAACATCTATCATCAAACATTAATATTTACAATATACCGCTCCTCCTTCGAATGAGAGCAACTAAATTTCAGATTAGAAGATGCCCATGTCTCCCTAGTCCCCCAATGCATAGTCGTAATAGGCAAGAAGTCAATAGAGGATAGGAGCGAAAGACAAAGAGGCACTTATATTTTGCTGCAATAGAGATCATCTACTTGGCATATCCAGTCACCCTATGAAGTTACAGCAACAATAAAAGAATATTTACAATGAAATTAAATGTTTCATTCAATTTAAAAAAAAACAAAACAACTACTTCTATCTCCAATATCAGCACACATCATGATCTTCGGGTTGCATTAGTCATTTTCAGCTGTAGATTAATATAATATGCCTCATAATCATGACAATATGCATGTTTTAGAGATGTTAAATTTCTGGTCCTTTGGGTACATGGAGTCCATTTAACATATGTGTAATAGAGTTCTGCTTAAGCCGGCGCTAGGTGGCACATTTTATTACCTCTCATGAACAGATTTAGTCTAACCGAGTCTGCTATTAGTCTTCTTTGCTGCATTCTATGCTTCCAAATGATCTTTTTTACGAATATTATTGTTCAAATTCAAATATTGAAAACTTAAATTATTCTAACTTAGTTTGAATGATCTCAAACGATTTCAATGCAGTCTTCCGAATTCCGCTATTGTATAATTATCCGAGAAGAAAACGTACGCCAGAACGTGAATATTTGGGGACGAAAACACCGCAAATCTACCGGCGATTAAAAGGCGAATTTGTTATAAAATAGTGTTTCTTTCGAATTAATTATACCCTTTAATGACATGTCAATCACAAATACCAGCTGGAATGTAATATTAAATCAAATTGAAGTGCATACGTTCGTATTTTCGGGTAACAGGTACGAAGTTTTCGCCCCCTCCGTTACGGCTGCTATTTCCTAAGTCGTGCAAATAAAAATTATTTACGTAAATATTATGAAAGGATCGTATCTTTCTCTATGAAAAATAAATAGGATAACACATCTTCTGTCGATTTCATGCAATATGTCTTTCCATAAACCCATTTCTATGATATAAAGTTCAACGGATACACGGGTGCAATTCTATCCGAAAATAGAACGCACGCCGTGCTAGTTAGATGTGACCAAAACAAGCTCTTTGGTGTTGTTATATTAATAAAATTTCGATTAACTTTTCTAGCAGGAACTGAGTTTTAATTTAAAACATTTACAAAAGACGCAATTTGGTTTTAATACCGATTATAGATCTACGCGGATGGTGCTGAATATACTATAGTATTTTTGTAGGTTATTTACAGTTTATTTTGGTCACGTGATGAAGAATTGTTTAGGTCATGTGATCATAGCAAGCATGCTCATTTTCATACGCGTTGTTTTTGTTATAAAATATAGATTACGACAAATTTGTACTTAAGCAGTGCATTTTTGATGAAGTTGAATCTGAGAAGCTTTCTGAAAGTTAAACAGACTTTAATTACTTAAAATTGATGGAGGACATGGAACTACTTGTTCTTCGGTTTCGGCAAAGAGCTATAAAATAAATAGATTGGCAACTTGAAAGGCATATAGAGCAAATCTCGCCAACCTCCCGTGACAAAAAAACGAGATCTCGTTACCAGAAGTGGCGCTTTCTCCACGCGCCATTTTGTATGCGAAAGCAATTATTCATCGGTAAAATAATTATCACCGTATGACCACGCTTCTTTCGATGGCAAAAAAACCCCTGTACTTCGTGTCTTAAGACCATTTCTCATTAAACTAATTTTGTTTTAGAAGCTAACATGTATTTTAAATGTAGTGTTAAAGGTACAAATTGTAACTGCATGCTCGCCGATGTTTGTTTTTAGTAAGATAACGCCGAATCACGCTCTGACACGAGCTCACGCGAGATTACAGCCAGTTGCCATTCTGTGTATTTTATACTTCTTTGGTTTCGGATAAGAATTTTGACCGTAAATTTGTGGTATGATAAATCTGTGGTCACGCTTCGCTGCCCACAAAAATCTATAAGAAGACCCTTTTGAAGTATTGAATATAATAGTGATTCGGTGTAGGTAATGACATAAGCAATACGCTGAATACTTAAATCTGCCTGAATACAGTATAAAATAAAGCAGATTTACCTGTACATGGACGTAAGACTATCAGGTGTAATGTTTAAGAGAAAAGGATATTAAAAGTGTTTAAAACAATATACAGTCCTATGTCGAGAGGTGTTTTTTCTCTTTTTTTTTTATTTTTTAACGCCATTTGAGAAGGCACGATAAGATTGTTTTCAAGTACGACAGCTCTGAGGGCTGTGTAAAAGATGAAAGCCGAAAACTACAGATTATGACAGAGAATGAACATATCTTCCACTAATGTACAATGTGATGCATGGTCAGCTTTTAACGAGAATTTTCGAGAATTCTTTCACTTAATTATTTACTGTGTTAATTTTAAAGCTATTCCCTTCAAATTGGATTGTCTCCCTTACATTAACTAAAGCCGTATCAGTCATGACCCAAATCAATAATTCTTTGTTACAGATTTTGCACTGCTTTGGCCAATACACGGAAGTAAAGCTCGCATATTACACTATAGAAAGAAACAAAACATGTATTCAATCAAGAAATCAAATTTACACGTGTAAACAAAAGTTTCTTTAGCTGTAAAGGTGACTTTTTTGCGTGCTTTCCACGAACAAAACCGTGAAAAAAATGTATGTCCTACTAAAGTCGTACAAACTCATGGAAAGCATGGAATTATAAATGTTTTTCATTTTGTTTGTTTTGTTTTCACGCTTTTCATTTCTAGAATAGACATGATATTGATCGTATGTTAATTTTCCCCTTTCTTCATACAACGGGGAAGTCATGCTGCCTGTGGTATCTTTTATTTAAATAAATGCATCCCCAGGTTTCTCTAAACTTGCAGATTACACTACTTCCTAAGAAAAATTTTCTTATTGACGTCGTTTTTCTTCTGTCGTCGAATGTTTCAATATTCAAAAGATGTTTAGCTTTATAATTTATGTTGATTCGTATAGTTCTCATACCACACAGTTGCGATTACTTAAATAGTTGGGTGAAAAATCAAATCTCTGTTCTATTCTGATTTGTTCATATTTTTTTCTATTTTTGTCTAATGAGACAGTTATGAACGTTATTATTTCCAAAATCTATTTTGAATCGTACGTCAAGTGCTGGTATATTAGTTCCGTAAATTAACACCGTTTAAACAACATCAGAACTTAAGAAATCCAACCGTTTTTGATTTCTTGATACACTTTGACGTTAAATGGAAGCAAGAAGCGTTTACACTATTATAAATATACTATTGTATTGCTTATAGAGTCTAGAACACCTAGATATGTGTTAATGAGTTATCATGTTTTGGAAAAATGAATTTATTTGCATCTAAAGTAAAAGAAATTGATTAATTTAGTGATTTTCACTATATGTTCAATATGGGCGATGGTGATACTTTTAAAACAAAATTGGAAGCAAGAAGATGGTCAGTTAGAATAAATATTTTCACATGAAATTGAAGAGTAGAAATTGATGTATAATGTCATATGTGTTAAAATATTCACAAACTCAAATACATATCTGAAATTAATCATTGAAAATAAACTTCCTATATAATTTATTGCTCAAAGTAATATCAGCAAGTCGGAAACCAATATTGATTTACGGATAAATTTCAAGGGGGACAACCTACTATGATATGCCAGTCAAATATAATAAAAGCTGGGGATGGTTTTCTCTAAAATATTCAAGATTTGTCTCTGTACTAACTATAAACAAGACGGAGCTTAAAGATGTATTGAAATTAAAAGTCGAATAAGTATGACAGTATTCGCAGATTATTCTAAAAAATATTAAAATAATGTCTCGATTTGTTATAATGAATTTTCTAGAATGCATTTTTAACCATTTTCGCATACCATTTCTTTTATGCCTCAGAAGTTATTTATGTTTTGTTCGGATTGGGGTTTCAGTTTTACTGGTCAAGTCATTCTAGCTGAAAATATTTCAGTATTACGTACGTTTTCAAATATTAGTTTAAACAGTATTGTAAATATATCCTGTATACAAATCACATACGTACAATTAAATTTACAGTAAAATCAGTGCAATAGATATAAAGTAAATATGCCTAGAATGCTTAGGCTAATTCATTTCCTTCTGTCAAACACATAAAGAAAGGTTTTGATAAAACATGGTTCGTATCACGTTATTTTTAAGTTTGTACTTGCTCTTTATTTTCATTAAAATGGAAATAAAAGGTAAGTTGAGAAAGGATGCAAATATATCACGAATGCGTGGCATGATACCAGTTTACACCAACATCCGCTCGTAAGCATCGGTAGAGAATTTCTCCGAGATAACGATGTGCTTAGTTTGTAGTTTGCAAAATATAACAAAAATAACCAAGGATATCCAGAACAAATCATTAACCTTAGATATATGCTATGTTCAGCTTAATTAACTCAAATTTGAACCACTTCGAACTGATTGTTTAACTATGTGGCTTTTTGGACGCTTTTTGCGTCCCGCCGCAAAATATAATTTAATAAGAAGAAACAGAAAAAAAGAAACAAAAATGTAGCAAAATGTAAACTTTTAAATTGAGAGCAATACGAGGGGCGTTCAATATGTAACGTTACTCCGTATGTAGTTCCGTAACCGCTTGTTATTTTTAGATGCGGTTTTCGGCACATTATAGAGCAATGTATTGGGAACACAATACTATATAAATTATAAAAATCGGTAGATTCAAAGTAAAAATATAATCATTCGAATGAGGTGTACTCGGGTATAGTGGACAATTTTATGTCCAAAATATTGAGGTTGTAATATGCAATTCCTTGATTCTACTATTCAACAACTAGAACTATAGATCAATTTCCAGTTTAAACAAATAAAACAAATCATGTTCTTCACAAAAACATTTGAAAACTAAAATAAAAATGTTTATAACAGTATTAATTTGACTGTTTAAATTTTTACTCGAAAAATGATTAGTTGAGTACAATAAGCCTCGGCAATTTTGTCAGGCGGGATAATCATCATTTAAAAAATTCTTGTATCTTAAGTTGATACTAGTACCTTAATTCTCGATTGCGAAACTAGTTCTTACAACTCTGATTAATCGCTCTCAACACCCATTCCAGATGGAATCAACCTCGAGTTTAGATTTTTTAGTTGTGTTGTAAAATTAAAAATGCAATAAATATTTTAAAACAAACGAAAACTTATTATAAATTGCTGTACCTCGTAGGAAAATGATAGAATTTTGAGATTTTACAAGTTATTCTACTTTTCTGAGACTCTGGATGCCCACGACAAACCTAATTTATAATTATGTTCCAGTATGCCTGAGTACACCTCACTCAAATGATTATATTTTTGCTTTGAACCTGTCGATTTTTATGATTTATATAGCATTGTGTTTCCAATAAATTGCTCTATAATGTGCCGAAAACCGCATCGAAAAATAACTAACGGATACGGAACTACATACGGAATAACATTACATATTGAACGCCCCTCGTATATTTCATTGATTATTACTTTCCTTTACAAAGAGAGATTATCTATTTAATGATGCGATTCTTAAATGTAATATCATCTCGTAACAAAAAGTGTATCCATCTTCGTGAATATATCATATTTCATTCGGAAATAGCTTACATGAACTCGATAGTACGACGACAAAAACGATAAAGATTACATTTACAAAAAATAGCCTGTTGTTACGGATTCATTTTTTAGATTTTATTCCAGGCATCATTTCTGTAAAACGTTGCAATTTGTATTTCAATGTTTATTTATGGATTTTATTCGCTGATGAATTTTTTTGCCACTGTGACAATGAATGGCTTTTTGTCATCTTGTTTTCTTAGAAAACATAATAAATGTAATGTATTTAAGTGTTTATGGCTAATGGACCCACATTGTATCTTGGGTACGTTACTGCCACTTGTGTAAGTAAATAAACAAACAGTAGGCTAGCAGTTTCGTTTAAAACACAAATTATGATTATAAAAACGTTAATCAATGCCTGGCTTGTTGGCACAGAGGATGAGTGGATGGAGCTGTAATCATTTAGCAGTGATAACTTTGACTGTTCGAATTTTACATCAGCCCAAAGATTTATTTATTTTGCATTACATACTTTAAGTAGGTTTGTTCTTCAACGGTTTCTTATACATTGTTTTGTTCTCATTTTCGTATAAAGTATCTTTAATTTAATCAATACCGAAATTAAGGCCGGGCACTGCATTTTAAAGTGAGGTACTATAAGATTTCATAAAATTTATAACACCATCCCGTTGTGCTTTAAAATATCACAGGTGAGCTTCAAAAACATTACATCATTATCATATTATTTAAAGCAAAGTGTATTTATTGTTTAAACATAATTACATGTTAGTATATTATAATGTCATACTTTACTAATTTCAGATGTCTTCGTTGAATTTTATTGAACAATAAGTAATTAAACAAACTTTTCAAATTAAAAAATATACGGGTCCAGGAATCGAACTCCCGACGAAAAAGTCCGAGACGGAAAGCGTTACCGCTCGGCCAACGAGAAATTAGTGTTTAAGTTGGAAATTATTTTGTTTGTTTACATTTCAAAACGCCATAATACTGTGCGATACCTATAGTAATCATTAAGTGAAAAAATACAAATAACAAAATAAAAACTTAAATAACTGAATTCTAAAAAATGACTTTTCAAAACGTATGATTTTTTAACATTTAATTAATTTTATCGTTTAATCTCCCGTGGTAGCTAAACATAGATCCAGTTAAGCCTTTCAGACAACCGGGACAAATTTAAGTCATAAACCCCGTACACATAATATCCGATATTTTTTATAATGCCTATGATATCATTTTTATAAATAACATGTAATAAGATAGGGTTATTGTGTGCAAACTTGAATGGTTTTAGTGTCAGGTAAAGCAAATAATATTTACCTTTTCTCAGCTGTTGCGAAAAATATGATTTAGTAGGAAAGAAACGAATTGTATGAAGAATGATGAGAGTACTATTTTTAGGGTGGGTGTGAAATCAACATTTTTTTATCTTCGTGCTCAGATCAATAAATAAATCAGAATGAAAAATTATAACTCATTCAGTTCTTGCTCCTCTGTAGGTCAGCGTAATGTCGTGAGGTACAAAAACCTACATGATAAGGTGGATGAGGAGTTGGCATTGTATTTTCTGAAAAAGTCCCAGATAAATACTTACCACATTTACAACTTATTTTCTGCTGGCATATGGCCATCTTTGGCAATATTCTTTGCATATTGAAAATAGTAAAATATAGAATAGCTGGCATGTTTTACCCAGTGAGGACCCTTGTGAGGTTCAATGTTCATTTCTTGAGTTAAAGGTCATACAAAATGTATGAAAATATTAACAAGTATTCAATTAAACTGTTGTTTTTTTTCTTTTCTTTTTTTAACTAGATGTAGAAAAAGCATATTTAACCACTTTCTAATTATGTATTAATATGGAACATACACTGGTTTAACATGACCTCAATGTACCTATCAGAATCAGTTAATGCGAAGCAAAGAGAGGCCCAGAGAAAAGGCAAGTGCTCACAATAATTACCTGATTAAATGAATACAATAAATTCGCTCATATCGAAGACAAACTGCTAGTTTGCCCAAAAACAAAAATAAACGATATGAATGGCAAGGTTTATCTCCAGTCTTTTCAGCGTTTGGGCATTTTCTTGCTTGCTGACATCTTTACAATCATGAAAAGTTTAGTTTAACCAGTATTAGTTACATTAGCATAGACACACCTCTTCAGTTTGGCTAAATCATCAGTATCTAATTAAAACATTACACCGTCATTTCCATCTGAAGACATCTACTCTAAATTTGCAGAGAACTAACATTATACATGTTTCAGTGGCAATGTCTGAACTTTTTCTGTTGACTTTCAAGTTTTATAAAATGCATGAACATCATAATTGCAAAAACATTTTACTTAACATAAGAACCCACGCGTATCATCATCAGCCAGTTATATGTTTCTATTAGATCGACTACCCTGAAAGTTCCCGAGACAAAATTTATTCCCCCGCGAATTAAACGGTTTAACAAATGAATGTACATTTTAACAAATATATTACATGTACTTTTGAAGTGGAAATTACTTGAAATTGAAGAAATGAAAGACTTATTTCGTTTCGACGGGTTGGCATTACACTAGGATTTTCGTTTAAAAAATCAACGGAAAAGACAGAAGACTTCTAAACCAATGGACGTATTTTTACCTTGCTTTTTGTGCAAGCATTTGCAAATGCATTGGCAAGCTGAAAACCAATTATTGCAATATATAAGCAAAAAAAAAACCACTCTTTCTGGATAAAAATTGTTTCCTTTTGGCATAACTGGTAGATGGTATTCCAGCGTATGTATTTCACAGATATTTCAGTCTCGGTTACCTTTAACATTAGCATAATAAACGTGCCGCTGACTAGTTTATACGAAAACACTGGCCTATATATTCAGCGAAGCGTGCATTGTTGGCAAAATTGATGATACCCGTGGTATGATTAAGCCGTCATGCGATACGTAAAAATGTACACGACTACGTAAATGTATACGTATTTCTATCAACTTCGAGGGTTTTTCTCAAAACACTGGCCAAATCATACTTTGAGGAGCAATAATTGGCTTCTGACAGCTTCGCCCTTGATTTTCTAATGGTCATTGCTTTTTGATATAGATATGGATAGTTTGGTTACTCCAAATCGCCTAGGAAATATGGTGTGACTCTAAATTTGTCATTTACACTGGGTGGCAGAACTATGGAGCGAAAAACAGAGTTCGGACGAAAGAAGAAGCAAATATATTAATCATTGTGGAATGTTTTACTAGTATATGTTTAGAATCTTTCAATATTCAATATGGCGATATGCAACACAATTTCTTTTACTGTACCAAAAAGGTCTATTTATAAATTTGGTTGTAATGTTCAAATACATAGACAATAATATGTAAAATTTTATGTTGAAGGTTGTGGTAATACTGTAGCAGATAAGACATCAAGATAATTTTGAATATTTGTTTTCTCAACTTCATAGTAGCATCCATCTTCTGCAAGGTATAAAGATTTTCGTGCATATTTCTCTGCCTTTTTTATGTCGAGTTTCTCGTGCAAACGTGCACAACACAGATAATATAACATTTTTCTCCTAGTTTGAGAGGGCTTTTTCAAAGTTGATAGAATTTTCTTACCCCTTTCAAAATGTCTTGGATTTATGCTTTCAATTTTGCACACATTTAGATCCCAGTCGATTCCAAGTAAAGTGTGCACCATTTCTAACATGGCGATTGTTCCATATATTTGAGGATTGTCTTGAATGTAATCAATCATTTGAAATACTTCTTCAAAATCAACTGTAGCATGTTCAATGTCATCGGCATGATGTCTTCTAAAGTAAAATATGTTATTTTTATACTGTCTACATAATCTCAATATTATACTCACTAAACTAGGGAGACATAATTGACATGCGTAGTGAGCCTTTTGTTCATGACTATTGGCAGTGACCACGTCGTCTTTTATGGACCATATCACTGTCATGTATGAATGGAATATTGTATTAAACAGTGTCCTATCGACGTTTTGTGGCACAGAATCTCGCATACGTTTCATAATTTCAAGCCTGTCGTCCATGCTGGAGAATTGCTGGGCTAGTAAAAAGTAAACCATTACTTTTTTATCCACCAGAAGTTGCAATCTCCCAGGATTTCCTATACAGTGTTTAATTTTTTCATCTAAACAACTTATAAAACTTTCCAACCGATATCGAGTACCATCTTGAAACGCATTGTTATCTGCACAACGCTTTAAATTTGCAAAATATTCATTTATTGCAACCGCGTGAGGCAGCTCCCGTTTAAGAGGCCAGTTTTGTGACACGCCACTTCTTTCGGCGACAATAGCTTTTGATAATTCATGGTATCCAGCATCGTCTAAAACCCTGTTAAGATCATCAAAAGATACAAAATTCATCAAAGAATACAATAGTTTCTTTCTTCCTCCCAAGGAATTTTCAGTTTTCGTACATCTTTTCAAAAGCGACATATACACATCGTTGTCCAAACGTTCAAATCTGTTTAAACTTATGATTATATCCAATATGTTAATTTTTAACATAACGTCGGCACCCAATCGCTCCAATACTCTTAAAACAGATATCACCTCCTTCGGGCTCATAAATATATTCATGTTTGTAAATAATTATGTCCCACAGATTCCGTGTAAGCAGCAGGTATATGTATTTAGCATGATTTGCAGTTTGTAAATAAAATCCTTTTAAACACTATTTAATCATAATGTGTTACCCGTCAGTTCAATTACTTTTTAAATATACACTCCTTAAATTCACACTGACTTACACGCAGTATAAGTAATATATAATCAACCGAAGTGCAATATGATCTTTTTTAAAGTGTTTATAATAGCATTTAAGGCTGGAGCGGACAATGTAGTGCTGCATACATGCGTTAACGCTATTCTCATAAAGTCGCAAATTATTTCCGCAACATAGAGGCGGGTTCGAGGATTTCCCTAAATACGTCACTTCTAAAAATAAGCCTACATAGAGCTAGAAAACATATGATCAATCAGTTAGAACAGCTACCGTTTGCAATTTGAACCGTACATGTTATGACGATACTTTTATTTGTGGTGACCCAACCATGAACGAAGCGTTATTCAGGTATGAGCGAAAATCGAGTAATTCGAATGGGTGACGGAATGATATTATTTATGAACTTAAAAACGAATTGCACTAAAAGGTAACCTTTATTGCTCATAGATATTTCATTTGGATTAGGTATTTTTCAAAAACCCACTCCATGCTATTTTCAGAAGAATGACAATGCAAATTGAAGTAATTTGAGGTGTATAGTATTTATAAAACAGCTTTTACTCGTTCGTATAGTCTGTGTTCAGACCGTATGTTTTGTTCAAAGGAGATAACTCCTGAGGCTATTCAAATTTTGTATAATTATGTCCCTTGCCTTCGCAAAACATAGATAATCAGAGCCAGGACTGATGAAGTCAGATTTTTTAAAGGTAGCCAGACTATCGTTCGTATCACAGGTAACCAGTACATTTGTATATTAAACATTAACGTTATACGCGCTTGTGTTAGTTAAGTTTTTAAAACACATTTAAAAAGATACTTTTTTCCACATAATTATAAATAGCCTGGTTTTACCAAGGTCTATAGTCTAGTAGTTGAACTCTCTGCCATCAATACAAATCAGCCGTCTGGTGAATATTTAAATTGCGGTGACCTAGAACCACATGGATAACAATACATTGGACTATTGTTTAAGGCCGACGACCTTACTGCGTATTTTAACAGCTCAAAATATATTACATACCCGATGGCAATAATTCATTCTTCAAGCATAATTTTACATTTCTGTTTTTTTTTTTTTTTCTTAAGGTAATATTAATTATTTGACTCAATATTGAATACCTCTGTCTCTGAATCGCTGAGAACGTCAACTAACGGCAGCATCACACCACAACGCATGCTTTCCATGGTTAATGTAGAGATAATATACGGTTTTTTTTTGTGTGTATTAACGTCTACAGAAGCCCGCGGGAATGTTTGTGATATGTTTGCATATAAGCTTGCAGCGAACCATTTTTAACAATTTCATAAGATGAAGCTATATAGTATAATAGTATATAGCTTCAACAATTTCCTAAGATGAAGCTATACTATACTAGTATATAGCTTCAACACTTTCCTAAGATGAAGCTACGCACTATAATAGTATATAGCTTCAACAATTTCCTAAGATGAAGCTACGCACTATAATAGTATATAGCTTCAACAATTTCCTAAGATGAAGCTATGCACTATAATAGTATATAGCTTCAACAATTTCCTAAGATGAAGCTACGCACTATAATAGTATATAGCTTCAACAATTTCCTAAGGTGAAGCTACGCACTATAATAGTATATAGCTTCATCTTAGGAAATTGTTCAACTACACAAAATGTCACAGAGTACATGTATATGTAATCAGACTCTAGCTGTATATAAAACTAACCGGGAGTCGAAATGATATGAAACTTTATTTTCAACTAGTTTTGTTTAAACTTCTGGTTTCCGCTCAATAACTTGTGTTAGGACTGACCAGTTGCAATGAAACTTGCTGTAAGAAGGCTTGCACAGAGACGGGGTTTGTGATTGCATATGGGGTCACTAAGGTCAAGGTCAATGTCACAGTTACTAAAATAGATTTTTCTTTCTCTGTGTTCATCAAAACCAAATTCCGATTTATGACTTTAGCAAGGATTGATTTACTGTCACCAGACATGGTTCATAGCAAGCTTATATGAACATTGTGATGAAGAACTGGCTTTCGATTGTATTTGTTGTCACTGTTACTATATCTAGAAAAAATGGTTTCCACTCAATATCATTCATTTGGGTACACCTATTGTCAGCAAACTTGGTGCGTATGTAGCTTTTATCAAAGACAAAGGCTGGGAATATAAATGGGCGTTAATCGGGTCAAGGTCACTGTTTATCAAAAGTAGAAAAATGGTTTCCACTAAATAACTTAACTATTCTGCATACTTTGAAAGTTAGACTGTGCAACTGTGGTGTAGTCGGATAACGCATTGGTCTAATGTACCTTTTATAATTTCTAAATGAACATTGCTTGGTTTAAATCCTGGTCAGGACCTTACTTTTTTTCATATTCAAAAGTCATTAAGATGCCATAGCGTAAAGGTCAAACTAATGTCTAGAGTCAGGACTGGCATATAGCAATGATGCATCTATGGCTTTTGTATCTGTACTTCTGAATAGCATGATTGTGTTTTATGCAGTCAAATATATACTCGTATAACAGGGACATGACACTTTCTTTTAACAGAACAGGATTGAGTGATGCAAGGATTGTAAACCTGCATGGTTTTCATGGAATTTCCACGGTTCTTGTTGCTTTTAACACTGGGTTAAGTGTCACGCCGACACAATTTATCTCAAATGGCTTTTTCAGCATTTGATGGCCGAGGAACACCCAGGTGTCCCCCCCCCCCCCCCCCCCCCCCCCCTCGCCACCCTCGAGCATAGCTCCTCACATGGAGAATTCTACGCCACAAGTTATTGAATGTCAGTTACATACTATTAAATGCAATACTGAAGAGTTGCCATTGTCCGTCCGTCCGTCCGTCCGTACGAATGCATGTCGTGCATATTTATATATTTGACCCAGACTCATCAAACCTCACAGGATTGTCATTCAGCATTTGAAAGTTGTTTTAATTTAGACTTCACTACACTGGACCAGAGTGTTGGCCCTTGACCAAGTCAAGAGTACGCATGAAAAGCGCCTCAAAGTTTGCATCGCATGTATCTCAAAAAGTATTTGGCCTAATATTATGAAACATTATATGAATATTATACTACACGTGGAGTGGTGCATCTAGGATTTTGTTAAAGATTTCACTGAGCCAGACAAGAGTTATGACCCTTGACTTAGTCAAAAATATTCATAAAGGGGCTTAAAAATTTGTGTGGCACGTATATTAAACATATTTGACCTGGTATATTAGGGACATGAAACATAAAAGGAATATTATTCAACATATGAAGTTACGCACTTTGGGTACTGTTTGCATTTCTGTTGGTAAAACCAGATTTATGGGCCTTGGTTTAGTAAAGAATAAACATAAAGAGCATACAAGTTTGTATTGCATGCGTCTCAAAATGTTTTTTGACTTAATAGAGTAGTCATAAAACATTTGGGGATTGTTAAGTAGTATGTGAAGTTGTGCACCTGGTGTTTTGTTTGGGATTTTTGTCGGTAAAACCAGAATTATTACCCTAAATTTAGTTAAAAATACGCATAAAGGGCATACAAATTTGTGTCCCATACATCTAAAAATGTCACAAAACAGAAGATTGTTATGTAGCAATTAAAGCTGTGCACGTGGTCTTCTGTTGTCGGATCAGAGTTATTTTCATTGACTTAGAAATACACATAAAGTGCTTACATCTAAATATATAATTTTCCTAGTCATGAAACCAGGTGCAGTTACGGGATATGGAGGCACCAGTGTCCTGTGTACACACATTAAGTATTGTATCATGAATGATACTTTTCGTGACAGCTGGCTCACGATATGTTTTCTTATTTTTGTTCCTATTTTAGAAATGATATTATACATGTAAATGTTTAGAAACAAATCATTATTCTTTTTTTTTTTTTTTTTTGGTTATTTCATCAGACCAAGTCGCACTGACAGAATGGACAGCTCACTCGTGGACAGTGTACATGTGTGACCCCTATTGATTTTGAAGTCAGCGGATGAGTTATCCAAAATTGTTGTGCAATCGAGCTTCGGGCAACAAATATTAACAACGCGAATCAAGCACCTGCTCGATTACAACAAATCATTTATGACAAGTAACAAATGTACAATGTTTAAAACTACATAGATTTATCACATGCACACATGCATATTTACTTCCTTCTGCAGAAGTGGTATCCTTAAAGATACTGCAGCCGTCTGATCTTTCACAAGTATCTGCCTCAAGTGGGGTTTTAAGCATACAAACGTTTATATCACAGTCTATGAATCATGAACAGAACTTAAAAAGGAAAATTATTTGTGACCTTTTATTGTAATTTATTCCTTGTGACTATAAGTCACGATTACATCATCTCTTACTTTCTTTGTATTCAAAGGAGCTTAAAGCGCGGCAATAGGATCGTATATTTTTTGTAAAAAAAGATATGAGCCGCGCCATGAGAAAACCAACATAGTGGCTTTGCGACCAGCATGGATCCAGACCAGCCTGCGCATCCGCGCAGTCTGGTCAGGATCCATGCTGTTCGCTTTCAAAGCCTATTGCAATTAGAGAAACTGTTAGCGAACAGCATGGATCCTGACCAGACTGCGCGGATAGCGAACAGCATGGATCCTGACCAGACTGCGCGGATGCGCAGGCTGGTCTGGATCCATGCTGGTCGCAAACGCACTATGTTGGTTTTCACATGACGCGGCTCATATATTGGTAAGTTTTTAACTTATCGTCATAAACGATTTTAATACGGTATTTTCCATCGTAAATTTGAGACATTTTGTTTCACAGAATTAGTAATAAATAGCAAATATGACTCCTTTTATTGCATGATCCTTCAGGAATTTCTAGAATATTAAAAACATGTGTGAACATTTTAGTTTTTGTAAAAAGTATTTTCCAGACAATTTCTGTGAATTATTGTCCGTGAATATGAACTTGTAAATTAAAAAGAAAGATATACCCCAGCAAACACACAACGTTAAGACAACGTTGTGTTTTAGTTGTATGTTAGTTGTGTTATTTTACAACGTTGTGACAACGTTGTAACAACGTTGAGAACTATTCAAAATAGTGATTTGAAATGTATAGGAGAAAGTCCTATGCAAGCAATGTGTGAATGTACTGAAAAGACCCTATAAAAAGACACACTGAGTTTTTATCTGAATCTTGTAAAATCTACAACGTTAATACAACGTTGTGCAAACGTTGAGCTACAACGTTGTGTACTTAACTGTGTTGTAACGTTGTCACAACGTTGTTAAGTAACGTTGTCACAACGTTTTACTCAAGTTTGAATCACAACGTTGTTAAGGTAACGTTATATTAACGTTTTTACAATGTTGCCAATTTTCAGTGAAAGAGTAGACTAGTTATGTAAGTATATTCAAAACCGACAGTTGCCTAGAAAAGCCTGCCTACTTGCGGAGCTACCGAGGTCGCCTGCTCAGCAGCTGTCAACTGCCTCATACGAGAACTGCTTTGCTACTCCCTTATATACTATTTTTTTCGCTCGATTGTGAAGAATAAAGCTTCGAGTCCGAATCCGGGAAAACCTTGGAATGGCGTTTAATGAGGACGTTAACTGCCATGACCCATTATTAGGGTTCAAACCCACGTCTCCGTGGTAAGCAGCCGGCACCTTATCTCCAACACCACCACTCACCTTCTGCCGCAAAACATTGCCAGTTATATAGGTAATTTGTACAGCATATGCTGTATGCAGGTCTAGAATTTTCTCTTTTTTTATGGACATTCTGTAAATATATTTACAATCCATAAATCTGAAGATTTTTCAGTATAAATTTATAGACTGGTTGTAGGAGATCTGTTAAAATTACAATTTAAATCATAACTGCAAGTTAAAATGAAATTTTCCACTCATTACATTAAGCATGTAGATTAAAAACATAGAAATTATTTCATACAGATGGATCACTTTATTTTTTTCACATTTTCCAAAAATTCAAAGTTGTCAATATTGACAGAAAATCACACAAAAAAACCATCTGATGCATTCTAAGTTTAACCCTGCAGTTTTGACCAATTTTTAGAAGGATAATATGCCCCCTGCCCCCCACCCTACCCCCGCCCGATCATACCTGGGACCTACGCTTAAGCAAATTATATATTTATGAGGGTACATCAGAAATACTGAAGACCTGAACTTCAAACTTCTGAAAAATAAGCTTGTTTCTTGAAACAAATTAGGTTAGATCTATTTTAATGTCAATATTTTGTTGTTGTAGTAGTATTTCATTATGTAAAGCTGTCTTCGTAGCGATAGGTTCGAATCTATATTTTGCCATTATAATTTCGTTTATTTCAATTTAAGTTGTCGAATATACTGTAACATCATTGAACATAAATATTTTTTTGTAAATTTACTTTGAGTATCTCCTTCTTAAAAAGAAACGTTGATTCGGATATACTGACACCTGAATATCTGCATGCGCGCCGAATGTTTACAAAGTCCGTTAGTATTTTTGGTGTCTCTCGGTGATACTGTTACACATTAGAACAACTGAATAAAATCTCTTTCAATTAACTATCGATATATCTGGTGTTTTACGTAAGAATGAGGTAAGTACATACAAATTATACTTATATACTCTAGGAGGCAGTAAACAGTTTTCTGAGCTTCTCGGCCTAGAGTCGCCTACCTAACTTTCAAAACCTCACACAAAAGTCCGTAATCACACACCTGAAATAAAGATATTGCAACATTAACATCACTGTATGTCTATCGTTACAAACCATCTGCAATACATCTCTAATATCTAGTTTTCTGTTTACAAGACTTGAATTTTGTACTCTCCCGGTCGCGGAAACTGATGACGAAAAAAGCTAAATTTGCCAATTTTTCAATCGCTGCAGAAAATTCCCTGAAAATGATAGTCCCAATTGCTACACTGTTCCATACTCCAGTAACACTGTAAAATCTGAAAATAAGCTGAAATATATGGGCCATCCGTACCGTTTTTTCACTATTCCACTTTTCCCGAGGCCCCTGCTAAAATGACAACCCCACTTTAAGCTAGCTCAGAGGAAGCATGTATACGCTCCTGCAAGTCATTACGTCATACTATCAAGATCAAGGCTACTCAACTGATTTTCTTTTGATAAGTGAAACTCAATTCTAGCCGCTGAAACTTCAATTCTAGCAATTATTACCCGTGTGAAAAAGGAACAGGAAATCCTGGGATTATCCCAAGAAGTCCCAGGACTATCCTGGGATAATGTCCTGAAAATATCTCAGGAATTCCTGGGATAGTCCTGGGACTTTTCACGCCGTTAAATGGGAATGGGACAATCCAAGGATTTTTCTGTGAACAGGAAAAAAACAGGACACCAGAACACCAAGAAAACTATGCTGTCCTGCTCATAATCCTGAAAATCCCAGGAATGTCCTGGGATTTCCTGATGTCAGGAAATAAAAGTATATATTGTCCTGTTCTCAGGAAATCCCAGGAATGTCTTGAGAATTCTTGAAGTCAGGATATCCCAGGACAGTTGTCTTGTCTTCAGGAAATCCCAGGAATTCCTGTTGTCAGGAAATCTCAGGACAATTGTCCTGTCTTCAGGAAATTTCAGGAGAATTGTCCTGTCTTCAGGAAATCCCAGGAATTCCTGTTGTCAGGAAATCTCAGGACACTTGTCCTGTCTTCAGGAAAGTTTCCAGGACATGTAATTAAATACCTTGTAAACATGAATTGAAATTCTCTTTGGCGGGAAATACAGTTAACAAATTGAATGAATGTTAAATTTCAATTGTATTTACAGTAAGAATAATAATTAAAGATTATCATTTCCAAATATTAAAAATATTTTCTAGTTAAAAAGTATACATCATGTACATTGAAACATAAAACCTGTCATAGCAGAAATATCAATTTATCAGTTCAAATATGTGCACACATGGCAAAAACACTAGGTGTAATATTTAGTCTAGAAACATCAAATTATGAGCTTCATATTGAGCAAAAAGCTCTTATCATTCTATGATCTGTTTACTTTTAAGAGTGAAACTGCCTTTGATCAAACATGTTCAGATAATCTAAACAGTACTAACATATTTCACTCTTTAACGCTCTGATTGATTATAAAGAAAAATACTTTTCTAAATAACTTACTGGTATTGTTTTGTAAAATCATTAAATGAAGGTATAAATTTAGTATTATTTCTAAAAGTTTAATACAGAAATAATTTGCTAACTTACCACAAATATAGAATATATTCTTGTTACTCCAACAACACCACAGCAGAAGTGCTTAATGATACAAAACATGGGTCTACAACACCAGGATGTAATTAACTTACCAGACCATTACAAGATCATGTTTCAAATTAATTACCATCTTTCAGTCTGTATTTTTTAGAAAAAGTCCTGTCTTTTTCCTGTGAACAGGACAATTTCCATCAAAAGTCCTGTCTTTTTCCTGTGAACAGGACAATTTCTATCAAAAGTCCTGTCTTTTAGTGTTAAAGTCCTGTCTTCAAGACTTTTATGCAGCCTTGCTAAAAGAATCTCAGGATATCCCAGGATAATCCTGGGATTTCCTGAGAACAGGAAAATATTTCTGCACGGGTATTATTTAGAAGTTCAAATATGCACTTCATTCCGTAAATTGCCTCTTATTTGTAAATTTGACCCGGCCAATTCGACACTAACAGCTGAAAACTGTTTACTGCCTCCCTAGATTATTCTTGAATTTTTGGCGCAAAGTTATCCCAAGATTTGGGCCAAGTCAAGATTTTGTTTCAGATCAAAGGCCACAAATCTTTTCGTTAACACAACATAAAATTTATTCAGAAAAAAACCCTAAGCCCTAATTTCGGAAAAAAAAAAAAAAAAAACAAAATGCAAATTCCCTGCCATACCCCCCCACATTCTGTTAAACAAAAACTTTCCCATATAATTTTTCAGAAACGGAAAATTTTAAATTTTTTTTTTCCCATCGTTTGGGTTAAAACCCCAAATTAACAAAGCTCTCAGAACTTTTCTGCGACCCTATCCCCTATATTAAGAATTTTTAAAAACCCAAATTTAAAATTAACCTAAACCCCCCGCAATTTCTGGAACCCATTTACACTGGGTCGACTGAAGAAAATCGGATAAATTGCCTTGCCCCAAGGACACACCGCAGGGGGAGTGCCGGGATTCGAACCAAGGGCCTTGGGCCTCCGTGGGAAAGCGCCCTTTTACCCCTCTCGACCATGCGCCACAACTACAAAATTTTTCTGTTTCAAAAGTCCTTCAGTGCTTCACGGGATCTACTTTCGATTATTTTTACAGCAAAAAAACAGGGGATGTTAAGTGCTGTTTTGGGGGCCAAAAAAGTCCCCCGACTCTCATTTTTGAAAATATTTTCTGGGTCCTTGGGGTTTCTTTGGGTTTTTAAACTCTTTTTAGATTTGAAGTTTTGAATAGGCTTAACCCGGTGATAGGGGGTGGGGGCAGTGTTGCATTATCCATAACGCTCATGAACAGCCCCCAATCAAACTGACCTAAAATTTTCACTTTTTTTAAAATTTTTTGGGGTTGGGGCCGGTGTTTCCCAAAGGGAATATTTTTTCAGATTATATTTTATTTTTAACTATAAAATATTAAATCAGAGCTTAAAGAAACCTGCGACTTAGGAAAATAAATTTTCAAAAAACCGGATTAAATTAATAAAATTAACAAAAGGGATGGCCCTAGCCGTCCGGGTTCCCGAATGCCTAGTCTGAGATTTACCCGGGACCTGAACCCCTTTTTACCAACGGCTAGAAAAATCCTCAAGGTTTTTCCCAACCATCCGGTAATAGTTTTTCCTAAAAAATCAAAAAAAAAGTAATGAAAACCCTTTTTATTTACTGAAAAAATAAGATGTCGAAACTCGCCCTTGCAAACAATACTTTTTGTGAAAACATACTACAGATTTATTTTTTTAATCATGCATTAGATCCCGGGGATTTCATGCAGTACTAAGGTCATATTAAAACTCATTCTAGTGTAAAAAAGCTAAGTCAGGTTTGTTTGTAAATCTTCGGGCCCCTTTTTACATGGAGAGGGGGCGAAAAATTTAAAATGTAAGACCCCAAAATGCCAAGTGGGACAGGAAAATGTCATACAAAGCATTTTAAAATACCGAAACTTGCATGTAAATTCAAAGGTGCAAAAAAACAACGAAAAACAAATTTTTAAAGTCGAAAGCACCCTCAGGGTTCCTTTGTAAACCCCTCAGACCTTTTTTACTTGGAAGGGGGCAGATCCCTTAAAGGTTGGGATCCTCATCCAAGTGGGACGGGGAGGTGGTACAAATATGCATGTAGATACCAAGACTTGCATTTAAAATGTAAATACCTAATACTCATACAAGAAAAACCCAAATTTTAAATTTAAGGAAGATACCCTCATGTTTTTTGTCAATCCCCAAGCCTTTTTTAAAAGGGAGAGATGGCGAAACCCTTTAAAATTTGGGGCCCAAAATCCTCAAAAGTAGGCCAGGAGGGGTTTGGGGACAAAGCATGAAATCCAAGTTTTTGGCATGTCACTACTTAGTATGTCTTTTGAAACAAATTTCCCAAGCTGAAAGCTCCCGAAAAACCATTTCCCCAAATTCGGGAAATATCTCGTTTTTCTTTGTAAATCCTCGGCCTGTTACATGGAGGGGTGGCGAATACCAAAATTGGCCCGATCCCCCATCCCAAAGTAGGACGGGAGGGGTGGTAAAAAATCATGTAGATACCAAGTTTTGCATGTCCCTACTTAGTATGTCATTGTAAACAAATTTCCAAGTCTGAAAGAAACAGAAAAACCCAAATTTTAAAAATCTGGAAGATATCTCGTTTTTCTTTGTCAACCCTCGGGCCCTTTTTAACATGGCGGGGCGAATCCCTTTTAATTTGGGTCCGTTTCCCTCTTTCCCAAAGGGGGAAGGAGAGGGGGTCCCAAATGCAGTAAAAACCCAAAAATTTTTGAAAGTCACTATTTAAGTATGCATAGAAAAACTACTTGAAATTTCAAGCCCTGAAAGCTATAAAAAAACCCCTTTCCCAAATCTGGAAGATATCTCGTGTTTTTTTTTGAAAATCCTCCCCCCTGTTTACAGGGAGAGGGGCAAACCCCCTTTAAAATTGGGGTCCAAACCCCTTTCCAAGTGGGACAGGAGAGGTGGTACAAATGTTTAAGAAACCAAGTTTAGCACATTTAGTATGTCTATAAACAAATTTTCCAAAGCCTGAAACCCTATTAAAATTTTTTTTTGTCAACCCTTTTCCGGGCCTTTTTCCAGGGAAGGGGTGGCAAATACAATTTCCCTTTAAAATGGTATGACCCTTGGAAAAAGTAAAACAAAGAAGGGGTGGAACAAAGGGCCTGTGTACCAAGACTTCATATGAAAAATACTCAAAGTACTTTATACAAAAATAAAAAAAACTTTTAATTTTTTTTGGGTTTTTTACGGCACCCCAAACACAGTAAAAAGGTTTTTAAAAAAACCAATTCAATTAAAATCGAAAGCTACCCTTTGTTTTTTTTGTAAATCCTCAGGCCTGTTTTACAGGAAAGGTGGCAAATACCTTAAATGGTTCGATCCCATCCCGGGGGAAGGGACAGGAGGGGGTTTTCCCAAATGCATTTTAGATACAAGATTTTACGGGATGTAAATACCTAAGTTTGTCATACGTATAAAAACCAGTTAAAATCCCGTGTTTCTTTTTTAGTCCCCGGGCCGTTTTTTTTTGGAGGGTGGCGAATCCCTTTTAAAATGTTAGGGATCCTCGTCCCCAAGTAGGATAGTTTTGGGAAAGAGGGGGTTACAAATGCATGTAAATACCAAGACTTGCATAAAGGGATATATTTAATTTATGTCATACATAGAAAACCAGTTCAAATCTGAAAGCAAATCTAAAGTTTCTTTGCCCAATCTTCGGGCCTGTTCATACGGAGAGGTAACGATTCCCTTTAAATTTGGTATGATCCTCATGTCAATGAGACATGAGAAAATGGAAATAAATATGAAGATACCAAGCTTTCCCATGATGTAAATTTTTAAATTTAAATTTCTTAAGGTACAGTTAGGGCCCTCCAAACTGCTCTCTAATTTTCAAAAAATTTTTTTACATGCAAAACCACCCATCATGAGCGAAAGGGAACCCACATGCATTTTACATGTTACTTTGCCCTTTCACCTTGACTTGAATACTTTTTAAAGTCAGTGCCCCTTCAGAAAATAACAATTTAGGTCCCAATACTTTATGGGGGTTTTCATCACCTTCATAAATAGCTCTAGTTTTTTAAATTTTAAAGTTTTAATGCCCGAAATTGAACATTTGATCCTTTAATGCAAAAAAATTTTTAATTCAATAGTATTTTGTCTTGTTCTTATAATGCGATCTGTTTTTTGTCAAAAAAACATTGCTTTTGAACTAAACTGACCTACAATTTACAATATTTAACGGGTTTTTCTTTTTCCCTTTTAAACAGCCCCCAAAAATTATTGCACATCGGTAGAAAAGAGGGTTGAAAACCACTGTGGGTTTTGAGGGTTTGACTTTTAGGGGATCGAATAATTTTTTTGGTCATTGTATTCCCTAAATAAAATGAGAGGAGAAAAAAAACGGGAAAGACCGGGCCCTATCCGGGGGCAGGAAAAAAGTGCTGGCTCCCGGGTAAATATTGATAAGTTCTGTTTCTTTTCCCAGTGGGGAGTAAATTTTTTTTTTAACATGTCCAGAGAAAGAGGATAGGTAGCTTGGAAATTTAAAAAAAAAAAACATGTTTAAATTTTGAAACATAAATAAATCACCCACTGACAGGTATTTTTTGGGGAAAATTTTCCAAAAAAAGAAAAACCTCGGGCGGGCCTCATTTTCCAAAACCATTTTTCAGCCCTCATTTTTTGGGTTTTTTTTCAAAAAACACCCTAATCAATGGGGAACCCTTTTAAATTTGCTTTTTTAGACATTTTTTTAAAATTTCTTTTATTGTTTTCATTATATAATATAAATTTTAAATTAACAGTGAGCTGGCGCCTAATGGGGATGCCTCTTTTGTGATAACGGCAATTTGATTACAACTTTACCCCACGGGAATGTTTTTTTTCAGATGCTTTTATGAAAACTAAATAAGACAAATAACAAAAAAAAAAAGAAGCTGAGGTGTTTTTAAAAAAAACATGCTCTTTTAAAAAAAAGGTGGATTAAATTTTTAAGGGTAATTCTTTTCCCTTTTTTTTATTGTTCATGTTAAAGTTTTTTTGGAAAGCCCGAAAATTTCCAACATTAAAACACATTTTGCGGGAAGGTCAAACAAACTTAGGTTCCCAGTTGAAGGGTAAAGATAAGTGAAACTTGGGGCTCTTGATAATTTTTCAGTTTTTTTTTTTCTTTTTTTTTTGGTTTTGCAAAAAAAAGGGTCACAAAATTTGGATTCGGGTTTTTACTGCGGGATTCAGGAGGGTTTTGAACGATAAAAAAATTAAAGAACCAAACCTTCACCCCCTTAAAATTTTTGTTTTAAAACCCAAAAATTTTAAAAAGTTTCCCGAAAAAATTTTAAAAACCAAAAAATTGGGGTCTTTGCCCAAATCATTCTTTTCATTGACATTGTTTTACAAAATATTTAAAATTTTTAAATGAAATTAAAACAAAAAAACCCAATATTATTACAAAAAATATGTGATGGGTGCGTCCTGCGCAGGCAGGGGTTTTTGACGACACCTAGAGGATTTGAAGTATACTGTAATGGTCTTTAATGGGGGCCCTTCGGTGATTTAATTTTTCCACAAGGGTTTTAGTGTTGTGAAAGTATTTTCATTTTTCAAAATTGAGCTATGACAATTTGCTCAAACTACAAACTAAAAAAACTTTAAGGGGTCTTATTGACGTCATGGTTTTTGTTTAATACCGTATTGGTGATATGGGCCCCAAAGATTATAAAATTTGTAAAAGGGGAACAATTTCACTGCTCGATCCCCCAAAATAATCAAATACCCTATCCCTGAAGGATATTTAGGGAACCAAAAAAGGGCATAAAAAAAAAAACATAAAAGTAGTGATTTGAATTATTGATATTTTTAAAAATTAGATCTGGGCCGAAATTCAAAAAGGGACTTAAAAAAAATTTATCTAAATTTTAAATATTTTTGGGGGAACAATCAAGATAAAAACTTTTCACCTTTTTTAAAAATTTTTTCCCCGTGACCCCAAACTTGTATATTATACCAAAAAAAAATAGATTGGGAACTTGAAAGGCTAAAGGAAACAAATCTCGCCAACACACATGGCAACTGGGAAAAAAAGGGCTTTCCCTTTTTGAAAACTTATTTGATCAAATTGATCAAATCAGCACTTTGAAAGAAGAAAACTTGATCGTTTGGGGTTTTAATGCTAATGGTACCTTTTTAATAAAATTACCAGTAAATTTTCTACCCAGGAAAGCAATGCAATTTTTTATTGGAAATCTGAGAAAAACAACATTGTTGAAAAATGGGCTTTGATTCGTTTATTACGCCGCCCCGTGTAACATTAAATACGACCCACGTTTTAAAAAATTTACCCCCTAGATCCTTTTTCCAAAAGTCGAGAATTGGGGCCCCGTCAACATTTTAACCAAATTTTTGGGTCAGAGGGTTCCCCTTTTTTAACGTTTAGAATTGACCCCCCTCAACATTTCAGCATTAAATTTTTATCAAAAGATCCTTTTTAAAAATTTTTAGAAAAGGCCCCACCAACATTTCCCAAAATTAAATTTTTTATCAAAAGGGGTCCTTATTTAATGTTACAAACCCCTGTACCGCCATTTTTAAAAAACTTTAGTAAAGCATCTGTTTTTTTGATCACGACAGATCAAATCGCAAACACTTCGAAATAATATTACGCCCAAGGTCAATGCCACCAAGGTGTTAAAATTGACATCTTTGGTTTTTTTTTTTTTTAAAGTTTTTTGGCAACCTTTTTTTTCTGTCATAGCCTTTTTTATTATTGCCCTTTTTCTTTCTGAACTTTTCCCTAAACATTGTCCAGCAAACAAAAAAAGTATGGGACAGGGGTGGGGGCCCCTTATACCCCCAAAGGCCCAAGGGGCACCAAGGTGTTTTTACTTAGGTTTAAGGCACAAACTTGTTTATACTTGGAATTAAATTTTCATGTTAAATTTTTTTTGGGAAAACTTCGTTTTTTAGCCCTAAAACCCTTTGGGACTTTAAAAATATGACTTCACTTTATTTATCGTCCCTCTGCATGTGTGATAGCAATCCCCAAACTCCAAAAAATTTAGCCTATAATTTATTTTACTGTCAGATCAAACCCAACCCGTGGGGCGCCCCTGTCTTAAAGGGGGCACTCTTCATGTTGAGACCCCCTTTGAGAATTTCAAATTTGTTTTTCCCCATAATTTTTCCCCTCTGATGTGTTGCCCACAAGTTCCCCCACCATAAAACCAAGGTCAAGGTCAAATTTTTGGGCAAAGGTCCAAAAAAAGAGTTTATTCAAAAACAATTTTTTGTTTTTCTTTTTCTATTTTTTTTCGAAAATCAAAATATTGAACATCCCGCCCTTACTTTAAAATTTTTTTTTTCCCCTAAAACTGTCGAAGGTAACCATTTGAAAAAAATTGGAAAACTTTTCACTTTTTCCATTTTTTTACGCCCCCCAATGGACTAATTTTGTTATGTCCTCCGTTAGCAAATTTGGGGGGTTTAAATGTGTAACTTTTGAAACCCCTTTTAAGGATTTCAAAGAAACTTGGGCACAAATGTTTTACCACATGGGGAAAACCCCTGCAGAGAGGGTTGTTTTGGGGTACAGGTCAAGGTCACACTTAAGGGGTTTAAAACATAAAAGTGTGTTTTTTGGGTCTGCCTGTAACCTTGAAACCCGGGTTTGGGGGATTCCCCAAAAAACTTGGCAAAAAATGTTTTACCACCTAAAGGGGACGTGCAGAGGGGATGTTTTTTGATGGGCCCCTTCAAGGTCCCGGTCACACTTGGGGGTCAAAGTCATATATGACTGCTTTTTTATATTTCCTGCATTGGGAGGGCTTTTTGTTTTTATTTGGCAGGTCCCTTTTTTTTTTCTCTAACAAAAATTTTTTTTTTTATTACTTCCCTTTTTTGTTACTATAAATAGCTTATTTTTGGAAAAATTTTTTTTTTATTTGCCATAGGGGGAAAAAACCCAACCCCCCTTTTCGTGGGAAAGTAAAGGTGGTACCTGCAAATTTTTTTTGGTGTATTTTTTAAAATAACTTTTCCTGGTAAAAAATTTTTTTTTGGACTTGGGAAATTTTTTTCTGGATTTTTTTTCTTTTTTTCATTCCCGACCTTTGGGCTTTTAAAAGTCAAGGGCTTTAAATTTTGCTCCCATCCCTGATGTAACCCTTTGGGCGTTATTGCCCCCCTTTTGGGAAACGGGGGGGGGGGTTTTTGTATTCAAATTTCAATGGGAGGGTTTCCCTGTGAAATTTTTTTTAAAAGAGTAAATCCTCTTACTGTCCCGTCAGTCTCCAATTTCTCAATACAATGTAAAAGGGATTTTTTTTCTTTTCCCGTGGTGACCCATTCCCGTTGACTAGGTGGGCTTTCCCCAAAGAGTTTTTTGTTGAGCTGTTGCCCTTTTTTTTACCTTGAAAATTTTTTTAGTTTTTTTTTTTTTGGGGTTTTGGGTTTTTTTTTTAATCCAATTTCCCAATATCTTATTCCAAAAGTATTGGGGCATGATACTAGCATAATTTATTTGATGACCCAGTTTTTTTAAAACGAGAGGAGGGAAAATCCCACAAGATCATTTTCAAGGGGGTTTTTTTTTCCCCCTTTTTTTACGCCCCGTTTTTAAAAATTTGGGCGTATATGGGGAAAAGCCTCCGGCGGGCCCGGGAGGTTGGGCGCCCCGGCATATCTTCTTCATGCATGGGGGGATTTTGATGAAAATTGGCACAGTTGCTCACCAAAGAGACAGAGTGCCATGCGCAAGAAACAGGGCACCCAGGGCTGTTCAGTGTATTTGCATCGTGCGTGCTTGTGTCCCCCCTTTTTTTTACATGTCCGGGCTGTAACTTTACATGCATGGGGTAATCTCGTTTATATTTGGCATAAAAGTTAACCTCAGTGGACGGAGTTTCTGCGCAAAACCCCAGGTTCCTATCTCAAGGTCAAGGTCACCCCTTTTAGGTCAAAGGTTTTAAAAAAAATAATGACTGGGCCCCGGGGCGTTTTTCTTTTTTGCATGGATGAATTTTTTTTGAAAATTGGCACAATTTTCTCAAAACCCCTGAGAAAAGAGTGGGGCGGGGCCCCAAAACCAGGTCTAAAGGGCAAGGTCACAATTAAAAGGGCCCAAAGGGTACCAAGAAAAAAAGGGAAAAAAAATGTTTCGGAGCATTTCTTCTTTATGCATGGAGGGAAATTTTTATATTACTTGGCAAAAAAATGTTTAAACCCCCATGAGACAGAGTGTCATGCGCAAAAACCAAAGGTTTTCCCCAGGTCCCCAAGGTCAAGGTCACACTTAGGGGCAAAAATTTAGTTCAAGGGAAAAACTTTGTCAGAATCATTTCTTCTTCAAGCATAGAGGGATTTTTTATGTAACTTGGCACAAAATTTTAAAACCATCTTTAGAAAGGGGGTTATGCGCAGGTCCCTTTTTTTAGAATTACTTCCCTTTTTTTGTTTCTATAAATAGCTTATATTGCAACTTTTCATTTTCTAGTCGTAGGAAAAAAAAAAGATCCCTTTTCTGTATGTAACATGCCCTGAAAACATCCAAACTGAGATGTATTTTTACCTGTCTCTACCTGGTAAAAATTTTTTTTGTGGACGCAACTTTGTGTGTTTTTGTGTGGGGGGGGGGGGGTGTTTTAAAAATTAACTTTCCCTTAGTTTTTACTATAAATAACTTTCAAAAATAACTTTTTTTTTTAACTGACCCCTAATTATGGAAAAAACCCCAAACCACTTTTATGTGGTACAACAAGATGTTTTTTTTTTAATAATAACTTGAGAAAACCCTTTTTCCCAGAATGGGAAAAACTTAATAATGTTTTCACATCAGATTTATGACCCCCCTTTTTTTTGGGGGCCAAAATAGACCGAACAAGAGAAACAATTTCCAATTTTATAACTTTTAAAAGGGAAAAACCCCCAGGGCCCCGAATTTTTAAACAATTTGGATGATTGGGCATGCCCCAATAATGATCCCTTTTTGCCCAACCACATTGGCTCTTTTACGTTTTTTTCCTTTCCCCTATTACTTCCCTTTCCTATAACCCATGCATTTTGGGGAACATGCATTTTCTTCAAAAACAACTTTTAAATTCACCTTTGGGCCCAACTTGCAGCTCCCGAAGTCCGTATTTACCTTGTTCCTGTGGGCATGTCATTGTATTAGATTTTGTTACGTTTAAATTACATAAGCTTTTTGTAATTAATTAAATTGAATTATCGTTATCGTTAAACAACAATCTTTTTATAAATTTGGACTTGAATTATCGTTATTGTTAAACTACGTAAGTTTTTTGTATTTGATGGATTTAAATAATTGTTACGTATGCTTTAAACTATATTGTATTATCAAGGGATTACTTTCGTTGTTTCTGAACTTAACGAATATTTTAGTAAATTTTATAATTAGATCTTGAATTAAAATATGTAATTGAAATTTTGTTTTGCTTATTTATTTAAACATGAGCTGTCAAAAGTAGGTTGTATTTTGGTGGTTTCACAACGTTAACCAACAACGTTGTCACAACGTTGATACGACTCCATATTTTTACGTTGTCACAACGTTGTATCTGACCGCAACACAACGTTATGCCACAACGTTGTCGCAACGTTGACACGACTCCACACTTTTACGTTGTCACAACGTTGTTTCTAACGTTGTCACAACGTACAGCACAACGTTGTAACAACATTGTCACAACGTTACTGTGCTTCCTGGGACTATACTACATAAACGGATATTAGAAAAATAGGCCGGGATTCACCAAAGTACCCTGTTTCGAATTTGTTGGACCAAATTATGTTATTTGGGGACTTTCCAGCTTCGACTTTGTAAGACAAGACCATTTGAATACAGAACAAGATATAAAAAAAAACTGATTCATTACTTGAATGTGGGTCTATAGGGATTTTCCAGTTTCTACCGCGTAGAAAATGGCCTTGAATATTGTAGTGGAAGTAGATTGAAAGGTATTGAATATTTTTATATACATATTAAATTCAATTCCTTTTAGTTTGTATTAATTTATTGATTTTAAATGAAAAATGATATGGACAGGTGTATTAAAAATGTATTCAGAGTGGTAGAATTACAGCATTAGCACAAAGTAGTTTGAGTAAATCAGTAAATACGAATTTGCAATAACTCTCTAAACTAGTTGTAAAAATATTACTCCTGGTTATTTCTCTTTAGTCGAGCTCCAAATAGTATCCTGGTGCAATTATTTGAATTGATTTCTGCTTAGATATCGCCGATGGTGAATAATATAGTTTTAGAATAAATTAAATAACTGCACAAAGTTACAACAAAACAAAAACATAAACTGATATTGACTATGTATAGTTTGGTTTTGAGGTCAGCAATGTTTTTTGTACTTTTGATCATGGAACAGCCCGTTATTTAGAAGTGTTTATAAATTAGTTGATTTATTTCTGTGTCACTTTTAAATAACACTAATGGGACCATAATAATCAACTTCAAAAAGACGATACATGATCGTCATAAATGATATAATAATCAGATATATAATTTATCATTTTGAGGTATAAAGCGTATGCAGCCAGCGCTACACGGAATACCAGAATGCAGATTATAATTTGTCTTAAACTTTATTGAACAAAAGTTGTTGTGTCCACGACAATATTTGCCTTTGTCTGACATCAAAATATTACTGTAGCAGCCTAATGACTTTTTATATTTATTCATCTATTTAAAGTCTCGCCATTTACAAACATATAAAATACACATATAAAATACACAGATATAGAAGTATGTATAAACAATAAAACATGTAAATGGTCATTCAAATTGAATTATACGAGACTGTATATTCCACAAATTCTTCAATACTATTCTTATATTATAAAACTGTCTCTGTAAAAGATATATGGTCCTATTGCTCTGTCACATATCAGATCACAACATTAAAGTTTACTTATTACGACTCAATGCAAATTTAATCTACAGGGGCTGCACTTCCGGCGGATCAAACCCACAGCAAACCACTCCAAACACCAGGCAAGTAACCGAGGCATAAGAATAAACATTTCAAGTTTTAAATCAATAGCTTTGGTAGCTACAGAGATATCTGACCCTATCAAAAAAATTCTATGTTACAAAGGGGCTTAACTCTGTCAAAACACAAACCAACTATTATGGAGATTGTTTTCCCTGGTGTAGACCCTAATAGTAAATAATTACCTTAAGATTCAAGTCTATAATAGGGACATCTGACTTTATCAAACACTTTTAATTTAAAAAAAAAAGGTTAAAAAGGGCATAAATCTGTCAAAAACACCATTTAACCAACGCTGATGCTGGGGCGAGTGCACTAGCTCTATTTTGTCTTTGAAAGGTCTCAAAATTCAGCTGAAAAATCAGGGAACGCCAATACAACTGTCACAGTCTGTATTATATTACAATCCTTGATAGTCACATCCGCACTTCCTGCCGAAAGGTCACATCTCACTCACCGATGTTCAGAGCGGTCCACCAAGGGCGTAATCCGCAAGGAGTTGATCCATTTGACTAACTCGTATACTTTATTTTAAACTGCTAATAGATATTTTTAATTTCAAAACTTTTGTGACAGTTCAACAAAGACTATTCAGTACTATTAAAAGACATCAACTGGTACAATAAAACAACTTCCTAGCCACGATAATAGTCATATATGTTCTTATGTTCCCTTATCACTAATTTCTTATATCAGTTCTCGTTTTAAAAGCCTTATACACAACACCTTATATTGATTCTGTATACTCTCTATACTTTATTAAAAAGAGAGTATTTATAAATCATGGCCTTAAATATATTTTTTGTTTTTTTGTAAAAAAACGCCGTGTTCTATTTACATTTCAATTCCAACTACAAATATACACAATAAAAGTTGTTTCTTCAAAATTATCATGACCTAAAAGTTATATATAAAACTCAAATTTATATACATCTTTAGTATGTGTGTACCTAACCCTTTAAACATATAGGTATTGATTTCTTCGTTTAAGAATATCCTAACAGGTTTTGGCTATGTTTCTTGTTCTGCTCTGATCGGAAATTACAAACACAAATTTTTCGTCATTAGTCATTTTGGCAAAAACCATAATTTCTAGATTCAATATTTTCAAAAAGCTCTGTCCGTATATCCCTATATAGCGGACATTCCATAACTGCGTGGAATTCTGTTTCCACATATGTGACACAGAACGGACATTTTCGTTCATCAACATATCTTTTAATCTAAATTTTTTTCAGTTTTAATAATTATTTCCGTGTGCACCACGTACTTCTCATGTGAAAATATCTTATTATATCCAGATATTATATTGATTTGACGAACAATGATAAATTAGACCAACAGAATACTGTGCACCAGCAACAAAACATAAAACTACGTGCAACAGCTGCATTCAGAATACAACTGATATGACAGATAGCTGGAAAGGAATATCACAGATAAACAAGTCTCAACCAAAACTAAGTGTTTTATACAAACGCTTGATCCATACGTTTAGCACCTGCAAATCTTTCAAAGATAAATCAATAATGTTTCAAACTGTCTTTTTATTTAATCATTAGATTGTATGGCAAAGCCGAAATAAAATGATGTGCAGAACAAAAGTCTCTTTCGTCCATAATGTTCACCTCATTTTAGTACAGTTTTATGGTTGTTCATGAATATCTTAAATAAAGTTTAATTTAAAGAAATATAATTTTTTCAACAGTCCCAGATACGTACACTCAATTTAAAATTGAAACTGAAATTAAAATTTTCAATATACAATGTATGTCGGCCTCCGTGACGTAATAAATTAAAATTAAGATGATGAAGTGTTTGAATCGGATATAAAATCTGTAAATTACTGTGCTGATAAATCTTTGGAATAGAAAAAAGAAGGAAAACAATGTTGAGCATACGTTTTAAAGAACAAAAAAGCCTCCTTAACTTTTACAAACTTAACGGCAATCTTGTCATTTAATTTTTCTCTCATTTTGAAATGAAATATTTTTCCCTTTAGTTTATGTAGCCTAAGATAGGGGATAAGTAATTGTCCCTTTTGTTTGGGTTATTCCAATGTAAATGGAAAAAATCTTTTTGACTAGATTATAAGCAGTTGATCTTACTGATGAAAATAAAATTACAGAATACATGGTTATGATGATCCTACGACTTAACAATGTCTTCAATACAACTTTTTGTTGGATAACATTGACACAGTTATTTGGCATACAGCAATTTTCTATAGCTTTCATAGTGGAGAAAGACCCCAGGTGCCACTATGAGCATAATTTCTGTCACAAGCGAGCACCTGGGACGGCTTCTTCACATGCAAGAATTTTACACCACAAGCAAAGATTATGATGATGATGACAAGTGATGACATAATTTTTATTTCTATAACCAACACCGTAATCATCATCATCATTGTCATTACCACTACCACCGACAACAACTGAACATAATATATTTCCCACTCTTAAATGTCTAATGGAGCAGACAGGGCAGTCATTAGGAAGTAGGAAAACTGACTGACATAAGAGTTACAAAAATGATATTGTGGGCGCTTCTAATTATGTTTTTGGTAAAATGCCTGCTATGATGTTAAACATTTTATCTTATTGTCTTTGATGATTGTTGATTAGTATGGCGATGCAAATGTAGTTATAATGATGTTGATTAGAGATAAACTCTTCAAATTTTTTAAAGCCCTCATTGGGTGCTAATTTGTTTTACAAATTTATGCCTACTCCCCACAGGTTAAGAGAATGAGAAATGTAATCATGCATTTCAAACTAACGTGAAACAAATTAGGGATATTATATTTAACATTCAAGTGACAAACATTCTCATCACTACAAACATCATCATCAAAACAGTTAGCACCTTCATCATCAACTGTACATCACGATCATTATCATCATCATTACCATCACAACAAAAATTAAGACAATATCATCATAAAATTTATTAAAACCATCATGCAGCAGCAGTGGCCACATCATCATCATCAACAACAACAACACAAACAATTACATAAAAATATTAGACAACATTCACTATCATTGAAACCTTTCAAGAAAACATCTGCACCATCATGGATCAGCTGCAGAAGCAGCCAGCACAACCACAGACATAAAGAATAAAGACAAACTCATCATAAATCATTCACAACATCATCACCGGTCACCCTCGCAACCACCAATACAACAAAAATAAAGATAACAAAAATAGCAACATAACTATAGATCTGTCATCAATTTTCCTACACAACATGCTCATCAGAGCGATCATCATTATCATCAGCATTTTTATCAGCATTTTCAAGATGATAGCATAAGTAAGTATCATCATCACAATTATCATTATAGTCATGATGATAACATCATTTTCATAAACCGACAACATCCTCATTCTATTTCTTCACTTCGCGTGTTTTGAGTCGTCACTAATTTATGCAGGACAGTAGGGTAGGAACATATAATATATAATAATAATACATAGTAAAGCGGTACAAGTTATCGATGAACATAAACGAAATTTTAACGAATGCATGGCCCAAAGGATATGGCGTTGGCTTAACAAACTTGCTTTTCGAGGTTTGAGCCTTGGCAAATTCACAATTTCTAAATTTTTCAATCGTTTGTTTAAAAAAAACATTGCACGAGAAAGTTGTGCAGTTCATTGAATCGATTATGCGTTGACTAGTCAAAAATACTTGCCTGTTAGTCTTAGTTACCGTGTAATGGCTTCAACAAATATATATATATATAATAGATCTAGTGATGATTAAAAATATAGAAACAATGAAAAAATGGTCAAACATTATTATTAAAATATATAAAATGGTTTTCAAAAAGAGTCTTCAAAGATTCTTGACTAAATTAAAATAGAAATAATGTATACTTATATTACTAGAGAAAAACTACGGCTGTAAGGCGTAAAAAAAAAAAGTTGTTTGTTTCCGGTGGCCCGACCTACCCTATTTTTTTACCGCCGACCCTAAACTTTTTTAGCGGTAAAATCGGGCCGCATATTTTTGCAAATAAGTATATTATTATTTTTATAGCTCTTTGCACGAATGGACTACTCCACCGATCGGGCGAGTGGTTTTGTACGTGTTAACTTTACCAGATTGAGAAATTAATACATCAGGCAAAATTACCTGGATTGACTGGAATTTACCCGCGAATCGTAAAAATATCAAAACGTCATGCTGGTAATTTTCCATTCCACAAACACGTGCGCCCTATCGTAATATCTTATTTACATCGCGGTTACTTTTGACAAACGCGCGTGGTGCATTCATTTTTCAATGTAATCGCTTCAAATTTTCAACACCGCTTGAGAACTAATGCAGTTTGAGTTCTATAACAATTTTAATAAGATATCGACAGGAATGTAGGCAAAATTCTTTTAAAACGATCAGATTTTCATATAATGTTTTGTAAAATTTCAAACAGCGCGATCTTGATTATTTACTTCTTTCTTAAGGTACATACTATGGTAATAAAATTCAGACTCTTGACCAGAATGTACAAAAAACACAATTAAAAAATCTTAAATAATGAAAAAGCGGCAGCAATTTAAATACATGGCGTAAAACGATTTTTGGCAAACAGATTTCTGTTAGCACGGCAGAATAGGTTACGTGACCTCGTGAACGTAAATAGAAATGTGGTTTTAAAATAAAGCAGTATGATGTTGTTGCGGATTTTAATAAGTTTTAAATTATTCATAGTACATGTATTTTTTGACACAACACTTTGTTAGATATTTTTTCAAACAATAATGTAAATTCCTTGAGGGCAAATAGACTACAGAGGTAGGCTATCCACTATCATCGTTCACGACACATTTACATGTCAGTTTATTCGGGATATTGCACATTCGCTTTAAAAAAAGATAAAGAAAAACCGTTTTATTGATTTCTTCTCAACAATTTAAGGAATCGAGAAAGTATGATCAGACAGTGATGTGTCACATGGCGCGAGAACATGACGTAATGCCATGACAATCTCGGGCAACTATACCGCTTTGATCTCCACTCCAGATGCCATAATAACCGACACACTTCTTGTAGCTCTTTGAGTGGGTGTTAATTGATGATGAAAACAAGGCTAATTACTTAGTTTATCATCAGAATAATTACCGATAATTGTTTTTTTTTTCGGCGACGCCGTCTAAATTCGTTTTCGTTACCTATGCCACGTGACTTCAGTTTGCAAATCAAACTACTTGATACCGCATTATGGATAATTTATCAAAATGGAAGATTTATGCAACACTCTGCCTGATTGGACGAGAGTGTAAATTTCTTTCACTCTGTTGATTGTGCTACGCTGAGTGAAATGTAGACAAAGCGTTTATCTTAAACGACGCTGTTCACAGTTTTAAAGCTAACTTTGGCTCAGTATATTTAGAAAGAATATCGATATATCTCAAAATGATAAGTAAGTTTAATAAATTTGATAAAAACCTGTTCAAATACCAACATATATCAAATTAAAGAAAGAGCTGAATACGGTCTGCGTATCACATGAATAAGGGTGTGATAAAGAGTCTTTTATGTAGAGAAGTGCTTTTTAAAAGATTGTCCTTGTTACAAAGGTCGTCTGTATATGAAAAGGTTTTTTGCTTTTGTGACTTATTCAGATTGCATATTAAAATGAGTACTTGTTTGCTTTGATATATTTGTAATAAATTATTTAACTGATTTATTATATATGAATATTTTTCTTTAGTATGGTATGCAAATATTGAACTCAGTTGAAAACTGTTTTATTATATATATGCTATATAATGACTGAATCTCATTACACTGAAATGAAGGTACGCTGCATACAGTTTATCTATGTGATATGACTACGGTCAAACTTTGCTTATGAAACAGAAATATTGAAATAATTACAATTGTATGTTTCGCTTGACCTTCACTTTTTTATAGGTGTGACGTCATTGTTCAAAGATTCGTGAATAGCGAATATGCTATTTGTTAAAGCGGGATCAGTTGGCCTATTTTAGAAATAAATAAAAATAATAAATAAAAAAATCCTTTAATTGATTTTTTCTCATGTATTCTAATCAAACTTGATTTGTAGCATCTTTATTAGGCCCGCAGCCAACTTTGTTCAGCTGGGACATTTGACCCCTTTTAGGGGCTGCTAGAGCTAAAACTAGAAATGCCTTTATACAGCGTCTCATGAACAGCTTGGTGGATCTTTGTCATACTTGGTCTGGAGCATCATTATAAGGTCCTCTTCCAAATTTATTTATATAGGAACTTCGGCCCTATTAGGGACCACTATAGCTAAAAGTAGATATGCCTTCCTTCGCATTAACCACTAAAATGTAATGAATTTTTATCAAACTCGATGTGTAACAATTTCGTAAGGTCTGCTGTTATTTTGTTACAAATGGGGATAGGGACCAATTTAGCTAAAAATATAAACACGTTTAATGACCTCTTCTCATGAACCCCTTCATGAATCTTCATCAAACTACTGCTGTAATTATTCGTCTAAGGATAAACGAAACAAAATTGCAACCCTACGAAACCTTTGCGAAAAATTAAAAGAGAACCATTTAAATTGTTAAAGTGCGGTGTTTAGTTTTGCAATTTTAAAAAATGTTAGATGAAAGATGAATGTTAGATGAAAAATTCATATACTTCTTTCCTTATTACAATTCGCCGACCATCATTTTTAAAGATATTTCTTGTTCACTTTCAACACGGGTCGATGTCGGGTGGATGATGATTATTGTGTCCATATTTTGGGACACTTTTCAAAATAATTATTTTTCGGGATAACAGATTGCTACAGTCTTCATTTTTAATTATTTTAGAAATAAGTCCTGTTTCTTTGAGCCATATGAAGTTATGACGTCTACAACATCACAATTTATGTGATAGAATTGGAGGTCCACTAAAGTCTGAGCAAGTCTACTAGATTTCAGCAGTTGGTGGACCTGCTGAAAAAAGTTACGGTCGAGGCCTGCAGAGGCTTGAAAAGTCAGGTTTTAGATGGGATTTACAGGGTTTTCCCTAGCCCCCAAAAAGGTGGTAAATTTACCACTTTTCGAGGTCCCACTTTTCTTAGCAAAGGGGGGCATGAGTTTTCCCCAAAAAACAATTTTTCAAATTAATTAAAAGTTAATCAATTTAAACTATTAAAAGCCCAAAAGAGTATCAAAGTATTCAAGCAAATCCAAACATGTCCCCAAAAATAGTCTCTTTTTTTTCCAGAAAAATAAATTTAGGGGGACATAAATTTCCTAGGGAAAACCCTGGATTTATAGTAGTAAGACGTTGAACAACCACTTGCAGCTTTATTAATTCACAATTTGGGCATACCAGTCAAAACTCCATTGTCTAGCATTTCCAGTTAATCCAGAATTTTAGACTGGGGTAGGGGGTGATGGTATTAATCTCAACGCAGATCAAAGATGCAAATCATATTCCTGGCCAGTGTGCTTTTACTTGGTTTTAGTTTGAAATATAAATGTTGGTTGTTGAATAATATTCAATATTAAAATTATTATTTAAAGAGAGAATCCATAGCAAGATTTCATTCAAGTTTCATGTTTAATCAAATATAAACCATGTTCTCCGCAAGTAATTGCCAACTTCTCCACATGAATTAGCGGCGGAGAATGAATGATATAGGACACAACGATCCTATGACCACTTGAGCCGTAGATCGACTGCTCTACCTATTGAGCTAATCGGATTGGCTACTCTGGAAATGAAAAAAACAACAACACCAAAACACAAACATAAAGCAAATATTTATTTCATAATTCAAATGGCATTTTATATTGCTAAAACATCATCAAAGTCATTGTACATTCAGGTGTAAATCAAACATAACTATAGGATGCATGTTTATAAGGTTTATAATCTCCCTGTTTGAAACTACGATGGTGTTAGGTTAAAAAAAAAAAAAAAAAAAAAATTGCCATGTCACTGGAAACAAACAACTTTTTTTTTAGGCCTAATATGGGCTTGATCTCATACCTCACGGTTTGTAATCATTACGCTCTACATTGAAAACAAAACCAACTTACTCTATAGAGATTTTTCAGCCAGGTATGGACCGAATATCGATATTATAACTAGATATAACCCAACTGAAAAAATTATCATTCCGTCACGGTTCAAAACACGCGGCCGAACTATACGTACAAAGTACAAAACTTAAACATACACCAATCGTGAAATATCGGGTATTTCCGTAATCTCCATCCAACTTATATTTTATTACTTCCCTTTATATTGTGTTTGTGGGTGTTAAGAAAATTAGATATAAAATTCCTGAGTCAATTAATTTATCTTTCATAAAAACTAAAAATAAAAAGTAATTTGTAATGCATTTATAATAAAATTTTATACATTTAATTTTTATATGATCAATTTTGGTTTAAATAATATTTGATATATAAGAACAATGTTTACCCTGTAGAATTTTGAGTTATGACCCTTTTAAAATTGTTAGGTACTGTAGAGACACTCCTGCAGTAACCGGTACTTTTTTTAACCCTGCACGACTTGCCGGGTAAACTAAAGAATAATTTGTAAGGAGTGAACATCTTAAACAGGGGCTCAACTCAATTCTATTGGATTATTAGTTGATGTAGGAAGACGCACTAGCGTTGTTCGTTTTCGTTCGTCTGTCAATGCATATGAATTTTGTTACACATATCTCCAAAAATATTTGACTTACCGTTATGAAACTCGTTAGGAATATTATTCAACATCGTTGTGCAGCTGAAGTGAGCACGAAAGGCTCAATGCTTTGTGCATTCATTTTGACCGTAAGCCATTGTCGTCCGTCTTAACAATTGTCAGTAGATCTAGGTCAGCATTTTGGTCCAGTCGAAATGAAATTTTGTTAGAATGTATGTCTTAATAAAATCACGATCTAGTATGAAATTTAGTTATCTTAGATTACAATAAAACTAGATCACTAGGTCTAGGCACGGAAGAATCTCGTTAACATTCTAGACAGTGGACCTATATAACATTTGGCCAGAATATTTGTCTTTCTGAAATCTTGATCAAGTTTAAAAAGGATTACACATGTTTGTGTGTCAAAAGCTAGATGACAAGGTAACATAATAGGTCCATGTTAACTATCCACTCTATAAGCTATATTCTCTACGTAAGAAGGATGCCTATGTTATATAGTATTTAGATAATAGTTCTGACTTATTCTGCAAATATTTAACTACTGAGCCTTTGCCTGCTTATTCTAAAACTTAATGTAGTTAATTATTATGAATATTTTCAAATAGCTTTCCCATCATCAGTGTAATTTATTTGAAATTATTTTTGCCTCAAAATAAGCATTTTCCCTATTTCTGGCTGATAATTTTTGTGATATTTATAATTGAACGCCGATAACGTGGTCCTAACTACATTTGTTAAAACATAATTGAGTCGCGCCATGAGAAAACCAACATAGTGCGTTTGCGACCAGCATGGATCCAGACCAGTCTACGCATCCGCGCAGTCTGGTTAGGATCCATGCTGTTCACTTTTAAAGCCTGTTGCAAATTAGAGAAACCGTTAGCGAACAGCATATGGATCCTGACCAGACTGCGCGGATGCTGGTCGCAAATGCACTATGCTGGTTTTCTCATGGCGCGGCTCCATTATATTTTTTATTATTTTTAAAAGAACATTTACAATAAAAATATCTCAACTCTATTTTAAAAAAATAATGCTTGAAACCACGTAGAACTTCAAGATATCGGGCGAGAGTGTGTTCTTGCCGGACCTGTAGGCTAAGTATTTATTTCTTACTGCTTCTTCGTACTTTCTATATACTGTTGTTATTTTATGAAGATTGAAATTGAAAATTTCTCATTTTCCTTCCCTTAGAGTAGATCTATTTCATTGCAGAGAATCTCTGCTTGATCTACTTTCTGTAGAATGCTGGTGTCAGTTAGGGTCAGTGTGTGTTTCAACTTGTAGCACAGTAAAATCTCTAGGGTCTTAGATCTAGGCTACCTAGCTGACAGGGCTAATGCTATAACTTATGAGATGGTATTCCTTATTTTGAAGATAGCTTTCAATATGTTGTAGCTGGTATAAAATCCTTAAGGGGTTGTTTTTGAACATGTTTTCTTGTTCCAATGTGAGAGAAAGAGAACTGATCGTTTTGAAACAATTGCTGTAGATCTACATATTTGTTACAAAATGATTTTAGTTTAGCGTAGATTAAAATATAATTATGTTGTGTATTGTATGTTATATAATGTATACCTCCTTATAATTATTATTTACATGTATAGTAAGTAGATATAAATCTATTACCTCCCTTTATTTGATATTTAAACAGATTTCTATGTTCGAAACATTTACATCAACATCATTAATATTTATCTTTTATCTAAATCTTCAAAAATTATACATGTTTTTCAAATATTAAAGAGAAAAAAGTAGTGTCAATAACTTAATAAAATTTTCCTTTTGCAGAAGAAAATTGTTATATATACTACATTTTCATTATTTGATGTAATAGAGTTATGGGGAACGACAGACACTGTTGATACTTCTTACAGTGACTATCAATTTTGTAGCCCTTCATCATGAGGGCAAAAGAAATATTGAATAGAAGTAATGATGATATTTGTTAACGTGTACGGTAGACAAAGACGCTCACAATGCTAGTTTTTCTCATTGAGTCGTCCGCAAACATATTTTATTGCAAACGAATCAATACATGTTTATAGTACAACTAAAAACATGCGTTATTTTAACAAATTAGATAATCTAATAAAAATTAGAAAAGCATGATAAGTAATATATAGATCTACATTGAAATGAGAAGCAAAAGGGTTGGGCCACAAGCTTTCCCAACATTAGCGACGGCCCTTCCCCAAGGGTAAGTTAACAGATGGATCTAGAACCTAGTATAAACATATATTGTTATACTATACAAAAAAAATATATAAAAGTCTAATTCAATAAAGAAAGACAAAAAGCTCAAGAAAGAAAGAAGAAAAAAACTAATGAAGATTTTTGAACACACCCGATTTTCGTGCCTCGTGATACATAATTTTCGGGCATTGATAATATTGATCAATAGGTGGACCGCATGTTTATCACAGAATTACTGTTATAGGCCTAAAAATAGTGATCAGCGGATTTTTATTACCTCCCTTTGTTTTATGTAAGGAGTATTTAGAAACAAAATAAATAATAAACGTACAACAAAAAAAATATTTGCACTCTTAATTCTATAAAAACAATATAATAAATTTTAAAACTGAAAAAGATTTTTGAAACACAGATATCTTAATAACTCGTTTTTTATTTCTAAACAGATGATATATATACCATATTTTACTACCAACCTGTAGAGTTATGGGTAACGATAGAGACTGTAAAGACACTCTTACAGTATCTGATAATTTTGTAGTCCCTTTCAATAGGGATAACTCACAAACAAGGGTTGAGAAAGTTTACACAGCAAAACGAGCTATATTAAATATAATTGGTATGTCATTTTATGCAAATGCGGAACTCCCAGCGCAGACCTGATCGAACGTCCACTAACAAATAGAAACGCTTTGTAAATTATTTAATCCTGCAAACTGTACTGGATCTATTTGCCATTTAGCACAAGTTGCATTCATTTTGCCGTTTTGTCTTCACCTTAACACATCATTATTACAAACACAAAGAAATGAGATAATGCTATCAATGCAATATACCAAATAGCTACCTGTAAACTGAGAAAAAGTTGTTTTCTCTAGCCAGCTGGAAACGTTGCTCCTAACGTCAGCGTCAACGGTGCAAAATGTATTCCATCTTTCAGTGAAACAAACAACAGATGCCAATAAAGCCCCCATTCACATTACCGAATTTTATGAGGGCCAAATACTGCGATATGAAAATACTAGTTATTGGTGAAAATTCAGTGGTCAGTGCCCCAACGTCAGATCTTGATGCTACATTACAGCACCAACTGGAAATCAGTATGTTATATCTAACTTCAGTGTTTAACCCTTATCATGCTGGACACGATTGATTCTGCCTTTGCGACCAGTGCATATCATGATCAGCCTGCAAATCCGTGCAGTCTGATCATGATCTGCACTGTTCACCATTCAGTCAGTTTTGGTATGCATCCCTTTTGACAGTTAATGGTACTGTCCAAATTGAAAAATGGACAAGTTCGTTATAGAAATTTAGCAGTGTAATGGTTTAAGGCAATAAGAATGGATATAGGATGCTTGCTTCTAACCAGTTTACATGAATAAACAGAGGTTGCGTGACAGAAGGAGAATCTGAGACTTGCAGTTTGGTACACAATACATACATATAGATAAATGTCCACACATTGCACTACTTTCATGTACACTCAAAATGACATTGATTTTTTTTGTCAAAACCTGCCGTTGGGCCAGTTGCAAACTGCGCCTGTTTCGATATTTTGGGACGGTTGCAAACTGCGCCTGTGTCGGTACTTTGGGCCAGTTGCAAACTGTGCCTGTGTTGGTACTTTGGGCCAGTTGCAAACTGCGCCTGTTTCGATTCTTTGGGTCAGTTGAAAACTGCGCCTGTTTCGGTACTTTTGACAGTTTCGATATTTTGGACCGGTTGCAAACTGCGCCTGTGTCGGTACTTTGGGCCAGTTGCAAACTGTGCCTGTGTTGGTACTTTGGGCCAGTTGCAAACTGCGCCTGTTTCGATTCTTTGGGTCAGTTGCAAACTGCGCCTGTTTCGGTACTTTTGCCAGTTTCAAACCATGCCTGTTTCGGTACTTTGGGCCATTTGCATTTGAAGGTTTTTTTTCTTCACCTCTCAAAGAAGGGCATTCCAAATTTATGAAAGTGGGAGCATCTTGGGGAACTGGCGAGGTGATATTCTGACGCATAATGTTAAAGTAACTTATTGACCATTATGTTTTCGTTTCAAAATGCCATGACTCGAGTTTTAAATACATTTTAGTGTGAATGTAGTTTCAAGAGGATCTGGTGATCACTGTAAGCAGTAGTACCAGGTCACAGCATTAACAAAATAGTAAACGAATGTGACAGGAAAGATACATGGCCAATGTGCTCGTTATTTCGTGTCCTTTTTAACAGTATTTTTCAACAAAAGGAGCAGAAATTGGCCTAGCTATATTTGACGGTACTATGAACATGGCTACATATGTATGTTATAGGCTAAAATATGTGGAAAAAAAAGGGTAAGCAGAACATTTACCTGAAACTGATCTTAAATGTCCAAGAACAAAATTATTGTGGTGAACAGCCTTCTTTTTGAAAATGATACAAAATGTCTTACTTTATTGTTCTACTGAAGCTTTGAAAAGTACTAGAATACTACTTACTGGTTATCTTATCTCGAGCGCACATCATCCGATTTCGAACGCACGGAATCTTATTTAGAGTATATACGGCACCCTTTTTCGAGCATAACGTGCGCACGACATCTTGTATCTCGGAATCTTATCTCGAGCGTAAGACATTCTATTTGCATAAACGACATTTTATTTTAAGCATTAAGCATATGATGTAAATTATTCAGTTTGATAAATAAATTTCTGACCGTTTAAAACACACCATCTGCAGCAAGTGTAGAAATTAGTAAGGCATTTATCGTAATTTGTGGTTGATCGACGAATATTTTTCGGTTAAAAATACTCCAATGGTAACCTTTTTGGAAAAAAATCAAATGATTTAAAACATTATTAAACATAATTTAGCTTTCTGATTTTATTTACCATAGTATGGACTATTTTCTATTTGAAAATTAAATGAAATGTAAACTGTTTGTACTTCATGAAATATAATGTGTGATATTATATGTTTTAAACGTGAATTTCTGAATGATTTTATTATTTTAAAGGCCAGTCAACTTACAATAATCTAATAATTCGTAATGAAAACAATTTAACTACATTTTGAAAAGTCTGATATGAAGTGTGCGATTTTACATGTACTATGTATAAATGGATTCAGTATATTTATACTCAGTACATTAAAATCGCACAGTTTTTATCAGATTTTTCAAAATGTAATACATTTAAAATACCCTTTTTATCAGATTTTTCAGTTTTAAAGTTGATTTTCCTTTAAAATGATTAAATTATTCAGTCATTCTCGTTTAAAAAAAAAGATAAAAAGATATACTGGATATAAACAAATAACTATTACAGACAATGTAAACTGTTCCATTTCATAGCCATCGAAGGCAAAACTCAAAGTTTTATGACGGTTCTTTTATAGTTTTTGCCACACATTTTAAGCAAATGCATTTTATTAGCATATACTTTTACTTCACAAAGGGTGAGAGGCTGTCTGTCACCTTTTATGATCTTCAGAAATTTTCCTGTTACCGGGTGTGTACACGTTAGTGTAACGGGTTGTGCGGGTGACGCCGGAGGCCCCGTGTAAACAGCACAGTCGGTCCCAATGTTGTTGTCCGAGTCAGCTCTAGTCACGGATATCAATAGACGTAAGTTCTTGTTTCTTTCATCTAAAAAGAGTTACTTATGTTTTAAGTTTCATAAAAATTGTCAAGATACGAGTTATATGACCCTCTTTAGTATTTCGAGCAATACAATGGGTCCAATCGCTAATGTGACTATGTCTTAGACTAGCTGACAAACTATGTAGAATGCTGGTGAGCCCATACATCTCATTATACAAAAATGTTTCTAGCTGCCTCGCCTAAATGATTCGTGTACCAATGATTCGTAAATAATTTAAATTATGAGATAGATAATTTCAGGGATCAGGCAAATCACTCAATGTTTCAAACTAACAACCTTCAGCTAATGATAATCAGCTCAAAGGCTAGAGATACTAGACTGGTCATTTTGTTGAAGTTCTCGTCAGACGATATCTTTGAACCAACAACATACGAGTCCTATTGCATAGATGTTCAGCCTATGTCCTCTTAATTGAAGCTGTTATTCTACATGATTGACCTGACTCCTGGATGCTCAGCGCCTATATGCTATAACATATAGCATTAAACTACCATATAGGTATGTATGGCGTACCATTTGGGTCGAAAGTTTCCAGGTACCACAGGTAGTAATAAAATTATACCTGCAGGTATAAATTTACCTGCGGGTATAAATTGGAAATGTACCCGCGGGTATAATTTTATACCTGCGGGTATAATTTTATACCCGCGGGTATAATTTTACACCCGCAGGTACAAAATTATACCCGCCGGTACAAAGTTATACCCGCTGGTATAAATATTATACCTACGGGTATAAAAATTGTACCTGCGGGTATAATTGTATACTCGTAGGTATAATTTTATACCCGTAGGTATAATTTTTATACCCGCAGGTATAAAATTGTACCCGCGGGTATAAAAATTATACCCGCGGGTATAAAAATTATACCCGCGGGTATAAAAGTGTAACTGCGGGTATACAATTATACCGGCAGGTACAATTTTTATACCCGCGTGTATAAATTTCATACCTGCGGGTATAATTTTGTACCCGCGGGTATAATTTTACAGCCGTAGGTATAAATTGTACCCGCGGGTATAAAAGTATACCTGCGGGTATAAAATTATACCTACGGGTACAAAATTATACCCGCAGATACAATTTTTATACCCGTATGTATAATTTTTATACCCGCGGATATAATTTTGTACCTGCGGGTATAATTTTATACCTGCGGGTACAATTTTATACCCGCGGGTACAATTTTTATACCTGCGGGTATAAAATTATACCTGCAGGTATAAAATTGTACCCGTGGGTACAATTTTTATACCCGCGGGTACATTTCCAATTTATACCCGCTGTTATAAATTTATACCTGCAGGTATAATTTTATTACTACCTGTGGTACCTGGAAACTTTCGACCCAAATGGTACGCCAAAGGTATGACCCCAATGCCTTGGCTGCACTCCGCCAATAACGTTGAACCTCGTCTGTATGCTGGAACTCTCTTACTGTCTCAAACCATATGTCTCTGTGTCAGCTTTCCGATGCTCAGCCTGTATTTGCCCTAAAGCTCGAAACCTAGTTCTAATACTGCAATTCTTCTTTAGTCTCAAACATCTTTTATATAATTTATCCGCCTTGACAGTGTAGCTGCAATAGCTCACTTTTCAAGATACTGGGATAAATCAAGCACTATCTGTGCTATGTGTTACGTTATCAATATATACAAACTATTCTGACAAAAATGTATAAATTTGTATATTTTAAGATATCACAGGATATAGTTTGGTCAGATTTTTTACTCCTTGTTGCAATAAAAGTCGCAGTACAGAAACAAAATGGCGTGCATATTTTTCATATTGTCATCTTAACATGTCTCTGGTTTGAGAGTCTGTTAAAGTTATGACATAATATGCTAATTAAGACAGATGGACTGACGGACAGAGTGATTAACAGACGGGAAACCGACAAAACAGGTTTTGTAGCCATAGAAACCACATTTATTGCCATAACAACAGAATAATACAGCGTGCATAGACCATGTTTCAAGAATAAGGATATTGTACTACAATTTGTTGCTATAACAACTTATTTACTGTCACAGCAACATAATAAACAGACGTGCATGTTTTCCATATTGCTATCTAGCTCTACTCATGTACAAAGTTTCAATGAAAACATCTTTTACTTTATCACACGATCCCACTTAGTGTGACTAACAGACGGAAGGACGAACTGACAGACAGGGGAGAGCATAATTCCTCTCTGCTTGAAAATCGGAACACGTGTAACTTCAGTATATCATAATTAACTTACTGAAATAAGGACTTCTGAAGTAAATAACAACATATGCCACCTCCGCTACATGCGCAAATTCCATGGCCCAGTAAGAATTGGAATCCTCAGTATGTGAGCAGTATGCTGTGTCTCGTCCATAGTCATTCTCACGAATACTATCAATTGCAAGGTCGGCTGACAGAGGTAGATTCCTAACAACGCTTTCGAAGTATGTCGAACTCTGCCATGCTTGAATACCAGGTACAAAGTGGTCTGCAAATAGTGTTACGATTGCATGTTGGGTTCACAGCCATCCTCACAGTTAACAAATTTATAGAGAAAAGGTGCCCAGACGGCGTGAACGATTCCAGGGGCATTTTCTAACTAGATCTAGACCTTTTTGTACTAATTCACCGTGTTAAGCCAGTTACGTCGACTTACGATAATGATGCCCAGTGTGAGGTAAGAGTAACGCTATATGGCGGCAAATTAAATGCCAGAACGAGTACAGAACGAGGGTCATGTAAAAATCCTTCCCATAACGGAGCTACTTCTTAGATTTGAAAGATAACCTATATGCAAAATGTGGAGAAAGGATAACACCACCACGTTGTAAAGCTCTGTTGACAGGAGAAAGGGCTGTTTCCACAAACATTCCTTAGAACCGGCGTTGACCGAATGTTCCATTGCGGTTGTTTTTTTTTTTTGTTTTTTTTGTTTTTTTTGTTTTTTTGTTGTTTTTTTTTTGTTTTGTTTACTTGGTGTCTTTGTAAATAATAAAGCAGACACAAATGTCTGTGTCGATCTTATTTTTGGGTTTTATACGCAACCACCACCCCCCCCCCCCCCCAAAAAAAAAAAAAAAACAACAATAAACAAACAAACAAACAAAAACAAACAAACAAACAAACAGACAAAAAAACGATGGACAAGAACATAATCATTATTAGAAAAGGATTTAGTATCATTTGACATATAAATTTTAAACGGAACGCTGGGGCAGTGGCGGACAATTGTTGATGGTAACAATGACTGTGCTGTACCAGTCAGCTAAGGTACTAGTATATACTTTAATAGTATGCTTGTTTTTGTCGCTAGATACATCATCTTTCATCTATGTATAGAACAATTTAAGTAACAAAAGAACACTGGAAATTGCCTGATTCTGCAGCTGAAAGTAGTAATTAGAAATCGTAGTTATACAGCAAGTTTGTCCTTATTTCGTTTATTCAATCAGAGACAAACCTTATAAATACAAAAAAAAAGTTAGTAAAAGATGAATGCATAAAAAGGGGCAAATCATAGTTATGGCTCAGAACTTTTGCTTCAAAGTTCACTCCTGCATGTAAGAAGTCATCCATGTGACATACGGTGTATATGTATCGTCACCACCCGTTGCCTATATCGGCGAATGTAAGTAATTTCAGCTGGAGGATAGGATACAGAAGACAAACATATTTCAGAAGATTCAAAGGATGATTAGTGTGTCAAGTGCAAATCACCAATATGGAATTCTTATCCTAAAGTTGGTAATTGTAGATGGAGAAGCAGAGGTTCCGACTCACAATCCCTGATCTTGCAATCCAGAGGTCATAATTTTCGTTTGAATATGCAAATATATTTTAATTTAAAGGCACTGAGCTCCAGATTTTGGCTTCAAATTATATTTTTTTTTTATAAAAATTCAAGTTTGGTCATATTTTTGTTTCTAAACTATCTTAGAAGAGTCATATCAAGCAAAAAAAAAGAAAATATAAAAAAAAAACACGCCTGAATCGGTAATCGAAACCATCTAATTCTTATGTGTACCCATAGATTATAATCTGTCAGTAGCTAAGTTTTAAGGTCTTCTTAAGAAATATAGCAATAATTTTCTGATATCTAAAACTTTTTTTTTTGTTGTCGTACGATCTGGAGGTCGGAGCCTATAAAAAATCTATAACACTTTACACGAAGGGTTCGTGTTTTTACTACTTTTAATTTTCATTTAAAAGGAAGATCTAAATATTTGTATATTAGAACAGTCCACACAAAAACGATGATCCAGTACAACTAGTTACATCCTCTCAGAACAACAGGCAGCTTATATAGTTACATCCTCTCAGAACAACAGGCAGCTTATATAGTTACATCCTCTCAGAACAGCACCCCGCAGCAGCTTATATAGTTACATACTCTCAGAACAGCACCCCGCAGCAGCTTATATAGTTACATCCTCTCAGAACAACAGGCAGCTTATATAGTTACATCCTCTCAGAACAACACCCCGCAGCAGCTTATATAGTTACATCCTCTCAGAACAGCACCCCGCAGCAGCTCATATAGTTACATCTTCTCAGAACAACACCCCGCAGCAGCTTATATAGTTACATTCTCTCAGAACAGCACCCCGCAGCAGCTTATATAGTTACATCCTCTCAGAACAACAGGCAGCTTATATAGTTACATCCTCTCAGAACAGCACCCCGCAGCAGCTTATATAGTTACATACTCTCAGAACAACAGGCAGCTTATATAGTTACATCCTCTCAGAACAGCACCCCGCAGCATCTTATATAGTTACATACTCTCAGAACAGCACACCGCAGCAGCTTATATAGTTACATCCTCTCAGAACAACAGGCAGCTTATATAGTTACATCCTCTCAGAACAACACCCCGCAGCAGCTTATATAGTTACATCCTCTCAGAACAGCCTCCGCAGCAGCTCATATAGTTACATCTTCTCAGAACAACACCCCGCAGCAGCGTATATAGTTACATCCTCTCAGAACAACAGGCAGCTTATATATTTACATCCTCTCAGAACAGCATCCCGCAGCAGCTTATATAGTTACATCCTCTCAGAACAACAGGCAGCCTATATAGTTACATCCTCTCAGAACAACAGGCAGCTTATATAGTTACATCCTCTCAGAACAACACCCCGCAGCAGCTTATATAGTTACATCCTCTCAGAACAGCACCCCGCAGCAGCCTATATAGTTACATCCTCTCAGAACAACAGGCAGCTTATATGGTTACATCCTCTCAGAACAGCACCCCGCAGCAGCTTATATAGTTACATCCTCTCAGAACAGCACCCCGCAGCAGCCTATATAGTTACATCCTCTCAGAACAACACCCCGCAGCAGCTTATATAGTCACATCCTCTCAGAACAGCACCCCGGAGCAGCTTATATAGTTACATGCTCTCAGAACAGCACCCCGCAGCAGCCTATATAGTCACATCCTCTCAGAAAAGCACCCCCAGCAGCTTATATAGTTACATCCTCTCAGAACAACACCCCGCAGCAGCTAATATAGTTATATCCTCTCAGAACAGCACCCCGCAGCAGCCTATATAGTTACATCCTCTCAGAACAGCACCCCGCAGCAGCTTATATAGTTACATCCTCTCAGAACAGCACCCCGCAGCAGCCTATACAGTTACAGCACCCCGCAGCAGCTTATATAGTTACATCCTCTCAGAACAGCACCCCGCAGCAGCCTATACAGTTACATCCTCTCAGAACAGCACCCCGCAGCAGCTTATATAGTTACATCCTCTTAGAGCAGCACCCCGCAGCAGCTTATTTAGTTACATCCTCTCAGAACAGCACCCCGCAGCAGCTTATATAGCTACATCCTCTCAGAACAACACCCCGTAAAAGATTATATAGTTATATCCTCTCAGAACAGCACCCCGCAGCAGCGTATATAGTTACATCCTCTCAGAACAACACCCCGCAGCAGCTTATATAGTTACATCCTCTCAGAACAACACCCCGAAGCAGCTTATATAGTTACATCCTCTCAGAACAACATCCCGCAGCAGCTTATATAGTTACATCCTCTCAGAACAACACCCCGCAGCAGCTTATATAGTAACATCCTCTCAAAACAGCACCCCGAAGCAGCTTATATAGTTACATCCTCTCAGAACAGCATCCCGCAGCAGCTTATATAGTTACATCCTCTCAGAACAGAAACATGCAGCAGCTTATATAGTTACATCCTCTCAGAACAACAGGCAGCTTATATAGTTACATCCTCTCAGAACAACAGGCAGCTTATACAGTTACATCCTCTCAGAACAGCACCCCGCAGCAGCTTATATAGTTACATCCTCTCAGAACAGCACCCCGCAGCAGCTTATATAGTTACATCCTCACAGAACAACAGGCAGCTTATATAGTTACATCCTCTCAGAACAACAGGCAGCTTATATAGTTACATCCTCTCAGAACAGCACCCCGCAGCAGATTATATAGTTACATACTCTCAGAACAGCACCCCGCAGCAGCTTATATAGTTACATCCTCTCAGAACAACAGGCAGCTTATATAGTTACATCCTCTCAGAACAACACCCCACAGCAGCTTATATAGTTACATATTCTCAGAACAGCACCCCGCAGCAGCTTATATAGTTACATCCTCTCAGAACAACAAGCAGCTTATATAGTTACATCCTCTCAGAACAACACCCCGCAGCAGCTTATATAGTTACATCCTCTCAGAACAACAGGCAGCTTATATAGTTACATCTTCTCAGAACAGCACCACTCAGCAGCTTATATAGTTACGTCCTCTCAGAACAGCACCCCGCAGCAGCTTATATAGTTACATCCTCTCAGAACAGCACCCCGCAGCAGCTTATATAGTTACATCCTCTCAGAACAACAGGCAGCTTATATAGTTACATCCTCTCAGAACAGCACCCCGCAGCAGCTTATATAGTTACATACTCTCAGAACAGCACACCGCAGCAGCTTATAAAGTTACATCCTCTCAGAACAACAGGCAGCTTATATAGTTACATCCTCTCAGAACAACACCCCGCAGCAGCTTATATAGTTACATCCTCTCAGAACAGCACCCCGCAGCAGCTCATATAGTTACATCTTCTCAGAACAACACCCCGCAGCAGCTTATATAGTTACATTCTCTCAGAACAGCACCCCGCAGCAGCTTATATAGTTACATCCTCTCAGAACAACAGGCAGCTTATATATTTACATCCTCTCAGAACAGCACCCCGCAGCAGCTTATATAGTTACATCCTCTCAGAACAACAGGCAGCTTATATAGTTACATCCTCTCAGAACAGCATCCCGCAGCAGCTTATATAGTTACATCCTCTCAGAACAACAGGCAGCCTATATAGTTACATCCTCTCAGAACAACAGGCAGCTTATATAGTTACATCCTCTCAGAACAGCACCCCGCAGCAGCTTATATAGTTACATCCTCTCAGAACAGCACCCCGCAGCAGCCTATATAGTTACATCCTCTCAGAACAACAGGCAGCTTATATGGTTACATCCTCTCAGAACAGCACCCCGCAGCAGCTTATATAGTTACATCCTCTCAGAACAGCTCCCCGCAGCAACCTATATAGTTACATCCTCTCAGAACAACACCCTGCAGCAGCTTATATAGTCACATCCTCTCAGAACAGCACCCCGCAGCAGCTTATATAGTTACATCCTCTCAGAACAGCACCCCGCAGCAGCCTATATAGTTACATCCTCTCAGAAAAGCATCCCCCAGCAGCTTATATAGTTACATCCTCTCAGAACAACACCCCGCAGCAGCTAATATAGTTATATCCTCTCAGAACAGCACCCCGCAGAAGCCTATATAGTTACATCCTCTCAGAACAACACCCCGCAGCAGCTTATATAGTTACATCCTCTCAGAACAGCACCCCGCAGCAGCTTATATAGTTACATCCTCTCAGAAAAGCACCCCGCAGCAGCCTATATAGTTACATCCTCTCAGAACAGCACCCCGCAGCAGCTTATATAGTTACATCCTCTCAGAACAGCACCCCGCAGCAGCCTATACAGTTACATCCTCTCAGAACAGCACCCCGCAGCAGCTTATATAGTTACATCCTCTTAGAGCAGCACCCCGCAGCAGCTTATTTAGTTAGATCCTTTGAGAACAGCACCCCGCAGCAGCTTATATAGCTACATCCTCTCAGAACAACACCCCGTAAAAGATTATATAGTTATATCCTCTCAGAACAGCACCCCGCAGCAGCGTATATAGTTACATATTCTCAAACAGCACCCCGCAGCAGCTTATATAGTTACATCCTCTCAGAACAACAGGCAGCTTATATAGTTACATCCTCTCAGAACAACACCCCGCAGCAGCTTATATAGTTACATCCTCTCAGAACAACAGGCAGCTTATATAGTTACATCTTCTCAGAACAGCACCACTCAGCAGCTTATATAGTTACGTCCTCTCAGAACAGCACCCCGCAGCAGCTTATATAGTTACATCCTCTCAGAACAGCACCCCGCAGCAGCTTATATAGTTACATCCTCTCAGAACAACAGGCAGCTTATATAGTTACATCCTCTCAGAACAGCACCCCGCAGCAGCTTATATAGTTACATACTCTCAGAACAGCACACCGCAGCAGCTTATAAAGTTACATCCTCTCAGAACAACAGGCAGCTTATATAGTTACATCCTCTCAGAACAACACCCCGCAGCAGCTTATATAGTTACATCCTCTCAGAACAGCACCCCGCAGCAGCTCATATAGTTACATCTTCTCAGAACAACACCCCGCAGCAGCTTATATAGTTACATTCTCTCAGAACAGCACCCCGCAGCAGCTTATATAGTTACATCCTCTCAGAACAACAGGCAGCTTATATATTTACATCCTCTCAGAACAGCACCCCGCAGCAGCTTATATAGTTACATCCTCTCAGAACAACAGGCAGCTTATATAGTTACATCCTCTCAGAACAGCATCCCGCAGCAGCTTATATAGTTACATCCTCTCAGAACAACAGGCAGCCTATATAGTTACATCCTCTCAGAACAACAGGCAGCTTATATAGTTACATCCTCTCAGAACAGCACCCCGCAGCAGCTTATATAGTTACATCCTCTCAGAACAGCACCCCGCAGCAGCCTATATAGTTACATCCTCTCAGAACAACAGGCAGCTTATATGGTTACATCCTCTCAGAACAGCACCCCGCAGCAGCTTATATAGTTACATCCTCTCAGAACAGCTCCCCGCAGCAACCTATATAGTTACATCCTCTCAGAACAACACCCTGCAGCAGCTTATATAGTCACATCCTCTCAGAACAGCACCCCGCAGCAGCTTATATAGTTACATCCTCTCAGAACAGCACCCCGCAGCAGCCTATATAGTTACATCCTCTCAGAAAAGCACCCCCCAGCAGCTTATATAGTTACATCCTCTCAGAACAACACCCCGCAGCAGCTAATATAGTTATATCCTCTCAGAACAGCACCCCGCAGCAGCCTATATAGTTACATCCTCTCAGAACAACACCCCGCAGCAGCTTATATAGTTACATCCTCTCAGAACAGCACCCCGCAGCAGCTTATATAGTTACATCCTCTCAGAAAAGCACCCCGCAGCAGCCTATATAGTTACATCCTCTCAGAACAGCACCCCGCAGCAGCTTATATAGTTACATCCTCTCAGAACAGCACCCCGCAGCAGCCTATACAGTTACATCCTCTCAGAACAGCACCCCGCAGCAGCTTATATAGTTACATCCTCTTAGAGCAGCACCCCGCAGCAGCTTATTTAGTTACATCCTCTGAGAACAGCACCCCGCAGCAGCTTATATAGCTACATCCTCTCAGAACAACACCCCGTAAAAGATTATATAGTTATATCCTCTCAGAACAGCACCCCGCAGCAGCGTATATAGTTACATCCTCTCAGAACAACACCCCGCAGCAGCTTATATAGTTACATCCTCTCAGAACAATACCCCGAAGCAGCTTATATAGTTACATCCTCTCAGAACAACACCCCGCAGCAGCTTATATAGTTACATCCTCTCAGAACAACACCCCACAGCAGCGTATATAGTTACATCCTCTCAGAACAGCACCCCGAAGCAGCTTATATAGTTACATCCTCTCAGAACAGCATCCCGCAGCAGCGTATATAGTTCAGGGTTGTTAATAATTACTTGCAATAGTAATGCATTAAATTAGCATTACTTGGAAAAAGATGGCATTAAATTAGCATTAGCATTACTCATTTTTATCAAAATAATGCATTAAATTAGCATTACATAGGGTGCATTAGCATTAGCATTACCATTACTTTTTGAGAATCATTGCATGTTATTATCACATACACTGTTTTTCATTAAATCATTTTAGTTTACCTAGGTCTAGGTCGTCTACATGAATAGTTAAATACGTGTATGACTTCCTTGTATTATATATGATTTTTTTCTTTTACCATTACTTTATAAAAAAAAATAATAAAAAAAAAAATAAAAATACCTAATGTTGGAAGTACAGCATGCATGAACAGTTAAATTGTTAGAGAAAGTCAAGTACCTGTTTAATGGCTCCCTAACAGCCTAATTTAACATGACATGTAAAAGCTAGCTGCCTTAAACAGATCTTAAACATCACTATCAGTGGCATAGTGTTAATTGATAAAAAGGTGTCAAAAGATAATAGATTCTGTTTGATATTTTGGGTGACAAATCTAATTATGTCACACTTCTATGGCTATTATAAATATGCACCTTGGAATTGTCCAAGGTTTTAAATGTATTTTTCAAAATCTTTCAGGTGTACATTGAACAAAAGGCAACTATATCATCAGACAAACTGTTTATTAAAATCAAACAAAAATCTATTAGAGAACTGCTATAACCTGTATAAATAACAGCATACATGTGTATTATTTTTTTTCCAGTGATACAAAAAATAATGCCTAAGTAATGCTAAGCATTAGCATTAGCATTACTTACTTTAGCATTAAATTAGCATTATTTTCAATGCTAAAATTGTGGCATTAATCATTACTTGGCATTATTTGAAAAAAATAATGCATTACTAATGCATTACCATTAGCATTAGCATTACTACAACCCTGATATAGTTACATCCTCTCAGAACAACACCCCGCACAAGCTTATATAGTTACATCCTCTCAGAACAGCACCCCGCAGCAGCTTATATAGTTACATCCTCTCGGAACAGCAGCCCGCAGCAGCTTATATAGTTACATTATCTCAGGACAGCACCCCGCAGCAGCCTATATAGTTACATCCTCTAAGAAAAGCACCCCGCAGCAGCAGCCTATATAGTTATATCCTCTCAGAACAGCACCTCGCAGCAACTTATATAGTTACATCCTGTTAGAACAGCACCCCGCAGCAGCGTATATAGTTACATCCTCTCAGAACAGCACCCCGCAGCAGCTCATATAGTTACATCCTCTCAGAACCGCACCCCGCAGCAGCTTATTTAGTTACATCCTCTCAGAACAGCACCCCACAGCAGCGTATATAGTAACATCCTCTCAGAACAGCACCACTCAGCAGCTTATATAGTTACGTCCTCTCAGAACAGCACCCGCAGCAGCTTATCTAGTAACATCCTCTCAGAACAGCACCCCGCAGCAGCGTATATAGTTACATCCTCTCGGAACAGCACCCCGCAGCAGCGAATATAGTTACATCCTCTCGGAACAGCACCCCTCAGCAGCGAATATAGTTACATTATCTCGGAACAGCACCCCTCAGCAAATATAGTTACATCCTCTGGGAACAGTACCCCGCAGCAGCGTATATAGTTACATCCTCTCGGAACAGCACCCCGCAGCAGCGTATATAGTTACATCCTCTCGGAACAGCACCCCGCTGCAGCTTATATAGTTACATCCTCTCGGAACAGCACCCCGCAGCAGCGAATATAGTTACATCCCCTCGGAACAGCACCCCTCAGCAGCGAATATAGTTACATCCTCTCGGAACAGCACCCCGCTGCAGCTTATATAGTTACATCCTCTCGGAACAGCACCCCGCAGCAGCGAATATAGTTACATCCTCTCGGAACAGCACCCCGCAGCAGCGAATATAGTTACATCCTCTCGGAACAGCACCCCTCAGCAGCGAATATAGTTACATTATCTCGGAACAGCACCCCTCAGCAAATATAGTTACATCCTCTGGGAACAGCACCCCGCAGCAGCGTATATAGTTACATCCTCTCGGAACAGCACCCCGCAGCAGCGTATATAGTTACATCCTCTCGGAACAGCACCCCGCTGCAGCTTATATAGTTACATCCTCTCGGAACAGCACCCCGCAGCAGCGAATATAGTTACATCCCCTCGGAACAGCACCCCTCAGCAGCGAATATAGTTACATCCTCTCGTAACAGCACCCCTCAGCAGCGAATATAGTTACATCCTCTCCGAACAGCACCCCGCAGCAGCGTATATAGTTACATCCTCTCAGAACAGCACCCCGCTGCAGCTTATATAGTTACATCCTCCCGGAACAGCACCCCTCAGCAGCGTATATAGTTAGATCCTCTCGGAACAGCACCCTTCAGCAGCGTATATAGTTACATCCTCTCGGAACAGCATCCCGCAGCAGCCTATATAGTTACATCCTCTCAGCACAGCACCCCGCAGCAGCGTATATAGTTACCTCCTATCAGCACAGCACCCCGCAGCAGCTTATATAGTTACATCGTCTCAGAACAGCACCCCGCAGCAGCGTATATAGTTACATCCTCTCAGAACAGCACCCCGCAGCAGCGTATATAGTTACATCCTATCAGCACATTACCCCGCAGCAGCTTATATAGTTACATCCTCTCAGAACAGCACCCGTCAGCAGCGTTTATAGTTACATCCTCTCAGAACAGCACCCCGCAGCAGCGTATATAGTTACATTCTCTCAGAACAGCACCCCGCAGCAGCGTATATAGTTACATCCTATCAGCACATTACCCCGCAGCAGCTTATATAGTTACATCCTCTCGGAACAGCATCCCGCAGCAGCCTATATAGTTACATCCTCTCAGCACAGCACCCCGCAGCAGCGTATATAGTTACCTCCTATCAGCACAGCACCCCGCAGCAGCTTATATAGTTACATCGTCTCAGAACAGCACCCCGCAGCAGCGTATATAGTTACATCCTCTCAGAACAGCACCCCGCAGCAGCGTATATAGTTACATCCTATCAGCACATTACCCCGCAGCAGCTTATATAGTTACATCCTCTCAGAACAGCACCCGTCAGCAGCGTTTATAGTTACATCCTCTCAGAACAGCACCCCGCAGCAGCGTATATAGTTACATCCTATCAGCACATTACCCCGCAGCAGCGTATATAGTTACATCCTCTCGGAACAGCATCCCGCAGCAGCCTATATAGTTACATCCTCTCAGCACAGCACCCCGCAGCAGCGTATATAGTTACCTCCTATCAGCACAGCACCCCGCAGCAGCTTATATAGTTACATCGTCTCAGAACAGCGCCCCGCAGCAGCGTATATAGTTACATCCTCTCAGAACAGCACCCCGCAGCAGCGTATATAGTTACATCCTATCAGCACATTACCCCGCAGCAGCTTATATAGTTACATCCTCTCAGAACAGCACCCCGCAGCAGCGTTTATAGTTACATCCTATCAGCACATTACCCCGCAGCAGCTTATATAGTTACATCCTCTCAGAACAGCACCCCGCAGCAGCGTATATAGTTACATCCTATCAGCACATTACCCCGCAGCAGCTTATATAGTTACATCCTCTCAGAACAGCACCCGTCAGCAGCGTTTATAGTTACATCCTCTCAGAACAGCACCCCGCAGCAGCGTATATAGTTACATCCTCTCACAGCGTAAATAGTTACATCCTCTCAGAACAGCACCCGCAGCAGCTTATTTAGTTACATCCTCTCAGAACAGCACCCCGCAGCAGCGTATATAGTTACATCCTCTCAGAACAGCACCCCGCAGCAGCGTATATAGTTACATCCTCTCAGAACAGCACCCCGCAGCAGCGTATATAGTTACATCCTCTCAGAACAGCACCCCGCAGCAGCTTATATAGTTACATCCTCTCGGAACAGCACCCCGCAGCAGCCTATATAGTTACATCCTCTCAGAACAGGACACCGCAGCAGCGTATATAGTTACTTCCAGAACAACACCCCGCAGCAGCTTATATAGTACATCCTCTCAGAACAGCACCCCGCAGCAGCGTGTATGTATTTATGTATAATCGATAGACATGTATACGTACAACACAGAAAAGGTAAAAAAATAAATAACAAGGCCAAACAAAAAACTGCAACCAAAAAAAAACAAATACAGTGAGGTACCATCTTGGAACGGTCAGTGGCAAAATACCGTAAACCGGTTAATTGCATGCAAGCCTAAAGAGCTTCCTATCATGGAGTCTTCCACATGTCCCGTCCGACAGAAGCAAAGAGAAAAGTGTAGCGTGTAACTATAAACTAACCGAACACCAAATACGCGGTATTTCTCAAAATGGGCCATAAACACTCGTTCCTTATAAATCATGATTATGTATTTAATAAACAAAATAAATTTGTTTGTTTGTTTGTTTGTTTTGGGTTTAACGCCGTTTTTCAACAGTATTGCAGTCATGTAACGGCGAACAGTTAAACTAACCGGTGTTCCTGGATTCTGTACCAGTACAAACCTGTTCTCCGCAAGTAACTGCCAACTTCTCCATATTCTGTAAATTATGATTATGTATTTAATAAACAAAATAAATGCGTTCAAAAATAATTAAGCTTACTTTTAACCACAGACCCATGTCAGTTTAAACTAGGCTTACTTAGTTTCTACAAAATGATGAAAGATGAAAGGTCACAAAAGTAAGCGTAACATTTAAAAAAAAAATACATTCTGACTCAAAAGTTCAGTTGGCGAGTAACGAAAAGTCGTTGTTAACATGCTTGACCGACACACCTGGTGTTTCTTTATAAAATACTGTACGTTAAATTTATAAAATCCGTTTCTAATGTTTATGTTCTTTTTATCGTTTCTGCCTTAAACCCACGAACAAGATTGGAGTAGACATTTGTATAATGCTGTACTTTTTTTTATTAAAGCCGGGGAATGTTTGCACATTTTCCAGTCACGTGATTTTAACAACGTTTCTCCACCATTTGCAAAAGTTTTTCTTACAATTCTACACAGTAGATCAGATATTGGAATGAGTTCTTACTTGACTCTCATTATGTGCGGATGACGCCAGCTGTATTTAGGCGCTACTTTAGCCTAACACAAGACGACATGACCATAAAACACCGTTACCGGTTGAACACGTTGGAATTCGATAATTAAATCGACTGAAAAAGAGGTAGGAAACACTTTAAAATGTTTGAATTCTTTTTCAACAGAACTCCTGCTTGGACTACATTGATCGAAATGCCAAAAAAACAAGTCTCGAGATCAAACACTAGTCAAGGTTGGTTGAAATATTAAAAAGGAGATATCAAAAATTATTTTGAAGAAGTCATCTCTTTGCTTTATCACTGAAAGAATATAAACTGTAAAGACCAAACTTATTGTAATTACAATCTTACCTCTAAGATAGTATAAAGCACTAATCTTAGTTGTCAAATCGCTTTGTGAGAGGACTCGCTCATGTAACTGGCACGAGTTTCGACCACCACCGTTTACATAAAAGAATGATTCACAAGTATCTTCAGTTGAACATATATATGTGCACATACTTCTACAGAATGAGCATAGGTCAGTGCTTGTTATATGATTGTCAAAGGCTTCGTCTCTTTGATATTGTTTCATCTGCTTGATGAAACCAAGTTACCTAAAGCTTAAAAAGATACGAAGGATCTTAACAAAACACATTTTTTAAAGTGATAAACCTTTCTTAATTTATGACTATAAACTTATTCATTTAATCTCTATGGCGTAAAGTTTACTTTCATTAATCTCAAATTAGTTTCCGATAAAAATCTAACATTGGGGATTACAAGTGACAGACAGGCAAAGTTTAGTTAAGATTTGAAAATTAGTTCTAAATTAACAAGTGCATTTACCCAACGTGATAACAATCCAGTCTAGGCGTCTATTAGCCATGTCTTTTGTTACAAAGACTGAGACCTATCTGATTGCATCGGGCAAGGTTCCAAACAAAACAACTCTATGTAATCACTTTGAACTGGGCAAATGAACAATATTGGTTAACTGAAAGAGAGGCCATCTGTTTGGCTTTTTAAACTTGAATATTTTGAAGTGTGCTGTTTCCAAATATTTTAACGCAACATCAAATTTTAGTAATTTTTTATGTTTGTCCAACTTTTAGAACAATATGCTATAAATAACAAATCAGCAAGCATTTCAAGACAATTGAATTATTCAATTGCTAAAATCTTAGTAATTTTACCGCCTCATCTTATTCAATTTGTGAAAAGTTGCACGGATTACTGTACTGTATTACAGTATTTACTATTTTCTTGCATATGACGAGGCAACGAATTTGTTTTGTTTCTATTATCATATTTTACTTCATTGTTACCCGTTTACTTACTAAATGTTTCTTTGTTTTATAAATGGGCTTAAGTCGTAAATTGATAAAAATTGTACTTGTATGATGACAGAGCCTGATTTCATCTAAAAACAATGATATGTTATTATCAGTAAATAGCCTATATATGTATGAAGATATACATATGTTTAAGATATTGGCAAAATACAACACAATAATTATAATATGCATATAAATATATATATAATATATATGTATTAGACCATGTGTCAGTGATATTTGACCGTGTGTCAGTGATATTTGACCGTGTGTCAGTGATACTTGACCGTGTATCAGTGATATTTGACAATGTGTCAGTGATATTGACCGTGTGTCAGTGATATTTGACCGTGTGTCAGTGATACTTGACCGTGTGTCAGTGATATTTGACAATGTGTCAGTGATTTTGACCGTGTGTCAGTGATATTTCACCGTGTATCAGTGATATTTGACAATGTGTCAGTGATATTGACCGTGTGTCAGTGATATTTCACCGTGTGTCAGTGATATTTGACAATGTGTCAGTGATATTGACCGTGTGTCAGTGATATTTGACCGTGTGTCAGTGATATTTGACCGTGTATCAGTGATATTTGACAATGTGTTAGTGATATTGACCGTGTGTCAGTGATATTTGACCGTGTATCAGTGATATTTGACAATGTGTCAGTGATATTGACCGTGTGTCAGTGATATTTGACCGTGTGTCAGTGATATTTGACCGTGTATCAGTAATATTGGCCGTGTGTCAGTGATTTTGACAGTGTATCGGTGATATTGACCGTTTGTCAGAGATATTTGACAATGTATCAGTGATATTTGACCGTGTGTCAGTGATATTTGACCGTGTGTCAGTGATATGTGACCGTGTATCAGTGATATTTGACAATGTGTCAATGATATTGACTGTGTGTCAGTGATATTTGACCGTGTTTCAGTAATATTTGACAATGTGTCAGTGATATTTGACCGTGTGTCAGTGATATTTGACCGTGTATCAGTGATATTTGACAATGTGTCAGTGATATTTGACCGTGTGTCAGTGATATTTTACCGTGTGTCAGTGATATTTGACAATGTGTCAGTGATATTGACCGTGTGTCTGTGATATTTGACCGTGTGTCAGTGATATTTGACCGTGTATCAGTGATATTGACCGTATGTCAGTGATACTGACCGTGTATCAGTGATATTGACCGTGTGTCAGTGATAATTGACAATGTATCAGTGATATTTGACCGTGTATCAGTGATATTGACCGTGTGTCAGTGATATTGATCGTGTATCAGTGATATTGACCGTGTGTCAGTGATATTTGACAATGTATCAGTGATATGTGACCGTGAATCAGTGATATTGACCGTGTGTCAGTGATATTGACCGTGTGTCAGTGATATTTGACCGTGTATCAGTGATATTGACCGTATTTCAGTGATATTTGACCGTGTATCAGTGATATTTGACCGTGTGTCAGTGATATTTGACCGTGTATATTTGACCGTGTATCAGTGATATTTGACCATGTATCAGTGAAAATTCAATATTTATTGTTTGCTGAAAGTCGAAATACAAACAATAAGTGTTTTACTTTAATTGAGTTTGCAAAAAACTTCGAAGAACGTTAGAAGTTTAGATTAATATATTTACCTTATTATTTGCCGCTTTATCCGAATTCTATATTGATATTGTTTCCGAGCTTACTAATTTGTTCCTGTAGCTTGAGGGTTCTTCCTTTATTTTTTATGAGCATTTACCTTTATTACAGTTATTGTTTACATTCAGGTCTAATTTAAATTCATTAAGGGCGGCTATATCAGGTATATATCAATGTTTCAGTGTCAACTGTAATATTTCTATGGGTTATCTCATTTCATAAAGTTCTAGACCAATAATTGTCGAGCACTTTAAAAGCTTTCTCTAAATATTTCTAATTCCAACCGATCATACTTTTGTTTATTGAAAATTATTGGTGTACATAAGATCACCACTGTTCAGAAAAAATATGTGCCTTTACAGCACTTCATACTGAAAGCAGCAGATAGATTTCTTTTATAAATACTTAGTATATCAAAATGTAGCTCTAAAAAGTGTATTCTTGTACAAAGTTTTTTCTCATTATCAATGGTAATGCGGCAACAAGAGCGTACTGACACATCAGCAACCACCCCTCAGCAGTACTCTCAAACAATTATTCACGCCACCGAGCACGTGACGATGGCAAATCATGTAATCATTTAAAATAGAAGCTCTTACCGTTACCTACAGGCAAACTGACATTTTTGCCATACTTGAAGAAAATGCTGAAAATATTTTTTACTGTACTGTATTCAGTGTTCTTTCAAACGATACCATTATCTTTTCTTACCTTTACAAAACTTTTTATGATTTACTCCCGTAATGGCATTGATTACTTATGCATTTCGTTGTGTGTTATTTTGGTAGAAATCCAAGCTTGAACTGTTGAAACATATCTTTAAACATTTACGGTAGAAAATGGCCTATCTGCTTACATCGGAATCTGTGTTGAAAAAGTAAACTACTTCTGCACATTGAACAATGCCCACTATTTTCATTTCAAATGGAAAACTATAAACTTTATTATACAAAAGGTGCAGTTAACCAATTATTTGTCCTATTTAAAGAGTTGACACGGATGAGGACTCATCTAGCGATCTACATTTTACATCCGCAACTTTATAATGATGAAATCGTATACTTTCACGTGACTTAGTTTTAAAGATTTCACACAATGTATACAACTTCTTATGTAAATACTCACTTTCTTACAACACAGATATTTCACTTATGGACCTAATTAACTTATCAATTATGACGCATTCGGTGATGTTATCCAACATGTAAAGAAGATGGTGGACATGGACTCGTATTATTGGAAAAGGTAAGTTAAATATCATTACTTTTAAATCAACGATGAAGTAACTTCAGTATTATATTTCATTTATGTATTTTAGATAGGCGTATACAAAACCTACTTTTAAAATTCAGATAGATACAATGTGGGAATTTTATGAATTCCTTTCTCTTCCTTAACTAAAATTGTATATCATCTTAAACATGACAGTGAAATTGGTAGGCAGTTTGTAGTTGGTAACTGATCATTCGATAAATCAACTACATATCAGTTGCTAGTTCTTTGGCAAGTTCTATAAATTTTTGAACACAAAATAAAACACAGTCTAGCAAACGTTATCAGTCTGGAGGTATAGGTTTTCAACTGCTTACAGAAAGATAGTTAGTTAGTCAAATCGAAAAAAATCCGTACACTTCCTTTAAAGGGATAAAATAATTACATTTAATGCTTGATTTGCTATAAGATATAAATAGTCAAGACTTCAAATGTATAGAGGTCAGGACAGCTAGTTACCATATTCGTTGGTAATTCGATAAAGTATTTTAGCAAATATTTTCCTGTTACAACTTAACGACTATTTCAATTAAACAGAAAAGTAACTATGCTACATATAACAGATAAAAAACTATTTACACTTCACTTTTAAAATCAGCTAAGAACAACGCAGTTACCAGTTTTCAGTAACTTTGTTATTGCAGTTTCGATAATCCTTCTTTCAAAAGGATACAATCATTCAATTTAACGTTTGATTTTGAAAATTAATATTCTCCGCAACGACCAGGACAGCAAGTTGCCAATACGCGTAAAATACCTAACTATTTACTGTTTACTAAAGCAGAAAACCAAACCTTTCACGGAATACCCTGTAAATCATGCATTGTTTTTGTTTTGAGTCTGGCTTCGTCAACACTTCTTCTTTTAGTCTAGAGCAGGTGACTATTATTTTAATGAATATGTTTTTCCACTAGGTATCATAACTATTTACAGACTGGCGGTGGTAGCGATGGTTTGTTTCCTGTATATTTGCACGACGGAGAGTGCACCCGGTACGACGCTCAATATAAACCGTATCTTCTTAGGGCGGTGTTTGGAATACCAGGAACTAACAAAAGGAACACTTATACAACCAGTGTCTGTCTTATTTTGTATTTGATTTACGTTATATAAATGAAATACTCACTTGCTTTTCAAAACACAGTTTTAGTGACATTTCTGTGATTCAGCATCTAAAACTTATGACATATTTCTTCTCCAAGCCTCTAGAACACTTATTTTGAATTCTTCTACTTTTAAAAGCGGCGACATTACGTTTTAGGTAATAAATACTCCATATAAATGAGCTTGCGAAGTTGTCTGTTCAATAGATAGAAGTTTATTTGCTTTAATCGAGTGAACACCAGATGCAATATTTTCACGAGATGTTGTGTTCACGAGAGAAACATATTTAATAATGTCTAAGTTTCTCGTTAATACATTGTTTTTAGTGTTTCGAAATTTCATCAATTGTTCACCGTGAAATTACAAGAAATTTTCACATGAAGATTTCAGTAATTCTCTGGGGAAAAAAAGATGTAATAAATACGCATATTTGAAAGCTACATATAGTATTTCACCACAAAATGTGTTTTGTTGAAGTCTGGTTTGTTTCCTAATAATTTTAGTTATCCGAACAGTGTAAAACAGTGAGGTTTGGATTCCGTATGCATATTGATAGCACTACATTCTGATATTCAGTAAGCATCTTTTTCAGAATAGTGTTACTAGTCCTCTTACTGTCCTAAGACCAGTTTTGGGTCTGAAGAATTGTACTTCTCCGTCATCCTGTCATAATTCAGTCAGACCATGCTTCGTGTCCGGTTCATAACTGTGCCATCAATTTACTTAGCACTCGTATAACGAACCGACTTGTCTTTCTCTTCACCCAGACCCCTTGCTTAAAGGTCATGGTCAAACTATGATGGCAATTTCAACAGGACGTTTTACCTGTCTGTTATGTAACTCTTTTGTTTATCAATGCATTTTTTATTTTACTAAGCAAAACTAACGACTTACAAGACGATGTGTCATTTGCAACTCGCAGACCCCTAGCTCAGTGATTAGTGTCACGATTGGAGGCGAAAGGTTAACATAGTATTAATAGGGTCTCCCGTAACTTTGCCATCCTTCAAGGTATTGTTATATGACTTTACACAAATCTTCCCGATGATAAGAAAATGAGTCACGCGTAAGATCCAGAATCTTAGCCTTAAAGTTAAGGTCACACTTAGAAGTCAAGGTCACACTTTGAAGTCAAGGTCACACAAGTTAAAGGTTTTATGTCATTCTTGTACAGTCTGTTACTTTTTCACCCATACAATGATATTTAAATCACATGACATGAGCAATGATAGACCTAATTAAATGCATTGTGTTTTCTTCGAAATCACTTCCCCTTAATTTATGTTATGTTAAATTGCGTGTTTCACTTCTTTAGTGATTTCTATATGTATGATTTTCTTTTCTATTTCACCTTGTCGCTCTTTCTGCAAATATGTAGTTTTAGATGATACAGTGACACTTCAAAATGGATTATGCTAATTGACATTGCAGGAAAGTCAATTGCACTGAGCTGTGGTCAGTCTTTGCGAAAGCCTGGATACATAAAGATCCCCGGTCTATTGTTCCATCAGATTTTGATGAATTCTTTGATACTGCGAAACAAACTGATCTCCCCAAAGACAAGGTGAACAGCAACATTGATCTGATTGTTAGATTTTAATTTATGTCAGTACGCTATAATATCAGCAGCAATGGTATAGGAAGATGCCAGTTGGACACACCCATAGGCATGATTTAAGCCACAGGCAGGCAACTTGGTATAAAACCTTCTGAAAGCCTGTTGGTAGGCTTTTTTCCATACATGATATAATTATACCACCACAGCGGGGTTTGCACTAAAAACGGTTAGGAAGTAAGTGATTTGACTTGAACCACTTTGCGCTAGAGGCACCCTACTGCATTAAAGCTTTTGAAGCTTACCCTTGATTGGACCGGCAAAACTTGAATTGACACTTTCTGTGCTTGCTTTTGTTTGTGACTACAAATAACGCATTATGACACTGTAAACGCAATCCTAAATTATGATCGACTTAAACATCAGCAAACTTTGAAACTTCAAATTCTTAAATCTGTAGAACATTATGATCATTGTTAAAGCAATTCTTTTTGATTGATGTCAGATATTGCTGTGGTCAGGCACTTATGGTATCGCTCACGAATACTCAAATCAAGGTAGGCGTTACGTTACCCTAGAAGACTCACTGATTGGCTATTTGGTGAATGGTCTGACATGGTGTGGGATGGTCTGTAGCAAGTGTGATGGGATAAATTACGTAGAATGCCCCGAGTTCTCAGATTTGCCCAGAGAAGCCAATCAAGCGTTTTGGGGCGGAGCTTCAAGAACGGTACTATCACATTATGATATACAGATATGTAAATTGCTTCTTTTTTAAGAAATAAATTAAATTTATTCTAAGGTGATGGAGTTGGAATGCTTTAACTTTATATGGTTTTCAAACCTGCTTATTACCGTGAAATTTCGTGAAAATGTGTTTCTTATTGATGAGGCCTTTATTGTAAAAGGTTCCGTGATTGATATAAAAACATTGAATTCTGCTGTGTAAGTAATCAGGGATAAATTGTTATGTGGTCATACGTTTTTTTCTGCAGTTTGCCAGAACGTCGTCAGGCATGGTTAGACTTATGGTATCTGGTACAAATGAAAATCGACAGGCATATAGCAAAGAAAGGTCTCAGCTTTCTCACATATATTTTCTTTTTCAAGTTTCATACATAGTATTTTGTATGTGTTCTTAATATTAACCATAGCAATGCTATTTCAAGAAAATAGTTTTCCTAGGCAAACTGTAAATGTATAATTTGTTTATATTACAATGTTGTTTTACTCTTCTACTGCAATAGTTTATTCCAACATCACTACCAAAAGAGGTGTCCATTTAGTACTTGAATCAGTACGTGTTTGTGTAGGATTTCAATTCTTTAATCGCCTACGTGTATAATTTTAAAAACATCATAATTTTCACACAATTTACCTTTACACATTCAAATTGTTTATGTAATGTTCATGTCAAACTATAGTCTGAAGTTTTAAATGGGTAGAACTACTGACTAACTTTCTGGACAATTTTAGCATAAGCTAATTGTATGTAGGGACTTATAACAGCAACGTCTCTGTTGTTTCTCTGTATTCACTTCTTCCATTTCAGTTTATACTTTGATGTAGCAAACAAGTATGTTTTTAATCTCAGTTGCTTTCACATATTTAACTTGTGTTTCAGTTATTTCGGACAATTTGAACTTCCTTCACTTTCATCAGATGTGCACTTGCAAGTGATTCTGGTTAACTTTTTGGACAAAATACCATTGTATGTAGTTAATATAATCCGGTTCCTGAACTGACTTATCACTATGTGACTTGATGAAAATATTCTTAGCCAAATATTGAATAACATCGTTATCTTTTCACTGAAAATTTGTTTCCTAACAACTCTACTTCATTAGCAAACAAGCTGTTTTAAAACGACATTCGACCGAGATAATATGTTGTTCCTGTATATTTATCATTTCTAAATTAGAGCGCATTAAAGTTTATATCAAGGAACTAAATTAATAATGTTGTTCATGTTCTTCGCTTTACATATTATGTAATTAGAAAACAGATAATAAAGATTAGATGTATTTGTTATGCATTACTTATCTTTGTTGCAAATGTTATTTCAATTTATTTGAAACAGAGAACGGTGTAACACGGGATCTCTTGTTGCGCTGCAGAAGGATGTGGAAAGTAGAGGGCTGTCATACAGCTGTACTGAGAATCCACTGTAAGTCTACATATTCTTATCATATTACAGCATAACAGTAACAGAGCAGTAGCAAAGATCTAAGAAGTATTCATGAAACGTTCCTACTAATTCACTCGTTTACGTTAACTAAGCAGGTGGTAATCCAGTTGAATAAAGTGGAGATTCATACAGGGTGTTTCATAATTTATGTTACCATTTCATTGTTTATAAGAAGTATAGATCAAATAAAGTTTTATTAGATACATAACATCAGAGGTTTACTTAAAATGCTCACCTCAATGTCCATTCAAAGAAAAGGTTCAGTTTTACAACATGCGGCTTTGTGCTCAAAATGACATCCTCTCTGAAGACCTGACTCCTTTCGGTTGGCCGGTGTTACCATGTCGTCAGTCTATAACTGATTCTTACTGTTCAGACCTTTTAACTATTCTGTGCACTTGCATCTTGCTAAGTTTTTCAGTCTCATATCGTTTTTGCATTGATCTAATGACTGTGACCGATAAACAACTCTCAGCTTATAGCTTAACTACTTCTGTACACTTTTCTATGGGCAATACCATCTTGAAAATATGACTTCTTTTGATGACGTCGTTTATGACGTCAACGTTTTTCCATCATTTTTTACATCATTTAAAATTTCATTCTGTCTTCTTTAGAATATTATATAACATGACTGTGTTATGTGTTACATTTACGTTTTATATTAGCTTGTAATTTTAACAAATTATATGAAACACCCTGTATATAGAAATATGCTTGACAAGGTGCATATTGGGTACAACGTCTGACAAATCGTCCGAATCGAATTCATAATCCTGCAGAGAAAGAGATGAGACTCAACAAGCATACTGTGCTTGGTCATCCTTGGTATGTAAAGGGTGGTCAAGAAGAGGAAATATTTTGAAATAATGTGCTGTGCCACTAAGAAATCATCTATCGAGAACTACTGCGTTCAGTTCTAATGCCATGATTTATACGCACTGCAGTAGTTACTTGTGTTGTTAAACACACTCAAGTGGAGTTATTTTTCTTGTACACTACACTTCATTTAATACTTTGAGAGTTACGCTGCTGACAAAATATTTTGTGAAAAATACAGTGAAATAATTCAAGAAGTCCTTTGCCTTAATTTTGCATACAGTTTGAATATTTTTTAACGTTCGGACAAGTAAATTCAATCAGAGGGGTAAATAATTCAAAAGTCAAGTAGAAGTATGGTTGTTGTACACTGTGAAAAGAATTTCTTTCATGCCTTCTTCGAACAAAAGTATTATGAGTGAATGAAAAAGAGAAATGATTAAAAAAGTACGGAAGGTAGTGTAAAATTGTATGGCACTTGCACATTGCACTTTCACTCAATGCCCTCCACAATGTTTGCAGTTTTAGTATAATCCCCCTAGCAGTTAAAGAGTTACTCCTCTGACACGGATAGAAATCAAAAAAGTAAGCAATATCTGGTTATGGTTTATGAACACTATACTTTTCCTGAAAAGCTTTTGCCATGGTATTAAATTTTAAAAGGGTTCATAAGCAATCAGCTGTGCAGAATTATAGTTCTTGTACACTGCACTTCTCGCAATATCCTCTGTATTTATGTGAAGGTTTAACAAATTAATTTTAGTTATGATGAATTTGTGCTCCGGACAAAATGTTAGGTCAGATAAGATTACAGGAAGCAATTCAAAAGGTAAGCAGGGGGGAATTATAGTGTTTGTACACATGACAAATTTTAGGTGATATCCTTACCAAACATGTGGAAGCTAGGTTGAAAAGATACGTACGCCATCAAAATGAGTTCTGGCATGCAAAGAAAACTGGAAACTTTTACGACTCTATAGTTCCCAGAATATTCAATTCTTAACCACTATTCTAACACGATCCGCAGCAGTTGCTATATAAACATATAGCGAAATCGCCTATACATGAATCTACGATAAAATATAGCTCTTCCATTCCGCCCTACGATTGTAACACGACTGAGATTCTACTCTGCTTCCGTTATATACCGACTAAATACTCGACTTTTTCAGTGTTATGTAGTAGTAATAAAAAGTACATCAAATTTTCTGAAACAAACAATATCTAACTGATGAATTTATTTGTTTATATTTTACCGTAAGAATATGTTTCAGCCCGGTAAGTTTCAACTTCAACACCAGTGCATCTATGTCTGGTCGTGTGTGTAGTTTACAATTTCTGCGTTGTAGGCACCACAAATGTCAACTAGATTCTACTTTGACAGTAAATAAATTATAATTAATTTTCCAATCTTCCAGACTCAAGTTTTTACGTGTTTATATGCCGCCGCAATGTTCTGGCGTGTATGTTTCAGTGCCATCATGTAGGTGACGTATACTATTTTTAGAAACTGTATATATAAACCTTGAATTAAGTATTTACCTCTGATTTCTATATCCAACCTTTGATGTTATTGAAAATAACATTTTCACGGCAATAACTACTTAATACTTTAATTAATATTTACTGAATATCGGAAAATTCCGTTTGATGCAACGCTTTCCATTCGTGGGAAGGTTTTTATAATAGCATATGGCCAGCCGAATGACAATCGCGCTAAAATGTAGTGCTGTAAAATGCGAAGAATTTACGTGGTTAGAATCGAAGTAATAAATATGTTCCAATAATTTTATCAGTTAATAAAATATGGGCAGTCGTTCGGATGCGAATATTAAATCACTCGTGCTACGCACTCGTGATTTAATTATTACGCATCCGAACTCCTGCCCATATTTTATTAACTGATAAAATATAGGCACATATTTATTATTTCTTAATTAATTCTGAAATCTTTTGTCAAGTTTTAGTATGAGAAAAAGCTGGAATAGTTATAAAGAATGATATTTTTTCTGTCACCCGTTCTTTTATGTGTGTATACCATGACTGTTGTTCGAAAGTATTTCATTCTATTAAATGTACCTATGATGATCTAAGATGTTTTTATTTTGCTATTTTGCAGTGATGTTTTACACCTTATGTGTGTAAGTGACCCTTCCGCAACAAAGTGTGAAATTGACCGACCAACAGATGTATTGAGTGCTCCCCCATCTTTGCCAGATGTACTTTCAGGTCGTGTACGACAAAGAAATGAGTTGCAAGATGATTTTCGAGTAGAATAAAATATATTTAAGCATCTATCCCTACCACAATTGTATATTTTATTTGGTGATAATCTCTTAACCTTTCACTGATTTAAATATTCTCTGAAATGGTTGTAAAGTGCGTTGAATAGATTATGTTTATTGACTGACTGTTTGACACTGTAACTGCTACTTTGCCCAACAAATCGTTTCCCAGATTGTTCATGGGAGGCTGTTGGTATTAAATTTGAGACTACTTCTTTCCAAGGCACCAATATATATAACAAGATGGAAAAGTTCAGTTGAAAATAACAGACTACTGTCTTTTGATTAATCTATAATATAGATTCTATTTCATTTTGTGATTTGTCGCTGAATAAAATCATTGTTAGAAGTTCAGATGCGAAGGAATTATATCAAGAGGGCGCATATAATATGCATCTGAACGACAATGAAACAATTGTTTTATTCAAGATTATTTTTACGCCGAAACATTCATTTATTAATAAACCGGCGATTTTTTTAATACGCGGAAACATACTTTTTACGCTTTATCCCTGTTAATAAACTGCTAAAACGGAAGAAAGGGGTATGCAAGCAAAGGTATATTGACGAATAAATATAGTGTTTGAAATAGTTTATGCTTACATGTTTTATTCAGTATTAACATGTTTGTTATCCAAACAGCTAAAATATAAGTTTCAGTTGTGATTTTTAGTACATATCAGTTCATTGTTATATGCGTGTAAAAGTCACTTTGAAATAGTTGCACTATATATGCAGGTCTTATTTCGGAAGGAGTATAATCAGTATGTTCTGATGTGATTTTGCTGAGTTCGGGTGATAGCGTTTGCTTTGTGCCTATAACGTACTAATCTAATGTGTTGAGTAAGGGTGATAGCTGTTGGTATTTACTCACAATCTGAATCGTCAACGCTTAAACTGTTACCCTCGAGTTTGTATATTCACGTTTACACCTGCAACTAGTGAAAGATTCTTTTGACTCTTGAGTTTTATCGTTTCCTAAAATGTTATCTTTGTTTAATTCTAATAGGACGACACATCACACACAAATATCATGAATCATATTATAAAATTTCAGCCGAATTTGAAAGACACCACCAACTTGCATTGCTACGACAATGCTTTGTGTAAGGAAAGGAAATAAATCAGGGACATTCATTACTTTCCGCATGAATATTTAAGCTATTTATACATTGCCCATGTATATTTAGCCTTTTTACATACTTCCCAAGGCATATATATTAGCCTATATTTAGGCTATTTACACATTCCCCATATATATTTAGCCTATTTACACATTCTCCATGTATATTTAGCCTATTAACACATCAAACAATGGAAAAACTCCTTTAAAAGTTCTTTATTTTTTTACGCTGAAAAACATTTTCCCTGCTGTAGGTCAATGACAGAACTAAACAAACCTTATGAATATCGGGTATAATATTGCATATAATGATATATTACCTCCTTCCCAAACATTGCACATTTTGTCCAGAATACCTGCAATTTGTCTTTTCTGGTTAAATGGATCATGTGATTCCTTTGTGATGATAGAGACGAGTCCAACTTCATTGTTTAGATTTAGGTAACAGGAATTGTAGTGTGTCTCCGTATAGGAAGCTAATGAAAATGGCATTTGCACCATGGTACTTGTATTTCATATGGAGAATTTGTTAACTGTACTTGATAAAGTTAGCTCTATATATTTTATTTGTATTGTCAGTTATAATATGGTTTTTAAAAGTATTCAATATTTTTCATGTTTCAATGATCAGATATGTGTGTGTTGATATCAGTATTCAACCGTACTTGGATGAAAATATATTGGTTAACTATGCATTGTGTGGCATTGGTCTGCTGATGCGTCAAGTGTGGTGTGCTGTGTGTTGTGTGCTTGTCACCTTCCGCTTTCAGCCTCCACCGCTGGCTAGCCTTCTGGTGAAAAAGGAGCCGAGTGCGTAAGTCTTCCCTGCCAGTACATAGCCTCTCTGCAGACAAGCCCTTTTGCAGTGCCTCCCAGTTGGCGCCACACGGTAACTGAGCACCTTGCGACCTCGGGCAGAACTGCAGGGGACTCGTAGGAGGTCTGCCCCCAGACATGTGGCATGCCAGGCCCACCGGTGTGTGGACACGCCTTGATGCCTATGAACAGACCCCCAGCTATGGGACAAATAGCTCCTGTGTTCCCAGGATAGGGTTTTAACTCGGAACTAAGGGTGAGGTAACCCCGAAAGAAACCTAGAGAGTTGAAGACAGAGGTGCTGGGCCATTGGCACTCTCTTAACGAACCACAGCACCATGCAATATCGCTATGACTACACAGCCACTATGCTAACATTGCTCGATTTTTGATAGCCAGTTTAACAAGAAAAAGTTCAAGTATCCATATTCTGCGATAAATAATGGTTGACTCGCGGACCGGTAATAGAGCATTATGACGTCAATAATGACATCAAATTACCACATGATGTCTTGTTCATTGCTACGCTGATAAATAAATTCCGACAGAATTGTTAAGTAGATGAAAATACAATTATATGAAGTTCTATATTTATTATATTGTACAAATTCAACTGGACTGTTAATTATGAATTTTGACCAAACTATTGTCTTAAAGGTCGATTGAACCAAGAAGCTGGTCTGTTCTAGAGGTTTACACAAAGACATGATATCGACATGCGCTATTTACTACCTTTAAAATATAAAGAAATATAACATAGTCATTTAAGTCTGAAATCGAATGATTTCCTGGCTGGTGCGTAGGTCTCTTTGCTCGCCACATGTTTACACGTTTCTAGAGAAGGGTGATCTACACACATCAGATGAAGAATATCTCTGCAAAAATGTTATAGATGTTTTGATACAGACTGATGACGATTGAAAAAAAATTATTGCTATAATGATCATGCCGTAAAATTATTGATTTTATACCTGATAATTATAATGGTGGTTTTTATCGTCATCGTGGTTACGGATGACAACAGTGCAAAAAGTTAAATTCTTATTCGTCATAGAAAATTACGATGCTTTGAATGGTTTTCCTTATGTAATTATTACTGGTAAAACACCAGTTGCTTTAAAAGTATTACAACCACAAGAACGTAATTTTCTTCAATAAAAACAAATACCTATGCTGTACTCTCCGTTTTAAACATTCCGGAAAGGAACGAAGTAAATACGGAGATACAACTTGAGATTGATAATGTATGCAATAATTGAAATTTTGAAACATGGAATATGTAAAATCTTACGGCGGATTTTCCTCACATGTTACACTTATACCCTTTTTCGCGGCGTCTTCTTTTAGCTGAAGCAAGGATCCCGAGTTACAATCTTCCCTGTAAAGCATAATTGAAATTTGACACATGATCCTTTTTATTTTGATCGGCACGTTTTAATCTATTTAAATTGTTACATTTAAAGAAACTATAATGTAGCGTCTTTTAAATTTTAATCGATAAATATAAATATAAAAATATAAAAGGAGAACTCAGGCATGGATAGGATCGATCCTTCGGGCTTTCTCGCTTGAAAGAATTTTACCCATTACACAGAGCATGACCTGAAGCAAGAGCGGCAAGGCACATTTCATTCAATTACCTTAACCCGTAGGTCACAAAAGTCGCATTCCAAAACAAAGTTTCAACAGATGAGAGAAGCAAACGGAATGCGCTAATCAAAAAAAAAAGATAATATATTTATAAACCCGTGACGAAATACTGAGAAAACATACAATGCTTCTTTGTCTGGTTCATTCGCAAGGATCACTTTTAATTTAGTATCAACAGGCATAGACTGTAGCTCAAATTTGGCAAAGAAACTGAAAGGCAAAGTTGCAACTGTTATAAACATGGCCATATAACTTAATTCTAAATAGAAGGGCTATCACTAAAAAGTACTGTAAGAATTAAGTTAACTTTTTTAATACAACGAAACTAAAACCAATAAACTTTACTTAAGATAGAACAAAAAAAAAGAAATATCCTATTCTTTTAGCAACAATTTTTAAAACGTCATTGATTAAAATCTAAACGTCATACATTTTTGCAATTAATTAAAAATGTCTGTACCTATTTTCACGATAGGCTGGTTTCTCTGGATTAGTACTAGTAATCATGACTCTGGCTTCTCCAACAGCAGAACGTGCTAACTGAATACATGAAAATCACGTGCTGATTTTTCTGCCTCTTTGTTTAGATAGACGTTTGCCATGGAATTTGTTTAACATGTTTATTAAGAAAGCTTTTACTAACGCTGGAATGTCATTATATTTCTGTCGGTACTCTTGTTGGATTTAACAACAACACAATTATACCCATGTTATACGGCGACTTTCCAACTTCAGTTCTTGGAGGAAAACCTAAGGTGCTCATCCGGGCATTAAGTCATGTTAGGCTGGCATCACGATAGAACCACCGACCTTTCGTAAAGCAGCTTGATGGCTTCATCACATGAAGAATTCTTCGCCCCAAGTGCGGCCCGAAACCATATCGATGAGGAGAAAGTAATTTGAAGCCATCGACATTAACCAGTAGGCCACGGAGGCCCTTTCATTATCAACAAAGTCATAATTTTTCAACCAATTCAATTGTGTTAAAGCATTCTAACTAACTTTATTCAGAAGAGCCTTTCTCCTGGAAATAACAAAAATATAATGTCATCTCAACACATTTTACAATGGATGGAAATGTGCCTGAAGCCTTTCATATGAGAAGATTAATTGCGAACGGATAGACGAACAAAAAATAACACCGTACCTTATGCATATTTCAATTTTACATGCTGCTTCTCTCATTACACGAACATTTCTTATATATTTTTACATAGTGTATATCTAAATAGAGCTTTTAAGTTAACCTTAGCAGACGCTCCACCCCAGAAGGCTTCAGCTGCCGCTTCTGGCAATTCTGACCAGTGAGGGCACTCCTTGTAATTAATCCCGTCACATGTTTTATTGGAACGATGACAAGCTACCCCGCACCAGTTCAATCCGTCAACCAAGTAACCAATCCTCGTGTCCTCTAGAGTGACGAAACGGCGTCCTTGATTTGAAAATTCATGAGCAACTCCAGAAGTACCCGAGTAGAATAAAATCTGCATTAAAAAAGAATTTGTAAGAATAACACGAATACGGTCTGGTCAGTTTTTAGCATTACAGAAGACATATACATGGTCGGAAACATGCAAGTTAAGCTACTAGCTGCTGAGAGAAGACTAATGCAACGGAGCTCATTCAAGGTAAACATAAAAGTTTTTTTCTTTTTTCAAATAACATCTAAACACGATTTAAATATTGACTAAAAGATATCCAGAGACACCGCTGTCTGTGGCCGTCGTTTCAATAATACCTACTGGAATACACCGTCAAATGCAAAACTGACTGGCGTTAGGGAACAGATGACTAAATCTAACAATTCCTTACATGGTATGTTTAATACTCAAAATTTGGAAAATATATCGTAGAGTTTTACCACGTCTGCAGGGATATTTGTATCGCTGGCGAGTTGAAAGAATGGTTCGTAGACGTTTTGACTAATGCTTCGCGGATCTTTATAGGCCCATCCACTCACAAATACACTCCACAATTTGTTGCAATCAAATTTTCTAAACAATAGAAAAACGATTTGGAAGCTATACCTTCAATTCAGGTTTATTTTACATACTATATGTTTTTGGCAAGAAATACTTTTAAATATGTCTCATGAAGTGAAGCAGTTTTGTGATGTATAGATTTGGAAATGGACAAGACGGCATGACGACTACAATGACAGGACAAGCCTTTTCTAAAATATCTTTGATTCAGCTTTAATTTGAAATATTACAGACGAAAAAAACTTTAAATAAACTCCAGACGTCATTCCTATTAAAGGCAAGGGGAAAGTTCAACTACAAAAACATACATTGGCTCAAAAAGTCGTCCGTTTTGAAACTGCTGATAATTCAGACATCGTCCAATAAAAATCGTTTTTATGTTTGGAGTAGTTCCTTTATAGCTGTGTGTTGTACCAAACAGAGCACCAACAACCAAAACAACAGCAATACTGTAATTTAAAGGTTAGTCATACAAGAATAGTAAAAGTTTTTTTTTTTTTTGTTTTTTTTTTTTTTAAATAGTACAGGCTAGCGTCTGTATCTGATACCTTTTCTATAAAGTTTGTTTCTTTAAAGGAGTTACCCATGTTTTAAAGGCACCTCTAACAGTATCGATAAAATAAACAGATTTTTCTGAAATTTTCCTCATCCGTCGATTTCGACGAATGAATTAAAAATAAGCAGTAAAAAGTAAATGTTAACTTACTGTATTCTGCATTTTCAAAACAAAACTACCAGAACATGAATACATGCCCTAAATATTTTTTATTTCGTTATAAAGTTAAGTCAAAAGAATTTATCTGAATGGTATGGCAGATTTGACATGAATAAGAAGCATTAGCCGATCAAAAAAATAAACTGAAAATTATTTAATTCAGGAAAACTTGCGATTTTTGCAAAATTATTGCATGTTTTTAAGAGAATGTTTGCATGTCAAGTGAATTATTGAAATATAAGAGTGAACTATATAATAGCCAGTTGGCGAAAAATATTTTAAAAGTTTGTCTAAAGCAGTTGAAAAAAAATCAAATAAAACGGAAACTTGTATTGTTTTAGCTTTCACTTGTGAAGACCAGGTCTTTTATATATATATATTCAGTTATGGCTACGCCGCTTACTAGTATGAAAATAATGCATTAGATCAGTATTCTTGTAGCCTCCTCATAGAAAAATACATTAAGAATTTAAGGACGATCTAAAGGGTAGAGGGATGAGCTGCTTTAACATGATTTTTGTCCATATTTCTGAAGAAAAAGCATAATGTGTAGCATACCAAAACGAATATAAAAGACTGAACTATACCATGGTACTACTGTATTAACATTGTATACGTCATGGTTCTATTAAGACAAAAATGTGTAAAACTCTATTGTTATCCCTCTCTCATCAGTATTTCAAATGAGCCAAACGTGTGCAGTATGAGAGGTTCATAAACTACCAATGTGTATTACAAATATTTCCTAAATTGCCGAAAAAAGAGTTACAGACAAATAAATTATTTTTGGGTATCTGATTCCTTCCCCCAATGAATTAACTGTAATATAATTCAAGAATGGGTTCATTTATTATAAAACTATAATACACTTTTATAGACCACCCTTCAGGTTTTCAAAAACATTGTATTTTTGGGGGCTTTTAACATTTTAGTCTCATTTGCGTTTTGAAATTTTAACTGCAAACTGCAAAATATCTTGCGTTTTGCACTTCGAAATGCAAAATGAATTTTTATTTTACAATTCAAGATATATATTGAATTGCGTGCAGGTTTGAAGAAACATTTTTTTCTCGGGTGGGGGCGGGTGTGCTTTTCAAGCTTTAAAATGTAAGATTTTAGTCTCATTTGCGTCCAAGTCATGAGTGGGTGGTATTGTAAACACATATTAAATTGTCAAATATTTACTGTTTATTCATAAAAAAAGGGGGTTTTAATTTGAACCTTCAAATTCATTAAACTGTTCTTATACATTCTTTCTGTTTCATTTTAAACTAACTTTTATTGTTACAAATAAATTCATTGAACAGACACAGGAATATAAATCTGTAGAGCATACACGAGTTCTAGAAATAGTATTCAAACAAAAGAACTTAAGACATAACTGAGAAGATTTATGATATTGACACTGGTATCCGCTTAGCGAAAATATATGTATTTCACACTGAAACAAACAACAGTTACTACTTCTATATATAATCAAAATGTTTAAAAGATGTATGGGTATACCGGTTGCATTTCGTATTCATTTTATAGAATTGTTGGCATATTCTGTAAAAAAAAATATCCAAAGTAAAACTGTAGAAAATCATAATGCAACAAATAGCCTATCGTATTTAGAAATATAATCAATTCTAAATACTTTTTGGAATAAATAAAACATACTGTGATAAACTGAGGAATACCTCAGTTCATTCACAAATCTAGAAATATCAGTAACCAACCTCAGCTCACAGATTTGAGACACGTTCATCGTCATTCCTATATTTGGTCCTCAGCTCAAATGGCGTGTCTGTCTATTGGAACGGACTGTCCTCAAATGGAAAATCTTTCAACCCTTTCCAGACTACGTTGCTGTAGAAACAGCAATCATAACAAGAGCTGTCGGAGGACAGCAACGCTCGAATATTCAACAGCCTTGTCAATTGAATAAACATAAAAGTTGAAAAGGGGCATAGTTTCGTAAAATTGCAAAACATGGTTATTATGGAACCTGTACAGTGCATATCAGCTCATGACAATGGACAAGTGTATGAAGCTTTAATCCTTTCCCATTAATAGGTACTGAGATATCAGCTTACATACAAAAACTTAACCAAAAATGCTATGTCAAAAATGGGGCATAATTTTGAAAAAGTAATGTAGAGTTATGGTACCTGTGCACTGCATGTCAGATCATGACAGTAAACAAGTGTGTTAAGTTTCAATTCATTCTCACTAGTGGGTAAGGAGATACATGTACCAGCTTGCAGTAAAAAAGGGGATAATTTTGTGAGAATGCAAAGTAGAGTTATGGACCTATCTACTGCATGTTAGATCATGACAGTGAACAAGTGCGTTAAGTTTCAATCCATTCCCATTAGTGGGTACTGAGATACCAGCTTTCATACAAAAACTTAACCAAAAACTGCTAAGTCGAAAAAGGGGCATTATTTTGAAAAAATGCAAAGTAGTGTTATGAAACTCGGAACCTGTGCACTGCATGTCAGATCATCACAGTATTAGTGGGAACTGAGATACCAGTTACATATAAACCTTCATAAAATTTTCTAAGTCGGAAAAGGGGGCACAATTTCGTAGAAAAAAATGGCAAAATAGAGTTATGACATCTGTGCAGTGTAAGTTATTTTATCACTGTTAATAAGTTTGTAAAGTTCCAATCCATTCTCACAAGGAGTTACTGAGATACCAGCTGACATACAAAAACTTAACCAAATCGGGAAGGCGACGCCGACGCATGAGTAAGTCCAATAGCTCTACCTACTGAGTAGTAGAGCTAAAAATTCAACGTAAGTAATTAACACAAACAGAAAATGTTACTTTCAGGTACAGATTCGTTTCATAATATTACTGCTTGGGTGTTTCATTTGGAAACGACTGGCATTTGACCAAATTATTTACCCTATGTTTATATCAAAACCTGTGAGGCTGAGATCATATTGCGATAGTTCGTTTTGTACGTTTAATGGCGAAACGTCATTTATCTGGATAGCGCAAAATAAAGCATGGACTCCGCAAACGGAAATGAAATTCATTTTATGCATTAATGGCATTCAAAAAGACTTCCTAAATTATTCCAAATACAGTTGATTTGGTCAAACAAAGCTAAAAGTTTCAGAACTAGAAAATATTTGACCCCTGCTTTTAAATAATAATCTTGAAGAATGTTTTACTTGTCATGACGTCAGAGTGTTGCAAAAAAAGAAAAATATATTTGGCCATATCATATCGGCTTCTTTTTCAGCTATTTTCGGCCGAAAAGAATCATGAAGCTATATCGGCCTAATAAAGGGGCAAACAGAGGGTATTTGTTTCTAAGAGTTAAACTAACTATCTGAAACTATATTTGGCTATTTTCTGGATTTTCATTTTTTTTTTATTTATTTATTTATTATTTTTTTTTTTTTTCGTTTTTGGTAATCAGGTTATCTCTATAAAGATTTATAGAGGTTTCAATGTCTTGTCATAGCATATTTGGTCCATGAGATATATTGCAAGTTGTACTTGACACATGTATCTGCATAAAGTTTGTGTGTAGGCGTTTAGCAAGAACATGAAAATGAAATGTTTAGGTTAAAACATCATCGGGTTATATTTTCCTGGACATTCAGTAATATTAAATTTTGTAGTTACTAAATACAATCTTATTGACTGACCTTGGTTGATCTTTCTGTTTCTTATGTGTACACACAATCAATTACAATTAAGTGCTTCCTGCTGTAAGATTTATTATGTTTTTGGTCGTTTTGAAATGCAAAGATATGTTTCTTTTCCGCCCAACATAGCGACACAGATTTAGTTGAGATGATTGTATGTGAACAATTATGTGAAATCGTCACTGTCAGAAACATTTTGAAACGTACCTGTATATACGTGTATATCTGACTTTAAGGACTATGCTATTTCGACAATGCAAAATTCGTATGTAAAACTGAGATTGTCGTAACAACGCGAGAAATGCACGGGGATCAAAAAGAAACTAATAATTATAAGAAAATGTATCTCCGAATAAATTATAAAGTATCAATGACACTCAAAAACATGTCCCAACAGTGCACTAGAAGAAAATGCATAGACATTTTCGGGGTAAGTATTTGGTACCGTAAGTCTGTCATATATATACAATATATATATTCTTCAATCAATGATATGTCAGTGTAAATGAGCTGAGCGTTAGCTTTCTAAGAAAACGCCGTTAAACTATGTTACACGAATCACACGTGCACCGCTCTTTTACAAAACTGTGTCCGCCATGTTTTCTTCAGTGAACGAAATAAAAGGAGTATTTTACCTTAGATTTCCTTATTGTAGAGTACGATTGACTTTCTAATCTAAATAAAACATCGCTTTTTTATAACATCCCACTGTCCGATCTTTCTGATCACTTAACGATCACTCACAATTACAAAATAAAACCAACGTGTCATCAAAATTATCACTTTACACGGCTTCATGGACATCACGGCCTACTCACATTAAATTTGTAATCATGCGCCAACCAAACAAATGATGAAAGATCTGTACTTTTTCAAAGACATGTTTTATTTCCTGTAATTTTCTGATATTCTAACCTTCAAACAACCGAATTGTATGCACAGAAATGACGAAACATTTATGCAATATAGCTTTTAGTATAAATTTTGGATCTATCTTTTTCCAGCCCAACAACAGACATGTATATGTCACAAACCCGGTCTGTCCTCGAAATCAGTGTCAAAGGTTACTAGAACATAAATACAATAAATAAACAACCGCTTACTATGTTCTTGTAAGTCCTGTAAGATGAAACGGCTCGTGTTTATACATTCATATATATTCCGTATCGGGAACATTGACAATCACAAGTCGATCCTTACCACGAACATGAAAACAGTTACTTTTATGCCTTTGTTTACATTTCAAAAGTAACTATTCACATATACGTTCAAGAACGTAAATTTCGTGCTTTCCGACCCACATGGTGTGTAAACTTCTGTATTTAAAAGTATGGTGTATTCGGCAAACCATTTGTAACTTCCGACGTGGTAAATGTCATTGTCAGTTATGTTTACGAAATTTAATTGAATATTTATGTTTTATACTTGCAAAAGAAAAACTTGATGGTCATGGTCGCTGGCTTCGAATTCCTCGCCCATCACTGACGTGGGATAAAAACCCACTTGAGTTGTGAAACTTTTCACGTACTTGAGGTGTGAAACTTTTCACGTAAGGAAGCCATCCAACTGAGGTTAGTGTCTCGATCTAGGTACTAGTCTGAGCCTCAAAAAATGTCTGGAGGGACCCCTGGAGCCTTTCATCACCAACAAAACCTGGGAAAAGTTCATTGTGTCGTTTCGGTGTTTAACTCACAATCAAACAAAATAAACATTGTTCCCGTTTTTGTTTGTTTGTTTTATATAAATGAATATGCAAAAAGGGTTTGTTTGTTTCAGTGTAACGTCAAAATATAATATTACAATTATATATCAACAGTGAACGCCACATGCATTATTTGTTCACGAGGGGTTATGCTTTAATCTTACAGGTAAAACAAATATATTCCTATTGTATAAAGGGTTAAGGTAAATATATATGTATATGTGTGTGTACTCGTGGAATTAAATGTTAAGTGTAAAAAGTATATATTCACAGTTCAAATCATCCATGCTAAATAATAAGTACGATATGTTTGCTTTCTCACTGTCTAACATGTTCGAAATGATTTATTCGATTTTTATCATAGAGTTCTAGTTTATTTTTCACCTTAAATTAAAGCAAACATGTTCAATATAATTTTAAACAAACTCTGAAGTTTAGTAGGTTGTAGCATTCTCTAGGTCAATGGTATTTTTATTACCTTCTGTAGTCAGTAATTATCTATTGTGAAAAAAAACTCTTTTTAACCAAAGTGGAAAAATTCAGGTACTTGAAAATGCAGCTGTCTAAAGTTAGAATTCTCGATGTCATTTGTCAGACATACCTTGTAAATAAATAATATTATTACAAAATTAATACTGCTATTTCTTTTGTTGCACTTTGCGGATTTATGATAAAGTTATTTATGTGCATCTGTTCACAACGAAGCACTGACCCTGAGGACTATGTATGGGAAAATATAAGAGTGAACTAAGTGTTGACTGAAAAAGGGCAACATTTATTTTGCCGAACAATACCTTAACAAATATATATTTTCACATATCTGGGCGAAAAATACCGCTTAACAAATATATATTTTCACATATCTGGGCGAAAAATACCGCCATTGCAAAACAATACATTAAAAAAATATATATATTTTCACATGTCTGGGCAGAAAATACCGCCGAAAAATACCTTAAGAAATTTATATTTTCACATATCTGGGCGAAACATACCGTCCTTAACAAATAGATATGTTCTCATATCTGAATGGAGTTACAGTCCAATACCATAAAAAATATATATATTCACATATTAGGGCGAATATAACCGCCGAAAGCATATCAAGAAATGTAGATGAATTTGCATATTAAGAGAAATCTTTCAAAATTAGAAAATTGTCACTTGAAAGAGGAGGCGGAATGGCATGTGGTGGTAAGATAAAACCAGAAATTAGCCAAAATAAAATTAAAGAAAGAAGCGTGCTATTCACTCTTAAATGCTGACGAAGAAGGAAGATGCCGTTTCACGATTGGTTCAACGGTATAAAAGGAATTCATTGATTGGCTTTTACCGTAGTATATAAATTAACATATTTCAGAATAGGACCGATTTGCTCCAAATGTACAACAATGACATAAATATTTTTATCTACCTATAAAATTCATATATATCTGAGCAGTACAATTCCTGTAAATGAGCACTACGTAAGCGCTCAGGCCCCTCTCGCACACCATACCTATAGTTCGGACTTCTTTTATGTGTAAAGGCATGTGCACAAAAATGACAAATTTTGCCAACACCTGGTAAATTGTAATGTGTTTTTTAGAAAAGTAATAAACGGAAATAGAAAAATAGCTCTCAGCTCATTTACACGGATAGTTTAGCTTTATTATGTATGTTATAGTTTTTCGCAGTTATGCACGATGACATAGAATACTTACCCCGAAAATTGTGACACGAACATACTGATAACTTTTCCCACTTTACTTTTTAAATTAAAGTAAGAGTTCAGCACTTCATGGTTTTGATGTATTGTCACATTGGAATAACGTTTGTTTTACAGTAACTTCGAAATTAATCAGAAATAATATCATGTACCCCACCCACCTATTCATAATTTCAAAAGAGCATAGGCCTTAAAAAGTGTTCACGAAAGCCATTACAATAAAATATTAATTTGGGATGTCTAATTTATATATTCGTGTATATCAGACTTTAATAAGTGTTCACGAAAGTCATAACAATAAAATACTAATTTGGGACGTCTAACTTAGACAATCAGATATTCCGTTGACTACTGCATCATCAAATACAATACAATTTAATCTAGCACCATAGAGTTTAAATGAATACATCACGAAATCATGTTTTTCAAGTATGAAAAATTACGAAATATAAGCTTATAAAGTTTTGCAAACGTGGCATTATTTTAAAAACATCTGTTATTTACCATAAAATTCTGTTAGCAAACTTTCATATCAATTCTATATTTTGTAATACAAAAAAAACTGTTACTGGTTGTAAAATCAGAGGGGAATATCTACGGAAGCCTAATAGGGCCGTTTTGAGTTAGAACTTGGATGAAAACAATTAGAAGTTAGAAGTTATGCCTTCGAACTTAAACCTTAGACCTTAGAACTTAGAGCTTAGATGTTAGAAATATAAAAAGCGCGAATTTACAGAAAAACACAGTGAGGGCCGGAAGAGAAAGAACAAGGTAAATAAATATTCAAATTCTATTTTTTGATGTTTTTAATTTTGTTTTCCTTAGTTTAACGACCGTTTTCAACAAGTTTTCAGTCATATACAAGCGGATAGTACTACACTTAAAATATGTGTATGCCTATACAGTTAAACTCGGCTAACCCAGAGTTGTCTTCCACATAAAAATTCCAGCACTCAGAAAATTTCCAGTTTTCGCAGGTTTACTGTGGTTTAGTTCAGCTGTGCGCAGTTGCAGTTTCATAGTTTTTCGACAGTTTTTACCCGATGTTTGGTCCCCTTTTTGGACATTAAGTATGGCAGACCATGCAGGTCAGGCACTGTAGTATGGAAGCCCTGGAGGGACAATTGATTTCCGTACTTCCAACTTCTGACTTCTAACTTTTGCACTTCTCACTTCCAACTTCTTGACTTCCTACTTCCTACTTCTAACTTCCGCACTTCTGACTTCTAACTTCCGCACTTCCGAAGTCAGAAGTGCGGAAGTTAGAAGTTAAAAGTGCGAAAGTTAGAAGAAAGAAGTAAGAAGTCAAGAAGTCGGAAGTAAGAAGTGTGGAAGTTGGAAATCAGAAGTCGAAAGTCAGGAAGTTGGAAGTCAGAAGTGCGGAAGTTAGAAGTCAGAAGTGTGGAAGTTAGAAGTAGGAAGTAGGAAGTCAAGAAGTTGGAAGAGAGAAGTGCAAAAGTTAGAAGTCAGAAGTGGGAAGTACGGAAATCAATTGTCCCTCCAGGGCTTCCATACTGTAGGTACATTTACACGTGTTTGGCACAAAGAGGAATATCATAAATATAAACAGGGATGTTCAATCATCAAGAACTTACTGTATTGCAATTTCAATACTACGGGATATAAACACTTAGTAATACCCTTTAGAGCAAACCTTTTAAAGATATCTGGTAACGTAGTGCATTTTGCATCTCGGCACGTTTATCAGCCGTGCTTCTTCAATTTCTTATCATAAAATAGTAGTAGTTGCAGTAGTAGTAAACACTAATTACAAAATACAATCTTTATGTTGTTCTTTTTTCAGTATTTACAAAAATTATTTTTTTTTATACTTTTACAGTATTTACTAAAATGTCATTTGTTATGTTGTTTTTTTTCAGACAAAATCCATGACGTCTTACTACACAATAATTTTTGGAGTGCTGTTCGTCTATATAACAACAGTAAATAGTGTTGTGACTTCGGGTATCACCGATGCCAGTAATAATTCACCATCTGTAATAGCTTCATACTTTTTAGAAACAGTAAAGGAATTAGGTATTGTGCCAAGGCTACTTCGTTGTGACAGAGGAACTGAAAATGCAAAATTGGCATTGCTGCAACCATTTTTTTTTTCAGATACGAAGGTACAGACAGTGTTTCTGGTTTGAAAAGCTTCATGTATGGGAAGAATGTATCTAACCAGCGAATAGAATCTTGGTGGGGAATATTGCGTAGACAAGGTGTTCACTAGTGGATTTCGTATTTTAAGGGCATGGTGGATGCGAATGTTCTTGATATAACAAACAGGGTGCACATGAATGTTTGAAATACAGCTTCATGGATTTAATCCAAGCAGTACTCGATATGATTGTCCCTGAAATTCAAGCTCAGAAGCATTCTGATAATCCGTGTGGAATGCCAGATGTTATGATTTTTGTACCTGAAATATATGGTGGACACGGCTTTGGTCATAACGTTGACCAGGAAGATATCGAGATATGCATGGAGTTGTATGGAGAACAAAAGCAGCTATATTCAGACGAAACAATTCAGACGAAACAAAAGAACTGGTTCAGCTGTTGTTCTGGATCATGTAAGACCTACGGATGCAGAAGAAGCTTCAGCTTTGTACACACAAGCGCTACACTTGATATATAAATATTCACAAACACGTAATTGACAGTTTGTATTTCGTATGAATTTAGCTGATATCATAGATGAACGGTCAAGTAAGCCAGTCGTTGATTTTTTTATTGTTAGTTAAACTGGCGGCAAGTTCATATTTTGTGGACCGTTTTAAAGTGTTTACAAACTTGTGTCTTGACTGAAATCAAATTATTCTGACGTATAAGGCGTACATCAGCAGCACTCTTAAAACAGGAAACAAATAAGACAAATTAAACTATACTTTTCTTATGTCTTGAGTAATTTATACGCATCTGGCGTACTATTTTGGTTCATATTATCATATTATTTACCCTCGATCAATTTGCTCATGTAACGCTGAAATAATTATGTACATGTATTTGTTTCCTGACATTTAATGAATTTTTTGCATACTGGTTATATGTTAATAGATGATACAATTGTGTTTAAGATCAAGATTAAAACAAGAGTCATATTAGACATGGTCAATCCCTCGTCGAAAAACGTGAATTTAAGGATAAACTTACTCCTAATATATTCAGTGTATGAAGTTTGAAGGAAATCCGTTTAGTACTTTTGGAGTTATACTCTGGACAAAATGTTAAAGTAAATATAATAAAGGGAAATAATTTAAAAAATCGATAATGTGGAGTTATTGTTCTGGCAAACTTCACTTCCCCCAATGTTCTCTGTCAGTGTATGAAGTTTGAATGAAGTCCACCCCGTACTTTTGAAGTAATGCTCCGGACAAAATGGGAATATTTAGAAAATCAACATGTTAGAGTTATTGTTCTTGCACACAGCTCTTCCTCCCAATGTACTCTGTCAGTGTATAAAGTTTAAAAGAAATCCGTCAAGTACTTTTGGAGTTATGCTCCGGACAAAAGCGTTTCGGACGCGCAGACGGGGACCATTTCTAATCGCTCTTCGACTTTTACGGGGGATAAATAAACTTAGTTTTGTCCTGTTCATATTCTAGAGTATCTTTTGCAAGAAGTCCCAGAGCCCTGACCGATATAACTGCACTTTTAAACACGAGAAATATTTTCATATGTATAAAATGTACATTGTATGTAGTTTCAGGAAATGGATATTGTAATGACTGGGCCGATTGCTCAAAATCCAAGATGACCTTCAAAATTTTGAGAAACTACTTAAATCTTAAATCTTAGAACTTACAACTTAGAACTTACAACTTGGAACTTACAAGTTAGAACTTACAAGTTAGAACTAACAACTTGGAACTTAGAAGTTACAACACAGAACATCATTTTAGAGCTTGGAAATTTTATAAAGATGTACAATTTGTAACACAATCATAAATCTTATCAATTCTTACGTCTCTCATCCTCTTTCCACTAATAATACCGTTACTTAAGCATCACAAAAAATAATCCATAAAATATATGAAATTGCAAGATTTAATATTTTAAACTTTAGTGTTAACTAGTTCTCAAACTGCTCTGTGACTATAAATGCGGAAGAAGCCCTTGCAACTCGTTTACAACTATGTTAAACCTTATAGACGAAATGGACAACATTGAAAATTGTCTACAATACATTACCTTGGAATATCTGGAAAATTGTTCTGCAGGAAAAAGTCAATGCCCTAAGCTTAGTTTTCCTATCTTGAGTCTTAAAATAATGTATCAGTCAGTAGTCATAATCAATTGTGCAAGCGCATGTACACTTCTGAACATAAGGGTTTGTGTTGGTCTAACATGCTGCCTTGATTTCCATTAAAGATGTGCCAAAATAATCAAACTTGGACACGCAGTATAATTCTATTACTACGTGAGTACATGTATGTTTGGTTGACAGTTTTAAAAAGAAATTTTCCGTTGCTGTACCTTTCAATGTGTTAAGTGAAGATAATGCCGTGTGAATATTTGAGACTGACGCTTCAGAAATAGAGAAATCGGACTAATAAAGTAATATTTTCTTTCTTGGTAGTAATCACCGTTATATTGTTGTTGTTGTTGATGTTGGTAGAGATTTTGGCAGTGAAAGGGAAATAACTTTTGCATGCAATTTGTTTTACTTAAAAAGACTGACTCAGTCATCATTAACCTAGATTATCAGTAACAAAACATACTAGTGGAGATATTACAACAAAGGAATCAAAGTATATCAATAACAACTTTTAACTTTATTAAACACAGAAATCGAATCATTTCTAAACAAATTTTAATGTCAAAAATAAAGTTATCAGAAATAAGGCCAACTATTTTTGTACACATTTTGTACGAGACAAACTTTAGAACTATTCAAATGACTGTGAAAGTGTACACACGTATGAGTATACTTTCTCTTGCCAGAGAAAACTTCATTAAATCTAACAAAAAAAACTGAGCTCAGGTGAGCTTAAACAACAACATAGACACATTTTACAGCTTGAGAAATTGTGAACAGTGCTAACAATTCTGGACAACAAAGAAGCAAATGTTAATGTAGCTGAAATGAGCTAATAAAACCAGATAAACTTATAAAACTTCAATAAGACTCAATACTCCCGCTTTCATAGCCTTGGGTATTGTATAATCACCCCTTGGATATGATGCCTGCTTTTTAATTTTGTCTTTTGACAGTTCCAGTGATACGCAGGTTCCATAACCTCAGATCCCCTTCCTGAATTCCAGTTTGTTTAGTTCTGCCCATTGTTTTCTCGTTTGGGCAAACCCATTATTTTATCTGGGGACCAAACGCCGCTCTTCATGGAATTACACGCCTCAACACGTGTATCATTGAAGGTTCCATGTTCACCGTCGTTTGAAACATCTGCGGATGTCTCTAAATTGCTTTTTGTACTTTTAGCATGTGTAAATGTTGAGTTCTGCTCAACCCGGGGCTAGAGGGCGTGGACGGTAGCATGCATTTCCACTACCGTCCATGAACAGGCTCAATTAAACCGAGCCTGCAACATTTTCGTTTTTGTCGTGTTGAGCGACCTGTGAAGTTTCCGAAGTTTCCACTTTTCTTTATTCTATAAACTTTAAAAAATAAGAAAGGAAAATGCTTACAATGTTTAAACAACAAAGGAACAATGTCAAAATTGCACAGAGAAATTAAGACAAGAGGACGAAATGGTCCTAGGCCGCTCACCTGAGACCTGAGAACACCTGGAAAAATCTTGCTAAAATGTGACTGGAGGAGAATTTGTGCTAAGAAAAGCCTGGAGAGGACTAATTCCATACAAAATGTTTTTCTTTTAAATTGACTGGATGACCTAGTATGTGACTTATAATCGATCTTGACCTAGATTTCATCAAGACAAACATTCTGACAAAATTTCATGAAGATCTAGTGTAAAATGCAGTCCCTATTGCATACACAAGGTTTTACTTTGGTTTGGCCAGGTGACCTACTTTTTGACCCGTGCTGACTCGTATTCAAACTTGACATAGATTTCATCAAGCCAAACATTCTGATTGAATTTCATGAAGATCTGTCCTTGTTTCTGACCCCAGATGACCCATATTTCAACTTGACTTAGACTTCATAAAGACAAACATTCTGACCAAATTTTATGAAGATCCAGAGTTTGGTGTAAATCTACCAAGTGATTTTGAAGAAGATTTTTGAAGTTTACTATAGAGACATATATGGAAACTAAGTTCACCCCCCAGCGGTCATGTTTTCATCGAAATAGAACGGCTTGGGCAATTTTTGTAGAGTCATTCAAAGATCATTCCTACAAAATATTTTTCAGTTACAGTTTCCGACAAGAAGATATTTAAAGATTTTCCTTTCAGTTGCCATGGCAATCACAGTTCTGCATGGATTTCAATTCGTTGGGCAATTTTAAAAGGGGGCCACCCAAGGATCATTCCTGTGAAGTTTGGAGTAAATTTGCCCAGTTGTTTTGAAGAAAAAGATTTTGATGGACAACAGTCATGGTGTGGTCACAAAAGCTCACCTTGAGCTTTTGGCTGAGGTGAGCTAAAATCACACACAATTTCAATCAACTATGAGACATTGTTAAATCTAACATGAGACTAAGCTCATGTGAGCCTATACAACTGAGATATATCTAGATTTAAACTCTGCAATAAATTCAATAGCTGCCTGCCGCTCTGCACTGTTGTAATTCAGGCCACGACTGACCACGTTTACCACTCTTGGAATAGCCTGATCTTCCAACATTTTTCTGAGACTGTGTAGTGTTTCCTTCTTTTCCATTAATTCAGTGATTTCCTTCAGAGAATCTCCCTCTAGAGGCCATACTTGCTCTTCTGAAAATACCTCAGATATGATGCATGACAAGCTCCAAACATTAGTGCTGTTACAAGCAGGTGAGTGGTTCAAATTTTTTTCAGGTACTTGGTAGGCAGGTGTTCCGGGCTGAAGTTCGTTTTGATTTTCGAATGTTGTCAGTGTATTGTTTAATGTATTTAATTTTGAAAGAGCTATATCGCACAGTTTCACAACATCAGCATTCTCTGAAAAAATAATGTTTTCTGGCTTGATGTCAAGATGAATTATAGCCAGTTTCTGGTTATGCCGATGTACCACAGCTTACGCAATTTGCAGTAAAATTGAATACTTTTTGCCCATATCTAGTTTCTGATTTTCCTCACTAAATATTACATCATCAAGATTCAAACCTTTAACATATTCTGCTTTCAGATACAGATGGTCTTTGGCCACTGCAAGACCAATTATGAGCGCAATGTTGGGATGTCTTATTCTGCTATGTGCAGCAATTTCACGCAAAGCTTCTTACAATACCTCATTCTTTTAACTTTCAATTTTTTGATAGCGATATCAGTGTTAATCCATTTGCCTTTATACACCTCTCTAAATGATCCCTCTCCAATCTTATTTCCAAAGACAATACATGCAAATCTATATGTGCAATTGATATCTCATCAGATGATAAGGTCTTCACCTCCCTAGTGACTGTCTTGGGCTGGGATAGACTGGTATCTGACTGATTCTTGGGCACACATGTATTATCTGCTTCTGTGGCAGACTACTATCTGTCTGAGTCTTTTGCATACTAGTATCTGTCTGTGTCTGGGGCAGACTGGTACATGTCTGTGTCTGGGGCAGACTGGTTTATGTCTGTGTCTGGGGCAGACTTCTATCAGTCTGTGTCATGGGCATACTGGTATATGTTTGTGTCTGGGGCAGACTGGTATATGTCTGTATCTGAGGCAGACTGGTGTTTGTCTGTGTCTGTAGCGGACTACTATCTGTCTGTGTCTGGGGCAGACTGGTATATGTCTGTGTCTGGAACAGCCTACTATCTGCCTGTGTCTGGAGCAGACTGGTATATGTCTGTGTCTTGGGTATACTGGTATATATCTGTCTCTGTGGCAGACTGGTGTATGCCTGTGTCTTGGGCAGTCTACTACCTGTCTGTGTCTGGGGAGTACTGGTATATGTCTGTTTGGGACAGACTGGTATATGTCTATGTCTGGGGCAGACTACTGTCTGTCTGTATCTGGGGCATACTGGTATATGTCTGTGTCTGGGGTAGACCACTATATGTCTGTGTCTGTTGCATACTGTTATATGTCTGTCTCTGGGGCAGACTGGCGTATGTATGTGTCTGGGGCAGACTACTATCTGTCGGTGTCTAGGGCATACTGGTATATGTCTGTGTCAGGGGCAGACTGGTATATTCTGTATCTGGGGAAGACTACTTTTTGTCTGTTTCTGGGGCATACTGGCATACTAGTATATGTCTCTGTCTGTGGCAGATTGATATATGCTTGTGTCTGGGGCAGACTACTATTTGTCTTTGTCTGGGGCAGACTAGTGTATATCTGTGTCTGGGGCAGACTAGTATGCAAATCTCGTCCAACATTTATAACCTGTCCATCTCTGTACCACTAAATCACTGGATAAACCTTGTAACCACACCAAGAACCATGTATGTACTGGTATCTTTACCTCAAGAGTCTTCAAAGCCATGTATATCATGGGGAGTATACATGACTACTTCATCTAACTTAGGTTCTGCATTTTGTGTGTTATCACCGGCATTTGTTGCTAATACATTGTGTATCTTTATTCCACCAACTGACATATTTGCCATCCGAAATCCATCCAGGAAGGGATTGTATTCTTCGAAGGCTGTGTATTCCTTGAAGTCGTTTCATAACATCCTTTCACGGAATAGCAACTCAAATATGATATGGAGTTGTCATACAATGACTGTTTTTCTTTTGTGTACTTGATTGATATTTCTCCTGGTCTCATTCCATTTATAAGTAAACTTGACTTCTTAAAATTTGAAAATTGATTTTTATCTGCACTTTGATTTCCATCAGCTCAATCCATTTTAATTTCATGTCTAGTTTCAATACCTTGTGTTATTGTGCTTTTCATCGCTGATTCATCTTCAGAGGCCTCAACGTTTATTATCGGTGGCAGCAATTATTTTCAATGACCTTGTTCTAAGGTAAACATAAAACTGAGAAGAATAAATTCCATTTGATCTCAAGTGTTCATGGAGAGTTCACTTATTCAATCAATGTTATGAAATGCTTCAATCTTGTCACCCTTAAATGTACTCAAACAAGCATCCAACTCTGACAACAAACCAAAACAGCTTTTGCCATAAGGGAAAAACATTTTTTGCCATTTCAAAAATTGTTTCACTGTAAAACGTCCTCATTAAAAAAACTTTTCGAGTGCCGCCGCTATATCTAGATGTAACCTGTCGAAACTTCCCTTTCTGGTAGTTCACACAGCCAATGTGCAACTTGTACTTTGTAACCTTCGTTTGCGATTGTTTAGCAGTAATTTTTGGTTCCTTTTCGTCCTCCTACAATGCAAAAAAAACATGTTTCATTTAGTACATGTGATGTCATAGACAATGATAACAAGAGATGTCAGAACAACACAGAGGTGTCAGAACCCCAACCCCCAGGATGTGCTGTCAGACGAAATTTTCCAAGGTCACTGTGACTTTGATCTTTAACATACTAGGGTCATCTACCAAAGCAGGAACGGCTTTTGTTTTTGAGACTTATGTGACCTTAACCTTTGATTTAGTGGCCTAAACAACAATAGCGTTTATGTACTGACCATGACCAATCTTTTCGCTACGTTTGATGGTTCTACAACATTGCATTGGTAGATATCAAACACAAACGGTTTTTCTATCTGATGTGACTGTTACCTTTACCTTTTACATAGTGAGTTTAGATACCATAGGGGTCACACAGAGAACATGACCAGCCATAAACGTTGAAGGTCCTAAAGTCATTGGTTTGTAAGATATTGAGCAGAAACAGTCTTCCTTCCCAAGGTCACTGCCCTCAAAGAATACTACACAGAAGACAGGACTTTTCATTAGTTGATTATTGGAAAGAACTGCTGGATAATTCAACTGTTTCGATCTTTCTCAATAAACAAACTTCATCTCAGCAAATTCGTATTCATGGAATACTAAAATTGTCTTACCTGCATTCATCCGGCTTTCTGGATCCAATATGGCGTTTTCCCGGGTGTATGGGGACATCTAATGCCTAAGTTCTAAGATCTAAGATCTAAGTTTTAAGATTTAAATTCTAATTTCTAAGATCTAAGATCTAAGTTTTAAGATTTAAATTCTAATTTCTAAGATCTAAGTTAAAAAGTCTAAGTTCTAAGTCAAAACGGCCCCAATAGGCTTCCGTAAATATCTGTTTCGAGACAAACTTTTTTAGCGTTAAAGAGGGTTTTTACTGCCGAAAAGGTTATTCTTGAATCGGATACTCCAGTCTGGATCGACAACCAGTAGTAGATTATTTTTCACGTGTACCGTATTTTGCAAATTATAGAATAAATAAAGCAAAACGAAATACTTTTTAGCTTACATTTCAAAGACGAACAACGTTTAGTTTTATCATATGATTTTATCGAATTTATGCATAAATCGTTATAGTTATCAGTAAGAGCACGAGGGTGTTATGGCACGAAGTTGCCAGGGAGGTTTTGCCGGTGTAATGAAGTATTTCGACCCCCATAGAATAACGACCCCCCGGTCATTATTCTATAGAAAATGTGACTCCTTTCCTGTAAAATATTGACTCCCCTTATAAAAAACTGACTCCCTTTGAAAACTCTATAGAATAACGACCCCTCGGTCATTATTCTATAGAAAAACTGACCCCTCCAAGTAAAATACTGACTCCCTAAAGATGACTCCCTTCGAATCTCATAGAATAACGACCCCGGTTATTATTCTATAGAAAAAGTGACTCCTTCCATGTAAAATACTCACTGCCGAAATTACTACATTCGAACTTTCATACAATATCGATTCCCGGACATAATTCTATTTAAAAAAGTTACTCTTTCCGTGTAAAACACCGGCTCCTAAAAAGACTTTCGACGATAATATCTATTAAAAAGTGATGCCCACCAAACCTGACGGACAATTTTACTAGATCTACTACTACTTCTACTACTACTACTACAACTGCTACTACTGATACTACTATACCTGCTTCCACTAATACGTCTTGTACATCTACCTCTTTTTCTCCTGCTGCTGTTGTTACTGTCACTTATTCCTCTGCTGCTGCTGCTGCTGCTGCTGCCACTGCCACTGCCACTGCCACTACCACTGCCACTACTACTACTACTACTACTACTACTACTACTACTTTCTATTGTTGCCGCTACCGTACTTTACTGCCACTGCTAAGTATTGCAACTTCTATTAATACTAAGTTCTATGCTAGCAGTTTCTTGTGCAGTTTTCTTCTGAAGATTACTTCATACGAAGTTTGCAGGATTATTGACACTGGTGTGTTTTGTGAACGTATTGTGAATTGTTATTTTCCTGAAAAAAAATGTATACGCCAAGATACAGCGTCTAGAAATAGAATCCCTTTTCCCGTTGCGGAATGCTCTGATTTCTGTGTCAAGTGATGGTATCTGGGGCTAATGGTCAAACGGAAGGACGGACGGACAAGGGCAAATCTATATGCCCCCCTCCCCCGAGTGGGGGCATAAAATGCAGCAATTAGGCCTTAGATACATGAATTATCACTAAATTTGACCAAATGACCGGGAGTCGTTTTTTTATGGGAGTCAATATTCTTCGTGAGGTTCAGTTTACTTCACGTGGGGGAGTCATAGTACTATGATCTGGAGGTCATAATACTGTGACCCGGGGGTCATTATTCTATGGGGGTCGAAATACTTCATTACACCTACATAGGTAAAGTCACTGGAAAAGCCAGTTCGGTGTGCAAGCAAATTAATTCTTGCCTTCAAATCAGAAACATTTGTAAAAACTACTTCACAAGGCTAAAGAGCATATAGAATATCGTACAGTTAAGTGTTCTTTATAAAAACATATCATTACAACTTTTCCAAGGATTAAAACTCGTCTTGAAATAGGTGCCAGGTTTAATTTCTTAATGAAAATATTGTTCAGATTTTGAAAATACAGACAAAATATGCTAGGTGAATACACATGGCAGGAGAAAGCAATAACTACGTTACTGATTTAACATTTTCATATTGCTTCCCTTGACTTGTGATGTTTTCCTAAACAGAACGAGTGTTTCATTAAAATATTTTTATTTTACATTTTTTTTGAAAAAAATCTCAAAAATTCATAAAAAGTGAGTACCCTGAGCGTGACTAGTGGTATACATTTATTGACACAAGATATTGTTATGAATAAGTTAGACCAAAATTATTGTGCAGAATGTAGTAAACCGTTTCAACGCTTTTGAAATAATGCAGAAAATTCACATTATTGTTGCATTTTTACCAATATCTAACTTTTCTTTTTACCTACGTTATCACTTTTGAGTGTCATTTATACATTCCACGCCAAACTTGTCGGAAATAAACTTGTTGAAAAGTTTCACCCAAAATGCTGACGCATAGCTTTTAAGGGTAATATACAGTCAAACTTGTTTGCGACAAAATTTGTTCGAGTTATCGGTAGTCCGACCCATTGAACAATATAGATTATATAGGGATTTGGCCATAACCTGGCCTGAGTTCTAGCAAGGCTGATGTTAGAATTATCCGAGTTCGAGCGAACAAAATTCGACTTATCTAAAATATCCATAAGAAGAAATGCGTACAAACAAAGGCTCATCATTAACTAATTATAATTATAAGTACATACACGCTCAAGTTTTAACACCATTTGCACTTCATTACGGTTATTTCTCGACTTGGCCAGAGTGGAGCTACAGGCCTTTACAAGGAATTATTTGCGAGTGTCAAATATCTTTATCTTAGTAATTGATTATCATTTTGCAAAAATCAACTGTGTGTTCATCTTCTGATTATGGAACTTGTCTATGAACTTCTGGAACAAACCACTCAGTTTTATGCTGCAACAAACATTATTGTGTTTTACTATCAAAACGTTATGATGTCATATCACACGTTACTTTTAACGCAAGTTTTTGTTTTTATTCCTTGTCTTTCTAGTTTCGAATTCTTCAATAGTCAATGCGGGCGGAGGTTTCCATTCGTTGCTGGAACCGACCCTTGAATCTGTTGCGTTGCAACTTTCACCACTGTTAATATAAGAAAACACAAATCAAACCAGTCATGTTCAACATCAATGTCCAAATCTGTGCAGATCAAAGTAATTGTTATCATGTATGATAGGTTTTTGAAAGTAATTAAGTCTATACTGTTATATTGTTAAAACATGAAAATATTATCAATATAACATTTATTATCTATATAACAATTCGGATTATATTTCGAGGATGAAACAATGGCAAGCATTATATTGCACTTCGTTTTAATGAAAACATCGACGACATAATGTTTTTAAATTTTTTTTGCATAATGTAGAAAATTTCTTTCCGATCTTTCGCTCCCGTGTTTATTTTTATCTCTTGTAAGCCATCATCGCCGTATGTGTAATCTTCTCTTTTGCCATCAGTCCATCGAATCTAATGAAAAATAAACAGTTGATATCTGCTTCTCTGAAACAGACTGTGTACATAAATGTTTTACAAAATTAACTCATTTATGATAAACTATGTTGATAAAAACAGTTTGTAAATTATACGTTATTACTATTGGCGAATATCTTTTACGTCTATGGTGATTGTTAAATCACGTCTTCACGTTTTATAATTGTTTTAATATCGAAAATTAAAGGGTAAATGGTAGATTTGCTGGAAGCATAGGTCTCAATAAATATAGCCAGAGCGACATCCGCCTCAAATAGAAACGTTCTTGGAAAGATGTGGCAGACAGGTTGCTTGAAATCTCCATCAACAAGTAAATGTTCATTTAAATATGAAAGATATAAGAAATGGGGTGTTGAGGGATGAGGGAAAATAGACAAAGCAAAACAACGAGGACAAGACAAACAAACAAAGGAAAACAATTGAATGAAAAGATGCTAAGAGTTTTTGTGATACGTATATATCTGTATCGATGTCGTTATTTCTTGTTAACGTCAAAAAATCTCTTTCTGTCTTGTCAAAATTAACCAGCTGATGTAAACTTTAATTAGATACAATTACTCTCATTTCCAGTCTTAAAATCATACTGCTTACCGTTGCTTTCCTGTTGCTCTTGTCCACCTTGATAACAACACCATGATTCATTTTTCCTTCTGAATAATTCCAGTCTATTCCTTCAACAATGCCAATAGTATTTTGAAAAATTCTTGAATTACCTAGCGGCTTCCCCTACCCTAGTTGTCTCGCTTTTATTTATATGTCATAGCTTATAACATTTATTATCGAAATAAACGGGAAACTGCAAATACCGTTTGAATGTTTCAACAAATAAGAGAAAAAAAAGAAGAAACATTGAAAATATTAACTGTTATCAAAGGCTGAATTTCAGACTTTTAATATTAATAGTGCCTTACTAGCTTCTATGCTGGCAAATTATTTTTCTATAACAGAACACATAAGTTGAAATTAATATACGGTTTGCCAAAAAGACTCAATTTGTGTTTGTGTAGCACACTTTACACAATTCTAAGTTCCACAAACACGAGACTGAATCCTTACCTGGTTTAACTTCACATCCCACTGCAATTATTTCTCCTGGTTTCAACTTCCTTGCTTCATCTATTAGAAGAACATCATATCTTCCTGATCCATACACGTAAATGTTTTGATGCCCATCTGTATCCCATTCAACCCATACCCCGTTACCTGATTCAATTCAAACAATGCAACAATAGCTTAAACAAAGTATCACTTCAACTTGAACATGACACAGACAGATAAGCAAAATAAACTGTGTACATCCCTTGCGTACTTTGAATGTATATCTGATGTATGCCTTCTTTTGGATTGGGAACGACTGCTTATTTTATTTTTCTAGAATAGTATACTTAGTTAAATAGGAAATACGTGCACTAAACGGCCAATGAAGTATAAAGAATATCTATCGTATAGAAATTTCGGCGTAAGATGATTACCACTTTTAACGTTGGTATATATTGGACTTATAATTATTAACTAGCTCCACATGTTTTCATTTTGCACACACTTGATCTAGCGCTTAAAAATATCCACATTAAAGTGGCCTTGTAACCAAATATAGAATAACCAGTTATCACATACCAAAGAAGCAAAAATTTGTAACTTTTCAGATTGTATCGCTAAACCTAGTATCATCAAAATACAATCAATGTGACATGACTTAAACAAACCATCATCATCGTGGCCTATAACAGTTCCAGGACCATAATTGTCCTGTGTTCCGTAATTCCAATCAGGGCCTCTCCTCACACGGCTGCCGATAGACGGCAATTGACTACTGTTGTTTTCACCATAATGGTGTCGTCCACCCCCTTTTCTTATTTTTACTGATACGTGGCGCATTAACCTTTCTTGTATATTCAGCAGATCTTCCTGTATGCAATTGAAATTAAAGCGCTTTTGTGTAGCAATAAAGATAAACTATGTAAATACCCATAAAAAGCTAAAATCATTGACCCCTTTACGTTTTTTATATTAGATTTTTTTATCATTTATGCCTTTCGATGCTTGCCCTGAAGAACAAAATATGTTAATCAATCCAGTCTGAACCCTCCATGTATACTTTGAGTTTGAATTGATTTTTTATTTCAAACAGAAGTGTTACAGAAATATATGAGCCGCGCCATGTGAAAACCAACATAGTGGCTTTGCGACCAACATGGATCCAGACCAGCCTGCGCATTCGCAGGATCCATAATGTTCGCTAACGGTTTCTCTAATTGCAATAGGCTTTGAAAGCGAACAGCATGGATCCTGACCAGACTGCGCGGATGCACAGGCTGGTCTGGATCCATGCTGGTCGCAAACGCACTATGTTGGTTTTCTCATGGCGCGGCTCATATTGTTACATGTTATTGTTATAGTTAAAGGCTATAGATTGTGGTCAACAAATCATGCTTACTTCGAATTAAATTAAAGCAATACTCAGTATTTGATTAGACAGAAGCGTAATCTTATTTTATGCTTAGAATGAGTTCACATGATATATAAAAGTTGGTATACCATGTCTTCAACAGAGAGGCCATCATCTGAGTCGTCATCTGAGTCGCTTGTCAGAATGCCAGTCATCATACCAGATGGACGCGAAAACTGTGTCTAAAATTGAGTAGAAAAAAAAAGATGTATTCTATGCGATTTGTAATACCATTTCAGAAAAAAATGAGACTGTCAATATAAAATATAGAAAATAATTATGTAAACATTTGCTTTCACCAGTAAAATGTTTACCCCTAACAGAAAGGCATTTTTCCATCCGGGCTAACGATCCGAGACTTGAAAGCCACAGAGGAGCATTTTTCAGCATTGTAAAGAGAAACAAATCACAAGGACTTAAGTCGGATGAATATCGAGGGTGTAGCAATTGCTTGACCTCCTTGTCCTGTAAATACTGCTGTACAGTATTGCTCTTGTGTGCAGATGCATTGCCATGGATAAAGGCAAATGCCACGTAAACCAGTCTGCGGACAACGTTTCTCGAAATATTTTAACTGGTTTTAGAACTTTGTTCCTCTAAACTTTTCCAGCACTGGGTATTTGCACAACAGGACTTTTAGAATTGAGGAAAATTGCGTAAAGAACTTAGGGTTCTTTTCACTGGTCGTTATCGCCCTTTCCTAAGCCACTGAGGTTCGAAATAATATGCCCATGTCTCATCCCCTGTAAGAAATTCATCAAACCTCCTTTAATCTGCATTTTTATATTCAGACGTTTTTTGAAATATTGCACCTTTCGGGCTTTGGTCAAAAGACGGAATACCAATCTTGCACACATCTTCGATAATACCATGTGTTTAGTCAGAATTTCACGAATACTTCCCAATGAAATGTCCACTGATGCAGCTAGTTTGAAAACTATATATTTCGGGGACTGCTATAGAAGCAATGTTATTACGAGGGTGACTATAGCCAAAAAAGAGGCCTATTTCAAGGGGTAGGTGCTCACAAAAGTATAACAAAGGATGTTTATAGCCAAATAAGAGGCCTATTTCAAGGGGTAGGTGGTCACAAAAAGTATAACAAAGGATGTTATATACCAAAATGTTGGTAAATGTTTGAAGTTCATGATTATGGAAAAAAATATTTTTATCAAGTCAGTGCGGGCTGAGAAATCCTAGATGGCGTCCAAAATGGCCACCGAATTTGTCAGATATGACCAATACTAATTAAAATGGTTCTTTTCTTTCCAAAATGTATAAAACATTAACATTTTTCAAATATCATACAAAGATTTAGTCAGTTTAAAATTTCTGTCAAAAAAACGGGTATTGGATGGTTCAAGGTCAAGGTCAAATTCAAGGTCAAACCCGTAATTTAGCTAAAAATGTATTTAAAGTAGATATCGTTTCCATTGTTTACTTTGTATTTTGATTAATCTGTAATCTATCATCATACTAGGCAGCAATAATGTATGTTAAATATTTTCTACATAATAGAACTCTCTCCTGTTTGTTACTATGGAGAAATTCAATATGGCATCCAAGATGGCTGACATTTTCGCAAAAATGCGCTCGTAATAATAAAATATTACATTTTATTTCTTTCACTTTATCTAATATAAAATATTTCAGCTAAAACAAATAGAAAATAAAAACACCTCAAAATCTTCAAGCGTTCTTAGAGCGTCCAAGGCCAATGTCAATGTATAAGTCAAGGTCAAATTCAATGTCAAATTCAAGGTCAGCACTATCAGTGGCATTTTTTGGCATGTTGAGTACATATAATCAACATTTCTATTAAAGTTTGACCAAAGTTAAACCCCAAAGCAGCATAAAGTAAATTGTATTAGTTAAATAACAGAAATTCCTCAAGTATAACATGTACATGGAGAATTACAAAACGGCATCCTAGATTAGCGATATTGTCATCACAAAAAGGAAAAGAAAACCGTAAAATCTTATTTGTTGCATTTGATGTTTATTACCACCACGAATGTCAGAAAAACACCAAAGGATAAATTATGTTTTGAAATCATCACAGACATTTTTGAAAAACTTCAAGGTCACAAATCAAATTCAATGCGAAGTCGCGTCGCTAAAATGTCATTTTGACGGCCCATGTGCCGAAGACCCCGGGAGGCAAACAGTAATTAACAGCCTGTCCATCACCCAAGTTTGTATATTCAACTTCACTTACAGTGTTCATCCAATTCAAATAAAACTGTATGTCAACATGATGTTGGCATGTCCATATTGACAGAACTTATGGTTTTATTTCTTTTGAGATATGACCCATTTTTCTGGCTTGAGATGGTTCAGGGTTTGCTTTTATTTTCAATTTATACTTTATCCTATCAAGCATTCTAACAAACGTTTTCAGTTATCATGTGTCATACAAGGTTGACATCATTCTTGTTAGTATGTTAGATACATATGTTTTTCAGTATCTTCATAGTAATTTGATGAATTGTGTTATATCATAGCACTGAAATAACATAACTGTGTTATGTAATTAATAAAAGACATACAGATAACTATTTTCATTTGTTAAATAATTAGAGTTAATTTAGAATTTTGAGAAGATTACAGGTAAAATGCCAAAATGAAACCTTTAATCAATCATTTTTAGCTCACCTGAGCACGAAGTGCTCAAATGTGAGCTTTTGTGATCGCCCTGTGTCCGTCGTCGTCAGTCGTCAATCTTCCGTCGTCGTCGTCGTTAACAATTTGACTGTTAACACTCTAGAGGTCACAATTTTGTCCCAATCTTAATGAAACTTGATCAGAATGTTACTCTCAAAACAATCTTGGATGAGTTTGATATTAGGTCATCTGGGGTCAAAAACTAGGTTATCATAGGAAAAAATTGTTAACCCTATAGAGGCCACATTTATCATTATATCTTAATGAAACTTTGTCAGAATGTTAATCTTGATGACCTTTAGGTCAAGTTTGAATCTGGGTCATGTGAGGTTAAAAACTGGGTCACCAGGTCAAATCAAAAGAAAAGCTTCTTAACATTCTGGATGCCACATTTATGACTGTATCTTCATGAAGCATGCTCAGAATGTTAAACGTGATGATCTTTAGTTCAAGTTCAAATCTAGGTCAAGTGGAGTCAGAAACAAGGTCACCAGGTCAAGTCAAGGAAAAGCTAGTTAACACTCTATAGGCCACATTTATGACTATATCTTAATGAAACTTGGTCAGAATGTTAATTTTGATGATCATTAGGTCAAGATTAGATCTGGGTCTGGTGGGGTCAAAAATTAGGTCACCAGGTCAAATCAAAGGAAAAGCTTTTTAACACTCAAAGGCCACATTTATGACTTTATCTTCATGAAACATGGTCAGAATGTTAACCTTGATGATCTTTAGATCAAGTTTGAATCTGGGTCATGTGGAATGTGACCTACTGACCTACGTTTTTGTTTTTAAAGACACAGCCTTGAAATTTGGATGACATGTACAGTTTTGCACACCGACCTTAAAACTGAATTCATTGACCACGAATGTGACCTACTGACCTACTTTCTTCAGGTGAGCGATACAGGGCCTTCAGGGCCCTCTTGTTTAACGTTTTTGCTAAAATTTCTGTTAGTGTTCAGGACTATTTTACAGATTAATTACGGGTTGTTTATGCCATTCAGCAAGAACATCTAAATTTATTGTGTTTCTTTTTCACTTGATCCCTATTATAGTAGGTATATAATATGAAAATCCCTCTTTCTAATAATGTTATGTTAATCAGTAAGTTACAGACCTCAGAGTAAATTCAAAGGTTGGCAAAAAACAATTTATCTAGGGGGCTGGCGAGGCTATAACGTGTGCTTGATATATTACTAGATTTTTTAAAAGTATTGTATGGGTTTTTGTCTATTATGAAATAAATGAAGTGTCAGAACATTTTTAAAACATGGTGAACATTTTTCGGATTTGGTATTTTGTTGAAAGTAATGGATACTCCAAAATGATAATGTTGTGTGTAAGTTAGTTGGAAAATAAAGTGCATTGCAAAATTGTATGATAGTCATAATCACTCAAATGTCATGCAGTAAAAACAGTAAGCATGTGTGCATCTATTTATAGGCCTTAAACCAGTATATAAATGAAAGTTTGAACTTTAGAAGAAAGTTTTGCTTTGCCAATAAAATATGAAGGTCGCTAAAATTTGTTTTGTCTGGGCGTGAAGCCATTTGATACATTTGACACTAACCTGAAAATGACTTAGATTGTCTGCTTTTGCTTCTCAAGAATTGTGTTTTATTAGTAACAGTGTATATTCAAATGGGTAAGATACTGACATAATATTTTTTCCTAAAGACCAACTTGGTTTTGTTGTCCCAGAAACTCAATTTTGCTCCATTTCTTTCTAATAACAAATTTGATTGTGAACAAGTATTCCATTATTATACTATGCAACCTATCTCTTCTATCTCTCCGACAGCACTGCTCTGGAAATAACTAATCAGATTATTTAAATATCTATACACATTTTAGTCTGTCAACTAACTTCCAAAACTTTAAGCGCTGCCTTGGCTGTCTGTTACTACAAAATAACAAATAAAGTGAGATTATGTCCATACCCTCACTAGTTTTCACTATATGGTAATATCACTATATGATAATATGGTACTTGTTGAACATGCAAGACTGGATGGGCTTTCATACTGCCTTGTGTTGGATGTTCAGGAGCACATCATCAGGTGGAGGGAGTATGCATTCTACAAAACATCACCAAGAAACACAAGATTTTTAAGAAACTGAAAGAGTAAACAATTGTTTTTCTGAGAGTTTATATCCTAAATAAAACCCAAGGTGCACAGCTTCACAACATTCCTGTAAAGTTTTAAATAAAAGGTCAAATAATTTTGAAATATGTGTGACAAAAGTTTATATGCCTTTTATGCATATTTTTGACAAAACAATGTTAAGGGCCATAACTCTGGTCTGTTAGAGTGAAATATCAAACAAAACTCCACATACTAAATAAGATTCCTTTAAGACTTTATGTCAAACACATTTTAGATATATATGCAACACAAAACTTTAAGACCCTTTATGAATATTTTGACTGAGTTAATTGTTATTCGTCAGATCAGCAAGAGTAAAATACCAAACTTTACCTCAGGTGCACAAATATACTATACCAATATATGCTATACAATACTTCTTTAAGATTTCAAGATGTTAGATTAAAAATGTTTCGAGATACATGTGAAACTAACTTTTAGGACAGACGCAAAGACAAAGGTAAATCCATTACAAAGAAAAAAAGTAGGAAATGACAAAACAAAAAAGATAAAAAGATTCAGGTCTTATCTCGTTAAATGTATCCAGAGGCTGTAAAGAGTGGAGAGGGAGGGGGGATACTATATTGCTTCCAAAATCACGATTTGCAGTGCTTCATAAAGGGAGTCATTAATATCATGATAACACACTTTTCAAGACCAAGATTTTATGCTCCTGCACTCCCAATAATTTGGGTGCCATTAGATTTACTTTTGTCTGTCCGTCCAAATCCGTTTACCCTCTCTACCCACACCCCCAACAACAACTCCCGCATCAACCCAAAGTAATATGAAATTTTAGCCTTGCAATGCCAACAGTTCAAACACGACCAGACTTGCTTTCCTATTATATAGATGGGTCTGAAAACTGTGTGTTATTATGGAAGAAATCAGTTTGTACACCACAATTATTACACCATAGCATCAAACGTCATAGCGGCGTGTGGGGAAAGAAAACCACACAAAACAGAGCCATATCTGATATATGTCGTCAATAATGTACATAATAATCCTACATTTCGTGTTGAAATCAAAATGATATGTTTCAAACCGTGATTTTCTGTTGAATAACATCATTAATTTTCGTTTAAATGCGTATTATTATACCACGAGGGCGCAGTCCTTTGCATCTGAACCCAAAACGGTAATTTTATTTAATGACAAATTGCTGTTTGGGATATATTATTTCTTAAGTTACATGACCATACAGTGACAGGGAGTTGAGTCACCAGTGTCTTCTATGGACATGGATCTAGATCAGTTTTACAGTGCACAAGAACAATGGTACATGTATTTGGAAAGGGTCTGTTCTGTTTTTCCATATTTTGTGTAAATGCTAAATGTATATCAAGTAAACACATCAATAACATGTTGATATGGGGAAAATCGCTATAATAAATGAAATTTGCAAGATTGTTACATATAAAATACAATCTAATAGGAAAAGACCTCGTGACTTTTCACGAGAAAATTCAAATTTTAACTTAATACTGACAATTTAGAAGTAAGCTAAAACATTTCAGCTTCAGAGATGTTATACGCTGTTTTGGATCTCTTAATGGGCGCGACCATCAGAATATAAAAATAGCGTTAGTTAAGTTTGGAAGCCAGAACTATTTAAAAGTTTGACCTTGAATTTGGCTTTGACCTATAACTTTCTTACAATTATTAATGGCAATTTTAATAATAATTCTACCCATTTGCAAATACTATTTACATTTACTAAAATATTTGAGAGTTAATGAATGTAAAAAAAAACAACATATTTTACTTTACTTTAATATCTCCTTAAAAGTTTAAAAAAAATGTTAGCCATCTTGGACGCCATCTTAGATTTTCCTGTAGAATGTTCTAGTACATTTTTGTTATTAACACAGTATATCACTCTTTTTTATGTTGCTTTCAACAATAACAATGGTAAACAGTTACATGTATTCACTTGCTATAAGCATATTATAGATATTACTTATTGTATTCAAGAAAATCTGTGAAAAGATCCTTTTGAAGCATAGAACTCACAGTGAAAAAGACTCATTCGAGATCTGACCTTGAATTTGACCTTGATCTTTTACTTTCTTATAATCAGTCTTGTCGACAGTTTAAAATATGTTCACCCTTTTGAAGTTTCAACTAAAATGCTTTGACCATGGAGACACTGAGAACCATATGAACTAAATAGTAATTATTTTGCTTTTAAAGTTAATGTCGGCCATCTTGGACACCATCTTGGATTTTCCTTTTGTAATCATTTTGCTAAATTTCTGCTATTAATGTATTATAGCATACTTGTTAGTGTTTCTTCAAATGACAATAAATAACGCATTTTTCCAATTGAATTAAAATACAGGCAATAATGTGTACCTAAAAGACGTAAAAAAAATACTAATTTTCAGGTTTGACCTTGAATTTAGCCTTGACCTTGAAATTTTTTTAGCATTTTTTCTTCAGTTATTATTCATTTTTAGCCTTTTTTAATATATAATATGAAATATAAGCTGTTTATCATATTTTAAAGAAAAACAATATTCTAAGATTAATTTGATAATATCTGTCAAAAATGGTAGCCATCTTGGAAGCAATCTTGGATTTCGCGGCCCGCACTAGCATGAGAAATTTATATTTGCCAGAATCATAAACTTAAGACATTTGCCAACATTTTGGTATATAACATCCTTTGTTATACTTTTGTGACCACCCCATGTCCATTTTTGCCCTGAAAGTCACCCTACTATATGAGAGGTCGCCGACGTTTTAGGGCGCCAAACACCAGGTATATTTTGGACCCTAGATTCTCCCTTATCAAACATCCTTACCTACCTATAAACGGTGGCTTCGGATAGCGAAGAATCACCATAAACAATTTAAGTTCTTGCATAATCTGCTGGCCTAGTATATTCCGAGAACAACGCATATGTATGTAGGACCTAATTTCCTTTCTATCTTGAGTCTCCATGTTTACGATAAAATAACACCAGTGTATACGAGTGTGGTGTGTTAAAACGCTTGTATCTCAATTATAACAAAACCAACTATGTTGAAATTTTCAATTTACATTGCTACTGAAACCCTCTAGATAACTTTTAGCTTTTACCTGTAAAATTTTTACGGAAGGCTGCTAATCTCGAAATGTTTTGAATCCTATAGTACAATTGAAAACAATCAATTTCGCGTTTGTTCCTGATTTTATGAGGACGTTTACACAAGGTATTGCAACCATATTTATAAATATTGTTTTATAATTTTCAATCAAACGTCGACAATTTATCAAACTGGCATTTGTAATTGTTTGTCAATACAAGTATCTATGAAAAACAAAAAAAAAACTTTTACATCATTAAGATAACTATTACGATCAATTAAGTACATGATCAAACTTTAAGATACATTCAATATCTTAGAGCACTTGGATATGTAATCGAAAAGTAATAGGTAGATAACGATTGCTTACCATGCATACTTATTATGAATACATTGACATGAAAAAAGAATTTAATTAATTTTGATTACATGGAAAAAATGTAACTGATTACGATTAATGATTATGATATCAGGAACATATCATTTGACATATAACCATGGGCTGGCCTTAAGCACTTCATGACATAGAGAACATAAAGTTAGACATATAACCATGGGCTATTAGTATGCACTTCATGGCATCAAGAACGTGACATAAAGACATGTAACTATGGGCATATAACTATGACATATAACTATAAAGAACATAACGTTAAACAAATAACCAGTATTTCATATCATTAGACGTATATCTCTTGTCTAGTTTTATATACTTCATGACACAGTGCACTACCTCTGAACGCATTGAATTTAACTAATGCGCTATAATAATATTCCTTATTTTTTAAATATACGAACAACAAGTTAATGAAATAAAATGAGATTACTTACAGCCAAATAGTGCCTTCTTGAAAATCGTTTTCCGTGTCTGTAGTCTAGAAGCATTCCTCCAGAACAAGTGGCCATTGTATTGACAAAATCCTTATGTGAAGAATACTTTAATTATTTACTATATAGTTCTAGACGCTTATCACTAATTTTGAAATAATCAATATCACGTAAATTTAAAATAATGAATTTACAACATTCACATTCCCTCCTCTGCAAAAATGAGTACAAATTGAGGGATGCCTTTTATTCACAAACTTACCTTAGCATAGGACATGTTGCATAGTTCATATAGAAACGGTGAGAACCTATAAACATTACGTATGCTGAGATGCATTCGGTTATTAGCTTTAAAATGTATAATATTAGGACGAAAATGGAGAAAACTCATTTTCTGACAAATACATTGTAAGGATACGATTTATATGACCCAGGGACTTATATGACCATATATATTTATATGACCATACGACTTTAGTATCTTGAACAATGAAATGGGTCCAATCGCTAAGGTGACTATGTCTTAGACTAGCTGACAAACGATATAGAATGTCCTTTGTTAAAACGTACAGCTGGTTAGACCAAATATCTCATACATAAATTTTCCTCTGGATATCTTGCCTAAATGATTTCAATTATGAGCTAGTTAATTTCAAGGATCAGGCAAATCACTTAATGTTTCAAACTAACAACCTTCAATTAATAATAATTAGCTCTAACTCCTATAGACTGGAGACTCTATACTTGACTGGTCTTTTTGTTGAAGTTGCCGTCAGACAATGACTTTGAATCAATAACATACGAGTCCTATCGCATAGATGCTCGGCCTCTGTCTGCAACTCTATATGGTTGCCCTTACTCTTGGATGCTCAGCCCCTATATGCTATCATATGTAGCATTCAACTACCATATAGGTATACCCTCGATGCCTTGGCTGTTCTTCGCCAATAACGCTGAACCGTCTATAAAGTGGAACTCTCCTACTATCTCAGTAGATTACCAAACACTGGGTCTCTGTCTCAGCTTTCCAATGCTCAGCCTATATTTGCTATCGTCTATAGCATTCAACTACCGTTAAGGTAAAACTGCTATGCGCTGTCCCTATAGCTCGAAACCGTCTTGAAATTCTGCAACTCTTCTGTAGTTTATGAACTTCAAACGTCTTCATTTAAAAAATTCATCCGCCCTGACATGGTAGTTGCAATAACTTCCTTATCAAGGTACTGGGATAAATTATCAGTTCAATCCTGGATGTGCCTTCTTCGATCGTTGGATACAGAATGAGCTCTCTGTCCTCCATCTACCTATTCATACCTTAGCAGACGTGAGCTTTGATTTGTGCTATTTATAGAACTTGTTTCAGATTGGTCCAAATTTATACATAGTATTTTACAACGAGTACTTGCTCTATCAAATATCTGGTTCCCTTTAACTATTGTATATGATATAATGTGTGATGCTGGGATCCAGCTATCCATATAATGAACCCAAATCAGCCACAAATGACCCAAATCCTATTATTAACAGCAATTCCACAATCATTTTAGCAATTATAGCATGAAAAGGGTGTCAAGCACTATCTGTACTTTTGTGTAACGTTATCAATATATCAAACATATGTCACGGTATAGAACTTGAATATTAAAACGGGGAGAAAGTGTGTAGGCGGCCGGGTAGCTCGGTCGGTAGAGCATCGGAACGGTATTCCGAGGCCCCGGGTTCAAGTCTCGGTCTGGCTACACATTTTTCTCACCCTGTGACATTTGGCGCCCAACGTGTGACCGTGACGGCATCACACTGGTTTGTCTACGACGCCTGTAATTGCTTATATATGTACCCGCTGAAATTCGAGGACGAATTTCAAAAATGGTCGGGAAATATGTCACGGTATAGAACTTGAATATTAAAACGGGGAGGAAGTGTGTAGGCGGCCAAGTAGAGGGTCGGTAGAGCATCGGAACGGTATTCCGAGGCCACGGGTTCGAGTCCCGATCTGGTTGCACATTTTTCTCACCCTCTGACACATACAAATTATCCTGACATACATACCAGGTCTGGATTGCCAACCGCAACAAAATATACATCTTTTTGTGCCCTCTGAAAATTTTCCATTTCTTGTAATATATATGCTTTTGTCTGTTAATTAGAAAAAAAGATAATTCAATTTAGTTTTTAACTTCTTGATTTTAGTTCAGTAATTTCGAAATATAATGAGACATCCCAGAAAGGACAAGTACTTATGTACTGGTATGGTATAGGAATGTATGGTTATTTGTACTAATAGGGTTACTACAACAGGGACAAGCCAACAATTTACTCCACTGCGCTATCGCTCTCTTTTAAAAGATATTAGAAATCAAGTGATTACTTATCATATAAGATTTACTTCACTCGTCGACTAGTGAAGTAGCTGCTTTACACCTATTTTTAATAGTAAAAAGCAAAAATAAGATACATAGGAAACCATTAACTTAATCAACATAAACCGAAACTTACACAACTTTGATACAATCAGTATTACCTGCATCTATGTATATAATGTTTTGGAAAAAATAGAAATACCTACTAACACTGAACATACATGTATGAGAAACTAAATTATCATAATTCTCTGAACACAGATAAGAACAAGTACGAGGTTTTACAGGTTGTAAGAAAAGAGTTAAATAGCGTGCTACTTCAGATAGAGAGTGTTATCGTACTTGCACAAGCTTAAATCGCAGGTTTCTTTTGAGGTGTCAAGTCCATTCCGAAACGGAAGCTTTCTATTATTTTACCTCGTCCACTTTACTTGTGTCTGCAACATCGGGACCAGCAATTAAGTCAGATTCTGTTGGTCTACCATCTGTCACTATGATGATCTTGGAAAAAACAGGGATGCCATTACCAACTCTCTCGACATGACCTGGAATGTTAGGTTGTCAAGTTGTCACAATTTCAATGAGACAGGAAAACTCGCCTTTTGGCATGTACTCGCCTGCTAACCATGAGAGCTCTTAATATATAAGTCAAATGGTATTTGAGTAAAGGCAAAGATAAATGTATCAATTGCACGATAGTACAGGACGAATTATCTGCAACGTTTTATGTAAGTCGCAAAATATTTAAACAATCTTAAACGACAGACATTTTTGTTAAACACGAGCAACCAAACCAAAGAATACAATAAATGAGATCAAAGAGATTATTAAGATCTATATAGCGCGATCATAAGTTATGATGAATATCATGTCGAGACCTTGTCGAAATCTGTTTTATAATAACATAGATTTTCTCAGAAACAATGTCATGGGCAGTATTAAGGAAGCGTCATAAATTACGGCCTTATTTTGATCTTTACCATTTATTTCCCTGTTCTCTACATAGACGTTTTCAAATGAATATATATATATACATACGTGCAGTACATAATGATTTTGCAAGAGTCAACATAACTCCACCATACATCTGAGTAGGTCCACCAAGATTTATATCATCTAGAAGTCATTTCGAAAACAAAGAAAAAAGAAACGTTGTTAAATTTGAATCATTATTTTCTGATCGTTTGTAAGAAAAATAAGACTGAATGGTATTTCACAAAAATACAAGCCGAAAAAGTATGTCTAATGACTACACGAACGTCTCCTAGAAGCATTGACGTTCCTGGCCGAGTAAGTTTGGTCAGTTATTTCAATTCACAGTTGTTGGTTTGAATCCTATTCATCAGGACTTTAATTTAATTTCGTGTGAAAATAAAATCTGTGAAAAAGATTCCTTGGAAGTATAGAGCACAGCCAAGTAGAACAAAAGCTGACTAGGCTGCTTACTTACCGCAACGCACCCATATATAGCCGGACAGTAGCCAAATGATCTTGTTGTCATCTTGATGCACAGGCTAATGATTTACAGTAACCATATTTCAATATCAATGTACTATTATTACAAAGAAACCATATATCAACATCTTGATACACAAGATAATGTATATTTTCATTACAGAGTAAACAAATACCAGCAAGAAGAATAAATTTTGTACTAAATTAGTGATAACTAATGTCAGTTAAGAGATATCTCGACTTATTTTTAAATATAATAGGTTATATAAGTTGAATAGTACAAGCGAATGAGTGAATCACGAGGGCCTCGTAGTATAAGAAGTTGAATAAATGATATTAAAAATCTGGTACCAAGTCGCCTTCGCACGTCATCGTAACGATCTGTGTATCCCATCTGAATCTTCGTGTCATGCCCGAATGTTATCAATGCAACGTACTCAGTTTTCAAATCGTGGGATTTAGACATCTTTTCTAGGCCTGAAATAAGCGACTCTTTCTTTGAAACGGCATTTTTAGCACTCGGTAGCGTCTTAGAAAACCAATATGTATGTTCTTCTAAAATCAAATCTATCATTTATATATCTGCAAGGTTAAAACAGTGCAAGTACAAGTGCATTCCTATAATTTGTATATTTTCTCTTAAATATGTAATTTGTATTAGACTTTAATGCTGTATTGGTACATCTTAATGTTGTCGTTTTTTTCTATGTCTTTACAATGGCGTATAAGCAATTACGCACAGTTGTAAAAATACATTAAGACGGAACGAATTTACATACAGTATGAAATTAATGATAAAAAGTAAGAGCTTATATATAGTCGCAAAAACTAATAGGTTTATAAAACATTTTACTGAGAATTTGTGTTCGTCTTTTAATGTATCGTATGAGTTAGTTTAATAGTTCAAAACGGATTTTGTGCATTATCTGTTAAATTTCAAAGTTTGCAGATACGGACTGCGGCAATTTGTGATATTATGACGACATACCAATTTCGTAAGAGCGGCAAAGTGATGCAATCTTTTGTATAAATGCTTGTACATGTATATTAAAAGCTACTTTTGCTGCATTATTTCAGTACCAGTAGCCGGTATGAAGAGTGTATTCACCCGACCAAATAATTAATGCACAGACATGACCGTCCGCTTGGCTCAGTAGGGAGAACGTTGGTCTACGGATCGCGGGGTCGCGAGTTCGATCAACGGGCAGGTCATATGATTTCCGTGACGATTTGATAAAAGACATTGTGTCTGAAATCATTCGTCCTACACCTCTGATAAATAATGTGGGGAAGTTGGCAGTTACTTGCGGAGAACAGGTTTGTACTGGCACAGAATCCAGGAACACTGGTTACTAATAGGTTAACTGCCCGCCGTGACTGAAATGCTGTTGAAAAACGGCGTTAAACCCAAAACAAACAAACAGTAACAGACATAATAGTCCAAAGAAGTATGCCCCATTCAAATTTGCGTGGTGAGGAACATAGAATATTTACCTGACAAATACTCAGACAAGAAGGTATATGCTTCTGTCCAAGCGTTTGACTCAGTCATACTTTCTGATATGTCCAAGCAAATCATTGTGAGAACACCCGTCAGAGATTGAAATATTGCACGATCTACATTGTGTAAGTATTATGATTAGGATACAAATGCAAAGAGCAATAAGAACAAAAGACATGTAAGTAAATGATATCACAACTTTGAAATAAAATGAAATAGAAAATACTAAAAAATAACAGGTACCAGGACGTTGGTCCTTAATTTAATTGTTGGTCAGCATTTACGCAGACTTTGATATTTGTTTTCATTCATAAGCATCTTTTTTCATTGTTAAAGTAAATACAAGTATTGTCGTTTTGAATTTTAATATTCTAGTTGGTAGGTAGATATTATATATTAGGCTATTGCCAGTGTTTGTGTCAGAATGAAAGTCCAACATTTTCTATCTTTATGGAGCGCCTCGTAATCCTACTTAATTTTACCTCGTTTTCAAGTATAGTTATTAGAGATAAGATATTGTAACGCTTGTCTTATTAATATATTTGTTTAAATGCATTCACTGCTGAAAGTAACACGTAATTCTCCGAATATTCATGCATAGGTTAGAGACCACCAATTGTTTTCCCATAGACTTACATTGTAACATTATGGCGTGTACGGCCTTCCATACATCGAAACATGTATATCTAATTACAAGTTTTTCAAGAACTATTTTAGTTCTACCAAAATATCGGACGAAAAACGTATGAATAGTGATACTTTATCTAAGTAATTTTCGTGTGAATGAGATGACCCCCTGTTTACATCATTGACATGGCGGGAGAAATTCGTTTGATAAAACTTTCTTTCAATACACATAAAATGTAGCAAATTTTGTCAAAATGTATAATAAAATACTGTGAATGCAGTGAAAAAATATCAATTTTGAAAAAATAATCACTTCCTGGGTTTGTTTACATGACTGACCAATCAGAACGCACAGACGTTACCTTATTCCCAGGTATACACTTACCTCATTCCCAGTAAGTTCCCTGTACTTTTTTCAATTGGTGGTCTCTGACCTAAAGACAAGTTCCAAGTAGAGAGCGTCATTTCGTTTTATGTCGCTGACTTTGCCCCGTTACGTCATAATCTAATCACGTGACAGGGACCGTCTAATCGCAAACAGTAGAACGGCAGTTGTGCGAAATCATATGAACCGGGAACATGACTCATGAATTAGAGGTATAACAATTGTTACTTGGGTAATTAAATGTTTTTAAGGCTGTTAATACCATTAAAAGTGTGTCGGTCGTTGACCCGTACGTATGAAATATTAGGACAAGATTTGATCAAATATTTATATTCATATTTATGTTATTTCTGAAAATTGTTAGTAAGTGTTGAACTTATTAAGGAATATTTGTTTGAGAATGTTATAAAGAAGCAAATGCAAAAGTATAACAACGACAACTGTTTATATCTAATCTGTTAATGACAACATAGCAAAGAGGATCGAACATCAGATGCAATATTTTACGAGTTGCGTAGCCGCGAATGTCCATTAAAGGTATGGTGTTCATGGGTGAATTACTTCTTATCTTACATGCATTTAACCAAATTTCAGTAAAAATATATTTGATATTTTTATTGTGAACTTTCCAAATACATTTCATCGCAATATTCCAATAATTCACTGATTGAAAATAAATAAACTTTTTTTGTCAGAAATTTGTTTTATTCTATTAGTTTTAGTCTATTTGCCCGTTTGTTTCTCCTATGAAAATCGAATTTAAGGATATACAGTCGTAGTGTAAGCCATTATGAATGGTACCCAAAAGCACCACTTTGGGTATTATGATATCACTGCTTCTGAAATATATAGGGAAATGTGCGAGCTTTAAAAACAAAACCTACTTCTGTCAAGTTCCATTTGGAAAATAGACCGCCAGTGTGTTCTACCATCGTACACCAATTCTACCTCTTGTTTCACAACTGTCGCTACAAAATGCAAAAAGTCGGTTCAAAGTTTAGGTAATTTAAAAGGGTATTGTTTTACAAAAATACAATATCAGCAAGGAAGTTAGTGTTATCAGTTTCAGAACAACTTTGGTTCTTGACATTTGATAACAATAACATAAGGGGAAACAAGAGATGATTTTTCAAAAGTATTTATTTCCTCGTTTAAATTAAATAACAAAACAAACTTGATAGAACTGTTATAGCTACCGAAGGACAGATAAAAACTACAGTGTTGCAACCATATTGCATACCTTTTTGTTGTTGTGGTTTCATAAAATTTGGTTTGATAACTGCACCACGGCTAAAAACAAAAACAAAATTTTATTTCCATAACACATTCTTTAGCGAAGACTTTTCACCTGTCCATAAAACAAGAAGAAATCACCAGCATATTGTTTGAAGCAAATAAACTGTCCTGAGTTATTTTATTTATGAACATTCGTGAAGCTCGCCCACTCCTGGTGGTTATATTGAAATTCGGATGATACATGATTCAATATGGTAATTATAGCTAGTTACGTTCTTCCAGTATCCTGTATGAACATGGTGAATGAACGCAAACGAAGACACTTTACATAAAGTAAAATGGTAAATACTGCACTCTGTAGTATCATTTATAATATAAAAACATAATCAATAGAAATTTCATTATTTGGAACATTACTTTTGGAAGAAATAAAATAATATTAAGAAAATAGTTACCTTTTACCTGTATGTTTGCTGTCTCTACCATTATCTTTGTCAGATCTGCCTACGATACCTTTCTTGTCACTTTCATTTTTCAGAACATGTTTTGCCATTGATATATCTTCAACTTTTGATATGTCTTCCAAATCTGATACTCTACTTCTTCCTGATTGTGAGTATTTACTGATATATGTGTTTCTCAGTAAGGGTCCAGCCCAAGGACCTTGTGTAATTTTCTCTTTTTCTTCTGGTCCAGTAATTTGAACACTATTTTCATTTTCTTGTTTGTTTTCATCAACAAGACCTTCTCCTGCATTTGCTTCCGTGTCGGTATGTTTGTGTCGTGCGACATCTTTTGAAACGACGACATTTAAGAGATTGATGTTGAAAGTAAATTCAGGAAAGAAAGGGAATGATTTCATTCTAAATTTACATTTTTGAAGCCGCTGACATATCAAAATACATGTTTTAAAAGACAATATAACCTTCCTGTGAGTGATCAATCAAGTTTTGGTCTTTACAGATTTGTTTGAAAACTTTAATTCTGATCATTAACACTTATATATACATGTATATCCATCTTAAGTTTAATATATTTTAGATGTTTACCTGAGGTATATTAAATCTGGTTGTCCAGAGATATTTTAGTAGATGTATAAATATTATAAACACACTTTGTCTAAGAAATGATATACATATACGACTTATTGTATCATATATAATTAGTATTTGAATTAAAAACTGTATGTATGAAGCTGAAGTTGATTCGAAATGCAATTATTACTACGGCCCTTTGCCCATTTTGATATAAAATAAATGAATAAAGATTCTACTAGCAGTTTTAAAACTTGCCTTTTGGTTCAAATTTCATGTGAATAACTTCTTTGATTTCTGGTTCCTTCTGTAACAATACTGTTTCTATTCTATGCAGTCTCTCCAGCAGATATCTGGCTTCATTATGTAACTTTAATCGAATTTGTTCCTTTTCTGCGATTTTATTTTCCAGGTCCTTACATTGTAAGTGCAGCACCGTAATATCTATGGTTTTAAATAATATCATAATCGGTTATGTTTGTCACGTCTGTTTTGGCGCCACGTTAAAAAGCGATAAAAAATCGGTTTATTTTCTCTCATTTGTTTATTTTTCTATTTACAGCAATGAAACTTACATCTTTATGTGTGTTATACAAGGGTCTACGGCGCTAGACAGTATTTGTCACTTCTGTTTTCAAAATTATGAAAAAAATGAAGAAAAATGACATTCTCAATTTTTTAGATTTTTAGAAAAAATGGCACACTTGTCTATTAAACAGAAAAATGGCTTGAAATATTTTTGCCAAATTTTTATATTTTTAAGATAAACTTATGTTTGACGAAATATTGAAAAAATAAGTACTTTTACCACCCAGTTATTTTTTAATTAATGGTTTATTAAACATATCCGTCAGTAAAATGTGACGTCAAAATATAACGCATAAACTCTATCTAATTCATCTTGCGTCAATAGAATAATATGGATGAACAGATACAATACGTTTTCACTTGCGCTTTGTTTGTATGTGCATATGACAGAAATAGCAAAGTATCAAGCTTTAAGTATTTTTGTTTTATGTATTTTTCTTTTTAGAAAATACTTTATGTTAAATGTTTATTTGCATGTATAACATATTACGCACTCTTCCTGTGTGGAGGTAATAAAAGAATTCTATTCTATTTTCTATTCAGAACATTTTTTACTGAAAAAAAAACCCATCTAATAACAGGAATAAACCACTGAACGTAAGAGAAAAATGTTGAATATTGAATGAAAAGAACACAAGCAGTATCTGCATTAACTCATTTTTATAACAGTTGGGAAAAATTATTATTGAATTTAGTTTAAACATATTTTATTCCCAGTAATACATATACAAATTAAATACATACATCATAGTTTGAACAAGATAAGTAGGAAAGGATAAGAATGAAAGACACATAGTCTTATAGAATAATTGCATTTGATTAAACATTCGATATAGGTTGTTCCGCGCAATATCGATGCGATCCCAAACTGTTAGATGTACGTGCAGTGAACTTCTATGGATGTTAAAAAAAAAACTTGCATAATTTTTAAAAATAAATTCCATCTTTTTGCCCGCTACACATACAGATTTATGTTTTACAAGTGCATTTTAAGCGTGTACAATGAAATTGCACAAGCTGTCGTATTCTGAATTTCAACAACTTGGGAGTTTAAAAAAATACGAAACTTAGAAATGAAATGCTACTCGTATATGCGCACTTACAATAGCGCTGAAACGTACACTAAAATTGCATTTGCTAAAGTACATTTTCATTTCCTATCTAAATATGATGACAACGAGTTCATTATTTTTGACATGTTAGTTACACTAGCACTTTTTCCGACCTTGTCAGTTAATATTGCGCGTATGCCCTGCTCACGGTCACGACAATGTGCAAATTTAAGCATTTCATCCTGTTGGAAAAAAAAAGTTGCAAATAATTGTTGCAAATAATTTGAATGTTGACATACTTTTAATGTCTTTATTCTTCATACGAAAACCCCTACAAACAAGATCGAACTTTACAGTGTTAATATTTTAAGGATACCAGCACTGTATTATGCGATGTTATGTTTAGGAAAAAGACATTTATTTTAGATTAAATCATCTTATCTCGAGCCCACGACGTCCTATATCGAGCGCATGACATCTTGCCTTGTGTGTTCGACATTTCATCTCGTGCGCGCATATAATCTACTGCGCTCTTCCCTTGAATAATGCACAAACGGGAACATAGGGTCTCCGCCATCATCAAAAGCTGAAAAGCCGCTATATGATTAAAACTGTGTCAGTGCGACGTCATTCTCAACATTCGTCTGTTTAATTTTTGTTGCTCCACATTGGGAAAATGCTAAATGCAGTGTGATGATTTTTGTGAGCACAACCTTTGTCTAACCCCCTCAGTCAAGTGTTACATTTACCTCACAGATAGAGGTCCTGTGTTTGCTCGCGAGAATCGATCTCACTGAGTAAAGCATAGAATATTTTCAAAATATACGATGAAGTTAATATCTGGACAAAGATTAACCGGACAGACGGACGCACGCACGCACGCGCGCACGCACGTACATACGCTTGCATGCACTCATGCATGAATATTTCCCTGCATCTATATGACATGAAAAATTTTGTTATTCAAAAGTCACATCGTGTCACTGTTGGACTCACCGATGATCTGTTCAGGATGTGGGGTGGATAGGGGTCAGGTAAGTGGGGATAGAGTATATCGAATATTTCGTTGGGGACAGAGAAATATATCATAATTATCACCACTTTTTATCGCAACTTTGATTAATTCAATCGTATTTCGTTATTCCGGAAGGCCAACTTGATACGACGTTTCTTTTTCTATTAATATCTTTTTTTTTTTGTTGGTTGTGGGGGCGGGGGCGGTAGGAGTGGTGGTGATGTTCAGATAGGCGAAATAACTGAATGGCACAGCGCCTAATATTTTAAATATTTTATAATTTATTATTTAGTAATTCCATTTTTATCATTTTGGAAGTGGGTTTCGTTTATAGTAGTGTAGTAATGAGACTGCGGAAGGCCGGTGCGCCATGCTAGTTTTAAAATGCCAAAATGTCGTGCGCTCCAGATAATATTTCTTGCACACGAGATAAGTTGTCGAGAGCACAAGATAAGATGTCGTGACCACGAGATAAGATGTCATGCGCGCGAAAAAAATTAATCTTTTTAAAAACATAGATGCATGTTCTAAACATACCACCATAGTATATATTAACATCGCTTGAAAAAGTTTTTAATCACAAATGTACGCATACGTCTGAATTTTATTTATCAATGTAATAATAAGCGTGAACTGAAACTGAAATTATCAAAACTGCAACGTCTCTGATTCTCAACAAAATAAAGCACGAACTGTTACTTAAGTTACTAGCAAAGGTAAAAGTACATGTATAAAATCTAAACATCTACATTCCAACACCTATCACTGCAAAGTTTTATAATTTTAAAGGAAAACAAGGTATTGTCAAACACTACTACATTTTAGAAAAAAAAAACATATTTACCGCCTGCGGAAAAGTATTCCTGTAAGACATTGTCTTTATCACTACACTTGATTGAATCTGTTATGTCACATGTTCGTGTGACCTCACTGTAGTCATGAGATTCTTCTTTTAATTGTTTGTCTTGAGTTTTTCAGCAGTATTTCAGTTATGTAACGGCGGGCAGTTGACCAAACCAGTCTTCCTGGATTCTGTACCAGTACAAACATGTTCTCCGCTAAGTAACTGCCAATTTCCCCTCATAAACCAGAGGTAGAGGACAAATGGTTTCAGACACTGTCTGTTATCATATCGTCACGGAGAACGTACCTCGCTCAGGGCTCAAACTCACGAACCCGCGATCCGCAGATCTGCGCTCTCACTATTGAGTGAAGCGGGCGGGCTCGAGATCCTTCTTTAACGTTCTTCAGCTTTTACATTCTTCAGCTATTAAAATTTTTAAACAATTTTCTTTTCGTAAAAAATGAAAAATTGGTATATTTTCAAATGACTTTGATTGCCTACATGACGGCAATTTTTTGCCAGATCAAACAAAATTCTTTCATGAAATATTTTTATTATAAAACAATTAAGAATTGAGAAAAATGAAGTACATTTATAGCGGAATATTCAGTGCATACATGCCTTCTTAAGTACATGTATATAGAATATTCTTACGAAACCATACCCACGTTGTATGTAAGAACGCACTTTGACGTCATTTTTTGTTCGTCGGATAGGGGACAAAATCAGTGATTAAAAAAAATACTAGATGGTAAAAGTTCTCAATTTTTTGAAGTTTTATTAAACATAATTTTAACTTGAATATATAAAATTTTGGCAAAAAAATTTCGAGCCGTTTTCCCGTTAATTAAACGGGTGTGCTATTTTTTCAATAAAACTAAAATTTTGAGAATGTCGTTTTTCTTCATTTTTTTTTCATCGTTTTGAAAACAAAAGTGACAAATACCATCCAGCGCCGTAGACCTTTGTATAACACACATAAAGATGTAAATTTCATTGCCGTAAATTGAAAAATAAACAAATGAGAGAAAATAAACCGATTTTTATCGCTTTTTAACGTGGCGCCAAAACAGACGTGCATGGTAATGTTTGCGACGTCATAGCTAAAAAGTTTCACTAATAACCAAGAAAACAGTTACACTTTCATGCCGGGGATAACTTCTACTTTAATATGATATCAAAATCATATGCAGGTTCTAAAAAAATTACAAAGTGCTATTCCACCTGTAATTCCATGAAGAGCGGCGTTTGGTCCCCAGATAAAGTAAAGGGTTTGCCCTAAACGAGAAAACAATGGGCAGAACTAAACAAACTGGAATTTAGGAAGGGGATCTGAGGTTATGGAGCCTGCGTATCACAGGAACTGTCAAAAGACAAAATTAAAAAGCAGGCACCATATCCAAGGGGTGATTTAACAATACCCAAGGCTATGAAAGCGGGAGTATTGGAACCACCCAGGCCGAAATGGTCATGTTGAGAAACTAAACGGTACCAATAACACGACATAAAAGTCGTGCTGAACGATCTGAGAAGATCGAAATATAACAACCCTGATTGAATGTACGGGGAGACTTTTTACGGCCGCCACACGGCACAAACAACGCTGCTGTGATAATAAAAAAGAGAAAAGTAGAAACTTCACAGGTCGCTCAACACGACAAAAACGAAAATGTTGCAGGCTCGGTTTGATTGAGCCTGTTCATGGACGGTAGTGGAAATGCATGCTACCTTCCACGCCCTCTAGCCCCGGGTTGAGCAGAACTCAACATTTACACACCCTCATGAGCATTCGAGTTAGCCATTAGTAGGCATTTTGAGTGTGAACACCTAAGATGATCGATATTTAACGGGGTCATTTCAGCATAATTTAATAATAACACAGACAAAGCCAAATCTATATCATCCACCGCAAAATGCTGGCATAATAATCGTTTTCCTACCACACTTAATATAATTAGATTATGTTGAGATGACCCCTTGAAATATCAATCGTCCTAAGTGTTAACATTCTAACTCGTCTTAATTCGCAAATGTCTATTAGGGTCCTTTATTACTATAGTCGGTTTCACTGATCTGTCTTATCGAATACATGTAGTATCTAATGCGTGGAAGAGTCTATTATTACTAATATTTACCACGTGATTTGCGGAAAATGTCGCCTCGTACTTATTTTGTACTCATGGGATAATGAAGTCATAATACAGTCCGCTTAAAGACCCATCCCAACCTAGTGACATACTATTATCCCCAACATGAACTGTGTGTTTATCATTATGATAATGCAAGTTTACTACAAAATGACAATTGGACGATTTTAGGCCTTTACTGAATTATTGTATTTTCATAAATTTATCCATTGATTCTTTCAAGGTTTTTTTTTTCAGTATATTTCAAACTTTGAAAAAAACAACACAGCTGAATAAACATCTTACACTGTAGAAAAAAAAGATGTCTGAACTTAAATTAAACATTTGACATAAACTCTCATACTCTGATTAATTTAATAAAACGTTTAGATAGTAAACAACTTGTCCTGGCCTCCTCAATGTCACTGCCAATCTTTGAAAATGAATAGATAATTGTTTTATGCTAATAATGTATAATTTCCATCATGAAAACACAATGGGATACTGTTTATCTGTGGTGCGTCTCATTAAGGCGATAGTGGAGGGACGTGTGAGAGGTGTTACACATTTCACTTTCTCTAATAAAAAAAACTCAGCCGACCCGTATCTGCTATCATTTGTCTTGGTTGCGTTCTATGTCTCATAGATTAAATGATATACAAAATACTAATGAATGTAGGTATAAAACGTTGTCGTCTCCCTTACCTTTTCGGAATTGTTCTGCTGCATGATAGCTGAAAATGAAACCCTTGTAATTACTTTGATAATCATAGCGATTTTGATTCAAGGCAGTACCATTAGTTATAGAATATATATTTATGATAATATAACATAATATATACTAGTTATAGATAAAGGATGGGTTCTATATACGACTTGCTGGGAAAACGTTTTCTTTGTATAATTATACTCTTTATGTGCATATACCTTTACTTCCTGACATGCCAGATAATAAAGCGGAAATAAGTCGTTATTATGTATATGTGTATGTTACTGATTTGCAGGAAAAAACGTGTCAAATCAGATATGTTTCTTGTACCAAAAGGCTCACTTCATGACTAGGAGACATTTACATACACGAAACTATAAAAAAAATAATCTTGCAGTCTAATATACCGATTTCTGTGGGAAAAAATAGTGAAAAATACTATACCAGGAACAGCTGTGTTGTCCTCCAGTCAGCATTGGCTGAATGAGCTGCTTCAACATGTATTTATCAGTCGTGTGTATCTCACTAAATGAGGACTGAACTTCTGTCACCTACAAATTAAACCGGATTTTTTTTATATTTTTAGCAGAACATGTATGTAAATAAACACTCATTAGCCATCTCGTTTAAAACAAAATGTACGAAGGTAGATAATAGTTGGCTTGTTGGCACAGCCTCAGAGATGAGTGGATGGCTATGTGATCACTGTATAGTTATTCTTTTTACGGTTCGCATCATTTTTTTTATTTTGCAATACATACTTTGTGTAAATTTGTTTTTCTTCTGTTTACTATTCGTTCTCTTGTTCTCATTTTCGTATAAAATCGCCAGTATTTTTAATAGATCAATACCGAAATTATTGCCGGTCAAAACTGTTTACAATGAAGTATAAGACTGTCATAAAGTTTATACAACTTACCCGTTTTGCTTTGAAATATCACATGAAAGTTTCAAAAACATCATACTTAACGCAAAATGTATTTAAACATAACTACGTGTTAATAGTGGCATGTTTCAGTTAGTGAAAATTTTGAACTATAACTAAGTTGAGTTGTATTTATTGAGAAATAAGAAATTAAAAACAATTTTAGAAATAAATTTAGATTTTTTACATGCGTTTTCATGTACATTTTTACTACATAGCTACATCTTTTTACATTTTTACTATATATTGCAATAAAAGATTTACCTTAGGATTAAGAATACATCAATCAAGTCCTTCACTATACATGTAATAAATTTCCTATGACAACTCACATTATTACCTTTAACAGAATAACCGTAAAATCACAATAATAAAATGAGATAAGAAAAATGTTTAACATCAAATTATTTTACTTAAGGAAATTATATCAGAAAACAGAATATTAATCGTAATATAATACATATAATATTTCCTGGAAATCATCAACCGTGACCTTTAAACTGCACATTTACGAAATTTTAGAACAGGCACTTTTTGACGTGAGTCAGTTTCTGTTTTCCGTATTGTGTTACTGAATTATTACTTCCGTAGTCAAAAGAATGCAATTGATAATTATGTCTTTACTACGTGAACTTGAATATGTTTACCAGTCAATTTGAATATGCCTTATGGATCATCATATTAACAAATGAATTCCGTCTATAATTGGGACAGTACGTTTGCATCTATTATAACAAAATGTTCACAGTCTCACAATGTCTGTGTTTATGATATACAGTCAAACCTGTGTTAAAGACCACCTCCGAACAGAGACCACCTTGCTCTAAAGACCACATGTTTTGTTTCCTATTTTAACATTTACAGTGTATCTTAACCTGTGAATAAAGACCAGCTCCCAAAAAAGACCACATTTTGGCTCTCCCAAGGGTGGTCTTTATAGACAGGTTTGACTGTACTGCACAATGAATCTCTAGCCAGATCATAACAGTGACAAATTATTAACTTCTAATGACTGTATAATAGTATATAATTAAAAAAACCAGAGAAAATATAGCACCCGCACAGTCTTTGTAAATTCTTGTCATGTATGACCAATCTTCTTGGTTTGTTTTATGGGTATGAATGAGAGATAGAATGAGAGAAAGAAATAAACTGGTGTTCTTTTTAATCTCTTAGTACTTTTTACTGCCAAATTCCTTCTGCCCTCAGAGTAGTTAATGTACTCTTACGAGTAAGCCGGTAAAATGCAGAGAAAACTTAATTAAAATCATGTAGAATTCTTTCGATTACTTCAATTAATTCACCAGTCGGTGTGGTAAGGAATATTTAGAAATATCTCAACATTGTAGTTTGTATTTCTTTACAGAGCGCGTGAATTATTATTTGTGCAAACTTTGTATTATTTTATCTTTATTTTATCACGAGTGCTAATTTCATCGCTATTAAGTTTTAGACTTTTTATATTACGGAAAATAAAACAGAATGAACCTATGCCGGGAGTTGATATATGTTGTGACATGTTATTTACATATTTCAATGTAAAGACATTTACACCCATTATAAGGAACCGTCTACAGCGAAGTATGGCCAGATGTAACTATTGAATGGCTTAAAGTCGAACCCGTTTACTGTCATGATGTTATAATATCTTTTCTTATGGAATGTTTTTACTTAGGTTTTGAAACAATGCAGCGGTTGATCATTTCGTAAACGTTTACCTAGAACATTGTTAGTCTAGAGTGAAAATTGTGAAATTTTATCTCGGTTGTGCGTATAAAAATATCTATTTCCGGGTATGATTTTATTGAAAGTTTTCTAAATAATGGAGCGGCTTAAGCTTTTCAACGGTTACGTTTTATTAAAATATATTTTACTTGAAATAATGTTTTCAAGAAACTGTATTAAATTCAAAAGTATTACACAGAAATGTTTCATGGGGGAATTTCCATCAAGTGTATTTAAATTATCCGATTGGTCAAAAGACATGGCCGCAAGACAATAACAAAACTTCAAATAAAATGTTTGCTAATTTTGACCCTCTATTGGTGTTGTTAAGTTCCTTAGATTCGCCAAAATATGGCCGCTAGAGGGCGCGATCACTTTTTCCTGTATGTACATAATGATAACTTGAAGGATCTTCTCGCCTGATGGCCAGATTTTAAATTAGATTTTACACAGACATGGTTCGTTAGATTACCATGAACCAAGAATTGTAAATTAGTCCGATTCGTACAAAACATGGCCTTCAGAGCCAGTGGTAAATTTTCCCTATTTACATACATAGTCGAAACATCAGAAACTGTCCAAATTTTAAAACCATTCAAAAGTATTTTCTTTGGATGAACTATTACCAAAATTATAAAAGCCATCTTTTCTAGTGAAATACAAGGCTATATTTCCCTTTCTGGCTATATGGTATACTTCCGCTGAATCTGCAGGCCAAAGTACAAAGTACAGACATGACTCCTTCATGACTCTCTGCCACACATGCTACCCTTTCCATTGTGAAACTATGATGAGTGACTTAGGGCCATCAAGGTCCTCTTATTATAAGTCTCCACAGACAATTCAAGGGAGGTGCATTGTATTCTGTCTATCTGACTGTCCGGATTGTCACAAGTTATTGTCAATTTCTTAAGCGCTGGCCTTTACAACTTGAAGGCAATGACCAGCATATGACCAGTGTGCAGTTCGCAATTCGAATCGTGAACTGCGAACTGCAGACCAGTTTGCTGTTCGCAATTCGAATTATGAACTACGAATTGCGAACTGCGACCTGAGAACTGCAGACCAGTTTGCAGTTTGCAATTGGAAACACGAACTGCGAACCACAGACCAGTTTGCAGTTCGCAATTCGAATCGTGAACTGCGAACTGCAGACCAGTTTGCAGTTCGCAATTCGAATTTTGAACTACAAATTGCGAACTGAGAACTGCAGACCAGTTTGCAGTTCGTAGTTCGAATCGCAAACTAAGAGCCGCAGACTAGCCAGCACTTTGCAGTTCTAATGGAGAGGGAGGAAGTACAGACCATTAACATTTGAGCCGTGCCATGAGAAAACCAACATAGTAGGTGTGCGACATGCATGGATCCAGACCATCCGCGCAGTTTGGTCAGGATCCATGCTGTTCGCTTTTAAAGCCTACTGCAATTAGAGAAACCATTAGCGAACAGTATGGATCAGTTCGCAGTTCACGATTCGAATTTTGAACTACAAATTGCGAACTGAGAACTGCAGAACAGTTTGCAGTTCGTAGTTCGAATCGCAAACTAAGAGCCGCAGACTAGCCAGCACTTTGCAGTTCTAATGGAGAGGGAGGAAGTACAGACCATTAACATTTGAGCCGTGCCATGAGAAAACCAACATAGTAGGTGTGCGACATGCATGGATCCAGACCATCCGCGCAGTTTGGTCAGGATCCATGCTGTTCGCTTTTAAAGCCTACTGCAATTAGAGAAACCATTAGCGAACAGCATGGATCCTGACCAGACTGCGCGGATGCGCAGGCTGGTCTGGATCCATGCTGGTTGCAAACCAACTATGTTGATTTTCACATGGCACGGCTCTATTATTTCCGTGAGTAAAAGGAACAGATATAATCGGACAACTGTGCCCATATTTCAAAACAGTAGTTCTGAAAATGGCCTTGTTAATGTTATGGTAATGTCTGACAGACTTCTGTTGTGTGAATTTGGATAAAGTTCAATATTTCATGGGTCATGGTTAGGCCATGGCATAAACAACATTGAAGTGTATGTATTTTCTAGAAAACAAAAGTGATGATTTTCGTAATTTTGGTACGTTTTTAAATGTGGACAATCCGTTTCATATATTGTTTGTACTTAATTATCTACAATCACCTCTTAAATGTACTGAACTGTAGTAAAAGTTGCAATTCTATGAGATAATGCGCAAATCTAAAAACTTCTCAGACAAGCTACCACTCCATCACTTTCACAACTTCACAGCTATGTCTGTCCCCACAAAACTGAAATAAACACACGGTAATTTAGGCATTACTTTCAATCATGTGTCTCAATACAGACTATGAAATGATCATACAGTCCGCAGTCTCGATCTCACCGTCAGAAAAGTTATTGTTAGCTATAATTCAATATTTTTTTTATATTGTTGGGCCTCTGTGGGCAAGTGGTTATGGTCGCTGACTTCGAATCACTTGCCCCTCACCGCTGTTTGATTTGAACCCTCTCTTGTGGTGTAGAATTCGCTTTTGTGAGGAAGCCACTTTGAAAGAGATTCTTGTGCATGCTGCAACCTCCTGACAATTGTAATTATTACAAAATCTTTATGTAGATAACCGTCTATAGTTTGTGTTAATGACCTGTCTATAGTATGAAAAAAGAAAAGAAACAAACAAACAAAAAACTATCGTTTTAAAATATTTTTCATATCATGTAATAAAACATTTATGATACTTATGTTTTACCAGATTTAGTATAAACACTGAGAGATCTGACCAGAGTTGCAGAGGGGCTGAGCGAGAAATAGCCCCTAGACTGTGACAGAGAGATAAAAATCCTATTTAGTTACATTAACCTAGCTGTTTGCGAACAGGCAGTCTGGTCTTTAAACGTGCACGGTGTAGACAGATACACACGAAACCCTCCTCTGGGGATAAACCATTGACCTCTTTGGGTCTCAGGAAATAGTTTTGACTATTGAACGGCTAGTATTTTAATAAGTATATATTGTATAACAGTACATACATTGAACAAATGCTTTTGAAACACTGTGGATATTTTATTTAATTTTCCTCGATTTATGTCCGTACCAGCGTTCCATATCCCTCCGGAAGTTTACCCGTATATGGTCTTTCTCACGTGACTTTTTCAATCCTATCACCTTTCAGGTTACAGGTAACGTTTTGAAAAGAGGGAAACGACAAAACTAAAAAACGCCATTTTTGTAGGGATCTCTTTAAATTCTTAGTATAACTAATTAAATTGGAAATATATTATCAGGTATTTATTATTTTCACACTTTATAGACATTTGTATTCCCGTTTTGTAAACACTTTATCGATATTCAATTTATTTATTGATGTAACACTACTAAATTATTGATTTTGAAAACTCGCACCGCGCCATTTACCTTTTTGACATATTGCACGTGTTGCTATTTTTTTATTTTGTACATTACTTGTTATGTTTGTTTCAGATACAGTAATGGTAAATATAAAAGGGAGCCTTCACCTGTTCACAGAACTCTGGCCGCGAAATCAGATTACGAGGTTCGTTACCCACTCGACTGCATCCACACAGGCGTACACTGTCGGCTGCGTGAGAGGATCCATAGAAATGTAAAAGGTAGGTATTGTTTTCATTCTTAGCGTTCAAAAGGTAGCGGACATAGACACAGTATAGTGGCCTGAAATACTATTTATACCTCTTAGTTCTCTATTGTGAATATTTCAATGACATTTTATTAAAAAACAAATTTCCTGTTTTTCAAATTGGCGTTGTTTTCATTCTTAGCGTTCAAAAGGTAGCGCACATAGACACAGGGTTTTGACAGGCCAGGTAAGCAGCCCTGAGCCCTATGAAGCTTATAAACTTTCTTGTAGTGATTGATTTCCATGCAGGTGTCTTGTTAACAGTGTTTTCCTCAGGTCTGGTTTCATTGCCCGAAGGAGCTATATAGCTAGAACGAGCTAAAATAGCTCGTTCTAGCTATATATCGAACAAAAGAAGGGTACAAAACCGTCTTTTTTTCATATTTATCCGAATTATCGAAAGTAGACGGAACGTATGTCACTCGCTTTTCACTTGTACTTGGCAATATGAAATGTTTTGTCAACATCAAACCTCCACTTTTTTTAGAAAATTTGGCGTAAAAAACAAGGGCCTTTGAATAACACCTACAATATGCGCCTGTTTTAACATTAATCGATGGTTTTCAACGCTGTTTTCTTCTGTGAACTCCTACTGTGTCAATCGCAGTTGTTCGCCTTGGTCGGTTATGTAAACAAATAAAGCAGTTTAAAACGAAATCTATTGTTTTAGTTAATTAGTAAGGGGTGTAAGCAAATGTATGTGCTATTGTTGTAATTTTTTTATGTATTGAAAAAAAAAAATGAAAATCATAGAAAATTTCTGTAATAAATAATTGCATAATAAATTCCGCTTACTTTGTTTGTACTATTATATGCAACGGGGTGCACTTGTAAACAAAGCAGTGTACATTGTCACATAGAGGTGAAAACTTATTCATCATAAATATGCCTTGCTCATGTGCCTGTAGACATCACGACCAGTTTTAGTAATGGTAATGCCAGTTATATCCACCAATTCGTCACAAAAAAATAAAAGTAGATGTCCTTAACTATATGAAAAAAAGTGATCTTATTCCAGAAATGCCAGTGCTATTTGTCAGATTTGTATAGAACTATGTAATGCTAATTTTCTGAGTCTTTCTACCTCAAAACGGAAAAAACAGTTGGAAAAAAGAGGAAATTATTGATGACATATTTGCATAATGTTGATTCGAATGAACTGGTTGATATTGCTGAAGCTATAGGTAAAAGAATATCAAGTGATATTGAGAAAGACAGTGTTTTAAGTAGTGTAGATTATAGAGATCCAGGTAATTTGTCAAATTTCAAAATCACTCAGTGGTTAAATGATAGAAATGATGTTTTAGTTAGGTTTGTGAAGTCTGCTGCAGGTAATGGTAACAATCCTAAAAAAGAAGTATGTATTGTTACTGCAGTTGACAGTATATACAAAGCCAGACGCCTAACACACGTAGCCCCCTTGCAATTTTGCAAGAATCTTGTAAATTACTATTTAAGTGGAAGTAAGGTTGTTGCACAATTAAACAATCGACAAACGCTTGTGGTAGTTATAGCAGCTTACAACGCTGGCTGAAAGCAAATGCCCAACAACCAGTGCAAAATGAGCGTAACAGTGATCAAATAACATTTTTTGATAATATCAGGTGATTGCTAGAAACTGGAGAGTTACCTTTGGACACAAACAACTGCATCTGTTATCACTATGCTTCTGCACATTACACCAGCATTATATAGTAATTTACAGGAAAGTCACATCTTACTCCTAGACAGTGGTTGTTCCAGGAAAATATATAGTACCACAGTTGCCAGTATTAGGCATTATATAAAGGAAGCTGAAAGCAAGTTTGATACTATAAGAAATTGTTTCCTTGCAAGTAGGCTTAAGGCAATCGTTACAGAAAATAAAGGAACAGACAACGTACAGCAAAGGATAGATGGTAAGTAATGTAACAGTTAACACTAACAAATAATATGAAAGAGGTGTTCTTATGTCCCCATGTAGAGGTACAAACACTTAACCCTTTACTTTCGTCTGTGTATAATTATCTATATTAAATTCTAACTGACAATGCAATTGCAAAATATTAGTATATTACTATAAGCGGTATTAATTTATAGTCCGTAAATCGGAATTACACAGTCGCGTAATACCACACACTATAAGGTGGTAGGACTTCCGGTACATAAGTAACACAAGGAAGAAACAAGAACAATACCAAAAGTTAACGCATGCGCAAGGGTTAAGATGTTTTTTCCACATGTCAAGGTTTAACACGATTAACTTAAACACCATCGTATATGTAAATTGATAAAAGTTTTATTTTAACACCATGTTTAGAAAAATAATAAAAAATTGTTACATTTACATTAAGTGTGTACTATAAATCATCCATACTTTTTAACCGGATGGTTCTTTCAGTACATAATTTATTTAATAATTATAAAACTTAACTATAATTAAGAAGGAACATATTTATTTATCTTAACAACATGTATATATATATACCACGATTAGTTCAGTGGAACGCTTCTAAGTTGTTATTTGTTATTGTTTAAAGGGTTCATTGGTCCAATAAACAAAATAGACTTTGCGGATCCCTATGCATGGGCGACCAGTTGCCACCCGGATGAAAAACCACACGTTAAAGTAGGAGAACTGCGTTGTTTAACCCTTGCTCATATTGACTCTGTAAAAAAAGTACTCAAGGTAATGCTGTACTATCTTTGAAAATATACAATGTACAAAGAATATATGTAAATGTTTTGGAGTAATTCTAGTCATTTAAAGTACATCTGTGGCAAAATTTATAATTCTGCTTCATCTAATTCATATTAAAAAATTTATTACCCGTAAATTCAACTTATACTGTAAATGTGACATTACACATAATTATACATTTTAAAGTTACGTAAAGCACAAAGTATGAATTTGTTAATTTTTTATTTTAATTTATATGATAACCCCTATATCGCTTTAGGAAATATGAACACATATCGAAACTGTATTTATATTTACATGGACAGCATGTACAAGACCAGTGTCATGTAGGAGATAAACAGAACATGGACATGTGTAGGATGTGATGGCCTTCCCTATGTTCTAGGATCACGTTTGATCGAAAAAAATGATGATCTACGTGATATATTTGCTTGTTCCGGGCTAGGACACATAGAAATGACTGCCGTAAAGGCCTGTTTCAAACTTCTTTGGGACGTTTGCCTGCAAGATCTTGCAAAGATGCTTGGTTATCGCACACCACGTGCACTTATGTGCTGTAAGGCATGCACAAACCATCATAAGTCATGGATGATCTTAACAATATTCTTTTACGGTACTATTGATGAAATATTAACTACTTACATTTCACAAGATGAAGCTCCAACTGTAGCTGGTCTATATACATACATAGGCAGCTGTAAGGATAGAAATTTCCGTTTCAATGTGCGATGTCGTCTTAAACTACGTGCTGGCAATATTTGCATTTCGTTGTGGTACAAGGCGAAATAATACCGATTACATTATGGTGGTAAAAGTAAATTTATGAAATTGTTCTATGGCTTAAATAATACAAATTATCAGGAGATCATGTACAGAGATTTTAAAACTCGCGTGTTAGCTCCAACAGCAGTAAAGGATTTCATATGTAAGAATGAGTCGTTTTCTGTTTCTGGCAATATCAGCAAAGGAGAAGGGGGTGATTTTGTCTTAGAGGCATACAATCGTAGGGCAAGAGATGGCTACCTCCAGGCATTCCAAAGCAACATCACTGGGTCAATGTTTGCAGAAATTTGAATTTGCTAGAAAAGGTTAATTTCTATAATATTTATATTCTGATAAAAAGATTATATACAATAATTAAAATCAAAAGTAGTATAGGGTTCGGTTTAACCACAAGTAGTACGCATGCGCGGTGGCCATCTTGTTTCTAATATGCTATTACATTTGCATTAAAATATGTTTCTTATCACATTAGTCTGCCATATTTGGTCATGTTCGGTCTATTTAAATCTAAATTCTCAGAATCGGTTAAGATAAATTAATTATTTAAACGAAGTGACGACCACAAATATCACTCCTTGCTATTTATTTTAAAAGTACTATATCAAGGACGAATGAATTTCCCGTATATTTTATATAGTAGTTCATTGTACATAATAGTAAAGTAAGATAAAATTTAAATTAAACATATCATGTCTTAATAAAAATATTTTAAAATGCCCGCCGCAAGTATATAATAATACACATTGTTTTTAGGCAACGAGACGATTTATTTTTAAATAAGATGGCAGCCTTGAGTATGTTAATTCGCATTGCCTATATATTAAATTGAAATAATTATTTGAAAACACCATGACCACCACGCATTCTCAGTCACTGGGGTAAAAGCCAAATTTTAATTAAAAAAATATTAAAACATTTTTCTATTTTTTAAATCAACCCTCTTTTTAAAATTATTATAATGTAATAAATGAAATAGTGGTTTATTACTTCCTTCAACATGTATTATTTTAATGTATTCAGATAAGAGAAAACACATTTAAAGAGATGTGCATGCCAGAAGAGTTAGATACTCTGTACCATCGAGATTTTTCCACGGAAATCTTTGAATGGAGGGTGAAAATGAGAAGCCTTAGATATTTAAGCAATGCAAGAGAAGAATATAGGTTTGTTCAAAATGTATTGCTAATTGCCTTTTCGTGCTTTACATTTTTCCCATAATTTGTATATATAAAAGAAATATGTTATTTACAATAAACACTTTCACAGCCAGCATGACTATATCGGCCGATATACGTATAATGTCGGAATGTCGGCAAATGTGCCGATGTAGGGCCGACATCCGGCAGTTGTAGTGCCGCAAAATATTTAAATCGGTAGATCGACATCAATCAGTGTAACTATTTTGTACGTCAGATTGACACCTGGCATGTATTGGATTCTGTAATATAAACTATATTTTTTATATATATTATGATAAATCTGAAAAAGTTATATAGTTGTTTATATGTGCTAATTTATTAAGCAAATATGATGAATGCCAGAATTAATAAAACTAGGTTCCAAACAAAATTGTAGACGGTATTTATCAGAATTTTACATATAATAAAGGGAGGTAATAATTAATATGCATTTTTATTTATATGTAAAATGCCGCCATAGAAATTTTGTAATTAAAATAAATATTGAAAATATAAATAGGTTTAAAATTTTTAATTTAACAATTTTAATAGTGTTAAGAATATACATAAAGCTTACGTAACTGTATAAATAGTATATCAATAAAAATTAATAAGAGTCATACAAATGATGCGAGACACATCAGTTCTCAAGAAAATTACTCCGAGATTTTATAAAGTGTTTATTTTAACACAACTTTGATAAAGCAATCATCTGCCAATATCGAGCCGATATCATTTTGATGATGGACAAATATCGTTTGCCATTATCGGACCAATGTCATTATGATGTCGGCCGATAACGTCTGCGATGTCGGGCCGACATCATTCTTATTTCCAACCATATTGAAGCCGATATCGAGCCGTTTAGACAACGACGTCGGTTTGATATTGGGCCGATATAGAATGCTGGATGGATTAATGACAACGTTTTATATGAAATTTGTCTTTAAGATACGTAGGACTATATTTCAAAATATCTCTAATGATACTTATATTTACTGTTCAAAATAAACTTAATAACATATGGTGTCACGTTAGAGTCAGATCAGAATACAATAGAATGAAAACCAAAAAATAAGATTTTTTCTCCATAGCCAAATTGTCACTATGCTACTTTCAATTTGTTATTATCCATCGTCGTTTACACATACTCCATCGCTTGCTGTTTAGACATTTGAAACTTTAGTAGCGTGTTGTTTTATTCTGTTTATGATATGGCAGTATGGGACACCATATGTCGTAAACATATTGTGATGACTATATAATAACCGTTTTAAGTTACTGAACCAAATTCCATTTACATAATGTAATAAATGCAAGCTAACGTTTTACATTTTATGCTAAATGTTTATTGAGATAAAAAGTAAGTCTTTAAAAGGACACATATTTACTTTATTTAGTGACCACACATCAGTTTCTGGCGAAAGACTGGATGTGGGTTTAATCAGATTTGAAAGAACCTGTGAAGAAAATTTAAATGCATACCTGGCATCCATTGAAAGAGGAATGGTGCCTGGTAAGGGGTTGTCTTTAACGCCAGTATTTACAACACCCCTTGATCGTACAAAGTTTCATGCTATTGAAAAAAAGACCAAACAACAGATAACGAGCATTATAGAGGAAGGCATCAGTGACATTCACAAACATGGCAACACTGACGAGGCGTTTGTTTTAGAGACTCAGTGGCAAAAATAAGAGGTAAAATGATTAAACCAGTACAAAATTATTTTATTTTATCATAATATTAGAAATTTATTTCATGTACGATTTAATGTGTGTAGGGCAGAAAAATTTGATGTCTTCCAAATCACTTTCGTCTTAGCAACAATACCAACACACAGCGTATGGACCCAAAAATCACATTTCTTCCTGTACTCGCAATTGAGCCACAGGTCTTTTTTTTTATTAGAAGCGGACATTCTGTGACAAATGTCACATTTTGTTTTTTCCCCTTCGTGAATAGCTTCCTCTTCTGGTACTTCTGGCGGGTCTGGGTATACCAAGAGGATGAAGGCTGCAACTCTCAAGTGCCACTGCCGCTGTTCGATGGTGTATGCGGTGTACTAGTATTCCCTACAGTTGTTAATATAATAGCTGTATTTGTATGAAATTTTACACGTTGATTTTTCAATGTAAGTTAATAATATTTAATATTAAAAACTGAAATGCGTATATCTGACGTATATAGAGAACATACAGAAAATACCCAAAGAAATGGAACACATTTTTAAAATCTAACCTTTTTATTACTCTAATTTTAAACGTCATTATTATTATTATTATTATTTTCACTGTAAAAACATACCTATTGAACATCCCTTACTTTTCCAATTGCCACAGACACCTGATTCAGTCTTCCAGTCTAGACTAAATTCTTCTTTTGTCATAGTAGACAACTCTTGAATCTATAATATTATCACAACCCTATAAGGTGCAATGTATTTTCTCGCGCGCATGTGTGTCTCTTTTTTTTACTACATATGAATCAAGATAATACGTCTAGGTTGTTATGTTATTATGAAAATGTATAAAGTATACTTCAGAACTTAAAAGGTGTTGTATGAAAAATTTTTTAATTGAAGCCACGTTATTATATATACATATTGCAGGGAAAACTAAAAATGAAATGCTGATGTTTTATAAGGAAGTGGTAGTTGCTTTAGAGAATGCTACAGCTGTTGAAAGTGACACAGGTAATGAATTTTACCTTTTTAAGAATTGTAGGCTTCCTATTATACGTAGTCTGTGCCTTTTCTCAGCATCAGTTATGTATTCCACTACCACTGATCCTTTATGGTGGTTTTTTGCTCTTGATTTTTGACCCTTTACATTCTTTCCAGGGTTTTTGCCATTTGTTTTCTAATAGATGATGTCACATTAAATATATTGTAATATACACTATTATTATTATAAAAAATTGAGATGATCTAAGTATCTTTATTAACATTTCAGAGGATGAAGACGAATGTACGGAGGACGAGTAACAGAAATAATTATGTGAATATGTTTATGGTAATTCTTAACTATTACAATTATCATTATTAAAAAAAACTCACCATAGTGCACTGAAAAAGCTTTAAGACAGACACTGGAAAATTGATATGAATCGTCTGAAGGTCACAAAACCGTGTACAGGAAGTCCAAAACCGTGTACAGGAAGTCATATGATGGAATAAAATAAACATTTTGAGAAAAAAAAACAATAAAAAATAAATTAAAACCAATTTAATTACGGGAACACCTGTAGTTAATTAATAAAAACAAAGAATTCGTTTAAATTAGCTGCTGAATCCGTATGATCAACGGTCACCAGGATGCGGAAGTTGAACAGAAATCGTGTAACAGCTTAATTTTCAGTGACATTTATCTATTTATATGTTTTTCACCCCATATTGTAGGTGTTATTCAAAAGCCCTTGTTTTTTACGCCAGATTTCCTAAAAAAAGTGGAGGTTTGATGTTGACAAAACATTTCATATTGCCAAGTACAAGTGAAAAGCGAGTGACATACGTTCCGTCTACTTTCGATAATTCGGATAAATATGAAAAAAGACGGTTTTGTACCCTTCTTTTGTTCGATATATAGCTAGAACGAGCTATTTTAGCTCGTTCTAGCTATATAGCTCCTTCGGGCAATGAAACCAGACCTGTTCCTAGGTGCCAGAAAATAATGTAACCAAAGGGAGACCACTGCTTCCAACAAACATGCGAAACCCTTTCCGGGGATGAACCACTACTGACCTCTTCGGACCTAGGGAAATAGTTTTGACTATTGAACGGCTAGTATTTCAGTAATTATTAATTGTATAACAGTACATATGTTGAACAAATGCTTTTGCAAGTGTATGGATGTTTTATTTAACTTTCCTTGATTTCTGTACGTACAAGCATTCCATACCTTTCAGGTTACATGTCACATTTTGAAATGAGAAATAAAAATGCCATTTTTGTAGGGATCTCTTTAAATTCTCAGAACTTCGTAACTAATTTTATTGCACATATATATTATCAGGTATTTATTATTTTCATACTTCATAAACATTTGTATTTTCGTGATGTTTTTTTTTTGTAAACACTATCGATTTTCAATTTATTGATGTAACGCTACTAAACTATAGGACAAGGAATCGTGTTTTGAAAACTCGCAGCGTACCATTACTTTTTTGACAGATTGCACGTGTTGCTATTTTTATTTTGAACATTACATGTTACGTTTGTTTCAGATAACGGTAAACTTCACCTATTCGCAGAATTCTTGTCGTGAAATCAGATTACATCCACATAGGCATAGGCATACACTGTCGGCTGCTTGAGACGATCCATAGAATTCTCGTATGACGATAGTTCCATACAGGATGTAGGTCGGTCCTATTGTGAAAGGTAGGTGTTGTTTCCATATTTAACGTTCAGAAGGTAGCACACACAGACACAGGGAGCGGACAAGCCAGGTAAGCAGACCTGAACCCTATGAACCTTTCTTGTATAATTTGACAAACTGGCCTGAAATAATATATATGAACTGAAATGATACCTCTTAGTTCTCTATTGTGAGTAGTTCAATGACATTTTCCTAAAAACAAATTTTCCTATTTTTCAAAAATCATTTAATTTTTTAAAGCAAGATTTTTCGCAAAATGTTAACCTTAGTTGACTTTGCGCAATTATTTTTGCTGCATGAACATGATACACGTGTTTCGTCTACAATGAGACGCGCCACAAAATAACTGTATTCTTTTGCATTTCCATGATGGTAATTATACATGCTTTGTATGAAAAAAAAAGAAATAACAAGTATCTGGTTACAAATTGACAGTGATATAATTATAAATTGTCTAAATATAAATTGAATTAATGTAGTAGTACACCGTACTTTATGTATTAAGGTGAGTTTAGACCACACTTTGTTTTTACAGTATAAGATAGTTATTATAGTCTATGGTTTTAAAACTATACGTAAAAAAGATTGACTGAATATTTTTGCAGGTGAAGTTTTGAAATAGAAAACACATTAATTCAGGGAGGACCTAAATTGTCCACCTGTCATCTTGTAGTTGTATTATACCAGTATGATCACAATGATTTGCAATATATTCATGTGAGGTGGGGGTGGGGGTGGGGTGGGGTGGAGTAGGTCACTAGGTTGTGGTTGGTCTTAAAGTGGCACCACAAAATAACTGTATTCTTTTGTATTTCTATGATGGTAATTATACATGATTTGCATGAAAAATATGAGAATTTAATTTCAAATTGACAGTGACATATATCATGCCAAGAAGTCTGTTTACTGTCTTAACATTTTGTTGAATGAATGTAGTAAAAGGTACATAAATCAGTGCATTTAGTTAATTTTTAATCACTTTTTGTTTCTACAGTGTAAGACAGAAGGTACATAAATCAGTGCATTTAGTTAATTTTTAATCACTTTTTGTTTCTACAGTGTAAGACAGTTATTCATCTATATTCTTAAAACTATGCTGAGAAGAGATTGACTGAATAGGTTCGCAGATAAAGTTGTGAAAACACATTTATTCAGGAAGGGCCTAAAGTGTCCACCTGAAAACTTGTAGTAATATTACCTGTATTATAAATGATTTTCATGAAGTTTTTGTGGGAGAAAAAAGTAGGTCACTAGGTCGTGGTGGGTCTTTAAATCGGTTTTCTGTATGTATACAAGATGTTTTACATGGTGCTCATGTTGCCGAATCAGACTTTTTGCTCGACTATTCTCACCCTTGCATCGGCGCTTGGGTTAAAGTTTGAATTGTTTGAATTCAGTTTCACTTTATCTTTGGTACTGCACTCAGTATAGGGAGAGCGCAGATCTATAGATTTTGGGTTTGTATGATCCGCGGGTGAGACGTGCATTATATTTGAAAATTTGTCTAGCTGACCTTTCGACATTATTATTATTACTATATTGTTATTATTATACCACATTTTTTTAGCAACCTTTTTATGCACATGCACACGTTCAAAAGTGTTTTACAGAATACATTTCAAAAGTACAATTACAAATTAAACACTTATAAAAGAATGCCATTTTCCATTAACCGTGAAAACATGAATGTAAAACATATAGATTAAACAAAGTAAGACAAACATAACTATTATTTACATCTTTAAAAAATTAAGTGACCTTATGATAAAATACTGTTCTATGCTGTGACATGAAAAGAAAAACAATATAATTATGTTAGTCAGTTTGCATAATGTTGAACACAGAAGTGCGTTACGGGAAGAGAGTTCCATAGCTTAGGAGCAGTTAGCAGTAAGCGGAAAGCTCCGATTGCCATACACATCCGGCACAACCAGTAACAGCCTGTCTTGTGATCTTTGGTTTCTATCCGGTCTATACACTTCTATCATATCCCTTATACAGACAGGGGATCATGCAGAGCCATAAAGGACAGAACTTTGTACTGTATCCTGTATTTCACTGGTAACCAATACCTGTGTATTATGATCGTGACGGGACGTTCCTAGTGATAATGCTAGCTACCCTGTTCTGGACATGTTGCAACTTGTCAAGTATGCTGTTTGGGATACCACATAACAGTGTAACCGTGATGTAACCAGGCTATTGACAACGGCTCTTTGATCCAGCTCGGCATCAAAACGCCCCTGAACGAATTCCTTTGAAAAACTGTATGGTCTTCTGCCGGCCGTACCGTATAATCTTAGTAACCATCGAAACAACCCCGTATGAGTACCCTCCCAAACCCCCCGCCCCCAAAATTCCCTTTAGTGCACTCCGTGACGATGTCACAAATGCTGTTGCTGTACCTCCCGCGCTGACGTAGCATCTAAGTAACGGTTCTCAGCAAACTCATATCTCAGTTATTATTCTCTACATCACAACTAAAGGAAACTTTTCAGATACCTTCCCCATGATAATACCAACTGAAAGACACATGGCATGATATGTTTCATTCTTGCATACTGGACAGGATTTCCCGTGTTTTTTTTCCGCTTACACCCAAGGGTAAAAATGACTTAAAGACGCGCCACAGAATAGCTGTATTCTTTTCTTTAATTTCCATGACTATAATTATACATGATTTGCATAAAAAAGAAATGCAAGTATCTAGTTACAGTCTGACATATTAGGCCAAGACAATATATCATGTCTAAACATTTTATTGAATAAATGTAGCAGTATGCACATTTTTATACCCCCGGCATCTACTGATACGGGAGGCATATAGTGATTGTCCTGTCAATCCGTTCGTTCGTTCGTTCGTCCATCCGTCCGTACGAGGTTAACCAAATGGGACCGTTTCGTCTTGCATCAATACCCCTTACTAGAATGAAATGATACTAATGCAGATGTAACCTATGACCATTCCTCATCTTCAGACATCACCTGACCTCAGTTTGACCTTGACCTTGAACTTGACCTCGTTTTGGACTTAGGTTGCTTTGTATCGACAAGGATGCCGCCGGGGGCATCAAGCGTTTATTGAAATTAGCTTCTTGTTTTATGTATACCATACTTTATTTCTACCGGGTTATTTACCTGTGTTTATAAAACTTTATGTCACTTTGTATTATAAATGTATTAAAGCAGTATCATAAAATGATTTTTGCATGAGGTTCATGTGGAAAGAAAAAATAGGTTACTAGGTTGTGGTGGGTCTTTAAGGGCTGTAGCTTACGAACAAACGCGTAAATTTATATGCCACTATAGTCAAATAGTGCTTATAAGAAAAACTGTCGATTGATTTTATTAGCTCATCTGATTTTTTGAAAAAAAATGATGAGTTATTGTCATCACTTGAGCGGTTGTCGGCGTCGGCGTCGGCGTCGGCGTCTGCGTCGGCGTTGCCTGGTTAAGTTTTATGTTTAGGTCAGCTTTTCTCCTAAACTATCAAAGCTATTGCTTTGAAACTTGGAATACTTGTTCACCATCATAAGCTGACCCTGTATAGCAAGAAACATAACTCCATCTTGCTTTTTGCAAGATTTATGGCCCCTTTTGTACTTAGAAAATATCAGATTTCTTGGTTAAGTTTTATGTTTAGGTCAACTTTTCTCCCAAACTGTCAAAGCTATTGCTTTGAAACTTGGAATACTTGTTCACCATCATAAGCTGACCCTGTACAGCAAGAAACATAACTCCATCTTGCTTTTTGCAAGATTTATTGCCCCTTTTGGACTTAGAAAATCAGTTTTCTTGGTTAAGTTTTATGTTTAGGTCAGCTTTTATCCTAAACTATCAAAGCTATTGCTTTAAAACTTGCAGCACTTGTTCACCATCATAAGTTGACCCTGTACAGCAAGAAACATAACTCCATCCTGCTTTTTGCAAGATTTATGGCCCCTTTTGGACTTAGAAAATATCAGATTTCTTGGTTAAGTTTTATGTTTAGGTCAACTTTTTCTCTTAAACTATCAAAGCTATTGCTTTGAAACTTGCAACACTTGTTCACCATCATAAGCTGACCCTGTACAGCAAGCAGCGTAACTCCATCCTGATTTTTGCAATAATTATTGCCCCTTTTGGACTTAGAAAATCATTTTCTTGGTTGAGTATTATGTTTAGGTCAACTTTTCTCATAAACTATCAAAGCTATTGCTTTAAAACTTTCAACAGTTTTTCACCATCATAAGTGGACACTGTACATCAAAAAACATAACTCTATCCTGCTTTTTGCAAGAATGATGGCCCTTTTTAGCTCATCTGATTTTTTGAAAAAAAATGATGAGTTATTGTCATCACTTGAGCGGTTGTCGGCGTCGGCGTCGGCGTCGGCGTCGGCGTCGGCGTCTGCGTCGGCGTTGCCTGGTTAAGTTTTATGTTTAGGTCAGCTTTTCTCCTAAACTATCAAAGCTATTGCTTTGAAACTTGGAATACTTATTCACCATCATGAGCTGACCCTGTATAGCAAGAAACATAACTCCATCTTGCTTTTTGCAAGATTTATGGCCCCTTTTGTACTTAGAAAATATCAGATTTCTTGGTTAAGTTTTATGTTTAGGTCAACTTTTCTCCTAAACTATCAAAGCTATTGCTTTGAAACTTGGAATACTTGTTCACCATCATAAGCAGACCCTGTACATCAAGAAACATAACTCCATCTTGCTTTTTGCAAGATTTATTGCCCCTTTTGGACTTAGAAAATCAGTTTTCTTGGTTAAGTTTTATGTTTAGGTCAGCTTTTATCCTAAACTATCAAAGCTATTGCTTTTAAAACTTGCAACACTTGTTCACCATCATAAGTTGACCCTGTATAGCAAGAAACATAACTCCGTCCTGCTTTTTGCAAGATTTATGGCCCCTTTTGGACTTAGAAAATATCAGATTTCTTGGTTAAGTTTTATGTTTAGGTCAACTTTTTCTCTTAAACTATCAAAGCTATTACTTTGAAACTTGCAACACTTGTTCACCATCATAAGCTGACCCTGTACAGCAAGCAGCGTAACTCCATCCTGATTTTTGCAATAATTATTGCCCCTTTTGGACTTAGAAAATCATTTTCTTGGTTGAGTATTATGTTTAGGTCAACTTTTCTCATAAACTATCAAAGCTATTGCTTTAAACTTTCAACAGTTTTTCACCATCATAAGTGGACACTGTACATCAAAAAAACATAACTCTATCCTGCTTTTTGCAAGAATGATGGCCCTTTTTAGCTCATCTGATTTTTTGAAAAAAAATGATGAGTTATTGTCATCACTTGAGCGGTTGTCGGCGTCGGCGTCGGCGTCGGCGTCTGCGTCGGCGTTGCCTGGTTAAGTTTTATGTTTAGGTCAGCTTTTCTCCTAAACTATCAAAGCTATTGCTTTGAAACTTGGAATACTTATTCACCATCATAAGCTGACCCTGTATAGCAAGAAACATAACTCCATCTTGCTTTTTGCAAGATTTATGGCCCCTTTTGTACTTAGAAAATATCAGATTTCTTGGTTAAGTTTTATGTTTAGGTCAACTTTTCTCCTAAACTATCAAAGCTATTGCTTTGAAACTTGGAATACTTGTTCACCATCATAAGCAGACCCTGTACATCAAGAAACATAACTCCATCTTGCTTTCTGCAAGATTTATTGCCCCTTTTGGACTTAGAAAATCAGTTTTCTTGGTTAAGTTTTATGTTTAGGTCAGCTTTTATCCTAAACTATCAAAGCTATTGCTTTAAAACTTGCAACACTTGTTCACCATCATAAGTTGACCCTGTATAGCAAGAAACATAACTCCGTCCTGCTTTTTGCAAGATTTATGGCCCCTTTTGGACTTAGAAAATATCAGATTTCTTGGTTAAGTTTTATGTTTAGGTCAACTTTTTCTCTTAAACTATCAAAGCTATTACTTTGAAACTTGCAACACTTGTTCACCATCATAAGCTGACCCTGTACAGCAAGCAGCGTAACTCCATCCTGATTTTTGCAATAATTATTGCCCCTTTTGGACTTAGAAAATCATTTTCTTGGTTGAGTATTATGTTTAGGTCAACTTTTCTCATAAACTATCAAAGCTATTGCTTTAAAACTTTCAACAGTTTTTCACCATCATAAGTGGACACTGTACATCAAAAAACATAACTCTATCCTGCTTTTTGCAAGAATGATGGCCCTTTTTAGCTCATCTGATTTTTTGAAAAAAAATGATGAGTTATTGTCATCACTTGAGCGGTTGTCGGCGTCGGCGTCGGCGTCGGCGTTGCCTGGTTAAGTTTTATGTTTAGGTCAGCTTTTCTCCTAAACTATCAAAGCTATTGCTTTGAAACTTGGAATACTTATTCACCATCATCAGCTGACCCTGTATAGCAAGAAACATAACTCCATCTTGCTTTTTGCAAGATTTATGGCCCCTTTTGTACTTAGAAAATATCAGATTTCTTGGTTAAGTTTTATGTTTAGGTCAACTTTTCTCCTAAACTATCAAAGCTATTGCTTTGAAACTTGGAATACTTGTTCACCATCATAAGCAGACCCTGTACATCAAGAAACATAACTCCATCTTGCTTTTTGCAAGATTTATTGCCCCTTTTGGACTTAGAAAATCAGTTTTCTTGGTTTAGTTTTATGTTTAGGTCAGCTTTTATCCTAAACTATCAAAGCTATTGCTTTAAAACTTGCAACACTTGTTCACCATCATAAGTTGACCCTGTATAGCAAGAAACATAACTCCGTCCTGCTTTTTGCAAGATTTATGGCCCCTTTTGGACTTAGAAAATATCAGATTTCTTGGTTAAGTTTTATGTTTAGGTCAACTTTTTCTCTTAAACTATCAAAGCTATTACTTTGAAACTTGCAACACTTGTTCACCATCATAAGCTGACCCTGTACAGCAAGCAACATAACTCCATCCTGCTTTTTGCAATAATTATTGCCCCTTTTGGACTTAGAAAATCATTTTCTTGGTTGAGTATTATGTTTAGGTCAACTTTTCTCATAAACTATCAAAGCTATTGCTTTAAAACTTGCAACAGTTTTTCACCATCATAAGTGGACACTGTACATCAAGAAACATAACTCTATCCTGCTTTTTGCAAGAATGATGGCCCTTTTTAGCTCATCTGATTTTTTGAAAAAAAATGATGAGTTATTGTCATCACTTGAGCGGTTGTCGGCGTCGGCGTCGGCGTCTGCGTCTGCGTCGGCGTTGCCTGGTTAAGTTTTATGTTTAGGTCAGCTTTTCTCCTAAACTATCAAAGCTATTGCTTTGAAACTTGGAATACTTATTCACCATCATAAGCTGACCCTGTATAGCAAGAAACATAACTCCATCTTGCTTTTTGCAAGATTTATGGCCCCTTTTGTACTTAGAAAATATCAGATTTCTTGGTTAAGTTTTATGTTTAGGTCAACTTTTCTCCTAAACTATCAAAGCTATTGCTTTGAAACTTGGAATACTTGTTCACCATCATAAGCAGACCCTGTACATCAAGAAACATAACTCCATCTTGCTTTTTGCAAGATTTATTGCCCCTTTTGGACTTAGAAAATCAGTTTTCTTGGTTAAGTTTTATGTTTAGGTCAGCTTTTATCCTAAACTATCAAAGCTATTGCTTTAAAACTTGCAACACTTGTTCACCATCATAAGTTGACCCTGTATAGCAGAAACATAACTCCGTCTGCTTTTTGCAAGATTTATGGCCCCTTTTGGACTTAGAAAATATCAGATTTCTTGGTTAAGTTTTATGTTTAGGTCAACTTTTTCTCTTAAACTATCAAAGCTATTACTTTGAAACTTGCAACACTTGTTCACCATCATAAGCTGACCCTGTACAGCAAGCAACATAACTCCATCCTGCTTTTTGCAATAATTATTGCCCCTTTTGGACTTAGAAAATCATTTTCTTGGTTGAGTATTATGTTTAAGTCAACTTTTCTCATAAACTATCAAAGCTATTGCTTTAAAACTTGCAACAGTTTTTCACCATCATAAGTGGACACTGTACATCAAGAAACATAACTCTATCCTGCTTTTTGCAAGAATGATGGCCCTTTTTAGACTTAGAAAATCATGGGTAGGACAATATTTCTATTACACAAAAAAATCAGATGAGCGTCAGCACCCGCAAGGCGGTGCTCTTGTTAGACTTAGAAAATCACGGGTAGGACAATATTTCTATCACACAAAAAAAATCAGATGAGCATCAGCACCCGCAAGGCGGTGCTCTTGTTTCTTCTACTATTTGAAGAATACGGTATGCAAGAAAAAGAATCTATGACTGGTTAAAGATGCGGATGGAAATATCCGGCTCTTGCGTAACTGTTTCTCGGTAACTCAACAGAGTCACGTGACCGCCTAAACAGTAACCCCAGAGCCAGATATTTCAGTCCACACCTTCAACCAGTGAAAGATTCTTACATAACTATACTAAACATACTACAATCATCGCAGGCCCAGACCAGAGTTTTGACCCTTGACATAGTCAAATATGCATAAAAAGGGTCTAAAAGTTTGGGTCGCATGTATCTCAAAAGGTATTTAACTTAGCATTATGAAACATTACAGGAATATCCTTCAGCATGTTAAGTTGTTCACCTTGGGTTTTGTTAGAGATTTTACTCAGCCAGATTAGAGTTATTGCCCTTAACTTAGTAAAAACATATGAATTAAAGGGGATAAAAGTTTGTGTTGCAAGTATCTTAAAACGTGTTCAAACGAGGGTCACAAAACATGGGAATATTATTCAGCGTATGAAGATTTGCACAAGGGGTTTTGTTCGGATTTTCTATCTGTCAGACCAGAGTTATGGTCCTTGATCGTCAAAATATATTCATAAAGGACATACAAGTTTGAGTCCCATGTATCTCAGTTAAGTATTTATCTTAAGAGTCATAAAACATTAGGGGTTTGTTATATAGCATACCATTTAGAAATTTTATTAAGTATATGCATTTGTAAACCTGAGTTTTCACATTTCACTTTGCAAGACTAGACTTATGGCCCTTGACTTAGAAAAAAATATGCATTAAGGGCATCAACGTTTGCGTCCCATGTACATTTGTATCTTTAAAAGTATTTGACCTAGAGTCATAAAACTTTAGAGGACTGTTGTATAGCATGTGGAGTTGTGCATCTGGTATTCTATTTTGAATTTCTCCAGGCAGACCAGAGTTATTTCCATTAACCCTTTTGAAAAATACACATACTATAAAATTTAAAGTGCTGAAAAGTTGTGTTGCATATATCTAAAAATTATTTCACATCAGAATCATGAAAATCCATGTACAGTGACAGGAAGTGGGGACATTAGTGTATTATGGACACCCATCTAGTTTATGAGCACAGTTCTGTTTACGACTGCCAGTGATTCAGTGTTTCAGTAGTGTACGATACTTTACATTTTTCTTGCATGCCAGACAGGACTTCCCCGTGTTTTTGCCAGTGTTAGAATAACTCGTCTGACACCCCGGTATGTAAGCTCACTCACGTATTGTAGTTTATGAATTAATGCGTAAATTCATACGTTACTATTATAAAAACGAGCTTAAAAGAAAAAGCATTTTGTTTTACTTTAGTTCTGATATCGATTGAAGTATACGACATGCAAGAAAAAGAATCTATCACTAGTTGAAGGTGCAGATGGAAATATCTGGCTCTTAGGTTACTTTTTGGGGTAACGCGGCAGATTCTCGTTACCATCTTAACAGTTACCCTCGGGCCAGATATTTCTATCCACACCTTCAAACAGTGAAAGATTCTTCTAGTCTTTAATGTTTTTAAATTCCAAAAGTATGAACAAAGTTCCATAACTCTAGATTTCATTTTGATAAGATTATCCTCCATTTTATGAAAGAAATATAAGACACTGGTTTTTTTTTTTCAAATTTGCTTCTGGATGGGAGGTGGGTGTAAGGGGGGACAGACAGATGGGCGGAGATACAGATATAAGAAAAGCATTTCTATATTCTCTTTTCGACTTCCCGGCAGGAATAACAAGACATATTCAAGAAAGACGAAAGAAACAGAATTTTGCAATCTAGTTTGTACTAAAATGTCTGTTGTGCACTTGTACAAAATTATGCACATCTTGCTTGACTTTTCGAAGTATAGTGAGAGCTATTCTGCCCACTCGGGCGTTGATGTTGGCGTCGGTGCCGGTGTCGGCATCACACCTTGGTTAAAGTATTGCGTGCAAGTTCATATCTCGGTAACTGTTGCGTGTATTGGATTGAAACTATACACAAGACTGACTTAACAATGTTTGATAACTCTTGGTTGCGTCTAATTAAAATTATGGCCCTTTTTGGACATAGAAAATTTAGTTTAAGGTTTGCGTGCAACTGTCAAGCAATATCTCCATAATAACTACGTGTACTGAATTGAAACTCCACACATTGCTTTCCAGTCATAACGCCTACTCAGAGAACTAAGTTAGACAACTCTTACTTAAAGTTAATTGAAATTATGGCTCTGTTTGATAAAAAAAATTTGATTGAAGTTTTGCATGCACGTTATGTTGTAACTCAGTTACATAAAGTTTGTCGAGCATAACCCTTGTTTGACGTAGAACCTGTAGAATATTCGAGCACGTTATCTTATGGACAGCTCTTGTTATGATTATTTGTTGTAAATTTGCTGCTATCTCGGTAACAACTAATGAGAATGGATTGAAATTTCACACACTTAATCATGCGCATTGCTAAAGTTCAACTACTCGTTTTTGTGTTTTCATAAGTTGAGCCCCCTTTTCCACTATTTAAAGTTCCATAAGGCCAAAAACAGATAAAGCAATTGCCCATTTAGATTAAATGCATATTTACTGTTCAAATTTTAAACAGAGACATTATGAGCCTTTAACTCTTTTAGTGACCAGGCTTTTGAGTAGTATATTGTACGGAAGCATAATTGATTCATTACAGAATTATTCCCCTTTATTGTTTTGGTCCCACATGGCTCTTGTTGATAACAGAATTTATTTATAGTATAAAGTATATAGGCCATATTTTTACACGGTGTCTTCGGTTGCAATTGGATATAAGACAGCAATTATATATTGAAATATTTCTTTTGATATATGTCATAGTCCCTCGAATATTGATGTTCTAGTTGGACTATAGATATGGCAATTACATGTACTTCCCCGTTTTGTCTTCAGTTATCATAAGGTTCGTTTTATAGAATAAGTGTTACATTTATTTGAAATGAATTTTTGACTGAAAATTAACTGGCAGACACTTTACCATTCATTCCTATTTAAAACAAAATCCCAAATGAGAAATGATTGCTAAGTTTTGTTGTCTTTTTTGTAGACTTTCAACAGTTTTGCTTCTTTTCAACTTTGGGATGTATTTACAAAATTTTTTAATTCCAAAAGAAAGGTAATGAAAGCAAGAGAGGTCACGTCAAATCTTGACTAAATGTCTGCGCACTGAAAGTGCTACAGTAAATATAAAAAGAAATTTTGATTTATTTAGATATATGTGAGGATATTTTTTCCCAATTAAAACAATTAACAATGTTTTTTTTTCCCCTAGCTTTGGCGGCATTTCCAAACTAATGGGAATTTTCTAATACTCGAATCTTCTGCTCAGATACTGCTGGCTCGCAATTATGAAATTATTATTACCAGTGTTTCTTTGTCTAAACATGTAACTAGTATATGTCAAATATTTGGGCCCCTAAGAGTTATGGTCAGCTTCCATTATAGAAAGTTGAACAGTGTTTACACAGAATTACATATCAAATTATTTTACATCTTCGACATAGGATGCTATGACGGACATTCAGCTTTGAAATTAATGAACCTATTAAAACTGAGGTTTTAAAGAGAAACATATATACATGTATTACAATTGACACAAAATGTCATATTTGCATTTTTTTGCTGGTTTCCTTCTAGACACTGTCTTTTTTCATCCCATCATTTTTCGGCGTTTTATTTGTTGCTCAAATTATGCCTTTCTGATTGCACCAGTAATTTATCATTTTTCCCCAGTATTTCTGGTACATGAATATGAATTCTTGCATTTAGTGATTTTGAAATCCATCAAAGTAACAAAAGGTTGGTTATGCGTTTTCAGTGGTGACCATGGTAACGATTTGATGCTACATAACTACTCCTTGATCATTCTGATACATGCGCGGTTTCCTCAGTATTATACTTTTGATAACCCTACAGTAGAAATGTTCCTTTATGATTGATAAAGCAAAGTTGCGTAGCTCACATAAGAGGTGGGAATTTCCAAATGAAAAACATTTGAAGTTGTGACGAGAGGATGAGTTTGTGTGGTCCAGTACTGTAAAGCCCGTCTTGCTGAAGGGTTTGGCTAGGATTTCGATATGGAGTTACTTATACACGACCACTTACATCGCTGTATCTTGTTGTAAGGTACAGTGCGTGCTTGTGAAACTTACGTTAAAGCATTGGTCGAGAGGGCTAGGACGCTTTCCTACGGGGCGAAGGTCCTGGGTTCGAATCTTGGTCACTCCCATTGTTGCGTATGTTTGGGCAATGCACTTTGTTCTTGATATCAGCAGGTGATGCTACAAAATCTGTTGCTTTGTAAATCTATAATGTACATATTCTACTGTTGGAACAAAATTCTAATTATGTCAAATAATATGTAGTAATTTCAAAGGGTAGTTAGCTTCAGCATAATTATATGACAATACAAACATACTGACAAAGGACAATGCAAACGTACTGACATATGACAATGCAAACGTACTGACAAATGACAATGCAAACATACTGACAAAAGTGACAAGACATTTTCCCAGATGGATATAACGGAACCGTTGCCGTACACTCTGAACATATCAAAAACTGCCCCCTTTATCTGAAGAAAAACATGTATATGGAATAGACGTACTTTTATGACATGCATACACTCATACAGATAGACAGACTGACCTAAAAACAAAAAGACAACTATATAACCAATTTTGTTGTCTTTCGGAATTCATGGGAGGCATATAATAGATAACAGTAGCCAGACAGACAGACAGACAAAGGAATTACTGGTAATAATAAGCAAGCGGGTGAAGGTCAAGGTACGATTTTCTTTGGGTGAAGAGAGGTATCTATCGTAACACCTGTCAAGTTTAAACGGAGGAAAATACATTGTTAATTACATTTTGGGGGAAAACACCAGACTATCCAAAATGAATTGGCTAAAAATATTTAAACGTGAATGAAATACCGTTTTTGGATGACATATACATTTCTGATGATGATGGTGTGAACACATCTTGATCACTTATTTTTGTTCCTAATAAAATGTCATTTTTTATAACTTACATGCTTTTTGTTTTTTCCCACAAAAAATTATGTTTATAGCGTTTTACATGAAATGTAGGACCCATCTTTCCTCATTAGCGGATTTGGGAACCGACAGAAAGTGGAATTTCCTGTCGTTATTAATGAAAAGGGGAATAAAGTGGAATTTGTAAAAGTGACGTTTTTTTATGATGATTTTTACAAAAACATTTTGTCATGTGTTTTGAAGTATAAATATGTTTCAGGAAACGTCAAACGAGGGCACTGCTTAAATATAATTATTTGAAACCTTATCAACAATGAACTCTTTGTCAAAAGATATCCAAATGATGATAATAATGCAGATCTGATAAACTTTCGGGCAAAACTTTACACCCTTTTTCTTGTGTTTTTATTGCTTCCCATTTGAGAAAAAAAAACGGTCATTTTCATTTGGCGAATAACTTTATTTACTGAAGTAAATCAGTGTCAGTTAGGAAGAAGAAAAAAACAACCTTAAGTGGTGCATATTTTGTTCACAAGTAAAGTAAAATAAATGGCTTGTTATGTATTTTGAATAGAATTGTATCCTATCTATTTGATGATGATGATAATGCTGCTGGTGAAGACTGATTATGATAAATAAAAGATTTGTTTCTTTTAAATATCTTGTATATATTTTGTTATTTCCTGATGTGAAATGGAAGGGGGTTGGGTGGTTGTGGCGTGGTGTGGTGTGGGGGTTAGGGGAGGGGGAGTGGGGTGGGGGTAGAGAAATGCTGTTTATACACATATGTGTCCGTTTGTCTGTTTTTGACCCTTCACCCTCACATACAAACTCAACTGAAATCATTTTTGCTTTTAGTTTCTTATGTTACTTGATTCCTGTAAAACAGTTTTTTACGTTTCTTTCCTTGTGTTTCTTGATGTAGGGGCGTCCGTAACTGATGACTTCAAATCACTTGCCCCTCATCGATGTGGGTTCGAGCCTCACTCGGGGCGTTGAACTCTTCATGTGAGGAAGCTATCCAGCTGAATTACGGAAGGTCGGTGATTCTACCCAGGTGCCCGCCTGTTACGCAATAATGCACGGAGGGGCACCTGGGGTCTTCATCCACCATCAAAGCTGGAAATTCGCCATATGACCTATAATTGTGTCGATGCGACGTTAAACCAAACAAAAACAAAAATAAAGTTTTTTGATGTTGCTTCTTCGTGTTATTGAGCATCATACAGGGTCAAAGTTCTACGACTAGTGTTGCCCCTTTTGTAGTTGTTTATGCCCAATGTTTTCACTATTTTATTATGCCCCCACCACTTTGGGGGGGGGGGGGGGGGGGGCATATAGATTTGCTCTTGTCCGTCCGCCCGTCCGAAAATGTTGTGTCGTGCGTAGCTCTGAAAGTATTTGACGTAGATTCACAAAAATTTACAGGAATGTTGGTCAGCATTTTGTAGTTGTGCACCTGGGGTTTCGCGTCCGGATTCATTCAGTCATGTAGAAGTTATGGCCCCTGACTTTGTAAAAATTGGTCATTTTAATGTTGTGTCGCGCCTAGCTCCAAAAGTATATGACCTAGAGTCACAAAACTTTACAGGCATGTTGGTCAGCATGTGTAGTTGTGCACCTGGGGTTTTGCGTCCGGATTCATCCAGTCATGTAGGAGTTATGGCCCCTGACTTAGTAAAAAATTGGTCATTTTAATGTTGTGTCGCGCATAGCTCCAAAAGTATTTGACCTACAGTCACCAAAGTTTACAGGAATGTTGGTCAGCATGTGCAGTTGTGCACCTGGGATTTCGCATCCGGATTCATCCAGTCATGTAGGAGTTATGGCCCCTGACTTAGTAAAAAATTGGTCATTTTAATGTTGTGTCGCGCATAGCTCCAAAAGTATTTGACCTAGAATCACCAAAGTTTACAGGAATGTTGGTCAGCATATGCAGTTGTGCACCTGGGGTTTCGCGTCCGGATTCATTCAGTCGTGTAGGAGTTATAGCCACTGACTTAGTTAGAAATGGGTCATTTTAATGTTGTGTCGTGCGTAGCTCTAAAAGTATTTGACCCAGAGTCACCAAAGTTTACAGGAATGTTGGTCAGCATGTGCAGTTGTGCACCTGGGGTTTCGCATCCGGATTCATTCAGTATTGTAGGAGTTCTGGTCCTTGACCTGGGAAAAAATTGTCAATTTAATGTCATGTAGTGGGGGCATCTGTGTCCCATGGACACATTTCTAGTTGTTTTAGTGACAAGGCTTTGAAAAGTCAAGCGTTGTTGTCCTCCAATAGCTCTTGCTTTAGTTTGCTGTGTTCCTTAATATTGTATTCTTTCGCGTCTAAACATAACTTCCCCCCACCCACCCCAGATAGACACCTATCCCTCTTAAAACAAATAAAGAAATATTATAATTACTTGTGTTTCTTGATATCCTGTGTTTATATCCTGTCATATAACCCCACTCACATTCCCCCTTGTCCCAACCCACAACATCAACACACGAACACAAAACACTTTTTATGTTTATTTTATTGTGTCGCCCAGTATTGTCATTTTCTCAATCAATTCAACCAACCAAACATTCAGCACCCAGATATATCCCCTTTTCAGAATGTGTTTTTAATTTTTTCATCTGTTGCGGCGAGATTCGTTAAATAATTTTAAATAATTAAAAAGCTACCCGTCCCGATTTTATAAATGGTCGCAAGCTTCTTTCTTTGCTGACAACACTTTTTTCCTTGTGGACATGCGTTAAAAAGCAATTTTGATAACAAATCAAGTCCTATGTTCTCGCCTACATAGTGATTCTATTTTGGTCCAAGATGGTAAATGACTAGCAGAATTTTCGATACAAACAATGAAATGACGTTGAACTAGTCTCAAAATATCTTCCTTTCTCAAAGAGATCTTACGCTATTTTTAAAACTTTCCGTCCACCAACCTTCTTTATACATTTGTATCTGTTTTTGTTGCCAAAATAAGCACAAATATACTTCTGTATAAAACTACTGGAACGGCACTGATTAAGCCGTAAGGGGCTTCTCTGACTCTTACCCTGGCCTCTGTGGGTTCAAAACCTCGCTAGAGGTGTAGTATTCTTTCATGCGAGTAACTGAACCAGCTGGCTTAAGGAAGATCAGTACTTCCATCCAGGTACCCACCCGTGCCTGTAGGGTCACCTGAGTATTTATCCGTATGTATCGTTGTGACATTAAACAGAAGGATGTATCACCACAAAATCAAATATTCTGTTTCCTCGTGAAGACATACTTGAAAAATAGTCATTTTGTATATACGAACCAATCACCAACACAAATTTACGAAACACCAGATCAGCCTAGCAGTACAAACAAGCGTGTATATGCCACGATATGTCTACAAACCAAATATTAATTTCCTTGCTGCTTTATATACACGTGTAGGACCCCCAAATGTAAAAATGGTTACAAATGTGAAAACAGTCATAAATGTGAAATGATTGAACAGCAAATGTACAAACTTTTCACGAACGTGAAACCTAGTAATTGTAAACGTAAAAAAGACGCTGGTCACCAATGTCATAAAAACGTCACAAATGTAAAATCATTGTTTTGGTCACAAATATAAAAATGAAAACATCAATACAAATGTAAAACCAATTGTGAAATTCTAAATTTGATGTACACCAATGGACGAAAACTTGCCTCAAACAGGCCTACACGTGTAACACGAGTTCGTCACTATGAGAAAGAATATGAAGCCGATTCGTACAAACGTGAAGCATGAGTAGCGACCGGATAATGTGGTAGATATCGCGAAGCTGAATAACAACCTTTTTCGGCAACTTCGGCAAATGTTTGCATCATATTATGACATAACATGCAAGGGGAAAGCAGATATTGAAGAAATTGAAGAATTTCAGTTTTGGGCAAACATAAAATGATATGAAAAACTACATTATTATTATTATTATTATTATTATTATTTTATATCATTATTATTATATATGTTCGTTGTTTATTGCATAATTATGTCTTGTTCTTTCATACCTAAAGACTGTACGGTTTAGTATTTTAAACGTCGCTTGTATTGTTCTTTTGCTACACGCCGTCTGTATAAATTTCACAAGATTGTTCTTTTTATAATATGAAACAAACTTGTTTACAAACTTTCTCCCTCGCATGAACTTCATGAACACATTCTGATAATGCAGCATAAAACAGTTATACTACAAATTCTAACACTTTTAAGATTTTCTTTTATATAAACAAAGAAGGATTTTACCTTAGATGTGCTCAACTGAAATCAAAACCGTGTTTTATTTGCCAACAAAGCACGCAAAACTAAAATGTTTTTCCCAAATAACGGTTGGACAGTTTAAGGCCATGGCTGAGAAATTTTTTTCTCAACTTAATCCGCTATTTTTATTCAGTGAATCTTTATCTTGGTTTTAAAAAAACGGTAAAATAAATATTTCACAATGTGAGAAACAGAACATGACGTAAGCTTAACTAGATACACCAAGTACTGTACATACTGTTACATTAATTTCATGAAATCGTTACATTGTAAAAACATCCAAGTCTTGGCCTCTTAAGCAAGGACGCAGCCAAGGGTTAGGATGCGATGGGTGAGATCGCACTCCCCTTTTTTCGGCAAAGTTTGCATTTTTCATTACATCAAAATACATTTGAATGTCCGTTCTTTGTTGTTTTTTTCGGCTGCTACGCACGCCAACTTGCATACATTACTATTATTTACCTGTAACTTTTGTATAAAGTTTGTTGGTAACCGTCTATGTCTTAAAAGATCAATGGATTGAGCCCCGATAGCTTTTAACATGTTTTACTTAACGTTTCAATGTTGAATCCAGTGATTTTACAGAGGATTGGATGTATCTATCAAAAGAGAGGAGTGTTATTACAGCCATCATATATTTAAGTTGATCAACAAACCGAAGATGGAATGTAGAAAATTTAATGCCGAACACAAAAGCAGGTAAGTTAGCTAATGTGAAAAATCATTTAAGTACTCTTGTAAGTTAATTTTCAATTTTTGTAATCAAGCAGTCAACAGACGTTCGCTCATATTTCGTCTTCTGCAAAAGTAAGCATTGGATTTTCCCATTTTTAGCTCCACTATTCGGAGAATAGGTGGGTTATTCTTCTTTGTTAAAGTTTTTCGGCAACCTTTGTTTTTCTGTCATATCTTTATTACTATTGCTTATTTCTTACTGTAACTTCACATAAACGTTGTCCGGCATACAAATAAAGTATGTGCAGGGGCTGGGCCCATTATACCCAAAGTCAAGGTCACCAAGGTGTTATACTTAGGTTATTTTTGTGCCCCCCATGAGTGGTGGGGGGCATATAGATTTGGTCTTGTCCGTGCGTCCGTCCGTCCGTGCGTGCGTCCGTCCATCCGTCCGTCCGTCCGAAGTTCGTGACGCGCCAAGCTCAAAAAGATATAAATTGATGAAACCTTGCATGAGTCTTTATCATGATATGAACTTGCGCACTTCCTATTTTTCGTCTGGCTCCACCCCCTATTTTTAGAAGTATGGCCCCTGAAATAGTCAAAAATGCACATTTTCAACTTGTGACACGCCTAGCTAAAACAGTATTTGATATAGATTCATGAAACCTTGCATAAGTCTTAATCATGATATGAACTTGCGCACCTCCTATTTTTTTCGTTTTGGTCTGCCCCCTATTTTTAGAGTTATGGCCCCTGAAATAGGCAAAAATGCCCATTTTCACCTTTTGACGCACCTAGCTCAAAAAGTATTTCATATAAATTGATTAAACCTTGTATGAGTCTTTGTCATGATATGAACCTGCGCACCTTCTATTTTTTATCTGGCTCTGCCCCCTATTTCCAGAGTTATGGCCCCTAAAATAGTCAAAAATGCACATGTTCACCTTTTGACGCACCTAGCTCAAAAAGTATTTAATATAAATGGTTGAAAACTTGCATAAGTCTTTATCATGATATAAACTCGCACACCTTATTTTTTGGCTAGCTCCACCCCCTATGTTTAAAGTTATGGCCCCTGAAATAGTAAAAAAATGCACATTTTCATCTAATTAGCTCAAAAAGTATATAATGTTAATTTATGAAACCTTGCTTGAGTCTTTACCATGATGTGACCTTTCACACTTGGCATTCTTCTTGAGAATCTTTGCGCTTATTACAGAGTTATGGCCCTTGAAATAGCCAAAATAGTGGGTTTTTTGTTTGTGATGCTCATAGTTAAAAAATATATGGTCTAGAATAATGAACCCTTTTCATAAAATGTTTGTGTAGGCTAAACCCCATTAACACTGCAAACATTTGAATTATTGCCCCTTATTTGTGACAAATATACCAATGGGGGGCACAGCCTCTGTCCTACAGACACATTCTAGTTAAGGTTAAAGTTTTTCGGCAACCTTTGTTTTTCTGTCATATCTTTGTTACTATTGCTTATATCTTACTGTAAGTTCACATAAACATTGTCCAGCATACAAACAAAGTATGTGCAGGGGCTGGATCCATTATACCCAAGATCAAGGTCACAAAGTTGTTATACTTGGAATTATTTTCATGTTAATTTTTTTCGAAAGCTTGGTTTATAGACATATCTTTAGTACTTTAAAAGATATTGACTTGAAATTAATAATATTTGAAATTCTTTATAATCATCATCTACATGTGTGGTTACAATCCCCTTAATTCTAATTGTATTATTGACAGAATTAAGCTCCTGTCATACTTGAAACTTTTGACAGACTTCGTTTTCTGGACATAACTTTGGTACTATATAAGATAAAGACTTGAAACTCAAAATATATATTTACCATCATCATCTGCATGTGTGGTAACAATCCCAATAACTCTAATTTGTGTTCTTGACAGAACTACGCCCTTGATGTATCTTCCTTTGAAAGCAGAGGTCTCTTATTGAGACATATATTCATTTTACTGTCAAATCGCCTAATAGAGGAGCGTGCTGTCTTACGGACAGCTCTTGTTGAGAAGTATTGTTTGGCAGTGCTCAAAAGCTGTTAAATACCAGCCCCTGATTCAGTCATTCTCTACATTATTTATTTAAAATATTATAAATTTGAGTCTCAAATGGTTTGTATTTCACGGTCTGCAGCACGGTGGAAGGGACTAGTTTTGAGTGTGATATTATAATTTAAAAAACAATGGCACTTGCTCTGCTCTAATTGCTGGAATTGCATTATTGGATTGTTTATATCACCTCATGTAGTCCTTAATCATAACTATAGAGTCGCTTTATATTTATTATTATTAAATTTAATCATGTATTTCTATACCAGTAACTAGCGTCTGGAATCCGATGTTACTCATTGTAGACCTAGAGCGGTCTTCTGTGCATGTCCGAAAGTGATCATGTTAGGCAAAAATATGCGATTAGGATTACCATGGTTACAAAAAATATACATTAAATATACTTTGCATTCAAATTGCTTGAATCAGGTATATACCAGAGTCTAATTTATCACAGGTGCTCCGCAGTCTCTAGAATCCAGTGTCGCTCCGCAGTCTCTATAATCCAGTGGCGCTCCGCAGTCTCTATCAGTGTATCTGCTTGATTTATCTTTTAAAGATAACATCACAATTTGATAGAAGCATGCATATAATTGACAGCATACAATTTGAAATGAAGATCAGCGTTATTTTTCAAATTTGAACTCTTAAAAATTGGATAACAAGATCCTCTACATCACGACTTTCATTTCCAGGATTTTTTCAAGCCTAGAACTGGTCCGGTATCGGCGCCCATCTCTTCGGCCGAAGCAGAAGAGAATGATCAGAAAAATGTAACTGGCCAACCTTCTTCGAACTGTAGAAACTTTCGGGTATCGTCTTCTGAAGAATGTTCCCTACGATGGGAACTGCTTTTTTTCATGTTGTTGGTGCCACAAATGGTGAGGATGGCAAGCACTTGAGAGAGAGATTCGTTCAGCATATTGTAAGAGAGGTTAGTGCTTTTGTCTATTCCATACGCAATCAATACAGGAATCGTTTTTTTCCCTGGTGTTCATGGATGTGTAAACCCTGCCGAAATTACGCCCTCGTTGAAACAAAACTCAAAGAATTTCGTACTCGTCAGTGCATACACATGCATGAACACAAAAAAAATTCAAAATATAATTATTTTCTCCACGGCTTTTCAACTTTTTATAATTTTATTATCGAATCACGGCTACAAAAAAATCAAAATAATTTTTATTTTTTCTAATAAATTGAAACCGTTATTACCGTTGGGAAGTAAAATAGTGTGCACACTCAGAAATCAGACACTTATTGCTGATTTTCTAATATTACCGCTGTTATACAATACTGAATATATAACAAAATATCTAGTGTTCGTCTTGGCTAAATAAATGGAATTGACCATGTGTTATTTTTGGCTCATTACAGGTATAAAACATTGCTTTCGTGGGGAAGTTATACGTCAACATTCAAAGAAACAGACAAGTCAAAAAATTTCCTGTGGCTAGAAGTTATACAGATCAGAAATTGTTACGGATGTATGTGTGACCACTCAGACCACTCAGCCTAAAAGTAACTTATGGGTGAATAGCGTGCTTGTTTTTATTAGCTCACCTGTCACGAAGTGACAAGGTGAGCTATTGTGACCGCTTGATGTCCGTCGTGCGTCGTCAGTCGTCCGTCGTGCGTAGTGCGTCGTGCGTCGTCCGTCAACAATTTCTAAAAAAAACTTCTTCTTGAAAACCACAGGACAGATTTGCACCAAACTAAACAGGAATGATCCTTGTGTGGCCCCCTTTCAAAATTGTTCAAAGAATTGAATTCCATGCAGAACTCTGGTTGCCATGACAACCAAAAGGAAAAACTTTAAAAATCTTCTTGTCCAAAACCACAGGGCCTAGGACTTTGATATCTGGTGTATAGCATCATCTAGTGTTCCTCTACCAAATTGTTCAAATTATCCCCCTAGGGTCAAATATGGCCCCGCCCCGGGGGTAACATGGTTTATATAGACTTATATAGGGAAAACTTTGAAAATCTTCTTGTACAAAACCACATGACCTAGGGCTTTGCTATTTGGTATGTAGCATCATCTAGTGGTCTTCTACCAAGATTGTTCAAATTGTCCCCCTAGGGTCAAATATGGCCCCGCCCCGGGGGTCCCAAGTTTTACATAGACTTTTATAGGAAAAAAAGTTTAAAAATCTTCTTGTCTGAAACCACAACACTTAGACCTTAGATATTTGGTTTGTAGCATTGTCTTATGGTCCTCAACCAAAATTGTTCAAATTGTATCCCTTGGGTGAAAAGAGGCCCTGCCCTGGGGGTCCCAAGTTTTATATAGACTTGTATTGGAAAAAACTTTACAAATCTTCTTGTCTGAAACCATACAATCTAGGCTTTTGATATTTGGTATAATGCATTGTCTAGTAGTCCTGTACAAAAAATTGTTCAAATTATACCCCTGGGATTAAAAGAGGTCCTGCCCTGGGGTCACTTAGTTATTATGTGAGTTAAATAGGAAAAATACTTCAAAAATCAACTGATCCTATTTCCAAGACTGTTTTATTATAATTACCTGATGACCCCAAGTAATATGATGTCACTTGACTGTGACCTTGACCTACTGACCTACTTTATTGTTTTTTAAGATACAGCCTTGAAATTTTGATGACATACACAGTTTTGCACACAAATCATAAAACTGAATTTCATTGACCATGAATGTGACCTACTGACTTAATATTTTATCATCAGTTTGACATTTGAAACATGTAGCTCATATTACTCAGGTGAGCGATCCAGGGTCATCATGACCCTCTTGTTTGTTATACCATTACGCATTACTCCATTCTACATGTTTTACATGTAGATCTATGAAATATGTATTTATTAATTCTGTTGTTTTGAGCAAAAATATATATATTTCCCTTTCATGTATAATATAACTTTTAGCTCATCTGGTCACATTCCTTGACTATTGAAATACTTAACTAGAGCTATCAAATGTGATTCTTGCCTTCATCTAGACTTTGTTGATATATAGAGCAAAAACAACACATGGCCATAATCGAAGAAATTAAAGAGCAATTAAGAAATCCCTTACGCACAATTAACTAAGTAACAATATTGATCATTGCTGAAAGTTTGAATAAATTATATGAAATAAAGAATGAGGAATTCAAGTCACAAGCACTTCTCTATATATCATATAGAGGAAAAACAACGAAGGCCCATAATTCAGGAAATAAAAGAGCATTTACAAAAAAAAACTTCCTTTTTGCACAATTAGGCATCAATGTTGGTCTGCCAGCTATATTGCAAAAACAGCGTTCCATTAATGCGAGCTACACTACTTGTTGCTTTCCAATATACCTGCGGCCTGGAGGTAATAAATTAACTGTGCTTTATGTAATATTTATATACGACTGACCGGAAGTCATACAGTGTGATTTTTATAAGATACCAGACTCCGGAGGTGGATATATTAAAATCGCACTGTCCGTCCGTGTGTGTGTGGGCGTGCGTGCGTGCGTCCGTGTAAATTCTTGTCCGGGCTGCCAACCATAATTTTGAAATAACTTGGCATAGATGTTCACCATAATGAAACGACGTGTCATACACAAGACCCTGACCCCTAGCTTCAAGGTCAAGGTCACAATTAGAGGTCATAGGTTAACAGTGTATGTTGCGTGTCCGGTCCATAACTTTGCCATCCATGAAGGGATTTTGAAATAACTTTGCATAAATAGTTACCATAATGAGACAATTTGTCTTGCGCAAGACCCATACCCCTAGCTTCAAGGTTAATGCCACACTTGGAAGTCAAAGGTTAACAGGGTCTGTTTCGTGCCCGGTTTATAACTCTGCCATTCATCAAGGGATTTTAAAATTACTTTGGCAGAAATGTTCCCAAAAATAAGACGAGTCATGAGCAAGATTCAGACCCTTGGCTCTAAGGTCAAGGTCACACTTAGAAGTCAAGGGTTAATATGGTCTGTTTCGTGTCAGATCCATAACTCTGCCATCGATGAAGTGATTTTAAAGTTACTTGGCATAAATTTTCCCTATAATGAGATGACATGCGCAAGACCCAGAACCCTAGCTAGCTCCAAAGTCAAGGCCATACTTAGAAGTCAAAGGTTAACATGGTCTGTTTCTTGTCTGGTTAATAACTCTGCCATTTTTCAAGGGATTTGAAAATAATTTGACAAAAAAATGTTAACCATATTGAGGTGTGTTGCGCTTATGACCCTGGTCTCTCGGATCAAGGTCAAGGTCACAAGGTGTTTCATACCTAAACTATTCTGGCATTTTGTTTGGCGCAGACAACTGTAGCATTCGTGGGCACGCTTCTAGGGCATTTGTCACTAATAGCGACAATCCTTGTTTGTGTTAGAAAAGTGGGGAAAAAACAGTGAACTTTTCTTTTAATGCTGCTTCAAAATAGATAGAAAACGAATAACGTTAACAACAAATATGTCTATTCTAAGAATTTGTAATGTTCAGCCATCTGCATGAATTTGAAGAATATTGAGCAGTAACGCTGCTGTAGACCAGTTATTGATCGACTGTTTATACATGCCAGTCGTGTAAAATAGTATTATGCAAATCTATAAAGAGACCATTAAAAATTCGACGAAATATCCATACAGACGCCGTCTGTATAAACTTGCAAAAGCAATCTGTTATCTCACGTATTTGGTCCAGAGATCTGACAATCCTGACAGTATATCCAACAGTGATTTCTTGCAGGTGCTGCAGACCAATTATGCCGACGTCATGGATTCTAGGGTGTGCAAAGCAACTGCTGAACTCATTTTACAACCCGTACACATCATCACGCACTCCAAAGATGCGAAAAAAACTGCCGCGGTTTGAGGTTGTAGAGTCCGAGTTAGTCTGTTCGACGAATCAAGTTCAGCCGATAACAATAGGTCACATCCAGGACAGTCACTTTGTTCCACTTGTAAAAAGTAAGTTGATTAGGAAATCATGTAATTCAAATCACAAAATTATACAGTAAAACAATGAAAGACACCGATAGTTGTGAACTAACCCTTATTATTATAATATGACTCCTGGTATGAATTGCCGGTCCATAGTTTGTCTACATTCAGCACGTTTTTACTGGACTAATAAGTAAAAAAAAATGAAAACTAATCTCTGATGTCATGTAATAAGATACAAACAAAGTACTGAATGACTTGCTGGTCAATAGTCAGAATTATTACATACTCGTTTCTATTCCCCGAACCGGAAACGTCAATATTTTTCGGGTGCGTGACTTAATTTAGTGTGTGTCGTTGCATTAATTCTTTAAGTTTTTTTTTGTCAATGCTATTGAACAAATTCATGATACTTTCATTACAGTTAAACGTGTAGATACGAGTACGTTATGTAATAAACAGGTTATTTAATATGCACTCATTCTTTAGCGGAAGAATATTGCGCCACTAAAGTCACAAGCATTTCCGCTAAAGAACCCGATACAAAGCTAATATTAAAACCTATAATTATTGGTAATTCCTATTCCTTTGAACTTTCGGCAGTTAGTATAGTCTGCCTGTATATCCAAAAAAGAGGCCTAGAAATTGGCTTTGATGGCATCTTTAGCTCACCTGTCACATAGTGACAAGGTGAGCTTTTGTGATCACGCAGCGTCCGTCGTCCGTCCGTGCGTGCGTAAACTTTCGCTTGTGACCACTCTAAGGTCACATTTTTTGTGGGATCTTTATGAAAGTTGGTCAGAATGTTCATCTTGGTGATATCTAGGTCAAGTTTGAAACTGGGTCACGTGCCGTCAAAAACTAGGTCAGTAGGTCTAAAAATAGAAAAACCTTGTGACCTCTCTAGAGGCCATATATTTCACAAGATCTTCATGAAAATTAATCAGAATATTCACCTTGATTATATCTAGGTCAAGTTTGAAAGTGGGTCACGTGCCATCAAAAACTAGGTCAGTAGGTCAAATAATAGAAAAACCTTGTGACCTCTCTAAAGGCCATATTTTTCATGGGATCTGTATGAAAATTGGTCTGAATGTTCATCTTGATGATATCTAGGTCAAATTCGAAACAGGGTCATGTGCGGTCAAAAACTAGGTCAGTAGATCTAAAAATAGAAAAACCTTGTGACCTCTCTAGAGGCCATACTTATGAATGGATCTCCATAAAAATTGGTCAGAATGTTCATCTTGATGATATCTAGTTCAAGTTTGAAAGTGGGTCACGTGCCATCAAAAAGTAGGTCAGTAGGTCAAATAATGAAAAAACGTTGTGACCTCTCTAGAGGCCATACCCTTGAATGGATCTTCATGAAAATTGGTCAGAATGTTCACCTTGATGATATTTAGTTCAAATTTGAAACTGGGTCACGTGCCATAAAAATCTAGGTTAGTAGGTCAAATTATAAAAAAACATTGTGACATCTCTAGTGGCCATACTTTTCATGGGATCTGTATGAAAACTGGTCTGAATATTCATCTTGATGATATCTAGGTCAAGTTTGAAACTGGGTCAACTGCGGTCAAAAACTAGGTCGGTAGATCTAAAATTATTAAAATCTTTTGACCTGTCTATAGAGGCCATATTTTTCAATGGATTTTCATAAAAATTGATCTGAATGTTCACCTTGGTGATATCTAGGTCAGTTTTGAAACTGGGTCACGTGCGATCAAAAACTAGGCCAGTAGGTATAAAAATAGAAAAACCTTGTGACCTCTCTAGAGGCCATATTTTTCATGAGATCTTCATGAAAATTAGTGAGAATGTTCACCTTGATGATATCTAGGTAAAGTTCAACAGGGTCACGTACCTTCGAAAACTAGGTCAATAGGTCATATAACAGAAAAACCTTGTGACCTCTCTAGAGACCATATTTTTCAATGGATCTTCATGAAAATTGGTCAGAATGTTTATTTTGATAATATCTAGGTCAAGTTCAAAACTGGGTCACATGAGCTCAAAAACTAGATCACTATGTCAAATAATAGAAAAAACGATGTCATACTCAAAACAGGGTCATGTGGGAAGAGGTGAGCGATTCAGGACCATCATGGTCCTCTTGTTTGTTAATGCCCGACAGCCATGTTCATTGTTAAATTTAAAAAAATTGGAAACTTTTCAGGGGGGCTGTCGCTTTCTAAGGGTCATAGTAAGGTCACAGCACAAGGTAAAAGGTCAGTAAGTGCATTTTTAGCTCGACTATTCGAAGAATAGTCTAGCTATTCTACTCACCCTGGCGTCGGCGTCGGCGTCGGCGTCACACTTTAGTTAAGTTTTTGCGTGCAAGTACATACAGCCATTAATTAAAGGCATATAGCTTTGAAACTTATTTTTTCTTTTTCTAGGTCAGTTACCAACCTCTCTGGGTCAAGTCCCATAACTCTGACATGTATTTTGAGCAAATTATGCCCCCTTTTGGACTTAGAAAAATTTTGGTTAAAGTTTTACATGCAAGTTACTATCTCCAAAACTAATGCAGATATTGATTTGAATCTTCACATGTGTCTTCGGGGTTATAAAACTAGTTGATAGCAGCAAGTCCCATAACTCTGACTTTGATTTTGGCCAAATTATGCCCCTTTTTGGACTTAGAAAATCCTGGTTAAAGTTTTGCGTGCAAGTACATACAGCAATTTCTAAAAGGCATATAGATTTGAAACTTATTTTTTCTTTTTCTAGATCAATTACCAACCTCACTGGGTCAAGACCCATAACTCTGACATGTATTTTTAGCAAATTATGCCCCCTTTTAGACTTAGAAAATTTTGGTTAAAGTTTTACATGCAAGTTATTATCTCCAAAACTAATGCAGATATTGATTTGAATCTTCACATGTGTCTTCGGGGTTATAAAACTAGTTGATAGCAGCAAGTCCCATAACTCTGACCTTCATTTTTGCCAAATTATGCCCCCTTTTGGACTTAGCAAATTCTGGTTAAAGTTTTGCGTGCAAGTACATACAGCTATTACTAAAAGGCAAATAGATTTGAACCTTATTTTTTCTTTTTCTAGATCAATTACTAACCTCACTGGATCAAGTTCCATAACTCTGGCATGTATTTTGGGCAAATTATGCCCCCTTTTGGACTTTGAAAATTCTGGTTAAAGTTTTACATGCGAGTTTCTTTCTCCAAAACTAATGCAGATATTGAATTGAAACTTCACATGTGCCTTATGGGTTATAAAACTAGTTGATAGCAGCAAGTCCCATAACTGATATGCATTTTGGTCAAATTATTCCCCCTTTTGAACTTAAAACTCTTTTGATATTTAACCTTTTTATGTAATATTTTCCTGCCTCTGGGACAATATTTCGAATAGTCGAGCTTGGCTGTCTTACGGACAGCTCTTGTTTGTTATCAACTTCAGATGTCTGCAATTTTTGCTACATTCTAATACAAACTGGTAAATTTTCGGTGATAATTATGAATCTCAGAAGTAAAATAAATTACTTCAAATAGATTTATTGCATTTGAGACTGGCAGAACTCAAAACGACTAAAGGTGTTACTATAGAATGAGCTTAAATTTCCGTACGCTCTATTATTTTGTTCATTTATTGAAGTTATTTTTCTCATGCTTCTAAAATTTCCGTGTTCTGGCTAACAGTTTCCATAATGGCTGGTTGGTTACCTGTATGATTGTCTGTATGAACAGTACAGGTAGAAGACTTTTATTGCGCGTGCAGTCAAACCTGTGCTAAAGACCACCTCTGAACACCTGGCTCTAAAGACTACTGGTTTTGTTTCCTATTTTAACATTTTCGCTATATTTTACCTGTGAACAAAGACCACCTCTCAATTAAGACCACTTCTTGTTTCTCCCAAGGGTGATCTTTATAGACAGGTTTGACTGTTTTATAAAGACTAGTACAGTCAAACTTCGTTTGCTTGAATTCGGATTATCCAGTTACTACTTTTGCTTGCTTGAACTCGGTGTAAGGTCTATATAATGTATATTTCACGTTAGCTTGTACTACTGATATTTCAAACGCATGTTGCTTGTTGTATTAAACTCTAGCGAAAATAGTTTGACTGTACTAACTTTTGACAGATCTAAAGATTCCCTCGGAGGCATAAAACTCAAGGACATAAAAATAACAAAGTCTGTTTGTGAGATAAAATGAAAATTCTCTCAAGCCTTATCTAAAACTGCCCATGCTGTCAATCAAAACTCTATTCCAGTGATTTACGTATGTGCATCAGCATGAAAAATGGTACTTTTCATATTTTTGAATCAGCTAAACATTATTCCTTGCACACTGACATTAGGCTATTATAAGAACTTGTAACTCTTTTAGTGTTTCATTATCTACAATAACAGTTTTGTAAATATTTGTTTATGATGGTTCTTTAGATGGCATAACTTCAAAAAGGCTTGATAAGTGTGAGCGAATTCGATAGTATATCGAATGTTATTAGAGTGATCTTTATGACCGTGAATATAGGGGCAAAGCATGTTTGTTTTCCTGTTACAACACCTTTAGATTTCCGAGTGACTGGTTGGTGATAGTACCGTGTGGAGCAAACTTACCAATGTATCACGAAGGAATCTACTGATGTTATTTAAAAAATAAACAATTATGAGCTAATGCTATTGTAGCCTTAACATAACTTCTTACCCTTATATAAAAATTATAAACTCCATAACACATCAAAAGCTATAGACGGGTTAGCCTGACATAATTTATCAAACGGCATTATTTGTTTAATATAAATCCATCATTTTGAATTTCAAATCTCTTCTTCATGCTCTTCTCATCCTGCAGGAAGTTATTTTTACGCTCTTTACAACTATCGAACCACCATATTTCATCATTTTGATTAGCTGAACCATCATATGTCAGTAATCATGAACATATTGGAAGGTATAACTTCAATGTATCACTGAACGAGCCTGAATGCTACTATTATAAACAATTCTAAAGCAACATTCTGATGTTTTTATATCAGAATCTTTAATTTTTCATTTTTATTTGTAAAACATCTGAATGTCTAATGTTTCAGTGTCAAGACACAAGCTTTGTTTTCACAATGTTATCAAGGACATCCTGTCTTAAACCATTATGTCAGATCTGTAAATTGTTACGACCTGATTCGTTTTTCAACTTTGTTTTGAACAGGAAGTGAGAGTGTAGAAGCAAAGCCAAAGATAAAAAAGATCGCAACAGAAATAGCGTGGTGAATTTTTAGACTAAAATGATGCAAATATCGCATTAAGAGCTTCGGTGATAGAAAATCTAGTCAGTCTTGAAATGTGCTACTTAATTGAAAATACCTAAAGTATGATGATAAAAGCCTGCCTTATAGTTAAAAAAGAACTATGTTACAATAAATCAAGGAATAGCGTATAGAATAACTAGTTGAAATCCTACAGATCTGTTCTGATTAGTTTATTACCGTACATGTACTGTGTAAACCTATGCGCTGACCAATATTTCAGTTATTCTTCTAAAATGTCCTATTTAACCATCGTCACGTGGACAAATTAACATGATAAAAATACATCATATAATGAATCATCACCAGATTTGAAATAATTTCTTTAGGGGCTGGAGAAGGATTTCATATAATATTATAAATGTTAGTACTTTCAACCTTATTTCAGTCATGTAACGGCGGCAAATTAACTTAACCAGTGTTTCTGGAGTCTCTACAAGTAGTAGCCTTTTCCCTGCAAGTAACTGCCAACATCTCCAAATGATTAAGAAAGTGGAGGACGAAATCACCCCTGACAATGTCTATTATCAAATCGTCATGGAGAACATTCACCTCTCCCGGGGATTGAACTCATGGTCCCGCGATCCTTAGATCTGTGCTCTACTTATTGAACTAAAATACTATTTACGTGAGAATTTTATACATTTATATGTAATTCATTTTCCGCTATAGTCTTCTTCCGCAAAACCTATCATATTTTCTCTTTCGCACACGTTTCTCAAACTGTGTACAATATGTAAATATTCTTTTTATAGTCAGCTCAAAGCTTAAATTCAAGTTTTATTGCTGCCTGAAATGCAAGAAATGCATTTGCAGTGTCATTTTGTAATCAACTGCTTAACACTTTTTCTAACTGCACACCTAACTTTTGTTTTTATTTCTGCCATATTTTGACAGATTTGAATGAAAATTGGACACATTGTTTAATGACCAGATCAATTAAATAAACACAACAACGATATCAATTGTTCGTACATTTGTTGTGCCGTGACAGTTTAAATAAGGTACCCCCTCCCCCGTCCCTCCCACCACCAAAACAATGTCACTGAATGAATGCAACTTGGTGCTCTGGTCTGTATGCGGCAAGTACTGTCATCTGCGGGATTAAACAATTTTGTCATTAATTTGGTGTCATTAATGACGTCACAAACCTGATAAAAAATAATATGTACGTACTGAAAATATTAACAGATGTTCCATTACAACTAAACAGAGTTGATTATTCAGAATATAATAATTTTAATATCATTGATATAATAGGATCAAAGTGTACTACTGTGATTTGGAATTTACTAATGTGACTTTTTATTTAAGGGTTAACTTATTGTTACCCTTACATTTAAATGAATTTACATCAGGCTATGATCGTTTTGATGTTATATTATAATAGAATAATCATTTAACATTGTGTAATAATTCATTCAAATCTGTCAAAATTTGGAGATAAAGGGAAAGCCAGGTGTGGAGTCAGAAAAGTTATTGTGTATATTGTTAATATACGCACCATTTTGCCACCATTAATAACTTAGAAGTCATTTCTAAACGTTCAGTTTTGACCTTGACATGTCTGTGACCTTGAAATTACATTAAAATAACCCTTCGATACAACATTTCCAAAAATATTTCACTAGTTCATCCACATATAAAGATTAGCAAACATATCAAGTAAAACTTACTTTGCCATCATATGCCACTTTCCCCAGATATATATTATTCTATATAATATTATATATATTAGATATATATTTTTTTTATATTATCATCAGTTTTATTTACAAAATAGTAAAGGGCATTGAGATACAGTATTTAAACCAATTTAGATGGCATATGAAAATAATACGAGTGCACAGCGGCATTGTTTATTTGTAAATGCACTTATTTGACCTTTGACCCCATTGTACAGTAATGAGGAACCCTAGGAGGCGACAGCCCCTTCTAACTTTCATGTTCGATTCTAAGGAACATTTTAATACTAATATCCAAGCATTAACAAAAAATGCCATCAGAAGTCACATTTTCCCAAGATATTGGCAGACTACTAGCAGAGTCGCTAGAGTAGGCCCTACATAGCATATGGTATAAACAAGAGCATATCTTGCAGCTGTCTGGTGGATGGGATGGACATTCTCGATCTGAAGCTGCAGATTTCCTTCACTCGATAACCTAGCTTCGACTTTATTGTGATCTTCATGGTTCTGTATCAAGGTCTTTCTGCTTTGTCGGGAATCAATGTACAACTACAAGAAAAGGCAATGAAAAAGGTATTTCATGCTTTGAATTATTTCTATATTCTCTGTATACATGCACATTATACTCTGTTGTGTATGTACATGTATGTCATAAAATACAATAATTATAGTGTAAAGTATCTTTTGTTTAATCATTGTTTTTTCATAGTTAACCCACCAGTTTTACTGGATTCTGTACCAGTACAAACCTCACTCCTCAACTTGAACAGATGAATCAGAGTTGGAGGACGAATGATTTCAGACACAATACCTTTAATCAATCCTTATGGAGAACATACGTCTCGCTCTTTGTCCGAACTCGAACCTTGCAAAACGTAGATCTGCGCCCGCTTTATTGAGCAAAGTGGGCTATCTGGCAGCTGCTTATACGTAAGGTACGATGGCAGTAATTCCCCGGATATGCCTCAGTTGTCCGCTCGAATGTAGTCCACATCAACATATAGTGCCATTTTCCCGCCTAGTAATAAAGGCCACTATCATGCAAGATACAAGCTTTATAGATGCTTAATTGTAACGATGATTTTAAGACTACGTGCTTCTAAGCTGCTGGGTAAGATGAAAGTAAAACTAGGTATTTCCTGATGTTTATATACTCTATAGTCAGTCACGCGATCGTGGTTACGTTACAGTATGGTCAACCATGCAATATTTGTTATTTTTATCTTGACTATACGAAGTATGGAGAGCTGTCCTACTCGACCCGGCGTCGGCGTCCTTCCGCGTCCGCAGTTTAAAGTTTTGATGCACTTTCTCTTTAACTTTGTAGTTACTCGATGGATTTGTTTCAAACTTATAATAGTTATTCCTCATCATCACCCACATCAAATGGCACAAGGGCCATGACTCTTGCACCAATATGTCATGAATTATCCCCCTTTTGACTTAGAATTTCAGGTTAAAGTTTGGTGCACAGTCACTCTATTTCATTTATGGATTTGATTCAAATTTAAAATAGTTGTTCCACATCATCACCCACATCATATGACACAAGGTCCATAACTCTGGAACGAACCAATTTTCCATGAATTATGCCCCTTTTTACTTAGAATTTCAGGTTAAAGTTTTGGTGCACTTTCACTCTATCTCTGTTTTTACTAAATGGATTTAATTCAAACTTAAAACAGTTGCGACACCTTACCATCCACACCACAAGGTCCATAACTCTGGCACCAATTTTTCATGAATAATGCCCCCTTTTACTTAGAATTTAAGGTTAAATTGGATGCATTTTCACCATATCTCTTTTATTACAGAGAGGATTTGATTCAAAGTTAAAATATTTGTTCGGTATCATCATTCGAACCAAAGTACACAAGGACCATAACTTTAGCACCAGTATTTCATGAATTATCTTCTTTTTACTTAGAATTTCAGGTTAAAGTTTTGGTGCACTTTCACTCTATCTCGGGTATTACTCAGTGGATTTGATTCAAACTTTAAACTTTAAGAGTTGTTACACATCATCACCCACATGATATGGCACAAGGTGCATCTCTCTTCCACCAATATTTCATGAAGTATGCCCCCTTTTTGCTTAGAATTGTACTTATTTGATGTTTTAATAACTTTATCTTCATCTGTCTTATTACTTAATTCGTTTGACACAAACATAAGCTATTGTCCAATAACTTCATCCACACTGGAGTCATTGAACACTTCAGCTTCCTCAGATGTGCCATTTTCACTACCCAGCATCGAAATAGTCAAGCGCGCTGTCTCATGTGACAGCTCTTGTTTTATTGCCTATAGACAGCCTTCAGGATAAGAGAAATCTCGCTAGAAATGCTGATAAAACTTATTATGAATGGTTATTTTATGTAGAGAAATATTTTGTTTTTTCTGAAGTTCTGACCAAAATAGCTACAAATGAAGATGCGTATTTATCTTTGTTTTACTTTCGTGGACAGACAGGTTGACAGCATGAAAAAGATGTACAATGCCTTGCGAAAGAAAATCATCCAGAGCTTCCATGACTGGTTTTGGCAGGCCACATCGCATGACAGAAAGGGTAAATATAATTTCAGTAGTATTTCAAAGAATAACGACAGCGGTCCAGAATACTTGCATCAAGAAATCAGTAAGCGTAGCCAAAATGAAATAGTACTGAAGTACTGAAGTAGTAATTAGATGTGTATACGCGCAATAATATAAATTGAGCTTGACAACAAACACGATGGGGATGCGTACTCCGGATATTGCCATTTTGTGATAAGGTATTGTCCGAATACGTGAATGATTTTTGTCAACAAGGTAAATAGAAATGCAATTTACTACTCTATTTTACTACTTTAGAAAAAAGGGACTTTATATTTAGTAACCAACTACTGTGAATATGCTTTCATAAGCGTAAAATGAGGCAATCTTAATTGGAAACGCTAAAATTTATGGTAATATGACTATCATTTGATAAATGCGTGGTTTGTACATGTTCTTGATATCGTCGCTTATTGCCTTGTGGTGAAAACTCCGAGTCATACGACTTATTTAGTTACGTACAAAGAAAATATGTGTAAAATTTCAGCTTTGCAAATGTTCAAAGAACGGAGAAATCAGCCATAAATGGGCGCCGACGATGTACTGTGTATATTGACCTTTATCTCTGTAATTACTTGATGGATTTGTTTCAAACTTAAATTATTTATTCCTCATCATCATGCACATCATATGGCACATTCTACCAGTACCAAAATGTAATTTAGAGACACCCACAGCTGTAGTCATACGGCGGTGTTACACGGAACCACCAATGATACACAGAGCGCAATTCGTGGAAAGAGCAGGTTTTAAAAGAGTACACACTGTTATAAATCTTTGAAAGAATGTGACAAAATAGATGAATACATAACTTTTAATAAGTTTGTTTGCAGAGAAAAGTTTCCTTTAGTATAATTTTTTCCATCGACAACTTGGTAATATGAGGTATAGTGAAGAATACAAGTTGTTTTGGAAAACCGGCTTAAAACTCTTCTAAAGATTAAACAATTATACAATTACTTGCATAACAGAAACCACATTTCTGACGCTAAATTAAGAGGAAAGAGAAAAGCTAGACAGACGAAGAGTTATTGACATTAAAAGAAGCAACTAGTTACTGCATAAATGTGATAAGAGAAAATTACTGCAACAGACAAGACTGGACATTGATACTGAATTGTTGTGCCCCCCCCCCCCCCCCCCGCCCCCACCACCATGAGTGGTGGGGGCATATAGAATTGGTCTTGTCCGTCCGTCCGTCCGAAGTTCGTGACGCGCTTAGCTCGAAAAGTATTTGATATAAATTGATGAAACCTTGCATGAGTCTTTATCATGATATGAACTTGCGCACCTCCTATTTTTCGTCTGGCTCCGCCCCCTATTTTCAGAGTTATGGCCCCTGAAATAGTCAAAAATAAACATTTTTACCTTGTGACACGCCTAGCTCAAAAAGTATTTGATATAGATTCATGAAACCTTGCATGAGTCTTAATCATGATATGAACTTGCGCACCTCCTATTTTTCATCTGGCTCCGCCCCCTATTTTCAGAGTTATGGCCCCTGAAATAGTCAAAAATGCACATTTTCACCTTGTGACACGCCTAGCTCAAAAAGTATTTGATATAGATTCATGAAACCTTGCATGAGTCTTAATCATGATATGAACTTGGGCACCTCCTATTTTTTATCTGGCTCCGCCCCCTATTTTCAGAGTCATGTCCCCTGAAATAGTCAAAAATGCACATTTTCACCTTGTGACATGCCTAGCTCAAAAAGTATTTGATATAGATTCATGAAATCTCGCATGAGTCTTAATCATGATATGAACCTGGGCACCTCCTATTTTTCGTCTGGTTCCGTCCCCTATTTTCAGAGTTATGGCCCCTGAAATAGTCAAAAATGCACATTTTCACCTTGTGACATGCCTAGCTCAAAAACTATTTGATATAAATTCACGAAACCTTGCATGAGTCTTAAGCATGATATGAATTTGCGCACCTCCTATTTTACATTTGGGTCCGCCCCCTGTTTTTAGAGTTATGGCCCCTGAAATAGTCAAAAATGCACATTTTCACTTTGTGACGCACCTAGCTCAAAAAGTATTTAATATAAATGGTTGAAAACTTGCATAAGTCTTAATCATGATATAAACGTGCACACCACTAATTTTTTGGCTGGCTCCACCCAATATTTTTAAAGTTATGGCCCCTGAAATAGCAAAAAAATGCACTTTTTCACCTAATTATGTGCCTAGCTCAAAAAGTATTTGATGTAAATTCAGAAAACCTTGCTGGAGTCTTTATCGTGATGTGACCTTGCACACTTGGCATTCTTCTTAAGAATCTTAGCTCTTATTACAGAGTTATGGCCCTTGAAATAGCCAAAATAGTGGATTCTTTGTTTGTGATGCACATAGCTCAAAAAGTATATGGCCTAGAATAATGAATCCTTTTCATAAAATGTTTGTTGAGGCTATACCCTCAAACTGAGACTACAAACATTTGAATTATTGCCCCTTATTTGTGACAAATGTACCAGTGGGGGCACACCCTGTGTCCTACAGACACATTCTAGTTAAAGTAGGTTCTGTTGTGGCAAATTTATTTTACAAAACATTATTTGACTAGAAATATTTTAAAAGCCATGTTTTACTTTGGTAAAGAACAAATTATCATGTTCGTTAAAATATTTATTAAACAAACTTGAAACGTAAACACAAAGTAGTGAGCTGATTGCCTTTCAGAAACTGTAAAAGTGAAATAAATATAATTCAACAAAAATAACTTTGACTTTATTTATATACATGTCAGTTTTCTGATACGTTACACAAGAAATTTAGAATTTTTCAAGTGAAACTAGATGGTCTATGAAGTTCGAACGATCTAGTTAAAATGAGTGTAATGTTATTGATGAGAACTCACGTTAAATGATCAAAGCCCCTTCGACTTTAACCTTGGGGCTGTTGGCACCGAAATCAGTAGGGTTCATTGTCCAAGGCTTATGTCTTAGTGAAGTTTAAAGGCAACAGGATTACATATTTGCATGTTTGTTCTTCTTATGAGAGGAAACCACTTCAACACTTGAGGATTTTTTTCTAACGTTAAGAATTTTTTCATACTCTGTCAGCTTGAAGAACAGTTTGCAAGACAAACAAGAGAAGAAAAAACAGGTCACCGAACTCGTTTTACTTTTACAGGGCAATATTATCCCGTTACATGACTGAAATACTGTCAAAATGACGTTAAACCCAAAACAAAACAAAAACAGGGCATTATCTTCACCCACTGTTAAAGCATTTCTGAAATTTTGTAAAATCGAAAAGTGGTGGCACTTATAAAACATATAATATCCCATTTAATGTTATAGAGATTTCAGGTCTTACAGGTTAATATGAATACAAGGTGATGTCAGTATTATATAAGCATAAATGTCACTTAGAAATCACTTTCATTTTTACATGTTGACATAATTACCCCACCCACTTTATTTTCAATGGAAAAAAAACGTATTTAGATCTACAAAGAAAAATTCTGACGGTAGGATTTTCACACTTTTGCACAATTTTGCAGTTCTAATGACACACAAAAATGCTTCAAAATGGAAAGAAAAAATATTTTGGTCACCGTGCATCTAAGAGATTTATTAAGAAAAAAAACTTAAGAACTGAATTTTAATGCTTTGTGTTCTTTTTGTTTTAATTTATATTTTCTAGATAATATAAAGAGCTATTTTGAAAACTTTTAATTCAATTATAGCTTATTATTATATGTATCAGTCAGGAAAATATCGAAACCAAACCTGTTCTACTGTAATAGATATTTGAAATTACCTACCCCTACCCCATTGTAAATCTTACGTAAATTTCAGGCAAATGCCAGCCAAAAATAAGGGTGACTTTTTTTTTCGCAAAAAGTATGATCTAGTTGGTTAAATGGTACATTTTTAGCCATATTTTAATTATTTAGCATTAATTTTTGGCAAAACTTTTGTTAGAAAGTACTATTCGAAGAAAAATTTTTCAAAATGGCGGGTATCCTATCCTGAAAAAAAAAAGAAAAAAAAAAAAAAAAAAAACGCTCGTACATCCTTAACGTCATCATATTCAAGGGTGTACATATGGTTTGGCCTGTACTTGGCAATGCCTTGTATTTAGACAGTTTCTCGTGGTGACTATTGCCATGCCGCTGTTATTGTAAGCTATAATTTCAGTGTTCAGACTAGTGCTTGTTATTTTCATATATATTGCTAAAGTCTCCGCTGTGAAGTCTAATGCCATCTGCAAACTTAAAGGCTCGTAATGCCTTCGTTTAAAATGTAGCTACAACATTTTCCATTATGAACATAAAATACATCAATTTATTGTTAAATCCTTTTTCTGATAACTACTTTAACATTTGTCATAGGTTTAAATATTGCTGAATATACTAGAATGTTTTATTGGATCTTTTGTTTTTATTACCTCCCTTTATGACTCTAACTAGAACAGTTCATGTGTAATGTTTCAATAAGTGTTACGCTTGACATCTACTTGGAAAGCTTAAGCTGATTTTTTGCACATTTTTTCTTTGTATGTAACTTGATAAATTGTACGCTTCAAAATTTTCATCTCAATGCGAATAGGTGACGGTATCGGGAGAAATGTGTTCACGGCATGCATTTAATCACAAACTTTAGCTTTTTCTACTTAAGATTGACTTATTTTACGCTTGTCAGAGCATATACACAGTATCTGGTCATTAAAAACAATATGCTCTTTTTCTTCTGTAGTAGTAAAATACAACTGTAAATCGGGGTTTTACTTACCTTGTTGACAAAAATTAATCGCGTCGGAAAATACCTTATCACTAAATGGCAATATCCGGTGTACGCATCCTCACTGTGACATTGTCAAATCATGAGTTGATTTTGTCGAATAGGCAAATCAGCACAATTTGTTAGAAACACTACCAGTTATAACTACCTAGAATGGTGTAGTGGTTGCTTGGTAGTCTGTCACACAATACTCGGACGACTCTTTTTTTTAAGTGAAAGGTGTAATTAGATTTCATTTTGTTTTAATATTTTCTTTTGTATTTGTAATGTACTGGTAAATTCCATTGTAATGCAATCTGGCATTCACAAAGCTTCATAAGTAAGTATCGCCAGTTGTATCAGTAGATTCCTTACAATATGTACACAATTGTAATTTATTTCATTTGCAGATGAAAACAAAACATTGATTGTATATTCCTATAGAATGCTTAATGCCTATTTGAAAAAAAAAGAGAAAAAAAAGAAAGAAAGAAATAAATACGCAACAGACATCCATATCATGTCACTTTATCTATATCTCATGATAATATATTGATTCACATAACGCTGTGTCTAAGACGAAACTTAATAACAAAAAAGTTGCGACTCTGACGGCTGCCGAAATCATACCCACAAAATACAATGGTAACGATGTTGCTCATTGCAGACTTGAAGCGGTCTTCTGCATGCGCATGTCCGGAAGTGATTATCAGTTCGAGCGCACTGCAAAAATACGCAAATTATTGCATGTTCGCACGCATTTAGTGTACAATATGTATAATATACTGACTAAAGGTTAGAGTTAGTATTACCATGATTACAAAGCATATACATTAAAGATACTTTTTATTCAAATCGCTATGTATTGACACGCATTAATTGTATATCTAAAGCATACCTTTTCATACATGTTTATATATACAGGTCGGAACAACTCCAGAGATGCCGAGAACGGCTGGTCGTCCGAAGAATCGACCCAACGCCTTTGGTGAAAAGAATGAAACGCTGTGTCTGCAAAAGATCGAATCCATCCTACTACAGGAACACCCACGCAATACCTTTCATAGATCACACTTTGGTAGAGTGGGACCTCCGGTATTGTGGTAAGTAACGTGTAAATCGTGGAGCAGAAAAATGCATGTATCATATGTGCCATAATATGTTCTGTATACGTCTTGACCATTTAAGTTATAAAAGACAAGAAATAATTAATAATCGGTTAAGATGTAAAAATGGAGGCGAGTGTAGTGGTCATTATGTTTACCCTAGATGCAGGTTGTAAGGTACAATACTTCTGACACTGTTTTGTATAGTTTCACTTATGTGTCGTTCATGTCTCCAAAACTGTTTGACCCAGAGTCATTAAACCTCGCAAGATTGCTATTCTGCACGGGAAGCAGTGCACCAGGGATTTCAATTTTGATCTCATACAGTCAGACCTGAGTTATGGCCTTTGACTTAGTCAAAAATAGGCATAAAAAGGGCCTAAGTTTGTGTCGCATATATCTGAAAAAGTATTTGGCCCATTATTATGAAACATTACAGGAAAATTATTTAGCATGTGAAGTTGGACATCTGGGGTTTTGTTAGAGATAAAACTCAGACCAGAGTTATGGCCCTTAACTTAGTAAAAAACGATATGCATAGAAATGCATAAAAGTTGTGTCGCACATATCTCAAAATGTATATTACATAGAGTCATGAAACATCATAGGAATATTATTCAGCATGTGCAATTGTGCACGTGAGATTTTGTTCTGAATCTTTATAAGTCAGACCAGAGTTATGGACCTTAATTGTCAAAAATATCATAAGTTGGATACAAGTTTGTATCGCCTGTATTTCAAAAGGTATTTGACATAGAGTCATAAAACATTAGGGGATTGTTATATAGCATGATTGTGAAGTTGTGCACTTGGTGTTCTGTTTGGGATTTCACAAGTGGAGTAATGATCCTTAACTTAGTAAACATACACATACAGTGCTTGTGTTGCATATATCTTAAAAAGAATTCACCTAGAGTCATGAAATCGTGTAGGAATATTATCCAGTATGTGAATTTGTGCATCTCAGTTTTTAGCTCGACTATACGAAGTATAAGGAGAGCTATCCTATTCGACCCGGTGTCGGCGTCGGCGTCTTTCCGCGTCCCTACCTTGGTTAAAGTTTTTTTACACTTTCGCTTTTTATGCCCCCGAAGGGAGGCATATTAGTTTTCAGCTGTCCGTTCATTCGTTAGTCACAACGTTAACTTTTTGCATGAAGGCACCTTACTCGCGAACCACTGCATCCAGGACCTTCAAACTTCAAATGTTGATAGTATTCATCGAGTACACGACCCCTACTGACTTTCGGGTTACCAGGTCAAAGGTCAAGGTCACAAGGGCCAACGTTAACTTTTTGCATGAAGGCACTTTACTCGCGAACCACTGCAGCCAGGACCTTCAATCTTCACTTGCTGATAGAACTCATCAAGTACACGACTCGTACTGACTTGAGGATAACCAGATCAAAGGTCAAGGTCACAGGGGCCAACGTTATCTTTTTGCATTAAGGCACTTTACTCGCGAACCACTGCACCCAGGACCTTCAAACTTCACATGCTGATAGTACTTATTGAGTAAACGACCCCTATTGACTTTGGGGTCACCAGATCAAAGGTCAAGGTCACAGGGGCTAACGTTACCTTTTTGCATGAAGGCACTTTACTCGCGAACCACTGCACCCAGGACCTTCAAACTTCACATGCTAATAGTACTTATTGAGTATATGACCCCTATTGACTTTGGGGTCACCTGGTCAAAGGTCAATTTCACCAAGTCAAAGGTCATGGCGCTGCAGGGCATTTGTCACCATTAGTGACAGCTCTTGTTTCAAGTTATCTCTGTAATTACTTGATGGATTTGATTCAAACTTGAAATAGTTATTCCTCATCATCACCCACATCATTTGGCATAAGGGCCATAACTCTGGCACCAATATTTCATGATTTATCTCCCCTTTCCACTTAGTTTTTAAGGTTAAAGTTTTAATGCACTTTCACTCTATCTCTGTTATTACTGAATGGATTTGATTCAAACTTAATAATTGTTTAGCATCATCACCCACATCATATGACACAAGATGCATAACTCTGGCCCAATTTTTTTCATGAATTATTCCCCTTTTTTACTTAGAATTTCAGGTTAAAGTTTTGATGCACTTTCACTCTATCTCTGTATTTACTGATTCAATGGATTTGATTCAAACTAAAATAGTTGTTCAGCATCATCACCCACATCATATGACACAAGGTGCATAACTCTGGCACCAATTTTTCATGAATTATTCCCCCTTTTTACTTAGAATTTCAGGTTAAAGTTTTGATGCACTTCCGCTCTATCACTGTTATTACTGAATGGATTTTATATTGATTTTGATAATAGTTGTTCAACATCATCACCCACATCATTTGACACAAGGTGCATAACTCTGGCACCAATTTTTCATGAATTATTCCACCTTTTTACTTAGAATTTCATGTTAAAGTTTTGATGCACTTTCACTCTATCACTGTTATTACAGAATGGATTTGATTCAAACTTAAAATAGTTGTTCAACATCATCACCCACACTATTTAACACAAGGTGCATAACTCTGGCACCAATTTTTCATGAATTATGCCCCCTTTTACCTAGAATTAAAGGTTAATTTTGATGCATTTTCACTATCTCTCAGTTGTTATGAAATGCATTTGATTCAAACTTGAAGTAGTTGTTCCACATTATCACCCACATCATATGACACAAGATGCATAACTCTTACTCCAATATTTTATTAATTATGCCCCCTTTTTGCTTAGGCTATACTTATATAGTGTTTTGATACACTTTATCAGTACCTCTCTTATTACTTAATATTTTTGACACAGACTCAGGCAATTGTGCAATATCTTCATTCACCATTGGAGTTAATAAACACTCCAGTGACAGCTCCAGTTTCCTAAGATGTACCCAGTTTCACTATCCAGCATCAAAATAGTCGAGCACGCTGTCTCCTGTGACAGCTCTTGTTTAGCTCCACTATTCGGAGAATAGGGGGGCTATTCTACTCGCCTTTCTTGGTTAAAGTTTTTCAGCAACCTTTGTTTTTCTGTCATATCTTTGTTACTGTTGCTTATATCTTAATGTAAGTTCACATAAACATTGTCCAGCATAAAAACAAAGTATATGCAGGGGCTGGGCCCATTATACCCAAGGTCAAGGTCACCAAGGTGTTATACTTAGGTTATTTTTTAGGTTAAAGTTTTTCGGCAACCTTTGTTTTTCTGTCATATCTTTGTTACTATTTCTTATATCTTACTGTAAGTTCACATAAACATTGTCCAGCATAAAAACAAAGTATATGCAGGGGCTGGGCCCATTATACCCAAGGTCAAGGTCACCAAGGTGTTATACTTAGGTTATTTTTTAGGTTAAAGTTTTTCGGCAACCTTTGTTTTTGTCATATCTTTGTTACTATTACTTATATCTTATTGTACCTTCACATAAACATTGTCCAGCATACAAACAAAGTATGTACAGGGGCTGGGCCCATTATACCAAAGGTCAAGGTCACCAAGGTGTTATACTTAGGTTATTTTTTAGGTTTAAGTTTTTCAGCAACCATTTTTTTTCAGTCATATCTTTGTTACTATTGCTTATATCTTACTTTAAGTTCACATAAACATTGTCCAGCATACAAACAAAGTATGTGCAGGGGCTGAGCCCATTACTTGGAATTATTTTCATGTTAATTTTTTTATAAGCTTCGTTTATAGACATATCTTTGGTACTTAAAAAGATAATGACTTGAAATTTAAAATGTTTCTTTATAATTATCACCTGCATGTGTGGTTACAATCCCCATAACTCTCACTGTATTTTTGACAGAATTATGCCCCTTTCATAATTAAAGGTTTTGGCAATCTTGCTTTCTTGATGTAACTTTAGTACAATATAAGATAAAGACTTGAAACTCAAAATGTATCTTTATTATCATCATCTGCATGTGTAGTAACGATCCCAATAACTCTGATTTGTATTTTTGACCAAATTATGCCCCTTTCATACTTAAATATTTTGATAAACTTTTTTTGTTTGGACATAACTTTGGTACTATATGAGATAATGACTTGAAACTCAAAATATATCTTTACCATCATCATCTGCATGTGTGGCAACAATCCCAATAACTCTAATTTGTGTTCTTGACAGAATTACGCCCTTGATGTATCTTCCTTTTAAAGTAGTGGTCTCTTATTGAGACATATATTCATTTTACTATCAAATCGCCGAATAGTGGAGCGCGCTGTCTTACGGACAGCTCTTGTGTTAGCTTTTTGTTTACTTTGCAAGACCAGAGTTATGGCCATTGACTTAGTAAAAGAATAAGTTTGTGCTGTATATATGTTAAAATGTACTTGACCGTGAGTCATTAAACATTAGAAGATTGTTTTATAGCCTATGAAGTTTTGCAACGGTTGTTCTCTTTGGGATTTTGGTCAGCTAGGCCAGAGTACTTTAATTAGTGAAAAATACACATTAAGTTCCTATAAGTTTGTGTTGCATCTTGAAAAAAGTTTAACATTGAGTCATAAAACCATGTACGGTCAAGGGAGTAGTGGGCTCCTGTGTCCTATGGACACGCATCGAGTTGTGAGTTGTCTCCTGCTCTGTTCTCTTTTCTTCCACTTCAGCATGGCTACAGCGTATTTGTATTCTTTACTTGCTGCAATTTTGCGTCGGTAAATTAATTCTGTTTTAATATTTCCGCCGCTTTACATACTTAAAAGGATCCTTTTTGGTTGCGATAGTTCATTGTGACATTTACTACTTTAAGAGTGTATTTGTACATAGGATCCTGAATTTTTAGCTCGCCTATACTAAGTATGTAAAGCTATCCTACTGAACCCGGTGTCGGCGTCGGCGTCTTTCTACGTCTGCACCTTGGTTAAAGTTTTGACGCACTTTGTCTTTATCTCTGTAAGTACTTGATAGATTTACTTCAAACTTAAAATAGTTATTCCTCATCATCACCCACATCATATGGTACAAGGGTCATAACTCTCACGCCGATATTTTATGAATTATTTCCCCTTTTTACTTAGAATTTCAGGTTACAGTTTTGGTGCACTTTCATCCTATCTTACCTATTACTGTATTGATTTCATTCAAACTTAAAAAAGTTGTTTAACATCATCAGTTCATCACCCACATCTTATGATATAAGGTCCACAACTGTGGCTCCATTTTGTCATGAATTATGCCCCTTTTTACTTAGGATTTTGTGTAATTTTGATGCGTTTTCGCTGTGTTCTTACAAAAGGGATTTGATTCAAACATACAATAATTGTTCAGCATGAGCAATTACATCATTTGGAACAAGGGCAATAACTCTGACATCTGTGTTTAATGAGTTATTCCCCTTTTCACTTAAAATTTCTGGTTAAAGTTTTGATGCTTTTTCACTCTATCTCTATTACTACCTAACAGATTTGATTAAAACTTAAAATAGTTGTACTACATCATCACTCACATCATATGACACAATGTCAATAACTTTCACACCAATATTTTATTAATTACACCCATTTTTACTTAATCCTTATCATGCTAGACAGGACTGATTCTGCCTTTGCGACAAGTGTAGATCATGATCAGCCTGCACATCCATGCATACTGATCAACATCTGCACTTTTCGCCATTCAGACATGATATTTTTGGTAATGATACTGCCCAAATTGAAAGATGGACAAGTTCATTAAGGGTTAAAATTTCAGGTTAAAGTTTTGATGCACTTTCACACTATCTCTGTTATTACCAAACAAAGATATTTGACTTTATCAAAAACTTTAACCAAAAATTCTAAGTTAAAAAGGGGCATAATTCTGTCAAAATTCAAATCAGAGGTATGAGGATTGTTTCTTCTGGTGTAGACTTGGATAGTGAATAAGTATTTTAAGTTTCAAGTCAATAGCTTTGATAGTAACAGAGATATCAGACTTTATCAAAAACTTTTTTAAGTTTTTGATAAAGTCAAATATCTTAATTAAGTCTGTGTCATATGAATTTAGTAATAACAGAGATAAAGTGTACTAAAACATTAAATAAGTATAAAGGGGACATAATTTATGGACATTTCTGCAAAAGTAATACACCATGTGTCGTACAATGTGACTTATAATGTGGGACAACTATATTCAATTTGAATCAAATCTATCAAGTAATAACTGAGACAGAGCAATAGTGCATTACATGTTGAACCTGAAATTCTATAAGTAACAAGAGCTGTCCGTAAGACAGTAAGAATTATGGCCCCTTTATGACTTAGAAAATATCATAAAAACGGGTAGGACAATATTTCTATTATACAGAGACAAAAAATCAGATGAGCGTCTGCATCCGCAAGGCGGTGCTCTTATTTAAAGGTAGTTCTTGTTTTGTAATATATTTAACATTTTTTAATAATTCAAAGGGATAATACACGTCCATTAATAAAAATGGGGGATATTTGTAATGGGTTTGTGGGAATCGTATTGGTATTGGCATAAACATTAATATTCCCCCGCCCTATTAAATTTATCTAAATGACATTATTACATGGACATATTTCCCTAACAAAGGCTCATATTGTGGCTGTCACATTTTTTCTGCTATGAACATGAAACATGTCTTTTTCGTGCTAAATTCTATTTTCGATAATTGTTTATTATTTGCCGAAGCTTGGAATATTGATTACCATGGTAGCAAATATTACTTAATTCATTGTTTACGATTATCTCCCTTTATTTATCTAAGGATGTACTTTCATGTGTAATATTGAAAGTCGTGATTTTCTGACCGTGTAATTATATGCAACATCTATCTATTTGGTTAGCTCTTTTATCTGATTTAACACAAAATCAAAAACCCTATGGAACTATAACGTCAGAATGTTTGCAATATTGAATTAGTCAGACTCAGCAGTTCCTGGTTTATAAGATCACGGTAAAGTTATAAAAGAGTTACCGTTAAACAGATGTTAGGAGGGGGTTGGATTGGGAGCTGGGCACGGTGGCAAGGGAGCTGTTGGGCATTTCATTTCCCCTGTGACACCACTAAAGAAACCAAGTATTCTGCGCAAGGGGCGAGGTGGTGCGAGGTGGGATTGATTTTATATGTGTACAACATCCAACCGGTCCAATTCCAAACGTACAGAGGTGTGATACAAAAGACTGAAGAATAGAGAAGTTGACCACTTGCTGCTACATCCAGATATTGTACATGTGACCTTCGGGTGCGTGTCGCTACCTGAGACAAATCACTGCCGGCACAGGTCAAAGGTATGGCCACTGCAACTGCGTTCAAAGCGCTATTACTGGTCAAAGTCTAGCAGTCATAGAGTTTAATCGGCAATTGTATGAACCTTCTCCATAACGAGAAAAAATCTGCTTGATCATTTAAGAACGTATACCAATTGCTTCACAGAATAGCGGTGCGATGCAATGACCCAGTGACTAATAAACTCGTATAAAACATGTTTGACATAATCCTACACAATTCACTCACCCTTTGTGAATTAATCAACACATTATTCCCGGGGCACTATTTGTGCTCAGTTCACTTTGCACATGACTTTCATGACTATTGTTTACGTTAGAGCTAGCGTGGGTTTTCAGAGGGACACGTCAAGAAATGTATGTACTTTTAGTCTTCATACGCTTCCTTTTCTATTTTCTTTCTATTTCTGTCGTTCTTTCTTTTCTCATTTTTTCAGTTAAACATATAAATAACTCATTTTGTGGTTTACCCATTTTTACCTGCGATTATCATTCAAATTGCTGTAAACGGAAGAAACTATTTGTAGAGGAAACCTAATGCCACTGTTTTCTCTGGACTGATAATAAATAATAATATCAAAGATTATTCATAGCTTTAATTTATTTAACTGGGAGTGAAAAGAGATTATGGAGGTTTTTTTATACACGCATTTTTTTCGTGGGGCCGATGCCACGATTATGCCTAAACTGGAAAGATATGATTGAATAATCACGTGTGCATTTTTAGCTCGACTATTCGAAGAATAAGTAGAGCTATCCTACTCACCACGGCGTCTGCGTCGGCGTCGGCGTCGGCGTCGGCGTCACACCCTGGTTAAGTTTTTCGTACCAGTCCACATTTTGACAAAGTCTTTTGAGATAAAGCTTTGAAACTTTCAACACTTGTTTACCATCATCATGTCCAGTTATAGGCAAGAGTACATAACTCTGTCAAGCATTTTGACTGAATTATGGCCCCTTTTGACTTAGAAATCTTGGTTAAGTTTTTCGTACCAGTTCATATTTTGACAAAGTCTTTTGAGATAAAGCTTTGAAACTTTCAACACTTGTTTACCATCACCATGTCCAGTTATAGGCAAGAGTACATAACTCTGTCAAGCATTTTGACTGAATTATGGCCCCTTTTGACTTAGAAATCTTGGTTAAGTTTTTCGTACCAGTTCATATTTGACAAAGTCTTTTGAGATAAAGCTTTGAAACTTTCAACACTTGTTTACCATCACCATGTCCAGTTGTAGGCAAGAGTACATAACTCCATCAAGCATTTTGACTGAATTATGGCCCCTTTTTGACTTAGAAATCCTGGTTAAGTTTTTCGTACCAGTCCACATTTTGACAAAGTCTTTTGAGATAAAGCTTTGAAACTTTCAACACTTGTTTACCATCACAATATCCAGTTGTAGGCAAGAGTACATAACTCCATCAAGCATTTTGACTGAATTATGGCCCCTTTTGACTTAGAAATCTTGGTTAAGTTTTTCGTACCAGTTTATATTTTGTGTAAAGTGTTTGACATATGGCTTTGAAACTTTTTATCTTGTTCAGTATAATAGTCTCTATAATAGGCAAGAGTACGTAACTCTCTCCTCTTTTTTGGCTGAATTATGGCCCTTTTTGAACTTGGAAACTGGTTCTGTTTTGTATATGTCCATGTTTTGTCAAGACTATTTGACATATGTCTTTTAAACTTTAAACACTTGTTTATCATTATGATTTCCATCTCTAGGCAAGAGTACATAACTCTGACAACTATTTTGACTGAATTATTGCCCTTTTTGGACTTTCAAATTTGTTCAGTTTTTCCTACAAGTCAGCGTTTTGTCAAAACTATTTGAACTGTGGCTTTGAAACTTTTAACACTAGTTTATCAACATGATTTCCATCTGTAGGCAAGAGTACATAACTCTGTCAACTATTTTGACTGAATTATGGCCCCTTTTGGACTTGGAGATAAGTTTAATTTTTCATATAAGTCCATGTTTTGCCTAACATATAACTTAACATATTTGCCATCATGGTCACACATTGCCATTTAGTGCAAGACTAATCGAAATCCACAAATACAGGAACATTTTTTGTTTAATCCATTTTTTTGTTTAGTCTGAAAATCTATGGAAATATTTTGACCCCATTCTTCAATCAATTCTTCGAATAGTCGAGCGCGCTGTCATCCGACAGCTCTTGTTGCTGTTGTCTGAAATGAACAGTTGCTAGGGATACAATACAATTATGTATTGTGGAAGTTATTTGATGAGAAAATATTGAAGTCTCATTTATTTGACAGTGCCAGCAACCTGTCATCCATGAAAAATTGTACTAAGGGGGACGCATGGTATGGCTTACAGACTTCCGGTCATCCATCAAAATACAAAATTAATTTATACAAGATTTTTTTTATTTAACGGATAAGAACATTTGAATATATTGACTTAAAATCAAGTTTAATAATTTTCAGTAACTCTTGCTCCTTTACACCGTATCTTGTCAAGGCGTAATAGAAAAGTAACACTGGAATGCTGAACTGATTATTTTAGGGTCAGCTAAAGTTGTAGTCGGTTAAAAAGCTCTTATGAGCTTATGTTGTGTTGTTGTATCCTCTTGCCGATTTTAAATAAAGCTTACTTACTTACTTACTAGCTATTAAGGTTACACGTATAATGGAAACGAAAACGGATTATGCCCACAAATTTTTGTTAGAAGTTAAATTTTACACGGATTCTGAGTCTTTCCATTGATTGTGAAAGTATCAGAAATGTGATATTGCCACGATAACAATAATGTTTTGTAAATGCCTTGATAGATTTAATTGCAAGTGAGACATTTACAGGGACTCGAACCAACACCGGTGAGTGGCAAGTGATTTGAAGTCAGCGACCTTAAGCACTCGGCCACGGACGTCCCCTTCATTGATTTTGAGTCATTTGTCTCATGCGAGTAAGACATTTACGTTTAACAAAATCATGTTTTATTTTTTTCAGGTTGCCATGGTGACATAGATGGAGGACCTTACATACAGAACATTGACGGAAGTGTTTTCAGATTTGGAGCATAGAGGGTGTGTATGTTTTCTTTTTCCTTTTTGTCTGAAATGTCTAAAGGCATAACGACATATGAGCTGCGCCATGAGAAAACCAACATACTGTGTTTGCGGCTAACAGTTTCTCTAATTGCAATAGACTTTGAAAGCGAACAGTATGGATCCTGGCCAGACTGCGCCGATGCGCAGGCTAGTCTGGATCCATGCCGGTCACAAAAGCACTATGTTGGTTTTCTCATGGCGCGGCTCATTAGCTCACCTGAGCACAAAGTGCTCGGGGTGAGCTATTGTGATCGCTCATCGTCCGTCCGTCTGTCGCCCAGCCGTCCGTCCGTCCACACTTTCCTTTAAACAACATCTCCTCCTAAACCAACTGGCTAATTTTGATGAAACTTCACAGGGATGTTCCTTGGATGGTCTTCTTTAAAAATTGTTCAAAGAATTGAATTCCATGCAGAACTCTGGTTGCCATGGCAACAGAAAGGAAAAACTTTAAAAATCTTCTTCTCAAAAACCAGAAGGCCTAGAGCTTAGATATTTAATGTGAAGCATTGCCTAGTGGACCTCTACCAAACTTGTTCAAATCATGACACCGGGGTCAAAATTGACCCCGCCCTAGGGGTCACTAGATTTTACATAGGAAAATCTTAAAAAATCTTCTTCTCAAAAACCAGAAGCCCTAGAGCTTAGATATTTGACATGTAGCATTGCCTAGAGAACCTCTACTAAAGTTATACAAATCATGACCCCGGGGTCAAAATTGACCCTGCCCCAGGGGTCACTTGATTTTACACAGGAAAATCTTCAAAAATTTTGCTAAAAATAAACCAGAAGGCCTAGAGCTTAGATATTTCACATGTAGCATTGCCTAGTGGACCTCTACAAAATTTGTTCAAATCATGACCCCCAGGGTCAAATTGACCCCGCCACAGAGGTCACTTGATTTTACATAGGAAAATCTTCAAAAATTTTCTAAAAATAAACCAGAAGGCCTAGATCTTAGATATTTAACGCGTAGCATTGCCTAGTAGACTTCTACAAAATTTGTTCAAATCATGACCTCCGGGATCAAATTGACCCCGCCCCAGGGGTTACTTGATTGTACATAGAAAAACCTTCATTTTTTTCTAAAAATAAACCAGAAGGCCTACAGCTTAGATATTTGACATGTAGCATTGCCTAATGGACCTCTACAAAACTTGTTCAAATCATGACCCCCGGGGTCAAAATTGACCCCGGCCGAGGGGTCACTTGATTTTACATAGGAAAATCTTCAAAAATTTTCTAAAAATAAACCAAAAGGCCTAGATCTTAGATATTTGACGTGTAGCATTGCCTAGTAGACTTCTACAAAACATTTTCAAATCATGACCCCCGGGGTCAAATTGACCCCGCCCCATGGGGTCACTTGATTTTACATAGGGAAATCTTTAAAATTTTTCTAAAAATAAACCAGAAGGGCTAGATTTTAGATATTTGACGTGTAGCATTGCCTAGTAGACTTCTACAAAAAGAATTCAAATCTGGACCCCCAGGGTCAAATTTACCCAGCCCCACGGGTTACTTGATTGTATATAGGGAAACCTTCATAAATTTGCTAAAAATAAACCAGAAGGCCTAGATCTTAGATATTTGATATGTTACATTGCCTAGTAGACTTCTACAAACTTTGTTCCATTCATGACCCCCGGGGTAAACTTGGCCCCGCCCCAGGGTTTACTTGACTGTACATCAGAAAATCTTCCAAAAAAAATCTAAAAATCATCAGTTTGACATTTGAAACATGTAGCTCATATTACTCTGGTGAGCGATCCAGGGTCATCATGACCCTCTTGTTTTTATGTTCCCGGCATCTACTGATGCGGGAGGCATATAGTGATTGTCCTGTCTGTCCGCTTGTCCGTCCGTACGAGGTTAACCAAATGGGACCGTTTCGTCTAGCATCAATACCACTAACTAGAATGACTTGATACTGATGCAGATGTAACCTGTGACCATTGCTCATCTTCAGACATCACCTGACCTCAGTTTGACCTTGACCTTGAACTTGACCTCGTTTTGGACTTAGGTTGCTTTGTATCGAAAAGCATGCCACCGGGAGCATCAAGCGTTTATTGAACGCAGCTCTTTGTTTTTTTCTGTTTTATACGTGTCTTTCTGTATTTCATACACTTAACATGATGACCACGAAAGTGTGCATCTACATCTACATAATGACAGAAATGGATGGCTAACGTTCAGTAACTTCTCTGTAATATTGTTCATGGATCGTCTCCATTAATTTTGAGTCATTTGTCTCATACAAGGGATGTTGCCATGGAAATTGTTCTTGATGCTTTGGTAGCTTTAATTACAAACGAGGTTACGTTTATCAAATTATTGTTTTTTTAGCTCACCAGAGCCAAAGGCTCAGGGTGAGCTATTCTGATCAGTCACCGTCCGTTGTCCGTCGTCCGTCGTCCGTAAACTTTTACTTTAAATGACATCTCCTCATAAACCGCTAGGCTAATTTCATCCAAACTTCACAGGAATGTTCCATGGATAAAGCTCTATAAAACTTGTTCAAAGAATTGAATTCAATGCAGAACTCTGGTTGCCATGGCAACAGAAAGGCAAAACTTTAAAAATCTTCTTCTCAGAAACCAAAAGGGCTTGAGCTTAGATATTTGGTGTGAAGCATTGCCTAGTGGACGTCTACCAAATTTGTTCAAATCATAATCCCGGGGTCAAAATTGACCCCGCCCCAGGGGTCACTTGACTTCACATAGGAAAATCTTAAAAAATCTTCTTCTCAAAAACCAGAAGCCCTAGAGCTTAGATATTTGACATGTAGCATTGCCTAGTAGACCTCTACTAAAAATTTTCAAATCATGACCCCGGGGTCAAAATTGACCCCGCCCCAGCGGTCACTTGATGTTACATAGAAAAATCTTCAAAATTTTGCTAAAAATAAACCAGAAGGCCTAGATCAAAGATATTTGACATGTAGCATTGCCTAGTAGACCTCTACAAAATTTGTTCAAATCATGACCCCGGTGTCAAATTGACCCCGCCCCAAGGGGTTACTTGATTGTACATAGAAAAATCTTCAAAATTTTCTAAAAATAAACCAGAAGGCCTAGATCAAAGATATTTGACATGTAGCATTGCCTAGTAGACCTCTACAAAATTTGTTCAAATCATGACCCCGGGGTCAAATTAACCCCGCCCCAAGGGGTTACTTGATTGTACATAGAAAAATCTTCAAAATTTTCTAAAAATAAACCAGAAGGCCTAAGTCTTAGATATTTGACATGTAGCATTGCCTAGTGGACCTCTACAAAATTTGTTCAAATCATGACCCCCGGGGTCAAAATTGACCCCGCCCAAGGTGTCACTTGATTTTACATAGGGAAATCTTCAAAAAAATTCTAAAAATAAACCAGAAGGCCTAGGTCTTAGATATTTGATATGTAGCATTGCCTAGTAGACTTCTACAAAATTTGTTCAAATCATGACCCCCGGGGTCAAATTAACCCCGCCCCATGGGATAACTTGATTGTACATAGAAAAATCTTCAAAATTTTCTAAGAATAAACCAGAAGGCCTAGGTCTTAGATATTTGACATGTAGCATTGCCTAGTGGACCTCTACAAAATTTGTTCAAATCTTGACTCCCAAGGGTCAAATTGACCCCGCCCCAGGGGTTACTTGATTGTACATAGGGAAATCTTCATAAACTTGCTAAAAATAAACCAGAAGGCCTAGGTCTTAGATATTTGATATGTAACATTTCCTAGTAGACTTCTACAAATTTTGTTCAAATCATGACCCCCGGGGTAAAATTAGCCCCGCCCCAGGGGTTACTTGATTGTACAATGGAAAATCTTCTAAAAAAATTCTAAAAATCATCAGTTTGACATTTGAAGCATGTAGCTCATATTACTCTGGTGAGCGATCTAGGGTCATCATGACCCTCTTGTTTTATTTCTTGCATTTTAGGTTGTGTCTCAGTGGGAACGATCAAAACCATACAAAGATGCATACAGATTGTAGATGGACGTGTTCTCAGATTTGGAGCATATCTGATGTGTATGTTATCTTTTCCTTTTTTGTCACGAATATATAAAGGCAACACTAGTTTGTTTGTGCTCTTACACACGTCTGTATGCTTAGTTTAGCTGGACGTTTTGAAGAACATTGAGAGCTATTCTACGCACATGGGCGTCGGAATCACACCTCGGTTAAAACTTTATTTGCAAGATCATATCTCACTACCATTGTATGTATTTACACATCGCTCTACAAAAATTGAACCAAGTTAGATAACCCTTGTCTGAATTTTAAACAAAATCTGGCCTTTCTTCTACTTTAAAATTTCGGTTTACATTATGTATGCAATAATTATCAAGCTATATCTCAGTAGCATTATAAATCTTCGCACAATGCTTCCCAGACTACTGCAATAACTAAGTTGGATAACTCTTGGTTGAATTTGAAACAAGGTGTGGCCTTCTTTAGCTCCACTATTCGGATTAAAGTAACATAGGGGTGTTATTCTACTCACCCCGGCGTTTACGTGAGCTTTTTCGGCAAGCTTTGTTTTTCTTTGTTACTGTTGCTTATATCTTTGTAACTTCACATTAACATTGTTTAGCATGCAAATAAAGTATGTGCAGGGGCTGGGCCCATTATAACTTGGTGTAAAGGTATTGGTACCCTATAATCATCATCTGCATGTGTGGTTACAATCCCCATAACTCTATTTGTATTTTTGACAGAATTTTGCCTTTTTCATACTTAAAGTGTTTTGGCAAGCTTCTCTGTCATAAATGTTACAGCAGTAACCAAGTGAGATTACTCTTGCTTGATTTTAGTTTAAAGTATCTACCTGTTTCGACTTAGAAAATTTGGTGAAGGTATTCATACAACTAACAAGTCGTATCTTGAATGTTGTGTGAAAATCTTCACCAACTTTTTATGCCCCCGGCATCTACTGATGCGGGAGGCATATAGTGATTGTCCTGTCCGTTCGTCTGCCCGTCCATCCGTACGAGGTTAACCAAATGGGACCGTTTCGTCTAGCATCAATACCCCTTACTAGAATGACTTGATACTAATGCAGATGTAACCTGTGACCATTCTTCAGACATCACCTGACCTCAGGTTGACCTTGACCTTGACCTCATTTAGGACTTAGGGTGCTTTATACTGGCCATCTCTTGGTTCACCAGATGGGACCGTTTCGAATAGCATCAATACTGCTTACGAGAATGAATTGATTTGAACCTTAAGGTGCAAAATCTATCGACAAGGATGCCACTAGGGGCATCAAGCGTATATTGAAGGCAGCTCCTTGTTCTTGGTTGATTTGAATTTAAATTATCTCCCGTTTTCTACTTTGAAAGTTCTACGTATCAAGTTGTATCTCAGTAAAGATTGAAACTGCTCGCAATACCCTATTCTCATCAAAATTTCAAGGTTAAAAGAGCTCTTGGTTGAAATTACTTAAAATTATGTCGCTTATTTCTCTTGGAAATTTTGCTTGAAGTTTTGCATGCTAGTTGTTGCCAAAATAAAACTTCAGTTTGCAGTTAATTATATTTGTAATAAATCAAAATGAATTGACTTAGTTATGTCAGTCTTGTCAATAATAGCCCTTGTTTGATTTTAGTTGTCTAATAGTCGAGCACGCTGTCTTATGGACAGCTCTTGTATATATACAATTTGAAGCTTGGCTGTAATATACACATGTCTTTTTGTAAATATACACAGAACAGGGTTACCATGGAAATGTACCTCTACATCTAGCCAGGGATAAATGGATGACCGACGTCCAAGTCACCGAACAGCAGTGAGAGAAATACTGCAACCGATCACGTGACAAACGCTTAGTTTTGAACAGCATAAGCCTTGCTAAGATCTGTACAAAAATTCAGGTAAAACGAATTTAAACAAAAATCCGAGTTTATAATAGTTGTGCTTACAGAGAATCCAATCAAACATTGTATGTTTTTGTTTCATTATGTGTTTTTCGGTGTTTGCTGTTTTGTCAGGGATTCATTTACTTTGGCTATTTTAATTTGTGTTTATGATGTTGTTTGAGTGTTTGTTGTGGTGTTTTGTGGAGAGGGTTCAGTGTTTGTTTTGGTGTTTTGTGGAGGTGTTTCATACAGTGTTTGTTGTGGTGTTTTGTGGAGGTGTTTCAGTTTTTGTTGTGTGTTTTGTGGAGGTGTTTCAGTGTTTGTTGTGGTGTTTTGTGAGATTTTTTTAGTGTTTGTTGTTGTGTTTGTTGTTGTGTTCGTGGTGTCGCCTGTGTGGTTTTCTGGGTTGTAAATGGTTTTGTCAAAAGGGTTTTTGTTAGTGCAGATTGTTTGTCGAATCGGGTCTTTCAGTTCGTTATATTGTATTTTGTTTTTTCCCTTTAGCGATATGAATTACTATTTATTCATGTACATAATTACTGAATAAGTTAAGTATTGAGGTGTGTTTTAATAATTTCTTGTCCTATCAATTTTAGATAGCTGAGACGTACCATGAATGTGCAGACGACAAGTAAAAGGTGCAGACTGCAGACGACAACTGGGTAAGCGCGCGCAACTGTTCTGTGTATATCTGCTTTTATTCTTTTTTGTTTTGTATTGCTTTTTTCCACTAGAATGATGGGTACTCGGGAAAAAGTCACAGCGGGATACAGAGACGCAGCCCAAACAAAATGTGCATTCTCTTTATCATGAACAGGTATTTATATTGCTACCTATGTTTTCCCTATTTTGCATGCATTTCTCTGCAGATTTTTCCAAACTGATGGCTGATGTTGAATACAACACATGAAGATATATGTTGTAGATATCGCAATGGTTAGGGACGGTGCAGCTATGGTAACTAATGTTGACTTCACAAGCACTGCAAGGAAGTCTTTTTGTAGATTTCACAATGGTTTAGTAGATTTGCAGCTTGGTCGTTTTTCTAGGGCACAACGGGGTATGTAATTTGTATATGTCATTAGTTTATTTCTTAAGCTATATTTGTAATTAGGCGTGCAGTTTTTCAATCAAGTTATGCAGATTTATTTCATTTAAATAATTTTTTCTACAAATCTGATATATTCTGGTTATCATAAAGCCTACGTTATTTAATTATTTTTATTGTAACCGTATCAGTTGTTAAATTAAGACAGCAGTATTTAGTTAGCAGTGCATGACTTTAAATCTTTAGAAAGCTAAGGTCGAGATTTCTCCCAGAGTGACTCAAGATTTCGGGCATGCGCTACAGTTTCTGGCTTTGGTGATTGTAAAGCTCGAAGTATTTGGTGAGAAACTATCCAACAAAGGGAAACACAAACCATCTGACGAGTAGCGTTTCCTAGATCATACACGTAAGGACTTGTAATTTATAACGTATTTTTGAATATAAATCGTTGATTCAGTTTTGTTACACTATGAAGTGTAAAAGGTTTTCATGATTGGCGTAATTTTACCTAAAGAAAACTTTACTGGGTTCACTGCAATGCCGTGTTTCTAAATAGGCAAGCGTTCTAAAATACAAATTTTATCTTTTGTTAGTAAAAAAGTAAAACGTGCCTTTTCATTTTCAAAGGGGGTTGAAATACTCCGCTTCAATACGTGACTTTAGTGTAAGTATTGGTGAGAAACCCAGGAAAAAAAAATGCGGCCATTTAGTTATTTTGTATTAACGGGAAGAAACTTTTATTTAAAGGGAAAATACGTTGCCACGGGCCCCTTGCTGGTACCATAAAGCTGCCGATAAACAAAGGTGCACTAGTACCTGTCGATACCGGTCACCAAGACGCACTGGTACCCTATCGATGCCGATCATCAGAGGTGGCTGGACCCCTTGTGTCATGATGTCAACATATTGGTCAGGTGTTTTCAACCAGGTAGGTAACTAAAATTGCTTAAGAATTTCCGTTCCGCGGCGCGAGTCGATCAAGAAGTATGTAAACTTTTGGTTTCTGACTTAGCCGTGTGCTTGACGAAGAGCTAAATTCTACCGGTTAAGGAACTTAATTCGGTTAATCTTGAGCTTATTGACTTATCTGAAACAATGTAAATGTAAAGCTGCTGTTGATAAAGGACCCAATATCTGGTTCTGTCACATAACTTTCCTTATTTTTCCGAACATGACTTATCTGAACATGTTGAGGGATTTGTCAAATTATGTAACATTGACTGGTAGTTATTTAAATGTTACAAAATAATTATTTCGAAAACTTAAGGATAAAATCTAAATGAATAAAAGGGTTTATACATCAAAATAGTTGCAATTAATCAAGCAGACGACACCATTGCTTCTACCAGACAGTCCAGTTGCTTCTACCAACGGCACCAGTGACGGAAGTAACGCCAGGAATTACCTTTCCCAAAGTGAAACTGATAAAATATTTAGATTTAACTGTCGTCATCATGAACGCTGATACTGACTTGTATAACAGACAGATCTCAAAGGCGATGCCAGTTTATAAGGCGTTTGTTTCGGAAATAAAAATATCGACCCTAAACTGAAGAGTTTGCTCTGTCTTAAAGTACATCACTTAGCAACTAACAGATCAACTGCTTCGTAATATTAAATGACTAAAATTAATTTAGTGTCATGTGCTGTTATTTGTGCATTGAAAGTAATTTAATGTAAGACCTATAAAGGGAATTAGATTTGTTTCGAGAAATATGCACGAGTTCGAAGGAGTGCAATATTATTCCGCTGCAGAACAATACATATTTCCCGATAAAAATCAATAATCTTTTTTATTACATTTCGCATCTACAAATAATATGAAATAATTTAAATCTTTCGGATTTCATTGTAATTTAACATAGTTTATAATTGAGTATGTAATAAATAATTTTCAGCACTGATCGATGGTTTTAATGGAATACAAAGCTTGACGGACATATCGTCTGTATTTGTCCTATCGTACTCACCGTAAAGAGCTCTTCAGCACAAAACAAAAAATCCTGGATGGCCGGGCAAACGAAGACTTCAGTCAGGTAAAGATATTATTTCATAACGTTTGTTCAGTTAGTTTGAAAGTTATTTGTATGCAGATTGTAAAATGATAAAGTTCCATAAACATGGTAGACGGTATTGCGGCAAAAATATTCTGGCAAGTATGTATTATATAAATAATATTGCCACAAAAATATCTGACACAATGTGCTCACCCAGACTGGCAGATATGGAAAATGTTAACGATAAGAGGGGATTTTGACGGTCACGGGGTATCTGGTGAAGTTCAGGACTGGTTAGAAACCATTTCGCAAAATTATGAGAATAAATAAGATCTCTATTTACTACTCTATGGTTAATTAATTTTAGTTTTTACCTGAACGTAAGCTACTTTAAAAACAGTGAACATTAATTCTGAAATTCAGATCATATTTGAACTTAGGCTATGTCACCAACAGACTGATATCCGAGAAAATACAAATTGTTGTTACATGCTCATTTCGTTTCATGGTACCGGAAACATCCACTGACACCTGAATTTCGTATCTGGTGCGTGACGTAATTCAGTGTGTGTTGTTGCACTATTTTGTCTATTTAGTTCAGTATTGTCAATTCTATTCGGGCTATTTCATAAATTTATGATATTTACATTATATTCATACGTATAGATGCGTATGTAATAAAAAGTTTATTATCTTTGCATCGGGAAATAGGCACTCGTTCTTCAGCGGAAGAATACTGCGCTCCTAAAGTCGCGCAATATTTCCGCTGAAGAACTCGTGCACATTTCCCGATACAAAGCTAATAACCTATAATTATCTGCAAATTGTTTATCTCTAAGAGTTTTCAGATAGGCATAGAAAATATTTGATTTTGCTTGCATTAAATTTGAATTATGATACGACGTGTTTTATGCCCACGGTGTCAAAGGCCCATGAGGTATAAAGTGTTTGAATTATCCGTCTTTTCGTCAGTCACATTTCTTTTGTACTCGGCTGCTTTTACGGTTTATATCTTTTTGAAATGAAACATGGTTTACAACGTTAACATTTAACTGACATGTGCATATTGTCCGGATTTTCATGTCATATTCTTTTGGAGTTATGGTCCTTTTTTCGACTTTGAAATATTACAACTGCATCAGAACATCGTGTACTCAGCTGTCAGTTTCTACCCGATTCCAATGAAACATAAGTGGACATGTATATATTGTCGGAACCTCGATGTCTGATTTTTTCTCGAGTTATGACCTTTTTTCTCGGACGTCGAAATATTACGGACTAACGACCAAATCAGAACACTGTGTGCTCATGTCCTACAATTCAAATGAAACTTGGTTAACATTATCAGCTTGAAGTACATGCTCATTTTTTTCTGGAGTTCGGTGTCCGATGTTTTTGGAGTTTTGTCGGTGTTTTAAATTCTTAGTAATATCTAAAGAACATTTTCATAGGTCAATTGTTATACGATGTTGACATCATTCTTTTCCTTTCTTTCGGCAATTACTGACAACTGTAATTTTATCTTTACATATTACACGGTTCTATTGTTTGGTTTGTTAACTTGGTTTTAAAGACATTGATTCAGTTGGTCTTGAGAAATCCTGCATTTGTAATTATACATATTTTCTCCCTATTTGGAGATAAACCGCACTTTTGCATAAGGCATGGTTTGGCGCCAATACCAGTTATTCATATTTTTAATATGACCGAAACTTTGCCAAATGGTACTAATTTCAGTCGGTTTATCGCAACATTTTACTTGGACTTTATCATACTCTCCCTGTTTACTTTATTTTAAAACCAAAGTATTTGATTAATAAAATACACATTGTTATCTGCAAATTGTTTATCTCTAAGACTCTTCAGATAGGCATAGAAAGATTTTTTTGCACGCATTAAAGGTGAATTATGACACGACGTAAATTGTTAGATATATTTTATGCCCACGGTGTCAAAGGCTCATGGGTATATCAGTCCATCCGTCTGTCAAATTTCTTTTGTACTCGGCTGCTCTTACAGTTTATATCTTATTGAGATGAAACTTGGTATACAACATTAACATTTAACTTTCATACGGATTTTCATGTCATATTCTTTTGGAGTAATAGTCCTTTTTCGGACATTGAAACTTTGAAATGTTACAACTAGATCAGAACATTGTGTACACAGCTTCACATATAGTTTCCACCAAATTCCAATGAAACAAAGTGGACCCACAGCATTGTAAATGATTCAAAGTCAACGATAGTAAACAATATATGAGCCACGCCATGAGAAAACCAACATAGTGCGTTTGCGACCAGCACGGATCCGTGCAGTCTGGGCAGGATCCATGCTGTTCGCTAACCGTTTCTCTAATTGCAATAGGCTTTGAAAGCGAACAGCATGGATCCTGACCAGACTATGCGGATGCGCAGGCTGGTCTGGATCCATGCCGGTCGCAAATGCACTATGTTGGTTTTCTCATGGCGCGGCTCATACATTATAGGCAAGAGAATTACTGTGAAAAGACATGCCTGGCAATCGGTCGCCAATTATTAAGCTATTCTTAGCATATTTTAATTGAATTTCATGGATTTTACTAGCCAGATGTACAAAGTATAATTATTTCAGGTTTGAAAAGGCAAGAAAACAGTTTTACGTTACTGAAAGACATAGAAAAGAATCGATTGCAGAAACATATTCTCATGCAGTCCTGTGTTTGTTATTGCCAACAGATGACAGTGCGATGCGTTCCAGGTAATACCTTTAAAAAGTATGTTTGATACTAGCTCTGTGAGCAATTAATGATTTTTAGCTCGACTATACGAAGTATAAGGAGGGCTATTCTACTCGACCCGGCGTCGGTGTCGGTTAAAGTTTTTTTTACACTTTCTCATTTTTTCTTCTTATCTCTGTAATTACTTGATGGATTTGATTCAAACTTAAAATAGTTATTCCCCATCATCACCCACATCATCTGACATAAAGGCCATAACTCTGGCACCAATATTTCATGAATTATTCCCAATTTTTACTTAGAATTTCATGTTAAAGTTTTGATACACTTCCTCTCTATCTCTGTTATTACTGAATGGATTTGATTCAATCTTAAAATAATTGTTCAAAATCATCACCCACATCATATGACACAAGGTTCATAACTCTGGCACAATTTTTTCAGAATTATGCCCCCTTTTACTTAGAATTTCAAAGGTTGTTTCGATCTTTCAATTATCTGTTATTTTGAAATGCATGGATTCAAACTGAAGTTTTTTTCCAATCATCACCGCACATTGACACCAGTGATAATCTTGCACCAAATTTAATGAATTACCCAATTGTTTGCTTAGAATTATACTTATATAATATTTATATGATATACTTTATCTTTACCTCTCTTATTACTTAATATCTTTGACACAGACTCAAGCTATTGTGCAATATCTTCATTCACCATTGGCAGCTCCAGTGCCCTCAGATGTGCCCAGTTTCACTATCCAGCATAGGAATACTCGAGCACGTTGTCTCGTGTGACAGCTCTTGTTTTTTTTTTGTTGTTTTTTTTTTACATCTGTTCTGCAATAGTTTGTTTAAGGCACGGCTATACGAATTATGTAGAGATCTATCCTACTCACAATTTCATCGGCGTGCGCGTCTGCGGCCATTTCAGATTCAGGCTATAGTTTTTATGCATTTTCACTTTAACTCTGTTGTTACTGAAATCTAAAATACTTGATCCTCAACATCATCAACATCATATGACATAAGGTCCCGGAACCACTCTGTCATGAATACTGTCCACTTTTACCCGGAAACATTATTGATGATTCTCAACAAGCTGATATCTCTGTTCTTACTCCTTGAAACTGAATGAAACTATACATTCCTTCCCTTTAATAGTATCAAGTCAATGACCTAGGTTTCATAAGTCTTCTTATTATTTTGTCGAAAATATATTTCTTTTTTACTTAGACATTTTTCAAGAAAATTCTAATTGCGATTGTCGGCGAGTTAGTTTTCTGAGTAACTACTAACTACACATTGTAACTGAATGAAAATTCACATTTACTTCTCGCCACCTTCATATCAACTAAATGACATAGCTTTCATAACTCTTAATATCATTTTAATGAAAATATTATGACCTTTTCTTTAGCTCGACTACTTGGAGAATATTGCACTCGCCAATTCGCCGGCGCCCAAGTTTTGTTCAGCTTTTGTATGTAAGCTGGTATTAGTACCCACAAGGGGAAATGGATGGAAAATTCACACACTTTTTCATTGAAATAATCGGACATGCACTGCTCAGTTGCACTACTTGGCATTTTTAGCTCATCTGATTTTTTGAAAAAAAATGAGTTATTGTCATCACTTGAGCGGTTGTCGGCGTCGGCGTCGGCGTTGCCTGGTTAAGTTTTATGTTTACGTCAGTTTTTCTCCTAAACTATCAAAGCTATTGTTTGAAACTTGGAATACTTGTTCACCATCATGAGCTGACCCTGTATAGCAAGAAATATAACTCCATCTTGCTTTTTGCAAGATTTATGGCCCCTTTTGTGCTTAGAAAATATCAGATTTCTTGGTTAAGTTTTATGTTTAGATCAACTTTTCTCCTAAACCATCAAAGCTATATTGCTTTGAAACTTGGAATACTTGTTCACCATCATAAGCAGACCCTGTACATCAAAAAACATAACTCCATCTTGCTTTTTGCAAGAATTATTGCCCCTTTTGGACTTAGAAAATCAGTTTTCTTGGTTAAGTTTTATGTTTAGGTCAGCTTTTATCCTAAACTATCAAAGCTATTGCTTTAAAACTTGCAACACTTGTTCACCATCATAAGTTGACCCTGTACAGCAAGAAACATAACTCCATCCTGCATTTTGCAAGATTTATGGCCCCATTTGGACTTAGAAAATATCAGATTTCTTGGTAAAGTTTTATGTTTAGGTCAATTTTTCTCTTAAACTATCAAAGCTATTGCTTTGAAACTTGCAACACTTGTTCACCATCATAAGCTGACCCTGTACAGCAAGCAACATAACTCCATCCTGCTTTTTGCAATAATTATTGCCCCTTTTGGACTTAGAAAATATCAGATTTCTTCATTAAGTTTTATGTTTAGGTCAACTTTTTCTCTTAAACTATCAAAGCTATTGCTTTGAAACTTGCAACACTTGTTCACCATCATAAGCTGACCCTGTACAGCAAGCAACATAACACCATCCTGCTTTTTGCAATAATTATTGCCCCTTTTGGACTTAGAAAATATCAGATTTCTTCATTAAGTTTTATGTTTAGGTCAACTTTTTCTCTTAAACTATCAAAGCTATTGCTTTGAAACTTGCAACACTTGTTCACCATCATAAGCTGACCCTGTACAGCAAGCAACATAACACCATCCTGCTTTTTGCAATAATTATTGCCCCTTTTGGACTTAGAAAATCATTTTCTTGGTTGAGTATTATGTTTAGGTCAACTTTTCTCATAAACTATCAAAGCTATTGCTTTAAAACTTGCAACAGTTTTTCACCATCATAAGTGGACACTGTACATCAAGAAACATAACTCTATCCTGCGTTTTGCAAGAATGATGGCCCTTTTTAGACTTAGAAAATCATGGGTAGGACAATATTTCTATTACACAAAAAAATCAGATGAGCGTCAGCACCCGCACGGCGGTGCTCTTGTTACAAAATTATGTTCCTTTTTCGACTTAGCAGTTTTAGTTGGTTTTTGTATCCCAGTGGTATCCCAGTGCCCTCTGATGGAAATAGATTGATACTTCCCACACTTATTCACTGTCATGAACTGTGTACTCACCATGGCTTCCTCGGCGGCGACACACATCGGTAAAAGTTTTGTTTGCAAGTACGTATAGCTATCATTTAAAGATACGCTATATAAAACTTTGAAATTCCCTTTTTATTCGTCCGTTTGAAAAACGGGACGTATTATGGGAACGCCCCTGGCGGGCGGGTGGGCGACGTCCGCAGACTTTGTCCGGTGCATATCTTCTTCATGCATGGAGAGATTTTAATGAAACTTCGCAAAATTGTTCACCATCTTAAGGCGGAGCGTCATGCGCAAGAATCAGGTCCCTAGGTCTAAGATCAAGGTCACACTTAGAGGTCAAAGGATACAAGAATGAAAACTTTGTCCGGAGAATTTCTTCTTCAAGCATGAAGGGATTTTGCTATAACTTGGCACAAATGTTCACCACCATGAGACGGAGTGTCATGCATGAGAACCAGGTCCCTAGGTCTAAGATCAAGGTCACATTTAGAGGCCAAAGGTAAGATACAAGAATGACTTTGTTCGGAGCATTTCTCCTTCATATAGGAGGGAAGTTGATGTAACTTGGCACAATTGTACCTCATCAGGAGGCGGAGTGTAATGCGCAGGTCCCTTCTTTAGAATTATTTCCCTTTGTTGTTATTATAAATAGCTTTCCCCTAGTTGTTACTATAAATAACTTTTATTGTAACTTTTTAGCTCACCTGAGCCAAAGGCTCATGGTGAGCTTTTGTGACCGCTCAATGTCCGTCGTCCGTCGTGCGGTGTGCGTCGTCGTCAGTCGTCCGTCCGTCAACAATTTCTAAAAAAAAATCTTCTTATTAAAAACCACTGGGCAGAATTACACCAAACTTCATAGGAATGATCCTTGGGTAATCCCCTTTCAAATTTATTCAAACAATTGAATTCCATACAGAACTCTAGTTGCAATGGCAACCGAAAGGAAAAATTTAAAAAATCTTCTTGTCCAAAACGGCAGGTCATAGGGCTTTGATATTTGGTATGTAGCATCATCTAGTAGTCCTCTACCAAGGTTATACAAATTATCCCCCTAAGGTCAAATATGGCCCCACCCTGGGGGTCACATTGTTTACATAGACTTATATAAGGAAAATTTTGAAAACCTTGTCTAAAACCACAAGGCGTAGAGCCTTGATATTTAGCATGTGACATCATGTAATGGTCCTCTATATAGATTGCTCACATTATGCCCCTGGGGTGAAAAGAGGGCCCGCCCCGGGGGTCCCAAGTTTTACATAGACCTTTACAGGAAAAACATTTAAAAACCATCTTGTCTGAAACCACAAGACCTAGGCCTTTGATATTTGGTATGTAGCATTGCCTAGTGGCCCTTTTCCAAGATTGTTCGAATTATGCCCTTGGGGTGAAAAGAAGCCCCGCTCTAGGTTACTTGTTATATGAGTTATATAGGAAAAAATACTTAAAAAATTATCTGATCATATTTCCTGATGACCCAAAGTAGGGGTCATTTGACTGTGACCTTGACCTACTGACCTACTTTCTTGTTTTTTAAGATACAGCCTTGAAATTTGGATGACATATACAGTTTTGCACACCAATCTTAAAAGTGACTTTCAGTGACCATGAATGTGACCTATTGTTTTAATATTTTAGCATCAGTTTGACTTTTGAAACATGAAGCTCATATTACTCAGGTGAGCGATCCAGGGTCGTCATGACCCTCTTGTTTATATTTTTTTTTATAATTGACCACTTTTCTGCGGTACAACACAGATGCTACTTTCAAATTTAGGGTGTATTTTAAGGTATCTCTACCTGGTAAGGAGATTTTTTTGTGGATTTAGAAAAACAAAATACTTACGGTAATTACTACACAACCACAGAATTAAAATTTCATTTGCAAATACAGGTGCTAGTGTAAAGAAATTTGCTATGACGGGCATATATTGTGACATTCTGGCACTCTTGTTGGACCTAGAAAATCCTGGTTAAAGTTTTGTATGCAAGTATCTATATAGCTATTGTTTAAAGGCATATAGCTTTGAAACATTTTTTCTAGGTCAATAACCAACTTCTTAGAATCAAGTCCCATAACTCTGACATGTATTTCGGGCAGATTATGCACTCTTTTTGAATTAGAAAATCCTGGCTAAAGTTATGCATGCAAGCTACTATCTTCAAACCTGATGCAGATATTGATTTGAAACTTCAAATGTGTCTTCCGAGTTATAAAACTAGGTGATAGCATCAAGTTCGATAACTCTGACATTTATTTTGCAAAATTATGTTCACTTGAACTTTTTAACTTCTGGTCAAGTTTTGCATGCAAGTTACTATCTCCAAAACAATGCAGATACTGGACCGAAACTCTACAGATACTTAAACATATAGGGTAATATTCTTGCTTCGAATAGGCGACCAATGGCTGTCGTATTGACAGCTCTTGTTTTATACAGAAAACTTTCAAAACTGTGCACAATTTCTTATCATCATTAGGTGAATAAGTAGAAATATCTCTCGCAAGCATTTCGTTATAATTATGCCGCCTTATGTATGCGAAATTATAATTATCCCCCGCCGATGAAATCGGGAGAGGGGTATTGAAATGCCGTTGTGTCCGTCCGTTAGTCCGTCCGTCCGCAGCCATTTCTCAGTAACTACCTTGTAGAATTTCATGAAACTTGAAATAAACATGAACCAACATACTGCGATGATGCCCGTCAATTTTTTTTTTTTTTTTTTTTTTTTGATTGGTCAATTTCCCTTAGTGTTATTGCCCTTGATTTAATGAAAAATGTCTGTCCGCAGCCATTTCTCAGTAACTAGCAGGTAGAATTTCATCAAACTTGATATAGACATGAACCAAGATACTGTGATGATGCCCTTCAAGTTTTTTTTTCGATTAGTCAATTTCCCTTAGAGTTATTGCCCTTGATTTAATGAAAAATGCACAAAAATGTCCGCGGGCAGCCATTTCTCAGTTACTAGCAAGTAGAATTTCATCAAACTTGAAATAAATATGAACCAACATACTTTGATGATGCCCGTTATTTTCTTTTTTTTTATTGGTCAATTTTCCATACATTTATTGCCCTTTAATTGTTTAAAAATCCACAGATTTGTACATAACACCAACCAGTTGGAAGAATTTCATTAAACTTCTATCATTCTTTTCCATGAACATTTATTATAAACATGTGAAGTTGTGTAACCACACCTGGTCGCCACCTTGCCTTGGTCGCTCCCCCCCCCCCCCCCCCCCCCCCCCCCCAATTTTTTTTTCATTATTAATTTTTAATCAATATTTATAATCAACATGTAAACTTTTGTACCCTCAACCCTCCCCTCCCCCCCGCCCCCCCCCCCCCCCCAAAAAAAAAAAACATCCATTTTCTGTTAATTTGATTTTGACTAATGAAATTATTTGCTTCTTTGTAACATTCTTAACTTTTTGTTGGATATATTTTTTTGCCGTTCCTCACCACAGACCCTTTCGGCGGGGGATACCAATTCATCGAATTTGCTTGTTTCTTGGTTATTTTGTTTTGGGCAACTGTAACAGCATTGAACCTTCATACATTTGTTTATTATTATTCAGTTAGTAAATAGGCCAAGAATCATAATTTTTTTCTTGCATTTTGTAGCATGAAAGCCCATTTAAATTGACAAAATTGGTATTTTTGTTACTTTTGTTTTGGGTCACTTTGCTTGAATACTATAGATTTGAAACTTTATACCTTAATGTTTAAAAAATCGGACATTTTATTTAATGGCGCATGATTGCTTGCGTCTGTCGGTCTGTCTGTCTGTCCGTCGTATTTCGTGTCCGGAACATAACTCAATAACCATTCAAGTTATTAACTTTAAACTTGTCATAAAGGTTTGTGGCGATTAGACAATATGCAAAGCGCATAGGTCAAAGGTCACTGTCACAACAGCGTAAAATATCTAGTTTCTTGTTGTTTATATGCTGCCTTTGATTAAATATTTCCATTCCAAATTTTTATTTATTTTGCTTGCGAAGGAAGGGGAGAGATATATTTTTGCTGATTACTCTGAATAGAAAAAAAATCATGAAATATTTAGTTAAATTTGATTTGACCTTACATCTTGAAGTATTTCGTGTCTTAATTATTTATAATCATTTTCAGATTGATTTCAAACACACAAGAGAGAAATATATGCGGAAGGAAGAAAGAAGTATGATGAATTCACGACAAACCTTGCACAGGATATAAGCATGACACCACCACAGCCACCCTGACACAAGCATATTTAAACAAATTAGAAATAAGCTGACATGTTTATAATCATATCCCCACGTACAAAGTATATGGGGTTATATTGGAGTCACGTATGTCCACCAGTCTGTTCGTCCGTCCGTCCATCGTGTCCGCTTTCATAAAACTGACATCAATTATTAACCACATCAAGACGGTGTGCTGAGCTCACAACCCATGTCACTAGGTCCAAAGTTAAGGTTACTCTTTGAGGTCAAAAGTCATATATTTTAACTTCATGTCCGCTCCATATTGTCTAAATGGCTTGGAAGGTACAAAGCTCGACTACTCGAAGAATAAAGATAATTGTTATACTTGCCTTTGCGTCGGTGTCAATGTCACCGATGTATTCAAGTTAAAATTTTATAGCAAGCTTGTGTCACTATATATTCTTTACTACTTCCCCTTTAACTTCAAACTTCATATAAGTGTTAGTCTTGGTAAGGGACAGACATCTATTACTTTTAGAGTCTGACTTCCTAAACGTCAAGGTCACTGGGTCAAACATCATAACAGTGCTGGTTAAAGTTTGACAAACTTCTCAATTTCACCATATCCTCTTAACCATATAATCACCAAACCTTACATAAGGATTGACCTTAGGAAAGGGCAAACATTTTTAGGTTTAAGATCAGGTAGGTCAAAGATCAAGGGCACTGGGGTCAGATTTTATAATAATGTTGGTTAAAGTTTTATGGCACACTTCTCAGTTTGACATATAACTCATACTGTTTCTTTGCACTGGTATCCCGTATATCCCACATTTTTAAGCCCTACCCACACTGTCTATACCCCAATCCCGACACCTACCCAAAGATACATTCCTCACACAAACATACATTTCATATTCCCCTCATCTCCGCTACCCACCTGTCTTCACTTATTTCCACCAATCCCATTTCACCACTTCTCGCTCAAAACAAAGAAGAATTATTTTACATTTTCTTTACAATTAATTATATTGTAAATTAATGTATATCTTGTATATCATGTGTTTATATGATGTTTAAGTATCCCTTATTCCCACACTTCTACTCCTAACCCCACTCACTTCCAAATTTTTTTCCTATACATGTATATTGTTTACATCTCTCACACATCACATCTCACCCCTCATACTCTACAGCAACACCCCCTCACTTTCTCTATATTTCTTTTACATCTTTCATACTCAAGTTGTATTTCATTTGGGTTTGTTTACCCGTCATAACCCTTACCCCTCCCTACATACACTGCTACCTCTTAGATTCCCTCATCTCCCAGCACCTACTTCCACTTAACGTTGATCATTAGGTTCAAGGGCAAAGTCACACGTGAAGGTCAAAAGTCATGGTGACAAAGTCTGGGGGTATTAATCACTTTCAGTGATAGCTTTAACTGCTCATGTTTAAGCGGCCTAAATGTATAACAATAGCTGAATTGTATCATTTATTTTACAAGTGTTTGTTAAATTTTAGGATAAATAGTTTCAGTAAATTTAGAAAATTATATAATTTAAGATCGGTGATACAGTCGAACTATTTTTAGACGATTCAGATACTTCTAGCTAGGTTTGTTTTTGGCCTTGAATGTGTGCATTTTTCTTTTAACTGCATTATTTAAAAAAATACATTTTGAACACAAAATTCACATTTGACTTTGATAAATAAAATAACAGGGGCAGCCAGTATTTGTAAGAAACCACATAGAACAATACTGATATGGTTAATTATTTCAAAAGCATCTCAAATATAAGTTACTTTTAAACTGGACAGGGATAGTTTTCAAAGATAAATAAACATGCGTAGATCTGTTTATGAACACAAATAAAACATTTTGGGACATGAGTTAAACTCCGATATTTGTTTGTTTCAGTGATAGATCGAAATACAGAATCATTCTAGACTCAACTCCCGCAAATGTAAACATTTGAAATAATTCAGTTTTACTTATAAATTAAAGATTTTTTTTTCATTTTCATGTACAATTTATCAGTGTACGTCACACGTAACGTTACGCTTGCTCTTATGGCAATAAATATGTTGGAAAAAGTAATATAGTTCTACGAGACTGATTTCTTTTTCATTTTAATAAAGTTATTTTTCTACTATTTTTTTTGTTAAAAAACTATCCGATTATGTGTAGATCTAATTCATATTCGCGTTAGATTGATGTTGCGTGCAAGTGAAAGTTGCGTTTGGATTTCTCACTTCTAAATCTGTGGGTTTATCAGGCTATAATGTGTCGTTATGTTTCAGTAATACTCTGAATGCTTGAAATAAAATTTCATACTCTAGTAACAACAAAATGTACAGATAAAATCGTAATAGTTTTATTCAAACACACATTCTACCGTCTTTTGTCTGGGTCAACCTAATGTAGCTTTTGAAAGTCATTTTGGCCTCATTTCTTGTACACTGAATTTTACACTGTTTGGCATAACTCTTAACCGACACCTTACTCTTGAGCACTAACATTAACTCTTGGGGCTGAAATGAATTTTAAAGCAACTTTGTCTTTTATAGGAACAATGTGTTAAACTTTAAATGTTTTTAGAAATGATGGGTAAAAAGATGTACTGATCAAATGTTTAATAGAATTGTGGGCAAACATTTTTAGTTCGCGCTTTTGAAGGATTACTGAAATATAACGTTAGATTATAACATGATAAACTCATTGTTCCAAACGGAGAGAAATCCAAACATGATTTTCACTAGTACGTAACAACACTAGAACGCGAAAGGATATGACTGGAAATTTGTTTCAAAAAGACAAAAATGTATAGTAGTGCTTACAACACCACTAAAATAAATGCCAAAGGATTAAAATGTAAACGAAATGCGTATCTTGTAGAACTATCAACATAAGCATTATGACGTCATGAAATACAGCACGACGTTACGTAACACTCGTGTCTCTGCGCGGTGGAATAAGATAAGATACGATTAGATAAATTTATACTAACTCGACAAGATATAAAACAATACAACATAAACTGTAAGTGAGCTTTAAAACCGACCATAATTGTAAGAATAAAAACGTGTAATACTGAATTATCTTTCACTCGGGAACACCAGACTTAAATTTACTCAGTGAAAGATATTTCGATCTTGTACTGAAACAAACAAACAAACAAACGAATGTCCCTTTCTATATCTTTTTATAGCAGGAGTAGGTAACAAACATGAATATTTTGAGGAATAACGGCTAAAAATAAAATTAATACACTTAAGACAGAAAGTAGTCTATTTCATGTTTGATATTATTATAATCACAAGAAGAGTGCATTTTCACATTTGAATTTGAAATTTACTATTTTAAAATGACATTCAAAATTACAGTATCTGTATAACTGTTGTTAGATATTTCATGGCTTATAATCCGGACTTAAGAAGAGTACATTTTCACATTTGAAAATTAACAATTTCCCTCTCTTACCATGTCTGTCTTCTAGATGTATTGATTATATACATTTTATACTTTAGATTATAGTAATGTATGATTTTCTTTCTAAATGTCAGAGCTTTAAATATATTAGTAAGCTTACCATTTTCATTAGGATTCAGTGAATTTTTAATTCATGTATTAAATTTTAAGATCTATTTTTCAGAACTTTAACACTAAAATTATACTTGAAAATGTTTTTTATGTTATTTATTGTTGCTTGAAAAATGAATAAACGCCACTGAGTCGTGTTGTTTACTTTTAAAAAAATGAAATGTCAAACAATTGCATTGATTATTGAGGTTTCGGAAATCTTTCCGACATTAAATATGACCTTCCTTAACTAAATTTACTTCCTTTATATGCAAAATTCAAAGAGGAGTATCCTGACCGACTTGTACTATAAGGTGAGGTTACATTCCGAACCGTTTTTAGGTCACTCTTACTGACCCGTTTTATAATCGCCCATAGTTATTTCCCCTTTCTCCCACGACGCCATTTGCAATATAATAGGGAGGTCACTGACGGACCCGAGTTTTATAGTCACCCAGAGTTATTTCCCCTTCCTCCCTCGACACCATTTGCAATGTAACAGGGAGGTCACTCTTACCTACCCGTTTCATAGTCACCCAGAGTTATTTCCCTTGCTCGACGCCATTTGCAATATAAAGGGGAGGTCACTCTTACTGACCTGTTTTATAATCACACAGTTATTTCCCTTCCTCCCTCGACGCCATTAGCAGAATAAAGGGGAGGTCACTCGTACAAACCCGTTTTATAATCGCCCGGAGTTATTTCCCCTTCCATTTGCAATATAAAAGACACTTACCTACCCGTTTTATAGTCACCAAGAGTTATTTCCCTTCCTCCTTTGACGCCATTTCCAATGTAAAGGGGAGGTCACTCTTACTGTCATTTTATAATCACAGAGTTATTTCCCCTTCCTCCCTCGACGCCATTTGCAATATAAAGGGGAGGTCACTCTTACCTACCCGATTTATAGTCACCCAGAGTTATTTCCGCTTCCTTGACGCCATTTGCAATATAAAAGGGGAGGTCACTCTTATCTACCAGTTTTATAATCTCACAGAGTTATTTCCCTTTGCTCCCTCGACGCCATTTACAATATAGAGGTCACTCTTACTGATCCGTTTTATAATTACACAGAGTTATTTCCCCTTCCTCAATTGACGCCATTTGCAATATAAAAGGGAGGTCACTCTTACCCGTTTTATAGTCACCAAGAGTTATTTCCCTTCCTCGACGCCATTAGCAGTATAAAGGGGAGGTCACTCTTACAAATCCGTTTCATAATAGCCCAGAGTTATTTCCCCTGCCTCGAGGCCATTTGCAATGTCAAGGGGAGGTCACTCTCACAGACCCGTTTAATAGTTGACCAGAGTTATTTCCCGTTCCACTCGACGTCATTTGCAATATAAACGGGAGGTCACTCTTACCCGTTTATAATTGCACAGAGTTATTTCCCCTCCCTCCCTCGGCGCCATTTGCAATGTAACAGGGAGGTCACTCTTACCTACCCGTTTTCTAGTCACCCAGACTTATTTCCCTTGCTCCCTCGACGCCATTTGCAATGTAAAGGGGAGGTCACTCTTACCCGTTTTATAGTCACTAAGAGTTATTTCCCTACCTCGACGCCATTTGCAATATAAAGGGGAGGTTACTCTTACCGACCCATTTTTTAGTCGCCCAGAGTTATTTCCCCTTCCTCTCGACGCCATTTGCAATATAAAGGGGAGGTCACGATTACCTACCCGATTTATAGTTACCCAGAGTTATTTCCCCTTCTTTGACGCCATTTGCAATATATAAGGGAGGTCACTCTTACTGATCCGTCGTTTTATAATCACACAGAATTATTTCCCCTTCCTCCCTTGACGCCATTTGCAATATGAAAGGAGAGATCACTTATCTACCAGTTTTATAATCTCAGAGTTATTTCCCCTTCCTCAATTGACGCCATTTGCAATATAAAAGGGAGGTCACTCTTACCCGTTTTATAGTCACCAAGAGTTATTTCCCTTCCTCGACGCCATTAGCAGTATAAAGGGGAGGTTACTCTTACCGACCCATTTTTTAGTCGCCCAGAGTTATTTCCCCTTCCTCTCGACGCCATTTGCAATATAAAGGGGAGGTCACGATTACCTACCCGATTTATAGTTACCCAGAGTTATTTCCCCTTCCTTGACGCCATTAGCAATATAAAATGGAGGTCACTCTTACTGACCCGTCGTTTTATAATCACACAGTTATTTCCCCTTCCTCCCTTGACGCCATTTGCAATATAAAAGGAGAGGTCACTCTTATCTACCAGCTTTATAATCTCACAGAGTTATTTCCCCTTGCTCCCTCGACGCCATTTGCAATATAAAGAGGAGGTCACTTTTACTGATCCGTTTTATAATTACAGAGTTATTTCCCCTTCCTCAATTGACGCCATTTGCAATATAAAAGGGAGGTCAATCTTACCCGTTTTATAGTCACCAAGAGTTATTTCCCTTCCTCGACGCCATTAGCAGTATAAAGGGGAGGTCACTCTTACAAATCCGTTTCATAATAGCCCAGAGTTATTTCCCCTGCCTCGAGGCCATTTGCAATGTCAAGGGGAGGTCACTCTCACAGACCCGTTTAATAGTTGACCAGAGTTATTTCCCGTTCCACTCGACGTCATTTGCAATATAAACGGGAGGTCACTCTTACCCGTTTATAATTGCACAGAGTTATTTCCCCTCCCTCCCTCCCTCGGCGCCATTTGCAATGTAACAGAGAGGTCACTCTTACCTACCCGTTTTCTAGTCACCAAGACTTATTTCCCTTGCTCTCTCGACGTCATTTGCAATCTAAAATGGAGGTCACTCTTACCCGTTTTATAGTCACCAAGAGTTATTTCCCTTCCTCGACGCCATTAGCAGTATAAAGGGGAGGTCACTCAAATCCGTTTCATAATAGCCCAGAGTTATTTCCCCTGCCTCGAGGCCATTTGCAATGTCAAGGGGAGGTCACTCTCACAGACCCGTTTAATACTTGACCAGAGTTATTTCCCGTTCCACTCGACGTCATTTGCAATATAAACGGGAGGTCACTCTTACCCGTTTATAATTGCACAGAGTTATTTCCCCTCCCTCCCTCGGCGCCATTTGCAATGTAACAGGGAGGTCACTCTTACCTACCCGTTTTCTAGTCACCCAGACTTATTTCCCTTGCTCCCTCGACGCCATTTGCAATGTAAAGGGGAGGTCACTCTTACCCGTTTTATAGTCACTAAGAGTTATTTCCTTACCTCGACGCCATTTGCAATATAAAGGGGAGGTTACTCTTACCGACCCAATTTTTAGTCGCCCAGAGTTATTTCCCCTTCCTCTCGACGCCATTTGCAATATAAAGGGGAGGTCACGATTACCTACCCGATTTATAGTTACCCAGAGTTATTTCCCCTTCCTTGACGCCATTTGCAATATAAAAGGAGAGGTCAGTCTTATCTGCCAGCTTTATAATCTCACAGTTATTTCCCCTTGCTCCCTCGACGCCATTTGCAATATAAAGAGGAGGTCACTCTTACTGATCCGTTTTATAATTACACAGAGTTATTTCCCCTTCTCAATTGACGCCATTAGCAATATAAAAGGGAGGTCAATCTTACCCGTTTTATAGTCACCAAGAGTTATTTCCCTTCCACGACGCCATTAGCAGTTTAAAGGGGAGGTCACTCTCACAGACCCGTTTATTAGTTGACCAGAGTTTTTTCCCGTTCCACTCGACGTCATTTGCAATATAAACGAGAGGTCACTCTTACCCGTTTATAATTGCACAGAGTTATTTCCCCTCCCTCCCTCGGCGCCATTTGCAATGTAAAAGGGAGGTCACTCTTACCTACCCGTTTTCTAGTTACCCAGACTTATTTCCCTTGCTCCCTCGACGTCATTTGCAATGTAAAGGGGAGGTCATTCTTACCCGTTTTATAGTCACTCAACCGTTTTAAGAGTTATTTCCCTACCTCGACGCCATTTGCAATATAAAGGGGAGGTTACTCTTACCGACCCATTTTTTAGTCGCCCAGAGTTATTTCCCCTTCCTCTCGACGCCATTTGCAATATAAAGGGGAGGTCACGATTACCTACCCGATTTATAGTTACCCAGAGTTATTTCCCCTTCCTTGACGCCATTTGCAATATAAAATGGAGGTCACTCTTACTGATCCGTCGTTTTATAATCACACAGAGTTATTTCCCCTTCCTCCCTTGACGCCATTTGCAATATAAAAGGAGAGGTCAGTCTTATCTGCCAGCTTTATAATCTCACAGTTATTTCCCCTTGCTCCCTCGACGCCAGTTGCAATATAGAGGAGGTCACTCTTACTGATCCGTTTTATAATTACACAGAGTTATTTCCCCTTCCTCAATTGACGCCATTAGCAATATAAAAGGGAGGTCAATCTTACCCGTTTTATAGTCACCAAGAGTTATTTCCCTTCCTCGACGCCATTAGCAGTTTAAAGGGGAGGTCACTCTCACAGACCCGTTTATTAGTTGACCAGAGTTTTTACCCGTTCCACTCGACGTCATTTGCAATATAAACGAGAGGTCACTCTTACCCGTTTATAATTGCACAGAGTTATTTCCCCTCCCTCCCTCGGCGCCATTTGCAATGTAAAAGGGAGGTCACTCTTACCTACCCGTTTTCTAGTCACCCAGACTTATTTCCCTTGCTCCCTAGACGTCATTTGCAATGTAAAGGGGAGGTCACTCTTACCCGTTTTATAGTCACTCAACCGTTTTAAGAGTTATTTCCCTACCTCGACGCCATTTGCAATATAAAGGGGAGGTTACTCTTACCGACCCATTTTTTAGTCGCCCAGAGTTATTTCCCCTTCCTCTCGACGCCATTTGCAATATAAAGGGGAGGTCACGATTACCTACCCGATTTATAGTTACCCAGAGTTATTTCCCCTTCCTTGACGCCATTTGCAATATAAAATGGAGGTCACTCTTACTGACCCGTCGTTTTATAATCACACAGTTATTTCCCCTTCCTCCCTTGACGCCATTTGCAATATAAAATGGAGGTCACTTTTACTGACCCGTTTTATAATCACACAGAGTTATTTCCCCTTCCTCCCTTGACGCCATTTGCAATATAAAAGGGAGATCACTGTTACCCGTTTTATTGTCACCAAGAGTTATTTCCCCTTCCTCCCTCTACGCCATTTGCAATATAACAAGGTCACTCTTACCTACCCGTTTCATAGTCTCCCAGAGTTATTTCCCTTGCTCCCTCGACGCCATTTGCAATATAAGTAGGGAGGTCACTCTTACTGACCTGTTTTATAATCACACAGAGTTATGTTTTCTTTCTGCCTCGACGCCATTTGCAATATAAAGGGGAGGTCACTGACCAACCCGATGTTTTAGCTACCTAGAATTATTTCCCCTTCCTCCCACGACGCAATTTTTAATGTAAAGTTGTCACTCTTACCTGCACGTATTTTTTAGCCGCCCAGAGTTACTTCCTTTTCCTCTCTCGACGCAATGTCAAGGGGAGGTCACTCTTAACCTACACGTATTTTTAGCCGCCCAGAGTTATTTCCCTTCCTCTCGACGCCATTTGCAATATAAAGGGAAGGTCACTCTTACCGACCCATTTTATAGTCGCCCAGAGTTATTTCCCCTTCTCGACGCCATTTGCAATATTTTTTTATCCTTTTTTTTGGATTTAACGTCGCACCGACACATGATAGGTCATATGGCGACTTTCCAGCTTTAATGGTGGAGGAAGACCCCAGGTGCTCCTCCGTGCATTATTTCATCACGAGCGGGAACCTAAGTAGACATTTCCAGTATAAAGGGGAGGTCACTCTTAACCATTTATAATCGCACAGAGGTATTTCCCCTTCTACCCTCAAACGCCATTTGCAATATAAAATGGAAGTTACTCTTACCTACCTGTTTTATAGTCACCCAGACTTATTTCCCCTTCCTTGACGCTATTTGCAATATAAAAGGGAAGACACTCTTACCTACAGGTTTTATAGTCACCCAAAGTTATTTCCCTCCCTCCCTCGACGCCATTTGCAATATAAAGGGAGGTCAATCTTACCTACAAATATTTTTCTAGCCACCCAGAATTACTTCCCCTACCTTCCTTGACGCCATTCGCAATATAAAGGGGAGGTTACTCTTACCAACCCTTTTTATAGTCACTCAGAGTTATTTCCCCTTCCTGCCTCGACGACATTTGCAATAGAAAGGGGAGGTCACTCTTACTGACCCGTTTTCTTAGCCGGCCAGAGTTACTTCCCTTCCCTCCCTCGACGCCATTTGCAATATAAAGGATAGGTCACTTACCAACCCGTTTTGTTGTTGCCCAGAGTTATTTCCCCTTCGTCCGTCGATGCCATTTACAATATAATGGGGAGGTTACTCTTATCGAACCATTTTAATCGCTCATAGTTATTTACCATACCTCCCTCGACGCCGTTTGCAATATAAAGGGGAGGTCACTCTTACCAACCCGTTTTATAGTCGCCCAGAGTTATTTTCCTTCTTCCTTCTACGCCATTTGCAACTTAAAGGCGAGGTCACTGGAACCGACCCGTTTTAAGCCGCCCAGATTTACTTCCTTCTGCAATATAAAGGGGAGGTCACTAACGGCCCCTCTGTAGTCGCCCACAGTTACTGCCCTTACCTACCTCGACGCCATTTGCAATATAAAGGGGAGGTAACTGATCGTAGTAACCGACCAGTTTGTTTAGCCGCCCACAGTTACTTCCCCTACCTTCCCTCGACGCCATTTGCAATATAAAAGGGGAGGTCACTCTTATCAACCCGTTTTATAGTCGCCCAGAGTAATTTCCACTACCTCCCTCAACGCCATTTGCAATATAAAGGGGAGATAACTTTTACCGAACTGTTTTAGTCGCCAAGAGTTACTTCCCCTACCTCCCTCCACGCAGTTTGCAATATAAGTGGGAAGGTCACTTACCGATCCGTTTTGTTAGCCGCCCATAGTTACTTCCCCTACCTCCCTCAACGCCAGTTGCAATATAAAGGGCAGGTCAGTCTCATTTATCCGTTTTATAGTCGCCCAGAATTACTTCCCCTGCCTCACTCGAAGCCATTTTGATGGGGAGGTCACTCTAACCGAACTGTTGTATTTTTTTACATACAGAGTTACTTCCCCTACCTTTGTCACTCTAACCGACCTGTTTATTTAACCACCCAGGGTTACTTTTCCTTCCTGCCGCGACGCCTTTTGCGTAATAAAGGGGAGGTCACTCTAACCGATTTAGTCTTTTTTTACTTCCAGAGTATCTTCCCTTGCCTTTCTCGACGCCATTTGTAAAATAAAGGGAGGTCACTCTAGCCGACCTGTTCTTTTTAGCGTACACAGTTACTTCCCCCTTCTTTCTTGATGCCATTTGCAAAATAGTGTGGTCACCCTAACAGATCTAGGATTACTTCTCCTACCTCCCTTAACGCTATTCGCATAAAAAAGAGGACGTTACTCTAACCGTCCTGCTTTTCTAACTTACAAAGTTACTTCCCCTACCTATCTCGACGACATTTGTAATATAATCTTACAGACCTGTTCTTTGTACAGAAGTACTTCCCTTACCTTTCCCGATGGCATTTGCAAAATAAAGGGTGGTTACTCTAACCGACCTGTTTTTTTAGCAATCCAGAGTTATTTCTCCTACCTCCTTCGGACGCCATCTGCAAAATAAAGGGAAGGTCGTTCTAACCGTCCTGTTTTTAACATACATACAGAGTTACTTCCGCTAGTTATCTCGAAGCCATTTCGATAAAAAGGGAAGGTCACTCTAACCAACCTGTTTCTTATCAAACGGATTTCTTCCCCTACCTCACTCGACACCATTTGCAAAATATAGGGGAGGTCACTCTAACCAACCTGTTTTTAACTATACAGAGTTAATTTCCCTATCTCCAACATAAACGGAAGGTCACTCTAACAGATCATTGAAAGTTACTTCCCTTACCTTCCTCCATGCCATTTGCAAAATAAAGGGGAGGTCGCTCTTATTCTATGTACCTTTTTATGTATTCAGTAAGCGATTTGTCTTTTCGGAATTCCATATATTACATTTTGAATGAATATCAAGGGAAATCGAATCTGTATAATCATGTTTTGCTGTCATTTAATGAAAAGTTTGTTCCATATAAAGACAAAACGGTTCCATATATTGCATTGTCCAATTTATATAATGTGTGAATGAAAACTATAGCACGCAGAATTTGAAAGCACCGTTTTATTTATTGTACTGAATCTCCTCGAGTTTACTTTATGACATATATTGTACAAAATCTTGATCGGAAGTTCAGTAAAGGAAATAATTACAATACACTTATCTGACCTTATCTCTTGACCGTTTCTTGAAACTGAGTGAATTCAATATAGAGTTTCAAATTATTTGTTGATTTTTTAATGTGACCAAAACCTTTGTAATTTTCGTGATGACTTTTTAAACTTAAATGTGGGGAATGAAAAGTTTGCTGCCAGTTTATTTGTATACATATGTTAATAGAATGGTCTAAGTATAAAGGTCTTATTAGTTTATACAAATTTATTTTAGCTCGATTGTGATGGAAATTTCAAGCTTATTTGAACCACTCTCGAGTCCGCTTCTTGGAAAAACCAGTATTGGTATCATATTAGAAGCTAGTGAAACATTTTTGGGTGAGAGCTTAATGCTGCGTTGGCAAGCAAAATGGCCTTGGATGAACCTATCGGTCCAAAAGTACAATTATTTTCCCGTTTGTTACATATAAATATATCAATGCAATACTTGACACAATGTTCAGGAGACAAAAGCAAATACCTTCTTTATAGAAATATATCCGAGAAAAACACTAAATTCCATGTTAAGTGACCTGTTGACCTGCTCATTTTCTCCTCACATCTGTTAGAATGACTAGTGTATTGCTTTTAATCAAAATGAAGCGTTTCAGTCTACTGTTTGTATAAATCCGTAGAAAGTCATTTTTACCCCTTTCTCTTTATTTACACCGGTTCTATAAAAACTTTGGTTACTTTCAGAAGCTCAGGATATCCACTTTCAATCAAATCTATCATGAAATGAGGGACTGCTTTTTTCATGGATTCACTTCCTTTAGGTGGGTAATTAGGGGCAGATAACTGTACCTTATTACCTATTTGACACGATGACGGAAAAACAGTCTTTGTCTTTTTGACACGCATTTGTAACACCTGCTCCGTCTAGACTGAGTAAGAGTGGAACACTTTCAGCAACTGACCAAGCTGAAAGTTCTTATAAATCCGTTTTTCTTACTTAGAAGAACAGTAAAGGAAAGTCTGTCTGATGTATCTATTGTAGGTTACATAGACAAATTATTGTAAAACAGTTGATTTTGTTTGTTTGTTTTGGGTTTAACACCGTTTTTCAACAGTATTTCAGTCATGTAACGGCGGGCAGTTAAGGCATCGCCACAGTCACAACTCAGTATCAGTTCATATTTTCAGGCCGAGTATTTTTCTCTTGAAAATTGCACTAAAGCCTTAACAGCTGGTCAAATTATCATCAACATAAGAAGCATATGATGATTTATAGTACATATGCCGCTTGTAAAATATTTGAGTCTCGTTTAGACAGAAAATTTACCCCAAAATATTGAAATTTTATGTGCGGTAGAACTCCAATATAAAAAATATTACAAAGACAAAATTTAGTATAGTACAATATGTATACTGCAAACTCCTACGGATTTTTGTCGGAATTGTTTCTGGTTATTGCATTAGACACAAAAAGACAACCCCATGTAAATTAAATTTAAAATGTTGTTTGTACATGCATTACTGACCACATGTAGCCAGGTAAACCTATACATAATCCTATAATATCAACTGTTTATATACATGTAAATTATGTGTGAACAGATAACACAAATTGGATAAATTGATGGTGTTGGGATTTTTGTGTATAATTCAGTAATAGGATAAAATATCAAAATAATTTCTGAAGACTTTATTTTTCACGGTTTGCTTTACAATTGGCTGTACTTATCTTTGAAATTTATTGAATATATATTGAGTTTGACTGCAGATAAAATTGCAAAATTTTGTCATAAAAAATATCGAATAAAGGCATAATACAGGTAGTGAAATGCACATCCTTCTACTTGCATATGTTCACATAGATAATTAAAACATAATTATGACAAATTTATTGACTTTATAGTTACCACTTAGTCATCTTTTATTTTTATGAAAATTTGCATGTAAAATTTTGAGTCAAATGGCTGCCACTTTAGGCGATGCCTTAACATAACCAGTGTTCCTGGATTCTGTACCAGTACAAACCTCTTCTTCGCAAGTAACTGCCAACTTCCCCACATGAATCAAAGGTGGGGGACTAATGATTTCAGACACAATGTCGTTTATCAAATAGTCACGGAGAACATACGCCCCGCCCGAGGATCGAACTCGCGACCCCGCGAAATAAAACAGTTGAGTTACGGAGATTTGTACATTGTCAACTGGATAGAAGATGTCTGTAAATATGATGGAAGAGGATCCAAGAAGCTCAGCACTTGTTGTTCATTCAAAATTGAAAGCTGTCCTACCTGTCCTGGAGTCGGCGTCGGCATCGGCTTCCGCATCTGCGGTCACAGGGTGGTTAAAGTTTTGATGCACTTTCACTTTACCTCTGTTATTACTTGATGGATTCGCTTCAGACTTATATTTTTCCTCTTCGTCACCCACATCACATGACACAAGAGACACAATTGTCACACCAATATTTGAACCGCACCATGAGAAAACCAACATAGTTTATTCGCATTCAAATCCTATTGCAATTAGAGAAACCGTTAGCCAGCAGTATGGATCCTGACCATGCTGGTCGAAACTATTTTCTTACAATGAATTCGAGCTCTCAGTTCATAATGATTATAATGTTAACCTTTAGTCTGCTACTTTTCTAAAATGGACTGGTCCACCAGTCAATTTATGCAATACCATTCATTATTCGAAGGGGTTTCTCTGAAAATTTACTGACTGAATAGCGAACAGGTCTTGGTCTGCACTGGTCGCAAAGACAGACTAAAGGTTAATGCATTGTTGAGAAAATATTAAAGCTACTTGCATGCTTGATATTCTGGTTAAGAAAATTACACATTGTGAATATAATGCAAATAACAAAACAATATTATATTTACGCCTGTTTTGCAGCAACAGTATAATTCAAACTGTTCCTGTATTTTAACTTTTAGCCTGCTAATTTTCTAAAATGGACTGATCGATCATTCAATTTGGACAGTACCACTAGTTCATCAAAGGGGTCTTTACTGAAAATTTACTGACCGAATAGCGAACAGTGCAGAGCATGAACAGCCTGCACGGCCGTTTAGTCTGATCTTGGTCTGCAATGGTCGCAAAGGCAGAACCATTTGCCGCAAGCAGGCTAACGGTTAAGGAGACAAAGGAAACTAAAGATTGTGGTGATATACATTTTCTTCTATTTCTTAAGGGTGTGCTTGTACAATGGTTTTGATCGGGATAAATTACATCTGAAATTGAGGAAATTGGATAGTAAAAGCGACGTCAATGTAGTATTTTAGACAGTACGTTGAAAAACGACAAGATGTATTATTGAATGAATCCATATTTTCCGAATTCGTTTTATCTTCTATCTTATTTTGATTAAATATAACGTAAGCAATGTTCTTTCTCTAGTCTTTAGATGACAACTTTGTAGCATCAAAACCGCATGCCCATACCATGTTTAGCAACATATCAACTTTGTGTAAAACTTCTGAAATAAAATGTTACATGTTATTTATAAAGAGACATTTTGAGACAAACAAACAGTTTCTATAGAAATGTTTTTAGAGATTTATAACACACCGTTACATTTACCGTTTCTCGAAATATATTTTCTAAACTTGGTCAGTATAAATTCTATTTGATACCGGTATATCTTTTTAAAATTCCGGAGCAATAAAGTTTACCATGAACATGTATTAGTTAAAACTTACAACAGATGTTTGATAAGAATCGGCCGACACATGTATGAAATATTTCTGTTAGACCAAAATAATTTCCACTAATAAGACTGATACGCTGAACTGAAATACAAGAAAATGTAATATCCTGTTTTATATGTTTTACAAGGGCAATGATTGTTGTTTGTAGGCTGTTTTCTTACCAGTGACGCTCGAACTTGTACTAGTCCGCAAGTAATTGTCATTTGTAGTTAATTTCAGGCACAGTGTCCTCTATCAAATTGTCAGACAGAACCTGTTCCTCGCCCGTCGATTGAACTCATGACCCCATGATCCACAAATCTGCGTTCCCCTCCCTGCTAAGATAAGTGGATCGTTTTGCAACGGAGAAATCATTTTGTATATGTCTTGTAAACACACAATTGTATGAATGCAGTAACAAGGTAACTGCGATCTCACTTTAACAAAATTAGTCAGATCGGATTATTATTCATGAGTCAAGGGAGCGTTTTTACTGTGTTATAAAATGTGTGCCTCGTAGAAGTAGACAAAAACATTGCGTCTGCAAGTGCTGGACAATATGTTAAAAAAGAAACTGAAACTGATTAATTTGATTAAACGCCTATATCTATACAATGACATAGTCAATGGCGTTGTACATTTGATTCAACGATCCTTGAAAATATAAATGAGGAAATGTAAAAACTCACAAAAATTTAAAAACTTACACCTGTTGTTATCGCATTTGAAACAATTATCAAAAAATAGACAAAAGAATTATGGTTTTGGCCTTCTTACTCATATTAACTGATGAAAAAAATGTTTGAGATTTCAAAGCTATAGAAAGTATTCAAAAAAGTGAACTTGAACAAAAACAACAAAGAAATACCGACATTCTAAGTTAAAAACGCTCATAATTATGACAAAATGCAAAAGAGAGTTGTGGTTTTCGACCTTCACACTAATTTAATGTTTATTAGCAAGTAGAAAAAAATGACCTAAATAAAAAAAAAAAAGAAATTCAAATTCAAAGTACATAAAGAGTAATAATTCAGACATATCAGACTTACGGCACCTGGCCTACTTACACACCTAATGATGATAAACAACTCTGAAAAGTTCTGATAGTATTCAAGTGAAGTGGACCTTAACAAAAATTTGAACCAAGAAATTCAAATTGTATAAGTGATTCGAATTGCGAACTGCAAACTAGTCTGCAAGTTTACGATTCTAATTTCAAACTGCAGTCTGATCAGCACTGTCTTGCGCATTGCAGACAAGAAGCATTTCACAGTTGGTCTGCAGTTCGTAGTTTGCGTTTCAAATTGCGAACTGCAAACTGGTCTGCAGTTCGCGATTCGAATTGCAAACTGTAAACTGTCTGCACTTTACGATTCAAATTTCAAGGTGCAGTCTGATCAGCACTGTCCTGCGCATTGCAGACAAGAATGCATTTCACAGTTGGTCTGCAGTTCGCGATTCGAATTGCGAACTGCAAACTGGTCTGCAGTTCGCGATTCGAATTGCGAACTGCAAACTAGTCTGCAGTTTACGATTCAAATTTCAAATTACAGTCCGATCAGCACTGTCTTGCGCATTGCAGACAAGAATGCATTTCACAGTTGGTCTGAAGTTCGCAGTTCGCGTTACAAATTGCGAACTGCAAACTGGTCTGCGATTCGAATTGCAGACTGTAAACTGGTCTGCACTTTACGATTCAAATTTCAAGGTGCAGTCTGATCAGCACTGCCCTGCGCATTGTTGACAAGAATGCATTTCACAGTTGGTCTGCAGTTCGCTGCGAACTGCAAACTGGTCTGCAGTTCGCTTTTCGAATTGGAAACTGCAATCTGGTCTGGTGATTACAATTAAAATTTCAAAGTGCAGTCTAATCAGCACTGTCTTGCGCATTGCAGACAATAGGAGCTTATGAACCTGTGAAAGAAATATGTCAAGTTATGGCTTAAAATATAAACGGGTATTAAAATTCTTCATGTTTTTATGTTGATTATCTTCAAACTTTTACGATACTTTATGTAGACCAATTTACGATTTCTCTAGCTGAGGGTGTATGTTGATATATGACATTAATGCAGAATAATTACCCTTGATCCTGCATAAAAATATTTTTATTTGATATCTATCTACACAGATAGTTTTTATATCTAACAGATTTTAAAATGTTTGTCCTTTGTGAAGAAAATCTTAAAATTAATATTCAATTTCGATGTTTATTATTTGGCTGGTACATGAAAATTTAATGTCAAGTAGAAGATTTGCATATTTGAGCCGTGCCATGAGAAACCAACATAATGGCTTTCCGACCAGCATTGATCCAGACCAGCCTGCACATCCGCACAGTCTGGTCAGGATCCGTGCTGTTCGTTTTCATAGTCTTTTACAATTAGAAAAACCGTTAACGGACAACATGGGCTGGTCTGGATCCATGCTGGTCGCAAAGCCACTATGTTGATTTTCTCATGGCGCGGCTCATTTATTTTTGCTGAGTGGGTTTTTTTATTATTCTTTTCAGCAGAACAATCAATTTAGTAATCATTGATCTTTTGAAATCAGCAGAAACATGTACATTTTCATATCTATTGTTTAAAATACCATTAATGGTGTTACCTTAGCAACTAGATATCTAAATGTTTTATTTTTTAATTACCTTACCAATTTAAATGAGCCGTGTTAAATTATGACTTATGGACCATTTTGGGTTCTATTTACATACACGTAGATAAATAACAAACTAAAAAAAAAAAAAAAAAAAAAAAAAAAAAAAAAAAAATGGTCTGCAGTTTTTCAACGACCCACAATAGAAGCTACCTTCAGCAAAATGTCAGCAATCCTTAAAAATTTTAAGTGCATATGAAATTAAATGGAAGTTTTCTAAAATCAGAACAACTTAAATGAAAATGAAATGAGGTAATTATGTCATTTATAGTATATTGGCGACCCGCACCCTCCTCCTCCGCCCCTACCTCCCAAACAAAAATATTAACATTATTAAAAACAAAAATAATGCATTTCACAGTTGGTCTGCAGTTCGCAGTTCGCGTTTCGAATTGCGAACTGCAAACTGGTCTGCAGTTCGCGATTCGAATTGTGAACTGCAAACTGGTCTGCAGTTCGCGATTCGAATTGTGAACTGCAAACTAGTCTGCAGTTTACGATTCAAATTTTAAATTGCAGTCTGATCAGCACAGTCTTGCGCATTGCAGACAAGAATGCATTTCAAAGTTGGTCTGCAGTTCGTAGTTTGCGTTTCAAATTGCGAGCTGCAAACTGGTCTGCAGATCGCAGTTCGCGTTTCGAATTGCGAACTGCAAACTGATCTGCAGTTCGCCGCAAACTGGTCTGCAGTTTACGAATCAAATTTCAAAGTGCAGTCTGATCAGCACTGCCCTGCGAATTTGGATAAGAATGCATTTTACAGCTGGTCTGCAGTTTGCAGTTCACGTTTGCAGGTCATGGCTTGGAATCGAATGACAAACTGCAGACTGGTTTGCAGTTCACGATTCGAACTGCAAACTGCAAGCTGGTCTGCAGTTTACGAATCATATTTCAAAGTGCAGTCTGATCAGCACTGCCCTGCAAATTTGGATAAGAATGCATTTTACAGCTGGTCTGCAGTTTGCAGTTCACGTTTCCAATTGCGAACTGCTAACTGGTCTCCAATTCGCAGTTTGCAATTTGTAGTTCATAATTCGAATTGCAAACTGGTCTGCAGTTCGCGATTCGAACTGCAAACTGCAAACTGGTTTGCACTTCACGATTCGAACTGCAAACTGGTCTGCAATTCGCAGTTTACGATTCGAATTGCGAACTGCAAACTGGACTGCAGTTCAAGATTTAAAATGAAATTGTATTTAAACGTTACTCTTATACTTTTAAGTAATAGGTCTGTGTTAGCTTAATATAAATGTTGATAGTCTGCACTTCCTCCCTCTCCATTAGAACTGCAAAGTGCTGGCTAGTCTGCGGCTCTTAGCTTTCTATTTGAATTTCTATTCGAAGTTTTCGAACTGCAAACTGGTCTGCAGTTCAAGATTCAAAATGAAAATATATTTGAACGTTACCCTTATACTTCAAAGTAAGTGCTTGCTAGTCTGCGGTTCTTAGCTTTCGATCCGAATTGCGAACTGCAAACTGGCCTGCAGTTCGCAGTTCACGATTCGAATTGCGAACTGCAAATTGGTCTGCAGTTCGCAGTTCGCAGTTCACGATTCGAATTGCGAACTGCAAACTGGTCTGCAGTTCTTAATTCGCAGTTCACGATTCGAATTACGAACTGCAAACTGGTCTGCAGTTCACAATTCAAATGAAAGTATTGGAACGTTTCATAAATGGTTGCTAAATAGAGGTTATGAACATGCAATTCCCCGTAATAATTGCACACTGTCGGCCAATCTGCAGTTCACAGTTTACAATTCAAATTGCGAACTACAAACTGGTCTGCAGTTTACCGTTCAAAATGTAAGTATTAGAAGCGTTACTCTAATATTTCAGTACTTTGTAAGTGGTTGCTAAATAGAGGTAAAGAACATGCAATTTCCCGTAAGAATTGCACACTGTTGGCCAGTCTGCCGTTTTTTACCGTTTACAATTCAAATGGCGAACTGCAAACTGGTCTGCAGTTCACGATTCAAAATGTAAGTATAAGAAGCGTTACTCTTTTAATTTTAGTACTTAGTTAGCGGTTGCTAAATAAAGGTTTTTGGTTTGCATCCCACCCCACACTCCATCAGAATTGGTTTGTCGGCTAGTCTGCGATTCGCACTTTCCGTTTCGAATTGCGAACTGGAAACTGGTCTGCAGTTCGCAGTTCGCAATTCACGATTCGAATTTTGAGCTTTTTGCTCTCAGTTACATATAACCAATTGATAGAACATATTTTTGTATTTGTAATAAAAAGATACTTCAGCAGTAAATTGCAACATTTTTACATGTTTTAACATCAAATGGGACAGGAATAGAAGTAACATATCTAAAGCAATAAGGTTTGGAAACTAACTGGAAATCAAATATTTCTATATTAAGTATAATTACGTTAACACTGAGAGATAGAAAAAATAATATAAGTTTCACTCAAAGATCAGAAAACAAAAGAAGTTATTTGGTTTTGTGAGGTGGACATTTATTCTGAATATCCTGTTTTGAACAAATAACAGTTTAAGTTCTGTATAAAGAACGGATTGAGTACGGAATGCGTTAGAAGTGTCTGTAGATTTGAACCTATATACCGCCTCCTTATGAAATGTATAGTGTGCTACATATACAGCTGACAAGGCGCGTGTATGTATTCTGAGACACAGTGTGTATGGTTGTTTTTCTTTTCATATCGTGTAATCAGAAATCAGAAGATGATTTCTGTCTTTTCTGGTAAGTTACAGCGATGTTGTAACATAGTTTAACAATATTTTTTACACTTATAATCCTTTTACAACTGGAGAAAGTGAACATGAATTATAAATAACAAGCCCTATTGGCGAAGGCTGAAGCCACCGCCATAATTTGTGTTAGTATGTATAGTCTAATTCGCACCACAAATTATGCATAGGAGAATAAAATCAAGAATAAGTCCGATTTTCAGTGGCGGTCATAAAGTTTGCGGGGTGTGTGTGTGTGTGGGGGGGGGTCACATTTTGTTGTTGTCACAAATGAAAAATATTTTTGATACGATAAAGCAAGGAGCATCTTAAACGATAGCAAATATAGACTGAGCATCGGGAAGCTGAGGTAGATACATAGTCTTTGGTAATCTACTGAGGCAGTAGGAGAGTTCAGCGTTGTTATAGGCGAAGTACAGCCAAGGCATCGGGGTTATACCTATATGGTAGCTGAATGCTATATATGATAGCATCTAGGCGCTGAGCATCCGGGAGTCAGGGCAAACATATTGAGTTGCAGCTTCAATTAAGAGGTCATAGGCTGAGCATCTATGCGACAGGACGCGTATGTTGTTGATTCAAAGACATTGTCTGACGGGAAATTCAACAAAAAGATCAGTCAAGTATAGTATCTTTAATAGAAGATTGTTAGTTTGAAATAGTTTGTGATTTGCCTGATCCCTGAGATTATTTAGCTCCTAAGTAAAATCATGTACGAATCACTGGTTCACGAATCATTTAGGCAAGGTAACCAGAGAAAAAGTTAATATACGAGATAGTTGGTCTCATCTGCTATACGTTTTAACAAAGGAAATTCTACATCGTTTGTCAGCTAGTCTATGACATAGTCACCTTAGCGATTGGACCTATTCCATTGTTCAAGATATTAAAGGCGTAGTCAATTCTCTGAGTCATATAACTCGTATCCTGACAGTGTTGATGTCACTCTAAACCTAACAAAAGGCTAACAGCAACGGCAGGTAACAAAGTATATGACCATAGATTGAAATACGTGTCTCTGAAATAGATCATAGTAAAACATAACGGTTTCAATGACAATGTGCTACTCCAATTAAGATACTAGTAAGAGATTTCTTCCTGGGTAAGTTCCTCGTTTTGAATAATTCCACCATGGTCCAGTTGTCTAAGGTGTTAATCCATGGTACTGTTTGAATGTAAAAAAAATCTGACGCGTTTCACTTGTGATGACAAACATTTTATCATCGTTATACGAAAAGAGAAGCATCCGAGCAAAATCAAGGTCACCTTAACTAAATTTAAATAAACTGAAACTTTTGGCCATTTTTGTTCTTACAATTAGTACGTCTTGATTAAAATTTTGTTTATATTACGTTTTCATTATGGTAACAGATGTAGCCTTGAAACTTTGCAATCTCGTTAACCATCATTAAGTTAATAAAAAGGCCAGGAACGATAACTCGTTGATGCATTTTACTAGAGTTACAAGGTAACAACCACTTCAAAATACACAAAACGTGCACACTTTCCTTATTGGTAAATGGCATTCTGTTACTCAAACAATTTTAAAGAGATTCCCAACAAACTTAAAGCACATGATCAGCATGAAGATATGCGTAATATTTCTAGGGCGGGCGAAGATCCCAATCACTTCTCGAGTTAGTCCGGCAAATTGCTTCTAATATTTTTAGGGATTCCATAGGAATGTAAAGCATATAATCACCATGAGCGCACCATATATTTTCCGGATGGGGGTCACCTACATAAATATTTCTTTATTTAATTTCAAAACTCACTTGTCACTTTGTAAAGCTCTTTGTCACTTAAATTAACCAACAAATTATCATTTTTTGCCCCCACATCTCGCCTCCCCCCGCACTCGGCCCTCTCATACTTCTGGAAGCTAAATTAAGGCTACATATATGCATTGTAACGGGATTCCATCTAAATTTCATATTCATGATCATCGAAACATGTTGAGATATATTTTCTTGGTAGGCCATATTATTGGCTGATTACACGTATAATTGTTTTACTGTTGAAGTGACGCAATCACGTTCAGTCAGATATATACTGCATACATATATCTGAAAAGTATTGGTACTGGTCAGAGACCACCAATTCAAAAAAGTACAGGGTACTTACTGGGAATGAGGTAAGTGTATACCTGGGAATAAGGTAACGTCTGTGCGTTCTGATTGGTCAGTCATGTAAACAAACCCTGGAAGTAATTATTTTTTCAAAATTGATATTTTTTTCACTGCATTTACAGTATTTTATTATACATTTTGACAAAATTTGCTACATTTTATGTGTATTGAAAAAAACTTTTATCAAACGAATTTCTCCCGCCATGTCAATGATGTAAACAGGGGGTCATCTCATTCACACGAAAATTACTTAAATAAAGTATCACTATTCATATGTTTTTCGTCCGATATTTTGGTAGAACTAAGATAGTTCTTGAAAAACTTGTAATTAGATATACATGTTTCGATGTATGGAAGGCCGCACACGCCATAATGTTACAATGTAAGTCTATGGGAAAACAATTGGTGGTCTCTAACCTACTGCAGAAGCAGTTACAGATATTGTTATGAACTAAAATATCTTTATTTTGTATGCATAAGCTTAGAGAAACTTTTTTGGTTTACCTGTTCATAACATTATTCGTAAAAATAAAAATATAACAAGTTTCTAAGTTTCCAAGCAATACAATGCATGTATTTTAAAGGATATAACATATTTATTTTATGCTAACTGCTGAAATACTATTAGGTTATTTAACATTGTTCTGTACAATACGGTGATATGTTTGGACGAGTACCCAGCTGAGAAAACCATATTGGACGAGCCGCTAGGCGAGTTCAATATGGTTTTCTCAGCTGGGTACAAGTCCAAATATATCTTTTTATTCTATATCTATTTTATCTTACTATAATAATAATTTAAATTAAAAATGTTTTACTGAATATTGTATTCCTGTCTTTTTTTCCCGGCTTGGTATGAGTGCAAATATATAATTATTATACAGAACAATGTTAGACCTTAAATAACCTTTTTATTCTATATTTATTTCACTTCATACGTAATATACGTAATTCATTGAATGTTGTTTTTTCTGCGTATCATCATTAAAAAGAGTATATGGTGCAACCTTCCTACGACACTACGATTTGGGTGGTAATTTGGGTGGTAATAATACTTGGCTCAGATATTATGCCCACAAACATTGTCAGCAAGTTTGGTGAAGATCGGATGAAAACTGTTAGACTTGAAAGAGCGAACAAAGCTAAATTCCCCGTTTTTCGAGTAATTCAAGGACTATAATCAAAGAGTGCCTGGTACAATTTGGCTGGTTATCGAAACTGGCCGAGATGTAATGCCCAAAAACATTCTCAGCAAGTTTGGTGAAGAGCCGACGAAAACTGAATTATAGAGCAGACATGTTTTGGATGCTGACAGCCCGTCCGCTGCCATTCATAGTCTTCTCCATTTTGTTTCTAACCGTTAAACAAAAATGCTTAGGTAGCTATTCAGACACCAATTTCTAGGTTCGTCCGGAACGGCTTCTTTTAGCGACGTTTCAAATATTCCAACATCTGATGATCCTTTTTACTGTATTTATTAATGAACGTTTTAATATCTAAATCAGATAGCGTTGTTATCCCTTGAATCGTTTTTGTGTGTTGTAAAAAAAAAACAAAAAAAAAAAAAAAACTAAAATTAAATCCAGATTTCAAGACACATAATCAAACTCTGTACACAGAGCGCCTACTTCATCCGATTTACATTCGGAACATTTTCACGCGTTTCTGGCTTTATCATATGTTTAACATGGGACTGTGGAACCGTCCAAATACAGAAAATACAGGATTTTTTGTACGCGCGTGCGTCCAAATGCAGAAAATACAGGATTTTTGTACGCACGTGCATCCAAATACCGTAATATAGTGTACGGTCACGTGTTGCAAATGAACGTTCGCAATTGGATAGATAAAATAGGTATAGAATAATGTGTTTTATCAGTGAGATATAATCCATATCACTCACTGCATATCACTCACTGTAAATGATATAGCTTTGCCGATTAAAACAGGATGAAAATTGTAGTCGCACTTTGTTCATTATAATATATTTCTCGATTCAAATTATTTCACTTAATGAGAATTTCACAACGTTATGCATCAAGAATTAAAATGAAATGAAATATTATGTCGTGTGCGTCTTTCTAACGTCACAACACGTCTGACGTCATGTTCGTTTACGCGCATCTGTTTCCCGCGCTGAGATTAAAAAGTGTTGCAAAATGCATATCTCAACGAAATTAAGCATAAAATAAAACGAAAATTTGTGTTTCGTGAATATAGAATATCTCACCTCAAAGTGAGAAAATTTTCACTCGCGCTACGCGCTCATGAAAATATTTTACATTTTCTCACTTCTCAGAACAAATATTCTCTATACATCAACTTCTTACAAAGAGAATATAATCAGTAATATTCAATTGCTGCTTTATATCTGCTAATCAATATTTTAACCGGATTCAGTATTCGAACACACACAAACACGAAACAACGCCTAGCAACACCAAATGCGATCAATCAACCAATTACATTTTCAGCACAGCCACAACAGCGTAACGCAAATAAAACAAGAAATATCGGTAAAACCAATGGATGCTCGAAATGTGCATATTGAAAGAACAAAAGTTGAATCTACTGACTGAGCACATATAGTTTACTGATGTTGACTGACCAAAGCAATATCTCACTGAAAACTTATTCCAACGGATATTTAGGAAAATACGCGCACCTTGCGTCCAATGAATGTTTGCTGAATTCCAGGCTGTGGTTGATGAAAATATTCTGAACTATGATGGCACTATAGCTTACCGTTGTTAAATAATCAAAGGGCAATAAATCAGTGGAAAATCATCCAACCACAACACGAAGATAATATGCCAATCTTCATTTGATACTATCAAGTAAAGCTTCCTATGAAGCATGGCTGAATTCCAACCAGTGGTTGCTGAGAACTACTCCAGACAAGAATTGTACTATAATATACTACTGTTGGATGATCAATAGAAAAAAACTCGGTAGGAAATCATCCGACTGGAATATGGAGACAATATGTCCATTTCCTCTTGATGATAAACCTTATTATGAAGTAGTGCTAAATTCCAACCGGTATTTACTGAGAAATATTCCGGACAAGAATTTTACTATAGTTTACTATTGTTGAATAATCAAGGGGCAATAACTGGTTGAAAAATCTCCAACTGGAACACGAAGATAATATTCGCATCTCCTCTTAAGAGTGAAGCTTCCTATGACATCTGGCTAAATTCCAAACAGTGATTGCTTAGAAATACTCCGGACCAGAATTGTACTACAGTATACTGTTATTGAATAATTAAAGGGCTATAACTGGGTGCAAAATCACCCGACAAGAACACGAAGACAATATGCGCATCTCCTCTTGATAGTAAAGCTTTCTATGAAGTTTCACTAAATTCTAACCAGTGATTGCTGAGAAATACTCCGGACAAGAATTTTACCATTGTATACTATTGTTGAATAACCAAAGGGCAATAACTCATCGGACCGAAACATGAATATAATATGCGTATCTGCTTTTGATAGTAAAGCTTCCTATGAAATATGGCTGAGAAATACTCCTGACAAGAATTGTATATTATTATTGAATAATTAAGAAATACTCTTGACAAGAATTGTATATTATTACTGAATAATTAAGAAATACTCCTGACAAGAATTGTATATTATTATTGAATAATTAAGAAATATTCCTGACAAGAATTGTATATTATTATTGAATAATCAAAGGGCAATAACTGGGTGCAAAATCATCCGACCAGAACATGAAGATAATATGCGCGTTTTCTTTTGATTGTGAAGCTTTCTATGAAGTTTCACTAAATTTCAAACAGTGGTTGCTGAGAAATACTCCGGACAAGAATTGTACTAAAGTATACTATTGCTGAATAATCAAAAGGTGAAAAATCATCCAATCGGAACATGAAGACAATATGCGCATATCCTTTTAATAGTAAAGTTTCTTATGAAATATGCCTAAATTTCAAACAGTGGTTACTGAGAAATACTCCGGACAAGAACTGTACTATAGTATACTATTTTTGAATAATCAAAGGGCAATTACTGGGTAAAAAATCATCCGACCAAAACACGAAGACAATATGCGCATCTTCTCTTCATAGTGAAGCCCCCTGTGAAGTTTAGCTAAATTCCAACCAGTGGTTGCTGAGAAATACTTTCGGACAAGAAAAGCAGGACGGAGAGACCGACGGACGGACGAAGCGATGGTATATGCTTCCCCTTCGGGGAGCATAATGATGCACATTGTATAACAGATGTTATTGACACCAATAAATCTCTTCAAAGCATTCATTACATCGAATACTAATATCTTTGCAAATAATCAGTTTCTTTTGATCAAACGTAAACACACCTTTAAGTACTTAGTTTAATGTTATTACGAATTCAAAACAAAAACTGCACTATATTTTCATTATCAGCGAATGTTTTTATTTTTATTCTTTGTCTGTTTTGCTGCAAATTCTTCGATTGTCGGTGTTTGCTGAGGTTTCCATTCATTGTTTGGAGCAACATTTGAATGTGCTGAATCATGGCTGTCACCACTGCAAAATTATTAGATATAAAATTACTTCGAAATTCATAGTTCCTTGTTGCATTGAGATAAATAAGTTAAATAAGGTTTTTCCATTTTTAAATATTTTACACTAGGATGAAAATAAATAGTCCATAAAATGCTTCATAAGGCCAACATAAAATGACATGTAAGACTGTGAACTGACTTAATTGCAAAAAAAAACATTAGGATTTTCCCAATTAAGCTGCCTTTTTTCCGAGCTGCTTTATATTCCTTTGGAAAAACGCATATACAGAGAAATTGTACCTTAACATATTTACTTTTTGTTTAAATGCTGTTAATGGTTGTAGAAAACATGGTGATTTCATTTTGTATGTGCATTCAAATATCAACAGCGTTAAATATATAAACAACTTTCAATAGCGCATATGTTTGGTAAATGTAAGAAAGTAACATTCCTGTATTGAAGGTTCCGTTCTATTTCTATCACTTCTAATTTATCATCGTCGTAAGAGTACTCTCCTCTTTTACCATTATTCCATCGAACCTAGTGTAAGAAAACATATAGTTTCAAAACTAGATAGAGAATATTCATGTTTCTTTTCATGAATAATAAGCTTTTTTCGTGTTTATAAGTGAAAGATAGATGTAAACGTTCTTCTTTTTTTAAATAGTATGTTTAGAAACAATTGCAAAGAGATTTACACACTATGTTTACAATTATTTTATTTGTATTTTGTGTTACGATTCGAGATGGATTTCTATATTGATGTTACTTAATAATGACAGGCTTGCAAGTCTGATGTCATTACTAAGTTTTTAAACCTTCATCTACAACGTATGTTATGCATTAAAGATATATTATGCCCAAATGTCATACTTGTAAAAATGAAGATTTCAAGATTTCAAGATTTATTCATATACACTCAGTACATTTTACATGTAACACATGAGGTACAAACAAATATACATACATTGCGAGGCACATACAAACATAAGATACAATAAATAAAACGAAGTTTTGTAATTCTTTAAACCGGCAGTCACTATTCTAGGTTCGTATAAGTGTAGTAGACAGGAGAAGGAACTTTCTTTTAAAAGAAAAAGGGAGAATTAGTCCCAGCTGTTACTGTTTACGATGAACAATTAAACAATATCGAAATGATTCGTAAATAATAATAACTCCAAAAATAGTATATAAAATTGTTACATTGGGTGGCTGTACTACTGGCTGGATGAATGGATTGATGGGTGGGTAGATGAATGGATGGATGTGTGGACGAATGTATGGATAGATGGATGGTAAACGTAATGCAAGCATTCGCAACTGTGTGCCTTTGTTAATCTCACCGAAACGAAACTATAAGACCAACAATAATTGATACTTGCGTATACTGCGTAAAAGAACGTATCCAGCTGTGTTAACCTTGCACGAAACGAAAACACAACTGTGGATGAATATATACTTTGGATACATATATTACAGAAGTACAGGCTGATCATTTAATTAGAACTGCATGCAACAAAGATACAGTATTGGATGTCAACATAATAAATACTTAAGCTAAAGAACAAAAATATACACGCATACAAAATAACATATTTTATACGTATTACTGAAATCTGACTACAATTTCTTTCACAAGCATACATAACTTTTTATATGTAACAAAATTTCCAGGATTAGTATTCATTAATTTTTCAAACTTAATGATATTGGTGTTTTTATAAAAATATTTGTTAATGTGTCTTTTTCTACTGTCATTAAACATTGGGCATTCTAGCAAATAATGAAGTTCGTCTCCGATATTTCCATTACATAACGTGCATTTTCTTAGTTCCAACGGTATTCTTTGCCAATTTCCGATTTCTACTGGTAATCGGTGATTATGAACAGTTACTGCACAGTATTTATGTAAACACAGAATAAGATTTGGTTGAATAGACCGTGTATTGTGTTAGATTTAGATCACTACATACGTGTTAATGTTGGAATAAAGAAGCTGTAGGTGCATTGACCAATGGATGTAAATAGAAAACTTTATTCTGATTGCAAATATGAACTCAGTTTAATTTAGACATGTTAAATATACTGGATGAAAATTTTCTGGTTTAAAGTAAGTATCAATTGAAATATTTTAATGAAAGACGAGCAAAATTCATCCTTTAGCTTACCATTGCTGTTTTATTTCGTTTGTCCATTTTAATAACAGTTCCGTGATTCATTTGCCCCTCAGAACTTTTCCAGGCCTTACCTTAGAATAAAACGAGTATATATCTCAAGTTTGTCTATAACATGAGTGACATTTAGGCCAGTACATGTATATAAATATATTATATTAACATACACTGATATTTTAGTAAGCTCACTATGTTTAGTTAAATCATTGTCAAACTATGGAGAAGCCGATTCTCCAACGTTCTTTAGTTTCCTTATGCAAATAGACATTTTTTTTATTTTCAATACAAGATGATTAAACTGAATTTGATAAACCTGTACATTCTAGTAAGCAAAGACTCATACGGCAATAAAGTATAACTTGATGAAGACGGCATTATGATATGAACTTTTTTAACAAGCTGTATGTGGTAGTAAGCGGCGACTGGCATGTCTTATTTCACGTATAGTTAAAACATTTCAATGCTCCCTAACGTGTTTATTCAGATATTTTTTTAATTAATGACACCTCCAAACAAACCGAGTCTGCTATTATTTTACATGGTTGCTTTCTATGCTTCCAAAGGATCCTCTTACAGATTTGATTAATTGAGTCGTTCTTTCTTCTCTAGCTGCGGTATAATTAAATCATCTATTTGGATAACAGATAAATAAGAATCAGTATAATATGATTTAAATCATTACGTGTTTAACCAACCTTGCATAAATCACAATTACCTGGTTTCACTTTACATCCCACAGCAATGTTTTCTCCTGGTTTCAACTTCCTCGGTTCATCAACAACAAGTATATCGTATCCTCCTGATCCATAATGATACACGTTTTGTTGAGCGTCTGTATCCCACTCAACCCAAACCTGTTGATCTGATTCAATTTAAAGATTTTTCAGAATTTTCCATATAATATCACCAAACGTCAACACGAAACATTTTCGTCCAGTAAATACCTCTAAAAATGAACATCTGTAAGAAGTTATTAAAATTAGTTACTAGCACGACCTTGCTTTTTACAAGAATTGAAGTTTATAACTCTTGTTCGTTTTTAGTAACATATTTCAACAACATGTCTTCTGACGTATTATCAATAAATGGTTTGCTCCAAGTTACAGTATATGGGGTTTCATTTTGTATAGAACTTAACGAAACATTCTAATTTGTTTATAATACATTATCTGAAAAAATAAATATCATTGTATATCTGTATTATAAGCTATTGGTTCTCAAAACTTTGTCTCCCTTTTGTCAAAGACTAAGTGTAAGACTAACTAACCATTCTCACATTGACCTATCAGCGTTCCAGGACCATTTTTGTCTTGATTTTGATAATGCCAATCAGGGCCTCGCCGAACACGGCTTCCAACTGATGGCAATTGTTTACTTTTAATTTCACCGTACATGTTTCTTTCATCCGGAGTTGCTGCTTGTTCGTCAAAATGACGTTTTCCTCTTTCTTGAATGTTTCTCATGTCCTCCTATATTCGGTTAACCAACAAAACAATAAAACCACGGAGGTGTCACTGATTTTAGTTTAATACTATTTTATTGTATTTGTTATTAGGCATATAAACAATAATATGAACACAAAAGTAACACATACAAATGGATAAGGCCACGAGTTATATCAACATCAGCAAACGCCCCCTTCCAGATGAAGTCAAATTAACATATAGGTAAACAAAGTGACAGCTTATATGAGGTGTCAATAATTAAAATGACTCCGTTTAAAACATAAACCTCAACAAACTGCTCAAAAATATATTATTACATGCACAACCTACGTTCCCTAATCAAATGTGACAATTCAGTATATAAAATCGATATTCAATGTTCATATTGCTTTGGTTTGGTAGCCTAATCTGAAGTACACACGCATCTCTAAATATGATCAGTGTAATACTTTGATATACCTAGAAACAAATTATATGATATAAACAATAAAAGTTACCTTGTCTTCATTAGAAAGACCATAATCTAAACCACGTGTCAAAACGTGAGTCATCATCCCAAATGGATCCAATAACTGTTTCTAAAATTGAGGACGACAACAAGTAGATGCATTTTCAGATTTTGCATTCAAAATTTATTTACTTTTATTTTAAAAACATTTACATAATAATATGTCATACTAATATATAGTGCCACAATCAATGTGACATATTTGGGAAAATGACAATCTGTATTTGCTAACGTATTACTCAAATAAAAATGTTAAACACGTTTGAGGTACTTCCACTCTATAGGTAATGCTTATGCCAGTCGTCAACAATCAAGCTGCGATGAGGGAGGAAGTTATCCTGTGCACAAATGTATTAATGAAGTAATAGACGGACACTCAGGTAATAACATTGATATTTGTAACCAGCTGGATATCTTCCTCATAAACGAAATCTTCAAATCTGATATTGGGGTCATAGATTGAAAAGGTGAGATATGTTCCCGAACATATAGCCTGAAACTAGTTGTTTTAAGAATAAAAAGTTAAAACTATATCAGGTCCCCTAAATGCTTAGGGGTGATTGAAATATCTCATTTTTCTACCGTAATACCATATATATCGTTGAAATTTGTTTAAATGTAATGTCGTACACTTTTTGCCAGTACGAAATGTAGTTCCAGAAGAAATTAATAATTTCTCAGTAATTAATGAATTCTTAGTGAACGAATCAGAAAGAGCTTACTTACTGTCAAGTACTGTCTTCTTGAAAACCGCTTTCCGTATCTATAGTCTAGGAGCATTCCATTTGAACAAGCGGCCATCGTATCGAAAAAGTCCTTAAATATATATGTGAAAATTTTTATTCGAATACAGCTTACAGTATTTCAATTCTTACATGTAGCATTGAGAAACAGTAGAAACGGTACATATACTGACTAATTATATATTAATCATTTCTTGATATGTTTAGGTAAAGGTGTAAGTGTCGATATCAAGCATTATGGTAACATCTTAACACTCCCTTATACCCCAGTCACACATACGGCGCGGATAGCTACGTCTAGCCACGGACAGAAACGTAGTAATCCGTATCGATCCGTACCTGAGCCGTACCTTAAAGTAGTAACCCGTATCAATCCGTACCAGTCCGTACGGCTCAGGTACGGATCGATACGGATTACTACGTTTCTATCCGTAGCTAAACGTAGCTACCTGTGCCGTATGTGTCTTGCTATATGCTACATGTACAATCTACCATACCAGACCTTTGAAATAATTAGGAGAAACGTGAAAAATAGGTATACTAACATTACTTAAAGGTGGTCAATCACATTTGAGGAACATTTTCTGACATTTTTCAGTATTTATATATTCTGTTAGAGATTTATTTAAGGAACAAAAAGACCCATTACATAAAGTTAGATCCCTATTGGAAATGTATGATTTATTACTTCATAAGAAATTTTGTAATTATCTCCCTTTAATACAAAAGTGTTTAAAAAATGGATTATTTCTTTTAATTTCAATATAATTTCTAGTTTTACATTTGCGTTTGATATATATTGGAATATTACAACTACCTGAAACAAATAGCAAGTTTTGAAACAAAGTGTAGCTTTGGAATCGATTTATTTTAAATCTATCTGGGTTATGCAACCAAGATAGACAAAGGGAGGTAATAATAATTTTATAAACTTGCATTTCTAATGAATTTGGTAAAATATGTTCTTGTCAATGCAAATCTTTTACAACTCTAATACAGTACTACTTATATTCATAACATTCCTTAGGCAATTTGTGTTTATTAAATTTATACTTATGCTAAAATAACGCTATCTTGGTTGGGCAACCAGGATAGGAAAATCATAGTTTTAAAATTCTCTCAGTGAAAATCTGATGTGTATTAAGAACCTGATAAACACAAATAAGTGTAACTTATCAGTTGGTAAAGTTTTTAAAAAATCTGAAAGTTGACCAAAATCTGATTAACCACCTTTAAACCTAGAAAAATGGTGTAACTTAAATTCGGAAACCACAGTCAATATACTTCGATTTCATCCTAGCTTTTGCGTACTAAGGCGATGATATTACTGATTTCTAAATAATGCATACCAGATCAGAATTGCCAACCGGAACAAAAAATACATCTCTATGAGTCCTTCGAAAATCTTCCATTTCTTGTAATATCTTTGCTTTTGTCTGAAAAAGTGATTTTCGGATTTACTTAGCTTTATTTCAGCTCACTAAATACAGTCACTTCCGTGACTGATTTCTCGAAAGTCTTATGTGGAGGAAGAGTTGTCTACCTTTACACAGCCAATATGTCATTGGAACTGCCGTTCTGGGTATAAAATTCAAGTTTTTGATCAACACATCACACAACACTTGAGTATTACTTACTCACTTTAATCTAATTAATATATCACGGGATGAATCAAATGTAATGTTGAACGTAAACTTGTTTCGGGGTCATCATATAATCTAACACACAAAAGAACCTGTGAAATAAAGAAGGAAGAAAACTTATACGAAGTATTTTCCATCACTGTACCTCGTCTACTTTTCTGGTATCTTGAATATCTGGACCAGCAATTAAATCTGATTCTGTTGGTCTGCCATCTGATATTATGATTATCTTGGTAAGGATTTGGGCACCATTATTCAGGCCTACGATGTGAACTGGAATAAAACATTTATAAGTGATACATTCAAATTATACGGGAAGTTGGCTATACTCTACCAATTTGTTTGCACTCGCTTACTCAAATTACAAGTTACTACACATCTATTTGTCATATTAGTAAATTAAGTAATTTGTTCTGAAACACATGTCAGTCATTATATTTTTTTTTCATTTACGGGACTATATCTCTAATACAGCGACTATAGTCACAGAATTGAAAAACAATCTGCAGCACTTTTTTGACAGTTCAGAAGGACTGAATAAAGATTTTTGCGTTCAGTTACATACATCTGGTACAAAATGCCACAGCGTCAGCCAACAAAATTCCACCATACATCTGCGTTGGTCCACCAAGTTTCAATTCATCTAGAAAATGTTTAAAGGAAAAAATGTTAATGGTTTTCAATTCAACATTGTTTATAATATGAAGAATAAACTGCTCAATTCAAAAAAGTAAGGCTGTTAATATGAAATACAACATTTGATACTGAAATTATTTGAAATTGTCTAGGACCATTATGTAGTAATGACACGTTTCGTTGATGATTCTAACCTCGTCAGAACGGAACTATAATGATTAAAGAAGATATTCACCTGACCTGCCGGTCCGATCGTAATTCTCGCTGAACAGCATTTCGATATATAATAATTTCCCATTACAGTAACAGTGTTGCAAGATTCTTGATATTTTAAAGTAAATTGATTACTTAAGTATAACTTTCTAAGTAATATCTGATAAACTGAATCATATCAATACAGAGGAAGGAATTCGAACTATTGATATCTTAACTTAAGTGGTAAAAAAGAAAATATGTAAAAATGGATGTATACCAAGTTGCTCCCGAACTTCCATGTAACTATTTGTATATCCCCTTTGAATCTTCGTTTCGTGTCCGAATGTTATAAAAGCAACGTGCTCGGTTTTCAAATCGTTAGATTTGGACATATTTTCTAGACCTGAAACGGAGCCAATACTTTTTATGTCAATCGCAAATTTACCACCCACCAGAAGTTGAATAGTTCTGCCTGGGATGCGTTTCGCAATTTGAACTGAATTAAGAAGGAGTTATGTTGAAATGGATGCGATTTTAACCTTTAGCATGCTAGATAAATTGTCGTCTGCTGGAAATGTCGTCTGCTAAAATTGTAAAGTTCATTCAATTTGCTCCAAAATTGGCAGAAATATTGTCAGAGTAGCAAACAGCTTGGAACCTGATCAGACGCCGATTTAATCGGCGTCTGATCTGGTTCCAAGCTGTTTGCAAAGACTGTTTAATTCGCCTGCAGCAGGCTAATGGTTAATTACATATCAGAACGGGAAGCATAACTCTTGTTGACTTATCACCTTAAAAGTTAAAACTAGGCGAGACAAAACTAGATATTAAAACAATTAGCGGACTGATGAATTTAGAAGTTAACACCTTGTGACAATATACGTTGTTTACTATCGATAAAGGAATTATTCAAAACCTAATTAAAATTCCAAATATATATCAAAACAACTGAACTTTAACGGCGTCTTAAGGTTGGGTTATTAACATTTACCTGTTAGATAGTCAGTCAGGAAAGTATGTGCTTCTGTCCAACCGTTAGACTGAGCCATACTTTCTGATATGTCCAAGCAAATAATAACATGAATATCCTCAAGGTCTTGAAATAGTTCACGATCTGTAATAAATAAGAATATTGTGTCTTGAATAGGTTATTGTTTATGACGGGCATTACCAGTAGCAAAATTAACTCAAAATATTTGAAAGTAGATTCTTAATTGCGTATTTGTAAAACGGCGAACAGTCTGCTCATCAAAGTGCGTATATAACCGTTTAAATTATAATTATATTTATATTTTTCAAAATCTCTCCTAATGTTGCCGTGAAGACAAGTGTACAGCACACCTACAGTGGAGTAATACATATATGTACCAAAGATAGACAAGGAAATTCATTGATGCAAGCATCAAACACGCCGTCAAGTGTTGTGTCTGAAGTACATTTATTGCAATATGAGAAATCACCTAATTACTTAGTATTAGTCTGGTTAGTCTGACTGGTTACAGATTATCAACATTAGCACATAATACAATATATGTTATAAATTGTTAAAAGCATGAAAAATAAGCATGATAGAAAAGTATTACCATGCAATACAAGTCCTCTACCTGCAATGACATTGACATTGCGAGTAGGTGGTCCCTTTACATACAAAATTAAAGTAATTATTTCACCAAGTAAGGTCAGCACCTGTGAAAAGTTCTTATATACAGGAGTATGTGTATGAAGTTTCACAGAAATGCAGTTTGTTGGGAAATGAGGAAATGTTGAAAGATAATTAATTTAAAATTGTGGTTCACAGAAACCATTATTTTTATTATCATATAATGTAATGAGTGTTTTCTATTCACTGATGAAGTTTCATGGTCCTTAGTCACCTACATAATAGATTTCAGAATGCAGATTATACAGTTTCCGTTGCCAAAACAACCAAAAAATTTGTCCAAGAAAAGAATGATATAAATAATTTCTATATTGCCCCTATTCACAAAGCAAATGTCATGAATCTTTCTTATATACTTTTGGAATATCATAGAATTCTTTTTTTTTGGACCAACAGTAAACTTGATTCAAATCTAATATTATAAGAAATTTAGCAAGCATAATAACCCACTGCCAAAGTGTAGAAAATCTTTTTTTTAAGTTAGACAGGAATGGACAGATACAAAAACCAACTATCTATAAAAAGAAAAAAGAAAAGAAAAAAGAAACAAGTAACAAGATATAATACGACCAGAGCAACTGACTAGTCATATAAAATTAATGAAAATATATATTCAACAAGGAAATCTATTTGAAATTCACTGATGCTTTGATAAGTTATGGTCCCATGGCTTTTGATATTTCGATCAAATCACATTTTAAAGAAGTATTAACTTGTCACTGACAATTTCAGCCAAATGATGGCCCTTTATCGCACACTTTAGTTGACAGTGAATATCTGTAAACAATAAGTATATGACACATAAGCAAAAAAAAAGTCAAAGGTTAGAATCAAGATGAACTTATAAAATATTTAGAAATATTCTGACCAGTTGTACATGTGGTCACAAATGGGAAACTCGATGCTTCAAAGTTAAGGTAACCATAACAATTATATAAATATACAACTGTAAAATGAATCTGCAAAAATGTGCGCATTCTGACATTACATCACTGTACTTATCAACAAAGAAAATAAGACAAAAGATTAAAAATAAGTTAACAGTGGTAGTTCCTACGTTCATTTCAACATATATGTGCTTATTGATTCCTTTATTTAATTTGTTAATACGTTTTTTTTCAAGGAATTTTATGCAGGCAAAGTGTAATTTTCCGTATTTTTATTTTTTAATATTCTCTTCGAAGTTTACTGAAAGTTTAACGTAAAATGCATGAACGCTCCATTGTCCGCAATTCACGCGTTGCAGTATGGTATATCTGCGGTGTGTTCTATTTATAGAAAATTGGATAGGTAAGTAGGTCATGCTAAGGTCAGAAATAGAAAACTTGACTTACAGAGTAACCTCCCTTATCAATAAATAGGATCAACATTTTGACGAAATTGTAAATAAAAAAATATGTTCTGCTCTACAAATAAGGAGAGGAAAGACAGATAACATTGTTTTATATCACATAATAAGTTGCATTACATACATTTCTTATGTTTTCTTTTTGCCATGTTTTTGTTTATTCACTAAAATCTATCGTGCAATATCGAGGGTCCTTTTACAAACTATTCACTGTGTTCAGTTTATCATTCCGAAACTATTCATTACCATCTTTACAGGGTCCGAAATAAACGTGTATCCCATATACTCGACACCGCCTCCTGGCGGCGTCGAATAAAACTGAGAAATGGAAGTTCGGATGAAGAGTTCTTTAATTTGAAACCGTTTAGGTCACTGTGCTGATAATGAATGACATACGTGAGACACATATTCACATCGTAAACCATTATTGATTATTTTTCAGATACAACTGGAAGTCAAACTTTATAAGCTTGACAAGAAGGACACGAACAGACTGGCATCTTGATGACGGCAGACTTTTCGTAAAAAGGCTTGGCTGTATGAACTTTAAAACGGAACCTACTTCGATACCGTTCCATTTGTGAAACAAACCGCCAGTGCCTCTCTCCATCGTACACTAGCTGTACATCTTGTTTCACCACACTCGCTGAAATAATAGCATTCTTACATTAATTAAACTGATTCAGAAGATTACTATAGACTAAAATCGGAAATTGAAATTTCCCACGAAAAGCCTGTATTCACTGTTGCCGTTTGGTCTACTGAATCTCAAGTACTTGTCACTGTCATTATTTAATGGAAACTTGCTTGCACACATTAACTGGTCAGACCACAATAAAATATTGTAGAAATGTGCATACCTTTTAGTTGCAGTGATTTCTTGCTAATTGTATCACCGCTGAAAAATGCAGGGAAATTTAAATCCATGTCATGAAATTATAGTATCTAAATGCAATTAAAGAGAATTCCGATAATTTTTTTCCTTTCATAGATTTTTTTTAAATTCATGTTTATGATAGGAAAATGTGTGCTGAAAACAAAGAACAAATAAAAATAATAGGTCACCAGGCTTGTTTTTGTGAAAAATTGCTATGAACACACCCACTGTTGATGAAACTGCCAGCGATTTTTGAACATTTTCATAATTTTCTGCTTTTTTATAAGTACCAACCAAAATATACATCCAGGCAGCACAATACGGTATTTTTCTTATTACAGATTTTATCATATACTTACTTGATATCATAGTCATATTTGTAATACTCTATCCTTACAATGATGGGTACAAATGAAAAAAAAATATTGTTTCATATTTACTTTTGTGAACTTTTTTCAATGAAAAATACCCATAGTGAAGAATATGTTTTTAAATTTTGAAAAAACTCTTTCATAGAATTTTTTCTTTTTTTTCTTGTGTATAGATAATTGTATTGTAAGCATAAAAATGGCTAAAAATGTATGGGTCACCAGGCTAAATTTTATGTTAAGACCGCTAGAATACAAACACCTGTTCGGACGGAAATGGCGCGAACCTGCCCAAATTGATTACAGGTATGTCTGCTAAAAGTTTAAAAAAAGTTTTAAAAATTCTTAATTCTTTCTATAATTGCATACTAAATAATCTGAAAGGTGATATTGTCTTATCAGTACTAAGTCAATTATCTTACATTATATGAACAACACTGTCTTTATACTAAAATGCGATGTGAAAACACAACCACAAAAATAGCAAGATACCTGTCAGGCATGATACTTGTCAATACAACATAAACCAGTATCAACATTTGATTACTGACATAACTTATCAAAAATGTTATTTCATTCAAGATTCCTCATATTTAAGATTGTCTGTAACATGTTTCAACAAATGTTGACTTCAGTTCAGTTTTCCATAGAAAGTGTCGGCTGCGCAGAAAGATGCGCATTAAAAACTATAGGAATTCCCTTTAACTGTAGCGTTAACAGATTTCTAGCATTACATTGGATGTATATGCTCTGTTTAAAGCATGAATATCAGATAAAAGCTTTATTCATAAATTAAAAAGAAGTTGCGAGTTCAGTAACGATTTTTCAAATAAAAAAGTACCGTTTTTTAATTTAAAAGCAACATAAATTTATAGACATATTTATGACATTAATTATCACGATTTATTTTTAAAATTGACATTACCAGTGTAGCTATTTTTCAAAACGTTTTCTTACTGTAATCGTATTCAATTGTGTTCTTAAGTTATGAGTATCATACTAAATTAAAACAATAGATAATTACCTGTGATAATCCAGTTTCTTGTCTCTATGATCATCAGATCCTCCTGTTGCACCTCTTGGGACATAGTCTTCTAAATCTAAATCTTCCATATTAAGTATAGTTCCATATTCTGCATGTGATTGGTGACCTTTCAAGCGCTTTTCGAAAGTTTCAGTCAAAGAGTCAGCTGAAATTTTATCATGTATTTTTTTTTCGAGTTATCTAAGGACGTTTGTACAAAATGAGTTCGATTGTCTATAAACAATAAAAGGTAAGGGTAGCTTTCCCGGAAGCAAATAGAACTTCAAGCCATGCATCGAAAAATAGGCCCGTAACAAAAAAGAACTGTAATGGAAATATAACAGACATGTTGCTTCGAAAATCCAATAACAAGTTTATTTTAATTATATGCGAATTACAATTATGGGTAAATGGTAGATAAAAGGGTTGGGTGTTTGGGGAAAATGGATAAAAACAAGTATGAATATTCAACAGGGAAAGACACGCTCCGAAAATGCAGTCACCCTACACTGCAAACAACAACAGCGTTAACACGCACGCACGCACGCAACAGAAATCTAAATCCATTTTTTACTTTGATATAAATAATATTTCGATACGGTCTTCTAATTGGTTCCACTTCTGTAATACTTTTATCTGGGGCATTTCATATGATTGTAGATAATTGTTACAAAAAGATTATTATAATTTATTATAATATGATGAATTGATTTGCTGAGACAACCTAATCTTGCATACTGCTGACAACCTAGTCGAAATTTTGTTTAATTATGTTAAGCATGACTTTATAATTAACCAAATTTTCTTACGTAAAGAGTACGTTGAGGAATTTTTTTCCATATTTAACTTTATTCTGAAAACCTATTCGAAATCTGATTCCAAGCATAGTTTTTTTTCTGAAACTTTAACCTCGTTACGTTGGTAACTTACTGTCAACCCTATCTAACAAATCAAAATAATTTTGTTCATACTTTATACTAAAAAAGGGCACGTCTGGTCATACCTGGATCTGTTTGTCCACAACAATCTGCTGATTCTCTGTTGTGTACCGTTCCATTGTTGTACGTTACTGCAGCAGTACGGATTTTCGAATCGTCTGTTTCTTTCGGTAACAATACATTTTCTATCAAACTGAGTCTGCCCTTTATATAAACAATGTCATTACTTAACTTCGCGATAGTTTCATCGCCCTCTTTTACTTCATTTTTCAGTTTCTTGTACTGCGACTTTAGTGCGGTCATTTCTGTGAAAACAAAAATACTTGTTTTAAATGAAGTATCTTCTATACATACAGTGTACTATTTATTTAAGATAATATTGTACAAAATTACCAATACCTGAAAGCTAACAGTAGTGAAAAGTTTTATTGAAGGGATCAACACGTATGTGCTTCAAAATATCCCTTTTACGTCGAATGAAATACACATCTGTTAAACAACAGCTCTTAAACATCATGCTTGTATCAAAGAGCAGCTTTTCAATGTAACTTACCGTTCTGCTGTTCATCCAAATGATTGCTGAAAATAAAATCAATAACTATGATAATAATCATTTTATTTTTTCTGTATTGATCAGGTAAAATGACGATTAATATACAAGTAATATGCACATATGAGTATGTATATCATTAAGACCATTATACAAATAGTAGTTAACCGGAATAACAGCTAAAATCCTGCCACAATGCTAAAATTCACTATGTTGACGTTGGCCATGCCGTCAATTTTGATATATGTTGACCTTAAAAAGTTTTTACAACGATTTCATGTGCACAAGAAATAGCAGAGCAGACGATTTATGCAAAATATAATCATCATAATACGCATGTTATATAAATTATCCCGTCTCATTACTGTTTTAAAATATACCAAACTTAAAAGTCATAGACAGAAAGGATTTGTTTATAAATACGTTCGATATTACCAGCAAAAAATCAGCAAATAAGATAACATATGAACATGCAGAAAGTAGTCTTGAAGACTCCAAAAGATATGCCTTTGATTTTATTAACTATCACAGCCGAAGTCAAAGTGCCAGGTTTCGGCTGTTAAAGTCTGTCCATTTTTTTTATTCACTGTTGTTACAATTTGAGAATACGAGGTTCATTGAAATCTATTATAACAAAGTTCCACTAAAACCGATGATAGGGGCCATGAGGGGTGTTGAACATTTTATTACCTCTCACTCGTGAACAGACTCAGTCAATCATAGTTGGGTATTGTTTTGCTTGGTTGCATTCTATACTTTCAAAGGATCTGCATATCGATTTAGATCCGTATGGTGGCTGTACTCTCTCTGAAGTTAAATTCAGTACTAGTGTTGTTATAATACTAGTGTTGTTATATTTCTGGTCATGAACTCCAATCATATTTATCATTATAGAACTGCACTTAAGCCGGTGCAAACTGATGTCATGGTTATTGTACATCTCATGATCAGAATAAGTCAAGTTGGCTATTCATAATTTTAACATTTCCGAAACATTGCGAAATGATACTTATTTCATTTGGGTATTGATTATTTTTCACTCGGACTCTATCATAGACTCAGTATATAAAATCTTAAACTTTAAACTAAAATCGAAGTATTAAATCCATAAAATATCTCAATGAAACTTCAAATTGTGTAGTGTGTAGCATCGTCCGCGGCATGTGCAGTCAAAATTCTGATTTGATCTGAAATAATGTGATATTTTTTCTAAGATCACAATATGTTTTCAGTAAAAATACTTGTTGTACCCAAGCGGAAACTGGCAGGTGCTTGAAAATGCAGCTCTCTGATTGATCGGTTAGAACTTCGGATGTCAGGATAAAGTTATGAATTTCTTCGCTTGGTACATTGAATCGGAAACTGGTTTTATAGGAACGTTATGTCCAACAGAATGTATATTTGAAGATACAAATGTTATTAACTGTGTTAAGGTCTGCCTGCAGTAATTTTGGAAACACAGTGCAAAATATTACCAGGCACAAATTTGGTGTCCTTCCTTCGACATATTCAACCGATTAATTCTTCTCAATATTGACTCATCTGATGCACGTGCCCCAATATGTGTGGATTTGACTTCTGTTACCTGCAAGGACTGCTATTGATTTAAACATTAAAGTGTTCACATATTCACCTCTGAGAAACAGTTGCAAAAGAGAAAAATATTCATACAGATAAGTCAACGGTGAATTTTTCACTTTAAAATAAAAAAAAGTAGTATATATTCTCTTTCCGACTCCTGATAACATTTACAAACCTTAAGTGTTTGACTCAACAATATCTTAACAAGTATGTTAACTGTACGCCTTATATTTAAGTCATTGTTTTCTTTGGTATTCATCAGCGATCACTTAATCTGTAACAGGAGTTCTCGTGAATTTCAGCTTCATTTTGCAGGGAACAGATATGTCAGTTTTTAATAGTACATGTTAATATAAATGGTATTGTTGTAATGGGAAATCAAGTAAATCCTTGTTATGGCACAGCGGAATGAAAAAGTTACTATCACGAATTCAATGTAATTATAATTGCAATTCAGGTACATAGTAACACTGGTGTCTTTTAAAAAAGAACATCAATAATAAATTTTAAAGCATGTAGAAAATAATATTTCTAATTCCCACATACACTCAACAAAATTCCTAATCGGTCAGTTTTGATTGTATTACTATTTTGTTAATAATGCAAGTATTTACACGAAATTCCACATACCGACATTTAAATAGGTACTGCAGCTAATTATTGATTTATTTTTGACCGACCCACCGCCAATGTGACCGCTTTAGGCGTTTTGGCCAATTTAGCATATTTTGCACGTGCATGGCATGTGCACCAATATGCACGTGTTAATGAACACTTTTGGCATTACTGACGGAAGTCCTACTAGAAAAACACATATCATCGTTAAATTGACACAAGAGCAACGCGCCCGGGCTGTCGGAATTATACAACAAATTCAAAATCAGTCATTTCAATGAATTGTACTTTGGTTAAATTTCGAAAAAAAAGAGCGCGGATGGTAGATAACCAACGAGTGAAGGTTCTTGTAACGGAAATAAGGTTACAAATGGAATTAATCATCAAAGTAACAGTTACAAACAAATAACATCAAAATTATATTGAAAATGTAAAAACAATAACACACTTGCCGTAAATATGTCCCAGCTAGCAACATTCCGACAGCTCGATCCCATTGCTCTTGTGTCAATTTCACCATTATATGTGTTTTTCTAGTTGGACTTTCGTCAGTAATGCCAAAATTGTAAACGAACACGTGCATGTTGGTGCACATGCACTGCACGTGCAAAATATCCAATATTAGGCAAAACGCCTAATGTGGTTGCTTTGGCCATGAATCACCAAAAATAAATTAATAATTAGTTGCAGTACCTATTCAAATATCGGTATGTGAAATTTCGTGTATATACCTGCATTATTGATAAAATAGTAATACAAATATAAACTGACCGATTAGGAATTTTGTTGTGTGTATATGTTTATCATGATTGTGTAGAACATACAGGCGACGACATGAAGCTAACTGATTTTCCTAGAAACTTAAATTTATAAGTTTGCTCTATAATGATTATCTAAAATAAAAACATCTATGATATCATAGCCGAAATGAAATGAGAAAATCTTTGAAAAGAAACTTACCTTACTTAAAGAAAACAATATTAAAAAGAAAAAAATCTTGTTTGTTCGAATACTTATTCAAAATCAAAATACAATTTCTTAAAAATATTTCCCTAAAACGGTTCACCGTGACCGGGTTTACTTTTTGTAATAGTTTCAGTTGCAGGTAAATTATTTCCGTAATAGTCAAAATCAAAATATGAGCGACACAAAGCATCTTATTTATATTCCGCAATGGCATTCTATACATTTACCCCTAGTATAACAGAGACCTTGACTCCTTAAATTAAAACACAGATTTATAAAAAAAAGTTGTTAAAGACGAGAAAGATCCGCGTTGGCAGCAACATCAGCTCCAGTCTGTAATTCGAAAAAAATCGGCAAATTTAAGGCAAAATGTATTTCTGAATCAAACTACAATTACGAATAAAATATCGTATCTGGATTCAATTTATGAACAACATTCACACCTTATTTTTTTTTTTAAAAAAAAGGTTAAATTCTAATTAATGGATATGTAGGTAATGTCTTAAAGGCTTCACCCCTGGGTAGTCGAGCAGTCCTCATCACCAACTCCATTAGTATAACCTTTTAATGTCAGGAAGTTTAAGGAAATGATTGTATCATTTTCCAGTGTTGTATGGGATATTTTGATAATCTAATTTCAAGCGTATTCTTTTTTTTAATGATAGTGATTAAATGTCCTACACGGCGTTTTGACATAAATGTACAGACATAAAATGTAATAAACCGCTAACTTTTTAGAGAATATTCGAAACGAAAAATGAGGGGAAAAGCCGTTTCGTCTTGATCGATACAATTATTTGAAAATTAAATACAAAAAAAACACCCAACAGTATAAATCGTCTTTATCTTCCTGAAAATATAAATGAGATACTTGATCCGTGCACAGTTAATGGAAATTTTCAAAAGTTTCTGATTGAAATTTTGTATTTTTACAACAAAAAAAATGTTAGTTGATCATTAATTGGGTCAAAGAATCATGAAACATCCTTACATAATAATATATGGTAGTGTTGTTATTACTTCTACTTAGATAGAAGTTCAAAATATTATATGTTAAATATTTGGAAAGACTCAGTTCTGTCTACGGAAAGTTTCATCCAGCCAAGAAATTTTTTTGTTGAAATGCAAGATCTGATAGGGTGTTGTTTACATAAAAGTGATAGCATCTATGTTAGATCAGCTAGTACACATTAGTCCTCCACCTCTGATTCATGTGGGGAAGTTGGCAGTTACTTGCGGAGAACAGGTTTGTACTGGTACAGAATCCAGGAACACCGGTTAGGTTAATTGCCCGCCGTTACATGACTGAAATACTGTTGAAAAACGGCGTTAAACCCAAAACAAACAAACAAACAGACTGGTCATAAAAGAAAAAGCAGAGCAGATTTGTCACGACTACTTTTATCTATACTTTAGACTTTTATTAAGTATTTCTTAACATAGGCTAGATTTATGTTTAAATTAAATTCACTCTGTTGTTATGACCGAATTAAATGTCACCGAGCTCATGGTTGTAACAAAGATTATTGTTGGGAAAGTTGGCTTAATTAGTTAATGTCATCTATTTATGTAACAAACGTCTCAGAACAAAACTCTTGGACAAGTAAAATAAAGAAAGTTATATATACATTTTAAATCGTTTGCTATGAACAAAAACTCGCATTTGTATATAATGTTTATAATCTAATTCAAACACGGAACAATGATATGCACATGAAATCATATTAGCAGTGAAAAGTTCTAGCTCTTAAATTAACGATCATATAGAATCTATTATCAAAAATATATAAAGAGAGATTCAAATACTCGTTTTGGTTATTTATAGTCTTTTTATTATGTACCTCCCTTACATTAAAGTGTGTTTATCATAAAGGGCAACCTCCCTTACATTATAGTGTATTTATTATGAAGAGCAACCTCCCTTACATTAAAGTGTGTTTATTAGGAAAAGCAACCTCCCTTACATTAAAGTGCGTTTATTATGAAGAGCAACCTCCCTTACATTATAGTCTATTTATTATGTAGGGCAACCTCCCTTACATTACAGTGTGTTTATTATGTAGGGCAACCTCCCTTACATTATAGTGTATTTATTATGTAGGGCAACCTCCCTTACATTAAAGTGTATTTATTAGGAAAAGCAACCTCCCTTACATTACAGTGCGTTTATCATGTAGGGCAACCTCCCTTACATTATAGTCTTTTTATTATGTAGGGAAATCTCCCTTACATTACAGTGTGTTTATTATGTAGGCCAACCTCCCTTACATTAAAGTGTATTTATTATGTAGGGCAACCTCCCTTACATTACAGTGTATTTATTATGAACAGCAACCACCCTAACATTATAGTGTATTTATTATGTAGGGCAACCTCCCTTACATTAAAGTATATTTATTAGGAAAAGCAACCTCCCTTACATTATAGTGTATTTATTAGGAAAAGCAACCTCCCTTACATTACAGTCTGTTTATTATGTAGGGCAATCTCCCTTACATTATAGTGTATTTATTATGTAGGGCAACCTCCCTTACATTATAGTGTATTTATTACGAAAAGCAACCTTCCTTACATTACAGTGTGTTTATTATGTAGGGCAAACTCCCTTACATTATAGTGTATTTATTATGTAGGGCAACCTCCCTTACATTATAGTGTATTTATTAGGAAAAGCAAACTCCCTTACATTAAAGTGTATTTATTATGTAGGGCAACCTCCCTTACATTAAAGTGTATTTATTATGTAGGGAAACCTCCCTTACATTATAGTGTATTTATTAGGAAAACAAACTCCCTTACATTAAAGTGTATTTATTATGTAGGGCAACCTCCTTTACATTACAGTGTGTTTATTATGTAGGGCAACCTCCCTTACATTAGAGTGTGTTTATTATGTAGGGCAACCTCCCTTACATTAAAGTGTATTTATTAGGAAAAGAAAACTCCCTTACATTAAAGTGTATTTATTATGTTGGGCAACTTCCCTTACATTAAAGTGTATTCATTATGTAGGGAAACCTCCCTTACATTATAGTGTATTTATTAGGAAAAGCAAACTCCCTTACATTAAAGTGTATCTATTAGGTAGGGCAACCACCCTTACATTACAGTGTGTTTATTATGTAGGGAAACCTCCCTTACATTAAAGTGTGTTTATTATGTAGGGCAGCCTTTCTTGCATTTAAGTGTATTTATTATGTAGGGCAACCTCCCTTACATTACAATGTGTTTATTATGTAGGGCAACCGCCTTTACATTATAGTGTATTTATTAGGAAAAGCAACCTCCCTTACATTATAGTGTATTTATTAGGAAAAGCAACCTCCCTTACATTACCGTGTATTTATTAGGAAAAGCAACCTCCCTTACATTATAGTGTATTTATTAGGAAAAGCAACCTCCCTTAAATTACATTGTGTTTATTATGTAGGGCAACATCCCTTACATTAAAGTGTGTTTATTATATAGGGCAACCGCCTTTACATTATAGTGTATTTATTAGGAAAAGCAACCTCCCTTACATTATAGTGCATTTATTAGGAAAAGCAACCTCCCTTACATTACAGTGTATTTATTATGTAGGGCTACCTCCCTTACATTATAATGTTTTTATTATGTAGGGCAACCTCCCTTAAATTATAGTGTATTTATAAGGAAAAGCAACCTCCCTTACATTACAGTGTGTTTATTATGAAGAGCAACCTCCCTTACATTATAGTCTTTTTATTATGTAGGGCAACCTCCCTTAAATTATAGTGTATTTATTAGGAATAGCAACCTCCCTTACATTAAAGTGCGTTTATTATGAAGAGCAACCTCCCTTACATTATAGTCTTTTTATTATGTAGGGCAACCTCCCTTACATTATAGTGTATTTATTATGTAGGGCAACCTCCCTTACATTATAGTGTATTTATTAGGAAAAGCAACCTCCCTTACATTAAAGTGCGTTTATTATGAAGAGCAACCTCCCTTACATTATAGTCTTTTTATTATGTAGGGCTACATCCCTTACATTATAGTGTATTTATTATGTAGGGCAACCTCCCTTACATAATAGAGTATTTATTAGGAAAAGCAACCTCCCTTACATTAAAGTATGTTTATTATGTAGGGCAACCTCCCTTACATTATAGCGTATTTATTCTATAGGGCAACCTCCCTTACATTATAGTGTATTTATTAGGAAAAGCAACCTCCCTTACATTACAGTGTGTTTTTTATGTAGGGCAACCTCCCTTACATTAGTGTGTGTTTGCTAGGAAAAGCAACCTCCCTTACATACAAGTGTTTTTATTATGTAGGGCAACCTCCCTTACATTATAGTGTATTTATTAGGAAAAGCAACCTCCCTTACATTACAGTGTATTTATTATGAACAGCAACCACCCTAACATTATACTGTATTTATTATGTGGGAAACCTCCCTTACATTAAAATATATTTATTAGGAAAAGCAACCTCCCTTACATTATAATGTATTTATTAGGAAAAGCAACCTCCCTTACATTACAGTGTGTTTATTATGTAGGGCAACCTCCCTTACATTATAGTGTATTTATTATGTAGGGCAACCTCCCTTACATTATAGTGTATTTATTACGAAAAGCAACCTCCCTTACATTACATGGTGTTTATTATGTAGGGCAAACTCCCTTACATTATAGTGTATTTATTATGTAGGGCAACCTCCCTTACATTATAGTGTATTTTTAGGAAAAGCAAACTCCCTTACATTAAAGTGTATTTATTATGTAGGGCAACCTCCCTTACATTAAAGTGTATTTATTATGTAGGGAAACCTCCCTTACATTATAGTGTATTTATTAGGAAAACAAACTCCCTTACATTAAAGTGTATTTATTATGTAGGGCAACCTCCTTTACATTACAGTGTGTTTATTATGTAGGGCAACCTCCCTTACATTACAGTGTGTTTATTATGTAGGGCAACCTCCCTTACATTAAAGTGTATTTATTATGTAGGGCAACCTCCCTTACATTAAAGTGTATTTATTATGTAGGGAAACCTCCCTTACATTATAGTGTATTTATTAGGAAAAGCAAACTCCCTTACATTAAAGTGTATCTATTATGTAGGGCAACCACCCTTACATTACAGTGTGTTTATTATGTAGGGAAACCTCCCTTACATTAAAGTGTGTTTATTATGTAGGGCAGCCTTTCTTACATTTAAGTGTATTTATTATGTAGGGCAACCTCCCTTACATTACAGTGTGTTTATTATGTAGGGCTACCGCCTTTACATTATAATGTATTTATTAGGAAAAGCAACCTCCCTTACATTATAGTTTATTTATTAGGAAAAGCAACCTCCCTTACATTACAGTGTGTTTATTAGGAAAAGCAACCTCCCTTACATTATAGTGTATTTATTAGGAAAAGCAACCTCCCTTACATTACAGTGTGTTTATTATGTAGGGCAACATCCCTTACATTAAAGTGTGTTTATTATGTAGGGCAACCGCCTTTACATTATAGTGTATTTATTAGGAAAAGCAACCTCCCTTACATTATAGTGTATTTATTAGGAAAAGCAACCTCCCTTACATTATAGTGTATTTATTAGGAAAAGCAACCTCCCTTACATTACAGTGTATTTATTATGTAGGGCTACCTCCCTTACATTATAATGTTTTTATTATGTAGGGCAACCTCCCTTAAATTATAGTGTATTTATAAGGAAAAGCAACCTCCCTTACATTACAGTGTGTTTATTATGAAGAGCAACCTCCCTTACTTTATAGTCTTTTTATTATGTAGGGCAACCTCCCTTACATTATAGTGTGTTTATTAGGAAAAGCAACCTCCCTTACATTACAGTGTGTTTATTATGTAGGGCAACCTCCCTTACATTACAGTGTGTTTATTATGTAGGGCAACCTCCCTTACATTATAGTGTATTTATTAGGAAAAGCAACCTCCCTTACATTATAGTGTATTTATTAGGAAAAGCAACCTCCCTTACATTACAGTGGGTTTATTATGTAGGGCTACCTCCCTTACATTACAGTGTGTTTATTATGTAGGGCAACCGCCTTTACATTATAGTGTATTTATTAGGAAAAGCAACCTCCCTTACATTATAGTCTATTGATTAGGAAAAGCAACCTCCCTTACATTATAGTGTATTTATTAGGAAAAGCAACCTCCCTTACATTACAGTGTATTTATTATGTAGGGCTAACTCCCTTACATTATAGTGTTGTCGTGGAGACATTAAATGAAGACAAAAGTGTTGTCCGTTTTACGATGACTGTTTACTTCATAGACCGGAAGAACAACAAGTGACGTACAGGACGTCATAACAAAACAACAAAAGAGCGCGTTACTTAAACGTGACGCCAAGAATGGCGGGTCATTAAATATACAGGTTACTTAACGTGACACTCGGGGCCCGCAAAGCTGAAATTCAGACTAAATACATGAATAAAGTAATTACATAGTAAATCTACTTTAAAGCAGTCTCAATAATAATAGTGTATCATATAAAATTTGAAAGTCTAGTACGATTAAATTTAGTAGTCAATTTTGTAATAAATCACAGTTTTGCTATAGATAATTACATCCGTTTGAATAAATGAAGTTACTAACATTATTTCACTGCAATCACTGGAAATGTCATTGAATAAGTAGTATATGTACATCGCTGAGTAATTTAAGTGTCCATATAATCACATGTCATGGCACGTGAAACGAATCACGTGTATAAAGTTATTTCAACTCGAGTGGATACAGCTTGGCAATGGGTCGCATGGTAACACCTCGTCTGGATCTGATATGGGCTGCTCGGATAAGACCATCTCTACCAGTGACAACGTCCTCTATGACGCCAAGGGACCAGCGATTTCTCCGAAGGTTATTGTCATGTATTTGCACTACGTCTCCAACCGTAACAGTATCGCCATGATTGCCAGACATCTTATGAAACTGTCGCAAAGATGTGAGATATTCATGCTTCCATCTCGACCAAAAGTGTTCAATCGTTTGCAGACTTAAACCTGTAAAGTTTGTCTGCAGAATTGTGGGAAAATGTCGTCTGCTGTGGCTTCTTGATCGTCTGGGTAAAACAGGGGAGGTAATTCTGCGCCCATACAGCAGATGGGAAGGGGTAAGAGGTTCCTCATCAGTGGGGTCTGTAGAAATGTGCGTGAGTGTGCGGTCATTGACGATACATTCTACTTCTGTAACAATAGTTTGCAGAACTTCCAAACTCACCAGTGATTTCCCGAGTACTTTCTTAATGGATGTCTTAGTAACGCCAATGAGCCTCTCCCACCAGCCTCCGTACCATGGGGCATGTTGTGGGATAAACTTCCATGTAATACCGTATGTCCCAAGGATCTCTGTCTTCAGTAGTTTGGCAGTGGAGATGTACGTCAGGGCATTGTCCGACATAATGATTTTTGGTATTGGTCTTCTGCTAAAGAAACGTCGTAGAGCCAAAATAAAAGAGTCTACTGTCATGTTTGGTACAATTTCTAAATGAATAGCCCGTGTATTGGCACACGTGAACAGACAAATGTAAGCCTTTTGTAGATTTCCGTCTGATGCCTTCACAGTTAACGCTCCGGTGAAGTCTATTCCTGTGACTGTAAAAGGTGGTGCATGTTTCACTCTGTCGCTAGGTAACGGTGGGGGATCTGGTACCCGGTATGGGCTACTTGTAACTTTGCGGCACGTGACACACGAGCGAATAATTTTCCGAACATGTTGACGAATGCTTGGAATCCAAAACTTTTGACGAATGAAGGTGACCGTGCTCTCTGTGCCGGAATGTAACTGTGTAATGTGTGCGTCCATTACAATCAGATCTGTAAAGTTATTTCTTGATGGAAGTAGGTACGGGAATTTCGTGCTGTCTAATAGTGGAGCATTGGAAATTCTACCGCCACAACGAATCAAATTGTCTTCATCCAGAAAGAGATCGAGCTGTCTCACTAGATTTGGTATGGTGGTACACCGTTTTTCTTTCTGGGAAAGGTACTGTTTCACATCGTGGAAATGAATATCCTGTACGTGCTTTATTAACTGTCTGGCTGCTGTGTTGATCTCGTGCGATTCTAGAGGTCCGCGTGACTTCTTCACATTTCGGCAGTTGTTAACAAACCGGATAACGTATGCTGTAACACGTAACAGTTTCCGATACGAGCTAAATCTCTGAATGTCTATAATCTCTAGAACACTTGGATTGGGTAGTTTACTCTGTGTGGATGTTAGTACTGCTGTTTCACTGTTACTGCTTTCACTTTCATTTTCACAACTATCATATACAATGAGTTTGCAATCACCCTGTGGAAATGACGTATCATCTTTCAACCAGATAGATTCATCCACAATCTGTTGTCGCGAAAATTATCGTAAGTAACTCCTCTCGACAGAAAGTCTGCAGGGTTTGAATCTGTTGGGCAATACTGCCACTGAAAACCATCTGTTAACTCCCGTATTTCTCTGACACGATTGGATATAAACACTGGTTGTGATTTTGAGGAAGATATCCATTTCAACACAATCTGGCTGTCGCTCCATAGATATACTTTTGTACAGTCAATGGTCGATGTAATATGCTGAGAAAGTCTAGATCCTATAAGTGCTGCACATAGTTCAAGTTTCGGTATTGTAAGCTGCTTTACCGGGGTTACTCTATTCTTTGCCATAATGAGTGTGCTCTGGTTACCGGAAACAAGATATGCACATGCGCCGTATGCTTTTGTACTTGCGTCGCTAAAGTAATGAAGTGCAACATCTGTGGAAGAGGCATTGGGAAAGTATCGTCTGCAAAACTTCGTTTCGGTTGCTTTCGCTATGTCCCCTCTTATCTTGCACCACTCTCTGATGATGTCATCTGGCAGCACTTCGTCCCACTCAAAATTTCGTTTCCATAGCAACTGCCTAAGTATCTTGCCTTTCACGGTAATTGGGCTTAGTAATCCGAGCGGGTCATATATAGAGGACGATTCTTTCAAAATTTTCCGTTTTGTCAGAAGGCAGTCATTCATAGGCATTTTTGATCTTTGTGGAAACAACATTTCGTCAGTTGTAGAATCCCAGCGCATGCCCAACACTTTTGTGAATTTGTCCTTGTCACTGACTCCGTCAGATTCGATTCTAGCACGCAGCACTTGGTTAATTTGTACTCCAAGACCTCAAATTAAAGGCAGCTTGCTGAAAAAGTCGTCTGCTATTAGTGTAAAATTTTGACAGTGTAGTGTCGTCTGGTAAGCTTGTAATTATGTTATCTAACGTATAACCCTTGTTTGATACGTTCTGTTTCGTCACATTGATGTAATTCAAGGTGCTTCATAATGGTAGCGTTAATAATGAATGGCGAGCATGTTGCTCCAAATAGCACCGACTTGAACCGATATGCCTGAAGTGGACTGTCTGGATTTGCCTTGGATCTGATAGCCAAAAAAATCTTGTGACGTAACGGTCGTCTGGATGCAAACTGATGTTCAAAAACGCCTTCTCAATATCGGTGGAAACTGCAAATTTATGGTATCGGAAGCGTAGTAATATTGACGTCAAGTCGTTTAGCTGTGGTGGGGTATTCATCAGGCAATCATTCAAACTTCGGAAATGTTGGGTTGACTTACAACTGCAGTCGTATACAATCCGTATGGGTGTGGTTGCTGACTCTTTTTTCACAGGGTGGTGGGAATGTAATGTACTGTCGTACTTGGTCTAGATGGGTCATCTACTATCTTCTCTACAAATCTCTCTGCTCCTGTTCATTAATAATCTCACTATACTTCTGCAGCAGTTCCGGTTCTTTTCAGTCTGTTGACTTCACTCACTATTCTGCGCCGGCTTATCAGTTCATTACTGGGTAAGAATGGATGATCATCTTTCCAGGGTAATCTTGCGACGTACTGTCCGTTATCGTATGTAATGCATGTGTCTTGGTATTGTCTGGTATATTCGTCGCATCCTTGGTATTTAGTCTTCTGTTCCACTCCCATAGATTCTACTTCCCAAAACTTCTCTAAATTCAATTCCTCCTGCACGTGCAAAGTCATTATGTTCATCATGGACACAGGAAGATGGGAGGGATGGTTTTCTGTATATAACGGTCCTGACAGAAGATATCCTATCTCGACTGAATGGCTGTGGGTCCATTTCCTCTGATGATTTTATCTTGTACCACGGACCAGTAATGATCAGCGCCAATTAGCATCTCGATCTCAAAATCTTCATCTTCTGATATAGGATGAGCAAGTGTGATCCCCTTCAGGTATGTAAAGTCACTTACATGTTTCTGATAAGTTTTCAGAGGCACGGAAATTTCAGGCACTATAAGGACTTTTATCGGAATTTTGTGCTTTGGGGTTTGTAGATAGACTGTAGCTGTATTTAGATGTCGCATGCGTCTTTCTCTGTCCTCCGAACCCTGATAGACATAACGTTTCACTTCCGGTTGGCTGCAGCTGAATTTTCTGTGCTAGGGCTTCAGTAACAAAGGAACTCTGGGAACCTTCATCAAACAGGATGTTTGCGGTGGTTGGAACTGCCAAGATGAAGTTACTATGGAAACTGCTGTCTTCAATAAAACGGGTGCAGAAGAAAATGTGTGCGCTGAATGGAGAACTGATGTGTTGGTTTTCTCCGCGTTGTGAGCTTCAGTAGACTTATCTGTTGGTTTGGCCGTTGATTCTCCTACACACAAACTTGTATGATGTCTACGTGAACATATCTTGCATTTGAATTTGGATTTACACACATTAACTTTGTGACTTCCTGGGCAGTTAAAACACAGCTGCTTTTCCTTTACAATATATAGTCTATGTTCGCGATCATTAACTTTTAAACAGTCTGTACTAGAGTGTTCTCCCTTACAATACACACATGTCTGTACTTTTGTATATTTCGCACTAGATTTTTCTTTATACTTTTTCTCCGGTCTGCGGATATCAGATTTGGTCAGAAAGGATGCTGTCGCAAACACTTCTTGCGGGGTATTCAATGCATTTCCGGCGTCTATGATATTAATTTCATTTATGAGACACTTCATTAATTCATTCAAACACCAAGATAATGTTCCGTGCGCACGTGTAATGTTTGTTCTGACTTCCGGTGGTAATTTCTGAAGGATGATGGGAGAGAGAAGAGATCCATATGTGCTCTCACACTGGTTAAGTGAATCAAGTCCCCGTATGTATGTTTCTGTAGTATCGTAGAACTTTCTCAGACTGGTAACGGTGTTCAGGGGAGCGGGAACCTCAAGTAAAGCTTTCATGTAGGTCTGTATGATTCGGTCTTTCTGTCCATACCTTTCGTGTAATAACGACACTGCCTTGTCATAGTTAGCATTAGTTAACGCAAAACCTGCAATTGTTTGTCCAGCTTCTCCCCTCAGAGACGACTTCAGGTAGTTGAATTTTTGTACACCACTGAGTGAAGGGTTCGTGTGAATAGCCGACTCGTATGAGTCCCAGAATGACTGCCAGTCAAGAATGTTTCCGTCGAATTTTGGCAAATCTAGCTTAGGTAGTCTGTGGTATATGGAACTGTGTGAGAGGGTAGGGGCAGGGTTAGTGTGAGACACATTCTCGTGAAGTTCGTGCACATGGTTCGTCTGGGACGATTCGCCGGAAACGGGCGCATTAAAGGTTGGGGAAATTTATATTTAAGTTAGACAAAGTTACCTTTTTAAAACTTGATATTTTCTGTATCTTGGTCTGTAATGTGTAGATATACTCATCATGCTCTAGAATTTCCGTCTCGATCTGTTCACCGTCATCTTCTGAGATTGAATCAAGGATTTTTTCATGGATCTCGATGATCGTCTGCTGTTTCTGTCTCAATACATTTTCGATCGTCTGCAAATCTTCGTAATCGACTGCTTCCTGTTGAATTGCCTCGAATTTGGATAGAAGTCGTGTAACTGCGCCTTTATGACCCTTCTGGATATATCGTAGTTTAGTTGCCATTGCTCACTTTTTTTTGCGTCACGGCACCAAAATGTCGTGGAGACATTAAATGAAGACAAAAGTGTTGTCCGTTTTACGTTGACTGTTTACTTCATAGACCGGAAGAACAACAAGTGACGTACAGGACGTCATAACAAAACAACAAAAGAGCGCGTTACTTAAACGTGACGCCAAGAATGGCGGGTCATTAAATATACAGGTTACTTAACGTGACAAGTGTATTTATTATGTAGGGCAACCTCCCTTAAATTATAGTGTATTTATTAGGAAAAGCAACCTCCCTTACATTAAAGTGCGTTTATTATGAAGAGCAACCTCCCTTCCATTATAGTCTTTTTATTATGTGGGGCAACCTCCCTTACATTATAGTGTATTTATTAGGAAAAGCAACCTCCCTTACATAACAGTGTGTTTATTATGTAGGGTAACCTCCCTTGCATTATAGTCTTTTTATTATGTAGGGCAACCTCCCTTACATTATAGTGTATTTATTAGGAAAAGCAACCTCCCTTACATTATAGTGTATTTATTAGGAAAAGCAACCTCCCTTACATTACAGTGTGTTTATTATGTAGGGCAACCTCCCTTACATTATAGTCTTTTTATTATGTAGGGCAACCTCCCTTACATTATAGTGTATTTATTAGGAAAAGCAACCTCCCTTACTTTAAAGTGCGTTTATTCTGAAGAGCAACCTCCCTTACATTATAGTCTTTTTATTATGTGGGCAACCTCCGTTACATTAAAGTGTATTTATTAGGAAAAGCATCCTCCCTTATATTACAGTGTGTTTGTTTTGAAGAGCAACCTCCCTTACATAAAAGTGTGTTTATCATAAAGGGCAACCTCCCTTACATTAAAGTGTGTTGATCATAAAGGGCAACCACCCTTACATTATAGTGTATTTATCATAAAGGGCAACCGCCCTTACATTATAGTGTATTTTTTAGGGAAAGCAACCTCCCTTACATTAAAGTGTGTTTATTATGAAGAGCAACCTCCCTTATATTATAGTCTTTTTATTATGTAGGGCAACCTCCCTTACATTAAAGTGTATTTATTAGGAAAAGCAACCTCCCTTATATTACAGTGTGTTAATTTTGAAGAGCAACCTCCCTTACATAAAAGTGTGTTTATCATAAAGGGCAACCTCCCTTACATTAAAGTGTGTTTATCATGAAGAGCAACCTCCCTTACATTAAAGTGCGTTCATTATGAAGAGCAACCTCCCTTACATTATAGTCTTTTTATTATGTAGGGCAACCTCCCTTACATTAAAGTGTATTTATTAGGAAAAGCAACCTCCCTTATATTACAGTGTGTTAATTTTGAAGAGCAACCTCCCTTACATAAAAATGTGTTTATCATAAAGGGCAACCTCCCTTACATTAAAGTGTGTTTATCATACAGGGCAAACGCTCTTACATTATAGTCTATTTATCAAAAAGGGCAACCGCCCTTACGATAAAGTGTATTTATTAGGAAATGCAACCTCCCTTACATTAAAGTGTGTTTATCGTTGAGAGCAACCTCCCTTACATTATAGTCTTTTTATTATGTAGGGCAACCTCCCTTACATTACAATCTTTTCATTATGTAGGGAAACCTCCCTTACATTAAACTGTGTTTATCATAAAGGGCAACTTCCCTTACATTATAGTGTGTTTATTATGAAGAGCAACCTCCCTTACATTATAGTCTTTTAATTATGTAGGGCAACCTCCCTTACATTAAAGTGTGTTTATCATAAAGGGCAACCTCCCTTACATTACAGTGTGTTTATTATGAAGAGCAACCTCCCTTACATTATAGTGTGTTTATTATGAAGAGCAACCTCCCTTACATTATAGTGTGTTTATTATGAAGAACAACCTCCCTTACATTATGAAGAGGAACCTCCTTTACATCATAGTGTGTTTATTATGAAGAGCAACCTCCCTTACATTATAGTGTGTTTATTATGAAGGGCAACCTCCCTTACATCACATCGGGTTTATTATGAAGAGGAACCTCCTTTACCATATAGTGTGTTTATTATGTAGGGCAACCTCCCTTATATTACAGTGTGTTTATTATGAACATCAACCTCCCTTACATTGCAGTGTGTTTATTATGAACAGCAACCTCCCTTACATTATAGTCTTTTTTATTATGAAGGGCAACCTTCCTTACATTACAGAGGGTTTATTATGAACAGCAATCTCCCTAACATTATAGTGTGTTTATTATGAAGAGCAACCTCCCTTACATAACAGTGGGTTTATTATGAAGAGGAACCTCCCTTACATTATAGTGTGTTTATTATGTCGGGCAACCTCCCTTACATAACAGTGGGTTTTTGTTATGAAGAGCATCCTCCCTTACATTACAGTGGGTTTATTATGAAGAGCAACCTCCCTTACATTACAGTGGGTTTATTATGAAGGGCAACCTCCCTTACATTAAAGTGTGTTTATCATAAAGGGCAATAGCCCTTACATTATAGTGTATATATCATGAAGTGCAACCGCCCTTACATTATAGTATACTTATCATAAAGGGCAACCGCCCTTACATTATAGTGTATTTATTAGGAAAGGCAATCTCCCTTACATTAAAGTGCGTTTATTATGAAGGGCAACCTCCCTTACATTACAGTGTTTTTATTATGTGGGCAACCTCCCTTACATTAAAGTGTATTTATTAGGAAAAGCAACCTCCCTTACATTAAAGTGTGTTTATCATAAAGGGCAACCTCCCTTACATTAAAGTGTGTTTATCATAAAGGCAACCTCCCTTACATTAAAGTGTGTTTATCATAAAGGGCAACCTCCCTTACATTAAAGTGTTTTTATTATGTGGGCAACCTCCCTTACATTAAAGTGTATTTATTAGGAAAAGCAACCTCCCTTACATTAAAGTGTGTTGATCATAAAGGGCAACCTCCCTTACATTAAAGTGTGTTTATCATAAAGGGCAACCTCTCTTACATTAAAGTGTGTTTATCATAAAGGGCAACCTCCCTTACATTACAGTGTGTTGATTATGAAGAGCAATCTCCCTTACATTATAGTCTTTTTATTATGTAGGGGAATCTGCCTTACATTAAAGTGTGTTTATCAAAAAGATCAACCTCCCTTATATTAAAGTGTGTTTATCATAAAGAGCAACCTCCCTTACATTACAATCTTTCTATTATTTAGGGCTATCTCCCTTACATTAAAGTGTGTTTATCATAAAGGGCAACCTCCCTTACATAAAAGTGTGTTTATCATAAAGGGCAACCGCCCTTACATTATAGTGTATTTATCATAAAGGGCAACCGCCCTTACATTATAGTGTATTTATTAGGAAAAGCAACCTCTCTTACATTAAAGTGTGTTTATCATAAAGGGCAACCTCCCTTACATTACAGTGTGTTTATTATGAAGAGCAATCTCCCTTACATTATAGTCTTTTTATTATGTAGGGCAATCTCCCTTACATTAAAGTGTGTTTATCAAAAAGGGCAACCTCCCGTACATTAAAGTGTGTTTATCATGAAGAGCAACCTCCCTTACATTTCAATCTTTTTATTATATAGGGCAACCTCCCTTACATTAAAGTGTGTTTATCATAAAGGGCAACCTCCCTTACATTACAGTGTGTTTATTATGAAGAGCAACCTTTCTTACAAAATAGTCTTTTAATTATGTAGGGCAACCTCCCTTACATTATAGTGTATTTATTAGGAAAAGCAACCTCCCTTACATTAAAGTGTGTTTATTATGTAGGGCAACCACCCTAACATTATAGTGTGTTTATTATGAAGAGCAACCTCCCTTACATTATAGTGTGTTTATTATGAAGAGCAACCTCCCTTACATTACAGTGTGTTTATTATGTAGGGCAACCTTCCTTACATTACAGTGTTTTTATTATGAAAAGCAACCTCCCTTACATTACAGTGTATTTATTATGAAAAGCAACCACCCAAACATTATAGTGTGTTTATTATGAAGAGCAACCTCCCTTACATTATAGTGTGTTTATTATGAAAAGCAACCTCCCTTACATTACAGAGGGTTTATTATGAAGAGGAACCTCCTTTACATTATAGTGTGTTTATTATGAAGAGCAACCTCCCTTATATTATACTCTTTTTATTATGTAGGGCAACCTCCCTTACATTAAAGTGTATTTATTAGGAAAAGCAATCTCCCTTATATTACAGTGTGTAAGTTTTTTAAAGAGCAACCTCCCTTACATAAAAGTGCGTTTATCATAAAGGGCAACCTCCCTTACATTGCAGTGTGTTTATTATGAAGAACAACCTCCCTTACATTATAGTCTTTTTTATTATGAAGAGCAACCTCCCTTACATTACAGTGTGTTTATTATGAAGAGCAACCTCCTTTACATTACAGTGGGTTTATTATAAAGAGGAACCTCTCTTACATTATAGTGTGTTTGTTATGTAGGACAACCTCCCTTACATTATAGTGTGTTTATTATGAAGAGCAACCTCCCTTACATTATAGTGTGTTTATTATGAAAAGCAGCCTCCCTTACATTATAGTCTTTTTTATCATAAAGAGCAACCTCCGTTACATTATAGTCTTTTATTATGAAGGGCAGCCTTTCTTACATTATAGTGTGTTTATTATGAAGAGCAACCTCCCTTACATTACAGTGCGTTTATTATGAAAAGCAACCTCCCTTATATTATAGTCTTTTATTATGAAGGGCAGCCTTTCTTACATTATAGTGTGTTTATTATGAAGGGCAACCTCCCTTACATTGCAGTATGTTTATTATGAAGAGCAACCTCCCTTACATTATAGTGTGTTTATTATGAAGAGCAACCTCCCTTACATTATAGTCTTTTTTATCATAAAGAGCAACCTCCCTTACATTATAGTCTTTTTTATTATGAAGAGCAACCTCCCTTACATTGCAGTGTGTTTATTATGAACAGCAACCTCCCTTACATTATAGTGTGTTTATTATGAAGAGCAACCTCCCTTACATTATAGTCTTTTTTATCATAAAGAGCAACCTCCCTTATATTATAGTCTTTTATTATGAAGGGCAGCCTTTCTTACATTATAGTGTGTTTATTATGAAGAGCAACCTCCCTTACATTACAGTGCGTTTATTATGAAAAGCAACCTCCCTTATATTATAGTCTTTTATTATGAAGGGCAGCCTTTCTTACATTATAGTGTGTTTATTATGTAGGGCAACCTCCCTTACATTGCAGTGTGTTTATTATGAAGAGCAACCTCCCTTACATTATAGTGTGTTTATTATGAAGAGCAACCTCCCTTACATTATAGTCTTTTTTATTATGAAGGGCAGCCTTTCTTACATTATTGTCTTTTATTATGAAGGGCAACATCCCTTACAGTATTACAGTATTTTATTATTTTTATTATGAAGGACGAGCTGCCTTACATTATAATATTTTTATTATGAAGGGTAACCTCCCTTACATTGTAGTCTTTTTTATAATGAAGGGCAGCCTTTCTTACATTATAGTCTTTTATTATGAAGGGCAACATCCCTTACAGTATTACAGTATTTTATTATTTTTATTATGAAGGACGAGCTGCCTTACATTATAATATTTTTATTATGAAAAGCAACCTCCCTTACATTATAGTATTTTTATAGTGAAGGTCAATATCCCTTACATAATAGTGTGTTTATGATGAAGAGAAACCTCCCTTACATAACAGTGTTTTATGATGAAGAGCAACCTCCCTTACATTATAGTCTTTTTTATTATGAAGAGCAACCTCCCTTACATTATAGTATTTTTATTATGAAGGGCAACCTCCCTTACATAATAGTGCGTTTATGATGAAGAACAACCTCCCTTACATTATAGTCTTTTTTTATTATGAAGAACAACCTCCCTTACATTATAGTCGTTTTTATTATGAAGAGCAACCTCCCTTACAAAATAGTATTTTATTATGAAGGGCAATATCCCTTACGTTATAGTATTTTTATTATGAAGGGCAATCTGCCTTACATTATAGTATTTTATTATGAAGGGCAACATCCCTTACAGTGAAGTATTTTTTATGAAGAGCAGAATATTACATTTATCTTAAAGACATTCGGTCTATACATTTAATGATTAAATAAGTATTAATTATTAGCCCTTAAACACAGCATTTGCCTCGTCCAATAATACAAAGGCCTCCTCTATTACAGTGCCAATATCTTTATAAGTCAACGGCCCCGGGCCGAAAAGTGATATAGATATAAAGCCCGCATTTTAAGGAATTTGATTGGCTTATTAGACAGTGCAAAGAAATAATATAGATTCGCAGCTGGAAGTTCGGAAACGGGCAGCCATTTTACTTTTAAACTGAGTCTTATAGTTTTGAGTTTTAAATTCATAGTTTTAGCGTACTAAAAAACAACACCCGATTTAGTGGCTTGTAACCGATGCGTGCTACATTTACAACGTAAACTTTTCACCAAATCATACACGTAAGTGTTTATTCACTTTGGTCAATGCGGAAGTCTGGAAAATATATTAACAAGTAGGCTTCTTTTAAAAAAGAAACCTAGGAGAGGTCCAGTGTTGCTCCTTTTAAAGTTCTATCAGAGACATAGATAACAAGATAACAATTGTTATCTATGTCTCTAGTTAATAGATTGTACTATAGAAGGAAAACAGTTTCCCTGTTGCAGGTTACTGTGAACTATTAGGGGGTCATAGTCACTGTGACCATGACCTAATGACATCAAAACCAATAAGTCATCTTCAGGTTATGATCAATCTCCGCCAATCAGAGGACTGTAGGCCCAAGCATTTCCTAGTTACTGAATTTCATTTAAAAATGTTAAAAAGCTGCCACTATAATAATTGTACACTGAACTTGGCCCTGGTGTTACTTATACCTTAACGATATGCTAACAGATTAACATTACTGACTGGTCGTGAAAACTCCAAGCCTATGGCAGCGACCTATGTAGAACGTAAGTAATCCCTGTGTGTGTTCAACTTAAGGTCGTATCATTCAATTTTAGACACAGATATTGGATCCGCTTTGACTGGTGATGGACATTCTGACAATTGGTTCAGATTATAATCTTTCTAGCGAAGGCAAGTTTATTCCTCTGTTATCTATATTTTCAATTCATTGTAAGTATTTATAGTTGTCCTACTAAATGACAAATATCTAATGAATACAATTTAGACATATACATGGCATTGAAACTTATTTAAAGAAATTTAACCTTGTCGTTGTTACTTAAGTGTAGGTTGTAAATGGGAAAGAAATATTGTGCGGACAAACTTATATTTTAATAAACTATTATTAACTCGAATTATTTTTTTTTATATAAATGTACGCATAAAGTGCGCACAACTGCACTTATACAGTTACTTACGTTTTACCATATGTTTTAATAGGAGTCAAAATAGCTTTACTGCGATATAAAATGTTTACAATTTTACTCGAAACAGGCAGACATGAGGCAAATACAAGACAGAGCAACTGGAAACAGGCAGACCTGAGGCAAATACAAGACACAGCAACTGGAAACAGGCAGACCTGAGGCAAATACAAGACAGAGCAACTGGAAACAGGCAGACCTGAGGCAAATACAAGACAGAGCAACTGGAAACAGGCAGACCTGAGGCAAATACAAGACAGAGCAACTGGAAACAGGCAGACATGAGGCAAATACAAGACAGAGCAAAGCGTCGCCTGTTAGAAAATGTGACAATACTGGGTGGAAGAGATATGTAACTAGAAAGTAGGAGTTTACAATTACCATCCATGTCCGTAGAGGCCCAGATTGGCACTACGCGATACAAGACAGTATTGGTCCTGGAACCGTCACAGATCATGCTCCTGATGGTGAATAAAAAATAACAACACTGAGTCTGGGTACGGGGAGACGTTTCACACCCGCTATAAGGTACTTAATTTATTTAAAGTACTGCTGTTGTCACAGTGATAGTTAAGAAAATCTATAAGAAGATCCTCTTGATGCTAGCATACAGCAAAGAAAAATAATAGCAGATTCGAATCACGACAGGCAATGAAATATGCATGATTTCTCACACGCCCCCTAGCACAAGCTGAAGCGGAACTCTATTATACAGAGTAAATGAACACAATGATTCCAAATAACCAGAAATATAAAGCCTTTTAAGTTCATCTAAATTTAATTTTTTCTTCTTACTTTTTTGAAATTTAGTCAACTATATATATAACTGACAAATGTGCAAATTTTTGTAATAATTCATATTACATATATTAGATATTTTCTATTAAATGCGCATCTGCACTCATAATTATTACACCAATGGTATTAATTTGTTCTTCAGCCTGAGTGAAATGTCGTCGTTAAAGAACGTTTATGACATTTCACGTCGCCGAAGTGAAATAAATCTGTTACATAATTTGGGACTATTTATTTATTTATTTATTTATTTATACATTTATTTATTATAGTTTCTTCGCTGTACAGTACATCAATATGCAACATAGGTCATAGAAACATTAGTATAATAATAATTAGTGCAATGTCATTCATATATGAATTATAAGAAACTGAGATAAAATTGACTTCTACTATAAAAAGCCAGACATAATTTTAAAACATACTCATATTTACTATTACCGGTATTACCAATAAAATTCTATATTTACTATCTAAAATCTAGGAATTAGGCTTATTAGTACTAAAGCAGTACCAAAGTTTAAAACAGTCTTTTTAACAATGAAAAGGAGATGGAACAATTGTTTACAGACTGTCCTAAATATCTACATTTGTACATATAAGACCATAATGTCAGTGTTAATTATACAGCTATTAAAAACCTATCTGTTTTAAAATATATGTTTTACTACAAATATATTTTATCAAGAACTGTTCGTAAGACAGCAAGCTCAACCTTTCTCAGTGAATAAGAGCTTTGTCCGCAAAAGAAACACTTCAAAAAACTTTAACCAAAACATTCTATGTTAAAAGGGGGACATGCACAACCCTGTCAAAATCCAAAATCAAATCTATCCCCCCCCCCCACCCCCTTGATGTAGACTGACAACAGATAACCATTTCAAGTTGCAAGTCTTTTATGAAACTTAAACTAAACAATTATATTTAAAAAGGGCATAAACCCTATCAAAATTGGAACCAGAGTTATACGGATTATTTCTCCAGGCATAGAGCTTGATAGTAAATAATTATTTTAAGGTTCAAGTCAAAAGCTTTGATAATAATAGAGATGTAAACAAACGTTGACTAAAGAAAGTTCTAACTTAAAAGGGACATAACTGTGTCACAACTCAAAACCAAAGCCATGGGGATTGCTGTGTTCAAACCATGGTCCTAGTCTTCTCGAAATAGTTTAGACAATGATATCCAGAAAAGATACATTTATAAGTGCCTACGTATATGCTCAAACTGGTTTTGCAGTCACATACGTGAAGGAAAGTTTGACAATATTATGTATACGCGAGGCGCAACATTATTCCCGATGATTTTTGTCAATTACGTTCCCATAAGCAAGATTTGGAGCAATAAATGTGATATTCGCTACTGTAATACAATTGATTTATCATTAGAAACGTCAGATGTCCTTAAATAAGGCACATGAGATAACAAACTGGCAATTTTGTAGATTTCAAACTATTGTTTTTTTTTTTTTTAGTTTTTGTGATAATAGGGTCGAATCATGAATTTCAAACTAGATATTTCGCACGTATGATGTTTTATCATATTTATGCCGAATAGCATTTTGCTTTTTGCGACAACATTCGTAATTGTGTGATACTGAGCAAATATATCACTTCACCTGCCTGAATTTCGTCTTTTTTACACGCGCAACACATTATCGCCGGACGTCGCGCAACCAAATTTAAGCCTATTCCCAGCGGGAATTGTATTGCACGTTTACCACTTGTGTAACGTTAAATTTGACATCGGCCTAAAATAACGGAGTAGACGGAAAACTACCGAACAGTCTCGACAGCCGATTTACCTGGCTTCTGTGGTGATTTTCGCGAGAGGTCTAATTTTCCCACATGGTGGACGTAATTGTAACGTCATGAGTAGCGTAATACAGTGTAAATGAAATGATACTGTAATTATCATTCGCCAGAGACCTTATCGACACGGTCACAAGGCCTCTGCGTCAATGAAGACAGTTTGGGGTTTCTTTTTAACATAGAATACACATAGCATATTGAATTATATCTCGTTGTCAGAATTATTGACTGGATATTGAATATTGAATTTGCAGCGAGAAAGAAAAAAAAAGCAAAAATATAAACACAAATTAGAAAATGAGAAAAAAAAACAAAAACGTTTCAGTATTAGAATGTCGAGTGATATAAATGTCCAACAATAATAACATTTTATTTCCCTCCGATCTTTTCCATGTTTCGCCTTGGTTGTTTAACTGAACAAAAAAAAAACTGAATGAAACAGAAACTGACACTTAATGTTGAATGAAATACACGAGTAGATTCACTTAAAGTATATAATGAATCAAGTGCACCTTTACGTCAACGTTCTTTCCTAGTATAGTTACCAAATATGGTTTTAAGGCAAATCCTTGTTTATACGATAATGTTACTTCAATATATATCATAACATTACTTAATTTGATTATCATAATAATATTATATTATTTCATTGAGTTATGATATATAGTAATACAACTTTATATGTTCGCTTCAAAAGTCACCGCAGTAGCTGCAGAAAATGGATAGTAGAATAATTGTGTCTTCACTCACCTTTTTCTAATCCATAGGGATCACAGAGAGCATTCAATGCCGGTGTATCACAGACTTCCACTTGGGCCAAGGCTATATGATTGAACCCTGGATGACCTTTTACTAAGAATTTTAAATTATTCTAATTTGCCTAAAATGATGTCCGCCATGGATATAAAAGGAAACAACAACCCCTTAATCTTATCAGGCCAATTTTGAAATAGTTTCCATTGTTCCTTGGATGGTCCTCTCCAATGGATTTTTTAAATCCTTTTTCGATTCGACAAAAAGCGCAACCACTAGGGGACGTATTAAATATATATACAATATAGTCGGCAATACAAAAATTTGCTCGTCGGAAACAGTGAACCAAATTTTGAAATGATAACACTGATCATATTTTTGATGACCCTTTACCAAGATTGCTCAGTCAAAATATGTTCGCCAGTTTACCTAAATGTATATAAGTTGGAACTTTAAAATCTCTAGTTGACAACAACTTCTTGACTTTAACTGTTGATCCTGTTTTTGTTATAATGTTACGGGAATGTTATTCGAGGAGTTTTCATCATATTCCAGTTGTAGAAAAGAAAACATAGCCGTTAATCTGATTTTAAAATAACTTAACAAGAACGGTCCGTGCTTGTTAAAAGCCATTTTGTTTTGTAACTGTAATGAATCTTCCTTATATGGCTCAATGAAAACCGTCGAAAAGATAGCCTGCAGAAATGTTTTTTCTTATCTTATCATGACACTCTTGTAGTTAGCCTCAAACGTTGTCTAAATAAGATCTTTTCGGAAACGGTTTTTCTCAAGACAATTTTTCAACTAAATAGTTTTTTTTTTCCAAACATGATTGTGTTACTATTGCGGTACTTTTGAGAACATTTCGACAAAAACGGCATAGAAATTCTTTGTTGATTGCATGATTACCAGGGCGTACCATTTCTAAAATTTACAAAGAAATGATATTACGGAAAATATTCCGATAGAAAAATTGAATCAGTCGTTATTTCAAGTATTTTCCCGAATCATGTATAAAATCAATATAACCATAAGGAAGTTGGTTACGTATTTTAATTTTCCCTTTATCGTAGTATTTACACAATAAGAATACCATATGATGGGTTATTTTTGCCGATGTAAACGTTTAGGAGGAAAAACATGGTTATACTTAATATGAGATTTATTTTTAAGGATTCAATTAGACAAGTAAAGAAGTAAAAGCACTATTTACAGCCCTAAAAAATATTCACGTAATAAAATAAACCCTTTACAAACAGTTAAGATGTATATGCTATACAATATGCCCTTGATGCAATAAAGTGCAGGTTTAATGAAGATAATGATAATGAACACAGATAAAACTGACGGGAGGAAAACCCCAGATGCCCCTCATTGTGTTATTTCATCACCTGGGTAGAACCACCGACCGTTCGTAAGCCAGTTGGATGGCTTCTTCGCATGAAAAATTGAATGCCTCATGAAAAGAAATTAAGGCTCACAAGATAACAACACAGGCTCTCTTGCTTTTGCACAATTACTGGATTACTTTGATTAGAGAGACATTAAATTACATTGGACATTAATGGAAATGAAGTATTCTGAGAGTATAGAAATTTCGTCGCTGAATTGCAATACGACAACTTTAGCGGCCACTCTGACAGTTGTGTTAAGAATGCTCAATATCCCGATACGCAGTTTTGGTGGACATACCTGGGAATGGTTTCAGTACTTCTGTTGTTTACGCGAGCTTAAGCGATGGTTTGTTGGGATCTATAGCACTACGCACTTCGGTGCATGCTGTTTTTATTTCATAGATAAGATCATACAAATTATGCACGTTTGGGAACTGTCTATCTGGCCGATGCACACAAGCTGCCTCAAGAAGGCTTGCAAGAGTAAGCGGTCAAAAACAAAATTCATGTTGATCATAATCAAAGCCAAGAATGATTGAATTCAACTTTGAAGAACGATGGAGGAATAATTGATATAACGAGAACACACAGAGCTTTGACTAGATGGTATTCGTCATACAACCTGAGGTGACTAAGTGTATGTACAAAGTCAATGACGAAGAATACTTGTGCACATGGAAACATCAAAGAGCAGACAAGCGGTGGACAAATAAGCTTAAGAATTAGTTCTAAGTATGTTACAAAAATATAATACTGTTGATCCACATTTGCTAGGTGAAAGTTTGCTGAATGTAGTAACTAAAGTCATTGCCACTGACACTATAGAATTGTCTGTCCTGAAATTAAGCCGATATCATAAGTTCAGCTGTGTGATACAACAAAAAAGAACCACCCATCTGCATTTGCTGTATTGTACATCGCTGATAAAGCATTAAAGTCAACAGCTGAAAGCGTCTGATGGTCAGTTCATGCTTCCGTAGAATCAACATTTATTACACGTCATTTTGAAAATATTTCTGATATGTCTAGGTCTGCAGCTCTCAAATACGGAAATGTTTTACATCCGAGGCTTATACTGACACTTTTAGACAACATCAAAAAGGATCTTTTGAACGATTTGCCGAAGTTCCAAAAATCTCCATTATATACCCTTGCTCCGTTACGGATCACTATGGAATTTGTGAAATATTTTTTCATGGATGAAAAGCTGACATGTCGTGATAAAGCCCGGGCATTTTCAACTCGTTAGAAAATGCTGAAAATTGATACCTCATTAGCAAAAAATAAATACATGTAGTAATAAAAGAAGTCCACGCGCATATATTTAGGCGCTTGAACCATGGCTATTGACCAATACAAATGTGACTTTCGCTGTGTACTTTCATTTTCTTTACTTCCGGAAAAAGCTGAAGGTCATCCGACGTCATTTTCTGTGTAGTCAAAAACGTGTATGCCTTGCGAGATTACATCAAATACGGAGAATATGGAGATCAATGAAAAGAGAGGTGCCGTCGGCGGATCTGACGTATTGAGTAATAAAGACAATGAACAGCCTCGTAAAAGGTGAGCAATTACTTACATCGTTATGAAGTTTTTCGCACATTTTATTTATTGTAAACAATTTCAACCGTAAGAATCAAAATTTTTATTATCAGTATAAAAACCAGTATCATTGTTCTCTTTTTCAAGTCAGATATTTTAAAGCATTTAAATGGTAGTTTGAATTTTAAATGTTATAAATGTGCTTAATTCAACTGAAGAATGTATGTAAGTATCATTGACAATTTTCATTGTTTTTACCAAAAGAGCAATGAGACTAAGTAGTAAGATTATCTGTATCTATATGTTTCTGGTAAATTTCACAAATGCTTTAAACTCAAAATTTTCAGAAAATAATAGAATGGTTTCCGGGTCAGATTTTACATGCAAAGTGAAGAATAGTTCTCTTTCTAAACAGCGTAATATACAGTGTTTGATTAACCTATAGTTGCACCAGAACGGAAAATATAACCCAGGCGGAAGCAAAGTAAGGAAAAGGCTCATACATTCCGGATATAACTTAATTTGTCAGTAACCATGATCACAAACAATTAAAGTATCACGGAAATAGAAAAAAATCATTTCTGATATGTCAATAAACGGTAGACAATAAAAGAACTTCAGATTCTTGGACATAAACAAATCTAAACGAAATATATTCAATGGAATGAGATAAATCAAACCCAAAAGGTTCAAAGGTTCGTTTAAAAAGAAATTTGTATAACATCAAACACGGAGAATATGGAGATCAATGAAAAGAGAGGTGCCGTCGGCGGATCTGACGTATTGGGTAATAAAGACAATGAACGGTCTCGTAAAAGGTGAGCAATTACTTACATCGTTATGAAGTTTTTTGCACATTTCAAGTTTTCAAACAAGTATCAGTTGCTGCAGGCCTGTAAATTGGCATAAGTAATTTTATTGTGAATGCATGGCATAGATTTATTTTGATGGGAAGTCATTGTATATGTTTGGTCATAAGACGCCGAATATGTATCTTTTTCAAAATTTATTTGCCATTTTTAATGCAACATATTACTTTAACATTTCAAGAAATATTTTGATAATGCTATTGCTATTAAGCAGTGCAATAAAAATTGCAGTCAAAATATGGTTAAAATATTTTTGCTTATAATTTCAAAACTGCTACATAAATTATTTTGGTTAAACAGTATTTTTTTATTTATTTATTTACTAGTGAACTACATATGAGGAAAATATATATATGGTCTGAAAACAAGTCTGTATAAATTAGTTTCCTCGATTGTGAAAAGTTAAATGGCGTTGATCAGAAATGGAAGTATGTGAGTGTGCGGCATATATTTATAATACTAATATATCATGAGATTTCGAACTGAGAAAGATTAAAGAAAATAAATAAAATTTGTTGCAATCAACAATCATCCTAAGACCAGAGTCCACAATTCGACAATCCAAAAATTATTATAAGCGTACAAGTTGTGAAAACATGACATTGTTTTCAGATTGGCTTAAGATTTTGGAACTATAAATAACAGTTTAAAAGGTTGTATGGCACGGTAAGTTTGAAAAGATTTTTTGACTATGTGCGGTAAAGAAGACATGCTAGTAGAAAATAATAGTCGTTGTTTCAATCTCTCCATATATGCAAGGCGGGCTATTTATTCCAAGAAACTACGATTTTGACGGTGAGAGCCGGGAAGGTTTGTCCTATTCTGCTCTCAATAAGAAATTACGAATATGCACTGTGACAATACACATAAGGTTTACACTTGAATTGGTTTTTTAAATGCTCGGGTAGCGCGTTCCAATCGCGGATGACAGAAGGAAGGAACGATGCATGTGCATATGTTTCAAAGGAATCCTATTTATGTTCCATAATGCATATCGAGTTTGTATGTTTATCGGGATTAAGTCTGATAGATAACTTGGAGTAAGATGATTTTTTTCATCGTGTAAAAGGTAATAACCCTGTGTTTCTCATTTAAGCTCGTCGAAGAGGTTATTGCATATTTTTGTAGAAATTATTTTAATATTAGCAAATTCCTGTATCTGCGGAAACGTCCTGTTGCCAAAACAGGAATTAGGAGTTTGAAAAGCCCTTATTAATTAGGAGTTATTAAACCTTCTCAAGAGTTAGGAATACCTGATAAGGATATATAAAGTCCTAATTAGGAGTTACTAAACCTATTAAGGACATATAAAGTCCTAATTAGGAGTTACAAAGTCCTATTTATTAGAACCTAAAAGTCCTAATAAGGAGTTACATTTGTATAAAATCTTTATTAGGAGTTATAAAGTCCATAATCAGGGGTTAAAAGACGTACTGAGGAGTGATAGCTCTAATTAGTAGTTACTAAAACCAAATTTTGCACCTAATTAGGAGTTATAGAACGTTATGATTTGACACCCAGACGCTTCAGTACATTACTTCCCTTTGAGTACCTTAGAAAACATTAATTTCAGTAGTATTGTCGAGTATCGATACATATTCGGCAAATATGAATACATAGAGGATGTTAGTCTGTGGCGAGTTGTAACCCTGTAGATTTTTTCCCTATATTTTGAAAAGTTATGTTTTTTATGAAAGCTTATGTGATGCTATTAAAGAATTCCATTGGTAACATTATTTTTCGGCCATCAGTGTGGCAGCAATCTTGAATTTCAAAATGGCTGCTATATTTCAGTAAGTATGCCCAAGTCTAGCCTTCAACTAAACCTGTTTTTCTGACTAAAACATGGAAATTTATATTTTCTAATGGTAATGGTCTAATGGTAAAGGCTTGTATTTATAAGGTTTCTTTAAAGTTTTAATCAAGTATTGAGTTTTTATACATGAAAAACATAATTTTCAAATGCAATTATATGTAGAAAATCGTCATTTTATACATCTAATTCTTAACTGGTAAAATGTGGTCATTCTTTAAAAGAAATAGTATATTTATCCAATTACATGCTTAAGACATTCAACTTAAACATAGTATCAATTATTTAAAGACATGGTATTTATGAATAGAAAAATACAGGGTGTAGCAAAAGTCCCTGCTGCAATGAATACCTATACACAAATATGGTGATGAAATTAGAGTTGTTATCTGATTTTCCTTTCATTTAAACATTATCACTTAAACTAGAACACTTTTTACATGTAAGAGAACAGCTTTTCCTAAATCTAATACTGGAAGCCTGCTACAAATAAAATATGACAGTGTTATAAATTGGGATACTGTTGTAGAAGGCAACATGAATAGCATTAGCAGTTTCGAATTTCTTTACGTATAATAATAAGATATGACTTTAATAAACTGTCTGCAGCTTTACACAAACAAGCATTGTTAATAGCCGAATTTCAGCATATGAACTTGTTGGTGTAACATGTGTGCACCTAAATTTGGATCTAAATGAGCATATCTGTATGAAATATTACGAATTCCATCCCCACCCATTTCCCTCACACACTCACTGTATTTGACAACTCTTTCATTCTAACTGGAGCTGTTATAGTCCCTGATATCTTTATGAATTATAAATAGGTGTTCTTTTGTGATTTGATGATTACAGTCACATTTTATCCATTATCTTCAGACAACTGAGTATTAACAGTCGCGAAAAGAGAACTTAAGTATTACAATCGCCCAACGAATGAGTCCTAAACAACGCCTTATTATAACAATTTCTTGAAGAAAAAATGCATGTGCTATGACCACTTAATTATATACATGTAAACATTTCTTCAACAAAGCCAGCTTAATGGCTTGCCAACAGTAGATATGGCAATAACATTGTTAGGCCTTAGTAAGCTTGTAGGGGAATTAATCTTCGAATTTGCTTTCTTTCTGCATTGTATTTACCAGTGTGATATAACTATTTCTTGAAATGTCGACTAACTGAATGAGACTAGAGTTGAATATACAAAAGAAAATGCCGCAGATCAAATCTGAAGTGCCTTTTCTTCCTTGACCTCTTGTGATATCAAGAAATGGTAAACAATTACATCTGAAAGGTGTCTTTAGAATTTTGTGAAATTCCTGAGATTAGGAAAAGTTTTACTACACATGCTGATATGTATAAATATTGTCATTTCTAGCTAAAAATGACTCTGGTTGAGCATTATCGAGTTTTACACTGGTACTTCACTTTATTCTCCCAAATCCAACGCCACTGATCCTATTTTATAATCATATTTCATTCATCTTGGTCCAGTAAATGTTGAACTTTTACTACATTTTAAAAGTATGTAATTGACATACCAATTGAAAACACAGTTATATGTAAATAATTGACTATATGTATTAAATATTTGAAACCATTAATGCAAGAATAGCAAGAGAAATATCTTTCTACTTATGTAGAACCTTAATTTAAAAAATCGTAATAAACTCATTGAATAACACTTTACATTGCACAGAAATGTAAAAGTTCTATACAGAAATGTTTTATTTTTGACAATCTAACTGGCCATCTAGTACAGTTAACAAAGTAGTATCTCCATAGCCAAGTGGAGAAGGATGTTGGTATCAAATCACTTGACCATTGTCTCTGAGGGTTCGAGTCCTGCTTTGGTCATCATGTGAGTCATTCAGCCTGCTTGTGGTAGGTCAGCGATTCTAACAGGTGCCCACCTATGCCCGAAATAATGCTCAGAAGCGCACATGAATCTTCGTCAATAATTACAGTTAGAAAATTGCCATATATCCTGTACTGTGTCAATGTGATGTAAAACTTTAAACATATGTGTACAACATATTTTGATTCGATTTTCTTCAAGAACTTGGCCATGAAGTTTTGTTTTCTTCAAGGGTTTATGTCCAACCAAAACAATTTAGGAATATGGCAATTTGTAAAGGAAGGCCCAGGCGCCCGCTATTATAAGAATTTGTAGATGCCTGGGTAGAACCAATAATCTTCGGTAAACCGGTTGTATTGCTAATGTGCCTGAAAGAATTTTGCGTCACTTGAAAGATTTAAACCTCACATAGGTGATGGCAAAGTGATTTGAAAGTCAACGGTAAAGGAATGCCTTTTAGCCACTCAGTCATGAATTGCTCTGAGATTGCTACCATTTAATAAAAGAATAACACCACAAAATGAACATTTGAGAATGATAACAACCATGTATCTTAAAATTACTTCCTGGTAATTCCTAGTTATTTTATTTAAGTTAAAAGTTTTAGCCTAAAGCATTGTATATTATAAACGGGCTTCAAAATGGAGAAAAATAGGTACAATGTGAATGTTCATTCTAAAATATGTGGATATCTCTCTCACATTTTGTAATTATCTCGCTTTTTATTAAACGAAAAAAGATAAATACTGATAATAACACACACAGAGTACCTGGACTTATTTAATGTAATAAATGCAATCGGTTCACAGATAATTGAATAATGTCAATAATACAGGGTGCCAAGAAGCAAATGCACATTTTTGCTTTTTACCTCCCTTTACTTTGTCTTTATAATGTTATCGATATGCTTTAAACTGTAAAGATTAACTTCAAAGATATATAGTATGGTTGATATAGACATATTCTGTATAAAGGAATATCTTTTGTTAATGTCATATCTGTATTTTGAAGATATTGCAAATAATACTAAATTTATAAATTTACAAGCGATTTATCTCACTTTAAGCACAAATAAATCCATTTTAAAAACACAAGATAGAATTAAATGTTCCATTTAAACTTGTTTAATACACTCTAGCATTTATGTAACATACAAAGTGCATACAGTACATTTTAAAGAAAATTAATTGGTAAGAAATTGGAAAATAGCATAATTAAAGGCGGACATTTTGAAATCAAGATGGCCGCCAAAATAATGATGATAAAAAATATTACCAATGGATTTTGAGAAGCTGGATTTTTTATAAACTTTGAAAAAAACACAACTTCATAAAATATAGCAAAAAAGTCACAAACTCATATTTCAGACAATTCAGCACAGACTATTTTTCTATATACCTGTATTTTAATCATTTAATAAATAACGTTTATTTAGGGCAGAATATATTAAAAGTAAACGTAATACAAAAAGGCACTGCCTCAATTGGGAATCGATCCGGCTTAACTCATCCCATAACATCTACCTTTAAAATGATACGGAATCGGTGCTGTCATTAGACATTTTGGAATAAAAACAACACTGCATATATTTGTACTGATGTGCAAGACGTTGCGGTTCGGACAAGTTATATGGACGCTTATTATGCGCATTCCAAAATATCCGAAGTCAGACGCTCTGTGCACGTGCCGGAATGACACATTTTTTAATTCGATAGTATATATCTCATTCTGTATATCGCATGTTACCGTGGAGGGGTCGATCCCGATTTTCGTCGCTAAAATTGGTAGGATCGATTCCCTATAACCGAAAGTCGTCTAAATGAACTATTAGAATTGTCAATTACTAGTATTTATACCACTGTTTCAAGACGCGAATTAAGTAATAGAAAGAGCATTGAAACTCGAGGGTAAACGATTTGTACGAGGGGGCATAGCCCCCGAGTAAAAATCGTTTACCCGAGAGTTTTAATGTTCTTTCTGTTTTGTATCATAGCCATCCATATATGGTAGTTTTAGGCGTTCCACATTGCCATATACAGCAGTTCAAGTGAGTACTTAAAATCCTTGCTTTACAAATGTGTAAAGCCCAAGTAAAATAAACCAATGCGAGAGCAGAAAATCAATAAACTACACTTCGCTGTCTACTGTTCCAGACATGCTGGCATACTTTCCAATCCAACAGTGCGGTAACTAGCGTGGGGTATTAAATACTTGCACACTCTTAGTTACCGCACCCTGTACTCAGTGTATACGATTTACATGCACCAAATTTGTTAAGAAAAAGCACCGAGCTATGATACAATTAGAGTATAATCCACTGCTGTATTTCAATAAATAAAGGATTAAAAAGCTGCACATTCCCTGCTATGTATAGATACTTTATATATAGATAAGTGTAATTAAGGCTGTTATAACGTCCTTGTGTTTGTTTCAGCCGCACAGCAATTAGTCAACCAAATTTTCTGAACCCGCATCCGCCGCGAAAAGGTATACTGCTCGTTTTTCATACTGTGTCATCTCATCTTAAAGACTATGTAGGTAACTATTTCTTCTTCTCTCCATCTTCTCTTTCTTCTTCTGTCTATTACTGTGAATCTATATTTTCCATGACAAGTATTCCAGTATTTGACATGCTTTACATGCATAACCTACTATATACATAAATTATTAGAATCAGAATATAATCAGAATATATTTGTATCGAATGACAGAAAATGACAGGAAGCTCCACCATAGTTAGGTAATTCTGAATGTATTGCCAATGCCAATGTCGGTGTCATTTAGAGGTCATAATGTGAAAAAATGTAAATATAAATTGTTTTATATTGAATAAGATATCAAATATTTCAGATAATTCCTTAAAGTACCACTGTGATGTCTCTTGTCTATTAATTGCAGGAAACCAGATTGCTTTTAATCAAACTTTACTCAGATTTATTTGAATTGTTGATCTGTTTATAAGAATAATCATGTAGGTTAAACTCTTATTCAGTAGGGATAGCGCAGATTACGGATCGCGGTATCGCGAGTTCGATTTCCGGGCGGGCCGAATGTTCTCCGTGACGATTTGATAAAAAGACATTGTGTCTGGAATCATTCGTCCTCCACCTCTGATTCATGTGGGGAATTTGGCAGTTACTTGTGGAGAACAGGTTTGTACTGGTACAGAATCCAGGAACAATGATTAAGTTAACTGCCCGCCGTTACATAACTGAAATACTGTTGAAAAAGGCGTTAAACTCCCAAAAACAAACAAACAAACTCTTTTTTTAATCGATTGTTAAAGGCGCTCGCTACAGTTTTTCCGGACGGGTCGATATTTACCCCAACACCGTGCCAATTTGGTTGTGTTTCTAGGCCTAACTAAACTAAAGGAACCGGCGTGGGAGCAATCTGGTCTAGTCGCGTAATGGCTGCCAGGTATTTGAACACTAATTTTTCACTTGGCATGGCAACAGAGGTCTAAATTGAGGCTAGTTTTTGTTTAAATTTCATTGTGGATGTATTGTTGACATTTTGGTAGGAAAAATTGGAGAGCAGGTTGTATTTGGTGAAGTCAAGCTCAATTTTAGTATGAGTAGTACTTCCAGGTCACAGCAGTGTGATTTTGTTGTCAGTTTACAGTAAGTAAATGTGACCAGAGAAATCTCTCTTAGAAGATACATGACCCCTACTTTTCTCTTCATTTTATATCAGTTTTATCATAACTCTTTAAAATGAGGTAAGGATTTGTTCTCTGAAATGGGTCTAGCTATGTTTGGTAGCTCTTTGAAAAAGGTCAGTTTTATGTAGAATATATAGGGAAAACTATTTAGGCTATTGTGACCTCTAATCGATGTAGCTCACTGCAGAGTTGGAGCGGTCTTCTGCGCATGCCCGGGAGTGATTATCTAATGTCGCGTACTGCAAAAATTCTCAAATTATTGTATGTTCGCATACATTTAATGTATAATATTTATAATATACAAACTAGAGGTTAGGGTAAGTATCATCATGGTTACAAAATATATACATTTAAAGTACTTTAAGCTCAAATTGCTTCAGTACGACATATACTGGAGTCTGTAATTTATACCGGCGCTTTGATTCTGCATTGAGTCACAGCTGTTTCTAATCCCGTACCGTACCCATACCGTACATCCGTATTCGTAAACTATAGGTTTTGTTCGGAGAAAGGCGGAAACTTTTATCGTTCTATGACATCAAAATGCTTCAGAAACACCTTAAAATCCGCTTATTAAGAAATCTGCCGTTTTATAATTTGATATATCTCTAAGTCATTTGCTCAAAATTTATTATTGAGAAAAAAAATAACGAAACTGTAGCGAGCGTCCTTTAATGGCTTGTGCTTGGACAAATATGTGTTCCGTGTTTATCCTATCATGTCTATTGTTCTGTGGCATTGTACTTGTGGTGTGATTATTGAGTTAAGAATGTGATAAACTATTATGGTTACATTTTATTTATCTATTCGTTTTTCTTTATAATTCTGCGTATTCAGTACTATCGTTACATCATAATTTTATATTTATCTACATTGCTTAAAAGGAAAGAAAAGAGTAGCATTGTCTCTTTTGAGTGTTAGGTAACCCTATATTTCCGTTTGCAACAGGATGTGTTTTTTTTCCAGAGGATATTGTGAAACAGGACATCAAGTTGATATTAAAAGGCAAGGCGTACTGGAACAATGTCGTACAAGAGGAACTTGACAGAAGTAGGTGCCATTTTAAATCGTAATTATCTTTAATTACCTCATCCAATTAAGTTCCTTCTGTTGTAATCTTCACGGTCCAAACTTAAGAAACTTTGTTTAATGACTCTACCTTTTGAAATAATAATGTTCTCTCAGCATTATAAAAAGCGCATTCGGATAATATTTTAACTGTCCTAAGAACTGAAGTTAGTCCTGATCTTAAACTGTTTTGGTACACATGTGTACTTTCAATATTCATCTATGAATTGTTATATATTCTGTTCCTTTTTGATCATGGAGTGCATTAAATTTAAGTTAAAGACACGTTGAAATTCCACGAATACCAGATTTTCAAACTTTGCATCACACCAACAGGTTCAGTTTAGAAAAGGGCCATGTCACGGGTATGAAACATTGCCTGCGGCACAAAATGTGCCGCACTGAAATGAAGGCATCGTGCTTCCGACGGCGCAGGCATTGCGCAGAATGTTTCCAAAAAGAACGAACACGATGAGTAAAATTGAATGTTTTTGGTTATTGTCTTTTTACAGTAAAACCTTTTTAGAAATCGGGGAATGCAGCGGGATGTAGTTGTATCTTGCCGACAAATCCATGCCCAGTTTGTGAAGAAAAATGTAATATTGTTATTTTGCGCGTGTTTTTCATCGGATGCGGTAACGTGAAAATTACAAAAGCAGTGAATATTCAAGAGTCATTTCACCTCTTGCTAAAAAAGGAATGTTGTATTTTCATATAATTATATTATATAAAGACATGACATCTGATTGATTGAGATGAAATACATGTCAAGGAAAAGGCATATCTCCTCGTTCTGCCGACTTTTCAGTCCAGTGCCGCAGGCATCTCGTTGGTGCCGCAGCCTTCATGAGGGGCGCAGTCATCTTGAATACTATTGTAGTCAGTAGTACGTATATTTCGACCAACCTACATGTATTGAAGTACAAAAAATATCAATAACAATGTTGTTCGTCCAGTTATTGTGTAAGGCAAATCTTCTCAATCCTAACTTTGTAATATCAAAAGCTACTTTAAGAAGTTTGCAATATTCTTCTCAAAGTTGTAAGTGGGGGGGTGGGGGAGGGGGGTATACTGGTGTCTGTCTGTCCGTCTGTCCGTAGACGCAATCTTGTGCGCACCATCTCTCCTTATCCCCTTGAAACTTCACACAAGTGATCAGTACCAACAGTAGTTGTGCACGGGGCATGTTAGGTTCTTTTAGAAAAACAATTTGCAGAGTTATGGGACTTTGTTTTTTTTTTGTTACTATACTATATACATAGACACAATCTTGTGCACACCATCTCTCCTCATCCCCTTGACACAATTTAATGAAACTTCACACAAGTAATCAGTACCAACAGTAGTTGTGCATGGGGCATGTTAGGTTCTTTCAGCGACAAAAATTGCAGAGTTATGGGACTTTGTTTCTTGTTAACATACTATGTACATACAGTCTGCATATGCAATCTTGTGCGTGCCTAATCTACCAAACCCTTGCACACAATTTAATGAAACTTCACACAAGTGATCAGTACCAACCCTAGCTGTGCATGGTGCATGTTACATTATTTTAGATAAATATTCTGCATAGTTATGTTTTTTGTTACTATACTGTATACATACAGTCTATATACATACAGTCCACATAATTATGCAATCTTGTGTGGGTCAAATTGCAATGTACTGTGTCAATGCATGCGGGGGGGGGGGGGGTACATTCATCACCTTTAGTGATAGCTCTAGTTTTGTATCGAATTGGGATTATTTTCTCCTAAAATAACAATATTCAATTACAAAACATTCCAATTTGTAACAAATATTGATGCTTAGTTTAAGGCAAGATATGAAAACTATCACTGGAGCACAGAAACTGTCATAACTTTTGTCATTTTTCAACCAATTTTGATGTTTTTGTTTCAGCATCGAGACTTTTTCTTTACAGTTTGGGCGTACTAAATAAATAAAAAATGGCGAAAATCGCTGTTCTGGCGTTCCGAAGTTAAGAAACGCAAAAAGACAAAAAATAAAACAAACAAAAATATAAAAAAAAAATTGTAAAAACATGAAACTTCTCTCGTCCATCTCGCGCCATGTTTTTCTGTAACAGTATATCAGCACCAAATTCACTGTTAAGTCAAGATATTTAGATACAATTGAAGAATATTTAAAACGATACTGTTCCTAAGTTTTGTGTGGAAAAGAAACAATGAAGTTGAGATATTTCGAAAAAGTACTTTTGCAAAAATTATCCAAATGTCTTTGTCCAAAATGGTTAACTTGATCGAATTATTTCTGAAATTCTACAAAAATATTCATGTGTTTTACTCAATCTTTCACGGTCGTTCAAATATGATTTAGGTCTGTGCACTGACTGTACACATAAAGTTAACGTCTGACCTTAAGGAAAAAAAATCTTTTTCCTTTTAATTCACTGAATGCATGTACATCCATCTGAAAATATAATATAAACAGGATATTTAACAATCGATAACTTCATTGCTTCTTTTCCAAACAAAACTTGGGAACAGGATCGCTTTTAGTGAAGTTTCGTGTTTTTACGTCTTTTGTCTTTTTTCGTTCCTTTTCTTCGGAAAGCCAAAACAGTCATTTTTTGCCATTTTTATTTATTTATTTATTTATTTTTTTTTTTTTTTTTTTTTTTGAGAGGGGGGTGGGAGCGAAATTCTGCTCATCGCTAGTCAAAATAGTACGCCTAAACGGTAAAGAAAATAAACAAAACTCGAAGCTGAAACAAGAACATCAAAACTGGTTGAAAAATGACAAAAGTTATGACAGTTTTTATGCTCCAATGCTGGTTTTCATACGTTGCTTTAAACAAAGCATAATATTTGTTACAAATGGGAATGTTTGGTAATTGAATATTAATAATTGTTATTTCAGGAGAAAATAATCCCAATTCGATACAAAATGACGTGATTTTCCCAACTGGAAGGGACCTCGCCCCATTCCCAAAAACAGCGAGTAAAATATTGCAAACTTCTTAAAATAGCTTTTAATATTACAAAGTTCGGATTAGAAGATTTGTCTTACACAATAACTTGTTGAACAACATTGTTATTGATATTTTTTGTACTTAAATATATGTAAGTTGGACGAAATTACACATACTACTGACTACAATAGTATTCAAGATGGCTGCGCCCCTCATGATGTCCGCAAGATACAAACACAAACTAAAGATACTGAGTAGAAGCAATTTTTCAATGTTTAGTAACAGTGACCCCAAATATAATCCAAAGCTAATTCTTCTTCTTGCTGTACACCAAGTTTGATGACAGTATGTAATCTAAACTAAAATTATAAACCAGAAACCACCTGTTTGATGATAACAGTGAGAAGAAAAATATATTTTTGTAACGCGACCTTGAACTTTACCCAATGACATTACAAGTACCTTTAATCACAAAAAAGGGTGGCGCTCCGCAATTAATCCGTTCAACAGCACAAAAAGTAGTTTTGGCCGAACTATTTTCTAACTATTAAGATTAATTGAATTATGCTGACCTTGAACTTGACCCCACTGATTCCATTTACATTCCAAACTTTGGTTTTTCTATAAGATACCAATTTCAATACATCAATGCAAACTAACGTTATTGAGCGGATATTGTTTTTTTTTTTCTATTTTCAGCAACATTGACCTTGACCCTATTGACCTCTTGAGTAAGCTCAAACTACGTCCTATATACCAAGTTTCATTGGAATCGGTCACTCCTAACTCAAGTTATTAAGCGGAAACCAAACTTTGACAAACCCGACCACCCGCCCACCCAATGACATTAGCTATTCTAATAACCAGTTGTATGTACTTTTTCTTTCTTTAAAACCTGGTAAATAATATAATTCTGCATAAGCCGGTGCTAGGAGAGATGAGGGGCGTACCTCTCAAGAACAGATTCAATTAAACCCAGTTTGCTACTATTTAGCTTGGTTGCGTTCTGTACGTGCTTCCAGAGGATCTTCTTAGAGCTTTTATCCTTTGTACGACAGGGAGCGAACGTTTAAGGCTGAGCTGGAACGGTTGACAAATGATTGTAAGTCTGACCATTATCAGTATGTCAGCTGTTAGAAAGACATAATTGTATTGACTGTTTTAATGTAGTTTACAGAATTATTAAATAAAGATATATAGAAAGTCTTGAACGGACAAATGTCAACGGTCAACGACATGATATAATCATATAACCGTATTTGTTATAGCAAAATGAAATGCCTATGGTGTTATTATTTTTATGATACCCGCATTTAATTCAGTCAATGAAATATGAGCTTGTATTTTCTTTAACCATTTGAACGACAATTCTTAACAAATAGTAAGGCAACAACTGAGATATTCTTCTAATATCTAAAGACACTGTAAAGATCAGACAAGAGCTATTTCAGTTTCCCCAATTCATTTCCTTGGATACTATTTGCCTTTAACTTTTATGTTTACTTACCGATGTTATTTATCTGAAATATGTCAGTAGTAGTTAAAACTTCAAACTATGTAAAATCTTCTTTATAAGTAAAACCTAGTTTCTATTTGAAAAACAATTCATATAACCGATTAATTATACTTGAAACATTTTACTGCACATATAAACCGTTTCTTTGTGATTATAGAATCCGTTCAATATATGAGCCGTGCCATGAGAAAACCAACATAGTGGGTTTGCGGCCAGCATGGATCCAGACCAGCCTGCGCATCCGCGCAGTCTGGTCAGGATCCATGCTGTTCGCTTTCAAAGCCTAATGGAATTAGAGAAACTAATAGCGAACAGCATGGATCCTGACCAGACTGCGCGGATGCGCAGGCTGGTCTGGATCCATGCTGGTCGCAAACCCACTATGTTGGTTTTCTCATGGCACGGCTCATATTTCTTCTTAAGCCGTTATTGCGAGAAATAAAGGGTATTGCACATGTAATAACCTCACATAAACAGACTTTACCTAAAAGATTATCGTATTATTTTACATGGTTGCATTCTGTTGGATAATAGAAAATGACTAAAGTAAGTACTCACAATAATGATACCATTATATGATGATCATATAAATATTCAGTCAGTTCCCTACGTTTAGATAACATATAATTACATACCTTAATATAATATTGAAATGTAATTACACGTGAATGTAAATGGATTTTGTACAACAACCACCACTTTTAATAACCAGGCGTTAGCAGTCTGAACTATGCTAAACTAAAATTGACGCTAAATAGCATAAAAATATATTTTAATAATGTATCGTAAATTGTAGATAAAGCAGTATTTAAATCTGTGAAAGGTGCTCGCTCGATCATTTGCTTGGACATATCAGAAAGTATGACTGAAGCTTGGACAGAAGCACATACCTTCTTAACAGACTATCTTGAAGGTATTTATATGATTTCCATAGTATATCAGTTGATTGTTAGAAACCTTAAATTTCCCGTATCTTTCAATAACATACACCTATCGTTCCTTTAAAAATTATGTACTAATAGAATTGAATAAATGTATCAACTTAACATAATAATTTCAAAAACAAAGAAGAGAGATAATTGTTTCAATATTGACTTCAGTCTGCAATGTTTTAAGATTAAGTTCTGGTGGTTTTTCTTTAATTAAATCAGTAGATAAATTGGTACTGAAAGTAATTTGATAAAGTACAGTAACTGTTTCTAAATGGTTATTGCCGTTTCCAAATGCAGATATCACCTCCTGTTAACGTAACTTGTTATATAAAAATCTCTCGGGATTCTGCAGAAGCAATAACACGAAAATAAAACAGGCACTATTCATAGAAAATACTCGTTCTGTTGCAGGCTTAGAAAAGATGTCAAAGTATCAAGATTTGAAAACTGAACATGTTGCCCTTTTAACATTTGGACATGAGACAAAGATTCAAATGGCATACACGGACCGTTTATATGATGTTCGGAAGAAACTTGGTATGTGCCTCATTCTATACATAAGTATAACCTTTGTGGCAATCAAATGTTTTATTCAATCAATCATAATGTCGCAGATGCCTTTGCTGTATATTTGGTATACTTGTAATGCACATGTAAACAATTCTGGATTTCGTAATAACTTTTGTATTGTTCACCACATATTTATAATAGGCCAGACTCGTGGTAGAATGTATACTTGTGGACTTTTCCAACTAGACCCTTAGCATTCATGAAAATATTTTTTTAAACTGTTACAGTTAAACTGCTGGCTTACATTTTGTAAAACATTTCATTTCATTTTAGCAAATTTACAATAACTGAATCAATAGAAAATCCATTGCAGGCAAAAACAAAAAATATATAATCATGATCGGGACATTGGCACACTTACTATTTTATCCAGTGATGAACTTTTACACCTGATTTTTTAGACATCTTGTTTACAGAAAAATACCATCTGCATAAACTCTTTGTGATCCGAATTATAATAAGATATCTTTTTACAGTAAATATGTTCACAGATACACCTACGTTATTGATGACAATGTAATAATTAAAGGAACATATGAAAAGCAGCTTTCGTACCTTATTCTTTTAAATAGTTTCATTCGTAAAAAAAATGAACACATTTTGTAAAAAAAAATGTGAGTTGTAGGACTATAATTCAAATTCTGAGCTCATTTGTCTTGAAAATTAAAGGTACTATCACTACTGAATGTTAAAAAGGTGGTAGGGGCACTATTTTATTAAGATAAAGGTAAAACATTTGTTTATTATAGTGTTATTCCATTTAAATTGCCTAGCCATTTTGACTTAAGCGGCACTTATGTACACATCTATATCCCGCGTCCTTCCCTATGATGCCAGGTACCAATTGGCCACACCTGAACGGATACCAGTGCGGCTAAGACCGTTTGACCTACCGATCTCTAATCCACTAGGCCACGGTGTACACAGTATAAATTAAATGCATTTGGGTTAATAATACCACCGACTCATTTCGCAAGATCTATTTATGACTTAGTAATTTTTCTACATCATGTGTTTGTAAAACAGATGGTTTATTGATATAAAGTTTCAAAATATCTTTAAGCTTGGATATACTTGTTAGCAGATAACAAATAAAAAAATTAAATATAAAAAAAATATTAGTTGGAAAAGTTAATACAAGTTCACAAATTATGCCTTTTAATGATTTAAAATTAATTAGACAAGATAGGATGTCTTCAAATGTATCATAATTTAATACATGCTTGTATCAAATAACCTACTAGTTTTCTCAAAACGTTTGTTAGATGGTATAAAACTTGGTGGACCTACTCAGATGTATGGTGGAATTATGGTAGCTCGAGCAGCGGCGATCATTTCTGAACGTACGTTTCTGTATTCTTTCAATTGCTGATCATTCCAGTAAAGTATGTGTACACATGAGCAATGAATTCTCCTTCATTCATTCAGTTCAGTCCTAATTATTCCGGTAAAGCAGGTGTACACAAGAGCAAGGAGTTCTAGATGTTTGTACCTATTTTCTTTCAATTTCTAATTTTTCAGGTAAAGTAAGTGTACACAAGTTCAGCGATATTTGGATGTATGAACCTATATTCAGTCTTTCTTTCAACTTCTTATCATTCCAGTAAAATAAATGTACACAACTGCAGCGATTTCTGGATGTGTGTACCTTTATTAATTCAACTCCTTCTCATTTCATTACAATATAGTTACACAAAAGCAGTGATTTCTGAATGTGTGTATCTATATTCATTCATTCAATCAGTCACTCAGTTCCGTATCATACTAGTAAAGAAGGTGTACGCAAATTCAGAGATATCTGGATGTATATTTATTTAATTCCTAATCATTCCAGTAAAGTAGATGTACTCAAGATCAGCGATTTCTGAATGTATGTGCTTATATTTATTTAATTCCTAATAATTCCAGTAAAGTAGATGTACTCAAGATCAGCGATTTCTGAATGTATGTGCTTATATTTATTTAATTCCTAATAATTCCAGTAAAGTAGGTGTACTTATGATCAGCGATTACTGGGGGTATGTATCTATATTTATTTAATTCCTAATCATTCCAGTAAAGTAGATGTACTCAAGATCAGCGATTTCTGAATGTATGTGCTTATATTTATTTAATTCCTAATAATTCCAGTAAAGTAGATGTACTCAAGATCAGCGATTACTGGATGTATGTGCTTATATTTATTTAATTCCTAATCATTCCAGTAAAGTAGGTGTACTCAAGATCAGCGATTTCTGGATGTATGCACCTACATTTATTTAATTCCTAATCATTCCAATAAAGAGGATGTACTCAAGATCAGCGGTTCATAGGTGTACGAGGGATGTTCGAAATGAATTGCTTATTTCTACCTGGAGACTTCAAATTTCAAGTTAGCCCAAAAGGGCTCATTTCATGCCCTCGAAGTACTCCCCGTGGCTAGAAATGCAAAGTTTCAGTCGATGTATCCACTTCTTGAAGGCGTCACGGTACGCTGATTTGGGCACAGTAATAAGGTACTGATGAATGGCAGATCCAAGTGCCTGTCGAGACTGGTATTTCCGCCCAGCAAGGAATGATTTCAATTTCGGAAACAAAAGGAAATCACATGGGGCAAGGTCTGGGGAATGCGCGGGGTGAGGCAAAACAGTTACTTTTTCTTTCTTCAAAAACGCCGTTACTATTGCGGAGGTATGAGCGGGGGCATTGTCATGTAGAAGACGGACATGTTTAAAACCAGTGGCAGGGCGTCGTTTCTGATAATACTTTTTCAGTTTCTTCAGTACTACGTCTTTGTAGTACTTTCCGGTGATGCTTTTGCCCTTTTTTCACCGGCACTTTTATTGCGACTCCTTCACCAGAGAAGAAGATTGCATACAAAACCTTCTTTGCACTCAAAGAACGTTTGGCAATTATTGGGCGTTTGCTGTGTTTAGTGGCCCAGATCTTATTGCTAACCTTTCTGACGGGCTCAGAATAATGGACCCAGGTTTCATCACCTGTGACGACATTGGCAAACTGCTTTTTGTCATATTTTGGAAACATTTGAAGCAGCTTTTTGGCCACTTTAACCCGTTGCCTCTTTTGCTCATCAGTCAACAGATGTGGCACCCATCTAGCAGAAATCTTTCTGACTTTCAAATGCTTCTTCAAAATAAGGTGAACCGTTGACAGTGATATGCCTACCTTTCGTGCAATATCACGAACTGTAAATCTGGCATCTCCTTCAATGATTTCCTTTATTTTGGAAACGATTTCTTTACGAGATGCAGATTTTGGCCTACCTGATTTCGGTGCATTTTTGATGGACTCTACACCAGACTCAAATTTCTTTTTCCACCGCCGAACTGTGTCATAAGACACACAAGAAGGTCCATAAGCAGTAGAAAGTTCAGTCATCAGCTGCTTCAAAGAACAACCAAGTTTTGAGCGAGCTTTGATGTAAGCCCGTATTTCATCTTTCTTGTCGACGCTTCTACCAACCATTTTTACTACAGTGGTCAATGATTGCGTGTATTCAAATGGCAAATTTTATGTCCTACACTTAGTCTAACATGTACATTTATACACCGTTGTGTAGGTATTGAATAACCCTATACAGGTAGGTATTGGTTTTTATCGTGCCCCACGTGGATATCGAGCTAGAGGACAATAAGCAATTCATATCGAACACTCCTCGTATGTACCTATATTTATTTATTTCCTAATTATACCAGTAAAGTAGATGTACTCAAGATCAGCGATTTCTGTGTGTATGTACCTATATTTATTTAATTCCTAATTATACCAGTAAAGTAGATGTACTCAAGATCAGCGATTACCGCGTGTATATACCTATATTTATTTAATTCCTAATCATTCCAGTAATAGTAGATATACGCAAGCTCAGCGATTTACGGGTGTATGCACCTATATTTATTAAATTCCAAATTATTCCAGTAAAGTAGATGTACCCAAGATCAGCGATTTCTGGGTGTATGTTCCTATATGTATTTAATTCCTAATCATTCCAGTAAAGTAGATGTACTCAAGATCAGCGATTTCTGGGTGTATGTACTTATATTTATTTAATTCCTAAGTTCATTCAGTTCCTAATCATTCTAATAAAATAGATATACATCAGTTCAGGGATTTCTGGATGTATGTACCTTTTACTCAAGTAACGTGTACACAAGAGCTGAAATGATAATACATGTACCCCATAGAAGAACATGAGAAAATCATAACTTTTCCGAGACGAAGTGTAATCATTTTTAAACATTTAGGCCAAGTGTATGCGATTTCACTTTACGATGCTGTTGTGTTGCATGCTTACATTAAACATAAACACTAAATAATGTTTTTATGTTTTTCGCCATATTCTTAGAATTTATTACTAGTACTTTGTATGCTCGAATCTTTTCATTTTCAATTTGATGGTTGTCGCATTTTCGAATTTCAAAACTAATTGATACAATCATTTAAACTTTAATTGTGGTTCCTACAGTTACATAAATTTTTATCTGCTCATGTTTTTTTTTTTGGGGGGGGGGGGGTGTTGTTGTTTTTTGTTTTTTTTTTTGCTGACTTGGTATTGTTTTAACCGAAGACAAGGCATCAAACAAACAAAGTTTCTTGTATTTATTTTATATTCTTTCTAATTAAAATAATTCCAGATCATTTAGAACGACTAAGTAATGATGCCCCTGTCTATACGAAGGTTATTATGGTAACTGATGGAAGACCAACAGAATTGAATTTATTTGCTGGTCCAGATATTCCAAATAACAACAAACTGGACGAGGTAGGGTTTCAAAACATAAGTTATGGTATTCTTTTTCACGGTGATATTGTATTTTCTTATAATTGATTTATCATTTATTTCACGAATGAAACTTAATTATTGCAGTGACGCAATGACGTGATGCATTTCACAGGCATCGTACTGGTTAATTTTGTCTGTTCAAAATGTAAGATAACTTCTGTTCTATTCTTCTCTAATCTGTGCCTTTAATAGGTCAGTGAATGCTTTTTTACGATATTGTATTTTGTTTCATGTTTTGATCTGTTTACCTTAAATTTAAAATGGTAGGTATCTTATTACCGTAATGTAATTTTAGATTCTTTCTGTAATAGTTCAATTACCATTTTTGTTGAACATAATATAAATGTTTTTTATGTAAAGCATATTTGAACGTATTTTGATATGAAAAGGGTGCTATATAAATGTGGTATATAATAATAATAATAAAAGGAAGTAATGTTTATTTCTTTGTATATGTAATAAAAAAAATAAATGTCATATTAATGCACATGAATAAAATAGGAAAAAAAGGAAACATTACAGGCCGTTCAACACGACAAAAATGAAAATGTTACAGGGCTCGGTTTAACCCCAGTTTGCACAGATTGTCTATAGTGTGGAAAGTAGTTATCTGTACAAGGAGTGCAATAGAATAAAGGGCAACGCGTTGGACGTTATTTACATAGCTCCGTTTTGAGCCTAATCTTATACTCCTAACACGCACCATATTCAATGGTGTATTCTTTGTTGCGAGAACATTTCAATAGAATCTCGTGATTTCTTTTAATCCATGTAAACAGAACTAAATTTAGTTTCAAGTCATGATTTCTATATATAGACAAAGGCAGAAATATTACAACAACTGGAACGTTTACGTCCGTACAGCGTTGATGTGTATTTTGTTCCTGTTGGCAGTTCAGACATGGTATGTAAAAATATGGTGAAAAAAGATTTGTAACATAAATTCCGAAATGAAAACTATTCATGAAGTCATAAGACGTCATTAGACATTTTGTTTTGATTGCAAATTTAAACAAATATTGCATTCAGTTATAAATCATTTTAAATTATTATCAGTATTCATGAGCAAATTCAATTTAAGTATGAAATAAATGTCCTTTTAAATATTCTTCAGTTGACTCTATGTGCCAGTTAAGTGGTATAAGATCTTTTATAAATAGCTCCCAATCAATAACAAGACAGTTCCTCGACTTTGGGCATTCAACCTTAATAGCATGAGTCTCTGTGGTCAACAGATGACCCAAGTTGTTTTGGGGTTCAGTAGAACAAGGCCCAAGGTCAATGTCACAGTGATTTTAATATCAAAATTATTTCTGATTAATAGCTTGAGACAGCTTAGATCTACACTACAGCCATCACACTTCGTAGCAATATTGTCCATGATCCCTTTCGCTTTGGAATTAGTATGTCAAAGTTCAAGACCACAGTGACAAAGATTGAAAACAGTTTCCATTGGTTAATAATCAAGCTTATGACTGCCCACCTCATATAATGATTGTCTGCGATCAGTAGATTGTTTTTGGAGTCAATAGGTTAAAGGTCAATGTCATTGAAACTGAAATTGAGACTTAAATGGTTACTACAGAATTCTGAGGCTACGACTGTTTTAAAGCAGGGTTGTCTATGGTAAGCAAATGACCCCGATTGTTTTAGAGTTAAATGTCAGTCACAGTGGCCTCGAGACTAAAATGTTAACGTTGTATAGCCGGAGAACGCTTAAGACCTTGACTATCAAACTTGCTTGCTAATCTACCTTCACTAGATTAACTCTATTGTTGTTGTTTTGTTTAGACATTCGGTCAAAGGTCGAGGCTACAACATACAATACACCCAGTTACCTCTGCCGAGTCAACATGGTAGTAATGTATGTTTTACAAAAAGCTCTTGTTAAGAATACAAAATGTACTCGCTATCAAAATGAAAAGAAACGAAAACAGCTGTTTCATTCCTTTTAAGTATTTCTCTTTACGAGTCTTGCAAAGCTTTGCAATTAAAATGGTACACAGTAGAACCCTCTAAACCATTTACATATAAAGCTGATATGACTTTAACTGGCCAATGTTTCCAGTACAAGCGTATTTTGTTTATTATACATGGTAATTGGCCCCTGTAACTCGCTTACCCCTGTTTTCCTGGCACGATTACAATACAATTTTGTCCAGACCTATACAAATACCTCTTTAAACTTCTCACTAGTTTAGAAATGAAATAAAGAAAACTACATTTTAGCAATTAGAAATCCTCAAAACTGGAAATCCCTATATACGTTACGAGAATTTTGTTCAAAACCCGTCCTGTTAAGGAGGTAGGTTACCTTGATATTTGTATGTGCGCATGCCAAACCGGAAGCTAACGTGACAATTTACGACGACGTTTACGACAAACTAAATGTGTTTGTATATCCATTCTTCTGAAAAATAATCATGAACCTGTCTCCGATCTGATGCTTCATGGTTTCATAATGCAGAAATAATGAATAAATTGCCTCAGAAACGCTTCAAAACACTGTTGACTTAAAATGACGTCATTGACGTCATGACGTTACGTGTCAGTTACCGCGCAAAATTAATAGCTTTTATTTTGAAAGTACGTAATTTTGTGCATTTGCTATATTTGAACTATTCTTAAACAGCCATTATTTGCTGAAATATTATTTATGAGTCTTTCGCTCTGAATAATGATCAATATTTTGCTTCTTTTATGTAGTTATATTGAAATGTTATGCGGAACGTAAGAAAATGGATGATGGCAACTGATGTTATTGGGAATATAGTTGGGTGAAATGTGACTTATTATGGCCATTTTTTCAAACAAAAATCGGGCAGTTTGATTTGTAATACCTATTATTCAGTTCCCGTTGATAATTTGTTACTTATATACTAAAACTATGCTCCAAAGTTGTTCAAATGTCAGTAGAAGATTGTGGTTTCTTGAATTAAATTGATGTTACCATGGAAACGAAGCCCGTGACCTATATATCTAAATGTAAAATTCAAAAGCGTTGACACTTGTCTATTTAAGGAACACAGCTTCAGCTTTTTATTTACATTTCAACAATATCCATGAGACTAATATCAGCATGCAGAACGATTTTTCCATAAAAATGTCAGACGAGGGGTTCTGTTGTAAGTATTTTAAGCTGTGAAATTTGTTTAAATAAATACAAATAACACGAAAATATTACTTACGTTAGAAATAAAAACCAAAATACACTGAAAAGTGTTAAATGTCCGTATTTTCCTTCTTCTTTCAATATAAAATACCTTTTGAGGGTCATGTACTTCAAACCTGGATAAAAATTGTACTTGAAGGGACAGAGATAAATGAAATTGAGATTGTAGCAGTTAAAACATTAAATTACACGAAATACAAAAAATTGCTGCGGTTTAACTAATTTGAATTTACCCTGGTAACAAGGTAACCTACCTCCTTATAGATATGTTTCTCTCTAATATTCAAAAGTGATAAATCTGACATTTGACATATATCATATATATTGAAGGAGTTTATCGATACGATGGTCATTTGTTCAAATGGAATTCTTCTAGACTACAGACAAGGAAATCGTTTGTCTAGGAGGCAATCCTTGATGGTAAGTAATTTATTGATATATCATTGCATGTTGTTACATGATAAATTCCTAAACACAACTGATGTTTGGAAACTTGGACAAATAGCCTGTGATAGGTAGATGTTATTTTCCGTGTTCAATAATAGTGTACGCTACATGTAAATATACACATTTTAATTTTGTAAATTTGGATTTACAAATATGCCTACAGTAAAATCTGTACAGATATACGAAGTAAATAACTTGAATTTTGACTTCTCAAATGTTTAATGATCCTACATATACCCCTATCAAACTGAAATCACAATCGTTATTGTCCAGGTACACGCTCAATTTTTAAAAAATCCAAAGCGAGAGACAAAAGTGTCCAAGATCGCTCACCTGTTACAATTTGGTAGACAGTCATGCAAGAAATATTTTTGTCAAATTACTTTGAAACCAGGCCTGCATATTCAAACGGAATTATAGTGTAAAGCCTTAGAGAGAAAACTACCATTTGCCATTAATTTATAAAATGGTTTTTATTTCCGTACGCCTTCTACGTTATCCGGATAAATGATGTTTCGCATTTACTTCCGGTTTATCAGTCTTGGGAATACCTTAAACGGAACCAACCATCTTTATCAGACCTGTTTATATATATTAACATTGAACGTTGTTCCCTGCAAGCATATGCCGAAACCACAATTACATGACGGAACCTTGCCTGTCAGTACGAATGTCCGAGTTATAATAATGCCTTAATTATTACTTTTAATTCTCATCTTCCTCTCCAAAGTTCACTCTAGAAATTAAATAGGAATTTGTAAACCGTAGCTTCCTTAGCAAAAGAAATAGACTGCAGTATCGATATTTAAAAGTGCGAAAAGTGCTCTTACAGACGCGCCACAAAATACTGACTGTATTCTGTAAGTATCAAGACAATGTGTTTAATGTCTAAACATTTGTAATGAATGCACGCAGCGGTATGCATAGTATTTGTTGTATTAAGTTGGGTGTAGATCACACTATTTCTACAGGGTAAGATATTTATTTATCTAAGTTTAAACAACAAAAAAAATGATAAAATGAGATTGTCTGAATATGATCGTAGATAAAGTAAGGAAAACACATTATTTCAGGGAGGGCTTAGATTGTCCACCTGTCATCTTGTAGTATAGCTTTCACGAAGTTCATGTGGGAGGAAAAAGTAGATCACCAGGTTGTGGTGGATCTTTAAATGTTATTTTAGTCTAATGTAGCTCATTTCATAACATAGATATTTTTATATAGAAACAACCATCAAAGATCGCTTAATAAGGCTGATATTGTTGTGAAGAAAGCAGTATCAAAAATCGCTATATAAGTTTAATATTCTTAAAGATTGATGTGATTATATAAACCACTATCAAAGATAGCTTTATAAGGATGATATGGTTATATAGAAACCACTATCCTAGATTGATATATATTGATGATATGGTTACATAGACACCACTATCAAAGATCGATATATATTGATGATATGGCTACATAGACACCACTATCAAAGATCGATATATATTGATGATATGGCTACATAGACACCACTATCAAAGATCGGTATATATTGAAGATATGGCTACATAGACACCACTATCAAAGATCGATATGTAAGGATAATATGGTTACATAGACACCGCTATCCAAGATCGATATATATTGATGATAAGGCTACAAAGACACCACTATCAAAGATCGATATGTAAGGATGATATGATTATATAGAAACCACTATCAAAGATCGCTTTATAAGGATGATACGGTTATATAGAAACAAACCACTATCAAAGATCGCTTTATAAGGATGATACGGTTATATAGAAACAAACCACTATCAAAGATCGCTTTATAAGGTTGATACGGTTATATTGAAACAAACCGCTATCAAAGATCGCTTTATAAGGATGATACGGTTATATAGAAACAAACCGCTATCAAAGATCGCTTTATAAGGATGATACGGTTATATAGAAACAAACCGCTAGCAAAGATCACTATATAAGGATGATACGGTTATATAGAAACAAACCACTATCAAAGATTGCTTTATAAGGATGATACGCTTAAATAGAAACAAGCCACTATCAAAGATCGCTTTATAAGGACGATACGGTTATATAGAAACAAACTACTATCAAAGATCGCTTTATAAGGACGATACGGTTACATAGAAACAAACCACTATCAAAGATCGCTTTATAAGGACGATACGGTTACATAGAAACAAACCACTATCAAAGATCGCTTTATAAGGTTGATACGGTTATATAGAAACAAACCACTATCAAAGATCGCTTTATAAGGTTGATACGGTTATATAGAAACAAACCACTATCAAAGATCGCTTTATAAGGTTGATATCGGTTATATAGAAACACTATCAAAATCGTTTAATAGGATGATGCTATATATACCACTATCAAAGATCGTTTATAAGGTTGATAAGGTTTATACAAACCACTATCAAAGACCGCTTTAAAGGATGATACGTTTATATAGAAACAAACCACTATCATAGATCGATTCATTAGGTTTGATTACTTGGTATAAAGAAACAACCACTAATCAAAGTCACTATAAAGGATGATACGGTTATACAGAACAACCACTTCAAAGATCACTTTAAAGTTGAATTTCGGTTATATCAGAAATCAACACTATCAAGATCGCTTTATAATGATGATACGGTTATATAGAAACAAACCACTATCAAAGATCGCTTTATAAGGATGATACGGTTATATAGAAACAAACCACTATCAAAGATCGCTTTATAAGATCGCTTTATAAGGATGATACGGTTATATAGAAACAAACCACTATCAAAGATCGCTTTATAAGGATGATACGGTTATGTAGAACGGTTATGTATAAACAAACCAATATCAAAGATCGCTTTATAAGGATGATACGGTTATATAGAAACAAACCGCTATCAAAGATCGCTTTATGGGGATGATACGGTTATATAGAAACAAACCGCTATCAAAGATCGCTTTATGGGGATGATACGGTTATATAGAAACAAACCGCTATCAAAGTTCGCTTTATGGGGATGATACGGTTATATAGAAACAAACCGCTATCAAAGATCGCTTTATAAGGATGATACGGTTATATAGAAACAAACCGCTATCAAAGATCGCTTTATTAGGATGATACGGTTATAGAGAAACAAACCGCTATCAAAGATCGCTTTATAAGGATGATACGGTTATATAGACACAAACCACTATCAAAGATCGCTTTATAAGGATGATCCGGTTATATAGAAACAAACCACTATCAAAGATCGCTTTATAAGGATGATGCAGTTATATAGAAACAAACCACTATCAAAGATCGCTTTATAAGGTTGATATGGTTATATAGAAAGCACTATCAGAAATCCGTTTACAATGTTGATTTTGCTATATAGTCACCACTATCAGAAATCGGTTTATAAGGTTGATGTTGTTGTTTCAAAAGCACTATTAAAACTCGATATATATAAGGTTGATGATTTATATAGCAACACCATCTCGATTGATATCCAGAGATTCATCGTGTGTTTTTGTCAGTCTACTTGTATTGAGAAACACACTAGATAGCAAACAATAAGCATTCTGGTTAACAGACAGAGCATTTACTGATATACTGATAACTTCCGTTTCTTTTCAAGTTTCCGTTTCTAATATCGATATATATTGATGATATGGTTACATAAACACCACTATCAAAGATCGATATGTTAGGATGATATGGTTACATAGACACCGCTATCCAAGATCGATATGAAAGGATGATATGTTTACATAAGCACCGCTATCCAAGATTAATATATATTGATGATATGTTTCTTTTCAAGTTTCTGTTCTATATTTTATCGTGTCGTTTAATTTATTTCAGGCACAGCTCTTGAATCCATTGCAACCGACGCCATATGTTCAGCTAAGTGGATCGATAACTGGTCTGTCTGAAGACGACAAGGTAATTATCAACTGTATACCAGGTTCGTTTTGTAGGGCCACATTGCCGCTGACTACGCAAATAGCTTGCTTCCCACACAATACCGAAGGCATTTCATTCATTTTAATGTAACATTTAATATTCCAAATATATTGTGAGTATTCTGAACGCCGCATACGCAATCTGTTTTGCAAGAACTTTGTTTGTACTGTGCCACATCTAAAATAAAGTTGGCTGGGCTTCTTTTTTCCATATATTTGTTTTATGTAAAAGCACTGTAACATATTTGCTTTTCTAGCCGGTCTAATCAGGAACATACATCGTCTCACTTATACGATAAAGAAAATTCGACGTCAACGCTAGCTAGTAAATCATATTACGTGTGAATAGGTTTAAATAAATGCACGCTGAAAACAGAAATGTGATGACTGTAATCAGTTGAAATTGCTTACAAGTAGTTTTTAATCATGTTGAATCATATTACATGTAACTGTGATATATGGTGGCTGGCAATTTCGTTATTCGACGCCGCCCAGAAGGCGGCGTCGAGTATATGGGATACACTTTTATTTCGGACCCTGTAAAGATGGTAATGAATAGTTTCGGAGTGATAAACTGAACACAGTGAATAGTTTGTAAATGGATCAACGATATTGCATAATAGATTTTAGTGAATAAACAAAATATAGGTTATAACACACTAAATAGCCACCACTATATATTCTATATAAAATGACAAGTTTTCACAATGCTGCAATACACACCTATACCCATTTTAAATTTCTTTAACTTACATTTTCTTGTAGAATAACATTTATACTGTAAAAATATCCAAAGAAAAGTAGGGGTCATGTTTGATGCAAGAAAAATATTTCTGGTCAAACGGACACACCGTAATTTTTACACTGAAATGACAATCACAATTTAGGGTAGGGGTGTATGAATAAATTTCACATGTTAAATCAGTTTGGAGTCTTTTTTCAACATGCAAATGCTACCAGTATATCAAGTATAGGCATGCAATATGATTTCAACCAATATATAGCAATGATTTCAAGGAAAAATCCTTCTTACAGCAAAAAAACTGAGAACTATTTGAATCCGCCATTATGCGACTACCATTTTTTCAAAGGTGCTCAGGCTATTTAGTGTCTGTATGCCTATAGCAAAAAGAAAACATAAAAAATGTATGTAATGCAACTTATTATGTGATTTAAAACAATGCTATCTGTCTTTCCATTCCTTATTTGTAGAGCAGAAAATATTTTTTTATTTACAATTTCGTCAAAATGTTGATCCGATTTATTGATAAGGCAGGTTACTCTGTAAGTCAAGTTTCCTATTTCTGATCTTAGCATGACCTACTTACCTATCTCATTTTCTATAAATAGAACACACCGCGGATATACCATACTGCAACGCGTGAATTGCCTGGACAATGTTCATGTATTTTACCTTTCAGTAAACTTCGAAGAGAATATTAAAAAGTAAAAATACGGAAAAATACAATTTGCCTGCATAAAATTCCTTGAAAAAAACGTATTAACAAACTAAATAAAGGAATCAATAAGCATATATGATCATGTTGAAATGCGAATGGCTTTTGCAGCACATCTCGTTGTGTCGTTATGGAAAGTTCCTGAATCAGCCACCTTCGTAATCTAATCAATAACAGGGTCATAAAGAGCGGACGCAGTGGTCCAGAGCCCCCGCTGCTCCAACTAAGAATTACAAACAACGATATACAGTACCCGTGTATGGGTGTTTTACACCTGGCAAGCTAAAACAGGGGAAACTTTTGGAATTTGAGCGTCTTCTGTATCTTGCACTATCCTCCCAATCAATCTACTTGAGGGGTTCCCATATGGGTAGCCGGTGGCGACTATAAAGAAGCTTAAACACAAACGAACTGTGCCATAATATCCTGCAATCATAAGTCTTTTCTGATTGCATAAAAAAGTCCTTTATAAAGCCCTTCGATATATGAAAGTTCTTTCTTGATACACGTTGTAATTTTAACCTAATGTAAGAAAATCTAACAAACCATCATACTGTTTAAAAAGAATTATTTGATTAATCCTTTATCCATATACTTTATCTGATATTGGAGGCAGTAACATTCTGAGAGGTATGAACTAGACATATCGTATCACAGAAAGTTTAATTTATATTAACTGGAAAATTACATGAGATATCAATCAACAAGAGATTACTTTACTCCCTAACATTTTTTATTTACATCTGAAGGTACTGCAATAAGGAATTACTCCCACCACTTCTGCTTGATCTGACCAAGAGGAACACCACCCTTGCCTCACCGGCCAAGAGGCACACCCTGTGCTGTCTCGTCCGTCGACCAAGAGAAACACAATTTCCCACCCCATGCGAAAACACAGACGCACCCACACACACAGACAAACATACACACTCCGCTTAATAAACTTTTAGAAATACAAAAAAGGGGGTGGGGGTTCCAGCCGTGGTCAAATTGACTTCCTTTCTGTCAATAATTTTCTGGTGAGAGTAAATAGTCATTTCTCTTAGCTGAGTAAGTTTGACCACTGACCACTTAGTAAAAAGAAAGTTGTATACTATTAACAGGCAATCATTTCAATAAGTGCTCTATTATATGACAGCAGAAATGAATATTTACAACTTTATTTTCAATTATTGCATTATTAATCCTGCAAACATACGTTGACTTTAGACCAGTGATATAGCTAACAATAATTGTCCTGGCTGTCGGAATGGCGATGAACTAGATGTTACCTGCTGTCGATACCTCTCAGTTTTCAAATCGTAAAGCCAATAATTATTTGGTTTCAAACATGTTTTCAGAGAAAGTGCAGATGCAAAGGTATACTTGTCATATAGATAAAAAGAATAACGCTAAATTTTGACTTTCAAGGTTTTTCCTTCACTTCAAGGAGAACTGTGAGCGAAACTGAATTTTACACGCTAAGGATGACTTCAAGCAATTTGGTTCCTTTCATATATAGTATCAAACACAGGAAAATACCATTTTCATGATTTATACAGTAGTAGTTTCGTAGGAAATGAATTTCAGAAATAATATTTCAAAGAGATGGTATACCAGTATTCAGAATATAGAAGAATGGAAATATAGACATTGTCATTGACTGGCTTTGGTCTCTTGTTTTTTCTTTAAGATATCCAATAGCCTTCTTTCACTAAAATAGGTATTTACTTCGAATGTAAATATATTTAACTTTACTAACTGTTAACTTACTGCCACTTTTTGAATTAAGATCTGGTAAGAATTTCTATTGTTTCAATCACCTGTTATTAGTTAGGGCCATTCACAGCGTTGCAATGAGATAAAACAGATCCCTTGTATTCACAAAGATATTGAGGATTTCTCTAATGACATTATATTGGAAGAAATTTTAATATCAAATGTGTATTACAAAATGCTAAAATATCTCAATTGTAACGTGGCCTTAAGTACTAGTAATACTAAAAGTTTCGACAGTTGCACAGCCTCCATATAAAACGTCCAGTAACACAGATTAAAAATAAAGGATTATTGGGACTTTCGGATTAAAGGTTTCGGCAAGCTTCTCATTTTCAGTATATTATCAACTACCTCTATTATCAATAGTCCGCACAAACGAATTTGTGTTGATAAAAGAATGTTATCTGTGTAAAAGGCAGGTCCCCGAAAAGTCAAGGTCACAGGGGAAAATCATTGCAATAGTTTTTGTTAAAGTTTTATGGCAAGCTATTCTCTGTTTCAATACTATGACTGAAAATGAAGTATAAAAGTAAGAAATATACTTAAGCAATACTTAGGTTCGTTATATCGTGCTTCAATAGAAATATCATATTTAAGTGACTGAAATGAGTACTGCAGACAAATACTACTAACCATGGTATAATTTAGCTATAAATACATTGGTATAGAATAAATCAACATAAAATGACTATAACTTAAGCAATAGCACAATTTTAAAATAACAGACTTAACTAAGTAATTACTTAAGTTTTTTCGTGAAATTGGGGCCGGTTGGATCTTTTTTACGCACATAAGTTAATTTTTCCTCACCTGATACACACTGTCGCAAAGAAGCATCTCGTTATTACATTCAAGGACAGTTATAAATTAATATTTACTCCAACTTCTTCCCATACCTTTGAAACAACATTTGTATATAAACATGCGAAAACAAATGTATTTCTTTATGACATCACCTACAAATCCTGCGCTTCGTTTGAATACGCTACTTTAAGAAATTACAAAACAAAATTCCTTTTTGCTTTATATTTCCTATAATTTGTAAACAAGACATGCAAGAAAAATAATTTGTAATTCGTTGTAGGTGCAGATGGGATTATCCAGTTCTCGGTTAACTGTATTGGCGATAACTCGACAGAGCCTCGTTATCACCAAAACAGTTACCCTCGAAACGGGAATTCCGATCTGCTTCACATCTCGATAGATCTATTTCATCGTTATTCTGTCAGCAAGGTTGATGAATATTAACAACTAGGGTGGTTAAAGGCTTGATCGCTTCCTGCATCCGATCTTTTTATAAACCAAAATCAGCACTTTATCAATTAACAATGCCTTAACTATTTGACTTTTAGTTGAATTCAGGTATTCTGTATCCAGAGGATACATTTTCCTTACTTGAACGTCCGTAGATGACAATTTATTCACCCCCTCCCCACCCACAACACTTGCTAACACTGTTTACTCTATACAGGAGGACATAATGAACATAAAAGGAAGGATTAGAAAGCAACCGAATCCGTATTTTGAAAGTAAAAGTAAACAATTGCCCTTGGTCGGTAGCCGCGTCCGACGAGACCCTGATTGGAAGGAAGACATGGACGACAGTAACGACAATGGTCCAGGGACGGTGATAGGTCATTGCAGATGTGGTAAGTTCATTAAAATTACATTCACTGTTATAAAGACACGATCTTATTCAATTTATCTATTAAAAATTTGATAGTGGATTTATTTATAGATATTTCGATCACATGGAAAAGATTGCATCAAAAGGTGGTATGCAATTACTTGATTTTTACTAAAAGAATTTGGGCAATACACTATTATTTTCGTGTTGAATCAGATTAAAGTTATCAACTAAACAGGTTTCGTATCAGGAACAATAAGCATACCTTGAATTAGCTGTGTAAAGTTGAATGTTTGCATAAATTGTTAAAACAATCTGTTTTTCAACTATATCAGAAAATCACATATATGTTGAGTGGGATGCAGATGGATATCTAAGACTCTATACTTACAAACCAAACGCATATGAAGTATTTGTTGTTGATGAACCAAGAGGGTTGAAACCGGACGAGAATATAGCGGTAGGCTGTGAAGTGAAACCAGGTAAGACTTCATGCGTACAGTTCGTAAATCTAAGATAAGAAGGAGCGAGACATGGCGAAGAAACAGGCGCAAATTTTGAAAACAGGTCAACAATAAAATGTCTTTGTATAAATATTGTTGCTCAACAAGTGAGCAAATCAAAAACCGTAATGTGCATATTATGTGATAACTTAATTTTAGGTTTTAGATTTGCTAAACTGGTTGCCAAGCCAGGACAAATTTGTTTCTCACAAATACACATAAAATTAAAAAAGTATTTGAGTAAAACAATTGAATAATTTGAAAAGGATGTATCATAAGTTTCTGGAAATAAAAAGCACAGGTTTTGTGAAATAAATGAAAGTCTCAACATTTCTATTACCTCTGTTCGGTCTACGTTTGTTGTGCAACCAATAAAACCTAATTCTAAGTAAGAAACAGTTAAACAATTTATTTAAACGTTTAAATTTATTTAGTAGCCGTATGGAAAAGAAAAACGCAAATTTTATTGAATCAATAGGAACAAACGTCCATTTGAAATATTCATCCTTAAAGGGAGATAATAGCGAAGTTTAATAAAAGTCAATAAAACAGTTTTCTGTTCGGTGTGACAAGACATACGTAACTTTTGTAATCATTACACAAAAATCACATGTAAATATTCATTACCATGATTGTGCTATATTCCATATCGCGTAGCCTAACATTTTGAGAAAAAATTAAACAACACCAAATCATAGAATGAAATGGTTGTTTCGCATGAAAATTGAAAAGCATATAAAACATGTATATTACTCTATAAAATAATATACATTGAATTTCGGAAAAAAATCTGCATAAAGGGGCCACACTTTCGGACAGTTCCACGCCTTTAAAAACTCACCATTTTCAAAGAACTGTTACATATCTTTGTTTTGATGCATTTGCAATAATGTCCCAGTACTAAAAGTACTAAAATTTCACAAACTAGATGAAACGTAGTTTACAGTAATTGTTTATTTTTACTTCTTTACAAATAGCATTCATTTTCAATGGGAGACAACTTTTTGAGAATATTTTAAGTATTCATCATACGGGACAGTATGACAGAACATGTAATTGTCATGTAGATCTTTGGTAAGGGTGTTCGTTTATCAAAATTGTCTGTGTATTGACCTAAACCTTCATTATTTTTATACTTAAAGGCTTATTTTGAAAAATAACTGTTCGATAAAATTTTGTCTATAACAGAATTGAGCTTAGGACGGTGCTTAGGGCCTTGGGATCTTTTCATAGATTTTACTAATTGTAGAAACGCTTTCCTTAATTCGATAATTATTGTTTTAATCACGTACCTTGAAAAGTAAAAGTTAATAGTTAAATACACGTAAGATAAACAACATATGCTGCTATGTTAACACTTACTGATGAAACCAAGAGCTTGAAAATACAAAAGACTATTGATAAATGCAAAGACTTTGAAAATACACCTTAAGACTATCAATATTTATAGATTAACGCAAGGACTTTGAAACTGAAATATACACAAGACTAATAATCTCTGTTGTTTAAGGCAAGGACTGGATGCGCTTGGAGGGTAAAATGAATACTGGTGTTGTCATAAAGCTGGACAGAAAAAGCAAGAAAGCACAGGTAATGAGTAGATAAAACATTAGTATCATTTGATAATTAATGCCTTAAAAATACATGTATATGTTATTCTCATAATCAAGTTAGATAAGGCAATTTTAATTCAGTCTGTTTTGTTGTTATTTTATCAAGGCAGTTCTGCACGATTGAATTAAAAGTCATAGCATGACGTCATTTATCCGTCAGGATAATCCCTGAATACGGCAAATCGAAACGTTTACCATGACACGACTAAATGGAAACTTTTATATGTCAGTTGATAAATTGCCAACGTTAACAACTGTCTTAAAGAAATAATATCATAACAAAACTGATCTCACGCGAAGAAAGCGTTGCCATTTTATCGCAATATTGGCTAAACCGTCACAGTAAATTAATTTTGGTTTCAAAATACTCTGCCTATTGAGCAAATTTATATTATATTGATATCAAAGAAAATAACTGTTTTAACTGAGTTAACAATTTCAATTTTCAATTTACGCATTTTTTATAAATTGTAAGGGCTATAACTCAGGATGTACTAATTTGATCTTGTTTGCGTTCTATGCTTCCAAAGGATCTTCTTATAGATGTTATTAGTAGACTTCGAACTCCGGAAGTTACTAAAGCTTCTTACTATATGTCCAATGTTAGTTCTTAAACGCCCATGTTATTTCGTTTGTAATGTTATTAAAACTCACATTCGGACTGTCGGTGACCACAATAAGCTTATACGATATACATAGCATATTGCACATATTCATCCATATTTCAGTATATGCAAATAATGCTTTTGTACTTTGATCAGGTTCGATGGAATACTGGTAAGAGAGGAGATTACTCATACGGCGGTGATGGCATACAGGAGATAGAAGTAATAACACGCATTCGGTAAGTCTCATTTTACAACATTTGACCTTTAATACTTTCCTTTTAAGGTAGTACTACGTGTTGCAATTAATATTTTTATTCAATGTAGAATTTCATCAGACTCGATTTATCAAAACTTTACAATATTCGTCGAAAATCCACCCGATGAAAAGATTATGTACACTAGCTTTTGCATGAGTAATTAAAAAAAAAATAATTAAGTTTTCGTAAATAAAAAAGTTAGTGACGGGAGTTTGATTATTTCCTGGATTATTTGTAAATGGGTTACCAAAGGTAAACCTCCTTAATTGCAAAGTTGATATAAATTTTCTTAAAGTACGAATTCCTCCGTGGTGTATTGGTAAAGATGGTAGGATTTTTATAACTGTGGCAGCTCGGTTAGATTCCCGACCCTGACATATTGTTTTTCTTGTTTTAGCATTTTTGAGACAGTTTAAAAACCAAGAACCCTTGTTCTTATGTTCAAAATATGTCCAATTACTATTTTAAAGAAAGATCATTTTAGCCAAGAGCTAGAGTTAGTCCTTTTAAGTTAAATAGGTAGGCCCTTGTGTATATTTTGTGTATTTTTGTGATATTTGCCCATTATTACAGAAACCCGTGAATTTCAAGCTGATTTTATACCCAGTTTGTAATTTTGCACATGTCAGAAGTTTTTCCGTATATTTAATCTTCTTATGAAAGAGAAAAACTTTCCGTTTCTGCCCCCTACCCCTTCCTCTCTCTTTTCTATATTTTGCGTAAAATTAAAATGTACTTGTTGGATTTTTAAAGCAACCCGTCTATTATATTTTTCCGTTACAGGTTCTTTTTGTTGTGGGCCTACTTTGCAAATGCTTGGCTCTGTGACTGTGCGCTTCCGAGAAATGTACCCTTACCTATTATCTTTTGATAAAAATGTTGCCATTTATTCATACCTTAATCTTAAAAAGGATGCCAACTTTCATTCGTTGCAAGATTTTTCGTTTCCTTATCACGGTCGGAATCTAAACTTTAGACTATATAAAGTTACATGGCTTTGAGTATATCAAGCAGAACTACATTAAATACACTGGAAACGAAACATAAATACTGTGCTTATCTCAATGCAGCTATTATTATTTATGAAATATTTTAATAATGTGACACATGTTAACTTTCTAAATACGTCGTAAAAAGCATGTAAAAATGTGCATGAATGTCAAGTTTCAGACTTTAGTTATAACATGTTTATACCTTTTGCAGTGGAGCCAGCACCCACACCATAAATTCAAGCTTTACTTCGAGCACTGAATATGAAACTCCGCCCGCCCTGACCATCGAAGAATTTGCAGCTAAAAAGACCAGGAATAAAAATAAGAACGTATTTAAGTGATACAGTGTCTGAAGTCAGATTGTGTATTTACTTTTCTGTGGTGATTGACCAGACCTGTACATTAATTTAAATTGATGGACTTACCTATTATGTCTTGAGTCACTGTAACTGTCCTTAGGCTGTACGAAAATAGGACCTGTTTTACAGATGTAAAACGTCTGTAAAAGACCTGTATTTTGAAGTTAAGTTACAGCTGTAATACAGTTGAATTATATGGCTGTAAAACATGCAGGTCTCAAAATTTTTATTTGAAAGTTACAGCTGTAAAACGGTCATGGAGTAAGTACTATTGTTTAATTATCTATTTAGTTGTAAAAGGACAGTATGATTGTTTAAGTGCATACATTAACTATTGACACTATAGTTGAAGATGATAAGTTTAAAAAGCATGTTAAGAGTATGATAATGTTTAAATGATCATCTATAATGTCATCTCCTTATTTATGTTTTCCGTCATTGCAATAGGCATTTCATTGCAGCAACACACTGTCATTCAAAATTTGTGAATGCATTGTCTTTAAATAATTGATATTATTTTAAAGATGAATGTCTTGAGTATGTATTTGAATAAATATGCTATTTCTTTTTAAAGAATTACAACATTAATTTTACTTTGAGAGAAAAAAAGCTTTCTACCTGATTCTTTTGTTTGTTTGTTTACTTGTTTTAGTGTTAACGCCGTTTTTCAACAGTATTTCAGTAATGTAACGGCGGGCAGTTAACCTAACCAGTGTTTCTGAATTCTGTACCAGTACAAATCTGTTTCCCACAATTATGCCAACTTCCCCACATGAATCAAAGATGGAGGACGAATGATTTCAGACACAATTTTCTTTTATCAAATCGTCACGGAAAACATACGCCTCGACCGGGGATAGAACTCATGACCCCGCGAACCGTAGAAATCTTCGCTCTCCCTACTGAGGCCTAAAGTTGAATTTGAAAATATGTTTTTATGTTTTTGTATGTATAAAATCAATAATTACCTAAACTTTTGAACATTGTGAATACAAGCTTTTATCATTAAGAAGTATAGATTTGTGTGTCTTAAAAAGTAAAACAGATTTGTTTGAAGGCTAGATGGAATATATTACTGTATATTTATTTAGATAAGGCAACTATTTTGAAATTCAAGATGACCACCATACTGATGACGTAAAAATTGTTACAAATGGAATTCTTAACACAAAAGCTTTTATAAAAGCATATAATATTTCAAATATAGGGAAAAAATCATAGGATAGACTACTAAACACAAACTGAAAATCCTTTTATTCCTATACGCTGAAACGTACTGTAATTTTTTTGATGACATTAATTATCTGTTATTCGTTGAAATGACCAAAACAAAAGCAAAATTTCATACATAAAATACCCAGTTTAACAATAATCAGTATAGTGCTATTTCCGTTACTAATTTATTACCCAACCCACCATCAGAATAATACGTTATTTACATAAATTGAACCTCGGTCGTCCATCAGACAAATTTAGAATTCCAAAAATCATTTAAAATTGTGGTTGGTTGTCAAGAAAGGGAATATAAAAAGAATACTGGGGGTATTTTCTACAACTTACACCGATCGATAGTAAGTTGTTTGGTAAAACAATATCATATTTCATTAGTTCATCGTAAAATTAGCTAAAACATAGCCATATGATGTAGAAAACACAACACTAAATATGACAAATTGCCAGTTTCATGCTTTATTCAGTTTCTATCAAAACAAATCCGCATCATTGAATAATTTTGGATAAAAATAAAATTGTGAACAATGAAGCCGTCGCAGGAGTAGCGTTCAAACACGAGTGATATATAGGAGTTATTTCATCGTCCAAATTCTAAAAGGTTTGCAGATTTAGCCAGTCTTTTTGTATATGACTTAATCACCTTTAATAAACGCTCAGGATGTTTTCGTACTAGTCAAATTGGCTGGTTCCTAACCCTAAAATAGATTAAAACCAGCTGTTTTATTTCGAAAACTTAGTCATGTGTACCTTATATGGATCTTATTATATCTTCTAACTCTTAAATAGCAATTCCTGTAGAACACACAGAAACAAAGATTGTTAACAAACCCCTAAAGTTTGGTACAAAGATAAAGAGCAGTTAGAAAATAGTGGTTTTACGTCTTAAGAAGGGTTTACATAGAGGTTAGATGCAAGTGGTCAGAAGACAGTGATTCTACATCATAAAAGTAATTTTCATAAAAATAAGATGCAATTAGTTGGAAAAGAGTTATTCTATATCCCAAGAGAGGTTTACACAGAGGTGAGATGTAAATATAATCTGAAAAGTAGATCCCTCGGAAGCACCGAGAACAATGCAAACAGTGAAAATTGCAGACTCGGTTTGATTGAGTCTGTTCATGAGCAGTAATGGAAAATGCAACACTGCTCACGCCCCCTAGGCCGTTGGAAGTCTGTGAGTCTATTTCCCATGAGAGGTTTACACGGAGGTGAGATGTAAGCCGTTGGAAGTCTGTGAGTCTACATCCCATGAGAGGTTTACACGGAGGTGAGATGTAAGCCGTTGGAAGTCTGTGAGTCTACATCCCATGAGAAGTTTACACGGAGGTGAGATGTAAGCCGTTGGAAGTCTGTGAGTCTACATCCCACGAGAGGTTTACACAGAGGTGAGATGTAAGCCGTTGGAAGTCTGTGAGTCTACATCCCATGAGAGGTTTACACAGAGGTGAGATGTAAGCCGTTGGAAGTCTGTGAGTCTACATCCCACGAGAGGTTTACACAGAGGTGAGATGTAAGCCGTTGGAAGTCTGTGAGTCTACATCCCATGAGAGGTTTACACAGAGGTGAGATGTAAGCCGTTGGAAGCCTGTGATTCTACATCCCATGAGAGGTTTACACAGAGATGAGATGTAACAAAACCTGTTAGCTTGTCACTGGTTGTCAGCAATCGCTTTCTTGTATTTTCCCTATACATCGATACATTTGTGAAGTGTTTATTTGAATTCTTATTTGTTTTCAACGATTTATTCTATGAAGCAGTTTTTCGATATTATCACGAGTTTCGTAGATAAGAATTTGAGTGAAGCTGGTAAAAGACTCCATTGAACGGCAGAACTCTTTGAAAAATCCTCGAATGTTTCATGATGGCCAACCGACCTTAACAAAGATAAATACTTTTAACTAACGTCGAAATAACTATAAATGATACCCCATCACACCACGCGCAAAGTGTAACATTCATTATTAGAAAAGTTACATTTTTTGTTCAAGTTAGAAGTCAGTTGTCCGTTTTTAACAAAAGTATCAGTATCTAAATAAATTTCTTATTTTGACGTCATGTTCGTGTAATTTTTCTAAACTGGCTAACCATCTACTATGTCAGGTTAAGAAAACGAATATGCAAAGATGGCGAAACACGACAGTACAGGGTCATCTCATTCACACTAAAATGACTTAAATACTAGTAAAGTGTGACTATTCATATGATTCTCTTCCGATATTTTGGTGGAACTAAGATAGTTCCTGAAACAAAGGCACGTTTCGATTTATAGAAGGCCGTACACGCCATAATGTTCTGGTGGAAGTCTATGGAGGAACAACACGTGTTCTCTAATCGTGCTTCATTATCGTAGTGTCACCATCGTACTGTCGCGGTCTGCCATCGTACTGGCGTTCTTTCTCATCGTAGTGTCGCCATCGTACTGTCGCGCTTTGCCATTGCATTGTAGCGCTGTGCCATTGTAGTGTCACTATCGTACTGTTGCGCTTCGCAATCGTATTGTCGTTAGTGTCACCAACGTACTGTCGCGCTACTGGCGTGCTCGCCAGCACACTTTCGCCAAGTGGATTTAAAAAAAAACATGGAACATACAGAACTCTGCAAAAGAATTAGTCCCTACAGCATGGGAATTAACAGGAATAAATGTTCATTAACTTTTAAACAATGTTATACAAATTCGGATGGTAGGTCAATTACATAATGTATAATTAATATATGTGCACTTTCAAACGAATATACCTACAAATATGACTGAATGACCGAGGACGGAAATTGAAGGTTGTTGAATATAAATACTAACGATAACTTTAATTCGTGTGTGAAATGAATTCACGAAAATAAGTGAAAATAAAACATCGCTAGTATTTCATAATTTACAGTATACTGAATTAAAACATGCTCCCTATGAACGCGAAGTGCAAAGGTACGATTGAACAGTGGTGAAGAGTGACGGTGCGATGACGAAACGCGATAGCACGATGGCGATAACACGACAATATGATGACGAAGTGCGACAGTACAAAGGTGACAGTCCATCGGCGAAGTGCGCTGGTGACACTACGATTATGAAGCGCTACAGTATGATGGCGAAGCGCTACAGTACGATGGCAAAACTCTACAGTACGATGGCGATGCGTGGCAGCATGATGGCGAAGTGCGACGGTACGATGGTGACAGTTCGATGATGGAGTACTGCAGTATGATGGCGAAACATTACTGTACGATGGCGAAGCCTGACAATACCATGGCGAAGCGCTACAGTGCGAGGCGAAGCGTGACAGTACGGTGGTGACACTACGATGGTGAAGCGCTACAGTATAATGGCGAGGCGCAACCTTACCATGGCGAAGAACGAAGTACAATATACTGTCACCATCATACTGTCGCGCTTTGTCATCATAGTTTCGTGTTATCACCATCGTACTGTCACGTTTCGCCATTTCGCGGCTCGCGTTCATAGGGAGAAGGCACTGGCCCTAACGGAACACCATATTATTAAATGTATATTCCAAACTAACGTTTTAAACTAACTTACTTTTATCACGGACGTGGTAAGATAAGGAAAATTTCATGATCAGATTGTTAATTAGATACATTTTACATATGTTCGCGTCTTCAAAAATAGTAATACAGTGGATAACATAGCAATGTTCTAATTGATAGCACAGTCTATTTCTGTTCCTTTTGAATGGTTTAATGAAAACAGCATCAATAAATGATGGATTTATTTCTTAAATCTCTTTAAGCCAGGTTAGGTTAACGTGATAAATGCATTTTGTGAAAAATCTGTATCTATGTTATATATGGTGGCTGATTTCTTCCATTTCCATCTGGTGAGTTGGTGCGCTTCGAAAGCACCAAAACGTCAGAACGAAATGGCAGAAATCAGCCACCATAGTTATAAAAAGTTCGTTAAATTACATAATGTCCGCATATAGAAGCATTGCAATCTTGACCCTGTTGATATAAACTAAGTATATTGATTTTGTTAGCATTAGCTATCAATGCATAAAGTAATTGTTGTATATGCCTGATATAGGTTAAACAAACAATTTTATCTGTTACTGTTACAGTATTTACCAGTAAGTAAAATATTTTATCTTAAAAAAGAAAACGTTTACTGAAAAACGTTACCTCTCAATGTATTAATTGGCTTTATTGTATTATTCTGATTGATTGAAATTGGTTAGATGCTAATTTAAATTACTAGATCTACAATCTAGGTTCTGTGTATTCTAATGCTTAAAACCAAATTGCTACGCTATGGTAACCTAACATTATAACTCGTTATAATCTAAACATAACAGTTACATAGTTATTTTAGTTTCGAATTCTACAACAGGAAGTAAATTACACAATTAAAAATAACCAATACGCTTTATCATATTTATGCGACTAAGTGTACAATTGTTTCGAGGAAATGTTTTTCAGTTTAATGTGGCAACCAGTTAACTAAGTAATTAATTCTCTCATCAGAATCCTCGCATAGTTGTGATATTTTCTATATAAAGGTAAGCTTGCGTTAAAAGTCGTTATTTTTCGTGTGTGATTGAAAATTAACAGCTAATTGTGAACATTTCCTTATGTGATTCAGATATTTATATTGATTATTATTTTAAAAAAACTATTACACAGATATTGATGCATAAAAAAGACAAGACTTTTTTTACATATGTCTGTATATTACTTCTGTGTTGTTATTTACAGTTATTTGTTGGAACGAGCCCCTGTTTCCATGCAGGGTGCTGTATGGCTGGCTGTGTTCTCTGATGTAGCTTTTTGTCTTTGAAAATATGACTATTTCCTGAAAAGTGTGTGTGTATGTTTTTAAACGTAATTTATCGATGTATTGGTTATAAATTGATATATTTATGTGTTTTCCTTTGCCATATATCTTTGTTTGGAATGCACTGTGCTGATTACCAGTAAATTTGAAACTTAGAATTTGTTGCAGTATGTGATCGATGATTTTGACTGTCCAGAAATGACTGTCATATAATGTCTTGGGATAACCGACTGTTGGAACTGCCGTATAAACCTTTAATGTGACTGACAGAACGAAACATGGAACAGAAGGTAAGAAGGACAACATCTAGTTCATTAAAAATGGGATTAGATAGTTTTTATCTGAAATATTTATGAGTATGCAGTACTTGAATCTTTTATCAGTTGTCAGAAATGAGCATTGAATTAATAAATGTAGAATATAGTCGTCAATAAATGTCATTTCTTATTCATGAACATGCACATGGTTTTACATCATATCATTATAAAAACGACTGGTTTATTTTAGCGTTTACAAATATAAAATATGCATGCATAGTGGCTATGAACCTGATAAAAAATAATGCGGACAGAGGAGATAACTGATAGTATTAGTAAGGGTGTCTTGTTTTGGTAAAATGTCAAAATGCTCTTTTGGGAGAGTTTCATTAAATCATTTTAAAGAACGTGTAACTTTCTAAAATTACGACATTTTATCCTGTTGAAATGTGCCTGTGGGTATATCTACTATATAGAAATCGATTTTAGTAAGTCCTCTTCTTTCAAAAGTTATCATCTTTTTTCTACAGTTCCTAAATTTCAACTTCAGCATTTTTGTCAGTATGATTTGTGTATATTTCTCTTAATTCTAGTTTTGACAGTGCCAACTATACGAATTGCCGCCCGCTTATCTCAGTAGGGAGAGCGCAGATCTACGGATCGCGGGGTCGTGAGTTCGATCCTCGGGCGAGGTGTATGTTCTCCGTGACGATTTGATAAAAGACATTGTGTCTGAAATTATTCGTTCTCCACCTCTGATTCATGTGGAGAAGTTGACAGTTACTTGCGGAGAACAGGATTGTATTGGTACAGAATCCAGGAACACTGGTTCGGTTAACTGCCCTCCGTTACATAACTGAAATACTGTTGAAAAAACGGCGTTAAACCCAAAACAAACTTTTAAACAAATAGATAAGGCGTTGTAGAATCAAGACAGAAAATCATCTAAACTTTGTTACTATGTATGGAAAAAATATTTTCAAGTGGGGAGTTGGGGTTTCTGACTGAAGTAACGAACACTCCTGCCAAATAGGGATAGAAGGTGCATTTTAGTTTCAGCATTATAGAACATTTGATGAAATTCTCTGTGCACGTCTGTCACTACACCAACATTAATAAAGGACTATCAAATAATTTATCAGAATCAGATAAAACACAATTTAGACAATGCTATTTTTGGGTCAAGGTAAAACAGATCAAAGATTATTATGATATGTTCAAATAAAAGTGCAAGCTTATTTTAATAATACTAAGTGGTTTTACCAATTTAAATCCGGATACATTTAACATTGACCGGAACAGGGTTAAAACTGAACAAAAATGCAATAAAGTTTCATCTTACAATAAATGATAAATTTAGTTCCATATAAATAAATAATTTATTATGCAAAACTGCTACTTGCAAATTATTAACTTTTGACGCAAAACTTGCTGTTTTGTCAAGAATGATATACTGTTCAAGCTAAAAGTAGTATGATTATATACAATTATATGATTTTAAGAAAATTATAAGGCACATCTGTTTCAATTTCACTTCTTTGTATCTTGCAAAACCTAATATTATATTTGGTTTCGGTCTTGACATATATTTTGTCAAATATCAGTCTGTGCCGTACTTTCGGTGCAAACGTTTAATGTTGTTTTATGTATTACTAGGTAACAGAATTCCAGTCCGCCGTAGATAATATACATACAACCGGTGAATTCATTTTAAAACGACTCAACCAGTTACGTTTGTCAGATGGCGGACATAGCGACTGTATTTGGTATTATTCGATTACATTTTTTTTCTTTAACCAATAGCAAATTGTTTCACAATGATAAAACAGCTACTTTACATTACTTTTGTATTGGCGTAATTGTTGTTTTACGGTTTTAAGTGACGCAAAAATGAAAATAAATTGAGTCAGTATACACTGCAGCGGACATTTTCATCATCATTTGTAAACATATACATGTATTGAAGCACATATTGCATGATTTCAGTTATATATGTAATAATCTACTATAACAGTAGATGGCTCATTGTGTGTATTTAGATAAAACTGTGTACTCTATTAAAATGACTATTTTCAGCAACCATCGGACAGACACACTGAGCACAGGTGCGTTATGTTGCGTTGAATTTGCATCAAAAGTCGATCGTTTGCATAACCTGGCAAATATTCATTTTTATAACATGATTTATACTTTAAACTTTATCTAATTTTAGTTCATATAATTTCTTTGTGCTTAAAACGATAATCAATAAAACATAATCTACATTCAAAACTGTGTTCCAAAACAATTCAACTATTGATAAGTTCGTGTTTTTCTTTTGAGAAATAAACTAAAGTATCAGGTTTCTTTGATTTATATTTGTAGAACTAGTGAACAATTATATTTGATATCAATATACAACTATTTTATGTTTTACCATAGAGATCATTGCGCTGCAGTCACAATACAAGGAACTTGAAGATAAAATCAGTAAAAGAAATGACAATCAATTAAGCGATGGCGCTAAGTCGTTGAACGAAAGACTAGATCTGATAGAAAATGCACTGTTTCCGGGCAAAACAGAACACTCAAAAACCAGGACTGATCATATGACAAACAAGAACAATAACGTACTTCATAAGACAAAATCAGTAGATTGGGGTGGACAAACGGATCCAGGTAATAAAAAAACTTCATCTATCCGGATTGAGAATGCATTACCATGTGAACTGAATGTACACCACTTGTCGTAGATTCGTTTTTGTATTGCTATGATGACATTTTATGTTGAGTCTTTCGCCAGATACGCAGTCAGATCATATTACTGCACGTAGCAAAACATCGAAAGACTGCTGTTTTTTTTTTTCGTTTTCAAGGGAGCACTTTAATATGATCGTAAAAGTTCGTTAAATGTATATTGTCCCTAAAACTTATAATTCATAATCGTGATCAACCAGGGATGATATTACCGGGCATTTCATGAACATTTAAGGACGTTGCTGGATAGTAATTGATTTTTAGCCTTTATGCTAGAATAACGTTAACTCATGTTTGTTTCTTGTTTTAACATCTGATCTGCAGAGTCCCCGGAGACTCTGCAGATGTTATAACACTGAAAAATATGCGTTATCCCTGCATTGTTAGCATCGATGATCAGTTTTCTTGCTACTATCGTCGATACTATGCACCATTACATCATATTGTTTTTTACGTCTCTCCTTATATAACAATATTACCGTATACAAGGGAAGTGATCTTAATTTAGTACTTTCTTTTCCTCCTTTAAATGGGTAGGCACCCCGTGCAATATCGTATTATATATTGAATACGTGTGTAAATCAGTATATTACAGAAAAACACGTCGACAGAGAAACAGTTATCTTAAATTCTGTAAATAATCCTGTCTAATTTAATAGTAATATAAAATTCTTCCGCAACTATGACTGTTTATTAAAGCAGCATGCCTCAAGATCGTTCGAGAACAAAAAAAAAAAGATATTTTTTAGATATCTTGAAATAAATGCTATATTTCTTAAGAAGGCTTTTAAACTTAATTACTGACAAACTTTATGTTACTGAAACACATGAGAATTTGCTGTTTTTACTACTTTTTACGATGAAAATCGAAAAGCGTTTGTCACGCTTTAACTCCAGGTAAACTGTCGCGATAATAAATATCTATATTTCGAAGTTATTATTCACTACTTGAGCTAAAGCGCTATTGGTTACGACGACAGGAAAATGTCTTTATTGCCGCGGCGGTCCGGGGTTCGATTCCCGTCGCGGTCATCTTTTTTTTCTTGATTTGGAATTTTTAAAATACATTGTATTTTAGAAACAAAAATTCATATTCTAATGTTAATAATATGACCAAACTTCAATTTGAAAGAAAGAATTTTTTTTAGCCAAATCTGGAGGTTAGTGCCTTTAATTTCGTTATATCATTGGTCACGGCATTTTTCAATCTATATTTGTAAAATTATATAAGGTTTCATTAAAGAGATATAAGCCCGATGTTTTGAGGCATGCCACATGTTTGACCTTCAGCCACTTTATAGAGAGATGCTACGATTTTCTCTTTGATTGCGCCTGTCGGAATTGGTATTGAACTCCATAACATGCATTCTACAAACCCACTGGGACTAAACTACTTTTATCATCTTTCCCGTTTCATCAGGTACTATTTTGTGTTTCTCTTGTTGCTCAGCCTTCCTAAAAGGCATCGAGTACATGCGTTTACGTTTCTTTATGCTAACGAGTGTTTCATTGATCGGATTAAACTCTCTAGTATGTTTATTTATTGCCACTGATCATCCCAATATCGTGCTTTCGTTTATGTTTGTGTGTGTGTGCGTGTGAGTATGCGTGTGCGTGTGTGTTCCTATTATGTGATACACTGCTGTTTGATTTGAGCGGCTTTGTTATTGGGTCTGGATTTGAGCGACGGTGTTATTGGGTCACTGCTGTACACTTGATTTGAGCGACTGTGTTACTGGGTCTGGAATTGAGCGACTGTGTTATTGGGTCTAGATTTGAGCGACTGTGTTATTGGGTCTGGATTTGAGCGACTGTGTTATTGGGTCACTGCTGTACACTTTTGATTTGAGCGACTATGTTATTGGGTCTGGATCTGAGCGACTGTGTTATTTGGTCTTGATATGAGCGACTGTGTTATTGGGTCTGGATTTGAGCGACTGTGTTATTGGGTCTGGGTTTGAGCGACTGTGTTATTGGGTCTAGATTTGAGCGACTGTTTTATTGGGTCACTGCTGTACACTTGTGATTTGAGCGACTGTGTTATTGGGTCTGGATTTGAGCGACTGTGTTATCGGGTCTGGATATGAGCGACTGTGTGATTGGGTCTGGATTTGAGCGACTGTGTCATTGCGTCTGGATTTGAGCCACTGTGTTATTGGGTCACTGCTGTAACCTTTTTTATTTGAGCGACTGTGTTATTGGGTCACTGCTTTTCCTATAGGATCTTTGTTCATCTTTCTAGAATCACGAATTATTGAAAGAAACACGCTAATACTTTGCATAAAGTATTCCGACCGATCTGCATTTGCCTTATTTATATACAATGTACGAGTAAATCATGTCCATGGAATAGAAATATATAACTGATTTTTGTGTTGTATTTGCTGTTACTTTAGGACATAGCGCAATGTCTGTCGTGTAAAGAGTTACGTGACACTTAATGTTGTTAAACATATTTTTTTCTGAATTTATAGCATATTGTATATATACAAAATAGTAACGTGGTTTATTAAACAAAACATACACTTCTTTAGTTTTACTAGATGCTGCAGTGAAAACGAAAACAAACGCTGAGGCTAATAAAAAAGAGTGTCGAGATTTACCAGCCGAAGTAGGTGAAACATTTAAATCAGTCGACGTAAGTGAAAGTAAACTTCTTGTGACTTCCATCGATCGGGATGAGAAAATGACTTTAGACCCCTTGATTGGAGTCTCAGAAGAACAAACAAATAACAGTAAGGATTCACAAACCGGTAAAGAATATGTATCAAACGAATATGATGTAGCTAAGGAGAAAGCTATACCAATGAAGAATGACAGTAAAAGAAAGAGAACAGAGCTGCCAGAAGGAAAAGATATGCCATTGAAAACAGACGCGGAAAACAAGAGCGATAGAGAAAATAAACTGTCAGGAAAAAGGTTACTTTCGTTTAATTTCTTACCATTCCATATATGTATCCCATATTGATCACGTGTTAGAAATGAAAAAAGCTGGTAGAATTTTGAAGATTAGAAGTTTTATAATTGAAAAACAAAGACAATATCTTACCATTTTAATGGTTTTGCAGAAAAACTAAGTTCGTATCTCCTGTAAACTAAATGAAATAAATAAACCATAAACAAATATTATAATATATTTGATAGTTACTTCATATCTCAGCAAAGTATTGTTCAGCGGAGCAAGTAAATTATTGTAATGTCAAGTACGTATTTATTTCAGCCGCGGCACTATTACCAAACCAAACTTTATGAAAACCAAACAACAAACAGGTATACCACTAGATGTTTTATATCACTATGTTATGTCTTAGAAAATTACGCCATGTTGCACCGATTGATTGTCAGTAGTTTTAGTTATATAAACTTGTTCCGTATACGTCATTTACTTCAAACATTTTGGTATAGACATAAGCTAATGAAAACTGATTTTAAACATTTATAAATTATTAAAACAGTAGTATAGTAGTTGTTTGTGCGAGCGTTATTTAACCTTATTTAACCTTTACCCCTCTTTTAAAAAATTCAACACCGGCCAATTCAAATTTAAAAAATCCAAAACCAGCCAGTCTTTAAGAGAAACAGAGTTTCTATCTCAAAATACTAACTCAGCGTATTTGTACCCATTGAAAAACATATATTTTATATAAAATATATTTCATTTAAAACACTAAGAAACAATTTTCAATAGAAGTGCCCTTATTGGTAAACACAACGCATTAGATTTTTACTACGCTTATTCATTCATAAATCGTAGTAAATATTGGCCCAGACAAAGAGAGAGTTTACCGCGCGAAGTGACAATCGATATGCTAGATTATTCTTTACAAATGTCTGGACGTAAATAAACAAATAAGCTTGTATTGTTGGATTTACAACGGAAATAAGTGGAATTAAACTATGGGTGTAAAAAAACCCGGAAGAAAAAGTTGGACAAGCAAATATACCTGGGAATATCTCTTTTAGTTAATGAGAAATGTTCCACGCTGCGGGGTAGGGGGGGGGGCGGGGGGCTATTGATTTCTCACCAGTGAGAACGCTACTATATAAGCTAAGCCATGTAGAGTTTTGTCCCTTTGACCAATGGACTTACACTAGTAATAATGATATTGGTTTCTCTCTAGTGAGAAATGATTGGCAGCTAGTATCGATTGTCACTTCGTGTGGTAAACTCTCTCTTTGTAACATGATCAAAGCTACCAGCCACACAGATTCATACTTCAGTCGGACAACTTTCACAACTTCATAAGATTAATTTATCTTTAATATTCCAAGTATTTGATTAATTATACTTGAAACGCTTCGCTAGTTCATAACTCAATCGGTTAGAAGGAACGAAATAGTTTTTATTACCGCCGCGGCCAGGGGTTCGATTCCAGGACCAGGAGGTTTTTTTCTTTTGTTTTTTTTTTTTTGGTAAAAGTGGGTTTTTTTTAATAATTTTAAATACATATAATATAAATGAATCAAAAACAAATATATTGTGTAAAAGAAAGGAAATTTACTGATAGTATAAATCCTCAATATGTTACAACAAAAAATGGAAGACTTATGTTAAGAGCTCAGTGTGCATCCTGCGGTAATATAAAAACACAATTTGTTAAACACTCTGGAGGTGCAATTGATATTCATAAAGCAATGTTACCTTTATTACCTAAGAAAAGTCTACTTTTGCCAGGCTTTCGCTATTGTGGGCCTGGAAACGCTTTAGATAATGGTCAACCCGTAAATGAACTAGATGCAGCATGTAGAAACCACGACATCTGTTACAGTTCAGAAGTAAGTAAACAAAAATGCGATAAGCAAATGCTTTCCGACCCAAATAACACTAAATCAAAAACATTTGGGGAAAAGATTGCAAAACATTTAGTTGTGAAACTTATAATTAAAACGAAATACAAACTTGGTCTCGGACAAAAACGAAAGTCAAAAAACGGGAAAAGGGGGTATACTCTACCCCCGAAATAAATTGGAGTGATGAATTAGCAGAAGAATTGCACAAACCAATTAAAAGAAAATTTAGGAAACGAAGAGTGATTGTCAATGATATTGATGATACTTGGTCTGCCGATTTAGTTGATATGCAAGCTTTTTCAAAATATAATAAAGGAGTAAAGTACTTGTTAACCGTTATTGATATATTCAGTAAATATGCTTGGGTTATTCCATTAAAGAATAAAACCGGAGAATCTGTTACTGAAGCATTTGAAAAAATAATTTTAGAAGGACGATTACCAGTAAATTTATGGGTGGATGAAGGAAAAGAATTTTATAATAAAAAGTTTGAATCATTTTTGAATAAATATAAAATTAACATGTACCATACATTTAATGAAGGTAAGGCTGTAGTAATCGAAAGATTTAATAGAAGTTTAAAAAGAATAATGTGGAAATATTTTACAGCAAATAATACTTATACTTATTTAGATAATTTGCAGGAAATGGTTGATAAATATAACAAAACAAAACATTCTAGTATAAAAATGACACCAACCAAAGCCAGTAAAATCCTAAATAAAGGCACTGTTTACTTTAACTTATATGGTAATTTAAAGGTACCAAAGAGCAAAGCAAAATTTAAAATTGGCGATCGGGTTCGTTTAAGCAAACTTAAAAGACATTTTGAAAAAGGATATACACCAAAACTGGACAGAGGAGATATTTATAATTCATGGAATTAATAATACAAATCCCAGAACATACACTATAAAAGATTTAAATGATGAAATAATTCAGGGTTCATTTTACGAACAAGAACTTTTACCTACTACACAAGAAGTTTTTAGAATAGAAAAAGTTATCAGACGAGACTATAAGAAATACAAGCTTTAGTAAAATGGAAAGGTTACAATGAAAAATTTAATAGTTGGGTTCCATTTAGTGAATTGGAAGAAATTTAAATTGAAAATATATTATATAAATGAGTAATAAAAATTTAATTTCTAATAATGGAATAGAAACAATAGATCAATTAATTATTCACCTAACTAAAATAGCCGCTGCTTACAGAAAAAGTTATAAATTTTGTGGGAGAGTAAGTACTGGGTTATATATTACAACAAATATCTTTAGTTGTTCAGCTGCATTAGCACTTGCTCCAGCTGTTCCTATATTTGTAGCAGCTGTTGGTGTTGTTCCATCAGTAATTACCATATTTATTAATAGACTAAAACTTAACGACAAGAAAGCTATTTTAAAATTACATCACCACAAAATAAAACAACTAATAACAAAAGCACGGATTGCGGCTTTAGCTGTTCATAACCCTAATGAACCTAGAAAAGAAGAAGAGAAAAAAGTTATTCAAGATATTGTTTCAATACTGTTAGAAATGCAGAAAGAAAGAAATTATTTAATGCCCTTTGAAAGATATATGAAAGAATTTAAACTTAACGGATTTAAAAGTAAAAAAGAAGAAGAGTTATATTAACTTTAATTAAAGATTTTTTCTATAAATATATTATATAAACCAAAAGTTCGGTATTACGTCTGTTCCATTTGTCAATAGCAGCTGTGGATATTACAAATTGGAGCATAACTCTTTCAGTCTGTAATAACTACCCAGCTTACCTTACCTCATCCCTGTCTCTGTTTCGTTTCGAAGAGACATGGAATATGGGGTTAAAGGCGACCTCGCTGTGAACTGGAAAATGGGACGACTTAAGAGGAACGTGTGTTTTTAAAGATTTTTTTCTATAAGTATATTATATAATGGTTAATAGAAAAGTAGACAGAATGATTATGCCAAAATTATCTAGCACTTTAGGAGAAATAATGAATCCAGACAAAAATTCATATAAAAAGTTCTTAAAAGAAGAAATGTTATTAAATCAAAACTTAATCAAATAGTTAGCGATGAATATAAAAATCATGTCATTGATAAATTACAAAATGTGATAGATCCTTATCTATTTGAAAGAAATTTATTTGAATGGGAATGTGGTTGTCTATTAACTGAAGAAGAAAATACTGAAAGGTTATGTGATTGTCCCAGACCAAATAATTATCGAAACAATCCTAAAAAAGTTATTGTAACCGATTGTGATACTAATGAAGAAAAAACATATAAAAGCACTTACAAAGCATCCAAAGAATTTGGTATTAATGCTGGGTTAATAAAAATGTGTTGTGAAGGGACAAACCGAGTAAAATGTGGAATATCAAAAGTTAATGGAAAAAGATATAAATTTAAATATTTTATTTCTTCTTAAACTTTATTTATTTTATTATTTTTTTAATCCTTTTTTTGCTTGAAGATTTATTTTCTAAATATAATATATAGATGGAAATTGAGAGATCAAAAAATCAATATTATAAGAAATTTGAAATTAAAATTACGTATAGACAAGATCCAAAGAGTCAGTTATATTTAACTACAAACGACTCTTATGAAATACTTAAATCTGAACTTAAAGCTTTAAAAGGTATAAAAATAAACGTTGTTTTAAAAATAACTTTTGCAAAAATGGATAAAACTGATACAATATATAAATCAGCCTATTTTCAATCAAAAGCTTTAGAAATTATTAACACAAACGAAATAAAAAAAACTTTACGTCAAGCTTTTGATGAAATAATAAATAGAATTGGTAATTGGATTTCTGAAGGAAGTGGCTGGAGAATAGAGTCAGTTGATGCTTATTATATAAATAGATATAAGTATAGTCCATTGGCTGCTTCAAGTTATTTAGAATTACCAAAGAAATTACAAAATTAAATTGAAAGGATTAATAAATATAAAGAATGATGATAACGAATGTTTTAGATGGTGTCATTTAGCTTATAAATTTCCTGTTGAAAAAGATCCTCAAACAATTTCAAAATATAAAAAAACATATAGAAAAACTTAATTATAAAGGAATAAATTTTTCCTTTTTACATTAAATCAAATACCTAAAATAGAAGTTTTAAATGACATTTCATTTAATATATTTGGATATGAAGAACCTTCAGGTGTTTATCCTTGTACATATCAAAATATCATTATTCTGAAAGATGTGATATGTTGTTAATTAATAATGATAAAAAATCACATTATGTTTGGATAAAAGACTTTAATAGATTAATGAATAACAAAACAAAAAATACAAACAAGAAACATTTTTGAGATCTTGCCTGCAACATTTTTACCCAAGAAAGAATATTAAAAGAACATGTTGAAAATTGTTTAACTATCAACGGTGTTCAGGTGTTAAATGCACCAGAAGGTAGTAAAGTAGAATTTAAAAACTACCACAAACAATTAGAAGTACCCTTTGTTATCTATGCTGATTTTGAAGCAATAACTAAAAAAGTTTAAAGTGCCCAGCCAAATCCAGAATCTTCATTTACTGAAGAATATCAAAAACATATAGACTGCGGCTATGGTTATAAAGTTGTTTGTTGTTATGACGACAAATATACTAAACCAACACAGGCTTACAGAGGACCCAACGCAGTTTATAAGTTTATAGAAAAAATGCTCGAGGAAGAAGAGCATTGTAAGGAAATATTTAATGAAAACTTTAAGAAAGATTTGAAAATGTCTAAAAAAGATGAAGCTTTATTTAAAAAAACATGTCATATCTGTGGAAAAGAATATAAGAAAAACGAAACACCAGTAAGAGACCATTGTCATATAACTGGAAAATTCAGAGGAAGTGCTCATTCAGAGTGCAATATTAATTTTAGATTAACACATAAAATTCCTGTTATTTTTCATAATTTAAGAGGTTATGATTCCCACTTTATTATGCAACAAATAGGGAAATTCGAAAAAGAAATTAACGTCATTCCAAACAATATGGAAAAATACATGGCGTTTATGATTTCTGATTTAATTTTTATTGACAGTTTCCAATTTATGTCGCAGTCATTGGATAATTTATCAAAAAATATCCCAGATTTTAAATATTTATCCCAAGAATTTCCTAAAAATAAACTTGATTTATTAAAAACAAAAGGTGTTTATCCATATGATTATATGGATTCATTCAAAAAATTCAAAGAAACTAAATTACCATCAAAAGAAGAATTTTATTCAGCGTTAAATGAAACTAATATTTCTGATAATGAATACGAACATGCTAAAAATATCTGGAAAAAATTTAAAATAAAAACAATGGGAGATTATCATGATCTCTACCTAAAAACTGACGAACTGCTTCTAGCAGACGTATTTGAAAATTTTAGAAGGTTGTGTTTATCATATTATAAATTAGATCCGTGCCATTATTTTAGTAGTCCTGGGTTAGCCTGGGATGCAATGCTTAAAATGACTGGAATTCAGTCAGACTTAATAACTGATATCGATATGTATTTATTTATTGAAAAGGGCCTTAGAGGCGGAATTAGCTATATTTCGAACAGATATAGCAAAGCAAACAATAAATATATGAAAGATTACAATCCAAAAGAAAAAAGTAAATACATTATGTACCTTGACGCCAATAACCTTTACGGTTGGGCCATGTCGCGACCTTTGCCCTCTGGGAACTTTAAATTCATATCCGAAAAACAATATAAGAAATTAATTGCAAAAGGTAAAACTAACTTTATACTTGAGTGTGATCTTGACTATCCAGAAGAATTACATTCTGTTCACAGCGATTATCCTTTAGCTCCAGAAAAAATTAAAATACCAGATGAATTGTTATCTAATTACAGTAAAAATATTAAAGAAAAATTTGAAATAGGAAATGCAATGTAAAGAAGTTGGTTCCGACTTGAATGAAAAAGGAAAAATATGTTGTTCATTTTAAAAATCTTGAACTGTATACACAACTCGATTTAAAAGTAACCAAAATACATAGAGTATTAACTTTTGATGAAAGTCCCTGGTTAAAAGAATATATTGACTTTAATACACAGAAAAGATCTGAAGCAAAAAATTCATTTGAAAAGGACTTTTTTAAGTTGATGGACAACTCTGTATTCGGTAAGACTATGGAAAATCTGCGCAAGAGGGTTAATATTAAGCTGACCCATGATGAAAACCTTTTATTGAAGTATATAGCAAAACCTTCATTTGTTAGTTCAACGATGTTTAACAAGAATTTATTTGGTATTCATAGAATAAAAGAAAGTTTATTATTAAATAGACCTTGTTATGTTGGAATGTGTATTCTAGATTTATCAAAATATTTAATGTAAGATTTTCATTATAATTACATTAAAGAAAAGTATGGAGATTCAGCAAAGTTATTATTTACTGACACAGACTCATTGTGTTATGAAATTAAAACTAAAGATGCGTATAAAGACTTTTATAAAGATAAAGAATTATTTGATAATAGTGATTACGAAAGTAATTCAAAATTTTACTTCGGTAATAATAAAAAAGTAATAGGAAAATTTAAAAATGAAGCTGCCGGCATTCCAATAGTTGAGTTTATTGGATTACGGAGTAAAATGTATTCATATTTATTAGAGAATTAATGTGAGCATAAAGCTCAGATTAATATTAAAAAATGTAAAGGAATTAAAAAGAGTGTTGTTAAGAAGACAATAGTTCATAAAGATTACAAAGATACTTTGTTTAACTCAACACAAAGTATGCATAAATCTAAAGTTATAAGATCGAAAAAACATAATGTTTCTAGTTATGTTATAAATAAAACATCATTATCATGTTATGATGATAAAAGATATATCCTCGAGGACGGGGTTACTACCCTGGCTTATACATAAAAATTAAAGATTATACATCTTTCACACTTTAGAAAGAACATAGTTTCTTATTTTTAGGACATCTTTACGATGTAATTTTTCACACTTTAGAAAGAACATAGTTTCTTATTTTTAGGACATCTTTTACGATGTAATTTTTCACATTTTAGAAAGAACATAGTTTCTTATTTTTAGGACATCTTTTACGATGTAATTTTTCTTTGGGGCATCGCTTCCAAATTTTTAGCTCCGGTTTAGAGAAACATAAGTTTCTGTTTTTATGATTGTTTTAGGAGAAACATAAGTTTCTACTTAAATATAACCATAAATTGTTTAATTGAATATTTTTAACGTTCAAAAATTAATAGAAATAATACCTTCATTTTAAATTATTAAGTCATAATTAATAGAAATAGATTCATTTTTTTTGTTTTTTTTACATCATAACTTTGAAGAATTATATTTTCTTTGTTTTTTAGTTGTAATTTAGCTTCTCCTTTATCTAATTTAATTGCATCAACAAGAATAATTAAAATACAATTAGAATTAATTCTTACATTATTACCATTTTGAACTAAACCAGGACTAGCATTTACAGTTTTCCATTGAAATAATCCACTATCGGTATCTTCAGTATAACATGTTAAAAACAATGGAAGTTTTCTTATTATTTGTCTTTCTATTTTACTTACTTTTTCATTTATATTATTAAATATTCCCATTATATTAATTATTCCAGTTAAATGAAAATACAGTAATTAATTAAAGTTTTTAATTCAAAAGTTTACTTTCTATATAATTTACATATTCCTCCAATATGTAGAATTTATATAACTATCCGTCAAAAGTGTAAATGATACTTCTGTGGATGTTGAATCGTCATAAGGATGAATGTCAAACATTGTATTTTCTGCTAAATAAATTTTAATTTTTTTTTTTTGATATCTACATATACCGATATGGGCGGGTCCAACTCCACTTATCTCGGATGTTATATTTACACTCCCACCGGGAAATGTACCTGTAAAACTATCTTGCCACCACCTAAAAAGAAAATGCGATATTTTGCATTTTTCCACCTGACCAAACGACGCCAAATAAAACCTAATATCTATTATATAAATTCCATGTGTTTTGACTAAAAACACATTTTTTAATAGTACATCCGGTACAGCTAGTTTATATTCTTGGTTTGTGTTTATAAAATCTATATGATCTACGATATTTTTATGTACCAAATTAAATGTATTAAAATATCCCTGACCACCTCTATATATATTTTCATATAATGAATATATCCAGACACCGTGGCGATCAAAATACTTTTTCATTTTTATATATGAATACGTTGTAAAGGAATCTGGCGGGTCTCCATCATTATAACCACTGTTATATTCAAAAAGAAACACTTCACGTCTTGCTTTTTCCAGTTCAGATTTATATTCTACAAATTTATTTCCATGTTTGAGAATTACTTCAGCTAAATCATCAAGTCGTTTTGTTGTAGCAACTTCAGAAGCAGACAAATTATCAACAACACCTTTTGTTCTGGCTAATTGTGTTTCTTGTTTTAAGAAAACATTTTTTACTTTTGTAATTTCTTCTGCATTAGTAGAAATTGCTTGGGTATTAGCAGTAATTGATTCTCCTTGTTTAGTTGATTTTTCAACTACAGAGTCCAGATCATTTATTATTTTCTTAATTTTATCATTAAACTCGTTGATATCTTTTTGTAATATTTCTGTAAGTGTACTTAATTCCGCGTACTTTAAATTATGACGTGTGTCAACAGTACTAATCAAGATCCGGAGTTGTTTCTTAAAATTTTCTAGCCGATCATTAATTATATTAATTGCTTCTCCTTGTTTAGTTGATTTTTCAACTACAAGGTCCAGTTCATTTTATGTTCTTCAACTTTAGCATTAAATTCATGATACTTCTTGTAATTTTTTTGTAATATTACTAAGTCTGCATACTTTAAATTGTGGCGTGTATCAACAGTACTAATCCAAATTCGAATTTGTTTTTTAAACTCATCTATTTTAGAATTAAGCTCTTCTTTAAGGTTATCTAATGTTGTGTCGTGATCACCACCTCTTTGTGAAGCTGCCTTTTCCAGTTCAGATTTATATTCTGCAAGTTTATTTGAAATTAATTCTAATAAATCTTTATGCTTATTTTCAGTTTCAGTATTTAGCTTATTCATTTCTGTTCTGATTTCTAACTGATACATATCTTATAACTTTTTCTCAGCTTCAATAATCTTGTCTTTTAGTTCTTCATGTTTAATCATACTATCTTTTAATTCTTGAACTTGAGTGTATAACTTTTCAAAATTTGTTTTAAATGCTTCTTTTATGTTTTCGTCTGTCAAATCAGATTTCTCTTCAAGTTCTTTAATAGAATCAGCCATAGCTTTCATTTCTTTTTCAATTTTATCTTGTTATTCAACTATTAATAATGAATTCTTTTTGAAATCTTTTGTTAATTCTTCAATATTCTTTACTTCAACTTCTAGTGTTTGTTTTATACTTTTAACATCTTCAAGATCATAGTCATCTATTACACTTTGAACTTTTTTAAACACAAATCGTCTTGAAACTGCATCGTTGGGTTATCTGGACTCCTAGATTGATTATTTCATTACCTCCCATATCTAATGCTCTGTTCATTGTGTTATCAAGTTCCTTATTTTCGTGAAGATATGCTTCCGATTCTTTTTTAAGTTTTTTGAATTGTTTTTTAGTAGCATAATCACTTAAATCAATATCAAATTTAACTTTACTTATACTGTCAGGTTGATTAATTTGTTTTACATCATTAAAAACTCCCATCTATATATTACCAGTAAAGTTTTTTCTTAAAAACTTCCTTGGTTTGTCAATATATAAGAAATCATATTTTTGATTTGTTGCATTAGCAAAAGAGTTAGGGTTAATATTTTGTTCATTACAAATCATATCATTTTCTCGTTTACTTGGACTTTCAAATAAAATATAATGTGAACAGTTAATCCGAATATTTTTTGGTGCTTTATAGTAAGACTGACTTAAATAAATAGCACAACAGTTTTTGTGACGTCCTTGAATGAAGTATTTTGTTATTTCATTCTGAACCTTTTTATCTTCACATACAAAATCATCAAATATTACTACATTTTGTTTTTCTGATTCAAGATTCTCACAGGGTTCAATTTGGTTGGGATCAGCTGAATATTCAAGTATTTCATTTGGATTTATTTTATTTTTTTCTGCAATTCCATTTAAAAGTTTAATTAAATCCTGATATTTAGATTGTTCTAGGTTTTTAGCATACAAGTATAATTTATAATAATATATAAGAGGTTTTTGAAGTATATGCATTAGTGTATTTGTTTTTCCAGATCCAGAAGATCCACATATTAACATTCTAAAACATGAATCTGGCATAAAAGGATAAAATTGTTTAAAGTTATTGGATTTATTACTTTTTGTATCATAATTTGGAATTTCCATTATATAATAATATTACATTATCTTACATTATTTTACATTATCTTACATTATCTTACATTATTATATAAATGCAATCAAAACTAAATGAAATGAGAATAAGAAAAAGCTTAATCGGGCAGAAGATGAGGGCTCTTAGAGAAGAAATAATGAAAGAAAAAATTAGAAAAGCCACAAATCGTGATATGTACACTGAAATTTATAAACCAATTACTGAAGGAATAGAAAGTCAAAAAGAAAAAATATCAAGTCAGTTAAAAGCATTACTTGGAATTAAGGAGCAATTAGCGTTACTTCCAAAAAGTATATCAGAAGATCTGACACAAGGTATTACTGAATTAACTAAAGGAATGCAAGAAGAATCTAAAAAACAACAAGCTTTAAAATCAACTCCTTATACACCGGTAGATTGGGGAGATGAACCTGTTGGATGGGTTCCTCAAGATGAATTTGAGAGATTAGAAGATTATGGAAGAGAAAAGATGGGAATGCCTGCAGGAATGATTGCATGGCCGCCACCAGCAGATATTATAATGACAGAAGAAGAGTATAATAATTTATCAAAAGAAGAAATTAAAAAATTAGAAAAAAACTTTGAGTCACAAAACATAGGGCAGATGGATCTGTTATATTCATATCTAAAGAACTATTGGGAGTAAGTCCAAAAGGATTGGGAGCAATACCAAAAGAATTTGATCCGGAGGTATTAAATAAAGAAATTGATTAGATCTTTTAGATGCAAAACAATATTGGACACCGCAAGAAGTGTTTGAATTTTTTCACACTGAATCTGAAAATCCTGATGAAAAAATGACTAGGGAAGAAGTAGAGGATATCATAAAAAAGGTATCAAAGAAAATAAAAAAATTGGGTAGCAAATCTGGTGCAATAAGTAGAATAAAAAATTCCACAAATCTCGATCTAAATCAAAGGGAAGCAATTATAACTGAGTCGAAAAATTATAAAAAATATAGAGAAGTAATCAATGATATTTAAAAACAAGGAAAATATATGGGAAAAGGAATAAGATATCATAATCCATGTAAAGTTTCACCAAATGGGCAATATGGTAATTTAATTATTAACTTAAATAAACTTTATGGTCAAAACAAATTAATTGCTAAGGATAGAATAAAATGGAAAAGAAGTAATTAACACTAAAGTAGATAAGATTTGATTGATTTGATTAATAAAAGATATAACAATAATAAAAAACATTCAATTCATTCTAGAAAAATATTTAAAGAATTAACAGAAAAATCAGGATTACACTATCAATAAAAGATCTATGAAATTTAAAAAGTAATTAGGGACAGGCTATGACGTTTGTCCATGTAATCCAGAAGAATTGGTTAATGACTTGGAGTTAATTTGTGGTTCTGTTGATGCTGGAAATAGTAATGAAGAACTAAAAAATGAGGGTATTAGGGTGGTAGATAAATTATTACCAAAACAACATGAAGTGTTATATAAAAAATATTTTTCTTGAATATATAAATGGAACAAAAAATAGTATTAAGTTCTGAAACAGTTAAAGATGATAATAAAAATACTCCGAGTGATTTTACAATCAGATTTGGTCGTTCTTTAATTTTAGATAAAAATAAAACTTATGTTGTCGGTTTGGATAGTATTAACACTATGACTTATTCTTGGCTTAATATTAATGATGAATATGATAATAAAAGAATTCGTTATAATAATGGTAAGGATTGGAAAGATATTATATTTACAAATGGTTCTTACAGTTACACTGATATTAATAACTTTATAAGCACGGGGGAGGAACTGTTACACGAGACTCGGTTGTGGAGGATATCATGTTACAGATTTAGGATGCTACTGTTACAGTATTCCTGGATAACGTTACAGCATTCAGAGGATAAAAATCACTGTCGGTGTTTTGTTTGCTAAAAAATTAGTAAATATTTATCTCTTTTTTGCAAAAGTAAAAATTGTTTCTCTAGATCAATGGTATGTACGTCTGCTGAGACATTGTTTAACACGTGAAACACAGTATATTGATGTCTATCAAGCGTTTAATGACAAAATCCGAAATTTTGACAGAAAATTATCTAAAAGAAGTTGATTAAAATATGTTTCAACCATATTTTATGCTCATTTGCATCGATAAAGACCCTTTTAGGCATGCAGTTATAATACGAGGTAGAAAAATCAATGTGGGTCTAATTTTTCGTGGTTTTATAGAATGTTACAGTTGTGGGGTGCTTCCTCTGGATGTGTTACAGATTTAGGATGATACTTTTTGGAATACATTTTGACAATATACAATACCAGGATAGCAAATAAAATTTAGATACCATGAATTATGCGGGATTTTTTGTAAGATGTAACAAATATATTATACCAAGTGCATTTTTTTCTAACTTCGAAATTCTAAATCTGATTCAACAGCTATATATAATAAAATGATATATAAACATTTTCAATGGAAAGCTAGTGTTCTATATCTAATGCATATGATACCATAATTACCAATACGCATTGAATCATCGTTTGCACTTTAATAAGCTGTTCTTTCATAAACAGTACTTGTTTATGCTACATGTATTAAGCTAGCAAACGATGTGTCCTAGCTTCAGAAGAGCTTGGCAATGCGTGTCTTTTTCAACGGTTTCAGTTACTAATAAGCTTAAAAGAAAATATCCTCTCGGAATCGGTAATGGAGAACTTAAGAAATTAATTGGCTTTTCTCACGACAACTCGCACATGTGCAATAAAAACTTCATTTCAAATAACAAAAGATTCTTTTTTGTTAAACATGTATACGTGTTTACTGTTGGAACAACCATCGAATCATAGTCTACCTGCAGGCGCGTAGCTGCCTACAAGCAGATATGCATCTGCGCAATGAAGATTTGGCAAGTATGCACAACCAAATAGGCTAATCTGAAGCATTGAATCTGTTTGGTCACAGTAAGGAGCCTAAACCATTTAACAGAGGATTTTATACGCAGTTCATAGTTAAAATGGATAATGTTTCAGGATTTTCATCTAAAAGTATATGCGTCTTTGTCTTTGTGTGTATGACGATGGCAAGGGCTTTTCAGGACTGTGCGCCAATAGAAGGCATGTCTCAGGACTGTAGGCATTGCGTAACGCGAGCACGATCACATTAAATTCGGGTTGTTCAAAAATTAGGAGTTACCTTATAAACATAGTAACTCACTCTCTTTTTAGATTTGAACGAAAGTAACTAATCTATGTGAATATAAATAAATACACACTTAAAACATTTTTCGATTTCGCTCCGCGATATCTTTGGTGATTTATTTAGAGGTTATGGAAAAACATTTAACAACCGATGTATTTAGAGATAGTTCAAACGATCGGTCAATTTGCATGAAAAAGGGATGGGAGATTTACTTGTATCATCAACTGTTCATCATATGTGATTCTTGACATATCACAACCGACGTCTTCTGCCGTTGGGTGGACTTTCCTGTGTTTTTAAACATCGTTACAGCAACGCCACTCTAGTACATGTCTGACTGCCTCAAATGACAAACTAAATGTTGTTTAGCAGTATTTACATCTAACTACAGAATCCTGAAGAAGGAAAAAGTATCATCCTAAATCTGTAACACATTCAAAAGCAGCACCCCACAACTGTAACATATCCGGCTAAACTGCAACATTCTATAAAACCACGAAATATTAGATCAACAGTAATTTTTCTACCTCGTTTTATAAGTCTATGCCAGAAGAGGGTTTTAATCAATGCAAATTTGCATGAAATACGGTTGGAATATCTTTTAATCAATTTCTTTTAGATATTTTTCTATCAAGATTTCGATTTTTTTCATAAAACGCTTGATTGACATCAATATACTGTGTTTCGCAGGTTAAGCCATGTCTCAACACACGTGCATATCACTGATCTAGAAAAACAATTTTTATTTTTGGAAAAAGAGATAAATCTTTACCACATCTTTGGCAAACAAAATACCGACAGCTATTATTATCCTCCGAATGCTGTAACGTTATCCAGGAATACTGTAACAGAAGCAGCCTAAATCTGTAACATGATATCCTCCACAACCGAGTCTCGTGTAACAGTTCCTCCCCCGTGATAAGGGAAACATTAATAAGTAATGATGATTATGAATTTGATAAATCAGACATTGCTCCAATAAGTTTGGAATTTGATTTAAGTAGTTTTAAAATTTTGATTTCAATTAAAGATAATTTTATGTTGGATTTAAGAATGTCAAATTTTCATACATTGCTTGGATTTGAGAAAAAAGCATTGAGAAATACTGAATGGGGAACTACAACACCAAATATAACTAACTGTGGATACAATTTATATTCATTGTGATCTTATTGATAATTCACTTGTTGATGGTAATTTCAGTGATATTATCTATGCTTTAAGTACTGTAGATTTAACAAGAGCTTATCCGTTTACAAAAGAACCACAAAGAGTTGGATATTCTGAAATTAATAAAAATATTATAAATTCAATAAGAATATATATTACAGACATATTTGGTAGAATAATTAATTTTAATGAGGTTGAAACAAGTTTTACATTAATATTAAAAGAAATTAATTAAAATTTAGTTTTATATAATGTACAAGAAAGTTTATGATAAAAATAAAGGAATATTTATTTATGTTGATGCTCACACAGGAGAAGAAAATATACATGGTTCGGGTATCTTTGACACTTTAACGAAATTGTTTTCAAGTGGAGTTGCATCTTCAATTAGCACAGCTGGAAAAAAAGCTTTGGAAACAGCAGGAAAAGCAGCACTTGAAAGTGGAACAAAAAAGGTTGGATCAGAAGTTGGAAATTTAGCTGCTAATAAAATTGAAAAATTTAAAAATTTAAAAAGAAACCTGCTGCGGCAGTTGGTAATTTAATTGCCAAGGAATTACAAGAAAAGAATAACAGTAAAAATAATAAGAAGGAGGATATTAATATGAGAATAAATAGAATATTGTCAGGATCGGGGACGCGTAAACGTATTAACAGATTAATTTATAAAAAATAAAATAATATATAATATATACATGTTTAGAACAAAACAATATTGTGAAAGATACGAACTAACTCCTATTCATTTAGATACATCTTTAATATCTGTCTTGGGAAATAATGTTAAGCAACAAAAAAAAACGGATATCACTTTACAATTAATGATAGAAGCTCATATTTTGATTGGTTTAATGGTTATTTTGAAGTAAGTTTTAAAGTAAATAAGCTTGCTAATGGTAATAATTATGGTGCTGATGGAGATGATAATTAAATTGCTATAATTAATAATGCAGCTTCATTAATTGATCAGTTAGTGGTTAAACAAAATGGGAAAATTGTATATGATTGTAAAAATTTATACAAAGTAATAAATGTAAAAAATTTAGTTGAATTATCTAATGATTATGCAGAATCAACTGGACAGACGAACATAACTTTTAGAATAACAGCTGGTGTAACAAAACCACAACATGTATTTATTTATTTACAACGACCTGATAAAAGTAATGCACAAAGACAGAATCCGCATTTATTAGATACATTTAAAACTAATGCAGCAGATGATGATTGTACATTGGAATCTTGTCGTCTTGAAGTTGGTAATGGTGTTTTTTATCCAGAAACAGAATACACAAGTATATCAAGAATATATGATGATGTAATTAATTATTATTATAAACAAAATAATAAGACTACTGGAAGTCTGCTAAATAGATCAAATTTTAATAATTTATTTGGATTTGTTCATTTTAACTTGGAATAAACAAAGGAAGTAACTATAGAAGATCCTAAACACATTACATTAACAGCTAAATTAAATGTTCGGCCGGCAGCACATGTCCGTGTTTACGCAATTGTATTGTATGAGGAAACAGTTGAAATAAATACTATTGGAAATGAACTTGTTATTGTTTAAATAAAATAAAATTAAAACAAAATAAAATTAAAATAAATATAAAGTATATAATGTCATCAAATTATATTGAATATAAAGTTAACCTTACAGATGGACAAAAAAATTTAGCACAAGCTTATAATAATAAAATTCCACATACTTTTAGATTAAAACATGAACAATTACGTAGAAACTGCCCTTTACTTTTAACAAAAACACATATTAATCAAATTAAAAAAGCTGTTGCAAATAATAAGGGATTAGAAATTACAATTTCAAAAAAAACAAATGTCCAGTCAAGGTCAAAATGGTGGATTTTTAGGAGCTTTGGCTGGTTTGTTAGGAAAATCAATTCTTCCAATGGCAGCAAAAATAGCTCCAAAAATATTAGCCCCTCTAGGCATCGTCGCTTTGTCTGGGCTGGCCAGTACTGGTGTTAGTAAAATACTTGGAAATGGTATGATTTCGGTAGCTAATGATAACAGAAATATGATATCACCATATCTTACACCTAATCAAAGAAAGCAACTAGTAGGATCTGGAGTGATTAAATTAACACAAAAACAGAGACAAAATGGCGGCTTTTTGGGTATGCTGGCTGCTAGTCTAGGAATACCTTTGATTACATCTTTGTTAAGTGGGAAAGGATTACAAATTGATTCCCAACGGAGGCCGTACAGACGAATTCCTATAGTAAAAAAAAAAATAAAATTTATAAACAAACCAATTTCTAACTTTGAAATTGAACAATGGGTTAAAAAATTAAAAATTAAAAATTTTAGGGGTGTATTTAGTAGAAATAATTTACCAAGAGTGAAACTCGCGGAGACCGCAGGTTTACCAAAATCAAAGTCGAATAATGAATGTGGAATTATAAATTTGGACGACTCTGTTGGGCCTGGAACACATTGGGTTTGTTACTTAAATACTTTGTACTTTGATCCATTTGGACTTCCTCCGCCGAAGGAGGTAATTGAATATATACCAAATGTAAAGTACAACAATGTTCAATATCAAAATAAAATAAGCACACTCTGTGGATATTATTGTTTATTTTTCATTAAAATGTTACAAGATAAAGTACCGTTGTATGATTTATTGTGTAAAATACTAAAAGTTAACACTCAAAGAGTAAATGAACAAACAATTATAAATTATTTTAATTAATAAGGAAATTTTCTTCCGGTTTTTTCTGTTTAATTATTGTTTTTGATTTGAGTGGACCTTGGTTTTCATTTTATCCCTTCAACCTTACGTCCATCAAAGATAGAAACTCTGTTTCTTAAAGACTGGCTGGTTTTGGATTTTTTAAATTTGAATTGGCCGGTGTTGAATTTTTTAAAAGAGGGGTAAAGGTTAAATAAGGTTAAATAACGCTCGCACAAACAATTACTATACTACTTAAAACGACCTTGGGATCTCATTTGAACAGAATTGGAGCCAACTTATTTTCTTTTTTGGTATTTTACGGTGGCAGTTTTAGCGAGTAAATGAATGTTGTAGAAGCATGTAGAATAATAAAAAGGTAAGGAAACATGATCTTATTTGTGCGAGTCTAAAGAGTTTGCTGCCATCATTTTAGGCTGAAATTAACATTGATAATTTTGTCTTACATATATTGTGTCGATTCAGTGGACATGCTGGTTTAGTTTTTTTAGTAAATAAGTCGCATGTCCATTAAGACTTTCAGTCAGCTTTAACGATAGAGAAAGACGATGGTGTCCCTCCGAGCACGGGGGTACATTGGTAGAAGCACATATCCTCAATAGGCAAGCGTATCAGACTTTAGAAATAAAAACAAAATAGCGATGGAGGGCAAGTGATTCGAAAATATCGCCCTTAACCGCTCACAGTGGCCAAAGTGCAATGAAACATATAAGTGAAATTGAATACCGTCTTTTTTCTACTCATAGTGCAATATTGTAAAACGCTAAAGGAATATATAGTACGTAGAAGGTTTAGATAATCATGATATTATGAAATATGTTTCAGTGAAAACGGTGAAACAAGAGGTAAAGTTGGTTTATGATGGAGAAAAACATTGGCGATATGTTGCACAAAACGAGCTTGACAGAAGTAGGTTTAAATTTTAAAATGAAAACATTTAAATTTAATTTTACTCTCTTTTGGCACCAAGCTACTTATTAGATATAGGATTTGTATGTCAGTAGAAAACAGCAATGTCTTTATCAAGAGTGTCTTGTTCATGGCAAACATTTTGTTTTTACTAGCAAGAGATACCCTTAATTTAGCCAAGGATTATTAATGACATATGATGGGTGACAGAAGTTTGGGAATAAAATACTGCTTCTGCAATATTTCTAGTAATTGAAGATCTTGTATTTCTTCATGTTAAGAATGTCAAAACTTTCGACTTTTTTGTTCAACGAACACTACAAACAAAACTACCAAGCGCAGAATCAGAATGATTGTCGTTTTTCAGTATGGCAGATAGTTATTTTACTCTTGAACTTGCGTTATGTTGTTTACGAATGACTTACGATGAAAGCAACCAGAAATTTAAGAGTATGTATGAATACTTTTCGACATAGGTCTCAACGTGAGTTTTGTATTAAGTAACACAATGTTATAAAAGATGCTGATTTAAAATAAATATCGCTTTATGCAATTTAGGTCGTACCAAATTTCAATTCCTAGAAGGTGTGCACTCTATCATTTGCTTGGACATATCAGAGAGTATGGCTCAGTCAAATGCTTGGAGAGAAGCATGTACATTCTTGACTGACTATCTTACAGGTAAAAGCAATGTGCTGTTAGATTCAGCTTCCATAGTTATATCATGTTTGTCTGGATAATGTACAATATGTGGGTGGTCTTAAATGAAGCGATATGTATTAAGTCATTTTACCAATTTTATGAATTTAGTAAAATGTCTTTTCATGTGTCGATTGTGCTACAATTAGAAGTTCATTTACTTGTGAAAAAAAATAATATGATAAACAGAAAGATTAAAATTGCAGACTAATGGAAAGGCTAATTGACCCCAGATTATGTTCTTAAAAATATTGTGAAACACAGACTTACCCGTATTTTACCTAAGGCATTATGCACTTTATTTCAGGCCTAGAAAATATGTCAAAGTCAAATTCGATAGATCTGAAAACCGAGTACGTTGCTTTTGTAACATTTGGACACGAAACAATCATTCAACAGGGATATACGGATAGTTACGAGGACGTCCTGAAAAGACTAGGTGGTTCTGAATTCTATATCAATAATAATTCTAGTTTAAATCTGTCGTCATGAACCAATATTGTATGTAGTATTGATATTCATATTTAATCAATTAACGTAGATTAATTCATGAACAATTGTCGGTAATGATAAGCATGTCTATGATGAACGGTCTTCTGTCCAAGTTAATTCCAGTAAAAACAGCGGACCTAGCTCTTAGGAACCCTTGATTATATATGATATATATCCTTGCAATTTAGAGTAAATGTCTTGCACCCTCTTGAAGCGGTATTAGATGAGACAATCTAGGAGCAACAAATTTTATGTTTATCCATATTTTGATCTCAGTTACTGTATTTTTATGCAATTCATTTGTCTCAGAAGGTTTACGTGAAATTCGCGCGTGTCTGTCCATGATTTGAAATAATAGTCGTTTCGACAGTGTTAATAAGATTCAGTCATTCTTCTTATTTATCTTCATACATTTGCTAGGTGATGTAAAACTGGGTGGGCCAACTCAAATGTATGGTGGAATTCTGATGGCTTTAGCTGCAGCGTGGTCCTCTATACGTATGTATATCAAGTTTAGAAGTACTGTATTTGCATAAACGGTACGTAATGAGACAAATACAAATTAATTACGATAACAAAACGCTAGTCATTTTCTTAGATTCATAAATAACTTTTTTCTGCAGTTTCAGAAACTGCGGGCCAGTAAATACAAAACTTTAATCATTTTGTCAGATATTATTGAAATTCCTAAAACTTGCACATTTACATACTGGTGATGTAGTGGAACAGCAAGTCTCTAGGGAAAATTGACTTCCTGTAAATGTCATGTTATAAAACAATCATGAAGGGACAGAAATTGACTACAATAAAAATCTCGAATTGTAGATCGGATCGAACGCCTCGGTAACGGTTCCAATGTTTTTACCAAAATTATTATGGTGACAGATGGTAGGCCAACAGAATCAGAATTAATTGCTGGTCCAGATATTCCAGACAACAGTAAAGTTGACGAGGTAAAAGACGTTAACTTTTGTTTTGTTTTTAAAATACTAGTGTTGGATGGCTAGATCTCGGGCGCAGATTAACTAATAGAGCACATTAAGCTAGTTTATTGTCGCCATTTTAAGCGCCAAAATGGCGGCCGGGAAACTGATATTGGCTTTCTTTGCTGTGCACGAAGAGGAATAAGACAGATTTAGGCGGTGTTAAGATTACTTTGATGTTTTACATTATTTGCATTTATTTGTAACATATCACTAGTTAACTTATTTTGAATCTGAATTGTTAAGTTTTGTCCAAAATGATACAATTTTCGATTTGACGTCTATTGCTATAGGTTTTAATATGTTTTGCAATATCATTTACGTACAGTTTTTTAGCTCGACTATTCGAAGAATAAGTAGAGCTATCCTACTCACCACGGCGTCGGCGTCTGTGTCGGCGTCTGTGTCGGCGTCGGCGTCAAACCTTGGTTAAGTTTTTCGTACCAGTCCACATTTTGACAAAGTCTTTTGAGATAAAGCTTTGAAACTTTCAACACTTGTTTACCATCATCATGGCCGGTTATAGGCAAGAGCATATAACTCCATCAAGGATTTTGGCTGAATTATGGCCCCTTTTGACTTAGAAATCATGGTTACGTTTTTCGTACCAGTTCATATTTGACAAAGTCTTTTAAGATAAAGCTTTGAAACTTTCAACACTTGTTTACCATCACCATGGTCAGTTAAAGGCAAGAGTACATAACTCCATCAGGGATTTTGGCTGAATTATGGCCCCTTTTGACTTAGAAATCATGGTTAAGCTTTTCTTCCAGTTCATATTTTGACAAAGTCTTTTGAGATAAAGCTTTGAAACTTTCAACACCTGTTTACCATCACCATGTCCAGTTATAGGCAAGAGTACATAACTCCATCAAGGATTTTGGCTGAATTATGGCCCCTTTTGACTTAGAAATCTTGGTTAAGTTTTTCGTACCAGTTCATATTTTTTTGTAAAGTGTTTGACATATGGCTTTGAAACTTTTATCACTTGTTTAGTATAATAGTCTTTATCTGTAGGAAAGAGAACATAACTCTGTCATCTATTTTGGCTGAATTATGGCCCTTTTTGGACTTTGAAATTGGTTCTGTTTTCATACAAGTCCATGTTTTGTCAAAACTATTTGACATATGGCTTTTAAACTTTGAACACTTGTTTATCATTATGATTTCCATTTGTAGGCAAGAGTACATAACTATTTTGACTGAATTATGGCCCTTTTTGGACTTTGAAATTGGCTCATATATTGCCATTTAGTGCAAGACTTATCGAAATCAAAGTAATACAGGAACATTGTTTGTCTAATCTATTTATTTCTTTTGTCTGAATATCCGTGGAAATATTTTGACCCCATTCTTCAATCATTTCTTCGAATAGTCGAGCGCGCTGTCATCAGACAGCTCTTGTTTATAATCAAAATACTTGTATGTTTTCTTTTTAATCTATAACAGCATCCGTTCAATTACATCTAAGTTTCTATGTCCCCGTACCTCACAGCCATACAAAGGTATGGTTTGCGCAGTTTTTGCAGTACAGTCTGCTTATCAGTTGGTAGACAGCACAAGTAAACTCTTTTATAAGACAGAACACTGCTTTTGTTGCCTGTTCTTTTTAGCATTAAAAAATGAACCACTTCTGCTGAATAAAGTATCTACATACTTAAACAATACCAGTACTTTCAGTTTTATATTCAAAATCATATACCCTTTTTGAGAAAACTAGAACTTTTGTATCTAAGTTGTTATCGTCACACCATTCAATGCAGATTGAAAATTTGCTTATGTAGTCTTGAATCAGCGTATGGAGAAAACTGGCTGAAACGTTGTTAAGTATTTTGTTACTTACACGTGTAAAATAGAGCTCAAGTGACAAGGGGGTAATCAAATAGCGCAGTGAATAAAGTTTAGCTTAGCAGCATTTTGCTCAGACCCCTTTTGTGATAATAATGGTGCTTATTTATAAGCCAGTGCGACTTTTCTCGGGAAGTGGACTTGAAAGTAACTCGAGAAGCCTTAACATTTGAGTTGCAGTGAATTAGTAAAAACATTGTCTGTTTTACAGACTAAAGCAAAAATATTACAAGAAATGGAAAGATTTAGGAAGGACCATGAGGATTTATTCTTTGTTCCGGTTGGCAATGCAGACCTGGTATGTGGTGTTTTACACTTTTCGCTGCTAAAGAACTAAGTTTTAGTCTAATTTCATCTGCGTGGTGTTAATTACTCCTGAACAATTTGTATTATATATGTATGTGTGTGTTTACTTAACCTGGTTGCAGTCTCCGCTGAGCTGCAGTTCATACCTGCCAATCAATGTTTACGCATTAGTGCCTCATTCTTACCTATACAGGGTTTTCTTGTTTCTTTTGACATACGATTGAAACCTCAAGAGATTCGAAGTTTTGCTGATTCTTAGAAATGGTATATAAGTTATAGATTTCGATTAATTTGGAAATTTCGTTGCACATTTATGTTGACAATATATACCAGACATAAAAATTGTTATACTTAATATTACCCCTTAGAACATACACCAGTTTGTTTTGTTTTTGTTCGATTTTTAGTCACACTGACACAGTTAAGGTCATATGAAGATCTTTCAGGGTTTTTTTTCATGGTGGAGGAAGACCACAGGTGCCCCTCCGGGCCTTGTTTCATGCATGGACGGGCGCCTGCGTAGAACCACCGAATTTCCGTTACACATCTGGATGGTGTCCTCACATGAAGAATTTTACAGCAAAGCGAAGTTTTGAATCCACATAGATGAGGGGCAAGTTAATTAGAGTCAGCGATCTGAACCACTCGGCCTTAGAGGCCCCGAACATAAACCACTCGGCGTCGGAGGTCCAGAACATAAACCAGTTATAGGATTTCTAATACAATGAAATATTAGTCAATTTTAGGAAAAACTGTTTTTCTAAATATGTTTTTTTCTTTTAAGGAGTTTATCAGTACCATGGCCGCTTGTTCGTGCGGAATGGCTCTAGACTACAAACATGGAAAGCGGTTTGCGAGGAGACAATACTTGACTGTAAACCAGACCATGTCCATTTACCATTTATAAAACAAATACAAATTCCAAAATAATTACAACCTATTATTTGTAGAATTCATTTAAGTATTCAACCACTAGGTTAGTTTTTTAAAAGAACGTTTACCATTCTCTTTTTATATGTCTAATATTTTAAGTCACAATTAAACATTTGTCATGTTTTCGAGACAAATGAAAATTCTTTACTTCGACATTGTCTTTTTCTATCTTGAGAATTTTGGCATACCTATATAGCTGACTAAAACTTTCTACACGCCGTTAAGTGCAGGACTTTCTGTTCAATTTTAGGCAAAGTTAGTGGATCCACTGGGTTTGATGGCGGGCATCATGACACATGGTTCTGAGTCTGAGCTTTCTAACGAAGACAAGGTTTTTATCAGTAAATCCAGTAATTTAAAACTATTATATTTCATATCAACATATTTATACAAACAGAGCGGTGAACATTTGTAAAATGTTGACTAAGCGTCTAATACAGTATGAACGGATGAAGGCTTTTTGGTATATACTGGGAGGAATTTAATCTTATTAAATGAGCAAAGAAACAGACGATATTTGTTTGTTTCAGTGTGAAATCAACAACATGTGAATATGTGAGGTATGGTGTTCTGAGCTGGAGATGCTTTGCATGTAAAACGGTCAAAATTCTTTTGATCTATTTTATGTCAACGAAATTTATTCATTCTATAGTTTTTAACCAATGGAAGAGATAGCTGATATAAGAGAAAACTACGTTTGAAGGTTTTCACCCTGAAATACAAACAGTGCATACGAACAGCATGTGATGAATGGTTTTATTCTTGAATAATAGTCCGCTTTTGCATTTGAGGGGATAAAGGGTAACAAAATTATATTTTCTGCTATAGATAATTGTAAAAATTGCGACACAAAATGATTAAGATGTGTACTTTCTACAGAAAGACTTGAGAAATATACAAGAAAGGGAAAAGCGTCACTTTGCGGATAATGTTACAGGTGTAGGTGTAAGAGAGATGTATGCTGAGAGTAAAAGTAAACATTTACCGCCCATCGGAAGCCGCGTCCGTAGAGGTCCTGACTGGCACTACGGAACCCAAGATAGTCATGGTCTTGGAACGGTTATAGGTCATACAGATGATGGTAAGATATTGCAATAATTCTGCTATAGGGTTAGAGAACACTAATTGTTTACCCCATAGACTTCCATTATAACATTATGGCCTTCCTTAAATCGAAACATGTATATCTAATCACATTGTTTTTTCAAGAAATATCTTAGTTCCACCAAAATATTGGACGAAAAATATATGAAAAGTGATACTTCATTTACGTAATTTTCGTGTTAATGAGATGATCTCCTGTTCACGTCATTTGTTTGATAAAACGTTTTTCAATACACATAAAATGTAGCCAATTTTGTCAAAATGTATAATAAAATACGGAAAATGAAATGCAGTAAAAACATTCAATTTTGAAAAAAAAATCGCTTCTTGGGTTTCTTTCTACGACTGACCTATCGAACGGACAAACATTACCTTATTCCCAGGTATACGCTTACCTTATTTCCTGTACTTTATGTGCCTCCCCCCCCCCCCACTCCCCCATGAGTGGTGGGGGCATATAAATTTGCTCTTGTCCGTCCGTCCTTCCGTCCGTCTTCCGTCCGTCCGTCCTTCCGAAAATGTTGTGTCGCGTCTAGCTCCAAAAGTATTTGACCTAGAGTCACAAAACTTTACAGGAATGTTGGTCAGCATGTGCACCTGGGGTTTCGCGTCCGGATTCTTTCAGTATTGTAGGAGTTATGACCCCTGACTTATTTTGTTTTTTAAGTTTTTTCATTACACAAGACCAGACTTCTTGTCCAGACTTACTCAAAAAAAAAAAAGATTGTGAAACGTGTATGTTAAAATGTACTTGACCTAGAATTATAAAACATTATAGGATTGTTTTAAAGCCTGTGAAATGTTCTCTTTAGAATTTTACTCAGCTAGGCCAGAGTTAGGGCTAACTAAATGAAAAATACACATAAGGTTCTTAGGTTTGTGTTGCAGACATCTTAAACATTATTTAACCTGAGTCATAAAACTATGTTACAGTGGCAGGAGGGGGGCACCTGTGTCCTATGGACACACATCTAGTTTGATTTGGTGGTTTCTGAACATGGATCAATCAGGGAAGATGACAGCTTGTTGCTTTAATTTGTCTGTTTCTTATTTCTTTCTATATTTTTCTCAAATATGAATCAATGTAAAAATGCAGTCAAGTCAATATATATTCCGAGGCTAAATTGATGACACAAATCAAAGATCATTTATCTTATTGCCTATCTAAATAATCACGTTTTCAAGTGTAAAGGTTTTAGCTGTTCTGTCGCAAAATGAATCGATCAAAACGTTTTCAATTGATTTAGAGCTTCAGGTATGGGTGGAATGGGACACCAATGGACATCAGAACATATACATGTATGGACTAGGAGGTTATGATGTGCTTATAGTGGATGAACCAAGGACGTTAAAACCAGGAGAGATGATTGCTGTTGGCTGTGAAGTGAAACCAGGTACAGATACACTAGAACTCATAATTATATAGAATAAAATACTTACAGTTCAATAGTACGAACGTTCACGTTTTCACACTTCACGATTTTTTTCTATATTACAAGCACATGTTATTGTGAAGTATGAAATCATAACTTCACGATTTCACATTTAATTAACTTTTAGATATAATCAGGAAAGCAAGATTATTGAGAGTCATAAATCTAGGTAAGGGTATATCTCTTGTTTTGTTGCATCTAACGTCACACCGACACAATTGTAGATTCTTTGGCGTCTTTCAAGCTTTTGGTGGCGGAAGAACCCAGGTGCCCCGTCGTACATTATAATCAGGCCGGGCACCTTGGTGAAACCACCGACCTACCGCCAGCTAGCTAGATGGCTTGTACATGTGAACGACTTCTACATCCCACAGCGATGACGGGCAAGTGATTCGAAGTCAATGACCTTTACCACTCGGCAAAGGAGGCCCCGTGGATATATCTGTTGTGCAGTCTTTTATCCAGATAACTGTACACGTCAGCTGAAATATAATTATCTGTTTAAAGGCAAGGACTGGAGAAGTTCAGAAGGGAATATGAATCGTGGGGTAGTCATAAAGTTGGATAAAAGAAACAAGAAAGCAACAGTAAGTTTGAATTTTTTGCTGTTGAGAATCTGGAAATATTTTAATTGGATAAATGGACTGTACTAGACCAAATCATCATTTCACTTCATTTCAAATAATCAAATAGAATTCATGCTACATATATGGCCAAATAAGTAGCTTAAAACTGGTAGTAGGTGGTCTATGAATGTGCACATCAACTTCTGCATACCAAACTGTTCGTCAGAATATGTAGTTTTCAGAACTGCCTGATGCCAGTTTCTAGTCACTGGGCAAAGTCCTCAAATTCAAGATGGCCGCCAACATGGCCGCTGATACATGAAAATGATACCCAATGCATAAAATTGCAAAATTAAAGCATTTAACTGTTGTAAATTAATTTGAAGTTATTATAAAAATGTGAAAGTTATAAATCTGCAAAATAATATGCATTTATCGATACGAAATACAACTTTTTGACACATTTTATACCAATTTTATATGGACTAAAATGTGATAATACTATTTTCTTGAACATACGGTCAATATACTATGTTTGTATTCCTCTATTTACAGTTGTTCCTTATCCCGTGTTGAATGAGTGATAATAAATTGTAATAACATTATTATTTTGTTAAAGGATACATTCAAATTATTGATAATATATATATTTAAATGGAGGGGGGTAATTCAATATAGAATATATCTAATAACAGGTAAAATAAAAAAATTAATTGATAATCATCTTCAGTTATGTATACATCCTACTATAGTTTCATTATCAAAACAATGTATGAACTACGAAATATATATTTAAACCAAACGTACCAAGTTTATTTAAAAATGGCCGCCAAGATGGCTGCCGCAATGTTTTTTCTATGATTTATATTTTATACCGGCAGCAACACCTTTGAAGACTCTGCTATAGCTTGTTGATTTCTTCGCGTTATAGCAGTCGTACATTATGTTGATTATTTAATTGCATTGCGATTTATAGAGTAAACTGCAATCTTTTTTGATATTTATAAAATAAACGAAACAGAACACAGGTATATACATCCATACCAGATATAGGTTATAAATGTAAATATTGATTAAATGAATCTTTCCCCTACACCAAATATAGTGGACGCAACTTGACCCCGATGGTTGACCTTTGCATTATAATACATGATAAGGCACAACCTATTATTGAAAAGGAGTGTACGTAAAACACGAGCTGCACGAGAAAAAGGAAATACAAATTTGCGTAAATATAAATTAGTGTATTGGAAAGTTTTAACTGATAAAATGTAAATAAATATACTTTGATACTGCACTGTATACAAACTAATTCCATATAAATATACACGGCTACTCTAAGCACCCTTGATTTCTACAATGAAATAATCGATATGAATAAATAGCCTAAGGTCAACCATCGCGGTCAAGTTGCGACTACTATACACAGTAAATAAACACTGCATAAATACAGGGCCTGAGTACTTTTGGCTGTTAGGGTCAAAACACCCGTTGTGCTCGTTCCAATAATGTCTGCCACTGTCTGGGCAGTCATGCCCAACAAATGTTAGCTGCCAAATCTGGAAACACCATGGGACAAACTGCCCAACAAATGTGGGCTGCCAAATCTGAAAACCCCATGGGACAAAATGCCAAACAAATGTGGGCTGCCAAATCGGAAAACCTAATGGACAAAATGCCCAACAAATGTTGGCTGCCAAATCTGAAAACCCCATGGGACAAAATGCCCAAAAAATGTGGGCTACCAAATCGAAAAAAACCCCATAGGACAAAATACTGAGCATTCGACTCCAGCATAAACAAACTATCGGGAATTTATTATTTCCAGTCGATGATCTGGTGAATACTCAAAATGGCCTGGACATTCCCTACCAACCATGTGGTAAATGCAGGGAGAAATTGATCCTTGAGAACATACACTATACAAAATGGTAACCTCCCTGGTTTAATATCTTACATCATATAAAATTTACAAGGATAATCTCCCCTTTGTTAAACATCTAAACTGACCAGTCATAAAATAGGCAATTCATGTACATTATATACAATTACAAGTGTAACCTCCCCTGTTTTATATATTCTGAATTCATCGGTTGTAAAATTTCACCTACATCATGTAAAATTTACAAGGGTACTCCCCTGTGTACATCAAAATATAAATATAAAACTAAGACTCCTAGTTATTTGAAATATTGTTTACTCTTGAAAAGTGACCCTCTGGTCAGTCGGAGAATCACTGATCCTTCAGTTCAGGACAATCTCTTCTCAGGTGATCTCCCTGACAATTAAAGCATCTCGCTGGAGATCTAGGCAAAGTACGATTCTACAGCCAGTGATTCCCCCCACAATTAAAGCAGCCTCCCCCATTCCGACTAGGACTACCTGATCTACCCGGACTGTTTTCCCGATACTTATTGCTTCCGGGACTATACGGAGAGGGGTACAATGATTGATCAACTTTGGCGGTAAGCTCAGTCGGTAGCGTTTTCTTGGTATTTAAGTTGGCTTTTGCTAGCGGTCTCCTGGACTTTAATCATACTATTTAGTAACTCTGAGAGGGTATGTTGCGTTGGGGTTGGAGCGACTTTAGAACTAATAGTCGGACTTGAACTATCCGAGTCTGTACTGGAGGAAGCCTCTATGAACGTCTGGGAATTGACTCCCTAGTAGCCCTAATATTTGGACATTCCTTATGCGGAGACAGATTGCCCTGTAACGCATTATGGCACTGTTGAAATTCCTTAGCACGTTCTAAGCACGAGCGTATTTTAGTTTGAGATGGATCACATGTTCAGCTACACTTACGTCCCGCATTCCATAACAAAAACAGGTTACAGCCTGTGATTCTGTCAATGCCTGGTCAACGGATGGAAATGCCTTAGTGGCCAATTCTAACACCCTATCTGACAAGTCGTCAAGGCTCTCATCGGGGCATTGTGTAGCAGACTGAAGCTGGACTAGATATCTTTTAGTGGGGCGTGGGGGTTAAAGCCTCAAAAATCCGTTCCAATTCTATAATTAGTTCTGCATAGGAGATGTTAGCCCTACGTGTGATTGAGTTTGAGAAGAACTCCCCCGCCTTCCCGGAAAGGTTCAATTCTATATGAAATTTGCTCTGTTCTTCTCCCATTTATTATAACGTGCGTATGTTTCAAACTTACGACGGAAGTTTCGCCAACTTGAAGTGCCATCATATAGTGGCAGTTTTGGCAGCTTTAAGTCTCTTCTTGGAATTTTCTTTTAGTCTTGCAGAAGGTTGTGCGAGAGCAATCCCATTTTGGTTCATAAACCGCACACCCGAGCTATTATAGTCATGCAAACCAGAATTACTGGGGAGCACGTAAGGCGCCTGCTGTTGAGTCCCAAATAGCCGATTGGGGGCCCAGGTTTCATGGTTCAAGATGGAACCATTGGTTGGTAAATTGACTAGAGCCACAGCACTGACTTGATGTTCATAAGGCGTTGTATCTCTTGAATCCGAATATAACAGACCAGAACCTCCCCAAGGGTACATGATCTGAGCCGCAATCGACTCATTTACACTGGGTAAGATCTGTGTCCTTGTGGCAGGCACTTGGAACGGTGCCCTAGCATGCACATTTGCATAAGCTGGGTGCGGATCATGGGAGTAGCAACGGCATCAAGTGGCATTGAAGCAGCCATAGTGTATGGTGTCGAGGCCACTAAAGATATATTGGCGGGCATTTGCGCAAAGGACGCAGTCGTATGGTAAGATGGCAGTGCAGCAACTGTAGTATCTGGGATTGAGGGTAGACCGGACCAAGCTATACTAGTTGGAATGGATTGAACTCCAACGAAACCCATTCCGGGTGCCAGGGGTTGACACAAATAACCACCTCTGGGTTGTGCTACGCGAGAGGGAGCTTGTATATTTGTACTAAGTGTGCCACTCATACAGTAGGGTGTTTGTGCAACAACATGGTCACTAGCTCCATGTGGAAAGGTTCGAACCACCGTTTGTTCCACCGGTGAGATGTGATACAGGAGCCATAGCCGGTATATTTGTACTAATTCTAGGGGCCTGAGCCCCTGTGTCAACCATAGGGTAGGGTTGTCGAACCAGAGCGTTTTGATCAGGTGGATGGATATTATTCCAAATGTCACTTGTGGGTTTTGGTGCAGAAACTGTTGCGGGTACATTTGTGTCAATAGGAGGGGGTGGTCGCCTGTGCTACCCATATGGTAGGGTGGTCTAGCAATAGCATTCTGGCCCCCGTCAGGTGGACGGGACTGATCCCAAGGGCCACCTGTAGGATGTAGTGCGGGCATAGTTCCTGGCACATTTAAACCAGTTGTAGGGCCCTGCAGTCCTGCTTCTCCATATAATTGGGCGGTCGTGCCAAAGTGGACTGTTTTATGTCGGGCGGACACAGCCTATTCCATATTTCAGCCTGAGATTGTTAAACTGGTACAGCTGTACCATGATGATGGTCAAGTTCCCCACTCCCACTCATAGGATATAGCGGCATATACTTGGATGCTGGTACAATTATACCATGTTGCGGGGCACGTTCCCCGGAACCACCCAAAAGATAATATGACACAAAAGCTGATGAGGGCGTATTCGTACCAGGTGGAGGTACTTGCCCCCGGTACCACTACTAAGACACGGATGCGGGCGTATTTGTACCATGTGGAGGTACTTGTCCCCCAGTACATCTTGATGCCATAGTCAGAACTGGTTTATATGTAGCAGGAGTCTGGCACACTTTGCCAGCATAGAGGTTCGATACTGCTTGACCCGTCGGTTCAGACATACGGGAGGCGGGGCCTCGGCCCCTCATAATATTCGCGTGATGCGATACCAAAGATGAACTCTTTTCATTTGTATTTGGATAAGGGGAATGATCCCTCGTGCCACCCGTAAGGTTCGAAGATGTATGCATTGCTGGATCAGACATACGGGAGGCGAGGGCTTGGCCCCTCTGAATATTCGCGTGATGCGATCCCAAAGATGGACTCATTTCTATAGATATAAGTAAGCATTTTATTTCTACAGACACAACTTACTTCTTACAAGTAAACTTTAAATCGGAAATACATTTTATGTATGAGTTGTACGTATTTGATGTATACAATGATACCCCATTAAAAAGTGCCTAGATAGCTTCATGCATATGTTCTCAAAGACCTTCTTCAATTTAAGGCTTTTCTACATTTTGTTCTGCTATAATTACCTCATACTACAAAGAATGAGAAAACATATGCTGTCTTAAATAACAAATAAATAAAATTAAGATGTTGATTTTTCAAAACCATGACTTACATGTAGATTACTTAAATCATATTGTGTCAGTTTGTATCAATCAATATGTGTTCAATGTATGTTGTTTTGTTGTTGTTGTTTTTTTTTAGAATTTAATAACATTCTAAATATTGTTTATTGAAATCTTAAAAAGATGTCATTGCAGAGCAGTATTCCATATTTTACTGATATTATCATATCACACAAGCTTACAAGCTTACAACTGAACATAAAATGTCGAAGACATTATTATGTATGTTGTATATTAATCAGTTTTACATTCTCTTTTTACAAGAAAATGACTAGCCAACAGTAAATAAGTTTCAGTATTTTATGTAATTGCTAAAGAAATATTCTATTAAATGCTGTTTTAATCTTCGAATTTACATTTCAGCCTGTTTTAATTACTTTTAACGAACATATGTTTACTTCAAGATTGAGCCGTGTCATAATGTGAAAATGATATATTTTCATCATTTACTGATTACCCACACCAGTTATGTAACTTAGTCTTAAAAATGTCGGTATATATGCCACATTTTATTCATGTAATAGTTCTTTTTCACGTATTTGTTCCGTCAAGAAAACAAATGCACTTTAAAAAACCTGCACCTTTACTTAATATGGATTTTAAAGTATTACACATATTATATGTAAGTGTACATAGATTTACCCCACCCACTAAGCTGTTTACTTAGCCCTTGATTGTTGGATTAACAGATAATACTTTAATTAAAAGTTGTCATTACAAATACTTATGATATAGTTTATGAAATTCTGAACATAATAAAGCATAAAACTTGTAAAATATAACCAAGCAATTAAAAGTGGTAGAATTATTAAAAGAATGTATGTAAAACAACGATTTTTTCTGATCGTTTTGCATGCAAAATCCATCATATTTTGTAAGAATATATTTCAATTTACTTAAAGATGAAATAAACTATGTTTTAATCTATTCTGCAACAGAAACCAGTATAAGTCTAGGACGATGCCTTTAAATTTGAAATATATTGTCCAGTCAATATGTATAGTATGATTTTTAATTTTCGGCAGCCATATTGGCGGCCATCTTGAATTTGAGCACTTTGCCCATCACTTGCATTCTGGCATCAACTGGTTTTGGAAACTTAAGACTCTTGCAAACATTTTGATATATAGTTTGCGATGTGCACATTCGTAGACCACCTACCCCTCATGGAGGTGAACTCGTTTGCGACAGTAAATGTAATATGTACTAGTGTTGTTCTTCATCCAATGCAGATATACAAGTCCTAGCGCCGAAGGACAAATGTGTTACTGGTCACTTTATAGCTCTAAATCAACTACCAAGTTTCAACCTCGCGTCATTTGAGTTTTCCTTCTACTTGTATGTGACCGCATCACACAAATAGTTTGAACGTGTAAAAAAAAATGGTCCCATATTTATTTTTCATAATCTTGGTATTGTGTGAGTGTGTGAGCAACTAAGGGCTACTATTTTAAACAACAAAAACAAGCAGCAACGGATTCTAGAATAATTATGAACATTATATTCACATTCGAAATATTCAGAATCACTCCGCTTTAGGGTTAGGGTTTAGGGTTAGGGTTAGGGTTGAAACTGGCTCCACCCTGGGGCAAACTTAGTTTTACATAGAGTTTTATAGGGAAAACTTCTTGTCTTGAACCACAATGCATAGAGCTTAGATATTTGGCATGTACTATTGTCTAGTGGACCTCTACCAACATTTTCAAATCATGACTGGTCTATGCACAATGTTGATTCTTCAGGTGTATCGGTTGAAATATCACTCAATATAAAGCACTGGCTATCAGTCCTTTCAGGGCTTTGATTTTATTATACACATTAACAACCACGGGTGTCTCTTTGAATCAATATACATAAGATAATTATCTCAGTGTATTATACTTAGACAACGCAAAATATGTTTAACAATCCTCGTTTACACAAATGCGCTCCTGTTTCGCTCAGTTTGATTAAAGACAGTCAAACCAGGGGCAGAGACCACCTTTGAAAAACACTACTCAGTTTTGAAATGTTTCCCGTTACCTGTTTTTTACAGTCCAAATGCAGTATGAAAAATTGCATCTATGCTAATGACACCTTTTCATTTTCATTAGGTTCGTTGGAATAATGGTAAAAGAGGAGATTACACGTACGGCGACGGCGCCTTGCAGGAGGTAGACGTAAAGACGGAAGCTGAAAATCTGAAAGTATCTTTAATTAATATACAAAAACAAAATACAAAAATGCGAATATGAACTTTGAACGACTGCGGTGACGACCGCCATTGCTGTGACAAGTTTTATTTTATAAAATATATAAAAGACAATCTATTAATATTGGAAGTGGAGAACACGGCTGTTTAGTGTATTTTAACACGTTTATATAAATTGTGTGTATGTATAGTCCCACTTACAGTTGAATTTTGGGACGTTATAAAGCATAAATTAATACAAGATAACTTCGGTCACCATGTCAGAGTATAGTAAATTCCAAAAATATAGTCTGATTAGATATCAAGATGTAATTACAAATGTATACGCAGTTTTGAACGGCAAAATTAGTTTTCACATGTGTTCTCTGAATTTGGTAAAGTTTGCTGTGCACTGAAATTTTACACCTCATGGCGCCTAAAGAAATATCCTTATAATAATAAAGATATTAATAAATAAAGATATCAATATACACAGAATGAAGACTATTTTATATCACCCTGCAAATTACGTGTCGTGATCGGACCAGGACAAAGGAAAATGAACATATTACACTGGGTACTATAATAGTCCTGCCGAATTATGTGAATGTAGAAGAATTGTTTAACGATAAGGAAGATAGACAAAGTTGCATGCCCATTTTGATCAAATGGACGTATTATGGAATGGTGATGTCCGTCCTTCAACATTTTCATATACATAGTATTCAAGTATTCAAATATAAGGTTGAATAGGGTCCTTATTTTTTTTTACTTATTTATTTTTTTCTTTGCGGAGGGGGAGGGAGAGGGGGCAAGGTCATAGTGGTCAAGAGACTAAAAATAGTTTCCGGACTCAAAAATCATAAAACATAACATATACGGCATTCAATCTTTAAACGTTAATTTGGTACCACCAGTGGAAGATCCCTATTGGTTCTGGGATAAGTAGCTCAAAGGTCAAGGTCTCAGGGACTTTAATTAATTTCTTGTTGTTTTTTATTATGCTTTGTTTTTCGTTTACGGGTTATAAATCAGGAGGTATATAACAGCTTTCAAACTTTATACGATGACTAAGCACCTTTTGAGGAGGATCCCTATTTTTGTGTGGTCAAAAGGTAGTAGGTCAAGTTCGTAATGACCCGGAGACTGAAAATGGTGCCCTGTGTATAACAGCTGCAGCTTTCAAGCTTCACATAATGATGGAGTACCACTAGAGGAAGATCCCTACTGATTTTGGGACCAGAGGCCCAAAGGCCAAGGTCATAGGGGCCTGACTTTTGATTATTTTTTCGTACCCGGGGCCACACGTGAGGATATATAACAGTGGCAGCTTTTGACTTTTTTGCAATGACTAAGTTTCAATGGAGGAAGATCCCTAATAATAATTTAGGTCAGTGGTTCGCAGGTCAAGGTCACAGGGATCTATTTGTTTTACTTTCTGTTAAGTCATTCTATCTTAGTATCCGTCATGCACACCCTGCACTTCCACATCCAAACACATTCTAGCCAACACACCTCAAAACATATTGTTGTTTTTAATGCCCATTTTACTGCTCTGACCTATTATTCTTACGAATGAGCGTATTATGCCCCATAAGGCGGAGCTCTTGGTGTGTAATGTGATAATTTCAATTTATCTTTTATAGAAGTGACGGCCGCTACTCCAAAAATTCGAGTTCAGCTTCAAGCAACGACTGGGAAACTTCTACAGGCATGACCATTGAAGAATTCGCAGTTAAACAGATGAAGAATAAAAATAAAAACTCAAAATAGTTTGAAAAAATTTTACCAACATGTGATAAAATACACATAGTAGCATGGTCAATTGAAATAGCATTTACAAATATGTTGAATCACCAGTAAATGTTGTTACCTGCGGCATATTGGAATACAACAAGTAGTATAGCACATGGGGACTGAGTGATTTCACGTGACTTTTTACCGATATGCGATTGGCTTATCGCATTTATGGAACGCCGTTTTAGCAATATAGCTGGCACTCTATATGATATATAGTAAAATATTTGTGACCTGAATTCCTCATTTATTAATTTCATATAATTTATTCAAACTTTCAGCAATGATTAATATTGATACCTAGTTGTGCATAAGGATTTTTGTGTTAATTTCTCCTCAGTTTCCTAGAGTATGGTCCTGTGTTGTCAACGAAGTGCTGGTGAAGGCATGATCAAATTTGTGAAAGCTCTTGTAAAGTATTTCAATATAGCCAAGGAATGTAAACCTGTTGAGCTAAAAGTTATGTTATACATGAAAGGAAAATATAGTTATTTTTGCTTAAAACAGTTACTTTCAGAATTAAGAAATACATATTTCATTGATCTACTTGTAAATCATGTAGAACTGAGTAATATTTCCTACATTAAAGCGTAATGGTGTAATAAAACGAAAAAAAACAAGAACGTTATTCACCCATAAGTTACTTTTTAGGCTGAGTGGTCACACATATATACATCCATAACAATTTCTGGTTTGTATAACTTCTGGCCGCAGGAAATCTTTCGACTTGTTACATACTGGACTGGCATTTCCGATTTCTGGTGATTTCACCTGTGCTGGGAATCTCCATCTTACATGATGACTCTCGTGCTGTAAATAACATATAACGAACTACATCTATGTAGTAATTTCGTGCAGTAATCATTATTTTTACATAGAACCGAATAAAAATTAAATACCTTGTTAGTTCTTCGTTATTCCACATACGATATTTTTCGAAAATAAAAAAAAAACGTTTCATTGAAGATGATAAAACAAAACCTGCGCTTTATTTGATTCTATTTTACCGTTATGTGTAGAATATGGCATGCAAGAAAAAGATTCTATCACTGGTTATAAGTGCAGGTGGGAATACCCGGCTCTCGTGTAATTGTTCACGGGGTAACTCGGCAGTGCCTCATTTACAGTTACACTCGAGCTTGGATCTTTCGACCTGCATCTACAACCAGTGAAAGAATCTTGTATTCAAACATAAGTGAAAATATCCACTATTACTGTTACTATTATAAAACCGCTAGATACCCGTATTTGAATACTGACTTTTCATTTGAAGATTTTTGTTATTTTAAGAACTAAAAGATTCCGAAAAACCATACATTAATTCACGTATTTTTTTTTATCGACGCCCGTTTTTATCTTATTTACAGATTTAAATGAGAATCATTTTAATTTCTTCAACGATCAGTTGTTTTTAATGTGTAGTATTTTTATTTCCATTAGTGATGCTCAGTGAGCGTTGTTTTGTGTGTAGAATTTCTATTTCCATTAATGCTACCCAGTGAACGTTGTTTAGTGTGCAGAATTTTTGCTTCCATTAGACTAAGTGCTACCATGTGAGCGTTGTTTTGTGTGTAGAATTTCTATTTCCATTAATGTTACCCAGTGAGCATTGTGTTGTATGCAGTATTGTCATGAACACCACTCGGTGAGCATTGTTTTGTGTGTAGAATTTCCATATCCAGGACTATTTTTCAATAAAAACAACTTAGTGAGCGTTGTTTTATATGTAGTACTAGTATTTTCATTCCCTCGGTAAGAATTGTTGCCAGTGTCACTGACATCACTCATTGAGAAATGATGTGTGAGCTGTACTCCCAGTGTCTTGAAAACACCTCAATTTACATTGTAACATCAGAGTAACACTCCAAGTAACGTAAAGAAGACTTAGTGTGTACTGTTGTGTGACTAGTACTCCCAGTGTCGTGTACGGCATTCAGTAAGAGATGTTGGCCGAGAAGAACTCCAGCTTCCATCCGCACTACTATTATAGAAACTGTTGTGTGAGAAGTATCCTTCGTGTCATGAATACTCTTCATTTATAATAAGCATTTTCAGTGAGAAGAACACACAGAGTCATTATGACAAGTCGGTGAACAGTATCAGTATGTGAGTACCACGCCAAGAGTTGTGAACACGGTTGAGTGTCATGGACACTTCTACATGAGCAATATTGTGGGAACAAATCTTCTGGTGCCTCGAATATAACTCGATGAGCTCTGCTGAGTGTGAAGTCTCAATGCCGAGAACACTTCTAGATGACCAAAGTTGTGTGAGTAGAACTTCAAGTGCCGTGAACATGCATGTAAGTCAGTGAGCTCTGTTGAGTGTGTGAACACCTCTAGATGAGCAATAACGTGTGAGTAGAACTTCTGGTGTTGTGAATATAACTCAGTGTTCATTCTTCTGAAAAAAGTACTCAAAGTGCCGTAAACCCTTCTAAGGACTGTTATCTCAGTAAGCACTGTTGTGTGAGTAGAACTGTCAATGCCGTGAACAAAACTCTCAGTGAGCGCTGTTCAGCGAGTATACCTTAAAACGCAGTGAACTCTACCAAAGGATCAAAGATCAGTGAGTAAAACAGGATAAATGAGTGAGTATTGGTGAGTTAGTAGTGTTCCTGGTACTGTGAAATCTACTTGGTGAGCCCTGTTCAGTGAGGAGAAGTCCACGTGCCATGAACATTACTCAGTTAACTGTGTAGAGTGAGTGTAAATAACATGTAAATGAAATACATCATGTGCCGTGATCACTAATCACTTAATGTTCTCTCCATATGAAACGTTGTATGAACAGAAGTCGCAGTGCCGTGAATAGTGTTCAGTGAGCACTATTGTGTGAGTAGGTGTATCAGTACTCAATATAAATGTTAAGTGAGAAGTGACATAATATTTGAACCTTATTCTGAAATGCTTAACATTATTGTTGATGCGAATGTCGTGCTTGCAATATGCCTCATTAGTCCTTGAAATGTTCGTGCTTTGATCCAGTCAGATAAACATGTAATACTTTCTTCGCAAAAATGTCTCTTTTTGTTGACATGATATTTAAGTTTTTCATGCAATAGATGTTAGCACTCTGCATTTTAAAAGAAATAGCTTCTTCTTGTGAATGTACCTTATGCTACAATTCAGTTATAAGAATAATTTATCAAACAGATATTATAGTTTTTGTTTTGTTTCTTTTTTCCACCAATAAATTTGGAAGAAATTAAAATCTTCCTGAAGCTGACGCAACACAGATCTGTTCCAATACGTGAAATCATTTTCATTTTTTTTTTCAAAATACTGGCTTGGAACTATAGGCATAGAAGAGCAATCATAGAATAACAATTTCTAAACTGCATTAAAGTGAACTATTATTAAATCGAGCAGAATATTTTTACACACATTCATGACAAATCATTCAGTGGCCATACATTTTTTAAATGAAATAAACAATTTGTTTAGATTTTCTAGTGTATAACGTTCTGGCGTCGAAAACGTGATTTAATATCTCCCAAATACGCGATAAATGCATGAATCATGGCAGAATTATATATAAACGTACATATCTGTACTACTTGAATGAAATATTTATTCCACCTTACCTATTCAATTAGGCAAACAGGCACCCAATGTTGATCAATATCGATTACTTTAAACTGCATTAAATACACTATAGTGTGTATTGGAAACTTACCTGCCTTTAAAACTGAACTTGGATATCTTTTATTATTATAAACGTTAAGATATATTTTGCAGCGAGGATAAATGCCTGGTAATTTTCTTATTATTTTCTCATTTACAAATCGTTTAAAGTTTCTGTAATTGTACATAAATTAGCCTCACATTTGACAAGGTTGTGTGCGTTAAGGCTACGGGGTGGTATTGAAAAATGTTTGATTTAGATCGTTTACGTTGTGTCCGTCAGTCCGTCACTTGGGTTTTATCCGGTCAGTAACTTTGACATATATGGATGGATTATTTCTAAGTATCTTGGCAAATTGTTTGTGCAAATAGCTCTAATGACAAGGTAACTCAGGGAGTTTACTAAAGTTGTCACAATTAAAGTAGTTCTACATATCCTATGTAACTCTTTGGATTAGTGAAATGAAAAATGGGTTACTAATATGATCGAAGTTGAACTTCATTACATTGCATGGCATTACATCATTTCCGCTACCTTAAGCTGTATGTTTCAAACTTCTGACCGGACTGAACAATATTGCAAATCATTTAGTGCACTTTATAAGGCATTTTCGGGAGTTGTTACTGCACACCCTCTTGAACAGCTGCTGATCTGTAACTTACTAATTCTCCTTGTCTTTTGGGTTAAATATGAAGTTGAATGTTTGAGGACGGTATCGGACAATTCGAATGAAAATGTTTCAACAGGTAAAAACTAAACAGCTGCTTTATATCTAATGGAAAGGCAAAAACACAATGAAAAATTACAAGCAAGAAGACGGAAAAGACGGAAAAGTAATGAAAATGCTGTATTTGGTTCTCGCTGTGTTTTGTGGCGGGGTGGGGGTGGGGGTGGAGTTGGGGGTGGGGGGTGATAGTTTATATTTATACTGTTTATAAATGTGTACTAAGGCAATTATATCTAACAATATAGAATATCAGAACTGAGAAAATGAAAAGATATTTGTTAAAATATTTAATTAGAAATAAGCTATAAATCTTGGTATTTTATCGAAATAACACAGACAAAAGCATGAGATATCCGTGATTTTTATGTTTTCCTTTTTTTTGGTGCATGAAGATAGTCATTTATACAGTAAAAATGTCCAGTTAAGATATAAAAGAAAATGTATTTTTGTTACATATTATACGAGAAATTTTCTCAGAAATTAAAACTTAGAAAAAAAAATCATATCATCCCCAACTTTGAGCGTGAAATATACGAGAACCGCAACTCTTGTCGGTATTGATTTTTTGCCTTGTGCGCCGTTGTAGTTGTTTCCCTTTACACTAAATTATCGATAAACCTGCTGTTTGGCATTTATAGGTAAACTCGGCTCTACATTTTTGAGCAACGCATCTTGGTTAGACAGAATTATTGAAGTGTGCAAATTAAAGCAGAATATAACACATCTTTAAGCTACTGTAATTAATTGTATTTTAACATTTATTTTTATAACTCTTTTATTTTATGGACTTTGCTAGAGACCGACATTGTTCCAGGAGTTATAAATAATTATATTATATTAAACAATTAGTAAAATGTACGATTTTACAGTAAAAATATTTGTTTATCATGCGTATGTAATGTTGATTTTCTGTCCTGTATATGTTGAGTGAAGTTATAAGTTTCGTTGAATGCATGGACCGAAAATATAAAAATAAAAAATGCCACTTTTCAGTGGTAAAGGATATACATAAAAAATCACACAAAACGATTCCTTTTCTTTCAAATCCCTTTTGAAAGCCTTTCCCCTTTTTGCTGTGAAACGTAATGTTGTAAAATTATGTTCTCGAGTTGTTTTTTTTTTTAATTTATCGCCCTGAAAATTTCGATTTTGACAATTACTGCATATTGACTGTAAGTGTTTTACGCGTGATGTTTTATGGACCTTTACGAATACACCGGATGGAGACAAGATAAACACCCCAGGCTATGCTAATTACCCCCAAAATACGTCTGTAATAAAAATCATCAACTGAGACATAAAGTAGAGATGTTCTGCCATATATATCTTCTTATAGCTTAAACGATAAAACAGATATTTATTTATTAAATTATTTATCGGCAAATTGATCATAGATGTACTTTTTTTTTACTTATTATACTTTTTTGCATAAAATTTTAGATGGGTGTAGAAAATTATAAAAGAAATTTAGGTGAAGGTTAAGCAGTTTGTTCCAGAATAGTTTCGAACAGCTGGACAATACAACCTAAACTGAATTAAACACAGAAGATATAAATTTTGGCAATTTCTAGTGTCATGTGTGTTTTTAAATGCCTAGATCTACTACTATATAAGTTCAACATTTCATTTGAGTCATCTTTGTGCACATTTATATTATACATACATTTGTTAAAAAAAAACAATACATTTTATAATTGTCTAAAACACATACTATCTTACATTTTACAATTAACCTTAAGTATCTATTTGCTATTAAAAAGTATTGTATTACAATAAAACTTCACTGTTTCACAATATTCGCAGTAAGACCATAAAACATTTGTGAAGAGGTGTCCTACACGATAAACCAACCTAAAACCGCCGTCTATCTGCTGCTTATCAGCGATTATGTAATAGTCGCTAATTGATGGGCAATTTTGCACAACAGGGGTCCCCGTGGACCATGAAGATTTGTAGAGTAGGAATTAATTTTCCTTTATGGAATGTAGAATAATAATATAGTTATAAAAATGTCTTTGTTTTCATAAAAGATTTCTGCCAATATTATGATAATGAAAAAGGTCATATACCGGTGAAAGTGATTATTGTATTTGATAAATATATACTTGTTCTTTTTTTTTTTCAATTTGAATAATAAGTTTCCTTTTTTCATCTTCTACTGAAATGCACGCACGGGTAAATAAATCAAATTATCACCACAGTTAATATGACCATCATTCATTAATTTATAATTTATACTTTTACGTTCACGCAGTGATCAGTGAACGTAAAGAAGCCATGGTTGTATGTAATATTTTAGGCACATACATAACAAAATTTTCGCGAAATGTTTCAACTATTGAAGTTTATTGTAATATCGTCAAAAATTATACCGGCACACAGCTTGTAAAGCAATTACATAGAATTAATTCTAATTGCCTTTTTAATTTAATGCGGACTTTTTAAGACCAATTTATTTCCAATTAAAGATGTGACTTAAAGTTTGCCAATTCAAAAAAGTTTTACTTTTAATCATAAATATTAAATAAATAAATAAATAAATAAAATGCTCGAACAGATATGCAACACATTGATAAGCATTGCCTTGTGTCGTCGTACCGTCAAGTAAATATTTGTGAAAAGCGTGCTCAAGATTGCGATTACTTCATTTTCAAATTAAAATGGAAGCAATTTGTCATAATTCAATTTTAAAATAAAAATTACCCAGACAATGTTCAGACAATGGAGAATACTTCACGAGGTTATAAAATAATGTCATTTTGATAGAAAATGTTTTTATAGCCTTTTAAAACCTGACATAACCGACCTTTTCAAAATTTCTATATAGAAATACATAGAAACCATAGTCATCAACTTCAAACAAAAATGGAAGCAATAAGTTTTTGTATCACATCGATAAAAAATATATTGAAATAAAGGGCAAAAAATGAAGATTACTTCACGAGGTTATAAAATTTTGTTAAATAACGATAAAATTACGTTTTTAATGTTTGAAATATATTTTCCTATACAAATCTATAGTAAAACTGTTTATCGATAAACGTTATCGGGTCCGCGATCCGTGTATATTCAAGGGAGACTACTTTTGCCGAAACTACTGGTCAGTGTATTGGAATGTTGGCCATGTAATGTTGAAATTAGAATTTAGTATCAGTTTTGTAATATTATATTTACAGAAGTAAAGCATTATGAAACTGTGTCAATAAATTTAATTTGTCACGAAATTTAAACCATAATTTGCATCTGTACTGGTTGGGAACCATTTTCCGGACACATTTTCATATTTCGGCTCCATTATTCTCCAAAAAAATATTTGACATAAATGAAGCCCACACTGCACAAACTTCAGCTCCTTCCACATCCGATGTTGTAATCAGCATCGCGTTGTGACGTAAAATATGGGTTCCATGGGGCCTCAAATGGGGTCACTAAAATAAGATAGTTTTCCCGTCAGGTAAACCAGTATCCGGACAAATATTTTGACGGTGTTTTGTTGTTAATTTGATATCAAAACAAGTAATTAAACTATTTCTACACATTTCTTTATTATTCATCTCTTCAAAATTGCACATGAAACATAACCCGACTTTCAATAGCAGCTACGAAAGCAAACCGAGGTTGACTATAAAAAACTCGAATTTCGTCTTGTACGAATTCTTGATAATTCCAATAGATATAGAATAAAATTAGTTCAAAAATCGACAACCCTGCATCTTACGTAACTTTAGGCGTGAAATTAAAAGTAGAACATGTTATCAGAAGACAATCATTATGTAGTTTGATTAGTTCTTCCCCACTTGATACCTCGGCATGTGTGAACTACTGCGCATGCGCAATGCTATCTTCATGCCCCGTTAAGACAGAAAGTTGTTTTGTAAACGCAAGTGAGTTATCATCAAAAACCCAAACATTATACAGCCTTATAAAATGGTGATTTGTTGTAGACATGAAGAACAAACATCTAATTGGTCTAGATGAAACAATTACATGAATAACAACGAAATAAAGCGGATATTACATGTGTCCGGAAACTGGTCCTGTCCGGAAAATGGTTCCCAACCAGTACTTGGTTCTCATATCTGAACACATTTCAAGGCTGGTGATTTATGTAGTCCTGTCTATACCTTTAAATAGGGCATGGTGACATACCTTAATGATCGCTGGAATTAAGTAGATGTTGACGCATATATGAAAAAAAATCTGTCCGTAAAGAAAAATCATAGGAAATGCTGTCAACTGTATTTTGTAACAGACGGAAGAACACATGAATAATCTCGTAAGACCAAAGACAATTCCCAATCTGAACTTTTCTTCGTTTGTTTTCAGTTTATCATCGGAGCAGGGAAATGACGGTTTCTGCGAGACCTTATCCCGGTTATAAACCGGAAAAAGCTGCAGCATCACCAAGACCGGTACCGAGAGTAAAACCTGAGGCTGACAGTTTCGCTGCCAAGGCTCGAGGATCATTTGAGCTTAAATATGGGGCGAAAACAAACCGCACACCGAAACCGGAACCCAAATGTCAAGGCGAGGCAGCTATGTCAAATTATCAAGCCGGGCGTGGAACAGTAAATAAACTAATTGGTGGACGACCGACCCCTCGCTTAAATTTGTCTCCAAAAGCTGTTCCAAGGGTAAAGCCAGAAGCACAAGGTATTGCGGAAGTACATGCTGGAGGTCGCACGGCAGAACTTTTTCATAAGCAGGGCCAACTTCCGTCGTCTCCGCCACCGGCACCGCGTGTAAAACCGGAAGCAGAAAAAGATGCAGAGAAGCATAAAGGTGGTCGTATGGATTGTATCGTTCACAGTCCGAAAAGATTACCGAGCTCAAAACGAGCGCCGCCAAGAGTTAAACCCGATGCCGAAAAGACCGCCGAATTAGGTGCAGGAGTACGAATGAAAAAGTACATACATAAGTATGCCACACCTTTGTCAACACGTGCAATACCAAGAGTAAAACCGGAAGCAGAAAACATTGCAAAAAGTCACGAAGGGAAACCTGCTGCAAAACTGTTACAACAATATGGTCAGCAAACGCCTTCTGCAAGACCCGCTCCACGTGTCAAACCGGAAGCAGAAAATATTGCAGAACCACACAAAGGAGATCGGATGAATTGTCTGGTCCATAGCCCAAACAGGCTGCCAAGTTCGGCACGCGCAGCACCCCGTGTGAAAGCAGAAGGGCAAGAAAACGCTGAACTTGATAAAGGCAAACAAATTAATAGACTTATACATGATTATAGTGCGCCGCCATCTTCCCGTCCACATTCACGCGTTAGTACAGAAGGTGAAGATAATTACCGCAAGGCACAAGGTACCATGGGAGTATTAATGGGTAGTTATGGGCAGTTGCCTCTCTCCAGCAGAGGCGTGCCCCGTGTGACATCAGCAGGTGAGGAGATAGCCCGAAAAAGCGCAGGTGGGAGAATGTCTTGGCTTATGCACGGCGGGAAACGCGGATAACGGTGCTCTTGCCTGAAAAACATTTTGACACGTAATTGTCAAAGAATTAATAAATTTACAAAACAAAATTTCTTGAAACAAACACGTATCTATTTTAGAGATGAGTGCACGTTATTATCCTCATTTGTGTTATCTAAATATGTCAGCAGCCAATAGAATAAAATTTTCTGGATACAATAAGCAGTTTTTTTTTAACTTTTTTTGTAAATTGTTTCGTAACAGATGCATGACGCTCTTATTTTGTTTTTCTGTACATTTACTGAACATTAAATGGTATCTCGTTCATCTTTGTTGTTATTTAGTCCATAAAACAGCACATTTTGTACTACATGTAATATATACTTCCTCCACCAAATTTGTATAGTACGTCACGAGAGCTTATGAACATTTCGTCTCTTATGGGCAGGAAACACACAGGACAAGGCTGAAAATAAGATATGTCTGAAACTTCCTCGTGCTTCAGTTAAGATTTCTCGTTCACTGAATGAAATCGTTGTCTGAAGCTTTGAAAATGTTACCTGTTCAGTGTAACTTTAAAGGGCTAGAAAACGAGATAATTTCCCAGCGTTTGCACTTTCCATCGGCTCAATGACTGAGCCAAGAGAAAGTTGTTAGTTTCTTATTATCTGAAAACCATATATAACATCGACAATAGTTGGGTGTTTTGATGTTTTATGCACACCAGATGGTAAAGGAAACATTGCAAAGGACATCGTTGTAGGCTGAATATTTGAGCCGCGCCATGAGAAAAACAACATAGTGCGTTTGCGACCAGCATGGATCCAGACCAGCCTGCGCATCCGCGCAGTCTGGTCAGGATCCATGCTGTTCGCTAACAGTTTCTCCAATTTCAATAGGCTTTGAAAGCGGACAGCATGGATCCTGACCAGACTGCGCGGATGCGCGAGCTGGCCTGGATCCATGCTGGTCGCAAACGCACTGTGTTGGTTTTCTCATGGCACGGCTCATTTGTTAGTCATACATGATACAGTCACATGAACATACTGGAAAGGGTGGAGAATATGACAATTACGGGGTTCCTCAAAGACCCCTTCGCCTTGTAGATCGGTATTTAAAGACAATAGTATATGAACCGATAATGCGAGGTAAAGTCGCGAAGGTAAAATGTGAAAGCGTGATGACATTATGTGGAGACGCGCTGTTGCATAATATTATCGCACTATCTTTCCAAAAAAAAAGCGTAATTACGACATTACGATGTGCGGACACGAAATGAGAAAGAGCAGAACTGAGATATGATTCAAAGCTAGGATTCGTTGGTGCGATAATACGATGAGAAAACACGATGCACATGTGCGATTATGCGATACGATGGCCCGATGATACGATGCGAAAACGCAAAAATACGATGCAAAGGTGCGATAATACGATCTGAAGGTGCAACAATACGATGCAAAGGTGCGATAATACGATGCAAAGCTGCGATAATACGATGTGAAGATGCAAAAATACGATGCGATGGCGCGATAATATGATGCAAAGGCGCGATATGATGCGAAAGCGTGATAAAATGATGCAGATGTGCGGAAATACGATGCGAAGGTGCGATAATAAGATTCAAAGGCGCAATAAAACGATGCGATGGCCCGAAAATACGATGCAAAAATGAAAAAATATTATTCAAAGGCGCGATAATGCAATACGAAGGCGCGATAATACGATACGCCGGTGCAATAATACGATGCGAAGGTGCCATAACACGATATGGTGGCCTAATGATACGATGTGAAAACAATAAAAAATGCGAAGGCGAGGGATACGATGCGAAGATGCAAAGATATTATGTGAAGGTGCAATATTACAACACGAAGGTGCGATAATACGATACGAAAGCGCGATAATACAATGCAAAGGTGCGACAATTTGATTCAAAAACGCAAAAACACGATACAGAAGAGCGACGTTGGTAAGATCTTCGTACCGTATTACCGTGTAAGCCTTTACCAAATCTACACGGCAAAGGGGCAATGTCCCTGACGGAACACAACAGACAAAATTTTAACATGGTCCATTAGCAGATCAAACATTTAGTAATTTCCTAAAACATTGCCGAGTTTAGACTCCGGCTTTTAACTTCTTGCATTAGTATTTAGACAGGAAACTATATACGTACTAGTATTAGGCATAGCTAGGTCTGTTTTCTTAAGACCTGCCTTGGATTTGTTTGTTTCTAAAAGATGGTATCTAAAATAAAAACTGGCTGTCTATGGTTAAAGCTCAGGGATTCGAAGCATATACTGAGTTCGTTGAGAAGAGGAAATTCAACACTTTTCTTCACCATATGATCTTTTGTACATTGTTGTCAAGGATACGTTAACCACTTTCAACATTATCTTGTGTCAAATATTATTAGGATGTGTTAACTACTGTCAACATATCTCGTGTAACAGGTAGTTACGGATACATTAACCACTGTCAACATATCTCGTGTCAATACGTCATATCTCGTCAGTTTTATCAGGATACGTTAACCACTGTCAACATATCTCGTGTCAATACGTCATATCTCGTCAGTTTTATCAGGAAACTTTAACCACTGTCAACATATCTCGTATCAATGGTTGTTGCGGATACTTCTAGATACTTTTACCTCTTTCAACATAGGATAAGTTAACCATTGTCAACAATTATCTCGTGTCAAAGCTTGTTACGGATACGAACCACTGTCAACATATGTTGTGTCATTCAGATAGAGCAAAACAGTAACATTTTACATTTATTTATTACCTAAAATTTAAAACAACAAAATAAATTCCTCAAAACTATGAGACTGTTTACCCTATATATCTACATTAATAAATGTTAAAAATCCGAGAATATTGCACTAATATCTACTAGTAATAAGTTTAATCAAGCAAGAGTATTAGGTTAGAAGTTAGAAGAAATTGAAAATAAAGCTAAACGTGTATACCAGTGTTTGTTTTATAATTTGAGCAAAAACAAGCAATTACAAGTACACAGTCTTTATTATATGAATATGATTGTATGATTGTACTTGGTGTAATGAGCAAATGATTCTGTCGCAAGAATTACTTGTCTTTGCTGTGTGTCAGAAGATAAAATAAAGTTGAGAATTTCCCCTTTCAAACAAAGAAAATTGACATTCATTGTCTATGTAACCACAATCTATGAAACAATCCGAGAACTAAAGCGCTTAATATCATCCTGGCGTTTGAGACAGGCTACATACAGGAGTCACGAGTTTAAACTTTGGCGGTGATATCAAACACAGCTGAGCTATTAAAATGAATTTGCATGTATCTACTAAGCATGATATTGCTGCGAAACATAGATTCCTATGACAGCTGTAATTCACCGGCAATAAGGCAGCAAGGTTGTAAAGAATGTACAGTATGTGACCCTTCCAGACACGAATCTGTGTCGTCTGTACAGTCGCACATCTATCTAGATTGTAAAAATGTTCAACTGTTTCGCTCCGCCCAGCGTATAAAGCACTTAATCAACCAGGAAACTCATTTTTATTATTAAAACGTCTCTGACTAGTAGACTTTCATAGCTGACGCTGATCTGGTTCCCGCTTTGGCAACTGTCTGATGTTTACCTTGTTCTGCAAACAGTTTGGCCATTTGACCTCTGCTTGCCCTCAGAATGTGTTTCGCAGCCTTGCTATTAGCCCTTGGTGGTGGCTTAGGGTCTTGTGGTAAACGACTTCCTTCATGCATCAGACGAGACATTCTCCCACCTTTGTCGAGACTGGCATTTTCCCCACCTTCCCCACGAACTTTCTGAGCTGGCTGTTCATCAAGTGGTAATTTACCATATTTCCCCATTAGCGTCCCCATATACCCTCTTCCCTTTTCCGCGTTATCTGATGCTTCCGGTTTAACACGAGGCATGTGTTCAGCGCGTGACGAATTAGAACCGTAACTGTAGATAGTTTTATTCATCTGTCCACCTCGGTCAAGTTCAGCGTTTGCTAATGCCTCGACCTTGACCCGAGGCACAGAACGTGCTGAGTTTGGAAGCTTTTTGGGATCGTGTAATAAACTGTTCATTCTTCCGCCGCAATGTTGCTCTGCTGTTTCTGCTGCTTCCGGTTTAACACGTGTTGCTCGTGGGGTATCACCCGGTAATCTGCCGTAAGAATTGAACAATGCCGATGTCGCTTTGCCTTGGTGTCCCTCTGCTATTGGTCTTGCCTCGTCTTTAACTCTTGGCACCGCTGGCTCGTCATTTCGAGGCGTGGCCTGTCCATATAAAAGTTTATTAGCAGTTCCGTTGCGACCTAACTCGTAATTGTTTCTCGCTTCGCTTCCAGGGCAACGAGGCTCTCGAGCTGAGTCCGGAATATACCTTGGTGTTGATGCGAACAAATCGAGAGAACCATGACCTCTGTTGGCAAACTCCTCCGCTTCTGGCTTCACTCGAGCGTTTGGGCGAGGGGTTTCTGCTTCTCCTCCAGGGTTGTATCCAGGATAAGGCCTAGGTTTACAATCAATCATTGCAGAGGTTTTCTCACCTGAAAAAAAAGACAACGAATTTTATTCATCCTTTTTTAAACAATAGTTATATCTTCTTTGAGCTGTGTACAACATCACCATTATCTGAAACAGTCACAGAAGCGGGACCTATACGGACAGCATTTTGATACACGTGTCCCAAGTTTACTCATCGTTACTATTAAAGGTACACTGTATATATAGGCTGTTATTTTTACGAATAGACTAACAAACATTACAGATTTCCTTCTAACTGAAAGGAAAACTGATATGTGTCTATTAAATAATGGGGGAAAAAAAAGATGATATTTGAAACAAGCAGTTGTTAAACATATCTACCAGATCTGTCATCATGCCGAATCTTAATTGTCACAAATATGACATGCCAAAGTTTTAACATGCCTAGGGATTTGCATGTTATGCCAGAAATAATATATGATATTAAATCAGTATCAACTTCTCTACCTAGCCTAGTTCATTTTGCGTTCCTGTTTGACCCATCTTATTTACCGACATTTTTTTTTGTCAAACCTAAAGACTAGGTGTCCCTATGACAAGATCAACTACTTGGACAACTTCCCTGTTATGTATACTTGCCCACCCTAATAAAAGTTTAGGCTTATTAAGCTAATACAGGCATAGCAGAAGGGCTGATAAATAACTCATGTGTTATGTCTTTTCTCATTCTATTATTTTATTTTCACCTAAATTTATATGCTATAATGTACTTTCGTTATCATCTAGAAGTTACACATCTTTAAAAGTATTCTTTTTAAAAAAAAATATTGGCAATCTCGCAGTTTACAGAAAACATCCACTGGTAGGCAGTGGCTGTAATATAATGCTATTGATAACCAACAATGTTATAATTACAATTTAACTGCATGATAACTTTTTAAAAGACGTTTTACTCCGTTCAAAAACAAAACGTTGCTAACATTTTCTTGACTTTGAAATCAAAGTGGCGTTTCAGTATCTTCATTTCCTTCATTTGACTGCAAGACATTCTGCATTCTCCAATATATCACACAGGCACTCCAACATCCACTGCCAATGGACAACAATGATGTTCAAGAGATCTTTCACTACTAAAATGCACCATGCCCTGGGCTTTTAAAAGCGTGTGTGCTTTGAGGGGATGGGATGGGGGTCTTGGTAAGATATATGTATACATGCACCTACATGTTGAACAGTATGTACCATTATTATACACACTATTTTTAGCTCATCTGATTTTTTGAAAAAAAATGATGAGTTATTGTCATCACTTGAGCGGTTGTCGGCGTCGGCGTCGGCGTTGCCTGGTTAAGTTTTATGTTTAGGTCACCTTTTCTCCTAAACTATGAAAGCTATTGCTTTGAAACTTGGAATACTTGTTCACCATCATAAGCTGACCCTGTATAGCAAGAAACATAACTCCATCTTGCTTTTTGCAAGATTTATGGCCCCTTTTGTACTTAGAAAATATCAGATTTCTTGGTTAAGTTTTATGTTTAGGTCAACTTTTCTCCTAAACTATCAAAGCTATTGCTTTGAAACTTGGAATACTTGTTCACCATCATAAGCAGACCCTGTACATCAAGAAACATAACTCCATCTTGCTTTTTTGCAAGATTTATTGCCCCTTTTGGACTTAGAAAATCAGTTTTCTTGGTTAAGTTTTATGTTTTAGGTCAGCTTTATCCTAAACTATCAAAGCTATTGCTTTAAAAACTTGCAACACTTGTTCACCATCATAAGTTGACCCTGTACAGCAAGAAACATAACTCCATCCTGCTTTTTGCAAGATTTATGGCCCCTTTTGGACTTAGAAAATATCAGATTTCTTGGTTAAGTTTTATGTTTAGGTCAACTTTTTCTCTTAACTATCAGAGCTATTGGCTTGAAACTTGCAAACACTTGTTGACCATCATAAGACTGACCCTTGTACTGCAAGCAACATAAACTACAGCTGCTGTTTGCAATAATTATACCATTTCTTAGACTCCCAATAACCTTTTTTCCGCGTTATTGATGCTTCCGTTTAAACGAGCAACTTTTCGCGTACGATAGAACGTAACTGAATATTTTAATCATCTGTCCACCTCGTTCAGTTCACCTTTGCATAAGTCCGGACCTGACCCATCACAGAACTACTGATTGGAACTTTGGGATCGGTATAACTGTTCATTTTCCGCCAGCAATGTTGCTCTGCTGTTTCTAGCTGCAATCCGGTTTAACACTGTTCTGTGGTATCACCAAATCGCGTAAAAATGACAATGCATGTCGCATGCTTGCCCTCGCAATGGCTTGCCTCTGCTTTAACTCTTGCACGCTGCTCTCATTTCGGACTGCCTGTCCATATAAAATTTATTACTTCCGTTGCGCCTAACTCGTAATTGTTCTCGCTTCGTTCCAGGCAACCGACTCTTCGCGCTGATCGGAATAACTTGGTGTTAGCAAAACGAGAGAACCATTGACCTGATGGCAAACCCTCCGCTTCGCTTCACTCGAGCGTTGGGCGAGGGTTATCTGCTCACCCCAGGGTTTTTATCCAGGATAGGCACTGTTTACAATCAATCATTCAGAGGTCTCACTGAAATAAAAGACAACATTTATCAATACTTTTAAACATACAGTATATTTTTTGAGCTGTGTACAACACCATGATCTGAAACAGTCACAGAGTGACCATACGCAGCATATTGATACACTGCAGTTACTCTCGTTAAACTTTAAAGGTACACGTACTGAATATGGCTGTTAATTTTTACGAATAACTAACAAACATTATAATTCCTTCTAACTGAAAGAAACTGTTAAAATGTCATTAGATAATGGGAAAAAAAATGATAAGTTAGAAACACAGTTGTATACATTATCTACCAGATCTGTCATCATGCCGATCATAGTAAGTCACAAAATGACATCCAAATTGTAACAGCCTAGGATTTGCAGTTAGCCAATAATATATATGATTTAATCAGTACAACTCTCTACCATAGCACTAGTTCATTGCGTTCCTTTTGACCCATCTTATTTACCGACATTTTTTTATTTGTCAAACCAAAAGACTAGGTGCCCTGAACAAACAACTAACTGTACAACTTCCCTGTTCATGTATACTTGCCGCACCCTATAACAGTTTAGCTTATAAGCAAAACAGCATAGCAGAAGGGTTGAAAATACATAGTGATGTCTTCTCATTTATTTTGGGTTTTCACCTAAATTAATAATGTAAAGGTACTTCGTACATCTAGAAGTCATAATTAAAGTATTCTTTTTAAATTAAAAATATGGCAATCGCAGATTTCAGAAACATCTGTTAGCAGTGGTGAATATGACATGCAAGTAGATACCAACAATGTAAATACAATTTCCAACTGCATGATCTTCTTTAAGACTTTACTCCGTCCAAACACAAAACGTTGCTTAACATTGTTTCTGACTTTGAATCAAGTGGCGTATTCATATCTTCATTTCCTCATTGACGCAAGACATTCTGCATTCTCCAATTATACACACAGGACTCCAACCTCCACTGCCATGACAACATGATTCAAGATTCATAAAAGCCAGCCTGGCTTTTAAAAGCGTGTGTGCTTTGCAGTGAGGATGGGGTCTTGGTAAGATATATTATCTGCACCTACAATTGACAGTAGTACCATTATAGTATACACACATTTATACTCTACCATCATTACGTTCTCCCCATTATTGTTTTTGCCCTGTCCGTCTTCGCCGCATTCCGTACCACACTTGCAATATCCGAATCATAATAAAAACCATTTAGACCTTATGAACCTTCAACTTCATAGGGAAAGGCTTATGGATGTAGACACCACTTTGTGGTTTGGGGTCCCTTTAAAAGTAAGGTCACAGGCCTACATTGAATCATTTCGATCAATAACTTGATGAACCACTTGACCCAAATGTAATTCATAGAGATGACATGCCGAAAATGACCCCAGATATTGGATGACCGTTAAACTTTATGGACAGTCACAGGGACCGCAGAAATTTGTTCGACAAAAGCTTGATAACCCTACCAAAATGGTATAAAACTTCATAGAGACTGGCAGTGATAGAAACCCTTATTAATTTGTGTACATTATCAAAGGTCAATGTCACAAAAGAAAACATGGAAAGTTTCCGCCAATTTGAGACCACGTACCAGACCCTTAACTTCATAAGATAAAGGACAATACAGAGTAGAAACTAAGTTTTTTGGTCAATTGAGCAAAGTCAGGTCACAGGGCCTGAACATAATAACTGTCGATAAATCAATAACTTGAGACCACTTGACAGCAGTAATGTTGATATTCACAAGGATGATTGGACATGCAGATAGATGTCCTATTGATTTTGGACCTCGTCAAATCAAGGTTCGGCCAATTATAAAAAATTATTTTTCCAATTCATAATTGAAACAATAGGCCAGAATGTTGAAACTATTTGAATGGATGTTGACATGCCAAGTAGAACCCAATTGCATGCCATCATATTGTCCTTGACTTTCTCTCCCCATTGCTATCTTGCTTTTACTACTATGCATTCGGAGACATGCTTTTCTACAAAGCATCTTCTAGTTAATTGTTACACAAGGACATCTTTGCGAAGCTATATGTTAGCTGCTATGCTTCTACAGTGTACCTACTAGATTACTGCTACATACAGTTGCTTGAGGGTATGCAACTAATCAGATGTATTGAGTTGGTTGACATTTGTTTAAATGTGGTTTATGTAAGTAACAACTGGAAAATGAGATATAAGAATAAAAATACAATTTAGTCTGTTTGACATTTAACTGCATAGGAAAAGTTTGTTAGCTATCTCCTTTAGTAGCTTATTTTCCAATAATGTAACCAAGTCATGGATATTGTGCAATTTTTGCAAAAAGGTCAATAAATTAAATCCCTATCGACGAAAAACTCAAATCATCCAAGACGTAAAATTTATTGGCATACAGGTCCAAAAAGTCTACAATTAGCTATATGCCTAAATCTGGCTCAAATTACTGCTAGAAATGGCCCATAAACCAATAACAATTACAAAATGCAATGTCAAAAGAAAATGTCATTTCCCACCTAAATTGTATATAAGATAGAGACCACACAAAACGAGATCTATGCATCTCAATTTCAACATTCGATTGTGTGATAATCAAACTACAATAGTCATCATAATGTGTTGTCACAAGTACACAATATTTCAATGATTACGCAAACATTTGCATTTATTGAAAGAATTATTTTTCATTTAAACATTGGGAGCATAAGATATTTGCATATTTGACATATTTGCATTATGCCATTTGTTTCATATAGCTAATCTAGCTAATATATAACCTAAATTTACTATAGATCCTGGCTAATTTGTGACATTTCTGGGACCTGCTATAGTAGGCTATACCTTAAAGCACTGTACACATTGTAGGCTACAGGTCAGCTTGCACGTACTGTGGTGCAACTAATCAGACATTGATTGGAGTTCTTGACAGTGGCAAAACTTTTCCATGTAAAAACAAATGACAAAGCAGAAAATCATATTACCTTAATACGAAACACCTGTAAAGAGTAACCAATGTAAACAGGAAGTGAAAATTGACTGTGGCCTCATTCGGAATACTTCTTCCGGTTTGGCGGCTGAAAAGTGTTTCATATTTCTGGTAAATATTTATCCATTTTACATTCAATTACAGCCATGATATTGAACTGCATTTTTTGTTTTCTATTCAGCAAGCCATACAGTTGTAAATATTGGCTTTGTTTCGGACTGTAGAATCACAGATTTCTGATAAAAACATGTTGAAACGTAACTGGTTGAGAAGCGCAACTTAATTAGCTTGGATTACCTCCCATTCTTTAAAAAAAAAAGGCAGTGGCTAAACCCGGACCTCTAGACAACCCATACAGGGCAGGCTAGAGGTCCCGTAATCAAAATGAATACTGAAAAAGGTATTTACAAAGAGCTAGGCGACTACATTTTATCTTTAAAAAACAGGAGATGATTTCGAAAATTTGTTTTCGTATTTTTCTCGTTAAATACATGGAAACAGAACTATTTATTTTATAACTCTTTAATCCCTCGCAAATTCGACAAATAATTAATAGAAATAATCGGAATCTTTTATTGTTTTTCTCAGATCTGATGAATAAAAATAATAAACTGAATGTTTTCTCCCCTATTTAAGACATGGATTGTGCTCATGAATTGTTGAATTCGTTTTACTGCTTGAGTAAATAAATAATGGTGACTACCGGAAATCGCTGTTAAAATTTCATATTCAATACCGGTATGTATCGAACCCGAATGAGAGCTAATTATACATAAAATATTTACAAAATTAAAGGTAATAAAGGCAACTTTATGACAACTAATCAAAACTTTTACCTTACCAGCAATTACCTTATATGCTGGTACTGTATTACAGTTCATGATAGTACATGTATATTGATTACCGGACCTCTAGCCTGCCCTGTGCGGGTTGTCTAGTAACCGGACCTCTAGACTCCGGGTCTACAGGTCCGGTTACCGGACCCCTAGCCACTTCCTTAAAAAAAAATTGTCTTTGATGTATCTCCTTTTGGAGACGCTAGTCATTAGACTCTTGTGCCCCCTCCCGGTTACGTATCCAGCCCCTAGTTCCATGATTTAAGATGTAAAATGTATTTTAATTTTTTGCATAAATTTCTGTATGTACGTTTCTTTTACACCTTTTCACATCTGCGGATCATGTCGAATCTTATCTGATCCCTGTACAAAGAAGTGGGATAGTAGGTATATAATCCACTTCTAACAGTCTTGCTATTCAAATATAAATTTTTTTTAAGGTTAACCAACTAGTGACATGGTTAGAATGTCTGCCTAGGGATCATGAGGTCCGAGCCCCAGTACATGAGTAGGGACCTGGCATTATTCAGTTATCCCTCTACGGATTGAAGTGTGTTATATCCACCTCAAACCCCGACCACCACCCTTAAGAGTGTCTTATATCACCTCAAACACCGACCACCACCCCTAAGAGTGTCTTACATCACCTCAAACCCTGACTACCACCACTAAGAGTTAGAGTTGGGGCGATATCGTCGATGCATCGGTGAATCATGATTTTTGCTTTAACGATACGGTATCACAATACGATGCCCGGGTATCGATACAGGCCGATACTAGACCACATAATGTATTATAGTAACAATCACAAATGTCATTGTCGCCATTTTGATAAAGGGAAACTACTCTCCGCGCTTTTTGTCTACACTAAAATCTAAGATAGCCTGTTACATTCCGTAAAAGGTCGAGTGGTTTTATATTTCTTTTAAACAAAACTAGTTTCATAATAATTTAATGAAATATTAAAAAGATCACAAATATTTTGATACTTATTAACCAAAATCAAACTGTGAATACCAAAATTGAGATGTGGTGACACGCTAATTGCCGATCGAAAACAACATCCATTATTGAAAGGAGGAAGCCAATTTGCAGCAGTCTTATATGATTATAGGCAGTCAATGGTTGATAATTAGATTACTGAATAACAAACTGGATAATTATAATCATTATTTTGTTTGCTTTAAATGATTATATGTGGGGTGGGCTGGTTACGATTTATAGCATTTTTAGCTCACCTGAGCACGAAGTGCTCAAAGGTGAGCTTTAGTGATCACCCTGTGTCCGGCGTCCGTCGTCGTCCGTCCGTCCGTCGTCAACAATTTGACTGTTAACACTCTAGAGGTCACATTTTTGGCCCAATCTTAATGAAACTTGGTCAGAATGTTACCCTCCATAAAATCTTGGACGAGTTCGATATTGGGTCATCTGGGTTCAAAAACTAGGTCACCAGGTCAAATCAAAGGAAAAGCTTGTTAACACTCTAGAGGTCACAATTTTGACCCAATCTTAATGAAACTTGGTCAGAATGTTACCCTCCATAAAGTCTTGGACGAGTTCGATATTGGGTCATCTGGGGTCAAAAACTAGGTCACCAGGTCAAATCAAAGGAAAAGCTTGTTAACACTCTAGAGGTCACATTTTTGGCCCAATCTTAATGAAACTTGGTCAGAATGTTACCCTCCATAAAATCTTGGATGAGTTCGATATTGGGTCATCTGGGGTCAAAAACTAGGTCACCAGGTCAAATCAAAGGAAAAGCTTTTTAACACTCTAGAGGTCACAATTTTGGCCCAATCTTAATGAAACTTAGTCAGAATGTTATCCTTATAAAGTCTTGGATGAGTTTGATATTGGGTCATCTGGGGTCAAAAACTAGGTCACCAGGTCAAATCAAAGGAAAAGCTTGTTAACACTGTAGAGGCCGCATTTATGACTATATCTTCATGAAACTTGGTCAGAATGTTAATATTGATGATCTTAAGGTCCAGTTTGAATCTGGGTCATGTTTGATTAAAAACTAGGTCACCTGGTCAAATCAAAGGAAAAGCTAGTTAACACTGTAGAGGCCACATTTATGACCATATCTTAATGAAACTTGGTCAGAATGTTTATCTTGATGCTCTTTAGGTCAAGTTTAAACCTGGGTCAGCTTCGGTCAAAAACTAGGTCACTAGGTTAAATCAAAGGAAAAGCTTGTTAACACTAAAGAGGCCACATTTATGACTATATCGTCATGAAACTTAGTCAGAATATTAAACTTGATGATCTTTAGGTCAAGTTCGAATCTGGGTCATGTTGGGTCAAGAATTAGGTCATGGGGGCAAATCAAAGGAAAGCTTGTTAACACTCTAGAGGCCACATTTATGACTGTATCTTCATGAAACTTAGAATGTTAAACTTGATGATCTTTAGGTCAAGTTCGAATTTCAGTGTGGTCAAAAACTAGTCACTGGTCAAATCAAAAGTAAAAGCAGTATAATCACCTGTAGAGCCACAGTTATGAACATATCTGATGAAACTTGGTCAGAATGTATCTGAGACTTAGTCAATAGTCAGTGAGCGTTATCAGGGCCTTCATGCCCCTTGTTTTCATTACTGCCGAGACTTATAAACAAATTCTTCGAATAGCAAATTGTAAGTATATTAAACGCTGTGATGACAGAAAAAACTAAAAACAGTTATTTAATCAGAAAAAATTCTAACTTCCGTTTTCCATACTTCCCAGGACAGTTCGATGACATGATTTTGGAGCATTTCTGTCATTACAAAACAAATTTCTAGGCACCTTTAATGATAATTATAAAAAGCTGAATTCAAGAAAATATGACACTGTTGCAAAAGCACTCTGTGCGAACATTTTCAGGATAAAACTGTAAAAGTGTCAAACCCACCCCTTCAGGCAATTGTAAATGTGACTTGCTTAAAAAAAATTATCAACCCCTTCTGTAAATGGCAACCTAATTATAAAATGATACTTGAAAAACTTTGATATCTTTAATAATTTTGAAGGGTAAAAGATTCAGAAAAAATAATTTTCTGGAGTGCTGTAAGTCCTACAAGAGCAACAATGCATGTCCTAGTCATTGACTTGTATTGCATTATGTAATTTTATTGTTTCCGAAAATGTTACTATCAGCGAAAAAATACCCGAGTGATCCTGAATAATGTACATTGTTTATTGTTGCAGAACATCATGAACAAGTAATAATTAACAGAATATCAGAGTTTGGTCATAGTATTTAATCAGTGTAAATCTCCCTAGCATGACCCTCCCAAGTCCAAAAATGCAAGAAGCATCTGAGGCTTAAGTTGTAAACTTAGTTCAAAACGCATTCATTAATATTGATTAAGGTATCAGATACTTATCGCGACTACCCAAAGTACATGATAAACCGCGTACATTTTCAGGCGATACCCAACTCACAAGATTGATCTTATATCAACATCAACCCTGACTACCACCACTAAGAATGTCTTAACTTAAAGTTACAGATGATCAGTTACAAAATTCGAATGGTTACTTACTGCATACAGTTTTTAATCCCTTTTTATATTTTAATGCATTCCGATCTAGAAGGGACTATTAAGGATATTGCCAGCATTTTTCTTTCATGTGGTCTATAATGTGTATCAGAATGTTTGACCCAGCAATGCATGTTCATTCTGGTAGACCTGGCAACTGGACAGCCCGGTTCTACTGATCTAGCCTATCCTCTAGAGTTTTCTAGCATCCACTTACTATTGTTTATGATATGTTCAAGAACTATAAACATTTTAATTAAATTATATGCTAAGCTAATTCAAACTAATCCTGATTCAAATTCGGATACTTTGTACCAGACATTTTCTTCATCATGGAGTTTTGATGTTTATGGCACAGATTCACCACCAGAGCGGAATCATGCGTCAAAAGTCCGAGGTCAAACGTCAAGATCACCTTGGCCAAGGCATACAAAAATGAACTGTTCGGTCAGCTGTAGAATTGGATTAACTGGAACAAATCAACACCATGAACGGAGTGTCAACGCAAGAACCAGTTCGCCAAATCAAGGTCAGGTCACACTTAAGTCAAAGTCAAATTCCAAATAACTTTGTTTGGAGCATCTTCTTCAGACTGGAGGTTTTTAGTCACATTCATAAATACTAAGTTGAGGGCTCCACACTGGTGACATATCGCTGAGCGGCTCACAAGGTATAACAATTCTTGAGAAATTCCCAGCTATACTGAATAAAATAAACTTTGGTCAATTTTTCTATTATTATAATTGTTGCAAAATTCTGCATACATGTAGCCATTTCTTTGATTATCAGTATAAAGCTGGCTCATAGCTGGTGTTAGGGTCATGAAAGGTGTTGCATATTTCATTACCTCTCATGAACAGAATCAAAGCAAGTCTACTATTATAACTTTTGATTGCATTCAGTGCTTCAAAGGGATCTTTTTACATAAATAAATTGAATAATAGATGGTGATAACTCTTTGCACACAATTTTTGTAAAGCATCTTATAAGACCAATATATATGCAATTTTATGCAAATGTAAAATTTGTAAACCTATAACATTGTTTTTGTTACTCTATTTCAGAGATGGTGTCTGACTGGAATATTCCTGTCCCAACTGTGGTAACAGACAATGCTGCAAATGAAAGGAAGGCGATACAATTGTTAGGATGGGAGCGATTTGGCTGTTATGGACATCGGCTGAATTTGGCAGTGAAGCATTCACTGGATGTTCCAGAAGTCTCTCGAATACTTGGGAAATCTCGAAAGATTGTAACCCTTTTCCACCAATCTACAAATCTCAATGATTGCCTGCTTGACAAGCAGATACTTGTGTACTCTGATACACGGAACCTAATAGGACATAAGTTAATAAATGATGTCCCGACTAGGTGGAACAGTACTTTGGCAAGTTACGACGGCTCTCTGAGCAGATTGCTGCAATTCTAGCCATTGCTAGTGACGATAAGCTGAACATAAAAAACTACATGCAACAATCTTAGGTCATACTGTCTTACTTTTGAGGAACAAAATATTGTTGAAGGCTTGATCAAGTTGTTGTCACCTTTGAAAAGGCCACAACAATACTATGCGCTGAAAACAGCCCCACTATGAAACAAGGTTCTAGTTAGCATGGCCAAAATCAGAAACATTCTTGAGTTACAAAAGTCATTCAGAATCAGCTACCTTAAAAAAAGTTGTTGGAAAACTGCAAGAGAACTTACAAAGAGAACAGATTATGAAGAAATACCTGTCATGGCTGCCCTCCTGAACCCTGACACAAAGTCTCTGTCTTTTTTACCTGTTCATGAGCAAGAAGCTGGACGTCGTCTTCTTTTGGATAAAGCACTTGGTTTAGTAGACGAGAATGGAAACTTGCAAGTTAAAGTTAAAAAAGAACCTGAACTTGAAGTTTCATCCACCGAAGCTCTTCCAGAGTTACCAAACTTACTCAGATAACATTGTTGTTGAACAAGATGACATAGTTACTGAAAATGCATCCACTTCAGGTGATAATAATATTACATCAGACTGAACCAGTAGCAAAGAAAATAAAATGCTCTGACATGGATGAGTGGTTTGATGATGTCATGGTCACACGAGTTGAAAAGACACCAGTTTCAGCAGTTATTGAACAAGAAATTGAACGGTACCTTGCCTCAAACAGGGATGCAGATGATTCTAAGTTAAGTCTTCTGCAATGGTGGGAGAAAAACCAGTATGTTTATCCAAGGTTGGCTGTCTTAGCAAAAAAATACCTGGCCATCCCCGCTTCCTCTGTCCCTAGTGAGCGTGTTTTCAGTTTAGCTGGATCTTTGGTTAACAAAAAGAGGTCAAGGTTGAATCCTGATTTGATCAATAAACTTAATTTCTTAAAATGAACATGGACCAATACTGGTAAATTGTAGAATGAGAAGACTATTGTATTGTTACATAAAAGTGTTAACTGTTAATGTGCAAGTTTGCAAGTTTACTGAACTAAATTTTTCTTTGCTAGATGTTAAGATAATAGATGTACTTTGTACTTAAAAAGAACTAAGAATCTACCAATTAAAATTATTTTTGAATATTTCTTGGATTCTGTTGTAAACCTTCTTTCTTTAAAGGACTAACAAAACATGCATGAAATAATCTGAAATGTATTGCCTAAGTGGAATCTATAATAAGAGTATAATTATAGGTAAGTCTGAATGCTTTTACTTTCGATTATATAATCGATTGTGAATCGAAATAGCTGTTCGGATTCGATTCGATTATCGATTTTGTTTTGAAACCGATTTTACAACACTAGTTCGAATCTGGGTCATGTTGGGTCAAAAACTAGGTCACGGGGTCAAATCAAAAGAAAAGCTAGTTAACACTGTAGAGGCCACATTTATGAACATATCTTGATGAAACTTGGTCAGAATGTTAATCTTGATGATCTTTAGGTCAATAGGTCAGGTGAGCGATACAGGGCCTTCATGGCCCTCTTGTTTTTATTACTGCCGAGACTTAGTAAAAAAAATTCTTCGAATAAGCAGAAATTGTAAGTATATTGAACAGCTGTGATGACAGAAAAGAAACTAAAAACAGTTATTTTATCAAGAATTAAAATTCTAACTTTCGTTTTCCATACATGTCACCATGGCAGTTTTCATGACCATGATTTTTGGAGATTTCTGTCATTTACAACAAGAGTTTCTAGTGCACTCTTAATGATAAGTTAATAAAAAGGCTGAATTCAAGAAAAATATGACAACTGTTGCAAAAGCAGCTCTTAGTTTGGAACATTTTTCGAGATTAAAACTTGTAAAAGTGTCAGATCCCACCCTCTTTTAGGCAATGTTAAAATGTGATCTGCTTAAGAAAAAATCTTCAAAACCCCTTCTATAAATGGCAAATAATTATAAAAATGATACGTTGACAAAACTTGATATCTTTAAATAGATTTTGGAAGGGTAGAAAGATCAGAAAAAATAATTTCTGGAGTGCTGTAAGTCCTACAAGAGCATCAATGCTATGTGCTTTGCAGTTGACTTGTTGGCTTTGTAATTTTATTGTTTCCGAAAATGTTGTAGCTCAGCGAAAAAATACCCGATGTGATGCCTGAATAATGTACATTGTTTATTGTTGGCAGAACTCATGAAACAGAGTAAATAATTAACAGAATTCAGGTTTGGGTCAGTAAAGTTATATTTAATCATGTGAAATTCTCCCCTTGCATGGACCCTGGCCCAAGTCCAAAAAAGCAAGAGAGCTCTGAGGCTTAAGTTTGTAAACTTAGTTCAAAACTGCATTCATTCAATATGTGTATTAAGTATCATGATACTTATCGCGCTACAACCAAAAGTATCATGATAATACCGCGATACATTTTCAGGGGCGATACCCAACTCTACTAAGAGTGTCTTATATCACATCAAACCCTGACTACCACCACTAAGAGTGTCTTAAACTTTAAAGTTATAGATATTCAGTTACAACATTCAGAATGGTTACTTATGCAACGTATTTTTTAACTCCCTTTATTATTTTTATTCATTCCGTATATAGAAGGGACTATTACAGGATATTGCCAGCATTTTCTTTCCAGGGTCTATAATGGTGTCAGAAGTGTTTGACCCAGGCAATGGGCATGGAGTGTCATTCTGGAGACCTGGCAACTGGACACCTAGCCTGCGTTCTACCGGATGCCTAGCCTATCCTCTAGAGTTTTTCTAGGCATCCATTAATCTATTTGTTTATGAATAGTGTATATAGAACTTATAAACATTTAGATTATAATTATTATGCTAAGCTAATTCAAACCTGAATCCTGATTCAAATTCGAGGATAACTTTGTCCAGAGCATTTCTTCTTCATGCATGGAGGGATTTTGATGTTTATTGGCACAGATGTTCACCACCATGAGACGGAATGTCATGCGCAAGATCTATGTCCCAGGTCAAACGTCAAGATCACACTTGGAGGCCAAAGGTCATATACAAAAATGACTGTTCGGTCATGCATGGAGATATTTTGATTTAACTTGGAACAAATGGTCATCACCATGAGACGGAGTGTCATACGCAAGAACCAGTTCCCAAAGTCTAAGGTCAAGGTCACACTTAGAGGTCAAAGGTCAAATTCAAGAATTACTTTGTTTGGAGCATTTCTTCTTCATGTATGGAGGGTTTTTAGCTCGACTATTCATAGAATAGTGAGCTATTGCAGTCGCCCATGCGTCGGCGTCCGCGTCCGCGTCCGCATCCGCGTCCGCGTCCCGATTTTGGTTAAGGTTTTGTATGTAAGCTGGTATCTCAGTAACCACTTGTGGGAATGGATTGAAACTTCACACACTTATTCACTGTGACAAACTGACTTACATTGCACAGGTTCCATAACTCTATTTTGCTTTTTTACAAAATTATGCCCCTTTTTCGACTTAGAAATTTTTGGTTAAGGTTTTGTATGTAAGCCGGTAACTCAGTAACCACTTGTGGGAATGGATTGAAACTTCACACACTTATTCACTGTGATGAACTGATCTACATTGCACAGGTTCCATAACTCTGTTTTGCTTTTTTACAAAATTATGCCCCTTTTTCGACTTAGAAATTTTTGGTTAAGGTTTTGTATGTAAGCTGGTATCTCAGTACTTACTAATGGGAATGGATTGAAACTTCACATACTTGTTCACTGTCATGATCTGACATGCACTAAGCAAGTCCCATAACTCTACTCTCTTTTTTTTTTTCAAAATTATGCCCCTTTTTCGACATAGCAGTTTTTGGTTAAATTTTTGTATGTAATCTGATATCTCAGTATCCGCCAATTGGAATGGATTGAAACTTCACACACTTGTTCACTGTCATGATCTAACATGCACTGGGAAGGTCCCATAACTCTACTTGGCATTTTTACAAAATTATGCCCCTTTGACTTAGCAGTTTTTTGTTAAGTTTTTGTATGTAAGCTGGTATCTCAGTATCCACAAATTGGAAAGGGTTGAAACTTCACATACTTGTTCACTGTCATGATATGACATGCAGTACAGAGGTTCAATACCTCTACTTTGCATTTTACAAAATTATGCCCCTTTTTCAACTTTTGTATTCATTCAATTGACAAGGCTGTTGAATAGTCGAGCGTTGCTGTCCTCCGACAGCTCTTGTTGATGTAACTTGGCACAAATGTTCACCACCATGTGGCACTCTTGTATTTAGAATTACTTCCCATTGTTTTACTATAAATAGCTTATTTATTCATGATATTGTAACTTTTTTATTACTGGCCAAAGGAAAAATCGAGACCACTTTTCTGTGGTACAACATGCATGTTACAGTGATTTTTAAAAAACCTGAATGGGTCTGGTGCCAAATAATTTGTGAAAATTGATGTTGTTTTTCTCAAAATTTTGATTTCTCCCCCCTTTAATTGGGAATTTTTCTAATACTTTGTTATTCAGTGGGGTGTATGAAACAGCTGTGGAACTAAACCATTTAAATGAATCGTACGCAATTCTACCTAAACACACTATGCATTAACATTTCGTACCCAAGCACACTATGAATTAACGTTCAAGGGTTGGTATTAAATATAGGGTGACAACATAACAAATCTTGATCAATCAGAGTGAGGAAGCCATCCAGCTGGCTTACGGAAGGTCGGTGGTTCTACCCAGGTGCCCGCTAGTAGCCAGGTCGCACCTGGGGTCTTCCTCCACCATTAAAGCTGGAAAGTCGCCATATGAGCTATCATGTGTCGGTGCGACGTTAAATCCAACAAAACAAATAAATTGATCAATCAGATGCTTTTCCTTGCAAAAGCCAATAACAAGCCTCTTTAAAGTTTTTCAAGGCTTTTTTTTTTTTTTTACATTTTTATGCCCCCAGCATCTACTGATGCGGGAGGCATATAGTGATTGTCCTGTCCGTCTGTCCGTTCGTTCGTCCAAGCACACGATTGGTACCTTAGGGGGTAGGAGGTGTGACCTAGGTCAATAGAAATCCTTTGTATTCATTCCGTAACCACTTAATTCTTTTGTTCCTTAAGTGGTCATTCTATTGTTTTCAAACACTGGAATGACCACCTAATACATGGATCGTATGGGTGTGCGTCCGTACGAGGTTAACCAAATGGGACCGTTTCGTCTAGCATCAATATCCCTTTCTAGAATGACTTGATACTATTAATGCAGATGTAACCTGTGACGATTACTCATCTTCAGACATCACCTGACCTCAGTTTGACCTTGACCTCATTTCGGACTTATGTGCAAAATCTATCGACAAGGATGCCACTGGGGGCATCAAGCGTTTATTGAACGCAGCTCCTTGTTTTTACTATTTTTAGACATTTTCACACCAATTGTGAATGGGTCTGGTGGACTTACTTAAGGAAAAAAATAGCTGACTCTTATTGCTTAGACTTCCAAACTGAAGTGGACAATAATTTGTCCAATATTTTCCTCCATTCTAGAGAATAAAATTAATACAGATCATTACATAATATTTCAGTTTCATAATAAACATATCTAATTGTTTTTTGTTTACCCTTTACGACATGATTTCAGTTTCCATTATGTCATACGGGTTATCCGGGGTCATTTGACCAGATGTGAGACAAGTCTTGAAACTCTTTCGCCATGACTGAAAAATTTTGTCAGAATTTTTATCTCTGTGATATGTAGGTAAAGTTTTAAACTAGATTATCTAGGGCAAAAACTAATTCACTAGGTCAGATCATAGAAAGACCAAGTAAACACTAAAGAGGCAACATTTTCATGCCAGATGTTGGTCGGTCCATAGACCAGTCTGTTTCTGGATGATAACTCAAGAACACTTGGGTCTAGGCTCATGAAAGTTAATAGGGAGGTTGGTCATGAACAGCAGAAGACCCTTATTGATTGTGAGGTCAAAGGTCAAGGTCACAGTTACCCAAAACCGTTTCAGTACGATAACCTGAGAATGCTTGTACCTAGGAGGGAGGTTGATCAAGACCAGCAGATGACCCCTGTTGATTTTGAGGTCAAGTAGGACAAAGGTCAAGGTCAAATTGACTCAGAACAGATGAACTTTTTTGCCAAATAACTAGTGAATGCTTTGGTCTAAGACCATATTTAATACGGAGGTCACTTATGACTGGTAAATGACCCATAATTATTGATTTGATGTCAGTATGTCAAACGTCCAGTGCATAGCCGCCAAATAATTTCTGTTCCTTGTGCAGTTACTGAATGTATCAAGGGGGTCATTTCGTGTTCTAGGAGCTCTTGTCTGCCTGATCTCCGCCAGACATGGTCAGACAGAGTGATTATCCGTTAAAAATCTATGAGGGTCACTTGGGTGAAAAACTATATCATAAGACATGTTCAGGATGTGTTTCTCTATGAAATCTTGACCAAACTAGATATCGTTCGAGGTTATGTTGGGTAAGAAATGGGCCAGGTGATCATTACAGCCTGCAGGGCTGTCTTTTGTAGTTCTGAAATGTGTTATAACAAAGTTTTAGATTTTGTTTATAATGACTTTTTTCTTCAGTCGAAACATTTTTTTCTTTTGACAGTACTTCAAAATGTTTTGACAAACTTAAATTGACAAAAAAATAAAGCAAAAAATCAGGTACATGCTTAGGTTTTTTCTCCTTTACATTATTGGTTGTGTTTGATTGATCTTGTATTATTTGCATATTGTTTGCTTGTAAACATTACACTATTCATGTACCACAGCAATAAAATGCAAATATATCAGTGTTTTATATGGTTGACTAGAGAAATGTTGGTATTTATACTCTTACCCTATTTCATTTAGGTAGTTTCACTTTCAATGTTCATTGAATGATTTTGTAATGAAAAGGTATGGTATACTGTAGATTAACAATTGTTATCAAGGACTTATATATAATTTTTGGTGTTATTATTATCGTATTACATGTAAGTTTACAAATAGCTTAATTTCTATATTTCCAACAGATCTTTACACAGATTTTATTATATAAAAGAACGATTTAGTTAAGTATATGGAGAGGAAAATGTTTTAACTTTATATAAGAAAATGTCTAATATCTATAAAATTGTAGTGGTCTGCATACAATGTAGATATTGGCACATTTTATTATCATATTTCTTGGTTCTTTTGATGCATATTCACATGAAAATTAGTTGCAGTATGAACTAATCTATCTGTGTTGCAGCACCTTAAAACCAACTCTTATTGTATACTTATCATGCTGGACATGATTGTTTCTGCCTTTGAGACCAGTGTAGATCATGATCAGCATGCACATCCGTGCAGTCTGATCATGATCTGCTCTGTTCGCCATTCAGTCAGTATCTTTTTGGTATGCACCCCTTTTAACAGTTAATGGTACTGTCCAAATTTAAAGATGGACAAGTTCATTATAGAAATTTGGCACAGTCAGTGTTATTCATATGCATAATTATGATAAATACTTTCCATATAAATTAAGATATAATATTAATTAGGCTGTAACTATGTTTTATGTTATCTAATTAAAAGTCCTTGACACAGAATGATAAGTACTACAAAAATGTATCCTTTTGATTTAAACATACAGAAGTCCTTAAACTTTTACAAAAAAAAACATACATGTACAATTTGTATCTATAATTATTAAAAATTCATGGAGCAGAATATTGGTAAATGATGTTTAGTTAAATGATTTTATGAAGGTATTTGAATTCTTACATAATTGTACTTTTTCTTCAAGTTGTAGTATTACAAAAAAAAGTGTTGACATTTTCATTTCTAATGTTAATTGATATTTTTTGCCACACCTTTGTATTTGGCTATAGGCAATATAGCAAAAGATGCATATCATTAAATGATGTGCAGTATTGTGTAGTCACATTAAGTGTCATCGGAAAAAAAAGGCTCCAACGAATACTACTATTTAAAGTCTGCCAGAGGGTAAACCATTTGTCATAGTATAGAAAATCTGATGTTGTAAAAATAATGTTTGATAAATGTCTGTAGTTACTGTTAATTCAATAGGAAATTTCTTATCTATCCAGATTATAGAATATATATTGGTATTTAGTGATAAGCTGAAATTTTAGAAAGGGGGATATGCTGTATTTTCATTAATGAGGTAGCCACCAGGAGATTAGTACAGATATAGGGATTAAGAAGTTACGCTTATAATTCTAGTGTCAAACTGAAGGATTACACATGAAACAGTACGTAAGTAAATTATATTAATGTATTTCAGTACTAACTAATTGAAAATACAATTTGATTCAGTATCTGTGAACAAACCATGAAGATTTTGCTTTATCCAAGATGTTTAGCATATGAGTCACAACAAACATTTCAGTTGAAGCTGGCATGATTTTAGTAGCCAAATGATAAACATCTTTATCTAATCAACAAGTTCTAAAAAATGGACGTCTTGAGTTACGCAGCATTTCTGGCAGTATTGGTATTTTCTTTCTTTATATTCTATAAAAACTACATCTAGTCCAAGATTCATCTTGCAACTTTAACTTAATTAATAATCAGGGTTTTTTTTTTTAATTTGTTACTTGAAAGAAAATGTGCAACAAAGTAACACTTTAATAGAGGTTCATGATTAAAGAATTTCTGTATGATTTGGGAGACAAATTTGACATTTTACCAATTGATTTGGCTGTCTGCATCAAGCATGTAAGGGGAAAGCTTAGTCATCCAATAATATTGGGAGCAACATGCTAGGGAATGTTTTCTTTAGAAATATTTTATCAGAAGTGGTGGCAAGTAGGGCCATCTTAGTGTTGTTTCCTGTCTTTCTTTTAGGTTTGTGTGAAAGCAAGAAAATACCATTAATACATATTTACTTCTATATTCCTGGCTAGAAAAACAACTGTTAAGAATGGCCTTACAAATTTAGCTTACTTAAAAAGATATGGACATAAATAATACATAGGCTGTTGAGGTTTGAATTGTGTTTTGACAAATAATCAATTTTGTCAAAGAATAAAAGTGTATGTTTAATGATTCAGCCATTTGTACAAAATGAAATTTATGATTTTATTTCTTATGAATGGTTTATAAATAAGAGTGTAGGTTTTGCTATTAAAAGGAAGTTTTGTATGAATGATCTATCTGTTATTAAACCAGAATTGTAAGAAACTCGTGTATAAAATCAGATACCATAGTCATGATAGTTGCTGTTAATGTGCTGAAACAAGTTCATGACTGTAAACTACTGTAACTTTATGTGGAAGTGAATGAGGAAAATGATGAAAAATGGTTCAATATTGTTTTACTGACACTTTAAAACAAGATTTACATAATTATGAAACATATTTGGCTTGGGGAATATTTGGAATTGGAAAGCTCTAATTCCTCACAGGTTCTATGTAAGTGTTTGCCATATTGTATCAGATTCTATAAAAGTGTGTCACATTAGAGTTAGAGCATGGATAAGATACATACCGGTCCAGGCTGTACAGTGTTTTCGAGACCAGAATTCAACTTTACCATTGATCAGACTTTCGAATCTAGTCTGAAACTCTTTTTTTTATGACATTTGGAAGTCAGTTGTTAATTATTATTGTAATCTCAAAATGATGGAGGGGACATAAAGTTTGCTTATGAATAATTTTCAGCTGAGTAGGTAGAGCTATATTGCACTCTGCCATTCCTTGCAGTCTTGGATGGACTGCATCCTGATTTGGTTGGAGTTTTATGTTTGCTAGTATCTCTGTAACCACTTTGGAAAATGGATAACTTATTCACTGTGATATTCTGACGTCACTTGCATTGTGTAGGTTTTATTACAAGTTTTTCCAGTTATGCTTCTGTTTTGACAATGCAGTGTTTGTGCAAATTTTGTTTGTTAGCTCAGTAAACACAAGTGGAAATGGATTGAAACTACTTTGATTGTCATACATACCCCGCACATCTTTGCCTTTTCAGAAGTTACACACCTTTTTCCACTGTTTATATTCATTTAGTTAAGAAGTCTTTTTAGATGAGTGTTGCTGTGTTATCATAGTCTATTTTGACATGAAAAATGACAGTATTACATTACTAAAATTTACAGGATGCATAGAAAATTTTGGGTGTCATATGGTTACATTGCTGTGACATGATGCATCATTTGCATAAAAATTGTATTGCCTGGTTTCTCGTATAATTTTTTATAACCAAAGATAAAAACTTCATTATTTTACATCTGTCATTGTGATGCATATATGTACAATAAATTAATTGTTAATTTTAATGTGTTTTATATATTTGTCTAAAAGCTGAAAATAGTGTTGGATAGTGTACATTTGTAGTTGCACCATCTGATTTGATCCTGTATGACAATTTGAGCACTTTTAATTGGGATGTATGATTTTGTAACACAATTAAGCATTTTGTAAAAAAAAGAGTCATTGATTTTTGATTTAGTCATTGAATTTAAGTTTCAGCATTTTGAAATGTTAAAGAAGCTTTTACAAGTCACATTTAAGAAGCATTTTTAAACCTGAAAGAATGTTATGCAAAGCACAGGTGAAGACGTTGGTAGTATGTGACAGCTACATTGTAGTCAACAGAGTCTGTTTCAAAATTTTATCATTTCGCAGTAAGAATATTTCTGTTGCCACGTCTAGGAAGTAGTTAATGTGATTTGATTATAAAAATTGGGTAGTTTTTCAGCATTGTGAGGTTTAAAATAAGCTGTACTACAGTAGCCTCTTTAAAGTTTAAAAATTACAGTTATGTCTAAAATTGAAAAAAAAAAGATGACAGTTTTTACAGTCATAAGGGTTACTTCAACAGGAGTTTTGCTTTTTTATTTGTTTTTCATTGCTACACCATTTTTACAAAGTGTGAAGTTTAAGCCATAAAACTTTTAAAAAGTCATTGACAAGGTAATTTAAGCAGAAATAACAAATTGGACAATTGTGTATTTAAACAAGGTATCCTTAAGGAAGAAAACTTAAATGGTGGAAATTATTTGTGGATGCATGTACAGATAAAATCTTAAAACTGACTGATAGCAACATTTTATTTGGTGAAATTTTGTAGTGCATGTTTTTGCGAAAAGCCAAGGAGTGCAGATTTTAAGAACGTACATGAAGTCCAGTTTAGCTGGATTTGTAGGTCCATTCATAATTTGGCATATAGTAAAAAATAAAAGAACTAAATGTTTGTTTTGAATGTTGGAAAACATTGGACTCTTTTGATTCTTCCCAAAAAAATGTGTCCTTCCTAGTACTTTCAGTTTGCTTAAAGACCTGCTCCAGTCCTACCTTTTAACCTTAAATTGTCACTGAGAAAGCATGAAAATCCTGACTATTAACAGTGACGCCTGTCAAAATAGAGTCTATTTTATATAAAATTCTATATAAAATACCTGTGGTTTTACTGCTGAAGTGTGGCGCGTGGCTGTTAACTCTTACCTATTGTAATCATGGGTTGCATGCACACAATAGAAATTGAATAGCTGCGGAGCAGGGCTTCAAGAGTAGCTATTGTGGTACCCCTGTGTCCATTGTTGTGTGTTGGCAACAATTTTACTACTCTAAGGTCAAAATTTTGATGGAATGTATACTTCAAAATCAAGTGACTAGGTCAAATATAGGAAAAACCTTGTTAAAGCTGAAGATGCTACATTTTAAACCTGATCTTCATGAAACCTCGTCAGATTCAGAATGTATGCCGTTATTACATCTAAGTTCAGTTTGAAACCAAGTCATCTAAGACTAAAATCTAGGCCACTAAGTCAGATTGAAAAAAAAACATGAGGCCTCAATCAGATTGATATAACCATAGAGTCCACAATGTTCTGTAAAGTCCAGGTCAAGCTTTTGATTTGGTAATCTTTGGTCAAAAACTAGGTCACTAGTTTAAATTTAAGAAGCCACACTTTGTACACCTGATTTTCATAAAACTTATCAAAATGTTTGTCTTTATGACAAATAGATCAAGATTGAAGGTGAGCCATCTGAGGACAAAAACTAGGCCACTAGGTCAAGTAATAGAAAAACCTTTCCTTAATTTTCAGGAAACATATTCAGTTTGTTTCATTAAAAGAAATGTAGATTGATTTATAAATCTAGATTCATTTTGTCATCTTTGGTATAAAACTAGGTCACTTGGTTATCATAGAAATACATTGTAAACACCAGAGGCCACATTTCCTACCTGATCTTCATGAAATTTGGTCAGATGATTTGTCATTTTCATGTCTGTTCCAACTTTCATTTTGGTTCTTTTAGGTCTCCAGGCAAATCGTGGAAAAACATATAAAATACTTTAGAGGCAACATTTTTACTTGATCTTCATGAAATGTGGTTAGAATGTTTGTTGTAATAGCATTTAGGTCAGTCTCAAAACTGGGTAGAGGCCACATTTTGTTAGCTGATCTTAATGAAATATGTTCAGAATGTTTGTCTTTATAGAGTCTGTATCAAAATTGAAATTGTGTTATTATTGATGGTAAAAAATAAGGTCATTATGTAAAAAAAACCTCAGAAAATCTATATTAATACTTTAGAGGTCTTTATAAAACTTTGTAAGAATGTTTTTCTTCATATAATTTATCTCAGGTTTGAAATTGGGCCAGACTAGGTCAGATGTTGGCAATCTTCCTATAATGTTGAAGAGATTCTGGGTAGGTTGTACATAATTGAATGCATTAGGTTGTAGACATATTGATATTCTACAGCAGTAAGTATGGCACATATATGTATATAATCTTAAAGAACCTTTGTGCAGAGTGTTCCCTTATTATGTTTATTAATGACTAAAACTTTGCATATTTTCTTCTGTTTTCAGGTAGTAAAACAAATGTGAAACTGAAGTCTTAGAAACAAATTTGTATTGACTGTTTTCATACTAAAAAGAAAAAGATGACAACAATAAATGGAGAGTACACACCAAGTCCAACCCCAAAACCTCATCCTAGGGTCACAGCCGAAGCAGCATCTTATGCCGATAGAAATCGGGGAAATATGGAAAAATGGTTTGATTATAGTGGAACTGATTCCTATCAATCCCCTAGGCCTGCTGGTCGAACAGTTACCGAGGAGGGACGTAGAAATGCTGAGCAGAACAAAGGTTCTATGTCAAACATAATGGGCGGATACGCAGACCCTCCCTTACAAAGAACTGTTCATCCACGCGCAGTCAAAGGAGATGGTTCAGAAATAGCCAATCAAAGTAAAGGTGGTGCTATGAAAGAGTTAATGGACAATTACGGACATTTATCACTGGATGAAAAACCTGTTCATAAAGTTCATGGCCATGATGCGGAGGAGTATGCTGAAAGAAATCATGGTACAATGGATAAACTAATGAACAATTATGGACAGTTGAGTCCTGAACAACCTCCACCTCAGAAAGTGAGTTACGGAGGTGAAGAAGTTGCGGAAAAATACAGAGGGGCAGGAATGGGACCATTGCTACGTATGGAAGGACAGAAGACACCTCAAGAACCAAAGATAGGAAAACTGCACCAGACCTCGGAAGGCCCGGGGTAATTATAAATTCCTTTTATTTGGAATTTGCTCTAGTTTATCCATGGATTTAAGTAACAAATAGATCAAGATTGAAGGTGAGCCATCTGAGGAAAAAAACTAGGCCACTAGGTCAAGTAATAGAAAAACCCTTTCTTTAATTTTCAGGAAAAATGTTCAGTTTGTTTCATTAAAAGAAATGTAGATTGATTTATAAATCTAGATTCATTTTGTCATCTTTGGTATAAAACTAAGACCCAAACATTAACCAACATAGGAAATATAAGTTTGTTTACCCATTTCCATAGGCAGAAATGGTGATTCGTACTTAAACACACTTTTGAGATTAAACAAAAAAATAACTTTTATTATGATTTGTCAAATCTGATTACTTTTATTTTCATCTGTCATATCTGATTTTGTATTAATTTTTTCCACACATTTTGAAAACATGTTCTCTATTTCCAACACAGACTCACAGTTTTCCACTTAGTATGATTTCATAATGATCTAGTTTGTTCTCCTGTGAAAAATGATATAAGTAAATTTGTAATTGCATAGTTGCTTTAATCTGATGCAAACAGTTATTGATAAAAAAACCTTTCTTGACCTTTTGATCAATATTCGGTCTCATGATCAGCTCAGATGTACTGGTCAACAAACAGTGTAGATAGAGAATTATCATGATTATGTTACGCAATTCTCATGGCATGCACAAAATTTTAAGCATCAACCTGCTTGAGTTCACCAGTAGCACAGAGAATAGCTTAATACCCATGGACCTGGTGGCTTGTTTGATCTGTCAAGTTATCTGTGCTCCACCCAGCAATTGAATTGTAATTTTATATAGAAAATAGAAGGAAAATGAGCATGACGAGAATGTATGAATTACTCGAGTTAGACAGGGTGCTCGAGAAATTGATCCTCATACAAGGTGTGTGTCACTGAAAGTAGATGAAAGGTTTTGTATATTAAATTAGTTTCTGTATATTAAATTTTGGACTTTTCAGTTGGTTTTTAGCTCATCCGATTTTTTGAAAAAAAATGATGAGTTATTGTCATCACTTGAGCGGTTGTCGGCGTCGGCGTCGGCGTCGGCGTTACCTGGTTAAGTTTTATGTTTAGGTCAGCTTTTCTCCTAAACTATCAAAGCTATTGCTTTGAAACTTGGAATACTTGTTCACCATCATAAGCTGACCCTGTATAGCAAGAAACATAACTCCATCTTGCTTTTTGCAAGATTTATGGCCCCTTTTGTACTTAGAAAATATCAGATTTCTTGGTTAAGTTTTATGTTTAGGTCAACTTTTCTCCTAAACTATCAAAGCTTTTGCTTTGAAACTTGGAATACTTGTTCACCATCATAAGCAGACCCTGTACATCAAGAAACATAACTCCATCTTGCTTTTTGCAAGAATTATTGCCCCTTTTGGACTTAGAAAATCAGTTTTCTTGGTTAAGTTTTATGTTTAGGTCAGCTTTTATCCTAAACTATCAAAGCTATTCCTTTAAAACTTGCAACACTTGTTCACCATCATAAGCTGACCCTGTACAGCAAGAAACATAACTCCATCCTGCTTTTTGCAAGATTTATGGCATCTTTTGGACTTAGAAAATATCAGATTTCCTGGTTAAGTTTTATGTTTAGGTCAACTTTTTCTCTTAAACTATCAAAGCTATTGCTTTAAAACTTGCAACTCTTGTTCACCATCATAAGCTGACCCTGTACAGCAAGCAACATAACTTCATCCTGCTTTTTGCAATAATTATTGCCCCTTTTGGACTTAGAAAAATCATTTTCTTGGTTGAATATTATGTTTAAGTCAACTTTTCTCATAAACTATCAAAGCTATTGCTTTAAAACTTGCAACAGTTTTTCACCATCATAAGTTGACACTGTACATCAAGAAACATAACTCTATCCTGCTTTTTGCAAGAGTGATGGCCCTTTTTAGACTTAGAAAATCATGGGTAGGACAATATTTCTATTATACAAAAAAAATCAGATGAGCGTCAGCACCCCAAGGCGGTGCTCTTGTTCTAAAAATGGGTTCTGGCCAATCTTTTTAGGAGATAAGCTTAAAGTTAGCGATGCAGGGGTAGTTTGCTTAGTTCAAACAAGTTTTCCTTTGTGACGTCTTTGTCTTGGAGATCAGTCGTCTGGTATCTGGTATTGTTTGCCAGTTTAGTTATACCAAAAACCCTGCATTTACAGGATTACCCAGCTGACCCTAAAATTGTGCCCAAGCATCATGCTATTCTTCATCTTGACTCATTGAGTGGGTAGTTGGAGTGGAGAATCTTTCTTTGCTATCAAAAGTTTCAATCAGAATATTATAAAGTTAACAGACAGGTTATATACAACTTTTATTCTATTAACCTAAAGATTAATTAATCCCAGTGGAATTAAGGGTAAAAGCTTTTTCATTTTTAGCTCCACTATTTGGAGAATAGGCGGGCGATACTACTTGCCCCGGCGTCGGCGTGACCCTTCTTGGTTAAAGTTTTTCGGCAACCTTTGTTTTTCTGTCATATCTTTGTTACTATTGCTTATATCTTACTGTAACTTCACATAAACATTATCCAGTATACAAATAATGTATGTTTATGGACTGATCCCATTATACCCAAAGTCAAGGTCACCAAGCTGTTATACTTAGGTTATTTTGAAGGTTAAAGTTTTTTGACAACCTTTGTATTTCTGTCATATCTTTGTTACTATTGCTTATATCTTACTGTAATTTCACATAAACATTGTCCAGTATACAAACAAAATATGTATAGGGGCTGAGCCCATTATACCCAAGGTCAAGGTCACCAAGCTGTTATACTTAGGTTATTTTTAAGGTTAAAGTTTTTCGGCAACCTTTGTTTTTCAGTCATATCTTTGTTACTATTGCTTATATCTTACTGTACCTTAACATAAACATTGTCCAGCATACAAACAAAGTATGTATAGGGACTAAGCCCATTATACCCAAGGTCAAGGTCACCAAGGTCTTATACTTAGGTTATTTTTAAGGTTAAAGTTTTTCGGCAGCCTTTGTTTTTCTGTCATATCTTTGTTACTTTTGCTTATATCATACTGTAAGTTCACATAAACATTATCCAGCATATATACAAAGTATGTGTAGGGGCTGGGCCCATTATACCCAAGGTCAAGGTCACCAAGGAGTTATACTTTGAATTATTTTCATGTTAAATTTTTTCGAAAGCTTCGTTTATAGACATATCTTTGGTACTTTAAAAGATAATGACTTGAAATTAAAAGTATTTGTTTATAATCGTCTGCATGTGTGGCTACATAACCCATAACTCTAATTGTGTTTTTGACAGAATTATGCCCCTTTTATACTTAAACTTTTTTGCAGTCTTCGCTTTCTGGATACTACTTTAATGCAGTATAAGATAAAGACTTGAAACTTAAAATGTATCTTTATCATCATCATCTGCATGTATGGTAACAATCCCCATAACTCTGGTTTGTATTTTTGACCGAATTATGCCCCTTTTATACTTAAATTTTTTACAAACTTCGTTTTCTGGACATAACTTTGGTACTATATAAGATCATGACTTGAAACTCAAAATATATCTTTATCATCATCATCTGCATGTGTTGTAACAATCCTAATAACTCAAATTTGTGTATTTGATGGAATTATGCCCCTTAGTGTATCGTCCTTTTAAAGTAGAGGTCTCTTATTGAGACATATATTCATTTTACTATCAAACCCCGAATAGTGGAGCGCACTGTCTAACGGACAGCTCTTGTTAATATCAGTTTCTGATATGGTTCTGATATGGTCCTGTTACAGATGGGATGAAGACCCTCCAGCTGTCAGAACAAGGCCAGAAGCCGAGGCTATAGCAGACAAACAGCAGTCAGAATTTGTCGGTAACTTAATGAGGGGAGAGGTGAACCCACCAACTGTGAGAGAACCCAAACTTGGACCACAAATGCAAGAATCTGTTACTCCGTAAGATATCTCAACATTATTTTATATAAATGAAATATATTCAATACAAATATACAGTTTACTAACAAAAAGTTTACATACCACTTCCAAAGAAATACTTCAAAATTGCACCAACAATTTTTAGGTCAGCTGAGCACAAAGTGCTCAAGGTGAGCTGTTGTGATCACCGTGATGTTCATTATTGTCAACAGTTTGACTGTTAACATGCTTGAAGTCACAGTTTTGGCCAAGGGCTCTGGATTCTTTGACCCTTTCTTTGGTGAAGTTTTTCTCTTGGGAAATCACAGTTTGGTGGTTCCCAGTAGATACCAACACTGGAAATAATGTCCTGCAGGGCATCAAACATCTTTCCTTTTCATGATTACCTGAACATTCATTTGAAATTTGAACAAAAATATTCAGTTATTATTCAATAAAAACATATAGGATATTTGTTTCAGTATAAGATTGAAATATCTTTCATGGGTGAACACCAGATGCAATATTTTCATGAGTGGCATGACCACTAGTGAAAATTTAAGATATGGTGTTCACGTTCATGAGTGAAAGATATTTTAATCTTACAATCTTACGAAAATACAAAACATATTTCATATTAATATTTTGATAATTCACTGAAAAACATAATAAAAAATTGCTTTTCAGACGACCACAGACCAGCCCATTACGCACTCGACCAGAGGCAAGGCAAAACTACAACAAGAACCAATCTTCTGAAATGTCGGCCATTATGCATGGTGATACTGTGAATGCTACACCAACTAGGAAAAGTAACAGAATGATGATGAAGTCGGAAGATTGGTAGCCTATCAGAATCTTAGATCTGGTCATATGACCTCTTAATTAGCCAATCAGATGTTATATTGTCAAATTTTGAAGAAGAAAAAAGAGAGTATACGGAAACTTTTTAGTCACAAGTTTAACCAATTTTTTAGCTCATCTGATTTTTTGAAAAAAAATGATGAGTTATTGTCATCACTTGAGCGGTTGTTGGCGTCGGCGTCGGCGTCTGCGTCGGCGTTGCCTGGTTAAGTTTTATGTTTAGGTCAGCTTTTCTCCTAAACTATCAAAGCTATTGCTTTGAAACTTGGAATACTTGTTCACCATCATAAGCTGACCCTGTATAGCAAGAAACATAACTCCATCTTGCTTTTTGCAAGATTTATGGCCCCTTTTGTACTTAGAAAATATCAGATTTCTTGGTTAAGTTTTATGTTTAGGTCAACTTTTCTCCCAAACTGTCAAAGCTATTGCTTTGAAACTTGGAATACTTGTTCACCATCATAAGCTGACCCTGTACAGCAAGAAACATAACTCCATCTTGCTTTTTGCAAGATTTATTGCCCCTTTTGGACTTAGAAAATCAGTTTTCTTGGTTAAGTTTTATGTTTAGGTCAGCTTTTATCCTAAACTATCAAAGGTATTGCTTTAAAACTTGCAACACTTGTTCACCATCATAAGTTGACCCTGTACAGCAAGAAACATAACTCCATCCTGCTTTTTGCAAGATTTATGGCCCCTTTTGGACTTAGAAAATATCAGATTTCTTGGTTAAGTTTTATGTTTAGGTCAACTTTTTTTCATAAACTATCAAAGCTATTGCTTTGAAACTTGCAACACTTGTTCACCATCATAAGCTGACCCTGTACAGCAAGCAGCGTAACTCCATCCTGATTTTTGCAATAATTATTGCCCCTTTTGGACTTAGAAAATCATTTTCTTGGTTGAGTATTATGTTTTAAGTCAACTTTTCTCATAAACTAATCAAAGCTATTGCTTTAAAAACTTGCAACAGTTTTTCACCATCATAAGTGGACACTGTACATCAAGAAACTAACTCTATCCTGCTTTTTGCAAGAATGATGGCCCTTTTTAGACTTAGAAAATCATGGGTAGGACAATATTTCTATTACACAAAAAAAATCAGATGAGCGTCAGCACCCGCAAGGCGGTGCTCTTGTTTTAATGTGTTTTGAAAGCTTTCAAACAGTAAGAAATTTTAACTGGTTTGTAAAACACTTCTATCTTCTGTTTAATTTTCTAATTTTACTTCACATGTTTTCTAAGATTGAGTTTGAGGAAAAAGTTTAGAGCTTGATTGAAAATTTAGATTTGAATCCACTTTAAGGTAAAATTTCTACTTTTTGTTATAATATTACAAAAAGAAGATTCATAAAATCCATGCTAAGACATTTTTAACAAACATTGCTGATGTTAGTGTTGTACCATTTTTGTCTTGTTTGAGCTTCAGACTTCTTATTAAATAATTTTCATAGTGTTGTAGCCAAAATCTGATTACATAAATGCACGCTTTCTCTGAAAATGCTTTTTGATAATGTCACAATTCTTTTCTTTCTTACTACATTGTAATACATGCATAAAGAGATCTTGTAAAAGGACAGTTCCGTCATTCCTTTATTTCAAGCCTCATAAAAGAATACCGTTACGCAAAATTCACATAATATCTTGTCACCATTTAAGTCTCATAATACTTATATGACATAATAGTATGGACCGTAAGTCACTCAATTATTATATTACATGTATTTTGATACCTATTGCCAGTGTTTTTGGTAACATAAACATAGTTGCATCAGCTTTGATAGCTCATTGGAAAACAATTACAGTGATCTGTTTTAGTGTCATAAATTTCGACATATTGTCACTTCATATCCTACACATACTGGTCAGTTTGCATATAAATGTAGAATTTTAAGGTTAAAAGTGTAAGCTCCCTTGTTGGCAGTACATGTAAAGGGAGATAACTTTATTTATAATCTAAGACCATTATGGTATTCAGGAAATGTGAAATTGTTTTAAGTAGGCATGATTTGTTTGCCATAGATATTTTGATATATATCCATGATGGACTTAACTATTTAACTATTCAAAAAGAAATTTAACACAGAGCTCACACCACTATGTAAATAATTGTTACAGCACATTTTTTCTACCTAGTTTTGTTTTGATATTTGCTTACAGCATATGTGTAACCAGGGATGATTATAACCATGTGTTCATTCCTTTGTGTTGTATAAAGTGATGTTATTTTTGTACATATTTATATTCTACATTCTGCTTTTTGTGTTTTTATTTGTGCGATTTTTACACATATTGAAATGAGTTGTAATCTAATTAATTACATTTTGATTAACAGTTAGTCAGACACAGTGTAGGTAACTGACCTATGTCTTGTTTGATACAGGAAGTCTTGTTTCATTCTTATGTTTGTGACTTTTCTTATTTTGGTTAGATTATTGTTGTTAATTTGGTTGTTAGCTAAATTTCCATTTACAGAAAACGTTGTTTGTTATTGCTGTTGTTGAAGGTCAGTGGGATACACCAGTATTCCGTTTGGCCTCCAACATCGTTCAGTTTTAAAGTATTTTAGGAATGTTATGTGGGTTTTTTCTGCTTTTTTTTTGAGATTTTAGTTTCTTAAATGTCATACACTGCCTACGTTGGTTTAAACCGACCAAGTCACTTGAGTTGTAAGAAATATCATTGATCAGTGTCATGTGATACTGTGTCAGTTTCCATACAGCAGAATTTATGTTACAAAGAAAATCAGCACAGAATGAAACCTGTATTTAAAAATTCAGGATACCCAGTGACTGTTGTAATTCATGAAATTTCCATCCTGTAGAATTTAAGTTCTTAACTGAATACTGTGTTCAGCTATATTCATTTAGATTGTGACAGGTGTGATTTTTCAGCTTGAAAATCTCATTGTTTTACTTTCATTTTGTTTTTTGATCTTTTGTTTTCAAAATACCAAATATTTTGAGGTGTTATTTATGAGTCTCTGTAACTATCATATCATTTTTAGTTTGGTTTGATTTACTTTATTTATTTATTGTTTAAAATCATGTTTTTACAATTACATATCACGTTGTCGCCTTGTCAACAGATATGTCATTTTTTAAAAAGATTTTTGGAAGAGTTTTATTGTTTATTTTTTGTGGCACAGTTGTTGTATCAAAGCACAGAAGTTAATATTTTTTCCTTGACTGATTTTAAAACTATTCCTAGTTTAATGATTTGTTACAAGATGTGTTCATTTACTTGAAATGCTTAACTTAATGCTCAGTGTAACACTTTAGTACAAAGAGTGTTCATTCAGTAAGATTGGACAGAAAATGGACTTTTTAAGATAGATCTGATATTTCTTGGTGGAAAAAATGTTGTTTGATTCAAGAAGAGAGGATATGAAATGTAGCTTGACACAATACAATGAGTTCTATAAAAATGTTTGACATTTCATTTCATGGTTTGTTTACTAACTTAGATCTGTAATTTAAAAAAAAACAAAACAATTCATTTTTAGCTAGACTGATAGTCTAGCTATTTTACTCATGTTGGCATTGGCGTCACACCTTGGTTAAAGTTTTGCATGCAAGTACATATGGCTATCATTTAAAGGCATATACCTTTTTTCTAGGCCAATTACCAACTTCACTGGGTCAAGTCCCATAACTCTTGACATGTATTTTGGCCAAATTTTGCCCCCTTTTGGACTTAGAAAAGCCTGATTAAAGTTTTACATGCAAGTTACTATCTCTGAAACTAATGCAGATAATCCTGGTTAAAGTTTTACATGCAAGTTACTATCTCTGAAACTAATGCAGATATTGAATTGAAACTTCACATGTGTCTTCGGGGTTTTGAAACTAGTTGGTAGCATCAAGTCTCATAACTCTGACATGCATTTTGGCGAAATTATGGCCCCTTTTGGACTTAGAAAATCCTGGTTTAAGTTTTGCGTGCATGTACATATAACTATTACTTAAAGGCATATAGAATTGAAACTTATTTTTTCTTTTTCTAGGTCAATTACCAACCTCTCTGGGTCAAGTTCCATAACTCTGACATGTATTTTGGGCAAATTATGCCCACTTTTAGCCTTAAAAAATTCTGGTTAAAGTTTTGTGTGCAAGTTACTGTCAACAAAACTAATGCAGATACTGGATTGAAACTTTATAGATATTTTAACATTTAGGGTAATATTCCTGCTTCTGGGACAACGATTCGAATAGTCGAGCACTGGCTGTTCTTGTTATTATTAATCAACCAGTTTGGTGAAATATATATCTGTAAACTATAGAACTGCAAGTGTATTTCTTATAAGTGCAAAATTTGTTCAGTGATGACCATACTACAGTGGTTAGACCATTTTTGAAACATTTTGTTCTTGATGGTTGAGGTCATGTTTGAGATTCTCTTTCGTACACTGGTGCTTTACATTTTGTTACTAGGTTTAGATAGGTTAACAAATTATAGACAAAATAGGTTGAGCATGTAGTCCACTTATTCTAATATAACTTTATAGTCATTTTAGTGGTAGATCTTCCATCAGTGAAGTCTGTATCTGGATTTTAAATTATAAATGATTCGGGGGGAAAAGTTTTTACATTATTGATGCACTTGTGATACTATAAAATGTGAAGCTTGTTCATGCTGCTTGTTTTTCTTTCAGCAGAACTTCTGTCTGGTTAATGTATCAGTAATGTTGGATTGCTATGAAGTGATAAGTTTATTGTAATTCTCATTCCAACTTTAAACACCAAAGGCAAATTTTTATTTCACAGCTTTTACTCTGAAAATGCTTACGAAAAGAAATAAAGCATGATGGAATTTAGAATATCTCTGGTTTATTACCAGTAGTATGCCAGAGGTTTGCAGAGACAAACAGCAAGAAATAATTGAGCCTGGCTTCGTGAAGCAACCAACAATGTGCATGATTTGTAATGTGTAATTTTGTATAATTAGGTGTTCTATGTAGTCACAGTAAGTGTGTATGGTTTAAGGAGGCAGGATATGTACTTATTCATCTTTTGTAGATGCAGCATGAACACTGTAGTGAATTCTAGCTTCCAGTTCATTATTTACATTTTTAGCTCATCTGATTATTTAAAAAAAATCTACGAGGTATTGTCGTCACTTGGTCGCCTTTTCTCAAAAACTATAAGAGCTACAGCTTTGAAACTTTGCACACTTGTTTATCATCATTAGGGGACTATGTATGACCCATAACTCTGATATGCATTTTGTCAGAATTGCCCTTTTTATACTGAGAAAATTTGAGTTTATTGGTTAAAATTTTTGTGTAGGTCACCTTTTTTCAAAAACTATAAGAGTTGAAACTTTGCACACTTGTTTATCATCATTAGGAGACAATGTAGGTCAAGAATCATAACTCTGACCTGCATTTTGTCAGAATTATGGCCCCTTTTGTTCTTCTGAACTATAACTCTTACATTGTCCAGCAGTTGCAGATGAGCTATGGCATCCATAAGCGGTGCTCTTGTTTTAAACTAAAGACAACTGTGCAGCATTCATTTACAAATAGCAAAATGAAAGATTCATTCATTCATATACAGTACTGACACGTGGCCAGTGTGGTAAAATTGAAGGTTATCCTTTGTACAGTATGTAATCTTTTTCTAATCAAAGATTTTAAGTAGATGTCCTGCTCTCTTAAACTACATTTTTGCACAAGTATTATATATTGTGATATGCTTTAATTTAGTTTCCACAGAACAGACCTTTAAAAGTGCCAGATAATATCAATAGTTTATAGTAAATATGAAGTAATGTATTCATCCAGAAATAAATCTCTATTTAACAAGTACATTTAGTAACTATTTCTTTTAAGATTGCTCCTTGAAGCTCTCTCCGCAGGGCAACATATTGTGTACCAGTAAGAAAGGAGTTTGAGATAAACATATAGAAATGATTGTTAGCAGTGGCAACCTAGAAAAATTACAGAAATGTTGCATTTCAGCTCAGGGTACTAGTTAGCCGGTTGTCTGTTATCATGAATATGACAACTAATGTTCATTAGTTATACCTGCCAGTCATTACTATCAGTCTTAGAAGTATAGCAGTACATACATAACTAGCTGCATCACCTTAGGAGCACTTATATGATCAAACACGTGTGGCTTCCGTATTAATGATACACATTTTAAGAATTAAGGTTTAAAGAATATTAACAGAAAGCAAATAGTTTAAAGATGGTTTGGGACAAATATATATCATGTACTTCACTTTAAAGGCTTTTGCATATATTTGTTTTTAAGCACAAATCCTTCCTGAACAAGGTCTTTTCTGTACAATTGTACTTTGCCAATTTTTGCTTCCACAGATATCACCTTTGAAGATTAGCCTTGACAGTGTTAATAAATTTTCGTAGAAACCGTATTTCTTGTACACTGACTATTATAGTAAGATAAAGTATATTTAAAACTCGGAAGTAAATCTTTAAGATACCCTTGAAATAATATAACTTCCCAAGGTTGTTCTAATTGGTCAGCATTAAGACATTATATATTTCATTTCTAATCACACTTTAACAGATTTATTTTGCTATATACAATTATAACCTTATTGTTAAAGGGCCTAATTTGTACATTTTGCCAATAAACTATACTGAAAGCTTGTGATGGTTTTATGTTGTTTTTAGCTCTTAAGAATGAGGTATTTTGATCATATTTTGTTCATCGTCTTGTCAACTGTATTGTTGACACATTGGAGCATATATATGATATAATTCATTTTGAAAATCATTTCAGCATTTTAAGTGTTCAGCCTTGTCCTATTTGGTAACCCTAACCTATTCACTGAATTTGCTTGTTACACAGTGGATTTGCTTCAAACTTAAAATAGTTGTTACTCATCAACACACAATGGCCATACCTCACATTAACTATACCCAAGGTGAGCTATTGTGACCCTCGTCGTGTGTCATCCATCCTGCATCGTCCGTCAACATTAGCCTTGTTAACACTAGAGGCCACAGTTTTGACCCAATCTTTATGAACTTGGTCAGAATGTTTGTCTTGATGATCTCTAGGTCAAGTTTGAAACTGGGTTATGTGGGGTCAAAAACTAGGTCAGTAGGCCAGATCAAAGGAAAATCTTGTTAAAGGCACTGACCGCCAGATTTGGCTAAAAATAATCTTTCTTTCAAATTGAAGTTTGGTCATTTTTAGCTCATCTGATTTTTTGAAAAAAAATGATGAGTTATTGTCATCACTTGAGCGGTTGTCGGCGTCGGCGTCTGCGTCGGCGTTGCCTGGTTAAGTTTTATGTTTAGGTCAGCTTTTCTCCTAAACTATCAAAGCTATTGCTTTGAAACTTGGAAGACTTGTTCACCATCTAAGCTGACCCTGTATAGCAGAAACATACTCCATCTTGCTTTTTGCAAGATTTATGGCCCCTTTTGTACTTAAAAAAATCAGATTTTTGGTTAAGTTTTATGTTTAGGTCAACTTTTCTCCTAAACTATCAAAGCTTTTGCTTTGAAACTTGGAATACTTGTTTCACCATCATAAGCACCCTGTACATCAAGAAACATAACTCCATCTTGCTTTTTGGCAAGAATTATTGCCCTTTTGGACTTAGAAAATTCAGTTTTTGGTTAAGTTTTATGTTTAGGTCAGCTTTTATCCAAACTATCAAAGCTATGCTTTGAAACTTGCAACACTTGTTCACCATCATAAGCTGACCCTGTACAGCAAGAAACATAACTCCATCCTGCTTTTTGCAAGATTTATGGCCCCTTTTGGACTTAGAAAATATCAGATTTCTTGGTTAAGTTTTATGTTTAGGTCAACTTTTCTCTTAAACTATCAAGCTATTGCTTTGAAACTTGCAACACTTGTTCACCATCATAAGCTGACCCTGTACAGCAAGCAACATAACTCCATCCTGCTTTTTGCAATAATTATTGCACCTTTTGGACTTAGAAAATCATTTTCTTGGTTGAGTATTATGTTTAAGGCAACTTTTCTCATAAACTATCAAAGCTATTGCTTTAAAACTTGCAACAGTTTTTCACAATCATAAGTGGACACTGTACATCAAGAAACATAACTCTATCCTGCTTTTTGCAAGAATGATGGCCCTTTTTAGACTTAGAAAATCATGGGTAGGACAATATTTCTATTATACAAAAAAAAATCAGATGAGCGTCAGCACCCGCAAGGCGGTGCTCTTGTTTGTTTCTAAAATACTTTTAAAATTCCAAATCAAGAAAAAAAGATGACCGCGTCGGGAATCAAACCCTGGACCGCCGCTGCAATAAAGACATTTTCCTTAATTAACCAATAGCGCTATAGCGGAATTAGTCAATCATGACATCAAAATATAGATATTTATAATCGTGACAGTTTACCTGGAGTAAAGCGTTACAAACGCTTTTTGATTTTCATCGTAAAAAGTAGTAAAAACAGCAAATTTTCATGAATTATTGTGTTTCCGCAACATAGTTTGTCAGTAATAAGTTCTAAAGCCTTCTTAAGAAATATATTTCCAGATATCTGAAAATAGAAATTTTGTTGTCGCACGATCTGGAGGCCAGTCCCTTCAACACTAGAGTCCACAGTTTAAGTTTGAAACTCGTGAGAGTTGGTCAGAATGTTTGTCTTGATGACCTCTACGTCAAATTTGAATCTTGGTCGAATTTGGGTCATGTGGGGTCAAAAACTAGGTCACCTAGTCAAATCAAAGGAAAAGCTTGTTAACATGCTAGAGGCCACATTTATGACCCTGTCTTCATGAAATTTGGTTAGAATGTTAATCTTTATGATATTTAGGTCAAGTTCGAAACTGGGTCATGTGGGTCAAAAACTAGGTCAGTAAGCCAGATCAAAGGATATCTTGTTAACACTAGAGTAAGAGTACACAGTTTTAAGTTTGAAACTCACGAGAGTTGGTCAGAATGTTTGCCTTGATGACCTCTACTTCACCTGGTCAAATCAAAGAAAAACCTTGATTTGCATGAAACTTAGAATGTTTGTCTCCATGAAATCTCAAATGAGTTTTTATCTGGGTCACGTGGGGTCAAAAACTAGGTCAAATCAAAGGAAAACTTTGTTAGTCCCTCGCCATGAGTGGTGGGGGGTTATAAGTATGGTCTCCGTCCTTCCGTCCGTCCGTAACATTTCATGTCCGCTCTGTATCTCCGAAACCACTTGAAGGATTGAAGGATCAAGAGTCTGCCATGTCGGCTCAAGGTCAAGGTCACAACTCTAGGTCAAAGGTTTGAGCCTTCCATTTCCTGTCTGCTCTGTATCACCTGAACCCCTTGAAGGATAATCATGAAACTTGGGTCAAATGATCACCTTATCAAGACGATGTGCAGAACCCATGAGTCAGCCTTGTTGGCTCAAGGTCAAGGTCACAACTCAAGGTCAAAGGTTTGAGCCCTCCTTTTCTTGTCTGCTCATATCTCCTAAACCCCTTGAAGGATAATCATGAAACTTAGGTCAAATGATTACCTCATCAAGATGATATAAAGAACTCATGAGTCAGCCATGTCGGCTCAAGGTCAAGGTCACAACACGAGGTCAAAGGTTTGAACCTTCAATTTTGTGCCTGCTGTATTCTCCTAAAGCCCTTGAAGGATTTTCATGAAACAAGATGATGTGCAGAACTTATGAGTAAGCCATGTTGCTTTAAGGTCAAGGTCACAAGTCAAGATCAAAGGTTTAAGCCTTCCATTTTGTGTCCGCTCTGTATCTTCTAAACCCCTTGAAAGATTTTCATGAAACTTTGGTCAAATGACCACCTCATCAAGACAATGTGCAGAACTCTTGAGTCAGCCATGTCGGCTCAAGGTCAAGGTCACAACTCTGGGTCAAAGGTTTGAACCTTCCATTTTGTGTCTGCTATGTATCTCGTAAACCCCTTGAAGGAATTTCAAGAAACTTGGGTCAAATGATTATCTCGTCAAGATGATGTGCAGTACTCATGAGTCAGCCATATCGGCTTAAGGTCAAGGTTGCAACTCCAGGTGAAATGTTTGAGCCTTCCATTTTGTGTCAGCTCTGTATCTCCTTAACCCCTTTGGAGGATTTTCATGAAACTTGGGTCAATTGATCACCTCATCAAGACGATGTACAGAACCCATGAGTCAGCTGTGTTGGCTCAAGATCAATGTCACAGCTTAAGGTCAAAGGTTTGAGCCTTCCGTTTTATGTCTGATCTGTATCTCCTAAACCCCTTGAAGGATTTTAATATGACTTGACTGTAATATTCCCCTTATCAAGACAATGTGCAGAATTCAAAATTCACCCATGTCAGCTTAAGGTCAAGGTCACAACTGGAATGTTTAATGGTTCCAACCAATACCATAAACCCTTTCACTATCCATAACAGTGGCAGGGGATTAGCTGTCTTTCAGACTGCCTTGTTTACACTCTAGAGGCCGCTTTTTTGCTTCAATCTTCCTTAAACTTTGTCAGATTGTTCGTTTCATGAAATCTTTGACATGTTTTAATCTGGGTCATGTGGGGTCAAAAACTAGGTCAAATTAAAGAAAATGCTTGTTTACACTCAAGAGGCCACATTTTTGGTCCAATCTTAATGAAAATTGGTCAGAATATTTTGTCTCCATGAAATCACTAGGTCAAACATGTTCACACTGTTATGGTGTGTTACTCAGGTGAGCGGCCTAGGGCCATCTTGGCTCTCTTGTTACTTAAAATTAGGGTTTCACTATTACTAAAATGGATTTGATTTGAACTTACAACAGTTGAATCACATCATCGCCTGCATGATATATGATACAGGATCTGTAACTCTGGTACCATGTTTCATGAATTGTGCCCTGTATAATTTAAGGTTAAAGTTTTTGTAATCATCATGCGTATAATATAACACAATTGCTATAAATCTGGCACCAATATTTCATGGAATTTAAGGTTAAAGTATTACTCACTTTCATTCTCGCTGTTGAATGAATTTGATTCAAACTTGAACAGGTCTTCCACATTATATGATATACTGCCTCCCCATTATATTTTTAGCTCACCTGAGCACATAGTACTCGAGGAGTCGAGGTGAGCTATTGTGATCACCCTGTATCAGTTGTCGGTCATTGTCATCTGTCATCAACAAACTAGAGGTAACAATGTTGGCTCCATCTTAATGAAACTATATCACAATGTTACCCTAAAAAAACTTGTACGAGTCTGTTACTGTGTTATCTGGGATGAACAAAAAAAAACAACAAGGTCAATTAATAGGAAAATCTTGTTAACACTCTTAGAGGCCACATTTTCTACTTGATCTTCATAAAACTTTGCCAGAATGTTTCTCTCTATAATATCTAGGTCAAGTTAAAAACTGGTTTACCCTAGATAAAGAACTAGGTCACGTCATGGGAAAGCCTTGTTAACACTAATGGCCACATTTTTCAATTGATCTGCTTACAAAATTGTCAGAATATTTATCTCTGTGAAATCTGTCAAGTTTAAAACTGGGTTACCTGAGGTTGTAAACTAGGTCACTAGGTCAAGTCATATAAAAACCTTACAGCACTACAGGCCACGTTTTCTACTTGATCATCATAAATCCTTGTCAGAATGTTCATCTCTAGGAAATCTATGTAAAGTTGAAAAGTGAGTTGCCTGGTCATTAAGTTAAGTCATAGACTCTAGAGGCCATATTTTCTACTTCACTTCACAATACTTGGTCTTAATGTTTGCCCTTTTAAAATCTAGTTTAAATTTTTAACTTGGTCACTTGGGTGAAAAACTAGGTCACTAACTTAAATCACTGAAAAAAAAAGATTAATGATCTGCCTGATTTATATAAAACATGATCATAATGTTTGTCTCTATGAAATCTACTTTAAATAATATCACAGAAATGTTTCATTTGTGACCCTGTACCAAGATTGTTCAAATAATTCCAGTTCATAGAAAACAAGGCCACCAGAGGTGATACTGTTTCATACATATATACAGTATTTTCTATATAAAAGTTCAATTTCCAAAGAAAAACAGCAGTACTTAGACTACTGAGTTTTTTTCAATAATTTTTTTTTATTGATTTTTATGCATATAGTAGATACTTTAAAAAATCTTGTTGGCCCAGTTTCAAAATAATTTCACATGTCTTTTCCATGTGTGACCCTCTACCAAACTTGTTCACTCAGGTGAGTGAACTAGGGCCATCATGACCCTTTTAAGCTCACCTGAACTTTGATCAAGGTGAGCTATTAGTATAGGTGGATACTCCGGCATCCATCGTCCTGTGTCAACATTTTTTACTTAAACATCTTGTCAGAAATTACTGGTCAGAATTATACCAAATTTGTTCAGTAGCATCCTGGCATGAACCTCTATCAATTTTGTTCAAATGGTTCACTTTCCATCAAAGTTGCTCTGTAGCATCATTGTAAGGTCCTCTCCCAACAAACAGGGGCACTTGGTCCCTTTTAGGGGCTGCTAGAACTAAAAATAGAAATGCCTTTAAAAGACTTCTTATGAACTGCTTGAAGGATCTTCATCAAACTTGGTCTGTAGCATCATTATAATTCCTCTCCCAAATTTGTTCAAATGGGGGCACTTGGCCCCATTTAGGGGTCACTTGAGCCAAAATTAGAAATACCTTTAAACAACTACTTCTCATGAACCACTGAAAGAATCTTCATCAAAGTTGGTCTGTAGCATCATTATAAGGTCCTCTCTCAATTTTATTCAAACAGGGCCACTTAATTAGCCCCTTTTAGGGGCCACTAGAACTAAAAATAGAAATGACTTTAAAAGCCTTCTACTCATGAAGCGCTTGATGGATCTTCATCAAACTTGGTCTGTAGCATCATTTTATGGTCCTCTACCAAATTTATACAAATGGGGACAGAAGGTCCTGTTTAGGGGTCACTAGAACTAAAAATAGAAATGCCTTCAAAAGACTTCTTCTCATGAACTGCTTGATGGATCTTTATCAAACTTGATTTGTAGCATTATTATAAGGCCCTTTTCCAGAATTTTTCTGGGGCCACTTCACCCCTTTTAGGGACTGCTAGAGCTAAAACTAGAAATACCTTTTAAATGAATGGCTAGATGGATTTTCATCAAACTTGGTATGTAGGATCATTACAAGGTCCTCTCTCAAATTTGTTCAAATGGGGGCAGTTGGCCTCTTTTAGGGATTGCTTGGGCTAAAAGTAAAATACCTTTTAATGACTACTTATCATGAACCACTCAATGTATCTTCATCAAACCAGGTCTGTAGCATCAATATAAGATTATCTCATAAATTTGTTCAGTTTTGAGTGTTTGGCCCCCTTAAGGGTTAAATGGTTAAGGTCCTCTTCAGGTGAGCGACTTAGGCCTATTTGGGCCTCTTGTTGTTTAAAACCTTTTTATTTGAATTCATCTTGTCAATTTGGAGACTTCAGGCAGTATTCTAATAGGGGGTAGGATGGGTGTATAAATCACTCCAGTGATGGCTCTATTTATCCCCTCATAAACATTATTGAGGGTATTTTTTTCCTTTCCGGTCTGTGACTCAACCATCCATCAAGATATTTTCATATCTGCACAACTTTCAGATGCCTAGCTGAATGGTCATGGTCAGACTTGAAGGTCAAAGGTTAATATTGTATTTACTGTTCTTCTCCAGTCCATAACTGTGCCATCCATTTAAGAATTGTTATAATACTTGGCAAAAATATTCCCCAGAATGAAACAATCCAGACCCTTAGTCACACTCTCATTTTCCTTCGATATTATTTGGCACAAATGTTCCCCTCAATAAGACAATGTGTCACAAGCAATCACAGATCACTAGTTCAAAGGTCAAGGACACATTTGGAGGTTAAAGGTCAACAGATTTTTTTCCTTCCAGTCTTTAACTTGACCATCTATCAACAGATTTTGATATTCCATATGTACTTGACACAAATGTTCCCAATAAGCACAACACCCAGACCCCTTAAAGGTCAAGGTCCCACTTTGAGTGTATTTTCAGGGTTTGTTTCATGTATGGTCCATAATGAGACAACTTGTGCACAACACCCATACCCCTAACTTAAAGGTCAAGGTCACACATGGAGGCAAAGTGCCAATTATTCTTTCCTGTTAACAATCCATCAAGGGATTTTAATATAACTTGGCACAAATGTTCCACATGTATGTGTCATACACAACTCGTGACCCCTAGCTCAAAGGTCAAGTTCATATTTCGAGGTCAAACATTAAACAGTGTCTGTTTTGTGCCTGATTCATAACTATCAAGGTACTTAAAGGTTTCTTGGTACAAATGTTCCCTGGATCATCAGATGTATCATACAGCAACTTTAACCCTTAGGTCAAAGGTTAAGGTTACTCTCAGAGGTTAAAGTTTAACAGGATCTGTTCTGTGTCTGCTCAATATCTCTGCTAACCATCAAGGTATTTTAATATCACTTTACATAAATATTCCTCATAATGAGTTAATGTGACATGCCATCAAACTTCATAGGATGATTGCCTGTGGTCAGAACATGATCCTACTGTTTGGGGGTCAATAGGTCAAAGTGACCCTGATACTGAATAAAGGTTTCTGCTTGAAAACTTTTAAATAGTTTTCTGCCTTCAAACTTCATAGATTGTTTGTGGTAATTGGATGACCCCTTTTGTTTTGGAGGTCAGTAGGTCAAAGGTCAAGGTCACAATGATATTGATACTGAAAAATAACTAAAGAATGCTTTAGCCTACATTCATCAGGTTTCATGTGATTATTGCCTGCAGTCAGTAGATGACCTCAGGTGATCAGGTTATGCTACAGTTAAGGCAGTCATCTTCCAATTGCAAGGCAGTACTTCAGGAAGATGGTATCACAGCAGTGCCATTTAGTGTAATTATAGTTTGCTCAAATTTTCTCAAAACAGTAAAGGGTGCTGTGTCCTCAGACAGTTGTTGTTAAATAGCTTGGCGCATGTTTACCATGATAAGCTGACAAGCTGAACACAACCTTGTACCATGTCAAATCAATTGAGGCAGGGTTCCACGAGTTTTATATCTTTACCCCTTTAGAGAATATTCAAATTTTCTGGTACAAACACTTTCCATAATTAGTGCAGAATACACATTTCAGTTATATTGTATGATCAAAGGTCAAGTCAGGAGTTATTCATATCTGCTCTTTTGTTTTTGCGCATTTGATGGGTTTTTGAATATCTTGGCACAAATATTCCTCATAATACCACATGCCGAAAGAAACGAAGTAATGGTAGATCAAGGTTCTTTAGGGAGAGCAAATATCAAACAGGCCTGTCCAATCTGTACCCTTTTATCACTACATTTATTTTTAAAGTTTGGTGTTCAAGGTCAAGGTTAAATTATTGAGGTCAAGGCCAAGTAATGAAGCAGCTTTTCATTTCAGCTCTGTGTCTTTAACCCTTTTGAAGGATTTTCAAATAACTGCAAAATGTTTGCAATAATGGGATGACATGCAGAAAAAAATCTTTTCAGTTCAATGACAACACATCTCTTTGAGCTACCATATGGGCATCAATTCACCCTTCCATTTAATTGAAGCAGTACATGGATACATAGCAATGTTTTACATTGTAAACATAACAGATGCCACATTTCTTAAGTGATCTGCATGAAACTTACATTTGTGACAAGTCTAATAATGGGCCAGCTAGTTTAAAACAGTACCATGAGTTATTGCCCTTGACTTGGTCAATAATACCATATTACATACAGGCTAGATTAAAGCCCACATTTCTTCAGTAATCCTAAAACACAACATATGACCATAAAGTCTGGACCAATAATGGACAAGATTTCTGTAATAACATTAGAGTTTGGGCTACTGAATCAGTCAAAGACACCATCATGACTACCTATCTCACCATACTAAACATTGTTTACACATTAGAGGTCATAGTTATTGTGTAGTTATCACAGAACTCGCGCCTCGGTAGCCTAGTTTTGTTTGTTTGTTTTGGGTTTAACGCCGTTTTTCAACAGTAGCTCAGTCATGTAATGGCTGGCAGTTAACCTAACCAGTGTTCCTGGATTCTGTACCAGTACAAACCTGTTCTCCGCAAGTAACTGCCAACTTCCCCACATGAATCAGAGGTGGAGGACTAATGATTTCAGACACAATGTCGTTTATCAAATAGTCACGGAGAACATACGCCCCGCCCCAGGATCAAACTCACGACCCCGTGATCCATAGACCAACGCTCTACCTACTGAGCTAAGCGGGCGGGCTTCGGTAGCTTAGTGGTAGAGCGTCCGCTTTGAGTGCGGGAGGTCGTGGGTTCGATTCCCGGCCGCGTCATACCAAAGACGTAAAAAATTGTACTAGTTGCTTCCTCGCTTGGCGCTCAGCATTAAGAGGATAGTGCTAGGACTGGTCAGCCTGGTGTCAGTATAATGTGACTTAGTGGGGTATCATGCCACGTGTCTACGGCGTGATATTCCAGTGAGGCAGCACTATAAAGTTGGGCATTGTGCTCACTGCTACAAGTAGACACCGTCGTTTATATGACTGAAAAATTGTTGAAAATGATGTTAAACCCGAACATACACACACACACATACAGCACTTTTAATACTGATGCTCTAGTTGGACTTGCAAAATAATGGGAAACAACTGGTATACATTTTCAGTAGTTTATTTGCATGCAATGATCAGCCAACATTAAAAATACAAGTAAATACATGTATAGGTAGGTAAATGGATATATATATGCATCTGAGCTGTGAAATTCTGGCAAGTAGTTTGGCTATAATGAAATGATTTGACTGCAAAATATCAACCTAAAATACCTTCATAACATCTACATTAAAGGGCATACACACCCCTTCTCCATGTGGAATTATCTACACCTTAATGAATCACTAACTTCCAATTCAAGAAGTGGTAAAAGTATTCTCAGGTGTTTGCAAGGAATTTAGTTTTATGATTATCATTACCACCTCTGTATCTATCTGAACCCAGTATTTACTGAAACAATGGCCGTCAGAGAACAGCAATACTCAATTTATCAAAAGTCCTCTTACAAATAAAAATTAAAATAATGAAAATATTGACATTTATTTAAACATAAGAGGCAACAATTTTGAAACGTAAAACTTCCATCTTTCATGATGTTAAATGATTTATTTATTTATTTTATTTTGTTGGATTTAACGTCGCACCGACACATGATAGGTCATATGGCGACTTTCCAGCTTTAATGGTGGAGGAAGACCCCAGGTGCCCCTCCGTGCATTATTTCATCACGAGCGGGTACCTGGGTAGAACCACCGACCTTCCGTAAGCCAGCCGGATGGCTTCCTCACATGAAGAATTCAAGGCCCCGAGTGAGGCTCGAACCCACATCGATGAGGGGCAAGTGATTTGAAGTCAGCGACCTTAACCACTCGGCCACGGAGGCCCCGATGTTAAATGAGAGAAATTACACTCACACAATAAGGAGGTCTTCAAGGGGCGTAACTTTGTAAAACAGCAAAATAGAATTATAAGATCTGTGCATTGCATGTCATATCATCACAATGAACAAGTATGTGACATTTCAATTTTTCCCATATGTGGTTACTGAGTCACCAGCTGACAAACAAAAACTTAACTCAAATTTGCTATGTCAAAAAGGGGCATAACTTTGTAACAAGAGGGCCATGATGGCTCTATATCGCTCACCTGTTATCATTGCACTTGAGGACAAGAAGGTCCTCAGAAAAAATATCTAAGTCCAAAGGACAGGAACAACAAAGGGAAGAAATTTAACCAAAAAGAAAGGTATAGATATGTCAAAATGCACCTAAAAATTTGAAGTAACATCCATGTTGTACCACAGAAAAGTGGTGTTTTTCCCTATGGCCAATAATAAAAAAGTTACTAAAAAAAAGCTTTTATAGTAACGTAAAAGGGATAGTAATTAAAAAAAATATGTAAGTGAACAATAAGAAGGATCTGCAAATAAATCTGTTGACATAAATGAAATTTGCAGATCGTACTTCATTGTTTACGGAGATTACCCATTTATTTGAAATAAAGGGAGGTAATTTGACATAAAATCAGTCCATAGTTATCAACCTGATTGTCTCAGTCCAACTAATACAATTATAATGAAATTTCGAATAAGTCCCTATAAGTACTTACTGATAAAATCCTTTCATTACAACCAGGGGAGGTAATCAGATATAAAATAACTCTGGAACCTACGACTGGATCTGATTGTCATGGAATCCAAGTTTATTGTTGTTGAAGATATTTGGAAGTTTGTATCAAATAAAACCATAAATGAGACCATATATGGCTGCAAAAGCCAAAAAGCATTTGGACCTTTAAGGGGCCATAACCTGGAACCCATGATGGAATCTGGCCAGTTCAAGAAGGAACCGAGATCTTATGTGACACAGTTTATGCAAGTCTGATTAAATTCAAATCATGTAAATGAAGCTGCTATGTGCAGACATGTCAAAATGCTAATTCTGGCCCTTTCAGGGGCATAATCTGGAACCATAAGACTTCGCAGTTCAAGAAAGGACCAGATCTTGCAGATACAGGTTGTGTCAATTTGAGTTAAGATAAAATCATAAATGAAGCTGCAATTGTGCAGACGTCAAAATAGCTAATACTGGCCCTTCAAGGCCATAACTCTGGAACACATAATGGAATCTGGCCATTCAAGAACGGTAACCAAGTCTTATGGTGTAACAAGTGTATGCCAATTTGGTAAAAATCAAATCATAAATAAAGCTGCTATTGTGCAGACAAGTTCAAAATAGCTTATTTTGGCCCTTTCAGGGGCCATAACTCTGGAACCCATAATGGGATCTGGCCAGTTCAAGAAAGGAACCGTGATCTTATGGTGATACAAGTTGTGTGCAAGTTTGGTTAAAATAAAATCATAAATGAAACCACTATCATGCAGACAAGAAATTGTTGATGCACGGACTGACGACGGAAGAAGGGTGATCACAAAAGCTCACCTTGTCACTATGTGACAGGTGAGCTAAAAATGTGATATACTGGTAGAGCAAAGACACCTGCACAATGCATGTTAGATCATCACATTGAACAGGTATGTTAAGTTTCTATCAAATTCAACAAGTGGCTACTGAGATATCAACTTACATACAAAATCTTAACCAAAAATTAATACTTACATAAAGGGGCACAACTTTGTAGGAATATAAACTTGTGTCACTATCTGTGGGGGCACAAAAAAGTACAACTGAATTTCTGCTTTTCAAAAAAAAGCAACATACTAAAAATATATAACATTTGGCTGCATGTCAAAATATTGATTATTAATTTTCCACCATTTTGCAAAGCTGGCATCATGTATCGAAAAAATGTATAACTGAAGTATCTATTTAAAGGAAGTAACAGTGTTACCCTGCGTGAGTAATAATACAATATTGATTTAATTTACTGCTTAATGTATGTACATGTATATTGATAATAATTTATACAAGAAATGAGTATGACTCAATCTGTTAAGCACTGTATTACCAGCAGAAATCTCGCATTTAATTTCACAAACAACTATGACAAACGTAACTACTAATCATTTTGATTTTCAATCCAATATGTGTACATGTCTAAAACTTATATACTGTGATGACTGATGTTACATACCTTCAAATGTTCAAGTGTTTGAAGATTTGAAATATTTTGATATTTTCATGAGAAACTAGAGTTGTCACAGGAGTGACGAATTATACCCCCACAATATGGTCTTGTCACAGACCTAAGCCAATGTCAAAGCTGAACTTGCTTGACCTTTGACCTACTGACCTCAAAATCAATACAGGTCATCTGCTGGTCATGATCAACCTTCTCAAGTTATTGTCCGGAAAAGGTTTAAATGTTCCAGTCACTCTGACCTTTGACCTTTGGAACTGAAAATAAATAGGGGTCATCTGCTGGTCATGACCAACCTCCCTATTAAGTTCCGTGATCTTAGTCCAAAGTGTTCTGAAGTTATTGTCTGAATAACGTTTAAAATGTTCCAGGTCACTGTGACCTTGACCTGTGACCTACTGACTTAAAATTATAAGGGGTCATCTGCTGGTCATAACCAACCTCCCTATCGATTTTCATGATCCTAGGCCCAAGCGTTCTCAAGTTATCATCCAGAAACCATTTAACTGTTCAGAGTCACTGTGACCTTGATCTTTGACCTACTGACCTCAATGTCGAACTTGACCTGTATTTCATGATGTTACACCTGTGTACCAAAATTTATGATCCTAGGCCCAAGCGTTCTCAAGTTATCATCCAGAAACCGTTTTACTATTCAGGGTAACTGTGACCTTGACCTTTGACTGACTGACTCCAAAGTTAAATTTGACCTGTATTTTATCATGTTACACCTGTGTACAAAAAAATATGATCTTAGACCCAAGCGTTCTCTAGTTATCATCCAGAAATCGTTTAACTGTTTCGAGTCACTGTGACCTTGACCTTTGACCTACTAACCCCAAAGTCGAATCTGACCTGTATTTTCTGATGTTACACCTGTGTACCAAAAATTATTTAAATCAGTCAAGCCTTTCATGAGTTATCATCCAGAAACCATGAAAACCAAAGGACCGACAGACCAACCGACAGACCGACCAACAAGCTCATTCCTATATACGGTTTATACCCCCACCCAAACTTCGTTTTGTTGGGGTATAACAAACAATATAGTATTAAAGGGACTCTCCTCCAGAGGAACATAAAACATCAGATGTTTTAAATTCAGAAATATACCTGTAGTGTGTATGAAAAAAACAAACTATAAATATGAATATGATTAATACGAGCATTTTACTATATGCTACAAAGTACACTAAGTCCTTTTTTCAGTGCTAAGAAATATTGCCCTAGTCTCATTGAAATGCAATGTTCTCAATCAATGAAATAAAAATGTTTACTCTATGTCAAAAATCTGGACATGAATGTGGAGGCAAGTACCTTAAAACTTTATTGTCATATGTAATGCAAATGTTGTCTACTGCTCCTTTAAAATAAAAGTTTTAAATTAACAAATTACCTAACTTCAGTCAGTACAAAATTCTATGTCATTTAAAATGCATCAAAATACTCAATATAGGTTGTTTATTCACATTGCAGTAAAACTGAAGTATATTTGGTGTTTAAATAAATACTCTATATCCTTAAAACAGAAATAGCAAAGATGTACACTGTGAAGGAGGGTGTACCATATTTAGTAACCACATCCTTTTTAATCTATCATTTCCTATTATGCACATTATTTTAAGGAAGTGCATTCCAATTATAACATCTAAGGTGGAAAAATATCAACAATAAAAAGAATTCCTCAAAGCTCAAAAATAAGGAAAACAAAGGGCAATATTTATGATAGGTCTATTCTAATCTCATACAACTGAACAAGAAAATGAGTATTTGCTCTGATATACTCTTTCTAATGACTAGATTTTAACATGAGTGAATAAATATCAACTCATGCTAACTATTGCCATCACTTTGTAAGTAAAACAAGAGTATTTTAACATAAAATCTGTCCGACTAGATTGCCTCTATTTACTATACAATGAATATGTAAAAATTTTAAATAGTCTCCCTTATACTGTTACAGAGTAGAATGAGTGTTAACAAGAAATACTGGGTTTCAAAGTGATAAATGACTAGGAAGATATCCCGTATTTTACAGGTGTAGTATATTTCATATACATTAGACTATAAATTATAGAAAAACTTTACAAGATTCTTATTTACAATACTAATATCTTAGAACAGACAAGCTCTCCTGTGCCACAGTCAGTCCTCTAGCTTCATTTTCTAATTCAAAAGCGAATGTTTTCCAAATGAAAGGAACCTCGCCTCAAACAAAAGAGAAAATTTAATCCAATAAATAAAACTAAAGATTTATGACCCTGATACAGAATTATAATCAAAACTCTGCAACCTTCATTAGCTTTTGTCTAAGATAGAGATATTTGTTGTGAGACATTAACATATACATACTAAGCAAAGTAATCTGTATACTATAAAAACATTTTTTCCTGGGCATGAAATTCCATGTTTTAAGCTACATAAGCTACATGTACTTGGGACTAACAGAAATTAATTTGCAATAAAAAAAGACAAATTTTATTTATTGGCATCTGATTTCATGAAATTAGGTAACTACAAAATAAAGTCACCAATGGATATAAATGATTTCACAGTGAACTAAACTTACATAATTATAGACAGTTTATTAGTTACATACAGATAGATCAGTTTAGCTTTGTTTGGATTTTATTGCTACTTTTCAACAGAGTTGATTTCAGTAACTTGTTATAAGTCAGGAAGAAAATGATGCCCACGGTCAACATGTTGAGCCCGTCAGCTGTCAAAAGGACTGGGAGTTGCACACGACACTCTGTCTCATTGAGGCAAAGATTTATGCCAAATAAAAAAAGATTGCAAAAAGTTACAATATAAGTTATTTGTAGTAACAACAAAGGGAAGTAAATGTTAAAAAAAAAATAAAAAAAATTGTAAGTCCACACAAAAATCCTTACCAGTAGAGATAGGTCAAAATACACCTCAAAATTGGATGTAATATGCATGTTGTACTACAGAAAAGTGGTCTTGATTTTTCCCTATGACCAGTAATGAAAAAGTTACAATATAAGCTATTTATAGTAACAACAAAGGGAAGTAATTCTAGATTTTTGCGAATGTCACTCCGTCTCATGATGGTGAACAATTGTGCCAAGTTATATCAAAATCCCTCTATGCATGAAGAAGAAATGCTCCGGACAAAGTTGTCATTCTTGTATCCTTTGACCTCTAAGTGTGACCTTGACCTTAGACCTAGGGACCTGATTATTGCTCATGACACTCCATCTCATGATCATGAACAATTGTGCCAAGTTACATCAAAATCCCTCCATGCATGAAGAAGAAATGCTCCGGACAAAGTCAATATTGAATTTGACCTTTGACCTCTAAGTGTGACCTTGACCTTTGAGATAGGAACCTGGGTTTTGCGCATGACACTCCGTCTCACTGAGGTTTTACATTCATGCCAAATATAAACAAGATTGCTCCATGCATGTCAAAGTTATGGTCCGGACAAACAAATCCGGATGCACGCATGCATGCACATACACCGTACAGCCATTTGGACAACTATGTCTTCGCTTCCGCAAGCAGGCTCGACAAAAATGATCAAGATCACTTCCCTTCAATGAGACAGTAAGATGAAGTAACTGCCCCTCCCTTGGAGGAATTTCTCTGCATTTGTATTGCAATGCCCATTTTACTAAGCTAGCATGGTGCCAAAGGTAGGTTAGTATCTTATGTGCAAGTATGTACACTTCTTTTACATAATAACATATAAAACAAGTGACTGTAGCACAACAAACAGTATATATGGTAAGCATAACCAAACATGTAAATTTTTCTGTACAAAGTAATACCCTGTAGATAAAAATTAACATAAACATCTCCATTATACAATAAATAATTCAGTTTCAACTGCACTATGTACAAAATTTGATTTGATTAAATTTGTGATTTACATAACATGACCAAAGATCCCAATTATACATGCAAAAAGTAGACTATATAGAAAACAATACAATGAAAATCTGTACAGCAGAACTTCAACACTGGGCACAATATCCCTTTACAAGCTAATTTAGCATTGGGAGATGTATCAGTCTTCATAAATAAGGTGTTTTTCTTCAAATGTCAGGAATCACTTTAAAATTTCTTTTTATAACTACTAACCAAATGAAATCTCTTTTTAAACTTCCAAAAATTTGACAAAAATCTGAGGCTTGCAGCTTTAATTACCCACTACATCTGTCTTTGCGAGTTGTCTAACATGTTAATCCCAGAGTTGATTTAACAATAATTCAAGAATATAACCAATCCTTCTTGACGACAATTAACAATAAATGAGAAAGAAAATGAACAAAATTTGATAAAATGATACAACATAAAACAATCCTTGGTACACATGTCCCTAATCATGGTACACATGTACTTAATCACACTGCAAACATACCTGAAATCAAATAAGAGGGCCACTATCGTCCTTAGGTTGTTGAACCAAGTTTCACAGCTGAAACTGGTAAAAACTATGGAAAGAATAATCCAATAAAACTTTGTTAGTAATACCTGACAGCTGGCATACAGATTTTGCTGCATTGGGACCATACTTTCTGACAAATCAAGATGGTAGAGGGTCACCCAAGGAATATATCTGTGAAGGCTAAGTGGTTTTTGATGAGACTATATACATGCATATAAAAAGTCACAAGAACAATTTTGGCAGGAACATTTTGGTGATTTACTCTTTTTTTTTTTTTTTTTTTGATATGTAAAGCAGCTTTTGACTAGAAGATTTTTGAAGTTTATACTATAAACATGTAGGGAAAGTAACCACACCCTCTTGCAGACATGTTTTTTGCCACAAATCAAAGTAACTTATCAAGCTTGGTGGAGAGTCAGTCAGTCAGGAAAATTTTCTATGAAATTCTTTTACAATACAATCTGAGTAGCTTCTCAGATGATGTGGTTTAAAGATTTTTCTTTTTAGCTCCTGTGGATTTTTTAACGACTCAAAACAATTTTAACAGTTTTGATAGAGGGTCACAAATTTCTATGAAATTATTTCAAAATGGGACCATCAGTTTACCAAATTTTTTTTAAAGATATTCTATTTTTAGCTTTGGCAGACATCTTTTTACCAATTGGTGATTTGAATACTCATACAACATGGTCAACCAAGGAACATGTCTGTGTAATTATTCTAAAATTGGGCCAGCCATTGCCTATATGAAGATCTTTCAAAGTTCAGACAATAAACAGATAACGTTATAAAGAAAAAGACCGCACACAGTGGTGGCAATGCTTTTTGCACAATTCTGAATAATCTAAACAAACATGGAAAAAGCTCCTTCAAGAACATTCCTACCAATTTTTTTTAAAATCTAGATACACAATTCCACTACAGCCATATAGGATAATCAGTTATGCTCCCTGGCAACCTAGTACTTTAGGCAGTATGTATTAACACAACAATCAGTTTTCTACAAAAAAAATTAACAGTTTTCAAAAGACACAAAATTATGTTAGGACAATATCTGTATACACTTACAGTAAAAACTTGACAAAAAGGCTTACATTATAAAAAAAAAGAAAAATATTCAGCAAGATAATAAAGGCATCAAGCTGCAATAACACCAAGTCATTTAAAGAAATGACATTCCTCAAAATATAACACTATAGTCCTCCAATCAAGGTTGAATACAATTTGACAACAGTTTGAATTTACTACTTTGTCTGAGTGTTCTATTTCATAAGTTCTGTTACTTTGTATTAGACTAGAGCTATCACTAAAGACGATTAATACCCCATGATGCCACTTTGATACAAAGAAATTAAATGTTGTGATCATAAACTTTGAACTTCATGATAGTTTTATGAAAAACCTTCCAATGCATAGAAAGATACCAAGTACACTTAAATTAAAGCCATTTGATCTTTGACCTCCAGGTGCAACCTTGAATTTGAACCTAGTGAATGGGATCATGTGCTGTGCAAGTCATCTTGATGAGAAAAACAATTTATGCTAATTTCATGAAAATCTTTAAATGCTTCAAATGATATGATGACAAAGAAAAGGTTAAACTATTTGACCTTTGACTGTTAAGAGTGACCTTGACCTTGGACACTCTGACCTAGATTATGATATGAAACTAAGCTATTTCATCTTTGAGCACTAAGAGTGACCTTGGAAGCAGTGACCAGGGTTGTTTGCTCTGCATATTGTGAGGTTTACAACTGATGCTATCTATATAAAAATCTTCCTAGCACTTTAGAATACTACAAGTAACGCTATTTGATCTTTGACCTCCAAATGTGACCTTAACTTGGAAGCATTAATCTGGGTTGTGCATTATAAACATTATCTTGATTATTTTAATTTGTTGCTAATTTTATCTACATCTTTCCAGCAGTTATGAAAATATGGACTGGCTACAACAAACAGACAGATGGACCTATGGACATGCATGACTCCAATATAGCCCACATATACTAGTATCTCATCTGGTAAGTATAAAGTCAATCAATAAATCATTTCTACTTTAATGTACAGGTAAAAACACTAAATCTCAGCCTCTCTATGCCTAACTCATTTAGCACTTATACATGATATATTATACCAGATTTCTACAGCTCCCTTTTCACTTATTGCTATGATGTAAATTTCATTGCTATTATGTAAACACAAACAAAATTGGCCATATAGGGGTAGTATAATTCTACCTCTGACTAGAGTATGAAAGGCTAGATACAAGCCAACATAAATATATACATGTAATTATTGAACTTTCAAAAATAAAGTAAAACAAAACTGACTAGCTTTCTCTTTGCACTGAAAAGTAGATATAACAAGCAAATTCGATGAATTGGTATCCCCCGCCGAAAGGGTTTGTGGTGAGGAATGGCAAAAAGATATATCCGGCAAAAAGTTAAGGATGTTAATAAGAAGCAAATAATTTCATTAGTCAAAATCAATTTAACAGAAAACAAATGTTTAATTAAAGAGTACATAATAAAGTATGATACTTTGATCCTGACTTAAGAATTTATTTTGAATGGGATATGCTTACTGTAATAAGCTTAGCTTTTAAAATTAAATGCAGTTAATTGAAATGTGAGCTTGAAGTTTAACTGGAATGAAATATTGTCTTTGAGTGGTTTGGCACCAGGTGTTGCTGTTTTACATGTACATTTGAACTTAAAAGATCAGATGTCCTTAAGAGAACACAGGTAAGATATCTTGAAAAGGCTGAGGGCAAGGTTTGTGCAGTCAAAACTTAACATGTTGAAGGTTTGAACATTTAAAAAAAAAAAAAAAAAAGGAATGGAAATATATATATCTATATTAGATATATGTATATATTTATTTTTTTAGGGGGTGGGGGTGCAGGGGAATGGGAGAGGAAACAAAATTTCACATGTTGATTATAAATATTGATTGAAAATTAAAAATTAAAAAAAAAAAAGGTAAAGGGGGGAAGTTGGAGTGGGGGTGGGGGGCAGAGGATGCATGATCAGTGGTGGGCATGACTGGATGGGGAAGTGAGGTGGGGGAATGGTACAACTTAGAAGGTTTGAAAAAAATCTAAAATAAGAAATGAAAAAAAAAAAAAAAATTTGGGGGGGGGGGGAGTGGGGGTGTAACCAAGGCAAGTGGGTGACCAGGTGTGGGTGCACAACTTCACATGTTTATAATAAATGTTCACAGAAAAGAATGAAAGAAATTTAATAAAATTCTGCCAAATGATTGTTTGTAATGTACAAATATGTGGATTTTTAGACAATTAAAGGGCAATAACTCTGAAGTTACAAAAGAAATCCTTACAAATTGTCTGTGCACAACCACATTATAGTGCTCTAAATTCTGTTAAAGTTTCATAGTTCTAGGTCAAATATGTCAAAAGTTATGATGCAGAAATTGGCATATCTATAGATCTATAGTACCCTATATAGTTAACACTAGAAACTTCTAAGGGCCATAACTCTGGTGTTACTTGGGCAATCTGTCTGAAACTTGATGGGCCCCATAACCTCATAGTGGTGAACATGTATATGAAGTTTGTTTGAAAAATCTAAAATAAGGAATGAATTTTTTTTTTTTTTGGGGGGGGGGGGGGGGGGAGGGGTCAGGGGATAAGGGGGGAGGTGTGTGATCAAGGTAAGGGGTGTACCAGGTGTGGGTAAACAACTTCACATGTTTACAATAAATGTTCATGGAAAAGAATGAAAGAAATTTAATGAAATTGTACCAAACGGTAAGTTTGTTATGTACAAATATGTGGATTTTTATACAATTAAAGGGCAATAACTCTTCATTTACAAATAAATCCAAATGAAATTGTGTGTACACAACCACATTATGGTGATCTAAATTCTGTTTAAGTTTCATAGTTCTAGGTCAAATATATCAAAAGTTATGATGCAGAAATTGCCATATTTATAGTACCCTATATAGTTAACACTAGAAACTTCTAAGGGCCATAACTCTGGTGTTACTTGGGCAATCTGACTGAAACTTGACGGGCCGCAAGAACTCATTGTGGTGAACATGTATATGAAGTTTTAAATAAATATTCCCAACCATTTCCTAGATATGGCTCCGGACGGACGGACGGACGGAAAGACGGAAGGAAGGACGGACGGACGGAAAGACGGACGGAAGGACGACGCCAAAACTATATCCCTCCGACTTTCGTCGTAACAATACTACGAGTATTATAAAATAATTATTGTGACTAGTAACTCGTGTAACTACCTAACTAAATCTTTTCCTATCTTTACACAGATAGCTCTGTTTGACCTTTTAAAGGCACAGCATATAGAAATAAAGAATCCTGTTTGACTATCTTGCAAAAAATGTAATCTCCTTGGTTTTTCTGTTCCATTATTGTTGGGTTTAAAGTCACACCGACACAATTATAGGTCATATGGCGACTTACTCGACTTGGGACGCATTTTTGACTTTTCAAAGAGAATTGCATGTTTTATGTTTTTCTTGGTCTGTATTCATCAATGCTTTAAATGTAAAATTTGGACTTCAGACTTCAAAAATTGTTTCACGTTTTCGTTTTCTGACTTCCATGTTCAAACTTTGCCTTATAATAGTTCCTATCATTAAACAGATGTACCAAGTTTCATTAGTAATGAAGTGTAATAAAAGAAGTTTTAACCGCATGAATTTATAGAGGTTTAAACCAATTTGTATCATGTATACCAGGGCCTATATTCATCAACGCTTTAAGTCTGAAACTTTACACTTTGATTTAAGGTAGTTCTGCTCATTTCAGATTAATTTTTTTTTTCACAAAGAAGAATCTTATTAAACCCTGATTTTTCAAAACTTCAGCAAATGAAATGATAGGGTCGTGTGCTTATTTTTTTTGCTAGACTGAAAAATTTGGACCTCACACAAATTTTCATAATGGAAGTCAATGGGAAAATCACAATTTTGATGACATTTCCAGGAATAAAAATTTTTCTACAAACTTCTCACAGTGGTAGATAAACATATGGTCTATAATATGGTGAATTTAAACGTATAGGTCAATGTGCTTTGCCCATGAAAAAAGAAATTGGCACATTTCAAGCTAATTTTAAGACACTATTCAAAATTATTTAACATGTCAAACTTTCATATGCTATCTTTAGAAAGATAGAAATGTTGCCATTTAATTAAGTTACAAAAGGGTTGCCATTAATTCATAAAATGACTTTGTTACCATAATTATGCTGAGTCCAGACTTTATTCTATTTTATCCATATAAAATGACATTCCATTTCTTCCGGTTTATCAAACGTGCAGAACTACCTTAAGGAAGGGTAAATTTTCCTTTTGCTCTGTCATTGTTAAATTAGCACAGATTGTCACAATACTTTGCATGAGTGTGTTTTTTTTTGTAGATACAGCTGGCTGACCACAATTACCATAATATAAATTTGCTATATAAATGTTATGTCAATCTGAAATTTGTCATTCTTAAGTTCCAGCTTCAGACTTCAAATGTTGATGATTATGGAGACAGTGTCTAAGTAGAGTAACCTCAACATTAGACAAATTTATGGCTTGGTGGTAGAGTTGACCGTCTAATAGTTGCTATTTATTAAGAGGAAATTCTGATCATGGGTAAACTTCAGCAGAAATGGATTTACAAGATGAGCCAATTTGAGAAATCTTGTTCCTGAAATCTCTTTTGCAAAGTTTTGCCAAATAAAAGTCAAATGATGCAATGAAAGTTTGAAAATAAATGCTCTGTTAGAAAGCTTGAATATTTCAAATAATTGGAAAATGATGTACTTTTTTGTACTTAAGACATATTTGACAATTATCATAAACATACATAAACATATTTAAAATTATCAATATAGGGAGTATAATTCTATTTTTGATTTTTTTTTGTGTGTGTATTTACACCCAACAAGATATATTCACAATATAATTAATTCAATATTATACAATCTCAAAATTTACAATTCAGAATTGCCTGATAACAAACAAAAGAAAACAACTGATTACATGGACTAAAGAATACATAGATTTGGGGAAATTAATTCAGTCGAAAAGTGGCAAAATAATAATACGTGTGCTTTAAAGACTTACTATTCTGAAAAACATTATATTACATAATATAGGATATGCTGGTATAAAAATGGTTTACATAGCGTCAACTTTAGGAAAAGACCCTTGGTAGCAGAACGTAGCTCATATTTTTGATATTATCATGTTCAAAACTAGAAAAGCATTCCTAGAAAGATATAAATTTAATTGCTATCCAACTCAAAAGAACCTTCATTAAAATAACAATACTTTAAAATCAATATACTAACATCTGACAGATGTTAGTATATTGAGAAAGATTTTTAAAAAAATGACAATTCACAAGACAGCACCGATCTTTCTGAAGCACTTAAAATACATGTAAAAAATTCAATGCAGTAGAAGTCTCATTACCAAAAATTCCATGAAATTGTAAAAACTGACTTTTATTCCCAGTAATATTTCATTCTAGGACTGCCTCTACCAATATCATCATAAATTTATGTTACATATAAATGTGTTTAAGGAAAGTACACCCTACATATCTATAGTGAGGTAGTACAAGACATTAAAGCACCAGATAAAGTATTCACTTATAAGGTAGCAGGGCACCTTCATACAAAAAAGAAATTGATTGAACACATAGATATACCAATCAACAGACACAGAAATGTTTTGACAAATGTTTAAATAAAAACTACCTCATAATGTAATAAATACTACATATCCAGTAAGGCCATGATAAAAACTATCGAAACATAAGTATTATTAGTGCATTTGTAGGAAAATATTCAAATTTTCTTTTAAAAAAAACAATAACAAAAAAAAACATATGTTAACACACTCATATATGTTAAGAGAAATCATCTACGTTTAAAACATCACATCAATGAACACATATAAAATATAACCACCATTACAATAATGCTGTATTATAAAATAGCTGAATAGTATGACATCACATGATCACATCACACGACTTTTCTCAGATTAATAACGCTGTCTGCTGTAACAACATTTTTCCCTACGTAAACCTTTATATATACACATAAACTACACATTACTTAAAAGCTCCCACATAATAAAGGATTTCTAATGCTTTAATTCTCTTGCAATTTGCAAAAAAAAAAACATCAACACACTCCATTAACACAATTTAACACTGTCATGGACAATACTCAAAACACTACAGAGTAACACTTTCAAACTTCTTCATTTGTTGTCTTCAGTGTGTCTGATGAAATTTCACTGTCTGTAATCATTTTCTTCTTCTTAGATGAAGATTTCAAATGAGCAACAATAGCTTTAATCCCTTCTGTTACCTCATACTTTCTAGCCAATGAGCTACTTTCTGGTTTTGCAAGGGAGCTTTTGATTGGCTGGTTTTCTATAGATTCTGACCCATTCTCTTCTGTGATCTTCACATCATCTGGATTTTCATTCTCTTTCCTGCTATTCTCTGATTCTGGTGTTTTTGAATCTATTGCCTCTGATTGGATGTTGTTGAATTTCTCCTCTTCTGATTGGTTGGTACCTACTGACTCGGAAGCTGATGTAATGACAGTCCCTGCTTCTGACTGGTTGGTACCTACTGACTCAGAAGCTGATGTAATGACAGTCCCTGCTTCTGATTGGTTAAGAAACTGAGCCTTCTGAGCAGATCTAGCGAGCTCTGAAAGCATGTTAGAAGCTGACTGGTCAATGCTGGTGTTCATTGATTGGTCAGTCTCTTCAATGGACTGATCCAAGGTGTAATTATACTCCCCTGGTGAAATGCTGAGAGATTCCGAATATGCAGTAGACTCATTTAAGCCCTTCGAGTTTCCACGTAAAGTCAGTGTATCATGATCAAATTCTACACCCTTGTGATGTTTGTTGAGATGATCTATACAATGGTACTTGCGTATAAATCCCTTAGAACAGACAGGGCATTTGTGTGGACGATCCATTGTATGAAGCTTCATATGACGTCTGTAACTTGTCAAGTGGGATAACTCTCTCTTGCAAACATCACAGGCATAGACCAGTCTACCACCAGATTCAAACATTCTCATCTTCAGGTCAGAACCTCCAGGACTCACCAAAGTGTCCACATAGCTTGGATTAGTAGCAGATTTATTTCCAGTACTTGTTTTCTCTTTACTCTTGGATTTCTTTGTGCTGCTGTTGGCTGGATGCTTTTTATTGTGTCGATAGGCAGGATAATTTTCTGCATCATAATAGCCTGAGAGCACAAGGTTTTCTGTAGTGGATGGAAACTGTTCTATATTTTCACTTAAATTTGATGGTAAGTTAATAGCCACTTGACTTGTATTTTCAAAATCATTTGTACTGCTGCTGTTATCTTCCATTCCATACAAGGGTTGGTCATACAAGGATCTCAGAATGCTACTCTCTGATGGCAAGTCATCTTCCTTGTCTTGGATCTCCGGGATGGACTCTGGTGTATTGATGTGCTCATTTTTAACTGACTTTGTACCATATCTCTTAAAAATATTAGCTAACGGAATCAGAGAAGTTGGTCTGTTTGCAATACTGTTCTTGGCAGAATCCTCAACTGGAGAAATATCTGTGTCATGTGACAACATGCTGTCTGGAGAACTGCCATTGGTGGTGACTTGTCTGTAATCAGCTGTCATTGGCGTATAATCATCTACTGGTTCTGACTTAATAAATGGTATATTTGAAACATATATCTTATTTCCTTCTGTCGCATACTGACTAGCATTTCTATCTGAAAACTGACTAGAATGATTTCCCTCTATTTGACTAGAACAGCCTCCCTTACCAGGACTGGTACTCTGAGTTGGCTGGTACTGGTATGGAGTTTTGATGAATATCTGACTAGAACCTGTCTCAGCTGAATACTGATTCTGCTTCCTCTTGTTCGGAGGTGACTCATAATTTGGGGTCAAAGGTCGTTTTCTTGGTGATTTCTTTCTTGGGGCTGGCAAGGTATTTCTGACTGTATCTAGAAATTAAGAAATTAATTAATATATAAGTAGATTAACTTAAACTCACAACTTGTAAAACCGAAGAAAAGGACCTGAACTTCTCAACCATCTCTGACAAAAAAATAGTAACCCTACTAATTTTGTTTTACAGTTTAAACTGAAACACAGGTAAGATCATGTGACAACCTCCAATTTTCAGTTGTGGGAGAAGGCCATGACAGACAGACATATCATGTGTGGACAGATAGCTTGGTAGAGCAATAAACATTTTTAACACCAAACAAATAGTTTCTTTCATTACCAGTTTTTAATCTGGCAGGGGTCTAGACAACAGTCAATCATGAGGGCTGTGTATTTCCAATAGAGATTTTTTTTACTACTTGGTCACATATGTTTAATTCAGGTAAGTTTTATGACAACGACCTCTGCGGCTTTATAATACATGTATCTGGTTATCAAAATTTCCGAAGTGATCTAAATCTGACCAACTACTCTCATTAAGGAAAGTTCTATAAATAAAAAAACCTACAGCTTTATAAATATCAAACATTCATGTACAAATTAAAACTGTATCAGCAAAAACATGCGGATTATTAATGGAATTTAATAAATATTTCCATATTAACTGAAATTACTTTCACTTTATGAATAAATTATGACAGTTTATATGTAAACAACTGACATTCAGGTACACTGCCCTCTAGCAAAACTGTCAACTGAGAACACACCACAGACATAAGTAATCTAAAACCCACATACTCCATTTTAACAGACAGTGGTATTTCTACCACAAATAGACAGGCCTGAGATTCAATAAAAAAAAGTCAAGGTTAAATTTTCACAACATTTTGGTCTTTATTTCACACAAAGTAGTCCTCAAAAAACCTTGGATATTAATAACTTTCATGGGAAATATTTACAACATATCCAACATAAAGCAGTATAGTAAGATTTTTACCACCCCTTCCCCATTTTTCTGTATTTTGCATATATTTATAATGTACTTATTGTTGGATTTTTGAAGCAACCCATCTACAATATTTTTCAGTTACAGCTTGTTTTTGTTGTTGGCCTACTTTGTGATGCATGGCTCTATGGCTGTGCTCTGTGCTTCAAGGAAATCTACCCTTACATTTTATCTTTTTTAATTTTGGGACATTCTGGTGACATGAATATATATATATTCTACCTATATTGTAACTAAATACTGGTCTCAGCATGCACAGATACCATAAAGTCATAGGCCTGAAATAGCATGGGTGAGTTTGTATATCAGATATCAACAAAAGTTATATAATACAAACCAGAATGGATTTCCTCTGTACCAATACTGTAATTATTCAAATCTCTGACCTGACCAAGATTCTGTTTCTCTGGAATGTAAATATATAATTATGTTTTGTCATATTTATATGTTTTGTTGTATTTAAACGTACATGCACAGTGAAGGTCATACAGCAACATTCCATTTTCACAGATGAAGAAAGCACCCCTCCAGTCCATCTGGGACTTATGGACTGTTACCTTGGTCAGAGACCTCAAGCGCTACTCAACAGAAAACCCGAAAAAGCAGTGTCTGCATGTATCTATAAACTTAAATCCGAAAAAGCAGTGTCTGCATATATCTATAAACTTAAATCCGAAAAAGCAGTGTCTGCATATATCAATATCTATAAACTTAAATCCGAACAAGAGTGCCAGAATGTCACAATATACGCCCGTCACAGCAAATTTCTTTACTCTAGCACCTGTATTTGCAAATGGAATTTTAATTTTGTGGTTGTTTAGTAATCATTGTAAGTCATTTGTTTTTCTAAGTCCACAAAAAAACTCATGAAGAAGAAATGCTTCGGACAAAGTCATTCTTGTATTTGACCTTTGGCCTCTAAGTGTGACCTTGACCTTTGACCTAGGGACCTGGTTCTTGCGCAGGACACTCCGCCTCGTGGTGGTGAACATTTGTGCAAAGTTATATCAAAATCCCTCTATGCATGAAGAAGAAATGCTCCGGACAAGGTTTTCATTCTTGTATCCTTTGACCTCTAAGTGTGACCTTGACCTTAGACCTAGGGACTTGGTTCTTACGAATGACACTCTGTCTCATGATGATGAACAATTGTGCCAACTTTCATCAAAATCCCTCTATGCATGAAGAAGATATGCTCTGGACAAAGTTTTCTTTCTTGTATCCTTTGACCTCTAAGTGTGACCTTGACCTTAGACCTAGGGACCTGGTTCTTGCGCATGACACTCCGTCTCATGATGATGAACAATTGTGCCAACTTTCATCAAAATCCCTCTATGCATGAAGAAGATATGCCCCGGACAAAGTCATTCTTGAATTTGACCTTTGACCTCTAAGTGTGACCTTGACCTTATACCTAGGGACCTGGTTTTTGCGCATGACACTCCGTCTCATGATGGTGAACAACTGTGCCAAGTTTCATCAAAATCCCTTCATGCATGTAGAAGATATGCTCCGGACAAAGTATGTGGACGCCGCCCGCCCGCCCGCCAGGGGCGTTCCCATAATACGTCCCGTTTTTCAAACGGGCGTATAAAAAGCAGTGTCTGCATATATCTATAAACTTAAATCCGAAAAAGCAGTGTCTGCATATATCTATAAACTTAAATCCCAAACTCAGACTTAAGAAAAGTAAATATTCAATTTGCAGTAACTTTCTATCTGTGATACCATGTAGCTTCAAAGTGTCTGTTAAAACAATATAAAATCTGTCTCTAGATATTACGACTTTCTTGATTCAGGATGTTGGACCGATAGATCCAAAGTACCAACCTGCACAGAATGCACTAAAGCCAAAACCAATAGACTGCACAAAGCCATCTTTCTCTTCGAGGTATTCCTGCCCCATGAATGAACCAAACTGGCTGTATGTTCCTGCTGTAGTATTTGTACTGATCACAATGGTCTCTTCACCAATCTCAACAGCTAACTTCTGTAACTGCAATACAGAAATTTCAATAAGGCTACATTAGACTTCATCACTAATTGTTTGGTACCTGAAACATTATTCAGCAGTCATTAATGCTAACTTTAAATACTGTCAATACATAAAATTTCAACAAAGTCTGTGTAAGCAGTCTCAGTTATAAATGCCCAAACTTCTGACAACGACTCTCAAGTCAACTGGAATAAATAATCAATTATGTCAGGGTATAAAAGTTTAAAATTTCTTAAAAAGAAAGTTAATTATTCATCATTCTCATAATTTCATAATTACGTACTTGTTATTTTCAACAAGAAATTTCTAAATTTTTTACCAATGATTGTATCTGGCACTTTATCACAGATTTAATGGCATGTTTATATTCCTCTGTACCCTCCTGCGGCTCCTCCACGCTCTCCCTCCGCACAAGTCGCATCTCTGCAACACTTCCTGATCAACTTTCCAACTAAAAGCACCAGGCTGCTCTTTCAAGGTCATTCATTAAAATATTTCCATTTACCTATAAAACATACATGACCTGGTAGCATTAATGTGTGTGTACCAAAATAAGTAGGGCTATAATGTAAGCTAGACTAGTCAGTAGTGTATATATAAAAAAGAAACATCTAAAATACTGAATACTACTATTTCTTTGTAAAATCTTCTTTGAGAAATGCAGAATTTATTGACAAACAAAATCCATTGTTGAGTAAGATAACTTTTACCACGTTTACATAAATTAATCATTAATTTCCTATCAACTGCAACTTCCTCACCACAGTCTATTGATTTCTAAGATAGTATCAACAAACAGCTGAAATAAATGGTAAATCCTACTGTAGCATAACTTGTGCACATACTGTCACACCATCTAGTCATGCATTGCAAAGTTCTTCATTACTATCATTACTAATCTCTATGTTATATTAATGTTGAACATTTTGATCCTTTTGAGGGTACATTAATAGTATAGATTTGTACAAATCATTTTACTTCTTCTTCTAATAAAAAACTTTAATCCAATGGTGTTACTATCTCTCAATTACAAAACAGAATCGCTGTCTAAATTGTACACCAAGCCAGAAAAGTCAATAATGCTGGGGCTAAACTTATACCCTGTATCTCAGGTCATTCATGGCTTTTCAATTGTTCTATGCACATGACATGCTGTAGAAGTTCATTATAAAATTATAGAGAAAATGTACAAACAGCTGGTTGGAGCAATGGAACGCTACTCCGAGGAATTTTGCAAATTGTAATCCATGAGTCAAAATGTTCATATTACACATTTACTTTACACAACCTGTCAATGCTGGCTGTGTTACAGTATCGACTTTTGACTATCCCAGATTGAGGAGGATTTTTTTAACCACAAGAACCATTCAAATTCCAGAGGTTACAATTTAGAACTAATGAATAGAATTTTTATTTTTGTTACATGTAGGTATAACGCCACACCAAAGATTTCAACACAGGCTGGCACCTGGGGTTAGAACCACAACCTTCCATTAGCCAGCTGGATGACTTCCGCACATGAAGATTTTTTCGCCCAACATGGGGGTTAAACCCAAATGAGCGAGGGGTAAGTAATTTGAAGTCAGTGACTTTGACCACTTGGCCATGGAGGTCACCTAATGAATAGCAGACATCCCAACTCTCCCGATCCGATCGGGTTTCTCCCGATTCTGGTTGTAAAACCCGATCACCCCGATCAGAAGTCTCAATCTCCCGATGAAAAAAAAACAACAACAAAACAACATAAACAACAAAAAAAAACAACACCAAAATTATGAAATAATCCACTTCTTTGCGCCTATCTGATACTGTATCACTACTGACGAGTCTGTAAACAACAGCTTTCAGATATTTTCGCACCTTATTCTTCCCGTGCTGATTATCGTTTATTACATGATTTAACAAAGCCAGGTGTTGATTAATGTGTCACAGTTTTGCATTTAGACATAGTGCTTAAAGTGCCATAACTATTTAATTTTGCACAGAAGGCTTCATGTATTATTGTTCCAAAACATTAAAAATGCATGAATAATAAGATATAGACAAGTGAATTTTTTTAAGACTAGTGATTTTATAAGGGCAAATAAGTTTATATTATCATTAGATTTGTTAAAAGCTTCGTTATCATGAACATAATTACCGCGGTATAAAATCTCCCACTTTGGAGGCAAAAACTCACACTTGGCATTCAGAAAAAGTTGGGATGTCTGGAATAGTGAAATTTTAAATTTTTGTAAAATGGTTCCAGTGATAAATGACAGCGTGGGCCCGGAATTTTTTTCAACCATTCTGAAATTATATATATTTAATTTTCTGTACTGGTTGTCTAGACGTCCGGTAACCAGACCAGATCTCTAGACTCCTGGCCTTGAGGTCCAGTTACCGTACCCCTAGCCACTGCTATGAATGAAATATTTTTTAAAAAAATAACGGCTACTTTATAAAAACTAATCATAACTTTTACAAGCAATTGACAAATATCAAACAGGGAATGCAACGCACCAAAAACGCAGCCTCCTCAAAACGAAACCCACAGCACGCAGACACGTGCACCACACACACACACACACGCGCACACACACACAGCCAACACATTAGGACAAAACGAACAAACAAAGGAACACACACACAAACACAAAGCCAACACATCAGGACAAAACGAACAAACAAAGGAACACAGTGGGGCACCGCCTTGGAACGGTCAGTGGCAAAAACACCACTGGGGAGCTTAAACCGGTTTATGGTGCGCACCCAACCTCACTCTTACCCCACAATGTTCCAAAGACACGGGACAGTGTAAATAAAAGTAATCCCCTCCAGGTGAATCTCTAACACACGTAATGGAAACAAAAAGGCATGGCATGTAAATAAACCACTTGACCAGTGAGACCAAACGGAGTTGGGCATACAGATGCTTCGACATTGCTCGAATCTCTTTGGAATAATTGTTTTAACAGATCATGATCAGGCTAGCTTAAGCTTTTGTGGTAGAGATTCATTTCAGGCAAAAATAATAACAGACGGACAAAGAATGATCCCAATGATCCCACCCTTAAAAGTGCTGTTTGTTGTGCTTTGACTGCACTAGAAATTTAGAGTTGGGGAAGTCTGTTTTTTTCAGTTTCTTTCGTTCAATCAATTTACAGCCAATTTTAAATATATCCTGGCGTCATGTGTACAAACAGGCAAAACTGGGGTTACAAAAGGACAGATTTTGTTAGAAATTATTTTCATATCAACACTACTTATTTGAAAAGCTAAACAATTTTTAAATTGACTAAATGCGTTTTGATAGAATATCTGACTGCTGTACTAAAGAAGTTACGTTCAAAAAGATTTGGGCCGAGACAATGTGATAGGTCGGTCAGGATCTGTGAACAAATATTTTTTTAAGATAGTAGTTGGAATCAGCTTTGGGCTCTGATCTAACATGCTTAATTAAACAACTGATAACAAATGGTTTGAAAACTTTATATCTGAACAATATTTCCAAATATTTTTAACTGCATCCCCGTGCACGTCTTACAAGTCGGGCTTCGTTCTTTTCACTGTATTGAACAAAAGTAGAATGTGCCTATTTCATTACCTACCGGCACATCGAAGGCCATGTGTGGCACTAGCACAGACACTCCAGATCTAAAACAAATGATGAACAACACCATAATTCCTGACTTTTTGAGTTTGGATCATCAGCTACATGTATTACGGACGCATGAAATCCGATCAATATCACTTTGACGCATTAAAACAGCGATAAAACCTGTTTTGCCGTTATTATTCCGGACCGCGTAATCGAAAAAAAAAGTATTTTTCGGAGATTTTTATGTACGTGCGGGCGGGTAATTTATATTTTTTTTTCTCGGGAATGAAATTATTGATGCGGTAGTTCCGACGAACGACATATCAATTTGGTATGGCCTTACTGCAACTAGGACTGTTGACAATTTGCAAGATTTAATAACGAGTGCTGAATACACATTTACACACACACTGATAGCATAATTTAAGCTCCGCCTACTGCAGGTACTTGTGAGATTTCGCGAGAAGTATGAAAGCTAATCAAATTATCCGTTACGCTAGAGGTGATTGTATTCAGCCAATTAGCGCTGTGGTTACGTCTCTGACACTGTGTTTGATTGTCAATACGTGAGAGTGCAAAACCAACAATTATTCCATAAGCGTTTCTCAGTCTGGACGCAGTACTCGTTTAATTAGCATGATTTTTTAAACAAATTAGGAAAATTCGGTAGCCTGGTCGGGCTTGTACCTGCGGAAAATCGGTAGCCCGAGCTGAAATTTGGTAGCCACGGGCTGTCGGACTACCGTGAATTTCGAACACTGCTAGCCACTTCTAAAGCCAAATTATCACAGGTAATGTCTACTCTACAGAAAATGAATGTCATGCAAATCTGTTCAAATGTTTCACAATAAACTATTACTGAATAACAATAACATAAAGAATTCCAAATCAAACTATGCAACATCGGCATTCGCACATTTAACACGTCACACTGAAGTCCAATTATGGCGAGGGCAGTGAACTTTCTGAACCCTGGGCACAACCCAAAGTCTGGGTTATTATTTCGAGATTTAAAAGTTGTTCGTGTTGATTTCTTTTCAAAATTACATACATTTCTTGATACAAAGGCTTCCTTACCCGACTCACAAATAGATTTTCTATATAAACGTCAATTTTATTCTTTATTTGACGTTTTGTTCGTTCATTTTTTTTCAGGAAATGGTGCATCGTAAGAAGTGTTAACTGTGATTATCGAAAACAAAATAATCCAAGATGGCCGCTTTTCCCAGCCAGGATAAGCGGCCTTTAAAAAAGGCTAGATTGGGACCCCCAGATGTTTATCCCCAAGATCCAAAGCAAAAAGAGGTGAAACAGACTTTATTCTAGAATAATAAGTATCACATGTTCTTTGATTTTAGCTAAAGTGCACGCAATCTGATATCACTTTTTGAACAAATAACTGCAATGTTCTTCGGATAGTTCAATTTTTTATATACTGTATTTAAATCCATGCTCAAAGGTTAAAGACTGATATGGAATTAGGTCTTGCTTAGACCATTTATTTACCAGAAAACCTGATACGAATTCAAGCAGAGACTTTCAGGAGTGCCAATTTCTCACAATAAGAGGAAAGGTGTGTAGCGGCCTCGGTAGCTCAATTGGTAGAGCGTTGGCACGGTAAACAGAAGAGGTTACTCATCTTGTAAGGTAGTTGGGATATTTGACTCGCCCATTGACTCAGCTTCATTTGCTGCTTCCTTTGCAAGACTGTTACATTTTTGGGGGCTCGTCCAGGATGTTCACCCTTGGAGCCCATGCGGGGCGAAGCAGTTTGGCTAGGGTGTGCATCTGAATTCAGTTAACAGTCTGCAGCAGACATTAGCCAGGAGTGCCAATGTCTCGCAATAAGAGGAAAGGTGTGTAGTGGCCTCAGTAGCTCAATTGGTAGAGCGTTGGCACGGTAAGCAGAAGAGGCTGCACATTTTTTCTGAGACTGTTACAAGTTTATAATAATTTACATGTTAAAGAGCAACTTTGGTATTGTCAGAGGAAAGATGTTCTTTCAGATTCTGATATTTCCAAATGGGAAACTGTGATAACTGCTAGGAATATAACCTGTAGTCTAATCTAGTACAGGGCAGACTAGAGGTCCGGTAAACAATACGAATACTGAGATTTTTACTAATTTTAGCTCCACTAGTCAGAGAATAGGGGGGGCTATTCTACTCGCCCCAGCTTCAGCAGCGACGTGACCTTTCTTGGTAAAAGTTTTTCGGCAATCTTTGTTTTCTTTGTTACTATTGCTTATATGTTACTGTAACTTAACATAAACATTGTCTAGGGGCTGGGCCCATTATACCCAAGGTCATGATCAGACTAAAAGAGAATTTGATTAACCACAGTTTGCTACTAATTTCACTTTAAAGGTGACTTTGTGAGAACATCAAAAAGACTTTTTTTGAATAACTTACCTGAGTTAACTATATTTGTACCCCCCGACAACAAAGTTGTAAGGGGGGGTATACTGATTTCAGGTTGTCTGTCTGTCTGGCCGTCTGTCCGTAGACGCAATCTTGTGTGCACCATCTCTCCTTATCCCCTTGACAGAATTTGATGAAACTTCTTTTAGAAAAAAAATTTGCAGAGTTATGGGACTTTCTTTTTTTGTTACTATATGTATAGATATACACAATCTTGTGCGCACCATCTCTCCTCATCCCCTTGACACAATTTAATGAAACTTCACACAAGTGATCAGTACCAACAGTAGTTGTGCATGGGTCATGTTAGGTTCTTTTAGAACAAAAATTTGCAGAGTTATGGGACTTTGTTTTTTTGTTACTATACTATATACATAGACACAATCTTGTGCGCACCATCTCTCCTCATCCCCTTGACACAATTTAATGAAACTTCACACAAGTGATCAGTAACAACAGTAGTTGTGCATGGGTCATGTTAGGTTCTTTAAGAAAAAAAATTTGCAGAGTTATGGGACTTTGTTTTTTTGTTACTATACTATATACATAGACACAATCTTGTGCGCACCATCTCTCCTCATCCCCTTGACACAATTTAATGAAACTTCACACAAGTGATCAGTAACAACAGTAGTTGTGCATGGGTCATGTTAGGTTCTTTCAGCGACAAAAATTGCAGAGTTATGGGACTTTGTTTCTTGTTAACATACTATGTACATACAGTCTGCATATGCAATCTTGTGCGTGCCTAATCTACCAAACCCTTACACACAATTTAATGAAACTTCACACAAGTGATCAGTACCAACCCTAGTTGTGCATGGTGCATGTTACATTCTTTTAGATAAATATTCTGCTTAGTTATGGGACTTTGTTTTTTGTTACTATACTGTATACATACAGTCCACATAATTATGCAATCTTGTGTGCATCAAATTGCAATGTACTGTGTCAGTGCATGTGGGGGGTACATTCATCACCTTTAGTGATAGCTCTAGTTTATAACTAATACAGGATATAAAATGCTTGAAAAAGTAACTGAAATAGGTTACATAACTTAAAACAGTTACACCCCTGACTGGCTATATAAGATAATGACTTGAAACTCAAAATATATCTTTACCATCATCATCATTACCACTTCCATACTTGACCTTTAACCCTTCTGAGTAGTAGGGTCTTTTTATATCTTGGTGTATCTTCCTTAAAGTAGAGGTCTCTTATTGAGACATAAATTCATTTTACTGTCAAATCGCCGAATAGTGGAGCGCGCTGTCTTACAGATGGCTCTTGTTTTGTATTACAAAGAGCAGACTATATTTTATCTATAAAAACGGGAGATGATTTCAAAAGTTTGTTCTCGTATTTTTGTCGATGTTTTACATGGTTTAGTCCCAGGGAACAGAAATATTTATAATTCTTTAATCCTGGGAAAAGTACGGTCACAAATTCGACAGATAAGGAACTAGCTAGAGGACCGGTAATTCTCAAAGAGGAGCAGATCTGGCTGAAAGCTCTGGCATCCATGGCAAAAAATCACACACTTATTATAAAGATAAAAATTAAAACTGGAAGTGTTTCTGAAACAAAAAAATCAAAACACAGCTTTCCACGGAAGTATGCCATGGACCCAATGTACATGTTTGTCTCAGTTTTTAGCTCACCTGTCACAAAGTGACAAGGTGAGCTTTTGTGATCGCGCGGCGTCCGTCGTCCGTGCATGCGTGCGTGCGACCATGCGTCCGTAAACTTTTGCTTGTGACCACTCTGGAGGTCACATTTTTTGTGGGATCTTTATGAAAGTTGGTCAGAATGTTAATCTTGATGATATCTAGGTCAAGTTCGAAACTGGGTCACGTGTCATCAAAAACTAGGTCAGTAGGTCTAAAAATAGGAAAACCTTGTGACCTCTCTAGAGGCCATATATTTCACAAGATCTTCATGAAAATTGGTCAGAACGTTCACCTTGATGATATCTAGGTCAAGTTCGAAACTGGGTCACGTGTCATCAAAAACTAGGTCAGTAGGTCAAATAATAGAAAAACCTTGTGACCTCTCTAAAGGCCATGGGATATGTATGAAAGTTGGTCTGAATGTTTATCTTGATGATATCTAGGTCAAGTTGAAACTGGGTCACGCCCGGTCAAAAACTAGGTCAGTAGGTCTAAAAATAGAAAAACCTTGTGACCTCCCTAGAGGCCATATATTTCATGAGATCTTCATGAAAATTGGTCAGAATGTTCACCTTGATTATATCTAGGTCAAGTTCGAAAGTGGGTCACGTGCCATCAAAAACTAGGCCAGTAGGTCAAATAATAGAAAAACCTTGTGACCTCTCTAGAGGCCATATTTTTCATGGGATCTGTATGAAAGTTGGTCTGAATGTTCATCTTGATGATATCTAGGTCAAGTTCGAAAGTGGGTCACGTGCTGTCAAAAACTAGGTCAGTAGGTCAAATAATAGAAAAACCTTGTGACCTCTCTAAAAGCCATTTTTTTCATGACATCTGTATGAAAGTTGGTCTGAATGTTCATCTTGATGATATCTAGGTCAAGTTTGAAACAGGGCCATGTGCGGTCAAAAACTAGGTCAGTAGGTCTAAAAATAGAAAAACCTTATGACCTCTCTAGAGGCCATACTTATGAATAGATCTCCATAAAAATTGGTCAAAATGTTCATCTTGATAAAATCTAGGTCAAGTTCGAAAGTGGGTCACGTGCCGTCAGAAAGTAGGTCAGTAGGTCAAATAATGAAAAAACATTGTGACTTCTCTAGAGGCCATATTTTTCATGGGATCTGTATGAAAGTTGGTCTGAATGTTTATCTTGATGATATATAGGTCAAGTTTGAAACTGGGTCAACTGCGATCAAAAACTAGGTCAGTAGGTCTTGAAATAGAAAAACCTTGTGACCTCTCTAGAGGCCATACCCTTGAATGGATCTTCATGAAAATTGGTCAGAATGTTCACCTTGATGATATCTAGGTCAAGTGTGAAACTGGGTCACGTGCCTTTAAAAACTAGGTCAATAGGTCAAATAATAGAAAAACCTTGTGACCTCTCTAGAGACCATATTTTTCGGTGGATCTTCATGAAAATTGGTCAGAATTTTTATCTTGATAATATCTAGGTCAAGTTCAAAACTGGGTCACATGAGCTCAAAAACTAGGTCACTATGTCAAATAATAGAAAAAACGACATCATACTCAAAACTGGATCATGTGGGAAGAGGTGAGCGATTCAGGACCATCATGGTCCTCTTGTTTGTCTATGTCACTGAAAGGGATTGGCTGTGCAGAAATAAATTTTAAGGTCGCTTTCATATTTTGCAAATCACTTTTATTGGATCCTGTTAACTTAGATACTATACAAAATGTATCTAGTGGGAACACGGGTTACTAGAGAGGTTTGTAATGTATGATTTATCTTAATTTAATCTTTCAGGATGAGCTTACATCAACAAGTGTCAAACTTGGATTCAGTAACCTGCCACATTTCAATGATGAAGTAAGTCATAATAACAATGTATTACATTTATTTACTTTTGCTTTTATGGTTTGTTATTGTTGTATAATGTATAATATTTGCCTTATTTATTGGAAAGATTTTAAGCATTTTTGAAGATGCTATCTGCAAGACAGTAGACTCAAGTCAAAATATCAAATATTGAACAGCATGTAGAATCAACAAAACATGATAAACAAATATTGCAATGTATATTATATATACAACATTTGTACAGAATGATTATACCCATATACTATAATAGGGATAACGAGCATTCCTAAGTATTTTACCAGCTGCACCGGAATTGTCAAAATCACATTTTACCGGCTACAAGCGTAAATACTTCCCAAAACTTGATTTTATGAGTCTTTTGTATTAAAGAAAATTTTTTGTTGAACTGCTTTAAGTATTTGGATTATAGTACATCAATATTTTATTGAAAAAATTTGAATTAAATTGTAAACATATAAGTGAAATTACACAAGGTAATAGAATCAATATTTTACCTTGAAACGGATGTATTTATTTCAGTATGGGTCAGCAAAGAATGCCAACATCAGTCAAGAGAAGGTAGGAATACTTTTATTGAAATAAGAACTAGTCACATAACTAAGTTTCTTGAATTTTGAAATGTTTTTTCACAGTTCCTTTTATATGAAGTTAAGACACTTGTTTAAAACTGTTTAAACACTTAACCTTTAGCCTACTGCTGGCAAGTGATTCTGCCTTTGCGACCAGTGCAGACCATAATCACTAAGATTAGTGATTACGATCATGGTCTACACTGTTCGCTATTCAATGAGTAAATATTCAGTGAACACCCCTTTGAATAATAAATGGTATTTCAGTCTGGCATGTTCGTCTAGTGATTTGTCCATCTGTTCCATGTTCGTGACTGCTCCATATCTTGTTAACTGCTTAGGTGATATTTAGCTCATCTGATTTTTTGAAAATAAAATGTTGAGTTATTGTCATCATTTGGTCGGCGTTGGCTTTGCCTTGTTAAATTTTATGTTTAAGTCAGCTTTTCTCCTAAATATCAAAGCTATTGCTTTAAAACTTGCAACACTTGTTCACCATTAATAGTTGATTCTGTACAGCAAGAAACTTAACTCCATCCTGCTTTTTGCAAGAATAAATGGCCCCTTTTAGTCTTAGAAAATATCAGGTATCTTGGTTCAGTTCTGCATTTAGGTCAACTCTTCTCCTTAACGGTCAAAGCTATTGCTTTAAAATTTAGAGCAGTTATTCGCCATTAAAAGCTGACTCTGCACAGCAAGTACCGTAACTCTACATTGCTTTTTGCAAGTATTATGGCCCCTTTTGGACTTAGAAAATCAGATTTCTTGGTTACGTTTTGTGCTTAGGTCAGTTTTTCTCCTAAACTATCAAAGTTATTGCTTTAAAACTTGCAAAACTTGTTCACCATCAAAAGCTGACTCTGTACAGCAAGAAACATAACTCCATCCTGCTTTTTGCAAGAATTATGACCCAGGTAGGACAATAATTCTATTATACAGAGACAAAAAATCCAATGAGCATCTGCACCTGCAAGGCGGTGCTCTTGTCATAAAACTTGCATCAGTTACTTACTTCTTGAAGACAATGTGCAGAGTTGTTAACCAAGATCCTAAGGTTCAAGGTCAATGTCACACTTTGAGATCAAAGGTCAAATAGCTTTTTGTCCACCGCTTGGAAGATTTTCGTAAAACTAGAATTTAATATTTACCTGATGAAAACAATGTGCAGAGCACAAAACCCAGGTAACTTGGTCCAAGGTCAGGGTCATACTTAGAGGTCATAGATCAGAAAGAGCAAACTTATGTCTGCTTTATGTCTCTTAAACCAATGAAATGAATTTCATAAAACAAGCATTAATTCTAAACCTGATCGAGACAATTTGCAGAATGCACAGCCCTGGTCACAATATCAGTGGTCAAGGTGAGGCTAAGTGGTCAGTGATCAAATAGCTTACATTTGTGTCTGCTGCATGCACTACTGGAAGGATTTTCATAAATTCTAATTCAAGATGACATGCAGAGTGCACAACCCAGGTCACTATATCTTAAGGTCAAGGTCTCACTATCCTCCTGTGTGTCTGGGGCCAGTTATAAGGCTTGCATGGATTACTAAATGCTTACCCTTCTGATGCCAGTAAACTGGATCAAGTCATATAATTATTTTTGTTTTAAATACGATGTATAAACTTAAGAGATGAAACAAGTGTTCCATGTACTGTGTTTCAGTTTGGTGCGTTCTTCAGTGCGGTGATGACAAAGAAGATAGAATTGAACACATGGAGTGACAGCAGCAAGAAGAAGCCACAGATTATGAAAGATAATTTCTGGCCGGTATGTTCTAGTCAGTACCCAAAAATTGGTATTGAAAGCACTAATGGTATTTGGAAGGAGACAGAAAGAAATGTTGTATTATATTCAGATTAGTTAATCTGATGTGATGTACTCTGAGTATGTTTTTATGTCTCTGTGTACACTTAAAAAATTTTCATTGTTTAACCCTTATCATGCTGGACATAATTGATTCTTCCTTTGCAACCAGTGTAGATCATGATCAGCCTGCACATCCGTACAGTCTGATCAATATCTGCACTGTTCGTCATTCAGTGAGTTTATCCTCTAGGTAAGCACCCCTTTTTACAGTTAAAGGGACTGTCCAAATTGAAAAATGGACAAGTTCATTATAGGTATTTAACGGGCTAAGGATTAAAGCAAACTAGGCTGCAGGTAAACTAATACATTAGCAATAGTATGTAGTATTATAGCGTTGGTATATTGAGTTCCTGAAAGTTTTTCAAATCTCATTATTGCTTTTAAACAAGGTGTATTCATTGCTTGTTTTACGTCTGTGGTGATGTCTGTGGCAAAATGGCTGTAAGGTTTTGATTGAATATAAAAACAATTTTAACAGGTAACCACACAGAAGAAACAACTGGTAGAAAGTTGGTTTAAAGACTTGGCATCAGGATCCAAACCCCTGGCTCAGCTGAGTAAGCGGGTTCCGTCATTCTTCTATAGTAAGAAAGAGGAAATCTTCACCCACCTGTGTGAATTCAACATACCAATGATAAAATCAGCATGGTTCATCAAGATGACAGCTGCCCACTACCTTGCCATGCAGGAAAATAAACCCAAAAAGAGACAGACTGTAGATCAGTCATTAGGTAAGAAAACTGAATTAAGATCTGTATGAATCTATGTGAATATGCTAAAAATCTGAGATTAGATACTCTTAAATCTGTAGGAAGGAAATGTCATGAACTAAAGGTTGTCAGTAAAATGTCCTCCTTTGTACTAAAGTGCAATTTTAGAATATAAATGTTACTTGTAAATATAAATTTTAGAACAACTGAAATATTTTGTTTTTAGCTCACCTGTCACAAAGTGACAAGGTGAGCTTTTGTGATCGCGCAGCGTCCGTCGTCCGTCGTCCGTCCGTCCGTCCGTCCGTCAGTCCGTAAACTTTTGCTTGTGACCACTCTAGAGGTCACATTTGTCATGGGAACTTTATGAAATTTGGTCAGAATGTTCATCTTAATGATATCTAGGTCAAGTTCGAAACTGGGTCACGTGCAATCCAAAACTAGGTCAGTAGGTCTAAAAATAGAAAAACCTTGTGACCTCTCTAGAGGCCATATATTTCACAAGATCTTCATGAAAATTGGTCAGAATGTTCACCTTAATGATTTCTAGATCAAGTTCGAAACTGGGTCACATGCGGTCAAAAACTAGGTCAGTAGGTCTAAAAATAGAAAAACCTTGTGACCTCTCTAGAGGCCATATTTTTCATGAGATCTTCATGAATATTGGTCAGAATGTTCATCTTGATGATATCTAGATCAAGTTCGAAACTGGGTCATGTGGGGTCAAAAACTAGGTCAGTAGATCTAAAAATAGAAAAACCTTGTGACCTCTCTAGAGGCCATATTTCTCAATGGATCTTCATGAAAATTTGTCAGAATGTTCATCTTGATGATATCTAGGTCAGTTTCGAAACTGGGTCACGTGCGATCAAAAACTAGGTCAGTAGGTCTAAAAATAGAAAACCTTGTGACCTCTCTGGAGGCCATATTTTTCAATGGATCTTCATGAAAATTGATCAGGATGTTTACCTTGATGATATCTAGGTCATGTTCAAAACTGGGTCACGTCGAGTTAAAAACTAGGTCAGTAGATCTAAAAATAGAAAAACCTTGTGACCTCGCTAGAGGCCATATTTTTCATGAGATCTTCATGAATATTGGTCAGAATGTTCACCTTGATGATATCTAGGTCAGGTTCGAAACTGGGTCACGTGGGGTCAAAAACTAGGTCAGTAGGTCTAAAAATAGAAAAACCTTGTGACCTCTCTAGAGGCCATATTTCTCAATGGATCTTCATGAAAATTGGTGAGAATGTTCAGCTTGATGATATCTAGGTCAGGTTCGTAACTGGGTCATGTGCGGTCAAAAACTAGGTCAGTAGGTCGAAAAATAGAAAAACCTTGTGACCTCTCTAGAGGCCATATTTTTCACGAGATCTTCATGAAAATTGGTGAGAATGTTCACCTTGATGATATCTAGGTCAAGTTTAAAAGCGGGTCACGTGCCTTCAAAAACTAGGTCATTAGGTCAAATAATAGAAAAACCTTTTGACCTCTCTAAGAGGCCATATTTTTCAATGGATCTTCATGAAAATTGGTCAGAATTTTTTATCTTGATGATATCTAGGTCACATGTGCTCAAAAACTAGGTCACTATGTCAAATAATAGAAATAATGACGTCATACTCAGTTCAACACTGGGTCATGTGGGGATAGGTGAGCGATTCAGGACCATCATGGTCCTCTTGTTTTTTTAAGTTAAGGCTAGAGTCATGTTCAAAGTTTTAGTAATAGTCTTCCGTGTCATCAATGGTACAGCTCCAGTATATCTGAGGGAAATGTTTGTACCTACTCGACAACGATACAGACTTCGCTCACAAAGTGACACTAACTTTAACATCCCTAGACGGCGAACAAAATTAGCAGACAGATCTATGGCAGTCGTTGGTCCCAGATGGTGGAACGATCTGCCTAGCTATCTGAAAAACATCAGTCTGAAGCCAGCTTTAGATCAAAACTGAAAACACATATATTTAGGCAGTTTCATGAACAATGAGTGTAGTCTTGTTAAAATACAAAATATCAGAAGTGGTGTAAAATAGTATTTATACATGTCCAAATCTTTAAATCTAAGTTCTAGAATCCTGTTCATATTTTGTATGTATATATGTTAAATGTGTGTTATGTAATTGTAAAGCGCAATAGAATATTTTATAATTTTTGCGCTATATAAATTGCCATGTATTTGTATTTTTTAACCTGTTTTTCAGAATGGACGATAGGTGTAACAAAGTTCATGAAAGAACAGTTGAATAAGGTACAGGAACATTACCATGGTAGCTCTGCTGGTCCTGTGATGAGTTTCCTCACAGCTACCCAGGCACCCTCGCAAGTGGATCTGGACCTAGCCCTCAAACAGTGGCACTACTGCTCAAGACTTGCCAGACATATGTATGATGTAAGTATTACCGGTAGATGCAAGGAAATGAGAAATATTTGCCACTACATGTTTATGAGTAGAATTAGATCCGAGCTCAGTATTTAAAACCAAGGTACCAGTATACATTAGTTTCTATACTTGATTTGTAAAACATTTTTAAAAGTTAGAAGACTAAACACAATTTAGAACTATTTCAGTATGGCCATTGACTTTGAATCACTTGCCCATCACTGCTGTGGGTTTGAAATTTAATTCTAGCTGTAGAGCTCTTTCATGTGAGGAAGCCATACAGCTGGCTTACAGAAAGTTGGTGATTCTTCCCAAGGAAATGGGCCTGGATGGGCACCTGGTGTTTTCCCCCACCATTAGAAGCTGGAAAATGATATGACCGTATGACATTTGTGTCAGCATGAGTTAAACCATACAGAAGCAAACCAAAACTTTGGGTTTATAAAAACTACCCTAAAATAGAAAGTAGAGAGAGTGTAAACATACTTTATATTGAACAACAAGGTAATAAATGAACATAACTGGTCTGACATTAAAAATTGAGCAAAAGGTTAATATTTACAACTGGGCAAACCACTGTTTTAATTAAATGTTCCAGAGTAGTTTTATTTACAACTTGATATTTCTACAATTTGTTTCATGTTTTAAATGCATTTGATTGCACGGGAATGTCAATTTTGTTTTGTTGACGTTGATGTCATTTCCTTTTAAAATATCCGTTTTGGGGCCGTAATACGTTAACGCTTTGCCATAGAACATGCATATATAAAAAGATGTTTTAACAGCACATGAGCGAAAGACACATGTTTTCTCTCCTGTTTTCTCACCCCAGAAAAAGTGACAAGAAAAGTGGTTTTATGCTGGAAGAGAATATTCTGTTCAGAGAGCTGCATAAATGCAATAAGATTTATCTATATGATTCTATTTATTGTTCACACAAAGTTTTGCCTGCTGTTACAATGTATCTGTATTTTGTGTAGGAGGGATTGCTGGACAGACATGAGTTTTTGACCTGGATTGTTGAGTTAGTGGAGAAAACAAAACAAACAGATGATACCATTTTAAAACTGGTCCTTAAAGAACTCTTACAGGTATGCTCATTACTATGTATTACTAAGTATGTGTACTCTGCCGAATCTGTAATAGGATTTTTTGCACAAGATCCTCATTTCTGCTTTACATTTTTCTAAATATCTTCTACAAGAAACATTTTGAATTTTGTAATGTCAATTTAACAGCTGAAAATGTATTTCTCCACATCTTAGAATGCAGGTTTCACGGCATGTATTATCGGTAAGTTCTGTCAGAAGTATTGGTCATGTTATAAAATTCAAGAAATACAAACTGTGTGATGTGGGATTGCCATAAAGTTTGATATTTACATACTGTGATTTTTGTTTTACAGTATTTAGATGAAGTAACGTTATCTGCCCAGTTATCTAGACGTCTCGCTTATGCTGCTTGTCGTAGGATCAGTCAGCTATGTAATGATTCAGGCTGTACCTCACCAAGGACTCAGTCACCTATGCTGAACTCCAGCAACAACAAGTGAGTTGTCATACACATGATTTATTGTATATTTTGAACATTTCAATTTTTTTTTCCAGTTACCTTTTTCCTGATGTGACTTAGGATAAGCACATGTTTGCCATGCAAGGTCATTGCGTAACTTGGTGTTCTCAGATATATGAGCCATGAACCTTGTTTTCAAACTTTATTTTGTATTTCTGCACAGATTATGAATTTTCTGTTTTGCAAGAATAAGGACCTCATTTACAGCAATTTACTTTGAACGTTGTAGTTTTTTGCAGAGTGAACTTTTTTATGTCCAACTCCTCCCACACTATTAGCCTGATTTGCTTCAAACTTTCACAGATGAACAAGCTTGATGTGCAGATGACCGTAAAGGAAGTCTCTTTTACTGCGACTATTTTTACCGCAGTTTTGGCCCTTTTATAGTTTTTCTATACAAGTATAGGATATAAAGAAAAATCTTGAGTGTCCAACTCCTCAAACTCTAATCACCATTGAAAGGATATGCTTGTAAGTTTCACAGATGAAGGACCTTGATGTGAAGATGACCATAAATAATAGACTTTTTTCTGTGGCTATTTTTCCTAGAATTATGGCCATTCTTAATTTCGCAAAGTATGATAAAATTTGGTGTGTTCAACTCCTCATACACTTCTTGAAGGAATGGATTCAAAGTTGCTCAAAAGCACAACCTAGTCTGAATACAATTTTCTTCAAACTTCTAGTCATCCTCCATGTGAAGACAGTCTGTACAAAACACTTTCCTTTTTAGAGGATGACACAGTATGTTTGGGCATCTGTGTTCTATGGATGCAATTCTACTTTGCAACACCTTTGTTTTAAGGAAAATTTCTTCATTCAGTTTTAATAATGTAGACATTTCGTATATTTCATAATCTGTGTAGTTAACTTTCCATTAGCTGTATTTACATGTAAATGCTTATCATTTAAATGTCTGGATTTATCAAGTGTTACTATGTTTATTTTTAGTAACAGTAACAATCAGTTGGTATCGCAGAATCCTCTTGCTGCTGTGTTTGCAGAATACAACAACTGTCCACAGCATCGAGGTATTATACTGAGTCTCAGTGCATGTCTCCAGGTAAGACATCATTATTAATTTATGTTCATATGAATTTAGGCAAACTTTCTCTAAGGTCAATTTTTTCAAGAACATTCTGTTGAAACTGCTGTCTTGAACTGTTGCATTGAATTTAAATGACTTTATTGATAAGTTTAAACACTAAAGAAAGTAGAAAGTTTAACAAATTAGATTAAGAGAATTGGCCAAACTTTATTTAAAAATCTTGTAATGTAATCGAGATATGTGAAGTTGAGTGGACAGTGTATATCTGTAGCATGTTCTAACATGGTATTATAAAGATAAACTTGTATCATTGTAGGTTATAACAATGACTAGTCCTTCAGCAATGATCTGGAACAACTTAAATGAAGGACGGAGTAGTTCCCCTTACTGTGGATCGCCACTGGATATTCTCCCCTGTTCACCATCTTGCTTACCAATGCCACCAAGTGAACAAAATAATCAGGTATGGTTGAAACCTTGTAGTTGGGTATATGCTTTAATGATAAAAAAAGTTGGCATGCTTTCAGCTGACTCCCAGTGTTTCAATTCTAAATTTTCTCGTATATAAACAATGGAAAAAAAGTTTCGCTTATTATGTTGTAGGTGGTTAGAAGTATTTGTAGTGAGCTGTGCATTACTTTAATCAGCAATATTTGTGCAACCTGTTTTGGGATTATTTAAGTCCTAATGATAAGATGGATTAAACATTGTATCAAAATGGGATGTGGGTCCAGCTTTGTGTGAATCACAATCATTGAAAGTTCTACCATTTTGCATGGCCCTCTGGGATTGTAGTTAAGTTGCGAAATTCAAACCACTTGACATACATTGTTGTATGAAGTTTGCTTGGGATGTAGGCTTTTTCACATGAGGAAGCTATGCTGCTGGTTTGAACAAGTTTTCTACCCATTATCTACCTGTGTCAACATATAATATCTGGTGGATAACATGTGCCAGTGATCTGGAAATGTACCATATAACCTAAATCTTGTCAGTTTGTCCTGAAACACAGATAAAACTACTGTTCTGTACTACAGATTCGTTCCCAGATTAGAACAATGGAACAGCAGATAAGGTTGCGTAGCAGGGCAGCTGAAGTGAGATGGTCTTCTGATAAATGTCAACAATCAACAACTGGTAAGTTAGTTCCTGTCCTTGAAATCAAAATCTGTTATGTTAGTTTGTGTCCTTGAAATCAAAAACTGTTATGTTAGTTTCTGTCCTTGAAATCAAAATCGGTTATGTTAGTTTCTGTCCTTGAAATCAAAAACGGTTATGTAAGTTTCTGTCCTTGAAATCAAAATCGGTTATGTTAGTTTCTGTCCTTGAAATCAAAAACTGTTATGTTAGTTTCTGTCCTTGAAATAAAAATCGGTTATGTTAGTTTCTGTCCTTGAAATCAAAAACGGTTGATAGTTTCTGTCCTTGAAATCAAAATCTGTTATGTTAGTTTCTATCCATGAAATCAAAATCGGTTATGTTAGTTTCTGTCCTTGAAATCAAAAACGGTTATGTTAGTTTCTGTCCTTGAAATCAAAATCGGTTATGTTAGTTTCTGTCCTTGAAATCAAAAACTGTTATGTTAGTTTCTGTCCTTGAAATCAAAATCGGTTATGTTAGTTTCTGTCCTTGAAATCAAAAACGGTTGATAGTTTCTGTCCTTGAAATCAAAATCTGTTATGTTAGTTTCTATCCGTGAAATCAAAAACGGTTATGTTAGTTTGTGTCCTTGAAATCAAAATCTGTTATGTTAGTTTGTGTCCTTGAAATAAAAAACGGTTATGTTAGTTTCTGTCCTTGAAATCAAAAACGGTTATGTTAGTTTCTGTCCTTGAAATCAAAATCTGTTATGTTAGTTTCTGTCCTTGAAATCAAAAACGGTTATGTTAGTTTCTGTCCTTGAAATCAAAATCTGTTATGTTAGTTTCTGTCCTTGAAATCAAAAACTGTTATGTTAGTTTCTGTCCTTGAAATCAAAATCTGTTATGTTAGTTTCTGTCCTTGAAATCAAAAACTGTTATGTCAGTTTCTGTCCTTGAAATCAAAAACTGTTATGTCAGTTTCTGTCCTTGAAATCAAAATCTGTTATGTTAGTTTCTGTCCTTGAAATCAAAAACTGTTATGTTAGTTTCTGTCCTTGAAATCAGAAATGGTTATATTAGTTTCTGTCCTTAAATTAATCAAAAACAGTTATGTTAGTTTGTGTCCTTGAAATCAGAAACTGTTATGTTAGTTTTTTGTCCTTGAAATCAAAAACTGTTACATTGTAAATTTGCTTTTGTGGTTGAAATCAACATCAATAAGAAGTAAGTTAGTTCATGTCCATGTCCTTAGTATAACTTTGACTCCTGAAATTACTAAGATCTTAAAGCCCCCAGTGAAGAAGACTGAGGAGGCATATAGTGTTGGCACTTTTTGTTCATCTGTCACACTTTCTTGTGTACTCAACTGCCTCTTCAGTTTCCATCCAATTCAAATGAAACTTAACATGAAATGAATATGTGCATATTGTTAGGACTTTCATAGCTAAATATTTTTTCTAAAGTTTTACCCATCTAAAGTTAGACTTTTTGAAGAATAAGGAGGGCCGTTGTACTTTCCCTCGTGTCGCTGTTGCATTTAGGTAGCAGTTTAATGGCAAGCTTGGCAATTTCTATGTATCTTTTTAACTACTACCCCTATTATTATCAACTTTAAAAGAAGGGTTGGTCTAGGTAAAGGGCAAACACCTGGTAGTTTAAGGTCAGGTACCTCAGATGTCAAGGTAACTGGGGTAAGATACTGTGCTGGTGAAAGTCTTATGGCAAGCCTCTCAGTTTCACTGTGTAACTTAAACTTCTATCTCATATTGATTCCTCATCTTGCCACACCCACTTACAAGCTAAATGCTTATAGATATCGTATAGTAATATCTTGGTGAATATATTCAAATAGCAGAGCACACTTTTCTTCTGATTGCTCTTGTATGCTCTCCTACAGTCTACATCCAGCTGGAACTAACAATGACTGTATACCCAACTCCTACAGTCTACATCCAGCTGGATCTAACAGTGACTGTATACCCAACTCCTACAGTCTACATCCAGCTGGAACTAACAGTGACTGTATACCCAACTCCTACAGTCTACATACAGCTGGGACTAACAGTGACTATACCCAACTCCTACAGTCTACATCCAGCTGGGACAAACAGTGACTGTATACGCAACTCCTACCTTCTACATCCAGCTGGAACTAACAGTGACTGTATACCCAACTCCTACCGTCTACATCCAGCTGGAACTAACAGTGACTGTATCTAACTCCTACAGTCTACATCCAGCTGGAACTAACAGTGACTGTATACCCAACTCCTACAGTCTACATCCAGCTGGAACTAACAGTGACTGTATACCCAACTCCTACCGTTTACATCCAGCTGGAACTAACAATGACTGTATACCCAACTCCTACCATTTACATCCAGCTGAAACTAACAATGACTGTATACCCAACTCCTACCGTATACATCCAGCTGGAACTAACAATGACTGTATACCCAACTCCTACAGTCTACATCCAGCTGGAACTAACAGTGACTGTATACCCAACTCCTACCGTTAACATCCAGCTGGAACTAACGATGACTGTATACCAAACTCCTACAGTCTACATCCAGCTGGAACTAACAATGACTGTAAACCCAACTCCTACAGTCTACATCCAGCTGGAACTAACAGTGACTGTATACCCAACTCCTACAGTCTACATCCAGCTGGAACTAACAATGACTGTATACCCAACTCCTACAGTCTACATCCAACTGGAACTAACAATGACTGTATACCCAACTCCTACAGTCTACATCCAGCTGGAACTAACAATGACTGTAAACCCAACTCCTACAGTCTACATCCAGCTGGAAATAACACTGACTGTAAACCCAACTCCTACCGTGTACATCCAGCTGGAACTAATAGTGACTGTTTACCCAACTCCTACAGTTTACATCCAGCTGGAACTAACAATGACTGTATACCCAACTCCTACAGTCTACATCCAACTGGAACTAACAATGAAAATGCTGCATATTTTCAGGATATACAATGGGTAAAGTGCTGAACGTGCTGGACATGTTAGACAGACATAACTTTGACAAAGTGGAGAGTAACAACTGTCTTGACTCGCTGTATAACAAAATCTTCACTGTCACTCAGAACAAGGATGGAAATGAGGTTTGTACCTGCTGTACTGTAAACACTTGTAAACTATTTAAAATCATTACTGCAGTAAGTCTTCTAGATGAGCTTTTTAAAACTTGATGACAATAAAGGATTTAGACCTGTTCTCTCAGATAGAAGAGCCAGTTGATGAAAGCTGATCAATGCATTACTGTGAAATCATTAATATTTGTGGGGGACAAATTTTCGTGGATTTCGTGGTTGAGTCAATCCATGAAATTTAATCCCAACAAACAAGTAAAATTCCCATTCATTTTATGTTTAAAAAGTTGAATCCATGAATTCATATCCCCACGAAATTGCCGTTTAGACCAAAACCCCGAAATTTCATGCCCATGAAATTAAATGATTTTACAGTATTACAGTATGGAAGAAATGTCAACCCATGTTCATTTGTATGCTTAGCTTATAATGCTATGGTGTGTTTTCCAGTTAAGTCTTATAATAACTGAAGGACTGGCACTTACTGCAGTTGGAATTACTGGAACTGAGTACTCATGTCTTACTTAGATGGCCTTCAGCATTCAGAGACTTATTTGTAGTGCTTTATGTTTTGTTTTCAGCCATTGGTCAGTGATGAGCCAATCATAACACTCCTTATAGACTGGGCAGTTAGCACCAAGAGACAAGGTGCTCATAGGGCAGTTGTAGTTGCAAAACTACTAGAGAAACGCCAAAATGACATAAGGATTGAGGTAGGAATCTTACTTTCTGCAAAAGTAGTAACTTTAGGCAGTTTCAATAGACAGACCATCTGGCTATCAACTCATATTTCATAAAAAGACTACTAGCCAAGGTGTGCTGCACAGAATTATTGTAAATGAGGTCACAAGGGGATGGGCAAAATACTCAAGTTACCCAAGGTTTGAAATAACACTTACATATGCCAACTTGCATAGGGAGTTTAAATTTGCATGTGCATTGTTTTCACATTACCCTGTTCCGAAGGAACTGAGATGTGTGATAACAACATATTCATGACTTTGCGAGAAACATATGTGTAAATTGCAGGTAAAATTTTTAAAAGTTATTTTTATTTGTCAGCAAGAAATAACTGCATTGGAGGCCAATTTACGTTCATTTGTTTCAGTTGTTCTTTATTTGTTTGTTTAAAAGAAAGGGTATTTAATACATAAAGGATATGTAAAACAATACAAAATGGTTGCAATAATCATCAAAGCAAATTATGTTAAAAAGACTTTTAATTAGCAATTAATTGTAAACTTCTATTGATCTAGTAAAACTTTTTACAAAAAAGAGAACTTTTTCAATCATTTATCCACATTATCAGCTCAAATATATTCACAAACATTTAAGACAATCTGAGAATCACATGATTCTCTTGAATTCTTAGAACGTATACATCATTTGAATATGACTGCCAATGGTTTGAAAGGCTTGAGCAAGAGAGATTGAGATTGCCAGTAGAAAAAAAAGAATATATAAGTACGAAGGGACCAGGGGTCATGCATGTTTGATGATGTTACTGTTACTTCTTGCTTATGTGACTGCTTGCCCGATTTTAAAATAATTTTACACAAATGGTCCTTGTGTGACCCTCTACCAAGGTTATTCTGATTCGTCAAAAAACATGGCTGCCAGGGGGCGTGGTCACTTTTCCCTATTATATATATATAAAAAAGATTGAAGGAAATACATATATATATATATATATTATAGAAACTTCTTGTATAAAACTGTTAGCTCGATTTTAAAATAATTTCACACTAATTCTTGTGTGACAATCTACAAAATACTGTTCAAATGTTTCTGATTCGTCAGAATACATGGCCACCAGAGGGCGTAGTCACTTTTCATCAAGAATTTCTTTAAACAACATCTCCAAAACCACTGGATAGAATTTGATGAAACTTTACACAAAGATCTCTGGGTAGCCCTCTTTCAATGTTGTTCAAATGGTTCCGGTTCATTGAACATAAGGGTCTTTTTGGTTGAAAATAGGTTTTCAGCTATTGGACTTTAGAAATCTTTTTCTCTAGAGCTTTGATATTCGGCTTGTGATATAAGGGTTTGACTCTCTACCATAATTGTCCAAATTATTGTCCAAATGTAAAAAATGGCCACAGTCCTGTGTGTGACATATACTTACTATAGGCTTATATATATGAAACTTTGAAAATCTTCAAATAGCTAGACCCTTGATATTTGGCATGTGATATCAGAGTTGTACTGTCTACCAAAATTGTTCAAGTTATTGCCCTAGGTTCAAAAATGTGTGTGACATGTATATAATACAGGCTAACATAGAAGAAACCTAACTTGGTACTTGTACCATTACGTTATACAAACACACTTGAAGCCTTGTACACAGGTGAGCACTTTAGGGTTAGTGACCATCTTGTTTTTGTCTATTTTTAGCTTTTTTATGCCCCCGAAGGGAGGCATATAGTTTTTGAACCGTCTGTCAGTCTGTACGCAATTTTCGTGTCCAGTCCATATCTTTGTCATCGATGGATGGATTTTTAGCTCGACTATTCGAAGAATAAGTAGAGCTATCCTACTCACCACGGCGTCGGCGTCGGCGTCACACCCTGGTTAAGTTTTTCGTACCAGTTCATATTTTGACAAAGTCTTTTGAGATAAAGCTTTGAAACTTTCAACACTTGTTTACCATCACCATGTCCAGTTATAGGCAAGAGTACATAACTCTGTCAAGCATTTTGACTGAATTATGGCCCCTTTTGACTTAGAAATCTTGGTTAAGTTTTTCGTACCAGTTCATATTTTGACAAAGTCTTTTGAGATAAAGCTTTGAAACTTTCAACACTTGTTTACCATCACCATGTCCAGTTGTAGGCAAGAGTACATAACTCCATCAAGCATTTTGACTGAATTATGGCCCCTTTTTGACTTAGAAATCTTGGTTAAGTTTTTCGTACCAGTCCACATTTTGACAAAGTCTTTTGAGATAAAGCTTTGAAACTTTCAACACTTGTTTACCATCACAATATCCAGTTGTAGGCAAGAGTACATAACTCCATCAAGCATTTTGACTGAATTATGGCCCCTTTTGACTTAGAAATCTTGGTTAAGTTTTTCGTACCAGTTTATATTTTGTGTAAAGTGTTTGACATATGGCTTTGAAACTTTTATATCTTGTTCAGTATAATAGTCTCTATCAATAGGCAAGAGTACGTAACTCTCTCCTCTTTTTTGGCTGAATTATGGCCCTTTTTGAACTTGGAAACTGGTTCTGTTTTGTATATGTCCATGTTTTGTCAAGACTATTTGACATATGTCTTTTAAACTTTAAACACTTGTTTATCATTATGATTTCCATCTCTAGGCAAGAGTACATAACTCTGACAACTATTTTGACTGAATTATGGCTCTTTTTGGACTTTCAAATTTGTTCAGTTTTTCTTACAAGTCAGCGTTTTGTCAAAACTATTTGAACTGTGGCTTTGAAACTTTTAACACTAGTTTATCAACATGATTTCCATCTGTAGGCAAGAGTACATAACTCTGTCAACTATTTGACTGAATTATGGCCCCTTTTGGACTTGGAGATAAGTTAAATTTTTCATATAAGTCCATGTTTTGCCTAACATATAACTTAACATATTTGCCATCATGGTCACACATTGCCATTTAGTGCAAGACTAATCGAAATCCACAAATACAGGAACATTTTTTGTTTAATCCATTTTTTTGTTTAGTCTGAAAATCTATGGAAATATTTTGACCCCATTCTTCAATCAATTCTTCGAATAGTCGAGCGCGCTGTCATCCGACAGCTCTTGTCAAATAACTTGGCATGAATGTGTACCACAGTAAGACGACGTGTCTCGCGCAAGACCCAGGTCCGTAGCTAAAAGGTCAAGGTCACACTTAGACGTTAAAGGTCATTTTTCATGATAGTGCATTCGTGTCCGGTCCATATCTTTGTCATCCATGGATGGATTTTCAAATAACTTGGCATTAATGTGTACCACAGTAAGACAACGTGTCGCGCGCAAGACCCAGGTCCGTAGCTCAAAGGTCAAGGTCACACTTAGACGTTAAAGGTCATTTTTCATGATAGTGCATTCGTGTCCGGTCCATATCTTTGTCACCCATGGATGGATTTTCAAATAACTTGGCATGAGTGTGTACCACAGTAAGACGACGTGTCACACGCAAGACCCAGGTCCGTAGCTCAAAGGTCAAGGTCACACTTAGACGTCAAAGGTCATATTTCATGATAGTGCATTGATGGGCGTGTCCGGTCCATATCTTTGTTATTCATGCATGGATTTTAAAATTATTGGGCATGAATGTGTACCACAGTAAGACGACGTGTCGCGCGCAAGACCCAGGTCCGTAGGTCAAAGGTCCTAAACTCTAACATCGGCCATAACTATTCATTCATAGTGCCATCGGGGGCATGTGTAATCCTATGGAGACAGCTCTTGTTTTTGGTTAAAATTCTCAAGTTTCAGTATCTGGAAGAAAATAAAGTTTTGAAAGGAAATTCATTCTCGGGGGTATCTTGAATGATAAAATTTTTTACATGTCTATCAAAATTATGTTGTGACTGAAAGTTGAGAACCTTGCCTGGTCCTTCATTTGATAAGATTATTTATTGACAATACTTATAAATATAGTGCAGTCTCAAATTTTCTGGTTGTGATGATGTGTATTTTGAATTATGCATTATTTATTCCTCTTCAGAAATATGGGGATTCGGACCTGCCAGATGACAAAGATTCTGCAGGCAGTGATATGATGATACCAGCCAGTGTTCCTGTGTTCCAAACTCTACTTCTTAACTTTCTAGATACTAAAGCTCCAGTGCTAGGTAAGTGTCACGGTTGTTCCTTTTGTTTTATAAGGATACCTGTGTACGGTGACAAAGTTGTGTCATTTGGTAAGTTACAGTTTATTCCCTACTTACATTTGATCCCACCTGCTTAGTTCAGTAGGTTGAGCGCAGATCTATGGATCACGGGGTCGTGAGTTTGGTTACCAGATGAGGTGTATGTTCTCTGAGACGAGTTGATAAAAGACATTGTGTCTGAAATCATTTGTCCTCTACCTCTGATATATGTGTAGATGTTGGCAGTTACTTGCGGAGAACAGGTTTATACTAACACAGAATCCAGGGACACTGGTGAGGTTTATTGCCCACCATTACATAACTGAAATACTGTTGAAAAAACAGTGTTAAACCCAAAACAAACAAAATAAGTACAGTTTATAACCTACTTACAGCTTGTATTCTAATTATAGTTCATGCTCTACTTGTAGTTTAGACTTTACTTATAATTTACATTCCACTAATGATTTATACTTTTTCTTGTAGATGATACTGCTAACTCAAGTGAAGACAACCAGCAAGCTTTTGCCAACCTGATTCACCTGTTCTCAGAGTTGATACGTCATGAAGTATTCTCACATGATGCTTACATGTGTACATTGATCTCACGTGGCGATCTCATGTCTGCACCTGCTATGGCATCCATGGCTGCTGATAGTGTAGACTTGCTGAGTATGAAGAGTGAAGTTGAAAGTATTAAACATGAGGTTTGTATTCTGTATACATCAATAGTGGTTAACAAATTAAATTAGAAGCACATTTTCTCTCTTTAATAGCTCATAGTAAGTTTAAAGGCCTAGATTTTGGCAGTGGGCCAAGGGATTTCTGTCTTCACCAGCACAGTTGGGGGTTAATGACCATCACAGTATGGTTCCAATAAAAAGGGTCATTGTTTATTGGAGAGTCAGTCTACCTTACAAGTGTATCAATTAGTAAGAAGGGGAAACAATGTAATTTATTTTAAATTAATGAATAAATGATAACTTTTAAAGTTATACTAGGTTTTTTTTGGCATTTCTATGTAAAGAAAAATATTTGTTGATCAAACACATTATATAAAATTAATCTTTAAAGTTATTTTCATAATTAAAGAAATAATGAGAAAACTCTTAACTTAAAGCAAATATGCAATAATTTTATTAATTTTTTTCAAATTATGTTGGAGCATTGTGATATTTTAGAAAAATGTGACTTCATCATCAAAGCTTCGAATACTTATAATATATCATTTTCTGAAGAAAAAGAATGTGCTTTCAAAGTTACAAAGCAAAGCATGAAAGTCATATTGGGAATCTGAAAGGCAATTGCTTAAAGATGGAACACAATAATTTATATCAAATAATGTATTTTTATCACCTATATGTAATATAATAATAATATAAATGTTATGATTATGATTATTTTTTATTTTTATTTAACATTAAGTAATATTATTATTCTATATAATATCAAATAATAATTATATTATATTCATTCACATTCATGAAGGAAAAAGTAATTCTTTCAATCCACTGCACACATCTTCTGGTCTAGATTGTGGGTCCCTGCAGTGCTAATTGCCCTCTAATCAGTTACTGTTACATAATCGCTGGATAGCAGCAGATAGATGGGAGTGTATTGGATCTGGGGGGAGGGACACTTATATAGTAGTGAATCTAGGCCTGTATGTACTTTCTTGATGAAATTTTAGCCTTCTATATCAGTCATTTTAAGATGTATAAAAACAATATTAAGTCCAAAATGTTAAATGAAGTGAATTACCATCATAAAAACCATTTTTTCATGTTGGATGGTATTTATATATCATCAATAAGTGCATAATATGTAAGAATTTGGAATTTCAGCATCAGGATGATATTAAAGTAGACATGGATATCCATACAATGGATACAGACTTTGGCAGTTTCTTTGATGTAAAAGATGAGCCAAGATTGAGTCCAACTGCACCAGGTATGACTGAGAAACTCTTTTTCTCACTCTGTATCTTTGATAAATTTACCTCTGCATGATGTAAATTTTGTCAGTGTGGATTATCATTTTCATTATGCCCCACTTCGAAGAAGGAGGGGTATATTGTTTTGCAGATGTCAGTCGGTCCGTCTGTATGTAGACCAATCCGTTTCCAGATGATAACTCAAGAACGCTTCGGCCTAGAACCATGAAAGTTGAAGGGAGGTTGGTCATCACCAGCAGATGACCCCTGTTGATTTTGAGATCTGTATGTCAAAGGTCAAGGTCACAGTGACCCTGATTAGTAAAACTGTTTCCGGATGATAACTCAAGAACGCTTCGGCCTAGAATCATGAAAGTTGAAGGGAGGTTGGTCATCACCAGCAGATGACCCCTGTTGATTTTGAGGTCAGTATGTCAAAGATCAAGGTCACAGTGACCAGGAACAGTAAAATGGTTTCTGGGCAATAACTTAAAAACTCTTAGGCCTATTGTCAAGAAAATTGATAATGAGGTTGGTCATGACCAGTAGATGACCCCTATTGATTTTGAGGTCATTAGGTCAGAGGTCAAGGTCATATTTGCCAGGAACAGTTAAACAGTTTCTGATCTTCTTGTCCAAAACCACAGGGCCTAGGGCTTTGACATTGTTATGTAGCAAGATCTAGTGGTCCTCTACCAAAATTGTTCAGATTATTTCCCTTGGGTCAAATATGGCCCCACCCCGGGGGTCACATGGTTTATATAGACTTATAATGGAAAAAAACTTTGAAAAACCTCTTGTCCAAAACCACAGGTCCTAGGGCTTTGATATTTTGTATATGACATCATCTAGTGGTCCTCTACTAAGATTGTCCAAATTATTACCCTAGGGTCAAATATGGCCCCACTCTGGGGGTCACATGGTTTACATAGACTTATATAGGGAAAAACTTTGAGAATCTTCTTGTCCAAACCACAAAGACATTGATATTTGTAATGTAGCATCATCAAGCAGTTCTCTACCAAGTTTGTTCAAATTATCTCTCTAGGGTCAAATATGGCCCCTACCCAGGGGTCACATGGTTCATATAGACTTATATAGGGAAAAACTTAGAATCTTCATGTCTATAACCTACATCATTCAAATTTGGACCACATGTATTGTTTTAAGTGGCAAGATGAATCTTGACATGAGTTGACCTTGATCTTGACCTAGTGACCTACTTTCACATTTCTGTAGCTACAGCCTTCAAATTTGGACCACATGCATAGGTTTGTGTACCGAAACAAACTTTGACCTTGTTATTGACCTAGTGACCTACTTTCACATTTTTGAAGGTACAGGCTTCAAATTTGGACCACATGCATAGTTTTGTGTTCCGAACTAAAATTTGACCTTGATTTTGACCTAGGACCTACTTTCACATTTCTCAAGCTACAGCCTTCAAATTTGGACCACATGCATAGCTTTGTGTACCGAAATGAACTTTGATCTTGAGATTGACCTAGTGACTTACTTTCACATTTCTGAAGTTACAGGCTTCAAATTTGGACTGCATGCATATTTTGCATATTTTTGTGTTGTGAATTGAAATTTGACATTGATTTTTACCTAGTATCTACTTTCACATTTCTCAAGCTACAGCCTCCAAATTTGAAGCACATGCATAGTTCTGTCTACTGAAATGAACTTTGACCTTGAAATTGATCTAGTGACCTACTTTCACATTTCTCAAGCCACAGCTTTCAAATTTGGACCACATGCACAGTGTTTTGTTCCGAAATGAAATTTAACCTTGAGCTTGTCTTGAAATTTGAACATTAAAAAATGGCTCAGTGGTTGTTGCCAAGATCACTCTGTGATCTCTTGTTAGGTTAATAGGTTAAAAGTAAAGGTCAGATTGGACCAGAACAGTAGATTGTTTGTTTACAGTGAGCTTATAATTTCTGTTCCTTGTGCAATTACTGAATGCATCAAGGGGAGTATTTTGTGTTTGACGAGCTCTTGTTTCATTTTATTTCCTGATTCTAGATCAGCAGCTGGATATGCAATGTTTGTCACACATTGTTGACTGTAAAATATTAAAAGTGTTTTGCAGTGTTTTGATTTGAAGTCTTGACTTGAAAAAAATTGTTATGAATAAACAGAAATAAACCATTACAAAATAATTTTCAGTAAAAATGTAAAAGAGTTTTCACTTTCTCCATTAATAATTGCTAATCAAGCAGTGAAAATTACATTTGACCTGACATTGTACTTCTGACCAACTAACAATAATAAGGCACAAAAATATATACTCAGTTAAAGATATAGTTTAATCTTCCCCTTGATTTGTCTTTTTACAGCATCAGTAAAATCGACCAAGTCAGAGAAAGAACAACCTATACCTAGTGTAAGCAAGCCAGATCAGTCTATGATGACAGAGCAGAAGGGCCCGTCCAGACATCAGCAGTATGCCACACACTTCCCACTGCCACAGGATGAACTGTCAAGCCATGAGTGTAATCAGAGACTGGTTGTCCTGTTTGGTGTTGGTAAAGCTCGGGATGCTGCTCGACACATTTTGAAAAAAGTTGGAAAAGAGATTCTGCGATTGTACAGTCGTAAAAGTTGTATAGACATGAGTAGCGGCGATCTCGGAAAACCGAAGAAAAAGAAGGATAAAGATGAACCTAGTTCGGTGTCTGTCGTCGGGAATTTAGAAGTGCTATTTGGAAAGTTTCACAAATTATCATACTATGATCAGCACGTAGTGACGTGGCAATGTACAATGGCCGTACATGAGCAGATAAACTGTTTTACGTCTGGGACATCAGCGTATCTTCCCCAGGTTGAGAATATATCTTACCTCTTCGATCTGATGGAACATTCAATGGATGTGAACACTCTTCTTGAGTTTTCTGTCCAGGTTAGCTATGTTGTCTTAAATATATTTACAAAAGTGTGTTTTTATATCAGATACACAAAATTGATAATGAGTATTGTTTCAGTTACAAATGGACAGAAGGTATGCTCAAAATTGAGATGTACATAGTAGAGTAAACATGTTTTAATAATTTTTGAAATAACTGAATGAATTTAATTTTTTATATATATTTGGAAGAAGGCAATTAATGTGGTTAAGGTCACCGACTTCAAATCATTTGACCCTTACTGCCGTGAGTTCAAAACCTTGGTGCTTAAAAGCCATATAGTGAACTAACGGGTTGGTGGTTCCAAGGTGCCTACTAAGGACTGAAATATTACCCACAGTTCCAACTGAGAGTTTCGATATCACCTATAATTGTGTTGCCGTAATGATAAACAAAAAAGGGAAAGCGTATGTGAAATTAGCAACTCATCACACCTCCTAGAATTAGGTAATGTTATTTACTGAGAATTTTTTTATGGTAATGCTAACAGTGGGTTTGCAAAAAAATATTTCTTTAAATTGTTCACAGTACAAAAATTTCAAATTTGTAAGGAAGTCTGAAATTTTCATAATGTTTTAAATTACAGCTGTTAAAAGATCTGAGTATTGTAGAGAGTCAGTTATCTGCCAGTAACTCTAACCTGTCTGGAATCTACACAACATCACTTTGTCTGTGTATTGTGGCAATCTTCAGGAAGTACCACTCTTTCCTCCTTGTCTCGGAGGATCTTACATTCCAGGCATTTGAAGGGTATGTAACAAAATCAGTTAGTTTCTTAGCTTGTCTGATTTTTTTTCAGCATTTGTGTTGGTTAAGTTTTTTTCTTTAGGTCCACTTTTTCTTGAAAACTTTATAAGATATAGATTTGAAACTTGGTACTCTTTTTTATCATTATTAGATGAGTAATTTTGCTAGGAAGCTTAAGTCTTTACTGCATTTTGTTACAATTTTGGCCCAGTCTGTACAAAGAAAACTGGTATTTTTTGGTCAAAATTTTAATATAGGTCCACTTTTCTTGATACATACTTCACCCTCTGTAGGTGAGTAAGCATAACTCTTTTATTTCATATTGCCTAATGTTAGACACTTACAGATGAGTACTGGTAACCCACAGGCAGTGCTGTTTTTAAATATCTGCGAATTCATTTTTTTCTGAAGCATTTTTAAATGAAATGATACTAAATATATTTTGAACTGAATGGTATAACTTTTTGATCCTAATGATACATTGATCATCCTCTCTATAATACTGCAGTCTGATTGGTGTAGTGAAACATGTATGTAACCCAGCCGACTGTTCATCAGCTGAGAGGTGTATCCTTGCTTACCTGTATGACGTCTACACATCTTGTAGCTATCTCAAGGTAACATTAATTTTATAGTCTCCTTTGTCAATATTAATAGTATATAGTAGATAATTTTGTAGGTGGCTATGGGTTAGCCATTCATCCTTTGGGTCATAGTTTAGATTTCAAGTCGGGAGTACAATCTAACTGTGAGACAGATGCAGTGTATAAAGAATTTTGTTTTTTATCAAGACTAAATTATGCCTTACATACACATGTTTAGTGAAGGTTTTGTTAAAAAAAAACAGCTTTTCTATTGCTGTGGATACCATGATGAATATTCAATTTTCTATCCATTCCTTGTATGAAAAGTCCACAATAGGAGTCTTATAGACATATAGGCTTCTTAGCACTTAGACATATCTTTAGCCAAAAGTCATAAGCCATGTTGTTACTGAATGTTGGATATTTTATGTTTTACAGAACAAGTTTCAAGAGATGTTTAGTAATGCGTACTCTAAGATACGGGTAACACTGTATGCAGATATAAAACCATCTGCTTCAAACCTCATGTGGGATCCTTCATTCATGGGCAGTTTCCTGGAAAATGCTAAGTAAGCAGCTTTGCCTTTACTTCTTTTATTCCTGTGAGTTGAAGAAAACATTTCTGTGAGTTGTATTCTATGCTCAGTATTGTGGGTAGTTTCCTTGAAAATGTTATGTTACTTTACTATGGACTCTTTTATCATCTCGTCAGTAGGAAAGTTGTAGAGCGCTTCCTCGGAGAGCAAGAAATCGTGGATTCTCTCCCTGACTGCATCAAACCAAAGGCATGGTACTAGTAGCTTCATTGCTTTGCATTAAGAAGATAGTTGTAAGACTGATCAGCCTGGTGTCAGTGTAATGTGACTGGGTGGAGTGTTCTGTCACATGTATATGGAGTGATATTCCGGTGAGGCAGCCCTATCAAGTTGGGCATTGTGCTCACCACTACAAGTGCACCTTAAATTACTGAACATTTTTGGAAAAAAAATGATGCTAAACCCGAACAAATACAAAAATTTATTTACATGAAGAGAAATTTTTATAACTTGCTTGAACTGAGCCCGAAGAAATTGTCAAGACCTTTGCCAGTATCTTTCTCTTTAAGGATTTGTACCCACAAACACCAGGTAAGGATTCTGCTGTGTCACTACATGCCAGACTTCTTGCTATGTGGAAAGTGACGGCATACAAAAAGTTTTTAGCCTTTCTCGATGAAGTTTTGATAAGCCAAACTTTATTTTTTAAAATACTGTACTGTGTACTGTGGTCAAATAATGAGCATTTATGTAGAGAATTTTGTACCTCCCTCAATTTCAGGACTATACCTATAGAACAGGCATTGATAGATCAGTTAAACAAACAAGCAGCTAGTCGATACAGTTTTGTTGTAAACACAATGCTGAATATCTGCAAATTCTTGCTGTCTTCAGACAGGTTTGTTCCTTTTGATTGTTTGAAAATTGTCTTCTCCAAGCATCAAGGAATTTTCATCAGGCATGGTTGTATTTTGAAAGTGTATTTTGAAATTTACTTAAAAATTTAATATTTATGATTCAAAGCACTTCATTAAATGCAATAGAAAGTTACTTCATTCTGTAATTTTAAGACTGTCATCAAGCTTGATGTTTCAACCAATATAGCATTATTTGTGTATGCCTGACAATGCACTGAGTAATAATTAAATATGGGGTCTTACCCTACCATTAAACATGAAATATTATTGTCAAAAACACACCTATAATTGGCTTTAAATAAAAAATAAATACAAAATCTACAAGCAAAAAATGTATTCAAATATTGCCCAATGTTTTACAGGTTGAATGAAATCAGTGTGTTGTGTGCAGAGCTGACAGCTAAATGTAACTCTCTGAGTGCTGAATGGTTAGGTGTGCTCAAAGCATTGTGCTGCTCGTCCAATCACAACTGTGGTTATATTGATGTACTCACACAGATAGATGTAAGTATCTGATTGGTCACTGAACTCTGATTATTTGTGTGTATTCAAAATATTATGCTGCTCATCCAATCAGAACTGTGGTTACATTGATGTACTCACACAGATAGATGTAAGTATCTGATTGGTCACTGAACTCTGATTGTTTGTGTGTATTCAAAATATTATGCTGCTCATCCAATCAGAACTGTGGTTACATTGATGTATTCACACAGATAGATGTAAGTATTTGATTGGTTTTCGAGCACTGACTGGTTGGGTATAAACAAATCATTGTGCTACTTGCCCAATCATATCTGTGGTTACAGTGACATACTCAAACAAATAGATGTAAGTATCTGATTGGTAACAGAATGCTGACTGGTTGTGTGTACTTAAAGCATTGTACTTCTTGTCCAGTCATAATTGAGGTTTACATTGATTTGCTCACACAGATAAATGTAAGTATTTAATTGGCTAAACGATTGATTTGAAACATTGTTTCTGGGGATGTTGAATACATCAGTACATTTATGAACCAGAATGACGACAGGAGCATATCTGTGGTTCATTTGTAAGTTGCCTGAATACAAAACCAGGGATCAGATGTTCAAGCTCCAGTAACATTGTTTTAGCTTTACACCTGACATGCTTCAGAGAAAGGGAAGTTTCTGCTGTTTTAAGGAATTCTGTATCTTGGACTATCCTCTAGAACTTAAAATGGCAAATGTTCTTGTGGAGTAGGAGTGTGTAAGGGTAATTGATTGTTGCTTTGAAGTATGTTAGATACATACACAGGTTTCCTCAGTAAGCTCGGTAGGGAGAGCACTACCTAGGAAGATGCAGAGGGTTGAAATTCAGTGTGAGGTAGTGTTCTTCTTTATGATTTTACAAAAGAATACTTCCTAAATTGTGTGTTCTCCATCTTGGAGAATTGTCGGTTACTTGTAGTGGTACAAAGTCCAGGAACACTCAAGTTTATTAAACGTCTGCCAGATAGGAACAAAAATTTTATGAAATACTGTTGAATATAACGGAGCTAACAAGTGATCACAATAATTAAACATGTTTTATATTACAGGAAGATAATGTAATAATTGCACTTCCTTGCAACAAATCTCATTAAGTCTTAGATAATATGTCATTAGATAAAGTGCCTGTTGCTTAGAGTTTAGACTACACAATGTTACATTCTGATTCATGATTTCAGGTGAGCGACTTGTCTTTCCATGATAATTTAGCAGTATTTACATCAATATTGATAGCTCGACATTGTTTCTCTCTGCAAGACTTCATAGGATATGTAGCTTTACCATCTCTAGTCAACCCTGCATTTGGTACGTATTCTGTTTTATCCTACACAATCCTTCTTGTAAAATTAATTATTTAAATGAACATAATGTTTGTATTCTGTAGATGTAAAATATATTTTATTAGTCTCAATTATGAAATCAAATATATAAATGTTTGTAACTTTGTCAGTGATTTTCAAGCTAGAGTGAAGATTTAAATTGAACATTACCTCTCTTTGTGATGTTACAACCATTCCTACTATCATCAGAATTTTGTAATGGGTTATGTTATGCTAATAATAAGACTTTTTAAGCAACAATAACAATTTGATAATCTTTTCCAATATAAATAAGTTGATAGTTTGGTAAATCACTTGTCTCTGTTTTAGCTCTTATTCTAAAATTTAAAATGCACTTGAACCATAGTTATATTGAAGTTATTAGTTATCAGGCTCAAATGAAGTATGTTCAGTTAGTTTTAAGGAATTTAAAGCCCAATAGTTTAATAGGTGAAATAATGTACGTATTATTACCTACGAGAAGGTAAATGTAGTTTGATGGAGGTTGAGTTCACATGTTTCATATATGGATGTTTTCAGCTGGAGGAGACCAGGATGCTGAGCCGGGAGCCAGGCTGACATGTCATCTGTTGTTACGACTGTTCAAGGTGTCTCACAACAGCAATAACCCCTACCCTGGTGGTAACAAGAGAGGGACGTACGTAAAAGCATCCTCTGATCGACATTTGCTAGCTGCAGTACATAATAACATTGATGTTGGTGCTGTTCTCGCTGTATTGAAGGCAATGCTAGCTTTAGGTACGTCTGCTTCAGCTTACTCTGCCTTTGCTTCTACAGTAACTGTTATATAAATGTTCCTTTTTGTCTCAAAAAAAAAGAATTAAGTCAAAATTTCGTAAGTATTTAGAAATTTACAGAAGTTCTTTTACAAATATTAGTAGACTACATTTTAGTCTTGCAAAATTGGGAAGAAATGTTTCTGAAATATTGTCAGTACACATTTTGTTAAAGAGATCTCCAAACATTTTTTTGTGAATTATTACAGCTGACGTATATCTAATATGGTGTATGAATCATGTATTATTACAGCCGACATATATCTAAAATGGTGTATGAATCATGTATTATTACAGCCGACATATATCTAATATGGTGTATGAATCATGTATTATTACAGCCGACATATATCTAAAATGGTGTATGAATCATGTATTATTACAGCCGACATATATCTAATATGATGTATGAATCATAAATTATTACAGCCGACATATATCTAATATGGTGTATGAATCATGTCTATTATTATAGCTGACTCGTGTCGAGATGAAGTGAAAACAAAGTCATCAAATAAGAAGGACAGTAAAGGAGGAGATGATATTATCAGCACTCTACTCAACAGTTTAGATGATGATATCAACATGGATATGATGCTTGGGTATGTCCTGATATAGCTCATACATTGTTTTACAAATGGCTATATGGCATGAATTGATGTTGGTGTAAATTTAGGAAGGAACTGAAATTGATGATTCTCAGAATTGCCTCTTAGTAAAAAACGGATTTGTGTTTTTAGCTCATCTGATTTTTTGAAAAAAAATGATGAGTTATTGTCATCACTTGAGCGGTTGTCGGCGTCGGCGTCGGTGTCTGCGTCGGCGTCGGCGTTGCCTGGTTAAGTTTTATGTTTAGGTCAGCTTTTCTCCTAAACTATCAAAGCTATTGCTTTGAAACTTGGAATACTTGTTCACCATCATAAGCTGACCCTGTATAGCAAGAAACATAACTCCATCTTGCTTTTTGCAAGAATTATTGCCCCTTTTGGACTTACAAAATCAGTTGTCTTGGTTAAGTTTTATGTTGAGGTCAGCTTTTATCCTAAACTATCAAAGCTATTGCTTTAAAACTTGCAACACTTGTTCACCATCATAAGCTGACCCTGTACAGCAAGAAACATAACTCAATCCTGCTTTTTGCAAGATTTATGGCCCCTTTTGGACTTAGAAAATATCAGATTTCTTGGTTAAGTTTTATGTTTAGGTCAACTTTTTCTCTTAAACTATCAAAGCTATTGCTTTAAAACTTGCAACTCTTGTTCACCATCATAAGCTGACCCTGTACAGCAAGCAACATAACTCCATCCTGCTTTTTGCAATAATTATTGCCCCTTTTGGACTTAGAAAAATCATTTTCTTGGTTGAATATTATGTTTAAGTCAACTTTTCTCATAAACTATCAAAGCTATTGCTTTAAAACTTGCAACAGTTTTTCACCATCATAAGTGGACACTGAACATCAAGAAACATAACTCTATCCTGCTTTTTGCAAGAATGATGGCCCTTTTTAGACTTAGAAAATCATGGGTAGGACAATATTTCTATTATACAAACAAAATCAGATGAGCGTCAGCACCCGCATGGCGGTGCTCTTGTTATAAGATATGATAACTGAACTGTTGCATTTGAATAATTGATCTCACACAGCTATCTGCTATATTGTTAATTAGGTAATCAGTTTTTATGTGACCTTAATTTTCTGATAAAAGTTAAAAGATAAGAAGTTTATTCTTTCTTTGTTTTGCAAGGTTCATACCATTTATACCAATCCTTCTAATAGATCACATGGTCTCTAATATCACTTCCACTGAGATAAGATGTTTAAATTATTCCAACCACTCTTCTGCTTTATGTATGGAAGTTGTTAAAGGTCATATGACGACTTTCCAGTTTTTATGGTGAAGGAAGACCCCAAATGCCCTGCAGTGCATTATTTCACCAATGCCCAGAGTGAGGCTCAAACCCACATCGATGAGGGGCAAGTGATTTGAAGTCAGCAACCTTAACCACATGGCCTGTTATGTAAAGTTGATACAACTGACATAAAGACAAATACAGACGTAAAGACCAATACTAAGAAGTGTAAAGACAAATGTTGGATGTACACATATCCAGACAAATATGATGTATTTAAAGTTCATTCCAAACAGAAAGGATTAAATTTTAAATGCTTTGTCTATTTAAGAACATCTGGTAACATGGAGAATGCAGGACTGAGTGAATTCTCCAAACATTCTTTACGAGAAATGTGCAGTCAGGACTGGGTACGAGAGAAGTTCTTGCGGGATCCAGAGGGTCTGTTTAATGCAGAGATGTTGCTAGACACAATGCTGAGCTCGGAACAGGTAAGGCTGTGGGAGTGAGAAATTCTTGTAAAATCCAGAGGGTGTATGTAATAATGCAGAGATGTTGTTAGATACAATAATAAAACTCAGAACAGGTAAGGTTGTGAGATAATATGCTTAGGTAAGAGCAGGGTAAGGCTGTGAGAGTGAGAAGTTCTTACAGGATCGAGTGGGTATGTTTAATGCGGGGTGTTGCTAAATATGATGCTTAGCTTAGAACAGGTAAAGTTGTGAGAGAGAGAGAAGTTGCAAGGACGTTTTTAATGCAGAGATGTTATTAGATTTGATGCGTAGCCTCAGAACAGCCAAGGGCGAGAGAGGGAGAAGTTCTTACGAGATCCAGAGGGTCTTTTTATTGTAGAGCTAGATACGATGCTTAGCTTATAATAGGTAAGGCTGTTAAAGGTAGAAATGCTTGGCAGTATCAATATTTCTTCCTGCAAGATCTGTAGGGTTGGAAATATTGCGAGCTAAACACTGTACAAACTTTGAGCAGAAGGCGTCTTTTAGAAATCCACGTAGAGGGGCTTTATACTGTTTAGAATGAAATAAAAATAGAAGCATCAGAGATTTATTAGCGGCAACATATAGATGTGTTGACTTGTTATTGTTGTTTTCAGACCCAGCAGTTGGTCCGAATGATCTGTTACCCATCAAGTGCTGCCAGCAAGATGGACGATGATGAAATAGATAACAAGGAAACTATCAGTCGAATCTTGGAAACTCTTGACCCATGGACCCTGAGGGTGTCTTTACTTGAACTGAATCTCATGTTTAAACAGGCTAAAAGCAACGCAGTAAGTAACCTTATTTATCTACTTGCGAAATAAATTTACATTTTCTTAAGTTTGCTTTTTCCTCTGAAATCTGCACAGTTGTTATACATTTTAATATGAAATTATGACTGGATTTACTAAAATCATATACCAGGTACAATATATTGGGACTATATTTGTAGTCAAGCATTTCAGTCTGTCCTTTATTCTATTCTGGAGGCAAATGCCTCTGAAACTGTTCCAATTTACAATACATAAAATTAATGTTCACCACCATAATTCAATGAAAATCAGATGTCCTAACATAAAGGTCACATTATGTGGCAAAGCTTTACTGTGTCTGCTCAGTGTATTTTAAACCAAGGAAAGGTTTTTGTAAATTCAGCATCAAATATTTACCTCATCAAACAATATGCAGAGGGCCCGACCCGGATTCCTATGTCAGAGATAAAGTTACATCAGGAGGTCAAAGTTCAGATAGCTGTATTTCAAACTTTATGAATAACTATAAATAAATGTTAACAGTCATAATATGTCTTTAGGTCAAAGGTCAAACTTGGAGGTCAAAGACAAAAGCTCAACTTTGTGTTTGCTCCATTTCCTCTAAATGGTTAAAGGGATTTTCATAAAACTAGCATTATTTCTTTTAACCCCTTAAGACAGTATGCATGATGCATAATCAAGGCCATTGGATTAAAGATTATGCTTGGAGGTTCTATGTCAAATTGCAAATAACTACACAGAAATGTTCACCATCCTAATATGATGAGAATTGCGTACTACCAGCATCACTTTGTCCAAGGTTGATGTCACTCTTTAGAAGTTAAATGTCAAATAATTTTGTTTTGTGTCCTCGCCATATCTTAATAGCATGTGGAAGGATTTTCATAATACTAACATCAGTTATTAACCTCATCATGAGGAAATGTAGAGTATTCAACAAAGATCTCTTATTATAAGGTCAAGGTCACACTTTAAGATCAAAGGTCATAATCACAAAATTTTACCTTCCCTTTTGGGGTTATTAACCACTTTCAGTGTGAGGTCTAGTTTTAATGTAGATGATAAAATTAATATATTGAATAATCAATTTGACAGTAGTAAGTCTTATTTTGTCACTTAAAGGCCTAACTTATCAGATGTTATGAAACCAAACTTGTTTTTACAAGGGTACAGTACATATTTCTTTAATAAACAAGTGTATTATACATGAAAAGAGTGCTGTATTGATGTGATATTATAATAATGATGATAATAATGATAATGATAATACTGTCTTACTTATGACTTACTATAGGTTGTATCTTTTTACTTGTTTATGATTTGGTTTTTTGGGAATTGGGTGTTGCCAAAATTTGGGTTACAAAATTATCCCCATATTCGTATGCTCTTAGAATAGCTAGGCATATAGGCCAGTAGTAGTTTTGTCCCCCCCCCCCCCCCCCCACCTCCCCACTTTCCCCCTATCTTTCTGAACAGATCAAGGTCACAGGGGCCTGAACATGGAAAAACATTTCCGATCAATAACTTGAGAACCACTTGCCCCAGAATGTTGAAACTTCATAGCAGAGTAGATGACCCCTGTTGGTTTTGGGGTCACTTTATTAAAGGTCAAGGTCACAGCAGACAGAACATGGAAATCCATTTCTGGTCAGTAACTTGAGAACCATTTGACATAGAACCTTCAAACTTCATAAGGTGATAGGACTTACAGTGTAGATGATCTGTATTGTTCTTTTTTTGTGGGGGTCACTTGAACTAAGGTCAAGGTCACAGGGGCCTGAACATGGAAAACCGCTTCCAGTTCATATCTTGAGAACCACTAGGCCCAGAATGTTTAAACTTAGTGGGATGGCTGGACATGCCAAGTAGATGATCCCTATTGTAGCCAACCATCATTGTCTCTGACTATCACTCCTGCCCCCTTTTGACTTCTTGCCTATACGACTATGCATTGGAGAAGACATGCACTTTTCTACAAAAGCATCTTCTAGTTATTGTCACAGTTTTAATAGTATATTTTATTGGCTTTTTATACGCCCGTTTGAAAAACGGGACGTATTATGGGAACGCCCCTGGTGGGCGGGCAGATGGGCGGGCGGCGTCCACAGACATTGTCCGGAGCATATCTTCTTCATGCATGGAGGGATTTTGATGAAACTTGGCACAGTTGTTCATCATCATGAGACAGAGTGTCATGCGCAAGAACCAGGTCCCTAGGTCTAAGGTCAAGGTCACACTTAGAGGTCAAAGGTCAAATTCAAGAATGACTTTGTCCGGAGCATATCTTCTTCATGCATGGAGGGATTTTGATGAAACTCGGCACAATTGTTCACCATCATGAGACAGAGCATTATGCGCAAGAACCAGGTCCCTAGGTCTAAGGTCAAGGTCACACTTAGAGGTCAGAGGATACAAGAATGAAATCTTTGTCTGGAGCATTACTTTTTCATACATGGAGGGATTTTGATATAACTTGGCACAAATGTTCACCACCATGAGATGGAGTGTCATGCGCAAGAACCAGGTCCCTAGGTCTAAGGTCAAGGTCACACTTAGAGGCCAAAGGTCAGGTACAAGAATGACTTTGTCCGAAGCATTTCTTCTTCATGCATGGAGGGATTTTGATGTAACTTGACACAATTGTACACCATCATGAGAAGAAGTGTCATGCACAGGTCCCTTCTTTAGAATTACTTCTCTTTGTTGTTACTATAAATAGCTTGTATTGTAACTTTTTCATTACTAGTCGTAGGGAAAAATAGAGACCACTTTTCTGTAGTACAACATGCATGTTACATCCAAATTTGAGGTGTATTTTGACCAATCTCTACCTGGTTAGGATTTTTGTGTGGACTTACAATTTTTTTTTTTTTTTTTTAAAGATTAACTTCCCTTAGTTGTTACTATAAATAACTTATATTGTAACTTTTTAGCTCAAATGTCACAAAGTGACAGTGTGAGCTTTTGTGATCGCGCAGCGTCCTTTGTCCGTCCGTGCGTAAACTTTTGCTTGTGACCACTCTAGAGGTCACATTTTTCATGGGATCTTTATGAAAGTTGGTCAGAATGTTCATCTTGATGATATCTAGGTCAAGTTCGAAACTGGGTCATGTGCCTTCAAAAACTAGGTCAATAGGTCTCAAAATAGAAAAACCTTGTGACCTCTCTAGAGGCCTTACTTTTCAATTGATCTTCATGAAAATTGGTCAGAATGTTCACCTTGATGATATCTAGGTCACTTTTGAAACTGGGTCACATGCGGTCAAAAACTAGGTCAGTAGGTCAAATAATAAAAAAACCTTGTGACCTCTCTTGAGGCCTTATTTTTCATGGGATCTGTATGAAAGTTGGTCTGAATGTTCATCTTGATGATATCTAGGTCGAGTTCGAAACTGGGTCACGTGTGTTTCAAAAGTAGGTCAGTAGGTCTAAAAATAGAAAAACCTTGTGACCTCTCTAGAGGCCATACTTTTGAATGGATCTTCATGAAAATTGGTCAGAATGTTCAACTTGATGATATCTAGGTCAAGTTTGAAACTGGATCACGTGCGGTCAAAAACTAGGTCAGTAGGTCAAATATTGAAAAAACATTGTGACCTCTCTAGAGGCCATATTTTTCATGGGATCTGTATGAAAGTTGGTCTGAATGTTCATCTTGATGTTATCTAGGTCAAGTTCGAAACTGAGTCAACTGCGGTCAAAAACTAGGTCTGTAGATCTAAAAATAGAAAAACCTTGTGACCTCTCTAGAGGCCATATTTTTCAATGGATCTTCATGAAAATTGGTCTGAATGTTCACCTTGATGATATCTAGGTCAAATTCGAAACTGGGTCACGTGCAGTCAAAAACTAGGTCATTAGGTCAAATAATAGAAAAACCTTGTGACCTCTCTAGAGGCCATGATTTTTCATGAGATCTTCATGAAAATTGGTGAGAATGTTCACCTTGATGATATCTAGGTCAGCTTCAAAACTGGGACACATGCTTTCAAAAACTAGGTCATTAGGTCAAATAATAGAAAAACCTTGTGACCTCTCTAGAGGCCATATTTTTCAATGGATCTTCATGAAAATTGGTCAGAATTTTTATCTTGATGATATCTAGGTCAGGTTCAAAACTGGGTCACATGAGCTCAGAAACTAGGTCACTATGTCAAATAATAGAAAAAAACGACATCATGCTCAGTTCAAAACAGGGTCATGTGGGGACAGGTGAGCGATTTAGGACCATCATGGTCCTCTTGTTTATAATTGACCGTAGGGAAAAACCAAGACCACTTTTCTGTGGTACAACATAGACATTGCTTTCAAATTTTAGGTGTATGTTAAAGTATCTCTACCTGGTAAGGAGTTTTTATGTTTATTTAGAAAAACAAAAGAATTACAGTAATTACTAAACAACCACAAAATTAAAATTCCATTTGCAAATACAGGTGCTAGAGTAAAGAAATTTACTGTGACGGGCGTATATTGTGACATTCTGGCACTCTTGTTAAGTTGATGTTATAGGAATATTAAAAGAATGATTGTTATGTGTTATAAAATAAGTGAACATCAGTTGATTTATCTGTCACTTTCTTACATCCAGGAAACGAACTGTATCCTTGACAACATATCACAGGGTACTATACATCTGTTCCACCAGCAAACAGAGCAGCACAGTAGAACAACCAATAATTCACAGGCTGCAGCATTGCTAGAGACCATGCCGGTACAGTCACCTAAGTATGTTCACTGCTTCTTATATAATATATGGTATAATGAGAACTGATATAATGTGAACACTGCACTAGTTTTAGCACTGATATAATGTGAACACTGCACTAGATTTAGCACTGATATAATGTGAACACTGCACTAGTTTTAGCACTGATATAATGTGAACACTGCACTAGATTTAGCACATTTTTGGTGCATTTCAGAACATCATGATTCGACACAGTGTTGAATGAGCCAAGCATGTCAACAAATTCTCCATAAATATTCATTATATTATGAAAATTATTTCTGTTGGTTGGTTTTAAAGTAACACAAACACAGTTTAGGTCATATGGCTACTTTTAGCTTTGATGGTGGAGGATTACCACAGGCACCCCTTTGGCATTGTTACAGGCAAGGGTGATCACCTTGGTAGAACCAATGACCTTTAAGCCAGCTTGGTGGCTTTCTGACTTCACAACCAGAGCAGGACCCAAAACCCCAGAGTTGAGTGATTCAAGGCCAGCAGTCGTAACCTCTCAGCCACAGAGACCCCCTCCCCACTTATCATGAGTAATACATGTACAGTATCTGCAATGCATTAGTACCGGTATTTGTGATTTGATACACTGAACACAATTTATGGCAGCTGAGCAACAAACCTGCAGAAAGACTCCTGAAATAAGTTGATGTTTAGTTGATTTAACCCTTAGCCTGCTGGCGGCAATTGGTTTTGCCTTTGCGACCAGTGCAGACCAAGATCAGCCTGCACATCCGTGCAGGCTGATCATGGTCTGCACTGTTCGCTATTCAGTTAGTAAATTTTCAGTGAACACCCCTTCGAATAATAAATGGTATTGCCCAAACTGAATGATGGAACAGCCCATTTTAGAAATTTAGCAGGCTAAGGGTTAAGATCATTAGTATTGGTGGATGACCAGTTTTAGTAGTAGATTTTATGACTGCTGCAATGCATGTTATAAAATCCCAACAGAAATATTGAACTTCACTTCAATTTATTTTCTGCAATTACCCATGAATTCATATCCTGAAAAATCTTTCATTTAGGCTAATACAATAGCTGTAAATTTTATCAATGTAATTGTACTATTTCACGGAATATGTTTTAAGCTGAGTTGTATTACAAGTTAACGCGTTTCTGTTTTTTAGAAATGACTCTACAGAGAAAGACAATAGTGTATGGTTAGTGGCTCCTCTCATATCAAAGTTACCGAGTGGTGTGCAGGGCAGAGTACTGAGGCAGGCAGGGCAAGTGCTGGAAAACAGCAACACCTTCTTGGCACCCAAAAGCAAACTAGACAAAGAGCGCAACCAAAGAAGGTAAGTGTTACTAGATAAAAATCACTCCCCAACACTAAAGGCTGATCCTGATAGCTTTTTATTTGCTGAATGTGTGTGGGGTGGGGGGTGGTATTTTTGATTGCCAAAAGCAAATCTAATCAAGAGCAGAACCAGATGAGGCAAGGGAGAAAATGTCTGCCTTCCTCAAAAAACGTGAACACAGGTCAAGTCAGGTAACTAGACACAGTTGCTACTTCTTAAGTGCTTATCTCAAAGGCTACTTTATCCTTACTGATAATTTTGAAGTTCCAATAATATTCTGGATAGTTGATTGTGTTTATAAATTATAATATTTGTTCAGTAGTCTTTTTCATTTACTTTATAAAAAAAGAAGGGATAAATAGCTTTAATCTTATAATCTGTTAAGTTATTGTTTTCCATCCTTTCGATAATTAGTTCAGATGGTAAGTGTAATTTCTGCAAAATTAATAATGTTTATTGTGTTGTATTTTTTACAGTTCATAAGTCTACATCAAAGGCCGTTAGCACTTCAAATCCCTGAATATGATCATGTTAAAGCAAATAATATGTTTTAATTATATTATCAATAAAATATCTCACTATAAAAATCCTGCATGGAGCTCTTTGCACTTTTACACTGAAAAGCCTTCAAATTATACTGATTTAATAGTGCTTGGGAGTGTTAAAATCATTTCACTTCAGTCTTGTGTATGTTCAATTTTTATTCATTTAGCTAAATTGAGGCATTAAGTATTTCCCCTGATCTTGGTCACATATATATGTAGCTGATCCACAAGAATCTGCTGTAAGGATTAAACAGGCCGTTTCATGATGTGGCTCACATTCACTTACTTTTAGGAGGCTTCGACTACAATTTTGGTGTAGGTCCTACACCAGACTGGTCTTTAAGTTAGTTTAGGTTAAAGAATCTAGTTCAGCTACTTCTTGCACACATATATTGTTTGGAACATACAACATTTATTGCTTTTGCTGACACAAAATTTATTTGTAACTAATATGGCCTAAGGTTGAAATGTTACAGCAAACACAACAACACTAAATTTAGAAAGAAAAAACAGAAAATTAGATTAGTAGTATTAGTTTACTAAAGTAAATATTTTTTGCCTTGCAGTAGATCATTATTGAGTCATCAGCCATTTCTGTCCCTTATTCTGACATGTTTGAAGGGCCAGGATGAACAAAGAGAAGGTCTGCTTAACTCACTCCTTAACCAGCTTGAAAAATTCATCAACAGTTTCAGGGAAATGCTGGTAAGAGTTAGACATGTTACTTTGTTATGATCAACCATATCATGAGATTTCCTCATTGCATTGCCAAATTAATTGATTCATTCGTTCTCTGCTTGCTTTTGTTATACTGAATTTCTTTCGCTATTTTGAACTTTCAAGGTAGCCAATGTTAGGCAAGTAATTTTTCTGACAATTAACTATTGATTTTTTGACCAGTTTGCTTTTGTTATGTGAGGAGGCTTCCAGTCTAGGTAACAAGTCAGAAATGTTCAGAAATCCATGAACTAAGCACAATGTATACCTGCTTTTTGTATAGAAGTAGGTATATAGGAAAAGGTGTTCAACCAAAAAAAATCTCTAACTAAAAATTTACAATTTGCAGGAGAAGTACCCTGATGAGGCAAAGATCAGGAACAACATCCATGAGACACTACAGCTAAGGTTGTCTCTTGTTGGAGGGATGTTTGACACGATACAACGTAACACAGGTTTGACAACGGACTGGGCGTTACTTTTGCTACAGCTGATCAGCAGTGGAGTAGTAGATCTGCATTCTAATTAGTGAGTCTTTTACAGTTAACAGTTATTTAATATAAGCGGATTTCACAAAATAATTATCTTGTCATTACTTTAAAACATCTTTCTTCAGTATGTTTTGAAATTTTTTATGAACAAGGAAACAAAAGGCTTCCTCAATTTCAGTAGCATAGATATGTTTCACACAAAGTTAGTAGCCTTGGTGATTTTCTCAGAAATAGCTAACAAAGGAAAATGAAGATTTTCCTGGGTGCGCTCATCTTACCTGCAAAGGTTCTGCATCTATGTTTTTCGTATTTGGATATGCCACTGGGTTTTATTAGCTCACCTGTCATATAGTGACAAAGTGAGCTTTTGTGATCACCCTTCGTCCGTCGTCCGTCCATCCGTCCGTCCGTCAACAATTTCTTGTCTGCATGATTTTGGTTTCATTTATGATTTTATTTTAACCAAACTTGCACATAACTTGTATCACCATAAGATCTTGCTTCCTTTCTGGAACTGGCCAGATTCCATTATGGGTTCTAGAGTTATGGCCCCTGAAGGGGTCAAAATTAGCTATTTTGACCTTGTCTGCACAATAGCAGCTTCATTTATGATTTGATTTTAACCAAACTTGCACAAAACTTGTGTCACCGTAAGATCTTGGTTCCTTTCTTGAACCGGCCAGATTCCTTAATGGGTTCCAGAGTTATGGCCCCTGAAAGGACCAAAATTAGCTATTTTGACCTTGTCTGCACAATAGCAGCTTCATTTATGATTTGAATTTAATCAAACTTGCACAAAACTTGTGTCACCATAAGATCTTGGTTCCATTTTTGAACCGGCCAGATCCCTTAATGGGTTCCAGAGTTATTGGCCCTGAAAGGGCCAAAATTGGCTATTTTGACCTTGTCTGCACAATAGCAGCTTCATTTATGATTTGATTTTAACTAAACTTGCACACAACTTGTATCACCATAAAATCTCGATTCCTTTTTATACGCCCACAGGGACGTATTATGTTATCGCTCGGTGTCTGTCTGTCTGTCTGTGTGTTGGTTAGCAATTTCCCTTCCGCTCTGTAACTCTTGAACCCCTTGATGGATTTCAGAAACCTGACACAAATGTTCACCTCATTGAAACGACTTGCAGAGCGCATGTTTCGGATGGCTCACTTCAATGTCAAGGTCACACTTAGGGGTCAAAGGTCATATGACTTTGTTTTGTGTGAATATTGCTCTGCATTTGCGTTGCATGGCAGTGCTCTTGTTTTTATTTGGCAGATCCTTCTTTTGTTCGCTTCAATGATTTTTTTTAATTACTTCCCTTTTATGTTACTATAAATAGCTTATTTAGTAACTTTTTAGCTCACCTGTCACAAAGTGACAAGGTGAGCTTTTGTGATCGCGCGGTGTCCGTCGTCCGTCGTCCGTCCGTGCGTCCGTAAACTTTTGCTTGTGACCACTCTAGAGGTCACATTTTTCATGGGATCTTTATGAAAGTTGGTCAGAATGTTCATCTTGATGATATCTAGGTCAATTTTCGAAACTGGGTCACGTGCCTTCAAAAACAGGTCAGTAGGTCTAAAAATAGAAAAACCTTGTGACCTCTCTAGAGGCCATATATATCACAAGATCTTCATGAAAATTGGTCAAATGTTCACCTTGATGATATCTAGGTCAAGTTCGAAACTGGGTCACGTGGGTCAAAAACTAGGTCAGTAGGTCTAAAAATAGAAAAACCTTGTGACCTCTCTAGAGGCCAAATTTTTCATGAGATCTTCATGAATATTGGTCAGAATGTTCACCTTGATGATATCTAGGTCAGGTTCGAAACTGGGTCACGTGGGGTCAAAAACTAGGTCATTAGGTCTAAAATAGTAAAACCTTGTGACCTCTCTAGAGGCCATATTTTTCAATGGATCTTCATAAAAATTGTTCAGAATGTTCACCTCGATGATATCTAGGTCAAGTCGAAACTGGTCACGTGGGGTTAAAAACTAGGTCAGTAGATCAAAAAATAGAAAAACCTTGTGACCTCTCTAGAGGCCATATTTTTCATGAGAATCTTCATGAATATTGGTCAGAATGTTCACCTTGATGATATCTAGGTCAAGTTGAAACTGGGTCACGGGGGGTCAAAAACTAGGTCAGTAGGTCTAAAAATAGAAAAACCTTGTGACCTCTCTAGAGGCCATATTTTTCATAAGATCTTCATGAATATTGGTCAGAATGTTCATCTTGATGATATCTAGGTCAAGTTTGAAACTGGGTCATGTGGGGTCAAAAACTAGGTCAGTAGGTCTAAAAATAGAAAAACCTTGTGACCTCTCTAGAGGCCATATTTCTCAATGGATCTTCATGAAAATTGGTCAGAATGTTCACCTTGATGATATCTAGGTCAAGTTCGAAACTGGGTCACGTGCGGTCAAAAACTAGGTCAGTAGGTCTAAAAATAGAAAAACCTTGTGACCTCTCTAGAGATCATATTTTTCAATGGATCTTCATGAAAATTGGTCAGAATGTTAACCTTGATGATATCTAGGTTAAGTTCGAAACTGGGTCACGTGGGGTTAAAAACTAGGTCAGTAGATCTAAAAATAGAAAAACCTGTGACCTCTCTAGAGGCAATATTTTCATGAGATCTTCATGAATGTTGGTCAGAATGTTCACCTTGATGATATCTAGGTCAGGTTTGAAACTGGGTCACGTGGGGTCAAAAACTAGGTCAGTAGATCTAAAAAATAGAAAAACCTTGTGACCTCTCTAGAGCCAAATTTTTCATGAGATCTTCATGAATGTTGGTCAGAATGTTCACCTTGATGATATCTAGGTCAGGTTCGAAACTGGGTCACGTGGGGTCAAAAACTAGGTCAGTAGGTCAAAAAATAGAAAAACCTTGTGACCTCTCTAGAGGCCATATTCTCAATGGATCTTCATGAAAATTGTTGAGAAGGGTTCAGTTTGATGATATCTAGAACAGGTTCATAACTGGTCATGTGCGGTCAAAAACTAGGTCAGTAGATTGAAAAATAGAAAAACCTTGTGACCTCTCTAGAGGCCATATTTTTTACAAGATCTTCATGAAAATTTGTGAGAATGTGCATCTTGATGATATCTAGGTCAAGTTTAAAAGTGGGTCATGTACCTTCAAAAACTAGGTCATTAGGTCAAAAAATAGAAAAACCTTGTGACCTCTCTAGAGGCCATATTTTTCAATGGATTTTCATGAAAATTGGTCAGAATTTTTTATCTTGATGATATCTAGGTCACGTGCTCAAAAACTAGGTCACTATGTCAAATAATAGAAATAACGACGTCATACTCAGTTCAACACTGGGTCATGTGGGGATAGGTGAGCGATTCAGGACCATCATGGTCCTCTTGTTTATTATTGGCCATAGGGAAAAACCGAGACCACTTTTCTGTGGTACAACATGGATGGTACCTCCAATTTTAAGTGTATTTTGACATATTGGTACCTTGTAAGAATTTTTCCTTTTTGTCTTTGGTTAAAGCAATGGTACTCAGGTGAGCGATATAGGACCATCATGGCCCTCTTGTTGGGAAATGAAACAGATTACAAATTTATATTTTTCTTTTCTCAGTGAACTGTTTACCACAGTGTTAGATATGTTGAACTGCCTGATGCTAGGAACATTGGTACCAGATCCTAGTGAAAAATCTGATGACAACAGAAAAGTGCATGGAAACCTGGTGAAAAAACTGAGAGTAAGTTGCAATTTTCTTAACTGGACTTGCTTCTGTTTTTAGATACAGCAGTATTTATTAGCAAAATACCTTTATTAAAAGGTTAAATTCTAGCATAAAACTGCTGTTATTGTCACTTTTTGGGGGTGTTTTAACAGGAGAGAAAATATGTGTTAACAGAGAGATTCTCGCGCTCACGTGCTGTTATAACACCTTTTTAGCCCACTATCATCAGATGGTGGGCTATTCAAATCACTCTGCGTCCGTGGTCCGTCGTCCGTCCTTCCGTCCGTTAACAATTTCTCGTTATCGCATCTCCTCAGAAACTTCCAGGGGGATTTTGACCAAACTTTGTCAGAATGATGTATTGGTACCCTAGTTGTGTCCCCCTGAAAATCAGACTGGTTCAACAATTTTTAAGTGAGTTATGGCCCTTTGTTTATTTCTATAATTTACATAGATTTATATAGGGAAAAACTTTGAAAATCTTCTTGTCCAAAACCAGAGAGCCTAGGGCTTTGATATTTGGTATGAAGCATCATCTAGTGGTCCATTACCAAGATGATTCAAATTATTTCCCTGGGGTCTAATATGGCCCCGCCCCGGGGGTCACATGGTTTATATAGACTTATATAGGGAAAAACTTTTAAAAACCTCTTGTTCAAAACCACAGGCCTAGGGCTTTGATATTTTGTATGTGATGTCATCTAGTGGTCTTCTACTAAGATTGTTCAAATTATCCTCCTAGGGTCAAATATGGCCCCGCCCCGGGGGCCACATGGTTTACATAGACTTATATAGGGAAAAACTTTGAAAATCTTCTTGTCCAAACCACAAAGCCTAGGGCTTTGGCATTTGTAATGTAGCATCATCTAGTGGTTCTCTACCAAGTTTGTTCAAATTATCCCCCTAGGGTCAAATATGGCCCCACCCTGGGGGTCACATGGTTCATATAGACTTATATAGGGAAAAAGCTTTTAAAATCTTCTTGTCAATAACCTACAACATTCAAATTTGGACCACATGTATGGTTTTGAGTAGCAAGATGAACCTTTACATGAGTTGACCTTGATTTTGACCTAGTGACCTACTTTCACATTTCTGTAGCTACAGCCTTCAGATTTTGACCACATGCATAGTTTTGTGCACTGAAAAAAACTTTGACCTTGGCATTGACCTAGTGACCTACTTTCACATTTTCGAAGGTACAGGCTTCAAATTTGGACCACATGCATAGTTTCGTGTTCCGAAATGAAATTTGACCTTGATTTTGACCTAGTGACCTACTTTCAGATTTCTCAAGCTACAGCCTTCAAATTTTGACCACATGCATAGTTTTGTGCACTGAAAAAAACTTTGACCTTGGCATTGACCTAGTGACCTACTTTCACATTTTCGAAGGTACAGGCTTCATATTTGGACCACATGCATAGTTCTGTGTTCCGAAATAAAATTTGACATTGACCTAGTGACCTACTTTCACATTTCTCGAGCTACAGCATTCAAATTTGGACCACTTGCATAGTTTTGTGTACCGAAATGAACTTTGACCTTAAGATTGACCTAGTGACCTACTTTCACATTTCTGTAGCTACAGGCTTCAAATTAGGACCACATGCATAGGATTATGTACCGAAACAAACTTTGACCTAGTGACCTTCTTTCACATTTATGAAGGTACAGGCTTTAAATTTGGACTACATGCATAGATTTGTGTTCTGAAATGTAATTTGACCTTGATTTTGACCTAGTGACCTACTTTCACATTTCTCAAGCTACAGCCTTCAAATTTGGACCACTTGCATAGTTTTGTGTACCGAAATAAACTTTGACCTTAAGATTGACCTAGTGATCTACTTTCAAATTTCTCAAACTACAGCCTTCAAACTTGATGCACATGCATAGTTTTGTGTACAAAGAACTTTGTCCTTGAAATTGATCTAGTGACCTACTTTCACATTTCTCAAGCTACAGCTTTCGAATTTTGACCACATGCACAGTGTTGTGTACGGAAATGAAATTTGCCCTTGAGCTAGTCAATAAGTCTTGAAATTTGGGACACTCAAAAATGGCACATTGGTGGGCGCCAAGATCACTCTGTGATCTCTTGTTATATATGCGCGTTCCGTGGCAAAGTGTAAACGTATTACGGCCCCAAAACGGATAATTCAAAAGGAAATGACGTCAACATAAAAAACAACGCAGACGTTCCTGTGCGTTTCATGGAAATTTACTGACGTTGAGGGACAGTATGTACATTTACTTGGTTTTTACGCGTTTTATGCTAGAATAGCGTAAGCGCATGTTCTTTTTGTGTTATAACATCTTCAAAATCCTTCGGGAATCGTTGGTACCCTCGTCCCACAGGATTCTGCAGATGTTATAACACGAAAAAACATGCGTTATCCCTACATTGACATTCATCCCTCTGTATACATCGTTATCTCTTTATTATACCCCCACCAAACATGTTTTGGTGGGGTGGGGATATAGGAGTCAGTTTTGTTGCGTCACGTCACGTTGCGAAATCTATTCTCTCAGTTATTACTAAATGGATTTGATTCAAACTTAAAACAGATGTTCCACCTTATCACCCGCATCATGTGACACAAGGTGCATAACTCTGACACCAATTTTTCATGAATTATGCCCCCTTTTACTTAGAATTTAAGGTTAATTTTGATGCATTTTCACTATATATCATTCTGATTGGCTTAAAGCCAAAGGGAAGTAACTTTTTTTAACTTTTGTACTGAGTTACTTCCCCTTAAATTCCAAGAATTGGCCTATTTTTAGCTCACCTGGGTGAGCTTTTGTGATCGCCCTTCGTCCGTCGTCCGTCCACAATTTCTTGTCTGCATGATAGAGGTTTCATTTATGATTTTATTTTAACCAAACTTGCACACAACTTGTATCACCATAAGATCTCGGTTCCTTTCTTGAACTGGCCAGATCCCATTATGGGTTCTAGAGCTATGGCTCCTGAAAGGGCCAAAATTAGCTATTTTGAATTTGCCTGCACAATAGCAGTTTATTTATGATTTGATTTTTACCAAACTTGCACACAACTTGTATCACCATAAGATCTTGGTTCCTTTCTTGAACTGGCCAGATTACATTATGGTTTCCAGAGTTATGGCCCCTGAAAGGGCCAGAATTAGCTTTTTTACCTTGTCTGCACAATAGCAGCTTCATTTATGGTTTTATTTTAACCAAACTTGCACAAAACTTGTATCACCATAAGATCTTTGTTCCTTTCTTGAACTGGCCAGATTCCATTATGGGTTCCAGAGTTATGGCCCCTGAAAGGGCCAGAATTAGCTATTTTGACCTTGTCTGCACAATAGTAGCTTCATTTATGTCTTGAATTTAATCAAACTTGCACAAAACTTGTGTCACCATAAGATCTTGGTTCCTTTCTTGAACTGGCCAGATTACATTATGGGTTCCAGAGTAATGGCCCCTGAAAGGGCCAAAATTAGCTATTTTGACCTTGTCTGCACAATTGCAGCTTTATTTATGGTTTGATTTTAACCAAACTTGCACACAACTTGTATCACCACAAGATCTTTATTCCTTTCTTGAACTGGCCAGATTCCAACATGGGTTCCAGAGGTCCAAAATTTGCTATTTTGGCTTTTGCAGCCATATAGAGACTTCATTTATGGTTTGATTTGATACAAACTTCCAAAATATCTTCAACAACAATAATTCTTGGATTCCATGACAAACCTGTCAGATCCAGTCGTAGGTTCCAGAGTTATTTTATATCTTATTACCTCCCCTGATTGTAAACAAAATGGATTTATATCAGTAAGTACTTATAGGACTTATTTGAAATTTCATTATTGTCATTAGTTGGACTGAGACAATCAGGGTAGATAACTATGGACTGATTTTATGTCAAATTACCTCCTTTTATTTCAAATTAAAATGGGTATATCTCCGTAACTAATGAAGATACTGATCTGAAATTTCATTTATGTCAACAGATGGACTTGGACAATCAGTGAAGATACATATTGACTGAATTTATGAAAAATTACCTCCTTTATTATTTATCTAAATGAATACACCTTAGCAGCTTCTAATGAGATTGGTTTGAAACGATCATATCATTTTGAGCAAGGGTACTCAGGTGAGCGACACAGGGCCATCATGGCCCTCTTGTTATTAGTCCTATGTAAATTGTAAATACATTTTTCTGTGGTATCATGTGTCGGTAAGACACTTTTTATGCCCCCGAAGGGAGGCATATAGTTTTTGAACCGTCTGTCTGTCTGTCGGTCTGTCAGTCTGTCCGCAATTTTCGTGTCCGGTCCATATCTTTGTCATCGATGGATGGATTTTCAAATAACTTGGCATGAATGTGTACCACAGTAAGACGACGTGCAGTGCGCAAGACCCAGGTCCGTAGCTCAAAGGTCAAGGCCACACTTAGACGTTAAAGGATAATGCATTGATGGGCGTGTCCGGTCCATATCTTTGTCATCGATGGATGGATTTTCAAATAACTTGGCATGAATGTGTACCACAGTAAGACGACGTGCAGTGCGCAAGACCCAGGTCGTAGCTCAAAGGTCAAGGTCACACTTAGACGTTAAAGGATAGTGCATTGATGGGCGTGTCCGGTCCATATCTTTGTCATCGATGGATGGATTTTCAAATAACTTGGCATGAATGTGTACCACAGTAAGACGACGTGCAATGCGCAAGATCCAGGTCCGTAGCTCAAAGGTCAAGGTCACACTTCGACGTTAAAGATCATTTTTCATGATAGTGCATTGATGTGCATGTCCGGTCCTTATCTTTGTCATTCATGCATGGATTTTAAAATAACTGTGCATGAATGTGTGACACAGTAAGACGATGTGTCGCGCGCAAGACCCAGCTCCGTAGGTCAAAGGTCCTAAACTCTAACATTGGCCATAACTATTCATTCAAAGTGCCATCGGGGGCATGTGTCATCCTACGGAGACAGCTCTTGTTTGTATTCATTTTTAGTGTATCTCTAATATTAGAGATTTTTGTATTTACCTCATCCTGGACACATACATGTATATCAGTATTACTTATATGTGCTGCGGAAGCCCAGGATGAAGTACTCCAAAGATGAGTAAAAAAAAATTGTTTAAGTATTAAGTTTTTTTTATGTTTTATATTATTCTAAGTATTTTTAGCTCACATGTCACTTTGTGACAAGGTGAGCTTTTGTGATCGCGCAGCGTCCGTCGTCCGCCTCTAGAGGTCACACTCTAGAGGTCACATTTTTCATGGGATCTTTATGAAAGTTGGTCAGAATGTTCATCTTGATGATATTTAAGTTCGAAACTGGGTCACATGTGATCCAAAACTAGGTCAGTAGGTCTGAAAATAGAAAAACCTTGTGACCTCTCTAGAGGCCATACTTTTCAATGGATCTTCATGAAAGTTGGTCAGAATGGTCACCTTGATGATATCTAGGTCAAGTTCGAAACTGGGTCATGTGCCTTCAAAAACTAGGTCAGGTCAAATAATAAAAAAACCTTGTGACTTCTCTAGAGGCCATATTTTTCATGGGATCTGTATGAAGTTGGTCTGAATGTTCATCTTGATGATACCTAAGACAAGTTCGAAACTGGGTCAACTGCGGTCAAAAACTAGGTCAGTAGGTCTAAAAATAGAAAAACCTTGTGACCTCTCTAGAAGCCATACTTGCGAATGGATCTTCATGAAAATTGGTCAGAATATTCACCTTGATGATATCTTGGTCAAGTTTAAGACAGGGTCACATGCCATCAATAACTAGGTCAGTTGGTCAAATAATACAAAAACCTTGTGACCTCTCTAGAGGCCATATTTTTCATGGGATCTGTATGAAAGTTGGTTTGAATGTTCATCTTGATGATATCTAGGTCAAGTTCGAAACTGGGTCAACTATGGTCAAAAATTAGGTCAGTAGGTCTAAAAATAGAAAAACCTTGTGACCTCTCTAGAGGCAATACTTTTGAATGGATCTTCATGAAAATTAGAATGTTGACCTGGATGATATCTAGGTCAAGTTCGAAACTGGGTCATGTGCCATCAATAACTAGGTCAGTAGATCAAATAATAAAAGAACCTTGTGACCTCTCTAGAGGCCATATTTTTCATGGGATCTGTATGAAAGTTGGTCTGAATGTTCATCTTGATATCAAGGTAAAGTTTGAAACTGGGTTACATGCGATCAAAAAAAGTCAGTAGGTCTAAAAATAGAAAAACCTTGTGACCTCTCTAGAGGCCATACTTTTCAATGGATCTTCATGAAAATTGGTCAGAATGTTCACCTTGATGATATCTAGGCCTAGTTCGAAACTGGGTCACATGTCTTCAATAACTAGGTCAGTAGGTCAAATAATAAAAAACCTTGTGACCTCTCTAGAGGCCATATTTTTCAATGGATCTTCATGAAAATTGGTCAGAATTTTTATCTTGATGGTATCTAGGTCAGGTTCAAAACTGGGTCACATGAGCTCAAAAACTAGGTCACTGTGTCAAATAATAGAAAAAAACAACGTCATACTCAATTCAAAACAGGGTCATGTGGGGACAGGTGAGCGATTCAGGACCATCATGGTCCTCTTGTTAAAATTTCTTATGGTTGCCATTCTTCTGTGACAAGACTGTATTGTGGCGGTATAAGTCACTCCTAAGACAGTTCTAGTATTTTAGAATGTTTGACAGTGAAAGATGTATTTTATCTTGGTGAAGATAGCTTATCTAAGCTAGGTCTCGACATCCGTTTCTTATAGGGAAATAATTTATTTATCTAATATTCAGGACATTCTGATAGCTTACTAACCATTGTGTATAATGCAAGCTTCATTATAAACTATAAAGCAGCTGGTCTGTTATTGGTGAAAGCTCAGTTGCTACTGATGAGGACTGTGACATCTTTTAATTTTACAGCAATGAAATTTTGTGGTTTCATCCAAAAATGAAGTTTTATAGGGGTCATGAATTATGGATTTCAAACTGTCAGGAATTTTATGTGTTTGTTCAGCTACAATCATGAAATTTTGCACCCCCACAAGGAAGAATAGTGATTTGTTCAACCTAATTTAGAAATCTTGCATGTTTTTTTGTCTGTTAACACTTGCAGAAAGAGCTTGGAGATAAAATATTTGAGGCAACAGACCAGATAAGACAGTTACTTCCCCTACCAAAACGATATTACGAGGTAGTTACTGTGGAGCCACATGGTACACTGGTGGACACAAAGGGCAACAAAATCACCGGCTTTGACTCTATCAAACGTAAACAGGTAAGACAGTACATGCTGATGTGATATCTTTTATGTCAATGCAGATGAATCAGCACTACACTGCTTTGGAATCCTGTTTACTTTACAGACATTTATGCTTTTTCCTTATTACAATCTGTGCAATGGCATTCTTCAGAAAAATGTGGAAACAGTGGCTATTAACAGATGGTTTATATATTACTAAATGTGAAAACAATGGTTATCAGAAATTAAATGTCTGTATGATGAAATGTTTTCTGACCATTTTTAGATATATTCAGGTATCATTTTCCTACTTGACTTATTCTTCAGGGTTTACAAGTGGGGAAGATAGAAATGGTGAGTCCCTGGGATGTGATAGAAAGTACAAAGAACCCTCCCCCATTGTCATGGACATTTTTTGGAGCAGTTCGAGTGGAGAAGAAACCTTTAAAATATGAGGAACAACACAGGTACATAAACTTTCTGTCCTGATCAAAGAAGTTTTACATTGACTAGGGAGATGACATCAGCACATAGATAGCATCGGTGCATTGTAAATAAATAGATTTAACAAAAAAAAAGTTCTGTTTTTTTTAAATAAATTTTACCATTGGCTAGAAACTTCTTGTCATAATGTCTAGGGATTCCTCTGGCTCCACATGTTACACAAACAAATGCTCTTCTAAGTTGGGAAGAAATCATTATGGTTCAAACTTCCCTGAAACCATCGTAAACATCTTAAATATTACCAGTGATGTTTCCGACTTTTATGAAGAAAACAAATCAGGTGCCGACTTTATCTTCTCCTGTGATGCAAAAGGATTGTTAAATACGACTAGCTGGAGTTTGTTTTTTAGTGTAGAACAGTGAAATATTTATATAGATGATGAAATATTGCAAAAGAGTGGGATTTATTATCAAGTTTATCTCACCAACCAGTAATCATAAAATGAATATGTAACTTTCAAAGTTAATGATGACTATGTTTTTCTCTACTTTTCTCTGAGACATCTTTAACAGTCAAACTCTTGATGGAAGTATATTGTTGGGTTACAGTGATAACATTTTAGGTCATAGTGCTAATTTCAATAGCTCTAACATTGAAGAAGATCCCAGGAACCTGTCCAGGCATTGTTTAAGACACCCAGGTAAAAGTACATGCCTTCAGACAGCCAGCTAGTGTAAAGATTCACCTTCCAAAGCAGGGTTTTGAATTTACAACAGTGAAAGGCATTGAATTCTGTTACCTTAACTACTTGGCCATGGAGGCGTGTTTGCGACCTTAACTACTTAGAACCAGAGGCCTCTTTTGATATTAATATTAATGCCTTATTTCATGTTTTTTTCTTGTATTTCAGATTATTACTATACCATACACACTGTCTACAGAAACCTGCCAGCTACTACCTGGACCCACCAACACTGCCCCCCGAGGAGTTAGAACCACCCCCAGAGAAAGTGGTAAGTTAACAAACACATAGAAACACTTGTTAACAAAACACATAGAAACACTTGTTAACAAACACATAGAAACACTTGTTAACAAAACACATAGAAACACTTGTTAACAAACACATAGAAACACTTGTTAACAAAACACATAGAAACACTTGTTAACAAAACACATAGAAACACTTGTTAACAAACACATAGAAACACTTGTTAACACTATGGCAAGGCATTTCCTTTTGTTACCAAATTTTGAGTTGAGATATTTGAAAAACAAATCATACAGATTGTTCGGTATGTTACAAGTCGTATTGCATATAAAAATTAAAGGTCTCCATGGTCGATTAGTTAAGGTCTCTGACTTTGAATCACTTGCCCCTCACCACTGTGGGTTTGAAACCTCATTTGAGGTGTAGAATTTTTTAATGTGAGGTAGTCACCCTACCGGCTTAGGTATACATTGCTAGTTCCACATCAGTCCACTGAGAGGCACCTTATGTATTCCTCTTGCTTAAGGTCGCTGATTTCAAATCACTTTCCCCTCACTGATGTGGGTTCAAGCCTCGCTAGGGGTGGTGAATTCTTCATTCGAAGAAGCCATCCACCTGTCTTATGGAAGATCGGTGGTTCTACCCAGGTACCAGCTTTTGATGAAATAATGCACGGAAGGGCACCTGGGGTTTTTCCTCCACCATCAAAGCTTGAAAGGCACCATATGACCTATATAATTGTGTCAGTGTGACATTTAACCTAACAAAACAAAGACAAAATACCATCATGATGATTCCACATGAAAGTTAAAAGCCTGTTATCTTGGTATCAAGTTTAGTCCCCTTTTTATATGCCCATCTCTGAAAGAGCGGGGTGTATTATGGTGAACACCCGCGGTGGGCGGCGGGCGTTTGGTGTCCAAAAGCATGTCCGCTCTGTAAGTCGAACAGTTTTCATCCGATCTTCATCAAACTCGGTGACAATGTTTGTGGGCATAATATCTCGGCCAAGTTCGATAATCGGCAAAATCGCTCCAGGCACTCTTGAGTTATGGCCCTTGAATTACTCAAAATCTGCAAATTTAGCCTTGTCTGCCCTCAAGGTCAAACAGTTTTCATCTGATCTTCACCAGACTTGGTGACAATGTTTGTGGCCATAATATCTCGGCCAAGTTCGATAACCAGTAAAATCGCCCCAAGCACTTTTATATTATTGCCCTTGAATTACTCAAAACACTGTGAATAGCCGAATATAGGCTTGTCCGCTCTCTAAGATGAACAGTTTTCATCTGGTCTTCACCAAACTTGCAGATAATGTTTGTGGGCTTAATATCTTGGCCAAGTTTGATAACCTGCCAAATCGCCCCTGGCACTCTTGGATTGTGGCCCTTGAATTAGGCCAAGTTCGATGATGGGCATATTTTGTGACAGTCTGCCACTCTTGTTCTGAAATGATTTGATATTTAGACAATATATATCATTTTTAGCTCAACTATTCAAAGAATAGTCTAGCTGTTCTACCCATCCTGGCGTCGGCATCACACCTTGGTTAAAGTTTTGCATGCAAGTACATAATATGGCATATATCATTTAAAGGCATATAGCTTTGAAACTTTTTTTTTTTCTCTAGGTGAATTACCAACCTCACTGGGTCAAGTCCCATAGCTCTGACATGTATTTTGGCCAAATTATGCTACCTTTTGGACTTAGAAAATCCTGGTTAAAGTTTTACGTGCAAGTTACTATCTCCAAAACTAATGCAGATATTGAATTGAAACTTCATATGTGTCTTTGGGGTCATACAACTAGGTGATAGCATCAGGGGCCATAACTCTGACATGCATTTTGTCCAAATTATGCGCCCCCCCCTATCCCCTCCCCTTTTGGACTTGGCAAATTCTGGTTAAAGTTTTGCGTGCAAGTACATATAGCTATCATTTAAAGGCATATAGCTTTGAAACTTATTTTTTCTTTCTTTAGGTCAATTACCAACCTCACTGGGTCAAGTCACATAACTCTGACATGTATTTTGGTCAAAATATACCCACTTTTGGACTTAGAAAAATCCTGGTTAAAGTTTTACATGCAAGTAACTATCTCCAAATCAGATGCAGATATTGAATTGAAACTTTACTGTATCTTCAGGGTTATAAAACTAGGTTATAGCATCAAGTCCCATAACTCTGACATGTATTTTGGCCAAATTATGTCCCCTGTGAACTTAAAACTTCTGGTTTAAGTTTTGCATGCAATTTACAATCCAGATACTGGATTGAAACTCTATAGAGACTGGTACTCTAACATTAAGGGTAATTTTCCTGCTTCTGGGACAACAATTGGAATAGTCGAGCATTTGCTGTTTTACGGACAGCTCTTGTTTATTCACCCAATAATTCTTGTGAAGAAAGCAACAAGTAATGAAGAAAAAAGACACTAACAATTTGGTATAAATTGAATAGTAATTTGTGTCTGTAATATAGCTCTTACATTATTGTTTTTCACAGCAACAGGAAGAAAAGCAGAGCCGGGAGCCAGTGAAGGCGGCTGCATCAGTAGATTCTAACAGACCAAACAGAACAAGGAAGAGACGAGGGTCTCGAGTCACAAACTCAACTTCCTACACACCAGTAAGTCTCTGTATTGTCATTTTACCCAAACATAACTAGATGATACTAAACAATAGTTACTTACATATTACACTGTGAAATAAAAGTTAGAAATGGACTCAAGTACTGCCAAGTTTCTTTGTAGAGAAGAAGAACTATGGTGAAATAATACATGGCATGGTTAATGGTAGATTGGATTTTCCAAACTGCAAGAAAACTTGCAGTCACATCCACCATTTCAGCTTATCTCTCTTGAACTTGGTCTTGTTCATTATATTTGAAAGTTCAATTTCTGTGACTTCTTTGTTAATTGTATCCTATGTTGTGATTTTAAAATTTCAGCCCTCTATGCCTAGACAGTATAGTACAGGTTACACAGATCCTATATATCCACAACAAGCCCCTCCCTCTAACTGGTACGGTGGCCCTCCACAGACACAACAACAACCCCCCTACATGCCACAACAAACAATGCAGCCAGGTAATGTTTTGTTTCCTTTGTTTAGAAACATAGCCCTGTTTTTGTAAAACAGAAAAGAACAAATGAAATGGCTTACAAGCATGTCTTTTTTTGAAAATTTACTCTGGCCTATTTCTCTGAAATTATGTAAATTCTTTATAGGAACTTTACTCAAAATTTGGAAATATTAAAAGTAATAACTATGTTTTATTTTAGCTCAGGGACCAAGGTTTGGGCCAGGCTTTGCCTCTCCCAAGCAGGCTATTCAGTCAATGCTGCGAGCACGCCAGCCTGGTACCAACAGTTATATGCCGCAACAATCCATGCCAAACATGCAGCTTCTGCAGAAGCAGCGGCAGCAGCAGTTGGTACGACAACGTCTGCAGCAACAGTTTCATCCACAGAACAGAATAGCAGACAACCCTGCTCTCTATGGTAACAGTGTACAGGGTGGCAATCCAAACTCTGGAATGATGTCAATGTCACAAGGTAATACTTCTGCTGTTAATATACTTTTCATGTTTCTCTTATGTTACCAAGACTCTGGTTTATATTCATACTTAAACATGATTATCTTTATGTAGAATTTCCTTGCAGATGTTCAGCTAGTACAAGGCTTCCATGCTAAGGTTGTAAGTAGAATTTCCTTGCAGATGTTCAGCTAGTACAAGGCTTCCATGCTAAGGGTGTAAGTAGAATTTCCTTGCAGATGCTCAGCTAGTACAAGGCTTCCATGCTAAGGTTGTAAGTAGAATTTCCTTGCAGATGATCAGCTAGTACAAGGCTTCCATGCTAAGGTTGTAAGTAGAATTTCCTTGCAGATGATCAGCTAGTACAAGGCTTCCATGCTAAGGGTGTAAGTAGAATTTCCTTGCAGATGCTCAGCTAGTACAAGGCTTCCATGCTAAGGTTGTAAGTAGAATTTCCTTGCAGATGTTCAGCTAGTACAAGGCTTCCATGCTAAGGGTGTAAGTAGAATTTCCTTGCAGATGTTCAGCTAGTACAAGGCTTCCATGCTAAGGGTGTAAGTAGAATTTCCTTGCAGATGTTCAGCTAGTACAAGGCTTCCATGCTAAGGGTGTAAGTAGAATTTCCTTGCAGATGCTCAGCTAGTACAAGGCTTCCATGCTAAGGTTGTAAGTAGAATTTCCTTGCAGATGTTCAGCTAGTACAAGGCTTCCATGCTAAGGGTGTAAGTAGAATTTCCTTGCAGATGCTCAGCTACAGGGCTTTGGAAATTTGCCGGTTTGTCGGTTTTGGACTGATTTTTGACTTTTCAGACCGATTCGTGAAGTGAAAAAACGAAAAAAATCGGTCCCGTAAAAATGGAGAAAAGTATAAATTTCGGTCTGATATCTCAATACACGATCACCTGCCAAGTAGGAAATTGTTGGTCGCACCTTCAGATAATCAATAAACATGTCAATTGGTCTGATTGTCACTTTGATAATCGGTCCGTAGTAAGCACGTGATGCAATCAGTGCTCGCGCAGCACATCCTTTAATGTTTGCAGACAGCCGACTGCGGTGTATTAAACATTTTTGAATGGTTTCCTAACGTTTCTGACTGGATCCAAATCATTTCGACGGGGATCCACTTCTTTTATTTAGAATCCGACGGATGGTTTATTTCAAAAGGCTATGTTTGATCACGGTAACAAACAAATGATCGCTGCATTTAATCAAAGAGCTATAATTGTACATTATAGGTCTTTGATTTAATGAGACATCACACGGAAAACCGATAAAAATAATTTTTATAATTACTTGATTTGAAAAAATTACATGATTCATTTGTTGAGGCTCCAGTTGAAACAAATGCAGAAAATCGTCTTTGCAACCCGACTGTACAAAAAAGAAAAAAATGGACGGGCAACCACGAATGATAAAGAAAACCGGAGTGGCACTGTTTTATCAAATCGGTCTTTTAAAAAACGTTTCAAAATCAAATTTTGTTTACATCAGAAGACATATAACTTTATAAAATGTAGTTGCTTATCGAAGTACAACGTAAGTGAAATGAAATATCCGTGGCCAACCCGCGTGACGTTTTGGTACTATACATGCGAGAAATTCGATCTCAGCGTTCAAATAACGTATACATTCGGTCCGCGGCAGAGTATTCTATAAATACTGAGACTGTTTAGCAGAGAATATGTGTCATGTAACTCACTTTGACGCATTGTATTTTATAGAATTCCGTCAAAGAATGAGGAAACATCACAAAGTATCTGCCGTGTATACGGTATCGAAGTCACGTGCGTTGGCTTTTAGACTAGTTACGCACACGGTGTCAATGCCTCGTATTATCTCGGAAAAACATCGAAATTTAAAAAAGTAACGATCACACATAACACTGAATAACTGTCTTCATTGTATGGTAACGCGCGGTGACTGGTAACTCGGTTTTAATGCATGACATGCTTATTTCTTTACCCTACCACGTTTTACAAAATATGTAATATTGGGAATGCGGTGGGTGGGGTAGCGCCGATGTCAGGATTTTCGTTTCGGACCGATTGAGTTATCAAAATTTCCCGAGCCCTGCTCAGCTAGTACAAGGCTTCCGTGCTAAGGTTGTAAGTAGAATTTCCTTGCAGATGATCAGCTAGTACAAGGCTTCCATGCTAAGGTTGTAAGTAGAATTTCCTTGCAGATGATCAGCTAGTACAAGGCTTCCATGCTAAGGTTGTAAGTAGAATTTCCTCGCAGATGATCAGCTAGTACAAGGCTTCCATGCTAAGGTTGTAAGTAGAATTTCCTTGCAGATGATCAGCTAGTACAAGGCTTCCATGCTAAGGGTGTAAGTAGAATTTCCTTGCAGATGATCAGCTAGTACAAGGCTTCCATGCTAAGGGTGTAAGTAGAATTTCCTTGCAGATGATCAGCTAGTACAAGGCTTCCATACTAAGGTTGTAAGTAGAATTTCCTTGCAGATGATCAGCTAGTACAAGGCTTCCGTGCTAAGGTTGTAAGTAGAATTTCCTTGCAGATGATCAGCTAGTACAAGGCTTCCATGCTAAGGTTGTAAGTTTTCTTTTCAAGATGAAGCTAACAGTCTGGAAATTGATTCATTGTTTGCAGATAATTGTGTTAAACTTCATTTGCTCTCCACCTGTAATTTGTGTAAAAGGTTTCAGCTTCTTGTAAAGAACAAGTTTTCCCTCCACATGTGTTTCATATGTGAAGGTTTTCAGCAGGTATACCCTCTGTCTGATACATATGGTGATTTTTTCAGCTACATGTAAAGAATAGGTTTACTCTCCACCTGTGATTCAAGTGGGGAAGTTTTCAGCTTCTTGTGAAGAAAAGTTTATACTGATAAGGAACCCTGGAAATTTTAGAGTTTACTTCTTGAGAACATGTCGTTAAGATTTAATGTAACTTCTGGCTTGATAGAACAGGATTCTTGCAAGAGACATGGATATGGTCACAAAGCAAGATAGATTTTCTTTGTGACAGTTTTATCAAAGACATTTTGTATTCGAAAGTTTTCGTTGGGAAGTTGCCGGTCCACAGGCTGCAATCCAGCAAATCAAGAAACATGATTGGATCAGCTGAGCAGAAGTAAATCTGAAGTAGATTCTACAAATATATTTTAGTTTCAAGCTTGAACAAGGTCAGTTTAAATTTTACCAGTCATTTATCTTGTGTCTTCTTACTGATTTCTTCAAACAGATTACTCTGGAGCCCCAATGAACCCATCAACCTATCAGTCTAATTATGGTAACATACAGTCACAACAGCCAATGGAACCAATGACCTCTGGGATGATGTCACAGAACTTCAACCAATCATATCAAAGTTCCCAAAATCCTTCAATGATGCCATCAATGCCTCAGCAGCCTAACTACATATCACCACAGAGTCAGCCAGCGCAAGTGCCATACTCCAGTACTTCTAGGTATATACGCCTACGTCAGAGTGCAGTTTCTAATTAAACCTTAGTTGTGATCCTTAATAAATTTTTTTTTGAGTTGGTATGAGTGTATATAAGTAGCAATGATCAAACCAAAGAAAGAAGAAAAGGTTTGTTTTTTATGCCCCCGAAGGGAGGCATATTAGTTTTCAACTGTCCGTCTGTTCGATCGTTAGTCACAACGTTAACTTTTTGCATGAAGGCACTTTACTCGCAAACCACTGAACCCAGGACTGTCAAACTTCACATGCTGATAGTACTTATTGAATACACGACCCCTACTGACTTTGGGGTCACCAGGTCAAAGGTCAAGGCGCTGCAGGGGCATTTGTCACCATTAGTGACAGCTCTTGTTATTTGAATATGACAAAAATCTGAGATGCAAATCTTTAATTTTCTTAAAGGACCTAACTTGTTTCTACAGTTTTTACTGAAACAATACAATGTGTATGTATGCTTCATTACCTATTTACAGAATTCCCATGCAGTCTGGAGGTATGAACCCACCTGCCACCATGAGTGGTATCGGAAACTATAACCAGATGGGCCAGTCCCCGTCAGTAGGACCTGGAGGTGGCGGGCCTTTCATGCAGCGTATGCCGACGCCCCAGCAGCAACAGCGCATGCAGCAGTATAGACAACAACAGATGTTACAGATGCAACAGAAGCAGCAACAAATGCAGGCACAACAGTCAAACCAGCAGACAGCTGCCATACTCGCACAGTTACAGAGGCAGGTCCCTAATCAGGCACAGCCTCAAATGAATCCTAGTTTTAATCAGTATCCACCACAAAACTTTTGAGATGACAAATGGTAATAGACTATGGAAGCAAGGATGAAGAAAGAACAAAATTCTATGAAGGGCAGTCATTTTTGCACAGTTATGTGGTCTCTTAATAGGCACAGCCCCAGATGGTCCCATATATTTGTTGGTTATGAAGGTGTTTAAGGAGTTGTAGGCCGATTGTATGAATAAAAATGGGTGAAGTATATAGAGAAGCTACATAACTTCATTAGAGGGAATTTATCTAGAGTTGTATAAATGTTGCTGTCACTTATTATGATGTACATATGGAGGCTTGCCCTTTAAATAAATTGATTGTGATGATCATTTTAAAACAAGATCACAGATAACTGATAGTACAGACACAGCTTGGTATGAATTGTTTATGTTTGATCCTTTCTGTAACAAGACATTTCCTTGATGTCTCTTTAAATATGAGACAATACCATTCATATTTTACATCATTATGAAGAACTTTATAGGTGGTACATTTGATAGGATTTTTTTTTCGGTTTTTGAATTAATTTTATTGCTTTATTTTAAAAAAACAGCAATTTGTTTGGGGTATTTCAGTGGACATGTTGAAGTTTCAAAATCTAATTTTTGGCAGTTTTTGTTGCTGGATTGTTACAAAATTTCAGGATATCTTAGTTACCATAAAAGCAACATTTACTAGTAACATTATTGAAAAAGATGTCTTCTGAAAAAATTCATGGGCCACAATTTTACACTGTGAAAAATACATCTTTGGCCATAAAGTTTGACTGCCTTGCTGATATCTTTAAAAAAAAAATCAAAAAGTTCATACTACTATTCCTGGAGACTGTCAGAATGATATATAATTATATCTGGATTTTGTAAACCTGAAAATTCTGGTTATGGATATAGTGGATCAAAAAGTAGACATTTTTTAAGGAATACAGATATGTCCTGTAGTTGGATACATACAGCTGTTAACTTGTGCATATTGTTTGTTTATGCCATATTGTGTTATTGATTGATTAGCGTACACACCATCAAACAATATTGTGAATTTCTGTAAATGTTGCATATTAATTTTTGGTAATAAAATTATTGCAGAGCACTTTGTTTTTCAGTCCAAACATTAATTACCTGTCGGTTTCCATTAAATAAAGAGTATTCCTCATTCTTGCATACTGGTAAGAGGTCAGGTTTATCTCTGCACTACAGTATGTCAAACCTCTGATGGATGTGAGTGGATGTTAGACTGAAGTTTGGACTCAAAATGATGTTTTCCACCAATACTTTATTTAATTATGTCTAATGGTTAATTCTTTAAAGATTCAAATTTTTACAGTCTTGAATGTGTATGAGTTTCTGACAGGCAAAACTTGGTCATACAGTTGTAAATAATTGTCAACGATTGATTATGTGAAATTCTACTTTATAGATATTCAATATGTGTAATTAAAAATATGTGATTAAAAGCTATGGTGCATGGTACAGTAACACACTGTCACATGTATAGATAGTTTACAGGTAAACAAAATCTTTCTCACAGTAACACAATGTCACATGCACAGTTAGTTTACAGGTTAAAAAGTCTGTCTTACAGTAACACAATGTCACATGCACAGTTAGTTTACAGGTTAAAAAATCTGTCTTACAGTAACACAATGTCACATGCACAGTTAGTTTACAGGTTAAAAAATCTGTCTTACAGTAACACAATGTCACATGCACAGTTAGGTTAAAAAATCTGTCTTACAGTAACACAATGTCACATGCACAGTTAGTTTACAGGTTAAGAAAAACCAGTCCTACAGTAACACTGTCAGATGCAATTAGTTTACACATAAATAAAATCGGTCCTACATTAATACAGTGTCACATGCACAGTTAGTTTACAGGTTAAAAAGTCTGTCTTACAGTAACACAATGTCACATGCACAGATAGTTTACAGGTTAAGAAAAACCTGTCCTACAGTAACACTGTCAGATGCAATTAGTTTACACATAAATAAAATCGGTCCTACATTAATACAGTGTCACATGCACAGTTAGTTTACAGGTTAAAAAGTCTGTCTTACAGTAACACAATGTCACATGCACAGATAGTTTACAGGTTAAGAAAAACCTGTCCTACAGTAACACTGTCAGATGCAATTAGTTTACACATAAATAAAATCGGTCCTACATTAATACAGTGTCACATGCACAGTTAGTTTACAGGTTAAAAAGTCTGTCTTACAGTAACACAATGTCACATGCACAGTTAGTTTACAGGTTAAGAAAAACCTGTCCTACAGTAACACTGTCAGATGCAATTAGTTTACACATAAATAAAATCGGTCCTACATTAATACAGTGTCACATGCACAGATAGTTTACAGGTTAAAAAATCTGTCTTACAGTAACACAATGTCACATGCACAGTTAGTTTGCAGGTTAAAAAATCTATAAATGTAATTTGTGCCATGTTAATGAGATTGATATCAAGCATAGTTTACTATCTACATGAATTTTGCAATAATAAGCATGAACAAATTTATGCAAAAGTAAACTTTTTTTTTTGTTATGAGATAAGCATACATGATATTTTCATAGACATATAGACATTAACAAAAACTGATGTAAGAGAAAGACAGCACTGTATGATCATGTATATTTTGGAGAGACTTTGTTCATATAGCAAAACATGCAGGAGTACTTGTTTCAGTTTTCATAAGTATTTTTTCCTGGCAAAGGTCCTAAGACCAAAGTTAACAGATGAGTCGGTTATTAAGCTCAAAAATGTTATGTTTATGAAATGAAATGTTATTCTTAGCACAATGACAGCTGGCAGTTACAAAATATATTTCAATGAAAAAGTGACACACATGTATGACAGTAAAACAAACACAGGTATCTTCACCAACTGGGCTCCACTACATGTATGATCAGAACAGTAACAGGCATCAGTCGCACAGAAAAACTTCTGCGAGCACCGCTTGACGAACTCTGCAATGACAATAACACATCATTAAAACGCAGTAATCACAACTCGCTTACCAGCTAGGTCAAATGAATCCCACAAGAGCAAAATTGTCTTTTTCATTTATAAAACATTTATTGATTGGTGGCAAGGAGCACACATGCTTTAAATTGAATGTCTTATTGCAAATTCAAAAGGTTCTGATAAGAAGTTGGTAAATTTTTAAACAACTGACGTTTTCTGTACATGTCACTTGATCTATCAGACATAAAATTGGTTATGTGGTCAGTTTATGTGCTGCAATGTTACAAAACACATATTTTTTCCACAGTTTAACCTGTCACATGTATTCAACTTGAAATGTTGAGGTCATGTAAAATAAACAGGTTATTATTTGCTTCCATATCAAAACCTTGAAGAGAGAATGTAATATGTACAATGAACATGGCATTAGTCTAAGGAGATGTCATGATCCTTGCAAAACCTCAATTGTATATGCAAAATGCGAAAAGCTGTGTATAGCTATTGTCTGATTTAAGAAATATTTTCAGCTATTATCTTATTAATAACAGATGAAATTATATGTTCACTGAAAATCAAATGCTTACTTCTTAATAGCAACATATGAAAGTCATAATTATGTATACTGCATGTTAAAGGTGTATGTTAAATAGTAAAAGAATGTTATGACCTCGGTGTCAGAACAATTTGGACCCCACTCCCTAGTATGAAAATTTAAACATAATTATACCCCCACCAAACATGTTTGAGGGGGGTATATAGGAGTCAGTTTTGTCGCGTCCCGTCCCGTCGCGTCCCGAAATCTATTATCTCAGTTATTACCAAATGGATTTGATTCAAACTTAAAATACATGTTCCACCTTATCACCCACATCATGTGACACAAGGTGCATAACTCTTGACACTAAGTTTTCATGAATTATGTCCCCTTTTACTTAGAATTTAAGGTTAATTTTGTTGTATTTTCACTATATCTCAGTTATTACTAAATGGATTTGATTCAAACTTAAAATAGATGTTCCACCTCATCACCCACATCATGTAACATAAGGTGCATAACTCTGATACCATTTTTTTTATGAATTATGCCCCTTTTTACTTAGAATTTAAGGTTGATTTTGATGTATTTTCACTTTATCTCAGTTACTACTGAATGGATTTGATTCAAACTTAAAATAGATGTTCCACCTCATCACCCACATCATGTGACACAAGGTGCATAACTCTGACACCAAGTTTTCATGAATTATGTCCCCTTTTACTTAGAATTTAAGGTTAATTTTGTTGTATTTTCACTATATCTCAGTTATTACTAAATGGATTTGATTCAAACTTAAAATAGTTGTTCCACCTCATCACCCAGATGATGTGACATAAGGTGCTTAACTCTGACATAAATTTTTTATGAATTATGTCCCCTTTTACTTTAAATTTAAGGTTGATTTTGATGTATTTTCACTATATCTCAATTATTACAAAATGGATTTGATTCAAACTTAAAATAGATGTTCCACCTCATCACCCACATCATGTGACACAAGGTGCATAACTCTGACACCAATTTTTCATGAATTATGCCCCTTTTTACTTAGAATTTAAGGTTAATTTTGATGTATTTTCACTATATCTCAATTACTACTGAATGGATTTGATTCAGACTTAAAATAGATGTTCCACCTCATCACCCACATCATGTGACACAAGGTGCATAACTCTGACACTATTTTTCTTGAATTGTGTCCCCTTTTACCTAGAATTTAAGGTTAATTTTGATGTATTTTCACTATATCTCATTCTGATTGGCTTAGAGCCAAAGGGAAGTAACCTTTTTTTAACCTTTGTACTGAGTTTCTTCCCCTTAAATTTCAGGAATTAGTCTATTTTTAGAAATCCTATTTTTAGATTTTCAATATTTTAGGTATTTTTCTAACTTTTTTATTATAAGTCCTATGTAAAAAGTAAAAACATTTTTCCGTGGTAACATGGGTCGGTAAGACACTTTTTTGTATTCACTTTTAATGTATCTCTAATATTAGAGATTTAATATATTTACTAGTATTACTATACTAGTATTATACTAGTATTACTCATATGATGAAGTACTCCAAAGTATTTTTAAGATTCCTTATGGTTGCCATTCTTCTGTGACAAGACTGTATGGTGGGGGTATGAGTCACTTCTGTGACAGTTCTAGTTATCTCAGTCTTAACGGCCTCGATCCCTAGTGGTAGAGCGTCCGCTTTGAGTGCGGGAGGTCGTGGGTTCGATCCCCGGACGCATCATACCAAAGACATGAAAAATGCCAGTAGCTCCCTTGCTTGGCATTCAGTATTAAAAGGGAAACTGGCCTCTTCTCTCATACCCTTGTGGCGATGGATTCCATCTGGAATGAGGTGTCGAGAATGATTAATATAAGTTGTAGAACTTCCTTCACAATCGACCTAAAATAAATTATGTATAAACTATCTCAGTCTTGTATTATTTGTATGCTACTGATCTTGGGGTTGCAAGTTTGATCCCCTGTTAAGTCAAATGCTGTCCTTGGGGAGAGCTGAATTGAAATAATTCCATGAGAAGTTTGATCCCAGACAGGCAAATGCTGTTTAGTGTGTTCAGTCCACAGCCGAGACAAAGCTGAGGCAAATGTTCTACATCATGATCTGACAGAAAACTACACATCTGAAGTGATTTGCTGTCTACCTGTGATTACTGGTTCAGACTCCTGAAGTGATTTGCTCTCTACCTGTGATTACTGGTTCAGACTCCTGAAGTGATTTGCTCTCTACCTGTGATTACTGGTTCAGACTCCTGAAGTGATTTGCTGTCTACCTGTGATTACTGGTTCAGACTCCTGAAGTGATTTGCTCTCTACCTGTGATTACTGGTTCAGACTCCTGAAGTGATTTGCTCTCTACCTGTGATTACTGGTTCAGACTCCTGAAGTGATTTGCTCTCTACCTGTGATTACTGGTTCAGACTCCTGAAGTGATTTGCTCTCTACCTGTGATTACTGGTTCAGACTCCTGAAGTGATTTGCTCTCTACCTGTGATTACTGGTTCAGACTCCTGAAGTGATTTGCTGTCTACCTGTGATTACTGGTTCAGACTCCTGCAAGTCTGCTTATAAGTTAACTCACTGCAGTTACAGATATGAATTACTTTTAAAGGAATGTTTATCAAACATGAGACAAACAGTTGAATATATTTTAGCAGATTGAAAGTTTGCTATTTCGCATAAAATCTTAACCCCTTTTTCACAATATCAACATTCAAGAAATTTAGAAATGCCTCGTCTGACAGTTGGTAGAATTTGTTCTAATCATAAATGCATAACAGTAAAGGTATCCACCTTACCGCTTCCTCTTTTGAAACTCGTATTTAAATCAGTTTTATTTGGATGTATGGAAAGTTGGTTGTTTGTACGGAATACCAAATATTCTTAAAAGTTGTGACACTATTCAAAGAACTTAACTATCAAAAATATGCCTAAAGGGCCTTAAAAGCTCTTGTTGTGTCTATCTCAAAAAGCGTTCAACCTAGAGTCATGAAACCTTATAGGAATATCATTCAGCATATGAAGTTATGCACCTGGATTTTTTTAGCTCACCTGAGCACATAGTGCTCAAAGGTGAGCTTTTGTGATCGCCCTGTGTCAGTCGTCCGTCTGTCCTTCGTCAACAATTTGACGGTCACAATTTTGTCCCAATCTTAATGAAACTTGGCCAGAATGTTACTCTCAATAAAATCTTGGACAAGTTCGATACTGGGTCATCTAGGGTCAAAAACTAGGTCACCAGGTCAAATCAAAGGGAAAGCTTGTTAACACTCTAGAGGCCACATTTATGACTGTATCTTCATGAAACTTTGTCAGAATGTTAATCTTGATGATCTCAAGGTCAAGTTCGAATCTTGGTCACCTGAGGTCAAAACCTAGGTCACCGGATCAAATCAAAGGAAAAGCTAGCTAACACTCTAGAGGCCACATTTATGACCATATCTTAATGTCGCTTGGTCAGATTGTTAATCTTGATGATGTCTAAGTCAAGTTCAAATCTGGGTCAGGTGGGGTCAAAAACTAGGTCACTAGGTCAAATAAAAGGAATAGCTAGTTAACACTCTAGAGGCCACATTTTTTACCATACCATAATGAAACTTGGTCAGAATGTTAATCTTGATGATATTTAGGTCAAGTTCAAATCTGGGTCATGTCGGGTCAAAAACTAGGTCACAGGGTCAAATCAAAGGAAAAGCTAGTTAACACTCTAGAGGTTACACTAATGACCATATCTTAATGAAACTTGGTCAGAATGTTAATCTTGACATCTTTAGGTCAAGTTTAAATCTGGGTCAGGTGGGGTCAAAACCCAGGTCACCAGGTCAAATCAAATGTAAAGCTTGTTAACACTAGTGGCCACATTTATGATAATATCTCTATGAAACTTGGTCAAAATGTTAATCTTGATGATCTTTAGGTCAAGTTCAAACCTAGGTCAAGTAAATTGAGAAACTAGGTCACCAGGTCAAATCAAAGGTAAAGCTTGTTAACACTCTAGAGGCCACATTTATGACTGTATCTTAATGAAACTTGGTCAGAATGTTAGCCTTGATGATCTTTAAGTCAAGTTTAAATGTGAGTCAGATGGGTTCAAAAACTAGGTCACCAGGTCAAATCAAAGGAAAAGCTAGTGAACACTCTAGAGGCCACATTTATCACTGTATCTTCATAAACCTTGGTCAGAATGTTAATCTTGATGATCTTTAGGTCAAGGTCAAATCTGGGTCAGGTGGGGTCAATAACTAGGTCACCAGGTCAAATCAATTGTAAGGCTTGTTAACACTCGAGCGGCCACATTTATGATAATATCTCTATGAAACTTGGTCAGAATGTTAATCTTATGATCTTAAGGTCAAGTTCAAATCTAGGTCAAATGGAGTCAGAAACTAGGTCACCAGGTCAAATCAGAGGAAAAGCTTGTTAACACTCTAGATGTCACATTTATGACTAGATCTTAATGAAACTTGGTCAGAATGTTAACCTTGATGATCTTTAAGTCTAGTTCAAATCTGGGTCAGGAGGGGTCAAAAACAAGGTCACCAGGTCAAATCAAAAGAAAAGCTAGTTAACCCCCTAAGAGACCACTTTTATAATCGTACCATAATGAAACTTGGTCAGAATGTTAATCTTGATGATCTTTAGGTCAAGTTCAAATCTGGGTCAGGTGGGGATCAAAAACTAGGTCACCAGGTCAAATCAAAGGGAAAGCTTGTTAACACACAAGAGGCCACATTTATGACTGTATCTTCATGAAACTTAGTCAGAATGTTAACCTTGATGATCTTTAGGTCAAGTTCGAACATGGGTCATGTGGAATGTGACCTACTGACCTACTTTTTGTGCCTCCCCCCCCCCCCCCCCCCCCCCCCCCCATGAGTGGTGGGGGCATATAGATTTGCTCTTGTCCGTCCGGCCGAAGTTCGTGACACGCCTAGCTCAAAAAGTATTTGATATAGATTCATGAAACCTTGCATGAGTCTTAATCATGATATGAACTTGTGCACCTCTTATTTTTCATCTTGGTCCGCCCCCTATTTCTAGAGTTATGGCCCCTGAAATAGTCAAAAATGCACATTTTCACCTTGTGACACGCCTAGCTCAAAAAGCATTTGATATAAATTGATGAAACCTTGCATGAGTCTTTATCATGATATGAACTTGCGCACCTTCTATTTTTCGTCTGGCTCCACCCCCTATTTTTAGAATTATGGCCCCTGAAATAGTCAAAAATGCACATTTTCACCTTGTGACACGCCTAGCTCAAAAAGTATTTGATATAGATTCATGAAACCTTGCATGAGTCTTAATCATGATATGAACTTGCACACCTCCTTTTTTTCATCTGGGTCCGCTCCCTATTTCTAGAGTTAAGGCCCCTGAAATAGTCAAAAATGCACATTTTCACCTTATGACACACCTAGCTCAAAAAGTATTTTATATAAATTGATGAAACCTTGCATGAATCTTTATCATGATATGAACTTGCGCATCTCCTATTTTTCATCTGGGTCCGCCCCCTATTTCCAGAGTTATGGCCCCTGAAATAGTCAAAAATGCACATTTTCACCTAATTATGTGCCTCACTCAAAAAGTATTTAATGTAAATTCATGAAACCTTGCTTGAGTCTTTATCATAATGTGACCTTGCACACTTGGCATTCTTCTTGAGAATTTTAGCGTTTATTACAGAGTTATGGCCTTTGAAATTGCCAAAATAGTGGATTTTTTGTTTGTGATGCTCATAGCTCAAAAAGTATATGGTATAGAATAATGAATCCATTTCATAAAAATTTTTTTGAGGCTATACCCCATTAAGACTGCAAACATCTGAATGATTTCCCCTTATTTGTGTCAAATGTACCAGTGGGGGGCACACCCTGTGTCCTACAGACACATTCTAGTTTGATTTTTAAGATACAGCCTTGAAATTTGGATGATGATGTACAGTTTTGCACACCGATCTTAAAACTGACTTCAGTGACCATGAATGTGACATACTGACGTACTTTCTTCAGCTGAGCGATACAGGGCCTTCAGGGCCCTCTTGTTTTAAATTTCAGGCAATGACCCTTGAATTGGTAAAAAAAAAAACATGCATGAAAGGCTTAAAAGTTTGTGTCACCTGTACCCCAAAATGTGTTTGAACCAGAGTCAGTAAACGTTACACAATATGAGTGTTATTCTGCATGTATAGTTGTGCACCTGGCGTTTTGTTTGAGATTTCACTCTGCAAAACCAGAGTTATGACCCCTGATGTAAAAAATTAGCTTAAAAAGTCTAAAAGTTTGTATCTCACGCATATCAAAAAGTGTATCACCTTAAGTCGTGAAACTTTATACGTATGAAGTTGTGCACCTGTGGTTTTATTGGGTCTTACCCGTCCACAGCCCCCTCCACTCCCCAACCCTCCATCTCCCACCCCACCCCACCCCTTCAAAAAAAAATAATCTTGTAATATGAAAGATAATTTGGTGTTATATTGTTCACAAGTTTTTTACGACTGTATAGAGACAAGAAGTGGAGGTACCAGCGTTTTTGTACACATACGTTGTGTTTTACATGAATCGCAACAAGAGCTTCACGTGCACATCGGACAACGGTTTCAAATATCGCATAAAAACTACCAAACTTGCGCGGATTTTTAAGATGAATAACAACAAATGGATTTCAAAATATCTGTTTACATGTTGCAAGAATTACATAAACAGACACAGCGATTTTAATTTTCTTGAGGGTTTTATAAATGTGTCTATGAATTTACCATCATCAGGAGAAGATCCCGGCTTTTTACAAAACTTCGGACAGTCTGTACTCCCTGAAATTTGTATTTTACATCCGGAACAGTCGTAGCATTCTGTAGTGTCGCTTAGCTGAACTGCAAAAAAGAGGTAAGAAATTCATGAGTTATCTTAATGTGGTTTATCAGATTTTGTCCAGTTTACAGATTTGTTGCAGTATTTGCTTATGTGCGTGCGACCCTGCGTGTGTGGGTATGTTTATTCCTGTCTGTGGTTAGGAAAAAAAACATCGAATAACTTCAAGAAAGCTTGAAAATTGATGCCATAATTTGCTCTTGTTATTCCTTCTCTTGAGAAGGAATATCTTAATTCAATAAGTCACACTTGACTGAGCTACTGATGTGGAAAGCTGTGTAATTACAAGCTGGCCAATTAAACTCCGTGACCTTAGAAATAACCTCTGACGTTAAACTATTCTTTCTCAATTGAGGCGACTCCATGGATTACACAATACTTAACCCGAGGATGATTAATTGATTCTTTTATTTCCTCCTGAACATAACATATGTACATTCACCAGATAGACATATATCAGCAAATTTAAATGTAAACAACCAAATATTATCATTGGGACCCATATGGTTTCCCATGTGGGACCTATATGGGCTACCCACATGGGACCCAGATGGGTTTTGCAAACCATTTTGGCATGGGTCCCATATGGGATATACTATATGGGACCAATGTGGGTCCCTTATGGGTCCCAGATCTTATAACCCATGTGGGATCTTTCTGGGTCCCATGTCGTATATATAATATGGGCGTTTAGGGGCGTTCTGGAATTGTATGGGTCTTATTGTTTTATTGATACTGTCAACTGTCCGAAACATTGTAGCTGTATTTGTTTCCGGATCACTATTGACTGTTTTTTTTTCTTCTCTTGATCTATTGTTTTTCCAAATCACTTCATCACAGATTCTTTGTAAAGGCACTCTGTAAAGTAGAAAAATAATGTCAGTCTGAGCACATGCCCATAAAAATCATAACTATTTGCATAACATAAAAATGGCATATTTGTAAGTATTTTACAAGTTTTTTAAGAAAATAAATGACAAATACAACTTTAACCAAGCACGCATCTGGAAGACAGATTTGTACAGAACAAGAAAAAGGGTATGAAAGTATAAAGAAATGCTTTTTAAACTTTGAACGTAGATCTGTCGTATTTTATCTAAGTAGAATATAGTAGGTCCAATAAGTAATCCAATAAGTGAGTCGTAATTTAATACCTTTAATAGCTTACTTCTCAAAATCTTCATCTGACACGGCAAAACCACTGGACCGGGCATCACCTGAAATATATTAAATTCGAGTGACTTATAATCATCATTCATCATTTTCCCGTAAATTGAATAAAAATGCAAAAACAGTTTGATAAAAAAGTACTGATGAGACAGTTAATGGAAGCATTTACACTGATTAAAACTGTTATCAACATTTTCTGAGATATCCTCTCTGACTTTGAAGTATGAGATATTTTTAAGGGAAATGCAGATTTAAAGGTCCATTACTAAGGGAAAGTGAGTTGGCAATTTTTTTCATAGCCAGTGCATAGACTTCTGCAAGACACTAAATAATGAAGATTGGCAGGTCAAAATTTACAGAAAGTCTTTGGAACTCAAAGAAATGTTTGTGTATTATGTTGAAATTTCAATGAATCTACAGAATGACCCCCCAGGTCGTTTTAACTTTCTTCATACTTCATAGAAAAATAATTGTACATATACTGCGATTTATTTCGAATTTCTACATACCAACTTTCATTTTCCAATAAAATGAAATAGTTTCTGTACTTTTTAAAAGAAATTAAAATGTTCACTTTCCTTAGTATTGGACCTTTAAAAAAAGCTAATGATGTTAAAATAGGTATTTTACCAATACGTCAGTGACGAATTATTATATAATTATTATATTACATGTTTAAAGTATTATACTCACTTTTCCTGCATCATCCTTCTGTTCCTAATGCAAATAAACTTGTTCTGTACTCTATCAAATGAACTGAATAATGTGTAAACCATTGGCGTGGCTAATAGATAACATGTGTAGAGAGAGACGGACCCTTAGTTACCGTAACCATGGTTACGAACATGTATTATAAATGTTCCCAGTGAATTCCAGTATCGCTTTCCTTAATATTTTTAAATGAATGAGTGTTATTATTAAAAATAATTAAACAATTTTGAAAATAGCTTGACAACAGTCCAATTTTAATAACAATAAGGAATATTTTCAAAAATGCTAACAATTCATTTACTCGTTTTAGTCCATTTTCATGATTTTGTAACCCTAGTAAATACATTTTATTTTTAAAATACAATAAAATGCTATGCCCGTCCGTTCTATTATGAAGTAAGGAAATTATCGAACTTTCGATCCAACATACCGGTATGTCTAAATTTATAGTTTTTTCCTAACTGTGTATGTTGTAAATGTTATTGCACCTAAGAAGAACGAAAACTTGCATTTTCGCATAGACAGAGACGTTTTTATCTCGGCTTTAATTTTGTAGGTAAAACAACATAAAAAGACGTCTTTTTCTGGTCACAGATGTCACTGGGATGGGACCCATATGGGACCCTTCTGGGAAACATATTTTTGAAAACAGAGAAATGTATTAGCTAGAATTCAAAGAAAACATAGAAAAAAAATTACAACAAAGTGACAACACTTATAGTGTTAAAATCAAGAAGTTATCACTTCACTGAGACATTAAACATGGGTCCCATATGGGTCCGATGTGGGAAAATACTTACAATATGGGACCCAGATGGGACCAGTCTTGGAAACGTGTTTCTTTTGAGACCAAAGAAAACATACAAGCATTCAAAGAAAACATAAGAAACGAGTTTTTAGGCTAGTGACACCACTTATAAACATAAAATGAATGAACTGGTATATCACATCGCTGAGTTATTGTATATGGGTCCCATATGGGTCCAATGTGGGCAAATACTTACAATATGGGACCCAGATGGGACCCTTCTTGGACACATTGCTACCTAAAAACGTACAAATATTCGAAGAAAACTTAAAATATGAATATCTATATTGGTGACACCACTTGTAAACTTAAAATGAATACATTTGTAATTTACATCCCTGAGACATTGTATATGGGTCCCATATGGGTCCAATATGGGCCAATACTTACAATAAGGATCCCATGTGGGACCCATATGGTAAATTTGCCCAGATATAGCCCATATGGGTCCCATATAGGCTTGCGTGCTGGGTAATGTCTTATTGCCGTATTTACTCTACTGAAAGAGGTAACAGATTTAATTTGTTGTTGGATTTAACAATTTATGTTAAATAACTAGCGTAAATACTTACCTGATATTTTTGGCAGTATAAAACAGACATTGCAACCAAAATTTTACAAGATGGTCATTTTATATTTATATAGATGTGCCCTAGATGGAACTTTTGGTATGCTTTAACTTGTATCATGGTATTGTTCGGTAAAAAAATATATTTTGTAAAACCCTTCATTGAAGAAAATCATACTTTATTGCTTTATATTTGCCAGTAAACAAGTAATAGTTATAGTATGTGTGAGAATGTGTTACCAGGATATATCAGAGCTAGGGGTACATCTCGGTATTTTTCTGTATTGTTCGGTAAAAAAATATATTTTGTAAAACCCTTCATTGAAGAAAATCATACTTTATTGCTTTATATTTGCCAGTAAACAAGTAATAGTTAAAGTATGTGTGAGAATGTGTTACCAGGATATATCAGAGCTAGGGGTACATCGAGGGAATTTTTCTCTGCACATATCGTCGAGGCCGGTAGGCCGAGACAGAAAAATACCGAGATGTACCCCTAGCTCTGACATATCTTCGTAACACACGAGCATTACATATTATAACTGTTTTATCGCATAGTTTTATCATTAAAATTTATATATTATTTTCATTTAAATTGTTTATTATTTTTACTCTTTTCTCGCTGACTGAAACACTAAAACTTCTGTTTTAGAAAATGTGTTCCCCAGATAAAAGTATCCAACAGATTTCTGCATTGGTTTTAAATCTTTGCATTTCATTGGCCAAACATATTGTAAAACTTGTTGTTTTGTTTGTAAAAAAAAAATCAAAGAAAAAGAAACATTTCAGAAATCTCAGAATTTCATATATTTCATGTATTTCTGAATTTGGCGATATCTGAAATTATCAGACTGGAAGTTCCAAACGACGAAGCGCTGTGGTTATAGATTCGTTCTACTCTCTAATATTTGAAATTATATCTTTTTTCCCATACAAACGGGATCTACGGTGTATTAGTTTTTGGACCATCATTGTTTTTTGTTGTTGCTGTTGTTGTTTTAGTGCGTGCGGGTGAATCATAGTGCATCGTGCATTTACTATCATGTTATACATGTTAGATTGCTAAACACGGTTATTTATGTGATAAAATAGTCCTAAACAAGCGGTTTAATACATGGTTGAGTACTTTCCAAATATTTAAAGCATTTCATATAAAATTACGCATTAAATGAAGGAGTAGTAAATATTTGGAATACTTGTAATATAAATGTAATAAAATATTTGTGTACTGAATGATTATAGTAGTATAATTATAAGTTTGGCAACCAGACTGACCGAATGCTTGACAACTTGGGACTCTTCTATAGGAACGAAATAACTACAAAAAAAAGATAAATACAGAACGAAGAAATTCTGGAAATGGTACTACCCCTGACATGTTTCATTTATTTAAACAGTTTAAATTATCTAGAATATGGTACTAACCTAAAACTACGGAAACGTATATTGACCCCCCTTATATTTAAAATATATAAAACGAATGGAAAGGTTTAATCAAGTTATTTGTATTGGTGAATGTGAAAGTAGTCCTTCAAATGATTATGTATATATTTAATATATAAAGTAAGCTGTATTTCTAAATATTTAGCAAATTATCAATAGCTGTTGTTTTAGTTTATATGTAAAGCACTACATAAGCGAATTTTTCCGTTAAGTTATTTATTTATTCCACATAAATAAGTAATCTGATAGAATGACATGTTTTGATAATTATCCATTACGCGCATTTATCAAAGTGTTATTTAAGTACGAAGGGGCCTCCGTGGCCTAGTGGTTAAGGTCTCTGACTTCAAATCACTTGCCCCTGATCGATGTGGGTTCGAGCCTCACTCGGGGCGTTGAATTCTTCATGTGAGGAAGCCATCCAGCGGGCTTACGGAAGGTCGATGGTTCTACCCAGGTGCCCGTTCGTGATGAAATAATGCACGGAGGGGCAACTGGTGTCTTCCTCCACCATTAAAAAGCTGGAAAATGTTAAATATCACATGTTTTATGTATGAAAACTATTTGACAACATTTTAAAAGAAGGAGAGTAACTCTACGATGTCTGAAAAGTATTTGTAGCGTTTTTCATGTTGTCATGTCGGCGGGGCGAAAACACGTAAACTCAAAAGTAATGTATTTGTCGTGTTTTCGTGTAGGCGGTGCAAAAACACGAAAACACGACAAATAAAGGTCGCCAACACGACATATACCCGCCAACACGAAAACTCGACAGATAAATTTGTCGTGTCGGCGTCCTCTAAACGTCGAATTTTCGCGTAAAATGTGTCGGTTTTTGCGTTTTCGCCCCGCCGACACGACAACACGACAAATTAGCCTTTTGTCGAGTTTTCGTGTTTTCGCCCCGCCAACACGAAATGGCAGAAATCATCCTCCATAGAAACCAATGGCAAAGGGTTTTAGAAGCAATTTCTTTCTTTTCGAACGAAGAATTCAGAATTTATTTATATTTACTAAAGCTGCATTAGGAGATCTGAGATTTAAGAAAATACAATAGTATGTCTGATGTCAGCTATCGTTTTAAGAATACAAAGTGTATGTATAGCAGACCCAGTTCAAGAAATATTTCATTGGGGTGCGGTGAGCCATCTTCCCTCTTAACTGCAGGAAAACGCGCGCGCTGGTGACGTAATTTTGTAATTATAAACGAATACTTAACAGATGTTTATTTACGGAGATAAAAATCATCTTTAAAGAAGGGGTTATTTGTCTTCATAAAACGTAACTTCTTTCATTTGAGATTACAAACATAGTCAATATATACATCTGTTACATACATACTTCTGTTTATAAACATAAACATGTTCGATCAAAACATTTTATATGATTTGACAAGAATTATTTGTGGTAAAAGTTATAGCATATATTTAGTTTCATATCTGAGAAACAAGATATTTCATTAATATTCAAGTTATATGATGCATATATAAGGGGGGTCAATATACGTTTCCGTATAAAACCAACAGAAGAAATATTCCAGCAAATAACATGTAAGTGCAGGTACTCATTTTTTCTCTAGATAGATACGTAAAATGTACAAACTACCTGACGACTGGCTTATTTATATATATCAAATAACACGCTTAATGAATTTCAAATTGTTTCATCCTGTTCAGAATCAGTGAACCAGAGTTTAATATTTCAAAATGAAAACATTTATTAATGATTAGTAATTCTAGACAGAAATGTGGGAAATTTTCATCTTTTCCCCACCCATCTTCCTTCGTGTATACTGTATTGAACGGGTACATAAGTGTTCATTATTTTCTGGAAAGATAATTATTATTATTATTATTATTATTATTATTATTATACCAGATTTATATAGCGCCCTTTTCATGATCAATTCCACGTTCAAAGGCGCTTTACATAGTTCAAATGCAGCCACACAGGCGCATAATTCATCCTCTACTAGTACAGACACAGAGCGATCTGGCCAGAGGGACAGAGTGAGACAAAGTCCCCGCGACAGAGAGATCAGAAATCAGATACAGGCCTGTCCGGCTAACTTAGCCTAGCTCGTTGCGAATAGACAGCCTGGTTCTTTAACGTGCCCAGTGTATAGCACTGATACACGCAAGGATTGCCTGGGTTCCTGACCAGTACACCTCTAGTTGGGTGGGAAACACTGAAAAGCGTTTCTGAAAATTCCCTAGTAGCTGCCGGGGATCGAACCCCCCGACCTCAGGATTGGAAGGCCAGTGTGCAAACCACTGAGCTATCCGTCCACCAAGATAACACTTGGGTTTACGAGAATCGAAATCAAAGACTATATCAGAGTTGCGTGAAAATCATTTCCATTCTGGCTGTCAAATGATACTTAGGATCAACCAACAACTATTGGCAGCTTACAAGTATTTGTACTTGTAAATAAAAAGAAAATTAAAACTACATATATCCACGGAGTGAGTTCAACACCCGAATCATATGCAAAATGCTCTGCTCCACTGCACTTGTCATGTAGTACCAATGCGATTTAATAAGAAGAGTAGTTATTACATTGTTTTATGATCATCGATATTTCATAATTGAAAACTTTGGATATTGTCAGATATTCCCCAATTTATTTTGGAGATAAATACATCCCTGAAAAAATAGCGTAGAGATTAAGATTATAGAAAATAATTTAAGCAATTTTAAAACAGAAAATCACCAAACTGCCCGGATGGTATAAGTCATAGCATTTTGGAAGAATTGTATGATTACTTTATGTTTGCTAACATGCATAATATTTAAGTCTTTGAACATTGGTAATCCTATATGACTCGAAAACAGCCAAAATATTACAAACAAGAAAACGAAATATGCATGCAACAAGCAAATTCGATGAATTGGAATCCCCCGCCGAAAGGGTCAGAGTTGAGGAACGGCAAAAAAATATATCCTGCAAAAAGTTAAGAATGTTACCAAGAAGCAAATAATTTCATTAGTCAAATCAAATTAAAAGAAAATGAATGGTTTGTTTGGGTGGGGGGGGGGGGGGGGGGGGGGATACAACAGTTTACATGTTGATTATAAATATTGGTAGAAAACGAAAAATGAAAAAAAAAAAAAAAATGGGGGGGGGGGGGGGGGGAGGGGGGGGGGTGACCAATGTAAGGTGGTGACCAGGTGTAGGTACACAACATCACATGTTTATAATAAATGTGCATGGAAAAGAATGGAAGAAGTTTAATGAAATTCTTCCAACTGGTTGGTTTGTTATGTACAGATCTGTGGATTTTTAAACAATTAAAGGGCAATAACTAAATGGAAAATTGACCAATCGAAAAAAACCTTGAAGGGCATCGTCGCAGTATCTTGGTTCATGTCTGTTTCAAGTTTGATGAAATTCTACCTGCTAGTTACTGAGAAATGGCTGCAGACGGGCATTTTTCATTAAATCAAGGGCAATAACTCTGAGGGAAATTGACCTATCAAAAACAAAACTTGACGGGCATCAGCGCAGTATCTTGGTTCATGTCTATTTCAAATTTGATGAAATTCTACCTGTTAGTTACTGAGAAATGGCTGCAGACAGACATTTTTTATTAAATCAAGGGCAATAACTCTGACGGAAATTGACCAATCAAAAAAAAACTTGACGGGCATCATTGCAGTATGTTGGTTCATGTTTATTTCAAGTTTCATGAAATTCTACCAAGTAGTTACTGAGAAATGGCTGCGGACGGACGGACGGACGGACGGACTGACGGACTGACAACGCCATTTCAATACCCCCCTCCCGCTTTCACCGGCGGGGGATAATTACAGACTTGTATTTTGTGCGTATTACTGGAGAGCATGGTCATGGTCAATTTTTGTTTTTGTTGGGTTAAACATACCAACGTTACTAGCACCCAGAAATAGCACACCTGGATATAGGTAGTCCGTGAAATATACCAACGTTACCAGCACCCAGAAATAGCACACCTGGATATAGGTAATCCGTGAAATATACCAACGTTACCAGCACCCAGAAATAGCACACCTGGATATAGGTAATCCGTGAAATATACCAACGTTACCAGCACCCAGAAATAGCACACCTGGATATAGGTAGTCCGTGAAATATACCAACGTTACTAGCACCCAGAAATAGCACACCTGGATATAGGTAGTCCGTTAAATATACCAACGTTACTAGCATTGCGACATAACAGAGACCTAACTTATATATTCTGAATGACCAATTTCATTATTAAGAACCAGTGGCACCTCATCAACAACTCAGCCTGGGAAAATCGGGTTTTTTTTTTCTCAAAGAAACAGCCGGACTGAGCGTGCGGAAGCTCTCGTTCTCTAAAGCCCTCTACAGACGGTAGGTTTTTGTTGTACAACACTAATTATCTCAAAGATGTACAATTTTGAAATTGTACATTTTTCACATACAGACAGTACAATTTTGAAATTGTACATTTTTCACATACAGACAGTATTCCATTCTCATAAAAATCACAGAGATTTATCTAGTAAACATAGTGCAGCAGGTACTGAAAAAAATGTAACTATTAATAATAAAAATAATATTCACCTTTTTATGTTCCATAAATTTGATTACGTATGACACAAATGAGTCACGCCATGAGAAAACCAACATAGTGGCTCTGCGACCAGCATGGATGCAGACCAGCCTGTGCATCCGTGCAGTCTGGTCATGATCAATGATGTTTGCTTTCAAACTCTATTACAATTAGAGAAACCGTTAGGGAACAGCATGGACCAGACTCGGAAATGCACTAAGTTGGTTTTCTCATGGCGCGGCTCAAATCATTTAACTTTTCAGTGTCATCCTTTTTCTATTATGCATTAGAAGCCATTTTATATTAAGATTTGTGTTTATTTTTTGGACAATTATTCTGGAATTTCATTCACTTGCCTCTTATCAACTAATTATTTACCAATTTGTTGCTTGTCAACGTGGGTGGTACGTAAGACAAAACTTACGAAATAGAACATGTCCTAATCTGTAAGTCAAGACTTAAGATTTACGAAATCAAGGAATAGCATCATACACACGATACTATTTGGCTGTACATCTTGAATTTAATTGGTGTTGTACAACAAAAACCTACCGTCTGTAGAGGGCTTAAGACAGTGGTAGATCACTGCAGGTAATTCCTTGCAATATTTTACTGTTAACACATGAGTGGCTACCACACACCTGTTGGACATTTTCAGAACAAGTATATATGCCTATATGGCCATTGTGCATAAATTGCAACCGGACAAGACGCCTAAGAACATAGCGCTTGTGTTAGAGATCGGTGATGACAGCCTTTTCCGGGAAGCCAAGTCCAGTAAATTTATTTGCTCAAGTAACATTCTTCTAATGAGCCTTTTACACCGACCAAGATAAATGCTGCATATGATTCCAAAGATTTTGCTACTGTTAATGTGCTTGTGTCATATCCTGTTATCATTGTTTAAATACATCGTTTTCAGAGAAAAAAATCACTAAATCTACAGTAGAAAATCTTTGATAAAAGAGGAGGTCAGAGTTAAAAATTTTTAGTTTAGTTTTAATAAGGAACCGCATAATACATTATTAAACCGACATTGTACAAATTTCGTTTACAGTAAATTATTACAATAGGTCAATCGTGACATCATTTCCTGAAAAACAAGGAAAAAAGCAAAATACAAAATATTTAGAGAAAGAAGGAAGGCAAATTGCTTGTCATTTTCCATTTTATCTGAGCTCCGTCTTTGCAAAACAAAATGACCATCATTAAGGTGTCGAAGGATGGTAAAATTATTGGAAAGAAAAAGGTGGATGAGACCGTAGTTCCTCTTGTAAGTTGCTAACCAAGATTTGTTACTTCTGTAGTTTTATAATTTGTTTTTACGTAATTTTTCAATATTGAAAGCAATGTATTTTTAATCAAAGAACTTTCATTAAAGTAAGTGTTTTATAGATGGGTTAAAATATTTGCATTTTCCATATCGACATCAAGATTTTAGAGTGGACAGAACAACAACAAATTCGGAGTAGTCCAAATAAATTAGGATGTTTTGGGACAGCGTGATTTATATATAACTGTCGCTGTCTCCGTCACGTCCAAACTTATTCAGCATATTTCTGTTAGGAAGTCTCCAATGAAATCCATTGGGAAGGTTTCTGGTACATGTACAAAGCACAGGTGCTAGACACATAATCAAATATTTTATATATGTATATAAAAATATAAGGTGTCCAATGGGACAAAAACCTCATTCTGAACAAACAAGGATACTGCTGCAAGAAACAACAAGATCCCGGTTTTCTCTTTGTGGTCACCTCTTGAAAGCATCAATCCACGAGTTTCACACAAAATACCACGATTTTCAATCCATGTTGTTATCGACGTCCATTCTATACATGTATACCAGTGATTTTTTTACTTTTTTTGGCAACAGCCCATGCCTTTTCAGTTGGGAATTTTTAGCGCGATAAACAAAATTGGGAAAAATTAACAAACCTTAATAAAGAAATCATTTTGAAAAGTTTTATTTTAAAGTAAATTTATTTCAGATATGCACTGAGGTTGAACAGACAGGACAGACAGGTTATTTTCTGATGTCACAGGATCTGATGGCTCAGATAGCTTAGGGTCACCATGAGCTTCTGTTGATTTCTGTCATTTTGTGGGGACTCAGATTTGTTGGACAGATCACTTTGCTTTTCTGACATTTGATTTGAATTTAATTTCTCTTTAACTTTTCCAAAAGATGTGCGAATGTCCGGAGTACCGATGTTGTGTTTAAGTTTTATTTTCTTATTATAATATTTGGAATTATGCGACATTTTTCGATAATTTAGGTAATTTTCTAACAATTTTTTACGGCTCATTTTGACGCACGAAAAAGCGTTTAGTGACCTTGATGGAAGTCATACTAAATGCCGTACTATGCCGTGACCCGTTTTATGTAAACAAGGCGCTTCGAGTTGGCAACAAAATTCTGCGAATAAACCATAATTAGAGTCGGAATTTTTATGATTATTTGCATCGTTTTAGTTCAACTTTCACAAGAAATCAATCTAATTGGGAAAAATCATCTCGTTTTGGGGAATTTTTAAGCATTTTTTGGGAATTTTGACCATTTTTGTCAGTTGGGAAGACGCCGAATTTTGGAGTCAAATTGGCGCAAAAAAAATCACTGTATACAAAAATGATTTCTGGTCGATTCCAACGAAATAAAAAACGGCAAGAACTTCCACACACTTTCAATATACAAACTCTTTTCCAGTCAATGCTAAACAAACTATTTTCCAGTCAATGCGACAGGTAAGGCTTGGAGGGATGACAAAGTTCTATAAAATATCAGATAATAAAATAACTTAATAAGTCAACCCGATAAGTCAAATGAGTAAGGCTACGCTCAGAGTAAAATCTACATATTTATACCCCCACAAAAGGAAGTTTGGTGGTGGGGGGTTATATAGGAGTGAGCTTGTTGGTCTGTCGGTCAGTTGGTTTTCATGGTTTCCGGATGATAACTCATGAAAGGCCTGCCCAATTTAAATAATTTTTGGTACACAGGTGTAACATCAGAAAATGCAGGTCAAGTTCGACTTTGGAGTCAGTAGGTCAAGGTCACAGTGACCCTGAACAGTTAAACGGTTTCCTGATCATAACTTGAGAACACTTTGGCCTAGGATCATAAATTTTGGTACACAGGTGTAACATCATGAAATACAGGTCAAATTCAACTTTGAGGTCAGTAGGTCAAGGTCACAGTGACTCTGAGCAGTTAAACGGATGATAACTTGAAAACGCTTGGGTCTAGGAACATAAATTTTTGTATACAGGTGTAACATGATAAAATACAGGTCACAGCATGCCCACTCATTTTTAAAGTTAAGGGTACATGTACCCCCTGCTTTTGCAAAATAGGGATACACTTCAAAATTTGGGGGTACACTACAGGGCAGATCTTAAATTTTTTTATTTAACTACTGAAATTTATATATACATGTTTTTCTTTTTTTTTCATGCAGAACTCGATAACAGATGAGATAATTTTAGAAAATTTAAATTGCTTTTCCAAAGTTAAGATAGGAAATTCTGAATCACAGGACCTCTCCCTATATTATGCTAAATATAAATAAGTTTTCAGCAAGGTTCATGTATTCCCAATTTCATGAACGGAACACGATTCGTCCGAAATAGCAGAGTCAACTGAAGACTGGTAAAAATCGCCGATCAGTAATAAATGCCCAAACTATTACAGATATGCACTGTGTATCAAAATTGCAGTTAAATATCGAAAAAAAATAATACTGTTAACCTTTTGCTGAGTTCATAAAAGCTGAAATGCTTTCTTGCATTTCGTATCCATATACATTTTTTGCACACGACCCGACATCTGACTAAAACACTTACCAAACCCCTCTATGCGGCTGACAGTTAGACGAGAATTCAGTGATGGAAACTGAATTATCACGTCCCTGGACCAGATTTGTGTTCTAGCCCGTACCAAACAATTGGCAAGTGCGCGATGAATTAAACAGCGATTTGGCAGCTGAACATAGGAGTTTTGAATCTCTGCGTGCATGTACCCCCAACAAGTGATTTTTATGTGTGCATTTGATATTTTGTGCATGATTCACGTACTGCAGTGCGTGAATGGGCATGCTGGGTCAAATTTGACTATAAGGTTAGTAGGTCAAAGGTCAAGGTCACAATGACACGAAACAGTTAAACGGTTTCCGGATGATAACTTAAGAATGTTCGGGCCTAGGATCATGAAAATTGATAGGGAGGTTGGTTATGACCAGCAGATGACCCCTAATGATTTTGAGGTCAGTAGGTCACAGGTCAAGGTCACAGTGATCCGGAACATTAAAACGGTTTTCGGACAATAACTTCAGAACGCTTGGGACTATGATCACAAAACTTAATAGAGAAGTTGGTCATGACCAGCAGAATACCCCTATTGATTTCGAGTTGCATAAGTCAGAGTGACCCGGAACATTTAAACCTTTTCTGGACAATAACTTGAGAACTCCTAGGCCGAGGATCATGAAACTTCATAGGGTGGTTGATCATGACCAGCAGATGACCTCTATTGATTTTGAGGTCAGTAGGTCAAAGGTCAAGCAAGTTCGGCTTTGACATTGGCTTAGTTCTGTGACAAGGCCATAACATTAACTTACCGTATTTCTTTATCCTCAGTTTGTAGAACAGTCTTCAAGTATTCAATGCATGCTACTATGTGTTCGATAATCGAAGACATATTTAATACATACTGTTACAAAACTTACATGTGTTCGATAATCGAACATCATAGCTTCAGAGATGTTATATGCTGTTTTGGATCTCTGAGCTGAAACAAACCCCTTATTGAAACCTAACCAGAAATCTTGCATGCTATAATTTCATCAGATCAATTGCCACAGACTCCCCTTTTAATTTGATAATAATATATTTTTTAATCCATTTTTCTTTTAATCTGGCAGAAAATAAACCACGCAATACCATTTGAAAATGAGTTATACTTAATAGTTTCAATGGTTACGGCCAGCCCAGTACCGCTGTCTGCAATATTTTGCCCACCATTGCAGTTGTCACGTGTGTCAGGATACTGGTTATATGACCCAGGGAAGTGCCTTCGCCTTTAGTATCTTGAACAATGGTTTGGGTCCAATCGCTAAGGTGACAATGTCTTAGACTAGCTGACAAACGATGTAGAATGTCCTTTGTTAAAACGTAAAGCTGGTGAGACCAAATATCTCAGATATAGAATTTTCCTCTGGCTACCTTGCCTAAATGATTCGTGTACCAATGATTCGTAAATGATTTTAATTATGAGCTAGACAATTTCAGGGATCAGGCAAATCAATAAATATTTCAAACTAACAATTTCCATTTAGCTCAAACTCCTATAGGCTGGAGACTCTATACTTGACTGGTCTTTTTGTTGAAGTTCCCGTTAGACAATGTCTTTGAATCAGCAACATACGAGTCCTATCGCATAGATGCTCGGCCTCTGTCCTCTCAACTCTATATGATTGCCCTGACTCCTGGATGCTCAGCGCCTATATGCTATCATATGTAGCATTCAACTACCATATAGGTATTATCCCCGATGCCTTGACTGTACTTCGCCAATAATGCTGAACCGTCTATAAGCTGGAACTCTCCTACTATCTCAGTAGATTACCAAACTCTGGGTCTCTGTCTCAGCTTCCTGATGCTCAGCCTATATATGTTATCGTATATAGCATATATGCTATCGTATATAGCATTCAACTACCCTTAAGGTAAAACTTCTATGCGCTGGCCCTATAGCTCGAAACCTGGTTGAAATTCTGCAACTCTTCTTTAGTCTACGAACTTCCAAAGTCTTCTTTTTGATAATTTATCCGCCCTGACAGGGTAACTGCAATAGTCTCCTTCTCAAGGTACTGGGATAAATTATTAGTTGAATCCTTGATGTGTCTTTTCAACCGCTGGATACCGAATGAGCTCTCTGTCATCCATCTACTTATTTATACCCCAGCAGACATGCTATTTTTAGCTCACCTGTCACAAAGTGACAAGGTGAGCTTTTGTGATCGCGCGGTGTCCGTCGTCCGTGCGTGCGTGCGTGCGTCCGTAAACTTTTGCTTGTGACCACTCTAGAGGTCACATTTTTCATGGGATCTTTATGAAAGTTGGTCAGAATGTTCATCTTGATGATATCTAGGTCAAGTTCGAAACTGGGTCACATGCAGTCAAAAACTAGGTCAGTAGGTCTAAAAATAGAAAAACCTTGTGACCTCTCTAGAGGCCATATATTTCACAAGATCTTCATGAAAATTGGTCAGAATGTTCACCTTGATGATATCTAGGTCAAGTTCGAAACTGGGTCACGTGCCGTCAAAAACTAGGTCAGTAGGTCTAAAAATAGAAAAACCTTGTGACCTCTCTAGAGGCCATATATTTCACAAGATCTTCATGAAAATTAGTCAGAACTTTCACCTTGATGATTTCTAGGTCAAGTTCGAAACTGGGTCACGTGCCATCAAAAACTAGGTCAGTAGGTCAAATAATAGAAAAACCTTGTGACCTCTCTAAAGGTCATATTTTTCATGGGATCTGTATGAAAGTTGGTCTGAATGTTCATCTTGATGATATCTAGGTCATGTTCGAAACTGGGTCACGTGCGGTCAAAAACTACATCAGTAGGTCTAAAAATAGAAAAACCTTATGACCTCTCTAGAGGCCATATATTTCATGAGATCTTCATGAAAGTTGGTCTGAATGTTCACCTTGATGATATCTAGGTCAAGTTCGAAAGTGGGTCACGTGCCTTCAAAAACTAGGTCAGTAGGTCAAATAATATAAAAACCTTGTGACCTCTCTAGAGGCCATATTTTTCATGGGATCTGTATGAAAATTGTTCAGAATGTTCACCTTGATGATATCTAGGTCAAGTTTGAAAGTGGGTCATGTGCCTTCAAAAACTAGGTCAGTAGGTCAAATAATATAAAAAGCTTGTGACCTCTCTAGAGGCCATATTTTTCATGGGATCTGTATGAAAAATGGTCTGAACGTTCACCTTGATGATTTCTAGGTCAAGTTCGAAACTGGGTCACGTGCCATCAAAAACTAGGTCAGTAGGTCAAATAATAGAAAAACCTTGTGACCTCTCTAAAGGTCATATTTTTCATGGGATCTGTATGAAAGTTGGTCTGAATGTTCATCTTGATGATATCTAGGTCATGTTCGAAACTGGGTCACGTGCGGTCAAAAACTACATCAGTAGGTCTAAAAATAGAAAAACCTTATGACCTCTCTAGAGGCCATATTTTTCATGGGATCTGTATGAAAATTGTTCAGAATGTTCACCTTGATGATATCTAGGTCAAGTTTGAAAGTGGGTCACGTGCCTTCAAAAACTAGGTCAGTAGGTCAAATAATATAAAAAGCTTGTGACCTCTCTAGAGGCCATATTTTTCATGGGATCTGTATGAAAAGTGGTCTGAATGTTCATCTTGATGATATTTAGGTCAAGTTCGAAAGTGGGTCACGTGCCGTCAAAAACTAGGTCAGTAGGTCAAATAATA